>NC_140503.1:147590801-152390801 GCF_964339955.1 Pipistrellus hanaki | reverse complement strand
TACTTGGGTAAAATAAAGAATTATCATGACATGTCACTTGGGAACCCTTCTAAATTCTTTGAGGTTACTAAAAGGTGAGTGTAGAGTACCATAAAGGCCCCTATTTAACGCGCGGCCCCTCCCCCTCCCCAATTGTTACATTATTTAACATATCTTAAGTATCATAGACTATGGCACAACCTAGAATTACTCTGTGTGGAAATGATTACTGAAGGATCTTGCCGTAATTCAAGGTTCTATTTTAATTTGTCCATGTTACTTTAATATTACCATTGACTAGGACAACTGCCTGATAATTTAGAGAAACTACATTAATGTCAGTTAGTGATTGATTACTATCTAAAATTTGGCCTGCTCAATGCATTTAAAAAATAATTATAGGCCGAAGCTGGTTTGGCTCAGTGGTAGAGCGTCAGTCTGAAAGGTCCCAGGTTCGATTCCAGTCAAGGACATGTACATTGGTTGCGGGCACATCCCCGGTAGGGAGTGTGCAAGAGGCAGCTGGTTGATGTTTCTCTCACATCTACATTTCTAGCTCTCTATCTCTCTCCCTTCCTCTCTGTAAAAAAATCAATAAAATATATTTAAAAAATAAAATAATTATAGTATTTATCTATGCTCTTTTCTTCTCTACTTCATAAGATATTAAAATGTCTTTCTTTTACTGCTTCAGTTCTTCTTCATATACTGTGGTGATTTTATTATCCTGACATCAGTCCCATTTATGTCTGAGTTTCTGGTTTCTATAAGAAATAAGGTATAGGTTTTCCTATACTTAATAATGCCTTATTGATCTCAAAAATGACATTTGAAAGAAGATAGAATCAAATTCTCATGAAAATTAATTGTGTGGGTAGAGTGAACATAGTACTTTCCATTAAGAACCAAACTTCTAGAATAAATACAGAATTGATAGAAAGAACTATTAGGAGAGTTTTTAGGTAAATAAAATAATGTTTCCCTTATTCAAGAGAAGAGAATTGTGTATAGAACTGTATTACTTGAAATTGGTGCAGATGAAAATAAGAATTTAATACCTTGTCCAGCTGAAAATTAAGTATTTTTTATGTTGCATTAAAAGTATAAACTTAGATAAATGGAATGGTCTGTATTTGAGTGTTAGGGTAAATGTTTAGCCAAGATCACAAAGGATATTCCTCTTGACCCTGTCAGAGGTTGAATTCCGAAACTCAGTTAATCTTCTGGGACATCTTATATTCCTAGCTTAGACACTAGCCACCAATTATAAAAGCTTCTTGCAAAAATATTATTGTAAGTCTAGTGGCCTAATTTATACCTTGTTTTTGTTTGTCTCTCTTGTACAGACTTTCTTTATCATAGGCTTGTTGTTTAATGTAAAATTGGGAAGTTAGTCTTAAGAATTTTCAACATTTTTTCCTTAAAAAAAATTTAACAGTCAGAATATGGAATGTTTCCCACACATTAGTTTTGTTACCTCAAAAAATACATTATTGGCGGGAGGGGGCAATGGTAAGATATGTGCACATATAATAATTTAATTTAAAAAAAAAGAAACCTTCAGAGAAAACATTAAAAAAAACAAACATTATTGCCCTAACAAGTTTGGTTCAGTAGATAGAGTGTCGGCCTTCGGACTCAAGGGTCCCAGGTTCGATTCCAGTCAAGGGCATGGTTGCGGGCACATCCCCAGTAGGGAGAGTGCAGGAGGCAGCTGATGTTTTTCTCTCTCATTGATGTTTCTAATTCTCTATCCTTCTCCCTTCCTCTCTGTAAAAAAAAAAAAATCAATAAAATATATTTTTAAAAATACATTATTTGTGGAAACAAACATATTCTTTTTTGGCAACATTATGACTTTTAAGAAGATTCAGAGTAAAAATATTTAAGCTTAAGAAAATATTACTATTAAAATAGTAGCAGTCCTTTTTTAAATTCAAATTTATTCAGAAATATAGAATGATTTCCTCTAGACAAATAATTTTATAATTGTGTTTCTGATGTGTATTTAAAATTCTATAAATCATAAACATTCATTGTCTGCATTCATTTCCTTACATGAGTAATTATTAAATATTTAAATACCAAGCACTGATATGTGTCCAGGATTCAGTAGTGAATAATAGATAAAAATATGAACAAGATGATACGAGATAATTGTGCTACAATTTTAGGCTCTACAGCAGTGGTTCTCAACCTGTGAGAACCGCTAGCAGGGTCGCCTAAGACCTTTGGAAAACACAGATATATACATTATGATTCATCACAGTAGCAAAATTACAGTTATGAAGTAGCAATGAAAATAATTTTATGGCGGGATCACCACAACATGAGGGACTGTATTAAAGGGTCATGGCATTAGAAAGGTTGAGAACCACTGTTCTAGATCCAGCGCTTTTCTTTCTTTTCCTTTCCCTGTTGATCCTACGGGCACTTAATAAGCACCCTCCATGCTGAACTCAGTCTTGATGTTTGCTTTCTGGGGAACCTGATCTGCAGCAGAATCATAACCTTTTAGGTCCACCTTGGGGCCTGGGTTGCACGGGTTCTCTTCAGTGTGGTTCTTGTCTTCATCTTCTCATCATTCACTCTGCCTTGGTCACCTGTCCCTTCTCCTTAAATCTTCAACTCAGATCGCAAACACCACTTAGGGACATAATTAAGTGAAAGAGATGATACCAGGTAAGTCAGCCTGAAAGTTGTATGGAAGTCAAAAGGAAAACATATTTGTTGACTGCATCGGAAGTATCCTGGAGTAATGAGTATGTAAAGGTATTTAGAAATAAAGTCAGGGCTTTAGGAATGAGTCAGTGAAATGGGAAGCTTTAAAATAGAAAATTAGGGTTCACTCTGAGTAAATGTAATGAACACTTGTAACTGGAAGGCAGCACTGAATAAAATATTACGATTTTGTATGTTATAATTTTCCATATGCAGCATTTTAGAATCAAATGTATTAGTCATTTATTTGTCACTTAAAACATTTCATTTGATCATCTCTGCTGTTTACATTCTTTAAATTTTACCTCTAGTTCTCTGGGAAGCGATGCTGGTGCTGCGTAGCCTTTGAGAACGTGTAGATAACACAGACACGATGAGGCCAGGAGAGTGCTCCTGAGGGACTGGGGGTGCTAAATGTAATGCTCCGAATCAGCCAACAGATGCGAGCATCATGCTGCTCCAAATGCCAGGGCGTGCCACTGAGAGCGGCACTGAGTGCGAGTGCTTCCTCTTCCAGAGGTTTTCTTGTTCCTTCCTAAAATGCCAGCCACGCACTGTTACCCACAGTGCACCACCCTCAGCAGTAGAAATCTTTTTACTTCTGAAGTTACATACTATATTATTGTCATCCTTTTTTGGCACCTCCTTTTCTAATTTGTATTATGGATATTTGTGTAATAGTATAAACTGGGAGGAAAAGGCATTCTAATAGGCATGGTATTTCTTCCTGGATGCAACTAGAGTTATGTAAGTAAAGCTCTGAACATTGAATATATATTATAATTCCATGTATATAAATAGAAATTTATTAGAAATGTATATATAAATACTAGGGGCCCGGTGCACAGAATTCATGCACTGGGGTGTGTGTGTGTGTGTGTGTGTGTGTGTGTGTGTGTGTGTATGGGGGGGCGGTGCCCTCAGCCTGGCCTGTGCCCACTCGTGGTCCAGGAGCCCTCAGGAGATGTTCGACTGACAGCTTAGGCCCATTCCTTGCAGGCATCCTCAGCGCTGCCATGGAGGTGGGAGAGGCTCCCACGACTGCCGCTGCGCTTGCCAGCCATGAGCCCACCTTCTGGCTGAGCGGTGCTCCCCCTGTGGGAGCGCACTGACCACCAGGGGCAGCTCCTGCATTGAGCATCTGCCCCAAGGTGGTCAGTGTGCATCATAGCAAGCAACCGGTCCTTCCACCATTCAGTCAATTTGCATATTAGCCTTTTATTATATAGGATAATATATAAATATATACAAATTCAATTTGAAAGTGGGTATTAGGACTGTAAGATTCATTTCTGGTGAACCACTTCTTAAATTAGAAATGTACTTTATAAGCTCAGGCTGCCATAACAAGACACCACAGACTTGATGGCTTAAACAACAGAAATTCATTTTCTCAGAGTTCTGAAAGGTAGAAGTCCAAGATGAAGATGTTAGCAGAGGTGCTATGTGAGGCCTGTCTGGCTTGCAGATGGCCACCTTCTCTCGCCGTGTCCTCGTGTGGCCTTTCCTCTGTGCACACAGCAGAGCTCTGGTGTCTGCCTTTTTGACAAGGACAGCAGCCTTACTGGGTCAGAGGCCTCCCGCTGTGACCTCAGTTACCTTTAGCTACCTCCTTTGAAGCTCTCTCAACATACTGTCACGTTGGGGTTAGGCTTAGGTCTATATAAATAAGTATATGGTAGTAATTTTATTTAGCAAAAATGTATATTATCATGACGAAAACATACTTTTTAAATCTTGTTTAAGAAGTGATAGGTTCTACATATAATGTGAAAGAAAAAAATGATAGGTTTTGATTTTTTATATGATTAAGAATTAATACTAGTGTATGATACAGATTTGCAGTTTTCAAAGATTTAAAATACTTACAAGGGGAAAGTGACTGCCTATCCTTTCAGCAGGAAAATGGTTTTAATCTAGTCCCCACTTAATATTACACAAAACTGAAACAGTTATGGGGGGAAAATATCCTCTTACAGGCTGCCCCATAGCACTAGATGATGCCCGCATGATTTCTAGCTGAAGGCTGTCAGAACAGATCTTAAGTGACTTCTTGAACAGAAACTACATAAATATTTCTAAGCATACTCTTTGAACGGTACATTTTTAAAAATTAGTGGCTTGTTCACAGATATCATACAACCAGCATAAAAGAGGTTAATGAAGACACAATTTGCTGACCTATGCCATGTCTTTGTTATTGCTGTGTTTCACAAATGCACTGGACTCTTGCTGCATACCCTTATTAAGACTCATGCCATTTGATTAAATAACCTAAAACTACTATCCTTTATAAGCTATGCAAAGAAATCACAAATCATTCCCTAGTCTCATATTTTCATGAGATGAGAATTTAACAATTGAATTTGTCCCAAAACAAAAAACACCAGTCCTTCCACAGAATAGTCTAATTTTATTTTATTTTTTTGTTAATGCTCACCTGAGGATATTTTTCCATTGATTTTTAGACAGAGTAGAATGGAGGGGGAGAGACACAGAGAGAGAAACATTAATGTATGAGAGACACAGGGTTGCCTCCCCACATGCTCTGACCAGAGCCAGATCAAGCCTGCAACCAAGGTATGTGCCTTTGGCTGGAATCGAACTCTGGACCCTTTAGTCCATGGGCCAATGTTCTATCCACTGAGCCAAACTGCCCAGGGTGCACAGTCTTATTTTTAAAAATAAAAATAAAACAATATTAGCCAAATAGAATCTCTTAGCTGATATTATAAAGCAAAGTACTTCACCAACCTGGAAAAAAGACCACAAGACAAAATAAAAATGGGTATATAATTAAGTAATAATTTTGTCAATTGTAAAATGTGGAATATTTGTAATTTACCTCCTTTCATTTTTTTTTCCCTGGTGGATTACACTATGCAAATGCTGGTTTTGTGATTATCATGGAGAGGTCGCCATCTATTGAACATAAATAATTACTACACTTCCTTATGAGAATAGTACTTTAAAATTATTGAAGCAAGAAACATAGTTCCTATTTACCATATACAGTATATTTTCACACAGAGTTGTTTAATTCTCTGCTTAATTATGGAAATACTCATGTACATTTCTCAAATTACATTGGAAATACTACCACATAAAGATTTTTTCACAAAAATCTGTGTTTGTAATATGCAAAAATTGACTTTCATAGTCCAGAATATGCACTAAGTTTCTTAGAAGTTTTATCAGATCAGCAACACTTCTTTTATAAGTGTTGTTTGGATAAATTCTGTCCACTTTACCTTTAGAGAGATAACACAACAAAATTATTTTATTGAATTAAACCAGAAAATAAAAAAATCTCCTTCTTGACTAGAACTCAATATTGAAGACAGCTCCTGCAGTTTACTTTTTTTAATTAAAAAAGAAAATCATAACTTAAAATGAATTAGGAGCACTGATATTAGGCAATTTCTACCATGATGGAATGCTTAATTTTCTACTTTTTGCCACTATTCAATTTTAATACTTCAACCACATTGAAAGTTTCAGAAACCCAGGTTTTTCTACCTTTATGTTATGTGAAAATGTGTTATAATAATGTTAAGATTATTATAAAAGAAAATTAAAATTATATTACATAATATAGTATAAAACCTATGACAGGTATGTATATTTTGGCATCTTTATTTTTCTTAGTCAAATTGAAGAACTACTTTCAAATTAAATTAATCTTAAAAGCATCCTCAACTGTCCATGTCTCCTCTTTTGTATTTCTCCATTTTATATCTATTAACAACTATATGCTGGGTGCCTCTTCTATGTCCAACTTTATTGATGGGTGTTCATTTCCCAGATGCAACTAATTAATTACTCCTGAAATGTCTGTATTTATTTCTTTAACCAGAAGACTGTGTTAAAGCTAGGATGACACTTCTGCAATTTTTGAGTTAGTGGAACACATTTATTTTGTCTTAACATACTTGAATTTTTTAGAAAGAGATTAACATACTTTAATTTTTTAATATATTTTTACTGATTTCAGAGAGGAAGGAAAAAAAAGAGAGAGAGAGAGAGAGAGAGAGAGAGAGAGAGAGAGAGAGAAACATCAATGATGAGAGAGAATCTAGTCGCCACTTAATATTACACATTAATATTACTAAACATACTCCTGCACGCCCCTGACTGGGGATTGAGCCCGTAACCTGGGCATGTGCCTTTGACCAGAATCAAACTTTTGACCACACGCCGATGCTCTATCCACTGAGCCAAACCAGCTAGGTCCTTTAATTTTTTATCCCAATATCCTAAATAGTTCATCAGAAAAAAAATGTTTGAGAATATTTCTGAAAGATTTTAATGGCGTCAAGTAGTTGTATATCACTACTTAGATAATGGATGAATTTGAGGTTTTCATACAAAGAAGCAACACTTTTACACTCAAACAGAGCATTTGCCTAGAGCACTGGAGTCAAACATCTCATTAAAATCAGCAAATCTCTTAGCAGGGATATTGAAGCAATTCTACATGAATGTTAGAAAATGTACACCCACACATACAAAAACAAACAAACTACACACACATTTAAATGTGGAAAGTAAAACAACCAGATAATGTTAATTCGGGAAATAAAAAGTAATACACTAATGTGGTGATGTCCAGGGTTGTTATGAAATTAGTAAGTGTTCATTGTGAAAGATATAACTAAGCAAATAAAAACCACCCCAAACGGGAAAGACTTTGCTTTATTTACATTCTGGAGGGAATTGAAGCCCCAGTAAAAAGTGTTTTGAAATGAACTCTCCGTAGTCTGTTTTTCTCAATGATTTAAAGAACTTACAAGTGGGATTTGCTAAGTAACAGTATGTGCATTAAAAAAAAAAAAAAAAAAAAAAAAAAAAAAAAAAAAAAAAAAAAAAAGCAACCTGGAGAATGGGAAAGAAAATAAAGAAATAGAAGACTGGGAACAGGTAAATGTAGTACTGATTTTCAAAGGAAAAAAAAAAAAGGTTAACTTTTAAAACTATAATTTGAACTTGAACCTGGAAAAAAGTTTAGAAGGCATTCTTAAGAAGCACGGCTAGGAAGCATAAGAACAGAAGGCAGACTGGTCAATACCTAAAATTAAGTCCTCACGAAATAAATGACTTCCAACTTCATTAACCCATTTTGGATAGATTGGGGAAGTGCTAATTTTAACAAGTTACCAAAAAAAGACTCAAGTTTAATTGAATTTAAAAATGAAATGAGGCTAATGACTGTCAGGTGTAGATTTCTATCAGGTTGAGGAAATGTAACCAAAGGATATTGTTTAAAGGTTCAGTCAGCGACTTGGATGAGGAGCCCTGCCGCTCACTGCCTACATTTGTGGGTATCCTGAAGTAGGAAGGAAGAGCATGCATGTTCCATAACCAGCATATTGGAAGCTTAAGACAGTGGACCAGATCTAGTTTTTTAAAAACAGAGAAAGTGAAAGAAAGGAAAAGAAAAGTTTGATACGGTTATATACAGTTTGTATCAAATCATTCTAACTTTCGTGGGACATGAGGAGGGAGAGGGGGGAGATTTAGTTAGCAAATACAACTTTTTTTTTTAATTATGGATTTTAGAAGAAAATAAACCCAATATGAGTTAGTTGTGTGATAAGGCTCCTAAAATTATAAGGCAGGCCATAGTTCTATCCCACACTAGCACTAGGAAAATCTCATCTGGCATATATTATGTTTAATCCTTGGCATTAACCTCTGACAATTACATAAATAATTTCAATAAAATAAACTGAAAAATCATGAAATAATTAAGCTGTCTCTGGTCAGAGAAGTTATATGAGTAATTGATTTTAGCTGTTTATATGGGCTAGCTCCTGGCCCTAAATTCATAGCCATGTCTTCTTCTTCCCCAAACATTCTCCTTTTATCTCAGGCCTCATAGACTAGCAGTGGTCTCTGTGCATGTTTATTACATATAAATATATTATACATAATAGATAAATCCAATAATTGCCTTGGAGGTTGTGTTGAGGGATTCAGATTCTTATTCCAATTAAATAGGAAGCCAAGTATAGGATTTTAATCATGAGAGTAACATCTGGTGTATGTTTTTAAAAGGTCACTCTGAATACTATGGAAAATTGATTGTAAGGGAGAAATAATGAAAGCAGGAGAGTAGTTCTATGTATTCCTTTAGGTCAGGCAAGAAAGGATACTGGGTTAGGCTGTGGAGGTACTAATGGAGATGTAGAGAATTGGATGGGTTTGTATTTTGCAGGAGTGTGGAAATATCAGGGGTTGTGGGGTAGATAATGGGGTATTGCTGAGTCAGCGAATTTGGTAAGAATTAATCCAGTCAATAAAATTGGTAAGAGTCAATTCATTATAGTAAAAAAGCTAATAGAATCAAGAGGTAGAGGAACAAGTGAGGAAAAAAGAGAAGGTTCTCCAAGTCCAGATCTTAGACATGTCATACTTGTTGATAAGATAGTAAAGATTATGAATTCTGGAGTTCATGGCTGAGGTATTGCAGAATTAAGATAACCTAGGAATTATGGTTGAGGTGAAGAAGTCAGAGAATTTAGCAGTCAGTGATTCAACGTGATAACATTAAAGTCAGCAAGACAGATGATTGGAATTGAGTAAAGAGAAAGGCAGTGAGCTGAGGGCTAAAGCAAATAGGTGAGGTAGAGGCAAGAAAATGCACATTAGCTAGTGAGTTGGATAGTCTGATGATGGAAGCCTCAATGGAATTGGGATTTTAGAGTCAAAGATGACTCATAACGTTAGAAACAGTAATGAGGGGGAGCTTGTATCACCACCAGGTTTATAAACGTGTGTGATGTGGGAAAAGGGAATCTCTGAAAGGAATTGCAAGGAAGATGTAGAATGATAGAGGGCTTTTGAGGGCTGAGAAGAATGCGATATTGATCAGATTAGGAGATGCACAAAACAGTCAAAAAATTAGAGTCCAGGAATGATAGGTGACTCAAGGGGTTTGCATCTCTGGTTGTGCAAGAGGCAGCTGGTCGATGTTTCTCTCTCATCGACGTTTCTAACTCTATCTCTCTCTATTCCTCTCTGTGTAAAATCAATAAAATATATTTAAAAAAAAAAGATTTGCACTGTTAAAACTGTACTCTGCTAGCTGAGTCCTAGATGTTACTCTAGGACAGGGGTCAGCACACTTTTTCTGTGAAGATCTGGATAGTAAATATATTAGGTTTTGGGAGCCATAAATTCTGTCCCAATTCCTCAGCTCTGTGCATGGTGTGAAAGTAGCCGTAGACATATGGACGTGAATAAAGTTGGCTGTGTTCCATCAAACTCTATTTATGGATGCTAACATTTGAATTTCATATATTTTCATGAGTTATGAAATCTTTTTATTGTTTTAAACCATAAATCACTCCTAGATCCCAGGACATGCAAAGCCAGGTGGTGGCTGAATTTGGCCTGAGAGCCAGGTTTTCTGACCCCTTTTAACTTTTTCTGCTGTGCCTTTTAAATGATATTTTAGTTCTACCACAAAATTTTACTTAAGTTGTCTACATTTTTTCAACACTGGTAAAGGTTTGATCAATGCCAAATAAAAAATGGGAACATAACCTCCCTTTTTTTTTAATTTCTTTACATTATTATTACATTTTCCATTTGAAATCAGTTTAACATGACTGACCAATTCTATTTTTTATTCACAGGCTTTTTATTTGTTAATAATGGGTAACACTCTATGTTTCCTGTTCATTTATTTCTTCCCATAGTATTATACTTGGTGCTTTCTCCTTTCAAACCTCACACTGAATTTTCATCCTTTTTCATACTTGGTAATAGTTCTCCTAAAATTTAATTTTGGCATTCAAAAGAAAAACAAAGTGAAAAATACTAAGAGTAACACAATTATAGGCAAACAATTTGTGTGACTGGAGAAAATATTCTATTTACAGTAAAACAAACAATATCCATATAATTCCAATTCTACAAACACAACATTCTGACTTGGAATGTTGCTTTTTGTGGTGTGCTGGAGAGCATTTCGGAGTATGTATGGTACAGACAGGTCGGGTACAAATTCCATCTGACCCTTACTGGGTATATGATATTGGACAACCTACTTTCTTAGAGGCGAAGTTTCCCTGATGCACGCAAAATACATAGTGTATGGGAATTCCCATCCACCTTTCTTCCCCTGTAATCATAATCTTTTATCAGATGGAAGTAACATGTTAAAAAAATTGTGGGGGAAAACAGCCTGCATTTGGTAGTGGTGAGGGTATTAGTTTTGGTTTTTAACATTATACAGATAGAAAGTTAAAAAACACAACTAGCAGTTTCCAAAAATAAAAGCGATGTGCAATAAAAGGTACTATAGATGATAAATACCTGCACTTTTCATTAATATTTCCTTTGCCCTGTTTATTTTACTTCTGAAAACTTAGGTTTGACAGTTCTCTGGAAGAACCACCTAAGAGTGGGCTTCACCCACCGGCAGCTCCTCAGGTTTTAAATAGCCGTAGCCAAGTAGCCACGCTTTCTAAAGTGACTACACATTCTAGGTAGAGTTTTTTTTTTTTTCTTCCTGGTGTGTCTAAATTTTAATGCTGGTGATGAAATGAAATGCTAAACCTGTTTGACTAAAAAGCAAAAGAGATCATAGAGTACAGAACTGACATCATTAATATGTAGACAAGGAAGCTTGGCACTGAGCCCTGGAACACCGCTTTACACTGCATTTGTATTTTTCACTTTTTGTTTAGATTTAAGTTCTAATGTAGAATCAGGAAAGCTGTGCCTTTTATTTATTCACTGTGATTTGGAAAGTCAACTTGCTTGAGTTTGTCATAAGTCTACTTTAACCAACAAACACATCCACCTCTAAAAAAAGGGACGAGCCCTAACTGGTTTGGCTCAGTGGATAGAGCATCAGCCTGTGGACTGAAGGGCCCCAGGTTCGATTCCGGTGAAGGGCATGTACAATACCTTGGCTCATACCCAGTAGGAGGTGTGCAGAAGGCAGCTGATCAATGTTTCTCTCTCATTGATGTTTCTAACTCTCCCCCTTCCTCTCTGTAAAAAATCAATAAAATATTTAAAACAAACAAACAAACAAACAAACAAACAAAAAGGAACAAGAGAGATCATACATTCCAGGTACCCAAATATATTCTAAAGGTATTCAGGTTAATTCTTCTTATAAGCTTTTGCTGGACTCTGCTGATACTAAGTTCATTTGTGTTATTACTAGAGGCCCGGTGCATGAAATTTGTGCACAGGGAGGATCTGTGTCCCTCAACCCAGCCTGCACCCTCTCCAATCTGGAACCCCTTGAGGGATGTCCGACTGCCTCTTTAGGCCCCACCGGGATCGGGCCTAAATGGGCAGTCAGACATCCCTCTCACAATCCAGGACTGCTGGCTCCCAACTGCTCGCCTGCTTGCCTGCCTGATTGCCCCTAACTACTTCTGCCTGCCAGTCTGATCACCCCCTAATCACTACCCTGCCAGCTTAAACAACACCTAACTGCTCCCCTGCTGGCCCAATTGTCCCTAACTGCCTTCACCTGCTGGCCTGGTAACCCCTAGCTGTCCTTCCCTGTAGGCCTGGATGCTCCCAGCTGTCCTCCCCTGCAGGCCTGATTGCCCCCAGCTGTCCTCCCCTGCAGGCCTAGTCCCCCCTAACTTCCCTCCTTTGCTGGCCTGGTCACCCCCAACTACCCTCTCCTGCAAGCCTGGTCCATCCCAACTGCCCTTTCCTGAAGGTCTGGTCTCCCCCAGCTGCCCTCCCCTGCAGGCTTGGTTGCCCCCAACAGCTCTCCCCTGCTGGCCTGGTTGCCCCCAACTGCCCTCTCCTGCAGGCTTGGTCCCCCACAACTGCCCTCCTCTGGTTCCCCTACAACTGTCATCCCCTGCAGGCCTGATCCCCCACAACTGACCTCCCCTGCTGGCCTAGTCACCCACAATTGCCCTCCTCTGCTGGCCACCTTGTGGTGGCCATCTTGTGTCCACATGAGGGCAGCCATATTTGACCATATGGAGACAGCCATCTTGTGTGTTGGAGTGATGGTCAATTTGCATATTCTTTTATTAGACAGGCCTAGAGGCCTGGTGTATGAAATTCATGGCCTGTGCCCTCTCACTGTACAGGAGCCTGCAATCAATCACCCCAAAGTGGTAGACCCCCACCCACCCATCTGGGCTCCTCAATGGATTGCCCCAAAGAGTTAGGCCGGAGTAGTGGGTGGGGAAGGGGGTCCGGCCTCTGCACCGTGTGGAGCTGGGAGGCCTTGTCACACAGAGCCAGGACCCCCAGGCAGGCCTCACAGTGCGGAGCTGGGGTACCACCTCCTCCTGGCTCTGAGCGTGGAGCTGGGAGGAGGTGAGACTCCCAGGCAGTCTCCATGCAGCACATGTAGCATCAAGCCCAGCACACCTGTGACCCTATAAGGGCATCACGGCGTGATGACTACTTGGGCTTCTATTAGTAAGGATTGTGATACAGTAAGATGAAAGAAATTTCCTTTTCTTCCTAAAGGAGAAGGATAATTTAGCTGATTTGTCTTTTAGCTGATTTTTAAAAATAGATTTATGTTTCTGGTTATTATTCACTCCCCCAAATAGTAGCCATTGCCTCAAAGATGCAGAGTAATTGAGAAACTCAAAGTTGCATCACTTGGTAACTTTATTCTTCCACTTTGCATGCTATCCTGCTCTGCCCCTGACAGCCTCTTTCTTTCTCGTTTCTGCCCCATTCCTCCTCTCCTCGCCATGCACAGCAGTTGTTAAAACATGGCCACATAGTTCAATTAAAGTGCAGACTTGCTAAAAAGTTTATACCTACACTTGAACAAATCTTCATAACTTTAAAAAAAACATGGCTTGCCACCATTTCTTTAATTTGACTACTAATGGCTTATAAAATTGTAGCCAAAGGAATAAGGAATCATGGATTATCAAAAGCTTCTGACAGGGAGAAGAGATTTATGTCAACCTCAGTTTTCTACATCTGAGCTCTCATTAACCTGGGATGGATTTGGCACATAATTACTTTGTGTTGGAAGTAGCCACTGTCATGAATTCTGTCAAAAGTAGTCATAGTCTATTGAGAATATCCATTAATAACTTGTAGATATAAATGAAGAAGAGAGGTTACAGGTTTTACACTGTGCAATTTAGACTTTCTTCTTAATAAAAAAGAAATTCTCAATTCCAATTTGATAATCGAATTTGGAAATCATTACAGCCCTCATGATGGAATGTTCATTCCTTCCTGTCCAGGTGTCTGACCATTTTTCAAAGACCAAAGGAAAATAATTAAAGTTTTAAGTAATAAATGTCCTGAAGATAAAACTTCATACCAGCATTTTTAATCTTTACAGAGAAAATTGAAAATAAATTATCAACATCAACACAGAAGGTGCTGTTTTAGTCTTAACTACTTTTTATTTTACAAAGGTACTTGCCCTTCCCAAACAGCTTTACTCTCAACCTTTTAAACAGTTATTTTTTATTCATATTATTATGCATTACTGCTTTTGAATAGGTAGCTGATGGTTACCTACTTCCCCTGAAAACACAATTCTCATTAAAATGTCAGGCTTTGGGACTGTGTCATCTCTAAGGTTAGACCCTTTCTGGAGAGACAGTTTGGAATGGTCGACACAGCCTTTCTTCTTTCTCTGCTCACACTTCACATTTAGTTTATTTTCTGCTTAGTTGTTGACAACTCAGTCTTCAAATGTTTGCTGTTATGTGATATTGATTTAATTTTAAATAGGATTAGAGACAGTGAAAAATACATTCATAAACGTTTGTACCTCAAAAACAAGTTTTATGGAGGATTCTAGTATATCAAATGTTAATTTCAGGGGGGGAAAATCACAGCCACAATAAATGACCTGAACTCCTATTATCTTTCTGACATGTCACACCTGTGTATGTCTAATTATTAATATAGAATGGTTCCTCGCTTATCTTTATTATGCTACCTCTTCTTACTTTCCTTTTTGTTCCTCTTCTCTGTTTTTCTCTGTTTCCCTACCTATCCATTTAAGCAGCTCTACAAGAAACGTGGTGACAAGTTCCTTGGAAGGTTTCCAAAACTTTCCTGCCTTCTCTTCTCCTGCTAGATACAGTGCTGCGGTTCTGAGCAGCACAGCCGCTCATGTGTCTGCTCTTCTTGCTGCAAAAACCAGGTAGAGCTGTGTGTACAGGGTGTGTCTGTTGTGATGCCAACACTTTTCACTGCCTTAACACCTTACATCAAAGAATACATCCCCTTGGTTATGAGATCATCACCATATTGTCTAGGTTGTGTTACAGATTTTGCTTTAAATCATCCTTGAATCTTTTTAACTGCCATCTGTCTGTGATACTTAACAGTTATGTAGGTTATTGCATGTTGTGTGCCTTGTTGACTTTGGGGATGTTATAATTTGTAGTTTTTATATCTTAAACAGAATCCGGTACAAATAAGTATTTTAAGTTTTTACTGGTTTTATCTTGTCCCACAAACTTACTATATTTGAGAGTGATCACTATTCTTTGTAATACTCCCAGTAAAAGAATAAAAGATTATTGTTTTGTGGGGTTTTGTTTATACATAATTTCTAGTGTCTTTTTATAGCAACAAATGCTTTTAAGATTGCATTGATAAATGGTGAAAATTTAATCTACTCTATATTAATGAGTATAATAATCTAATACACTCTTAGCCCTCTTTTCACTCTCTTTATACTGCTTAGTTCTGTCTCTATCTCTCACTGCTTTTTGCTATTGGTAGTGTGATTTTCCAACTTAAAAGTCTTTCTAACTGCTCACCAGGCTCTCCGGTCCTGTAAAGTATCATTCACTCCTGGATGCACTTTGCATCAGTCCTGTTTCCAAGTCTTTAGCTTTTTCCTATCTCCAGCCCTCGAGGAAATCGACTGGCTCTGTCCAGGTTAAGAAAACAAGGTACAATGGGAACAGATGTCATAGTGGTGGTTTGCTGTAAAAGACACTTTCTGTACCACTTAACCACCATATTAACAGGCCAGATGTGAAATTCCTAGGACGGATTTGTGTCCAGTTTTCACTTAACTACGTTCAGTGCACTGCTAATGCACAGCATGCTGTTTTGTATGGTTATTAACTTGCCTTTTAACCCTTCGTGACATCTTTTGTTAGCATAGTTGGTGTTTAGTATGAAGGTATGAGTCGTAGTGCAAGTATTTAAATCATAGTAAAGCCCTGTCTCTTATTCCATGGGTATAGCTATACTAGTATATTTAAATGTTTAGTAAGACATACCTTTATAGCTTCTGAAAAAAAATGGCAAAGAATAATAGAATAATTGTGTGTTTTTTTTTGTCTACTGTCTTGCAATTCTCAAATATGAAGGTTGTACTTGGGCAATATCTGAGAAATACTGAACCAAAATTAATTTTCTCCTAAACTTAACAATCATGGCAAAAATTATTGCGTATAACCAAAAGTAAATACATCCCAAGTATTCCTTACTAATGGTATAATTTTAGTGAAATAACTCTAAAACGATTTCTGACCGAACATAAATTAATGGCAGTGTATCCTGTGACTGTAGTTAGTAAAAGCCTGGTATCACATGGGCTCTCTGTTGATCATGGGTGTGTATCCTGTCCATTGTTACGGAGATTTTTGATAGACTTCATTATAATCCTGGGTAACTTTAAGGGAGGTGTTTAAACAAGGAGAGAGAGATCATTGTCCATTTTGCTCTAAGAAGAAACATCTGAAGTTATGTTTTATTTGCGGAGTTATGAGTAATAAAGGAGCAGTTCTCTTTCATTGTCACGGTTAAGACTGCACAGTGACTGGTTACTGACCACATTTGGAATAGTCTTTCCAAAAAAGCACCTGGTGCATTTTAAGAAATCCCATACACACTAAATGGCCAGAGGTATGTTTTGATCGACAACAAACGGAGATGGGGTAGGGAAAAATACTGGTTCTGTGAAAATATTCCCTTTTTCCACTTCTGGCATTCTAGTAAGTTATTTTGCTCTCACTGTTTAACAGAAAAAAGAACAACATAAAAATTCTTGCATATTTTGTTCAATTAGAGAATTTTAATGCTTTTCACTTATTATTGTAAAACTAAGAACAGTTTTATAGCTTTTTTGTATATAGCTACTACATATAGGGCAATCTGACTTTAAGCAGCAATGAATTACTCTAAAAGAAATAAATCCTAGATACTTTTCCCTTCAAGTCAAGCAAGTATCTTGTTGCTTAAATAAACTTTTTATTAAAAAAAGAAAAAAGTTGTTATGGGCTGATTGAGCTAGTGTTAGTAGTCATTATCACCACTGTTTACTGACAGCAATTGGCACAAACTAAATGTATTTTGATATTTGGGAAAGAAAAGTGGTTCTGTACCAGGTTAGCCAGTTGGCATTCTGAAAAACAGGAGCACAGGATACCCTGAGGAGGCCTTGCTACCGCAGTGAGAAGGGACTGAAGAGCAGCTGGGAGGAACAGTGTCAGAGATGTTTTATCTTGGATGTTATTTTTATGTAATAGTAATCTTTAAAATTATAATGAAGTATCGTAGAATACCAAACTTGTTTCTTTTCACTATAGTGTACTTAACACTTTTAATTTTGGTATAGAAGTCTAAGTTAAAGAATTTTGCTTAGAAAAATACAAGAAAAAATTGTAAACAGAATTCTGGAAGGAAGGAGACTCATGACTCCTATATATGTCCAGGTTCATTTACGGAATTCTGATGGAGAAATCTATAAAATAAAAAGTTGCTTATAATTATGACTCCTTTATAAATATTCATTTCCTACCACTTCAGAGTCTGTGTATTAGTATATAAGATTTTATAAGATTTAGTAAAAACTGTTTAATTTAAACATTGATATAATTAAACCCATGCTATACAATTGGCCCTTTAAAAAATTTAGATATGTAATTAGAGTAAAGTCTCCTCAAGGGTATTCTTCAGAGTTTTTCTTTGAAAATAGACTTAAAATTTCCAACTGTTCTCAATCTGTAGCTGAAATTTATTTGTTTTAATAGTTAAACAAATGTGGGAAAGGAATGTAAACTCAAGATAAATCAGGTTGCTGACACTGAAAGTAAACTTCTTTCCCTTTTTCTGTTTTTCCTCATTAGCTCAGTTTTAAAAAGAAATCTTTGCTTTATTAGTACATTTTTCTCCATTTTCAGTTTTTGAAATATCAAACAAAAATTGTGGTATTCTTGAGATGGAAGTAGTATTAATTTAACATTTCATTTCAATGTTTGTTTATCTGGCAAACTAGTGAACATGACCATATTTGATTCTTACCTTCTGTGGCATGAATCAAGGGTGTTTGTGGATTTCCTCATTAGAATCTTTTTGAAAGCATTTTAATTTTGTTTAGAATTTAGGTATGCCTTAAACAATTTAAATTTAGGGGAAAAAAATGAGTCTTTAGAAATAAGATACCAATCTAATTTAGGTAATTATTACATACTAGCTTTAAAAATGAGTCATTAACTTAGAAGTATTTTGCTGTTTCCCTCACCAGTGTGGCTCAGTTGATTGAGCTTTGTCTCCTGCACTGAAAGGTCACCAGTTAGATTTCCGGTCAGGGCATGTGCCCAGATTGTGGGTTCGATCCCATCAGGGTGTGTATGGGAGGCAACTGGTCAAAGTTCTATCCCCACTTAACGTTTAGTAACTGAAGCTTAGAGATATAAAATAATTTGTCCATCACATAGCTTTAAAAGCTGCTCAAAGCCATCTATAATAATAAAAGCATAATACACTAATTAGACCAACTTTCCCGACGAAGGCAGGGCTGTGAGGGAACCCAGGTCCAGGGTGCCTGATGCCCATTGGAGGGAAGCCTGGATCCCGGGTGCCACAGGGAAAGCCGGTGCTGGCAGCCGGGGGAAGGAAGGCCTACGCTTGCACAAATTTTGTGCATTGGGCCTCTAGTTATACTATAATGCTTAATCTGTTTCTGTTAATATTACTTATTCTGTCATCTTTTTTTTTTTTTTGTTATTGTGTCCAGCATTGTCATTAAGCAAGCAATCTTTCACATTTTTTTATTTATTATGAAAATTATCAGAGTGCTTAAAATTTTCATTGTATAGTATGCTTTAACATCAGGCAGGTTTTGTTTTTCATTAAACTGATTAGATGCTCTGCCAGCATGGCTCAGTGGTTGAGCATGGACCTACGAATCAGGAGGTCACAGTTTGATTCCCAGTCGGGGTACATTCTGGGTTGCAGGCTCAATCCTCAGTAGGGGTCATGCAGGAGGCAGCTGATGGAAGGTTCTTTCTCATCATTGACGTTTCTCTCCATCTCCCTTCTTCTTTGAAATCAATAAAAAATATATATTTTAAAAACTGATTAGAACTTATAACAGAAGGTAGTGGCTCTATTATACCCGAATTTAGGAGAACACTATTTCAAGAAAGTTAAAATAGCATTAGTATGATTTTTCAAAACTGTTCAGTGTCAGAGGTGCCCAAGACCACCCCCAGGTCTGGCAATTCACTAGAGGGAGACAGAACTCTTGTTCTCATGACTAAGATTTATTACAGTGAAAAAATACAAAGCAAAATCAGCAATGGGAAAAGTTGTGGGATCAAGTCTGGAAGAAATAAGACTCAAGTTTCCAAAAGCCCTCTCCTAGTGAAGCCACACAGGATGTGCTTGATTCCTCAGCCATGAGTTTTAACAAAACGTGCAAAATGTTGTCTACCAGAAGCTCATTAGGAACCAAGTACCTAAGACAAGGTTTTTAATGAGGCTCGTTATGTAAGCACGCTGTGCCTAATTCACACTGAAATTCCAGACTCTCAGAAGAAAAGCAGTATTCAGCATAAACAATATTGTATATATCGTTTGGGCACAGCGAGCAGCTCTTATCTTTCAGAGAAAGCTTTATAAGACTGGAGGGAACCGTTTACAAGCCAACTCCCAAATGCCAGTCAAAGGCCAACCTTGCAAGTGGGCCTTCCTGAGGGAAGGCAGCCTCGGGGCTCCTTAGTTAGGTGTTTTCCCAGATTCAAGAGGCATTGGGGAAATCAGCTATTCCTCTTCATTTGTAAGCATAGTGGACATGACTGAATTCGAAATCTATTTTCCTTGAAATATTATCAACCAAACAAAATAATGAAGCAGTATTTATTTTATTGAAGTCATTAATATAGTATCCTATCTTTGTCCATGGGGTGCTTCAGCTGTTGCTTTCAGATAGTGAAGAAATTGAGTTTCTGTGCATGCAATTATCTAAGTTACCAGGACCTCAATCTTTTATTGAAAAGTTAGGATGTATTCTTCTTCTTGTTATAACAATTGTTATTATTTCAATCGAGAAAATCTGTTCTTGTATTGTGTCATTCCAAAGTGCATATTTTATCTGAGCTATGTAGATTTTTTTGGAAATGACATATAATAGTAAATAATAAATAACTGGATGATAAAAGCCAAATGATCCTCTAACTCAAGCACAGATAAGGCCTCCTGTTAAGCAAATAACTCTGAGAGCAGATAGTGGTGGTCTTGCCTCTTGTTTGCCTGTGTAATGAACATAGAAGAGTGGATGTTCTATTAGACGGGAGATGTTCTCTGTTTACCACTGTGCGAACAGTGTGAAGCACAATGTCTGACAGGGCACAAGTGCTTAAATATTTATTGAATGAAAGAGTGACTGAGTCTGTGAGCAAAAGACTGACTGCTGAGACGGCAGCGAAACTTGGTTCATAAAATACCAGAAGAATGTGGGAAACAGTAAAGAAACATCTGAGCTGTTTCATAGAGATTTTTCAGGGACTCTTTAATAATGGCTTATTTTATTCTAGATGATTGAGTGTTGAGATAGAGAGGAATAGGAAATCAAAGGATTGGCTGTGTAAGTTTTTTAATAGCCTAGTTTCTCATGGTAGACCTTTAGAAGAGGATTTCTAAAGTATTGGACAAATGCATTCTGACTCCTTTTCTTTTTGTGTGTGTGTTTTTTGGGGGTTTTTTTTTGGTGTGTGTGTGTGTGTGTTTTGTGTGTGTGTGTGTGTGTGTGTGTGTTTTTTTTAGAGAGTCAATCCCTGAGTCATGGTTTTAGAGTACTCTATTTTAAAATATCAATTAAGTGATGATTATTTTTGTTTTCCTTGGAGATTGAATAGGCTGAGAAAATCAAATGATCAGTGCTAGGTTGGCTTGCTACCACTTCACCAAGCATGTTTTCTTATCTTCCTCCCAGCAGCACCCAGGAGCCTTCTCCACACTCGGCGCCGTCTGCAGCGTCCGCACAGAGTGTGCCTGAGAGGCCGGAGAGCCCAGCCTTCGCCAGACCAGGGGTGGCCGGGCTCACAACCGCTGCTGCCTTCAAGCCTCTGGGCTCCACCAGTGCCATCAAGTCTCCGAGCTGGCAGCGGCCAAGCCAAGCAGGTACGCCAAGGCAATCGCCAGCTTTTTGCTTTCCTTAAGTGTAATTATGGAAATGTGTTCTGGGATATATGATAGAGCCCATCGGTGAAACCGATTATCGACTGTCTAAAAGGGCTGCAGAGAACTGCTACAGCTGTTTTCCTCTCTGACACGTTTCCTAAACATTTTCTCCGTGTGTTTGGTGTTATTGCCATTTGCTGTGTATAGCTGCAGAATTGGGCAATTTCTTGTTTCCCAGTTACTCAGAAAGCATGTGTAGAATTGGAAGTTTGGGGTCTTATTAACGAACTATATTGTTGGGAGGTTTCCTTGTAAATAGAACATTTTGGTTTTGATGATATGTGAAACATAACAACAGAAGCACTGATTGCCATCAGACGTTATTGAAGGAAGAAGCATTGTCTTCTTGTCCTCTGAAGATTCACGGGCAGAGTGGAAGGAGGACCCAGTACTAGAATGGGAGCTTTTGAACGGTGTTAGGATGGAGCAGCGTAGGGTCAGTCTGGAAACCTGAGCTTTGAGTCTCTTCTATAGATAAGTAGCCTTACATAAAGTCACTCAACCCCTTTGATCCCGTTTCCCGATCTGCGGGATGTAGGCAGACTAAATGGTCTGTTCCAACGTGAACTAAGTTTATGACTGTCGGACTGAAGTAACTGTTTCAACGGAAGATGGGACTGTACTTACTAGTGAAGGTTGCCAGATCCACACTTAGCTTTCATCTCTTTCCATTCTTTGCACTCTCCCTGGGCGATTTTCCATCCAGATTTCTATTAGTCGCTGATGATTTATACAGTCCTCTCTCCCGGACTTCATTTCCTCAAACCACGTTGACCTACTTGCTGTTTCCAGGGAGCCCCTCCAGTGCAGCATGGCCGAAAATGTCACTGCCTGTCTCTGAATGGTGCACGCATCCAGTCACCAAAGCTGGGGTGTGAACTTGCCACCTCCCACTCCCTATCCCTGTCCTCAAAGAAATTAACACCTGACGATTCCACTTCTTAGTATTTCTCCAACTTATTTTCTTCTCTCCACTCCGTTGGTTCAGGCCTTGTCCTTCAAACAACTTGAACTCATTTCCCTGCCCGCTCCTGTCTGTCTTCCGCCAGTGATCTCTCTGCAGCTCCAGCTTACCTCACCCATCACTGTCCTGCTACAGGTGCTTTGCTTACTCTGCCATTTAAGATCCTGTTAACGCTGGCCCCGCTATCTCCTCAAGCTCCTCTCCTGCTGCTCCCAATTGGGTTTGATCTAAACTATATGAAAGAATACACAGTTTTATTACTTTTTTAAAACTTAAAATATTTAGATTAACATCATCAGCCTCTGAAATTTCTAGACTATTAAATAACTTAGCCAGACCTTTTCCCTTGGCGAAAAATGCTGACAGCTCAGCCATGCATTTTTAATTATTTCCATTTACTTAAAGTTTATCCATGACCATAGAGGTTTGCTGTAAATATTTTGTATGTGCATTAAAATACAGAACATACCTCAAAGATTTATCTGGTATGGTAATTGGAAAGGGACAGAGAATATGTCCTAAAAGAGTAAGGACAAGACTAAGTTTCTGAGATAGAAACTGAAGGAGGGCACAAAGTATATGTACTGGGGAGGGCAGAAAACATGTAACCTGGAAATTCAGAAACTACGGTCAAAATAACACTTCACCTATTAAAGTGAAAAGGAAAAATTTCACTTGATGCAGAACTTCTGGAGAATACACTACAGCAAAATTACCACAAGAGGGCGACAGAATCCTTTCTTCTCTGAAGAATCAAGGCAAGCTTTATAATTAGTCATGTTTCACATGGTCAGTATTTAAAATGTTACACATTTTTACGAACGTATAAGTGAATTTAATTTGAACAAAACTATAACAGTATGAAACATTATAAAGCATTATCACATTGTAAAGCATTAATATTAGAAAAATAAAATGTTTTGCCATTGTGAAGTCTGTTGAATTTCATCATGATGCTTACTCTACTCAAATCAGAAAGTATTTGCAGAACACCTGCAGCTCAGCCCATGCTGGTTATCTTGCTCTAGGTGCTTCATACTGACCTTTAATGAGTTATTATGTTCTATGTAAACTAGAGGCCCGATGCATGAAATTCGTGCCAGGGGGCCAGCCCTTGCAACGGAGGCAGCTAGCCTCGGCCCTCACAGCTGTAGCTTCATCTGGAAGGTTGTCTGGAAGGAGATTTGGAAGGTCGTTCAGCTGTCCAGTCTAATTAGCATATTACACTTTTATTATTATAGATGTTATTTATTTTACACTATTTTGTACAAGTTTTGAAATAATTTAAAAAATTCCCAGCTCCTCAAATTCTTTTATTCTGTCTAACAGTGTACTATATTTTAAAACAAAAGAAAACACCTCAGAATCTGTGCTGAGTCTTATAAATAGTTTCAAGAGCTTCCTAATGCAAATGAATTCTTTGGATTTAGAGGGTGATGGGTGCCTCGTAGGTTCTTGTGCTCCTCACAGTTCACCTGTGAGAACTGCACTCATCCAAAGGGATGCAAGAACTCCAGAGGCCGATGGCTGGGCTGGAGGACTAGGTAAGGCATCAAGGCAGGTGGCCTGCCTTCTCTCACAGGGAATTTTAGGCTCTTTCTCTTGATGATTCACAGCTGTGCACTGGTGTAAGTGAATAAAGGGCAAGTACATTTTTTTTAATCCTCCACTCCCTCCATAACCAAAGAATGACTATTACTAGTGATGTCATTTAAAAATAATTCCTACAGAAGGATGGTATCAAAATCATGGAATTGCAGCCTGTGATCCACTTTGTTGATCCTGAAATTAGTTTAGTGGATCATAGATAGTATTTTCATTAAAAAATGAAATAGAATAGAAAATATATTTTAATATATTAAGGGAGGTATCAAGTTGTGAAAAATGTGGTTTTAGTTAGTGTGTGTATGTAAGTAGCTATATATATATATATATATATATATATATATATATATATATTTTCATACAAGCATATTTTAGGTCAGCAGATAAAGTATATTTAATACTGTGTTTTATAGTTTAAAAGTTTGGGAGTCACTTATTTAAGTAGTATTTAGTCACACTTTGTTGGATATTTAAGTAGTTTTTAGTCACACTTTAATGTAGTTGTGAAATGATAGCTTGAAAAAAAGAAAAGACTGCATTGAAAGGGCTAATTGGAATTTGAAGACCTACTACTATATTCTGAACCTGTCATGGGTTTCTGATACCTCCACTGAAGGTCTGACTTTAAATCTTCCATCATTTCACTTGTGGTGTTACATAGTCTGTGTACCAGAAGCCTTTTAGAACACAATATTGCTATATTAGTTGATATCTAGGAACCAGGTGTGTGTGTGTATACCAGTAACAGCATTATAGCTCAGATTGGACCTCCTTTTCCTCAGGCCTGTAGTTTAGTATATGCTACCACACATACACAATTTTGCTGGTGATTGATAAAAAGCTAAATATTTTGCCTGACTGGTGTGGCTCAGTGGTTGAACGTTGACCCATGAACCAGGAAGTTATTCAATTCCTGTTCAGGGCACATGCCCGGGTTGCAGTTGCGTGCTTGATCCCAGTAGGGGGTCTGCAGGAGGCAGCCCATCAGTGATGCTCTCTAATCATTGATGTTCCTATCTCTCCCTCTTCCTTCCTTTCTCTCAAATCAATTTTTTTTTAAAAAAGTGCTAAATAGTTTAGGATGCAAAATGTCCAAAAGTTCATAGTATGCATGAAAGAATTAAGATACTACAGAAGAATTTAGAATCCAAGGTTGAATTTTACAAAACTTTCCACTCACCTGTATCTTTGGTTAGACTTCCATAATTCAGAAGCAATAGTCCCTTTAGAAATTTGACTTGATCTAGAAAAATAGGTGAGATTTGTTTTGTCATTTTTCAGAATTGGAGAAATATACTTTTTTAAACATATTTTAATTCACTATGTTTATATGTCTAATAGGTTTTGTAATATTTGAAGACTTCATATTATATATAATTATAAGTGGTTAGATAGATATTTTCAAAACCTTTGTAAATGTAGTGGTATAAGTTTAAAAATATGTTCTTGTATGCCGGGACCGGTTTGGCTCAATGGATAGAGCGTCGGCTTGGGGACTGAAGGGTCCCTGGTTCGATTCCGGTCGAGGGCATGTACCTTGGTTGCGGGCATATCCCCAGTAGGGGGTGTGCAAGAGGCAGCTGATCGATGACTCTCTCTCATCGATGTTTCTAGCTCTCTATCTCTCTTCCTTCCTCTCTGTATAAAATCAATAAATATATTTTTTAAAAAAATATGTTCTTGTATTTATGTAGGTGACCTAATTTGCTATGTAATGTTTTTCCTAGATTCTGTTTAGGTTACGGATACCAGATTAGTTCATTCAATGCAAGTATATGTATAAAATATTACTGTCTTACCCAATCTAGTCAGGTGTTTTTCCCAAACCCAGTATTAAAGCCATAAAGAGCCATTATATGTTGAAAGCACATCAGTTTTCCAAGTTTAGTTTAATTGTATACAAAATGAGGATGACCAATTTGTTAGAATATGAGTGCTTTTCTAGGTCAGGCCTATTGTCCATTGAGTCCAGTTTGCTAGGTTCTGAAGAACAGGAATGTCCACCCCCTGGAGTTAGATTTCAGAAGGCCAGGAATGATCCCAAGTGGAGCATTTTAAGCCTTTAATTTGTTTACCCGTTAAAATAAAGGTAACAAAGTCCCTTAGAGCTTTCTTGTGAAGCTCATGTGATAGAACAAAGTGCTTGATTCATAGACAATACTCAAAAAAGGTTAAGTTCTCACCCCTTTATTCTTTTTAGGAATAGCATCAATAATTTACGCTGTTACCGTCCAACAAAACAGTTCTCATGTGACTTCCGGCTTGAAAATGTTTGGGGTCTCTGCTGCCCGCACATTAAATGTTTGGCTCCTCAACAGGCCGTACGGTCCCTTCACGGCCTGTGCCGGCCTTCTCCAGCTTCATCAGGTCATACCGTTCCGTGGGCACACACCTCTGTGCTTTGCACCAGCGGCTCCTTTTGTTTGACATGCTCCTGCATTTACACCCTTCTCCTCATGAACACTTCTATTCACTCTTTATGACCAGATGCTATCTCCTTTGTGAACCTTTCTTGAGCATATAAATAGTTGCTACTCCTTTCTGTTTGATGATGGCCTTATTATAGCATTCATCATGACAATTTTAATTGTTTACATATTTGTCTTTTACTGCTGTTTGTATATCTCCTACAGGACAGGGACCAAGTCTCACTAGTCTTTGTTTTATGGCATCAAAACAATACCTGGCTCAGTTTATAGACCCTAAGTAAGTGTCAATGAGGGAATAAATGAGTGGGTGGGTAGGTCAGCTTGTCTTGTTTTGTACATCTCCATGTAATTTGAGGGATTACCAAGATATTGTTCTTTTTTTTTCCTACCAGACTTGAAATTGCCACAATAGTCATTGAACGAAGGTGGGCATGCTGTCTGCCAAAGGCTGCCATTAAAAATACACAGATTGCTTAAGAACAAGGGGAAGCTCTAAACTCCTGTAAGACTTAATAGTTGTGACTGTAGGCAGTGCTAGAACTCTATTCATTTTCACTAATTAAAAAAATTGGTAATAGATCTGAAGCTCTATGGTAGCATCCCTTCCCCCCAAAAAAAATAAAAATGGAAATTTATGGCATGTAAGGAACCAAGCGGTCGAATACAGAGGAACTATTAGGAATGACACTTATTTTGTGCTGTGGGAAAATTAACTTGGATACGAAGCATCAGTAAATAACAGAAATCCACAAAAAGTGCGGAGAGTTAAGTCAGATTATAAGGCCCAGGTCAGAAGGCTTGGAGGTCTGGATCAATCTAAAGGACCAGTAAAATTCAGTGATACAATTTCAAGGTAGAATATGTCCCTTTTTATGATGGAGTCAAATTTTATGCAGGAAGAGAGTGTTAATGTTTGTGTCTGAAGTAAAACCAATGCCCCGTGAATATTTTTAGGAAGAGGCCAAGGTGGAGAGGGAACTGCATGTGCAGAAGCTCACAGAGAACTTGGCTTCTGAAAAAGGGCAAGTCGTTTGGTGTGTTCAGCAGTGCATAGTAGCCAGAAGGAAGGTTGGATGGGTTATTGGGGGCCTGGTCATTGAAAGTCAGGAGTATGGATTAATGTTGACAGGAAGGGAGTGACACCATCTGGGGAGTGACACAATCAGATTTGCGTTGTTAAAAGATCATTATGATCTCTGTGTAAAAGATTAAGATTGGAGTCCTAGAGACTTTCTAAGACAAGCATGTCAAACTCAAAGGCTAACATGGGCCAAATAAACAAAGTTTATGTGGGCTGCAAAAAACACACACAAAAGCTTCAGCTTTCATAGAAACATAGGTTTATTTCAATAGAGACATGCTAAATACAAAGGCGGTCAATATAACAGTGTGTAAAAAATGTGTTAATAAAAATTTCATTTTTATTAAATTTTATTAAATGGGACCAGCTAGGCTGTGGCCTGGGAGAGGGACAAGCCACACACCCCACTGGCCCAGGCCCAGCCTGGCCCGGGAGAGGGACAAGCCGCATGCACTGTGGTCCCAGGCACCAGCGGCTGGGACTGAGGCTCGGGAGAGGGACAGGCCACCCACCCCACAGTCCTGGGAGCCAGCAGCTGGGGCTGCAGCCCAGGAGAAGGATAAGCCGCCCGCCCTGCAGTCCTGGACACCCGAGTTTGACATGCTTGCTCTAAGAGGTGCTGAGGTAATCCAGCATAGACAGGATGATAAGGAGTATCACCCTGGGCAATGACTGTGGCAGTGGCAGTGGAGAGCATTCTAGGGGCAAGAGAATGCCAAGTGCTTACACTCTCACCTGACCGGGATGCACGTTCTAGCCATTGCACTTCCAGGGAGCCTTATTCGTGTATAATGTATCTTCTATTAAAACGGTAGAGAATATATATATTCGGTTTGGAGAACCTATACTTCATTCTAAATAAGTCTGATTATGGCAGGAAACCTGGTTGAATGTATCTTTAGTTTTTTAAATGTAATGTGTCTAGTTACAAAATATAACTCTGAGTGGATTGCATCTTGTACTTGAGAAATAAGGTAAAGCTTACTTTTATAACATAAGTAGTCTATTTTTATAGCATTTCCTCATGGGAGTGCATATATTTCCTCTAAATTAGCGTTTTCTATATATTGTCTCTTTCCATTCTTTATATCTGCAAATATGAGATTGGTAACTTTGGCATGATCCTCCTTGTACAGCTTGCCTTTGCACAAAACATTTATACTACTTGTTGTCATGGAAACAAAGATGAGCTTGGAAAAGGATTGATTTTTCCAAAACAAAAGAAGAAAAATTCTGTAGAACCCTGTTGGTCAAAAATTAATTGCTTATCATTTGTATGTAGTACAGAAAGCTTTGTCTGTAGATAGGCCTTAATTTTTTTCATTAATTACAGGTTTTTTTCTTCTTTTCCTTTTAAAATATGTTGATTTTGAGAGCATTTGTAACGATACTTAAATGTATTACCATTATAAATTTGTGATTTTTTTTTTCTCAAAAACTCATTGAGCAATCTTTACAATATTGGCTAATATTGCAATCACAGTTTTCTATAGAGGAATGTGACTATTTCATAGAGCCATTGGAAAAAACACACACAACTTGTTATGTTTTCTTTCACTGTAGTTAGTGTTAGATGTGCTAAAATATTTTTTTTTAGCTGTTTTCATTAGCTGTACTTATAGCCTTATAAAATAATGCTACCTTCATGTTTTCTTTAATCATATATACACGTAACTCCCTGTTTATTCTTATGTCCTGCGATGTTGGCAAGAAAGTAGTGGATTTATTTTATCTTATTTTACTTTTATTGTTAAACTAGAGGCCCAGTGCATGGAATTGTGCATTGGGGCGGGGGGGTGTCCTTCATTCCCTCCTATGCCCTCTCCAATCTGGGACATCCTTCTCCCAATCCAGGACTGCTGGCTCCAACTGCCCTCAACTGCTAGCTTGGTTCCCCCCAAGTGCCCTCCCCTGCAGGCCGCCCCCCCCCCCCAACTGCCCTCCTCTGCTGGCGCAGTCACCCTAACTGCCCTCTCTGCTTGCCTGATCACCCACAACTGCCCTCCCCTGCAGGCCTGCCCTGCCCCCCAACAGCCCTCCACTGTAGGCCTAGTTTTCTCTCCCCACCCCCCCAATTGCATTCCACTGCAGGCCTGGTCCCCCCCTTGCTGACCTGATGTCCCCCAACTGCCCTCCTTTGCTGGCCTGGTCACTCCTAACTTCCCACAACTGCCCTCCCCTGCAGGCCATCTTGTGGTAGCCATCTTGTGTCCACATGGGGGCAGCTATCTTTGACCACATGGCAGCAGCCATCTTATGTCTTTGTGTGATGGTCAATATGCATATTACTCTTTTATTAGGATGTGTCCATGGAGGCAGACATTCCCCTGAGGAAAAGTACAGGCTCATTTAGCTGATATGGTGACATGCTCAGTACACTGGTAGTATTTTATCATTTAGTAGTAGGCATGCTTAAGCTCTGATATTCCATATTGAAAAATATTAATTTTCCTTTATTTTACTTAGGACGTTATTTCCTTTATATGTATCATATAATCCTATCTAGTAAAGGAGTAATATGCAAATTGGCCATCACTCCCAACACACAAGATGGCTGCTGCCCCCATGTGGACACAAGATGGCCACCACAAGATGGCCAGCAGGGGAGGGAAGTTGTGAGGGACCAGGCCTGCAAGGCAGGGCAGTTGAGGGCAATCAGGCAAGCAGAGGAAGGCATTTGGGAGGGACCAGGCCTGCAAGGGAGGGCAGTTGGGGGTGATCAAGCATGCAGGGGAGGGCAGTTAGGGGTGACTAGGCCGACAGGAGAGGGCAGTTAGGGGGGATCAGGCCTGCAGGGGAGAGCAGTTAGGGGCAATCAGACTGGTAGGGGAGTGGTTAGGGAGTGATCAGGCTGGCAGGCAGAAGAGGTTAGGGGCAATCAGGAAGGCAGGTGAGTAGTTGGGAGCCAGCAGTCCTGGATTGTGAGAGGGATGTATTATTGGAGAGGGTGCAGGCTGGGCTGAGGGACCATACCCCCCCTCCCCCATGCAGGAATTTCATGCACTGGGCCTCTTGTTGGTTTATAAACTTTTTATTAGTGAATTGCTTTTTTTTATTTTTTTTTAATTTTTTTTATGAAACAGTTTTAACATATGTAGTAAAGGCAAGAGCTCTTAATTGACAGATTTATAAAAATTGGTGATTCTTTTATAAAATATAATTTGTGTTTTGAAGAAGCACAGTACAAGTAATGTGTAAACAGAAAAGTTGAGATCATTTGTAGGTATTTTAAGGACATAGGACTTTTTGAGGGGTGAAATAAAAAATGACAAAAGACACAAAATTACTTTCAAAATGAATATTTTACTTACTATCCTTATTTGGGCATTTGGAACTCAGGAATATAATGGGTAGCCTTGAAGGGGGCAACCAACCTCATTTAACAGTAAAATGGTAGGTAGTAATAATTCTTTCAATATTTTTAATGTTTTTATTGATTTTTAAAGAGAGGGGGATAGAGAGAGACATTGATGAGAATGTAACATCATTAATTGGCTGCCTCCTGCACGCCCCTTATTGGGGATCTAGCCTGCAACTCAGGCATGTGCCCTGACCAGGAATCGAACTGGTGACCTCTTGATTCCTGGGTTGAAGCTCAATCACTGAGCCACACCGGCTGGGCGTATAATTCCTTCAAAATTTAAAAGTATCTTTTTTATTTAGAGTGTACAGTCAGATAAGTCTATGAAAAATTTAAATGGACATTGTACCAATGAACTAACAGAGTCTAAGAGAAGTCAAAAGAATTGTCCAGGGTGATTTGAACCCAGTTATTTTGACTAAGTAGTTCATTCTCCTGTGTTAGAAGATAACATCAATAAATATATTTAAGGGGAACTGCGTCTCTTGGTAGTGTAGAAAGGATTATTGCCTTACATAGGGAGGATAAACTAGTGACTAACAACTATTAAGATGTTTCAAGTAACATTTTCTTTGCATCTAAAGTCCATTCTTTAAATTTAGCCAAGATTCTAGTTAGCATGACCCTTTATTATACTCTGTCTCTGATGTGTGCTGCATTTTAGAAATAAAGAAAAACTTATTTACTCATTACAGAAAGAGCTTTGAAGAGATCTTATATTCTTTGTAAGGATTTTTTTCAAGGAAGACTTCGATATATTTGTGAGATCTGATTAGATCAAAAACTGAATGGTGTGCATCTCAGTTGTAAGTGGATATAAATTCTATCTTTTATTTGAAATCTAAAGGAGATAGGGGTGAGAAAGGAAATTACTGTTTCTCCAACCATCCCAAATTTCATTGTAGGCTTTACGCTGCAGTAATAAATCGAGATAACTAGATTTGCTTAGCTAAGATGGATAGATTTATTGGTTCCATTTTTATATGAATAAGTAAACTGCTACCAGTTGCTTATGTTTCATCTCTTCTAATAATGTTTTATTGCCATCTGCGCCCCTGCTTTCTGACATCATTAAACTAAACAGTCCACTGGCCACAAAGGCCTGGCTGGAGCTGTCCATTGTCAAAACCTTGGTGTGAAGCATGTCGATATGCTGTATCTCTTTATATAGCAAGTAGATTTTTGTTTAGAATCATGATTCTGAGGAGAAAAAAGTAACAACCATGAACTGCCTTCTTTATTTTCTTCTAAATGTCATCTTATTGGGATTTATTTCCATGTTGGAAGCTTTCCAGTGCACATTGTAAAAGCTCGTCTTTCTCCCCATTTTCCTTTCAACCTGAGATTAAAGTATTACATTTTTTGTAAGGGAAGATACCTGGATCTATTCACATATGCTTTTAATAAAGAATTGATACTTTTTATTAATTGATACATATGGTTTAAACCAGAGGTTAGCAAACTGGCTCTTTGTCACATCTGGCCACCATCTAGTTTTGTAAATAAAGCTTTATTTAAACACAGCCATGCTCATTTGTTTGTATGTTGTCTAAGGCTCCTTCGTGCTACAATAGCAGAGCTGAGTAGTTTCAACAGAAATCATATGGCCCACAAAATCTAAAATATTTATTTTCTGGTCATTTATAGAAAAAAAAATTGCCTACCATATTAATTGCCAACAAAATTAAACCATAGGAATAAGAAAAATTATGCTTGATAATTCTGCACAATAGATGCAATAGGGCATCATGCACACTCTGGACAACACTAATGAGCAGTAAGGCACTTTGTTGTCTCTTTAAACTCTTCTGGGACAAGAATCTTATTCTTGGGTGTGTCATTCATACCAGAAGAGTTCCTATATCTGAATTATTGTTTGTATCTTCTATTAGTAAGTAGTGTTGAATGCGTGCATGGACACTTTATTTTTTTTTAAATCAGGTAAGAGAGTGCAGTAATAATTGACAATTATGAAGCACATCTTACACATTCAAGGAACTGTAAGTCATCCCTTTACTTATACTATCCCATTTAACTCTCTCACACTTGGAGGGAGTTGTTAGGATTGCTATTTTACACTTGAGGAAACTAAGACCCAGAATGATGACATTTCTAAGTTCACACAGCCAGAAACGAGCAGAACAAGGTATCTTAACATTAGTCCTTCACTATATATACTGCTTCCTCCAGCATAAGATATCTCAGCAATGTTCTCTGCTTTTTTACTAGTAAAAGATGTGAAATTCAAACATAACTTTGGATAATGATAATAAAATTGTATTTATTTCAGGGACCTAATAACTTTAATTGAGAGAGATATCTTAGAGAATTCATAGTGGCGATAGAAATGTAAAAAGTAATGTAGTTATTGATATTGCTTGACATGAGGAAATCTATGTAAGTATTCCTTCTTTTTCTGCTTCAGTTTTTTTTTTTTTTTTTTTTAATATATTTTATTGAATTTTTTACAGAGAGGAAGAGAGAGGGATAGAAAGCTAGAAACATCGATCAGCTGCCTCTTGCACACCCCTTTACTGGGGATGTGCCCGCAACCAAGGTACATGCCCTTGGCCGGAATCAAACCTAGGACCTTTCAGTCCTCAGGCCGACGCTCTATCCACTGAGCCAAATCGCTTTCAGCTCTGCTTCAGTTTTTGTTGTTGCTCACTTTAAAAGAATTTTACGTTTATGAGCAGTTCAAACCTGAGGGACTTTTCTCATTTATTTATGAGGTTAGGCTGCTTTCTCACTTATGTAGATGAACATCAGTCGGAAAATGGTAAAAGCCAAGCCCAGTTTGGGTTTCAGACTATTTTGGAAATAAGATATATCAGAACTCCAAATATGAGCAAAATTCTAGAAATGTAATATCTTATATAATAAAAGCCTAATATGCAAATTGTCCCCTCAACGAGGAGTTTGACCAAGAGTTGGAACAGGTACGGGGCTGGCTGGCCACCCATGGGAAGGGAGGCCCTGGCCAGCAGCCGCTATGGACCCTACTCATGCATGAATTTCGTGCACTGGGCCTCTAGTGTTAAACAACTTCTTAGATTACACAGTCTTTATGCAGTCAGCAGTGATTCTCTACAGCATTCCTGAGATCGTGAACCACACCTCATATCTGTTTTAGTTTTTAAAAATATTTTATTTGAGATTTCTTTTTTCTTTTTTTTCTTTTTCCTTCTTACCCATTACCTCTCTCCCTGCTCTTTCATAGAAGCATACTGGCCGCTGCCAGATAGAGCATGGATTTGTCTTTCCGTTACAAAATTTGAAGTTGGAACAGTGATACTGAGATTATTTAGAAACTACTATGTATAAGTGATAATTTGTTGACTTCTAAATGAACAGTGGTAAACTAGATATTTTATGATTTCATCTCCTTACAAGATACAGACTGGGTTTCTTTTAGTTGTAACTAACCACATGGAAGTTTTCTTTGTCAGGTCAGTAAGGAAGAGAAAAAGGCAAGTCTGTGTTTCCCGAACGTTGATGATGTATAATGCAACAAATTAAAAAAGAAGAGAATGGAACCTTATCCAGGTCCCCACACTCACTTTAATTAAGACATTCTAGATCCAATTTAATCGGAGTTCTTAGAGTTGAAAGGCTGGTTGCTAATGGAAGAAACTAACCTCCTGAAGTTGCGGAAATATTTGATACTTAGTCTTGGGCGCACCTGTTCCAATTCTTTATGGCGCACATACCAGCATTCTCCACTACTTAGAGAAATGATAATAGTTTAATCTGTCCAGTTTTGCTTTTAATCATTGAATTAAAAACTCCTTGATTCCATTTAATAAAATTTGCAGAAACCTCTCCAGAATGTACTTCCCCTCTGATCCTAAGTCTTGGTTTAACTTTAAACCTTTTCTGTTTGTACTGGATACAGTTTCATGCCTGGATTATGGAGGGTAGACTGTTGTTTATACTTTCAACATAAGAAGCTTGACAGAAAAAAACGCGCAGATCCCATGCCTCCCTTGCCACCATCTGTTGGAGCTGGCCGGGGACGGGAGGAAGAAGGAAGCGCTGGCCGAGTGTGGTGGCGTGCGAGTGTGTTGCCACCGCTGCTGCCCAATTTAGTACGTGTAAAATTTCTACCATGCCTTCGCGCACAGATTCTCTGCGATGTTGAATTGCAATACTTTATCCCCCCCAAGAGTGCCAGAATGCCACTTTGATGTAGCCCAGTTATTTCTCTGGGGACAGCATTAGCTTCCGTTTATAACAGGAACGCCCCTTGCAGTTGAACAGTTGTTTTTCACACCATAAAACCTCACAGGTGACCTCTGTAGTCGCAGGGCTGTCAATATTTCTCTCTCTTCTTTTTGGGGGTGGGTTTTACTTCAGACTTAATAAGAATGAAACAATATAGGGTTTTTTTTTAAAGTACAGTATATAGTATGGTTATCCCTAAATTTACATTTTCTGCTGCTGTATCTTAATTCAAATGTAGTATTTGAAATATTTAGACTAATAGAAAGCGTACAACAAAATGAATACAGAATTCTAATGTTTCAACCGGTTTATCCTCAGTAAAAGTAGTATTAGATCTATAAATTATGTTTTCATTTCTGAAGCAGTTTTTATGAATCCTCTTAAGTTATCTCAAAATGTGAAAAATCTAGCTTTATAATTTTATATTTCAGTTCAACAACTTTGCAGCCATTGATTATAATTATCAGCAGCCAGGTTTAGGGAAAGAAACATCTCTGTAGGATGCTAAACTAATCTCTTACAGAATACAGGAAAGTTTTAAAAGTGATAATCTAAGCATGCTAGGCATCAGGGCAAATAAAAAATAATTTTTTGATCAATTATTCCTTAATCTATCCTACCAAGCTCATTAAATAAATTAAAATAGGAGAAATTAATCATCTCAATTACCATTATCCCCTCCTTTAAACTGGTCCAGAAGTTAGTACTTCCTGGGTTAGATCACATGTGTGGAGATCTGCCTTCATATTTTGATTGACTGACAGAAGGCACATGATAAGTATTTCATGGACAATTGCACAGGGACAGAGGCTTAGGAGTCAGGCAGGTGTGGTCTTGAATCCCAAATTGTCCCAATGTCCACTCTCCTCCTTTGGCTTTCATGATGCTCTCTGCTGGTTTTATTCCAACTGCCTCTCTCTTTGTATTTGTCATTTGCCTTATGCCTTGGAAGCTCTTCAATTTTCACGTTCCTCTTTCCTCAAGCCATCTCCTTAACTCCCACAGCCTCAAATGTTAGCAATTTGCTGATGACTCTGGAAATCAGTTCTTCTAGCTCAATCCAGTAGAAAACTAATACAGAGGGCAGTCTGAAAAAAATTGAAAATTGATTGGTAATTTATGTTATTTTAGGTGCAATAATGATATTATGGTTAGGTGTTGTTTTTTTTTGTTTTTTTTTAAGAGTTCTCTTAGAGATCATACAGAAATAGTCTGTATTAAGTGATAACTCTTGAATTTGCTTCAAAATAGTTCAGAGATGCAAGGGAGTGTGAGGGATATAGATGACACATGATCAAAGATGAGACAATACTTTGTTAAAGCTTGATTATTTCCCTATATTTACATTTTGCTGATTTTTAAAATAAAGAATTGGTTCTTTAGCATTCTCTAAAGGTGATGCAATTTAAAGAAAATCCAGAACTGGTTTAAACATTTTGGAAGCACTTTGCTCTTTTGGAGTAGTTATTCTTATTTATGCAGAAACTGCCTTATCTGCTTTGCCAGGTCCATTTGATGCAACTGTAGTACTTTCTGACAGCTTTCCAATCTGACAAGATATTCTAGACATTCCTTGTTCATTTTTTTTGTCCCAGTCCTCGAGTCAGCAGCTTCTCTAAAAATTCTGGTTTCTTTTAGTGGAAAGACAATTATTTTGGGCTGGAGTCATTCATTCTCTAAACAAAGATTTATTAAGCAATATGCCAGAGACTGCTATGCAACAAATAAAATACAGTGTCCTTGGCCTCAAAGTGTGACGAGATAGATAGTAAAAAGCAATAAAAAGCGTGTAAAATAGGTTAGATCGATGCTAAGGAGAATGGTAAACCAGTTAAGGAGTATAGGGAATGTGGTTTGTGGGGAGGGGCTGCTGTTTATATAGGATGGTTAGAGAAAGCCACATTGATAAAATGGCCTTTGAGCAGAGACCTAAAGGTAGTGCAGGAACAAGCTGTGCAAAAGTTGGGGAAAGATTCCGAGACAGAGGAATGGAAAGGACAAAAGCCCTGAGCCAGGAGCATGTTGGCCATTGAGAGGAATAGAAGGAGGCCGGTGCGGCTCATAGTGGGCAGAGAGGAGAGGGGCAGATCAGGGCAGGGAGATGGCAGGAGTCAGATTCTATAGGAGCTTTGGTTTTAGTTCTAACTTAGGAGGGAACAGTTGGAGGGTTTTGAGCAGAGTAGCAGCATAATCTGGCCTCTGTGTTGTTGGCAAGTGTGGAAGTAAAATAGAGGCGGTAACTGTAATAAATCAAACAAGATGATTGTGGCTTGGACCAGGATGTACTGTGGAGCTGGTAAGAAGTCATCAAGTTATGTATCTTTTGCATTGTGAGCATTTCGTGTTCCAGCACCTCACTTGTTCTACTGAATATGTTCAGCAATTAAAAAGCACTGTGTCCAGTAAGAGCAGTATCTGTTGTTGCTTAAGTTTTTTTTTTTTTTTTTTAAGTAGTTATTTTGTCAATTAATTCGACAACTTTACATATTATAAACTAAGAAAGTAGTCTATTGTGCTGCTAGGTGTTCCCACTAATTTATGTTTACTTATTTAAAGATAATCTTTGTAATTTTGGGTTTGACTGTCAGTGCTAAAAAACAGAAGCATAGATTAATTATGAGTGCACGTCATTCAAAACCTTAGAAGACTCAGCCATTCTAAAATGAATAGAAGGTATTCTCACCAACACTGGTTTGGAAAGTAGCTAGTGGCTCTCAATTTCTAGATGAGTTTTATGGTGCTGAAGTGTATCTGATACAAAAGGGAAAAAAATTATTTTAAAAACAAGAACCTTAATGGGATAGAGATTAGCCACAAAAGAAGCCAAATTTAGTAAAAGTAGCTCAAGGTGAAGGTTAAAAAGGAAACCTTGAGTCAAGAACTCCCTAAGGTTCCCACTGTGACCCTTTACGGACTCATTCATTATTCAGTTAGTGTAAGTCACTTAAGTTTTTTCTGACTTAGATCCTTAGCTTATGAAATGGGCTAGTTCCGTGCTCTTATTTAATAGTTCTACTACTACTTAAAAGAAAAGAAACCCCATTTATTACAACTAAGTAGATTGTCATCTTTAAGCTGCTATTCTAAAGAAACGTGTTTGTTTTATTTTCTGCCTTAAAGTGGTTGATTTTTAGAACAGGTTCACTAAATTTGAAGTAGTGTTATCACTGTTACCATGGAAGACTGCTTGCCCTATAGGTAGCTCAGTGCTCCTCAGAATCCTAAAGGAAGCAGGGCTCCTGTGCGCTGTCTCCCCACACCCAGGGCCTCTCCTCTTCACACCTCCATGTCCCCAGGAAGCCAAGTGAGGAGAGGCCGGGCTGGCGCGGGCTGGCTCCAAAGCAGCCCATTCCTGTGCGAGCGTAGTGAGAAATTCAGTCTGAAGAAATGAAACATCATCACTTTATTCATATGGGAAATAACTGGGGTTTGGGCATGTTTGGGGCCTGGTAATTAACAGGTTCGGGTAGCTTTGTGTGCGGGCCAGTGTGCTAGCAACACGGCAACAAAACGGAGGTGTGAGAACTTCGGTCTTATCCAACACGGCGAAAATGGGGCAGCCACAGAAAGCGAGGCTTTCTTCACCAGCAAGGAACAGCAGTGAGCTCGGAGCCTTTTTATATTCGCTTAAGATGGTCAGATGTTTCAAGTTTAAGAACGGCTTCTCATGTTAAATAAGTTAGTTCCCCATGCACCTTCTCCTGGCGGCAGGGGCCAGATGGGTTATGTCGCTTTTTACAATGACTGATGCAGAATTACTACGCGCTTTCATTGCTAAAACTGTCTCAGTGACTCGGGATTTTAGGGCTTATGCATAGATAATGTGATAAAATAAAGGCATATGGTAGATGAAAGGGTTGGACTCTCTTTGAGGTCTCTCTTTCAGATTTTTCAATTGGTAGCTTTCCCACTGTTTGAAATCTTGAACCCAGTACATGTTTTAAAAACGTCTTTCTTTATAGTGGCCTTTTTACAAGGCAAAATGAAAGTGATTCACAACCTTCCCTTTTCCATTTATTTGATTAAGTATTAATTTTTTTGACTTCAGTCTTTAAGGCAGTTTCCTGGTAGTGGCTAGAAAGGAATATATAGTTTGTCTTTTAAGCATTTGTAACTGAATTAATAAGAAAAAGGCATAATAGGACTTACTGATGAATAACAAATGAATTATACAGGCAGGGTGTTGATAGACATTAAAGGGAGCAAGAGAGCACTTCTAGCTGGAGTGCTCAGGGGATGCTGGGAACAAAAATGGAACATCCGTGGCCTCGCAGAATGGAAAAACTGAGTGGCAGAGGAGAAAGGGCCCTTTCAGTGGCTGGGACCATAGGAGCAGGGGATGGCATGGCAGGTTCAGGGGACAGTGACTAGACTGGAGCACAGGTTAAGAGCAGACTCCAAAGCCAGACCACCGCCTGGATTCGGACTGCCTTTTGTTCTGAGTTTGACCTCAGAGTAAAAGAGGGGTACTGATCATGCCCAAATCATAGGGCTGTTGTAAGGATTTGAGAATAGTGCCAGCACAAGTTAAATATTAAATAAATAAAATCAAGAATGAATGATGATGATGATGATGACAAGGACACGGGTGATCATAAAAGACCAGGTTGTAAGAAAGATTGGGGTGAGCTCGCTAAGGGGCTGGACTATCAGGACGGCATATAGTGCGGAGCAGGGACTTACCAAAAGCTTTCTAAAAAAGAATATATGGTCAGACTAGGGTATCTGGGAAAAAAGAACTTAGCAGAAGAGATTGAAGAAGAGAGTGCAGCAGAGACACTGCTTAGGAGACTTGTAATGGTCCAGGCTGGAGGGATTCAAACCAGGACTCAAGCGATAGAGGATGGGTTCGGATTAATAAGAAGGGACAGACCTTGCAGACAGTTATAATGAAACCCTTGTTGGCATCTGGGGACCGTGTCAGGGAGGCAGAAGGCCATGTCTGAGTACGTGGGAAAATTCAAACCATAGGAATTCTCGGGAAGAGCTGGCAGTGTGGGCAAGAAGGTGAAATACACTGTATGTCCTGAATGTAAAGGCCAGGTCGGGCATTGAAGTGCTCACCTGGTGCTCCAAGAGAACTCAGACCGGACACAGCAATGGAAGAACCCCAGTTGCACTGTGTGAGTGAATGAGGTCACAAGGAAGAGAGTGTTCACAGTGAATGTTATAATCATTTTCTCTCCCGTTTCTAGAAGAGAGAGTGTGAGTTTAAGAGAATGAACACATATTCCTAGTCCAGTGGACTCATTTAAAACATGGGCAGGAGTCAAGTTCCCTGGCCTGCAAAGTGCCATTTCACAGCTCCAGTGCCAGGCGGAGCTCCTCAGGAGACGTGCGGAGTATTTATAAACACATGGCTTCTGGCTCTGTCCTTGCATGTCATTGCTGACAGGCTCTATTCTGGGAGGGAGAATTGTCCTTTCTATTATCCTAATTGTTCTCATCCAGTTTTGACCACACCTTTACTATAGGTCCTGTCAATAGACACACACGTGTATATGTACATACACTACTATATTAATTTGTATTCCTTCCTTCCTTCCTTCCTTCCTTCCTTCCTTCCTTCCTTCCTTCCTTCCTTCCTTCCTTCCTTCCTTCCTTCCTTTCTTCCTTCCTTCCTTCCTTTCTTCCTTCCTTCCTTCCTTCCTTCCTTCTTTTCTTCCTTTCTTTCTTTTTTGTTAATCCTCACCTGAAGATGTTTTTCCATTGATTTTTAGAGAGTGGAAAGGAGGGGAAGAGACAGAGAGAGAAACATCAATGTGAGAGAGACACATCGATTGGTTGACCCCATTCATGCCCTGACCCGGGCAGTGATTGAGCCTGCAGTTGAAGTACATGCCCTTGACCAGAATTGAACCCCAGACCTTTCAGTCCTTGGCTGACACTTCAACCACTGAGGCAAACCGGCTAGGGCACAGCATGGTTTTCTTAAAAGTTGTTCCTTTTAAACCCTCTTAATATATATGTTTTTTTCTCTTCCATTACATTTTAATTGCCTGTGGGTAACAAGCTGGCCTTCTGTTGGTTTCAGTCTTTACAGTTTTGTACTCATTCACTTATGTATTGGTTTCAGTTTATTTCTTCATTCCTTCATTTGTTTATTTATTCCAGGCACTGTATTAGATGTGAGGGTAAAGAATAATACATAGTCCCTCCCTTCAGGGAGCTTACTAGCTGGTTGGAGAACAAAGGACACAGATATGTGTAGCAGAAGCAATAATAAAATAATTCACAGAAAACTATGCGAACATGGAAGGGGCCGCAGGGAGAGATAATTCAAGGAGGATTTTTGGAACAATTGGCTTTTGGGCTGAATCTTAATAAGTTGTAGTTACTAGGTGAAGAGGAAGAAGCATAGAGAAACAACAGTGAAGGCCCATTCACAAGAAAAAGTGAGGCAGTTAGGCGTTACAGTAGCACCAACTAAAAGGCAGTCGTGGCGGGCCAGGCAGAGACTGCCAGTGGAACCTGCCTGCGGTGATTGGAAGGTGATACTACATTTGGTGCTCAGAGGACAGAGAAATCCTGCCAGTGGGTCTATGATCAGGCCAGATTGAAGTCTTCAATGGCAGTTGAGAGGATCACTTGTGGAGGACAAGACAAAAAAGGTGGCAGACGTTGAGGACCTAAACCAGGACAATGTTGTAGGAATGGAGATGAGAGGGCAAAACTAAGAATTATTGTGAAATAAAATGAACAGAACCCATTATAACCACAGATGAGGGAGAAGAAGGTCCTAGGATGATTTTTCGTAGGACCTTTACGTTATGTGACTGGGTGACTGCACAGTCTTCTTAGAGAATAAAAGGGAAGAATATAGATAAAAATATAGAAGTGTTATTTTCACCCCATCGAGAGTTTTAATGTGCCTGTGATATATAGTTCAAGTGAAATCTAATTAATGCTTAGCAGAGATGTATATATGACTAGAAATGCCTTGTTGTCAGGACCTTAACTATCTCCTCCGGGATACAGAAGTATTTCTGTTTCCTGTAACATGCTATGCACGCATCTTTTGAAACTCTTTGTGTTGTAATCCTTGATTTTCATTTCTGTTAATCTCCTTAAATATGAGTGAGTGTGTGAGTGAATAAGACAGTGAGTAGATTATTTTTAAAAGAACTATTATTATTTGTTAGAGAAAGCTTATATTTGGCCCGTTCTCATTCTGATTTTTCTGTGTTTGACCCCTAGCACCTTCCACTGGGAGAATCTCAAATAGCTCCACTTCCTCAGGAGCAGTGGCCCCGGCCAACTCCGCCGGGGGGCAGCCGCAGCCAGGCGACCAGGACACCTTCGTGCAGAGAGCGGAGCACATCCCGGCAGGGAAACGGACTCCCATGTGCGCGCACTGCAACCAGGTCATCAGGTTGGTTACTTGATAAGAACGTTGATTTTTATTTACATTTTATTTTCTGAGAGGTTCACAATATTATTAGAAAAAACACTCTTGTCACTTTTCTATGTAAATGTTATTATTGAAGTAGATAAATATGAATAAATTTGTTAGAATTTATTGTAGTGAAAAGTAATTCTGGGCATTTGAAATTAAGACTAAAAATACATTTATTTTTTTTTTCCAGTTATTTATTCCTAAGGAAAAATAATGACTAATGTGGCCTTTCAAGGAATGATAAAAATGTTAAGACTCAGAGGGACCCTGAAAATCATTTATCTGAACTTCATTATTTTGTAAATCATAAAAGTGAGAACTTGCATTTAGATGAAAAATAACTGGTGACATAAAAAAAAGAACATTGAGTCCTATAGGAAAAAAGATTGAGTTTTTGAAGACCTAAGCACTGAAAGATATAATTACCTCCAGGTCTATATATACATAAATGCTTTAAATTTTAGATTATATCAAAACTTGCTTCATTATAATATTTTTACCCAAATCTTATCTTCCTGTCTTTTAAATTCTACGTAGGAAAAAAGGCCCAGATATCTTAAGTGAGTGCACTGTACTGGTACTTATTACTCTGAGCGTTTCTTAATGAGTGGCTTTTAAAACGTTCCGAGGGCCGAAACTGGTTTGGCTCAGTGGATAGAGCACCAGCCTGCAGACTCAAGGGTTTGATTCCGGTCAAGGGCATGTACCTTGGTTGCTGGCACATACCCAGTAGGGGGAATGCAGGAGGCAACTGGTCGATGTTTCTCTCTCATCAATGTTTCTAACTCTCTATTCTCTCTCTCTTTCTCTCTGTAAAAAAATCAATAAAATATATTTTAAAAAAACACACACAAACACAAAAAGTTCCAAGGTTTAGGTGTGAATATTGACTGCAAGGATCCCACCAGCAGGATCTGGTGCCTTTGGGAGTTGCCTTGTTGGTGGTAGCAAATGACTAGTTGAAATGACTGCTCACGCTCCCCCCTTGTTTTTAATTTATTCTGTTTTGAAATAGTGGAAATGATGGTTTCTCTAAGGTTGAGACTTAACTTGTATTTTCCCTTCCTTTGTTACGTAATTATTGCTTCGGTTCATGTATCTAATTAATGTTTCCAAGGGAGCCCACGAAGCTTCAATACCTTGTTTAAGAACCAAATATAAATGCACTTCTCCTGAACCCACTTTTTTTTTTTTTAATATATTTTTTATTGATTTTTCACAGAGAGGAATGGAGAGGGATAGAGAGCTAGAAACATCGATGAGAGAGAATCATCGATCAGCTGCCTCCTGCACAACCCGTTCAGGGGATGTGCCCGCAACGAAGGTACATGCCCTTGACCAGAATCGAACCTGGGACCCTTCAGTCCGCAGGCCGATGCTCTATCCACTGAGCCAAACCGGTTTCGGCTCCTGAACCCACTTTTAAATAATGAGCGATTAAAAATAAAATAGCTTTTATATTTTAAAGGTAGTCCATGTTCATTGTGGCATATCAAAAATATAGAAAAACTGAAAGCAAAAATTCACCCCTAATTCCATTTCCTAAGCTAGCCACTGTTAGTATTTTAATTCACACGTTTAAAACAAACACAGGACCGATGTTGTTTACAGAAGTGAAATCATCATACGATATTGTGTAAGCTGCTTCTATTTTTCATACTGAGTAGTGCCTGCTTACTAGGAATTAGCCAGGAGCAGTGTTAGCCGTGGCAGTGGCCATGGGAAGAGGAGAAATCAGAGGTTCCCACAGTCCAGCGCAGTATCCGGCACGCAGAGGCCCTCAGCGAATGTTTGACAGGAACAGGGCACGCGGACCCACTCATCGTTCAGGCTGCAATATTAATTCAGATAGACTCATTTTTCTACAAGTACTACATATGTGGTTATTGCCTTGCAGAAATACTTAAACTACAATATTACAAAATTTAGTTTGGTACTGTTTTACTCCAGTAAATGAAACACTTTTTAGTTATATTAGGTTTAATATGAATGAAATAAAAAATTCTAACTTGTCACACTGCTTCTTTAAGTACGGTGCTTTGGTTATGTGGACTGGTATTTCGGGATACCTCATGGTGGGCAGAGACACCCTCTGTGGAGGCACGAGGCGCTGCTATTTGTGTGTTGTTGTAGCATGTAATTGGATGGGTTAACAAAAAGTCAAACTATATCAGTTGCTGATTCATGCTGTCTGATTATCAAATTCTGAGGCAGCCTGTAATCACCACCATCAGCACATCTGAAAAACTTAGTCCGGAGAGAAATTACATTCCCCACCCTTCCTGCCTTGGTTTCAGTTTTAATGCTAGATCAGGATGTGATTTTAATGCACAATCTCCTTGTCATGTGAAATAAATATATATTGTGTTAATGACATGAATGGCCATTGCTTATTGCTCCCCACCTGTTAGATTTTCTATGGCTCTGAATTATCCCAGCACTTGTTATTAATTAAACTTTAATGCTTCATTTATTGGGAAATTAATAGGATCCAGGATTATTTCATGTCAAGATCTCCTAACAGTAACTAACACAGCACATTTGCTTGGTGCTCAGATGCTGAAGCAGCTTGAATAGACTGTCAGTTCATGGGCCCAGTCAGAGCTTAATTCTAGTTCTTGGCCTCAATGCCAGTATCACTTACCAAAGCAAGGAGGCGTTGGATCAAGTGACATTCTCTTGTACACCTGTTTTAAAAGCAAGCTGCAGTTATAAGCTTGATACATTCCATACAGGATATTGCAGCCTGGCAAAGTCTAAGCAGTTTAAGATTTCAGAATTTATACTGTTTGTTTACAATATGTAATTTTGTTTACCACAGTGTAATTTATTTTGTTTGTTTTAAGTTTATATTGCTTATTTTATATATTGTTTTTAAATGTTTGACATTTTCAAAAACATTTTTTATTGAAGCCAGATAGAGGCAAATTTTGTGTTTTATTTTTTTATTTATATATTGATTTCAGAGAGGAAGCGAGAAAGAGAGAGTTAGAAACATCAATGATGAGAGAGAATCATTGATTGGCTGCCTCCTGCATGCCTCCTCCTGGGGATCTAGTCCGTAACCTGGGCCCGTGCCCTTGATTGAAATCAAACCTAGGACCCTTCAGTCTGCAGGCTAGTACTCTATCCACTGAGCCAAACCAGCTAGGGCTGTTTTATTTTTAGCAAAGTTAATTGTTTTTTAAAACCTCAGAAACCTGAATCACTAAACGTTAGTGCTGAAGTGGTTACTTTTTTTAATTTTATTATTTTTAAATCGTTTTCCATTGAGTTTTAAATAGAGGTAATGGGAGAGGGAGGGAAGGAGGGAAGGGGGGGGGGGAGAGAGACTGACTTTGATTTGAGAGAGACACATTGATTGATTGCCTTCCACACTCGCCCTTATCAGGCCAAGATTGAACCTGCAGTATGTTCTAACCACTGAGAACACTGGCCACGGCTGACCTGTTATCTCTTATAGTCCATATTTAGTTTAAAATTTCGTAAATCATTTTATTTGTATCTAATATTTAAAATTTTGTTTAATTTGAATCTAGAAAAGATTATGAATCTTTTGCCTAAATTGTATTATTTTAGCATTACTTTAGTTAGCTGCTTTTTACAGATGGGTAGGGTGTTACACTTTAAGAAATAATACTGCAACAGTGATTCAATTTGCTATGGAACCATTCTAATCCATTTATGATAGGGGTACCATTTCTTCCACTCTTACCTCATGAATAGATTGACTGTTGGAGTGCTGGTGAAATAGGGAAACAGAAAATCAGAGTAATGTAGCCAAAACCACATTTTAGTTTCCCTGGTCGAACGGGTTTATGAAAACTCTAGCTTATTCCTTGCCTGTCACATCTGGTGGCATTAAAATCTGTTGACCACTTGCATGCATTACATGGAGTTAAATGGGCCGTTCATATTTAGCATCTTAGCATCTTTCTGAAAGAAGTAAGGGATTTATGGTGCTTGAATTTCTTCTTAGATATGGAATGCTTAAAAAAAAAAAAATGCCCCAGTATTATCGTTCTGTGTTTGCCTGCACCAGAACAATCACATTCAGTCAACCCATTGTTGATTGCAGCGAAAAAGAGAATTTTAAATTACTGAATTGTTTCTCGCTAAGTCATTTCCATAAGGAGAGCCATCTCAGTTATCTCAAGGCGAGGCCAATAGGGTGTTTTGGCTGCCTCACCATCCACTCCAATCTCTGAGCACTCCTTTATTATAGGCTTTGTTTATTTTCCCTTCCAGTTAAGATTTTACTTGAAAATAAAAGGTTTTTGGCCTAATGTGTTAGTCCCTGAATTTAAGGAAACAACCAAAGACTCAGACCAAGATTTATGAGCAAAACATAGACCAAAATTTCAGTTACTGTACTGAAAAATTGCTGTTTCCTTTGCCTAAATTCTCTTTCCCCTAGATATTTGCATAGCTCACTCTCTCCTTTGGGTCTTAACTCAATTATCAGGGTATTCCTGGCCTACCCCTCCCCTCATACACATACACAGTCCCCCTCTCTCCCTTCCTCTTCATTTGTATCCTCAGCATTTAAAATCTAACACACCGTATCTTTTATTTTTCCTTTTGTTGTCTCTCTCCTTCATACTAGAGTGTGACTCCATGCTAGCAGGGCTTTTACTGGCTTTGTTTCTTGCTTTACAATCCGTTCTGAGAACAGGGCCTGGCACATATTACTGCCTTTAATAAATACTTGTTCAGTTGATGAAGGAACTTTTTAAAAAATATTTGGACAGCCGAAACCGGTTTGGCTCAGTGGTAGAGCGTCGCTCTGTGGACTGAAAGGTCCCAGGTTCGATTCCGGTCAGGGGCATGTACGTTGGCTGCGGGCACATCCCCAGTAGGGGGTGTGCAAGAGGCAGCTGGTCGGTGTTTTTCTCATCGACGTTTCTAGCTCTCTATCTCTCTCCCTTCCTCTCGTAAAAAAATCAATAAAAATATATTTAAAAAAACACACACACACACACACAAAAACATTTGCTTTAAAAAAAATATTTGGAGAAATGAATGATATCAGTATTGCCAAATTGAAATTATATTCCACTTGTCTCATATGGAATCACACATTTCTCCTGCTTTTCTAATTTTCTAAATAACCCCAACATAAAGAATTGACTATAATTGCCTCCAATAAATTTGTTTTTAACTTATCTATATAACCATGTTTTAGAACTTGTTCTTTTGATTCATTATTATATTGGGGCTCATTTTACCTATGCATTTATTCTTACCAAGCATGTCTTTCAAAATAAAAAGGCCTTACAACCTTTTAAATGCAGTATTTTAAAGGATTATTAAGTTTAAGATGGTACTCGATGAAAGAACTATATATTTTTTGTGTTCCAAATTGGAAACTTTGGGCATAACCCACTGAGAATGAAGAATTAAGGGTGTCAAAATACAATGTTTCTAAATTTTTAGAAGGATTGTTAGACTCTCTACTTTGAAGTATTATAAATCTTGAAAGATAATCTCTGCGTTTCATTTTCTTTTACTCTTTTCTCTTCCTGCATGTGTCTTTGTGTGTATTTATGATTCTAAATGTGTGTGCTGTGCATCTTCTCCTAATAATCTTTTTTATTTCATTCTGTTTTTCTAGATGTGCTTTTCGTAGATTGTTTACTTATGGTAGGCCCTCCCTAAAAGTTGAGCATAATAAATACTGGCTTATACATTTTTATTATTTATTATATCTAGTTAAGTAGAACATTAGATTCCATATTTAGTTTGGAGCATGTGAGTTCTTTTCTTTGTGCTTTGTTTTAAACTTTTGTTGATTAACTTTTCATTTTTTAAAAAACTTCTTTTGTTTCTAACACTTATTGATGCAGAAAGTTGTAGTCAAATACAATGATTAATCTTTGGTGGCTGGGCCTTAGAGGGTCCAGCTTTACAGTCATCATCCACTGGGACCTTAGGAAAATTAGCAAACTTCTAAGATGTTAGCTTCATCTGTTTATAGAGTTCATGTCTATCATTGGGAGTTATTGTGAAAACCAAATAGCAAAGGGAAGCAAGAAGTAAGCATTTGATTTCTAAGTTAAATCCCTGTTAGATTGTGCCTGTTTGCTGTATCTCAGTTGGTTGGGCACCTTCTTGTTGCCGATTTAATTCCTGGTCAACGTGGTTGATCTATGTGTGTCTCTCTCTCTCTAAAAATCAATTTAAAAAAAATCTTTAAAAAAAAATGAATTTGCAATTCTTTTCACCTATTTGTAATCTTTTCTTTTTCTCTTACCTCTTAGCTTCTTTCCCTAGCTCTTTATTTATTTTTTTCTTTTTGGCATAAGTCTCAAAGAAGAGAAACAGAGAGGAAAGTTTCACGCCAAAGCCCTTCCCTGGGCCAATCAGTGCTTTAACTCTTTCCCCTCCCTCCCGTCGTCAGTCAACAAGTATTAAGTAAGGGCTCATGAGGTGCGGAGTATCATAAGAGGTAGCTGAATACTTAATTCCACTCTGCGGTTATCCAAGCCTGTCATTCCAGTTTACAGATGGAAACCTAGTCCTACCCGGAACTAGAAGAACTGCTTCAGTGCTAATCCTGTGTTAATGAATTTGTTAAATTAGTCTCTGCCAACACAGAGAAGAGAGTACTTTGTTATAAGCAGAAGATGTTATTGTTTAATCTCTACATAACTTTAAGGGCATTGATGGAAGATACTCTCAGTGCAGCCAAGGAGTATCAGGTTAGGTCAGAATCTGCACTGAGCGTGTTTGTTTAAGAAAGGAGATTTGGCAGGAGCAAGGGTCATTTTCAACTCACTTTAAAGGTGCAGAGGGAGTTTCTTTATTGTTGTTAAGATCATTCACTATTCAAATATGATAAAGAAACAGGAAATATCTTAAAATTTCCCTTTCAATGGACAATATTATTTATCTATTTTTTGTATGGACTCTAGTCCAGAAAGCTTTCAAAAAAAAAAAAAATGCATGTAATAAAGAAAACCTTCTAAATCACAAAAGGGATCAAAAGAAGAATAAAAGTCTTGAATGGGACTATTAAAAATGAACACTGGACAGGAATTTGTCATTGAGATTGGATAAGACCTACAACAATGACACACAGACTTGCTATGGTTAGGCTAAATTTGGCTTCAAGCCTTGTAGTAGTCCACAGAAAAGGAGTTAAATTTTACAAATTACTATACAATGAGATAAATTACTATACTTCTATTACTCAGAAGAAGCAAAATTGTTCTTATTGCAAAAATCTGAAAGGAATTTCCCAAGGAAGCCTGTGGAAATCGCCCTGTGTGGGCTAAGGAAAAACACTGGAACGGGGAGCAGAGGTGGGTTCCATGGAGCAATGTTCTGAAGCAGGTGTCAGTGCAGACTGATGGCATCACACTGAACACTGGCCATTAAAGGAATGATTCTGTGGAATGGGTCTCGGATTTGCAGAACCTGTTTCTCTGCTGGACTTGAGTTGATCTCAACACATATTTTATAAAATGGATTTTATTGTTCTTAACCAATTTTCTTAAATCTCTTTTTTTTTTCTTTCTAAGATGAATGTTGTTAACTCTTTGGTAACACTAATAGATATGTTCCAGAAGTAAAACTTTATTCCAATTACATACCAACCCTTTGCTTTAACAGTATTCAGAGTTTGAGGTTGGTTGACTCTTATACACACATAGAAGCCTAAGGATACTGGCCTCATGGGGCCATCCAGGCTTGTGGATGAACTGAAGATGTACTCATCCTATCTAATAAAAGGGTAATATGCAAATTATCTGTCACTCCGTCACCATACTAGGAATCAGGAAATTCAGCTTCTGGCCTTCACTCAGTCAGTGATTTTACGGAATTTATCATATATTCTGAACATTCTCTATCTCAGCTTCTCCATTTGTTAAACTGGGTTTTTAATAACTGCCCTGGACTCTCTCACAGGGATGTTGTGCTGACAAATTAGATAAATGTAAGAGTGGCTGGAGGTAAAGCTGCTCTATGAATAAAAATTCGTGGGATGCAGCTACTGAAAAGAACGTTGCAGAGGCTGAAATGGTTAATCTCTGCAGGCTTCGTGACTAGATAAGGCTTCATAATGGATTCCTGTCAAGCAAATGGAATCCATCTTAACGGTTCATGACTGTATGGCATTTTGTAGGGGGAAAAACCTCTTTACGATATACAGGTGCGTTGAAAATAAGTCATGTTTCAATTAAATAAAACCTTTCCAAGGAGCTTCAAACAATCTCCGATACAAGTTTACAATTTCTGCAGTCATTTTGGAGGGTGAGGATTTGATGGGTTTAATAAAGTTGAGAAATATACGAAACTATGTGTGGGGAAGAGAAATTGACTGGGATGTCTTATCGGGCAGTACTATTTCTAAGACCCTAACATTACCAAATTGAAAATTTTATTTTGTTTATTTTATAGAAATGCCAAACTCTCATCTCTGCCTAAACCACCATTTTTTCTATTTATTTTATTTTCTATCACAGTTAACATCCTCATTCTTAATCATAATCATGTTACAGACAGACTCATTATAACTCAGGGGAAAAAAACATAACTATCAAATCTCTCTTTTAAAAAAATATATATTTTATTGATTTTTTTACAGAGAGGAAGGGAGAGGGATAGAGAACTAGAAACATCGATGAGAGAGAGACATCAATCAGCTGCCTCCTGCACACCCCCTACTGGGGATGTGCCCGCAACCAAGGTACATGCCCTTGACCGGAATCGAACCTGGGACCTTTCAGTCCACAGTCCGACGCTCTATCCACTGAGACAAACCAGTTTCGGCCTACCAAATCTCTTGAAGATAGAATAAAGGGGCAGGAGTATGGCCCTTCAGTGTTCTTACTCCTCCCCTCTTTTCACATAAACGCAGAGTTCCCGCGTACCTTTACAGCACCCATACGTTGAATCCTTGAGAAGGAGAAGTGAGCAAATCTTTCATTGTTTAGACATTGTATAAAAGAGGTCCGATCCAGGCAAAGCTGAGAGACTTTGATTCCTGAGCCAACTTGATCTCTGTCCTTTTGGCAGGGGACCGTTCCTTGTGGCCCTGGGGAAATCCTGGCACCCAGAGGAATTTAACTGTGCTCACTGCAAAAACACAATGGCCTACATCGGATTTGTGGAGGAAAAGGGAGCTCTGTATTGTGAGCTGTGCTACGAGAAATTCTTCGCTCCGGAATGTGGCCGATGCCAAAGGAAGATCCTTGGAGTAAGTATTGGAAATCTTTTCATTCTGAGTGAATTTTAAAATAGAATGATTTTTGTTATGAACCCCTTCTATCATTGTGGCATTTTTTTTTCTCGTTGCTGGATACCTTCTCTATTTCATCACTATTTATTATTGTAAAGCAACACTAAACAGACCTCTGCAGATAGGCCTTATGGGTGGTAGGTTGTCTTTGGTTTTGTCTTACTGAGTGTTGGCTTGTCTGGTGGAAGTCTAGCGGCTGTGAGGAAAAGTAATTTACCGTGGGTGTGCTACCTCCACGGGCCCCTGTGTGCTCAGGAATGAAGAGGCCGTACAGGACCACACACATATCAGTTCTCAGAACTGACACCTTCACTGTTTTAAATTAAATTCCATAGCTTTTATAAGAGCAGCATTTCCCTACTTGTCAGGGTTCAAGCACAGGGCACCGATCTCGTGAAGTATATAAAACAGGCTTATAAATGATATATTTTTCTTGAATGCATATAATGTTTAAAAGTATAACTCAGTTTTATGAGACTATAGAAAAATAATAAAACCACACCTTTTTAATTTTTTTTAAAGAAAAGGAGTAATTTAGGTGTCAGGCACATAACGAATAACAATGAATGAATGAATTTTCTACCCTGGAATACCCAGTTTGCAATTACAAAGTAAGAGTCAGGCATTTCCTATGGGCGACCAGGAGTTGGAATTTTACTTTAGAAGCAGCCAAATTGCCTGGTTTCATACGAAATTCATACCAGGAACACAAAATTTGGAAATGGCATTGCTGAATTCTGCTATTCTCACTGTGAAAATATAATAATGAAACTCTAAATTAATATCAAGAGAAAAGTGAGCATGAATTATAGAGTAGTCTTAGTGTTAGAATATATCTTTAAGTATGCCTAAAACTATGAGGACACTTAGAAATCAGTAATATACCACATGAGATATTTCTATATTATTAATTTATACAATATTTTTGGAACAGAAGGATAGAATGATTCAGGCTGTACCTTCCCAAATAAAAATTAATACTGTTTTAGTATATAAATCTAAGGATTCTAAAATAATTAATAAAACAAAGTCAAGAAACAGTCTTAGAACAAAATGATGCTCTAGAACAGTGGTTGGCAAAAAAAAAAAAAAAAAAAAAAAGCCATGCTTTTCTGCTCTGTTGACTAATGAGTTTGCCAACCACTGCTAGACTAAATGTAGTTGGAAGCTATGAGGATTAGGCAGTTGTGGCATATTGTGTGCAAAGAAGTAAAGGGAAGTATATGACAGTGGTCGGCAAACTCATTAGTCTACAGAGCGGCAAACCGCGGCTCACGAGCTGCATGTGGCTCGCGAGCTGCAGTTTGCTTCCCACTGCTCTAGGAAATGGAAGCCTTACACTCATTGCTTCAGAGGTGGGCCAGCCCTTTACTAAAGGACAGAGCCACTGGATTGCGTTTTACTTGTTCAAATGTCACCGAAACCATGCGACTGCCTGCCACTGGAAAACCAGACTGGCAAGACAAATGCTGGTAAAAGGAAAGAAGCTTGATATTCAAGTGCCAGTCACCTGATAAGACAGAGGGGACTCATGCTGCAAATCCCATTTCCCCACCTCAGTAAAAGAAGAGGTTATTATAAGAAGGGAGAGGGAAGGCAAAACAAAGAAATCAAGGGGGTTGGGTTGACAAGTTTTCTATGTTAAGACCAGCACAGCCCGTTCCAATAATGATCTTGAACTGGTCCAGTGATGGTCTGGTGTCTTCCAGTTCTGCATTATCCTGGTTGTATGGTTAAAGGTCAGCAAATCTCCCGGAACTGGGATGGCCAAAGGTCCGAGTCTCTATCTTCTGAATTTAGTTCCTAGGATTCTTATACAAACATGCTGTTTATCTACAAGCAACATATTAATCAGAGTCAGCATTGACAGAAACAATGTCAAAAGAATGGTTGGGTGGGTTACAATCCCCACTGTTACATGAATACCTACTAAAGAAGGAATAGTAACCTGTCTCAAGTATATAAAAGGAAGGATATACTTGAAGCCTTGGGAAATGATTTGGTTGATTGCACATTTGTAGTACATGTTCATGGTAATCTTTTGGGATCTAAATAGCTGTCATTTCTTTCCATTATCCTTCCATAGTGAACTCTGGCATTTTCTATGGCTAATGTATTCTATATCATTTTCTTTTGTTTTCATAATATTTTTATTAAAAGAGAAAACATCTCTCCTTATAACTATTAGAAAATACAAAAAAATGTAAAGAAAATTAAAATGACCTATATATTTACCAATCCCAGGTAATTCCTGTTAACCTTAGGATGGATTTTCTTCCAGTTTGCTCCTTATAAATAAATCACTTACAAAATAATAACCATACTTTATGTATAGTATCTTCTTTTAGTGATAAATATTATGAAAGAGTAAATTCCCATGTTATTAACTATTCTTCAAAAATGATTTTTTAATGGCTCCATCTCTTTCTCTCAGTCCAAAGAAATGATTCCTTGCAAAACCAACTGCCTAAGACTTTTACTAATTAAAATATTTGATACTTGGTATATTTAACCGTAGGGTCATTGTTGGCTAGAATCAATGCTTTATGGTTCAAATTTTAGATACTCTTTTGAGTATGCTTAGTACAGTCACAGCTGATTCCCAAAACACTAAACACGTGTTAAACGGATTGGGTCACACTGATTATGTTGTTGTTTTCCTAAAGCACCAAAGTATAGGTTTGTTTTAGTTTTTAAATGTTTGCCCTTCACCCATGAGATTTTCAAGATAATCTTATGAAACCTTTATAAGTTAGTGTTTCCTGACACCCTTTGAGAGAAAGCAGAATGTATTATAGCAAGCGCTTATGAAATGCTTCCTTTATTCACCATTTGTATAATATTTAACACACTAATCATTCTTTAAACAAGTTTATTGGTAGTATTTGTGGGAAATGCACAAAAAGTGCATTAGCTGAGATGATTTTCAAGTCTGTCCTTACGTATCTCCTGTTACTTAGGAGGAAAGCTCAAGACAAAGACAACCTACAGCTGTTTACTTTCGGTCAGTTTAGAATGGCTATTGGTTTAACTAGTAGAATAAGTATTTGTATGTTGTCATCTTTTTTTCACATCCAATTCTTTTTCTGTAACAGGAAGTCATCAATGCTTTGAAACAAACTTGGCATGTTTCCTGTTTTGTGTGCGTGGCCTGTGGAAATCCCATCCGTAACAATGTTTTCCACTTGGAGGATGGCGAGCCTTACTGTGAGACCGGTAAGCTTCTGAAGCCGCTAGTTTCCTAAGTTTTGAATGAAGGTAAAACAGCAACCCCTATATTACTATAAAGTTGAAAGGAAATATGAGGCAAAATAATTTTCCTAATTCTTTTAGGAACATTTAATGTTACCCTAAATATATAGCAAAAATCTATATATAATTTTATTCGACTCTGTCAGAATAGATATTCCCAACCTAAGAGATCTAAGCATGTAAGCATTACTTAGGAGAAAAATATTTTGCATGATCTTCAATAACTTATGTTTATAAATTCTAACAAATCATGTAGCTTACAGCCACATCTTCAACTTCAGTAAATAAATTCTGATTGGTTATAAACATGACAGTTGTTCAACTTTTGAGTATGGTACTGATTTTCTCTTTAAGATAATTACCTTGACAATAAATTGGAAGTCCTGTGTTTTTACTGAATAGGAGGGTAATCCTGGCTTGGATTACTCCCTTGGTAAAGTTATTTTTAATAAACTAGACTCTAAGGACCAATCTACTAACTCTGGACACTTCCTTTTCCTTCCCAAAGGCTGTAAGTAGACTTTCATAATGCTTATTTATTAATATTACTCTTACCTAGATATTACTATTACATATACATTTTTTCCCCCCAAAAGTAAAATATTTTTTCTCCGCTCACTATACTGCATTCCCACTATGGAGTTTTATTGTTGTTTTTCCTTGAATATCAAAGTGTGATGCTGGAAGAAGGAACTATTCCACAGAGTCAAGTTAAAGGAGCAGTCAGCTTCTAATTTAAGGCTGGTCAACACCACTCCATTTTTTGCTCGCTCAGTGTCCTCTTGTTTTCACCTTTATCTTGGTTACCTAGTTAAGACCAATCTCGATCTATGTCAGGCCAGAAGCCTGTGGAAATTCCAGTGAACTACCTCCCATGAGCTTTTGGGGGACAGGTTGGCTATAAGCTGTCTGCCCTGATTCAACCAGAATATTTCACATTTTGTAATGCCACTTAATTCTTCTGAAGAAAGAGCTTTTGTTGTTTGTTTTAAAAGCTTTGCAAGACATTTTGACTAACTGTCAGGTAATTTCTATCTAGTCAAAACATATATAAAACTAGCCTTAATATAATATTTAATATAGTCTAAGAAGTCATATTTTTGAAACCCTGAAATTGCTTGCAGGAAGGAAAAAACACTATTGAAGACTTATTTAAATATCACTTCTAATCATTTTTGTTCTTTCTCTCTAACCTCCCAGACCTGTTCTTAACCCAGTCCACCATTCCAACACCTAGGAGCCATCTGGGATTATGCTCTTACCCGTCTTCTCCCTGTGTCCAATTTCATTAATAAGTTCTGACATATACCCCCAATCTGTATATTGAATTCATTCCTTTCTCTTCCTTTCAGCCATAACATTAAATCCAAAGCATTCTCACCCTTTGCCTGGGCATTGTAATTGACAACTAAATGGTATATCTTCTGTTCCCCAGTTATGGTAACATTTGTGTAAGTGTGAATCCGATAGTGTGTAATACCTTTGTGGCTTTCATTAGAGTAAAAACTAGGTTCCTTCCCAGGGCCGGCTTTGCCACCCTCACTCCTGCCACCTTCCTGCCAGTCACTGGCCTCTAGCCTCCAGCCATACCTGCCCCTGTGTTGCTTCTGAGCATGTTAAGATCCTTCCCACCTCAGAGCTTTTGTATTGCCCTTTCTTCTGACTGGATGTTTTCCCCAGCTTTTCCGTGGTGGTCCCTCTTTCCCTTCTCAAGTTTCAACATAACTATTACCTCCTCAGAGAGCCTTCTCTAACCCACCTATAATGTTATATTATATAACAGTTATTTTACATCCCTCAGTTATTTTATATCACATCACCGTTTTCTTTCCTTCGTGGTACTTTTTAGAATCTGAAATTATTTGATACCCCGTTTCCCCGAAAATAAGACAGTGTCTTATATTAATTTTTGCTCCCAAAGATGCGCTAGGTCTTATTTTCAGGGGATGTCTTATTTTTCCATGAAGAAGAATACGGTACACATTTATTGTTAAATGAAAATAAAGGAAATTTATTACTGTATACGGTACAGTAGTATGGTAGTTGTCAACACAAACCAGACAAACTGAATCCTACAGTATCAAGAATTTACTCATTTATTCAATGGCAATCATGTCATCATCTTCTGGAACATCATCATAACAATCCAATTCCTGAATTTCCTGGTGAATTTCTTGTGACTCCATTTCCCCAGAATCAGTGGACCAAATCTCAAGTTTAGCTTAGGGGGCGGCCTTATTTTTGGGGGGATGCCTTATATTTCACTCAGAAGGAAACCTGTAAGTAGGTCTTATTTTCGGAGGATGTCTTATTTTCGGGGAAACACGGTAGTTATTTTGAAAATACAATAAATTAGGACAATCTTTTCCCAAGGAGAATATAAGCCTCATGAGGAGAGCAATCACATCTGTCTTCTTCACCACCATACCTCCAGCCAGAGCCTAGAACAGTACCTAGCACACAGTAGAACTCTGTGGCTGTGTTGAACAAATAGTGCTAAGAAATATTAAAGATTGCTGAGAAAGGTGAATCAAGTTGCACAAGATAGCCTACATCTTCTTCCAACCCAGATTGGATTAAAAACGTCAAAGACCAAAAAGTGAACTATGAGTAAACATATATATATATATATATATATATATATATATGAAAATTAAAATGCCAATAAATCTAATCCTATATAATAACAGCCTAACATGCAAGTTGTCCCCTTGACTGGGAGTTCAACCAGAGGGTGGGGCTGGCCGACCAATCTCAGGAAGGAAGGCCCCAGGGGACGGCAGGCAGCTGTGGGAAGGGAGGTCCTGGCCAGCAGCCGGCAGCCACTAGGGACCTTACCTGTGCATGAATTCCGTGCACTGAGCCTCTAGTTTAGTAATAATGAAGAAACATCTTATCAAAACTGCTTTCTTCAGGAGGAAGTCCTGTTAATATTTTATAACTACAACCTCTGTCAAGTCAATGGTGTTCTATAGCTAATGATTTTAAGCATGAAGTCATAAAATTGAAAGGAAAATATAGCAAGAAAACTCCACTTCGTGGCTCATATTGTAACATAGTCCAGCTAGAAACTCAGTTGTGGCGTTTATTCATGGAAGTCTCCTGTGACTTTTTTTTTCTTCCTTACCAAGTCAGATATACTATAAAATTTGCTAATTCCAGGTATTTCCTCTTGATTTAAGTTCATTAGTCTTATTATTGCTAGTTATTAGAAGCTCTGTTGTATTATATTGAGACAGTCATGTCTATTGATAACATATGTGTTCTTATACATATTTGGGCATTGAAGTAGTTGGAGAGAAATGAAAGATATTACATGGAAAAAATAGAATAAAGAATGTTAAGTTGTATAAATAATGTTTAACCAAGAGTATCTCAAGCCAAATATGCCACCTGACAGTTTTCTGGTTACTAGTGACTTTATCTTCATCATCTCATCCAGTTCAGATTTTGTTGCTGCTTTCTAGGAATTGTCATTCTACAGCGGCATGTTAAATTACGTCTCCTCCTCCCACACAGATTACTATGCCCTCTTTGGTACTATCTGCCGCGGATGTGAATTTCCTATAGAAGCCGGCGACATGTTCCTGGAAGCCCTGGGCTATACCTGGCATGACACCTGCTTTGTGTGCTCAGTAAGTGAATTCGTCTCCCCGTCTCCCAAACAAAGGAGCACCGTGTGGCCAATTCAAGCATAAACACCAACTGGAAATAACAGTGATTGTATCTTCCTGCAAACCTAAAAATATTTTTACGGTGATTTTGAAAGTTGTTTATTAAACATTTTTGGCACTTTTAAAAATTATTTGGCTTAGAATAAGATGCTTACCCATTAGAGAAAATTATATTTTTAATACATTTTTGTTTATAAGGAGAAGTTATATGTATTTAAAAACAGTTAAAAGTCCTTTACTTAAAAACAAAACAAAACAAAAAAACAGCCATCTCTTAATGGAATGTTTTTAGTAATTTTTGGAAGCACAGGTACTTCTTAAAATAAAAATAAATAATTATTAAAAAATCTATTGAATCTGCCGAAACCGGTTTGTCTCAGTGGTAGAGCATCGGTCTGCGGACTGAAAGGTCCCGGGTTCGATTCCGGTCAAGGGCATGTACCTTGGTTGCGGGCACATCCCCAGTAGGGGTTGTGCAAGAGGCAGCTGGTCGATGTTTCTCTCTCATCGACGTTTCTGGTTCTCTATCTCTCTCCCTTCCTCTCTGTAAAAAATCAATAAAAATATATTAAAAAAAAATCTATTGAATTAACATTGGAAGTAAAGTATAGGGTGATTTTTTTCATTAGCAATAGTCCATGAATATTTTTTGAGACTATAATAAACATATAGTAATATGTTTACTTATTGCATTTAATGTTTTAAAATTTTTATGAGCATAGATTCAGAGATTAACATTAACGTAAGATATATTTTTGAAATTTAACAAGTAAATATCAATAAAGATACTTTGTTTAGATGTTTGAATTTTCAAAAATTAGTTTTTAACAAATAGCTTTTATTACCTATTGTGTGAAGGGAGAAAATACATGTTAATTGAAGCCAAATGATTATTCCAAATGTTACCATTCAACTCTCTAGTTTACCTCAATTGTCTCTTAGATGTTATAAAATTTATTTAAAGAACAACTTTTAGCCCAGCAGGTGTGACTCAGTGGTTGAGCATCAACCCATGAACCAGGAAGTCATACTCATTCTGGTGAGGGCACTTGCCCAGATTATGGGCCTGATCACCAGTACGGGACGTGCAGGAGGTAGCAAATCAGTGATTCTCTCCCACTCTCTCTGAAATCAGTAAAAACCCATTTTTTAAAAATTAATGAAAACTTTCAGCAGATTTATCTTCATGAGCATTATAATTAACAAAGGCATTAGGAAAGACAAGAAGACATTCGTGGATAGCTAATTGACTGCATAATCATCTAGCAGTGAGATGGCTGACCAGGGTTTTCACTATAAAAAACAAAGGGATGTATTAAAAAGAACTCTCAAGTATTCTATGCCTATGTTTTTGGGGCTTGAGAATGTTTGGTAAAGGAGTTGTGTTTTCTGTTTGAATGCTTTGGTTCTCTACAACAGGAGGCAGATTAAAAGCATTGATTAGAATTTGGGAAGAGGAATTACATTTAGTGTGACCTCCTTAGGTGTTAGTTTTTCTTTAGGGCCAATTACTTCACCCCCAATAAAGATAAATAATGATAAATAATTTAAATAGATTAGAATGCATTCTAGAAAAAGTCATTCTTCATTTTTCTTGAAAGACTGATGAAATATAGTCATTGTGAATGTCAGGATGTCTAACAACTAACTAAAGTGCTTTATTAACTATTGGGTGAGAAATCATTTTCTCCTTCATGGGCATTTAATAAAGTAATTATTTTCTCTTATATAATGCTTTCCCCCCCCCCCCCCCCAGGTATGTTGTGAAAGTTTGGAAGGTCAAACCTTTTTCTCCAAGAAGGACAAGCCACTTTGCAAGAAACATGCTCATTCTGTGAATTTTTGAAAGTCTACAGTTCAGGAGAAGAGAAAGAAATTTGAAGAGAAAGAGAAGAATTAAAATTACCAATTAATTTTTAGGTTTAATATTTATATGGATTTTTGAAAAATAATAGTAACCCAGAAGGGATAAATTCTAGCTTTAAAAACCAAATCTATGAGGAAATATTTGGCTTCGTAATGTAAAGGGACAGTTTGACATTTGTTATTACGTTTTCCTTGTATTTTCTGCCCATAGAGTAACTTTTATAAAAACCAATTTCATGGTTCATCTTAAATAAGTTAGCGAAGAATTGAATTTTAGAATAAAAACTACAACTTCTATGCTGAAATAATTATGCTTTTCTTCTTAGGTAGTTAAAAGTAAATTTGTAAAAGGCAATGAAAATGCCTTATACTTTATCAATAAGCAAAACATTGTATTTTTTAAAATTAGTGTTCATCTTTCAAAAAGTAAATAGGAGTTTAAACAGAGTTTTATCAGTAGTAGTAGGTGTCCCTTTTTAAAAACTATGCATTTTTAAATTTTACAGTTGATCATTCCAGTAGGAAAGGTCAATGAGATTTTGATCAAAATGTGTCATGCCAATAAGAGATGCCACCATACAACTTGTAAGTCTCAAATTTTTGCCTTTTAAAAAATATGACCATTTTTATTCATTGTTTTATTACTTATAGTAGTCAAACTCTTTTTTTCTCTCTTTTCCTTCATGCTCTGGTAAAGAGCTAATTGAGTAACTTGGGACTGAGAGTTTTCTCTCTCTTAAAGAGAATGAATAGAAAGAATGTGATTGGGAATTATGGTATATTTCCCTCTCAAAATTACTCTTTTTTGACAATGAATTAGTTTCAGAGTTGTACTACTGACTGATGAAGGTATGAGACTTTGCATAATAATTTTTTTCTCGAACTCTCTATTAGAAAATAACAGATTGGTTTGAACATGTGATAAAATTTAGATTTTTTATTTTTTTTAATTTTGATAGTTCTCTCTCAGTAATAAATGAACCATTTCCAGGTGTGATCACGAAGTTTGAAAACTTTTATGCACAGAGGTTTGGTGGTTAATTATAAAGGCTGGCCCATTATTTGTTTTCTTCATTTGGGGAAAAAAATATATGTAGTTACCACACGAAAACAGAGAACTGTGGAAAAATAAGAAAAGAAATTACAGCGTTTGGTAGTTTTTCTCTTTGTGTTTCCAGGATGGATGAAAGCTCATGATTCCACTAAGTTATAATTTAAATTTGTTGGGAGCAAGGTGCTTTCAAATTTGAGATTGAGCCCCAAGTCCTTCCTCTCCTATCACTTACTAATGACTTCACTTCCGTTGTGTACGTGTTTGTATCAGAGGGGAGTGTTAGGCTACGATGTTTGTTGGACTTCCCTAAGAACTTTTTAAGGCATCTGTCCTGAAAGCTGTTAATTTATGGTCTAGCTGCTAGACTCTAGCAGATTTAAATTATATGCGGATAATTATTAACTGGGGATAGAAGAATGAGAAGAGTGACACAAAATGGCAAACGGAATGCTTCATCAGTAGCAACCCCACACCATCCCCTCACCCTGCCCCTTGTAGGGAAGCGGGACGTGTTTGTGTGTGTGTTAAGCGCTGGAACTGAATTGTGTACTAGTTCTTGTTGCTGCTGAAACCACCTATAGAAGACATACTGGCTCATATGCGTTGTCATATCTTAATGTCAGTCTTTTGCTTTACGCAGTATAAAGTAGTTGGTGGTTTTGTTGTGGTGTGGTAGAAGCTTCTTTTTGTTATTTAGTTTTGCCTTTATAGCTGATATGCCGAGATAGTATTTGATAAGTCTATGGCATTTGGATATCTTCTTCAAAATTTATTTGACCTGGATTGCATATAAAATTATCTTACATTAATATATCATTTTTATTAGACTTTTCTTTCTGCATGTTCTTCATAGAGCATAATGTTGCATTTCTCTAAATTTTATTCCTAAGAGTGTATAACATTACTTCCTAATGTATCATCATCATTGTGCTTTGTCCTTCTTTACTGTTGGTTCCTAAAACAGTTAAATTCTATGAAATAAATACTGATTATAACCCAGAAGGATCTCTGTTTTCCAGTGGGGAATGCCATATTTAACACCCCAGCGTTAATCTCTTAAAAACTCAGGCAGAGCACTTTCTTATTCTGGTGAGCTCCCTGAATATTTATTTTTCTGATTATAAATGTTCCCTGTCAGTAGCATTTTTAAATTATTACCTCTTTATTGTAGAGCATTTACTTTTAATCTCTCTAGATGTATATTTTGGAAAGCTGTACCTGGCACAATACAGATTAAAGTCATAGTACCTGACTTTTAAAACACCCCTATTAGGGCCTCCCAGTTTGAATAACAAGGACGGAACGTTGCCCCTGAGGGAGCAGCCTAACAAGAATCCCCTGTGCTTGCTTATGCTTATGCTTATGCTTGTGCTTGTGCTTGTGCTTGTGCTTGTGCTTGTGCTTGTGCTTGTGCTTGTGCTTATAGTAGCTTGCATACTTTCTATTCATTCGGGTTACACTTAGAGTCTAAAGCTAAAACCTAATCATTTGACCAGGATTAAGATAAACAGAAATAAGAGTTTAAATCTTCAAAATATCAGACCAGCATTATGTTTAAAAATTATCTACAACAAAAATGTCTTTGTAGTACCGTTTTCAAGGGGCACTATATTCGGGTCACTTCTATAAAGAATCCTGTCTTCCTGTCCCTGATCAAGCATGAACCTAGCTTGTTAACCTGTCGGTGATGTTTGCAGCCCCCGTTGAAGGAGAGGCTGGCAGGCAGGAGGGGGACACATGCTGAGAATGATACACACATCCAGCATGGCTTCCGTTTGTCACTCTTCATCCCCCAGGTATTTTAAGGTTTGGGTTTGTATTCTCAATGTATCATTTGCCTTATCCATTAATCTCTATTTTCTGTTTCTTTACATTTTTTAAGTTTATATACATATATGTCTGTGCTGTTTTGCTTTTGGATGTATTTTCTAATTAAAAATCACATGAGAAATTAATACCTTAATGAACACATAACAAATAAATGGCTTCAATGATATAGACTAGCTCTCCTGGTTTTTCTTTTGGGGTGGCAAGTAGTTTCTACTAAGTTATCATGGGGGAAAAATCATGTTCAAAGGACAGGAAGAAATGTAATAATTCTCAGGAGAATCCCCTTATGACATTTGCTTATCAAATTTCCCAGAAACAAAACATTTGAAAATATTGTCACATTTATTTTACTTTAACCCTTAAAAAAAAAAAAAAGTGTTTTTATTGATTTCAAAGAGGAAAGGAGAGGGAGAGAGAAAGAGAAACATCAATGATGAGAATCATTGATCAGCTGCCCCCTACTGGGGATCAAGCCTGAAACCCAGGCATGTGCCCTTATCTCGGGATCGAACTGTGAGCTCCTGGTTCATAGGTTGATGCTCAACCACTGAGCAACACTGGCTGGACACTTTAACCTTTTTTACACTCTGCATGTTACACACATTCACAAATACTTGTGAATTTATCGATAAGTAAGCTCTTTGTCTTTTAAAAATATTTATTACTGAAATTATTGGATCAGTCTGTTCTGTCAAGCATTCTGTTGTGTCATATATCATATTCAAACAACAGAAGTCTACATTTTCACGTTTTTCATTGGCTAGGGTCCTTTCCTTCATGCTTAACCTATCCCGCTCTCATTAGCTAACTTTCCTATGACCAGATAGGCTCACCTATTCCTCATTTGTTTATTGGTTTGAGTAGGAATTTTTCCCCCAACTGTGCAAAGTTAAGAGGAATGTTTCTGTCGCAAGCTGTATAGTGGGAATAAAAGACAAATTCAAGTCTATTTGCTCACAGTATATTAAACTCCAGAAGCCAAACTTATAAGGGCATCAAGTCTGCATCTGACATTTTAATAGCTGCTGTTTGGTTTCTATCAATCACGTCATTGCACATTAAAATACACCGACAAAATAAGAGATCTGTCATTCCTTCGTTAAGAAACAGTAATCCAGTACAAGATTTATAGGCTTAAGACTCAACAGTGTGTGTTCACAATAAATCCCCATTCAGTGCTCAGACCAGAACAAGCCTGCCTGCCGTTCAATGTTTGCTGGTCAAATGTCCCCAATATAAGATTATCAAAGGTTTTCTTACAGAACTACATATAAAATCCTTTCTGCCTGCAAAAGCTTAATTTAGCTTGGCGGTTTCCCTTTTGGAGTAGTCTCAGACAAGATCTTGGTTATATCAGAAACACATAGGTACTGATGTATTATTAGCGGGCCTGGTGTTAATTAGGGAGAATTACCAGAAATAGTTTGCTTTGTGGGAATTTATTACAGAATCACACTTGACTGATGGCAGAATAGGAGTTGCTGAGAGAGAGCAGCTCCCACTCATAACCGCTAATTAATAGGGTGCCAAAATTCCGCAGAGGAGGTTTCATCCCAAGTGTGGGAGCCTCGCGGGGAAAATGGTTCCTTTGCACTATTTAAAATTTAAAAGAGGAAAGGGGCTAGGACACATGGCTGCCCAACAGGACTCTCAGACGCAGACCGTGCTGTGGTGTTCTTATGAATGAGAGCATTGAGCTCAGGAAGCACCATGCCCAGAAGTTGGTGAAAGGACCCGTTCCCCCCAAAAAAAATCAGTCGCGGGCTGTGAGGTAGTGATCATACCCAGGAGATATGCAGAGTATTTTGAATGTGGCAAGTGTCTGATTCGCTCAACTCCTTGTTTCGTGAAGAGAACACGGAACACACCGTCAGTCTGCTGTCTTGTGTTTCTGAAGTTGGACTCTCACGTCCATGATTTTGAAGCTGTCCGCGTAGGTGGCCAGATCACAGCAATGATTAAAGGGCAAGGTGTGGCTCCCACTCCCTGGATGCCGCGCTGAGGGAGAGCAAGGTGTGTTTCATGATTGGCACCAAGGGCAGAGCACGGGGTGGGGGGTGGGGGGGGGCCCTAATAAATGAATTTCCCCCCCCCCCCTGTGTTTGTAACTGTGTGTGATCACATACAATAAAGCCTGGAGCTGTTGCTTAGCATAGGAGAATAAGGATAAAACATTTCCTTGTCAGAAAATCACTGATCGCTGACCGGGGGGAGAAAAGTAGAACAGCATTCACAGAGAGGATAATTTTTCAATTTCTCTTCAGGCAAATATAGTTCCCAAGGTAAACGACTTCTCTGCCAGGTCCCTGAACCGATTGACATGGCCTCTCATGCACCCAGTGTTTCAGGGGACAAGGTTTCTGCATAATAATTGGGTTCCAAATGAGTTTTTCATCCTCATGCTCTCAATTGTCACATTTGCTCTCTAGTTCAAATATACTTAGGTTTGTTTTTTTCTCCTTTTTTTTCTTTATTTCGCTTGTAGAGCACACACAGCTGGTGCTATTCTAAGCACTTACTCAAAAATGCCATTGTTCCAAGTGTTTCAATAGACTATGTCTTCAGAGGTGTCTTATTTTTTCCCCCTGGTGTGTCACTGATACGGCAAGCTGTTCCCTTGGTAAATAAGACGGTAAATTGAACTCCAGGTACTTAGCACACAAGGATGAATTTTTATGTAAATAAAAGTCTTTGCTCCGATGACGCGATAGTGATGTCACTTGGCCCGGAAGCTCACTCTGTCCCTGTGTGCTTGCGAATCCTGAAGCCCTCAGGCCTCCTTCGTTGCACGAAATGGAGAGCAGGAGAAAGCATGGAGCTTTCAAGTATAAACTTGGAAATATAAGTTAAAATAACTCAATGTACAAACTGAGACTCGCCATTCATTTTGCTCCGCATAAATGATTTTGCTGTTGCTGAATAATTTTTTCCCGGCACCATTATCAGTGCTTCAGATGAAGCATGAACTCAATAAGCACTAAAGTGAACCCAGTGCTTCTGTCCCAAGAAAAGATATAAATCAGTATTGTGAATTTATTATAACTTGCTTATTCATGAATATCCAGGAAGTTCTAGATGATCTTTAACAATATCCACATGGCTTAGACGTTGAGAGTAAATCAGAGCTTAGTGGGAAAAAGTGTTTGATTACTCCTGGGGTGGGGGGAGGGGAGTCAGATGGGGTCCAATTGGGAGACAGAAATCACACAGCAACTTAGGAGAAGTTTAGTGTGAAGAATTACTAAGCTGTGATAAAATAACTATGAAAAAAGAAGAGTCCAAAGGGTATTGTAGGGCTGAGAGAGAGGATCCAGGGAAGGACAACCTTAGAAGGAGTCCTTGTTGGAGAGTGTGGCTGTGGTTTACTGAACCGAAGGGCAGAGTTCTCTGCTGAGACGGGCTGGAAACAAGGCAACAACCCTCCAGAATGCAGGTAAGCCAAGGGGGTGGTGTACAAAGGGAGTCGGGGTGCTGCTGTGGGTCTGAGGCCTGGAACACAGGGTATCCGCATCCAGGGGCTGCAGCAAGGTGGCCACCGGCCCCGGCCGGGGATGTGAAGTCACTGATGTGTGCACTCTGCATGCACTCCGGGGCAGGGCTCCACCAGATGTCCCCACACACACACCACGGATGGACCGCACAGCTGGAGCAAGAAAAAGCAAAGTGCAGCGCCTGGGACCAGGAGAGGACCTTCCTTCTGAAACATTGCTTCAGCTCCCTCGACTGATGGCTGATAAGCATCGCACACTGCCAAGGAGAAAAGCTTGGAGTCCAGTTTATTGTCCCAGAGCAGGGAGTGAGGGTAAACGTGGAACTGAAAATCAATAAATTGACAATTGGCACATCTGGGTGCAAAATAAGAACATTAGATTTTCAACCTAATGTTCAGTTCCACGTTTACCCTCACTCCCAGAGCAGGGAGTGAGGGTAAACGTGGAACTGAAAATCAATAAATTGACAATTGGCACATCTGGGTGCAAAATAAGAACATTAGATTTTCATAGATGTCCTGGATTATTGAAACTTCCATAATCCAGGACATATATGCATATTTTTAGGGAAAAGTTGAAAGTCAACACTCAATTCTCTCTTTCAAAAAAAAAAAAATTCTTTATTGATTAAGGCATCACATATTTGTCCTCAACTCCCCATTCCAATCCCCGACCCCATCCCCACTCATGCCCCCGCCCCCCTATTGTCCTTAAACACTGGTTAGGCTCATATGTGTGCACATAAGTCCTTTGGTTGATCTCTCCCTTTTATCCCCACCCTCCCTTTGAGGTCCAACAGTCCTTTCTAATATTATGTCTTCATTATGAAAAATAAATATAATGTTTCATGGGTTGTGTTTTTCAAGGTCTATCCTCTAAACATCTAGTATAATCAAACAGTTCTAAAGATTTCAGAGATTTAATTAGGTCTGTGCTAATAAATAAGCAATGGGTTTTTAATGGCTTAATTTTATTATATACTATAATGCGTTTCCTATAGTTAAAACTAATAAAATCTTAATTGAAGGTTTGGGTTTGTTAATTGAGAGTTCAGTTAAAAGTTTTTATGTATCAACCTAAACCTTTAGCATATAAAAATGATTATTTTCATATTCAGTAATAGAAAGCAAACATATTTACAATTTCCCTTTCTCAGTAAACCATGAAGGATGAAGCCCCATGGGTCTATAATAACATACTTTTTCTATGCTTTTTGTAACTCATGTGGTATATTATCTGTTACACTAGTCTACTGCAGGGTTATAAATTTGGAGAGACTCCAAGAGGCAAGTATTTTTAACACACATATTAGAGATGAAGAAATGAAAACTCAAAGAAATGATACTCTGAAAACATAAACTGAAAACAAACCCAAGACTTCAACTTTCTAATAGATTCTAATAGATTAGAAAGAAAATTTACTATAGCATCCACATTATCTTAGCGTTCCTCTTCTTAATAAGGGACAATCCCAAGTGTTCAGTCAGTAAAGAGCAGGCTTAGGAATTACTTAATTTTGATCAAGTACATAAAACTTAAAAGCTGTATATCTGACCGATGCAGTTGCCTGCAACACAGATGTCAATATTTGGGAAGTTTGCAATCGGACCATCTGTTCTGCAAGGGTATGTGTGATGCGGTCGGCCTCTCCGCAATGCACCATTTGCTGTCCTTTGTGCTTTTGCTACATTTCAAAGAAGTGCAGGAATCAGAGTGAGTCGGTTTGAAGTGTAGGTAGCACCAAATGTGATACCACGCAAATGCTGGGAAGGCTGCAGGAAATGCAATGAAAATGACTTCCACAGACAGAGCCCAATAACAGCTCTTTACAAGAAGCTGGAAAACAGGCCAGAATGGATGCCGCCTTGCTCCGTGCTCCCTGCAGTGTGATAAAGTTAGTTCCGGGCTGTGAATCTGAAGAATGGAAGATGGAGAAGGTGTGTGACCTCAGTGAGAAACTGCATATACGTCCAATTATTAGTCCACTGGCCAGGTTGCCTAAGATTCTTTCATTTTTTATTTTATTTTATTTTGTTTTTTTACTCAATTGAAATAAAATCTCTCTGCAATTTGGTAGTGGCAGGCAGCACTGCGAGGTCTGCTGAAGCATAGCTGGAAAATCCAGCTGCCCTCACATCTGTTTTGCATGACCTTTCAATCATCAGCAAATACTTCTGCCACCGGGAATGGAAGTCTGGGTAGGTTATGGCTATGTGACTTTCTAAGCCATCACTATGGAAAACATATTGAAACAAAATTCACGCATGCCATGTATTGTGCCCAGAAATTATAGACTTGTCTGGGTGGTGTTAAGGCTTTGACCTACCAAGAGTGCTCACACCTGCTTCTTACATTCAAGCTGTTAATCCTTCTTTCAGAAAATGAGACGGATTGTGAACTATGTGAATGGACGGCTATGGCTGAAGTCTGAAATGTGCAGGATCTTAAAGTGGTTCCCCGCAAAACAACCTTGATAAAATATTGTCGTTTAGACTTTGAAAGATTGCGTTTAAGATACATCAGGAACCTACGTGGCTTGACTCGACTCCCAGCTTCTTTGAAAGCCTTGCTTTGCTGTGCAATGCTTGCTTGAGTTCCAGGTTGGAGTGAAATGTTCTGAAAATTAAAAAAAAAAAAAAAAAAAAAAAAAAAAAAAAAAAAAAGGCTCTCCTGAAGATGGTAATGAAGTTTACTCTCGCGTGAATACATTTCCTTCTCCCACGAATAGGGCCGGGCGCCACAGGAATATGTTCAAGAACACAGTTCGGTTTATCTCCAGATCAGTGCAAGCTGTTGTGCAAGCAGAGCAGCTCCGGTTACACTGAGCTTGGGCACTGTGTGTACCTGACGAGTCCGGTTCTCACAGAGAGAGGACTCGGCTTTGAAGGACACGGGCACCGGCACTGGATAGACCCCTCTGAGCGTGGATCTTGATTGCACCCAGTTGAACTTGTATATGGGGTTGCCACAGGCAGGCTAATTTGGATCACCTCCAAATCAACGGTGTCACTTGCTTTGCTGTTTATTCGACATTTGAGTAGAGCGATGGCTGAGCACTTTGTAGAGAGGACGGAGGGGGTTTGGGGGAGGGGTCCCTGGATGCAGAGATAACCTCCTAAAAAGCTCTGGCCCACTGAGCTCTGCCCCATCCTGTCCACCCACCTCAGCAAAGCAGCCCTTCGTCAGGGGGAGCTTTCGTCAGGGGGAGCTTTCTTCAGGGGGAGCTGGTGTTGCTCCTCCACCTCCCTGAGGCGTCTCAGTCACCCTCATCAGTTACAATGTTTTCCATCTTACAAGGTTCCCCCCCCCCCCCCCCCCCGGTGTTTTTAGATTGGCACCCTGGGCAGGCAACCAGCTTCTGTGAGTGGTGTTCCCTCCCCATGAACCCTTTGACGGTGGTAAAGCCGACGTGTCGAACCTCTTTGTTGTTCTTGTTTTCTTTTGTTTTTTTTTAAATATATTTCATTGGTTTTTTACAGAGAGGAAGGGAGAGAGATAGAGAGCTAGAAACATCAATGAGAGAGAAACATCGACTAGCTGCCTCTTGCACACCCCCTACTGGGGATGTGCCCGCAACCAACGTACATGCCCCTGACCGGAATCGAACCCGGGACCTTTCAGTCCGCAGACCGATGCTCTATCACTGAGCCAAACCGGGTTCTTGTTCTACTTGTGTGTCCCTCACCCTCTTGAAGGACACTTCTCTAATGTCTTGGAGGGCTGTTGCAACACTTGAATGAGAGTGTGAACATACCAGAGCCACAAAGAACCCATCAGGCCTCTGTTTGGGGAGATGGTAAGATGAAACAACTCAAAAAAGACAAACAACTAATTAAAGTTGTCAATCTTTTGTTCAGAAAATGAGACCTAGTATGTAATATGCAAATAACCGCTATAGCTTAAATCTTGTGTTGCCATATAAATCTGGAAATTGCCATCAACTATCTCAAGAGCTTGGCAATGTATATATAAGCAGAATAGTCTTGCCGTGAAAAATTTAAATAGGTACTTCCCAAATCCATTTGACCACAAGCCCCTTTATTTACAGAGCATCTGTTAATACCTTATTTGACATAATACCATTTGAGAAACACTGGCTTATGTTTTCCTGTGTTTTAGGGTGAATGCCCTGAGTCATGCCTTTCTTCACATTTTAAACTAGTGGTTGGCAAACTCTGGTGTGCGTCAGAATATTCTGGAAAGCTTGTTAAAACCCCCTTGTTAAGCCCGGCTGGTGTAACTCGGTGGCTGAGCGTCGACTCATGAACCAGCAGGTCAGGGTGCGATTCCCCGTCAGGGCACATGCAGGGGTTGCGGGCTCGATCCCTAGCAGGGGGTGTGCAGGAGACAGCCGATCAATGATTCTCTCTCATCATCAATGTTTTCCTCCCTCTCTCTTTCTCCCTCTCTAAAATCAATATTATATATATACATACATATATATGTGCACACACATATGTGTATACATACATACATACATAATACATGCATACGTGTGTATATACATATATATTTAAAAAAAAAAATTTTTTTTTTAACTAGCTTGTTGGGCTCCACTCCAGCATGTGTGGAGCCGGTGAAAACCTGCATTTCAAACCTGTTCCCAGGTGCAGCCGATCCTGCTGGTCTCAGGGCGCAGGAAGCACCTGCTCCAGACCCACACCGATGCAGCCCTTTGCTGTGCTCAGGGGCAGCCCCAGGCCCACCTGAGACGCTGGCTTCCTAGTGGGGGTGGGGGTGGGGGTGGGGGTGGGGGTGGGGTAGACACTGCCTTCCGAGGCGCCCCCGGTGCCCGGCCGCTGGCCCACCGGCCATACTTTGCTCAGGTTCCTGGAACGCGATGGTGAGGAGTCTCCAGCGATTCCAGGTACAAACCAGCATTTCCTCTTTTCCTCTCGTGTCTAAAACCAGAGGCCCGCCCTTCTGTTTCCGAAAATCAGGTGCAGCGAGAGCGTGATGTACCCGGGAGTTTGGAGGTTCATTTGGATCTGTATTTCCCAGGCGCCCTGGGAGCAGAGCGGGCGGCGGGTCCCGCAGGCGGGCTGAGCCCGGCTGGGCCCCTGGGCGCCCGCAGTGGACGTGCAGCCTGCAGATGGCAGCTCCGGGTTTGATCTCATCACTTCAGATCAGGAATGTGCACTTTCCTGACCTTTAAAGATGAACTTCAAGCGCAGGGGGAGGAGCAGCAAGTCACGGAAGAGCCGGGAGTAATGGGTGTGAGTGCTGGCCCAGTTTGATCACTAATTCTCTGATCCCGGGAATGGTACTTATCCAATCCTGACCAGGCCTTCCTTTCCTACAGAAATGAACTTGCTCAGTGGTTTCTACGCTTTGTTTGTTTGTCATTCTCCTTCGAAACATCTTCAACACCTAATGGAAAACAGGCAAGGGGTGAGCATTTGGCACTTTTCATTTCTCCATCCTTTAGCAGAAGACACTTTGGATTTGCAAAAGCCCCCCAAAAAAACAAAAAACGCTGGGTTCCTCAGGTTCTCAGGAGGAAATCTGTGCAGCACTCACCTGGAAGGCGGGGAAAGTTCTTCCCGTTCCACGGGCAGCCACGTGTGGGGGTTGTGTGTCTGCACTCAGGTCGCCTTCCCTGCAGTGACCCTGGCTTCTCCTAAGGAATTGTTGCTGTTGTTTCTCTTTTTATTTTATTTATTTTTTGAATATTTGCCCCTCCCCTTTTTAAAATTTTATTTTACTGATTTTTTACAGAGAGGAAAGAAGAGGAATAGAGAGCTAGAAACATCGATGGGAGAGAAACATCAACCAGCTGCCTCCTGCACACCCCCTCCTGGGGATGTGCCCGCAACCAATGTACATGCCCTTGACTGGAATCGAACCTGGGATCTTTCCGTCTGCAGGCCGACGCTCTAGCCACTGAGCCAAACTGGTTTCGGCTTGTTTCTCTTTTTAATCATAATCTATTTCTTCAATGCTTTCCCCCCTAAAACTATCAAGCAGGGAGTTTGTTTACCCCCCCCCCCCTCCCAACACACACACACACACACACACACACACACACACACACTACTGAAAACGACTTCAGCCTGGGAGGGGAGGTAAGAAGAAAGGGTGTGTGCAGCCGCGCAGGGAGGTCTGGGCCTGGCTTTGTTTTCTTAGCTGCGCTGTGCAAATGAACTGGAGGGTTAACACTTAGGTGCCGTTTGATTGAAGATATAATGCAGCAGGGCCCGGAGCTGGGAGCCCAGCAACACCGGTGCCGGCCTGCCCAAGGCACCTCGCACAGCTGTTGTGAGAGCTGCAGAGCTGAAGGGTGTTGCCATGGCTGAGACCTAAACAGACCCGCGCCTGTTCTGCTCTGCAGGCTGTGCTCCTCGAGGACAGCGCCGCTCACTCGGTCTCCCTCCGTCTGCGGGCGCGCTGGTCTCAGTCACTTCTCTGCCCGCCCCGCTCTCAAGGGGCAGTGTGCTATATGATAGAGTGCCTTGTCCCTGGGCCACGACGCCTGGGGCTGGAATCCGCCTGGTCCTGCTTCCCCCGGCACACTGCGGCCTCTGTCCGCGGGGACCTTGCCGTGGGACCACCTTGCAGGCGTTAATACTTTTCCCACCAAACCTGCTTGGACGGAGGCCAGCCTGAATGCTGCGCTCAGCGGAGTAATGGAGATTCCAGGACACCCTTGGTTCGTTTGGAGGCAAAGGAGCACAGTGTTCCCCCTCCTCCATCAGGGTCTCAGAGCCGCTCTCTTAAAAAAAAAAAAAAAAAAAAAATATATATATATATATATATATATATATATATATATATATATTTGAAAGTATTACAGATATCTCCTATCCCCCCCCCGTAGCCCCCTCCCCTCAGCCTTCCTTTCCTTCCCCTGCGCCCCCTCCCCCCCAATCTTCACTACCCTATTGCTATGGGCTACGCATGTAAGTATATAAATTCTTTGGTTTATCTCTTTTCCTCCCCACATTGAGGTATGCCAGTCTGTTCCATGTAGGGCTATCCTCTTTTAATTCTCTCTCTCGCCGAAACCGGTTTGGCTCAGTGGTAGAGCGTCGGTCTGCGGACTGAAAGGTCCCGGGTTCGATTCTGGTCAAGGGCATGTACCTTGGTTGCGGGCACATCCCCAGTAGGGGGTGTGCAAGAGGCAGCTGATGGATGATTCTCTCTCATCGATGTTTCTAGCTCTCTATCCCTGTCTCTTCCTCTCTGTAAAATATCAATAAAATATATTAAAAAATAATAATTCTCTCTCTCTCTCTCTCTCTCTCTCTCTCTCTCTCTCTCTCTACACACACACACACACACACACACACACACACCACCACCACCACCACCACCATTGCAAAAACACAGAGTCTCTGGACATGACTCTCCTTTTGGATTATTCTAGTACAATGATATTTGGCCCTGTTTTTGAGTTTCCTCCATCTCATCTCGGAGGACTTAGAAGCAATTTTAAGAAATAGAAAGTCCCCTAAGAAACAGTGAAATCATATTACTTCTGATTCCATGCAACGTAGGAGCTAGAAAATGCACATGCATTCTTGTAGCAAGATAAAGTATAAACACAGCAAAGGGGAACTCTACCACAGACAAAAGCACAGGTCCTTTTAATTAGGACGGCCGCTCATACGTGCTTGCGTGCACACACACACACACACACACACACAGAGACACAGACACACACACACACACACACACACACACAGAGACACACACACACACACACAGACACACACACACACACACACACACACACACCCTTTCCACGCATTAGTAACAACAATGGCATTAAGTTATTTTCCTGGCAGCTCAAGGAAAGGCACTGTGCGGTCTGCACAGTCAGGTTTAAAAGATGCAAATTAGCGTCATTCTGGGGAAGCCTCCTGGCCCGGGGTTCTGGAAGGAATTTATTGTGTGGGTCCTTGTGTGAGAGACCTTGGGTAGCAACACGGCCCATGCTTTCAGAGTCTGAATGGCTAGGAAAAACCGTCCTGTATAGGAAGTCATGTTTTATATCAGCTGCTTGAGAGCAAAATAGTAAATCTCCTCTCAGAACACATATGTGCAAGGGAGGGAAGAGAATGTGGTCCACATATGTTGGTGCCTCCTCCAGTCTTTCACACATTCGTTTATTGAACACATCTGTATTGGAGTACCTAGAATGTACATGGTACCATTCGGGTCGCCCGGGATTCCACACAAATCCCCTCCTTCCGAAAGCTTACATTCCAGTCAGGAGAGAAAACAATAAATAAAGCACCGACTGATTATCCAGAATATCAGATGGTAAATGAGAAATCAAGAAGGGGGAGGGGAATGTAAGTGTGGGCTAACCAGACAGCAACGGGGGGAGGGAGCGAGGGAGGGGAGGAAACACGTGGATCTTTGAAAGAAGGTTGTTCCAGGCAAAGGAAAAATCTTGGCATGTTCAGGGAACAGCAAAGAGCCAACGGGGTTGGAGTGAGTGGGGGAGAGAGAGGGGAGATCGGAGAGGGGGTGTGGGAGGGGGCTGGGGAAGGCCTCGGAGTGCCTGGTAGACCATTTTAAGGACTTTGGCTTTTACTTTAATGATAAATAGTTAACAAGTCCTTTAGGTTGGTATATGTTATTCATTCTCTCTCTCTCCCCCTCAATCCCCACTTGTGAGGCAGGTCTCTGGCAACTGGAGGGCCGCATTCCACTGTCGGAATGAATGAAGGCCCGAGTGTGTCTGCAGCGTTACTAACCACCTTTGACTTTTACTGTGATTTGCTCACAGGGCAGGGCTTCCTGAACACTCTATTTTTGGCTTGTAAGAGAAATTATGTAGTTCTCATCTTGATGAAATTTCACAAGTCTGGACTCCCTCTCATTTCCGTAACACAAAATTTAGTAGTCTCCAGTTTTTCCTTTTCTCGTTTCTTGCTGTTTCTGGGGCTGGAGGAAGCTCATTCCCACAGGACCACCACCGCACGCGCTGCGGTGGCCTTTGGACGGTCCCTCGCTCAGACCAGCCCTGAGGCCGGGGGACGGGCTCCCCATGGGGTTCTTAAGGCCCAGGACGCGGGGGAAGGAGGTGAGGTGACCAGCTGGTAAGGCGCTGGAAGCTCGGGAGGGGAAGTCGATGTACCTGCATCCACAGGTGAAGGAATGGTGTCTGCCTTCTTCCCAGGAGCCCCCGAAGGAGCTGTTGGGGAACTCCACTTGACCTTGAAAATGAGACACTTGTTTGTTTGTTTGTTTTTAATTCCATTGTCTCATAGTTTTCAAGCGGCTCTAGCCACTGTCCTAGAGCAGTGTTTTTCAACCTTTTTTGGGCACAGGCACACTTGTTTCATGAAAAAAATCACGAGGCACACCACCATTAGAAAATGTTAAAAAATTTAACTCTGCCTACATTGACTATATATAAAGTAATTCTCTTGAATAGGAATCAAATAAACACAAAGAAAGTATTTTATAATTACTTTATTATGAAATATTAAGTAAACAAAATAGTGAAAAATTATAAAATTCTTGTCTTGTCTGCACCTACGGCACACCAGGCAACATCTCGCAGCACACTAGTGTGCCGCGGAACAGCGGTTGAAAAACGCTGTCCTAGAGGCCCGCAAAGCTTTTGGGGAATCACAATGTAAACCCCAGCCCAAACATTGTTGTCCGGAAAAAGAGCTACCAGGAGCAGTTCAGAGGTAGAAGAGGTTTGTAAAACATATCACGCATGTCTGCGTGTTAGGAGAGTACGTGAAGACGGGAAGGCTTTGTCTGTGCGGGGGACTGGCGTGGTGGTGGAGGGTATGAACGTGTGGTGCGGCCGTGCAGCGCCGTCAGTGCAACGGCTTCCTCCCTCCTGCCCTTTGCTCGTCGTCTTGAGTTTCCATCCAGCTGGACCACATTCCTCTTGTTCTTCAAACTGCGTTCTGGCCACGGGACAACGTCTTCAAAGCTCCACACTCAATATTCTCTGAGCACATGTAAGAATGTCTTACGGTCACCCCAGTATTTGTGCCTGCGGGACCCCAGAGCACGGTGAGCATTCGCCAGTGTGCGCGGCCGGTGTGCGGGAGCTTCAGGATGTTGCGGACATTTGTCAGTTGATCTTACATCCCGTGTCAGAGGGCTCGTGGGTGTTGTGTCCTCCGTGACCACCCGCCTTGACCCATCATTCACCAGAACAATCCCCCGAACACGTCTCTCCAGTTCTGCCTCCAGATCCCCACCTCCATGTGACATCATGGAAACACGGCGCACACAGATCTGCAGAGAGATCCGCGCCGGACAGATATTGAAATGGATTGCTGCGGGAGGGCCTCGCTTATCTCCCCCGGAGCAGCCTTATCGCCGCAGCGAGGCTTTGATGGAAAACACTCCCGGGCTTCCGCGTACCTGGGTGCATCCACAGCATTTCACCGTCCAGTCTGAACACAGCCCGGAGCTCCATTAGCGGCGGATCTTGTTAGCAGCTCAGAACTAGGGCCGTGTTTGAGGGATATCAGAGGAAGCGGCTGTGCCAATCCATTCTAGGTGTTTCTATCATCGATGCTGCTATTGTCATGTAACTTGCAGGGGTCGAAGAGGTTCCTGGTCGTGGCTGTTGCTGTTGGTCCCTGTTGGTTTTGAAAAAGCAACCGTCAGAAAGACATCTCTCTTCCAAGTCAGAATCGCCCTGCACGGGAGTTGGCTGTGACCGCAGGGAGCTGCATGGCTTATGTAGGGGATGATGCTGAGGACTAAATCAAAATGTGAAGCCTATGCAATGTCTGAGTGTTCACTTTTCAAGTAATGGCACTCTTTCTGAGGTTAGAATTTGGTAATGTGAGTTGATCGTGTTCAGCACGTTCTCTGAAACCCAGAAGGAGACAAAAGAATGTCAGACAAAGAGAAAGATTTCGGGTGATGGCGAAAACAAGTGCTTGCGGAGGTAGCATATGGCAGAATTAGAACTTCTCCTCAAAGCCCATGTTCTGTGCTCTCATCGATAAATCCGGAGGGTTGGACTCAGTTGCTGAGTTCAAGAACATAATGAAAAGAAAAGGTAGTTTGGGGCCTTCAGTAAGTCAGGGCAACATGATAGTCTTTTTTTCTTGTTGTTAATCCTTGCCCAAGAATATTTTCTCCATTGATTTTCAGAGAGAGTGGAAGGGAGGGCGAGAGAGAGAGAGAGAGAGAGAGAGAGAGAGAGAGAGAGAGAGAGAACAATGTCACAGAGACATATAGATTGGCTGCCTCTGAAGGCACCCGGGGATCGAGCCCACAGCCGAAGTATGTGCCCTTGACCAGAATCACACCCGAGACCCTTCAGTCTGCGGACTGGCACTCTAACCACTGAGCAACCAGCTAAGGCGACAGTCTTGATGATCACAATTTTTATCTTTTATCACCAAAACTGAAAACAAACATGTCCACTTGCCAGTTTCGATCTTTATCTGGTCATCAGGTTTAAATGTTTTAAACATAGTTTCCAACTATACACATTCTGAAGATTGCACATCCAAAAAGTCAGACTTCTGTTCTGATCTCAGAAGACAGAGCCTGGGGGCTTCCTGGTGGAGCCTGATGTGCTGGAGGCTGGGTGGCTGCTTGCCCCGGTCCTGACACGATTTTCCATGTGTTTCTGTGTCACTGCGAGCGCTCGTCTCTGCTCTCCGCCTGGCCCAGCACACACTGAGCGTGAGGCCCCCTGATTTAATAATGAAGAGTTATGGAGCGCTCTCAGGAGAGTAACATAATTAAAGGCTGAAGAAGCAAGGAAAAGGACCAAGCGATACCTGGAAACAGATCTTTAAATTTGCGACATGTGGCTGTTTGTAAACTGGCTGGCAATCCTTAGTGTTCACTGACCTCCGTTCAGATCTCCCCGCTGAGCCAGCCGTGCTGGGGAGGAAGCATTGTGTGGGAGCTAACGGGGCCAGTGAGGGCGCAGTGTCCCTGTGGGAGGTGCTTTACCCCCTGGGTCTGACCCTTGTCTGGCTGCGGTGAGGACAGAAGGCCCATCTAGGAAAAGCAATTTTGCCCGAGATTACATGACGGAAGAACGGTTCTCTGTGGACTGTGGGTAAGAAAGCTCATTCCTAAGGGTGTAAAGTGATGCAAAGAACCAGGATTTGAGTCAAGTTCCTAAGGGAACTATACATCACGTAATGAGTCTGATCCCCCTCCCCCACCCCCTGCTCTATGAACAGAAAGGAATGTTGTAACCCTCCCCAATAAGTGTCCAGGATCACTGTGTGGAGGATGGAAGTGGTGGGCTGTGGCTCTCCTGTTGGCCCCGAATTTGCGTCTGAGAATATGTTCAAGGTCTTGGTCCCACATCCCTGTCCTGCCCTCCCAGTCTTTGGCAGAGGACAAGAGCCAGTCTACCTGAGAGCACCTTGGTGGCCTGGAAAATAGAAAACAGAGTCAATCTTTGGTTCTGAGGCTTTATGCAGCATTCACAACAAAATTCAGAGGTTGTCAATTTTTAAATTTTCCACAGACTGGCAACTATCATTTGCCATGCAAATCATTGCATTGAAAAGAAAAAAAAAAAGACTATTTGAATATCAAAGAGGTTGTAAGGACATAATCTCAGAATAACTGACAGTTGTTCCCAAATATAGGTTCTTGGCAATCTAGCCCTGATGTACATCAACGCATTTGTTTTTGCAGCTATACATTTGCCAGATCTTGCTCTGAATGAGGGAATGTTTTAACATAATCTGGTATTTGGGAACATTTGTTCTTAACAGCACCCATTTACAAATTAAAATATTTTTGTTGCCACACTGTGATTGAATTTTGATTATTGCCTTGTTTTCATGTGAAACACCTGCCAAGTTTTGTTCTTTAATTTCACGTTATCCATCTGCCAAGATTTCCCCCCCACCCCCAATTTTTAATTATAAAAGCCGTTATCACCACATCTTCCTGTGCTTGTAGAAATGACTTACAGATATTTATAGTCGGAGTTCTGTGTCACTGCCGAGCACATTCCTGAAACCTTGCAGAACGGGGCCTGTCTGCCCCGTGCTCTCCAATTCGCAGTTCTGCCTGTGGTTGCAGTTTGATTCCTTTTAATATAAGCCGTGCAGGGGAGGTGAACGCTGCTTGCTGGTGGCCATGGGTAAGGCAATTATGAAGTCTGACATTATTCTTGGAATGATTTTAAGCAAAATATCATAGTTCATCAAAATCTGTCTGCAAAACGCCAGCAAGTTAATAGTCATTTATGTACAGAAGGAAAAAATTATGGCTGCCAGACCACCTTCATGTGGGAGATTTGGTCATAAATTTTAAATATCCATTGTGAGAATTATATTATGTGTAAGGAAATCAGCATCCTGCAGTTTTACAAGTGGGCCTAGAAGGGCATAATGCACAAAGAAAGATTTTACAAGAAATGTGAGCAGAGCAGGCAAGTCGGCCATCTCTAAGCCTTCTGGTGCCTGCTGGAAGATTTGCATAAGGGCATAGTTCCCAAGGTATTTTTTAAAAAATTTCTTTATTGATTAAGGTATCACATATTTGTCCTCAACCCCCCATTCCAATCCCCACCCTTCCCCATTGATGCCCCACCCCCCTATTGTCTTTGACTACTGGTTAGGCTCAAATATATGCACACAAGTCCTTTGGTTGATCTCTCCTTTTTTTTTAGACAAAAGCATGGCATGGGGTCCTGAATGTTTTAAACACTCAACATTGCTACCATTTTTGAATGCTTTCTAGGTGCCAACTGTCTGACATAGATCACTAACATAAGCTTTGGAAGAGCCAAGGAGTTGTAGATGGTGATGAAGCTCAGGTCTACTGAGAGATTGGTAACTTGCCCAAGATCTCAACCTGGTAGGCTAGCCTGTATCTGGCCCTGGTACCAATTTTTAAAAAAAGGCTCTGTCTAAGAATAGGCAAATTACAGAAGTTTGCCCCACTGGACAAAGGACTTATAAAACAATGTCAGCCACCTATGTTCATATAACCTTCCCGCCCCCTAAAAAAAAAGGGGGGGGGGAGAGGAGTGTGCAGATTCAGCCAAGACATCATGGGTGTAGATGTCATCTTTATAAAAAGGAAGTGTTCTCAGAGCAGACACAGTGCTGCACCAGGGCATAAGGCTTGGTGGGCAGTAGGCTGAGTTTTGACTCCAATTCTTGCCTTATTCCCTCCGTAGCTTTGATGCATTCCATCAACTGCCCCAGGCAGACCAGATGACAAAAAAGAGCTCCTGGGAGCCAACCCCCGGCTGTGTGGCCCTGGAAGTACATCATGGCTCTCTCTAACCTTCCGTACTCACCTTTCGCACCTGGGTCAGCCCCGTGGGCCGTATCTCTACCATCCGTGCACGGCTCCCGGCCCTGTTCCTTCCTTTCTCCCCCTTCCCACCACCATCCGTGTCCACAGGCCGTCTTTGCCTTTATATCCCCAGTGAACGTGGCAGCGTGGACCCTGCAGTCACAGAACTCGTGTGCTAGAGCAGTGGTCGGTAAACTGCGGCTCTCGAGCCACATGTGGCTCTTTGGCCCCTTGAGTTTTTAGCAAAGGCCAGCTTAGGAGCACCCTAATTAAGTTAATACCAATGTACCTACCTATATAGTTTAAGTTTAAAAAGTTTGGTTCTCAAAAGAAATTTCAATCGTTGTATGGTTGATATTTGGCTCTGTTGACTAGCGAGTTTGCCGACCACTGTTCTAGAGACATCACCATTTCATAAGCAGTTAAATAAGCCACTGCTGCCCATGCTGGTGAGTGCCAGCAGAGGGGACAGGAAAGAAGCCCAGGGAGCTAGGGAGGGGCACCTCACGTAGACTGGGCACCAAAGGAGACTTCAGGGACAGCGGGGCTGCGTTGGTACCTGCAGAAACAAGAATAGGAGCTCACCGTGAGCAGGGCAGGGCAGGAGCTGTGGGCTGTGGAGAGGAGCAGGGCGAGGACCAGGAAGGCCCTCCCTGGCCCCTGCGAGGAGTTCGGAAGCGATCCTGGGCCTAAGGGAAACCACTGAATGGCTTTCAGCAGAAACATGGCCTAAGGGTTGCCTTTCAGAGACACGATGTCTTCTAAAATAATCCTCTGTGCTCCTGTTTCCACGTGACTGGAGAAGTTTGCCTTTATACTCCTATTACATAACAACATCATATCTGTTTTTTTTTTTTTTTTTTTTTTTTTTTTAAGAAAAGAACTTGAACCCATTTTAAACAACTTTTCTAGTCTTCCCCCAAAAGGTTAAGCGACTCACTCTGGTCTGCAGACCAGGCATGGACCCCGCTGTCCTCCGTCACAGCATGGAGCACAGCTCTCTGCACGCTCATTTCTGCAAGGCTTTCTCTGCTGCTTCCCCGATCTGAATGTGAGCTCTGTGTACTTAGCACAGTAAATACTCAATAAATATCGGTTAAATAAATATCGAGTGACTCCCCCGTAGATGGTCCTTGGGAGCCGGAGCCCGAGGCATGCACTGGAAGCTCCCTGCCGCTGACTGGGGGTTTCGAACAGGCTCTCCGGTTGTGCACAACCCAGGCAGCCCTCCCCAGGGTGACGTTCCACTGCCACTGTGTCTCCACTGCTATCATGCTCTCAGTATGAATAGACATAAATCGTTAGAGACATTTGCCAGCCGCTGACAAGGAAGCTTCGGCTGCTGGAGCAGAGGGAGGCCCACTGTCACCCTCAGTTCGGGAGGCCTCGGAACTGAGGTCTTTACAGACCCACATCTTGACGTCGACTTACGTCTCTTGTTTCGGACTGCAACCCGGATTACACACTGGCCCTCATCAGTTCAACAAGCATTTAGTAAGCACTTGTGTTTCTAGACATCGAATCTGGTCCTAAGGCAATCAGGAGCAGACACTCTCTCTGGCCACAGGGCTAGTTTCCTAGTTGTGCTATAACATTGTTCACAAACTTCATTGCTTAGAGCCACATGCAAGCCACATGCGGCTCTTTGGCCCCTTGAGTGTGGCTCAAGTGGTGTTAGAAGAAGTGTAAGTTTAAAAAATTTGGCTCTCAAAAGAAATTTTTTAAAAAAATATATATTTTATTGATTTTTTACAGAGAGGAAGGGAGAGAGATAGAGAGCTAGAAACGTCGATGAGAGAAAAATCGACCAGCCACCTCTTGCACACCCCCTACCAGGGATGTGCCTGCAGCCCAGGTATATGCCCTTGACCGGAATCGAACCTGGGACCTTTAAGTCTGCAGACCGAAGCTCTGCCACTGAGCCAAACCGGATTCAGCTCAAAATAAATTTCAATCCTTGAACTGTTGATATTTGGCTCTGTTGACGAATGAGTTTGCCGACCACTGGCTCAGAACAACAAGATTTTATCTTACCGTTCTAGGGGTTCAGAAGTTACCATGTTGTGATTTAGAATAAATATGTGTTTAGACTTTGTCCCCTTTCCCGGCCCAGAAGTCCTAAATCCCTTTGTAATTTCCTAGATTGATGAGAGCAACAAAGGTGTCTTTTGTTACGTTAATGAGGTAACTTTTTGAAAGCACCTAAGGATGGGGGCTGGTTGCCAGGGAACCAACCTAGTGATTGAAGGTTGACCCCAATGGCCAATGATTCAGTCATGCATATGCGATGAAGCCTCCCGAGCACGCCCACAGGGTGGGGTCAGGAGAGCTTCTGGGGTGGTGAACCTGAGGAGGTGTTGGGACAAGGGAGCCCCCCAGTAAGTAAGCTGTTTATGTGAGTTCTGGGAGCCCCTGGAGCAAATTGATGCTCTCTCCAGGTAGATGGTGTCAGAATTTAGTTGAATTGTAGGACACCCAGCTGGGGTCTGAGCATTACTTCGTGGTGGTGGTGGTGGTGGTGGTGGGGGGGGGGGCGGGGGGGAATACGCACTGGGAATTGAAATTGGTACCACACTGTCGAGGTCCAAAATGGATCTCGGAGGGCTAAACACAAGGGCTCGCCTGGGCTCTGTTACACGTCTAGAGGCTCCAGGGACACATTTGTTTCTTGCCTTTCCCAGCTCCTGGAGGCGCCTATGTTCCTTGGCTCGCAGCCTCTTCCAACCATTGCATCACTGTGACGTCTGCTCCCAGACCCACGCTCCTCCTCTCGCTCCCCTCTTTCATGTGTAAGAACCCTGGTGATTACATTGTCACATCTTCATAACCCAGGATATGCTCGCTTGCTCAGTATCCTTCATTTAATCACATCTTCCAAGTCCCTTTTGCATGTAGATACCATGTTCCCAGGTTCTGAGGGTTAAGATATGGACATTTTAGAGGTTATTATTTACCTACATCAGCTGCTATATGGTGCTTATATCTAATTGGTTTTTTAAAAATGGGGTGGATTTTAGACTCAACTTAGTTCGAATCCCAAATCATCCCCCTACTTCCTAGATATACAATTATAGGGATGTTATTGATATTTATCTAAGCCTTGGTTTTCTAATCTGTCAAGTGGGGAAAATATTACCTTACTTCATAAAGTTATGAAGTTCATAGACAATGGTACATGTTGCTGCCTGCACCTAGTAAACCCTTTAAAATGTTAGATATTATCAGTGTTTATTCCTTCTTCTGGAGTGTCATCCCTGGTAGCACATGATTCTCTTAGATTTGGAGAGATTTTCAGAGGTTTGCCATATTTCACTATTTTCTTACCTAAGATTTTGGTTAGTAGCTTAAAATTTTATAGTTTTCATAAAAGGGACCTATAAAATACTCAATAAAAGCAAGTTCAGAAATAGTCACGGAGAGCAATACCAGTTTTTAAAAATGGCCTTTAATTCCACAAGGAATTTTATTTAATGTAGAAACTGAGTGTGCCCTCGGGAATATGTTGAAGGTACATCGCTGCGATTTCAGGAGGTTCAAGCATCCTGTCCGCCTTGGGTGCTCCCGGTCTTTATTCGCACCTCCTTTCCTCTCTCGAGACTTGGCCAGGATTTCTTCTGGACTCTTTTCTAGAATCATCATGGCACATTTCTTCTGGACTCTTTTCTAGAATCATACAGGGCTTGCACTGTAAATTCAACTGTGCACACCCTACTCTCCTCTCTAAAGCGAAATTCCCACAGAATAAGGCTCATTTCCTGATGCTTCTTTTCCAGCTGACTTTTGGATAATCAATTTCCTCTAAATTCAAAATGAGATAGATGCCAGTGTGCCATAAAACATTTAGAAAGATCCTCCACAGCTGCCTGAAGTTGCCTTAAGGCAAGGTTCTATTAGCCCCTTCCATTTCCTTTCTCCTGGTTGGAGAGCAGGTTCCCCGCTTCAGTAAGAGCTCAGTTCTCTGCTGACAACTGGCACTCGGTGTCTCCACGCTGAGGGCTGTGGACATATTTTGAAAAACTTGCCAGGACAAATGGAACAGTGCCTCTGTTTGAGGCCATTTCTCGGAGCTCTGAGCAGGGCAATTTTCGGCTTACATACGTTAACACAAGAGTTACAAAACTGAAGTATGATTATAGAGCAATGAAGTTGGTTTCTAATAACATGCCAGAAATTTTGCATCCTCTATTGACTGTAGATCATCTATTCATTCATTGCACTTATCGGTATTAAGTTAAAAGATATTGTTAAATGACCAGAGTTTTTACCCATGAGTAGTACATATTAAACCCTATGATCACACAGTAAATGTAGGTTATTGCTTTTGCAGACTAGATGGTTCCTGAAATATGATGTGTTAGATTTTTGTAATTAAGTTGTTATTAATGCCCCATAGGATTTAATCATTTTAAACCTTTTTTCAGTAAGTCTTTTTGTATAACCGATATGTTCTAAAAACAGTAATTGGAGTAGTATTGACACAAGCATAGACAAACAGATGGATAGCAACAAGCAGAAGGTCCAGATTTAAATCCATGAACATAAGAAAATTCAATCTACATCAGCCACAGAAAGTCGCCTTTTCAATAAATGGTGCTGCTGTTACTGGTTTCCCATATAGGGGGAGTATTGAATTTATGCTTTTCATTATACACAAAAACTTACTTCAAGTGTATAAAGATGGAAATGTAAAAAGTCAACCTTCAAAAGCAGCAGAACAAGATGTAGGAAAAAATTTTTTATTACTCTGAGGTAGCATAAAAGTTGTAAAATATCTCACATACATACCTAACTTGTTTCCATATCTTGGCTATTGTAAATAATGCTGCAATGAATGTGGGGGTACACATATATATATATATTTTTTAGTTGGTGTGTTTATTTTCTTTGGATAAATACCCAAAAGTGGAATTGCCAGATCATTTGGTGGTTCTATTTTTAACCTTTTTGGGGAAACTCCATACTCTTTTCCATAGTGGCTTCACCAATTTACATTCCCACCAAAAGTGCACAAGGGTTCCATTTTTTCTTTTTTAAAAAAATCTTTACCCGAGTTATATTTTCATTGATTTCAGAGAGAGAGAGAGAGAGAGAGAGAGAGAGAGAGAGAGAGAGAGAGAGAGGGAGAGAGAGAGAGATCAATGTGCGAGGAAAACAGTGATTCTTGCCTCCCATACATGCCCCTACCAGAAACTAAATATGCAACCTGGGCATGTGCCCTGACTGGGAATCAAACCTGCGACTCTTCAATGCAAGGGATGATGCTCCAACCAACTGAGCCGCACCAGCCAGAGCACAAAGATTCCCTTTTGTCCTCATCCTTGCCAACATTTGCTATTTCTTGTTTTTTTGGTAATAGTCATTTTCACAAATGTGAGGTAATACCTCATTGTGATTTTGATTTGCATTTCCCTGATAATTGTTGAACACCTTTTCATGTGCCTTCTGTATGTCTTCTTTGGAAATATTCTTCTGCCCATTTTTAAAATCAAATTGTTTGTTTCGTTGCTATTGAGTTCTTTCTACATTTTGGACATGAATTACTTGTCAAATATATGATTTGCAAATATTTTCCCCATTCAGTAGATTGTCTTTTTATTTTCTTGGAGCTCTTTAGTTTGATGTAGTCCCATTTCTTTATTTTTGCTTTTGTAGCTTTTGCTTTTGGTGTCAAATAAAATTATGTTGCCAGGCTAATGTCAAGGAGCCTACCACCTATGTTCTCTTCTAGGAGTTTTATAATTTTATGCTTATCTTTAATCCAGTTTGTGCAAGATAATGGTTCAGTTTTATTCTTTTGCATCAAGGTGGCTATCAAGTTTATTGAAGAGACTGTATACAATTTTCCCATTGTATATTCTTGACTCCTTTGTCATGAATTAATTGATCATATATAATATGAGTATTATCTCTGGACTCCCTATTCTGTTTCAATGATCTGGATGTCTGTTTTTTAGGTAAATCCCATGCTGTTTTGATTACTATAGCTTTGTAATATAGTAGTTCGAAACCAGGGAGCATGATGACTTCAACTTTGTTCTTTTTTCTCAAGATTTCTTTGGTTATTTGTGTTTATGTGTGTGTTTTCATACAAATATTTGAGTTGTTATATTTCTGTGAAAAATGCCATTGGAATTGATAGAGATTGCATTGAATTTGTAGATTACTTTAGGTAGTATGGATATTTTAACAATATTCTTCCAATCCATGAGTATGGAATACCTTTGCATTTCTTTGCAACATCTTCAATTTCTTTCACTGTCTTATAGTTTTCAGTCTTTCATCCTTAGTTAAATTTATTTGTATGCGTTTGGTTTTTTATTGATGAAGTTGTAAATTTGATTATTTTCTTCATTTGCCTGTCTGAGAGTTCATTATTAGTGGATAGAAACACAACAAAATTTTTATATTGATTTTGCATTCTGCAACATCATTGAATTTATTCATTCTAAAAGTGTTTTGGTGGAATTTTTAGGGATTTCTAAATATAATATGTCATCTGCAAATAGTAAAAATTTTACCTTTTTCTTTCTGATTTGAATACAGTTTGTTTCTTTTGCTTGCCTAATTGCTCTGATGGGGACTTTCAGTACTATGTTGGATAAATATGATGATGGTGGGCATCTTGTCTTATTCCTGATCTTAGGAAAAAAAGCTTAAAGCTTTTCACCATTGAATGTGATGTTAATGTGGGCTTGTCCATATATGCTCTTTGTTATGTTGAGATAAATTTTCTCATTTTATGCCTTTTGAGCCTATATTCTGAGGTGCATACACATGTAAAATTTTTGTATTTCCCTGGTCAGTTAAATATTTTGTCCTTATTAAATTACTGTCTTTACTTATAGTAATACTTTTTTTTTTTTTTTGCCTTAATGTATAATATAGTTATGTCAATTGGGGACACTGCTGATATAGAGCCACCTTAATTTTCTTATACCCAGGTGGTATAAACTTGGATTTCAAATCCATGCAAGGGCTGGCTCGCCTATGATTCTCGACTTTATCCTGAAGGTGGGGCACATTTGCACCCCGGCTTGTGGTGGGAGGGTTGGCTGTATGGGATCCCTGGTTTCTATTTCATTTGTGTCAGGCAAGGCCATTAAGGACCTATTTGCAGATCTGAACCTCAGAGGAAGAGAGGCATCAGCCACATTACTAACGCTATATAGATGCTGAAGTTAGTGTCTTTTATTCTCCTACTCTATTTAAATTGTGAATTTTATTTGGAAGTAGTTAGAAGAATGTCAGACAAAAGAAGTGAATGTTTCTCAATTATAGCCATAAAATAATATTTTTATAAAAAAAATGTTATTACATGACTAGCATGTGGTGAGCTTAGGATTCAAATTCAGACAGTTTGGCTCCAGAGTTTACAGAAATCAGGTGGATACAATAAAAAGTTAATCAAAGTAAGAGCTCTCTTCTTGATGGTAAAACCTGGCCATATTTCTACCTATCATGTGCCCTTCTAAAAACACCTGTTAGAAAACCAGGATTCCACATCTGTCATCATAATAAAAGCCTCCTTAACCGAGTTCTCTTCTTTGAAATTCAACAAGTCTGACTAAAACAATTGAAAAATATTGTTAGAGAAATCTTTCACATTGCCAGTCAATATTTGAACAACATGAAGGTGTGTTCTCATTAACATTACACAAATGTACTGCATAAATCAGTATTGTTTCTGATTCACAAACTACATTCATACTGTATTTTCTGGCATATAAGACAACCCCCTAATTTTACAGTTAAAACATAGGTTTAGGCCTATATTCGCTGTATAAGACTACCCCCCACTTCAAAGAAAAGACTTACTTTGCCATCAAGATCTGCAGGTAATTTTTGTACAATTTTGGTCTTTTGCCCCCGATTCGGTTGACTTTTTTTCGTTTCAAAAGTCGTCTACAAATGCTGTCCTTGGAAATGGCTTCATGTTCTTTGCCTCACACAGACACAATATTTGCTCATTTTCCAATTTTGTTTTAAGAAAGTAAACTTGGTGTCACATTCTGAGGTTAATATATTCCTAAATTGCTGTTAAGTTCTTCCCAGTTCTTAACTTTATTCTGAAGTAAAACATCCTGTCTCCCACCCTCATTTTCTGGCAACAATTCTTTTGCTCACGGTGCATGATAATGAAGATAGGTATAGTGCTTAGAACTATTTAATACATTTATTTCCTTGCCTATGACTAAGCCATGTTTGTGATTTTTCTGTAAGCCTGTCCTTTAGACTTTTCTCTTTTTTTTCAAATTGTGGAAACTTTGGTACTATTGGCTCTTGATCTAATGGTTACAAGAGAATATTTAATGGGTTGGTGGCAGTTTTATTGCCCCTTAAACATTTAATAGGTTTTCTGCATAATTTCTCAATGTGTTCTTATTTGTTTACTTTTTTATATTTTTGGTGTAAAATTGAAAACTTATGGTATTGAATTTTATGACATTGGCACAATTCCTCCTCCACAGTGGTAACATATACTTCCATTATACTCTTATTTCTAGGGGCTAAAATATGAACTTAACGGCGCAACATGGCCCCGATCCATAAAGTTTTATATTTGGATCACTGTTACAAACTGAAAACTTTTTCTTTACTAAACTAATAAGGCTAGAGTTTCTTTTTATTTTCATTGTCACTTAATATAAATATTCTGGCAAAATCTGGAACTACATTTGGTTATCTTTTTTTTTTTCTTTTTTCTTTTTTTTTTTTTTAAAAATTAAACATCAGTTTGACCGACTTTGTTGTACTTGCCTAAGTCTGTTCTAATGGAAATGGTACCGGTGGGAAGTCAGGAAATTCAGATTCTAGTCATAACACAGCCGCTCATGTAGATGCTGCGATCCTGAGCCTCTGTGCAGAGATCCAAAATTTCTTAAGGCAAATTATGGTTAAATGAAATCTTACAATATGAAAATCAGACCATCTGAAAGAGAGTGCAATGTGTTATTCATATTAAGTTATTTTATAATTCCAGAACAATGCAGTTTACTTGATCAAGCAAGTCAATCCTTACCAGAGACCGGGCAGAGATGGTGTTTTTAGTTGTTTGAAATGACTATTTTGCCATTTAATTCACAAACACAGTAATTATTCACTTAGAAGGCAACTTTGTTAAGAACTTTTGCAGGTCACTTTATTAAAAGCTTTCTATCAGTCTGTGTACCTCTGGCATCTCAATTGATAATTATATGCACAATTTAGTAAAAATGAAGTTTAAAGAGGCAGTTTTAAAAGTCCACACTTGAAACGGGAACAATCCTCAATAATACTGTAAGTGTTGTCGTGTGGTCTTTAGACTTTGTAGTAAAAGGTGCACAGACGTGCATATTTTTGTTCTCACGTTTCACACATGGGAAAGCTCATGACAGTTTTTTCCTTTGTCCTCTGGAGAAAGCTCCGGAGGAACCCGGCTGCATTTCTCCGTGGATTGTAGGCCAGCCTTCCCATGCATAATTCAGAGCCGCTGTGAGGAGACAGAACGCCACTCCGTTTCCTTCCAGAAAAGCTGAGTGTGAATGTCCGCTTTCTCTTTTGTTTGTGCTCTCTGAAGTCCGCTGGGGCCAGCACCCACTGACTGGTGACCTCACCCCAACCCTCACTGCGCCCCGCACAGCCATTCCCTCGGGGAACCACTCCGCCACCCAGGCAGATTGTCCAGGAAAGCTACCCAGAGCTCACTCAGAGACCTCTTCATTCCCCTCTCCTTTCTCAGTTTCCTAGCAAAACCCGAAGCTGTCAGTGCCCGTTCCCGCGCACTGGTTCTTTCAGACCTGGTCTTGCTTCCTGCTTTGCTTTTGTGAAACCCACAGACCAGCCCCAGCCGGCCTCGCCTCACCCTTCCAACCATGGCATTGCTCCTGACCTCACTGGGCAGAAACAGCCCGGCCTGCCCTGCTGCCCACCGGCCCTCACCCAGGACACTCAGGACAGCGAGGGGGAGGGAGGGGGCTGAAGGGTAGTGCCGCTCAATCAGCACCACTCATCATTATGGTGCAGCTTTTGTGAGTTGAGTAAATTCTAAATGAAAAAATGAGCTCATATTTAATTAAATTTATTTATGCATTTATTTCAGAGAAAGAGTGGAAGGGAGGGGAGGAGAGAGGAGGAGGAGAGAGAGAGAGAGAGAGAGAGAGAGAGAGAGAGAGAGAGAGAGAGAGAGAGAGAGAGAGAGAGAGAATATGATTTGTTCTTCCACTTACTCATGCATTCATTGGTTGTTGCTTCTTATGTGTCCTGTCCAGAGGACCGAACCTACCACCTTGATGTATGGGGACAACTGAGCTACCCGGCTAGGTCGTGATTTTACATTTTAAAGTTACAGTTGTTTAGGCTGGAATTCTTCTTTTAGTTCAAAGAAGGACAGATGAGCCCTGCAGAATTAATTTCTTCTTTTTTTCTCCCTGCTGGTCTCCAAATCTGCTAAGATTTTTTTAAAGCTTGTTTTGCCATGACCACGTAATACAAGTCCTCTTCCAATGAACTTAACCCATGTTCAGGTAACAGTTTTGGACCCTCTTTTATGTGTACACTGAATTAATTCGCACTTAATTTAGTAATTTTATTCTTGATGCCTTAATGAGTAATTCATACACAGCTGTAGCACTGGAGGGATCTTTGGTCTATGTAGGTGGGCAAACATCTGAAAATGCTGAAGTAACTATTATTTCTCTGTAATGTGTTTTCGTTGTTTGATGAAACAACATTTAATAGGCATTGATGCTCTACAGCAGTGTTTCCCAAACTTTTGACATATGTGTACCCATTCTATAATTTTCATAACGCTGAGTACCCCTCGTACTCATGAGAATGTAGAATTAGGCGCAGCTAAGCACGGTGCAGTGCCTATCCCCACCAAACTCCGGTGCAACGCGTACCCCCACCAAACTCTTCCCGTACCCCTGGGGGTAATGAGTACCACACTTTGGTAAACACTGCTCTACAGGATCCTATAAGGGAGAAGTTTACAATCAAATGATCAAGTCACAATAATGGAAGTTCATACCAGTGTGTATTTCTCCCCTCCGTTAAAAGTCAAAATCCAGCTGAGTAAATCTGAAGACCTAATCGGCTTTCCTTAGACGGTTCAGGAGTCAGGGGTGCCCTTCTGGTTGCTAGATGAGAGGCTGCCGGTCCATGTTCATTTGTGAGATGGACTGAAGCCTCCCCCTGCCGTATGGGCAAAGAAACTTAGAAAACACGTTTTTACCTTTAGACCAATGTCTACTGGCATATAACCTTTTGTTGTCCCTTTGTCTCATGCTGATATGACCAGCGATTGTGAATCTTAAAGGTTTTATGCTGAAGCCCATCAGTAGCAGGCTAAGGAAGATATAGCAGACCTCAATTCAAGGGCCCCTGCTGGGTGTAGTCTAAAGCCTGGGGACTGGGTATTCTAGCGGCTTCCTCAGAGCAGCACAGGCTTCTAGCCCCTGACAGGTACTGCCGGCCACTGACACGGTGGGAAAGCTAGAAGGCACCGAGCCCTGGGCGCACATCTCACGGCTGAAGAAGGCTTCACCTTCTGGTCCTTCACACCAGCTAGAGGTCCCAAAATCAAACTAAGAAGAGAAATGGCTGACATCAGTGTAGACTGCTCCCACACAAGATGCCAGATCAAGACTTCCTGCCTTAGCTACAGGTGAAACCCTTTTCTTCTTTCCTTTTTTCCCCTTTTTACTCTGGCATTGGAGTACAAACAGCACCATCACCTACATCTCGCAGGCCACTGCTAAGGGAGGTAACCCCTGTAATGTAGAACACCTTTTTATTTCAGGCTAGGAGAAAACGACTGGACCCTTGGCTTGAATGGGAAAATGTACCCCAACAAGATATATCCTGGTTTGTACCAGTTAGCATTCTCCTGGAGTCTATAAATGCCTGGCTTGCTGGTGCTTGGCTGAGAACGCTTCCTAGGTATTCTAACTGTGCCCTATTTGTTCTAGAAAGGACATGCCAGGAGGCACAATCCGTGATTTAGGATTTTCTAACTTTGGCAAAGCCATTATTTTCCCGCTTATAAATAATAATAGGCATATCACCAGACACCTCTCCTTAACTCCCAGGAACATCTTAGATCCTTTTGCTAAGGCATTAGCTGCCCAGGAGGGATCCCAAGACATTCACTGAACAAGGAACTATCTGTGCTGTGGCCAACACCACCTGCTCTACCTGGATCAGCACTCCTGGGGGAGTTGAAACATAGTTACATAGCATCACGGAGAAAGACATTTGGCTTAAAAGGATGACACCTACAAAGGTGGCTTTCTTTGGTTTGTTTGGTCTTGGGGGCTATGGTTCTGAAGTGCACTCCTATCATTGAGAGTTATTCTTCGTCTGGCTATCATAAAGATCTCTCTGTATTCTCTCAAAAGCTTTGAATGTATGTTCGCAGCAGTTAACTGCCAAGCAAATGACCTCCCTCTGACTGGAATGTCAAAGAGGGAACAAGACTGATGTATGGATTATGAACCTGGAACCATGACCTATGAAGGTCACAGCAAAAAGGTCACATCACACCAAGGAACAGTAGAGCTGCAGAGCAGTAGCCGAGGGTGACACCAATGCCTCAATTTTTTATTCCATCTCTCAGTTAAGCTGAGAAGCATGATCAAGGGGCTGGGGGTTGGGGGAGAGTTTACTAAACAGAAGACAGACCCAAATGGTGTCACTCGTGCTGAAAGCCCATGATCCCAAACCAAGACTGAATACAGAACTACCTGCAGCTTCCACCTCTCCCAGAAACTAAGTCAGCCTGGAACTTTCTGATCGATGCTAGTGAGGTCATCTGCCGGGTGAGACCCATAGCCTCCACACTTGCCTGAAATAATCCGCACTTGAAACTTCTTAGTCCTACCCTGAGTCACTTTTCAAATTTCTTAGTCCTACCCTCTTTCTCCCATTGGGTACAACTCATCTGAGTGTCCCTCTGGTTGCTAGGTGGAACACTGAGCATTCATGGATAGCTAATGAAAGGCAATCAGATCTTCAAAGTCACTTGGTTGAATTTTGTTTTTTTAACACGTCCTTAGATGTTTACCTTATATGCTTGTTTGTGTTCTTGCAGGAAAGACAAAATCCCTCTTAAATATACTGTTTTCACTAAATCATGAAAGATGTTTTATGTCATAGTTCCACATAAAAGCTTCAGCTCTTATACTGTTAAACACAGCATTATGTCTTAAATCCTAAACATTCTTGCTTGTGAGCTGAAAATTAAGAATCAGGATCCAGTCAAGCCCTTCCAATTGCTTTTGGAACAGGTGTGGGGGCAAAGCTGTGAAAACAGAAAGCTGAGCACCAAGAATTCCCATGGCCTTCGAGAACGGAGCAGACAAAACTAAAGGGTGGTCCAGCAGCCACTGCCAAATGACATAGCTTACTCTAATCACTGTGTATTTTGAGAGCAAATGCACTGGAATAACAAAACATTTTTTACTTTATTTTTACATTTTGAAAAATAAGGACTATGACAGTTGTGAGAATTTTCTGTGTTGGAAGGAGAGATTATGGGGAGGGCTCTGACGCTTTTTCATTAGGGAAGCGAAAGAAAGACACTGGTCCCTGTTCCTGTGGTACAGTGACTCCTAGGACTCTAGCTCGAGGGTCCTCACAGCCAGGAGTGCTGTGTGAGAAGGCAGGGGAAGTGTGTCACTGTTTTTCACACAGCGCCCCCCAGGTCTGTCACGACCCTGGGGACTCTGACCTCTTTCTGGCGCTACAACTCTCTGGGTCCTTCCTCCAGTGCTTCTGAAGTCCTCTGGGTCGGGAGGTGTAGGTGCCCAAGAACCCCAAATCTTGTTTTGCTCCATGGACTGGTTAGTAAGCATCTGTGGGACTCTATTTTCTTATTCAAACAGGATAAATAACACAGGCCCCTCATGGGGTCAAATAAAAGGATGTATACAAAGGTGCTTTTCAAAGCCAAAGTCTAAAGTGTGAAGGTGGGTATTTTGATTTTCACAATATACTGCCAGTCGCTCTGTGTGCTTAGAAGTTATAGGGAGAGAGACCAGGAAAGGTGTTAGTTGAGAAAAAAGAATTAGGAGATGTAAGACCAAAATAAAATAAAAGTAAGAGGAAAGAGGACCAAGATGGTGGCATAGGTAAACACAATCACAATCACTTCAAAATTACACAATTTTGCCTCTCACAATCACTTCAAAATTACAACTAAAAGACAGACAACTATCATCCAAAACCACAAGAAAGCTGGATGAGTATAAGGACTACAAATAGAGGTAATGGAGAAACTGGTAGGAGGTGCGGAATAGACTAGCACTCAGGTACATCCAGGGGCACCCAGGAGGGAGATACAAACTCTCACTTGCTCTGAACTCCAGTTCCAGGTAAGACTTGGGGAGAAACTGGACTGCCTGGCATTGGGACAGGAACGTGAGGGCAGCTTTCTTCCAGATGGAGGTGCACACAGCAGTCACTTTTTCTGCGCTGGGACCTCTCTGGTGCAGGACTGCCTGGAAGCCATTGCTGTTAGCTCCACCCTAATGATTTCTTGAGACCCCACCCTACCCAATTAGCAACTCACCTAAGCTATGCACAGTGGCTTTTGCATACAAATGGCCTATCCTTTCTCAGTCTAAAACTTGTCAAACAAGCAACAGTTGGGTCAGGGAACCCCAAAGTAATCAATCCGGCAGCAGCAGTCTGCTTTGCTACACAGCTGGGCCTCATCTGGGCACTTCCAAACCCCAAACTAACAGGAGGAATATGCAGATCTCTCTGTAGCTCCTGCTGGGTGGCCTCAGGCAGTGGCTGACTTTGTACCTTCTTGGAGATCCAAGAGTCAGTGTACCCAGTGGTCAGTGTGAAACCATACCAGATTACAACTCTTCACATCCATAAGTGACATACTCAAGAGGCAGACTCATGAGCACCAAAGCCCCACTGAAGCAAGTCCTATCCCATAATGGTATCTATCTCCTGCACAGCAGCTCTTCCATTGTAGACACAGCTGGTCCTCACAGACAATTGGCACAGAGGTCAATTCCACTAAGTGATACTGATAGCAATCAATGTCTAACTACAACAAGATTGTGCATACTGCCCACAAAGGGGTTCACCAAGAGTGTCCACCTCAGGTGAGTGGGGAGGCTGAGCCACTGGGCTCTATAGTACACCTGCTACACAAGGCTACTCTATCAACTCAAGGACACTTTGCAGCTACTCAGTACTTAGAAACAAAAACAGGAAAGCAGCCAAAATATGGAGAAAAAGAAACATGTCATAAATGAAAGAAATGGATGAAAACAAAATACTGAATACAGAGTTCAAAACCACAGTTATAAGGTTACTCAAGAATCTTCTAGAAACCTCCAAGGAACTTAGTGAAACCCTCAAGGATCTTAGTAAGAATGCAAAAATAAATAAATAAATAAATAAATAAATAAATAAATAAAACCAGTCAGAAAGTGAAACCCTCAAGGATCTTAGTAAGAATGCCAAAACAAACAAACAAACAAACAAACAAATAAATAAATAGGACCAGTCAGAAATTAAGCATACACTGACTGAAATAAAGAATAATACATAGAGATTTAACAGTAGACTAGAGGATCCCAAGAATCAAGTCAAAGATTTGAAGCAAAAAACACCCAACTATCGATAAAAGCAAAAGGAAAAAGAATCCAAAAATATGAAGATAGTATAAGGAGTCTCTAGGATAACTTAAAGTGTACCAATATCAAATTATGGGGGTACCAGAAGAAGAGAGAGAGAGCAAGATATTGAAAACCTATTTGAAAAAATAATAACAGAAAACTTTCACTACTTGGTGAAAGAAATAGACTTACAAGTCCAGGAAGCACAGAGAACCCCAAACAAGAGGAATCCAAAGAGGACCACTCCAAGACACATCATAATTAAAATGCCAAGGGCAAAAGACAAAGAGAGACTCTTAAAAGTGGCGGGAGAAAAATAGTTACCTATAAGGAAGTACCCACAGGACTGTCAGCTGATTTCTCAACAGAAACTATGCAGGCCAGAGGTATTGACAAGAAATATTTAAAGTGATGAAAAGCAAGAATCTATAACCAAGATTACTCTAACCAGAACAGCTACAAAGAACCTATAACCAAGATTACTCTAACCAGAAAAGCTATCATTTAGAATTAAAGGTCAGATTAAGAGCTTCACAGACAAGAAGAAGCTAAATGAATTCAGTATTGTATGAAATGCTGAAGGGTATTATTTAAGAAGTGGAAGAAGAAGAAAAGGGTAAAGATAAAAAATTATGAACAACCAAGTGACAACAAATACATATCTATCAACAAGTGAATCTAAAATTCAAATAAAAAAATCTGATGAATAGAACAAACTGGTGAATGTAATAGAATCAGGGGCATGGAAAGGGAGTGGACAGACAATTCTTGGGATAAATGGAATGTGGGGAATGAAGGAAGAGATTGTACAAAGAGCTTACATTTATAGATGAGGATGGCGGGGGGAGGGGCAAGGACCTAGGGTGGCATGGGAACCCGGTGGAGGGGAGCTATAGGGGGAAAATTTAAAAAAGAAAGTAAGAGGAAAGTAAGGGGGGAATGGACAAGAAGTCAGAAGTGGGAGGTGAACTCAAATACTGAGTGTCTACACGTTGCTGGTTACAAACAACGTAAACACACTCTGCAGGTTGTGCAGGGCGAGGGAAGAGGGCAGCAGTGAGGGGCTGGGAGTGTGAGGAGGAGCAAGAGGAAGGAGTTTATAAGTGATGTGGGAACAATAAGCACATTGTAAAGGCCTAAAACAGGAGTCATTTTTATCTATTTACTTCACCTTGTCCAGAGCAATCATGATTTTTAAATATTTAAATAAAGTCTTAAATCTTGCAAAGCAACAAGAAAGACTCTTCTGACAATCTTAAACAAATAAATAAATAATAATAATAATAATAATAAGAAGAAGAAGAAGAAGAAGAAGAAGAAGAAGAAGAAGAAGAAAAAGAAGAAGAAGGGAGAAGTCATTTATTGGAAAGATACTGAACAGCTGATAGAGTTTTTCCAGGAAAAACCAAAGGATCAGATCTGCTTGCAAGGGAGTCTTTCCAGGGCACCAGTAGTGGCCATGGAAGTGGCCCAAGCTTTTATTTTCTCCGTCCCACAGTACACAGAAAGAAAGAAACAGCCTAGAGATCTTACATTGACATTTCATGATTTCTTTTAACTTGTTATTTTGCAGTAATTTAGACTTACAGAAAAGTTGTGCAAATAGTACAGTTCCTGTATACCCTTTCCCCACCCTCCCCCAGTATTAACATCTTGTATAACTATAGTGCTAAAATGGACTTTGGTGCAATACTATTACCAGTAAATAAAATGCAGGCCTTATTGGGGTTTCACCAGTCTTCTCACCAATGAGTGTTAGTTATACAGAGTCCAATCCAGGGTTCCACTCTGCATCTCCTTAGCCTCCTCCAGCCTGTGATGTACCTCCTTCCTTCCTTGTCTTTCTTGACCTGGACACTCTTGAAGAGTACTGGTCGATTATTTTGTCTCTCAATTTGGGTTTGTCCAGTTTTCTTTTTTAAAAAGATATTTTTATTGAATTCAGAGAGGAAGGAGAGGGAGCGATAGAAACATCAATGATGAGAGAGAATCATTAATCGGCTGCCTCCTGCCCGCCCCCTACTGGGGATCAAGCCCATAAATCAGGCATGTGTCCTTGACCGGAATCTAACATAGGACTCTTCAGTCCCTAGGTCAATGCTCCATCCACTGAGCCAAACCAGCTAGGCCTGTCTAGTTTTCAAGGATTAGTTTTAGGTTATCTGTTTTTGGCAAGAACCCCACAGAAGCAACGTTCTCTTCTTAGTTCATCACACCCGAATTAATGGAATGTCAATGTGTCTTCTTACTGGTGATTTTAACTTTGCTCACTTGTTTCCTGTGGTGTCTGCCAGCCTTCTCTACTATAAAGTTACTGCTTTTCCCTTTGTTGTTAGAAAGCGTCTTATGAGGAGATACTTTCAGAGGACCCACTGTACTCCTTCCTTCTCACCGCAATTTTGTTCACTAAATTTGGTATCTATGTAAAGTTCTTGCCTTAAAACAATGTCTAATGGTGATTTACCTCTCCCCTTTTCTCTATTTATTGAGAATTCCATAATTTCTTAATATTTGGTTGAGGTTTAATAATGATATCCATATTCAGGAAAACAATATTTAACCCAAAACAATACAATTTAGATATCAAAATCCAGGTTGATTTATGAAGACTTTTTACAGTTAATAGCTCCCAATTAGTGCCTAATCTATTAATTTATTGAATGTCTCCTACTATTGTAGCCTACAGGCCATTTTTAAAAATAAAAACCCATAAAGAATCTGGAAACATTAAAAAACTACTTTGCAGCAGTTAAAAGCTATATACTAGGATTATGTAATGTAATGAGATAAAAACCCCACAAAATTAGAAAATGATTATGACTAAAGGAATCCTAATTGAATCAGATGTACTGGTAAATCAGTTAAATGTTCAGGCCTGGCCAAATAATTCAGTTGATTAGAGTATGGTCCTAATATGCCAAGGTTTCGGATTAGATCTTTGGTCAGGGCACATACAAGTAGAAGCAATCAGTGAATGCATAAATGAGTGGAAAAACAAATTGATGTTTCTCTCTCTCTCTCTCTCTCTCTCTCTCTCTCTCTCTCTCTCTCACGCTCTCTCCTTCCTCTTTGTAAAATCAATCAATCAATAAAAAATAAACCAGTTAAATATTCAGACTTGAATGACATGGTGTGGGAGAAAATATATTTAAAATGCATGTAAAGTCATTGTAAAGAGGATACATAGTCCCTTGAGAAAACCAGAGTGCCAACAGTAGGCATTGTTCCAAAAAGAAGCAGCTTTCAGTAAGTGTGGGGAGAGTTTTATGAAATAATTTGCCACCATTTTGATAAAAGCAGAAAGTACACAGGGGCTCCACACTCTAGCCTCTAAGTCAGGAACAGCCCTGGGGGAGGAAAATTAAGAGCCTAGAGTAACTAGAAGGTGTTAAGGAGGCAATAAAACCTTTTCCTCTACATGGCAGCCAGGAACTGGCTGAAGCAGAAGGTGCCAGGGGCCATGAAAAGGTCCAATAACTTGAACCTGCGGCATTATTTCAGATCACAAAGTTTGGTTGGAATAACTGATAAACACTTTGCATAAAACGAAGTACGCGTTCCTAATTTATAGGGTCAAGGGGAAAACGAAAGAAAATAAAACATACTTAACGATGGCCGGTATTCAGTAAACAGTGAATAAATAGCATTCATTTTCACAACAAACACCCAATTGAGGGTTCATGTAGTTTTACACTAACCATTTGGGCCCTAGTTTTTTGTACTCATAATAATGACTTCTGAAATGCCTTTTAACTCTGAAATGCTATGACTACATGGCCCTAAGTGGGGAATTTGAAACAAAAAACAGCACGTTGGACTTGTAGAAAGGCCGACCCAACTGCCTTCACTTATTTATTTATTAAACGCTGGCTATGTGGCAGGCATTATGCGAAAGGCCAGAAATTTTTAAACTAAATAAATGGCACTCACTCCCTGACTTACTTCAGCCTCACACTCTGTTTTGACAGATGACCATGAAACAAAGTACTGCTATGTAGTACGGCAGAGCAGTGGGCCAAAGGGGTGGTCTTCCTGTGTGCGTGGGGGCTGGTCCATGAAGAATGAGAAGAAATGCATCCATCCTAGTTCGTTTGGCTCAGGGGACAGAGCACCAGCTTGTGGACTCAGGGGGTCCCAGTTCCAATTCTGGTCAAGGGCACATGCCCGGGTTGCAGGCTCAAACCCCATTAGGGAGCGTGCTGGAGGCAGCCGATCAATGACTCTCTCTCATCATTAATGTTTCTATTTCTCTCTCTTCTCCCTTCCTTTCTGAAATTAATAAAAAAAATTTTTTTAAGTGTTTATTTAAAAAAAAGAAAGAAAGAAAAGAAAGGTATCTGGCAGAGGACAGTGCACATTAGGTAGAAGAGTTTGTTAGAACAAAGGCATGGAGATGTGGAAGTGCAGGGTGGTTTAGTGATGAGTATCACTCTTGAGTGTGTAGACAAGAAAGTGGTTGAACATGAGTCACATTCACTTGGCAAGTCTAGAGTTTGACCCCTCCAGGCAACAGGAAGCCATGGAATATTTTTCAGTAAAAGAGTCACATAATAGGTAATATTTCACAAAGTATTTTTTCAGCAGGGTAGAAAATAAAACTAATGGGGAATGACTTGAGGCTGAGAAAACAGTTTGAAAGACTGTTTCAACAGTTCAGGTAAGAAGCAATGACTTCAACTATGGCAGGACCCATGGAAATAGGGAGGCGGGGAGGAATTTCATATGTATTGGAACTGTGGTAGCCTCTATGAGCTCCACATCTGTACTATGGCCGTCACAGTGTTTATACTAACCTTCTCACTGAAAAGAACTACAAGTGCTATGCATGTGTATTTTTTTATTATCAAAATGAAAAGAGAGAGAGAGAGAGAGAAGAAATATTAGGCCAACACCCATGTAAAGGCAGTTACCAGAAAGGCAAGCAGAGCTGTTGTGATGAACTTGGCTTAATTTATCAAGGCCTTGGGGAGTGTGAAGGGCAGAAGACAGAGTCCTTCTAATGTAAAGCTGGGCAGTCTCACAGGCAAATTCCTAATATAACTGGGACCTCAAAGGGTTATGCCACATGTGTAAGGATGTAAGAGTGAACTAATAATAAACTCTCTCTGCTTCTTTCTCTCTCCCAACCTCAGGGGATTGTAAGAATTGCAAGAAAAGTTATTGGGTAAAGCAGGGTAAATGAGGGAAAAATGAAAAAAGCAATCTCTGAGAAGTTTCAGCAACAAGCCTCTACTAAAAAAAAAAAATTATAGGCAAAATTTACATCTTTTGATAGCCTACCTACCTCGCGCCTCCCCCTCCCCCCACAGGAAGTTCTAACCTTGAATTTAACTTACAGTGTTCAGGACTGCTAGTGCCCCTGTGTACCTGACAGAAGTAATACAATTCCCTATGGAGAGATCTGCCTACATTTAGGACTCAAAAAATTAAACTAGAATTTTTCAAGGGAAAAGAAGAGTTGACAGTGAAAGATAATGAAGCACACAAAAAGACAAAGTATCATAGGCAAGAACAGCAGGAAGCAAAACAAGATCTGTATCAATTTCAAATATTGATATGAAACATATTTTAGTGAAAAAATAGGTATAAATTTATATGTTTAAGACAAATCACATTTAGGGAAAGGAAAGACAAACTTAAAGATACCTGCATTTTTCAAAAGTCTAAGCAGATTTTACAATGAACAAAACCGAACTAGACAAGTGATAATTGAAATTAAAAACTCCATAGGCAGCTTTAATTGCAACCACAGCTGAAGACAGAATTAGTGAAATTAGGGGCCAGGAGAGACTGTATTACAATAAGAACCAGAATTTGCAAAAATCTAGGGCTAGAGTATGTCAGGTAAAGGGAATAGAAGAGCAAAGAACTGGATAAAGGAATATGCTTACATGTTAGAAAACAGAAAGAAGGCCAGGGATCTGGAGCATAGTAAGTGAGACAGGAAGTGTAGAAGTTGAGGTCAAAAAAGGAGGTGAAGGCTAGGACACATAGGACTTCCTGTTCATAGGACTTCTTGCCACATGGAGTTAGATATTATACTAAGTGTGATGTGAGCCACTGGAGAAGAGAGTTTAAGACAGTCTAAATTATATTATAGGAATCACATTCTGACTGTATTTTATACAGAGTAGATTGTAAGAGGATGATAGTGAAAACAGAGAACATTGAGAAGCCCACTGAAGTAGAGTCATTGAGATGTGATGGTAGTGCTAAGGTAGAAGGAATTATAAATACTTGGATATCTGATTTATGGTGGGGGTACCGGGACACGATTCTCTGTGGGTCTCTCATATTTTTGCATGTCTTGCAGAAGAGGCATTGGTGGTTTTGTTCTGGACTACCTTTTCTGGACTATATCCCTCTGTATGGGGAACAAATTTTGAGAACAGAAATAGTGTTTTTCTATGGAGCAAAGAGCAGGCATGCTTACCGGCCATTAGAAAAGATTTGGCTTCTTCAGGTTCAGTGTTCTTCTCCTAAAAAGCAATCTACTGTGTACGCAAGTATCACCTCATGGCCCTGTGAGAACTGGGCCTTGAAGACCTGGTGTGAGAAAATGCTAGTATTCTGGCTCTAACTATTGAGTCATAAACTTCTTTGTCTCCAACTGGATATCCTTCTGCCTTTGCCAGCATCCATAAACCTAAGGCATGGTAACCTGGTAGATTGCAAGTAGGGGAAAGTATCAGACCTTTCAGAATTCTCCACAAGAGGTGGAGACTGATGAATGAACTGCACAGTGACTAGCACAGTCCAATAAGGATGAGACATGGTTTGAGAAGAGTTCCCAGTAACAGAAAACCCAAGGTAGGGGGTCCTTGGAAGTCTAGGCAATTTATATAAGGGAGGGTCAGCCATAAAAGGAGAAAGCAGACCCTGACCAGGAGAATAAGGACAGAATTTTATCCTAGGGAAGGTGACTGATAAGAGCAGGATAGGACTTCAGTTCTAAGAGTGTGCCGGAATAGTACATTAGGATGTCAGAAGTTACTTCAAAGAAGGATCATGAGAAAACCCCAGTTATATGAAGGAGGGCCTGTGGAGGAAGGAAGGCTCAAACCAGGAAACCCAGACACAGAAATACGTGCGTGAGAGGTTGAACAGTGAGGTGAAATATCAGAGAAGGAGGTTAACATCTGGCAAGCAGTAATGAGAGTGGAGAGTCAGAGGAACACAGTGGGCACCCTGTGGGGAGGATGTGGGCACAGAGCTCTGCTCCGGGAGCACTGGCCCTGGCTCATGGGAGAGAGGGAAGTACTCAACGGAGCTTGGCCAGAAGGGAGGCCGGTCGTGGCTCAGGCTTTAGTTCCCGTCTGCTGCGAATCTGGACTGACTTAGGACTAAGGGTGTGAAATGGGCAGATCACTTGTTGGGGCTGAGAAAGTCAGAGGTATTGTAAGTGAGTCAGGTGTTGACATGTGTATTCATGCCACAAGCAAGTGCCGTCTAAGTGGGTTCTCTCTTTGCTTCTTGTCAAACATGCCCTCATCTACTGGAGCCTTGACAACAAATGTCAAAAGACTGGAATTTGTAAATCTGCTAACTATGGGTTAAGGTTATTAATTAACTAGAGGCCTGGTGCACGATATTTGTACACTAGGGGGTGGGGAGGGTGTCCCTCAGCCTGGGACCCCTCGGAGGATGTCCACCTGGCAATCGTGGTCACCCCCCAAGGGGTCCTGAGTGCTGCTGAGGAGGCAGGAGAGGCTCCCACAACACCACTGTGCTCACCAGCCATGAGCCCAGCTTCTGGCAGAGCAACCCCCCCCCCTTCCCCTATGGGAGTGCACTGACACCAGGGAGTAGCTCCTGCATTGGGTGTTTGCCCCCCTGGTGGTCAGCGAGCACCATAGCGACCCCACTTGGTCGATTTGCAGATCAGCCTTTTATTATATAAGACTGTTGAGAGAAAATCCCTTTACTGTGGTAATTATAAGCTCCATTTGCCCAGAGCATTCAAGTGCCCGTGCCTGTAGGATACTGCCGAGCAGGGCCAGCATACTCACCACTGGACAGGATGTTTCCCCAGCATCTTGGACATTTACCACAGACTTGGGATGTGTGGTGGTACGGGAGCCCAGAACCCCCAGGGTAGCGAAGCTGCTAAGCATGCTTAACAGTTAAGGTTACGTGGAGCGGGGTAGGTCCGGCCCTGCACTGTGTGTTGTGGGGATTCTACTGGAGACGATGAGGGCGCAGAGTGACCCCACAGCACGTGCTGTGAAGGAAAGTCAGCGATTCGCTTATCCCTGGTCCTGGACACAGACTCTGCACCTGGGAGGAAATGACTTCTGACATAAGGCGATTTTATGTATGTTTAAAATGCCTGGAGTGTTAAAGGAAAATAATATTTTTTTTAAAAAAGAGTCAGAGAAGTCCTATGACTCCGTTCTCTTGCATTCATGCCTCCCGGTTTCTTAGTATCCCATGCCACAAAGCTTTCAAATCTGCTTCTCCTTTCTACCTTTTGCATGCTGTAAACACTTGATTTATACAGGAATTATGTCCTCAGCCCTTTTTGACTGTTTCCAAGATGTATTTCCCTTAGAAACTGGTTTCTTAAATAAGTGACCAATTATTTTTGTTAGGAATACTTTCTTTTTTTTCTTAATTTTTATTGTTGAAAGTATTACATATGTCCCCTCATTTCCCCGTTGACCCCTTCTAGCCCTCACCCCTGAGGAATACTTCCAACAGGAAGTAACAGAGTACCCAGGTAGCTGTGGCTTAAGCAATAAAGACTTCTGATTATTTCACACAACAGGAAAAGGGAAGGTAAGCATTTGCAGATTTCACAAAGAAACAGCAATATCACCAAGTTCTCTGGTTCTTTCTGCTTTTCTTTTCTATCATCTTCTATCATGGAAATAATGATTGGGCTGTCACTTCCTCACTGGGGGATGCAAAGCAGAAAGAAAGGCCTTTGCCCAAGAGGTTGTCTTTTCAAGTGGGAAGAAAACTTGTTTCCAGATGCAAGGTGTTGTCTCCAGCTTCCCTTTGGTAGAACTGGATCCTTATACATTAGCCCAAACTGGGCCACATGCCTTTCCCAGACCAATCACTAGCAAAAGGAAGGGATCATCATGATTGACATAGGACAATGTGTAATGTCAATCATGAAATGTCAACATGGGTCAAAATTCGCTGCATATTGTGATTACCTTTGGAGCTTTAAGATAATTCTGATATCGAGACTCACCTCCAGAGATTCTGATGAAATTGTTCTGAGGTGTGGTCCAGGCTGCAGATTTGTCTGTTTCCCAGGTGATTCTTTTTTTTTTTTTTAATATATTTTATTGATTTTTTACAGAGAGGAAGGGAGAGAGATAGAGAGCTAGAAACGTCAATGAGAGAGTAACATCAACCAGCTGCCTCTTGCACACCCCCTACTGGGGATGTGCCTGCAACCAAGGTACATGCCCTTGACCGGAATCGAACCCGGGACCTTTCAGTCCGCAGACCGACGCTCTACCACTGAGCCAAACCAGTTTCGGCTCCCAGGTGATTCTAATATGCAGCTGAGGTTGACAACTGCTACCTAAAACACCAGCCATGATCTCTTAGGGCTGGAAGAAGGGCCTCACTTTTTCAAGGGATCTTAGCTTCCGACGGAATGAAGTAGAGGTAGGAAAATGGCTGCTGGTATTGTTAGATCCACATTTTGTTCAGCCTAGCCAACCCAGCGGAAAGGTTCTCTTTGCCAATACTTCCAGTAAAAGTCCAGAACCGAGTCCCTGTCTTTGGGTCTGCGCCATCCTTGAATCAATCATTATGGCCAAAGGGATTCTTAGAAAACACTAATGAGCCAATCCTGGGTCAGGGCCAGGAGAGGAAATTGCATCAATGGAGCCAAGTAGCCTGGGAGTGGGAACGGGGAAGCTGCCTCCCCCAGAGGAACACGTGGGTGCTGTTACTGGAGAGAAGAGGAAAGAAAACCCCAGGAGGCTCACTCGTGCTCAGTTTGTATTTATTAAATGAGTGAGCTGTAGAGTTATATGTATCCCTCATCTTTTCCACTCCTAAATGAGCACAGGGGATAGTTAGCACACCTCAGCCTTATTTATAATCTGAGTTCTATTCTTCACAGGCACTCCACTGGTTCACAGCATGTGGATCGTTGAAATACAGTTTCATTTCTCGTCATGTGTTTAGGACGATTATTTCTGTTCTCAGGCAATGGAGTAACTTCCGCTAAACAGATACTGAGGACAGTGGTGTGAAGAAAGACATACATTTAGGAAACAAAATGGATTGTTTTTGTCCAAGTTCAACCCTCTGGTTATGACAGTTCCAACTGAGCGTCCATAATTGTTATCATACCACCTGATTATCCATGTTTAGTAAGCAAAAGTATTTTCACCTGAAAATAGTTGGTTTCTTCACAACCAAATCAAAGGAGTATGGCTTTATTGCTGGCACTTTATTTATTTATTTTTTAAAAAAATATATTTTATTGATTTTTTACAGAGAGGAAGAGAGAGGGATAGAAGGTCAGAAACATCGATAAGAGAGAAACATCTATCAGCTGCCTCCTGCACACCTCCTACTGGGGATGTGCCCGCAACCAAGGTACATGCCCTTGACCGGAATCGAACCTGGGACTTTTCAGTCTGCAGGCCGACGCTCTATCCACTGAGCCAAACCGGTTTCGGCTATTGCTGGCACTTTAAGAAAACAAAACAAGAGCAACTGAGCCCTGTGGTGGCTTGCTCTCCTGCCTTTGGTGTCTGTGTGTTAGCACAGCGCTTGGTTACAGCCTCCGCAGGCCCTACAGGCGTTCCAGAGGACACACGAGGCAGAGTCCCCTGGAAGAAGGAAGCCGGAGGCATTTCACGCAGTTCGTATCCTGACGCTGTGACTCTGCTGTGGATTAATCATTAGTTGAGGGTAATTGCTCTGCCTGCCGGGTATTTCAAAAACAATATTTTCATAACAGCTTACATGAGGGAGCAGTGAGGTGCCTCTTACAGTCTCCAGGTAGGGTGAGTATAGGGGAAACTGGGGTTTTCTCAACATCACTTGTGACACTCAACCCAAGTGGAGCTGGGAACGGAGAAATGCTGATGAGTCTTGTAGGGCTTTTGATGGTGGTAGTTGGTTTACTTATGTGCTTGGTTTTACTATCCTATTAATAAAAGCCTAAAATGCAAATTGACCGAAAGGGGGAATGACCAGTGGAACGAACGGTTGCTATGACACACTGTGACCACCAGGGGGCAGACACTCAATGCAGGAGCTGCCCCCAGCCCGCAGGCCCCAGGCCAACCAATGCTAGTGCCAGCAGGGGTAGGCAACAGGCAGCAGCGGCAACAGGGGGTGGGGCCGGTGAGCAGTCTGCTCCAGGCTGGCCATGGTGGGTGCCAGCGGGGTGAGGGGGGTGGGGGGATATGTGGTTGGGGGGAGGGGGGACCCAATTGCTTACAGTTACCCCACAGATGGGTCCTGATTGCCAGCGAAGCCTAGGGCCCTACCCATGCACAAATTTCATGCATTGGGCCTCTACTAATATATAAAACTAGTTTTTGCTAGCTTGCATAGGTCTATTGACTCAAACAAACAGCAAAGGAAACAAGGGTTTCATTGTCTTATGTCATTCTGAGTACCTTCAAGGGAAGGATTCTGTAGAATCAAAGTTTTCTGTACTTTCTAGGGGTGTAGGGACCATGATGGTAGGAGAAGCAGGAACTCATGTGTGTGTGTGTGTGTGTGTGTGTGTGTGTGTGTGTGTGTTGGGGGGGGCGTTGGTAACAATACACAGGACATAGAACATAGGGATTAAACTATGTCTTGGACCCCTGACACTCTAAAAATCATCAGCTCTTCCCAACCAAGGAAATTTTACACATAATCCTTTGATTTTTGCATCCGTGTGAGAAACCTCAGTCCCACCTACAGTTATATTTCCTTTTTAAAAAAATTTTTGGTACTCTTCATTAGAAATTTAAAAAAGATAAATGCATACAAAAAAGAACATAACATTTCTACCCCTCAGGATGGACCAGTCTTACTACCCTTCCTTCCTTCATTCCTACTTTTCTTCTTTCAACTTAATCACTCTTTTGTCTTTAAAAAGGATACATATTGACTATTAGCAATCCAAAAAATGAATATAAATACAAAAATAGAAGAAAAAAAGCCAAATTGCACACCAGAAAATTTTTTCTGTACCTGTAAGGAATGCTAGTGAACAGGAATAGTGTGTGAGAACTGGGGTCCTGCACCTTTCTTCCTGAGCTTTTATTACACATCCTGTACAAGAGTTCACTCCAGCTCAGTCCCATTTACACCCAGGAGGTCTCTTGGGCTTTGGATGGCTTTCTGTTTCACCCATTCCCCCTCCCCACCTCCCTTAGGCCCTTGACCACTATTTCACAGTCAGAAGAGGAATTTGATAATAAAACCAACTCAATTTCTTTTCCTCCATATTTGGAAGTTTTTGTGGGAATTCTCAGATTTTTGTGAACCCACCATTACAGTTTCTGGAAAGCTGAGGGCTGTATTCTGACCAAGCTTTGTCTTTCACCATCACTTCATTGTGAACCTGGCTGTTACTTACTGCAGTGGTTTTGTCTCTTTCCATGGTAGGCGGTTTGATAAATTTTTCCTTTGTTGGTTTGCAGTGTTTTTTTTAATCTATGAAAGGCAGCTTTAATGGTGTGGATAAAGCATGTTCTCTAGAGCCACACTGCCTGGCTGCAGGTCTCTGCCACTTGCTAGCTCTGAGACTAGGGGTCAGGTATTCAGTTTCCATGGTGTTAGTTTCCCAGTCTGTCAAATGCCTTCCTGACAGGGTTGTTACTAAGATTAAATCATGTTGATATATGGAAAGCGGTTAGAATAATTTCCAACTATAGTAAGCACTTAATGAATGTTAGGTAATCTTTTCGCTTTTATTATGGCTAACTTTAAGTATGAAGCCGTGGAAAATTCTTTTCAATCTACTTCTTAAACCTGAAGTCTCTGATTCTAGTCTTTAATTTCATAATCTTTTTGAATCTATGATACACACAGTGTAAATCACACAATGAAGTTACTCAGAGATTGTATCCATCAGTCCAAATTTTCACTTGCAAACTCAAATCATATCAGCATGCCCATTTTTATCCATGTTTCTTTTTCTCAAAAAAAAAATCATCTGTCACATGTTAAGAGAGAAAATCTATGTTTCTGGGGGAGTTTATTAAGCCCTTAGCAAGATCTGGTGTTATAGTAGGTATCAATCCATGTTTACTGAATAAAAATATTTCAGAGTTGCTTCCCGCTGGGTGTTTTTTGTTCCTCTAAGGGTCATTTGAGAGGCCATGCCATTCTTTTGTGTATGGTGCATCCTGAAAAGGACCAATTTAACTGGTCATCTAGACATCAGTTTTTATTGTTAACGTGGTATATTTTAAAATGTTTATTTGGCTTTCTGTTTCAAGAAATCTGGCCTTTACTGGCGTTTCCCAAATAGTGGGCTTACAGGTGCGCCACAAACAGGCAGTACTCTTGGTTCCTTTCTGCAGTTGGGCTGATTCTAGAAAGTTGGAACTCCTGCTTGGGCCTTTTCTGCTCGGTACTACCACCGTGATCATTTAATATGTGCGCCATGACATGGGATAGGTTCGAGAATGTGCATTTATGCAGGCAGGAGGTAAATTATGCTGCACAGTAGGAGCCTTAAAATAGACCCAGGCACCATCAGGCTAGAAGACCAATGGTGGGCTTAAGAATGTCCACAAAACCCCTAGAGTTTTGTGCAAAGTTTTGGACTTTGTTTTCCTGAGAAAAGGGTTTCTATTTTACAAAAACCTCAAGAACAGGGTTTTTCAAAGTGCAATCTGAGATTCAGAATCATCGGAAAAGAATGATATTAAAAGTATAAATTCACAGGACCTATCTTATAGAATAGTAAATCCTTTTAAATTACTAAAATAAAAAATCCTTGTGTCCAAAGTATTTGACATTTTTTTCCTGTACAAATGTCAATTTTATTAAAATGAGGTAGTGCTTGTGGCAAAATTGGAAAAAAAGAAAAAAAGAAAAAGAAGAATTTACAGCTAGGGCTGTAGTATTTGACAGTAAGTCTGGATTTACTGATAATATAAACAGGTGACAACAAGTTAATAAGTTCTTATGCTTCATTGATAAAAGTTTACTTGTAAATAAGAGAGGTAAAAATTTCCTTTAATTCTCCACAAATTATATATATTTCAAAAACTTTGAATGGAAGTTATAGAAAAACTCACTTTAGATCATAAAAAGAACTTCCTCTCAATCAAAGCTGCTTAATGATGGAATGGGTCGTTCTGAGGAACAGTAATTTTTCATCTCACGAGAGGGATTGAACAAAAGGGCAAGTTTACTTCTAAGTATACTGAGTGTGGAGGGAATGCAAACATCTGGGTATTGAGATTCCACTGTTGGGGTAGTGCTTGTGGCACATAAATATATGGAAATATTTTTCATATAGAATTACATTGTGCCCAATTGTTTATAAATTACTTTTCACTTAATGCTAATATATTCTATGTTGATAAATCTTACTTAAAATTTAAAAAACAAAAATTATATTTTATTTTTCAATTATAGTTTACATTCAATATTATTTTGAATTAATTTCAAGTGTACAGTATAGTGGTTAGACAATTAGAATATAATTTTAAAAAATTTATATTTTATTGATTTTACAGAGAGGAAGGGAGATAGTTAGAAACATTGATGAGAGAGAAACGTGCATCAGCTGCCTCCCACATGCCCCCTTACTGGCGATCAAGTCCTTGACAAGAATCAAACCCAGGACCCTTCAGTCTGCAGGCCAACACTCTAACCACTGAACCAAACCAGTTAGGGCTAGAATATAATTTTTAATGCTTACCATTTATTTAATCTTATGGATAGTCATATGACAATACTCTTTTAGTTATTCTCTAAACTTTTAACTTTTTCTTACTCTCGGTTATGATATACAACATTGCAATGCACATCCATGTATGAAAATTTTGTATATATCTGCATTGACTATTGCTGTACTAACAAATTACCCCATACTTAATGACTTAAAACAACAATGAACATTTATTATCTTCACATTTTCTATGGGTCAGATTTTAGAGAGAGGCATAGCTGGGTGGTTCCTAGGTTGTAGTCGAGATGTCAGCTAGGGCTGTAGTCATTTGATGTTTTTTTTGTTTTGGTTTTTTTTTTTTGAGTATACAATATAGTGTTACTAACTATAATCACTATGCTGCACATTAGATACCCCAAACTCAAAATTATTCGTTTTTGTACTTTTGATGAACATCTCCCCTTTTCCTCCTGGTAACCACAATTCTATAATCTTGGCTCTTTTAGATTTCACATACAAGTGAGATCCTATGGTATTTATCTTTCTTTGGCTTATTCATTTAGCATCATTCCTCAAGGCCCATCCATGTTGTCACAAATGGCAAGATGTCTTTTCTCATGGCTAAATAGTATTCCATCACATAGAAAAGCACACATGTTCCCATATTTGCTGTGTGCATGCATCCATTAGGTTCCCCCCCCCCCCCCCCCCATATCTTGGCTATTGTGTAGTGTTTAATGTGCAAAGAACATGAAAGTGCAGATAGCTGTTTCTGAACCCGTTTTTATTTTTTATTTTTGGTTATATACCTTTAACTGGGATTATTGAATCATATAGTAACTCTATTTTTAAGTTTTTGAGGAACCTCCATACTTTTTACTATAGTGTCTGCAGAAATTTCAGTTTTACCAACAGTGCACAAGTGTTCCCTTCTTTCCACATCTTCATTAACACTATCTCTTGTCTTTTTTATGTCAGCCATTCAAACATACATGAGCAGATATCTCATTGTGATTTTGATTTGTATTTCCCTGGTGATTAGTGATGTTGAACACTTTTTTATGTACCTGTTGTCCATCTGTAGGTCTTCTTTGGAAAATTGTCTACGCAGTACTTCTGCCCATTTTAAAGTAGGAATGTTTAATTGATTAATAAATGCATTTACTTATTTATTTTTTTGCTGTTGAGTTGTATGAGTTTTTTTTAAAATTAAAAAAAATATATATGTTTTAATTGATTTTAGAAAGAGCAGAAGGGAGAGGGAAAGAGAGGTAGAAACATCAATGAGAGAATCATCCATTGGCTGCCTCCGGTAAGCCCCCTACTGGAGATCAAGCCTCCCATTTGGCCATGTGCCCTGACCAGGAATCGAACTGGTGACATCTTGGTTCCTGAGTTAACACTCAATCACTGAGCCACACCAGCTGGGTGAGTTGTATGAGTTATTAACTGCTTAGAGGTTGTATAATTTGAAAATATTTTCTCCCATCTCACAGGTTGTCTTTTCATTTTGTTGATGGCTTCCTTTGGTAAGCTTTTTAGTTTCAGTCCCACTTGTTTATGTTTGCTTTTGGTGACAATCCAAAAAGGCATTGCTAAGGCTGATGTCAATGAACTCACCCCCTGTTTTCTTCTAGGAGTTTTATGGTTTCAGGTTTTATATTTAAGTCTGTAACCCACTTTGTGTGTGGTGTGAAGTAGAGGTCTACAATAGTTACATTCTTTTGCTTGTGGCTGTCCAGTTTTCCCAACACCATTTATGGAGAGTCACCAGAAGTCTTGCCAGAGCTGAAGGCTGACTTTCATGGCTCACTCTCATGGCCACCAAGATAGTGTTGGTTTTCAGCAGGAGGCCTTACTTATTCCCTCGTGGGCCCCTCCACATGCTACTTGAGTGTCCTTACAACATGGCAGCTGAAGTCCCTCCCCAGAGCAATAGATCTGAGAGAAAGAAAGCCAGAGCCATTGTTTTTATGATCTAGTTTTAGAATTCACATAGCAGCATATCTGTCATATTGTGTCTGTTAGAAGTGAGTCTTCACTAAACTGGTCCGCATTCAAGAGGAAATGAATTAGGCTCTATCTTTTGAAGACAATAGTATTAAAATATTTTATGAGTGCATTTTAAAATCACCCCGACAATTAACCTTAAAATAAATTCCTAAAGATGGGCCTTGAAGGATCAAAGGATATGGACAATGTTAAGGGTTACATATATTTCTGAATTGCCTTTCAAACAATTAATACTACTTTAACTCCTATAGCAGTACATGTGAGTTCTTATTTTCTTGAGCCCAAGGAAACATTGAACATTCTATTTAAAGCAGCGCTTTTGCTTGTCCAGAAGGTGCCTTTGTAAAAATAAGAAAACGGTGTTCCCTCTCTGGGCAGACATAGGCCCCCACCAGGGTGTATGGCATGGCACAAGGAATGCCAGCTGGCTTTCCACTCTGCCTGGCCTCTGGACTGGACATCCTGGTTCAGTGGCCACGTTCAAAGTTTATTTATTTTTTCTGAACTAAACTACAAATTTGTCTTTTTCTACTCATTAAAGAATAGTTGATATTTCTTCTCATTCTAGTCATTAAAGAATGGCCCTGACTAATTTGCACTTTAAATTTACTATTATGAATACAGGAGAATAATAACAACTTACTTCCTTAACAAACTATTCTATACACATTTTTACTGAATTGGGCTGGGTTTCTTGTTCCTGCCTGCTTGCCCTCTTTCTAACCACTATGCTAAATAAGGGTGGTGCTGTGCCACCGTATTATGACAAAATTGTCTGTCAAAGTGATTCTGTTTGTTATGATACCGGCAAGATCGTAAAATGCTAGCCAGGAAAGTTAAGTATGTACTTATAAGCATCAATTACTCTTGAATATATTCACATCTTCTGCTTTTCTTTTCTTTTCTTTTCTTTTCTTTTCTTTTCTTTTCTTTTCTTTTCTTTTCTTTTCTTTTCCACCTTTCATTTCCTGTAAGGGGGTGTGATAAACCACAAAACTGGCTGTGAATCCTATACCTACTACTCCTTGCCATCTGGATCCCGGCACTTATCCATAATAATAAAAGCGTAATATGGTAATTGGACTGGCCAACCTTCCAGATGAAGCCGAGGCTGCAAGGGCTGAGCCCCTGGCACAAATTTCATGCATCGGGCCTCTAGTCTATATATAAAAGCCTAAGTGACCTTTACGACCAAATGACCGGTCAACCAGTTGACCAGTCACTATGATGCTCACTGACCACCAGGAGGCAGATGCTCAACACAGGAGCTGCCCCCTGTCGTCAGTGCACTCCCAAAGTCAACATTCTGTGACTCCTCCCCCCTGACTGGCCCTCTGATTGGCCCTGATTGGGGGAAAGGGGGCAGCCGGCCAGGCCGAGGGACCCCACCCGTGCATGATTTGTACACTGGGCCTCTAGTCTTTCATAAATTTTGCAAGCATATTTATGCCAGTTGATGTAGGAACACAACAGCCTATTCACATGTTTTCTATTAGAAAAAATACTTAAATTACAATGTTTATGCTGCTTAAACCAGGCTATCATTATCATCCCTTGTAATGTAACCTTCTCTGTTTTTATACAAGATCAACATCAATTTTTCCATACTTTTCTTACTGTTACTTTCAATCATCACTCATGTCACATCCTTCTTAAGATTCAAAAATATCTTTATTAAGTGGTAAAAGAAAGATTTTATAACTGAAGTTTTGGGAACCTTGTCTAATATAAATGTGGATAACATTGTTAAACAGTTTGACTATTTAAACTGATCTGACCACAGAGGTGTTTTTGTTTGTTTTTGTTTGTTTGCTTGCTTGCTTTGTATTAAATTGACCATACAGTTGAACCATAAACAATACAATTGTTTATGTGGTTAGCATAATTGAAGCCAGAGACATAGTTGCTGCTTCTCAGCTCTAATATTTGGGCACAATATTATCATTTTCAGTTCTTCATTAAATCTTCGCTTGGCATAGGTGTTAAGAAGAAACAAGCGCTCAGATTTACTTCCACAAGACTCATGGGAAGTATAATTGAAACATTACTTAGAATGTAATTGCTTTTCCATCAGAAAATTTAAAACTGAGAGATCACTTTTCCAGGTGTCAAATAAGCAATGAATTTTTTTTTTAAAGTGACAGAGTTGCTGACACTTATCAAAATAAATTCTTTCTATCAAATAAAAATGAGTTCCACTATTCCAAGAGCATCCAACCTCACTCACAAAAACATATTTGAGTGCTTACTGATAAATAGATATGAGTTAAGTAATTTTCAAGAAGGTGTATAAATCCTAATATGACTAAAACAGGAAGCGTACTAGTGCCTTAGGATTCAATCTGAAATAGTCCTATTTCAATAGATCAAACAAAACTATTTTAATAGATATCTCAATTCTCCACGCCATCTGTATTATATTGTAAGAAATCTCCTTTCCTCTAAAACGTGATTGTCCTTTCTTTAGTTGTCAACCTGAACTTTACATCAGCGGAGAAAATGGTGTGAGAAAAAGCGTTAAGTGGGCCAAGAGTTTTGCTTAAATCAATTTCTGTTAAAGTGCTTTCTCATTTATCACCTCTGAAAGGACATTGAACAAAGGCCCTCTGAGGCAACTTTTGTCAGAGTCCCAGGTAAACTGCTGCTTAAACATTAGCTTAGTCTAGAGTCTGAGACTTGGGGAAGGAAGGGGCCGTCTTCAAATGTTAATCTATAGAGGGACTAAGTTTATTTTGTTGAGCAGTGAACTTCTTTTTCTAAAACAAAAATCGGCCACTTGAGACTTAACAGTTTCATGTCCAGGGTGAGAACTACAGTGTGAAGCATGATCTAGGCAATTAAGAAATTTAAAGGTTAAAAAAAACAGATGGGTGGATCGCTGGAAATATCCTTTCCAATGCGACAGTATAAAAGGTTTTATGTGTACTGTGAACCTGGAATATTTGGATCTTGTGGGGGAAAGTTGACTTTGCTGGCAGCGCTTGCTGACTTTTTTTTCTTCTTGTTTTTATGTTGTCCTGGTATGTGGCACCAAAACCAGACTTCAAAGTGAAGTGTGCAGATTTTATATACGTGGGGAGTAAAATCATGTCTATGAGGCGTTTTCACAGGTTTTGTTTTATTTATGCAAGTGATCAAAGTCCGAGGGTAAAACAAGGAAATGTCAGGTGAGATGCCACTTGGATGGAATGGCCTTGGTGTTTTAGGGTACAGCTGTGTTGAGGGCACCGTGTATCTGAATCAGTCCCTTCATTCTCCGCATCTCCCTTTTGGCAGGGACATTCCGAGGGCAGACCAAATTAGAGGCAGGCAATAAATTGGAACACAAAAGGAAAGATTATGCCTCCACCGGGCCTGGCCACACCACCAATGTTTATTGGAACTTTTTCTTTTTTATTACCACTTGGAATTTGAAAGGAAAAAGAGAAAATCTTTTCTGTTTTATCACTTATGTTGGATGCAGTCAGGAGGAAAAAAAGCACCTGTGGGGATTTTAGTATTTATTTCTGTCTAAACGAGAATATAAATAGAGCCAGAAATGCCTGACTGTATAGGTGTACGTGTGCTTGCATGCGTGCGCGTTCATAGTCTCGCACCCCCTCGGAGTGGCTGTTATTCTGAATGAGGGAAGCATAGGATAGGATGCTGCACAGAGGAAAATCAAAACTTCCAAGATGAAATGCATTGACCTTTTATCTGATTCTTTTTTGTTGTCATTCATTGTCAATCCTTACCTGAGGATATTTTTCCATTGATTTTAAGAGAGAGCAGAAGGAAGGGAGAGAGAGAAAAACATCAATGTGAGAGAGACACATTGATTGGTTGCCTCCTGCACATGCCCGGACCTGGAGCTGGGGATTGAGCCTGCAACTGAGGTACATGCCCTTGATCAGAATCGAACGTGGGACCCATCTGTCTGTAGGTTGGCTGTCCTCTATTCACTGAGCAAACCAGCCAAAGCTGATTCTTCAAAATGCACTTTGAAAAATATATAGCACCGTGCTCTGGCCCATTAGGTCCTCAACAAATATTTTAAAATAAATTATGAGCCAAGTTCCTGCAGGTCCCGTGACTGCTGCACTAAGAGCAATAATGCTTGCTCTTTGCAGGCTAGCTGCAGGCCCAGGTTCCCTGCATGTCTCACCCGGTGATTTCTGGGAGTTTGAAAGGAATGTCTTATATGAGCTGAATAGCAGGTCTGCCGTGGCCTCTGCTGCAGCCCTGTTCTCCATTTCTGCTGAGGAGAGGCTGCTTGAGGGCTCTCCATGGCCATGCTAACATCTTTGCTGAGCTGCTGTCTTCTGACCTCCTAAGCGGGGTTGCTGAAGTTGTGCAGGTCTGTGTAGACCAGAAAGGCTAGGCTCTCACAGCCTCAAGGAGAAGCATGCTCATGCACCTCCATGTAGATGGCACTCGCTGGAGTTGTGCTACCACCGTGTTTCCCCGAAAATAAGACATCCTCTGAAAATAAGACCTAGCGCATGGAAAGATAAGACATCCCCTGAAAATAAGACCTAGCACAACTTTGGGAGAAAAAATTAATATAAGACACTGTCTTATTTTCGGGGAAACAGGGTAGGAAGCTCTGCTTGCACAGCCTCTGGGTATTACAAAGTGGTACTGTATTCCCTTGTGTCCATGATATGACGATGGCGTGTTGGTGAGACAATGGGGAAAATACTCTTTCCCTCTATAAGGTTCTCCCTCCTCCCAACTGGTGGGTGGAGTTATGACATTACTGGCACCTTTCACAGAGACATCTCCAAGACATTGAGCCATCAATCAGCGCCTGCCAAAGTGTCCTGGAGCCCACCCCTTCCTGTTCTGCCCTGGGTCCAACCCTCTCCTGTTCCTCCCCTTAAAAGGACCCCCAGACCAGCCACGTGCTGCTGATCCTCCATGTCCAGGTGGCAGCCCGGCTGGGTCCATCCCCACTCCCCAACTCCTTCAATTCTGACTTCTCTACCTCCATAATGAGTCCGCTCATTACTGGGGAATAAACTTTAAAACTCCTCGGTGGTCAGTTTCCTGTGCCTCAAACCTTACACCCTCCATGCTGTACACATGTGGCCACCTGAGCACTGAGGACCCCTGCTGTGTCCTGTCTCTTCTGACAACAGCAGCTCCGACTCCTGGCTGCGGCCTCTCTACGCACAGGCCCTGTCAGGTGCAGGGGGGACCAAGATTCCAGAAGGGTCGATTGCTGACCCATTCATGAGCCCATGAAAAGATTTCACTTAACTTGAAGAGAGCTTGACATGTTTTACTAGCATGTTTGTCATGTTTGATTTTCGGTTTGCGATCCAGCTTGGACCCTGGCTAGATTTTGAGGAAACGAATAAATGAATGAGTGACTGGATTTTGGTGTCTGTACCTTACCTATTGTATATCTGTATTAAACTTGGTTTGTGATGGGGAAAAAAAAAATAAAGCCTCTAAATGGAATTAGTGAGTTTAAGCCTGAGCTCTATCATCAGTGTCTGTGGGAAAGATAAGTTAATTACCTCTGTTTTCTGGTCATTTAGACCCACTCTCTGATTGGATAAAACGCCTTTGAGTTTGATAGAGAATCCTTACTAAACTTCCTAATAAACAGGCCACTAAATGAACAGTAGGAGACAGGAGACAGCCCCACGTTCCCCTGAGGAATTTCTATAATTTCAGGGCTCTGTGTGGGTTGCTTTACCGGATGGATACCTAATGGTCCCTGGGACATCTTTAGCATAAGTAATTTTACCCTTAATTTAAAAACAAAACCTCGGTTACCCTTAAGTCACAGGTGACTTGTGGTTTTCTACTCAGAGGGCACATTCACTGTGGAGCCCCTCCTGTGCCCAGGAGCCCAACTCCCTCATGGGCAGAGCCAGACCCCCAGCCAGAAGGCAGTGATCAGCACTCACATTCACACATCAGCCCCAGGCCCTGCAGCCAGGGAGTCTGCGGATGCAGGTTACGGAGGATAGAGCGGTATTTTGCTCCCTCGCGCAGTGTCTTTGTTAAGTGTAGTGGTTCTAACAGTCGCTTCTCCTTCTGTAACATCTCCCAGCTTGCCAGGGATATGCTCGTTGCATTGATTCAAAGCTTTTGCGAAATATTCTCTATCCCTGATAGATAAAAGTCTAAACCTTCAATTTGCTAACAAGACACTTAATGATGTGGCCCCCAACCTACCCTTCCCACTGTTTTATAGCATTCCTGGCTGTATGGCCTATGTCCCGGCCAACATTAGACAATATCATTGCGCATAGACACCTGACAGCCTGCTTGGCATTCCTTCTGTCTGCAGCCATCTGCCTTCTCTTCTTGTAACACAGTCTCGTTCAGCCATGATAGCTACAATCTTTAGGGCTGTTTACAGATGACCAGTTCCTCCTGCTTCCAGACACTTGGTAGGCTTGCTTTGCCCCTCCCCCATTTTAATTCAGACATGGTCGTGTGACTTCCTTTTTCCAGTGTGCTGTGAACAGATGTGCTATGTATCAGGCAGAAATGGAGAGGACTGAGAGTCCCTATGCCCCCTCCCCCCTCGGCGGCTGTGACAAGGTGTGTTGAGATGAAGTCTCTGCTGAGCAGCAGCAGTTCCCTGCCAACTAGAGCTGGATGTGCAAGGAGAGTGAGAGAGAAAATTGGGAGTCTGTGTGAAATCAACAGAAATTTTGGTGCATTTGTTACCATTGCTTCACCTAGTCTACCCTGATTGACATACTAACTGAACCCCAATTCAAATGTTAAGTTTATCTAGGAACCCTGCTCACCCAGACGAACTCTTTGTCTTTTCTTTTCTTTCTTCTTTTTCCTTTTTTTTTTTTTTTTTTTTTTTTACAGAGAGGAAGGGAGAGAGATAGAGAGTTAGAAACATTGATCAGCTGCCTCTTGCACTCCCCCTCCCCCCCACTGGGGATGTGCCCGAAACCAACGTACATGCCCTTGATCAGAGTCGAACCTGGGACCCTTGAGTCCGCAGGCCAATGCTCTATCCACTGAGCCAAACTGGTTTCGGCCTCTCTGTCTTTTAAGTCTTTTCTCCATTCGGTGTGGCAGAACTGAGAACAAAACAGAAGCTGAGCCTTCAGCAGCACAAGCTGTATTCAACAGCCAGAGAAAGGAGAGGCGGGTATGAAACTCACATCAACTTCTCCTGGAGAAGTCTGGGGGAGGGGGACAACGTAGTGAAGGGAAGGCAATTGCATTACTTTTGGGGGGTTGGGGCATCACCCCTTCCTTCCTTTTTAGGGTCAGAGTTGGATCTCTCAGGGCCAGGTGGGTGCAGTTACCATGCTAACGCATTGTAATGGGGTGTAATGAAGTTCAGGGTCTCCTGGAGGTCAGGCCGGCTCTGCTGGTTTTTTGTTATTCTAGCCTTCTTCCCTTTTACCCTAGACCTGCAATGGAAAGATAAGTGCACACGATTTCAATAGCGTGGGGCCAATACCTCTCTCAAAGGCACATTGATCACAAGGCTCAGTGCTTTCCTAACGCTTTGTACACAGCTTCGTGGCTGCACTTGCCACGGGGCAGTGATGGATCTCTATTGACTAGACTCTTGCCCCTCTCACACTCTGAGCGCCCCCAGGAAAAGACCATATCTTCATCACCATGGTTATCCTCCCCTAGCGTCAATGTTGACTCATTTCTGGAACACTTTTTGGCACCTGGTTGATATTTAATGACTATTTTTAAATAAATAAGAAAAAGGACACCAAGAAACCCACATTCCTCTTATGATTAGAAGAAAGTTTTTAACAGCTCCTTTGTTCTCACAAAGGGAAAATAAACTCATTAAGCTATCAGGCTGAGCTTTCTTACTGTTATTCATTTAAAGTAAAAAATGTATTAAATTTAGTTAAATGACTATTTTTCCCCTTAAAATAATCTTAAAGGTTGATAGTTAATCATATTATTGATTATGTTAAGATCATTACAAAAATCCACCTCTGATAAAATCAAGTTATTTCTTACCTCACTCGCATTAAATTAATCATCAATATTGTGGCTGCTTATAAATATTTCATTAATTCACTAAATATTTATTGACTGTCCATGCTGTGTCTGACACTGTGCTGAGCACCGAGGATACAGAGATGAATTAAACACTGTTCCTAATATCAGGAAATGTACAGCTTAGAGGCACAGAGATATAAATGATGAAAATACAATGTAGTACAGCCATGATTGAAGCACACACATGCATCATTTATGAACACAGAAGCAATAGTCCATCCTGAAGAGTTTAAATCAGGAGAGCGACATGATCATATTCACAAGGGGAATCAAAGTTGGCTATAGGACAGTGTGAGAGATTAAGACCATGGGAATAGATGAAAGTTAGATGTAAGTTAATAGGATGATTTGGACATGTTGAGTTTGAGGTATGGGTGAGAGATCCAGGCTCTACATCCTGTGGAAAGTTGAAGATACAAGTCTGAGCTTAAGAGAGGTCTGTGCTAAAGACAAGGACTTGGAGTTAGCAGCAGTCAGCTAGAACACTGAGGCCCAGGGTGCAAAGAATGGCCAAGGAGGCAGGAGAATCAGACAGATGGCAGAGTCATGGTTCTCAATAGGGAGAAGAGCGATACTTCCTCAAAAGGGGACATTTGACCTTCACAATAATTCCAATTAGAAGTGTTATTGGAATTTAGTGCCATACAATGAAAGGACAGTTCTACTCAATAAAAATGATCTTGCATTGTGTGAGACTTTTGAATATCCTGGGGGATACTGATGCAGGTAAAAATGTGTTCTGAGTCCAGAACTGACTCTATTTTATATGTAAACAAATGGTTTATTTTTCATGGTTTTAAAATACAAAGATTTTCCAGAAATGTAGCTAGCTGATAAATAAAGGTGTGATTTTTTTTTTTTTAATTCCTGGAAGTTTTCCAAGAGTTCCTTATCATTTTAGAAAATCATACAGTTGATAGCAACATCATTCATGGTATTTGAGTTATACAATTGTATTAATCTGTTATAGTTGTCACGATTGATAATCAAAGATATAGGTTAAAGAATCTGATCATTTAATTATGGCTTTTACTGTAGTTGAATCAAAGTATTTACATATGGAAGTATGTACTAATTTATTATTAATTACTTCCTTCTCATTTATATTAGCATGTTTTTACTGACTGTTTTTAAACATACATGTTGAAGATACATTATTCATTAATTTGATTTCAGGGTCAGAGATGGGGTACCCCATGATGTACCTGTATGATAAAAAGGGGGACATCGGGGCTAAGTGAGTCAGGTAAGCTATCTCCAACCTGAAAAGACCTGCAATGCACTGTGCTGCTTTCTCAGTGACAGCAGAGCCAAGATGAGACAATCTGTCTTTTAGTTTTGAAGGGATTTCCTTGCATGCCCTTAAAACGGTCACTGATGCTGCAGGCTCCTGAGCCTTCAGAGGTGACCTCCCATCCTCTGGGGGGCATGTTTCTTGCAAGGCAGAGGCCTCTGCTCATCTTTCAGAAAGGCTTGGTGCTACTAATCTTCAACAGAGGCCCAAAGGGTTCAGCAGCACCTGAGATTTCAAAGTTCCTGAGTGCATTGACTGAGCTTTTACCATCCCAAGTCTCAAGCTCTTCCAAGTCTGGGTGCTGTCATCAAACTGACTTGTCAGCTTTGAGAATACAAGCTTTCTTTCTAATCAGGGTCAAAGCCTGACCCCCTGCTTTTTCTGCCCTCCAGCTGTGGGAGATGAATCTCTTTGCCAAGGAAGGTCTATTACTCGTACTTCTTAAATTGGTGATTCATCGCCACTATCTTCACTGACTTTTTCTAATGCAGCAGTAATACCCAACAACCGCCATCTAATTCCTGGTGCTATAACCAGTATATCCCTGTACAAATGACTGAGATAATAGCACCCCTCAGCGCTTTCTTACGACCATCACCCGATGCTCCTTTATGGCGGTGAACAATTGCATTGCTGCAGTATTCCAGGGGCCTTCCTAAGCCCCCTCTGATCTCCTCCAAGACTCATCACAGAATTGTTCCTAGGACCACCTCCAGTTCTGAGTCCTAGGCTGGATTTTCTGGAAATGACTCTGAGGTGGAGGTCTGCATGTAGCAGGTTTCTTGGGGTGTGTTCCTGGAGCAGCACCTGTGAGGAAGGTATGACTGGGCAGAGAAGTCAGTTGTAACAGAGCCTCAGCTGAAGTCACTGGGGGGGTCTGCAGGTGGGAGTCTACCAGATTAAAGCAAGGAGGCCCGGGGCCTTTAAAAGGTCACATTAACAGTGATGAAGTGAAAGCAACCCTGAGGAGAGGACCTCATACCGGGACATCACCTTTGACTAAAAGTAATTTCCAAAGAAGGATGCAGTTATGACCCATAACAGCCAAATTATCATTATTATCTCCAGCACTGGGGAGGCAGAGGTGCCTTGGTCCATCTGGGTGGTGTGTTAGGAATCGCTATTTGAGAGGTACTGGGAGTGGAAATGGACACGAGGGTTCCAAGAGGAGGGAACGATGAACAGAATCATGTCCTTCCCTGGACCCTTTTTTATTGCCATTTACGTACTAATTCAACCAAGACGTAGTGGAAAGAGCATGCGCGTGGGAGGCAGACAGACCTGTTTTCAAATTACAGTCTGAAACTTGCTGTATGTGTGACCCCAAACAAGGTATTTAAATGTATACTTCAGGGTTCTCGCCTGTAAAATGAGGCTAGAAATGCACTGATGCGACGCTATCATAACTGTTAACGAATAGCTGGCATTTACGAGTTCTTGCTGTACACCAGGAGCTCGTCTCAGTGCTTCATTTACACGGACTAACCTTATCGGGCAGGGGTTACTCCTCGTGTTTCACAGATGAGGAAACTGGAGGGCAAAGATGTTCACCACTTTGCCCAAGACTTCAAATCCAGTAAGTGATAGGGTTGGAGGTTTGAACCTACATAGTCAACTTCACAGCCTTGACTTTTCACTGTTATTCTGTATTGCCTTGTAAAGTGTTTTGTTGAAAGAACTCATGAATGCAGAGTACTTGCCATACAGTAGGCACTCAGTAAGTGATCATTTCCTCCTAGTTCCCTCTTGGATGGATTTCTGGAATTGTCTAGTGTAGCTTGGTCTTCTGGCCCATCTCACAGGCCTCATATGACAGTGTTACCATGAGCACTTGAGACCAGAGTCTATGTGTTTTATTCATGTAATGTACTCACATATTATTGCAAAATGCTGAGAAACATTTATTAAATAAGTGAAAGAATAAATGACAATTTTAAGAAAATAGTGTCTAGTAATATTCTGTAATATGATTGTGGTAAGATATACATTGTCAAAACCTATTTCATTAAACACTTCAATGGGTAAATTTTATGTAAATGATTCCTCAATAAAGCTGATTAAAAATAACTTCCAATCTTAGAGAAATAAAAAAGAAACATTCTGTAATACATTGAGTCACCATGGGAGGCTGAGAAGAATTTTCTATCACTAGAAAGGGAATCTAGTAATACAATTAGGTCATCCATTGCAGGAAGATTAAGTTTCTAGTTCAACCAAGATAATATAACAACTTGGGCTCAATGTTTCTTTAATTGATTTACCATTTACTCTCTGCTGCTTCTGTTATTCTCAGCATACTCTGAGTAAATTTTAATTTTTAACATGAATTACAATATTCTTAGGAAATTGAAACTCAATAGCATGGTCATTTTGGCCATATCTATAAAACTCAACAAACAGGAAACAGCGTATTGCTTTGTAGTCTCAAATTGTCACATACAGTGATCTCTATCGGCCATGCTAACACAGGAGGATATTCCATATTAACGTTATCAGTCTGGAAGAGGAAGACGCCCTCACATGCTATTATTTTTTATTATCAGAGGGATGAAGTGGTTTCACTAAGTAAATTTGTATGTTTATTTTCTTAAATTGTCAAACATTAACTTTATGTTATGACTACAAATGATATCACTGAAAATTATGCCATTCGGTTTGGAAATAGTCACTAGTCAACTTTGAGAATCAATATTGAAAGTTTTCGTTGTGCAAGAACAACTTAACTTGGTTTTCTATAGGATTAATTACCTCAGGAACTGATTGCATGATAATAAGATAAAATGCTGCATTGGGCGTTTCAAAAAGTTTCTGGTTATATGTTTATAAACAGAACTTTGTTAAAATTATATAGGGAAAATAATGATGTATCATGTTGTACTTAACTCCTGGTTTGATGACTTTTTCCTTCTAAAATAATTTGCCAACTCTGGAACTTTTCAGAGTTTAAACTTCTCATATATTAAATATACATGAACAAACTTTTTCTGGGGTCCTCAAAGGTTTTTTTTTTTTTTTATGAGGATAAAGTTTTCCTGAGATCAGTAAGTTTTAGAAATGCTGAGGTAGGCAAAAATTTCTCAATATCTCAGCCACTCAGTCCCTTGCCTTTATTGAAAGTGTATTTACCTCCTAAGTATAATACAATTTCCTTCTTAACATCTCCAATTAGGTGTCTCATGGGCACCTCAGGCTCTTCATGTCAAAGCTAAATCTCTTCATGTCCTCACCAAACAAGTTCTTCTTCAACTTTTTCTGTTTCAGAAAATGGCAATATGATCCACCCAACATCTTAAATTAGAAGCCTAAAAATAATCTTCTATGCCTTTCTTTCTTCCACTTCCATATTTAATAATTTAATAAGTTTTGTCATTTCCAGTATCTTTTTTTGTGTGTACCTTTTAAAAACATTTTTAAATTTTATTTATTTACTTTTAGCTGAAATATATTTGACATACAACACTTTGTAAATTTAAGATATACAGCAGGTTGATTTGTTACATTACAAATTGTAGTATGATTGCCCTTGTAGCATTAGCTAACACCTGTATCACATCACATACTTCACACATGCGTGTGTGTGTGTGTGTGTGGTCGGAAAATAAAGGTCTAGTTTCCTAGGAAGCTTGTTGTATATAATATAATATAATATAATATAATATAATATAATATAATCCTATATAATAAAAGCCTAATATGCAAATCAACCAAACAGCAGAATGACAGGTGGAACGACCAGTCACTATGGCATGCACTGACCACTGGGGGGCAGATGCTCAATGCAGGAGCTGCCCCCAGCCTGCAGGCCCCCAGACTAGCCAAGGTGAGTGCCAGTGGGAGACCCCTCCTGATCACTTCCCTGGTTGCCCTACAGATCGGCCTTGATCTCTGGACAAACCTAGAGACCCTACCCATGTAAAAATTTCATGCATCGGGCCTCTAGTATAATATAATATAATATAATATAATATAATATAATATAATATAAATCACTGAACTTCGTATTAGGTCTCCTGGACTTATTTATCTACTAGTTGCAAGTTTGTACCCTTAAAAATCTTTTCTATTTTTCCCCCATCACCCTCAACCCCTAGTAAACACCATTTTACTCTCTGTTTTTACAAGTTCAGCTTTCTTTAGAGTGTACATAAGTGATATCATACAGTGGAAATCTTGCCATTTGTGACAACATAGATGGACCTTAAGGACATTATGTAATGAGATTAGTCAGAGAAGGACATTTCTAGTTTCTTAATGGCTCTCAAATCTGTCTACTACTAATCTCCAATCCCAGGGGCACTATTTTAAGTTAGGACCACCAGCAACTCAAATTCTGATTACTGTGACAGACTTCTAAGTGTCTCTTTCTTCCCCTCAAATCTGCATTCCACATCTTGCACAGATTGATTATCTGAAACGAGCCTAGTCATGTCACTTTCTCATCAAAAATCTTTTGTGAACTTTCCATTCACCTTAAGGCAAAGTATGAACTTCTTAAAGTATGCTCATTAAGTGATAGTATCCACTTTCTAGGTTGTCTTGAAGGAATAACTATTATATCTGTTATCATCCTCTTTTAAGATAAAGAAACTGGAGCATGGCATGGTTATGTAACATGCCCAGTTTATCAGTCAGCAAAAACAGATCCACTTTGAGTTATGAGGTAAGGAATTTATTACAGTATCTGTGTAGTATTATGAACTCTTGGAAAGAAGGTCTTAAAGGAGAAGCTGAAAGATCAGAGGGGTCACCAGCAGGTCAATAAGAAAAGGCAAGCACATTTAGCTGCTCAAGTGGGACTGTGGGAGTGCTGGCAGGTAAGTCCATGGAAGCTGATGTCTTTGTGGGTCTGCAGTTAAGCACCCAGTGGTGCTCCTAGGACTGTTCTTGGTCAGGGGAACCAAAGGTGAGGAGAAAGAGAGCTGGGAGTAGAACAGAGGATAGTGAGGACAAGCTGTAATCCTCCATATACCTCTCAGTCTGTCCATCACTATATCCAACCATGATGACCTTAAGAGGGTAATGGCTGCAGCTTCACTGCCATCTCCTAAATCTTGCACGAGGTCCTTATCTGGTCAAAGCTAACAGAGGACTAACTAGGGAAAGAGAATATGAAGTATGATTCTCAAGTTGACCCGGTTGACACAGCTTATAAGTGTTTCAACCAGGATTTGAACCCAACCAGCCTGCTTCAAGTGCTATGATGGTTCCCCTTATTATGGCCTTCATGATCTGATTCAAGATTGCTTCACTTACCTCTGCTTTCACAGATTGCTGTTGTACTTACTCAGCACCAGCCATACTGAACTATACCTCTCTTTCCTGACTACGGGCTGGTCTCTCTGCCCTTTGGGCAAGTGCATCATATAGCCTGCCTTTCCGCGTTCTTTGTCTGTGTGAGTGTTATTTTCCCTTCAGGCATCCCTAAGCTATCACTGCCTCTGCAATGCCTTCCCCATCCTCAAACGGCTGATTTAAGTACCCTCTGTTTGGTGGAATCTAATGCAGTCTTAGCACTTACCATGTACCCTCTACCAGGGCAGATGCCTTACTGTCTTGCTCACTGTAGTTGCCTAACACCTAGCTCATTAGCTAATAAATCATGAATAAATAAATAAATAAATAAATAAGTTATATAATTAGACTCATTAATCACTCTTCTCTATTCATCTTTTCAGGTACAGCTTTCAAGGTAAATGTATAGCAGGAGATACTAGGTTATTCTCTTTCTGGGTTTGTTAACACCACAGTGAAATTGCTTCTTAGGAGATTCACAGGTGGGCAGTACAGATGTGAATAAATCAAGGTTATCAGAGAAAGGAAAAACTCTTACTTCCTTTGACAATTCTTATTGATTGTTTTGTTAGGTTCAAATACTGGGGGCACTGGATTGAGCAGTTTTGCTGGCTCATGAATTCTGATAAAGTCCAGGAATGAAGTAGTTATGGTGCCCATTCAGAAGGAGGCTGCAATCCAGATGAAGTATATAGAAAGGTAGAGTTACTAATGTGTTTTCTATGAAAATACACTGGTTTAAATAGGAAAACCAAAGCGAAAGAATGTGCTGCACATTAAAGTGAATCCTAAATCTTATAAATCCCTCTACGAGGAAAAGAAACATGGAGGAGGAAATTACATGAACTAGAATATGATCTGGGAAAAGATATGTAATGTATTCTTAGTGGCTCTATTGGCATGCCACAGGTGAGGGAGATGAACATTTTTGAAAGGTAAAATCAATAGTATCAGCCACCTAAACCAAACATTGGGACAAGATATGCTTTTGAGAGATAAAGGAAACAGTTTTAAAGAAATGATTAGCATGTCATCAAGTTTTACTTGTTTTAACTAAAATGCAAGGAGAGGTGTTAATTAGCAAGTTTATGAATCCAGGTTCTGTTTATGTGGTCTTATGAAGAAGAATTATTTGTTAGTATAAGATTTTTAGTCCTTGATGCTGAATGTCAACAAAGGTGAGTGTTGGCTGAGCCTGGTGAAAGATGAGATGTTTATGATATGCACACAATTGTGGAAATTCAAAATCAGACTTTTTGTTTAAACAAATGATTATGGTTAAAGTAGAAGTGTAAACAGGGCTACAATTCATGACACATCCATTCATTTTCCTGCTGCAGTCATTAGCTTTTCACCTTCACAGTAACGCCCATATGACTGCAGTAAAATAGACCATGACTAAAAGATTTGGTAAGATCTTGCTTTACATGAAAAAAAAACACACAACAAATCCCAGACAACACAGTAAGAAAAGTGCTGTGAAGTGGTATTTAGTGAATTCCCTATATGTACAGAAGTACTTAGCTAGACTGTGGGAATTCAACTGTCTGAATCTTCGTTCTTTCCCAAACCTGTTACATCTATAATAATATATTGACATATTCTAGATCTACATTATCTAAAGTAGTGACATCCAGGACTTAAATAATTTCCCAGAAGTTAGTTTTGAAGAAATGGAAACTTTGGCATCAGGGTTTTCCATTTGTTATCATAGCAAGACCTATATTACATGTAAGGAAAATGGTTGTATGCAGTCAACCTGGTCATATTATATAGGAATAAATGCTGTTTGTTTTTTATTGTGGTAGATTGGTATACAAGGTCATGTGTATTTTATAAGTTTATAGAACCACTACTAAATTCAGAAGAAAATTATATGCATTTCAGGTGTACAACTTTATAATTCAGTATTTGTATACACTGCACAGTGATCACCACTTTAAGTCTAGTTACCAACCATCACCATGAATGCTGCTTTTTAATAACACAGTAAAACTTAGGAATCTTGAAATAAGAAGTATATTCTCCCATGGTATGCTGAAACAAGGCCTTCAAAATGGTTATTTATTGTCCTAGCCTGTTTGGCTCAGTGGATAGACCACCTGTCTGTGGGCTGAGGGGTCCCAGGTCAAGGGCATATGCCTAGGTTGCAGGCTTGATCCCTAGTGGGGAGCATGCAGAGGCAGCCAATCAATGATTCTCACGATTCTCACGTTCTCACTCATCATTTATATATATCTTCCTCTCTGAAATCAATAAAAATACATTTAAAACAACAACAACAAACACAACAAAATGGTAATTTATTGGAAGGTGATAAGTAGTATGGCAAGAATTCTGAGTTTAGTGCCTTTTTGGTATAACAGATAGCAAAGCTGGCAGGTAACTGGATTCTAACCTTGCCACCTCCATATGAGCATCACACCTGGGCACTAGTCTATCATACTCTTAAGGAGAAGTCATCCTGGACAGCCAAGATCATTAAAAGAACCACAGCAGCCATAAAAACAATATTGTGCTTAATACCTTAGCCACCTCTACACTAATTCTAGGCACATTTCACATTTATCTGCTTTCACAACTCTTGAATTCTAAACACAAAATTGTTAAGTTACCAAATGTAAAAATATTATCCATAATTTTGAGATTATGATGAGTTGCAGATACAGTAATACTTTTTAAATTTATCTTTATTGTTGAAAGCACTACAGATATTTCCCTTTTTCCTCCACTGACCCAGTAATAATTTACATAAGATGTTCAATTAAATGATTTGAAAGTCATTAAAAGACCCCACAGTCATTAACTTTTTGGTCAATTGCCTTAATTAATTTCTCTTCATAAAAGTACAATTGCTTGGACAGTGCAAGGTACAACTTTGTTAATGTCTGTTCAAAAGCAAAAGTAGTCTTTCCTGAAAAGAGTATTTCTAGAATACTCTTCATGCTTTTGTTCAGTGTCCTTTGGTTTGTTAGCACTATTCCAAATACTGTTCTGTAAAATGTGCACAGTAGGCTACTGTCACAAGGGTTCTTGTCAGCTTTGAGAAAACCCTCGCTCTCTTTCCCTTTCTCTCACAGAGCTGATATTTGGAGTCTGAAGGGTGATATGTCTCTATTTCAAGACTTATGTTAGAATATTAACTCCTTTAATTCTGATCTCTCTCTCTCCTCTTTCCCCTCCTTCTTTCTTTCTTCCCCCTCCCTCTTTATATCTGTATCTATCTCATAAATATAGGTCAGAAAAAATATACTTATGATTTCAAAATGAGATTAGAGTTGCCTGATATATAATGTATTCATTAAACATGTATTCTTGTTGATTAATATGCTACAAAGTGTGCTACATGCCAGGGGAAACAAAAAAAAAAAGCAAAAATATAGTCTCAGCCTCAAGAAGTTTAGCAGCTAGAAGAGGAGAAAAGATGAAATAAAAACGTAAGATTTAATATAATTCCAACACCTTAAAACCTTCAATAGAAGGAAAGGGAGATGCTAAGTTAAAATATTTCCTTACTATCTGTTAAATTTGGAATTAAGTTAGGCATAAAAATTATATTTTTTACATCAAGCAATATTGAAAGTCCTCTCTGGTATCTGCATGATGGCTTTCATTAACATTTCACTGCCTGTGATATTATCTCCATAGGTCACAGCAGTGAAGTAACTTTAAGAGAGTGAAACTTGATAAAATAGCTTCAATCATTAAGTGTTTCCCTGTTTTTGTTTCACAGTAGAACAGTATTCTAAGGTAAATCCATGGATCTAGATGGATTTGTTACTAACAGCAAAAAAAATGAAGTGATGTATTTGGTTAGAAGTACATTAGCTTGCACTTTTATTTTATTTTTATTTTAAAAAATACACATTTTACTGATTTTTTACAGAGAGGGATAGAGAGTTAGAAACATCAATGAGAGAGAAACATCAATCAGCTGCCTCCTACACACCTCCTACTGAGGACGCGACCACAACCAAGGTACATACCCTTGACTGGAATTGAACCTGGGACCTTTCAGTTTACAGGCTGACAGTTTTGGGGAGGACCAGGCCTGCAGGGGAGGGCAGTTTGGGGTGACCAGACCTTCAGGGGAGGGCAGTTAGGGGTAATCAGGCTGGCAGGAGCAGTTAGGCATCAATCAGGCTGGCATGGGAGTGTTTAGAGAGTGATCAGGCTGGCAGGCAGAAGCAGTCAGGGACAATCAGGAAGGCAGGCAGGCAAGCAGTTGGGAGCCAGCAGTCCTGGATTGTGAGAGGGATATCCGACTGCCCACTTAGGCCCGATCTTTGGGGGTCCCAGATTGGAGAGGGTGCAGGCTGGGCTGAGGGACACCCCTCCCCACCAAGATGAATTTCGTGCACCAGGCCTCTAGTTTTTCTATAAGAGCACTTGGTAGGTGAAACAGTAATGCTATGAAATGGATATACATTGTCATGCTTGGCTACTCATTCATTCCTCATGTGTTTATCAAATCCTTAATATGTACCAGGTGCCAGATTACTAATTTGTGTCCTCAAGAAGCGTTCATTTGCATCAGAAGGCAACTTGGAACACTGCGTGTTCAGATAGGAATGCTCGAAAGTCTGATGACATTCTCAGCAGTATATGATTTGATGACTTTTTTTTACCATTTAGAGGTAATAGTTATAATGGACTAAATGCCCACTGCCTTCAATTCAGATGTTAAAATTCTATCACCTTAATGGTGAGTTTGAGCCTTTGGGAGGGTAGAGCTCTCAAGAATGAGATTACTGTCCTTATTGGGGAAAACGGGACCAAAGTTTTCTTCTTTTGCCATGGGAAGGACAGTGAGAAGTCTGTCATCTGAAACCTGGGAGGGACCCTTATCGGAACTGGACCATGCTGGCACCCTGATCTCCAATTCCTAACCTCTAGAACTGTGAGAAATACGTTTCTGGTGTTTAAGCCACCCAGTCTATGATATTTTTATTGTATCAGTCTGAACCGTCTTAGAAAATAGTCTTTGAATTCCTGAACCAGGAATGAAGTAATTTTACCCCTGAGTCAATAACCCCCAAGCCTGACTGAACTACTACCATCTGGGCCCATTCTATATCCGACCCAAATTACTACTCAGATTGGCCTGGCCATTCTGTGCTAGGCCATTGTTTGCCCTGTCTGCACAGTAAATAAAATTGTGTGGCCTTTTCCTTCATTTAAAAAAAAACATTTTTCTATTTTAATTGTTTTTAATAAATCACAGACAGAACTCCATGTATCTGTCTGTCTATATAACCTATTGTATTTGTAGGGAGTTAATTGTTGGTTCAAAAGTCCTCTTCTGAGTGGCCAATACAGTTAGAAATCTACAGATGGTTCTAAAACCCAGCCTCATGATTTAAACATAATTGTGGAGTTTTATTGTTCTATCTTCTTTCAACAGCAAAGAAATATGGAACATCTATTATGTCTTAGATACTGTGCCATGCATTAAGAATATTAAAAAGTATAAAACACAACAGTGGTAATGCGCAAGTGTGAGGAGTGACCAATTTGCCTGGTAAAATGAAAACCTATTTTGTGAAGGAAAAGACATGTGATTAGGGTCTAGAAGGTGCGAGCCAGATGATGAGGAGATAGTGGTCAGGGGTCCAGATGGTACATTAGCCAGAAGAAATGGTGGGAGGTATAACGATGTCTGGCCAGCAGTCTGGGAGGTTGGAGTTTCTGGCAAGAGATTCGGCTGGAAGGGGGATATTGAGTCCAGACTGTGTAGCACTCTGAAGATCCCACTGGGGTGGCATGGACTTGTTCACAGACAAATGAGAAACTTAAGAATTTTTGAGCAGGTGAGTTAAAATTATATCTTAAACATTTCATGTATTCTGACCTATTGTGGAACTATCGAACTCAATTGAATGAAGAGTGCTTAGTGACCAAATCACAAAAACAATGTGTCAAAACTGACTTCTTTCTTTCTTCTAGAAAGAAAAGCTATCTAGATTTATTTGGAGTGACTTACTCATGTTTCCTCCTTGATCTTTTGCTTCCTCATTCCCGTTTCTTTTTGCTTGTTTGGTTACTTGGAGGACTTGTTGGTTTTTTTCCTCCTTAGATTTCAGTTATTTTCCTTTTTATTCAAAATAGCATGAAACTTCCAGAATTTGTTGAATATTGCCAAAGAGGTTTGTGGCTTTGTTCTACAGCATGCCCTAGGGATAATCAATTTAGCTATTTTGTGGTATGGAAGTCTATATACCTTTCAATGTTCTAGTTTGGATATCTTCCCCATAAAACCATTTCAATGTATATGCTATTCTTAAAATTAGGAATTTCAAGCAATTTCTAAAATGTCATTTTTGAGTTAATACGGTTATATACAATATTATTTCTGACACTAACACAGTGTTAAAGCTTTCTGAATAAATACGAGGTACAATCTTTGAATTCATGGGACAAAGGTTCATTTTTTTTCTACTAGTTTAAAACAATTTTCAAATTTAAGAACATATGATGTAAAGAATAGGCTTTCAGTTAATAAGAATCAAAAACATTATTCCCATGTAGCTTAATAGATTTACTCATGTGTTTTTGTTCTTTAGCTCTCTGTTCTTTTTTTCGAGTGCAGAAGGAAATAGTAGCTGTATATTTCTTCCTGAGGCACACATTGTAAATATACTGTGAGTCAGGGAAACACTGAAAAGTTCCAGGGTTGGCAAATTATTTTAGAAGGAAAAAGTCATCAGGAACATGAGACTCCAAAGAAACAGATGTAAGAATTACTTTTTATAAATTTTGTTGCAGAACTTTTTTCCTATTTTTCCAGTTTGAGGAGTTATGTAGGTGTATGGAGCAGGACAGTTCAGAAAAAAAAAAAATATGCTTGGGCCTTAGAAATTTAGAAAATAAAATTTTAAAGTTGAAAAAAAAATGACATTGTATTCCAATTTAATTTCAAAAAGATTAATTTATATCATCTGGATAATTTGCAGCATATAAGTTGGTGGGTATTATGTCTGCTTTTATTAAAAATTGGAACAAATCTGGCAGCTAAAGAAAGTAAAATCGTTTTAGCATTTCTACTTCAGGTGTTTTTTTGTTTTTTTTTTTTTCATGGCTTGTTTCTGTTCCTATTGAGGAATTCTATTTTTCTTAAACTTAAATCAACCAAAGGACATATTGAACAAAAGTAATTTGTTATGTAACTAGAATAACTAGAATTTGTGTGTCTCTCCACCCCCCACCCCCCCGCCCCCCATATGCAATCACAAGCATTTGATACAAATTGAAATAAAGAGAATAGCAGAAAATAGAAGTTTTAGGGTATAAGCTTGGGAGTACTTTGAGGTGTATTTTAATTGTGAGATAATCACTGACATGTTTTGCACCAGAGTGAATTATTAGCAACAGAGTCATTCCTATTAATATTAAAGTTATTTAATATCCACATTAATATTAGCATTTATATGAATGATGCATTAATTATATTTATGTTGATATTTGTATTAATATTTTAAATTATTCACATTAATGACATTAAATATAGATCCAGCTTATAGAAAGGGGTCTTAGAGGTTTGGTTTGCCCTCCCATTCACCTTGGCAACCCTTTCCATAACAGCCCATCACTGCCTTTCCTTGAATGTTTGCAATGGGAATCTCCATACCTTATGATGCAATTTGCTATTCAGCATGAAAAAAATAAAATCTGATTTTGAGCTAAATGCACCCATTTCTAGCCAGCAAAAGTGGTTGTGTCAAAACATAATGTGGTTGAGGAGAATAGGAAAAGATAGGATCGGGATCCGCAGGAAGTTCACAGCGTGGCAGAGGACCCGGCCAAGGGCATTAAGCACTGACCCAGGGAGGGAAATGTTAGAAGCCACAAACCCGACTGTCCCATGTTCCTGACATTACCAGCTTCCCCGGGCAACGGCTAGCTCTCCAAGAGCTTAGGAAACTGTTTAACAAAATGTAAAGGACTCACATACTTTGACTTTTCCTTCTGTCCAGGACCAGGCTCATATATTATCTTAGATTCAAGATCTTTATGTCTTTTTGTCTACTGTCTGTTCACTAGATACTAACCTCAGAGGGAGGGTAGGGGAGGGTGGGGGAAAGGGAATGTGTGCATGCATATAAGCCTAACCAGTGGACACGGACAACAGGGGGGTGGGGGCATTCATGGGGAGGGGTTTGGGGTGGGAATGGGGGGATGAGGACAATTATGTGATACCATAATCAATAAAAAATATATGCATCTGTGCATTACATTTTAATAAAATAGACATTAGTAAATATTTGCCTTTCTTTGGTATTTCAACAAAATAAACTTCGTCATGAAAATTAAAAAAAAAAGGTTCTCACTGCTGTGGAGTCATTTAGCACACGGATGAAGGCTGAGGTGCTGTGGCCACATTGCCTGGGTTTGTATCCTGCCTCTTCCACTTTGTAGCATGGCCTTGAGCATGTTATCTGACTCCTCTGTGCCTCAGTTTCCTGATCTGAAATGGGTATAAAATCGTACCCACTCGAAGACTTCGATGTGTTAATTTGTGTGAAATGCTTAGTAGTGTGCCCAGCACACAGTAACTATGCACTAAATGTGGCTTTTATTGGAGAAGCCACACATTTCACCAATACTTATACATTCTTATATTAACATATGAGGCTTTAAATGCTCAAGTTACTGAGAGGTTTGGCCTTTCATTTTACATGTGTAAAGTCAATGCATTTGCAGTGGGTTATAAAACAACCACAGCGGTATAAATGGCGGGGGGAAATAAAATATTTCTTCCTTCCATTGCGATATTTCTTTCATTTCATTCCCAAAATATCTCAAAAAAGAGACAATCTTTTATTCCACATTTAGAGAGAAATAATTAAAAAGCACATGGTCTAGAACCGTGTTTCCCAAAGTGTGGTACGCGTACCCCCCAGGGGTACGGGAAGAGTTTGGTGGGGGTACACGTTGCACCAGAGTTTGGTGGGGATATGCACTGCACCGTGCTTAGCTGTGCCTAATTCTACGTTCTCATGAGTACGAGGGGTACTCGGCATTATGAAAATTATAGAAGGGGTACACATATGTCAAAAGTTTGGGAAACACTGGTCTAGAATTTTACTTAACATAGTATGCCTTGAATTATAATAAAATACTAATGGTCGTCAGATCCTATTTAGTTTTGCAAGAGGAGTAGAGGCAAAAGGGGAAGATGTGGGCGTGAGGGTATCCACGGAGAAGAAACTGTTGGAGAAAATGGGAAGCGGAAAGCACAGAAGCCAGTTCACCGTGTTACCTTGTTTCCCAGGTCTGTCCCATTTCACTCCGTGTGAATTCCCCAGATTCCCCAGAACTGAGCAAATGTCTTCCCTACATGGGAAAGAAGCCCGAGAATCCACGCTGAGGCCTTTCTCTGCTGCCTTGTGTCCTCTCCTGGGATGCTTTGAACTTTTAGATGATTTATGTTTACAATGGGATAAAAAAGACATTGTGCTTTTGCCCAAACTTGTCATGCACCACAGTGAACAGCTCTCTCCTCTTGTCTTCAACAGCTCCTTCCCTAGTGGTCCGGAGTGCACTTATAAACCCACTGCCCAGGTAGCCTGTCACCGTCTTAGTTCAGATCGTTATTCTTTGCATGAAAGGCTCCTAATTAGTTCTATGCTTCTATTTCTCCTCTCTAGACACTTCTAAATGATCTTCCCCAAATCCCAAGGCACCATGTAACTCCTTGGTTTAAAAATCTCTAATACTTCCCCATCGCCTTACAAGGAAAACCCTATTTCATCAGATTGTCTGATAAGTTCATTCCTGAACGCTGCTTAGCCTGAGATTCACCTGCTGAGTCCTCGTGACTCGGAAACAGCACGGAGCCACCAGCTCTCCCTGAGGCACTGTGCTTTCTCCTCCCCACACAGTTCCCTCCACTGAGAAAGCTTACTCTCTCTCTAACCACCCTCTCTGAACAGCCTTCAGGACCCTGATAAAATGTGACAATTCTGCATTTTTCCCCTGCCAGTCCCAGGTGGAACAATCTTTTCTTCTGTGATCCAATAGTCATGTGTTGATTATTTCTCTGAGAATGCTCCAGTTAAAAAACAACAACAAAAAACTTGTCTCTTTTCCTATGAATTTCAAGGAAGAACGGAGAGGGTTTGAATCTCAGACACCAGTTTACACCTGAGATTCCACATTCCTGCCTACTGAAATCCGGCTTTCTAAGGCCCAACTCAAATGCAGTTTCCTTAATGGTGCCCTCTCTGATTTCCTTCCACCCAGAATACTTTTCATTTTCCTTCTTCTTCTTTTAAAAAAATATGTTTTTATTTATTTGAGAGAGAGAAAAGGGAGAGGGAAATATCCACCGGCTGCCTCCTGCACGCCCCCTACTGGAGATTGAGCCTGCAACTCTGACATGGCCCTGACCTGAATTGAACCAGTGAGCTCTACCCTGTTTCCCTGAAAATAAGACAGTGTCTTATATTAAATTTTGCTCCCAAAGATGCACTAGGTCTTATCTTCAGGGGATGTCTTATTTTTCCATGAAGAAGAGTATGGTATACATTTATTGTTAAAAGAAAATAAAGGAAATTTATTACCTGTATACGATACGGTAGTACGGTAGTTGTCAACACAAACCAGACAAACTGTGAATCCTACAGTATCAAGAATTTACTCATTTATTCAATGACAATCATGTCATCATCTTCTGGAACATCATCATAATCCAATTCCTGAATTTCCTGGTGAATTTCTTGTGACTCCATTTCTTTCAGAATCAGTGGACCAAATCTCTCATGTTTAGCCTAGGGGGCGGCCTTATTTTCGGGAGGATGCCTTATATTTCACTCAGAAGGAAAACTGTAAGTAGGTCTTATTTTCGGAGGATGTCTTATTTTCGGGGAAACACGGTAGGTGCCCAGGAGGATACTTAGCCACTGACCCACATCAGCCAGCAGAATGCTTTTTCAAAAAATGAAAACCTATAGAAATTTCTTTATTCCTCTGATCTTGATTTTTTTTTTTTAAAAAAAATCTTTATTGTTAAAAGTATTACATATTGCCAAGACCAGTTTGGCTCAGTGGATAGAGCGTCGGCCTGCGGACTGAAAGGTCCCGGGTTCGATTCTGGTCAAGGGCATGTACATTGGTTGCAGCCACATCCCCAGTGGGGGGTGTGCAGGAGGCAGCTGGCTGATGATTCTCTCTCATCGATGTTTCTAACTCTCTGTCCCTCTCTCTTCCTCTCTGTAAAAAAAATCAATAAAATATATTTTTTTAAAAAGTATTACATATCTTTCCTTTTCCTCCCCTTGACCTTTCCCCAAGCTGTCTCCTCCTTACCCTACCCCATGGATATTTATTTATTTATTTATTTATTTATATCTTGTAATTTTAAAAACCTACTTTTTTGGGGGGTAAGTTAATTGAAATGGAATCTCTGTGTCTTCCCTACATTCCCTGGATCAATGTTTGTGTCCAAAGATCCTTAGGAAGATACTGGGGGCCCAGTGCATGAATCCATGCACCTGGAAAGGAACTGTGGGCCACGAGGCTGCAGTGGGCACAGGGGTGGGTCTCAGCTCGTCCTTTGTGCCACAGCCTGGCACCTCCCACCTCGGTCCCCAGTCCCTAACATTTCTTTGATGGTAAAAGTGTGCTCACATTTCACAGACTCTTCATAAGTCCCTGGAGCACCACCTGCTTCTAAGTGGGAGCTGCATAAAATATGTTTATGCACATTTCAACTTATTTTCTTATAGATAAGTTCCAAGCATTATATTTAATGTCTAGTATAAAAAAGATTTAATGGGGATAACCTAAGAAAAGAGAGGAGTTGAGAAAAAAATAGGCTAAGAATTAAATAGATAATATAAATATATGTGAAGAAAGTTGTAAAAGCCCAGCTGGTGTGGCTCAGTGGTTGAGCCTGGCGGTCACTGTTGGATTTCAAGTCGGGGCACTTGAGTTTTGGGGCTCCATCCCCAGGAGGGGGCGTGCAGGAAGTAGCTGGTCAATGATTGTCTCTCATTGATGTTTCTCTCTTCCTCTTTGATATAAATAAAAGTGTATATTTTGAAAAGATATTAAAAGAAAAGAAAGTTGGAAAAAGCTATGTCAGAATGAAATTGTATTACACTATTTAAATCACACGCTTGATGCTCTCTAGAGAGGGCTTATCAATGCATTAGGAATATAGCAACATTTTACACAAGGAGGAAATTAATCCTGGAGGATAGGCAGCTGAAAGACATTGGGAGGAAAAATTATTTGGAAATCATTAGACAGCTCCTTGGGCGATAGAATTGGCAAAAAGACTGACTTCAAGTCTCCTGAAAGACTGTGGACTAGCTTAATAGATATTTACGTTCTTAGAAAATGTTTCAACACTTAAAGGTTTAGCAAGGAGACCACAAAGCAAAGACATATACGTTTCCAAAATAAACATGACTAATTGTAAAATTTCATCAAATACAAATGGAAGGAATTTCCTTTTTTTGTTGTTAGTTTTTGTTTGCTTTTTTTTTTTTCTTCACATCTTCAATCTATATGAAGAAAAGACATAGTTTTCCTAGAAGACCGAACTATATGTTTCAGGGTTCCTAAACTCCCTGTCCAGACCCTCAGGCACAATCTGATGCGCCTACGGATTGTTTTTTTTTTTTTTTTTTTTTTTTTTTTTACCAAGTGTGCCAACGTTTTATCAACTTCTCCAGTGTCCATGGCCCTGAAAAGTTAAAGTCAACTGCACTAGGTCATCTTAGGGGCGCCCATCCAGCTCTCAAGAATCTTTGTGCTTCAAACTGAGATTAAAAATAATAATAATGATGATGATAAATAAAACAAAACCCCTTCTTCCACACGAAAAAGAGAGCATCTCTGATTGGAATGGAAGTGATACTCTCTGTGCAGCCCAGTCAGCTTCCAAACTGTCCCCTGACCCAGGGCCCGGGCTGCATGTTGCCCGCAGCGCCCCGCGCCCAGGGGCCCTCCCTCCTGCCGGCCCGACCCGGCCCGGGGGCAGCCCCGAGCGCGGGGAGGAGTGCGAGGAGTGCAATCCCTCCGCTAAGGACTTGGCTCTCAGGCTCCAATCACTAGCGGGAGCTGGAGAGGGCAAGTCAAAAAAAAAAAAAAAAAAAAAAAAAAAAAAAAATCCGGAGCCGCTGCAGCGGAGGGAACAGTCCGGCGCGCGCGGAGCGGCCCTGCAGCCGGCGGAGCGGACGGCGCGGAGCGGGCGGCGCGGGGCGGAGCGGAGGCCGGAGCGGGCGGCGGGGACTCGGGGTGCGGGCAGCCCGGCGCCGGCGAGGGGACCCCGGTGCGGAGCGGAGCGGCCGAGGCGGTGAGACCGGGCGTCCCGCGTGCGGGGGGCGGCGGCGCGGGCGGGAGCCGGGCGGGCAGAGGCGCGCGGGGCTCCGGGGAGCTGCAGGGGCGCCCCGGGCGGGGGTGCGGGTGCAGGGGGGTGAGGACGGCAGGGACAGGGGGCGAGCTGCACAGCCAGGGGGCGGGGGCGCCCCTGGAGGGTCCGGGGGTGGCCGCCGCCGCTTTGTGCGTGGGAGGCTCTGCGGGACCCCGCGCCCCCGCGCCCCCCTTGGCACGGGCGGGCGGACACGTGCTCGGGAGTTGGGGGGTCGGGGACGGGGTCGCGGAGCGCACGCGGGGACGGGGACGAGGAGCTGGCGGGGGGCCGCGGGCTCCCGGCTCCCAGCCACCTGCCCCGGACGCCCCAGGGACCCGGCCCCTCCGCTGCTGGCGGGGCACGGGCTGGTCCCCACGGTCCGACCCGGACTGACTCCCCGACCCCTGCCTGCCCTTCCCTCCGTCTGTGGCTCCGTCTGTCATGTTCCAGGCGGTTCTGTCTGTCTTCTTCCTCCAGTTCTCTCTCTCCCCCTCTTCCCACCCCTCGGGTTGGCTCTCCCCGGGTCAGCTTGTCCCTGTCTCCCTCTCACCGCCCCTTCCCTTTCCCTCTCCCTTCCCGGCTCCCTTGGTGTCTCCCTCTCCTTATCTCTCCCCTTCTCCCGTCTCCTCTCCCACACTCTCGGACTCTCATTCAGAGACTGACTGTGGGCTCCTGTCTCTCCTTTCTCCCCGCTCTGGCCCTTTGCGCGCATCAGTCCGCTGGTCCCTGTGTCTGCCCGGGCTCTGCGTGTCTGTCTGGCCCCTAAGGTGATAGGGTTTGGGACGTGGAGGGAAGACCCCCCTGGAAGTTGCCCTGTGCGTGTCTTACTCCTCCCGAGCCCCTCTCAGCTGGATGGGGCCCGTCGAGGTAGTTAGTCCTTCTCCCCAGGAGGGGGACGCTGAGCTTCCTTGAGTTACTGTTAGGAATGGCTCTGGTCACCTTCCCACCGAGGTGAGGTCAGTGACTGAGCCGCCACAAAGGTGCCCAGGGAAGGAAAACAGAAGCAGAGGCCTGCTGCATCGCCTCCAGCATGTACCCAGCATACCTGCCGGCGAAGCACAGCCACCTGGGAGAAGGTTACTGACTTCCCCCAAAAACACACACAAAAAGGCTCCACCACAGCTAGAAAGTATTTGAAAATAATTGGAAAAAGCACCTACGAAAATTTCCTGCTTGACTAAACTGATGCCAACCGATACCTGGTTTTTTTTTTTTTTTCTTTCTTTTCTTTAATATATTTTTTAGGATCCTGGTGACAACTTTCCTCATTGTTGTTTTGGGAACCTGATGAGAAATGTTGTGTGTCACCTGGGACATTTGTCTTTAAGAAAGTATTCGTCTTTGTACTCTTACACCTCTTTACACTCTAGTGATCAAGAAGAATCATTTCCAACTGCCAAGGAAATAGGAAAGAATCTGTCAGTAATTTTTTAAAACACGGGACATTCCAGAGATCAATAATTTTTTTTGGAAAATTTTCTCTATAAGGATGTTTGGAAGGATATTACATCTTAGTGAAATATGCAAGTTATTACACACTTAGATCATTGTGCGACGCAGAAAAGGGTTGTGTGCTGTAAGCAAATCATAGTAGTGATTTTTTAAAAAAAATATTTTTTACGGGGAACATAGCTGGGAAATTAATTGCTCTGATTTCCACTGTTTTCTTTAGTCATGCATAATGTACCTTTGTTTTTAGCCAAATATGGCCCAGGGCTACAAAACTTGATACAGTGTGTTATTTGTCCAATCTGAATTACCATTTAGAAAACCACCTTTTCCCTTTTGGTCACAAGATATAAGTTGATATGATCTCATTACTCCAGGGCTGGGGTCTGCTGATGAATTTTAATGGCACTGCTTTGTGATTTTAAATCAAAATGTTAGTTTTTGGTGAGTTAAGGATCTTGATTTATGCCATGTTCGTGAATCGTCACTATTTATGGGGGCTTTGCCACCCCGTCCGCCAGGTGCTGCAGCCTGTCGCCCAGGCAGGGCTGCCTGAAGCTCCCTGTGAGGGAACTGTCCCTGAGTGACGTCTGCCTCTGCTCACGGCGGGTCCATATGCGTCCCTCAGAGTGTTCCAGTCATTAAATAGTATTTATGAAAAGGAAATTGACTTAATACTTCCCTCATAAACTTGGAAAACTGTGTGCAAGATGGCCTGATAAATTATTTTTATTATAAGTAAATGCTGATTTTATTATTCATTTATAAGGCAATTTGAAATGTGATTTTTATTTATTTATTTATTTATTTATTTATTTATTTATTTATTTTTGGGTTGCGTGTAGCAACCTCCACTCTTCCTCGGCGCTCGACTCCTCCTTATCATTCACATCTGAAGTCAGTTGTCTCCTACTCCAGCCTAGTTTTCATCAGGCCCCTCATGGCTGCCTCTTAAGCTTCTGAAGTCACTTCTTTCAGCATTCCCCTCTCTGCTTGGCTCTTCATTGCTGGGCTGTTTTCTCCTTGAGCTGGGAGTAGTATTCCATTTCTTTCTTTTTTTTTTCCCTCTGAATTTCAGAGACCCAGCAAAGTACCTGGCGTATGAGAAATAACTCAAAAAATCCTTGAAGGATGATCTGTTCTCCAATTTGTCTCTACCTTGTGGTACTAATTCTTTGTGGTTGCTTAAGGGAAGTACTTTAGCTTGGAGTAATCACAGATCCTAGAGCGAGGGATGAAAAGGGCCTTAGAAAGCACCTTGTCACACACGTTAATAAGAGAGATGAAGTAGTTGAGGCCCCAGGAGCTCGGAAACCATGCCCAGAAGTAGGCAGCGAAGCCACCTGGGCTACAGAACTGAGACCTTGTGCTCTTTTCCCAGGGGCCACTGTTCTTTTCACGGGACTCATGCTTGCCTTCCTTCACTAGAAATCGATAAATCTGTTGCTAGAAGCTAACAATTATTGTATGAACCCTGGAGCTTTCTCTTCATGCCAACCAGAAAAAGTCATGCATGAAATGTATCATCTGCAGTTACTGATAATCATTTGTTACACATATTTATGAAGGTAATAGTTGCCTTTTTAGAACACTGACTTCTAAGTGCTTTTATGTTTTGAGTGCTGTGTCATCTTGGGCAGACTAATTATTTCTACCTGCAGAGAAGATTTAAGTTCTAGAGACTTAACTTCTCTCTTTTATAACTTTCTGCTTGTGTGTTGCAGGGGGGTGGGGGAGAAAAGGAAGTTTGGACCAGATTAGGGGTTCTTTTTGAAGTTATTCTTCAGAGACCACCAGTTTAACTCCCGGAACAACTGCAAATTCATCTGTTTTACATATCAGACTTCCTTGTGAGCTTTTGTTTGAAAAAAGGCTAACACAGTTTAAAAAAGGCTTGAAGACCACTTCACTTGATGTTTTCCAATCTGCCTTCCAGTACTTGAATTTCATAATCAAGATAATTTCCAGCTTTTAAATCTGGGCATCTGGAGGATGGGTGATAAAGGTATTAAGGATAGGAGAAACTGAGTTTGCATGAGAGATATTCAGTGTGGCAGATTTGATGCAGTGGCCAGATTTGGGGGGGGGGGGTGGGGAAGGTGGTAAGGGGGAGAGGAGGGTGTATGGGCCTGTCTAAAAATATAGATTCAACAGTCATTGAATGATTAAAATTGAGGAAAACAATAACTTTTTAGGTATCTGGAAAGAGAAATAAATTAAGAGTTAAGGTGGACAAGAGGGACATTTTATGATACTTCTGAATACTTTTTAAACTCACGTATAGTATTAAGATAAAAAAAGGATAGGTAATATGTCATTTGCATCAGACATTAATCTCTTTCCATGATTTTTAGAGCCTCCACTTATATGTCAGTTATCTTAATTGCATTCATTTTTACTTGGAGGTTTGAGTGCCTACTCTTTGCCTGGCATTATTATATGCTGTGAGAACACGCAGCCATAGGAGACCCAAGGTCCTTGCTGTCATTGAACTTGCATTCTAGAGAGTGAAACACAATGAACTATAAACAAGCACACTAGGAAGATCATTGCCAGTAGTGAAATTGTCCTCAGGAAAACAAGAAAGGGTGATGTGACAGCAAGTGCCTGGGCTACTTTGTACAGGGAGGTCAGGAAGGCTTCTCGAAGGAAAGAGCCAGCCCTGTGAAGATCTGGGCGGACTTCCCGGCAGAGGGAACAGTAGGGCTGTCTCTAAAGGAGCTGGGTGCACACTGGGCCTAGGCAATCAGGGGAAATGGTAGGAATGAGGTCAGGGAGATAGCCAGGCCCATGCTATGAAGTGTGCCTTTTATTCAAAGTACATTTCATTGAATCCCTGGAGCATTTTAAACTGAGAAGTGAACAAGTCTGACTTAGCATGTCTGTCTGTAATGTGAGCAAGAGTGTCTGAAGATGACGTGGGAGGCTATGAGACATCTCTAGCTGAGTGTGTGGTGGTTTGGCCACCGGTGGAACTGAGGGAGATTGATCCGACATTGTTCTTATCACAGAATGAGTCATTGAATCAGGTGGCCCCTCCCTCCCTCCCTCCCTCCCTCTCTCTCTTTTTCTTTCTTTCTTCCCTTCTTTCTTTCTTCCCTTCTTTCTTTCTTCCCTTCTTTCTTTCTTTCTTTCTTTCTTTCTTTCTTTCTTTCTTTCTTTCTTTCTTTCTTTCTTTCTTTCTTTCTTTCTTTCTTTCTTCCTCCCTCCCTCCCTCCCTCCCTCCCTCCCTCCCTCTCTCTCTCTCTCCTTTCTTTTAAAACGTGATCTACATTACAGCAACCCACTGGTTCAACAGTTGCTTTTACTTTTAAATGCAGACCTCAGCACCTCCAGATCCCAGGTGTCACATAAAGTTTGTGTTCTGGTTACAAAGGAAAGGAAGCAAATCAGAATTCTCTAATCAGGTTCCAGTGTCATTTTCTCTACCCCTCAGTGTTGAAAAATTTCACTGTAAAGTCTGTGCTGTTAGATCTGGAACTCACCTTTCACTGTATGCCCAACTCTTTGCAATGAACTAGTATACCGTAGGCATTCGGTAAGTATTTATGGAATGTTGTTGGATGTAGTCTGTTAGAGACCATAATTTTTAAAAAGATTTTTAGTTGATTTTTAGAGAGAGAGGAAGGGAGAGGGAGAGAGAAAGATAAGCATTGGTTTGAGAGCGAAACCTCGATCGGCTGTCTCCTGCACACCCCCTACCAGGGACTGGGCGTACAACCTGGGCATGTGCCCTGACCAGCAATTGAAATTTCAACCTTTTGGTGCATGAGATAACACCCAACCAGCTGGGCCACGCCGGCCAGTTTTGATTCAGCTGACTGCGTTTTGCCTATTTACCAATAAGTATATGGCTCCCTGCGCCTTCAACTTTAGACCATATTAAATAGCAAGTTTAGAGATAAGTTTCCTGAAAGCTGTGTTTATTTAGTGGCTAAAGGAAAAAAAAAAAAAGATACAATCCAATAATTTCTATGACATCTCTTGCCTGGCTGTCTTGAGATAAACATTTTAGTCATTTTTATAGCAGTTAGATAGATATAAACTTAAACAAGTACAGACACATCTGTCACTAGTTAATTTGTTGATTTATGAATCTGAAACAATTCCAAGGAAGTCTGTAATGATGGTGCCTTTGTCTAAATTAATCTCTCGATAGAAATCAGTGCGTTTTATCTAACTAATACACTTTACAACTGTCTATAAAAGGTACTAAATCATCTAATCTGTCCTTTTTCTGGAACAAGCTACTTCTGCTGCTGTTGTCTAATAACCATTTACCTGTAATAGTACACATAGTGGGGAAATGTCCTCTTAACTCCTTGTATTACAGAATGTAGCACTCTACTCAAAAGGAGCTGCATACCACTTGGACACATTTTTATGTATCTAGCTATTATCTTTGACTGTTTCTTTAACGCCCTTCCATTTAGTCAAGAGTCCCTTCTATAGCTGAGTGTCTTTTCTTACTGTATAACTCAGTTTGCTAGAACCTCACACATTATTACATTGGCCTCTACGTCAGATACCTTCTGCTGGCCTCTCCAGATCCTCAGGCAATTAGGAGAAATGGTAGGGATGAGGTCAGTGAGACAGGTAGGCCCATGCTATGAAGTATGCATTTTATTGTATTTTATGCTCTTTGCCCATTAGGCTACCTGGCTGAACAGCTCTGGTTTCCAGATAGTTTAGGGCAGTGGTCGGCAAACTCATTAGTCAACAGAGCGGCAAACCGCGGCTCGTGAGCCGCAGTTTGCCGACCACTGGCCTAAATCATGCAAATTTTTATTTTATCATAATTCCTTTGGATTATGATGTCTGATAAAATTAATTAAATAACCACAGAGAGGGAAAACAACGTAACCAAACTTCTCTTATTAGCCATCATGTTGTAGGGATTTTTAGGCCTAATACCATTGCTAGTTCTTTTTGTCTCATTACGTATTAAGTGAAAAACTGGAGTTCGAAGTCTTATGAGCTCTTTGACTAATTCAGATAAGCAATTTGCAAATAACATTATGTTTGACTCGATTGCACTTGCTTTCTCGGTGTGTGCCATGGGACAGTGATTCTGTGGAATGTCAGGTGTAGCCAGCACAAGAAGGATCCTATGGGCGGTAGCATAGCCTGCTGGGTAATTGTGGGGACTGTGGCGTTGGCCTATCTTTGAATTTTGGCTTTATCACCTGTTAGCTGTGCAGCCTTGGCCAAGTTACCGAACCTTCTATCTCCGCTTCATCATTTGTAAAACCGGGATGACAATAATAGTGATCACTTTATAGGTTTGTATGAGGATTAGACTGGCAAATATTTGTAAAGTACTTAGAGCCATGCTAGGCACATGCAAACACCACAGAAGCATTTGATAAGTAAGTAAATGCTAAAAGAAATCTGGGAGTGGCTGATATTTTAAAGCTGCAAGCCTTCTTTTTATTGTGCTGACGTGCACTGTGACAGCCCCGAAGAGAGGCATTTGACCGTGGGACATGCAGTTTTCCCTGCATATATCCCTGGACTAATACTGTTCCTCAGAACACACTTTGGGGGAAGATGGATACAAATAATCAACTAAACATTTCACCGTCCTTTTGCCAGCACTTGTTACTCCATCCAGCACATCTGTCATAGAGTAGGTGCTCAGTTCTTACTGATTTTTCCTTCTCTTTGTCTTTTTAGGGGTAAAATGAATGTTTTTCTTCATTGCCTGGAGAAAGGCTTTCTGCCAGTATAGATGCGAGTGTCCCCTGGGGATCGCTGAGCCCCAGGTTTGCAGAGTATAATGTTTTCTAAAAAGCTGCTTATTATTTTTTTTCCCTAATAATAATGTCCATCTTCATTGACGTAAACTTGGGAATTATAGGGGACTGTAATAAATAAAATAAAAACCACTCTACCACACAAAGAGAGCCACTATTATTAACAGTTGGGGTCCTTTTTTCTTTACAGAATTGGGAGCATAATATAATATGGTTTTGTATCCTGCCTTTTGACTTTATTTATATAATGCTCTCCATCCGAGATGTGCAGTGATTTCTGACTTTCAGATGATTGGTAATCTACATTTCAAAAGGGCTTCCTTCCTTACTTACCAAATGCTGTGGCCAGAGACAATATGAAAATAAAATGGTGTATCTAGAGTGAGTTTCTCTCTTATTTTAAGTATTCTCGGAAATTGGAACCACCTGGTAAGAGTTGGCAGTTCTGTTGAAAAGACCTGGAGTAGGTGACCTCAGGTGGCTTCGTTTGTGTGAGTCATTCCAGCGTCCCAGCCAGCAGCCAGATGGATGCACAGGAACCCACGACAGGAATCCACAGGCATCACTTCCCCACCCCGAGAGACTGTGCGTGAACTTGCGTAACGCTGAGATGAACTCGGAGAAGTTATCCAGGGAAACCCACGTTATCCCAAAACAAAAATAACTGCGATTTATGTTTTAAATGATAAACCTCTTCCCTCCGTTGCATGTCGGAGGTAGGGTTCTAATACTACGCCAAAATGGAGGTCAAACATCGTCTCCTGTAATTTCGAATAGGAAATAATATGATATTTACATGGCAGTACATAACTAAGGACTGAAAACACTAATTGTTTTCAGTTTTACTCGGTGCCCTTCATGAAGTACATAGATGGATGCCATAGTGATTAAAGTGTATCAGCTCAGTAAGTCCTTTTTCATTCACAAGTCCTTCTTGAATAATTTTGAATCTTCAGCTCACTGGAGATTAAATTAATCACTCTTTAAAAACACTTATCTTTTACATCAGTTAGCAAATTAAAACATTTAACGTCTTTCTGAAGAGAAAAACCATGCTGGGTTGTTTAATTGAATTAAATTAGCTTTTCATGGAAATTTACCTAGGAGCTGTTTCTGGAATCAATTTGGAAAATGATCTTTGTATTCTGTGGCATTTATGTTTGATTATGTTTTTCTTAGTAATTCTCAATGGGCCTGATTCACTCCTTGCTTTAGTCATCAAACCCTTGCAATTTTTTTGTAGGCAAATTAGGCATTTCCTACCCCATAATTATGCGTGTTTATGGAATAATGTATGCTTCCTCCTTATGTTTAGATGGTAAGGGATTCTTAATTCTATAACTTAAAATGATCTGTTTTATCATTCTGTAGACTATGTTAAGGCTGAGCTAAAAGTCACATGTAAATTAACTTCTTCCAAAAAATATTTTGTAGAATTTACGTTTTGATACCTTTACCAATAATAGCAGGTGCTGCAGTTTGTAAGGAAAAAAAAAAAAAAAAAAAAAAAAGGCAGGCAGATAATCTAAAACTTCTTTTAAATCTATTGCCTGGGAGCAATCTGTATCTCAGGCACATCAAAGATTTTGTGCACTACATTTTTTGCATTCTCTCTTGCCCTGTGATCTGTGATTTACAAAGTCATGAAGCAGTGGAAAATTGCTAACTAAAAACTCAATTTTCTAGTTTTTTTTAGCGATAACATTTGTCCTTTGTGATCAACAGCATGAAAATATATTTTATGTGCTTGGACTATAACGTAATGCCTTCATTTCTTGAATACTTTATCCTTAGCAGTTTAAAGAACTTAAAAACATATTTAGCTTAAGAAAATACTCAAACCTTTGCAGTACCTGCCACCATCTGAATGTTAGAACTGTGCTGTTTTTCTCCTCAGTCCTGTGAAAACACGCGTGTTCATTGAATTCTCTTTTACTTCCCTCCTCTTTTCTCCTTCTCTTTTTCTCTCACTTTTGCAAACCCCATTTCCTCTACTTTTTCTGAACCAGATGGGTGTTAAACACATACTGGCTTTTGTGATCCTGAGCCCCCCAAGTATTTCCAGAGTCCTTACTAGCTGAGTTTTTGACTAAGTTAGCATAATGACAAATGGTATTCTGTAAACACGATCTTAAAATACTTTAATACTACTACAGACAGATAATAACAGAAAGGTGCATTTATATTTTGTTATGAATCACTTATTACATGATTCAAAATATTTTTATGAAATGTCCATTAAATATTTTTATTAATATCAGAGAAGGAAAGGGAAAGGGAGAGTTAGAAACATCATTGATGAGAGAGAATCATTGACTGGCTGCCTCCTGCATGCCCCCCACTGGGGATTGAGCCCACAACCCAAGCATGTGTCCTGACCAGGAATTGAACCATGACCTTCTGGTTCATAGGTCAACGCTCAACCACTGAGCCATGCTGGCAGGGCAAAATGTAAGTGTTTTAAACATTTAAACAGCTGCTCACAGGTAAAAAAAAAAAAAAAAAAGAAATAAAACTAAAATGGTGCAGACATATATAAAATATTTTGTAGCTATTACTTGGGTCTAGATAATTTTCATTCCTTTATATAATCTGGCATACAAAAATCTAAAATTTTATTATATAGGGTTTTCACCAAGTACTTGCTAGTTCCTATTTATGTGAAATTCCAAGTATTTATAATAGTGGTTTGAAAACTCTTATGTAATCTTGAACACTTTCTTATAAGTTACATGCAGCAGAACTAACCATGAGACTGTAAATTCCTTTTTTGGCTCATCTCTCCTAAACCTGGAAGGTATAATGCAGTTTAACAATAATATTTTACATCTTTAGTTTGTGAGTAATGTCTTTCTTACAAGTGGGATTATTAAATATTTATGCAATATGAAAGAACTTGATTTCATATATTTCAAAAAGATGGTCATGTCTTGCTCTAAGGGGAAAGATGTTTAAAATCACAGACAATACACTGTCAAAAAATAAATGCAGAGCACAAATAGACGGGATATGAGAAAAATAAAATAATTTGAAAACACTTAGGAAGTGCCAAATTGATTCATTCTGTTACTCTGTCTTTAGTCGATGCCATCGGGAGATATGTGAGGGAAGTCTAGGTCTGGTGTTTCATGATTTCACTTTCAAACTTAAGTGTTATATCCTCCAAATATCTTAGTTTTCCTCACTATAAGCCACTGGTCTCTTTTGGGACTGATGAAAACTGCTTATTTTGTTTAACTTCTTGGCTTTACATTTCATTCCTCAACCAAGTTGAGTATTATAGTTGAAATATAGCAGCCACTCATTAGCTTAATATTTGTCTTGTCCATACTTTCCATGGTTGCATAGAGTCTGTGAGTCTTGACATCTATAATATTTCCTTTTGCCTTCACCTCTCTAGACTCAAAGAATTCTGATTTTTTCTTATTTTACTTCTTAGGCCTGTTCTGTGGTTCACTTGGCTATTTTATTTTTTTGGTTGGATTTTCCTCAGTTTCTAAATATTACCCCCCTCTCCCTCCCTTTTTTTGGAGTAGAGTTATAATTTTTTTATTCGGCATCAGATATATTTAGAGTGCTAGGCGGTGTTAACTAGAACTGCATGTAGTATTTCAGGTAGAGGTGCCCCATGGTTTTAAACAGGATGAGAATCATGTCTTTTGTTCTTCGTTGATATTGGTGAGGTCTGTTAGCTTTCTTGGAACACATTGATTTCATGATTTTTAAATTCTTTTCTGTTATCACTAAGGTTCATTATTTTGAGGAGTAGAGTCTGTATATTTCCTCTCCTATATGCATAACCCTATAGTATTCTGCTTTGAATCGTAATTGATGTTTTCCCCTAGTAACTCATAAAATTTTGGAAATCTTGTAGGTTATCCCACCGACTTGGCATTTCACATACTGGAAAAACTTAGTATCTTTTGCAGACCTGGAAAATTTAATCTACATTTCCTCTTCTACATCATTTATAAAGATGTTAACTAAGACCATTTCCAGCACCTTCCCTATTTATAGTTTTCTGCCAGAGTAATGCCTTCCCCCTCCCCCCCCCACTGTCGTCTTTGTTTCTCCAGTAAAAAGTTCACCGGATCCTACGGTGATTCAGTTCTTCTTAATAACTTTTGTGGTAGTACCTTGTCAAGGGCTTCTTCTTCTTCTTCTTCTTCTTCTTCTTCTTCTTCTTCTTCTTCTTCTTCTTCTTCTTCTTCTTCTTCTTCTTCTTCTTCCTTCTTCTTCTTCTTCTTCTTCTTCTTCTTCTTCTTCTTCTTCTTCTTCTTCTTCTTCTTCTTCTTCTTCCTCTTCTTCCTCTTCTTCCTCTTCTTCCTCTTCTTCCTCCTCTTCTTCTTCTTCTTCTTCTCTTCTTCTTCTTCTTCTTCTCCTCCCTCCTCCTCCCTCCTCCTCCCTCCTCCTCCCTCCTCCGCCCTCCTCCGCCCTCCTCCTCCCTCCTCCTCCCTCCTCCTCCCTCCTCCTCCCTCCTCCTCCCTCCTCCTCCCTCCTCCTCCCTCCTCCTCCCTCCTCCTCTTCTTCTCCCTTCTTCTCCCTTCTTTCTTCTTCTTCTTCTTCTTTCTTCTTCTTCTTCTTCGCTAAATTCTTAACTGACCTTATGCTTTTGCATATATGGACCTCACAAATTCGTCAACTTGCCAAGAAACAATGATAACACTTAGTTGAGGAAATGTGAAAGGCTGTGGATAAAAGAAATGAAAGTTAGCATCAATGTGGATGGTTGCTTTATTTTAAGCAAGCATAAAATAAAGAGGCTACCTTGTTTGAGTCTTATGTTACAGACAATGTGCTAAATATCTTCTTTAACAGAGTAGTGATTGCTATCTCATTTTACATATAGATAAAAGAATTTAAGGCACAGTGAGGGTCCCAGGTGGTAGTCCAGGATTCTAATAAGGAACTGTCTGATTCTAAATCTATGTTTAAATGTTGGCGTACTGTTAGAGCCAGATATTGTATTAGTTATTGATGATACAGAGAAGGCCAGCACTCAGCCCTGACGGTTCAAGAGCTTGGAGAGACTCCAGAGGAGAGGAAGAGAGCTGTGTATGACAACTGTGTGAGATGGTAATTGTGTGTGAGAGCGTAGAGAAAGGTTGATCATTGAAGAGTGTTCAAGATAGAGGCTTGGGTTATTGATCCTATTTTGAGAAGAGGGATGGATAAAGAAAGAAAATGTTCAAAAACTTAGGAAAAATATATTTTGAACCATAAATGTTGTAATTTCCCCTCTTCCCTCTCCCTCCTTTCAGTTATATATCATTTCTATACAGAGTACTGGCACTGTTTGTTTATTTTTAGAGCAAATGTACCACATCTTTACTAAAGTTTACTTCCATTTGATATACATGGTGTGTGTGTGCATGTGTGTATGTGTATGAGAGAGAGAGAGAGAGAGAGAGAGAGAGAGAGAGAGAGAGAGAGAGAGAGAGAGAGAGAGAAGAGAGAGAGAGAGATGAGGTGCATTTAACATGGGTTAAATGTAGTGACATTTTTTAGTGAATTTGGGAAAACACATAGCTCTGGTAATTTGCTAAGAATATAGACATGCAAACGATGAAAAAAGATCATTTTAAAATTGATCAATCTATCTAAAATGACATTTAAATATTTCAGCAATTAGCTTGAAGGAAGCTCCTTAACATATACCTAATAGTAAACATTGGATTGAGAGGCTTGGCAAAGGTTCATTGTTGGCAGGAACCAAAAGATATGCAGTAAAAACATAATAAAAACCTTCAAGGAGAGTTTGATCTTGAAACGCTTGTAAATTGTTTTCCCCCTAATATTTAAATGGACTCTAGATCACCATAGGTAATAGAGATATTACCTATATTTTAATCTCCTATTTTGATTTGTCAGAATGTGTTAGAGTGAAATGAAATGACTTCAGTCCAGGCTAGTTTTCAGCCTGCTCAAACTAACGTTGTCTGCCGGTCAGATAGTTTACTTCATACCTCTTCATGCGTCTTTTCTGTAAAGAGTCATAAGACCTCTTTTGTTTCAAGCATAATATCATTGTGTTTACAGGACAAAATGCAATGAGACTTTTTGGCTATGGCCATGGAGTTTAGCTAAGGCAGAGTTATTAAATTAAAAAAGAAATCTTGAGTTTTCCACATAACCAGATTAAATGTGTATTTCACGTGGAGCCAAAGTGCTATGGGCAAAGTGAAGTTTAAAATAGATTTCGGCATTAAAAGTAAAATGGTAAATTTTAAAAATTTAACATTAAAATACTGTATAATGTTAAGTCAATACATTTTTTTTTGGAAGCCCAGTAATCACCATTTGATTTTCCAAAGGAATATAAATAAACTCAAAAGCATACTAAGCTATAGTATAATTTGTAACAAATCGAAAGCTTCCTTGGAGTGACTTTTTATATTCCAAAATACAATTTTCCCATTATGGAGAATTGTATTTATGCTGAACATAAATAATCAGATATTTGCTTCACTAATGATCCAGATTATTTCAAAATCATGTTACTGGATTTAACGATACGACCTCTGTTCTGCAACCTTGTGTATACGGGAGGCTTGTTATGCATGTCAAGGGTATTTCCTTTTATTTGTTTTCATTTTACCTGCCATTTAAATCATTGAATGACCCTTCGTAATTTGATTAAGAAACCATATAATAAGGAAGGGCTAGTGGATTATTTTTTACTTTAACTTTCATAATCTTATATAATTCAGATCTTCTTTGTGTTCTCATTTCTCAGGTCAAGTAATTCTTGTTTTGCCATTTCTCATCACAGTAATGAATGGGATGGAGTAATATGTTTCAATATATTTATTGTCCTTATTTTTAGCATTTTACAGCTGTTCTCTCTTTCAGGGAAGCAGGGTGGTGGTGGTGGGGCAAGTAGTATGTTGAAAAGAATACAACTGGGAGGCAGGAAAGGCCATAATTAGTTTTGGAATCCCAGACTGATCACTGAAATAAAAGATTGGCCAACCTCTCTTAAGGTTTCTCTGGCTCTGAAACGCTATGATTCTGTAACCCAAACTGGAAAATCTTATCGCAGTTAAGAATTGAAGTATGGCGCTGGTTTCTGGAGAGCAGGGCACCAAAACTGTTTCATATCTGTGTTTTTCCTCTCCAGGTGGTTTTGCAGTTTCAGAGACAAAAGAGAATATTCACGAGTCAAGTCCCTTCCAAACCTTATCGCCTCTGAGATTTTATAATGATTTTCAAGAGAGATTGATACACATTATGTAATTATACTGTGTACCATTTACCATCTAGTTTAAATAAATCTTTTATTTGGGGGTTGCAAATAATAGGAAGTAATTCTGCCTTAGAGAATACTATACTTTTTTGGAATTATTTTCTGAGAACTTTAAAGCAGTTGTTGAAAAAGGTTTTGTTCAGAAATCAGATTCAGTTTCATGTTTGACTGCATTAGCTTATAATGGCTAATTTTACTCTAAATAAAATATGCAGAGCATGCCAGCAATATAGGTTAGTTTTCTTCTGATTGTAATTTTTCACTAATCAATAAGAGTAAGTTTTTTGTAACTTATTGTTACCCATTTTAAGTATTCTCTTTTATACCCCTTTTTAATATAGAAGCAAAGACTGAACTGAGTTGAAATGTTGTACAATTAAGCTGGTTCTGTGAGAAATTTATGCCCATTGTATCTTTTCCTAAAATATTCTTCTTTTCTTATTCTAGGATTAGATTAATGTTCAGATTCCTTTAAAATACCTAGGTCACTCTATATGTTGTTATTTTCAAATTGAACAGTAATTTTCTTTTAAGAACCATATTTTCATATACCACTGAACTCTTAATGTTTGTATGTGTGAAGATTTCAGTGGTATTTTCTAGAATTATCCATAGCAAATTTTTAATGCGAGCATGTTACTGGGCAACCTTTCCTAGAGTATGACAGTATGTGTTGAAGGAATCTAGGCTAACAGTAAAATGGTACTTACCGAGCTGAGTAACATAGAATTGAGTAAACAAATTATCATTGCCCCTCAAAGTCCTTCCTGGAGCACTTGCTTTTAATGTGCATCAGGAAGCCTCTTCTGAAAACGACTGAGCTGCTTGTTTTACATGATTTATTTGCTCTTATGAGATAAGGGAAGCAAGATAAATGAAAAACTGAAGTTCTTAAGAAATGCTGAAAACGTTCTTGGCCTAAAACGCTTGAATCAAAAATAAGAAAGAAGGTGAAACAGAGTAAGGCAAGTTGCCCCTTCATATGGAACTTTGAAAGCTGTGTTGAAAAATGAAAAAATAATCTAATTACCTTTATGCCCAATACATATCACTTTACTCATGAATTTCTCATCCTGATACTGTTCTTTTTGCTTGTGATTTCCTCCTCTGTTGAAATCTGATTTATAGTTTACTTTCAGAAAAATGTTCTATGAATTCCATTCCACCGGACTCACAGCTTCCTTTTCTCTGCTCACACCTTGTCTTCGTTCTCACGTTCTTTTCTGCACTGTATCAATATGTGATTATGCGTTTCCTGAATCAGTATAATTAGCATCCTCACCATTTTAACTGTATCGAATGCTAAAAACTGTCTTTTGCATCTCTGATTTTCCACGTTTCACAATATGGGTATAACACTCAAAGTTCTTAGTCAGAGTTGGTTGGCGTCCCTTTTTTGTATGATTCTAACCTTTATTTCCTTGTTACTCCAAAATCGTTCACTTTGAAAAGAGATAAGAAAATATGTCATTTGTTGTGTTTGTTTTAAAAATACATCCTGGGTCATGAAGCAGAAAAAAATATTCTCTTCTGCATTTTGACTAAAGCCAGTGTACAAGTTGTCCACTGGAATGTGGAAGCCAGGTGTTGCTATGTGACATCATTACCTGGATGCTCAGACACAACATATTAGCCTTTTATATATATAGATTTCCAATGTGCGTCATATGTACCAGCCAGCTGGTCAGTCAGATGGTTGGTCACTTAGCCATATATATATATATATATATATATATATATATATATATATATATATAATATATATGGCATTGGAACTTGGCCTACTTTACCAGGTATCTGTAAGAGATTGTTCTACTGAAACAGAATGAAGAAATTTTACAGTTAACCAATTTTAATGAGAAACAATTTTCTTATAATATATTTCCAAAGGCAAAAATTTTAGGGCACAAATATTCATATTAAAATGTTAAGTGTCTGGTTAGAAACAAGAAACCTCTAGAAACAAAGTTATTTCTTTCCCTTTTTATTTAATTTGGTATCCTTCTATTTCTATTTCACTTCTAAAAAAAAGGTTTATATAATGAAATAAGCAGAGTAATTATATTCTTATTAATTTGAATGACATTTTCCCCTTGGATGAATTATGAAAAGTCTGGTTAAGTTTAACATTAGTGGAGCTTGAAGAGATGTTAATATTAAGCAAGTGTTTAGTTGCATGACATGATCAGTTTACACTATTGCAGAACCTTAATTAAAGTTTTATTAAACTGTGTAAACCATGATCCAGTTTGGATTTGAGAGTAGATAGACATCTGTTTCAAATATTATTACTACAGTTAGAAATTAATAGCTTTTTTTTCTCTGAAAGTCTGACAATTTCCCTTTTGAATCTTTTGTTTCTGTCTTTACACTGTTCCCTTTATATTAAAATTTGCTTGAGATGTTAAGATTATTTAAAAAATCACATTTATAATCTGTACAATATCTATGAAAAAAAAAAAAGCTGACAAGTGTTTGGGAGTGCTTTATAGAAGAACAATAAAACAAGACTCCTTTTCGTTTTATGTTAAATCAAATTTCTGCAGCACTGCATCAGAAGCATGTAAGCCAGTTTCCTTGATTGGGGGCCCTTGTGTCTCATTCCTCCCACCTCTCTTTTCTTCCTCCTCCTGTTTGTTTCTTTATGAATTCAAGGCTAATTCTAGGTAAATTTTGTTGTAATTTTGCTCACTTAAGCTGTAAACATAAAGCGCTCTAATTTTCTTATATTGCTTCTTTGCCTTATGTTAGAAAATTCTCTCCAGTAAATGCTTTTTTTTTTGTTAGCTAATTGTGTATGTGTTTTATTCTTAGTTCTGGAAAGGAATCTTGATATCATATTTCACTTAAATGGAATATGAATGTTATCTGGCGTAAAAATATTAGAATTTAAATTTTTTAGTAAACCATGCCCACTAAAATGATAGAAAACACTACTTGGAGTCTGTTATTTGTAAGCATTTTGTTATATTTTTCTCACTCTCATGTATTATTTTTAGATTTAAAAAATTGGAAGTTACCATCTTAATTTAATGTGCAAACCATGTGTTTTTTATTTTTTGCTTGAAATCATATTATGAATGTTTTCTCATGTCATTAAATATGCGCCAAAGTATTTTAATCAATAACTGAAAATATTATCTATTTGTTCACATTTTTCTTATTTTTTATTGTAATTAATACTGTAGTGGATTTTTTTATTAATAGATCTTAATTTTTTATATGAAAGTTTTTATATATAACATCAAATTGCTTACCAGTGAAGTTATTCTAATTTATAATCCTACCAACAGTATGTCTATTTAATTTTACTCCTAGTTTTAGGTGTGCTAATAAATGTTTCAACTATATTCACAAAATCTCCATTAGGCTCAGAAAAGACAAAACAAAATATGAAAGACCCAAACAATAAAGTAGTTTTGAATAAGTAGAAACATGCTTCATGTTATTTTTATTAAAAAAAACACCCAAGAATTTTTACTACTTACAAATACTCAGCATTACCTTTGACATATAATTTCATAAATTTATAAATGAAATGCAAATTAACTTTAATCATTTTTCAATTACATAATTCTGCATTTTAATTTATAACAGTAACGATTTAAGGAAAAAGCTATTAATTCACATAAAAATCCTCGAACTCAAAGGCAGAAGTGATGGGGGGGAACTCATCCAAATTTTTGTTTGATATGCAAATGAGATTTAAGATGGTTTTGTGCTTTGTGAAAATACCCTTGTATTGTACAATTGCTTTAAGAGGGACAGACTCATTTCTGCATCCACAGAGAATGCTATGCTGAAAACTAGCCCAGGATGCAGTCGGAAGGGCATGCAGCCCTGTATGGTTTTGACAGGTTACCTGTTAAACTCAGGACTTTGGTAGGGACAGAGTAGGACTCCGAAACTGGGAATGAAGACATTTGGGTAGATGTGCTCACTGTTTGGAAGCCTCAAATTTCCCTGTATTTTTTGGCCAGGGGAAAATAGCCTTCTCTTCTCTGGAGTCTATACAGTGACCTTATCTGAAATTAGTGCTTTATACGTTGATGCTAATCCTTCTTGAGACCTGTCACATTATCTCTCGTTACTTGTCTAGTCTGAGTAGGTCTCATCTTAGCACCGGCTAGTTGGGGGATCCCTGCTCCAAGAACATACTGTATGTGAAAACAATTGCAAGGCGGTATGCACTTTCAGGGATCAGGTGAACATTTTGGGGAATATATCTTGAGGACATTAAAAGATGGTTACGACATAGACTGTAAGACACTGCTGGGTATACATTCATTATCACATGGATACTTAACTGTGGTTTGGGAGTCAAGGTTCTGGCTAGGACATGTGGAGATGTCAGAATTCCATTTCCTTACTGAGGAAAAGGTCATAAATCTTAGTTGGCAGGATTAGAAAGGATTTGCTTTATGAGACTTGAGAATCCACCACATATATTTCCTAGGACATTCCCTTCACCAAGGCAACAAGGGATGCATTGTTGAACCTTCTGCTGATGGCCTAAGCTGCTGTTGGAGTAGATACTGAGCCCTTGACATGGCACAGCTAGCCAGCCCCTGGTGGCAGATGGGTTATCTTGGACATGTTTGATCTTGAAAGAGGTAGCAAATTGTCCTTACCCAAAATTGATATATGTACCAGATAGAGCTTTCTTTATTCACCTGCTTGCAGACACGTGCCAGTGTTATTATCTTGAGTGTTTAATCTATTGACTGACTGTCTAATATTTCAGCATAATAGGTCCATTTGCTCACACAAAGGGACCTGTTTTATTCTTGAGTCCATGATCACAGCATTCTTGCATCTTATTATGTCCCCAGCACCCAGAAGCATGTGGGCAGAAGGTGGAGTGGCCTGTGAAATAGAGGAAAGGCTCAGTAAGGGTATCAGCTTGTGGACAAGTCTTTGGGGTTGGATGGACTATATATGGTGCTGAGTCAATAGCCCATAAATAGATGATAGACAGACAGGCAGACAGACAGAGCTGAGTTAGTACAGACGAAAATAATCTGAAAACGAAGGTTGAGAGTTGGATTTACCTTTTGCCATCAATCCTGGTGACCCACCTGCAGATTTTATACTTTCCGTCTTTGAGTTTTAGGCTCTGCTGGGAAAGGCCCTGATTCCTGGAGGGTGGGGAAAAGAGCACTGTGGCTGGAGGGTGTCAGTGAGAAGGCCGTTGACTAGAGCCTGTGATACCACCTGTTCACCTTGGGCTTATAGCAATGCACCAGCAGGCATACAAGATGTTTCAGCTCGACTAGTCGACCTTGAACACCAGGGGAAGTTAGGGTTACTACTACACAGTTGATGCAGGGAGCAGCACCCTGACTCTGGGGAATTCACTGGCCCCTATTCTGGTGCTTCTCTGCCTGTGATAACTGTGAGTGGATGACCTATGCACCCATAGCCGACAAAGACAAGGCAGTCAGCGGCCCGAGCCCCTTGGGAGTAAATGTTTGAGTCACCCCGGAAGGCAAATCCCCAGACTGCCCAGAGCACTGGTCAAGGGAGAGGGAAATCTAAAATGGGACATGGAGCCGAGACCGGTTTGGCTCAATGGATAGTGTCGGCTTGGGGACTGAAGGGTCCTGAGTTCGATTCCGCTCAAGGGCATGTACCTTGGTTGTGGGCATAGCCCCAGTGGGGGGTGTGCAAGAGGCAGCTGATCGATGACTCTCTCTCATCGATGTTTCTAACTATCTCTCTCCCTTCCTCTCTGTACAAAATCAGTAAAATATATTTAAAAAAAAATAAAAAAATAAAATGGGACGTGGAGGAGGGGATGACAGATACGAATCTACTGAACCAGCTGTGTCTCGCACGTGACCTGCGGCTTGGTTTACGGACTCCCTTTTTCCACGATCATGAGGCACTGCCATGACCTGCACCGTCTGCCCTGGAGGAGAGGTAAGGGCAGCCTCCTCTTTTCTCACGGGAGATCTGCATGTCCTCAGGGAGTGCCAGTCACCTGGGGGGCACCAGAGGAGGATGGCACTGCATCCAGTTTTTGTGCCTTTTGGGCCTTCTGGGCCCAACCTGCCCACCTCTCAGCAGCTTCCTCTGCTTCCCCTTCAGAGCAGCCCTGGGGTAGCACCTGTCTTACTGTGTGCTTGTCTCTGCCACCATCTCATCTTGGTCACTTCTGTCCCAGCCTCCTCTGAGGAGAGGAGGGCCTGGCTCTGCCCCCCTTCATCACTGCCCCTGGGACAGGAGTGTCAGTAGCCCCGGTGCTGAGGTACCCCCTCAACAGAGAGGCTGTGCTGCCCAGAAAGCACAGCGTGGAGTCTGAAGGAGACAACACCGTGGGGTGGCAACTACCTAATAAGAGACGGGAGAAGGGAAGGAGACAAACAGTTGTTCATCTTCCCTTCCACGGCTCATTCTGAGATGCAGTGGTCCCATCAGCCTTTCTGTGTTGTGAAGGCTGAACAGGCATTGAACAGGTAAACTGAGGCAGGAGGAGTGAGAGGTGTTCTGGAGAAAGAGCCTCTGTGGCATTATTAAGATTGGAAGAGGCATCCTGTGATTGAGGAGTAGAAATAGTTTGGTAAGCTGAGATCATAGAACTGGAAAAAAAAAAAAAAAAGGGATTTGAGAGGCAGATAAAGGCCTGATTTCAAAAGTTTAAATATTATCCTTGAGTGTAACAGTGATTGCCAAAGTGGTGAGCTTGTTCATTGAGGTGGAGGAAGGAAAGAAGAAAACTTCCATTAATAATTATTTTTAGTTTCATCCTTTATAAACTTCTAATTTATGTGTATAAACATATTAATATAGTAGGTCACATATACATACCTATCTTACAAAATATTTGATGGAAGTCAAGGAGAACCAATATGAGTTGTTGCAACATAGTGATGCCAGTTTTATTTTCTTAAAATTTTTAAATATTTTTATTCATTTCAGAGAGGAAGGGAGAGAGGAAGAGAGAGCTAGAAACATCAGTGATGAGAGAGAATCCTTGATTAGCTGCCTCCTACAAACTCCCCATTGGGGATCGAGCCCACAACCCAGGCATATGCCCTGATCGGGAATCAAACCGTGACCTCCTGGTTCATCGGTGGACGCTCAACCACTGGGCTATGCCAGTCGGGCAGATGCCAGTTTTAGTGCAGTAGCTCTATTGAGTGTCAGGGATAGGTTGTGGGGTGGGGTGTTGGGGTTCTGGAGGCAGAAAAACTAATTAGGAGGTTTATGACTTCTAAATGCTGAGGACGCATCCTCACTGCCTTCTCCCTTTGTGCTCTCACATCAGTGGCACTGTCCAGATAATCACAAAAAAGGGGAAATATGGTGTAACTCATTTCCTAGGGAAGAATATATAGAAAACCTGTTATTGAAACATTTAAAAAAATGTGAGTCTGGATTAACTTAATAGAAATGAAGACTTACATCACTTTGAGCATACTAAAACAATTGGGGAGGCAGGTTACAATACAGAACTATAAACTGGGTCGCCTCAGTTCTTGCAGTTTGAATTTATGTTTGGTAGATTTACATTGCATTTATAAAAGTAGTGATACTACTTTGCATATTTGGAGATGGCCAATAAATTGGTCAAGTTTGCATGAGCTTTTAAAAATGCTGTTTTACGTTGAAACCGGTTTGGCTCAGTGGTAGAGTGTCGGTCTGCGGGCATGTACATTGGTTGCGGGCACATCCCCGGTAGGGGGTGTGCAAGAGGCAACTGGTTGATGTTCCTCTCTCATCAACGTTTCTAGCTCTCTATCTCTCTCCCTTCCTCTCTGTAAAAAATCAATAAAATATATATTTTAAAAAATGCTGTTTTATGCTGCAGACATACCAGAATTGGTGGAATTTAGGTGAAGTAGTATTTGTCACAGTAGGTCTGGCTGTCCTTCTGGAACAGTAAGTTGGGTAAAGTTGCAGACTGTGACAGATGTTTGTGGCATCAAAGTGTTTCCTAACAGCCTGGACAACCAGGATCGGAATATATTGAACAAAAACGATATTGTAAACCTTTCTCTAGTTATTTACAAATACAGAACAATTCAAACCAAGGAGAGGAGATTTTAAAAATGTTTTTTTGAGGTTTTCCGTTGATTAAGGATCAGTCGGAACGAATGGGATAAAGGACATTACTTAAGCACATCTCTTGATTGTTCTTCAGCCTCCTCATGGACAGACCATAAGATAACAAATTTTCCCAGGAGAACGTGTGTGTTGCCGAGATGTCTTTATGGGGCTTCCTCAAGTTTCTATTGATCACACGGTTCCAGTAATTATTTTCCAGTGTCTCTGGATATTGTTATTATGTGCCGTAAGGAGAAGGCAACAACGAAATAACCTCCAAAATAATTGTTGCTTGTTTCTCATTTATCTTTAACCTGCAACTGTGATCAGGTTTAATAAGGTTTTCCTGTTTATTTCAATACTGAATATAATATGGAAATATATAAGGTATAAATAGTTTGGCCTCTGTTGGAGTACTCCAAGTTCAAAAGATATATGTAAAATATTAATATAATTTAGTTGGGACCATTATTTTATCTATTTTTAGAATATTTTTAAAGTGCTAAGGGAAATATTTCAGAAATGTCTGTTGCTGAAGTTCTATCCTGTGCGCTGAAATGCAGTGACAAATGCGTTGTATGGAAGAAATGATACAACTAAATATTAAATATGAATTTAAAGGTGTTGGGAACTATTGAGGCAAAACCTGTGACTAACTTTATGTCTAGAGATTAACAGTGAAGTGGAATTTTCCTAGACTCGTATTTCCCAATTATGTCTAATAACAAAATTCTCCTGGGTGGTGGAGGGCACGCGTGTGTGTGTGTGTGTGTGTGTGTGTGTTTGTGTGTGTGTGTTATAAAACACTTCCAGGCCCTTCCTGGAGAGATTCTGATTGAATAGGGTTGGGATGAGGCCCATGAGTTTGTATTTTTAACAAGTACACTATGATTCTTCTTATTAAGCATGTTTGGCAAACACTTGAGTGGGTGAAAGAGTTAGACTGGCAAATAGTGTCTATTGACTGCAGCTGCCAAGCAAAGCGTAGTACTTATGCTGTTTGACAGGGACTGTTTGCCATGCTAGTCAGGGGGTGAATTTATAATGATGATGATGGGGAATAGCCCTATTCATATATAACTGCGATGCTTCTTCATCATAACATCTAGTGTTTAGGACATACCAGATGTTGTGTTTATTTACCACATTTAGCATTTGTGATTATTAGTTGTATGTCTCATCTAATTTTTTATTTATTTTATTTGTTGTTTCAACAATAATACTTCTGGAAATAGTTTGATTTATGTAACTCTTATTTTATTTTTTAAATTCCTTAGTGTTGAAAGTATTACATATGTTCCCCTTTTCCAACATCTTATTTAAAAAAAAATGTTTTTATTGATTTGAGAGTGAGAGAGGAAGGGAGAGGGAGGACGAGAGAAAAACATCAATGTGAGAATACTGATTAGCTGCCCTCTACACACCTCTACTGAGGATGGAGTCCACACCCCTGGCATATGCCCTGGAATCATTGCAAGGGCCGACCCTCAACCAACTGAGCCATATGGGTCAGGGGTCATCTAATTTTTAAAAAATATTTATTTCATTTTATTATTATTTTTTTTACTGAGTTTTAGATAGTAAGGTAGAGAGAGAACATTGATGTGAGAGCAAAACATTGATAGGATAGGCTGCCTCCTGCATGCCTCCTACTTTTTTAAATTGAGTTCAATTTTTTAATTGAGTTTTGGAGAAAAAGCAGGCGCGGGGGAGAAAGAGAGAGAGAGAGAGAGAGAGAGAGAGAGAGAGAGAGAGAGAGAGAGAGAGATATCCATGTGAGAGAAACATCAATTGGTTGCCTTCATATGGGATCAAACTCACAACCTAGGTATGTGCCCTGACTAAGAATTGAGTCTGTGGCCTTTTGGTGCACAGGACAATGCTCCCACCGACTGAGTCCCCAGCAAGGGTTATGTCTCATCTAATTTTAATCTCATTGCATAGGTATGAGGAAACCAGGACTCTGAGAGTTATGACTTAACTAGCGTCAAATTTAGTGAGTGGGGGAGGTAAGATTTAAACCCAGACAATCTGTTGCCAGAGTTAACTCTCTTAACTGAAGTATGGATTTATTTGGTTCCCTCTTTCTTTGAAAAGGGTTTCCAATTCCAGGGTTCCTCAACCCCAGCATCCTTATAATAAGAAAACAATTCTGGTAAGTCACTTTTGGGAGTTTTGTGAAGGAACTATTGCCATTCACAATGAAATGTGTCCTCATCTATGCAGAGAGACACAAGTAGCCTGACTTGGTCCTAGAACATCCTCATTCTTAGATTCGCGTCTCCAGATATCAGCTGAAAATTGTACATAAAACCACCATCTCCTTCCCCCCCCCCCATCCCATTATATGAAGCCTCCCACACATACATTTTCTCGAAGCCAGGAAGTATCGTCACATGTGTTTTTACTTACTGACAGGCCTTTGGCAGGTTTAGCCGAGTGATAAGTTTTATGGTGACATCTGCCTGTCAGCCAGAGCTGCGGAGCGGAGGGTTTAGTCCAGGTGCTGATAATCGGAGGTGTTGACTGGGGGTCAACACCTCCGATTATCAGCACCTGGACTAAACCCTCCGGAGGTCAGGAGCCGGAGAGTGTGATTTACGCCTTGAGTCCTCAGGATTATAAACATGGAAGGTTTCTCTTTTCCTAGCCCTCCTCCCCCCAACCCCCATGTTTGAAAACAGACGAATTAATCTTAGTGTTGAGATCTGCTCACTCATGTTGCTCTTCCAGAAAGCGTCATGCAGAGAGGAAGACAGCAGTCAGGCAGTATCCTCAGCAAGATACTTGTTCTTCTGTGAGTCACTGTGGTTTTCACCCAAAACTCCCCTGCGAGCATCCTAGGCGTGCTTCAGTGTAGTTTCTCAGCCCACCCCCATAAAGCTTTTCTCTCCAGTGAAGTTTGAAACAAAGGGAAAAAGATAGTACTCATAATATGCTCTAGAATGTAACTCCATTGAAGCTTTCCCATCAGTCATACTGCAAACCTGTTCTCTCTGTTGCTCTCCAGATGTCCGAATAGATTGTGTCTGAGTAGACTTAATAGGAATGACATCGGATGGAGGCACGGACTCAACCTCCCATCTCCGGGGAGAGAAGACACTGGGAAATTCCTTCAGACGTTCTAGACAAAGGGGAACAGAAAGCCAAATTTAAAAAATAGATAATTTCACTCTTGTGAAAATGACTATCACTTTTTCTAAGTGGAATTCAGTCAAAACCTGTGATATTGTGATTGGAATAAATGTTCTCTTTTTTAGACAGAACTAGAGGATGCTCCCAGATTTCTTTCATCATTGCCTTTATGCTGTCTCTAGCAAAAGACATTCTTTCATTGCTGTGTCTACAGACAGAAATTCCAGACTGTTGGCAGTACCTCATTGGCTATGATAAGTCAGGAGTTGCTCTTTTAACAAGGTTTACACATTTATTATTGGAGATATCAATTTTGTAGGAAGAGCTTTTGGATCCAGATGTGAGATTTTTACAGTAGTTTAAAGTTTACATTTGAAGAGTGTGTAGGAGCTTTATTTTATGCCATTTCAGAAATTGGGAAATAGCCTAGTATAAAAGTTTACTTTAAGGATTATTTAGACATTTACATGTGGGAAGCAAAACTATTGTAAGGTCTTTCAGTTGTTCTACTGTTTCTTTTGGTCAGCAAATGGCATATATATGTTACAGTTTGTTGATATGAGCAGGGTTTATGTAAAACAGATACTTAAAGAGCAGTGTAAAATAGGATACAACCAAATGCAATTCTTTTTCTGTGGTGTGTTTTGTAGAAGATCAGGAAAGGGAGAGACGGATGAGGGTGGGTTAGTTGGAGGGATTGGAGCTGGAGGGTAAGTGTGACTAGGGCACAGAGTTATCACAGTGGTAGGAAGGAAGGTAGGTGAGCTGATCAATCTGGTTGTACCCAGGGCTATGACTTGAAAAAATTTTGCCTTCACCTGTCATTCTAAATCCTTCATAGCAGACCCCCATGGTGCCTGGGTCTCTGCTTACACCTTTGTCCAAAGTATTTCTCCTTCCTGGAATTTCTTTCTACCTTTTCTCCTCCCAATCCACTGTCATACTTCTCATGGCTGATAAGTGCCAGCACCCAGTGCCCTTGCTGCACAATTGTGCCTATTCCCTCCCCCGATCCCCCGCTTTCCTACAGTGCTTTCTGGTGGATTCCGTTATTGACGACACTTTGCTAGATGTGGTGCCCTGTGGTTTAAATGTATAATTTCTTCATTATAATAGCTTCACAAGTTAGGTAGTAATATTATTATTCATATTTTATAAATAAAAATTCCTGAGACTTTGGAAATTTAAATTTATCCAAGGTCCTCTAGCTAATACTAAGAATATGTACCTATTCTTTGCAAGGGTGGAGAATCAAAAGATACTATCTAGGTATTTGACTTTTAGAAGTTTTTATACACAAATATGAAAGAAGAAAATGAGACAAAAATAGACTTTGAAAAGGTCCCCCTGGATTTTGCTGAGCAATGGATAAAATGTACTCTTTGATTAAATAAATAAAGGATAAGTAATATGTTTAATTAAGAAAGAGTTAATTATACTAGAGTCAGGTTTTAGGAATGCATTGTCTCTTCTTTTCACTGGTGGCAGTGAACCTTCTTCCTAGCACATTTCAAAATGGCGAGGTGTACAGGGTGCTGGGTAGGGGAGAGTTATTGACCTTGTGCCCATGGTCCACTGCCCTTCTCTCTGGGGCAATGCCTCTTGTTTCCTGGGTTGCTAAATGCTTCTTTCACCACAGTGCTTATGCTTTCACCTGATGAACTTATGGTCCATTCTTTTTCATTTCTCTTACTGAGTACTCACTTGCGGGCTCCAGGCTTCTCTTGGCTCTTGCTGGACCATGAAACCCTGAGGTCTGGCACTAGGTCATGCCTGAGTGATCCACCTTGCAGATCGTGTTCCAGCACCACCTCAGTGTATGACAGTGATCTCTCTCCCTCGGAGAAGCTTCTTGGCCAGATTCTCAGCTGTGTCTGCGTCTGGTCTACCCCACAAAGTATTCCAATGCAGTTCAGGAAAGCTAACGCTCAGCAACTCCCTTGCTGCCAGTAAACTGTGGTTTTCTTTGATATGGCTTCATCCCAGTTCCATAAGAGTATCCTAAGACTCTCCAGTGAGAGAGGAGCTTGTGAGCATGGTGGGATTATGAGACGTAAAGGAGCGCTAACACTTGTCTACTCATCTCAGTTTCCTGTCATTCTCTCCTCCTTTCCCCCCAACTCTTCCAGTGTCAAAAATAGGCAGGATTCTTCCTTCCTCTTCCTCTCAGACCTTCCTTATGCAGAATTCTGTAGTTCAGCTCAGCAGAAATGGCAAAGGAAGTGATAAAGAGGCTTTATGCTATCTTCTCTCAAGAAATGATAACTTGATTTACTAAATTCTCATCTTTGCTGCAAAAACTTACTCTCTGAATGTTACAAGTTGAGTATTTGTTCTGTCTTGCTTTGCTTTTGCAATTATTCTCTGGTACATCTCATTCTCTCCACGATGGAAGGGTGGGACAGGTATGGGAAGAGGTCATGTGCTCAAAAAGTCAAAAGGGAAAAAAGCACAGTAACATTTCAAAGTATGTTTGTTAAAAGTGGTAAAAAGTGACTCAGGAAATTGACCCAGGATCTTTGAACCAGACTTTGTAGGATTAGTTCATAATATGCTTCCAACGATTCCTTCCAAAAGGGAGGTATGCCCAAACAGCATATCTGCCTCTTGGAAAGTTACAACAAATATTAGCTTATTAAATGTTCTGAAAAGTCTTGCATTAAAAAATGTATTTGTTAAATTTTGACTTTGGGGCTTAAAAATATTGTTAAATGCCTACTGATTCTTAGAGCTCAAAACCAAACAGAAATCAGAGATTTGAATGGCTGTTTATACTACTTGCTTTGTCATTTGAAAAATATTTTATTATTTTATTATTATTATTATTTTTTTTTTTGCCAAGGACCATTACTGAGTCTCTAAGAAGGCATCCCCCCCTCCCCCCCCCGCCCAAAGTTTAAGTTTATAATTCAAACCTGTTCATCTGGTATTTACTTTGAACTGCACTTCAGGTAGAAATAATTTTCTTTCGGAACTTATTTTTTGGCAGAGTAGTAGTTCGTGTGATGTGGAAACCATTGTGTAACACATATGCCTACGCAGTGAGCCTTCTGTTACTGGTAGATCCAGTTAGAATTTTCTCTTCCAATTAAATGTCAAATTCTGAAATGTTTCACTTGGCTATAGGCAAACAAATTCACTGGGGATCTCTTCTGGGCCAGCTTTCTGCAGACGAAGAGTGTAATATTAATAGTATTTATGTTTACATAATTCTGGAATTCATTATAGACAGAAAAGGCTAGGAGGTACATTGGCTGAAGTAATGTACCAACCAACAGTGCTTATTTGAGACTTTTTCTATGACATACAAAATGAGCAAATAAATATGTTGTAGCTGTTAAAGGGATAGATGAAGACTTAGAGTTATAGAAATAAGGACACACAGATTTTTGGAACTGGGAGGAGCTGAGCTAGTGTCTTTATATACCATGTATTGAAGCAGAGAAATGAGGTCCAGAGAAGTTAAATAATAGTACTGCAGTGAGCAATAAAATGTAAGTTTACTTTTCTAGTAAGCTGAATGATGATGTAACATGTAAGTAACTTTGTTTTTGGATAAAACACTACACTGAAACTCAAGGAATTTTATTTCTTTTAAGATCGTAAAACAAATTCACCTTATGGATGTTAAATCCTCCATTCTCTATCTATATTTTATTCACCGAAAGGAGGTATATTTGCAACACATAAATATGAGAATAGTTTATATTTTTATTTTGAAAATAAGAATATTTTATGATTGATGACAAATGGAAGCTTCACTTTGTTGCAGAAGTCTTTTTGTCCCCCAGATGGAATGGTTTGTATTGAGCCACTGGGAAATGAGCTGTATATCACACTTATACTGTTGCTCTCAACAGTTGCATTGGGTAGAAAAGTTACAGGATAAATATGTTGTTCTGATGGGATAAGAGAATTAATATGAGGAGTAGTGGGAAAACAGTGTGGGTGTAGATGAGACTCTGGCAAAACCCTAATATCCTCTGGAAATGAATGAATCTTTTATTTTGTCCTAAACTGATACTCTTTATGTTGAAATCTCCATGTCCTAATACATAGTAGCTACTGGAAAGTTATATGTAGAATGAATAAAGAAAATACATGAATGAATACATATAAATTTAGAAAATTGTAGCTAACAATAGTGTAACAAAAGGTGGTTTTCCATGTAATTAATACACTGAATTCTCTTACATTTAGTTGATATTTTTTTTTGCCTGGATATAGCAGTTCACCATACATATTGGAATCCAGTGCAGGACAATAAATATTTTTCTAAACAATACATTTTCAGAGATGACTGGTATCATTCAATTTAGCTTTATTCAAGGAAACCAGTCTTTTGTTATACACATGGGATGTTCTCCTTATTGTGCCATGTTGATCTTAGGGGCATATATAAAACTTAGAGGCCTGGTGCATGAAATTCGGGGGGCGGAAAAGGGCATGGTACCTCAGCCCAGCCTGCACCCTCTCCAATCTGGGAACCCTCTCACAGTCAAGGACTGCTGGCTCCCAACTGCTCACCTGCCTGCCTTCCTGATTGCCCCTAACCGCTTCTGCCTGCCAGCCTGATCACCCCCTAACCACTCCCCTGCCAGCCTGATTGATGCCTAACTGCTCCCTTGCCAGCCTGTTTGCCCCCAACTGCCCTCCCTTGCAGGCCTGCTCCCTCCCAAATGCCCTCCCCTGCTGGCCATCTTGTGGTGGCCATCTTGTGTCCACTTGAGGGCAGGATCTTTGACCACAAGGGGACAGCCATCTTGTGTGTTGGAGTGATGGTCAACTTGCATATTACTCTGTTACTAGATAGGATAGAGGCCTGGTGCATGGGTGGGGGCTAGCTGCTTTGCCCTGAAGGGAGTCTTGGATCAGGGTGGGGGTTCCTCGTCTAGGAGGCGGCCTGAACGAGGGGCCTATGGTGGTTTATAGGCCAGCCACACCCCCTGTCGACTCAAGAGGAAGCCCTGGTATCTGAGATTTATTTATCTTCTACAATTGAAACTTTGTAGCCTGGAGTGGAGCCAAGTCTCCTGCTGGCTCCATGGCAGCAGCCATTTATGTTGGAATTTATGTATCTTCTATAATTGAAACTTTGTAGCCTGGAGTGAAGGCCTGAGCTGGCCAGGGCTGCAGAAGCTCGGCTTACTTCATTGCCCAGGTCAACCCTAGCCTCCTGCTCTTCCAGCTCCTCCACCCTTGAGTGGAGGCTTGGGCCTGCCAGGGTGTGTGGAAAACTTGGCTTCCTCCATTGCCAGGGAAATCCAAGCCTCCCTCCTGCACTCTGTGGCCATAGCCATCTTGGTTGGGGTTAATTTGCTTACTCTCTCTGATTGGCTGGTGGGTGTGGCTATAGCAGAGTGATGGTTAATTTGCATATCACTCTTTTATTAGATTGGATAAACTCAGGCTGTGTCAAGGCACTTTTAACACTATTCATTGAATTCCGTCAGTGTACACAGTGAGTATATCTCAGGCCCAGAGTTAAGGGTCTTCATCCTAACTGGGAATTTGAACATACTTAATTAGTTGGCTCAGTCATTCACCTTGACCATGTTGTTAGTAGCAGACTAACTGCTGGCCTTTAAACTAATTACTTAAGCTCGAAGACTGTTTCCTAAGGAGCAATCAGAGCAATACCTGCCTCAGAGAGTTTGGGTGAGGATGCAATGGATCATTTGATTTGTCACAGTTCAGGAGGAATAATGAGAAATTCCTTCTTATTTGCGCTCCTCTGTATTATGTTACCACATTGCAGGTCAAAATATAATTAACTTAGTTATGCTTCCAATGTTTTGATATTCCTTTCATTACTTCTAGGGCTGCCAAATAAAATACAGGACGCCCAGTTAAACTTGAATCCCAGATAAACAACGAATAAATTTTTAGTATGAATTTGTCTCAAATATTGAATGAGACATACTTATACTAAAAAGTTACTCATGTTCATCTGAAATTCAAATTTAACTTAGTATCTAGTATTTTATTTGCCTACTCTGGCATCTTCATTACATGCTGAATTTTACATTACTAGCAATTGATATTCCTTTTTCTTATGACATTAAAGACATAACTATTACATAAGCTCATAATGAATAATAAATATACAATTGCTAGTAATTCATGCATTATAATATTATATAATTATGTAATATTATATAATGAAAGTCATATATAGTAAAATAATCAAAAAATATTTGATATAAAATTTTGGTATGGTTTTTATTATAAATGGATGTCTTAATTCCTTAATTTTTAAATTAAGAAACCATTGAGAGAGAGAGAGAGAGAGAGAGAGAGAGAGAGAGAGAGGATGAATCTCTTATTAGAGAATTTGTGAATGTAATTTGGATTATAAATAAATTAACTAATGAAAAGAATCACACTTAAGTAATTAAGAATAATTTAACATCAACAGGTGAAATGTAGTAACAGCAAATTCCACGAGTGTGTCAGACATACCTGGGACATTGTTATTGGAGACAATAACATCACGATATTTTTGTGGAGAATAGAAAGTAAATTCTACATTATGTTTAATGTAACTTTGTTTTCTGTTGCTTCAGCATTTAAAATAATAAATAGTTTGCCCCAACTCCAAATAGAAATAATTTTATTTGGGAACTATTTTTTGGTAAAATAGTTTAGAAGTATTTAGACATTTTTGGATTTGAAAATTAAAAACTGTAGATTTTTTATTGCAACATTGTTTTATTAATATTTGCAAATTTTTATTTTGTAGTTTTCTGTAATCATGACTTTGCAGCAATTCTAAAATTAAATGAACATCTTATTTGTTTTTAATGCTATTTTGAAGTTTTTTGCATGTTCTTTTCTATATAGGCATTTTGTATACAATATAAGAAATATTTTTCTTATGGAAAAACCAGACAAAAAAGGTACTCGTGGATCCATTACCCAAAGAAAATTACTGGTATCTTTTCAGTATTTTGGTCTTCATCTTTATCTCCTTATGTATTTTAGAATGGTCATAATTGTACTATCTATACAAATAAAAGGGTAATATGCTAATTAGACCGGATAGACTGAACATCTTCCGGATATCTTTCCGGATATCCTTCCAGATGTCCAGGATTGTGAGAGGGATGTCCGACTGCAGGTCTGGTCACCCCCAACTACCCCCTCTGCTGGCCTGGTCGCCCCCAACAATCCCCTCTGCTGGCCTGGTCTCCCCACGCAACCTGCTTGTTCAGCCGCTTAGTCATCCCTTGGGCCAGCTCTGGGTGGCTGGGCAGCCGACATACAAGGCTCGTTTGCACTTCAGGCCAGCCTTGAGCAGCTGGGGGCTCAGGGAACTGGAAGGACTCTAGAGGCAGGTGCTGGACCTGCCTGGGGGTAGGCCTGGCCGTGCCATGTGCCTGACACCCCAGCGGGGCTGAGGGGACTGGGTGCTGCCATCTTGTGACTGTGGGCACTAACATATTTGAGGGTGTGACAGTCAATGAGCACATTCCCTCCTTATTGGCTGTGGGCACCACCATCTTGGTGAGGGCGTGATGGTCAATTAGCATACTCCCTCTTTATTAGATAGGCTAGTCCTTCTCCCATTCATGTAATTGTCTCCATTTGCATACACCATCCCATCCCTCTGTGCCAGCTTGTAGAAAAGAGAACCAGGATTTACATGAAGAGTTTTGATCCTTCTCTTTCTAAAACACATTTGTTTTACTCTTCAAAAACAGTGGCCAAGAATCTGAAGGACTCAGAAATACCAGTCAGCTTTCTACAGTAGGAAAAAGTTTTTGCATAAAGCTAAATGCCCATCTGGTCTCCGACCGTATCCAAGATTCGACTTAAAGTACAGCCAAGTGTGTACCCACGAGGAGAGGGAGGGAAGTGGGGAGCCGTTGTTATTGCACTCTTGAACCTGAATTCTCCAGAGGAGCAAGTATGGGTCAGTCGCACTTCTCAGTGTATTGCAGTTGTCTAAAACCACAGAGGAGCAGGTGAATTTATGGCTTTTTTTGGACCCCAAAACAGGTTGGCAATGGACTAAGATTCAAATGGCATAGTGTTTTCTTTTCTGTCTTATGAGCTTTAAACTGAACTCTGGAGAAATGAGAAGGGAGTTTCATGAAAGCTGTTGTTCTCCATCTAGTTGTAGCTCTTTGAGGCACATTCTCTTGTCATTCTACACGTTGGCATTTATTTAGTTCCAAGCCAAAGTATTTTTACTGTTTTGCATCAATTTGTTCATTGCTTGTTGGGAATATACTGTTTTTAATGAGTGCCATATTCACTTAATTATGCTCAGAATGCTAAGCAATATGTAGAAATTTGAAAAAGCACATAACTTACAACACTATGAATAGATGTATAACTACATACTGCCAAAAGTTGAAGAAGTCGTTGTGTTCCTGTCTCGGAGAGTGATGTCTAATTATTTTCCAGGATTAGAGAATCAGTGCAACAGGAGAAGCTTGAAATTTGGTGTGTGAATGCAACTTGTGTTATGTTTCTATTCCAAGGTCAGAAATGCAGCAAGATTGGGATGTAATCAGATGTTTCATTACAGAGACAAAGCAAATGCAATATTATTTGTATTTTGTATGGCATGTAAAGCCAGGTTAAAAAGTCTATTCTCAAAATACACGAAATGTACTTCATACCTCAACCTCACCTACTAAAATGATGTTGGAAATTGGATATATAGGGTATCCCCAAAAATGTGTATACACCTTTAACAGCTGATAACTTACTTGGTTTTCACTCCTTTTCAGGTCTAACCGATTTGAAATACTGGTGAAGTCAGACTAAGCTTTGAACAAAGAAAATGTACCTTAAATTGCCACTAGACTTTTTCTATGGGGACATGTAAAAGATAAAGTTTAGGGTACAAAATCGGCAATAGTTGACAAATCGAGGGCACACAAATACTGAACAAGATGAATCTTGATGTTTGCGATTCCATTGCTTTGCGTAATCAGCAGTGCCTAGACCAGAATGGTCATCAGTTTGAAAATAGATATTGAACAAAACTTATTTCTGTAGATTCTTTTAAATTTTGAAAATGAACTGTGTGTTAATAAACACTGACTTTATACTCATTCAAAATGTGTATACATTTTGGGGGGGTACTCTGTAGTTGTTTTTTCCAATGTCTCTTCTCTTTAAGATTCTAAAGAAACAGACAAAAAGTAGTAGAACTGTAATAACAAAGGATGAAACAGTCTTAAATCTTCAAAAGAATAAAGCTGGGTTACTTATTTAAAAAAAGCTAAATTGTGTTTCTTGAAGCTCTTCCTTACAAGCAAAGCCAAAATAATATGCCAAGTATGCATTCCTACTGGGATGTACATGTCATTTTTCAACCTTGTGTGCTGAGTAGTTACCTCAGTGTCACGCACATAGTAGGGTGGTTAATGGATGCTAGTTGGGTTAGTTAGACATGATTGTTTAAAGCAGGGATCAACTATTTTATGTGTTGTATAAATTATATTTATTTTATAAGTTATATAGAAATGGCATGTGCTTTACATATATTTTTTATGCTTTATAATCTTATATATAAAGCAGGGATAAAATATCTGTATTTGTTATATATAATATAATATGTAATATATATGATGTTTATATAAAAATCTTTTATAGTGTCTAACATAGTGCTAGGAAGATTATGTAGAAGATTTACTGATTACAAGGAAAAATAAGATGTTCATATGATTCCTTATGAAATGAGAAAAAGTAGTAGAATAAAAGTGACTGAACACTTACTAACGTTTACAACTACGAATTTTAGACTCAACAAGTATACTTAGTTACAAAATTGCTAACTTCTGCATAACAAGGATATCCCAAAATGTGCAGTGCTTAACCTTTAGGAGAGATAGAAGTTTATTTCTTATTCACATAAGGTCCAAAACAGGTTTTCTGACCAATTACTGGTTCTCTGAAAGTGACTCAAAGACCCAGGCTAACCAAGGACCCAGGCTAATTATTTTCCATGTCTAACCTACATGGGGCTTATGTACATCAAGCCAACTGCAGGGAAATGGATGTTGGAGTCTCTCCCTCCATGTTAGAAGGTGCTTCACATCTCATTGGCTAGTCCTCCTCTAACTGCAGAGGACTGGGAATATAGTGTAGTGTGTGAGACTATACATAATCAGCGGCAACCCAGCCTTCTTAAATCACTGTTTCTTTTCGTTTGTGAATAAAACGATCTGGTTATTATACTCCAGTCTGGGCTGATTATTAAGAGAATTAATGGTTTTTAAAAAAATCAAGCTTATGCTGAATGTTTGAGTGCAAAACTCCTAATTTTAAGAACTGCTAAACTTCAATACCTTGGTCATGACAACTTTCTCCAGTGCCAGGGAGGGAACATTTGAATCCAAATATTTTCTCTGTATAAAAGGCCCACCCACAATAACATTCATTTGCAGAAGGAAATGATTTATTGCTCCCTGTGAATGAGTGCCAAAAAAAGTTTTCTACTGAAATATGGTGCCAGTGTTTCCATATAAACACAGTTTTACCGTATTCAGAGATGTGGAAATGTATTTTTTCATAGAATTTATAGGTTTTGAGATGTAAGGGGTCCTCATAAAGTCTTTGTGCACTTCACAGAACTTGAAAACATTTAACTTCTATAGTTCAAAAATGCATCTTCTAGAAATGATACAAACAATATCGAGAGGACATTTAAAGTTTTTTTTTTTTCTTCCAATTTATGTGGTCTGCTGACCAAAGGATATTGGCTTACTGTTCTCATTCATTTAACAAACATTCTTTTGGCACAAAATGTGCCCTGTGAGATAGGCACACGCTTATTCCTTAGCCCCCAGAATCTAAACTCATTTAAGGAAGAGAAGGTCTAAGCTGTGAACTCTAACATGATATCCATCCTATTATAGAGGGAATGGTGAAAGAGGAAGAGACTAATGTTTTTGAGGAAAGTTTATGAAGTTTTCACAGGGACGATAGCATATCATCTTGGCCTTGAATCATCAATTGGCATTAGCCTGGAATAGAAAGAGGTTAGAGAATTCAAGGCAATGGACAGGATGGGCAAAGTGACAGAAGTTTTGAAAATTCCTGGCATGATTGGGATCCTGGAATTAATTTCAAAAGGCTGGAGATTTAGCAATTTGGGGAGGGATTGTGGTGTGTGAGTCTTTTTCAATAGATTGAACTGGTTTTTATACATCATACTGAGCCTTTCTGCTTTTTCTTGTAGGCACTGGTTAGGTATGTGAGTTTTTATTGATTTCAGAGAAGAAGGGAGAGAAACAGAGCGATAGAAACATTAATGATGAGAGAGAATCATTGATTGTTTGCCTTCTGCATGCCCCACACAGGGGATTGAGCCCACTAGCTGCCTGGGCATGTGCCCTGACCAGGAATTGAACTGTGACCTCCAGGTTCATAGGTCGACACTCAGCCACTGAGCCATGCTGGCCAGGCGATATGTGAGTTTTTAATTTGAGCAATGATGTAGTCAGATCTGTATTTTAGAACAGTAACCTTGTTAGCTCTGCAAATGGTGTGTAAATGTTGAAAAGACCATAGGCTGGGAGAGTGCAATCATTGGGAGTGGAGAGCCCAAACTGGTTAGTAGAGAGAGCCCATGGGTAGAATTGCCAAAAGTTCATCATCAGTTTGTTTCTGAAAGTGTTTTTTTTTGGTTTGTCATGAAAAATTACAAAGATAATAATGAGTTAAATTGAGTAGCATATTTGACTCACACTTTAATAAATTTAAAAAAATACCTGGTTTATAGACTTTGCATTATGTATCAAATCCATGAAAACAAATAAAAATAAAAAATATACAAGAAGATTAAGACAATCTTTATTTATTTTTTTATTTTGATAATATTTTCTGTTTTACTTGAAGGCTTCTTCCTTTGCTTCACCTCATAAAGGGATTTTAACCATTGTCTAATTTTATTAATTAATGTATTAATCCTATATAATAAAAGGCTAATATGCAAATTGTCCCCTCAACTGAGAGTTTGACTGGAAGTTTGATCAGGGGGCGGGGCCAGCCAGCCAACTGACCCTGACCCCTCTCCTCAGCTAGCCTGGCCTGATTGGCCCCGATTGGGGTGGGACTGCGGGACCCCACCCATGCATGAATTCATGCACCCGGCCTCTAGTAATTACATAAATGTTTATGGAGCACGTGCATATGTTCAGAGATGATCTAGGTTGTGAAGAGAGGTTATACTACTCCTGCTTGCATGGAGTTTAATATTTGCTTAAGGGAGACAGCTAATATATCAAATAAACAAGAAAATCTATACAGTGGGCAAGTGGTAATAACCTATAACTAAAGTAGTGGAAGCCATGTGGCAACAGTTGAAGGGTCTGTTATTTCTAGACTCATCAAGGAGAGCCACTCAGAGAATGGAACACGTGAGGAGAGAGCCACAGGTCATGAGGAAACAAGCCATGGGACTCCTATAGGGATTTCCAAGTGCAGGGAACAGCCAGTGCCAAGACTGAGGTAGAAACCACTGGCGTACAGGTGAGGGTCACCAGGAATGGAAGTGTGGATGGAATAGTATGATGGGGAGGAAGAGGAGGTATGAGAGGGAATGGAGGCCAGATCACTGGAGCCTCAGTGGCTGCTCTTAGGATTTTGGCATTTTCTCTGAATTTAACAGCATAGGAGAGCTTTGAGTAGCGATGTGACATCATCTGATTGAAGTTTAAAAGGATAGCATTGGCTGCTGTGTTGGGAGTAGACTGCAGCCGGCCAAGGTGGAGGTGGTAAGGAGGTAAATTTGACTTTCTGTTAAGAGAGAAAATGGTGGCTTAGCTAGAGTGGAGAAGTGTTCAAATTCAGGCCATATATGTGGCAGATTGCATATAAGGATGACTCCCCTCCTGATGACTCCCCAAGTTTTTGGACTTTACAGCTAGAAGATGGAGTTAGCAGTGTCAAGATGGGGAAAGCAAGGATGTGAGGTGGAAATAGCAGGAGTTAAGTTTTGGGCATCTTTAAGTTGCTCTGTCTATAAGACATGCAGGCGGAAATGTGAGGTAGGCAGTTGTCAAGTAGATCACCTTGAAAGTCTGAAGGTTAGGGTAGAAGTCTGAGTATGCTGTGATTATATTTGGGAAGGGGGAGAGAGAGATAGAGTTAATTTAGAACTGGCGATGCAAAAACCTCAAGTGTCATCTGTTCATAAATATTTAACAATGAATAAGGATACGTTATAATGACCGACATTGTTTTTATAAAATTGTATTTCTCAGGGACCTCTTTCTGTTTTCATAATATTATCTTAAAATTATCTTTTTAAAACAGATTCTCATTTTCAGAGATCTGGAATTCGGTAAAGGGGAACTGGGAAGATGATTTCTCTTTACTTTGGGTTCAGAAAGCAAGCTTTCCTAGACCCACAGCGTGTTCCTGCCATACATAAACATTATGCTTACTAATTGTTTACCTATGTCCTTACCCTGCTTTCCAGGAATAAGCGTTTTTGACAGGGTCACACGGTGAGTGCCAAAAGCAGAACTGCGTGGTTGTTAGGAGTGTGGGCTCTGGAACACGTCCTGGCTCAGCAGTTTATTAGCTGGCTGTACTCAGGCACTTTTCTTACTGTCCCTCCACCTCGCTCTCCTTGTTAGTAAACTCACTTGACATAATGTAAGTGTAGGCTTGTTGTGAGGATTATGGACGTTAATGCATAAAAAGTCCTCAGAACAGCGCAGGGCATAGAGTAAGTGCATAAAGGTTAGCAATTACTATCTGCTGTTGGTGAAATGGTTACTATTTGCCGACATTTATACTGGGTCCTTTGCATATATATATATATATATATTTTTAAATATATTTTTATTGATTTTTTTACAGAGAGGAAGGGAGAGAGATAGAGAGCTAGAAACGTCGATGAGAGAGAAACACCGACCAGCTGCCTCTTGCACACCCCCTACCGGGGATGTGCCCGCAACCAACGTACATGCCCCTGACCGGAATTGAACCCGGGACCTTTCAGTCCGCAGACCGACGCTCTACCACTGAGCCAAACCGGTTTCGGCTCTTTGCATATATTATTGTACTATATAATGTTAAACTATATTTCTGCACTGAATATCTTTACTGCACAAAATAACAGCGTTCATGGGAAATTAAATTTAAAGAATTGTGTGACGTCTACACCTAAAATTAAGAAGGTCTTTTCATTTCTTATTTAGTCCCTCTGAGACCTGTTCACTTGCGTATTTAACGTATCTTTTTGGCAATTTTCTTTGTTGTAAAATGGTCATAATGATTATACATTTTAATATAACAAAAATTACATTATACAGTTATACCTCTGGATAGTTGGACTTTATAATAAGAACTGCTATATAATGTGAATTATGCATATTGTCCAGCAAGTAATTCTCATTTATTCCACTTAATTCCCAAGGTTAGTATATTCCTAAAAGTGGAGTTATTGGAAATTATTTTGTTTTCTTGCTCTAGAAACATTTTGCTAAATTTCTTCAAAAATGCAGCATATTCTCCTATTAGTGATGTATAGTCAATATTGGTATCAATATTAGTAATATTTTTATTTTGCTAATTTGGTGGTTATTAGTAATACTGGTAAATTGGTATTGTAATATTGGTAATATTATTTTTTGTTTTGGTAATTTGAGGGGACACTGTGCTCAAGTACATGGGTGCTGGAATTAGGCTGTCTGCATTCACATCCCAGAATTGCACCTGACTAGAAGTGTGAGTTTGGGAAAGGTACTTATCTATTCTAAGTATCAGTTTACTGGTCTGCAAAATGTGAAAATACCATAGTCTGCCTAATGTGGTTATTTTAAGAAGTCAATTAGATGATATGTATAAAAAGCACATAGTATCTGACATTTTATAAGTATCTGACATCTTACCTAATAATAGAGAAATATGTAAATTGACCATACCTACACTACGCCCACAGCCAATCAGAGTGAATATTCAAATTAACCAAACAAGGATGGCAGTTAATTTGCATATATACCTGGGTCCTGGGAACCTCCTAGGCACCCAGGTCACTCCTAGCTGGCCATTGGGCAGAGGCTTTAGGCTTGGGAAGGGGTCGAGCCTGTGATAGGAGGTTTGGGGTTGGGGACCCCCTTTGGGGCAGAGGCTTTAGGCTTGGGATTGAGCCTGGGATTGGAGGGAAGGGGGAAAAATCAATGGAAACATATCCTCAGGTTAGGATAAAAAGAAAAAGAAAGAAAGAAATGTCATATCCTATAAAAGACACATCTTGAAAATGCCTAAAGAATGTTGTCATTTTTTCATGGTGAAGGGACTGGAGTCCGTGTTGATGAAAATACCTTGGCGGCTGCAGCAGCTGGGTGATGAGGCTGGCGCCTTCCCCTGATCAGCCCTGTCGTCTCCCATAAAGGGAGGCCAGACTGAAGCTTAGGTCTGTTCCCAATGAAAGAGGGCCTAAGCCATCAGTAGGACATCCCCTGAGGGCTCCCAGTATGTGAGAGGGGGCAGGCTGGGCAGAGGGACCCCTCCCCAGTGCACAAATGTCATGCACCAGGCCTATAGTATTATTATAACACCTAATTATTTTATTTCTGTACTTTTGACTACTAACATGATCAATGATGTTGATTTCAAAACAGTTTTGATACTTATTTACATTTTTATTACTTTTAGATGGATTGTTTTCAATTGCCTTGGCCTATTTAATCCTAAACAATTAATATATTTTTCATAAGATGTAATATATATGTTGATATTTTATCTGTCATTTTGGCATTTTAAAATTTCTTTGGTATATTGGTTTTCCTTTCCTTTTATTTAAAAACTATATGTCATTACAAACCCTTCTTATATAGCTGATAGTCTAGTTCAGTGGTCGGCAAACTCATTAGTCAACAGAGTCAAATATCAACAGTACAACGATTGGAATTTCTTTTGAGAGCCAAATTTTTTAAATTTAAACTTCTTCTAATGCCACTTCTTCAAAATAGACTTGCCCAGGCTGTGGTATTTTGTGGAAGAGCCATACTCAAGGGGCCAAAGAGCAGCATGTGGCTTGCGAGCCGCAGTTTGCCAATCACGAATCTAGTTTATATTAGTATTTATATAATTTGAACTGTTGAATGTTCCTCTTTATTATATTTGGAATTTGTTATAAAATGTGAAATATGGTTTTAAATAGTCCTACATTGTTGACCATTATTCTTTACCATTATTTTCAATAGTTCAAGCTCTTTTTCCTATGGAAATAAAAAAGATGATATAAAAATGCTTCCCAATAAAAATCTGGCTATTGCATTGTTTACTATCCTTTATCTTCCAAAAGTGAAGTTTACAGGTGTTACAGTCATGCAGCTTAGAAAGCACTATTATTACGGAAAACAAAGCAGTCCAGGCTCATCCTACTCATAAAGTCTTTAGCTAGAAAAGAAAAGTGCAAGTCATTCTCTCCCCCCCCCCTCCCCCCCCCCCGCCTGTTTGTGTGAAGACGGTAATTTCACATCTGTAAAGCCTTTTGAGAATTCTTGGCCAGTATAGAAGACAACAGTTTAATTCTGAGAAAAATGTACTATAAATTCCTTAGAAAATTTGTCATCAAGCACTAAACTTTTCAAATACCGTGTGTTATTTTCCTTTCATAGTTTCAGAAATTTTCCCTTTTCGTTTTTTGATTACTCCCAATTCTGGCTTTCCCGTTTCTTACGTTGAGCCTTTGGCACATTAGCCTCAAGGCCTCAGTTTCTCATTTTTGTCTGCAAACTGGGAGTCCTAATATATCCCTGATGGGCATGGCTAATAATCAACTATATAGTACTTTGTTGCATTCAGCTGCTGTCATTCTGATTGATCAATGCCTGAGTCTCATTGGTTGTTAAATATGTTTATACTTTCCCCTGCTTCCGGGGTTACTGTGAGGATGAGATACAGTGTCTGCTGTTTGCTTCAGATTCAAGAGGGTGCTGATGGGAGATGCTTTTCAAGAGAAGGCCCACAGAGCCTGGTGGCTCCATCCTACTCCTCTGCCAGCCATGCTCATGAGGAGTTTCTCATACGGATGGAATGTGTTATATGCCTCAAATGCGTCGAGGTGGAAAAGAATGGAAACCGTAAATCGAGCTGGGTGGTTGTTAACTATTGCTTCGCACTAGGATCACCTGGGGGGCTTTTAAAAGTGAAGTTAGAAACTCTGACATGGGGCCCAGGCAGTCCCTGATTACCAAGCTCTGCGGATGATTCTGTTGTTAATCTAGGTTTGAGGACAAATACTCCGGGTTATTTTTCTGTGATAAAAGCAGTACTGCTCTTTGAATTCTCTCTCTATTTGATCACTTTATTAGGACTCCTTTCTAGATGTCCCTGTGGTCAGTTCCTTATAGTACCTTTGTCGCCTGCTTTTATTTATACACTTGCTATTTTAGTGTAGCCTTCTGGGTTTCCTTCTTTATTCATAATAATAATATCCAATATTTATATGTTGCTAATTTTGTGTCAGGCTCTAAGGACTCTCTATATTTAACTCATTTAATTTCCATGAGAACTACACGGGATAAGCACTATGATCACCCCCATTTTTACATGTGAGGAAACTGAGGCACAAAGGGGCTAAATGCCTTGCTCAGGGCTTCACAGCTAATAAGAGACAGAGCTGGACCTCAAGGGTAGAGTCTGAGCTCTTAGCTTCCAGGCTATACTCTCTCTGTAGTTGTCCCCGGGACTGTTCTGGGTGCTGAGATGAAAGCATCGGTTCTCAGATGGAACAGCTGCACTCGGTGGAACATACTAAATTTAGTGGAATTGTAAGTGTGCTCCTGATTTTTTAGTCAAGATCCTGTGTTTTAGCAAATCCTCTAGCCCTAAGCTATTTCCTTACCCCGCACAATTACTTACTATCCTATCTAATAAAAGCGTAATACAAATTGACCATCACTCCAAGACACAAGATGGCCGCCCCCATGTGGACACAGATGGCTGCCACAAGATGGCTGGCAGAGGAGGGCAGTTGTGGGCAGTTGGGGTTGACCAGGCCTGCAGTGGAGGACAGGGGGGGGGGGACCCAGGCCTGCAGGAGAGGGCAGTTTGGAGGGACCAGGCCTATAGTGGAGGGTAGTTGGGGGGTCAGGCCTACATGGGAGAGCAGTTAGGGGTGACCAGGTCAGCAGGGAAGGGCAGTTGGGGGTGACTGGGACAGCAGGGGAGGGCAGTTGGGGGTGACCAGGCCAGCAGAGAGGGAAGTTGGGGGTGACCAGGCCTGCAGGAGAGGACAGTTAGGGGTGACTAGACTGGTCGGGGAGGGCAATTAGGGGCAATCGGGCTGGCCAGGGAGCACTTAGGCATTGATCAGGCTGGCAGAGAAGTGGTTAGGGGGTGATCAGGCTGGCAGGCAGAAGTGGTTGGGGGCAATCAGGTAGAAGCAGGTGAACTGTTTGGAGCCAGCAGTCTTGGATTGTGAGAGGGATGTCTGACTGCCCGTTTAGGCCTGATCCCACTGGGTCCCAGATTGGAGAGGGTGCAGGCTGTGCAGAGGCCCCCCCCCCACCTACCTCTCCCCCCCCCCCCACGAGTTTTATGCATCAGGCCTCTAGTTGTTTATAATTGAAAATACATAGTATTCCTACTTCAAGAAATGTTTTATTAGTCTAGCCTGATTTGGAGGTGAATAAGTGGTTATTTATAGAAAAAAAATCCCATATCCACCTTTTAAGTCTGTTTAATTTTCTCTTATAGGGTTAGTTTTGGGCCGGAGGGTACAAATTTATAGTTAGAACTTGCTCAGTCCTCTCAGGGAGAATGGCTTTAACATATTCCATCCCCCCTTCCCCCCCTCCCCCCCCTACTGGACAAAAGTCAAGTATTCAGACCTTTCTTAACCTTCCTTACAACTTGTCTTTGTGGCATCTCATTCTCTCTGAGCCCTGTTAAATGACACAAGTGGCTAATGAACTAATTTGAGCTAAAGTATTGGCGGATAATAGCTTCAAGAGCTACCCGCTCTGATTCCAGTTGCATTTTAGCAGGCGGTTCTTCGTGAGCTCCAAAGCAGGAACCAGCCGTGTGGGAATCCAGGCGCTGGGCACAGCCAATGGAATTATTCTTAGCTCAGGCGCCCTTTCATCACTCCCTCCAGCAACACCACTTAAGCAGCTGCTTACTCTGCGTGTGTGTAAACAAGTTCTTCCCCTCCTCCCCCAGGACCTAGATGTGAGCCCCTTATTCAAGACTTCACAAATACAGCATTGGGGGGGGCCTACCTCTCTAATCTGGATGCTCTTGAGATTTTCAAGTACATGCTGACAGAGGTTTTATGGGACTATGTAAGTGTCTGCTTCATGCTGAGAAGGAAGTTTTTAACAGGGAGCTCACGCAGTACTGTACATTTGGACACAGTTGGTCAGACCTTAACAGTGGAACAGAATTTACTTATTGATTTTTTTATTTTTTAAAGGTTGGCTTGAACACATTTTATTCAGTTGTAGTTAGAGGAATGCTTTCCTGCCAAAAGGTACAGTTCTGGGAACAGACTGTCACTCTGATCTAAGCTTTTATTCTTTCCTTCTCATTCTCCTTAGCACCATCTTCCCTCCTCCCCCATGATTAGTGAGTAGCTAAATGAATAGAAATTTCCTGGGTTTATTTTCAGTGTTTACAGACAAAACTGTAGGATCCTTGAAGCTTGGGAAACACATCTTGTTCTGAGTTCTGCTCCACTACCTCCCCCAGTGAGGCCCATGGAGATCCTCCTGATACACCTGAGCAAAGAGGTCAGGGAAGCTAGAGGAAGTCTACGAGGATGCTCAGCCTTGACTCTGCGGAGCAGGAATTTTAGTCAGGTGGTCCGATTCTGAAGTCTGTGGCATAACTTCACAAAAAAGTAAGTTATTCCATGAATCTAAAAAACCACGGGGACATATGTCACCCACAGTAGACCTTTGCTTTCTTGGAGAGCTTTGCAGAGCCCATGACTCGGAGCCCTTTGCCAACGGATGGAGCCTGATTGCTGCCTCCTTTTCTGTGGGACTGGAACCTCCCCCAGGACAGGGAGAGCGCTCTGTTCGTAGTCTGTTCCCGGGACCGTGCAGACTGCTCCGTGGAAAAGTGTTTTGTAAGTGACGTGATGTGTGATTCAAACATTTTTCTCATAAAGTTACAGCCGTGACTTGCATCAACAACAGAAGCCTTTTCTCTGGGTACTTGAAAGAGACGAGAACTTTTAAGGAGCCTAACGTGCTCTCAGAGGGCTTGTTGTACCTGGGATTCTAAACTCAGGTTGTAAAACACCAATGACAAAGTCAGAAATGTGAGTATATTTTCAGTTTTATAGGCAGTAACAGAATTGCGTAGATACCTAATCAAATGGACACTCAGAAACCTCATGTATTAGAGGAGTAAATGTAAACCAATTAGGAAAAAAGAACCCAATTCATTCTACTTGAAGCACTCACTCCCCCAAAGAACTAAAATTGGAGTTTTAAAAAATAAGGTATTCCCAATAATCAGAATTATGGATTCGGAGAGAGAGCGCTAGAGCTCACAGCGCACTGTAACTCATCCCAGCTGGGACAGGCTCGCCATGGCCCTTCCTCAGATTTTACCTAGAAGCCTTAAAAGAATCTGTTTATAAACTGGAACCAATACTTAAGTGTCACTGGATTAACACTTCAGAATTTCATGTTTACACATCTATTTCACAACTCTCTTTAATATGCTTTAAAGCTGGCTGAGACTTATTTATGTGTTACACATCTATACTGGGCTCCATAATCTATAGCTACTTTTTTTTGGGGAAATTAAATTTATTGCCACAGAAAATAGTGGCGAAAAAGAAGCCAAAAGGTGTTGCAACCTTCTAATTGGAAACATGTATTCTGTAACTAGTGAGCATTACTAAGCACTTAAGAGGTAAGTTTAATTTTGCATATTTGATGTTTAATACTAACAAAAAATAAAGATTTAAAAATATTGCTAGTAAAATTTTCTCAAAAATAATTTTGGTTAAGATTATATATATATATATATATATATATATATATGCACATATATAATATGTGTATATATAATTTAAAAAAAACTCAAAACACTCTAAGCTTTCATCCCAAATGGAATTTATTAAAAAAATGTTATGTTTTGGCTTAAGATAATGTTGGAACTGGTTCCTGTCTGTAAGGATCTTAAGACAATGAGATCAATAGAGTTCAGTAAGAAGCAGTACCCATGAGTGTTTGAAGTGAATTCCACAAAACTCTGGAGTTCCTACTGTTTGTGAGGCATTGTGCGAGGCTCTATGGATATAGGAAAGGACACGCTACAAGTGCTAAACTGTATGGATTTAATTATAACTGTAATAAGGACAAGGCTCATACATGTTCTGTGGCCTGGGAGGAGCCGTGTTGTCAGCAGCCAGTTAAAAGAATAGGCTGCTTGTGGTCCATGCGTCTGTTGAGGTGAAGGTAAGGGACTCTGCCTACCGCCTCTGTTCCCCCTCCCACCCGAATGCGACACGCCCCTCTGTGAGCTGGTACAGCGCTCCCTGGCAGCACTTGTGTGGTGACTGCTTACCTGTCTGATTTTTTAACTGGACTTGGAGCTCCTTAGGTTCCCAGGCACATTGAGCATTGTTAATGGTGGTTGGTCGGATGGGTAATGGATAAGGTGACCAGACGTCCCGCTTTTGGCGGGACAGTCCCTGTTTTGAACAATTTGTCCTGCGTCCTGCAGCGTTTCGAAAAAGTTCCGATTTTTGGAAAGATTAGAATAAGTTGGAAAGAACATGGGAAATTGAAAAAGAGAGAAGAAAGACTAGGAAGAAGGTGGGCAGGGTAGAATAGAAAGAAAGGAGGAGATATAAGAGAGATTAAGAGATGGCTTACGTCCTCTTTCCTGTCCTTTTCGATAACACTAACTGGACTCCTGTCCCTGGGGTTGAGGAGTGGCTTTACAGCTGGGTTTGGGCTGAGGTGGGTCCCCGAAGGTTATGGAAATGCCAGTACCGTAGGCATGATACCTACGTGTGGGTGCATTGCAGGAATGCCAGCTAAGCCAGGCAGTGGGGGGACCTGTTCCCTATAGTTGGTCTCCTGAATAAGCAGCTTCTCCTCATCAGCTGCCGAGCCAGTGAAGGACAGACACACCAAGACCTTTCTGGCGTCATGCTCTCCAGCCCAGTGTTCTTCCCACAATGCTGTGGTGCAGCCCCTGTCAGCCAAACTGTGGCTGATGATTACGTTTGAATGGGAAATCCTATTCCTGAGGTGTGTACTTCAGGAGGATACTGGTAATATTTTAGCCTCCTAGTTAAAAGAGCATTCACGGGAAAAAATATGTGTCTTCAGGTTAATGTTTGGTGTTAACGTTTGGCAAACGTTTCCCCAGGCAGCCCCCGCTGTCCCATGCCGTAGGCTTTCCTGTCAATCAGAAACTCTTCGAAATGCTCAGTTGAAGTATTTTGGCATCACCTGTCATGGAGGGAGGCTGTGTGGAACTCACTGAAGCGCAGCGTACGTTTTTAAAGCATCCTGAGGCAAAGCTACGTTTCAAGATTTTGTTGAAAACGAGAGTGGCCTGGACAAAGGGAAGGGCTCTTTGCTGTTGAGGGTTGTGGGAAGACTGACTGAATGGAAAATGAGCTCTGGTTCCCTTCTCTCCTGTGCTTCTCTCCTGGTGGGCGGCCAGGCTCCCTGGGTCGGGGTGCGTGAGCTATGGGGAAAAGTGGGGGCAGATCTGTTTCTAGGCCGGTGCTTTGAGGATCTCTGCCCCCACTTCAGGGAGCCAGTGGCTGGAAAGTGATTCTGAGAGATTAGCTGGCAGACGAGAAGAAGATATTGGTTACGGTTTGAAGAAAAAGTAAAAAGAATGGACTCCCTGCATAGCATGCATCACACCGTGAGCCCGTCACTGCACACACAGCCCAGCCTCCCATGTGCCAGAGAGCTGACCCTGCCCGTGCTTCCCAGGCTGGTTTCTGCCTGAGACAGGAACTAGAGGAAAGGCTCCATGTACCGCTCTGAGCATGGCTAAGATGGGAGGACATTTATCTTGGTGTCTTTTTAGTTTTTAAGAGTTGAAAGTCTCACTTGTTGTTTACATTTCTTTCAAAACTGTAGTGAAGGGAAATTAAATGCCTAATGGAGCTACTCATTCAAGTGGTTCACAGTTTAAAGCATTTTTGTTTGGATGTTGATGCATTAGCTTGCAGTATAATTCTGATTGGCCTCACCAGGGCCAGGACTTGCCCCGACATCCATCTATTCAGCAGGAAGCTGAGGAAACCTTCCCACCGTAACTTTTTCCTTCCTTGTGATCTCCCCAGTTAAGAGGATACTCCTTTCTTTGGGATGTCGGACTGCCGGCTTCAGCTCAGTCCCTGCAGGCCAGGCTGAGGGACCGCAGGCTGCGGGTATCAGGCTGAAACCAGCAGTCTGACATCCCTCGAGAGATGTAGTAGTGCCTGAAGCGGCAGGTGGCCGAGGAGGAGCCCGCGCCCAGGCCTGGCGCCTGCATCTCCTGCTTATGCTGGCCCTGCTGCCACTGCTGCTCAGTAAACTCGCTGAGTGGCGCTCCCCCTGTGGGAGCACACTGACCAACCAGGGAACAGTCCTGCACTGAGCATCTGCCCCCTTGTGATCAGTGTGCATCATAGCAACTGGTCCCTTTGGCTTTTATATATATAGATCAGAGGCCCCATGCCCTCAATTTGTGCAAGGGGCTCTGCCCTCACAGCTCCTCCCAGTCTCTGCGGGCCCTCGCAGCCCAGGCTTCATCCAGAAGGATGTCTCCAGGTCATTCTGCTGTTTCGTCTAATTAGCATATTAGCTCTTTATTATATAGGATGTTTGAGTCACAGAAAACTTTTCTGTTAATTCAGGAAAACACTAGGAGAAACTTGGTGGTAGATTTTTGAGTAAACACATTTTAATATTAGGCAAATTTCTGTTTTGGTCTGTAAATTTGAAGCTATATATAACGTTCAAATTACTGTCCAGTTTGTATTTTCTAAAAAAATTAGTTACTGAATGTTTTAGATATGAATGGAGCCCTTGAGTCAGTTTAACTAATCCAAATGGACATTTGGTATATCAGAATAATTTTTCATACAGAGAGAAAATTCCAATTCAGACTGACTTGAACAAGAAAGGAGTTTATAATCTCTCTTCAGTGGAGGTCAGGTGCCAGAGCTGATTGGTACAGATGAGAGGCTCAATAATTTTATGGCCGACTTGGATGTTGTGGCGGTAGTTCACCTATAGTATCTGACAGTCTATGTTGACCCCATCATTTTGCTAATAGCTTCACACACCGTCTTCAGAGATGGGAACATTTTACAAGGAAGAACAGGTGCCATCCTTCTGTCTGTGTCTTTCTAGGTACGGAAGAAATCTTGCCCAGAGCCTCAGAGACGACTTGTCCTCTCTCTCTCTCTCTCTCTCTCTCTCTCTCTCTCTCTCTCTCTTTTTTTTTTTTAAATATATTTTATTGATTTTTTACAGAGAGGAGGAGAGAGGGATAGAGAGCTAGAAACGTCGATGAGAGAGAAACATTGACCAGCTGCCTCCTGCACACCTCCCACTGGGGATGTGCCCGCAACCAATGTACATGCCCCTGACCGGAATCGAACCTGGGACCTTTCAGTCTGCAGACCGATGCCCTACCAATGAGCCAAACCGGTTTTGGCAAGACTTGTCCTCTCTTATTAGAAAACATCAGGCCACTTGCCCATTCATCATTGAAAAGGAAATGAATGACAATGACTGGCTTATACTTAACATTTGTGTTAAAATAGATGTTGGGGAGTAAATCAAAGTGGCTGCTCGAGAAGAGATAAATCTATACTGCTTATGTACAAATGTCAGAGTGCTTTGCCAAATGTGAAAGCAAAATGTATTTCATTGCATATCAGTGAAAATAGTTGTATAAGAAAAAACAAAACCAAATCTGATAAATATATATTACTTTTGTAGAGAAATTTAAAAAATACGACAATAAAGGAACATTTTTTCTCTGGTTTTCTGAACTTTGTAGCCACATACATGATAACATTTCTTTTTTATTTCATGCCTTGAATTAGGGTATTACTTTCCCCTCCATGTCATTAATAACTGGGACAGGGTGTAAAAGTTTGTTTTTACTTGTGTGAAAAATATTTTAAACATTTGTAAGAAAACAATATGAAATATTTTCTTTTTTTTTGTTTGTTAATCCTCACCTGAGCACATTTTTCACATTGATTATTAGAGAGAGTGAAAGGGTGGAGGAGAAGGGAGAGAGAGACAAGAAACAGAGAGAGAGAGAGAGAGAGAGAGAGAGAGAGAGAGAAGAGGAGAGGAGAGGAGAGAGGAGAGGAGAGGAGAGGAGAGGAGAGGAGAGGGAAGAGAGGAGAGGAGAGGAGAGGAGAGGAGAGGAGAGGAGAGGAGAGGAGAGGAGAGGAGAGGGAAGAGAGGAGAGGAGAGGAGAGGAGAGGAGAGGAGAGGGAAGAGAGAAGAGAGAGAAATATTGATATATCAATCTGAGAGAGACAGATTGGTTACCTCCCATACTCACCCCTGCTGGGGCAAGGGATCAAACCTTACCTAGGTGTGTGCCCTTGACCTGGAATCGAACCTGCGACCCTTTGGTACACAGGCCAACGTTCCAATCATTGAGCAACACTGGCCAGGGCCATAGTTTGTTTATTTTCTTTGATTATAGCTAGTCAAGAGATAAATGACTTGACAGAATGGCACTGAACTTGGAACTTAGATTTTTGAAGACGCATTGTGAAGCCTAAATGAAACATTAGTTACTTAAATATGAAGTAAGTAGAAATCTCACAGGAGGCTTCTGGCTGCAGCCTGTTGGTAGTAGAGTTTATAGCTGGTGAAGAATGTTAAGGTTAAGTCAGGGTTGAAGGGATATTGCAGATGTTATTCTTCTGTCAAGTGCAGCCATTTGCACACCTGCAACATTGGGGTCTTCTTTCAGTGTGCATAAAAAGCTCACCAGGGGCCAGACTGTTTCCAGATTTACTTCCTGCTCACTTTGTTCTCTTCCCCACTGTGCTTTTCTGCTGTGTCCTCACGCTCATTTGTGTAAGCCATTTTCATAAGGGATGTTGTTCCTGTGGAGTTTAGATTTTCTTGTAATATAAATTGAGATTTATATGAAAGAGATTGAGATTCCTATTGAAAGTTTTTTTTCTTCTTTTTTTCATTTAATTGTCCTTACAATTAATAAGGTGATTATAAAGGGAAACTAGTAAATGTATTCTTTGGGGAACACCAGTGAAGGAGGAACATCTGGAAAGTTCTGTGCAATAATAAAAATGGAAACAGATGCATAATCGCTACCCTGCCTCCTGTCAGAGTCTCTGTTATTAGTAATTTAGGAAAAATTTTATTCTGTCTACCCACGACGAAAGGTAAATACATAGTCATAATATTAAATTGTTGAAACTGAACTCAATACTTTTATACTAAACTTAGAGATTTCAGTGAAAGGAATCTTATATTTCCAAGGGTAACAGTTTTTGCCAGTAAAATGCAGGAATTAAAATATAGTAACTGTGATATGACTTGCCTAACAGATGTAAATTCTTTAACCAAAATAATTTACATGATTTAAAAAAAATGCAGCATATTGCTACTTTCAAAATGATATAATTATAAAAATAAACCCAAATTACTGAATTGTAAAAAAAAAAAAGCTTATGGATTTTTAGGAAGTAATTTTTCTAATATAAAATATAACCTCATTTGGCTCATTAAATGAATGCTCTTCCTAAAATGACATTCTATGTAGTAGGTGCTCTCTTTGCCCCATTTCTTTTTATTTTTGAAAAAGTCTATATTGTTGTATTACAAATGTTGTGTCTCTTCTCCACCCCCCCACCCCATTTGAACCCACCACTAGCCCTCACCACACTATTGTCTGTATCCATGGGTTATGAATATATGAATATATGCATGCAAGTCCTTTGGTTGATCACTTCTCACCCACCTTCCTTCTGAGATTCCGTAGTCTATTCCATGCTTCGATGTCTCTGGATCTATTTTGTTCATCAGTTTATTTTGTTCATTAGTGAGATCATGTGATACTTGTGTTTCTTTGACCAGCTTATTTCCCTTAGCACGATGCTCTACAGGTGCTCCATGCTGTCCCAAAGGGCAAGGGACCCTTCTTGTTTACTGCTGCACAGTACTCCATGTGGTATATGTACCACAGCTTCTTGTCTTCATTTCATTTAGCTCTTCTTCTGGAGAATTCTCTTGTTCTTTCATTTGGGGCTTTTCTTTTTGTCTCCCATTTTAGCTGCCTGTTTGGGTATGTATTAGGTAGATATGCTAAGACTCCCAGTCTCTGGTGCAGGACAGTGTCAGAAGCTGTTTGTGACTGGCCCTGCATGTCACTTGGAGCTATAGCTTGTGGTTCCTCCTGCTAGGCCTGGGTGCCTTTGGAAAGGACCACGATGTACACCAAGGTCGGTTTTCCTAGTCCAGGGTCCAGAAGGAGTGAGGCAAATGCTCAAAGCCTCCAGAGACCCACCTCTGCCTACAGTCTGGCTGTTACTCTGGACCTCTTAATTTGCCTCAGGCTATGGACTCCACAGGGTGGGTGAGAGTTCTCCAGCAGAGTAAGGCGATGGCTTCTCCCCAGGCAAAGCTGGCTAGGTGGTGAAAGTCTGCAGGAGAAAGATGTCCTCTGCAGTAAGAAGGAATGACTCAGCAGAGGAAATGGGGGGTGGCTGCCCTCTGAGCTCCAACCCCAGAACTCCCAACCCTGGACTCCCCTCACACAGCTCTAGTCCACTCTGCCCTCCCTCTGCCAGAGCCCAAGATGAGTGGCTGTGCACAACATGTTATGCATTGACCCCTTAAGAGGGTACTGAAGTTCCAACTGTCTCTCCTGCAGACAGCAACCCTGCTGCTTTTCACAGCCAGATGTTGTGGGTATCCTTCTCGGTTCTGATGCTCTGGGATGGGGGTTGGGGGGTCCTGCTTGGGGTTTAGATGCTCTGGGTGGGAACCCCCAACAGCTGAGATAACCCTCCGGAACTTCAGCTGCTGTTGCGAGAGCCCAGCCAGCCCTTTGGTGCCTCTGCCCTTCCTGCCTGTGTCTGTGCAGTCTCCACTTTCGGTCCTTGGTTGTCAGGGTTCTCTCCAGCTAGTTTTCAGCTGATTATTCAGGATATTTTTTTCCTCTGTTTTAGTGATAATTCCAGATTGGTCCTCTCTGCCCACTTCTAACCCCCCACTGTGTTTCTTTGGTTGTGTTGTTTGACACTGGAACAGCAAAAGCATCTTCTTTTGTAGGATAAGAGTTTCCAGGGCTAGTTCCTCTGTCTTGATCTTAATCTGATGATGTTATGTAAGGCCATATTGCCCTTTGGAAATCTAAATAATCCTTAAAAAATCAAGTTTATATAGAGGACTAAGCTTCCTCAAACATATTATGTTTCTGGGATTTTTGAAATTGCTGCCTGCCAGTCTTTTACTCGTAAATTCAACAAATATGTATGGAATACCTATAGTGCGCCAGGCAAAAATCTTCTTCACTGAGTTTACATTCTTTAAAGCCTATTAAATATTCACTGATGCCTGTTTTTAAAAAAAGTATTTTTATTTATTTCAGAGAGGAAGGGAGAAGGAGAGAAAGATAGAAACATTAACAATCATTGATCGGCTGCCTCCAGCATGCCTCACCCTGGGGATTGAGCCTGCAGCCCAGGCATGTGTCCTTGACTGAAGGAATCTGGGACCCTTCAGTCCTCAGGCCAATACTCTCTCCCCTGATCCAAACTGGCTATAGGGCCACTGGTGCCTTCTTTAAGAGTTAAGTCTTTTCTTTCTCTTTATTTCCCTAGAAATTCATTCTTGCTATTCTTATGGCAGCCAGCAGTGCTTAGCTTTTAATACAGCACTATTCATGCTCTATAGCACTGACCTTTCACTATACAATGAAAGATTTTAAATGTGTAATCACGGTTTTTGTGATTAAAAGGAAGGTGGAAAAAAAAAAGTTGCTGGATAAGATGAACAGGATGAGTATAAAAGTTACCAAAGAGGCGGTGCAATGTACTAGAGAGATGACTAGGATGTGTGTCAAAAGACATGTCATAACTTAGTTCCATAAGCTGGTGACTCATCCTGTTGTTCTTTTCTAGGTGATCTAACTCACGGTAACACACAGGGAGGAATGCCACACAGTTTTACACAAGGTCTTTATAGTAGATAGGGTCACGCGTGAGAAAACATTTTGACCTGAATGTGCTTAAGGCCTTTTATTCCATTGCTTTAAATATTTAGTTAGTAAATGTGAACAAATAATATAGATTTGTGGCTGTCAGTATTTCAGATTCAAAACAATGTTAAATTATGCATAACTTTTAATTAATGGATTGATGATTGAAGCATTATGAGAACCTGGTATTTACCTCATACCACCAAGCACAAAAATTAGCTTTGCAAGAAAGGGTATTCATGGTTGGATGAACCACGCCTGATCTGAAGTTGAGATGCTGTTATTTTATTTGGACAGGATTCATACGTGGTAAGAAGTTGGATTGTTTCCAAGGACGGAATTATTTTCTGCTGAAATATATTTTAAGAAACAGTTCTAAAGAGGCAAATGTCGATTTTTCCGAAGTGTATTTATTCCTCAGAGCGTGGTAAGATGTTAATAATTGTTCTTTGATTAAAGGATTTCAGGGTTAAATAATTTTGTTTGGTAAACAATCTACAACTGTTAATTTACAGCAGAACTTTTCAGAGCTTTTAATATGCTAATGTGCACAGTGAAACTTTAAGAGGGTATCCAGACGGAATATGTTGCATTCTCTTTAAAAGTATTTCAGAATGGATATTTTCATCTCACAAAACATCTACTAACAACACCCTAAGGGATTGTGGTCCAAGACCCGCAGACCCCACCATCATCGGGGTCCCTCCCCCACATTCTGCCTCAGAATTCCTGGAGGTGGGGCCCAGCAGTCTGTCTTAACAAGCCCTCCAGGTGACTCTGATGCATGTGAGAATCACTGCACTGTGTTTCTGGAACATACTTTGGAAAATAAAGATCTAATGAACTTAAACTATATATGCTTTTAAAATAAAGCCAGCATTCTGTTCTGAGTGGGGATGTTTAGATCTCAACTTTTCATGCAAGGGTGTGAGAGTGTGTGTGTGTGTGTGTGTGTGTGTGAAACCATCAAAGGAGAAAAAAGTAAATGTATGCTTGCCAAGTAGCATAGGTGTGGTAGAATAAAAAAAGGTGTTGAAAGTTTATGATTCAGGGTTTAGTAAAAGTGGAGTTGGATTAGCTTTCGATTGTGCATCTGACCTTACGCACCACACCCTGACTCCTTTAGATTTATGCTTCCATGTATTGAAGAAGTGCATGCTTGCACACCGTGGATTAGAAAGAATTTCTCAGGATTTTAATTTTCATGAGGAGCTTTGCTTTTATCCTTTTTTTTTTTTTTTTTTTTTTTTTTTTAAAAGCTTCTTGACTCCCTCCATTTATTCCAGCAGGTCATAATTTCCTTACAATGTTGGCTCTTAGGAAATTCTTTCAACAATTACTTACTGGCTTAGTAGGGGCTTGGTGGGCACTGTGCTAAGTGCTGCACTATGTTGGTAAACAGGGTGCTGACCATCAAGCAGCTTGTTGTGTATGGGACGGCAGAGGCAAGGACACCGTGTTGTCTAAGGAGAGACGTGCTCTAGTAAGAAGTCCAAGATGCTGGGTGAGAAGGGGGGGCACACAGCCTAGACCTGGGGCATTGTGGAAAGTTCCTCAACAGAAATGCAGAATAAAATACTACGATGTAATGTAAGAAGCTATTTGTATTGCACAGTGTTTAACCTGAAAAATAATACAGGAACCCCCAAAGCATTTCCAAATTTGGGAGGGAAAAGCAGTAGTGAGTCTGGGTCTGTGAACAGTGGCCACGTCCTCATGGAGGATAAACCCAGGCGTCTGTTTTTTGTAAGCTGGCTTGTAGAAAAAACAAAGACCATAAGAATCTGAATTTAAAATTTTGGGAACTGAAAGTTAATAAAATAAGTATATGATGATGGAGTTATCTATTATAAGAAGAACACTTATATTAAATAAATAACTCTGGCATAGTATATTTGAGTTGTTGTGAATGCCCCAAGTTATTTATTCAGATATCTTCCAAAGGGAAAACTCCAAATTTAGGGAACAATATTAGAAATATTTATGACATTGCCCTACCTGGTTTGGCTCAGTGGATAGAGAATTGGCCTGCGGAGTGAAGAGCCACAAGTTTGATTCCAGACAAGGGCATATGCCTGGGTTGTGGGCTGGATCCCCAGTAGGGGGATATGCAGGAGGCAGCCAATCAATGATTCTTTCTCATCATTGATGTTTCTAACTTTCTCTCCCTCTCCCTTCCTCTCTAATACCAATAAAATATATTAAAAAAGAGAAATATTTATGGCTTAAAACCTTTCTCAGAGACGTTGATGTGTATAATACATATGATGTATGATTAGAGAATTCTATCTGTATGTTTACATTTATGTGCTTCAGTGTATTTCATTATTTGTGAATATAACTGTCTCTTTAGACACATAAGTTGTACATACTGTGTGAATAAATCTAGTTTTAATGTTAAAGTTCCAATATTTAAAATATTTTTGAGTCCCTCATCTTTATTAATTGCCTGTTAATTATCAACCTCATATATAGGACTTGATTCTATTGAATATGTAGTTTTTAATTTTAGATTCCTCCCCTCTCCCTTTTTAAAGCTCTTTTATGTACTATTATTACTGGGGTTTCCTTTTGGGAAATTTACCTCTAATAGAGTCTAGCTACTGCCATAGTGTCTGAAATAGTAGAGCTGGATGTTAATTATATAAGTATGTATGAGTATTATTATTATTTTGGTTTACTGCTGGAGATAAATACTTATCTATTTGAAGGCACTATCATTCCTCCAGTTAACTAGAATCCTTGATGGAGAAGGTGTATTTGCTCCATGGAGCAGCTGACTTACTTGCATAATCAGTTTGGTCCCTTGTAGAAAGGGAGTATACAAGTCACACTGCATAGGTCAGATCCCCACTCTGCTCACACATCCAGCAGGCCACATAACTTTCTGTCCTTTACAGAGTTTCCTCACCTTTAAAATGTAGGTGGAAGTAGGACCTGCTTCATAGAGTTATGAAGATTAAAATGGTTAAAGAGTATGAAGAACTTAGAATAGTCCCTGGCACATACTCAGTGATCAGTGAAGATTAGAGATCATCGTGCTTTATTTGACCTTCAATGACCTTTCATTATTCTCAGGGTAAAGAAAATACCCTTAACAAGGCCCATGAAACAGCCCCATTATCTGGGCTCTAGCTGTTCTCCACATTTCCTTCTTCTTAGTCTTTGGGGGATTTTGTACCTGTGTGTTATTCTCTCCCCTGAAACGCTCTCTTCCTCATCCTCCCGTGGCCAGCTGATTGTTTTCTCATGTGTGAGATTTTTAGCTCAAAGGGCATATCCATGCTTAGCCCAAAGATAGATGATAGTCCCATTTGCACTCCACACTCACACACTAGATGCTGCCCCTGTTACTGGCTGTGTTCCATCTAGAAATTTCACAGTATTGTGATACAGTTGGCTTGTTTGTCCTCTCTCCACACTGTAGGGCATTATGGACCCACAACTGTTCTGAGCACATAGTGGGCACAGAATAAATATGTGGTAAGTGTGCAAGTGAGGAAGTCAGTAAATTATGAGTAAGTGAATTGCCCTGAGTACACTTGGGTATCATGCATGTTTGGGTATTATAAACACAATCACCAGATAATCCTGATACATGAGATTAGACATTTTTTGTTCTTGAAACTTGAGAAGGTAAATGCTTCCCTGTATGCAGGTGTGTTTGAGAAGTACCCACACAGAGTGTAATGTTTGGTTTAAATGAAATAATTTCTTTTGATATTTGCAAATTGGGCAAAATTTAGAACAAAATATTATTATGCTTGAAATATGCTAATCATGATTTGAATATTGCCATTCATTCCACATTCTATGTAGGGATTTAAATACTTCAACTTGATCAGCTTTTCCAGGCTACTGGGGGGTTATAGGAGGCTCAGCTGTGTGCCTGGGGGTGTGCCTGCAGGTGCTCACCCTGAGGCAGTGGACTGCCGAAGTCACTGAGAATCAGAGCTAGTGGGAAGCCAAAGGCCTTACAAGTACAATGGAGCACAGAGCACTTTCCTTAGGTCACATTCCTTATTTTCTCCTCTCCTCCTTGTCCCCCTTAAATTTATCCTACGGTCCTCCCTACATTTAGTGTTTCTCCCTTCCTTCTCCTCCTCCTTCCAGCTTTGTACACTTGAAAACGCACCCCTGCTCCTTCCTCTTTGGTTTGAAAAGCTGAGGGGAGGCTTTTTTTTTCCCCTTTGAAATTCTTTCCCCCAACCCCACCCTCACCCCCCCTTTTGAAAGATTTCTCTTTTGAATGAATCGCTGGAGTCTTCTGAAATAAGCAGTGAAAAACTGGTCAGAAACAAACCTGTTCAAAGACCTCAAACTCCTGTTTCCCTAGGAGATTAAGGTTTAGTGTAGGAAATGAAATTCTCTGGTTTAGAACATTATGAACCAGAACCAATAAAATGGTTCACCAGAAATGGAGTGTTTTATATTTTCTGGATCATTGATTATCCAGTACAGAAGGTTCAGCATCACCAACACACAGCAGTTAGCCGCTCCTGCAGATCTTGCTCTGAAAGGGAAGTGGCAGTGGCTAGTTTAGATATTTTGATAATAAAGGGCACTAATTCCCCCCCCCCCCCCCCCACTGATTGGACAGCTTTAGGGAAGGCTGTCATTAAACTCCCAGGGGCATCCGAATAGTGTGCAGTGTATTTGTTTTTCTTTGAAAATATTCTGTAAAAATAGGGAATAGTCATTTCTCCTCAGCTTGTCATCCATTTGACAAATGTTTACTTTTGAAGTTTCTAGGTCGATTTTAGAAGGCATAGATTTTCCTATAAGGTGTTTTTTTTTTTTTAATTTTTTTTTTTATAGAACACCCAGGCTTATCTTTTCAGCACTTTTTAAATGCAAGTCATGATTTGTTAACACTATTTTTGGGGGGGAGGGACAGCAGTTTGCACACAAGCTCTTCAACTGTGAAGTTATTCCCAGTACATGCTAACACCATGTGAAATTATTTTCTTAAAGAAATGCCTTAAAAAAATGGAATGACTTTCTCATAGGGTTAAACATTTTTTCAGGATTGCAATAGATTACATCAGTTGGCAAAACATTTTGCTTTGTCATAGGGATAATCTCTTTGGTGATTAAGCAGATATGACCAGAAAGATGCAGTAGTGTATTTTAGATGCCAAGTCATCATGTGTCTATTTTGTAAAACTCTACTATGTAAAGGTTCTGTCTCCTAAAGCCATGCTAATTTTTCTTAAAAAGTGAGATCACTAGTCACTTAAAAACCATCGCTTTTCAGATTGACGGTGATGACGGTCCATGAAGTGGTTGTCAGTAGTGATTCTTGTTATACGTTCAAACCTTCCGTTAGCGGAGGTTTTTCCTAGAGAGCCACTTAAATGAGAGACCGCTGGAAACACTGAAGGACATTATTTTAATAATGACTCACCAATTTGTGGTTCTTCAGCTTGGGGAGATGCTTTAAGGGCTTGGTGCAACAGACTAAAAAAGGCTTGGAATTTTGGTTTTGAGAGATAAATAATTTTGGAGATAGACTCATGGATACAGAGAGCAGCTGTCAGAGGGGAGGGGGTTCCAGGCTGGGTAAGAAGGGTGAAGGGCTTAAGCAAAGAGAAAAAAAGGAAAGACTCCTGGACACAGACAATAGTATGGTGACCGCTACAGGGAAGAGGGCATGGGGGAGGTAGAAGAGAGAAAGGGGGTGTAAATGGTGATGGAAGGAGCCTTGACTTGGGTTGGTGAGCACACAATACAATATGCAGAAGATATTATATTCTAGCTTAGAGGGCACATCCATGCACATTCAGAATTGTATACCTGAAACCTACATAATTTTATTAACCAGTGCTATCCCAATAAATTCAATTAAAAGAAGATAGCATACAAAAATGAATAAAAAGTAAATTATTTCATTTACTAAGTGAATATGTTTTTTAGGCACATGGTGTCAACTCAAACGCTACAAAACTGAGCTTCCTCCTGCTCCTGGCTCCCAACCATTTCAATGTCCTCTTCAGAGACAGTTCTGTGACCAGGTTCATCCTTCCAGAGATTTTGTGTGTGTGTGTGTGTGTGTGTGTGTGTGTGTGTGTATAATACATATATGCACGTGGTACAGAATAGTGGATCTAGCATATAGATTAGAGCAGCTATATATCTTAAAGTGCACAGTTATATATCTTGCTTTCATTTAATATATTTTGTTAGCCATTCCATTTTAATACATGTAAGCCTACATTATTATTATAAGTACAAGGCCATGGATATGATAGAATATTTGGTTTCCTAGTCATTTTCTATTTATGTAGATGTGTGCACAGAACTACAGGAACGAACTTGTCCTTACTGAGCTTGCACCGATTTCCACGCCCACCCACCCGGTGTGAGCTGTGTCCTTCCTTCTGTGCTACCAGTGAAGATCTTAGCAAGCTCTCCAATTCTTGCAAAGCTGATAAGGAAAAATGTTATTTTGTTGGTGTTTTCATTTACATTTTCTTATTATGAGAGAGGTACAGCATCTTTTCATATATTTAAAAACCACTTATGTTTGATTTTTTTGTAAAACATTTCTTCATACTATTTTTTATGACTTGTTGGACTTTGTTCTTGTTTATTTTTTAGGCACTTACTATATATTAGGGAATAAATAGTCCTTTGTGCAGATTTGGAAATATTTACTCTGTATTTTGACTAGATTTATGATATTTTTTTTTTTGGCTCAGAAGCATAAGTAACTTATTTTTGCCATTTACTTTCTGCCAAGCACCTTTTAAAACCCTTTAATTCATCCTCATAAACTTATTTAATCCTCAAAAATAAAAATAACCCTGAGGAGTTAAGTGACTTTGCCTTAAATCTCACAGCTAAATTGAACTCACGTAGTCTGACTTCAAAGCTCACCCTCTTAACTACTATACTATACTGCCTAAATCCATTTTTCTTAAACATTAAAAATGAAATGCTTCTGAATTTTAAAAATAAATAATTTACAAGGTTATTTCCTCCTGATATGGGCCACTGGTTATTAGCAGGTATACATTTTAATAGAAATTTTCAAACAGAAATACAGCGACAGTTTTACCACTCACTTCAAAGTAAAATGAACAGTTATTTATTCTTGTGGCTAGAGATGCATTTTTATGCTCACATTTTTACACTGGATGCAAGGAATTTAAGGCAGAAACTGATGTCTAGAAGGTAATATTTATACACAGTAGTGCATTGTGCTTTATCTTTGCCTGTCTGAAAAAAAAACTATGAATACTTATTTACTGTGAGTGGGGTTTAGGTGAGATGTAAATGTCAGAGGGTTAGGAACATTGTTTGGCATTGCAGGACCCTAAGGCAGGCAGCACATAGATGTGGAGTCAGGTTATAATGGGAGTCCCAACTTCAGAAAAATGAGCAGAGGCTGAAGTGCTATCTGAACCTCAGCTCTCTATTACGCTTTCCTGGATAAGCCTATTATTGAGCAAGACCTTTTATGAATACACTAGTTGGTTGTTTTCTGTCTTACATGTAAAAACCTTTTTTGTTTTTTAAACAAACAAAAAACATACTGCTCTTTTTATTTTATTTACCTGATTGCAATTTTTAAAGCATTTGCTGCTTTGAAAACAGCATAATTTAAGGGCTTATCTGTGGCCACGTTTTATGGGTCTGCGATAGAAATCAGTAAATCGTACAGCAGGTCCCAGAGGGGGGAGACAGGTTCACAGGGAGGGGAGGAAGGCAGGTGGGCAGGGCTCTGGGGCTGAGATGGCCCCTGAACTACTTATTGGAAAAAGAGAAGGAAGCAGAATTCCAAATAGGGAGTCACACACTGAAGAGACACACTGTTCGCCTGAGGGCTGCAGGGCTGTTAGTGTGGTCATGGGCGAGAGAAGGCACAGCAGTTGAAATCGGTTGCCGCTGGGGCAGTGCTGTGCAAAAATTATAATGTGAGCCATGCAGGTGATTTAAAAATGTTAGTTGCACATTACGGAAAACTCAAACAAACAAACAAACAAACAAACAGAGTTAATTTTCTACTTTAAGTAGAAAAGTTGAATGGTCTTTATTGGTGGAAAGGAGAACTTTTCCCTGAAATTAGGAGGTGGAGGAGGGCAGGTAAAGATTCCTGTCTTTTTTGGGGTTTTGAAAATCTAGGGAAAAATGGGAGATGAATTCTCAGGTGTAGATTTTCAGGAAAGAAAGGAAACTTTTACAAAATCCAAATTGTTCATAAGTGAAGGACTCTGTTACCTATGTTCAGTTTCTTCACAGCGAAGAAATGTCCCGTGATGCCAGTTGTCATGGAATATGCTAATAGATGGCAAAACATATAAAAAAAGAAGCAAATGCGGTTTCATGCAAATTTTGGGCGGGCCATTCTGAGCTGACTGTGCCACAGACAGGATCTTGGAAGTTTTAAGCTAAATCATAAAGGGAGGCATGGGTGTGGGCTGATGGGCATTCTTTATGCCAAGCCCGCCCGAGGAATAGTGATGGAGAGGAGAGTGTAGAGCGAGAAAGAGGAATTGACTTGGATGCAGGATAAGGTGAATGGATAATAAGATCTTTGCTCTCTTAAGTCAGTGTTTTTTCAACTATTATTAAAAAAGAAAAATATTTACAATTTTTCACATACAATGCATCTCAAACACTTAAAAACAATAAAAGACATATCCTGGCTCACAGAATCTGAAAGGTCAGAGGCATCAGGCTTCAGGCAAGGTTCCCCTGGGGGCTCAGGGTGTCATCGGGACCCAGCTCTGTCTTCTGAGGTACTCTAGGCTCTGCTCTGCTGCGCCTGCTGGTGCGGCGCCATCTTCAGGTGGGATGTCCTCATGACGTCACATCTTCACGCCATTGCTCTCCAGAAGAAGAGCCAAGTGCATTTGCCCCAGAAATGTCAGTGAGAGTGCCGAGACTGATTAGATGGCAGCTAGATTGGGAACTCCCTCCCTGGGGCCGGGAATGGAGTTAGCGTCCCTGGGATTACATGGGCCCCCGGTGGAAACCAGGGCTTATTGGGGAAGGGGAAACGGATGCTGGTGATACACCGAGAGTTCCCACAGGACCAGTGGGAAGGGCCAGTGAGCACTCCCCAGGGACCTTGGACAAATAGCTGAAGCACAAACTTTAAAAAAGCCTTTGGTTTTATATTAAACTAGAGGCCCGGTGCAAGAAATTCATGCACGGGTAGGGTCCCTCGGCTTGGCCAGCAATCAGGGCCGATCGAGGCCTTCTGGCTGCCCATCGGGGCTTCCCTTCCCCGGTTGCTGCCTGCCAGGGCCAGGGCCTTCCTTCATTCCATGCTGTCCCCCCATTGTGGACAGTGCACATCATAGCGAGCAATAGAACTCCTGGTCTCCCGGTCGAACTCCCCAGGGGACACTTTGCATATTAGCCTTTTATATAGAGAGATATTAATTACAGTTCTACATTATGTTTCATAATGCACTTACATAGGCATAACAATTCTGCTTGATTCTTTGAGTAAAAAGAATTATCCAAAAGCTGTTGTTTAACCTGTGCCTTTAAACAGCCTTCGGAACCCATAAGTGTTTGTAAGCAGGCCTTATGTAATTTTAATCAGATGGGCTCTTTAAAATGCATTTTTATGTATAAAATAAGGAGAACACTGAAAGGCATTTATTAAATATTATATCCTAGATATATCTTAACCATTTTTTAGAAAAAAATTATGGTCCATTTTAAGGGCAAGGTATCCATAATTCACTTCTGTTTACAAGTCTTTGGAATTAGCCACCTCTTGAATATTAACAACCATGGTAAAAAAAAAAATATCTGGGAACACCTGATTTTTTAACATGTTTTGTACCCTTGGCCGTTACACTCAGTCTGTGAATGTGTTTAGTAGCTGTAATTGTGCTGCAGAACATTTTAAAAGCTAGAAGTGAACTCTTAACCTCAGGTTTCCTCGGAGATAATTACAGTATGAAAAATAACTAAGAGAAAGAAAATCTGTCTTCATTAATAAAAATGCCTTACTGAAAGTACTGTTCAGGACCTTTTACATTTAACGATATTATCCATTTTATACATACATAAACACATGCTTATGTCTTCCAGTCTGTTGTTAGGAAACAGTTATTCATTTACTCTGAAACCCAGATCTCGGGATGGGACTTGGATAGTAAAGAAAACTCTTGATTATTTTCTATCAGGAATTGGATTTTAGGATTTACTGTATGCCAGTCGCTGTTTTAAGGTTTAAAACATAAGTACATTTAATACTTATATCAACCCTGAAAAATTCAGGTTCCAGCAGAGCCAGTAAATTATCACGTTGTGGAATCTAGGCAGCTGGACCGTGGTGTCCCGGGTCTGAACTACACGCTGTTTTATTCTTAGTTATTCTATTAATAAACAGGAAACCTCTGCCAGGTAAATCTGCGGGAGTTCATTATGAAAACAATTTGTGGTGATACTGCTCGGAGGTTTTCCAAGGCTGAGCTCTGGCGTTGGGCAGGCTGTTTCCCAGAAGCTCACATCTGTGCTGTACCTTTTGAAGTCACGCTTCGCTGGGTCTTTGATGTGTTTCTTCTGTCCAGGTTCCTTTCAGGTGTCTAACTTCAGATGAATGGCCACGGTGCCATTCTTCACCAGCAACATAATAGAGCGGGGGTTCTTTAATCCTTGTTACGTTGGTCAGAACAGGCTGGATTATTGGAGAAGTTTATTTGAACTAATCAGAATATTGAGTTGAAGGTTTAGTTTTGGTTGTTATTTTATGAGTTTCATTCACTCAATGACAAATTAAATTAGAAACTTAAAAAAAAAAAGTGTACGGAAGCATCAGAAGCCCGGTGGTGAGTGATTTCGTCTTTGTTTTGGTAAGCGAGGACTGGTTAAAAAGTCTTAAGAATCGTTTCCTCTCTGGGCTCATTGAGATGCAGCTCACCTTCACCTCCCTTATTTAGGGCACTCATCTCATGCTTCCGTTTCACAATGCACTTCCAGTCTCCTTGGCATAGTGTGGCTACCACCCCAAACAAAGAACTTTGAAGAAGTTTTAAATGCAAGTATACTTCTCTTTCTGTTTTGAATCATCATTATTGATTTTAACAAGCATAAATTGTTTGCATTATTTGAATATTTTCATTGTGGATTGTTTACTTTGAATCATTTCATTCTGGATTGTTTTTCCATTGTGGATTTGTTTTTTTTCTTATCTCCTAACCCCGTCTCATTCAGCTCCCTCTATTATAGTTACAGGGAACAAAAGAATCTTAAGGAAAATAGGTTTATGGGGAAGATTCAGAACAGCTCAAAGGAAGAGTTGAACAATGAGGCTTTAGGATTGGAGCCAGTTACCCCTTGACTCAACTCTAGATATTCCCAGGTGTGGATGACTTATCTCTGGTCACCTTCTTTGCTCAAGATTACAGTATCTTGGAGAACCTGTAGGAGGACCCCAGACAGTTCCCCATTAAACCCCTCCCCTGGGCCACAGTGATGGGGTGCACAGAGTGGGGGAACTGCTGCAGAAGGCTGGAGTGGGATGTAGGTCAGGTCTCTCTCTCTCTCTCTGCCTTCCTCTTTGTCTTTGTCTCTCAGATTCCACCCACACTCCCAGACATAGGCAGTCTAATTTGATGCAGGATTTTGCTCTAGGGAAGAAAGACACGCTGAAAAAAGAAGTAATGGCTCTGAATCCCAAATCACTTTCATATTGATCGCTGGGTAATTCTCAGCGAGCCATGGTTTTCATTAATCTGGAGTTCAAATTGATAAGATTAATGAGTGTGGCTGAGAGGATAATAGTGGGCCAGAACCTAGAAACCATCTATTTCCACCTGTGCTCTTCAGGGGAAATCCAGAGAGGAAGGAGGAGGAAGAATTAGATTAGTAGTTGTGCTGGTTCCTCTGGTTCAGCTCCTTGGAGACCTCTCTGCTGTCACCACTGAGAGCTACATAGAATGTTAACCCTCAAGGACGAGAAAAAGAAAACCATCACCTCATAATAGATAACATATTTCCTAGAAGATGTTTAACTACATAATATAAAGAGTAAGTAATTAGGTAAAAAGTTACACGAGGGAATAGTTTTCTTAGGCTAAATTTATGTTTTTTTTAGTAATTTCAGTTCAGTACCTAAAAGTTTTGCATTTTAAGGCAGTTCAATATAAATTGGTTAGAAAAGGTGAGACTGACAATAACCAGGAAATTCATATCTTACGACTTTTCAAAACTTAGGGAGAGTCCTATTTGTTTCATTCACAGCCTAAAGTTTCTATCTCATATCTATATCATCTATTAAAAACCCGTTTTTAATTAAAATGCTGTCTAGGTATAAGCAAACATGTGGGGGTGTAGTACATTGACATGTAACCCTTTAAGAAGACATGCTAACTTAGTGAGTGTTATTATTTTGACTTAAGAGGAGGTCAGGATACAGGGAAAAGATGTAGAAGAATTATTTTTCTCCCAGGAATCTGTGTTTAATCTTTGTTAACTTACCAAGTATATTAAAAGGTGTCTTACAAATTGCAGTGAAAGTAAGCATAAAAATGTCCAGCTTACTATAATGGAAGTATTGGAAAATGGGTTCTAGCCTACCTGTCATAACCTTAGGACTCAGTCATGAATTCATAGCAAGGGTAAGCCAAATTTCAGGGAAGCTCTTTCACTGAGTCTGTGCAAGTCATTTTAGGAGGGGAGTTAAAATTCATTGAATTGCTGTGTATAACAGTTCTCTCTACAATTAAACCCCTTCACTATCCAATAGGGACATCTTTCGGCAACAGAAGTATAAAAAGGGGGACATTATTTTAAAGAATTCATCACTGCAGGGATTTTCATATATTTTTTTAGGGGGAATGTAGAATTCATCCTATATGGGGGAGGAGACGGTCCAGGGGAGGGAGGGACAAACGAAGATGACCCCAGGCGGCCATGTGACTGAAGTGCTTGAAGTCCAGCAAGGAGGCCAGCCTGCCTGGGGCGGAAGGGTCCCAGGGAGAGCACCAAGAAGGCAGTCAGAGAGGTGACAGGCAACTCGGTCATGTCCGGACTTGCAGGCCGTCTTAAAGACGTTAGCTTGTATTTTTAGTGATAAGGAAAGACCTGGGGATGTTTTAATCAAGTGAGCAACAGGAGTTGTCATTGGCTTTAAAAAGGGCATCCTGACTGCTGCATGGAGAGTAATGCTAGGACAAAGGATGGGAACGGAGAGACCGGCCAGAGCCGACTGTAATTATCCGGGTGAGCTGGGGTGGAAGGCACGGAGCTGGTGACAGAGAGTAAGACCCAATGCATTTTAAAGGAAGAACTGAAAAGATTGTAAATAATAGGGGATCATCAAGAGCAAGTGCAAGGATTTCTTTCAGATCAAAGGATGAATATCCATTCATGGGCTGGCCCAGGGAGAAAGAGGTGAAGGTGTGGGTGAAATCAGGAGTTGGGTTTTAGGACGTGTTGCGATATTCAGTAAAATGGACAGTTGAGGCTGGAGCTCAGGGGGAAGCCTGGCTGGAGATAGGAATTTGAGTTGCACTGCACATAGGTTTAAAAAAAAAAATATATATATATATATATATATATATATATATATATATATATATATATATAATATATATAAATAAAAATTAATTATATATATATATATATAATTTTTTTACAGAGAGGAAGGGAGAGGGGTAGAGAGTTAGAAACATTGATGAGAGAAAAACATTGATCAGCTGCCTCCTGCACACCCCCTACTGGCGATGTGCCCACAACCAAGGTACATGCCCTTGACTGGTATTGAACCTGGGACCTTTCAGTCCACAGGCTGATGCTCTATCCACTGAGCAAAACCAGTCAGGCCTGCATATAGGTTTTTGCTAAAGGTGCTAGAGTGGATGAAACTAGAAAGTGAGAGTAGATAGAAACTAAATTTGAAGACTGACCCAGAGCTCTCCGACGTTTGGAAGTTGGGGAGATGAGGAGGAACCAGCCATGGAAGGTAAGAGGAGGTGAGGTAGAAGGCCCTCTGGAGACTGTGTGTATCCAGGCAGTCATGTGAGGGAAGTATATTAAGGACAAGGAATCGATAACCTTAATGAAATCCTGTTTAAAGTTCAGCAGCAGGGTCGACTGTTGACCTTGATAAAAGCAGGCTGGAATGTTGAGGGAAAGTCTGATCCGGTTGGTTTCAAGGGAGGACAAGAGTGGAAGAAGACATTGTGGGCCATGTAGACAGTTGTCTTGAGGAAAAAAGCATTTGGAGTAGGAAATGAGGCAAGAGACGTTCTTTGGCTTTGATTTTGTTTAAAACATGAAAGTACATCCAGCACGGGAATGATCCAGTTAAGGATGCCAGGGGTGGAACGATGGCTGCTGCGGTGCTGTCCCTGCGTTAGCCAGAGGACATGGGACCCAGTGCAGAAAAGGCACTGGGAGGGCCCTTGTCTGGATGGACACACGCTGTTTAGTCAGGAGGAAAGATAGTGTGTAGGTACAGACGCAGGTCAGTAATTAGATATGGCGGGTTATTAGATAAAGTACGAGGGTTTTGGGTATTTACTTGTTTATGTAATTTGGTGCTTAGTTCTTGTGGGCTGTCCGATAGAGAGGATTGAAGGGTGTAGAAACGAGAGCTAAGGGATGGAGAGAGAGCAAGCAGAGCTGGAACCAAAGGAAAGGCTGGTGGCCAGTGGGTTTTTGTAACAGCCGTGGCCTACAACAGGACGTATTGTATTCTCTCTCCGTTTATTACAATCCTTCAGCCAAAATCTCCAGCACATGGAGGATGGTCCCCTGACTGGCTTCTTTCCTTTCCACTCGTTGCTATGGATGCCGTTCCACCAGCCCCCGCATTGCACATGAACACCAGAGTGGATGATACTAGAAAGTGAGAGTAGATAGATGACCAGCTCTGACCACAGAGTTGAGACAGTGCAGGGAGATTACACCAGAGACCTTCCTGCCTTTTTTTTTTTTTTTTTTTAAATCCTTTCCCTCATGCTTCAGAGCAGTTGTTCTTTCCTTTTTGGCAGACTAGGTAAACGGATATATGCCACCCTCAAGATAATTTTTTTTTAATGAAAAAAAAGTCAAAATATTACAAAGGAAATCAGTTAATGAGATTCAGTTTTCAAAATATAAAAAATTAACATGAGTTCATAAACAATAAGCTCTAGTGGCATGACTGCCTCAATTTCAAAGTAGTTAATAAGTAAACAACATTGTGAGCTCTCTGTAACAACTGAGATATGAAAGTGGATTGGTGACAAGGTCACAGGTATTGATACTGTGACGTGTTGCCTACTTTCATAGTTAAAGAAAATGCCACATTCCAGCTAAATATTAAAAAACAAAACAAAACCGTGATGAAATCTTTTCACCCATCCAAGTTCTAGCCTGCATCCTGTGAGTGAACCTTTGGGGAGTGCGTAGACTTCAGGTTAATCACTGATTCTCCAGCCTCCTGCCTCCATTTTCTCTGAGACCTGCTCTAAGCAGATATCCCAGGTTGCTTTTATACCTTGACCGTCTTTCTCTATTCATGTGTTGTTTTTCCCCTTTCTTCTTAGGATAAACTTTCATTGCTTCTGTCTTCTGTTTCCCAAGGGCACAATAAATAGCTTTACTTGCCTGGGTGTGGCCAGCACAGTGATTGGCATGTGTTCTTTAAATTTACTGCTTGTAGAAGGTGCTAACTAAATGTTTATTGAATAAATAAATAGAAGCTTCTGCTTCCAAAGGAAAATTCACAAACCTTTGTATAAATTGGAGAATGCTATAGTAACTGTCTTCCTCCTAGTGAGGGGCAAATCCTTAGAGGATTAATGAACATCATGCAAATCCTATTGGTAAGCTCAGTAGAGTATGTAAATTCATCAGTTAACACGAAAGTTAACATTCTCAGAAAAAAATATGCTAGATTTCCAAATTTAAGTAATTTTGATTAAAAAAAAGTTGAGGTTGACTCTCTTAGTCAAACCAATTCACTGGTTTCCATGAATGCCAGTAAAGAAGATAATATTGAATGATTTATAACTTGCTGGACTTAAGAATTAAAAGTATGGTTAACCTTAATTTCTTTAAGTTATATGTTTCAAAATATAGTTTTGATTTAAATTTTGAAAATTAATGTAGACATGAATTATCTTAGATTAAAAGGATAGATTTTAATGACAATATAAATTTTGAGAAATCACTATTAGTATTAGAGCATTTTTTTGTCCTTATTATAAAATTGTTTTTATTCTATCAATTTCCAGAATTAAATTTTCTCATCATCCAGGAACTGATATTCTTTGAATATTATACATACCTCTAATTTAAATAGCTATTTTATCTTAATGTTGTTTTTTATATTATTCTTAATTATTGAATTGTTATTTGAGTTTTTATATGTTTATATTCATGCTAACATAAATGAGTCTATGGATGCAATTTAACACTGTTAGATCAGTGCTTGGCATATAATAAGTCTTATTCAATAAAAATAAGGAAAAATAAACGTACATATAAAGAAACATTTGTTTTCTTCAGCTGTGTTATAAACTTGTGTGTAAGCTCTGTGAACAGAGAAGCTTGTGCGTCTTGGAATCTCCTGTCTTTGTCTTGTACATCTCCTTCTCCCAGACACACCTGGCATAGTGTCTGGCCCCTAGTAGGTCATCAATAAATGCATGTTGCATGAATGGAAGCCCCTAAGGAGGAGTGGTCATTAGAGTGGGAACAGATGGGGAAAAGATGTATTTTTCTGGTAATTCGTGCTAAAGGTGAACACAGATTTCCTTCTTACCTATTTGCGTCCAGTGCAATGAGTATTTCTCACACATACATACAAAATGAGTTTGGTTATTGCAGGTTGGGGAGGTGGAAGGAGGTACAGTATTCAGCTAGGATGCTGGCAAGGCTGTCTTGATTCTTTATGGCCAGCCTCCATCCTCATTGACTACATATGCGACGCATCAGGTGGACAGTATTTTGAATGTCAACTGTGGGCATAAATGAATATTTGGAAGAAAAGGATTTCAATTAATCTGTATAGATAGAAAAGTATGTTTTACACACACATATATATGGACATTACTATATGTCTGATATGAAGCATAAATATAAATTTTAGCATATAACCAATATAAACAATTTACTATATAAATTAATTTCTTTAAGTCACATGTTTCAAAAATATAGTTCTGTTAGTAAGCTATATTTTCATATGACTAAAAATAAGATATTTTACCAAGTTATTTTTTCTAGTTCCAAATGTAGTCATGGTAATGAAAGTCCATGATTGGTTTTATTACATTTAGGTGCTTGCCAGTTCAGAAGGGGATTCAGATATTTTATAGGGCCATGAAAATTAATCAGTAGTATTTCCTTCATGTAAGGATAAGCACCCACTTTAAAATGATCTCAATCCATGTATCTTATTTTTTGATCATCATTGTCTTATTTCTCTCCTTAAAATATAGACAGAGCCACTACTGCAGTGTATGTGAAGTAATTTTATACTTGCCAGTTGATCTTCCCTTGGGGGCTACTGTAGTTTTTATAAATTGCTTGCTGACTTCGAAGAAACATAGTTCTGTTCTTAGGAACTCATCTGGAAAGGGCATTTCTTTGGGGATATGGGGACCATGTGTGGAATTTCAGCTACAGGAGAAATTCTGGAATTCAGACAAAGAAATATTGGGTGGTTTAACAGTGAAAGTCCATTTGTGAAAAATTGGTTTGCTCTTAATAGCCATATTTTGTTTTCAGAACCTAATATATCGTGGCCTCCTGTCCCCAGCCTAGAGTTTTCAGACTCCTAGGGACCTGCAAACTCAGATTGGTACCACTGCTTATATTATCCCTGTCAAACTTACTGATTTGAAGTAGTGTAGTCTTGATTTACTTAAAATGAACGAATGCTGTTTATTACTTAAAACCAGCAATTTGTTTGGTGTACTAAATTTTCCATGACATGACGTTCATGGAGTAAAAATAACACAAAGGTCCCCTGGGAAAGACGCATGTCATTTTGAAGTTTGACCAATATGATTGTCAAATATGTGAGAGGTCCGCTCTAAAGACTACTATTGATTAATATATGTTAATTTGTAAAAGCTTAAGAACATAAACTGCGTCACTGAGCTTTACTGTTTTTGAAAAATGAGATATAATTGACAGACATTCGTTTCAGGTGTACAACAAAAGATTTGCTGTTTGTATGCATTATGTAATGACCACCACAAAAAGTCTAGTTAACCCATCTCCATCCGTCAATACTTTTTTCTTATGATGACCAATTTTAAGATTTAATTTCTTAGCAACTTTCTACAGTAAAGTATTATTAACTCTAGTCACCATGCTGTACATTGCATGCTGTACAGAACTTACTTATTTTATAACTGGAAGTTTGTACCTTTTAAACGCCTTTACTCATTTCTGAATTGTGCTTTATAGTGAGTATCAAAGTTTGGCCCTGGGCGGGTAGCTAGTTGGTTGGAGTGTTGTCCTCATACTCCAAGGATGCAGGTTTGATATCCCCGGTTAGGGCACACACAGGGCACATACAGGGCACATACAGAAATGCATACATAAGTGGAACAGCACATTGATGTTCCCCCTCCCTCACTTCGTCCCTCCGTCCCTCCCCCTTTCCCCTCCCCCTACCTCCCTTTTTCTCTCTAAAACCAATCAATAAAAAAATAAAAACAAACTTTGAACTACTTTAAAATGTTTGTTTAAAGATGCAAATGGTTTTGTTATATTTCTGTAATATGTGTATATTTATATATTATTGTCCTAAATATATATATTATGGTCCTAAATTTAATGGATGTGATACTATCAATAAATTCACTTTTTTTAAAGTCACTGTTATAGTACTGAGATGAAAAGATATCCAAAATAAGCTTTGATTTTTTGATTTTTTTCAGGGCCAGTGTTATTTCTTCTTTCTTTCTTTCTTTGTTTTTTTTTTTTTTTTTAGTTCTTAATCTTTTCCTTGCAGAGGTGACAGGAGGTCATGGTTAGACTAGCAGCACATGCCACAGTCAAGCTTTAAGAACTTTGAATAGATATCACACTTCACCCTCAGTTTTTGTAAAAACACCAAAGCTGTTACTGAAGACTGAATTTTGTATGGATGAATTATGCAACATTGTGGAATTAAAAAAGAAAATTAAATAAATAATTATAGAACTTCCCCAGTTTACAGTCCAGTTTAATTTTTTTTTCTTTTTTCCTGGAGAAAGGGTTTATGTAGCCAAAATGCAAGAAAGGACCAGGTCCTGGTGCATACTGAACCAGCAGAAGCAGAAAATTTAATCTTTAAGAAAGCTTTGCTCATTACATTCTTAAATATGCTGATGAGAAATGTTTCATTCTAGTGATTTGTGGTCCTTTTCTTCAGGATGCTGTTTTAAAAATATCTAGCCTAAATTCTTTATGCTCAAGTTATACTTACACTTTCCTGTTTAATCTGTAGTTGAAAGTAAAGTAACTGAGTTCTTGCATTTTCTCTGGGCTAACTTATGCTTGAGGACTACCACAAAGCAGTGTGGCTCCATAGGCCTTCAAATTCCATGCTGTCTTGTCTTAACATCCTGAAGTGATAAAAGTTGATGTCATATTCAACTGTAACCCTCTTATAAAATAAAGCAAAAATCATATGAAAATTATTTTTTTTATAAAATAGTTTAAGACATACATTTTATTTTTTAAATCCTCACCTGTGGATATTTTTCCATTGATATTTAGAGATTGGAAGAGAGAGGGAAAGACAGAAATATAGATGTGAGAGAAACACATCGATTGGTTGCCTCCTACATGAGCCCCAGCCGGGGAGGAGCCTTAAAATGAGGTACTTTCCCTTGACCAGAATCAAACCCAGGACCCTTTGGTCTGCAGCTGACACTCTATCCACGGAGCCAAACTGGCTAGGGCTTAATACATACATTTACTACAAAAAATAACATGAATTTTTATCCTATATAATAAAAGGCTTATATGCAAATTGATCGAATGGTGGAACGACTGGTTGCTATGATGCACACTGACCACCAGGGGTAGACGCTCAATGCAGGAGCTGCCCCCTGGTGGTCAGTGCACTCCCACAGGGGGAGCGCCGCTCAGCTAGAAGCTGGGCTCATGGCTGGTGAGCACAGCAGTGCTGGGAGCCTCTCCTGCCTCTGCAGCAGTCGGACATCCCCTAAGGCACATGTGTCAAACACAAGGCCCGCCAGGCCTTGCAATGTGGCCCGCACCGCGCTGTCATCACTGCACTCCGCTGTCAGTTTATGACATTGTCAGTTTATGACTGTTCAGTAAACCATTCGGCCCGCGATTTAGGCTGGATTTTAGATTTTGGCCCCTTCTCTGATTGAGTTCGACACCCCTACTTAAGGGCTCCTGGACTGCAAGAGGGTGTAGGCTAGGCTGAGGGATTCCCCTCTCCGCCCGAGTGCTTGAATCTCGCACTGGGCCCCTAGTATGGAAATAATTGGGCATGACCATTCCAAGAACTATAAAATGGATTCTTGTTTATATGTGTAGCATCACTATGATGACCATAGCTACTATTCAGGCTAAAAAAAAATTTGTTGTATCATCGATGCCAAAAGCATGCAGTGTTGAGATTGTGGGCGCAAGTGTTTGATGGGAGGAACCACTTTTGACAAGACTTCGAACAAAACAAATTCCTTGATTTGCATAGTTGTGTTCTTGAAAAATTCAGTGTGTATTAAAAACCTTTCCTAAGTACTATGCGTTTCTGTAAAATGGAGCAAGTTCTATATTCTGATAATTATAAACATATTTTGCACTCTCATGAGTCTCTATTCATTCAAAGTTTTGAGGGAACCAATAATATTCTCTGTTTGGAATTCTCCTTTGTGTATTGCACTAAACTTAAGCAGACCTCTTTTCAGTCCAGGAAAAGCAGGTAATATTTCCTTGTCATTGTGTGAGCCAAAAATGTGATCACTTATTTTCATAAAGGCCAACCCCAGGTGATTCTCTTGAGAATCTTTGCTCTAAGCTCTTAAATATAGGTTCTATGTTCCAATGCATCAGGGTGTTTTTTTGTTTGTTTTCCTCCTCTGTAGACTACCCACTTTTTCCTACTTTATACTTTAATCAAAAAGGATAAGGTATTCACATTGGCTTATCTTAGAATAAGCTTCGTATCCACTGAATGGTATAAGATCTAATCATGTAGGTGGAAAAATAAATCTTTAGGCAAATTACTGATTATTGGCAACCCATTGGGGTTGATTACCAAGAGAGACTTTCCTCTCCTCTAAGTACAGATTCACTGACTTCATGGAAAGATTGAGCATTTTATTTAAAAGTATGTGGGGGGGGGGTGATGACAATGGGAAGTATTTATAGAATGCTTATCTAACAGCTGTGTTGCTTGCCTTATCTCTCTCAGTCTACTGACCATCTGATGAAGCAGGCATGGTTAGAGCCCTAGAGAGGTTAATTACTTTGCTCAAGGTCGCACAACTATTAAATAGTAGAGCCAGCATTTAAACGTAGGTTTCTCCGACTCTGCAACAGGTGCTGATAAGTTGCAGTGGCGTTCCGATGAGTCTTTTCAGACGTGGCTCATCCCAGTTAAAATGGGTCGAGTACAGACCTTCAGAGAAGCTAATTTCTAACGACACTGATCTGTAATCCCCCTTCTTTTTACCTTCTTTTGAGTCAGCGAGATGTATGGGGCATAAAAGTAAACTGTGCACAGAAAGTCTACTTGGTGTTAGTTAAGTGTCAAAATGGCAATGAGAAATTGATGGGGCCGAGTCCTTCAATCTTGCCAACATCCTGATGCTCATCAGCGATAAGCAAGCGAGCTCAGTCTGCCTGTGTGGTCTAGAATGGTAGAAAATATGAAAACACTGCCCTGTTGCTGAACAAAACTATGTGAATAACAAAACCCAGGAGGCGAAAGATAATGCTTATTTTTTCTTAACTCCCTCAACTCCAAAGACTGGGAAAGCCTGCGGATTTTTTCATTTTCCTGGTGCCAGGCACCAGGGAAGAAAAGGAGCTTGCATTGCTGCCACTGGTGGTGTGTCTGTGACTGCTAGATAAACAGTGCCTGCTGGTCTCCTGAGTGTTGTTCTTTTCAGCGTTAATAAATTGATTTAAAATAAATAAAGTTACATGAAGGGATCAAATGAGTTCTTGTGCTTGACAGCAAAATAATCAGATTTTAACTTATTTAAAATTTAGTGAGGCTTCCCATTAAAAATAGTTACCGACACAGCCTCTTCCAATTTTCTGCTAAAAGACTAACGAAGACCTAGAAAAAAACAAACACAGTCATGAGGAGGAAAAGGACTAAATTGCTTGAAATTTTGATGCATTTCTTCCTCCTACAAGGAACTGGACTGGGAAACAGAGCCCATCTCAAGCCATGACCTTTGAACAGAGAGAAAAGGGTGCAGCTCTCCGTTGGAGGCAGGCGTGCTGTTTTCCTGAGGATGCTGTTGTATTCCCATCATTTATCCCTCCGTTATCTTACATCTGTACCGCAGCTGTCAGAACAAAGAAAGCAGCAAGAACATGAAGCAGAGGGAGAGTTGGAGCCACTAACTACTCTTTCCTGAAAGGAACAGGTCACCTCAGGTAGAGAGATCAAGGTGAGAATGGAGAATGGAAGGGTAAGGCATTTTAGTCTGTGGGTGACTCTTTTCAGACCAGCCGTGCTTAAATAGAAGGTCCCTCTGCGAACCAGAAGACCATGGTTAAATGAACTTAAATCGCTGAGAATTGGACTTGTAACTCTTTATGTTCATCTATATTCCAGCTACAGCATTGAGAAGGGATCTCTATAACCATCCAAGAGCACAGGCAAGCCCTCTGTTGGATGGTGGACACCATCATCATCACAGGAAGAGGAAATAGAACAACTCAACGAAGTGGGAGCCATGGACATAAACTTGTATTTCAGGCTAAAGTCATGTCGGCCTGAAGATGCAAACGAAAAAGCACATTTTTGCAAATGTTTAGAAGAACGTTTAGAAAACAGTTTAGCATAGCAGATGGTAGAAGGTATGATATCTGTGAAACTGCAGCAGAGAAAACATGTTTTAAGAAAGGTAAGGAAAGATTGAAGGAACACTGAAACTGGGAGTGGGATATAAGTCTACAGAGGAGGTGAAAAAGAAGAATTAGTGTTTTGAAATACGAAATGAATGATGTGGAGAACAAACTTGAGGAACTTCTTTACAGAAGAATAAAGATTGAAAATAGTGAGTTAAAGATATTAACATGTTATTATAATCTACAAGAAGAATGTACCTTAAATACCAGTTTGGGAAAAAATAGATTAATTTAATAAAAAGAGAAGTAAATATACCAAATAAATTGATTTCTGAACAATGGAATTGTTTTGTACTTACATGTAAAAATTTTTTTTTTTTAATAAGAATTTCTTCAGAAGCAATGTAATCCTTTCTTTTGTTGTTAATCCTTATCTGAGGATATTTTTTCATTGATCTTTTAGAAAGAGTGGAAGAGAGAGGGAAAGACAGAAACATCCATGTGAGAAAAACACATCGATTGGTTGCCTCCAGCATATGCCCTGACAGGAGCTGGGCCGGGGAGGAGCCTGTAACCAAGGAATGTGTCCTTAATGGAATTGAACACAGGACCCTTTGGTCCACAGGCTGACGCTCTATTCACTGAGCCAAACTGGCTAGGGCATAACTCCTTTTTTATTAAAATGTATTATTAAAAAATAGGTTAGGAGAACTGCCAGTATAAAACTCAGATGATATAAAATGGACCCATAATTCTGGTGGAGTTTTATGGTTATTTGCTATTTTAGAATTTTGAATCAGGTATTTAAAAACTAGAGGCCCGGTGCACAGCATTCATGCACTAGGGGTGGGAGGGAGAGGAGGGTCCCTCATTCCGGCCTGCCCCCTCTTGCAGTTTGGGATCCCTTGGGGGATGTCTGCCTGCCGGCTTAGGAGTGGGCCTAAGCTAGCAGGCGGACATCTCCTGAGGGGTCCTTAGCACTGTTGTAGAGGTGGGAGAGGCTCCTGCCACCACTGCCGCGCTCTCCAGCTGTGAGCCTGGCTTCTGGCTGAGTGGCGCTCCCCCTGTGGGAGCACAGTCACCACCAGGAAGCAGTTCCTGCATTGAGTGTCTGCCCCCTGTTGGTCAGTACGCATCATAGCGACTGGTTGGTCAATTTGCACATTAGGGTTTTATTATATAGGATGTGGAGAGAGAGATTTTGACCAAATATTTAATGACACACAGGTTTGGTTCCTCCTTAATTGTGTGAATGATGAGTTCTAATAGACCAAAAACTGAAAGGGTTATTCTGAGTCAAGTGGAGTGAACATAGTAGTTTCACCAGTATGTTTCCTGGTTTCATTCCAATGAAAGAACGGAATACAATCCTTATCTTATTTGCTATTAAACCCCAACCATGAAACACGGGGCAGGAAGGTTAGCCATTGATGGTGGAGGGTGTGTGTGTGTGTGTCTGCTCCTGTGCACATATGTGCACACTGTGTTTAAGCTTTCTTCTTCCTCATTTTCTGCACTTGTAATACATCAAAGTGAAAGACACTGTAATCCTATCTCCTCAGTCTTTTTCCACCCTTTCCAAATCAACTTAAATTCTTCTAATTATTCACAGGTGAGATTAAGTCCAAAATAATTCTTGTCTTTGTTATTGTATTTCTCTTCGCTGAGAGATGACTCCTTTCTTTTTGCAGGTATGTTAATAGATAGGCATGTCAATATAGTTTACTGTTGCCATCTCAGATTATTGTATTAATGTAAGAATTTTTGGCTAAGAGGCAAATCTGGAAGTGATTTTGCTCCTTGCCTTTTTGAAGAATTTGAATTGTGGTCCCATCAGACTGTCTAGAGCAAGTTAAATTGGGAGGTGAAAGAATTAAGTTTCAAGATGTTACACTTTATGTTACAATGGGTCGTAGTCACTTTAAGTTGTAAAGTGAAGTTGAAAGAAATGTATGTTCTAGTCAATAATATTTTTTAAAACAGCTTTTTCTCTTTTCAATTATGCAAGTTAATTTTTGTGTGATTTAAACGGAAGATGGAAGCACATAACATGAACAGCTTTCTCGTGAGGGGTGTTTGAATGCTGAAATCAATAAGCCGGTCTTATTTTAGGTACTGTGGCAAAACATAGGTCAAAAGCATTGCTCCTCCCACATTAATTAACTAAGTCAGACAATTTCAGAAGACCTTGTGCACATTTACTTTCAGAGCATTCAAAGATAGAAAGCCCCGGAATCCTCATATGGTCAGCTCCTGCGTTCTTGATTTGGGGAACACTTTGATCAGTGCAGTGTGGCAGTTTTGCAGCCAAATCCCAAACCAGGTGGCATAAAGATGATGAACTTTAAAACAGCAGGCTTCAGTGACAAGACTGTGTGTGTGTGCGCGTGTGTGTGTGTTTTAAAGAGTTAATATGCAGTAATAATAATAATTGAGAAATATGTGAAAATAACAATAAAACATTTTTGAGTAACTTTGACCCAGAATGTGAGCAAATGACTTAATAGCATATAAATGACTAAAGGCTGGTGTGGTTAGGATTTCAAAAGGAAATCATTTCCATTTTATCCCGTGAAAAATCCTCTTCCTGGGTCTCCAGGAGCTCAGCTAACGGTTTGTATTGCGACCAGTGTGGTTTTGGGGATCTTCATCTGTAACTAATTAGAACTGTGTTTTATTTTTTTAATCTGGAATTCCCACCTGGAACTCCCTAATTGGAATAAGAGAAGCCGGTTTTTCTGCACCCATTCCCCCTTCTCACATGGTTCCCTCACATTGCCTACACTGGGTGAAGCACTGCCGATGAAGGGAGAAAACTGAAGGTTGAAAGCATTAACAAGGCTGTTTATTTTATGTACAGATTTCACTACAAAGGGGGGCATTTGGTGCCTTTGGGAAACAAGGAAATCAAGTGAGGCCTGAGAATGAGGTGATACAGGCTACAGACTTGAGGAGCAAAAATTGTGTATTTAGGAGAACGTAGAGTCCCAGAAACATCATTAAGATGCTGAGCAAATAAATACTGTTTCCAAAGTAGTCATCAGATGTTGTGGAATGAGATAAACATAATGTCACAAAGGGCAGCTCTTGGGACAAGGGCCACTTCCTGTTTATTTTTTAATTCTTAGGTCTCAAACAGCAGTTTCACACAATAGGTTTGCTTAAGTATCCTTTGAGAAAATGAAAAAAGCTGAGGCATAAGGATTCATTATATGAATTAAGTTCTTCGTATCAATCTTTGTAACTCCTCTTGGTCTGTGTAGGGAGGTATATTCATGTTTTGTTTTTTTTTTAAGAAGATATCTGCCATTTATAGATAATCATTCTATTCAGTTTTTGTAGGAGTTTGCTCTTCTTCCTGTTAATAACATTGAGATTACAGTAAATTCTGTTTTTAATAGTTAACATGGAGTTTTGCAGACCTGACTCATACTGATTCTATGCATTTCTCTGCCAGTCCATCTGAAAGTTCACTTTCTTATGTCTGTGTGTCTTTTTCTTGCACAGATTGCCATTCTGTTCCATTGCATCCCATTCCATTCTTTATTCTTTCATATAGGTGTATAGGTTTTTTACTTTTGTCCTGAGAGATAATAACATAGCATTAAAAAAAAAATAGAGGATAATCCTAAGGCAGAATTTCATCCATGTAGGTGAATAGGTTGCACTTACTGCTTATTAAACTTTGGGTGTGAGGAAAGAATACATTTTAGTGGAAATAATAATAGTAGTTGCTAACTTTATATAGTAGTTACCCTGTGTCCTATTGTACTTGTCTGCCAACACCTAATCTTGACTGAAAAGCCTTAAAAGAAGGCAAGATGATTTGGGGAGATTCCAAATGTATTTAAAAATTATGAAACTTTTTATTTTACTTATTTTTAAAAATATTTTGTTGATTTTTAAAAGAGAGGAAGGAAGAGAGATAGAAAGCTAGAAACGTCGGTGAGAGAGAAACATCGACCAGCTGCCTCCAGCACACTCCCTACCGGGGATGTGCCCGCAACCAATGTACATGCCCCTGACCGGAATCGAACCTGGGACCCTTCGATCCACAGACCGATGCTCTAGCCACTGAGCCAAACTGGTTTCAGCAAAATTATGAAACTTTTTGAAGAATAAAATATTTTAGTTTAGAGAGTGTTGTGTGTAATAGAAATGGGGCTTCCAGATAGCTCACTGTGCTGGATCTGTCTCTGCAGGACAGTGGTTGTCGGTAGTCGCCACACTGAGGAACAGGGGGCCGTGGAGGTCACTGCATTTGGCACCACGGAGTGGGGAATGGCAGTGCTAGGGCGTTCTTTCCCACCCAGCTTCCCTCTGAGACCTTCAGGCTACTCAAACTGGAAGGTGAAGAAATGACTAGCACTCCGTATTTATTTTGCAATTGCTATTTGGTTTCTAATTTGGGTTGTGTATTTTCCTTTAATGTTTCATTTTGACATAATGTATTTTAAAATGGACTTTTCCTGTGGATAAACATTTTATGATATGATTTTTCTCAAGTTCTAGGCGACAATGTGGCTGTGTTTTATTTACTGGAATCGTTTGTGATGAGAACCAGACTCAAACTTATTTCAGAAATAGTGTTAATTATACAAATGGGAGAGGCAGACATCTTTGTGGTTCATCTACACATTTCATAGTTGCTCGGCAGTGCATTCCTGCAACCACATCTAAATAATCATACAGCATCTTTAATGCTGGCAGATATATCATACTTGCCCATTAGATGTTATATTTATTTAATGACTGCACAACAATGCATGGTTTCCAGGCAAAATGAGATTCAGCACGTGGGTGGGTACTACATGGTAAAGAGGTTAAAGGTAATGGAAGATACATTCAAATACACACGAGTTGTGTATTTGAGTTGTTCCTTTAATTTATGTAGATTTTAGTTGATATCATGTTGGTACTTATAGAAACAAAAGTAAAAAAGATGGCAAGCCAGGATATGTTCTCAAGTATCAACATTTTTGTGTGGGCACAGTTCCAGGAGGAGGTATTGTAATAGCAATATTGGAAAGAAACAATAGTCTGTGGCTTGTGTGCCCACTGGAATCCTGTCTCCAGATTGGATCTCAGCCTCTCTCCTATTCTGCATCTCCTCATAGCAGGTGGGAAGTAATGGCGACTGGTCGGAGGAGGTCAAACTGAAAGTCAGGGCTTAAAAAAAATGTCGATTGTTAAAAAATCACCATCAAGGGACTGTTGAGAAGATTCTGTCAGGCAGGAGTAGCGGTAGAGGGAGGACTGAAAAGTCATTTCGTGTGTTAGGATGACTTGAATTCCCTTAGAAGGGAAATGTTAGTTTAGCTACTATTTCTGAGCCTTGTAGTTTTGGTTTTTGTTTGATATTTTATTATACATAAAAGTATCTTTAATAGCTTAGTAGCATATGGAGGTTTGTTTTCTATGTTACAAATGATAACATACAATAATTTGTAGCATTGTTAAGGATTTTCAGGTTTATATATATATGTGTACATTCATTCAGAAAAATAAATGTAGATTTAGTTATTTTTACTATTAAAACAAACATGAGACTGTGGTACATATTTCAAAGCACAAATCTGTTCATACAGTTTCCTACTTAAGATCCTCCCACAGTTCCCATTGCTTCAAGGTGAAGTGTCCAACATCTCTATCATGGGAGCCTCTTATTTTTCAGTTATTTGTTTGCCGAGAATATGCCTGTCTCTAGTCTGCTCTTTCTCCCCTTCCCATCAGGGGGCTATGACGTCATCCATCTTCTCAAGCTCTCTACATCAACATAGCCCATGGCTTTTCAGAGGATGACAGTTATTTTCTCTGATTGAGAAAGTACGGGTCCTGAGAGATGCCCACCAGCTTTATGTCTCCTACCAGCACCCGCCTATATTCCCACACATGCACACTACCTCCCTTTCTTTCTCAGCACGGAGATTCTGCCCTGTCTTAAACAATATGCTTATTCAGTCTTTTCCTATTTTCTCTCTTTCTCTTCTTCTCTGCTAACTCCTTCTTTACCAACTTTCAGAACTCTTCCCTGACCAATGTCAGCCTCTAACTGCTGCTTTAATTCTCTCTGGAAGGAAGTTGTCTGTCTTCTTGACCACCTTTCGTTGTTTATTTCATTGTCTGTAGCAGGAATTGCTGTTACTAATGACCATTGATTTGCCAGGTCCCATAAACATTTGTGTAGGCCCTGTCATATCCCCTATGTCTAGTGGTGCCACATATCGAGCACAATAAATATTAGTTAAGTGAATGATATTTTTCACTTCATCTTTTTTATATGACTTTCCCTTCTATAGGCTCTTATACTGGCTTTTTAATATCTGTGTTCTCTATTGTTGAAAGTATTACAGATGTCCCCATTTTTTTTTCTTTGTTTTTTCCCCCCATTGACTCCTTCCTCCCTGCACCTGCCCCTCCCAAGTTTTGGCAACATTATTGTCTGGTTCCATGGGCTATGCATATATGCACACAAATTTATCTTCAACAGTAAAGATGAATTAAAAAATAATATCTGTGTTCTCTAGGTTCTGAGAGACCACTTCGTCTCTTACTCTAGCTTGATTTACTTTGCTTTGGGTAGACCCACATTCACAAACATGCTTCTCGACATATAGCAGGTCTCTCACCTTAAGTCTTGACTCTGAATAAAGGACTTCAGTTATTCTGTGTATTTTACAGATACCTCAAACTCAGTATTACCAGTTTTGAACACCTGATCAATTCCATCAAGTGTAGTTCTTTTGTACTATTACTGTAAGTGAGACCGCTATTAGTGACATCACTAGGCACATAAACACTGAAACCGGAATCTAGTATATTAATTTTGAGTCGTCTTCTTTTTGTTCCGATATCTTAGGGCCTTGGTCAATGACATCTCAATTTCCAGCTGGAATGGCCTTAAGTTAGTCTCTCTGCCTGCCTCTCTAACTTTGGCTATCTACGTTCTGTTATTTCAATTCTTTTTTAACCTAAAGAAAACTTGTCAGAGTTTCACAGGAATACGGGACATTCTTTCTTTTCTTGTGGAGTAGATTAAAAATACCAGTTTGCAAATCTTTGGGAAAACAGAATTTTTCAGAACCTTCCAAAAGTGATTGACACATTGCTTAGTGTTTATGGCTTAAATATAATTATGGTATTTTTGAAGATTAGTTTTAACTGCATATTAAGGTAATAATGTACTTCCTTATTTAGTAGAAAAGAGGGCTGACTCCCCACTGTCATTGGGTCTGGGCATGGGAGACTAATGGGATTACATTTCCTTGGAAGGGCCAAGAAGTATGCTTTGTTTCCAGTGTTGAAGGTTAAGCGTGACTTGAGCTGTTGTATCTGAGGGAAAGGCCAGGCTCGGCAGAGAAAAGACAAAAGCCAATGTTTAATGCCGTGAAAAGAATCAGGGTGGAAATATTCTTGGAACATGAAAATGTTTGAATGTATGCAAATGCATTTGCCTTAATTAATCAACACTATTGCATAAAAAGATGAGTGTTTATGTTCAACTAGTAATTTTAATTTATTTAGACATATATTTCATCTCAGGGATTCCAAGTTTGGTATAGTAGACATGATGGATTGAATGTTACCCTTTAATTTCTTCCTTAACTCATAATTTCTTGTTAGCATGGCTTATTTACATAGTAGCATGAGTCTTCATGCAGACATTTAAAAATTCAATGTTAGAGTTCTCTGAGGACAGGGCTAAAAAAATCAAAACTTGTATCTTAAATTTCTGTAAATCCATTTTTAAAAGATAAGAACGTTGTAATTTGTGTAAATTTTTACTGTCTTATCCACACATATAAAGGAGGAATGATTTGTTTTGCTACTTGCTAGATAATGCTTGAATTTCATTTTACTCTTTTTATCAATGTAAAAGATAAAACCTTCATAGCTTTTCTTTTAAAGTCTAGAATCATTATTCACATATTGTATGAAAACAATTTTACACTTTCCCCCCCTTCAAACCTCTTTCCTTTATATTACTAAACACTAGAAGAGAGTCAAATTTTTCCTGTGATGCTAAAATTTCTTCCAGATCATATGCTGAAGTACCCTATTCCTTTTTCCTTTGAGGCCCTTCTTAAATGATCAGATGTAGACTTTTAAGTATATTTGGCCAGCTCTTTAATCTGAGTTACTTTGTCTAAATTTATACCATTCAGATAGCATGTATCTTTAGTTTTCAGCTTTGTAAATGGGCTATATTTTAACCAGGTAGTATTTCTCTTTTAAGTGTGATTAAAATTATATGTGTTTTACTTCTGTATTGTATAGGTTCAAAACACCTGCTTGGTTTTGAAATACAATTATTCATTATAAAATTGATGTGACTCTGTTTCTAAGTATGTATAGTTTTTCTAATTAGTAATATTTTAATTTATTTTCCCGACATCATATAAATATCTCTTTCAAAAATTTAGTTTTTATAAAATTATCTATGTTTTATATATGCTTGGTCTATATTCTTTCCAAAGTGTGAGGATGAGCGCTTTTAAAAAACAGCAGTACCACTCTCTCCTTTGAGGTCTGGTCAGTATTTGTGTAAAGAATAACAAATGTCTCTTAGGTTGAATACATCATTAGTAGTATTTTCAAGGTGATACTTAGCAAGTCTTATGGATAACAGTCAAAACCATATGCAGTTTATATGTTTAAAAGTTACATTGCTAATGAAAGAAGTTCTAGAGGAAATTTAGATTTTTAAGGAAAAAAAAAATTATCTTGTCCTAAACAGCCTTGTACAATTCTATTTTTATAAATTCTGTCCAGTCTTAACTAAATTTTGCTTTTAAACCTTTGGATAAAAATGCACGTTACAAGGGTTCCTGCAGTGTGAACTTAATGCCGTATTTGGGCTTGTTTTTGTGATTTTCTTCCACAAAACTTGGAACACAGTTTTGAAGAAAGGTTTTTGGCTCTCATGGGCCATCATAGTCACACAATAGTTCTTCATCACTGTAGAGTGTCTTATTGATATATCTCTCAGTTTATCGACTTCCTCTTCTCTCTATTTATAGCCAAGACTTTTTGAAATGTTTCAACACACACACACACACACACACAGAGAGAGAGAGAGAGAGAGAGAGAGAGAGAGAGAGAGAGAGAGAGAGAGAGATGCAGTTTTACCTACTTGTGATAGAGAACATGTTTGCCCGGTTATGCTATTTGCTATTTTATGTTTATGGGATTACTGCTATAATGGAAACTGTCAGCTTTAAGTTATCAGTGCATGTTTTGGATTAATAGTATCCTTAGCTTTTATTTCTCCTCAGTCCTTGTGCTTGTTTCATCATACCTTACACAGTGGAGAATTAGGAAGAAAAAGAAAGGGATTTAATGTTTCATCATTTAATAGAACTTCTCTTGAGTAGGTGAAAGAAAACTTTTTTTTTTGTTACAAGGCTTTTGCATTATTTGTGGAATTCATATTCTTCTCACAAAAATTACCCTCTGTTAGCACAGTGATTGTTAATTGCTCCGCAATATTGAAGGTCTTGCATTGGATTCTGACCTTACTCTGGAAGTTTTTTCTCTGCATATTAGATGATACAAAGGTTGTTGTAATGTAGATTTTGGGGTTCCCCATGGTGGTGTGGATGGTGTCTGGTGTTGTGCTCTTGAAGGACAATTGGGGGGCAGTGAAAACAACCTCAGCTGAGCAGCTGAGTAGTCTGAGTTCTCAAGTAGACTCTTGTTGGCTAGGAGTTTCAGACATTCACCTTTAAAAATGATGTTGTGTTTTTTTTTTTGGGGGGGGGAGAAGTATTATATTAAATGATGTATGTGCATTATTTTACTTAATTCTTATAGTAAATGTGAATTAGGCATTCTTGTCCACGTTTTATAGATGAGGAGAATAGGGTTAGTGAAGTTGAGTGGTTTGCCCAAGATGGATCACACAGCCAGTCGCTGTAGAGCCGGAGTTCATACCCAGGGTCTCTCTGACTCTAAGACTTAGCTCCTCACTGCCCTGCACTCTGCATATTGTGAAGAGTAGGTGAGCTAATGTGTAGGTCCTTTTGTAAAGGAAGCTGTTCGTCTCGGTATAGTAAAATAGGAGCATGTTTGGAACTTGAAACTGTTGTAATCCCTTCTGCTATTTTTAGGCTTTACATTTATTTCATAATTTTATATGTAAATATTTTACACCACCAGGATGGTGAATATTTTGCCAATGTCATGTTTCTTGATTTGTGACATATTTGTGTTGTTTTAAAAGCCTTTACTAAGAGGGAAGAAAATCTATGATTCCCACCCCCACTTTGTATTCCATGAAATTTTGTTCTGGAAAAAAAAATCAATAGTTTTTCCCTTGAGCCTAGGATTTTCTGGACTTCAGAATTTAATAATTTGTTACATCATTTACTTATAATTTTATGCTGCAGAACAGGATCTTTATCACTTTACTATTTCGAACAATAGTACAAGGTGTAAACACATACAGAAGATTAATTGCTTCAGTAAGGATACTGAATAGTCAAAAAATTTTAAACACTTAGTGTACTACCTATATACACAAGCTATTTTGAGTGTTGTGTTTTGCTGAGGTACTTGAAGGGCTTCTTTAGTTCAGATGCATTGCTGAAACACCCTAAGGTTTGATTCTAGAATGCTTGAACATTTTTAAATTGCAGGAGGCTAACAAATGAATGCTTACTCATGTTGTAACACTTTTCTATAATTTCCCTCAATTTCTGAGGTTGTCCTCTGGTACCTTTCCCCCCCAGTTTAGGACTAGATTTTAAGTACTCTTGATTCCAAGTAATTTGTTTAATTGTCTTAATGCTATCTTTATAATGATTTTAAGCTGCGGCACTCGGAGCGAGGGCCCAGGGGCTGGATAACTGACATCCAGGCTGTGAGGTCTGCTTTCTCTTCCTGGCCCTGGACAGCCTCCGTGACCTTCCCAGAGCAGTTTAAAACATCTTTTAACCTCTAATAGTTTTAAAGGCAGAGTGTTAGAATATGGTTTGGGAATTCGAAAATGATAATTTAAGTAAAAGTAAGTGTAAATATTTGTAGACAAAGCCCTCAACTCTTAACTAGTTTAAATACCCTCTAAAACTATGAAAATTTCTTTTCAATATTATTTTTTTTTAATACAGGAGCAATGTGGTAAAAAGAAGTCTCTTATTAGCGTCACATATTGAGTGAGGGCTACAAGTCTTTGGAGTAAATATTTTGCAATTATATTTTTGAATACAATAGAAGTATATTAAATTAGTAACCTCACTTTCTGGTGCATCTACTGTTTTTTTTGGTTATGTTTAGGATTTATCTTTAGCCCCAAGTAAACATTCAGCAGTAGATGATCACTGGTTGCCTGGTGACTGATAGATGCTTTCTGTGGGCATAAAACGGAAGGGTATAATATGACTTCTGCTTCTAAGGAGTTTGAAGTGAAGACATTTCAGTTTCATGCTATTCAAAGGTAACACCAGTTCACGCGGACTTTAAATTATTTTGTGGGTGATGCCTTCATTTATGAGAAAGCCAGCTGATGAGGTGGCCACCTCCCCTGTGCCTACACGATTTCTGGAAATGTTCTGTCTGAATTTCGCTCACCTGAAGCCAGACCTCCTGGGGCAGCTTTGGGCAACCTTGCAACAGGGGTCCTGATGATACTCTCTCACGTCTCTGGTCTGTCTGGCCAGAGTGGTATGTTTTTCTGTCATCTCAGGGACTTTCCATGGAGTCCTGACCACCTCAGTATATGACCCTCAGTCTCCTTTTCTAGGTTTATCTTCACCACTCTTCTCTTGTTTGCCTGAATTTTTGCTTGTCTCCTTCAGATACTTTTGTGTAGGTTGGATCATCTACCTGGTCTTCTCACGCCTTCTCTGATTTACTAAATCTTATCCATTTACTTCAAGGATATGAATCCTGACTTTGTAATGTCATTCATGTTATGTATATTACCTGTGCCTTATTGCCTGTAAACATTGTGATAGAAAGTGCATAACATACAATTTGTCATCTTACTCATTTTTAAGTGTACAGTTCAAAAGTGTGAAGTGTATTTATATTGTTCTGCAACAGATAGCTTTTTATTTTGCAAAACCAAAACCCTATGCTCATTAAACAACGCCCCATTACTCCCTCTCCCCAGCCTCTGGCAGCCACCATTCGGCTTTCTGTTTCCATGAGTTGGATCAGGTTAACAGGTCATATTGGTGAATCATACAGAATTTGTCTTTTTGTGACTGGTTTATGTCACTTTGCATAATGCAGCACATGACAGTATTTCCTTCTTTTTAAAGGCTACATAATATCCCGTTGTTATGTGCATACCACATTTCTTTTAGCCATTCATCTTTCTGTGGGCATTTGGGTTGTTTTCACCTCTTGGCTTTTGTGAGTAATGCTCATGTGGGTGTGCAAATATTTCTTTGAGATCCTGCTTTTAGTTCCTTTTTAAAAAATGTATCTTTATTGTTGCAAGTATTATATATGTCCTCCCTTTTCCCCCATTGAATCCCTCCAACCTGCTCCTGTCCCTCCCCCCTAGGCCATCACCACACTATGGCTATGCATCTATGTATACAAGGCCTTTGGTTTTTCCCTCCCTGACTGCTCCCCAACCCTTTCCCTCCGAGATTCCACAGTCTCTTCCATGTCTCTGGGTCTATTTTGTTTGTCAGTTTATTTTGTTCATTATATTTCACATGTAACTGAGATCGTGATACTTGTCTTTTTCTGTCTTAATTCCCTTAGCATAATACTCTTTAGGTCCCTCCATGCTGTCTCAAAGGGTAAGAGATGCTTCATTTAATATAGCTGTATAGTATTCCATTGTGTAAATGTGCCCCAGCTTTTTTATCCACTGATCTTTTGATGGACACGGGCTGTTTCCACATCATAGTTAGTTTAAATGGCACTGTGATGAACATAGGGGTCTAGGAATGGGATTGTTGGATTGTATGATAGTTGTATTTATAATTTTAGAAGACCTGCCAGGCTGCTTTCTATAGTAGCTGCACCATTTATATTCCCACCAACAATGTACAGGGGTTCCGATTCTCCGTATCCTCTCCAGTGCTTGTCATTTCATTTTTTTTTTAAACCATAGCTATCTTCATACGTTGAGGTGGTGTCTCCTATAGTTTTAATTTGCATTCCCCTGATGGTTAGTGATGTTGAACATCTTTTCATGTGCTTATTGGACATTTTGTATATCATCTTTGGAGAAATGCCTATTTAGGTCCTTTGCTCATTTTTAAAAAAATGGATCATGTTAAAAATTGATATATAAGAGTTCCTTATATATGCTGCATATAAAACCCTTACAAGCAATATATTTTGCAGATATTTCATTCCATTCCGTAGTTCGCCTTTCCACCCTGTCGATTGTGAAGTTTTTGAAGTTTGGTGTGCTCCCGTTGGTCTAAGTTCGCTTTTGTTGCCTGTGCTTTTGCTATCATATCCCAGTAACTCGTTTCCAAAGTCAATGTCATGAAGCTTTCCCCTTATGTTTTCTTTTAAGAATTTTAGTTTAACTCTTAAGGCAAGGGTCCAACTTCATCCAACTTCTTCTGCTTGTGGATATTCAGTTTTCCTAGCACCATTTTCTGAGGAAACTGTTTTGGTTTTTCCCCCCATTGAGTGGTCTTGGAACCTTTGCCAAAGACCACTTGACCAAATAAGTGAGGGTTTATTTCTAAGCTCTCTATTCTGTTCTATTGGTCAGTATGTCTGTCTTTATACCTACACCACACTTTCTCTCTTGGCTTACTAGAGATCTTTATTTCTTTTTCAGGATTGTTTTGGCTATTTGAGGCAGTGCCTTTAAAAGCTGTTGTTGGCATCTACACGTGTGCATTTTGTTTTTGTTTTCTAAATTACATTGGTAATATCTCCATATCCAAAAGAATCTATTTTTCTTGTTTTCTTTCTCTGAAAAAAGACCTCGGAGTTGGGCATTTCTACAAATAGAGTCTGCAGACAGTATATAAAACAAGTTTTTATTCATAACTGGCTTAAAAGCAATATTATATAATAAAAGGCTAATATGCAAACAGCGGAACAACCGAACAACTGGTTGCTATGAAATGTGCCGACCACGAGGGGGCATGGGAGGAACATGGCAGGCATTGGTTGTGGTGGTATGGTGGAGCAGGTGAGCAGGGGTGCCAGACGAAGGCAGGGTGCCAGTCGCTGTCATCGGGGAGAGCATCTGGTCGTTACTGAAAATTCTTTGCTTCTGTGTGCCATGATCCCCCAGGCGTTTGCACCTGCAGCCAGCGCCAGAGCTGCCACTTGCACCTGCTGCCAGTGCCTGGGGCTGGTCCTGATCACTCAGTGCCATCAACGGGTGCAAGCGGTGGCTGCTGGCCCTGATTGCCCCTGAGGCTTTTCCACCTCCCCCTGCTTCTGAGTGGCAATTGGGGCACCCACTGACAGCAACCGGCCCTACTTGCACCTGCTGCTGGCACCAGCCCCAGTCGCTCCATGCCATCAGCAGGTGCAAGCATGGCTGGTGCTGTCAGTGCGTGGGAATGGTGGGGGGAGTGGGGCTGCTGGCAGACAGGGGACTTGGGGCCATGGCAGGAGAGGCCTAGAATGCCCCTGTGCCTACTGCAGCCTCGCGGCCCACAGTTTCTTTCAAGGTGCACAAATTTGTATACGGGCCTCTAGTACTATAATGAAACAAACAAAAAAGGCTAATATTATTTGTAGCTTATTCATGTTTGTGTCTCCTGGACTTGTTGCAATGTCTGGCATGCAACAATTATTTAGAAAAGACTAGTTAAATTACTGCTGTAAGTCCCTTTCAATAGAATTTATGTGTTAGATTCTCTGATGAAGGGCCAAGTAATCTACTAATTATCAAGGTGTTCAGCTGGCCTTCCAAAATAGTTGAATTATATATATACTCAGTCCATGTATTCCATTTGTGATGGATGGAATGAATGAATGCAGCTGAATAGTGAAAATAAATTTTCACTACAAAATAAGCAAGTGAAGGAAACTACAATGTCTGAATACTTGTCATAATAAAACATATAATTCTTAGAGATTTTCTCTGAGAATATAAATCAAGACTCTGTGAGGTAAGAGGATAACAAGTTTGCTGGTGTGATATGAATTAAAATCATTAACCCTATTTCAACCAAACTTTTCTTTGGTGAATTGAAAAAAATCAGTGAAGATCTAGATTCATAAAAAGTTAGAATATAGCACAGGTAAAAAGTCTTCCTCCATAACTGATGTGTTTTTCACATTTATTAAAGCCCTGATGTATGACAGGAAATGTGACTATGTAATTGCTTTTTTTGCTGTGTGTGAATTCAGCCCCCTAAGCAAGGAAAAGGTTTCATATTTTTAAAAAATTCAACACAAACAGCAAAGTTAATGAGTGAACAGCTGATGTTTACTTTTCTTCAAATGGAGTACCTCTGGTACTCCTCATCATTTGCTCATTATCAAACCCAGATTATCAGTGCTGTAAAGTAGTTTAAAATTCCTGAAATTGAACCAACATTGCTTCCAGTTAGATATATTCTCTTTTGATATGGTCATAACAATTTCTATAGAAATTCCTGGATTTCTATAGCAATTTCTATAGAAATTCCCGGATTTCTGTAGCAATTTCTATAGAAATGTTCTAGCATCTGTCATTGGGTCTTAGGCATCCTGCTTCCAGAGAATCAAGGCAAATTATCTTTGAGGACTATGGAATGGAGTTTCTCTGGAGACTCAGTGCTTGCAGTGAGAACTGTCACCCCAGTAGATTGTCCAACATAAAAAGATTCCTGGCATCAAACCAGCAGTCCGTAGCCCAGCAGTTTCCTTTTATCAGCACTGCTATTCTTTTAATTTTGCTGTTAGAATTCACGTTTCTTTTTAAATATATATATTTTTATTGATTTTAGAGAGGAAGGGAAAGGGATAGAAGAGATAGAAACATCAATAATGAGAGAGAATCATTGATTGGCTGCCTCCTGCATGCCCCCTACTGGGAATCGAGCCCACAACCCAGGCATGTGCCCTTGGCCGGAATTGAACCTGGGACCTTTCAGTCTGCAGGTCTGCACTCTATCCACTGAGCCAAACCGGCTAGGGCCCAATACAATGCTTCTAAAGTGAGTTGGTCTCATGTAGGCATTTCAAGCAATACTGCCTATTCTATCTAAGCGTTTCAATTTGATGCTCTTTGTAGAGTGATGTGATTTATGTTGATTGTACCATTTATTAATAATTTTTCTTTGTGATTGGAATACTTTTAAACTTGCTATAGGTTTAAAATACAGAGTTAATAAAAACTAAATCAACTTATTTCTTATTTGGCCTCATAACCTCATGAAATTTTGAAAATGTTCTCTTTTGTGAATCTAAATCAAGGTTTCTCCTGATTTTGGGTTAAACATATTATATTCTAACAAAATTCTATGGTAACTTTGAGTTAACAGTATATAATATTGATTTTATTTTGCTTTGGAATTGTGGAATTTTATTACACTAAGTCTGGCAGTCAAATCACTTTGTCAATTAAATTCATATTTTAATTTATTGGCCTTTTAAATCTAATACTGCTATAATGAAAAGTTTTTTATAGTCTTATTTTCGACCTTACTTGACCACATAAGCATTTTGTTTTTAGCCTTCCTTATTCTATGTCTTTCTTGTTTATGCCTTTTAACTGGAAAACCATAATGGGATATTGGTGATGTGAAAACTAACAAAGGACTATGAAAATATTATAGTTTGTCTTACTTTCTATATTTTAGGCAATAAAATTGATTAGAAAATTTTCTAGATGAAAATATGATTTATTTACTCTTAAATTTTGTGGCTATCCTTTCAACTAAAATCTGTGATTTAAATAACATCCTTAAATTACAGGCTTATCTAGACTTTATGTTTGCTTTTTTTTTGAAAGATGGCAGTAAAACTTCATAAGATATCTGTAATTATATCATACTAGAGGTTTGGTGCACAAAATTTGTGCACTGGATGGGGAGGTCCCTCAGCCCAGCCTGCCCCTCTCGCAGTCCAGGAGCCCTCAGGTGATGTCCACCTGCTGGCTTAGGATTGATCCCCCTGGGGATTGGGCCTAAGCAGCAGTCAGACATCCCTCTTGCAGTTTGGTCCTCTTGCAGTCCGGGATCCCTTGCTCCTATCACCTGCCTGCAGCAGAGGTGGGATGGTTTCTGGCTGAGCAGTGCTCCCCCTGGACCACCACTCTTCCATCCTGCATTTGAGTGCCTGCCCCCTGGTGGTCAGTGGGCATCATAGTGACTGGTCATTCTACCATTCAGTCTGTTTGCATATTAGGGTTATATTATATAGGATGGAGTGTACTATATAGTAGGTCCTTGGATTACGTTGGAGATCTGTTCCTACAGCGTGACGTAACATGATTTTTGCCATGAGTCGGAATCCACCTACACAAGGACCTATGTCACTCACATGGAGCACATACACAGCAGTAATGAAGTGAAACAGTAAAAAAAATAAAAATAAAAAAATAAAAGAAAGATAACTATTTCTGACATTTACTTGTGGTAAATAAATAACAAAAAAACATAAAGCACATATGTAGATATGTTGAAATGATGGAACTTTTTTTTAAAAATAAATGGGAGGTGGTGATGTAACCACGAAACGACGTATGTTGAGTCTGACATAACCCAAGGACTGCCTGTATTTTTTTATGTTTATAAGCTAAGAACTCAAAAATTAGAGCTTTGAGATACTATAGTACTAATAGACATTTACCCCCAATTTAATTATTACATTGGCTTTGCATTTGAATTGATTAAAGGTCACCCATACTTTTCTCAAGTGAATAGATTGAAACTAATAGCAACTCAATTTCTCCCCCTCCTCCCCCCCTTTTATTGACAGGTTGGAATTCAACTTATTCTTTCTTAGATGTGAAAGGAAGGGAAGGTCACTTCATGCTTTGTTGGCAAAATCAAGGTCATAGTAATTATTAAAGAATTTAGGATGTTTGTTAGGCATCATTTTTGCTTTTTGACATTTTGACTTTGTGGTATGCTGAAGGCAACAGAAAGATAAGAGATTATATACAATGACTAGAATGTACAATTGTTCCTTTAATTGGCAGTAAAAACACATAAGATAAGGAAACTGGTGTAAATCAACAGGACAAAGTGGATGTCGATATGTTACATAATGAGAAATTAACTTGTACCTTTCATTTGAAATGTTAGCTTACCCGTTTAATCTGTTCCGCAAACATTTACACTCTTGGTAATAACCTTTTCCAAAATATTGCTGATATCATCACAATAACATTTTTAGAATTATGCTGTTTTCAGGCAAATGCAAGCCATTATACTTTCAGGCCAATAGTTCTAGTTGGCTGCCCTCATTTGAGAGGGCAAAGGTGAAACAGGTGGTATGGACCTCAGAGGGCCCCGCCCTGAGGAGATTGCCATTGACCTTGGTGACGCTTCTTTTGGAGATTGTTTTCTAACCACTTTGTCCCTGTGTATAACTCCTTTTTATAGTAAGCTGTCATGTTGGGGCAATGTTACAAGTACCTCTTATATTTTCAATTTCGTCTTTACAACTTGGTAGAGACTATACTGTTAATATTTTCTCATTTTAAAGATGATAAAACTGAACTTTGGAAGGTTAAAGAGAACCTGTCCAAGATTACCTGGCTAGTAAGTGATCGAGCTGGGACTAAGTTACCACTGTGTGATCTTTATTGCTAATGTTTCACTGAGAACCTGTGACATCATTTGAACAGTTACCACTAGCAGGCTGTTGGTTATCACATATCACTGACAGCTTTAGCTGCAAACTCACATTCTTGGCCAAATCCTGCCTTTGGATAAAATTCTGTATTTCTCACATCTCTTCATTTTGACCACCTAATTTGTATTCAGTCAAAAACAAATATATACATATTTCTATGGGAATACCAATATTGACTCTCCTTTAAGTTAATCTCCACAGTTCTATTCATGCTTTTAAAGAAATAAATTGTTGTAACGAAAGTGAGAGTAAGATTCAATAAAGGAGAATAGAATTTTAACCTTTTGGTTAGTGACTCATTATGTTGTCTATTAAAAATTGTCTGGAAAATGTTTTATTTTTATGCTTCCTAGAATATTTGCTTAATATTACAAGATTAATGGCAAATTCTATGAGAGGAAATCACTGCATATTTCTTTGAAAATGGAATACTTAGGAACATGAATTAAATTCTTTTTTGAGTGAAGAAGTTCACATTCACAACATGATAGGCTTCAGACACAGGAAACCGGTCAGAAAATCTTCTGAGGAGAGAGTGTAGGAGACTGAGGAGATCTGAACACCTGTTCCCAAGGGCTGTGTCATTTTCAAACATATTCTACAGTGTAACTCTATTGAAAGACTTACGGATTCCAATAACTGTTTAGTTGCTCTCTTTTTAGAGTTTTGAGGGGAAAAAATTACTGAAATCGTTCACTCTTTTAAAAATATATTTTATTGGTTTCGGAGAGGAAGGGAGAGGGAGAGAGAGATGGAAACATCAATGAATAGAGAGAATCATTGAGCTCCCCACACTGAGGATCTAGTGTACAACCTGGGCATGTGCCCTGACCTGGAATCAAATTGTGACCTCCTGGTTCATAGGTTGACACTCAACCACTGGGCCATGATGGCCAGGCTCATTTGCTCTTTATAGATGCTCTTTTTGGCCCTAACTGATTTGGCTCAGTGGATAGAGCATTGGCTAAAGGGTCTCTGGTCCCATTTAGTCAAGGGCATGTACCTCCATTGCAGGCTCCTCTCCAGCCGGGGCCCTGGTCAGGGTCAGGGGCTCCTGTAGAAGGCAAACAATCTATTAGTTTCACATAGATGTTTCTCTCTGTCTTTTCCTCTCTCTTCCACTCTCTAAAAAAAAAAATCAATGAAAAAATTATCCTTGGATCATGACTAACAACAAAAAAAATATTGCTCTTTCTGTAATGAAGGTAGTGGCCACCTGAATTATACATCTAGTACAGGGAGAAAATGAGAAGGCTCTAGAAGCTTCAAACCTAAATATCTTGATTGACACCCCACTACATCAAAGTTTAATAAACAACTCTTTCTGAGACAGAAAGTGTTAGATGAAGATAAAGGACAATGAATGTGAATTAGCAGCATTTAAGGATCTAGATGTCAGAGAATTTATGTCAGTTTACAGAAGTGCCTAACTTGCTCTTAGGAATTGGAGAATAAGTGAAATCTTAATGCAAGTTGAAATGAGAATAAGAATTTTTCACCAGGTGCTTCAGTGAGATTGAGCCATTTCAGGTTCTATAAGAAAAAAGAAAAGATGAGAATATGAAAGAGTTGATTGACACTTGTTCTGTGTGAACATTGCAGGATAAGCTGGTTCATAATAATGATGGGAAGATGTGCTTTCTTTTTCCTATATCTTTTTTAATAACATGAGAAGTAGCATCATAGCTCACACTATTAATGTGTTTGACTTTAATTTACCATAGCGAAGTCTTATCAAAATTTTTAATATCACATCTGATCAAACTTTTCCAGAAATAAAGTGAGAAGAATTCTGCCAACATTTTTTATATCATTACTAAACATAATTAGTAAAGTTTTCAGAAAGTTACTCATTTCATATTTATAAAATATTCCTTTGCTAGCTTTAAAGTAACTATTTTAAAACACAATAACACAGTTTTTTTTTAAAGGCAATATAGAATTATTATTGTTACTGCTCTTTGGGCTATCAATATAACTTAATTTTTCTTGCCCCAGGTTAAGGGTTTTGAGGTTACATTTTCATCTTGGTAAAGTCCAGTACATTATGCCGTTATACTGAAAACTCGACATTGACTTGGGTATCCGAATCATGGAAATTTCCTCTTGGGGAGAGATGGTAGGAGAGCGAGCCAGAAACAATAGGTCTTGATCTGGCTGCTGTCTGCTTCCAAAGTAGAGCATCTGGGGCCTGGGGCAGGGCTGAAGTGCCAGGATGAGGAGTTTGGAAAAAGTTTCATTCACTTATGAGTCATGTTCCAAGTTGTTGATGGGATCGGGGGTTGGCTTCAGGGTTGGGATTTCTTGCTAGCCAGTGAGCCAGAATAAGTCGGAAAAGCAGGGAGAACCTCAGCCTGTGAAGCAGGCCCTCCTCATTCTGCTGGGAGTGAGGATGCCTACAGACTCCTTTCCCAAGGAGTAAGATTTAGGACAAATGGAGACTATATCTTTAATGTTGACCCCGCCCTTCAGTATGTAAGGCTTCTAACACAGGGAACTCTGGGAGTTGCTCAGCTTGTAAGTTAAAATGTCACTATATTTATAAAACACTGAGAACAGGAACATAGGAACTGAAATGCACATATATATTCCCCCCTCACCTCCCCGCAATGTCAGCTGTCAAATGTGTTGAATTTCATTTCATATATGTATTGTCTAGAAATATGTTGAATCACTTAAAATATTTTTATTAGTGAAAATAATTCATGTTTACAATAAAGACAGCAGAGGTAAAAGGAATTCTACTAACTCAGGGCTATTTATTAAAAAAAGAAACCCACCTGTTTTGTGAACCTATTGGATAGCCAAGTTTGGAATTATTGGCATAAAAAAGGCTCATATGTTGCCATCTTTTACTATTCTTTCTCCATTGAAGGACTGGGGAGGAGGAAGACAGCTTTCTGTGGATTGTTTAATTTTTTGTCTTTCTTTCCATAGGAACATTTTCTTAATAGCATGCAGAGGGAAGCACGATAGTCTTCATGCCTTCCCCAGTCCAGGAAGCAAGAACTAGTCTATCACCAGACGCATGTTTTCATGTGGGAACACATATAGCCATGCTGTTCAATAAACAAGAAACAGTATTCTCTTCAGCAGAGTTTAGCTTGAGGGGGTGAGGATTTAACTGGAGATTTGCCACTTCGCCTCTCCCTTCCATTATTGTTCTTGTTGGTTGAAAGTGCCTTCTACTTGCCAGGTACTATGCTAAGCATTCAGGGAACATTGCCTCATTTCTTGTCACGAATTCTTTAAAGGAGAGGAGATAATATAAACTATTCTTTTTACAGATGATGAAAATCAGAAGCAGGGACTTTGCTTTCCAGGTTCAGATAACCTGGTGGGAATTGGTTGAGTGGACCTTTGGATTTAGGTCAGTCTGACTCACAGTACTTTGAAAAGATGCAGTGTTTGTGGATTTCAAATAGGCTTATCAGACTTCTTCAGAGATCTTGATATCTGAGCAAGATTTTAGGAAAAATATTGAATGCATGTGTTAGTCAAAGCATTTGACCAGCAGTTTAATGAAAAAGTTTTGCAAATGCATAGCTTTTTGGGGAGGGGGAAAAGGTGAAAAAAAAGGAAGAAGGGTTCCTTGGCAGCTGATAGTGAAGCGGGGGAAATGAGGAAAGGGGCTACATTTAGATTCTATAAAACAAAAGAAAATCACTGTGATCTTTCAGAACCCACAACCCTTTTATTCCCTACCACCTCATCAAATAAATAGAGAAGTGAACCAGACTACCCAGCTAAAGTGCCTGCATCATCAGTGCATATCACACATCATTTGCATATTGCATCCTGTATTCAAATATTCCAATATCACCAATATAACAGGAGGAAAATAAATCTATTCAAAACCAGTGAGAAAATCACAAAGTAGCAGTGCAATTGATTGGAGGAAAATAATCCCCCTGCCCTGAAAACAACCAACAAATGGGAAAAACAGCCCTGACCAGTTTGGCTCAGTGGATAGAGCGTTGGCCCACAGACTGAAAGGTCCCTGATTTGATTCTGATCAAGGGCATGTACCTTGGTTGTGGGCACATCCCCAGTAGGAGGTGTACAGGAGACAGCTAATTTATGTTTCTCTCTCATTGATATTTCTAGCTCTCTATCCTTCTTCCTTCTTCTCTGTAAAGAATCAATAAAATATATTAAAATAAGAAATAGGACAAACAAACAAGCAAACCTATGTCTACCCTCCAAACAGGATTCAATGGTCTCAACAAGTATTTAAGTATATTACAACCCACCTTAAATCAGATGTTTTAAAACTAAAAACAAATTGGGGGAAAAAAGCAAGAAAAAAAATGAAAAATAGTATTGAAGTATTGAACTCAAGAAATAAGTGGAAGGCAAAGTTATCCCAAAAATAAAGAAAAATTAATAGGTACCCAAGGGAGAATACACGCAAATGAAAATTAATAAAAGCTATAAAAGAAGGACAGGAAAAGTACCAAGAGAATGCAAATGACATTAAGCAGCAAAACAGATCAGAGAGCAAATAATGAAAATGGAGGACAGGCAATGAAGGAATAATTTGACCTCCTGAAGAAGAAAAATAAATTTATGTATTGAATAACATAACTTTTAAAACTATGGTACAGGAAAACATTTAGAAATAGAAAAAAAAAACACCCAAAACCCACAATGTCCGCACATTAAAAGTGTTTACAAGAGAAATTTAACCTCAAACTATCAATTCTGAGATTTAGCATATCATATAGAAAGGCAAAATAATTAGACTGGTTATCAGACTTTTCAACATCAGCATACAAACAAAGCCAGGCAACAAGGAACAGTTTATTACTATAATTAAACTCAATGAAAATAAGAAGAATTTAGTCTTTCCTAAATACCATCCCAAATCTTTTAGCATAGCAAACAACAAACATCAAATGTAATAAGTTTTACACAATTGAACACATTAATGACACATTTCAGACTACACATATCAGCCATAACAATAAATGTGAATGGGGTTAAGCCAGTTAAAAACATTTTCATTTTTGCACACAAAATAAAACCGAATTATGTACAATTCTATTAGAGAAACACCTAAATCAAGATGATTTTAAAACTCCAAAGCTAAAGGGATGGGCAAGAACATATCAAGAAAACTGGCATTGGTCCTGCTATCAGATAGTGAAATTCAAACCTCAAAGCTCTAAGTGTAACAAGGAAGGACATTTTTTAAAATATATATTTTCATTGAATTCAGAGAGAAACGGAGAGGGAGAGGCAGATAGAAATGTCAATGATAAGAGAATCATTATATGGGCTGCCTCCTACACGCCCCACACCGAGCATTGAGCCCTCAACCCAAGCATGTACCCTGACCGGGAATGGAACCATGACCTCCTGGTTCATAGGTTGGTGCTCAATCATTGAGCCTTGCCAACTGGACAAAGAAGGACACTTTTAATTCTAAAAGCCACACTCTGCAATGAAGGTATAATACTTATGAGTGTGAATGTTCCTTATAACCCTACAACAATTCTTATGGAACAAACTATAGGAGAGGCAAGAAGACAGAAACCCATTGAAAATTGGTGACTTTAGTATACCTCACTCAGCACAGGACAGATCAAGTGGACAAAAAATTAGTAAGGAGATAAAAGGTCTAACACCATAATCAGCAGAGTGGGCCTTATTGATTTAGCCCACCTGGGAAGTCCAAATTCGAAATGAATATACATATATATTCATATATTCATATTATGTTCTATACTCTGACAGTAGAGACTGCACATTCTTCTCAAGTGCCTATCACATGTTCACAAAAGTTTATCACATATCAGTCATCAAGAAAACAGCAGTTGCTTTCATAAATTAAAAATATAGCAAATAGCTTTCAATCACAGGGCATTAAGATCAACCAAAGGACTTGTACGCATGCAGAGAAGCATAGCCAATGGACACAGACACTAGCGGGGTAAGGGCATGCGCTGGCGGTTGGGGGTGGCTGGGGAGAGGTCAGTGTGGGCAAAAGGAGACATATGTAATACTATATGTAATGCTTTAAACAATAAAGAATTTAAAAAAGTAGAATTTTATAACAAAACATATTAAGGGCTTCGAAGGAAATAGAAATGATCAGTTTACAGAGAGAAGACTTCCTGTTATGCACCAAGTTTGTAGAACAGAAAGGGTATGAATCTTCATTGCTGTCAGGGTCACAGGGTTGTTGAGTTTAAGAAAAACCTGCCATAGTAGAATTGAATAAAAATTATAAATGGGCCAGTCCTGATGCCTAATTCGGTAAAATTCCTGTGTTTCCTATTATGTGCCAAACATTTTGTGTACAGAGATGCAAAAGAAACTTTCATTTGCTTTGGAGAAATTCCCAGGGAATGTACTGGGTAGTTATAGCCATTGTGACATGGGTAGAATCGACTGAGTTCTATAGGAAAACACCCAGCATCTAACTGAGTATTTCTATGCTTTTTCTGCTCTGGACAAACAAGGATTTCATATGCTAAGTAGAAGCCCTCCATACTCTGTTGTTTTTCTACTGTACCTTGTGGCCTGCCTACTGCAAATCCTGTTTCACATACTGCACGTAGTAGGCATTCAGTTCCATTAAAACCCAACTGATGATTTTTATTGATCTCACTTTTGCAGCTCACAAGTACTTAGACATTGTTTTATTTTGTATATTTCCTAACAATCCTTTCAGTAAAAGAAGTGGTTGTCGCTCCGCTTGGTAGAGGAGGACCTTCTTCTATGCAGGTGTTTTCTGAGCGGCGCCCTGCCCGAGGAGCCCTTCTCTTACTGATATGGCAGAGCAGTGAGATGGCCACTGAAGTCTTGTTTTTATTGGTAAAAAGTAACTTTAAACTTTAAAAAAATGCTTGAGTTAGACTTGTTTTAGCCCACCTGGGAAGTCCAAATTCAAAAAGAAGAAAATATTTCCATTCATTCTGTCACCCAAGTAAAACCTCTTTCCCCCACTTCGGACTCTATTCTTTTTGTCCTTTCTCTCCCATTTCCTTAGCAGCTTTCTTTCCTCCTCTTTCCTGTGCAGCCTCTCTATGTGTGTAATTAAAAAGATTGTATGTATGCACTGTTCTTTTACACAGTGTGATGGTGGGATCAGGGACAGGGATAAGTTTCAGGTGGGAGGGTAGAGGAAGCCATGGAGAAAGTGACTTCTGATCTGGGAGGATTTTTGAAAGGTAACCGCGGGGAAGAAGATCATGGTAGGTCAAGTTCTCCTACTACAAGCACAGGGGCAGGGGACTGTAGATTGTGTTTGGCAAATGCAAGCAATAGTGACTGTATTATTCTTCCTTACGCAATGGCATGAATGACAGTACTGATGGTGAGACTAAGTGCTTTCTATGGATCAGGCACTTTTCTGAGCACCTTGTAAACATTATTTAACTCTTTCCAATTGTATGAGGTAGGTGCTATTATTAGTCATGTTATGGATAAGGAAAATAAAGCGTTGAGAGATTAAGTGGTAACTTGGTACAAATGACCCAACATTTCTACCGTGTTTCCCCAAAAATAAGACATCCTCCGAAAATAAGACCTAGTGCATGGAAAGATAAGGCATCCCCTGAAAATAAGATCTAGCGCAACTTTGGGAGAAAGAATTAATATAAGACACTGTCTTATTTTCGGGGAAACAGGATAGGCTACTCCCAATTTCAAAATATGTTTAAGATTATTTACATGGGTCTGAATTGTTTCATTGGATTTTATTGTTAGAAAAGTTACTAATGATAGATCTCCAAGGAAGCCTCTTAGACTGTTGTTTCTTTCACTGAAAATCTGACATTTTACCCATATTGAAATATTTTAAATTTTATAGTACACAGTAATAAACTGAAATAAGAGTAGTTTTCAAAAAAATAAAATATAGGCTTCAGTAGCCTTATTTTTCTTATTTTCAGTGTATACTGGATACTCAAAGAATGAGAAGGAAATTATAATGTAGCTCTTTTAGTATGTCAGTACCAGAAGTGAATGTCTCATGGGTCTAAAAGAGACCCCCATCTTAACGAATTTATATTGTAAATAGAATAATGGTGATATTTCAAATGTGTTATCAAAAAAGGAATTTAGTGAAGTTTTAGTAAAGATAGTTTATCCCTGGCCTTTTCTATTTTTAAATATATATATATATATATATATATATATATATATATATATACATATACATACACACACACACACACATACATACACGTGTGTGTGTGTGTGTGTGTGTGTATTTCAGAGAGGAAGGAAGAGGGGGAGAGAAAACCAGTGATGAGAGAGAATCACTGATTAGCTGCCTCCTGCATGCACCCCACCAGGGAGCTGGCAACCCGGGCATGTGCCCTGACCAGGAATTGAACCATGAAATCCTGGCTCAGCCATTGAGCCATGCCAGCCAGGTGCTTGCCTTTTCTCTTTTTATCATAATTTGGCTGTGGTTAAAATTTTTTCCAATGATAACACATAGCATACTAGATTTATCAAATATCTTTTACATAGTAGACACATTCTGTCTAAGCATCTTTGATAACTGTATTATTTCCATTTCTCAGATGAAGAAATTGAGGCTCAAACGAGTAAAATGAAAATAAGTTAAGATTAAAATTTAGATTTGTGCAGCTCCAAAGCTCATTCATATTTTACTCAGCAGTACTAACATTTGGGTCCTTTCAATAATAATAATAATAATAATAAAAAAAGGTCATTGAAAAAAGGAAAGGTTTACTCTTTGTTCTGATATGAACAGAGGAAGTGCTATTCTTCCTGGGACTCCCCTGGCTTTCCCCATTGATGCTGCTGCCCCGCTGAGAGCTTTCCCATCCGGAATACCCATAATGTCCCACAGCCTTCGCGCCCCCAAACAGGAAACCTGAGAGGGAGCCACAGTCTCCCCGAAGCAACAGATGGTTACTGTTTAAACGAGGGTAAACTCTGGATCTCATCTGTGCAGGGATTTTAGGGTTTCATGGAGTGGCTGGGTTTGGAGGCTTAGTTAAGGGAACAAGCTAGGAACAAGATTTAGGAGGAGGAGGAAGAAGAAATAAACAAACCCAATTTGTCTGTAGCTTTTTCACTCCTATATACTCCTTAATCACAATCACATGGCAGGTTGTATTTTTCTGCCCCCTCCTCCACCCCAAACAGAGGGGGGAGGGATGACAGGAGGGCATGGCAGACTGTCGAAATTTGTAGTGTGTTGGCATCCAGCGAGTGAGTTTTGCTCTGGGGTAAGTCCTGTGGCTTGTTTTCTGCCGTCGTGAATAGAGCCTTTCCATCTTTGCCAAGCCCACAGTTAATGCGGTCAAGGGATTTATTATGAAATGTACTAAATCTTGGCATGGAGCTAATTGCATATAACAAGAAGCATGCTAGGGGCTGGGACCTGAGAAGTGACACATGCAAAAAGCATTCTCTTTCTGATGCTGCTGAAAGAGGTTTTGTGTAGGGGAATGTCTGCATGTCTGCGCTTATTGCTAATGAGGTAACCCCTCACCCGAAGCCTATTTCTGGGTTACTTGTTAAAGTGAGTGCAGAGTTGGTGTTTCTCTCTTCTCTTCCCTTCCCTTCCCTTCCCTTCCCTTCCCTTCCCTTCCCTTCCCTTCCCTTCCCTTCCCTTCCCTTCCCTTCCCTTCCCTTCCCTTCCCTTCCCTTCCCTTCCCTTCCCTTCCCTTCCCTTCCCTTCCCTTCCCTTCCCTTCCCTTCCCTTCCCTTCCCTTCCCTTCCCTTCCCTTCCCTTCCCTTCCCTTCCCTTCCCTTCCCTTCCCTTCCCTTCCCTTCCCTTCCCTTCCCTTCCCTTCCCTTCCCTTCCCTTCCCTTCCCTTCCCTTCCCTTCCCTTCCCTTCCCTTCCCTTCCCTTCCCTTCCCTTCCCTTCCCTTCCCTTCCCTTCCCTTCCCTTCCCTTCCCTTCCCTTCCCTTCCCTTCCCTTCCCTTCCCTTCCCTTCCCTTCCCTTCCCTTCCCTTCCCTTCCCTTCCCTTCCCTTCCCTTCCCTTCCCTTCCCTTCCCTTCCCTTCCCTTCCCTTCCCTTCCCTTCCCTTCCCTTCCCTTCCCTTCCCTTCCCTTCCCTTCCCTTCCCTTCCCTTCCCTTCCTCCCTCCCTCTCTCTCTCTCTCTCTCTCTCTCATATTTATGAACATTTGGCAATTCAAGAATGAATGTTTATTTGCTAATTCCAACTTTCCCTCTTACTCTATCATAAAACACACATTCATGGCAATTTAAACCTATGTAAAGGTATAAAAGGCAACCAGATAAATCGTGGTGGCTCAGTCTGCCATAACAAAGTACCACAGTGTTGGTGGCTGAAACAACAGAAATTTGATTTCTCGTGGTACTGAAGGCTGAAAGTCAGACCAGGGTGCCACCAAGATGCATCTGACGAGGGTTCTCCCGCTGGCTTGCAGGTGGCTGATTTTTCACTGTGTCCTCCCTTGGGGTAGGAGTGCGCTTGGTGAAGGTGTGGAGGCCAGGTGAGGGCAGGGAGCTCTCTCTCTTCTTCTAAAAGCACTGCTCAGCCCCCCAACTCCCACCTCATCTAAGTCTAATTATCTTCCAGAGGCTCCATCTTCAACCTCACATTGAGGTTTAGGGCCTCAATCTATAAATATTTGAATGGGGGTCACATTTAGTTTATAACAGAAGTATATAAAGGAAAAATAATGCATCTTAGTCCAGTGCATATTTTTAAAACTTTATTCATTAAAAAAAAGGAATATTCTATATCCTTTTCTAATGGTTTCACAATATTTCACAAACAATTCCCAATGTTTGCTGTATGATTTGTCTCAAAGCTTTGCTAGATATTTGGGTTATTTATCACCTTAATGTATGCATTGTATGTCATTGTGCTCAATGCTTGTTTGGTATGTAAAAGCTTATACTTTTAGAGTTTTCCCACAGTACACACCTCATATGTCTTACTTTACTGAAATACACAGAGAAAAACCAATAAAAATCGGTTCAATGAACCATTCACATCCTTTCTTGAATACTATGAGAAACATTTGTCTGCATAGCACAAAGAAATAACAAAAATTGGTTTAAAGGGCACATTTAGGAAATAATGTAAAGTTTTATTTATTCTTCCTAGATTAGTAATTTTTGTGTGCATACAAAGCTAATGTCCTGATACTTAAATGTAAAAGGGAAGAGATGATCTTTGTGGTTTCTCTCACATGGTTAACACTAATCTTTTTGGGACTAGCGGTTTTTGAAGTGGAAGTAATCCTTAAAACAAAACAGGTTGGCCACAAATTCCAATCCTGGCACAGCAAGAAGGAAATGTTGGAGTGAAAGTGTTTGAAGCATTTGAATAAAAAAAAAATCAAGATGCAAAACCAGAACAACACAGAGATCATTTGTATTATCCCTCTAACACTGTAAATGCATTCATATTCAGGGCTTATCAGATCAGTTTGAATTTTTATCAAGTGCCAGAAATTAGCATTGATCACGATGAAAAAAAAACAACAGCCCTTGTTGATTTACAGAGAAGGAATGGTTGGTTTGCTTGCTCATTCATTTATTCAACATTGATTTACTGAGGTTCTCCTGTGTTTGAGGCACTATGCCAAGTGCTGTGACGAGAGATAAACAAATTAACAATAGCATTTACCCTCGAATACTTAATTTTGTACTGGCTTCTCTAATACCAGATTGAGTCCCTCCTGCATGCACAGTACTGTCCTGCCTGTTGTTACTGAAAAGACAAACTTCATTAAGAATAGTCCTTTCCAAAAAAGCTTGTGTGTCATCTAGGGAAATGCACATAAACACATAATTGCTCTTAGTTACTAAGTTTAATCACTGGAGGTTCGGTGCCAGGCCTAAATAGAGGTCAACATTTAAGGACACGTGGTATTCCAGAACCATTCACTGAGTCCGGTAGGTGCCACCCCAGCAGTTTAGATCCTTGGTACCCTAAGGGAGGTCTGAAAAGCAGCAGCAGTGCCATTGCTTGAGAGAGGTTCCTGGAAATGCAGAATTCCAGGTCCCACTGCAGACTTGTGGAATCAGAGTCTGCATGTTAATAAGAGTTTTGCATGATTCACATAGGTGTTGAAGTTTGGGAAGCCGTAATACAAGTTTTGATTTGTATTCATAATTACATGAGATGAGATTTTATCTGATCTCATAGCTGAGCTGTTTTATTTGCACTTGTATTCTTTTAACCAGCATTTATTGAACACAAAGATTTATTGAACATGCAACCAGGTGCTGTTGACCAAAAAAACTGATGACCAAAAAAAAAAAAACAACAAAAAACAAACACAAAAAACAAAATAACTCTTAGCCACAATTAATAGCTAAATAAATTCTATAACCTAGTCAGTCTGGAGGATAAGGAAACTTTATAAAAGACTTGATAATTGACCTGGACCTTCTTAAAATAGCCACAAGGATTCGTTCGGGATGAGAGGGAGAAATATCCCAGATTCTTTTCTCAGATTCCATTTATCTGTCAACTTTTGAATAGTTTAATTATTAAATATAGGTTGTTGAAAGTGTTTTTAAAAATTAGGTAAGCTCCCAAATCAAGGTTTGTATATTTTGGTGCATTCTGTGAATGAGATGTTACCTAAAAACACACACATGTCTTTTAGGGAGAGCAAGGAGAGGGACAGAGAGATAGAAACATTGATTGGCTGCCTCCTGCACATCCTCTACTGAGGACTGAGCCTGCAACCTGGGCATGTGCCCTGACTGGGAATAGAACCAGTGACCTCTTGGTTTATGGATCAATATTCAACCACTTAGCCACACTGGCCAAGCTCTACTACTTCTTAAGGAAATGTTATGTAATGAGAATTAGAGTACAGTGTGAGTAATCTTTTTTATTTTCTGAGCCTCAGTTTCTTCATCTGTAAAGTGAGAATATCAGTTCTACAATGTCTTAATGAAGGTTACAAAAATTTAGCACTATGTAGTCAAATAAGTTATAATTGTTATTAATAATTGTAAGAACAATTAATTTTTTCTTGACATAATGTTGCTAACTTATATTAGAAAAAAGAAAATACAGTGTGGTACATGTTTAAAATAAAAACTATCCTTCTATAATAATAAGTAAATAGTAAAAAAAAAAAATCTTCCTGTACAATCTAAAACACAATAAGGTAAAAGTGTGAAATAATGAGTAATCCCCAAAACTGAAGACATATTTTCACCTTCTCAAAAAGAACCTTGCAAATCTCACCTTCTCCTTTGGCTCCAGACTCTGTACTTTACTTTTTATAGTCAGTGCAGGACAGGCTTTCTCTGTCTATAGTAATGGGCCATTTCGCTCCTTCTCAGTGAGGCTTCACCCTCCTGCCTTTCAAATATTGGAGTAGTAAATTTGTGTGAAGTGGACTCTTCAACGTGTTGTGTGTGGGCTTCCCAAGAAGAAATACATGCACCTGTTTTTAGAGAAAATAGGGCTGCTCTTTTTCTTTTTTTCTTTTTTCACAAATTTGGGAAACACATCTGAGTACCAAGTTCATAAAGAACAGCTCGGCCTTTCTCATATAAACAGAAATTGAATATTGGTTTTCTCTGATCGGTGAGGAAGAAGGGTTCATTATTCCATGCTCAGAAATCGGGTTCACTCACTGTTCTGTATTTGGAGTCTTCGTGACTTCACAAAGATTTCTTGGTGCTTTTTCCACATGTATAAAATGGCCATTGGAGAATCACCAATCGAAGGGAAAATGTCAGTGGGAGGTGTTAACCCGAGGAAAGGGGAGAAGGATGGAGAGAACCGACTGCTGGGTGGCACGGTCAGGAATGGGTAACACACAAAGGGGGCAGAGGCACAGAGCTGGGGGCCCACAGGGAAATGTGCTGCTCTAGGTAAGCAGTCCCTTGTTGTTGTCCTTGGCAGTTCCTGAGAACCTTGTCATGTTAATGTAGTTACTGAAATTGAATTTGGAAATTGTAATGTTGCTCTCGTATTTCACTGAAAAACAGTGCTAACTCCCACCTTGAAAGGGATCACATATATCTCATAGGCAGGGCACTGTTAATATTTTAGTAACCCCACAAGAAGGATAATGAAATGAAATACTGTAAAAGCACAACCAGCTTGCATTTTCTTTTCCACACTTGCTTGCAATGAGATGCATGATGTAAAAATAACCCACCAGCAAGTTCTCTTTGCAAATGCCCCAATGGTACTCATTGTGTGTCGGGGATCACCCTGGGTGTGCGTGACCTTGGCAACATTTCAGGGGTTACTTTTTCACATGAATCAACTGTTCTTGAACAGTTTCTCCAGTGTATTGGCACAGGCCAGGTTTTCTTAAACAGTAAGCATTTATATCTCCTTTTTTCACCTGTATTCCTTTGGCAAACATAGCCATTATGGCATTTATAAAAACAGAGCTGGGGGGGAGGGAAGAGGGGGAGAGGGAGAGAGAAGGGAGGGAGAAAGGGAAGGATATAAAGAGGGAGGGAGAGAGAAAGAAAGAAAGAAAGAAGGAGGGGAGAAGGAGGATAAGAAGAAGAAAAGAGGAGAAAAGAGGGAGAGGGAGAGGAGAGGGGAAAGGAGGAAGAGGAAAAAGAGAGAGAGAAAGGAAGAAAGGAGCCCTTTATTACCATTTGTGCAGAAATTTCTATATAGTCTCAGGGCAATGCTGTGATAACTTTTTTATGTTTTAAAGGATTGGTTCTTTAAGGACTTCCTTTTGAGAACACTTCATTTTGCTTATTGCTCCCCAACAGCACAGTTTAAGATATATTTATAAAACAGGACATTCATTTTCTTCAACATATCTTTTGGTCATTTTTCTAATAGTGAGTCGTTGTTGGTTTGAATTTTGGTTATTTTGGAATTATTTGAAGAATAATTACTTTCAAACTTGGTAATCTTAGGCACTGAATACTAAGACAGGCTGCTAGCTATTTTTTTTTCCTTTCACATTTCACATTTACTTCTTAAAATGGCTAAATAAAGTCAGTCCTTTGATCATTATTGGATTTAAAGAAATTATATTAAATCCATGATGAAATTACTAATTTCCTCCTATTGGCTGTATAAGGTTTAGGCAAAATAGTTATTCTGGAAGTACTGTGATATGGAAGAATAATAGTAGAAAAGAAAAATAATTTATATTGATGTATGAAGTTCTTGAATGTAGCTTCTCTTTGGAGAGACTTGGTAGTATCATGTTCAATTTTTAATGTAAACAAGTATCACAAAATTCTTTTTTTCTCTTGGTTTTACAGCTGTATAGCTGGTCCAAAGTTGAAAATGTGTTTGTTCTCAAAAGAAAAATAGCCCTCATTGCTTAGATTAATGGTGCTTCAAGACATGTTTATTCAAAGATGGCAGCAAAGAGGTGAATAGGCTAAACGCTGTACATTAGAGATCATTGTGTCATTCACAACAGATGCAGTCAGTGGACTGTTTATGCAGCAGCCTTCAATTTTACTTTGATTTATAATCTATGAAAAAATAGAAATGTTTTATTTTTTCCTTTAAAAAAAAACAAAATAGGGGGAATTTGGATAAAAATCCATTAATTCTAAAAATTAATTCATGAAGAAAGCTTAGTTTGCTGCTCTTCAGCTGTGATGTTAAATTATATACATTCAGGTTCTTTCAAGAGTTGTTCCATCAGACAGTTGGATCAAGGAAAATTATATTGATTTTGATATCTTAGAGGCAGTTTACAGGTTTGTACATATAATATAATCCATTGGTTACATTTGAACATATTGCACTTCCAAGTAATCATTAAGAAATATGCTGGTGTTTATAGGATGTGTGGCATCTATCCTTTTTGAAGGGTGTCTAAAATATGCTACATATAGCACTTTTAGTTATTTTTTTCTTTAAATCAAGATTTTTCCTAAACTGTTATGCTTCTTTTGTGTTCAGTTACTGGAAATCATCATATGAGCATTCTAAAGTTGGCAAATGTGATTACACTATATCCTTTATTTGATGCTAAAATGTAATACAAGCATATCAATCATAAAAGGAAAGGGAACTAACTGATCTGTGTTTATATGTACTAGTAGGGTTTTTCAAGAGAGTTTGTGGTTGGCATTTGAGTTGAATTCTGTTGGTGACATTTTTAATATATATGGATTCGTGCATCAGTGGGGTTCCTCTGCCTGGCCTGTGTCTTCTTGCAATCTGGGACCCCTCGGGGGATGTCAGAGAACTGGTTTCAGCTCCATCCTCTCAGGCCAGGCCAAGGGACTCCAATGGTGCATAAGTCCATGCACAGGCCTCTAGTATGCATATAAGATATTTGGTTAATCTCTGTCCACCATCCATCCTTCCCCCTTCCCTCTGAAATTCATCAGTTTGTTCCATATATCCATGTCTGTGGTTTCTGCTTCTGTGTTGAGCATCTTTCCCCTGGTGGTCAGTGTGTGTCATAGCTACCGGTCAGTAGGCAGGTCGGCCGGTTGGCGGGTCAGCCAGTTGCTTAGGCATTATATATATATAAATAATATATTCTGTGTGTGTATGTATGTGATCAATTTCACCAGTATTTCTTTAGATGTAACTTTTTGCATGGATAGCAGTAAAGACTGTCTACTTATAGATATAGTTCTAGTTAAAGCTTTTGTGGGGCTTATAAAAAATAAAACTATTAACTCAAATGATAAAATTGAATATCTTTAGAGATTTGAAAAATTTGTCCTCTTGTTCTATTGAAGTTAATGCAACTTTTCAAATTAATTACACACACACACACACACACACACACACACACACACACACACACACTAGAGGCCTGGTGCATGAAATTTGTGCACAGGTAGGGTCCCTAGGCCTGGTCAGTGATCAGGGCCGATCTGTGGGGCGAACAGTGGGGTGATTGGGAGGTGCCCTGCTAGCACCTGTCTTGGCCAGCCTGGTGCTACCCGCTCACTGGCCCCACCCCTTGCCACCGCCGCCAGTTGCCTCTCTCTGTGGGGCAACTGGGGGGTCCTGACTGGCACCCACCTTGGCTGACCTAGAGCCTGCTGTCTGGGGGCACTCCTGCCCCCAAGTGGTCAGTGCATGTCATAGCAACTGGTGGTTCCACCAGTCATTCTGCTGTTTGGTCTATTTACATATTAGATTTTTATTACATAGGATATTTTATTAAGGTATATCACATAGCCCATGAGTGCAATATTTTTGACAGTTAAATTTAGGCTTGACGATCAAAACATCTGTTTTAGTACAGAAAACAAAAAACAAAAAACTGGGAACAGAATTTTAAATTGACATTTTATAATTGGTTTTATTTGATTGATTTTCTGATGCTCTGAAGCTTGCTGCATCCAAATATGAAAATACAAAATTAGTTCTAACTTGTGCATCGTCTTTCCTCCACCAATTAATTATAATTTTCATTTCTTTGAGAACTTATTAAGTTCATAACTAAAAGACTATAGAACTCTCTAGGGGGTATTTATATATTTTATTGATTTTTTACAGAGAGGAAGGGAGAGGGATAGAGAGCCAGAAATGTTGATGAGAGAGAAACATCGACCAGCTGCCTCTTGCACACCCCCCACTGGGGATGCACCCACAACCAATGTACATACCCCTGACCAGAATCGAACCTGGGACCTTTCAGTTTGAAGGCCAACGCTCTACCATGAGCCAAACCGGTTTGGGCTGTATTTACCAATATAAAATGTCTGTGAATTGATTCTACAATCTGAATGAGAATGTAACATTTTGAAAACACTTAACTACATTTTTTGTATGTATTTTTAAGTTACTTTAAGTTTCTAGAGTTTTACAGAGTCATATTTTTAAATTTGTTCCAATAGGTGAAATTACATCTATGAGTAAATATTTGTAAAAAGTTATTGGCTTTAGATTATTAGAATCTTTATATATAAAGATCCTAATATATAAGACCAAATGGCGGAACAACCAAGCAACCGAACAACTGAAGAACCAGTAGCTATGACGTGTGCTAACCACCAGAGGGCATGTGCGGAACATGGTGGGCATCAGCCGTGGTAGGATGGTAGAGCAGGTGAGCCTGGGTGCCAGACCGAGGTGGGGCACCGGTTGCTGTCATTGGGGTGAGCCTCTGGTAGTTACTGAAAATTCTTTGCTCCCTCATGCCGTGGTCCTGCCGGGCACTCACACCTGCTGCCAGTTGCCGCCGAGCCACTGCTCTCACCTTCTGCTGGCGCCTTCAGTGGGTGTGAGCGGCGGCTGCTCGCCCGGATCACTCCTAAGAGCTTCTCTGCCTTCCCCTCTCCTTAGGGGCTATCAGGACAGCAGCCGCCCCTCACACCCACTGACAGCACAGCACCAGCCCTGCTTGCACTCGCTGTTGGCACTGCCCCAATTGCTCCATGCAGTCAGTGGGGCCGGCACCATCAGCATGTGGGAGCATATGGGAGTGGTGGCAGCATGAGCGGAGCTGGTGCAGAGAGGGGACTGGGGGCCGCAGTGAAAGGGGCTGGGTGGGGATGCCAAGGATGGGCCTAGACCTGCCCCAGAGCCCACTGCAGCCTTGTGGCCCATAGCTCCTTTCAAGGTGCACGAATTTGTGCACTGGGCCCCTAGTATAAGATGACTAAGTGTCAAAATCAAGACCCTATTGTTAAGAAGACTTGGACCAATACATTAAACTATATCCTGAATCTAAGTAGGTGAAATGAAGAGATAGTGCTGATTTGAAAGATTGGATATCTTCTACGTATTTATGCTTATATATAGTAGGCGATATTCATCAAAGTCTGATTTATTGATTCCCTGGCTTACTCATGAATCTGAAAGGGTTACAGGGAAACCTGAAGCATTTTACCTGATAGGATTTCCATGCTTACATGCATCAGCCAGTCAGAGCGGGTTTGTGGCCTCAGCCTGTTTTCCTAAAACTTGTTGATTAGGAGAGCTACCCTGTCTCCCAGGCCAAACCTGGCTCTGTGCTGCACCGTCATCATGATGACTGTGGATTCAGCCCACAGTCTGAAATGACCACATGTGGCTTTGTCCCAGCTCTTTCTGCTTGTGTAGGATGACTGTGAGTGGCCTCCAAAACTTCTTTGTGCTCCCAACATGAAGTGTGACTCGGGTAGATTCAAGGAGATTCAAAGACATTGTAGGTGATGAGATACATTTGAAGGCATTTGGGAATTCTGGTTGGTATAGTCTTATTCTTATTTATGTCTTCTAATCACCCAGAAAACTATAGCATTTGTTCCTGCCAACTCCCACACCCCCACCCCAAAGTATCTGGTGTATTTTAATAAAATTTTAAAAAATTAAGCAAGGTAAAAGTGAACTATAAACCTGTATATTTCTTTCCAATCTTTTTGTACATTTGAAATAAGAATTAAAAGCAATAATGTATAAATTCAGGCTGCTTTTGATATGTAATATCATATCATGAATTCTTTTCCCTCAAATTCTTTTTTAAAAAATATATTTTTTTTATTGATTTCAGAGAGGAAGGGAGAGGAGAGAGAGATAGAAACATCAATGATGAGAGAGAATCAATGATCAGCTGCCTCCTGCACGCCCCCAGCCCTTGATCGAGTCTGCAATCCAGGCATGTGTTCTGACTGGAATTGAACTGTGACCTCCTGGTTCATAGATCAATGCTCAACCACCAAACCTCACCAGCCTGGCTCCCCAAATTCTTTTTAAACATTATTTTTGAAGAGTGTATAAAATGTTTGGCTAAAGAAACATACTGTGGCTTACTTAACCCGTCTTCTCTATTTAGATGTTTAGATTGTTTCTAGTTCTTTATGTTATAAAGTGCTACTAGGAACATTAACAGTCATAAAATTTTATCTGACTTGGATATGTATTATAAATATTGGTTCTTAGCTGTGGAATTACTGAATTAAGGAGTAAGAGTACTTTAATGCTCCTGATATTTGCGGATAAATTATTTTCTGGAAGGCTTTCATTGTAGTTTAAATTTGCTCCCTGGATTAGGCATTCTCCTGACTTTTCACACTTCAAACACTTCACGTTTCTAGATCTTGCTCTTTCAAAATTCCTTCTCAGACTTTCCCCAGCACACTGGAAGAGGGCCTCCCATTTCCCCAAGTGGTTGGGGACCCCTCACCCCCAATTTATTAATTTGAGAATTCAATGTTATCTTGAGATAATAGCAGTTATATACTCATATTAGTTTCCTGAGGCTGCTGTACTAAATTAGCATGCTTAGTGGCTTAAAGCAGTGGTCATCAAACTCATTAGTCAACAGAGCCAAATATCAACAGTACAACAACTGAAATTTCTTTTGAGAGCCAATTTTTTAAAACTTAAACTTCTTCTTTTTTTAATTTTTATTAAATTATTATCTGTGTACATATACCATTTCCCCCCCTTCCCATATATGCCCTCCCTCCCCAGAATTTTGTGTCCATTGGTTGTACTTATATGCATGTATACAAGTCCTTTGATTGATCTCTTATCTTCCCCAGATCTCCCTACTCTCCCTAACTTAAACTTCTTCTAACACCACTTCTTCAAATTAGACTTGCCCAGGCCGTGGTATTTTGTGGAAGGGCCACATTCAAGGGGCCAAAGAGCCGCATGTGGCTCATGAGCCACAGTTTACCAACCACAGGCTTAAAGTAATTTAAACGTATTCTTTCACAGTTCTTGAGGACAGAAGTCTTGAGGACATGAAGGCTAAGTCAAGGTGTCAGTAGGCCCCTGCTTCTCCAGAGGCTCAAGGGGAGAATCCATTCCTTATCTCTCCCAGCTTATGGTGGCTCTTGGCATCCTCTGATTTCAGGCCTCATCATCAGTGTCTGCCTCTGCGGTCCGTTATATTCTCCTCTTCTGTACTTGTGACATCTCCCTCACTCTCTTCAGGACACTTGTGAGGGCACTTAAGGTCCACCTGGGTAATCCAGGATCATCTCTCTGTCACAGGGTCCTTAACCACACCTGCGAAGATCTTATTATATATGGTAACATTCATAGGTCCTAGGTAATAAGACCTAATGTCTTTGGGGCCACCATTCAGGCCCTTACTGTTACTAACATGGGTTTGGTACTTTGAATAATGATTAAATTTCTTTAAATCTTATGTATTACTTAGAGCAAATAACTGATATCACTGGAAAATGATATAGTTGAATATGAAATGGGAACATGAATATAAAGACGTGACGAGTTCTAATTAGTATCATTGCACTAATATTATGTGACCTGCTATTAAATGTGATATATTTATATTTAGTGATATGTAACAAAAGAAGAGTTGATATTTTATAGTTGGTCTTTAACAAACTCTTTATTAGAAATTTCCTAACTCAAATTTCTGAAAAATCACTGAGAACATTCATAATAGTCAGTCAGTCAGAAAATTAAGCATATTAAAAACATTTTTTAAAATGGGAGTATTTCTTCTGGAATTAAATTGGGCACATATTTTCTTCCTATAAATACGTTTGGTATCAGCTAACTTTCCCTGTTCACCCACGCATTGCACAGTTATAGTTTCAGGTATATGTTTCTGACAGTCTATTCCAGGCACAGAGATTGCTACTCAAATCGCTACTGTACAGTTCCTGAAAACAGCAAGTTGTCACTTTTAGACTCCCTGTTCGAGAGAGGAGCACAGGGAAAGGCAAGGGTTAGAAATAACCTGCCAGCTCTAATCTTCAGAACCTTTGCATAAACAAGATTGGAATGAAAACAGCATTGGTTTTTTTTTTTTTTTTTTAAATTTGGAAACCTGTAACTTATCCAATCATAACATTCCATGCTGAGTGCATGCACACTTTTAGAAAGACACCACATTGTAACGCACCAGGCCCCCAAATCTGCTTCAGTACTGGCTTTGTGTATAACTTGAACTTCAGACGTCAGTTGGCTGGATGATGTATTTTGATATGGCATCCAATAAAATGGAAAGAAAAGACAAATAGCCAGAAAATTATAGTCAGCATAGCAGTAACAAGGTTTAAGAACATTTTATGTGTTCAATCAAAATGTTAAGCCCTGTACTTGTAATTCAGAATTATAAATGTAAAATTTAAGTTTTCATATGGATATACAAATATTTAGATATCTTCAGGGCTTAGGAGCAGCTAAATACAATGAAAGTGGGCTAAAAACAGGTGTTTAGGTGTGAGAAAAAGAAAAGTTAACAAAGAAAGCAATTTCAAATAAGCCAAACATCTTAAACCCGATTATTTTTTTCAAAGATGCATATATTTAATTTACAGTATAGTATTAGTTGAGGCCATAATTGGGACAGTAAAGAAGATGTCTGTATGTATTTGAATGGTAAGAAAAACAAGCAATAAGTTATGTGGCTGCTTCCTATGAGCATAGAAGCAATTTTGTTATTATTTTTTTAAAGGCTAATGTTGAAACTCAAATTACTTAAAAAATAGAATATGCTTATAGGCATATTCAACATATAATCCTGGTCCACATCTATGAAAACTGAAAGACAACTCACCGAAAGATAAAGCAGAACAAAACAAAACAACAACATTCCAGAATAGTTAAAATAGCCTTTAGTAATATGTCCTAAGAGTGCCAGACCTCGCAGGATCCTGCCCTGTGACATCCATGTGAGAGTAAAAGGAGCTCTTGTCACACTAGTGGGCCAGCATTCTGGAACGCCTTGGGCAGAGGTTGAAACTCACAAAACATTCTCTTGTTTCTAGGTAAATGGGTATAGAAAACACCTGGGGTTTTCATATAGAATATAGTGACCCATTAATGGGGTTATGTCACCAATACAGTGGGTTATAACTAGCAATTCAATAGATTAAAAGAAAATGGAAAATACTAGTGCTTCGCATGTAAGGATAAATATTGCTTTGTGAAATTTAGTTTATAGTCTGTAACAAGAAGATGGATACCACAGAAATCTTCTAATAAATTATTCTTAGAGATCTCGCCTTAGAGGGCAAGGAGTGCCTAATATATTGCTAGACCCCTATGTTCAGATCTTGGGAGGGGTGGAAACACTGTATGGCCGTTTATTATTACTAGAAAATAAATGGGGTTGGGAGCAGACACAGAATATTCTGAAGTTAAGTTATCATGACTGAGAGATTCTCCCCTCTCTTCTTAACCAACTACTCACTGTCCTGAAATTGTGCAACTCAAATGGTCGTGTCTAACCTAGGAAATAGACACTAAAAAAAGCAATGAAATACCACTTTATACCCATCAAACTGGAAAAAAAAACAACAACAAAAAACCCCACACAAACAAACAGTGTCTAATAATCCTAACTTTTGCCTCAATGTGGTGAGGGAATTCTTTTCTATTACTTGGGAAAGCAATCTGACAAGTCTTGGGATAGTTGAGATATGTGTATCCTATGACCCAGCACTTCCTTGGACTTGTGTCTACTATGGAGGAAGGAACTCTCCTGCATGTGCACAAGAACACTGCACTAGAGTGTACATTGCACCATTCATGTATGTATCTGTATGTAGATAGATATATCAAGTTATAGATACATGCTAACTATATATAATACATGGATAGCTGATCTCTGCTATACTCTGTTTCATTAAAAAATGATTAATAGGGTAACCAAAATTGCTTTGAATTTTTTGTTGTTGTTGTTGTTCTTGGTATACTCTGTGGAAACTGTGAGTCTGTATGTATGAGTGTACAAGAAACAACCTGACTGTCATTCTGTTGAGGAACAAATAGCAAAATAAGGTTTATTTATCATGTAAGTACACTAGAGCAGTGGGATCAGTGAGTTAGATCTACCTGTACCAATGGGAAAATAGAAAAAAAAAAAACTGCAAAGAATTCATAGAGTTTATTTACATAAAACTTCCCATTGTTTGAACCACCCCATATGTGGTATTTTCTTTTTATGGCAGAAGGCTAGAAAATTAATACACTTATGAAAGCAAATAAATATGTACACAATTATGTTTTATTTTGTAAACTCAATTTTAATGAATAATGAACTGCCATTTATATCTTACTAAAATATGGAATCCTTATATTAAGGAAATTAAAATATGTCACATGTGTATTCTGCATGATAATATTTTATGTTTATATAGTTCTTTGTACTTTAAATGCAATGTCAGACATCACTTAATTAGCTAGCAAGCTGACACCAGTGACTTACTTTAAAATGCATTCCAGGGCAGGGCAGTATTACAGTATATATTTGGCCACATGACTTACAGATGTGCAGTTCTATAATAGAAATTAGTGCTTATGTTAATGACAAAGTATTCAGGCACTTTGTCTCCTTGGTTAGATTTAATATCAATTTTATTTTATTCCAAAAAGTGGTAAGCAATGCATATAAAAATGGTAGCAAACAGGAAGTTAGAATGTCAGGTTAATTCAAGTGTTCATTCTTTGCTTTGGGTAATAGGTAAATATTATTTACTACATTGGCCTTGTAGTAACTAGCTGTGTTGGTTTCCATTCAGACTCACCAAGTGATTTGTGAATTACTAGTAATAGAAATCAAAGATAAAATTGTGATAATTGGTGAAGCAATTTTTTTGCTTCGAAAATTAAATGTGACAACTAATAATGTAAAGTTTTTTCTCTAGTAGCAAGCTTAAAGATAAGCATTCTGGGGTTTTACGATTATGAAATTCATGTATGATAAAGACTGATTCTGATCCTACTCACCTTTTTGCTTTGCTTTGCTTTTATTCTACAACATGGCAAAGATCAAGAAAACAAGCTTTGATTATTGCACTCCTCTATTACTTGTTTTTGTTCCCCATCCCTCAAAACTCTGTGCTTACTTCAAATGGTACAAGAAGATAAAGGCAGTATTTTATATGAAATAAACTGCTCTCAATTTTGAATACTCCAATTTTAATAACCCTTAGCTTTCATAGTCTTGGAATCTTTAAATAATCCCCATTTTTTGGCAGACATCATGAGAATTATTTTGGATGAATAATTTAAAAATGATTTCTTCACTTGCCTCATGCACCATTTGTGAATTTTTTCACAAACATTGTCTAAAGACAGCGGCAATTTAAGGTGGTAATGATTGTCAGAGTGTCATTAATTTCTCCTCTGATCTAATAGCATGTGCTGACTTAAATTAATTTTCTTAGTGTTATTCATTGAATAGCAAATTGTTTTATTTTTCATTTCCCAATTTTGATCATACCCTGAATATATAGATTACACTGCCACTTCCTATTGCTTCTGTAGTGGAGCCTACTAATTATTAACAGAGTAGTTAATCCTTTGAAAACTATAGCTTTTATATTTTAAAAACAATTCCTAATAACTCATTGTTGATATGGATTAATCATTAAAAATTAATCTGTATTTTCTGTGGACTTGGATTTTATAAAGATCAGGCCTCTTTTGACTCATCAGATCTTATTGTTACACTAGAGGCCCAGTGCATGAAAATTCATGTACTGGAGGAAGGAGCCCTCAGCCTGCCTGCCCCCTCTCATGGTCCAGGAGCCCGCAGGGCTGGGAGGTGACCTAGCGATCAGGTGAAGGCAACTCCCCATCACATCTCTGCTGCTGTCACTGCTGGCAGCACAAGCCTTGGCTAGCCCTGGTTACCTGAGTCTCAGGCAGTCCTAGGTGGCTGAGCAATTGACATCTGAGGCTTGCTTGGCCCTGGGCAGCTAGGCAGCCAACATCCGAGGCTTGCCTGGGTCTTGAGCCATCCCTGGGTGGCTGGGGGGCTGAAGGGACTGGGCACTGCTATCTTGTGGCTGTGGGCACTGCCATCTTTGAGGGTGCGGCAGCTAATTAGCATATTCCTTCCTTATTGGCTGTGGGCGTCACCAGCTTTGAGGGAGGGCAGTCAATTAGCATATTCTTTCCTTATTGGCTTTGTTGCTCCATCTTTGCGAAAGCGTAGGATGCAATTAGCATATTCCCTCTTTTTTAGATAGGATAGCTTTCCTTCTATTTCCCCTTTAATTAACTCCATTATATATGTACCCAAAAGATAGACAGAGGGACCTTGTTGCATACTCTGCATTCATCTGCATTCCTGGTAGCTGTGATACTGAGGGCTCTGTACCCAGAATACCTCTTGTTGTCACAACTTAGCTAAAGGCCAGTCCATCAGAGCTGGGCATGCGGAGGGTAGGGGAACCCATCTGTCTCTCTGATTTTTTTTTGAATTACTTTTCTATCTCGATGGGAAGTTTGGAATTTTTTGCATTTACTAGGAAAATAATGACTTATTTTATAATTTAAGTAGAATATATATATATATATATATATATATATATATATATATATATATATATATGTTTACTGTTTATTCTGAATTTTCATTAATAGCAGTAATTTACTTCCTTTTGGGACATCATTAAGCTACAAAGGAATATTTAAAGCGTAATAAAATTAACAAAGTAATTTTGGTGATTTTAAAGAAGTATTTTACAACTAAGGTTTGTTCTTCTCAGAGAAACTCTTAGTTTCTGCTCAGCCGAGATTTTCTCTCCTGAAAAGTATTTGGATGTAATTCACATTATCTCAGGTGACACTGCTTTTTCCTGGCCATTGAAGCTGAGTAACTATTGAGATTGAAAATTTGTTTCTGTAGACATTTTGATAAATCAATGTTTCCATTGACGTCTGGTTGATTTGGGAATCCAAATGGGTAATGCCTTGAAAATTACCTGTGGACCAAATGAAAATTAAAACCTTATTTTGTTGTTGTGCTTGATATTTGCTATTTTTGTTATGTCAAAAGCCCAGCTCAAATACCAATGCATTTCAGACCAGACACTGGAGTTTTACACAGGCAAAAATTACATAAAATATTCATATTTCAGGGGCGGCAGCCCAAAGCAAAAACATTTCATGACTCACTGGTAGTCTTCCTGACTGTTCGGCCAAGAAAGACACATCCTTTTATTTTACGTCTCACAGGCCTGATCTGTTAGTGCTGAATTAAACACTGGAGGGCAATCATATGTCTTTTACTTTCAAATTTTAGGGGAAAGCTCACATTTTAGCTCCTCAGAACAAACAAGGTCTATAATATTTAGGCAAATTATGGGTTTTGCAAAGCAACTGTGGGATTATAATCTCTGCCAGGATTATCCCACCTGTATCCTGGCAGATAACTCAGAGGATAGCAGGTACTCAAACCTGCTAGCCCTCTGCTCAGGTCATGAACTCTGGGCTGTGAAATAGAGTCAGTCACGTGGAGAGGTTTTTCAGAATGGGCATGCCTGTGCTCTCCTAGACATTCCCTTTATCAGTTCAGAGGTGGTAGCTGGGCATGTGCATTTTGACACACTGATGTTTGGTGACCAGGTGTTGACTCTACCACACGAGTATACCATGTACTCTGAAAATATTGTCACTGGCAGTACTCCTGTTTTCAATGAGATGAAGGCATCATTTATGGTTTCTAGTCCAGAATGACATTGCCTATGACAGGTGAAAGGGAATCAGGTTCTATCAATAGTAGACCATTAGTCGTTCAGCATTAAACTTCTCATTCAGGAAATTTAATTGGGTGCCTGCTATGTGCTTCAAGCATTCAGGGTTTGATACTCAGGCCACAGATGTGTGCTCAGTCTTTTCTCTCCAAAACCCCTCTTTTCTCCATTCCCTCCTTACTTAACTAACTTAACTCTTAAGACATAAATCAGGAAATGCCCTCTTGTTTCAGGGAACCTCTAGGTAGAATTAGAGGCCAACTTTCTATAGCTTTCTGGAATCCTTAGCCTATTGCTGTCATATTTGCATCATACTGTATATATAAATGTTCTCATTATTCATGGCTTACTTGTGTGTGTTCATTCATTGAGGGTAAGGGCTGGTGACTTATAGCCCGGGAGACCTTTATGTCCCCATTGCTGAACAAAAGATGGCTTGTTAGTGTTCGCTGGGTGACTTATTAATTTTTCTATCTAGTAGCAGAATGAATGGGAATGCACAGATAGCTGGAGCCTTTACAAGGTAAAAGGTAAAAGGTATTCAGGGAAGGTAGATTCTAAAGAACTAGGGGGGATTTCACCTGTTGACTTTGAACAAGAGACAAGAATTTTAATAAGTATTGCATTTTTTAGATTTAATTAGATTTAAAAGTATATTGGAATTTCAGAATTTGTAAGGGTAAATGTAGCATATCACTTAGTGTACGTATGTGATATTTTACGTGCTACATTTGGATTCGGCTTTTTGGCCACTTGTTATTTGTTCATCAAGTATTGTTTGAATCTCCTTCTAAAAACATTATTATCTAGTGTCCTCTGGGATGTTCTTCTTTCCTGGTAATCTTGTAACTCTCAGTTCCTCAGTCTCTCTAGCTTGATTCTCATCCTAAACTTGTAAATGGTAGCATTCCTTAAGAATGTGTTCAGATCAGCTTCTCATATTTATATACATCATTATCTGTAATGATATTATCCTTTCTCAAGGTTTATCACATTCATATGTCAATGATCCCCATTTTTTCTTCTTCTTCATCTTCAGTCTTCTTATAGGTAGTAGTTCATTTCAAAAACTCAGTCATGATTAAAGGGTGGATTGATGGTTATCTGCAGCTACAGACAAGACCTTTAATTAAATCCATCGGTGCCTCATTAATGCATTCATGTCAGCTGTCTTTTCTCTTTAAAAAAAAAAGATGAAAAACTCATATTGTTTGTTTTATTAACTCTTCCATGTTTATATTTCTTATCGACAACTCATGATCTTACTCTCTGTACTAGTTTCCTAGGGCTGCTATCAGAAATGATCACAAACTTGGTGGCTTAAACAATAAAAATTTATTTTCTCATCGCTCTGGGGACAGAAGTCTGAAATGAAGATGCTGGCAGTGCCTTGCTCCCTCTGTGGGCTCTAGAAAAGAACCCTTCCTTGGCTTTTCCTGGCTCCTGCTGGCTTTTGGCAGTCATTAGCATTTTTTTTTTTTCATTTGTAGCTGCATCAGTTCAATGATACAAATCATTGGATTTAGGGCCCACCCTGATCCAATATGATCTCATTTTAATTATTTCTGCAGAAGATCCTATTTCCATTGTTCTGGGTGGATATCAGTTTTTGGAGGACACTAACCTACTATACTGTAGGTTTATCCATTCTGAATAGCTGACACGAGAGGCAGCTGTCATGTAGAGCCAGCAGACAAAATCTAGGAAATGACTGCCAAACTTTGCTACTTATAAAGGTGTGGCCTTGGTCAAGTTACTAAATCAATTTTTTGCTTCAACTTCTTTATGTATAAAATGGAGTTATGATAATTCCCATCTCATGAAATTATTATGAAGATTAAAATTTATACATATAAAAAGCCAGGATCTGTCACAACCGAAACAACCAGATAAATACCAAATGGGCTTTGTGGGGCGACCAGGCTGGCAGGGGGGTTAGTGAGAGATGACCAAATGACTGAACAGTAGGCTGCGTGGGACGACCAGGCCTGCGGGGTGGCGGCAGTTTGGAGCAACCAGGCCAGTGAGGGGGGGGGGGGCAGTTGGGGGCAATCAGGCTGGAAGGGGGCAGCAGTAAGGGGCAACCGGGCTGGTAGGGGGGCATTTGGGGTGATCAGGCAGGCAGGTGAGTGGTTAGGAGCCAGTGGTCCAGGATTGTGAGAGGAATGTCCAAGGGATCCCTACTGGAGATGGTGCAGACTGGGCTAAGGGGATCCTCCTCTCCTCCCACTCCCCCTGTACAAATTTTGTGCACCAGGCCTCTAGTATTTAATACATGTAAGTTGCCTAGAATAATAGCTAGCACAAAGTAAGCAAATTTTGGTATAAACTGCCATTACAGTCTTCTTGCTTAATAAACTTATAAAGATTCTTTCCTGAAAACTTTCTCCCTCTTCCTGATCTTACACATTATTTCTCCTTACTTTTTCTCTTCCTCACTGAAATTACTTCTGGGGTGTTGTAAAGGGTATACTATGATAGAGAAGCCAGCTTTGCACACCTTCAAGGTCAGTTCTGAAGCAGAACCAACCTCCTCAGAAGTCTGTGCATGGCTGAATGGCTGGAGATTGTGGGGCCTATTGTGCCTCCAGTTGCCTGCGGTTGCACGGGACCCCTGGAATGCTAATTAAATTTCATATTTCCTTGTAAGGTACCTCTGTCGCTACAACAAAGGGTTTCTGAGCTGGGTCCCCAAATGGCATTCTCATTCACCGACACCCTCATAGAAAACTGTATGTGAAGCAAGTTTAAAATAGGCTCTGGAACTGTAGGTGACGTATTCACACTAAAGATGCTAGGATTACTTTAGACTAGGGGTGTCGAACTCAATCAGAAAAGGGGCCAAAATCTAAAATCCAGCCTAAATCGCGGGCCGAATGGTTTACTGAACAGTCATAAACTGACAATGTCATAAACTGACAGCGGAGTGCAGTGATGACAGCGCGGTGCGGGCCACATTGCAAGGCCTGGCGGGCTGGATTTGGCCCGCGGGCCTTGTGTTTGACACATGTGCTTTAGACTGTGTGCCTTCCAAGAGTGACACAGATTTATGGCAACTGAGGGACTCTAGATATGGGTAGAGACTCTCTTCTTTCCTCTGAGAACCTTCTGCCTTTATTATAAGTGATTTTTGTTTCAAATCATGCCTCATTTATACTGTTCTCTGCAGTATTTTTCCCCCTCAAAATTTAAGAAAAACACATCAAGAATCTGAGATGATGGTAGTACTCTGAGCTTACTTTGGGTCTCCAGATATATTCACTGAAATAAATTTAAGTCTTTTGAATTCTTTCCAGCCAATAGAGACCAATGACAAAAAAAAAAAAAAATGAGACTTGGTCAAGCCAGTAATTTTATAAATGTTTGGATATTCAATATATATTTTTAAGATATAATTGCTTATTTCTACTACACTTTGAATTTAAACTATAGCATTAAACATGTCAGATAATTCAGTGTAGCAATTCTTTTTGATAAAAAAACAAAGAGAACTTAAAGTTGACTCATCCAGTACTATGGCAGCCATATATATTATAGCCTGCTTTTTATTTTATTGACTTGTTTTTGCCTATTGATAGATACTAATATATTTAAAACATACTAGTCTAGTCTTTTGTCTTTGCAACTTGGAAGGAGCTGAGAAAATTATTCATTCATCAATGTTATTTAGAGTGTAAATTTTATTGACTTGATGTCAGACTCTAAGGATATAGAGATGAATGAGACTCCACGTTATTTCTCAAGTGTATCTGGAACAGGATTGATGTGTAAACTGTTAAATTACAATGTAGTGTGAAAAGGGCAAGAGATGGAAATGATTAACTATCTAGGAATGAGGGTGGGGAGAAGAGCTGTGTTTTAAAACCAGGGAATCTTGGCTATCAGAAACAAAGGAGAAGAAAGTGAGCAGGGACTTCTCAGTGCCATGCATAAAAAAAAATTAAAATTGTGGTATATTAAAGAATTACAAGCAACTTGGTTTTGCTTGAGTTTATATGCATGCCTGTTCTGTTTTTAGGACTTGTCTAGTGGCTGCAGTCTTTGGTGTAGTTTGTGGAAATTAAGGAAATGTTATTAACATCATGATACTTGCCACATCATTGGAATATCAGTGGAATGAGTGAGATTAAGCCCTGATTACTAAAATCACAAAATTAGAGATTTGAGAAATATTAGCTAATACTACAGTCATACCATTTTCAGACTGTCTCTGCTCTAGTACATCTGTGTAATGCACTCCCATTTGTAGTTAGTGGTGGCTCACCAGGCCAATAACTCTCAATCCTGAGCAGCAGTAGGGGGGTATGTTCAGGTAGAGTAGTATATGTGCTAAGGACAGAATGGATTAATGCACTAGATATTAATTTCTCACCTAAGCAAAGTACAGAGTAAGATTTTTGACTAGTGGCAGGATATGAGGTGGGTGGAGGTTTGGTGAGGAGTGGGCTTAGCTCCATTTAGTTGCTCAGAGACCTTGGCTTTCCAAATTCCTTGGATGTCCCCAAAGTGTCATATGGGAGAAGAGAGATTGTCCAGAAGGCCCATCAACTTTTTTAAAATCTACCCCCAAGTCCTGAGGTGACATACATAACCTTTGCTAAGGTTCTCTTGTTGAGAATCAGCCACAAGTCCCCACCTAAATGCAATAAAGGATGGGGAATGCTGTGGGAGATGACCACAGATCTTTGCAGGATAACCAGCCAGCTGTCCTCACAAACATTGTGTATTATAATTTCTAGGGGGAATAAGCGGGTTTGGGAGTAATATATAGTTTGAGGGTAAGTCTTGGACAAAATTAAATTTGATTTACTATTTCATGTGTATCCTGATTTTGTTTGTTTCTCCAACAAGTCATAGATAGGGTGGTGGTGGTACTGCTGCTGCTCTTCCCCTTCTTTTCTCTCTCCCCCGTCCTCCTCTTCTTCCCCTCCCCACTCCACTTCCCCTCCTATTCTTCCTCCTCTTTTTCTTCCTCCTCTTTTTCTTCCTCCTCTTTTTCTTCCTCCTCCTCCTCCTCCTCCTCCTCCTCCTCCTCCTCCTCATTATTATTGTTTTTATGCTTTTTCCAGCCAATTTTCAAAGGCCGTTTTCCTTAAAATTAGAATTCTTATAATTCTTGGAAATAATCACTTTTAAATACATCCGGAAAATTATATTGCTTTTGAAAAAGGTGAAAATCCTTGGATTCATGAGGTCTTGGTTTAATTTTTTTAACTGTTATTTTAAGTATAGTTAGTAAAGATTTCATTAGGAAATAATTTCCAAGTAGACAGCATGTATGTATTGTTTAGCTCCTAAGCAGAGATTGAGTGTGCTTTTTGCTGTCCATCTCCAGTTCAACAGCAGATGCTGTGAGACTTAACTGATTAACATATAAACTTAAGAGACAGTAATGAGTCTGAAGACTAACAACAACAACAAAAACAAAACTCCCACAAAAACACCTTGGAATGAGGTGTAGGATTGCTGCCACTGCTGACAATTGGTTTTGGTTTTGAAAAAAAGGCATTTCCTTTTGTTAGCCCTTGTAAGGAGTGGAAATGGAGAGTAAATGAGATTTGTGGTGGGACAGATTTGAACCACAGTTTTCCAGTCCTCTGAAAGCCATTCTAATTAGGTATGTCAACTTTGCTCTGCTTTCTAGAGAAGTTCTTTTAAAGAATGGTAAAGAGATGTGCCAAATAGTAGATGGTGTTTAGAAGATGATTTCTGGTCATTGTTCCATTATCTAATGATCTTATGTTCATTCTTGCTAGATAGTTCACTCTGTGTGTGTGTGTGTGTGTGTGTGTGTGTGTGTGTGTGTGTGTAGCATACTATGTTTCAAGCTCTGTTTCTAGTTCCAGTGGTCTCTGGTGGATGCAACATGCTATCTTGGAACTTATGGTTTAGTGCGGTACTGTTCAATAAAACTTTTTCAGTGATGAAATGTTCTATATCTGTGGCCACTAGCCACATGTGGTTGTTGATTACTTGAAATCCAGCTAATGCAACCAAGGAACTGAATTCTTAATTTTATATAATTTTAATAGCTAGACGTGCTGACTGCTGGCTATTTTATTGGACAGTGCAAGTCTAAGGGAAAATTATTCTTTATTCAGGTAATCACACCATAAAATGTAAAGTGTCCAGACTGGTAAGTGGTATGAAAGAGACATATATGCTGCTTACATGTATAGAGGTTTATTTGGCTTGTACAGGACTTTAAAGGTTTATGTTTGGGTGATAGAGATGGAGAGAAGTGGACAAATTTGAAGGATCAATAGGGTGTAAAATGAAAGGGATCTGGTGATTACTTTTAAAAATTGGGTGAAAGTAGATGGGTTCAAAATGACTTCTAGGTTTCTTGTTTGTTCAACTGAATATAAAGGCCTATTCACTAAGAGGGAACACTGAAAAAGACCGGGTTTGTGATTGAAGCAGATGAGCTTGGTTTTGTAACATTATGTTGGAAAATATAGGCTTGAAACACAGAATAGAGAATTAAGATGGACATAGACATTTGATGATTGAAGCTCTGAGCTTCCATTTGTTTGAGAGTTCAGTGTTTGTTTGTTTTTCTTTATTCAAGTAAACATTTTGATTATAATACATGAAAGCAGTTAACCCATGTGACAGAATACTGTAGTCTATGGTTTGCTGTAGCCTCTTTGTCTCTAAGATGAGCAATCTTCAAAGTGATTCTTCAGGATCGGACATCAACACCCATCACAGGCTTTCCAATGGAAATGCATGCGTCTTTCTTCAGATGCTGTGTCATTTTCTTTCACCCACATTATCCTCAATTACTTATAAAAACTCAACTCTAAAATTCAACCTATGTTATACAATTAATAAAATGAGAAGTTAATATGCATTTTTTCCACATTAGAAAGAGAACATTAATTGAGACAAGAGGGCCCAGAACAAAGTGAGAAACTCTAGTGGTTAATGGTGGGTAAGCATATAAAGGAAAGAGACAGATAATGGATTCTGAGAGAACTGAGGAGTCTGTGAATTTGAGATTCCTGTGAAGTCAGAGTGGTCTGAGTCGATAGAGTTGAGTGAGTAGGCTTAGGGGAAAGAAGGTGATAGTTCCTTAAAAATGTTTGATAGGGAATGTTGGGGGTACTGATAATATTTAGGATCTGCCTACAGGAATTGATGACCAAAATTGAGAAGGTAATCATAGAGATTAATGGAAAAAGAGACCATACTAATTAATTAAAGTGAAAACATATTTAATTCTGTTTTGACTAACAGGCAGTCTAAAACTCTTATTAGAATGATAAGGTGGTAAAATATATTTTATAATGTGCATATATTTAAGTAGTAAGACATACATTTTATGAAATTCATTTGGTATATTATATAATAAAGCTTATAATCACATAATATCTTTTAGGGAGGTTTTGATCATTTAAAAATTGATGATTTTTTTTGTAGAAGGTCATTTGAGAATGATTAAAGACGATTTATCCCATTATGTTAAAAATTTATGTACCTCCTCAACCTTGGCAGGTTCCATTAAAAATGCCTGAACATTGTATTTGTAGCTTTGAAGGTATTATTATAAATTAAATCATCCACCCATGCTTTGAAATCTTTAAAACTGAGTATTTGTTCTTTTTTAATTTTTTTATTGGCTTTGACTGTTTTTGGCTGTCCTTACATTTTTGCTTCCTTTTTAAAATAATTAACTAAAACCACAACCTGGAAAGAACATGAGTTATTTGAATCTTATTCTGAAAAAGCCATTGAAGTTTTAATACCTTCAGGGAAATAGATAGTTATCAAAAACATTCTGAATCACTCTCTGAACCAATTCTCACCCCTCCCCCCATCCTTGCAAAAATCACACATATATGAATTGACCTTTCTACTGAAGGCTAAATTGTAAAATGTAATTCTAAAATCATATAAAAAATAAATTGAATATAATTGTTCAGTTTGACAAATGTTACTTCTTGTTTCGCCACTCTTTAAATATTTAATACCAAGACACTTAAGTAACATGATGAAATATTAGTACAAAAGAATGAAAATGCCAATTTTCAGTTGTGATCTATTCGATCATTTCTATTACTTCATAGTTGCTACTTGTTTATGTATATATACAATTACTCTCAGTCATCTTATTAATGGCTCCACAGATAACAGCAACAAGAGGTTTTTTCAATTGTTATAGAATGAAAGACATTACTTGCTAATTTTATTCAGACTTAAGTGTTGAGGCAATTACATTAAAACTGTTCAAATATACTTACATCACAGCACATTAATAAATAAGCTCCTTATTCTCATGAGTATCCTCATCCTTTTTTCCCCCCCATCAATCCTCACCAGAGGATATTTTTTCCATTAATTTTTAGAGCAAGTGGAAGGTAGGAGAGACGGAACTGGGGAGAGGGGAGAGATAGATGTATAGACAGACAGACAGATAGATAGAGGGAATAACATTGATTGGTTGCCTCCCAACTGAGGCTGAGGATGGAATCTGAAACCCAGTTACAAGCCCTTGACCATAAATCAAACCTGAGACCCTTTGGTGCAGGGGCTGATGCTCTAACCACTTAGCCATGACCAGGGCTGATCAAGTCATTCTTTTTAAAAAAATGTATTTTATTGATTTTTTACAGAGAGAAAGGGAGAGGGAGAAAGAGTTAGAAACATCAATAAGAGAGAAACATCCATCAGCTGCCTTCTGCACACCCCCTACTGGGGATGCACCTCAACCAAGGTACATGCCCATGACCGAATCAAACCTGGGATCCTTCAGTCCACATGCTCTATCCACTGAGCCAAACCAGTCAGGACAAGGTCAAGTCATTCTTGATATGGAAATGGGGTTACATTAAGTCTGATCAAATAATTGAATCAATAACCTCTCCCTTTGGAATTGACCTTTAGAACACTTCACAACTGACATTCCCTTTAGCTTAGACCACATTCCACTTGCTAAGACCAGTGTCTTTCCCTTTAGGATCCACCCAGAGAATTTTTTGCCCAGAAAAAGCCCAACTACAATCCTTTAAGATCTCTGACTTCCCATCCCTGGGTGCTGGTGCCATTTTGGTTTTCCAGATGACTTAATAAGTTAATAATTCTTTAAAAAAAATATATTTTATTGATTTTTTACAGAGAGGAAGGGAGAGAAATAGAGAGCTAGAAACGTCGATGAAAGAGAAACATGGACCAGCCGCCTCTTGCACACCCCCTACCGGGGATGTGCCCGCAACCAACGTACATGCCCTTGACCGGAATCGAACCTGGGACCTTTCAGTCCGCAAACCGACGCTCTACCGCTGAGCCAAACCGGTTTCGGCAAGTTAATAATTCTTTATACCTTTCAGCCTCATGAATTCCTCCTTTGGCGACTCTTAACAGTTATGAATGAAAATATGATCCTTAATTTTCTAAAACTGTCATCACAAGACCATGATCAGGATCATTATATTAAGAAGTACTTGGAGTCATTCTTGTCTGTTCTGGAAAAAACTAATGAGTAAAAAGTGAGGATAATAAGGTCATTTTGGCATTATATTATTTATTCTTTTATTAGAAAGTATTTATCTTTTAGTTGTTTATGAATAGTAGTAATTGCTTAAACTTAGTGGAAAAAGTATGTTTTTGGAAGATTTCATTGCCTTTGGGTTAGGAATTCCCAGAGATTTTTTAAAAACACAATTTATATGAGTTTTAAGTGCACATGTATTGAACTTATTTATTGTATAACTAGAAGTTTATACTTTTTGTCCACCTTCATCCATTTGGCTCACCCCCTGTCTCCTGCCTTTGGCAACCACCAATCTGTGCTCTGTGAGTCCCTGGATATAATGTACAGCATGATGACTATAGTCCACAATACTGTATTGTGTATTTGAGCTTTGGTAAGAGAGTAGACCTTAATAGTTCTCATCATCACAAGAAAACAGTGGTTTGTAACTGTGTGTGGTGATGGATGTCAACTGAATTCACTGTAGGCATCATTTTGCAATATAGACACACAGCAAATTGTAATGTTGCACACGTAAAACTAATACAGTGCTGTGTGTCCATTTTATCTCAATAAATGGCATCAGAAAGTCAGAACCCAAGCAGATGTAGTGGGTTCACTGAGAAAAAGAGGAAAAGGGGTGTTCATTGTGTTTTCTATATTAAAAGGCATTCTGACAAGTTTTCCAAATGTAATAATCAAAACTACCATATCACTTACAAGGAACCCCTCTTTCTAAAGAGCAGCTTATTCCAACTTCTTTTACATGTGTCAACTATTGCCCAGGTTTCTTAAGGTTTTTTTTTTTATTGCTTTTTGATTATTTTTATTGAAATGCTGATTGTCTGTTGTTAAATAACGACATTAATTATACAGCCAGAGCCCGGCTTCTCAACCTTTTCCAGAAGAAGCCCCTAGTTTCCATTAAAGAGTTTTATGGGGGCTCCCCACACGTCAGATTTCACACAGCCGGCTACGCTGATTTTTTATAAAGGTCTTTGAATGCGATGCCAAGGCCTCCCACTAATTGGTTTATGGGCTCAGTGTGGGATCTGTATCCCTGCCTGGGGAAGCCCATGTTAAAGGACTGTGGGAGTGAGGAGTTGTCAAACATCCCCAGAAAGAGCACTAAAAAGTCCTGGTTGGCTGCGCTGTTGTTGCCAAGGAGCATAAGCAGAACACAAAACATGCCAAATGCTGACTGATTTTAAACAGTGACCCCTATTTCAGACTAGACTCACTTCATTACATTTTTGGGAGAAAATCAAATCCCAAATAGCTCCATAGTGAGTTTGAGCGCTTATGGCAAGGCTTGGCACTGGTTAATTGTTGTTTTCCAAGTGGTTAAACAAATTCAACTAACTAGATATTTTTATGTATTCTTTCAAGGGGAAATAACTCATATCTGTGAACATTGAGTCTTGGGTTAATGTGCTCAAAGCTGAGTGCTTCATCACCTTTTTTTCCTCTGAAAAGGTTAAGGAAGCACTATGCCCATTAAGCTGCATGTATCTACACTCTAAAGAGTGACTTCTAAACTCTAAAGAAGAATTGCTGTGGCAGAATGAAAACTCCTCCTCCTTTGCCAGGCCCTGGTGTTTTCTGTGTCTCGAGAATCTGCGTGGCATTCTGAACCTGTCTTATTCTAGAGCCCGAACCAAGATGTTTGTGAGGTGTCTGTGTAGCTTCAGAGAGTGCTTCAGTTTGATTAACATGTGAACAGAATTAGTAGAGCCTTAGTTGGCTTAGAGTAGAAATACTGCATTTTGTAGGCAGATAAGTACTACCTGTCTCCTTGCAGGTTGATAACATTAAAACTAAATGACATGTTGAGATTTTGGTGAATTTTGAAATATCTCTTTTTTTTTTTTGGAAGTTGGTGAAAGAGAAAATGAAGCAGAGTCCTTTTTGTGTGTGATCCAAATATGCTTATTTTGAAAAATGATCTACATATTTCAAATAAATAATCTTGGATTGGCAGTTCTTTATGAAAAATTATAATTATTTCCTTAGCATGTATCTTACATGCATGTGTAACATGGATATTTTGTGTGATACTCTTATGCTTTTCTGTTATACTATTAATATAATAGCAATGTGTAATATATAGCACAAACCATATGTTAAGCATTATGCATATTAAGTGCACAATTAGTTTAGTTCTGCAAACTATAAAAAGTAATATCAGTAGTCCGCTAATAATATTTTATTTATTTTTAAATATGTTTTTATTGATTTTAGACAGAGAGGGAGGGAGAGGGATAGAGACAGAAATAGCGATGAGAGAGAGACATCGATTGGCCTCCTCCCACACGATCCCCACCTGGGATTGAGCCTGTAACTTGGGCATGCACCCTGACTGGGAATCTTCCTGGTTCATGGGTCACTGCTTAACCACTTAGCCACACAGGCTGGGTAATAATATTTTATTAATGCAATTATTACTTTTGTTCTTTCAAAGTTGGTAATAAGATTGCAAAATCTAAAGCAGAGAGGAAGCTTGAATTGTAATTTTCTTACCATGGTGACTCCATGATATTTTTATCTCAATGATAATGTGTATTATAATTATCTTAACATATAAAATGTTAGCCTGCTTATTTATTGTACGAATAATTACTTTCTGAAATCAGATTTTATCTCTGGACGACTCCTTGCTATGCCTTTATTTTGAATAAGGATAATCCATAAAACCAGCCTTACTAATGTTTATTAAAGATAAATATTAAGCACATTTGCAGGTTCTTCTATGAACTAAACCTCCAAATTATGGAGTCTTTTAACCATTGATAACATTCCTTCTCTAAGATGTACTAAAGAGAAGGACCAAAATGCATAGAATACTTGCACTGCTTCTGTGCTACTATTAGATTCCTACATCTCAATAGAACTCACATCAAAAGTGCTATTTCATTGACTGACTTCCAGTGTAGGTCTCTAGAATGTCTACAGTCATGCAAGATATCCTTGTGTATAATTAATCAATCTTTACACAGCTTGCTTTTCTTTTATCAGACACTTTGCTTTATAATTGTTTTATTTAAAATTCTCTGTTCATTTAAAAAATATATATCTTTATTGATTTCATAGAGGAAGGGAAAGGGAAAGAGAGATAGAAACATCAATGATGAGAGAGAATCATTGATTGGCTGCCTCCTGCATGCCCCCACTGGAGATCAAGCCCACAACCCCGGCATATGCCCTTGACCTGAATTGAACCTGGGACCTTTCAGTCCAGAGGCCGACGCTCTATCAACTGAGCCAAACCAGCTAGGGCCTTCTATTCATTTTTAACAAAACAAAACTGGTAATAAAATATATATTTGTGTTTGAGTTATTTCCAATTACTATTACCAGTTAACATGTATTTGATATTTTCTCAGTTCTAAATGAACTTCATATTTTTTAGCCTCTTTTAATCCTTCAGAGGTAGCACTATGTTATTTCTCTTCACAGATGAGAAAATTGAGGATTAAGAGAGTTAAGAAGCTATTCTTCAGTCACTGAACAAGTAAGCAGAGTTGGGATATCAATGCAACAGGCTTATGTACTCTGAACATTTTTTTAATGAAAGAAATACTGAACCTGAAGGTGTTCTTTAGATATTTTGATACATTAGGTTTTGGTGACTGTAGATTGGCTTACAGAGACTGTTCAAGGTACATAGTAATATAGATACATAATAATTGTTGAATGAATTTCAGAGTCTAATTCTGGTGTTTATACCAGATACTGAAAAATGATTGAAACCTTTTGGATTTAAGTTTCTCAGATCCAGTTAGAAAAATAATGAATTTAGGTGTTAGAAAAATGGGACATCCACATGCAAAAGAATGAAATTGGACCCTTGTCTTACACTATGCACAAAAATTAATGAAAATCAATTCTGAATGAATGAAACTTTAACTGAATAACTGCTAGAAGAAAACATGGGGGAATCTTTATGTCATTAATCTTGGCAGTGATTTCATGGGTATGCCACAACTAGCACAGGCAGCAAGAATAAACATAAACAAGTGGGACTCATCAAACTGCAAAGCTTCTGCACGACAAGGGAAACAGACAACAGATTAAAAATGCCACATACTGAATAGGAGAAGACGCTTGCAAACCAGATAGTTGATAAGAGTTAATCTCTAGACTATATTAGAAACGCCAAAAATACAATAGCAAAAAAACTAATAGCCTGATTTAAAAAATGGGTTAAGAAGTTGAATAGACGTTTCTCCAAAGAGGACATACTGATGGCCAACAGATAGATATTAAAACACACACACACACACACACACACACACACACACACACCCATGCACCCTGCTCAACATCACTAATCATTGGGGAAAACAAAACAACTGAGCTATCACTTTGGACCATTCAGGATGGCTGTTATAAAAAAAGACAAGTGTTGGCATGGATGTGGAGAAATTGGAACCCTTGTACACTGTTGGTGGAATATAAAGTGGTGCAATCACTATAGAAAACAGTATGAAGGCTGTTCAAAGAATTAAATATAGAACTACCATATGATCCAGTCATCTCACTTTTGGGTATTTATCCAAAGAATTGAAATCAGTATCTTGAGATGATACTAGCACACCCACATTCTTTGAAGAACTGTTTATAATAGCCAAGAAGTGAAATTCAGTGTTTATTGACAGATGAATGCAAAGAGAAAATATAGTATATACATATAATGGAATACTATTCAGTCTTAAAAAAGGAGGAAATTCTGCACTCTATGATAAAATGGATGAACCTTGCAGACATTTTACATATGTGAACTGAGCCAGCCAGAGAAAGAGAAATACTGCATGCTTTATCTTAGTATTATTACATGAGGTATCTAAAATAATTAAATTCACAGAATTGTGTATGAGTGGAATGATGGTTGCCAGGGCTGGGTGAAGAAGAAAATGGGGCGTTCCCAATCAGCAGGCATACAGTTTCATTTAACTGAGATGAATAAGCTCTAGAGATCTGCTGACAATTGTGCTTGTTTATCAACAATACGTATTGTACATTGAAATTTGTTAAGAGGGTACATATGTTGTGTTTTTACCACAATTAAATATTTAAAAAAGAAAAAAAAATGGATGTAGTGTCCTTTCAGATACAACGATCTTTGGTCACATGAAATATTTTTCAGAAACTATTATATATTTTTGTAGACTAAATAAAATCCGGCGTGTTCTCCTTAGAGATGTAATAGTGGGAGGAAGGAGTGGTTACACAACCTCCTTTGCTCTGTTTTGCAGTTTGAAATGTATTCATTAGATGATCTTTCAGCACAAGGGTAATTTGAGTTCTAGATCTCCTTGATGGTGTTTTTCTGAAAGTCTGTCTTATACTTCGAAAGGGCGTTAGGAAAATGTACAGCGTGGGCTACCTAACACGAATAAACTACCATTGAGAGGGTGCCTTCCATGCTCAGTTGTTTCCAATTACGGTGGCATTCGATTTAAGGATGTTATGTCTTGACTAGCCTGTGCAGTGTTGGAGACTGTGGTATTCTTTTTCATTCTTTGGAAGGAATTTCTCTTCCTTCTGAAAATACTTTTCTTTTTCCTCTCTGCCCCTAGGTATTTAAAACATTTACTTGACACATCTCTATTATTCCTATCTGGCCACGTTAGCTACTTGTTTTCACTTTTGTTGGAACAAGCAAGGTAAAGTTGGAGTTTCAGAATTAATGAAATCATCCTACCACCTGATATATCTCCTTTATAGTGACTTCTTGCTTTTATATTTTTAGGCAAAACTTAACTGTACTCTTACATTGGAGAAAATATATATTATTTTGCTTTGTCAACATTACAGAATCTCAAAACAGGGACTATAAAAAGGGGCAGAGGCAAATGCCTTCAGATATAGGATTAGAAAAGCTCATGGTTTCCCTCTGATTGTCTGAATTTGCAGGGAACTGACTTTGCCTCCTGCAGTTTAGATGAAGACAGTCAGTGTATTTCATCCTTCTGGCTTCCTTGAGCTAGGCAGGGTGGGTATGAGACCTAAGCCAATTCAATAAACTGGATCACAGGGCTTTGGTTGATATTTGAGAGCAACACTGCTTTCTTTCTTGGTGAGCAAAGAAACTAGTTAGTCTCAGGAATTGCTGGCCCCGGTGTTGGAATAATGAGCTAAAAGGGTAGAGTGGAGAAATGAAATGGAGCTGGGTCCTTGGTTATTTCATTGGATTATTGGATCAGGTCCTATCTGAAGCTCATAGTCACTTCTTAACTTTGCAGTATGGGAGCCAGTACATCTCCTTTACCTGTAAGTTAGTTTGAGCAAATCATTGCCACTGAGTGAATTTTGCGTAATACTTCAAAGCCTTTGGTACTTCTGCCTGGATCTTTCTAATTTAGTTTACTTTCATAGAAGTAAAATCACCTGTCTGCTTAGACCTTACTTTCCTCACCTATTAAAGGAAGAGTTTGTATTGGACTGTACAAAGTATGTATTGGATTACCTTTTCCCTCTGCTTCCAAGAAGTGAAACTCATGCCTACTTGATCAGAATTTGTTGACCTCCCTCCACCTATTTAGAAAGACTCTAGGAATGTGGTTTTCTCCCATAGGATACACAGAACAGCAATAATGTCATATACTTTTAGTTAGTTTTTCAGTCTATGGTCAACTCTTCCCTTTTTTGTCCCAGAAACATAGGGACAAATGATAGGGCTAAGATTTACGATGCCAAAGATAAGCAGCCTGTCCCAATATAAATCAGTTAATTTTGCTGTTTTTAAAAAAATAACATACTGGCTTCCTAACCTTAGTTAGCTATCTCCGAAATGTTGTTAGTAGTTAAAATAATTATTTGAAAATAGTTTCACAGATCAGCACAGATCTTTCACCTCGTGTTAGAAGAATAACTCAGAGCAGATGCCTTAAAGATATTCTGAGTCCATGGCAAATTCACATGTAAAGAGAAGTACAAAAGTGCTTGGAAACTCTGACATCGTACTGGGGGATATTGAGAGTTTGGAAATTCGTAAAGACTTTAACCAGCTATTTAACAAGATAAGCTAAGGAACCAAGCAGATTTCTAAAGCTGAATGGGTGGTGATGGTGGTGGTCGGGAGGTGTTGGTGGGAAATACCTTTTATTGGATTGTGCCAAACGGTGACAGGCAGCAATCAGGGCTTTAAAGGAATTCAGTGAATGGTAATTTGCAGCAATCCAGTTTCATGTAGCAAAGATTACCTGCAAGGCACACATTTCTCTTTCTTTTTGAAAATGACAGCTTTGATATGTGTGACTCAATGATGAATGACTTTGTGAAATACTATTTATGAAAAATAGATGTGCTCCTCCAGATTGCACTGCAGGGCATTTAATGTGTTTTTAATGAGCATATGTTTTACAGATTTTGCAGATTTTTGTATCTATCCCTTCTTGGTCATATCTATAAAGAAAAGTCACATGATCATATTTGGGCCTTATATTGCTCTGTATTTTTTTTTTCCTCTCCTTTTTCTTCTGTTATGCTTGCTAACCAGACTTTAACAAAGAGCTTTCCTGTGTCTGAAGTATTACTTAAATTAAAAATGTTTACACTTTACAATCTTAATTTAAGGCCAACCATAATATTAGCCTAGAGGAGTTTGCCCTGGAGTTCAGATGCATCTGCCATTTTGAGTGGATGCTCCGGGGACCTATCTTATTTTGTTTCTCTCAAGAACACCTTGTTAAATTTGGTGATCATGTCCAAAGTCAGCAATGCATGCTGAGTTTCATGAGTTATTTGGCTATACATTGGGTTGCATTTTTTAAAGCTGTCACTATTTTCATTGAATCTTATAGTGTTATATTGATTTATAGTTTGTGTGCGAGTGTGTGTGTCTGTGTGTGTGATGGCTACATTTGCTTTCTGCAGTTTGAGAAATAGTTTAAAATAGTATCTTTTCATCGTGTCCATAAAGTGAAAATCTAGTAGATAAAATTTAGAAAACAAGGGCCTCAAATTAACTTGTGTTGTTTTCTAAAACACATCTTTAATTTAAAGTCTTTCTTTCTTTCTTTCTTTTTTTTAAACTTACTGAGAGATTACTTTTTCCTGTGGTAGAATAATAGGAGTTACTTTCAAAAAGGTATTTCCTGTCTCAAAATTGGCCTAATGTTTACTTTCTCTGCTTGAAAGTTATTTGTATGTAATCTATTCTTCCAAATTTCCTAGGTTTCACTGACAGTTAACTGGTAAGTTCCGATCATCTGGACACAACCAGCAGGAATCACGAGCATGGTTCACAGGAAAGGAGCAGTAAAAGCTCTAAAGGACCCAGCAGTTCATTCACTCCTTGTGGGTCACTGATGAACTGGTTTGCCTCCAGACCTGAATTAATGCATGAACATTTTCTATTAAATCCAGCAAGTACTGACAGTGTTACTATAATCAGATTAGTAGGTGCCTTGAGATGAGAAATAGCTGTGGCACATTTCCTGCCCTCGTGGACCCAATGGATGACTAGTGGCAAAAGACAGAAACAAAAATAACACTGAAGACGGTGTAGGAAGCATAGTAGACACAGGCATTCTGTGGGGGCCAATCAAAGGACAGGGTCAGAAGCGGCTGGGAAAAGGAGCCATTGTGAAGGGACCAATGCTTGAGATTATTAGTGAAGCATTAAGCAGTCTGTTTTGGTGAGAGGAGATGGGGGAAGAGCTTTCAGTTGGCAGAAATGCCCTGAGTAAAGACTGGGAGTTTCAGATTATTAGGCCTTAAATAGGTTGTTCATGAAGAAAACTGGCATGAGGTTGTGTCTTAAATGCCAGGTCAAGGAGTGTTTCATGTACTTTGCTAGGCAGAGGGCTTGAAAGCAGTGACTTGGAACTGGACTTTATGGGGAGCAGTTGAAACTCCTTAGGAAGAACTGGAATGCTTTCGGAAGTTGCTCAAAGAGGAAAGGGCCTAACTGCATCACGGAGGAGGTAATGGAAAGAAAGAGACAAATGCCTGGCATGTTGAGTACGTGGGATCCATTGTATTTGGCAGTTATTTGAATATAGAAGCTGAGGGAGACTGGTGTTAAGGAAAATTCCAAAGTTTTGAGGCTGTGTGTCTTTGGAATGTTGGTTATTATTATTATTTTAAAAATATATTTTTATTGATTTCAGAGAGGAGGGGAGAGTTAGTTAGAGATAGAAACATTAAAGATGAGAGAGAAGCATTGACTGGCTACCTCCCTCACACCCCATACTAGGGTTCCAGCATATGTTTTATAGATTTTTCAAATTTTTGGTTCAAACTCTTCTTGGTCTTATCTATAAAGAAAAATCACATGATCATATTTGAGTCTTATATTGCTCTGCTATATTATTTTATTTTCTGTTAGGCTTGTTAACCAGACTTTCACAAAGAGCTTTCCTGTGTTGGAAGTATTACTTAAATTAAAAATGTTTACACTTCACAACCTGGGCATATGCCCTGACAGGGAATCGAACCTGAACCTCCTTCATAAGTTGACAACACTTGACACTCGACCACTGAGCCAGCCATGCTGGCATATTGGTTATCTTATTGACATAGAAGAGGGAGCTGTTTTGGGTGAGAAAACAGGAATTAGATAAAATGGACTTCACATGTGCCCCCTTACCTGCCCCCCCACCCCCCCATGGTTGTGGCTTTAAACCGAGGAATTTGAAACTTGGCCTCATCTGATGAGTAAATGTGTGTGTGAGTAAGTGTGTGTGTGTGTGTGTGTGTGTGTGTGTGTGTGTGTATTTAATGTTTGTATCTGCAAGTCATTTTAATTGATACGTGACATTCTTTTATAAATTTCTTAGATTTGGAGTTATATGCAATACCTGTATGAGCTTGATGGCAGACCAGGTACATTTTAATCTTGGTAAACTGAAAAAGGGTCAGAGTTGAGATCTCACCTCATTTCTGATGGATTCTTTTCAGACAACACTGTGTGTGTCCACCTCTCCCTGTGTTGTCATGCCAGTGAAGTCTTCTTGCAAGAAAAGAGGAAAATACTGTTTGGTCAGGTGCGAGGGAAGAAGACAGCTGACCTGGACCACTAACTTTGTCTTGGATTGTAAAACTTTTAAAGGAGACATGTAAAACAGGATCCTTACTTTTGCTTTTTGGTCTTCGGTTCATGCCAGATATTTTACATTAAGATACTTTATTTTTTCAAGGACTTTTGTGTATGTTCTTTACAAATAATAAATGCAATTATTTAATTCTTATAAGCTCCTAGACTTAATTGCAGTATTTAACAGGTGATATAAGGATAAAAACCTCCTGTACTGCAATTAATAGTTAATAATCATCAATTGAGCGATGAATTAGGGTGACGTTGCTACATCACACAAAAATCTATGGCCTAATTCAGCATGATGATATGTTTGTATTTTGTAAGTTTTACAAATGTTTTAGGGCTGAAGTGATTTTATTGATTCCCTTAAGGTTTATTAAATACACAAACACAAATGAAATGATTGTGACACAGTTCTTTGACTAATTTTCTTAATACATACACCTAGAACCAACCAAAGGCATGCCTCCTAACAAATGTGGCTTTAAACTGAGGAACTTGAAACTTGGCTCAAGTAATGGTTTAAATGAATCTTGTGCTGAATGTAATGGGTGTCCCAGAGCACTTCTCTTATTACCCACTGAGGCTTCAGTTGTAGTCACAGCCATCATAAACCATTTCTTGGTATTGCTTTGGGGGATTTTGCCCCCCCCCCAACTGCCCTCCCCTGCCAGCCTGGTTGCCCCTAACTGCTCTACCCTGCTGGCCTGATCACCCACAACTGCCCTTCCCTGCCAGCCATCTTGTGACCACATGGGGGTGGCCATTTTATGCAAGGACATGATGGTCAATTTGAATATTACCTCTATTATATAGGATGCATCTTGAGAATATCATTCTAAGTGAAATAAAGCAGTTGGAAAAGTCAAGAACCATAAGATTTCACTTATGTGGGATTTAAAACTGAAAGCAATAAATGAACAAACAAAACAAACAAAAACTTATAGACATAGACAACAGTATGATTGTTATCAGAGGGAGGATAGAGAGGGCCAAATATATGGTGACTGAAGGTGAATTGACTTTGGGTGATAAATATACAATGCAATATGCAGATGATGTATTATATAATTATATTCTTGAAACTTACATAATCATATTAACCAATGTCACCCTGATAAATTGAATTAAAAAGGAAATACTTGGTACATTTCATATGTACAAGGTGCTATGCTAGAATTTATTTTTCTTTTCTATTCTCACATCATATTTATCCCCAACAGCTTTTGTTTCTCTTCTATTATCATCTCACTGCTAAAACTATTTTTGCCAAGGTCATGGATTACCTCTTTTGCTCTAAAATCTGTTGGCCTCTTTTGAGTCCTTTTGCTGTATCTCAGGATCATTTGAATCTTAGGTGTTCCCTTCTCAAAATTGTTCTCTGTCCTCCCCTAACCCACGTCTCTCCACCTGTGTGATGATGCTTCTCCACCTGTGTGATGCTTCTCCACGCCCTCTGCCTCCTGCTGGTTCTCCCAGGAGTTTAGTCTTCAGCTTCCTTCCCTGGCCCTCTCCTGGCTCATTCGGTCCACTTTCCTAACTTCATTTGTTAGTAATAAATGCTAATGGCTCTTATATCAGAACAGGTCTCTCCCCCACAGAACAGGTCCTCTTGTGTGACTTCTACACATCTCCACGTGGAATGTCCACCAGAGCTTCAAGTCTGACATACCCATGTCCCCAGCTAAAGTCATCTTCCTTCCTTTAATCCCAAAGGGTTTGCTTCTCCTCCTGTGTCCTCTCTGTTAGCAAACTGCACTATTATTCTCTCTGTTGCCAAAACCAGGAACCTAAGAATTGTCTGTGATATCTTGACTGCTGTCTATCTCCTCAACCCCAGATTTTAAATTCTTCCTGTTTTATTTCCTTAATACTTCTCAAGCATAGCCACCATTCTCTGTTTTGATTAGCCTGGCCTTAGTTTAGGACCCCTGCTTTCTCACCATACATGTTCCTTACCTGGTCTCCCTGCAACTGGTTTTTCTCCTTCCAGTTTAGCATCTATTAGTCAAAGTGACTTAACAAGAACTCATTCTTAAATGGTTTCTCAGAATAAAATGCAAAATCCTCAGTATGGCATGAGAGTCTTGAATATACGGTGCAGCTTACATCTTCTGATCTTGTATTTCATCACATGCCTGTGATTAGCTCCCAATGGTCTTCAGAACCTAGCTGAAGCAGCCCGGGTAGCTCAGATCTGCCCTGTGCCCTCTGTTCCAGGTGAGCTCTCTGTCCCTCCCTTGTGCTTCTGTGATACCCAATTTGAACTCTAAGACAATATATGGCAATAATTTGTTTGTTACACTTTTAGTATTTATGGAGAGGGTCTGTGATGCTTTGCCATATATACTTATTACTTGTAAGTATTTAGCATAAAGCCAGTAAGGGTACAATAGGAATGTTAAATAAATTAATGAGTAACCATACTAAGATCAATAGAACCTACATTCTACTCGGAAGTAACTCACTACCTGGTGATATTTGTAAGTACAAATGTAGAAAAGCCATCAACAATTATGCTAGAATGTGGGATTAGCTATTAAAACTCTTATTTTTCAATAGGAAATGATTTAATGCTAATATTTCAAGAGATTATCTCTTGAGGATCCTATATACTAAAAGCCTGATATGCTGTGTCCAGTTGTCAGGTCAGCCGTTCAACCAATCAAAGCATAATATGCTAATGATATGCTAAGCCACTCAACTGCTCACTGTGATGTGCACTGACCATCAGGGGGTAAGCACTCCAACAGGTAGGTTAGCTTGCTGCTGGGATCCTACTGATTGATCAGTGCTAAGCAAGAGAGGCCAGACACACCTTGGAGCCCTTCTGTGGTCCCTCCCTGGCCCAGATTGTGCACTGGTGGGGTTCCCTCAGCCTGGCCTGTGCCCTCTTGCAATCTGAGACCCTTTGGGGGATGTTGAAGAGCTGGTTTCGGCCTGATCCCGCAGGCAGGCCAAGGGACCCCACTGGTACATGTATCTGTGCACCAGGCCTCTAGTATATAATAAAATGACACAGAAATGTTCATGACATTCAAATGTCTCTTTGAAATGATACATTATTGTAATGTTTACAGTATTCTGAATACTTTAAAAAAACATTTTTTATTGACTCTTTAAAACCTGTCTTTTAGGAGAACTCAACAAATATGCAGCAGGGTGTATTAAATTTCTGGACATTTAGTTGGCTAACTAGGATGCATGGGGATCAATGCTTGTTTTACTTTTCCTTTCTAAAACTACTGCAACAATTACTATTATCTAATAAGATTTCACATGATTCTGGCCTCTGACTCTACGCTTTATAATTAATTCACTAATTATAAGAAATATAGTGCTTTTTTCCCCCTCTGTCAAAAACAAATTTAAGAGGACATAATGCATTTTTAAGAACTTGGGCCTGTTTTGATGAACTCCCAGAGTTAAAAATGCCATTGTGACATAATTTTCCTCATTTAATAAGGGGGCAAAATTTTTTTAGAAAATAGTTAGCGATGCCTAACAATTTTTAAGTTACAAATGACCGTGTATCATGGAGTTTTACATTGTTTAGAATAGCTGAGGCTGTGAATATTAAGTCTTGGATTCCAAGGACAGGATCTCTTTAATTGGTTTTCAAGTCATGATTCCAGTGCCCTAGAATTCTGAAGGATGTTTAAGGGGCCTTGTGAGGAAGCCAAAGGAGTAGGTGGGCAGGCTGTTTGTAGAGCTCTGTGGCTTTGCCTTGCATCAATCATATTAGCTGTTTTTATATTGTCTATTGGAGGTGTGTGTGTGTGTGTGTGTGTGTGTGTGTGTGTTAAAGGATATTATTTAAGAAAGTGGGGGGGGGACTTCTAAAATACTTTGGAAACCATTGGTTCACTTGATGCAAATATTTGAGGAAATAATAATGTTGACAATCAGGAAACCCATGAAAATAGAAAATGTACAGCATTTCTTTGTTTCCATGAGTCACCTACAGTGACATTCTCAGAGATTTGGGGGAGAGTTGTACATTTAAGGTGTGAAGCGAGCAGGGTGTCCTCTCTCGTTTGTTTGCCATCACTCTCAAGCAGCCTATGGCATTTCCATGGTCTGGTCATTAGAGCCTTTGGACCAGGGCCTGACTAGGCTTGGGGGAAGTGGGAGGTGGGAATTTGGAGAACAGCGAGAAACAGAATTTCAGTGCTCCTTAAGAGCAAGGGGAAGGGTTGCCTGTTTTGCCAGTGTCATGGTGTTCTCATCATAATGCTAAATACTTCATTCCAGGAAACTAAAGACCCAGGTCAGAGTTTTATAGATTTTGGCCAAAGGCTGTTCCAGGGGAAAAGTAAATGTTTAAAGGTGCTGACCATTCCCCTAACTTATTTCAAATTTTTGGTTCCATACTTCTCTTTCCCACCTCAAATAGGATTATCCTAGGTGTAAAATCCAGATCACTACCATAGTAACCACACAAATAGAGCACAAAAAGCGCTGTTTGTTTTGATTTCGTAGTGATGGAAAGAAAACTACACAGAGAGATGTTTAAGGGGCATAGATGATGCCACAAAAAACGTTGTCTATAGGACATAAGTTGGGATGTACTTTGCCTATACAATAATTTATATCTTATAAGTAGAATCCGGGGAATAACTGTATCTTTTATACAGTCAAAAAAGTTGGCAATGTTGAGAAAATCATTTTCAAAATGATATTTTTGTGTGGAAATTGAACTGTTAATTGAAAGGATGGGATTCTTTGCAGCAGAGATGGAAAAATATACATTGCCGTATGTGAAGAAGGTTGAGGGCAGTTTATTATAAACAGATGAGTTTGTCAAATACATCTACACACACACCCCTGTTTTGGCCTCGAAGACAAAATTCTAGGCCCACAGATAGAGAAATATTGTGTACTTGTACATCTCTCAGATAAGTAGGCATTTTATTTATGCACATATTAAGAGGGAACAGTTTAATAGTAGGGATTAATCATACCTGGGGCAAAGATCCTGGAGGCTATCGAATTTGCTGGGCTTAGTTAGAGTGAGGTCTGAGCAAATGGTGAGAATGTAACTCAGAAGGTTCTGATTCATCCTTCGTTCCACTGCTGATTATACCAGAAGCATCACTGGACTCCTGGATTCAAATTATGGTAGTGGCTACAACCGCTTCAATCCTAATCGTAAGGGCAGGACGTGTAGAGTATAGTTCTCCTGCCCAAAGGTAACCTCTGCGTAGACTTTGGTGTCTCTTCCTTTTTCGTATGAGTGTGTGTCTTATACACAATATATACAATTATGTAAAAGTGTATTATATATATATATATATATATATATATATATATATATATATATAATACACTTTTACATAATGTGAATATTGGTATTACAATTTGGATCAAATATGCACATGATTTTCTAAACTGCATTTCAGTTTATTCATTTAACAATTCTTTACTTTGTGCCTGCCATAAACTAGGGATTCCCGGAATTCAACATTCCCTTGAAAGCATGGCATTTGATGACTTCTTAATATTCTATTAGATGATGAGTTATTTAACTTTCTCCTTATTATTATATTGTTGGGCATTTGCATTGCTTCAGTTTTTTTTTTTTGCTAGTATAAATGATATTAAATTATCATCTTATCTAATTTTTCCTATGTCAGTATATCAGATTTTTTTTTTCTGAAGTAAAAGCCCAGTAAATGTAATTATATTTTAATAATCCTCAATTTGGAGAAAATTAGCCAAACAATAGGGTATACAGAAATAATCACTGTGGTAGTCTTTTCAGTCATCCAGCATTCTGGATGGAGTTTAAATGGCCTGGACTTAAACATCGCTGTCCTGTGGGTATATCAAGGTGGTAGCACAGTGCAGTTGCCTAATATGGGACAGATATTTGTTATGACAGATCGTGTCATTGCACACTGAGTTATTCATCGCTCATTATTGTTCCTGACATCTCAACACCCAATTCTTATGCATAAACAGCTTTTAGAGCCTACTTGATCTCTTACACCCTTCTGGGTCATTGATGCTATACAAACATTTCACCGTACCATGGCCCTACTGAACAAAAGAGGAGGAAAAATTTAAAGGAGAAAAGAAAATTCCTGCCCAACGCATAGGTATTTGTACGATAATAAACAAATGTTGCTTTTATTGAATTTTGAACTATGTATGGTATTTGGTTCTTTTTGAAACACCCTGCAAGTAGCTCATGGCCGTAAGATAAAAGATAAGCCCTAGTTCTCTCTCTCTCCCTCCCCGTTCTCTTCCCTTCTGTGTGGGTGTGAGTGCGGGCATGTGCGTGCATGTGTGTGCATGCTCACACATTCTCACGTGTCTGTTTTCCCAAATAGGCGATTTGGTTCATTTCAGTCCTTTGTAGCGTTCACAAATATTGAGCCCAACGTGTTTAATCTTCCCACGAAGCGCTTCAGAGATCCGTCACATGAGGTCATTGGTTTCTCTTTAGTGCTAAGTCATAGCAAATTATCATCTTTCCTGGGTTGATTTTGTAGAGTGTTAAATGCCGTTTAAATGTCCCTTAGATATGAAGCCATTTATTTTTCTCCTAATCACTTAAAATAGCAAGAACTAATCAACCGGAGTTTTTCTCCTTGTTACGAACACACCAATCTGCCCCTGACTCACGTGCGTGTTTCTGCCTTTAGGTCAGTGGGAACTTTTCCCAGCCGTGTTTTCTTTTTCTCCCTTCATTCCTAATTTCTCTGAGGAACAAATGGCAGCACAGTTAAGCATTAGGAACTTGTTGCCGAAGGTGCTAACCTAAACATCAGTGCCAGGATACGACCGAGACTTAATAGACTAATTAACTTGTCTACTGCACCCCTGACCTGGGGCTTTCGTACAATGGGCTGCACTCAAGGAACCGAGAGTCTGGTATCCAACGCAGAGAAATGCAACTTTGTGTGCTTTATACATCAACATGCAATTAATACTGGGTTCTTTAAGAAAATAGATTTTGAAAACGGAACTTTATTCCATCACATGTTTTTGAAAGTCCGATACTGCGGGATTCTGTGTGCCTTTCTGTTTGTTTTCTTCTCTGGCATTTTACTGCAGTGCTACACAGAACCCTCACGCTACTTAATCCAAATGTGCAGCTGACCTCCAGAGGAGCCCAGTGATAGAGAAGGCCACAGTTTCCGAATTAACCTATTCCAAGGGAGGATGCCCTTACAGCCACAGTGACTCGTAGGAACAAATAGGAACTTGAAGCTTGAATGGCATTTTAAAATGTGTTTGCATTATGAATTCCTGGCGATGGTATTCATGTTTCTTTCAGTAAGAAGATTAGTTTTATTTCCTCTTAGGTTCCTTTTCTCACTCCTCCTTCACGTTGGAGACAGTTTAAATATACTTCAAGGGCAGTTAACATTCAACTGCCACTGAATCCAGGGCACTGAGTAGAAGCTGAAGTGAATAAATCTATTCATATTAGTTTGTCAAGCTATGGGTTATGCTTCTCTCTGGATCATGGGAACCCACAGAGAGGTAACAAATCAATGCTTTCCTGTTAGGATTTTATTTAGAATGGAATTTGTGAATTTGGAAGCATTCATTAGACCACCAAATGTCTGCTGAGCGTGTGGCATGCACTGTGGTAGGCACCATGGATAAAACGGCAAACAAGAGTGACTATTCCCAGCCCTACTGAAGCTGATGATCCAATAGTGGAAGTCACACAAAGTACAGTGGTTACCCCTTATTTGTTTGAGGTTTCACTTTGCATGATTTCAACTATCTGCAGTCTACCGCAGTCTAAAAATATTTAATGGAAAGTTCCAGAAAAAAAGTAACTTATAATTTTAAATTGCGCACTGTTCTGAGTATGATGACGAAATATTTTGCTGCCCCGCTGTGTCCCTCCTGGGATGTCAATCTTCCATTTGTCCAGAGTAGCCACACTACCCACCCATTCTTTACTGAGTTGCCATCTCAGTTATCCAAGTGAGACCACATACATCTAACTTTTATGTTGGCATACTGTTACAATTTACCTATTTCTTTATTAGTCATTGTTGTTAATCTCTTAATTTGTAAATTAAACTTTATCATGGGTATATTTGTATAGGAAAAAACATAGTATTATATATGCATCCCCTGGGAGGGGGTGGGATCTTGGAACATATGCCCCATGGATAAGGGGGATAACTGTAAACACAAAGAATAGCAGAACTCAAGGCAAGACTGCTTGTGATGCAGACGGGGGAACAGGGTAAAGGGATAGGGAGTGACTGGAATGTGTGTGAGGTGCAAAGTGAGCCATGGTATTTAGGGAATGGCTTTCAGGAAGGCTATGTTAGACCTGAGAACTAAAGGATGCGATGGTAGCCTTTGGGTGGGGCCGTCCTCATTCACATATTGGTAGTCAGTTCACCTGAAGGTGGCATAAACAAGATTCACATGCACTTCTCAGTATAGGTGTGCTGCATGGACATACTCAGAGTGGATAATGCTTAGAGTTGATGCTTAGAGGATACCAGTTAAATGAATAGAATCCTGTCTAATAAAAGAGTAATATGCAAATTGACTGTCACTCCAACACACAAGATGTCTGCTCCCATGTGGACAAAGATGACTGTCCCCATGTGGACACAAAAGGGCAGCCATAAGATGACCCGAGGAGAGGGCAGTTGGGAGGGACCAGGCCTGCAAGGGAGGGCAGTTGCGGGTGATCAAGCCTGTAGAGGAGGGAAGTTAGGGTTGACCAGGCTGGACAGAAAGGGGAAGTTGGGGGTGACCGGGCCTGCAGGGAAGGGCAGTTGGGGGGACCCAGGTCTGCCGGGGAGGGCAGTTAGGGGTGACCAGGCCTGCAAGAGAGGGCAGTTAGGGGCAATCAGGTTGGCAGGGGAGCAGTTAGACATCAATCAGGCTGGCGAGTGGTTAGGAGGTGATCAGGCTGGCAGGCAGAAGCAATTAGGAGCAATCAGGAAGACAGGCAGGGGAACAGTTGGGAGCCAGCAGTCCTGGATTGTGAGAGAGATGTGACTGCCTGTTTAAGATCGGGCCTAAACGGGCAGTCAGACATCCTTCTAGGGGTCCCAGATTGGAGAGGGTGCAGGCTGGGCTCTGGGACACATTCCCCAGCCCCCCATGCATGAAATTCATGCAGCGGGCCTTTAGTAAATAAATATTGGCATATGAATTAAAGGGAAATTGCTTTGTCTCTTTAAAGTTACGTTGCCTTCAGTAGTGGAGTAAAAGATTTAGGTGTTGTGTGCATTTTTATTTTGTTTTTATTGGAATGTAAAGTGAGCCTCACATCAACAGTTTTTGTAGTTATTTATTATTTCTTTTATTTTGCAGGTTTCAGCGTGGTCAAGAGAGTGAATGAATCGGAAGTGGGTGTACCTTGCATGAATCATCAATAGCATTCTATGCTATAAATATCAGCAGCATATTTATCTGGTTAGTATTCTAAATCAAGTCAGACTTGGCCTGATAGTACACCTCTTATAAATTAAATAATTGTTATTAAGGGAAAGACCATAAATTGATTTTGTGTATCAACTTATATTGAGACAATTCACCATATGTCTAGCGAGGCCACATACAAGTTAGTTAAGGTGTTAACAAAGTCATTTGAATTCCTGTGGGTGTGTGTGTGTGAAGAGGGTGGTACTGGTGAAGGTAAGATGTCAAATGGCATAGAGACCAAATGAGAAGAGTGACTATGGAGTTTATTTGCTGCCTGTGAGTGAATTTTATTATATTTGTACCCATTTAAAAAAGAAAACCTGATGAACAGGTATGTTTGCAGTCCTTCATTTTGACAGGTTGGGGGTGGGCAGGAGAGATGAACATTGGAACATTTGGTGTTTGAAAGACAGTCCAAGATTAGTCGATAGATAAACATAGTTTCCATTTTAGACTTTAGAGTTATTCTTGACCTGTTTCTTCTTGTTTATTCATTGAGAACTGCAGTTTTAAAGGTCCAAAAAATATTTCATTTATTCTTGAACTAAGAATGGATTTGATTTTCAGAAAAATTCATGTTACATGTTGATGTTGTTCAGAGTCTTTTCTTTGGCTCTTCTCTCTACTCACTCAGTTTAATTGTGTTCACCCACATCTGTGCTTTCAATGAGTATGATTCCATCCCTTGCATCCTTTAGTGCAGATCCTTATCATTTCTCAGTTATACTGTAAAATAGCTTATTAACATCTGTGCACCTTTCCCTTTTCCAAACTGTTCATCATTTTGTCAGCAGAAAGGATATCTGTTCAGACCACTCTATCTTCATTGACATTTGATGCTTCCAGGATTATGTCCTTTGGCATATATGTCCTTGGATGCCTCCAGGATTATGTCCTTCAGCTTCATCTCAGTCTTGCCTTCCATTCTAATCTTTTCGCTTGGCTCTATCCTTTCTATACCTGTACTCATAGCCTATGAATATACTATAGTTTCTCTGTTCATCCGCTTGCTCATTCACTCATGGTTCTGTTCCTTTGCACTTTCTGTTCCCTGTTTCTTGAATGCAATTCCTACTTATTGTTTACTTGGGAAATTTTATTTATCCTTCATGATTACATTCAAAGAAAATATTTCTTTCTCTATGATTCTTTCCATGGCAGAGATAGGTACTTCCTTTCTCTCCTCCCATAAGCCTTGAATGCATCTCTAGTTTGATTCTCCATATACATTTTAAAATGTTTCCTTGTCTCTCTTATAGTGCTCTGTAAACCCCTTTTGGATAGTCACTGCCTTCTTTTTTCCTCTTTATCCCCAGCCCTCAGCACATTAACTAGTAGGGCTTCAATTGTCATGTGTTTAATGAGCAAAATAATACATGCTTCATATTTATCACATGATATTTATTATGGAACGAAAATTATAAGGATATGACTTAGTTTCTCTCAATAAGGTTGTGATTTTTGTTTGGTGGACAAGACTTAAACACATGAAATAATTAGGGAACATAAGATAAAGCATAGTGTATAAAGGAATTATCTACACTAATAACAGAGAAAGGTTCAAATTGACCATACTTTCACTATACCCACCAGCCAATCAGGAGTGAGTATGCAAATTAATGCAACAAAGATGGTCAGTTAATTTACATACACAGGCATTGAGCAGCAGGGGGGGTGGGATGCTCTGGGCCTCTGGACAATGTGGGAAGGTGGAAAGGTGGCTCTGGGCCAGACAAAGGCAAGGCCAGAAGCTAGGGGAAGGAAGGCCCATTCTGCACAAATCTTTATATATTGGGCCTCTAGTTTATATTATAGAAGTTTAGTAGATATACATACACATACTAGTATACAGATACACAGTAAGTGGAGGAAGAGCAAAGGTCAAATTTAAGTATGACATAGGCTTCATGAACTAGATAAGAGGGTAATGGGATAGTGAAGGAATGTACCTTACTAAGTCTTAGATTGTTTATATAGGTTTGGTATAAAACCAAACATTGGTCCTTTTTATTTGTAAAGGGCCAGAGATCAAACAGGAGAAATTACAACAATGAATGAAAGTTGAAGTGGGTTCTTGGTATGTGTTGGAAAGAGATTAATCCATGCCTAGTGAAGTCCAGTGGGGATTGGGTCTAAACAGGCAGTTGGACATCCCTTGAGGTGTCCCAGATTGGAGAGGGTGCAGGCTGGGCTGAGGGACACCCCCCAACCCCGTGCACGAATTTTGTGCACCGGGCCTGTAGTACACTTATAAAAAAGAAGGATCTCTGTACCCCTGAGACATCATGGGGGGACCTGGAGAGTATTATGCTAGGTGAAATAAGCCAGTCAGAGAAAGACAAGTATCACATGCCCTCACTTACATGTAGAATCCAATGAACAAAAGAAACTGACAAGCAAAATAGACCCAGAGACATTGAAGCATGCAACAGATGTATCTCAGAGGGAAGGGGTGTGAGAGGTGGGAAGAGATTAACCAAAGAACTTACATGCATATAACCATGGACACAGACAATAGTGCAGTGAAATCCTGGGGTGAGCTTGGGGGAGAAAGGATCAATGGAGGAATAAAAGGGGACATCTGTAATACTCTCAACAATAAAGATAAATTTTTAAAAAGAAAATGAAAGGACAAACAAAAATTAATTCGTGCTGAAATCGGTTTGGCTCAGTGGATAGAGCGTCTGCCTGTGGACTGAAAGGTACCAGGTTTGATTCCGGTCGAGGGCATGCACTTTGGTTGCGGGCACAACCCCAGTGGGGGGTGTGCAAGAGGCAGCTGATCCATGTTTCTAATCGATGTTTCTAACTCTCTATCCCTCTCTCTTTCTCTCTGTAAAAAATCAATAAAATATATTTTAAAAATTAATTCAGTAAGTTGGATATGACTTCCTGATGGAAGAGAAACCATCTTCCTGGGGAGTCAAAAAAAAAAAAAAAAGAGAAAATGAATTGGAGTGAGCAGGAGGTTCACAGCAAATGATTAAGTTCAAATATGCACTATACATTTCTCATTTTCAAGGAAATAGATGATGGAACCAGATTCTTAAAGTGATGGATTCTTATGAGGATCTGTATGTGAGCCAAAAGATATATGAGGCAGAAAGAAAACGTAGGAACTTACACCCATGTCATTCCCTAAGGTCTTTTGCACGTTCCATAGTCTTGTGTGTATGTTTCTTAGATGGTGTCAGAGTTTTTATTTATCCTTGTGGGAGAAATAGGAAATACTTATACTCCATCTCAGTCCAGAATCACTTCAATTTTTACAAGCTCTTTGTGGTCTTTAGAATTTAGGATTGGAACGTGGTCAAGCTTTTCAAACATAGGAAGATAGTAGCTTCAAGGTACTGTGGAATCCACAGCACCACAGAAAATAATTAGATTAATAGCTACGTTGACCTCATACCTAACCCACTTTTTGAAAATACATAGATTTTATTGATTTTTTATAGAGATAGGAAGAGAGAGGGATAGAGAGTTAGAAACTTTGATGAGAGAGAATCATCAATCAGCTGCCTCCTGCACACCCCCTACTGAGGATGTGCCTGCAACCAACATACATGCCCTTGACCCGAATCGAACCTGGAACCTTTCAGTCTGCAGGCCTACGCTCTATCCACTGAGCCAAACCAGTTTCGACCCAAACCCACTTTAAAAGCACATTATAATGTCCACAATACCCTATTTCTATGACAACCCTGTTTGGAAGGAAAACTAGGGCAAAGAGAGGTTTTTGAGCTTTGCCCAAGATCCCAGACAATCTGATTCTATAATCTGAACTTTTAATCACTGTGTGTCCCCTCTACCATTTGAGAAGGAAAAATATTTTTTAAGGCTCTGAGATTCTAAATTGGGAATCACAACTTTCAACAAATGATTAGGGAAATAGATGATGGAACCAGATCCTTAAAGTGATGGATTCTTATGAGGATCTGTATGTGAGCCAAAAAGAGCTACAATTAAAATTGTTAATTTTTCCCACATTTCTCCTTTGCTCTAGAGTTAATTTCACAACTTCTATAATTAAAGGGTAACCCAATACTATGAGTTTAAAGCCAGAGTAATAACTAAACTTTTCAACATAAAATTAATGGTTCTTGACAATGTGGTGGTCTGTGATATTATTAGGGTGTCATGAAAAATTTTAAATTGCAATTTGAAAGTGGGCTTGAGTGCCCATTGTACTTGCAAATTTGGAAATTGTCCTAGACTAGTGCAGTATGAATCTGTGCTTGATTTTGTCAAGTTTGTAAAATTCATAAACTTTGTTATTTAAAGTCAGATCTAGAGGAAACGGGTAACTCATATTTCATATCTAGCTATAGCTTTCTTATTTTCTCATGATTTTTTGATAGAGGTAATCAGGTAGAGGTGATATATTACTCATACAATTTTGTAATATGTCACAAAAAATCTTAGTGGTTATTTTATAGTTTTTAGGGTTAGTGACTATATTTTCTGATTTTCACAGGCTGATGTAACTTTCTCCAGGTATTAGATAGGAAAATGTCTTGTTTTGGTTTGAGATATTTTAAAGCAAAAGTCATTTTAGGGTACCTTGACCACAGTTGAAGAAAGCCAACACTCAGGAAAGTACCTGGAGAATTTCAGCAGTGTTCTAGTTAGTGTGGTCAATGCTTTAGTACGAATTGTTTGTCTTGAGTCAGATACTGATTACAAATTAATCTGATACTACTTCCTTCCCCCGTTTTTGGTCTAGGAACTGGGCCAACCATACTAATGCATTTGGAGTGATTATGATGTAAAAATATGAAATTTATGAAATAACAGGATAAGAATTCAAAATACAATTAGATACTGGATTTGGTTATTTTTTTCCCATCTGACTTCTTATAAATTCAGGCTTTTGCAATATTGGTTTTGAGATTTTCACCTTGCCTTAGTCCCTGCAGATAAAAATTTCTTACCAGAGATTTACATTTTTAAAGATTCTTTTTTTGTCTTTATCTCAATTGTTGAAGATGTAAAGAAAGAGTATTTAGTGAATTGTACAAGACACATATGGTGTCTTAATATCAGCTAGATTGCTAGTTAATTTAGATTTTTATTCAATTCAGTGTTTTGGGATTTTTAAAAATCATGTCAGCTATGCACTTAGGGCACTCTAATAACACCAAATTTGTTCCTCTCCTTTATGCTGAATTGACTATATTACCAAGCTCTATTATTTTATCCTGTGTTGGTCTCAAAAATTCACCCTTAAAGTTCTTTCTCACTTCCACAGTTTTCTTCAAAGCTTTCATTCTTGAATAACTGGTGTTTGGCACAGACTTTAACTGATTTCTTTGTTTCAGTTTTTTTTTTTTTTTTTTTTTTAACTCACTGCATAAAAGTTGCTCTGAATTTTGAGGTACATGGGACAGGTGCATTATAACAATGCATTAAATAATTATTGATTGGTTAGAAATGAGTTCGCAGAGATAGAAATTCAGATACTTCATTTGAATGTTGGAATTTTTAATGATAAATATATATATATATATATATATATATATATTCATTATATATATATGTTAGTTTGGTAATAAATCTAATGAAATGTAACTAGGTTCTTTCTTCACTACCTTGTATATTTTAGTTATAAAACTTGAACCCTGGCTATTCTATTGGCGATAAAAGAGAAAAAAGAAAGTGGTTACTTACTTTGAGTGAGTAAACATTTAGTAGTTCAAAATGGTAAAGCTAAAATGAATATTTTCTTCATATGTATTTTTATATTTATTTGTAAAATAGAGTTAGATGTTTAAACAGATAAAAATTGTTATGAAAGTTTTAGCAGGTGATATGGACAACATAGAGAAAGAAAAGTCTGCATTTTTTGTGAAACTTTTTCACACATCTCTGAGATTGTTGCCTTGGCAACCACTCATTTTGGGGAGCTTATTTTCACTAGGTTGTTCTGTTTTCTTTTCGAGAAAAGAAAACCCAAAAATGCTCACCTAATTCTAGTTTGTTGCTTTTTCATCATTCTTTCAATAAACTTTTAGTTGTTGATGCTGAAAAGTGTGCGGCAAAGATTGTGTGAACAGTGCTTGGCTTCTATTGTTTTGTGTTTCAAATATCACTCATCCATTTCCAACAGGTGTTCTGCCAGCTGTGCCCAAAACTCTTCAAATGATTGAGAATCTATTTCCATACTTACCTTGCATGGTGGCTGTTTACTGTAAAAGGAGTTCTCTGATTACATAGTTTTTCTGGCACTGCCAAAGACCAGCAGACAGAGAAGCCAGTCTAATTGGAGGTGTACCTGCATGTTGTTATTGCGTCCAAAGAAGGAAGAAGTGGGAGGACTGGGATTGTCTTGTGCGTAGCTCTGGTGCCGATAAATGAACTTTTCTTTTAATCGTGTATATTTTGGCACATATATTTATGTTGTGGCAAGAAGGAATTTAAATGGAGTCAGGATAATTTTATTTTCACAGCTGCTGGAAGATACAATATAAGAGAACACTCAAAATTTTAGAGCTAGGTGGCTTATTAAAATGGAGGGAAAGATCTCTTCTACTTTGCCTCTTTAATGAAAGGTAAAATAATTACAAGGTCTTTTCTATCTGTAAAATTACCTGGTTTGTGATCATAAGACTGGATTGAGAAGATGTAGGCTATTTTATGAATAGATCACACTTTTGTCAAGATGTTAAACAAACTGTTGAACTTCTTGAATATTTATGTTTCACACTACTGAGATTAAACTATCCTTTGTTTACTTACTATTAATCCACCAAATAAACCAGTCTCAATAGGCAGTGCATTAAACAAACCCGTTTCCCAGGGTGATAAGTAGCGTTTGCCTCCAGCTATAAATAATCATGTCTGAAACATCTCATTTTCAAACTGTAGTTATTTGTAACTGATACCATGTTTAAATGCCACCTTATAGCTGATATCAAATTTAACTGTTGCTGTTACTTTATGGCATACCATTATTGGATTGAATTCTAGCCTCAGCACAGTTCCAAATATAAGCAGGTGTTAAGAAATGTTGCCTGAAAGTTGCAAAAGATACAGTATGTCCATGCAGATAAAATAGTCTTATTTGCAACATTGAAAATATGTTTACATTTTATGGACAAATGAAACTGATGAGGAACTAAGGGGAATATGAATACTTCCTCTGCTTATATACGGTCCTGGGTTGTAACACTACTACGATCTAAAGTACTGTAATATCCTCAGTCATTAAACCTTCCACTGTTAAGTTCTGACTCTTCCTATTTACTAGAAAATTAAAACAATTAGAATTCTCAATTCTAAAATATATGCCAGGATATGTAGTCTACCATGGTGGCAGACAAAGCTGGCTCTGGTGTTAGCTGTTGGTACGTGAATTCTCACCCTTCCATTCATTCCTTGTGTGACATTGGGTAAGCTACTTCACACGTATGTTCCTCCATGCCTTTACCTCTGAATGAAGACAATAACAGTACCTGCTTCATAGGTTTGTTTGAAGGTTAAATGAATTAATATGTGCACAGTGATTAAGTCAGGGAACTAGAATAGCATAACTGTCATCATTCCACTGCTTGGTCCTCCCATGCCTAATGAGTGTAGGATGAGAAATACTATTGTAGGGAAGTGGAGCTTCATATACCATTGTTTGTCATGGTATTCATTTTAAAGTTGCAGAAACTAAAATTGAATGCTGTTAAATATTTTTTTTCAAGATGAGACAATTAGTGGCATATTTGGGACTTCAGTTTGGGAAATTTTCAATGTCTTACATCTGTTTCTTTTTTTCTTTTTTTTTTTTTCTTGAGCACTCAAATAATTTTAATAGCTACACTAGAGGCTTGGCGCACGAAATTCGCCCATGGGTGAGGTCCCTAGGTCTGGTCTGTGATTAGGGCCATCTTCCCTGGCTGCCTGAAGCTGGCCCTGCCCTCTGCCACCACCCACCACTGGTTCCCCATTCGCCATCAGGTGCTTGGAGCTTGCTGGCTGGGAGGAGGAACTGAGCGGTCAGCTGTTCTCGTCCACTCGCCGGCCTCACCCCCACAGCAGGTCACCCTCTGTGTGTGGGGCAACTATCAGGGCAGGACCTAGGCCTGGTGTTGCCCGCATCCCCTGCCACCCAACCCTGGTTCCCCATGCCCCATCGGGTGATTAGAGCCCTCTAGTTGGGGAAAGTGACAGAAAGGTGGTCAGTGTGACTCATAGTGGCTGGCCAAGTGGTCATTCTGGTCACTCTGCTGTTAGGGTCAATTTGCATATTACCCCTTTATTGTATAGGATTGAAGTGCAGTGCATGGGTGGGGGATGGCTGGCCTGCCCTGATGGGGACTCCAGATCAGGGTGGGAGGTCCCCGCTAGGGAGTGGGGCCTACGGGGTAAGGAGCCACAGTCCTTCTGGTCTCTGGTTGTTCTGGTTGTTCCACCATTTTGGTCACTGGGCTTTTATTGTATGAGATAGTTGATGATCCAAGTTTCTCTTTTCTCTAATTTGGAATGTCACTAAAATAGTTAAAATGGTGCAAATGAATAGAGTGCAAACTTTGAGAATATTCATGCTTTTCTAAGATTACTTCAAAAATTCTCACTTGGGAAATGGGGGCTTATATGTTTTCCTGTAAAAGAATACTAAAATAAGGAAACCACATGCCTCTTTTAACATCTCCTCTTCTGACTGTGCCAGAGTGTGAAACTACTTAACATTCTGTGCCATTTATAATACATAGGTAAGCTCTTAAAATTAAAGTGTATTATTGCTTTGCATCTCTTTGAAGATCAGGGTTCAATCCATTGTGCTTCTATGTAAAAATATATAAGTGCCCCAGCCGGTTTGGCTCAATGGATAGAGCATCAGCCTGCAGACTGAAGGATCCCAGGTTTGATTCCGGCCCAGGGCACATGCCTGGTTGCGGGCTCCATCCCCAGTTGGGGGTGTGCAGGAGGCAGCCCATTAATGATTCTCATCATTGATGTTTCTATCTCTCTATCCCTCTCTCTTCCTTTCTAAAAATCAATAAAAATATATTAAAAATATATATGGTAAGCAAAGGGACATAGTTTTCTTGTTTAGATGACCTTGTATAGGTTCCTTCAAGGGCCTAATGATTTGTATTGTAATTTTTGCAAAGCTTTGTGGTTCACAATAGGGTATCAGACCGTGAGATACCCTATTGTGATGTTGTTAATTTTGTGTAGTTCCAGTGATGAGTGAGGCTTTCTAAAAGTAGATCTACAAAGAGGCCCTCATTACCTTTTCCCGGTAATTTTCTTTAATGAACTTTTTGCCTTATTGTAATGCTACCATAATGTTTACAGTGCAACCTGTATACCTGCATTAACGAGCCATTGAATGGCTTGGCTGTCTGTGACATGTAATACATTCCAGCTTTTTTCCGTGACATCATTGTTATAGCAGACTTCTTTGAGAATGTGAACAGCAGCTGTACACTTTTGTGAGTTTTACTTTATGAACCATAACCACTTTTTCAGGTTTGTACCAGTGATAGGGAAGCTTGATGCTTAACCAATGAAGCCAAACTCTGAGCCTTGAAACAGTGAACAGATCTAGTGGTGTCATGGGCCCCATGTATGGAACATTTCGTTACACAACAAAAGAAAACAAGGGTGACTGCCATTTAGCACATTGGCTAAGGGGGTTTCCGTTATCTCTTTCTCAGCATAACTTCATAGAGTCAAAGTAGAATTGCAGTTTTGTGTCAATGGATGTAGCATATCTTTCATTGGATTTTATATGAAAACTTGATCAGATTTTCTAGCATATGACTGTTCTATTTCCCAGCTTTTAAATAGAAAAGCAAAATATTCTTGTTCCTTGAAGGTGAAAAACATAAATGCTTATTCTTACCATAAAAGTAATAATCTAATATGGTGGGGAATAATCTCTTAATTAAGTATCTATGGACTATTTATTTATCTGTAGATAAAGTAACCTTGAAATAATGCCTTTTCCTGGAGTATTTAAAATTCTTCAGAGAATTTATATAAGAAATTAAAATTCCTGAGATAGGAACATTTTTATAAGAATATACTAATAAAAGGGTAATATGCTAATTAGACCAGATGTCTTCCAGACATCCATCCAAATGTCCTTCCGGACAAAGTCATGGTGGTGGGGGCTGAGGCAGAGGCAGTTAGGGGTGATTAGGCCAGCAAGGGAGGGCAGTTAGGGGCTATCAGGCCAGTAGGCAGAGGCAGTTAGGGGTAATCAGGCAGGCAGGCAGAGTTGGTTAGGGGTGATCAGGCAGGCAGGGGAGCAGTTAGGGGCATCAGGCAGGTAGACAGAGTGGTTAGGGAAGTCGAGCTATCAGGCAGGCAGGCAGTTGAGCAGTTAGGACCCAGCGGTCCTGGATTGGAGAAGGAGCAGGTCAGTTTGAGGGATGCTCCCCCCTCATGCACAAATTTCATGCACTGGGCCTCTAGTCTTTCATAATTCCTTATTTTACTTTAAATCTAGACTTTTAGAATATCAGCAATTTCACAAATGCATGATCCTTGCTAAAAGTAGTGAGTTTTGCCATGGAATATTAGTGAGTATAGTAACCTCTTTGAATCTTAATACATTTTTAATACATAGGTAAGCTCTTAAAATTAATAATATAGTACTGCTTTGCAGCCATGAGCTCTAATTTTTAAGACTGTTATTGATGTCACTTTTATTTTTTGAATGGGGATTAGTTGTTTTCTACTTAGCAATGTTAGAAGACAAAATGTCTATTTTTCTTTTTTAGATGCCCAGTGAAAATGAAAATTGTTTGTGGTTTTTAAAAATATCAAATCTTGAATTTATTAAAGAACAGTAATTCTAAACTATCATTTTTTTCCCATTGTTTTCATATATCATGTAGTTTGAAGTGAAGTTTAAAGGAAAAATGTCTCTGGGAAAATTCTTACAGAAGGCACTGAAGCAGTTTTGAAATAAGCTACATAAAATCAACTTTTTTTTTTTTAGTGGCAAGGATCGAACCTATAGCGTGTATTGTTAAGAATAGCCCAGAATTATGAATAAATGGTGAATTTACAGTTTTTAGTTTCAGTTACTAAATTACTTCCTCCAGTTAAGCAAAAGGCCCACATTAATAAATATGCTGTTCTCTTTCAAATGCTATATCTTGAGATTAGAACTTTAGTTTATACGTATCATAATATTCAGAAGGGCAAATTCAGATAAAAGATCTGACTTTAGTAGAAAGTGTGTGAGGTCATAATCTTTGTGTTCTTATGATTAAGTTTGGATTGATTATTACTCAAAGTTGAGAGATTTAATGGTTTGTTTATTGAATATGTCACAGCCATTCTATGAACTTCTTTTAAACAAGTGATATTTTCGTAGTTAAGAAAGTTTCAGTTGTACCTGCCAGATTGCCTTAACACTACTTACATGCTTATCTCATGGTGAAGGTAACTTTAACAAATAGGATAAAGTGAGACTTTCTAGGGAGAGATTGCTTATAGAGTATTAGTATGGAATAAGACCATCTTAAAAATAGTCATGGTTCTTCCCAGATGGCTGCTTGCCTGTTTCTAAGATAATTAGTTACCTACTTTCATGGGTATTAACCTTTTTTTTCTATTAGATTATAACAGAGGTGGGTTACATCTGGCCCATGGGCAGTATAAGGCCCCTGAAGTCATTTGGTCTGGCCCTGCCAAGGCATTAGGAGTGAGTTAATTAAATGTTTGACCAAATATAGCAGGCTATATTTAAGTTGATAATTTTGTATGGCCCATAGATTGTGTTATAAATATTTAAATAGTGCTTGGTGTGAAAAACTGTTCCCCACCCTTGGATTATGAGGTCTTTGAGGAGTGGAACATTTTTTCCTTGTAACCCCTCTACCCCCTCCCTGTGATTGGGATGAGAGTAAGTATTCAATACAAATGTGTTAACTGAAGCAATATGCTTGTTAGCCAACCAGGATTTGCGAGTCAAATTCTGGTTGGCTAACAAGCACATTGTTATTCTATCCATACCTTTTTGTGTGGATAGGATCAGTTGGACAAGTAGCCAAGGATGGTGTAGTAGTAAGATTTAATGATCTGGCTCATCTTGTCTCATTTAGCACTAGTCCTTGCAATTTCTTCTTCTTTTTTAATAATAGTATTTATTATGAATTAATATATTTATCAGAGAAAGAGAGAGAGAGAGAAAGAGAGAGAGAGAGACACTTCGTCGTTCTACCTATTCTCCACCTCTTCATGCATTTATTGGTTGCTTCCTGGAGATTGAACCTGCAGACTTGCCACATCCGGAAGATGTTCTAAGGAACTGCGCTACCCTACCAGTGCTAAAATTTAATTTTATTCTTGTAAAGAGGCCCTACAACCTGCACCCTCGGGCTCTTTCTGGCTTTAGTCCTGAATCACACTTTCTCTAATAGTATTCTTCCAGTTACTCACAAATTCAGACCATACTACAGCAGGTCCCTGAACAACATCATTGTATTCAACACCACTTTGGTATAATATTGATTAGAAAAAAATCAATTCCCAGCTGGGGCCACTGTCTGGGCGGAGTTTGCACATTCTCCCTAGTGTCTGCATGGTTCTCTTCTGCGGTCCAGTTTCCTCCCATATTGCAAACCTGTGCAGGTGTGAGATGAATGGCTTGTCAACATTATCCCAGTCTTAGTGCCTGTGGGTGTGAATACACCTTTAGCTGCCAGGATAGTCTCTGGCCAACCTCAACCTTGGAGTGGAATTAGTGGGTTGGAAAAGAATGATCTTACTTGTGTTTATTCATCTTTCTTAAATGTATGTGTAGCTCACATGTATTCCAGTGTTTAATATAAAAATATTTTTGGATTTATTTAGAAATTTGGATATGTCTTATGACCAGAAACATGACATAGAAAGCTAACTCTTATTTGTATCAATTACTAGCAACCTGTGGTAATATTGGTTTCATTATGCATCATTTTGCTTAAAGACACAGTTTCCAAGAACTATCCATCACCTTAAGGAGGTACTACACTGGGATTACTGTAGGGATCGGTTATAGGGTTAATCCTCAGACTGACCTACTGGCAAAGCCACAAACAAGTCCCAGTTTAGAGGGCACAGCTCTCTTAGCATAATTAAGCTTGATCTTGTGACTACTCCTTAGATCCTTCCTGCATAGCTAATGGGCTGTGGGAGGTGCAACAAGTGCTGCCAAAAAGAAGTGAAACTTACAAGAACATTGTAAATTACCTTGTTTACCTCTGACTATAAAATAAACCATCAGCTTGCAGTCTTGATCTGTTCTGTGGCCTCAGCCACGGATAAAAGATCCACCTAGACCCAACTTACTCTCTTTGTCTGTCTTTTCTTCATCCTTCACTGGCCCTCCCTGAGGTTCGCCGAATTCTTGGCTGTGCTGGCGCAGCACAGATTATTACTACTAACTATAGCTTTTGGACTGCCATTCTGTGTTAGGTACTTTATTTCTATGCAAAATTCATTTAATTTTCAAGCACTTCCCGTGTAGAAACAAGTAACATGTCCAGTGACACATCCCCGACAGGGTCCAGCCAGGGCTTTCTGACTCCACACCTCTGTCCTTAGGCTCTTCCTGGTCACAGCCTGGTTCCCCTGTCGCACCTGTTCCCTTGGATTTCTCCAACTGTTAAAACCCTTCTAAAGTGCCTTTGTCCACCCCAGGTGTGCTTTCTATAATAATACCACTAGATTCATTCTGGAAGGTCCTAGAAGAAGAGCATGATGCATAGGATGAAGGGAGAATATGGAAGACAGGCCGAAGTTAGGGCTAGACTAGAGAAAGCAAGAGAGAATCCTAGTGCCTTCAAGTCTCCGACTGCAAGTTCTCATTTTCCAAGTCAAATACTGTATTTGAGCACAAAACCAATATTTCTGCCTAAAACTGAATGAGTAAGTAGGTCTTTTGAGACAGCTAATCTTTCTCATTCAGATATAAGCTAACAACGAAGAGGAAAAGAACAGGAACCTAAAGAGACCTGGCTCCCTATCCTCGCGGAGCCCAGGGCCTTTAAGAGGCCATGTGACCTTGGGCAACTTATATACCTGAGTGTAAGTTTCATTATTTGTGAAAGGGAGATAGCAGTTCCAGATTCTGGCTGCACAACAGAATCTCCTGGGGCCTCCCCCTTTTTTATATATATACTTTTATTGATTTCAGAGAGGAAGGGAGAGGGAGAGGGAGAGAGAGACATCAATTGGGTGCCTCCTGCATGGCCCTATTGGGGATAGAGCCTGCAACCTGGGCATGTGTCCTTGACCAGAATCGAACCCAGGACCTTTCAGTCTGCAGGCTGACACTCTATCCACCGAGCCAAACCAGCTAGGTGTTTAGATTTCTGCCTCAATTTGCTAAATCCCGGTCACCGCCTGGTCTTATGAAGAGGTAGGGGATAGAGACACGGGGGTGGGGGGGTAGTGGAGCATGCCTCACTGAGGAGTGTGGGACTTCATTTGTTGCAGGCAGGGATGTTTTCAAGCAGTTTACGGATGTTCTCTTACAACCGTGAATGAAGGGAGGCAAAGTATATGCTATCAAACAGGTAGTTAAACGTCTTTATTTTCTGAAATGTATAGCTTAGATTAAACGTATTTGTCAGCACATTCTCTGAAAAGAATCAAAGGTGAAGTCAGTTAAGAGATTAGACTTTCTTTTCATGGATGGATTTATATTTCTAATTTGTTTGCAAATGAAAATTCATTCATTCCTTTTATTCGCTCAGGAGCATGTTAATTGTGTGCCAGACACAAATTACGTTGCTCCCTCAGAGAAAATAATTTAATCTTACTGAGCTGCTGCCTACATGTGGAATAATTGAATTGGGTGACTTTGAATCAGGTGAAGAAGGCTGATTCCTTAGGATCTTTTAATTGATAGAAAAGATGTGTTGTTTTTCTGCCACACATTTATACATTTCTCTTACATAAAAAGACAACTGTGATTTTCAAAAATCACAATTGTATTAATATTTGGTTTCATTATCAAATGCCTAAGAATGTGCCACAGATTGCATAATCTCACTTTTGTAGGTTTTTTGGTCTGGTCTCCAATTCCTGCTGTTTGTATTTGGAACAGGTTGTGCTTCTTTTCCAGAAATCTTATTATGGGGGACAAACAAGTCTCATTTATACTTTGGTTTTAGTATTTGCCATTACATTTCTTTCATCATTACTATTAAAATGTTGGTTGAGGTTCTTTTTATGGAATATATATTTAAAACTTTTCTTCATTGATTGACTTAAGGAGAGAAACAGAAACATTAATTTGTTGTTCCACTCATTTATGCATTTATTGGTTGATTCTTATATGTGCATATGTGCCCTGACTGGGGATCGAACCCAGAACCTTGGCATATGGGGCTGATGCTCTAACCAACTGAGCTACCTGGCCAGGCTAGAACATATTTTTACAGTAAGTTGGAGGCATCTCGAAGCTATTTCAGCTTCAACTAGCAGGCGGTAGAAAAGAGTACCTGCTTTGGGCTTTCAGTTAAGGTTTTTTTTTTTTTTTTTTAAAGGGCCAGAGATCACAAGGGTAAACCTACTCACTCAGATTTAAGAATTGATTGTACTGAATTGCTTGATACTTAGGGGTTCGAGACACCATAATTTAGTGGAAAGAAAAGCAGTTTGGGATTTGTAATAATGTCTCCAAGAGGCTACAGGTTGCTAGACTTTCACCTTCGCAAGTTCCTTCAGTAAATTTCTTCACCAAGACTCAGTTTTATTGACTACAAAATGACTGTATTAATTCCTATCTGATAGAATTACTGAGGATGAAATGACTTCTAAAAAGTAAGTATCAAATTTAATATTTTCTTTTAACTTCATTTTATTTTTCAATTACAGTTGACATTTGATATATGACTTTCAGTTGTACAGCATAGTGGTAGGACATTTAACTTACGAAGTGATCCCCTAATAAATCTAGCACTCACCTGACACCATACTTAGCACTGTATGATTGACTATAATACTGAGTCTCGATAAATGTTATTTTCCTCAGAGAAAGGGTTCCAGCCACTATATAGGAGCATGGAAGTGTATCACATGTGCATATCCTGAAACCCAAGAGTTCTGTTATGTTCGATTGATTATTGATTTTTAATGACTTTATTTTTAAAGAGCAGTTTTAGGTTCACAGCCAAATTGAGGTAGAAGTACAGATGTTTCTCATATATCCCTGTCCCCTCATATACATGGCCTCTCCTCCGTCATCAGGTATACATTGGTCTTGGTCCATGTAACTAAATGGTAGGACACACAGTCAGACTAACAGACACCAGTAGGAGTTTGGAAGAGAGCCATGTCTATGAAAGCTGTGGGTAGTGAGAAGAGCTTCCTGTGGGTGCAACTTGAGTGGAATTGTATGTGAATAGACCAAACCAGACTTCAGACAGTGCTCTAACACTATGTGTTAACAATAATAGTTAACACTAATAGCTAATATTAGTATTAATTCTAAGGGCAAACACTAACATAGGATACTCCGCAAGACATTGTTCTTAGTGCTTCACATATATTAACATTTAATTCTTACACTAAATATATGAGGCAGTAACTGCTATTATCCCCATTTTAAAAATGATTAATGTGATGATGTCAGTAGATTTTACTTAGCTGTGATCATGAAGATACGTTCTTCATTTTTCACAAATTAACAGTGAAATGAAAGCCTTTACAATTCCTCAAGATCCAACATTTAAAATTGTCTCATCATATTCTTAATCATGCCCTATAAACTTCCTTTTTAAAGAAAAGTTCCTTTTTATCATAGCCTCATTTCCCATAAAGACATAATATAATTATTAACAACAACACAGGAAGATAAAAGGCTTTTATGGTTTTGGAATGTGGGGTAGCTTATTTTATAATTTTATAACTTCTTTTAAATTTAGATCAGCACATCAGATTTTCATGCTTCCTTATTTGTCTGATTAAAAACAACTGGTAAAGCTTATCTCTAGTGAGAAATAGAACAGAATGTTGAGTTTGCAAAATATTTACGATAGTAGATTTAATTTCTAGTTACTTGGGTGCATAACAGGCTAGACTTTTATTTTTAACAACTTTGATAGACTTAGTGTGCTCTTGTCAAACTTTACAACATAAATTGTGTATAGTTGGCAAATACCATCAGTAATTTCTTTCTGGTGGAAACAGACTGATTTTTATTGTGTTGTTTAAAGGGAAAATAATTGAAACTAATCTATCACTTTTTTTCACTCATCAAAGAAGCTGAGTGTCAATTTGATTTGGTTGTAACTCTGTCTTTTTCTAGTGAGATGTAGGCCGTATTCCTTGTGACATCAAAGAAAACCCTTTAGCTTCTAACAGAAATAGAAATTACGAGATACTTAAAGATGAACAGATTTGATTGTGATAAAAAGTTTTTTAAATTGTGGATTCCTTTATTGATGCAGACAGCATTCAGTCACTGGTATTGGTTTGTTCATTTGCCAAAATCACAGATGAACAGTCAATAGGGCAAGTGTGGAGTCCTCTAATTGGGGCCATGTTTCTTGTGGGTATTTACTTATCTTTCTTGTTGTTCACAGACCTTGCTGTGGATTAGTGGTAACAATCCTGTGCTTGAGCATGGCTGTAAAACTGGATGCCTCACCTCAGAGGCTGCCTTCCAAGGCGGTATATGAGGTGTGATTACAGATTGTGAGACTGGCTTCCACTTGATGGGCACGGAGTTTGCCTGTGCCCATGGAGTTTGCCCCCGTTGGGTGGTTTTTCGTTTTTGCAGTGTGTGTGGGAGTAGGTGTGTACGAATTCTTTGTGGCTCTTCCTTTTTTGTCTTTTTTCTTGCAAGACTTCAGGATGTTTGAAATGAGCTCTGATACTCACCCTGCCGAGTTTGCTGTTTCATTGGCTCTCGTTTGCTCCTCTTCTTCATTGTCTGCTCTGGAATTTTGGATGAGAAACAGTTTTGGTAGCTGGCCCACCTCTCTGTATTCCTTAGCTCATCACAGGCATGTTTCAGAGATGATTTTGTTACCATCCATTTTTTTCACTCACATCTAGGAGGTAACATGTAACTCCAATTAGTGAATTAAAATACATCATCAACTCTAAGATGTGTGTTCTAATTTCAGAGATGTAACAGGGTGAAAAATATGCCTATTGTGAAGGTAAAAATTTTACTGATATAAAATGTATTTCTATGAAGGATTTAAGGATACTTTTTTTAAAATCTGCTTTTTTCACTACACTCTTTGGACACATCAGTGAAATATGGTTGTTACTATGGATTATCACTGATATTTGATATATAGTAAGAGGCATAATATGGATGTAACCCAGATAAACATATATATGGCAAATTCCATTCTTTGAACATTTCTCTAAACAACTCTGTTTTTAAAAGAAAAAAGGTTTTTAAATCCTTACCAGAGGATTTTTATTTTGATTTTTTTTTTTAAAGAGAGAGGAAGGCAGAGAGGGAGAGAAACATCAGTGTGAGTAGCAAATATTGATCTGTTGCTTCCTGAACACACCTCGACTGGGGATTAAACCTGCAACCTGGGTATGTACCCTGACGGGGATAGAAACACCACCTTTTGGGGTACAGGGTGATGTTCCAACCAACTGAGCCATGAAGGCTTTCTACTTGTTAATCCACCCATTCATCCTACGGAGAAAGCAGTAATACTAGTAGTAATGTTATCATTGGATCATTTTCATATGGTCATTAAAACATGGTGTTTAATACCATAAGCTTTAGAGGAAAGCAGACTTAGGTTCTACTTTGAGCTTGTGCAAATTATTTCATTTCTTTCAGTTTTCGCAGATAGCAACCACGCTTTCTACATAGAGCTGTGTTCTGGGTTACACATTAACATAGGGAGGACACTTTCCACAGTGTCTGGGCATGTGGCAGCTGTCTTAGTCTGCTAAGGCTGCCTACCAACACACTACAGAGTGGGTGGCTTAACTATAGAAATTGATTTTATCACAGTTTTGGAGGCTGGAAGTCCCAGATAAAGGTGCTTTCTTGGGGTTGTAGATGGCCACACTCCTGCTGCCTTTTCCCATGGTCATCCTCTATGAGCATGCATTCTTGGTGTCCTAATCTCTTCTTTCCCAGACAGCAGTAGTATTGGAATAGGGTTCCCCCTTACAGACTTGTTTTAACTTAATTCCCTCTTGAAAGGCTCTATCTCCAAATGCAGTCCCATTCTGAGGTACTTAAGGCTTCAACATATCAATGTTGGCGGGATGCAATTCAGCCATAATAGTAGGTCCACAGTATTGTTATTAATAAATGCTCCTGGATTACTTACATAAAGACTTCTCAGGTTATGCCTGGTGTCAAAATAGAGTGATGTCAGTGGGGTGAAATAAGTAGACTCGGCCCCGGACAGGTCACAGAGAACATTAGGGTTTTCTCTGGGTAGGGAGGATGGTAGTACGAGTTCCAGCAAAAGGTCAGGAGTTATAAATAATGTCTGGAATCTTGAGTTTTGAATGAGAATAGTATGGTTGGAAAAATTGTGGGAGAAAGCTGATTTGGTAGGAAAATAGCTTTATGTTTGTAAGTTGTGAGAGGATAAATGCCTATAAGATAAAGAGAGACCAGCTTTTAGAGTCACTTGAAAGCCCAGCTGTTTTTTTTTCTTTTTCTTTTTTTAACTCATAGTAAAGACTATTTAACTGGAGAGTGATATGAAAAAAAAACTAGGAAGTTATAAACTTTTTTTTTTTACTTTATAAATTTCTGTGTTTTTAAAAATATATATTTTATTAAGATAAGCAAAAGGTATTATACAATATTTAAGAATTTGGAGTCCTTCTCTTGGCCTTCTATTTTAATTTAATTTTTTTTTCTTTTTTTATTGTTGAAATTACTACAGATATCCCCCAACTCCCCCTCCCCCCACACTTTGCCTTTCTCCACCCGGCCCCCTACCCTCCCTGATCTTCATTGCATTGTTATCTGTGTCCATGGGCTATATTTTCTAACATAAAAAGTAAATATATATTCACATATTACTCGTATAACTAAAATAAATGCATTTTCAAAGCCTTTGAAATGATCTTGTTCGCAATCCATGATGATGGTTAGGTAGGTAGCAGCCTCGTAAGATGAGGAGCCCTTTGAGACAAGGTGCTCAGGGGCTCCCCTCTCCCTCCCCTGTGAGGTCCAAGGATTCTTCCAGGTCCAGTCAGGTTGGCCTCCTGTGTAAGCCCTGAGTGAGTCAGTAGGCATTTTATAGAGACTCCTGAAAGTTGAATATTGCTTTGGATTATGAAAATATTTTGTACTTCTCACATTTCTGTTAAATATTTTTGCCATTATTACTGTCTGAGCCACATTAGTATCTTTATAAGGACAGCATTCTTTCTTGAAATGTAATATAAAATTTCATTACAAAATATGTAGTTGAGTTCCATTTCATAAAGTTAATTTACTTCACAGAGCTTTGGAAATACTTTAGCTAGTGCATTTTTTATCTTTGATTAAAATGTCAGGTAATAAAATATTATGTGTTGAGATATATCTGAAAATCTAGGGTAGAGAGAATGACTTCAGTTACCACTTGGAAAGTTTTGTGAATTATTTATTTTTGAAATCCCTTTAAAAGTATAAAATAAAAAGATCAATGTGAGAGATAATTTAAAAATTAGTTTTCAAAGATTTAAATGTTAATTGAATTGTCTACATGCTTTCAGTGTCAATGTAAAAGCTTAATAGTTTTTGAATTATTGTTTAAATCCAGAGTTAGTATAAACATATGTTGAATTATTGCATGATCCTAAAAACCAATCCTCTCTTAATTTGTTAGAGTAATCTGAGATGCTTAATTTTTGTTTATTTTAGCTAATATGAAAGGCCAATAACTTAGTGACTCTTTTGCTTTATGATTGCAATTTTAGTCATAAATCATCTTTTAAGGAAAGTAAAATTGTATCTCAATAAGAGGAAATATTGTATCTGTATTATCAGTTCTAAATGAAATATCTTGTCATAATGGTTGTATTATTAAGGTTCTTGTTTACTTTAAATATAATTTTACATCATAAATCTGTGTGCTAGAATCTTTAGGAGATCTTATCTTTGGGTGTTGTGTGTGTGTGTGTGTGTGTGTTTCTACATGCTATGTCAATGAACTATATTCAGGGACAGCCAGAGTAAATGGGGTGAATTTCTTTTATGTCCATGTGTATTTGGTGATAGTAATGTTAGAACACAACAAGAGAAAACTATTTGACATCCTGAGGCAAATTAGGTATAAGGGTCTGCTTTAATTTTAAAAACAAAAGCTCTACTGTTTCTAGCCAGAAAACCAAATATCTTGGAGTTAAACATGGAAAATGTTTATAGTGTTGTATAGTTTTATTACTTCAGACAGAAGGAAAACAGTTTATTGAGTAACTTTTCAGCCAATAAGAAATTTTATACAGGCCAAAGAGGTGAACCAAAAAATATTTTCTGGTTTAGGGAGAATGAATGATAAAGGCTCAAAACACTTTAGCCATTCATTTTGAAATAAGTGTAATCTGTTTGTTTTGTTTTTGGCTTTTACATGACATTAGACAGCTAATCAAGTAGAAAGATTTGTGAGTTACAGAATTGTTAAGGACGTGAAGAGGTTTGCTTTCTTTTTTTTTTTCTTCCTTTTTTTTTGTTTTTGTTTTCAGCTCTTCTTATCTGCTTGCTGAAATGCTTATGTGATGGCTGGAACTCAAGCAGATATCTTGAACCAAGAGCTAGCAGTGACATGTTGAGGATGGTGGGGGACAATGATATAGAAGGAGATGGGGTCTTTTTGAATTGTGGAGTTGCCCTACCAAACCTGTCTGTTACCTGGTGATTTTGTTTATGAGAAAGAAATAATTTTTTTTTCTTGTTTGAAGCCATTAGTTTTGGTTTTCTTTCACTCGTGACTGAAGATACTAATGACTGATGCACTGGCCCCAGCTATCTCTAGCCCTGAATCAGTCAGCTGAGCTCTGCAGGTCCTGTCCAGCCTACTGTCTGCTCTGTTCATAAAGTTTTCTTGCAATGCAGCCTCACCTACTCGCTTCCATACTGTCTGTGGTAGGTGTGGCTCAGAGTTTAATAGTTGTGTTAGAGACCATGTGACCACAAACCTGAAACCTTTATCACCCAACCATTTACTAGGTTTAGTGGTTAATAATGCAGATTTTTTTTCAGTAGATGGAGTTACACATATGTTGATATATATGCAATTTGATACGTATGCTCTTTTGTTATATTAACAACAAGCTTCAAAACTTCAGATGTCAAATTTGCTGAAGGTGTTAAAATCATAGATATTTTTACGCTTTAAAATGTCAAGTTTTTGCCAAAAAAAAAAAAAAAAAGAGAGAGCATTTGCGGGAAGTTTTAATTCATTACTTTATTTTGAAGAAAAGTGCTGCTGAATACTTAGGGAAGCTTTTGGTGAGCATGCTTCATCTCAAGATACTTGTGAACGCTGGTTTAAATGCTTTAAAAAGTGATGATTTCTATGTGAAAGACAAAGATGTCCAGGTCAACCAAAAAAGTTTGAAGACCAACAATTACAAGCATTATTGGATGAAGATGTATGTCAAACTCAAAAATAACTTGCAGAAAGATTAAATGCTGCTCAGCAATTTCTGATCATTTACAAGCAATGGAAAAGATTTTAAAGGAAGGAAAATGGGTGCCGCATCAACTGAATGAAAGACAAATGGAAAACTGAAAAGTCATCAGTAAAATGTTGCTTCAATGGTATGAAAGAAGGTCTTTTTTTTTTTTCTTTTTTTTTTCATCAAATTGTGACTGGCAATGAAAAGTGGATTTATTCTAAGAATCCCAAACAAACAAAATCATTGATTGATCCAGATCAACCATCAACATCGACTGCAAGGCCAAATCGCTTTGGAAAGAAGACAATGTTCTGCATTCTGCATTTGGTTGGATCCGGAAGATGTGGTGTATTATACGCTTCTAAAACCAGCTGAAATGGTTAATACTGATTGCTACTGACAATATTCAATTTGAACCACAGTTTGATAATAAAACAACCAGATGTGCCAGAAGACATGGCAAAGTATTTTGCTTCATGATGATGCACCATCACACACTTCAAAACCAGTTAAAGACACATTAAAAGATCTTGCCTGGGGAATATTAACCCACCCACAGTAGTCACCAGATCTTGCTCCTTCAGATTTCCAGTTGTTCTGTTCAATGGCACACGCACTTTCTGAGCAGCACTTCAAAACATACCAAGAAGTGGAAAATTGGATATCTGAATGGTTTGCCTCAAAACTAGAAAAATTCTATTGGGACGTATCCATAAATTACCTGAAAAATGGGGGAAAGTGTAGCTACCGTGTTTCCCCGAAAATAAGACCTACTTACAGGTTTCCTTCTGAGTGAAATATAAGGCATCCCCCCGAAAATAAGGCCCCCCCCCTCCCCCCTAGGCTAAACATGAGAGATTTGGTCCACTGATTCTGAAAGAAATGGAGTAACAAGAAATTCACCAGGAAATTCAGGAATTGGATTGTTATGATGATGTTCCAGAAGATGATGACATGATTGCCATTGAATAAATGAGTAAATTCTTGATACTGTAGGATTCACAGTTTGTCTGATTTGTGTTGACAACTACCGTACTACTGTACCGTATACAGGTAATAAATTTCCTTTATTTTCATTTAACAATAAATGTGTACCGCATTCTTCTTCATGGAAAAATAAGACATCCCCTGAAAATAAGACCTAGTGCATCTTTGGGAGCAAAAATTAATATAAGACACTGTCTTATTTTTGGGGAAACTGGGTAGTGATGGACATTACTTTGAATAAAGCACTTTTGATGTTTCTCTTGAAATTATTATGTTTACTTGTATTTCAAAATCTGCGTTATTAACTGGTACACCTGGTATAGAAAAAATTGGCTGACCTCTCATAGTCTATGAATTGACCTCATTTGTTTTTCTGTGAAACTGTCTCTTTTATCTTTTCTTTCCTTATCCCTTACCAGACTAAACATTGTCATCTCATATCTGAACGACTTTAGATGTCTTCTTGGAAGCTTCATTAGATCATTTATAGTTTTATCATTTATTCACTTTACCAGATATATTATACTATAACATAATAAGCTTTCTTAAACACACTTTAAATTCTATTACTCCTCTGGTAAAAAATTTCAGTGACTTTCTATTTCTCGTAGCATCAGGTTATAACATTTTTGCTTGTCTTCTATGATTCTTTATATTCTTGCCTTACTCTATCTAGCATGCCAACATTGTTTCCTATTCATTTATTTATTAATCACTTACCATACTCTTTGAATACCAAAGTGTGCTAGGAAATCTAAGAAATCTCCAGTTCTAGTTATCCTTTGATTGTGAAATAGGAGCAGCTTTGGTTGGTCTCATTGCTAGTGGTCTCCCCAATTCTGGTCTGTCATCCCCACTGCCTGCTGAGTGAGTTGTCGAGCAGGCAGTTCTGACCCTGTGACCCTCTAGATTCCAGCCTCTGGTATCCCCACGTCATCCCCATGGCAGAATGTGCAGTTAAATCTCAATTTGTAGGGTAGTGTGTAAGGCCTTGTCTGACTTGGCCCTTGCATATTTTTGTAACTTTATGTCTTTTTTCAGTCGACCGCCTTTTACTCTGTCCTTGAGGATGGCTTGTCAGTATTTGTTATCCTTTGCTTGTGAAATAGGAGCAGCTTCTGCTTGGTCTCATTGCCACTAGTCTACCCCCGGTTCTGTTCCTGGGGCACATTCAGTGCCTCTTTCTGAGGGATCATTTTTTCTCCCCTTTCCTGCAAGAATGTGTCCTTCTGAACTCTTCCCAGGTGAAGCACGAATGCCACCTTCACCGCTAGGTGTTCCTTCCCCCTGTGGCTGAGTTCAGCATGGCCCAGGTTGTGTCATTATAGAGTCCTATGCATACTTATTATTGAGCAGTGACATTTGCATAGTTGTGGTTCACACAGTGACTTCACCTCTACTGAGACTGACTCTTTAGACTTACGTTTCCTGTCATATAATCTCCTTGCATCTTTCACCCTTCCCTCATGCCAGATATCATAGCACTGTTCTGTTTTTCTTTGTGGTCCTATTTGATTGATGTCCTTCTGGTTTACCACAACCTGACCCCAGGCCAGAGACCTGAAGCTTTGTGTTCACCATTAAATTTCCCACTGTATAGCTAAGTACCTGACACACCATATACATTCAGTACTTGGTTATAGAATAAGTAAATAAGCTAGTGGAGGGTAAAAGCTTTTTCCTTTTGTATAATATTTGTGCCTGTGTTACATTGATCAGAACTCAACGATGTTAATCACTAATGAAACCTTGAAGAGTGCTTTTTTTTTTTTTTTTTTTTTTTTTTTAACACAAAGAGACTCTTTTCTTCAAATCTTATCAGGAGTCCAATATATAAAACAAATAAAAGCAGAGCTGCCATGTTTGAATACGCCTCCCACGGATCCCCACTGGATTCCTGAGGCAATGTCACAAAAATCCCTGGCCTGGGGTTCAGTGAGGAAATGGAGGGAAACCACGGTTAGAGTAGAAACTGCATTGGCTGTACAAGTAGGTGAGGAGTGATTTCCATTAGCTCTGGCTGTCGCTGTGTGACTGGGCAAGCCATTCACCATTCTGGAACTTGTTTTCTTATCTTGGAAATGAGAGTTTCACCTTCATGTTCTTTCTGGCTATGTGAGGATGTTTAAAAGTTTCAGGTTTATCCCAGCCCTTGATCCTCACTTAGATGCCATCTCTTATTGGAATACCCTTCCCTCTCCCTTATGCTAATGCTAAATTTCTCTCAAGTCCAAGTCAACTTCCCAGTCATCTTAGAAGTCTTCTCAATCTATCTGCTTACTGCAGCTATCATATTCATTGTCCACAGCACAAAACTAGCTTCTAACATGTAATTTCCCAGGACAGAGTTTCCATGTAGGAGCAGGTTTTAGCAAGTGCATTGGCAGTCACCCATTTTGCTTACCTTTAACAACCTAATATTAGTTTAGAATATTATGGTACATTCTTAATATGTATGTTATTTACTTCTGATGTCATGTGCATTTTATAGGAACACTGTGTAAAATATCTTTTATTGATCAATCACCTCAATGAGCTTTATTTGATTGATTGCAGATACCTCATCTTCTATTTCTATATACTGCCTATCATTTACGATTTACTTGTTGATTATTTGAAAAGCAAATACCTGTTTACTTGCTCAGGTTATAAATAGAAGAAAGTGTGCTTTGTATATTATTTGGTGGTATTATAATTCTAATGAGATTATATTTACTTTTACAAGGGGAACAATCCATTAAACCCATCTGTGTCTATTTTTCATGAGATAAAAGATAAGTACAGAAGAGAGATCTATTGTAGTCTGATTGGTTTTGATTCATAGCTCTGCATACTTTTTGTCAAACTGAAACCTCTTGGACTTTATATTCCTTATTGTTAAATGGGGGAATGCCCACTTTTTCAGGCCTATCGTGCAGATGACTTGAGCTAGCATATGTCAAGAGCTATCCATGTAGTAGGCACTCCACCAAGTTAATTGGTTATGGTATTTCTTACCTCTGGAGAAGTCTGAGGTAAGCTCTCTATAACCAAAGAAAAAGATGTAGATATTTGAGTGAGTTCATGCAATGCGAATCCATTTATTTTCTTCCTTGGGTTCTGTAAGATATTTCAAATTAAAGTTACAGGGCAATTTTTTTGTTGGTTTTGTTTTTCTTTTTCTTTTGACAGGCTAGTTTTCTCCTAGTTTAAGGGCACTGAAAAAATTAAAGAGAATATAGAGGATTAATAACTTTGATTAAATGTTTCAAATTTTGTGGGACTGAGTTTTTTGTTTTGAATTTATTTTGTACACTGAAGAAATGTTTTTTTCTGGTGAATATGTTTCAAAGAAAATATAGTTTGATTTAGACTGAAAGAGTAAATTGTGTATGTTCTCATGTTTACACATATATGCACAAGAGTATTGATATGATAAATATATCTTTAGGCACTCAACAGCTCTGAACAGTATTTAAAAAGTATCAACCCTGTGATCCAACAATGGAACATTTGTGAAATTGGAAAAGAAAAAGAAACATTGGAAAGCAAGGCCATTGGCACACAGGGAAAGCATTAGCCAGCAAAGCACTTAGAGTGAATGGACATGCGACCACACAGTTGTAGAAAAAAGATTTTGAATCTCTCAACACAAAGCTTGGCTTTAGACTCCCTTAGTTTAAATATTTGACTTTTGAAATGGGATGAAAGTTGATATATGCCGTGTTGCAATATCATTCTCACCACATGTTAAGTGGCAGTAATGCAATGTTGTTGGATAACTAGTACTGTGTTTTTCTGATTTACAGCCCTGGTAATTTTTCTTGTTCTGGGAATACATTGCATGAGAACACATGTTGAAGCTAAAATTAGCTCCAAACCTACCTAAGTAAAAGTAGTTATTCTTCTCATATAACCAACTTACAAATCTTTAGATTTTAAATGGTGCTTATATATATATATATATATATATATATATATATATATATATATATAATTAGCTTTTCAGAAATTATTGAAAGAATAAAAATATGACTATAGAAGCAAAAATAGCACCAGAAGTAATTGCAATGAATGATAGCTCAGTTTTAGAAGAAACTAGAACATTTAAATACCCATAAAAAGGTAAATTTTTATTATTAGAAAAACAAGCATATGTCCACTAATTCAAAGGATAAAGAATCTTTCTGTGAAGAAAAACTACAAACTTTTGAATTGGTCATAATATTTTTTCCAATAAATAATTCATTATTCAGTGGATATTCTTTAAGTCATGAATTCTTCATACTGAGCTATATGGAAATCCTCCCAGTAACTGGGTTGTTTTATAACCTTCACTTGGTACGTATATATGGCATGGATGGTCTTGAGTTTATGATTCAATTGTCATGCTCAAGAAATTATAGCATTTTATTAGCGTTAAAGGACATATAGAGTTGAAAACCTAAAGTTTGATGACTAAATTTAGATTATATGCAGTCATTGAAAAGTATGCTATATCCTAGCTTTATACTGGAAAATTTTCATGAACATACCCAGTTGTATCTTAAGAAATGGTGGGGAAGTTGAACAGATTCTTGAAGTTCCGTAAAGGGAATGACATAACATTTGGAGAAATGTTAGTCAGTCTGTAATGGAACAATTATTTTATCTTGGAAAATGACAAGAGGGAGCAGAGAAACCAAGTGTGTGAGATATTTCTATATATAGGGGTTGGCAAAAATATGTTTACAGTGGTAAGTACATGAAACAGTTTATTTTTATCTTACTATTGATTAATTATTGCATTATTTATTTGTATTATAACTGTAAACCCACTTTTACCACCCCTGAAATACGGACATGCAGCAAGGAGATAGGGATCTCAAAATATCTCAAAGTTGGGTGATAGTCTATCTTTGCAGGTATGTAGAAAAATAAAACCGTGGAATTAAGAGATAGTTTTCTTCTTGTATTTTTTCACCAAGACCAAGCCCTTTTAGATCTCTTGTGCACTTTTCAACTCTATTAAGTAGACATGCAAATACATTTAACATCTTTCCAAGATGAATAATGGTATTTGAATTGAGAAGGCTGCCTCAAACAGGAACCATTCAGAAAGTAGGGACTCTTATAAATGCAACTTTACTGTCATAGATTATGTACATCAACCAGAATTATTGCAATTTTCTAAAATTGTGCGCCATTTTCTTATTAACTTCTGTTAAAGAACAGGTAACTTTCATTCGCACAAGTTTTTGTCCATGTGAAGGAGATTAGTTTTCTTTTTACTATTTAATAAAATGGTAAGAACATTCAAAATTCTGGTTGTATGATAGTACAAAAAGAGCTCAAAATAAATAGTATACAGAAAATTTTAGAGATCCTGAGATATCTCACATAAAAGAAGAATGACCCTATTCTTTATCTCATTAAAAGGTCTCTCCATAATAGTAGTGATGATAACATGTCATAGTTTGATTAATTTTCCCATTAGCTATATAAGTACAACTTTATATTCAGGGAGATATTGTTTCTTTTCCTTTTTGTCACTTTTGAACTTTCCTGACATCTCTCTAGATATCATTACTTACTAATATTAGCATGCTTTTATTAAACTTTATTTGCTCAGAAAGGGAGAGGTAGCCAGAGGCCAAGGTGATTACAGCTTGCTAGTCAGAGTGGCTCCCCCCTCACTCCCATGAGCAGACCTCACTGGGCCTCCACGGGGAGGATCATTGTCAGGCTAAGCTCTGGTACGTGGTGAGTAATTAATTTTTATGAAAGTAAGGGCAAGTTTTAGAAAGCTATTTTTTTATGGGCGCCCCTTTAAAATGAAATAATGAGAAAGCTATATTAAATTCTGGGAAAAATATGTTTATTTAAAAATTAGATATCCTACTTTTATTGGGTAGAAGAATGTCAGTGAGAAAGTTTTCACTGCCTTTTTAGCCACTGAAATGTGAGCATGGGAGAATAATTGACAAGTGGCAATCTCGATGTCACTTTATACCCTCCCAGGTCATTTGAGCTTTGATCCTTATTCTAAAACTTCTGGGGAGCTCATGGTGTTGGCCAGGTGGCAGGCACACAGCCTAGAGGCCTCTGGTGTTCCAGTCAGCTCTAGAATCCATCCTGTTCTAGGCCAATGAGAACGTAAGATCTTTCTTGATTAGGGAGTTTTACCATTGGCACCATTTTTTTCTTTTACCTTTGTTCTGTGTTCCCAAGTAATTAGATCTTTACTCTATTCCTTGATATTCACCTCTACTATGTACTCCAATTTCTGCTGTTCGGTTTGTGTGGTGTTCTACATGTTTTGCCCAGCTTCCCCTTTTACTTGCTACGTGGGTTTTCTAGGAAAACTGCACATTCATCTATACATTCCAGGTCTCCTTGTACGGCAGCATTCCACCAGTTCCTGTGAGTGCATTCTGGAACTGGACATGCTTCCCAGGCTGGTAAACTAGTTCGTTCATTCTGTTCAAAAGCAGATGGCCTTTTCCCCCATCTCCACCCCCACTCCTTCTTTAACATTGGGTAATATTCTCAGAAAACCCATAGCCCTTTGCAAAGCCTTTGTTTTTCTTGCTGGTTTAGTCCTACAAAGTCCTGATTGCTTTTAAACATCCCTTTTGCATTGGGGATTAGGAGATTATGTTCTTACTGGAATCACAGAATCAGTAGAGCAGAAATCTTCCTTTTCTGCTTTAGTTTTCTCCTTAGCATTTATTACTAACGTATGATGCATTTCACTTTTGAATATTGTTTATTATTTGTCTTCCCCACTAGAATATAAGCTTAATTTTGGCAGGGAATTTTGCCTGCTTTGTTCTCCTTTGTATATTTAGTTCTCTAACAAAGCCTGGTGCATAGTATATATAGCTCAAAAAATATTTGTAAATTGCATTCTGATTTTGTCAAATAATTATGTCTTGCAGTTTAGATGTCTCCTAAGGAGTTAATTACCACTATGTTCTGGTTGTTTTCAGTTTAAAATGTTTCTTATACTTTTAAATATTTAAACATATACCACATGTAAGATTTACAATTATATCTGACTAGAGGCCCAGTGCATGGATTTATGCACATTGAAAGGAAATTAATTAGAAGAAATATTTTAATATTACTATTCACTCTTTCTCTATAATAGAAGTGTCAACCAAATTCACGATGGACCATGACAGATTGAAACACATGCTTGCGATTGGCACCAAAGAGATCTTTATATATATATAGATAAACTTGCTTAATTAGACCTGCTTACTGAGTTAGCTAAACTTTTCCCGGCCCAGTGAAGCACCCTAACTTTTCTTTCAGGTAATTGTCAGCAACACAGCAGTAAATATCAACACTAAACAGATTATTATTGTAGATCATGCAGGGAGAACAAAGGGTAAAATATTTAACTGTAGCAGTCTTTGACTATATTCTACTCAGTGAGAAAACCTGAAGTCATTTTCAAGGTCCACTATTTCTTACTTCTTTTCAGTCAGATCAAGTTTATAAGCTTTCTAAATCTCCATTTTCCAGCTAATGAAAAGAAAATAGGATTCCACCAAGTCTCCTATCTACTTATCCAGGACATCTGTGAGGATTAAATGAGATGAGGCATGGGAAAACACTTCCTAGACATTTGGTTACAGTGTAAAGTGTTTCCACCTGGCTACAAAGCAAGTATGTTCCTGTGCTGAAGAAATTCCAATGAGGCTAGTCGTTAGAAAGAGAAAGCTGGTTATTGTTCGTGATGTCATTACCCTGCGTCCACAGCTGCCATTTCCAGGCTGGGCTGGGCTATGGGCTGCATTTTGCTCCATGGGGTCTCAGCAGAGTCAGCTGCAATTCTGTGGGCTTTCACTCGGGGTGGGGGTGGGACCTGTGTCCCACTCGGGGAAAGCTTGAGTGTTGCTTTGTGGACATCAGGTCTGTGGTGCTGTTGCTCTATTAATGGCCAGTGCACATCACGACAGCTCTTGTGTTGAGTGTCTGCCCCCTGGTGATCAGTGTGTGTCATAGCGACCGGTCGGGAGGTTGAACACTAAGCATATTAGCCTATATATATATATATATATATATATATATATATATATATATATATTTTTTTTTTTTTTATTTTTTTAGATACTGGCAAGCCAGGATTATGTTTTTGTCATATATATTTTACTTTTTAAAACCCTTTAATATTTGTAGCTTGTAAATACATTAATATCAAGCAGACCTTATTAATTGATCTTAGACATGTAGTCTTAACACACTTTACAATTGCTGGATTTAGGATATGTCTTAATGTCCACATTTGACAATCATAGCATTTTTCACCCAGTTCTACATCAAATGGTGGTTGGTACATCATATAAATAATGATATTTTACATTCTATGAAATACTTTTTAGTTATGCTTTGAAGGTTTGGATAGATTGTAAGCATCATTAAAGTTTAGTATCTACAGTTATTTATTCCAATTTGAACCACAAATCTACTAAGAGACCATCATAAAAACACTTGATAGTCTTTTTTGATAAACTTCAGTTACTGTAACAAAATGGCATTTTGGAGGGGAGTCTGCTATTGCTAAGTTTTCAACTAGAGGGTGTGGTTGATCACCCAACAGTGATTTCAAGGTACTCTTCTGACTGCGCAGGTAACGGAAACCTATCCTTAGCAATTTGACAAAAGAAACCAACTCAACTGCAGAAATTCAGAGCTTTAGAACTCAAGAAGGCAGGTTACTGAGCAGGCTGTTCTCTAAGGGTTTCTGGAGGAAGGGGCTCTGGTGCTGAGAATGTAGACAGATTTGACCACCAACCCAGATGTTTCCTAATGTGTGACCTGCTCTGTAAGGTGCTCTGTCCACCTCTGAAATAAAACAGAGGTGCCTTCTGGGGGCCTACACAATGTCTGATAGCATCAAAGAATCATATGTTAAACAAGGGTTTGTGAGAATCTGGAATATACCCCTCAGGTAGTGAGGCAAAGAACTGGTAAGAGTCGTCAGAGAAACTATGTTGAGTTGACATTCTATGAAATACTTTCTGGTTATGTTTTGAAGGTTATTTCCTTTAAGTGACAAGTAATACACGACCTTAGTAAGGTTTGAAGAAACAACTTGATGCATTTTATTAACTGGTTGACTTTGTAAAAAAAAGTCAGCTAACCTTTCCAGGCTTCAGATTCAGTATGTCTGAAATGAGAGAATTGGATCATGGATAATGATAAATAAAAGTAACTGTTTTCCCTCTAGAAATGGATGAGTTTCAGAAAGGTTCAGTTTAAGTAAAAAACAAACCTGAGCATCTGTTGGTTGGAATAGAGTGATCTCATTGGTGTTTGAACTAGTTTCTGAAAGCTAAATCTTACTAAGGTAGTTTATTACTTGTCACTTTAAGGAAAAACAATTTAGCTCTCACATCTGTCACCTGTGCCAATTAACTGCAGGGTATAGTTTCATGTGACAATTAAGACATGATGGATACACATGTACAGTTCTAATTTAATTCAGAGGTTCCTCTACTGCAGGCCACAGCTTCAAACATATTTTACGTCCTCATCATAGTGAACCTGGCACCAGGAAAAAGATCATTTGGAGAGTTAGGTAGTTTAAATCTAAGCATCTTTAAAAAAAATTTTTATTATTGATTTTTTAGAGAGAGAGAGAGAAAAATGTCGATGTGAGAGGGAAACTGATCAGCTGCGTCCTGCACAGGCCCCAACCAGAGATGGAACCTATAACCTAGGTATGTGCTCTGACTGGGTCCACTTTTTGGTTTTGTTTAATAATTTCACCAGAAGGTTTATAGACAATGTCTTTAAAATTTTTTGTTTTCCTTTGTAAAGTTTCATCAGAAAATCTATTTTTAGTAATTTTATGATGTTTCCCGTATGTAGCCAGAACGAGATGTAATAATTTGTGCTTTTTATTTCTGTTGTCTCTAGCTAAAAAAAAAAAATCACGTGGTGACTTCAAACTACAACTTATCTATCACTGTTTTTGTGGGTCAGGGATGTGTGTCGGGTTCTGCTGTTTGCTTTTGGTTGAGGGCCTCGTGCGTTTGTGGGCAGGCAGTGACTGGAATTGGGACAGTGGGCAGGTGAGGCACCTGGGGCTAGTCTGGCATCTCTCTCCTTTCATGTGACCTCAGGGCCTGTTCGTGTAGCCTGTCCCATGGCCTAACCTGGGCTTCTGCACAGCATGCAGCTTCAAGACAGTGACATTGCTAAGGTGGCAGCTGCAGGCTTGGAGAATGAGTGTTCTTGGAAGCAGGGTGAGCGTTGTTTTGCCCTTCTACCATCCAATCTGCCCATCACACAGGTTCACGTAGGTCATAGCAAAAAGAATCAAGGTGAAAGAATATCAACTCCAATACTTGGTGGTTGGAGTGTCAGTTACATTATAAGAAGAATGTGGTGGTATGGGAGTTATTATTGGAGTTATTTGGGAGGACGTATAACCCACCACTGTTGATCCTTTGGCCATCATCATTTACATCCCCCCCACATGTAAATATGCTTTTTCTTGCCCTCTAAGCCTCTAAGTCTCATTTTGTTACTGCATTAGTTTAAAGTCCAGGGCCTTGTTTCTAAACCAAGCCCAGTACAGATACAGGTCCTTGGTAAGGCTCCTGGAATACTGAGAACACTTGAACTGTAGGTTCTTTTGAAAACCTGTGAGCAAAAGAGATGAATTATCTGCCTTTAATACACCTCAAAGTTAGTGGTATGAGGAACATAAAAATATTCTGTGGTTCTTCCTGTTCCAAGAGGGAGAAATGAGGGGCTCTTATACTTTATACCAAATCTGAAACCCAAATGTCCCTGCTGCCATTTGCTTAATTCGGGCTCCGTCTCATTCCTGGGAATTCTGCTCTGTGACTCTTGGCTTCCCTGACTGAGTTCTTGTTTCCATTCTCTGAATCATCATTCTTTTAAAAAACACACACACACACACACACACACACACACACACACACACACATGCACACACGCACAGCAACCCACCCTGCCTTGCATCTATAGCTGACCTTCTCAATCTTCTTCCTATGCATGGAAGTTTGGGCATCCAAGGGCCACTCTTACTTTGTGTTGTCTTTGTTTCTGTGTAGTCCCAGCTGGTATAATTACAAAATGTGCAGGGTTTCTTATTTATCAATTTAGAATCTACTCTATTAGCAAAGGCCACACCCATAACATTTTGGAGATAATCACTCCTTTACCAGGTGTTCCCTGGGGGGATGCAGTGAGGTAACACCCGTAAGATTCTTAGTAGTTTGGTTGTTTAGCAGAGAATGTTACCTGGCCTTTATGATCCTTAGAAAGCCTTTTATTTGTCTTAAGGGGTCTATGGGGCATCATCTGACTATTCCTGAAGTGCTAAAAGAGGGTATTTATAGTAACATGCATACTTATATTTATAGACCAACTCTTTCTGACTACACTTGGCATTTTATTCCCTGAAGCTTGCTCCTATTTTGAGACTCTTTTGCTCTCTGAAGTAACAGGAAATGAAAAATAGTTTTATTTTCAAACTGAGTGAATAGTTCTTTCAAAATTTTTCTGTCAGCCGAACATTTTCTTTAACTCATCGATCCCTACCCACATCTCCTCTCAAGCAACAAAAGAAAGGCAGGTGTTCCTTTGAGTATCCTGCTTGGATTCCTCCTGAGCTGGCTCCTTGGAGCTCCGTAGGTACATATCCTGTTTGCCACATCATCGCAGACAATAGTATTGCTAAATGTTCTGCCACTATGTAACAAGAGTTTTCTATTCTTTGCAGTTAGAAAACTTAGTCCTTATTTTTTCTGGAGCCTTTATGGTCCAACTCTGAGGCCTATCCGGCTTCCACTCCTTTGGCTAGCATCTTCTATCTGGTCCAGAGGTCAGTACCATATGTCTCGAGTTTATATTTTTATTATTATACTTTATTATTACTATTATTATATTGCTTCCATTATGGTATCAAAGTATATCCCAGTTATCTGTGCCTTTAAAAAGATAACTGTAAAGTCTAGTGGTTTAAAACAGCCTAACCAAAGTTACAACCTCCCCTGATTTTCTGGATCAGGATTTGGTGCAGAGCTCAACCAGGTGGTTCTGGCTCAGGGTCTCTTGCCTTTGCAGTCAGATGGTCTCTAGCACTGGAACAGCAGGAGGCTAAAGCAGTGAGAAGCTCTGCAGGTTGATCTCTATTTCTGTAGTCTCAAGGCCTCTCTGACTTCTCCAAATTGGCTAGTTTAGTCTTTGTTACAGCAGCGTGCCTCTACATGGTCAGACTGCTAATGTGGCAGCTAAGGGCTCCAAGGTCACAGATTCTGATGAATGAGTCAAATCACATTTCATTGCCTGGCCTTGAGGCACGTAGTGCCACTTCTCCATAGTTATAAGTTCGTCCAGTTTCACAGAGAAAGAATTGAGATCCCACTTCTCAATAGGATGTAAGAAGAGCAATTGGGGTGGGGGAATATTGCTGTGGCCATCTTTGAAAAATAAAACCTTCAACACTTCTTTGTACCTAATCTTTACAGGTTAATTCCAAAGTGATAAAATAAAGGTATGCATGTCAGTGAAGAGATAAACAATCTTTTATGGTAAAAAACAAAAACAAAATACACACACAACTTGATCATCCTTGCTTTCATTCTCAATTTTTGCTATTTAATCATTCAGAGAATTTCTGGTTAAAACATTTAATGAGACTCTAAAATTGATGTTTTCCTCTTGTCTAAGCCAAAATTATGATTGTGGGTGGTGCATGTTTTAAGTTATATCAAGTTCGCAGACATTTAGAATTTATGAATGGTAATAGTTTGATCTGGCCAGCTATTGAAACCTTGTGTTTTTGTAAGAGAAGAGAAAAAAATGTTTCCTAAAAACGAGGAAAGAAATTTTAAATCTAGCTCTGAATAAGTACTGACAGGTTGTCCTATTGATTCTAAAATTAATCTTTTAAAATATCAAGAGTCATTCGGTTGAGCTTTATGACTATGAACAGCGAAAACTTCATTAAAGGTGATGAATGTGCCGCTGCCAGCATCTCCTTTCTTCCGGGCCACCCCAGCTCAGGGTGTCTCCTGTCAATGCCTTAACATGCGCTGTGGAACGTTTCTGGCCATCGCAGATGTTTAGTCTGCCTACGCTGGACCCTGTTCACTGCATCTTATTACCTGGGTTTCCCCTTCCGCTTTTAGCAATAATGCTACCCAGCTAGCCTGTGTAGGCGAGCCAGGCATGGAGCAGCTTGTGGAAGCCAAGAAACCAGAAAACCGCTACCTGGGACAACTATGTCTTCACAGGGCTGTCAGGGGCCAGCTTCCCTTTAGCCCTCTTCCCAAGATCAAAGGTGACACAAAAATGACTGGAAAACACCACAATAAATCATCACCGCTTATGGCAATGATTGTACCTAGGGAAACACACCAGTTTTTAGACACCGACCTGGCCTCCTGACAATGAAATGTTGGTCATTGCTACATTGAAGGCAGTACTACTCAGAGAATTATTGATCTTTTAAATTATATGCACAATATAGTTAAAAAAATTCCAAAACAGGATTGATTATGTCATAGTCATAATTTGCCTCAACAGTTCACCCTCAGGTTCATTTCTCTGAGATAAAATTTGAACTCCAGCAGAGGGCCTAGTGGAACTGACAGTTGTAATTCATTTAATTACAACCTGATTTTTGAAATAATGGAATTGTGTTTTCAAACAAAGGATGTTAGAGCTTTAGGGAAATAGGAAGCCTATAAAAGCAACAAATTACAAAAGAATATGAAAACACTGAAAACTGGATCATAAGTAACATGAGGTGACAATTGGAATGTCAGATTTGATAAAACTATTTTCAGATCATTTCAGTTTATTTAGCATCTTAGTTGTTCTACAAAAAGAAGTAATACTTTATTTAGTGTTATTATTTATTTATAAAAATTGAACCTGTCATTCATTTTTAGGAATTAAATGTTTTGTTATTAGTTTTCCACCCATATTCTAAAACTTGTTTATTTATTTTATTTTTTAATCTTTATTGTTGCAAGTGTTACATAGGTCTTCCTTTTCCCCCCGTTAACCTCTTCTAGCCCTTTTCCTGTGCTCCCCCTCATCCCAGGCCCTCACCACCCCATTGTCTGTGTCCATGGGTTATACATATGTGCATATAAAAAAACTTATTTATTTCTAAGAAGGTCAGTAACTTACTGATTATCAGAGTCATAATTATGTTAAGTATATATTTTCAGCATTGTGTAAGGTCAGATAACCCAAAATTGGTTAATAATTAAAGTTTTTAAAATTGATTTTTAGAGAGAGAGGACGGGAACATGGGATGATGCCCAACCAAGTGAGCCCTGCTGGCCAAGACTGTTAATAATTTTGAAACAAACTTTTTGGGCCTTTATGGTGTTTTTTTTTTTTTTTTTTTTTTTGCTTGACTCCCCTGCCAGCCTCCCAGACATTCTCCACAGAGCTTCAAATGTAGCTTTTATTGATAGAACTGCTCAGCGGCTTCTGATTTCCAGGCAGGAAAAATTAAGGTATGTTTTCATGACAGACCAGGCCCTCCAGGATCAGGCACCTTCTTCCCTTACCTTTTCGCCTGCCTCTCTGCACGGGAGCCTTGCTACCTCACAGAGACTTGCTTCTCATCCTGGCACAGACTATCCTGTCCGTCACAGCTATGCCTTTGCTCTGCCTCTTTCTGGAATGGTTCTCCCTTTGCCTCTTCCTCTAGACTGATTCCTACTCACCTGTTAAGACTTGCTTTCACCTTACTTCCCCTATGATTTAGGTCCGTATATCTTACCATATGTGTAGCTCTTCTAGGGCTCTTATCACTGTGCATTATAGCTTTAGCCTGTGTGCTATTTGGAGTTGTGTCTTATTTACTTTTGTATGTTACAAGTGCTTGGTATATATTAGATATTCAAAATTGTTTACAGAGTGACTGAACGATTCACGGTCCTATTTTATTTTTATTTATTTATTTATTTATTTATTTATTTTTTCAATACATATTTCATTGATTTTGCACAGAGAGGAAGGGAGAGAGATAGAGAGTTAGAAACATCGATGAGAGAGAGTCATCAATCAGCTGCCTCTTGCACACCCCCTACTGGGGATATGCCCGCAACCAAGGTACATGTCCTTGACCGGAATCAAACCCGGGACCCCTCAGTCCCCAAGCCGACGCCCCATCCACTGAGCCAAACCGGTCCCGGCCCTATTTTATTTTTCATTTGAGTCTGCAGTCTTTAATCTTTGAATCATTTTTCTCCTTGATCTCACCTTCTTATTTGGAGCATAGTAGCACCTCTCATTTCATATTTTCAAGTATTTCTGACTTCTCTTTAATTTACCAAGACGGGAGAGAACAGTAGTCAGAGCCCTGAAGTGGTAACGTGTATTTGAAAAGTTCATATAAGAACTATGCTGCTTTAATATGTCTTACCTTCAGTAGTGGAAGGTTAAGCCTTCATTATACATTTATTAATTAGATTTTTCTTTAACACCACAAAGAAAGTTACTGTGACTATGGAAAAATGCATGAAATATAGCTCCTGATTTCAATTAAGGTATTGTTTACTAGAAAAGGGAAGCCAGATATAATACAAGTTGGGAATGCTGTAGGTTTTCTAAAGGCACGGAAAGAATTCAAAGGCTGTTTTGAGGTAGATTACCTTGGCTGGTTTTATCAGAGAGAGAGCTTTAAAAAGAAAGGAGGGTATGTATGGGAGGGAGGGAGGCAAAAAAAAAAATCAATAAAATATATTTAAAAAAAATAAAATAAAAAATAAAAAGAAAGGTTTGAGTAGAAATCGCCATTCACTTTTACCACATACTGTGAATTCCATAACAAATGGAGTGTGCAGAAAATGTGTTGACTTCTTTGAAATACCTTAAAAGGAAAATTGGGGGTTGTGTAATATTGATACATGCAAGTCTGATAAAATATTGTTTTGGGATAAGTAAATAAAGGTATATAAGTTTATGTTCTAAAGAGTGGTTGAGTTGTTAAATGCAATTTCTTCAGTTAGTGGATCTTAATAAGCTATTAGACCCTGGAAGAGATGCTCTGTCAGCAGAACTCTTAGGACTGTCGCACCACACGATAGTTAAATTAATTTCCAGGTGATTGGTTTGCTTTCCTGGAATGTGAGCAGGATTTGATCACTTTTGCTTTTCTTGCAATTTAATTTTGGTTTCTTAGTTTGTGCATGATTATTAGTTGTTAAAAAATAAGAATTTAAATTGTTGCTAAGATTTGGGGAATGCAACCTTTTACTACTCTGAGGAGACTTCATTCTCTACTAAATACACTGCAAGAAAGTGTGTTGAAATGAACAATAGATACCAGGATTAAGTGCTACAAAATGATGGGATTTATAGCAGATGGGATCAAGTACTCATGTGTCCCATACTAGAGGGATCCCATGGTCAATGTTACAAAAAAAAAAAATGTAAGCAAAATTTAGAGACTCTTAAATGTTTTGTTTATCATATTTTTTCTCTCAAGAGACAATAAAGTTACTCATGCCCTGGCCACCAGCCTCAGTGGTTAGAATGTTGGCCAGTGCACCTGAAGGGTCTTGGATTCAGTTCCTGGTCAAGTGCATGTACCTGGTTGCAGGTTTGGTCCCTGGCCCTGGTTAAAGCTTGGGGAGTGTGCGGGAGGCAACCAGTCTATGTGCCTCTCTCACATCAATGTTCCTCTCTCTCTCTCCTGCCCTCCCTTCCTTTCTCTCTAAAAGTCAGTGGGAAAAAATATTCTCAGATGAGGATTAATTAAAAAAAAAGTTATTCACAATGATAAGCAAATGTATTCTAGAATGTATAGAGCAACTACATAAAATCAATTAATCAAAAATGGATATAATTGCATTGGGCATTTTCAGGACAACAGCTTTTTACCTAAATGATTTGACTTTTTAGAGGGAAGTATTTCAGTAGTTGCTTTTGTTTTTGTTATTCGGAAGGAGAGTGTGCTTTAGAAATTAACATATTCCTAAAATGTATTTCTTTTTACCAGATTAGATGTGAAACACTTTACTTGCCTGGCAGAAATTTCAGATACAACTTTAATCTTCCAATGGCTGCTTATGTAATTAGACTAAATTCCTTACTCGAATTAGTGCTTCTCAGTTGGGGCTGCAAGTCAGAATTACATGGAGGGCTTTAAAGAATATTGGTCTCTGGCTCCTGCTCCAGTGATTCTGGCTTAACTGGTCTGGGATATGACTTGGACATCTGGGTTTTTATTTTTGTTATTTTGAAAAAAATTTTTAAATGTATTTTTATTGATTTTAGAGAGGAAGGGTGAGAGAGCTAGAAACATCAATAATGAGAGATAATCATTGATCGGCTGCCTCCTGCATGTTCCCTCCTGGGGATCAAGCCTGCAACCTGGGCATGTGCCCTTAATGGGAATCGAACCATAACATCCTAGTTCCTAGGTAGGCGGAAGCTCAACCACTGAGCCATAACAGCCGTAGGAGTGTATTGGGTTTTTTAAAGCATCATAGGTCCGTGGTCGGCAAACTGCGGCTCACGAGCCACATGTGGCTCTTTGGCCCCTTGAGTGTTGTTCTTCCACGGCCTGGGCAAGTCTATTTTAAAGAAGTGGCATTAGAAGAAGTTTAAATTTAAAAAATTTGGCTTTTCAAAAAAAATTTCAATCGTTGTACTGTTGATATTTGGCTCTGTTGACTAATGAGTTTGCCGACCACTGGTCTAGGTGATTCTAATGTGCAGCACAGTTCCCAAACACCCAAATCATTCAGTCACTGTCTAATTATTTGACTTCATTGTGTGCCAACTCTGGTCTGCCCCTCCTTTTCTTTTTTGTTGTCACTTGAATACCCAGGATGGTTCTTACCCAAGGGTCTTACTGTTAGCTTTGTCTTTTCCCAGAATGCTCTTCTTCCATGTCTTTACATGGTTGTCTCCTTCTCATCATCAGGCTTCAGCTCCAAGGGTGTGGCCACAGGCAAAACTTTTTCTAATCATCATGTGGAAGCTTCCTTTTCCCAGCATTGTCACTTCATTCTGTGCCACTTTTATCATTTCATGTCCTTTCTTTTTCTCTATCAGATGTTATCACAGTCAGTGGTTAGTTTTCTTTTTATTGGCCACTAGAATGTGGAGTTCAGGAGGGCATGCCCAGCATGTTTGGTTTGCCATCATATTTCTAGCACTTTTAACCAAACCTGTCATGTCACAGTTGCTCAAGAGATATCTTTTTGAGTAAATGAATAAAAATGTTAGTCTACCAGTCTAGCTCAGTGGATAAAGCATTGGTCTATGGACTGAAGGGTCCCAGGTTTGGTTTGATTCTGGTCAAGGTCACATGGCTGGGTTGTGGGCTCGATCCTTAGTGTGGAGTGTGTAGGAAGCAGCCAAGCAATGCTTCTCTATCATCATTGATGTTTCTTTCTCTTTTTCTTTTTTAATATATTCTATTGATTTTCTACAGAGAGGAAGAGAGAGGGATAGAGAGTTAGAAACATCAATGAGAGAGAACCATTGATCATCTGCCTCTTGCACACCCCCTACTGGGGATGTGCCCACAACCAAGGTACATGCCCTTGACCGGAATCGAACCCGGGACCCCTCAGTCTGCAGGCCGACACTCTATCCACTGAGCCAAACCGGTTTCGGCCATCATTGATGTTTCTATCTCTCTCTCCTTCACTCTTCCTCTGAAATCAATAAAAATATATTCTAAAAAATGTTGATAGAAAATGATGATGGGAATACACATTGTTGTATCTACACTAAAAAAAATAGCTTGAAAAAATTTGGGATCCCATTTAAAAAATTAGAATAAATCATAGGGTGAAATGAGTGAAAATGTCAATAGACAAAGACAAAGTTAACCTAGAAATGTGGCAAAACCCGAGACAAACTCTGAGGGAAGTGATATTATGCTTGGGCTAGTTTCCATCAATTGGGGCTCTCATTCATCACCATACTGTGTGGCAGGGTGGTGGTGGTGGGGGAATCTTACTATCATCCTAAAGTGCCACACATCTGCAATCATCATATATTCTCTGGTTAACTTCTATTTTAAGAAATCAGATGATCACCTCCGTCTCTAAAAAGCCTTCCCTGAGCTCCGTGTACAGGAGGAGTCCGTTTTTCTATGCTCTGTCTGTACCATGGCCACTGCCATACTCTATTATAACGATCTGTTCACCAGTCCTCTGACACCTTCTCCAGCCTCCAGCCTCCCTGAGAAGAGGAACTGTGTCTATAGTGCCAAACCCATAACAGGTCCTCAGCAAGTGTTTTCTTGAGTGAAAGCATAAGTAAATACAAAATATTCCACAAGAAGCATTACAACTGCTAATTAAAATGATAAAATAGCCCTAACTGGTTTGGCTCAGTGGATAGAGCGTTGGCCTGTGAACTGAAAGGTCCCAGGTTCAATTCCAATCAAGGGCACATGCCCAGGTTGGGGGCTCGATCCCCAGTAGGGGACTTGCAGGAGGCAGTCGATCCTTGATTCTCTCTCATCGTGGATATTTCTATCTCTCTCCCTCTTCCTTCTTCCCTGAAATCAATAAAAATACATTTAAAATTATAAAATAGATTTGTCAGGAATACAAGGAAGCTGAAATAGTTTTAATAGAACAGAGCAATAAATAATGGGGGTGTGATGTTATGCACACTTAGGAAATTAGGAAAATGTTGTCGGTGCCAATAAGTCTGAGCACTAGCTTCTGACTAATATGTGGCTTGTCATCTGAACAAGGTTTTCATCACTCACATGGGACTTTTTATAGGTTGTTTACCCTCTTTGATAAAGTTCTTTGCCATAGCTGCTATTCAGATGGATGCATTTTCCAGTAACACCTGATATGCATTTTAAAAGTAGCCTTTAATTGGTATTGATTGCTGGTAAACCCAAAGATAACTTTCATCAGTGTACTCTGAACTTTGATGTTCTGCCCAAAAGAAAATGTAGCCATCTCTAGATGGACAAATAAATGTTTCAGAATTCTCTTGGTAGAGGCACTGTTAGTTCTATTGGTACTCTGGTCACAATTTTAGCACTTAAATGCTACTTAGGGCTACTTTCCCCCATTATATCCTGCTTCAAAATCTCGCCAGTACTACTATGCATAGTTTTATCTGAAAGTTGGATTAGTAGGTCTTTCAAAAGGGCAGTTACACAGTTGAAACGAACATATTATGGTTAATGTGCAATTGTTCACTGCCTTGTTTTCTGTCACAAAGGCTGTAAAACAGAGGAAGAAGAGTGGTTACTCAGGACGGAAACGCTGGCCAGGTTTCCCCAAATCACCCTGAGATGCACGGCAGTGTCCCTGCTTTGCCTGGCACTCCAGGGACTGGTGTGTGCTTTTTCCCTTCTGCTTTTAGCAGGGATCACAACCAGTGCAAATCGAGCCATTTGACATGTTTTTAAGAAGGAGGTGACAAGCAAAGAGGGAAAGAAGTCTTGAGTCACAGCATCCAAAGAAGTTTTCTGTTTTTACACTTTAGTTTTGCATTCCCATATAGTTGGAGCTCGTCTTGGACCAGCTGAATTTCCAAAGAAATAAAAGTTTACAGAAGGACATTGTATGAAGGGACACAGACCCGTGGAAGAGCTGCTGTCGTCAGCATTCCCAGTGAACATAAGGCTGGGTATGGTAGGAGAGTGTGATGTGGGGTTTGTGGGCCAAAGGGAAACGAAACCGAAAGGGTAGCCCCAGGTCAGTATCGGGGAGAGGCCTGTGTTCTGTGCTGAGGCATTTGGACCCTCTGTTGTTTTTCAGCCAGAGGAGGTGCTGAGAGACAGTCTTGAGTGCAGTGGCATTGTGGGAGATTGGCGTGGCAGCAAGGAGAGTGGTGACAGGAGACCACACTGTGATTGTTTCAGTATTTAAGGCTCCGTAAAAGCTAAACCTGATTTTTTGGTAGGAACAGAGGGAAGGGAAAAGAGGGGACAAACTTGAGAGTCTTTATTTCAAAGATAGACACCTGAGTATGTAGCCACTGATGGGAAATAGGAGAGAGCAGAAGTGGAACGTGGAAATTTTTAACTTGGATGACCAAGTGGTAGGACTGTCATTACCCAGGTAATATAATGTGTGTGTGGTGCCATTCTCAACAAAAATATGTGTGCTTCAAATTGGAAGGCTTCAGTCCTTCCCCTAGAAATTATTATTTTTTCCACAGGAAAATAACTTTTTGAATATGGCCCCTCTGATATTATTGAAAAGTATAGTGGTGAGGTCCAAAGACTTAATGTGAAAGGACCTGAATTCAGTTTTTTCTCTACTTTCAAACTCTGACACATCGGGCTGTTGCCTTACCTGCTTTGAACTTTGGTTTCCTCATATGTGAAATAGGAACACTTTCTCATTGGCTTGTCCTGATGATCAAGTGAGATGACATGAGAAAGAATACTTCAAATACAAAGTGCCATGTGAATGTGAGTTGTTAGATTTGTACATGCTATTAAGAATTGGGCAGTGAGAGGTTTTACCCCATCAATAGGGATCCCTTGACCCTGGTGGTATGTTTTGAGAATCCTGTAAAATATTATTTCATATTCTCTATTGGTGCTACTTAAGCATCAAGTTTCAGGTCCGCTAACACAAATAGTTATGTAAAACACTTATTTCAATTCAGTGTTGAAGTTCAATGCAAATTGTTTCCAAAATAAAACAAAACGGGTGGTATTGCTCAATGGTTGGGTGTCAACCCTGGAACCAAGAGGTTGCAAGTTCGATTCCAGGTCAGGGCACATGTCTGGGTTCAGGGCTTGATCCCCAGTAGGAGGCATATTGGAGGCAGTGAATCCATGATGTTTTTCTTTCATGGATGTTTCTATCTCTCTGTCCCTCTCCCTTCCTTTCTCTCTAAAAATCCATAAAAACATATTCAAAAATATATATATTAGCAAGTTATTACTAAGCAGAGGTGCTATTTACCATTATTTCATCTTTTTATTGGAGCATAAAATAACTATAAATTTTTTTTTAATTCTTTTTTTTCCTCCTTTTACCTCCTACATATCCTCATATCCTCAGCCCAATTCCAGTTCTGTTCTTGGTCACATTAGACCAAATACCAGAATGAAGCTAATTGGCAGGGGGTGGGTGGGGGGGAGGGTACTGTTCACTCCTGTTGTTCAGTTTTCATCTATTCTAAAGTAGTAGGTATTTTTTCATTTTTAGTCTCTTTTTCTGCTTTACACCTTAGTTAATTTTGATAGTACATTTAACGAAAGTTTCAGGTTCTTTGAAGCAGAACAGCCAATAGAAACATTCTATATGTGAACCAAAAATGGTTAGCTCATCTATTTCTTGTTAAAATTAGTTTGCTTTATTTTCTTCATGTTTTGCTTGCTTTCTTTGGAATTTTGTTCTGATTAGAAAAAAGTGGCTTTAAAGTGAATAATTATATTCCTCAGCTTTATGGTCTAAATCCTCCCTCTGAAAACAGATTCATCATAGAGTAGTGAAATAAATGTTTTTATTTTATTTTATGAATGATCAGACTTAATGTGCATTCCCATTTTTACTGCATGATAAATTTTAATCATTCAGTGATATTTTTATGAGCTACTGCCTTATGATGAATGAATAGTGAAAAAGGTCAGCTTAAATGTGGTAAACAAGGCTTTCCCTCCTCCATCGGGTTGTTAGTTTTTGCAGAATCCTTCCTGGCTGGGATTCCTCCCTGTGCACTCTCAGCAATGCATGTGTAGCTTGTTTTGGGGAACCCTCATCTTCCCTGCTCTCCTTTCCTGCCTTAGAGAGGACACCTACTAATTTCTCGAGATTTCATGTCCGCTGTCTAACAAAATGTACTGTAATTTGGTCTAGAAATAAATATTCCATTAAGTTAATGTCACATTGATTACCATGGGTATCTATATGAATTAAAAGATCCTCAAATGAGTTGTTCTTTAAAATGTAACAAGTATTAAGAGTTCAGTTACAAGTTTAGGATGAGAGAAAGCTATTCAGAAATTAATGGAATTAAAAATTCTCATCATAAAGATTCTTATTGTCCCATAGATTTAACCTAATTTCCAGTTTAGAGTGATGGTAGCAAAATTTAAATTAGAAATTTTAAAATTTAAATTTTAAAATTTTAAATTTTTATTAAAAATTTTATTTTTAATAAAAAATGAAAATTAATTCCTTCATTTTCAGGAATGGGTATTAAATTTATGTGATGAATGCCAAAACCGATTTGGCTCAGTGGATAGAGCATCATCCTGCAGACTGCAAGGTCCCAGGTTTGATTCCTGTCAAGGGCATGTACCTTGGTTGCGGGCACATCCCCAATAGGGGGTGTGCAAGAGGCAGCTGATCAATGATTCTCTATCATCGATGTTTCTAAATCTCTATCCCTCTCTCTTCCTCTCTGTAAAAAATCAATAAAACATATAAAAAATAAATAAATTTATGTGATGATTTTAAGAATTGTATACTTTTAAAAAGTAGTAAATGCTTGATATTATATTGCAAATATTTGCTATATTAAAAACACTGTTTGATATGATCTTTAGTAGCATATAAATATGTGTGTGGCTATAAGAGCAAAACAAATGGAAATACTGATATGTAGCTGGGAACTCAGATATTATTGAGCATGAAGAGGCATTTGTGTAGTTTTGATGTAAGACCATTTAGCAACAACTGTCCTATAAAAGTAACCTTATATTCCTGATGCTTTTCACTCTTTATATCACCTTATTTTATTAAACATAATTGAGCTTTGTTATTGATTCTGGTTATATGATTTCTATCCACTATGAATTGCAGAACAATTCCTACTTATACATGATAAAATGTTTTATTTAGTTTGGTACTAGTTGGTACAATGTAAAATGAAAGTTAAAAAAGATACCCATTCTGTGCTATGGCTTTCTTATTTAGTACTTTTCTTCTTTCAATTTATATACAACATTGTTCTAGTTGAGAAGAACAAATCACCTATTTATTAAGTGTACAGTCAATACTTCTCAAGCTAATCATGGGTAAGTACAATAAACTGGCAGCAGTAAAGGCTAGTAGAGTTGTGTATGATTTTCCTGTGGGTCCCGAGAGCCCAAAGGATTTATTACTTGAGAACAAAAAGCTTTAGAGTTAAAGGTAAGTGACTCTGTATATGATGTGACTAGCAGTAGGCCCGTGGAGGAAAAAACAAGGAGAAACAGACCACTGTAGAGTCAGTTTTCTTTCTTCCTCAGTCATTTCCATTGAAAGCCACATATTCCCTCAGGTCTTTCTGAAACATGGCGTTGAGAAAACACCACAACCAGATAAAACACCAACAACTCACTATGGTATCGAGGTGAAGTGTTTTAAAATCAAGCTAACTTGAGTTTTGTTTGTCTCAGTTACATAAATTATATAACCTTAGTTTCCTCATCAGTATGATGAGGAAACTAAGGTTATATTTTCCTGTACCCATTTCCCCCTGAGGAGTGTCTCATTATTTATAGTGGTAGGTAAATCTGTAGTATTCATATCTGATTAAGTTTGTCAACAACCTTTTAAAAAAATCATTCACTACTTAATCAATACTTTGCTTTTGTCACCTCTACCTTCAAGGAAGCACTAAATGAAAATATTAGTGGGTAACTGGATTACAATTTTCGTTTCCTAACATTGATCTGATAGAGAACTTAGTATTTCCAGACTAAAAATACTAATGTAGATATTTACCATCGTACTAAACAAAAGATTAGCAGTTTTTCTTGGTTATTATATTTTTTTAAAGTTTCTTTTCCTTTGAAAAGTTTCTCTTACTTTCTATTGAAATTACATAAAAATTCAAATGGTTAGTTAGATATATAGTAATAAGTCGAGGATTTTTAAATTTTAATATTTTATTTATTAGTTTAATCATTTCTTCAGCTAACAAGTGAGTGGCTATATCTATGCCAGGTACAACAAGCTGGCCCTTAAAAATATGTTCTAAGTTTTATTTGGTCCTAGGATTTTCTGAAATTATATTCAGTGGAAGTGAAAAGTAAATAGCCAAAAGGCAAATAAGTACTTGAAAAATGTTTAACATTACTAGTCATTAGAGTAATGCAAATTAAAACCACAATGAGATTCTACTTTATATTCACCAGTATTGCTGTAATAAAAAAGGCAGGTAATTACAGGTGTTTGAAGTATGTGGAGAAATTGAAACCCTTATACATTGTTGGTAGGGATATAAAATGATGCAGCTACTTGGGGAAAACAGTTTCACAGTTCTTTAAAATGCTAAACATAAAATTACTATATTACGTAGCAATTTTACTCCTAGGCATTTATCCAAGCATAATGAAAACATAAAATGGTCACATAAAAACTTGTACATTAAAGTTCATAGCAGCATTATTTATAGTAGCTCAAAAGTGGAAACAACTCAAATGTCCATCAGCTGATGAATGGATAAGTGAAATGTGGCATATCTATACAATAAATTATTACTCAAAAATGAAAAGAAATGGACTACTGATACTCAGTGACATAGGGAGTAATAGTAAACCCATTTTACTGATGAGGAAACTAAGGTTATATAATTTATGTAACTGAGACAAACAAAACTCAAGTTAGCTTGATTTTAAAACACTTCACCTCGATACCATAGTGAGTTGTTGGTGTTTTATCTGGTTGTGGTTATAGGTTATTACCTTTTTCTTTCTCTTTTCGTCCTGGCCAAACTGCCAAAGTGAGATTTTATTTTCTGTCTCACTTCACTTGCTTACTTCTCAACACCAGTGGTAACAGATCAGCCACCATTGCTCTCTTTCTATGTTTTTAAATACATGCTTTGTTGAAATATAATCAGTAATGTGCTACAATTTATCCTTTTAAAATGTACAGCTCCAATATTTAGAACCCCAGTGCTTGATGAGTGTTATGTTTAATGGGCTGTTTTCAATCCCTTTCCTGTTTGATCTTTCCGTGGCATTCATCATTGTTGACTACTCCTTCCTGAATACCCCATCCTCATTCATTTTCTCATTTTCTCCTCCTGCTCCTGCTTACACGTATAGTTGTTTTACAGTTTTTGTGGATTTCTCTTTCTTGACTCAACTTTTAAATGCTGGGTTTGGGTTACTTTTCATTATGCATTCTGTTGCTGAGAGACCTCTTGTCTTTAGGATCCACCTATGTTGGCCAGTGGCTTACAGATCTCGTAAGTTTTTATAGAACACACAGTTATTGGGTGTTTGTTGTGTGGAAGACTCAGTTTAGGCACATGAAACCTGTGCTGTCACTGAACTTACATTCTGTTGGAAGAGACTGGCAGTAACAATCCTATCTAATAACCCTATCTAATAAAGAGGTAATAGGCAAATTGACTGTCACTACAACACACAAGATGGCTGCCACAAGATGGCCGGCAGGGTAGAGCAATGGAGGGACCCAGACCGGTAGGGGAGAGCAGTTAGGGGTGACTAGGCCAGCAGGGGAGGGCATTAGGGGCAATCAGGACAATAAGGAAGCAGTTAGGCATCAATCAGGCTGGCAGGGGAGTGGTTAGGGGGTGATCAGGCTGGCAGGCAGAAGCAGTTAGGGGCAATCAGGCAGGCATGCAGGCAGGCAAGCAAGTAGGCAAGCAGTTGGGAATCAGCAGTCTTGGATTGTGAGAGGAATGTCCGACTGCTCATTTAGGATTGGGATCAGGCCTAAACATGTAGTTAGACATTCCTTGAGGGGTCCCAGATTGGAGAGGGTGCAGGCTGGGTTGAGGGTCACCCCTCCACCCCCCAAATGCACTGAGCCTCTAGTTAAATAGTAAATAAGGAAGTTTGTCATTTGGAATAGTATGGTAGTAGTAGGATTCACTTTAAGGTATTTGAAACGGAACCTGAAGGAGGTGAAGGAATGAGCCCTGAAGCTGCCTGCAAGAGAACATGCCAGTGAAGGAACAGCAAGCTGAAAGCCATGAAGGGCAAACTTGTCAGGTACATTAAGGAACAATAGAAGAACATGCGGGCTGGAACTGAGAAAATGAGGGGGTGTAGTGGACACTGTCAGAGACCTAATGAGGCCCGGTGCATGAAATTCACTGGTGCATGGGGGGTGGAGGTGGGGTCCCTTAGCCTGGTCTGCACCCTCTCCAATCCGGGGCCCCTCGGGGGATGTCCGACTGCTGGGTTAGAAGGATTGAGTCTAAATCAGCAGTCGGGCATGCTTCTCATCATCTGGGACCTCTGGCTCCAAACTGCTTGCCTGCCTGCTTGCCTGATTTCCTCTAACCCTTCAGCCTGCCTGTCTGATCGCCCTTAACTACCTCTACCTTGGCCCTGCACTGGGGACCCAGGCTTTCCCTCCTCCGGCCAGCTGCCCGCAGGAACCCGGGACCTGGGCTCCCCTCCCTTCGGTCCGCCACAGGCACCCAGGACCTGGGCTAGTTTCACCCGGGCTGGCACAGGCATAGGCGCCCAGGACCAAGGGTGGGTGGCTTCTTCTGAGCTGCAGCCACTGGCACCCAGGACCATAGGCGGGAAGCTTCTCTCGGGCCCAGCTTTGTCAGGAAGGATGTCTGGGAGACATCTGGTCTAATTAGCATATTACCTTTTTATTAATATAGATAAGAAGTTGAGCTTTTACTCTTAACAAAATGGGAAGCTGGTAGGGGTTTTGAGTAGGAGGTGAATATTATCTGAGTGAATTCTTTTTAAGTGACTACTTTGGTTTCTGTGTTGAGAATTGCTTATATTGGTTTCCAGACCCAAAACAAGAATAGAAGGTTACTGAGTTGGTACAGTCTTTCTCCTGTATTATAAATCAATATATTTTAATGATTTCTGTACATATTTGCTTGGTTATAGCAGATACATCAAGTTCATACCATTAGAGACTAAATTTATCTTCCAAGTTGTTCCTTCTTTCTATATAACTCTGCCTCGGCAAAGACCCAGCTACCAGAAGGAGAAGCCACCTTTGACTTTTTAAAGACTTTTGTTTTTTTAGAGAAGTTTATGTTCACAGCAAAATTGAAAGGAAAGTAGAATTTTCCCATACGTTCTCTGCCCCGACACATGTATAATCATTATTGTCAGTGTTTCCCACCAGAATGGTATATTTGTGCAATTGACGGGCCTACACTGACACATCATATCACCCAAAGTTCATAGTTTAAGGTTCACTTTGGTGGTATACAGTCTGTGGGTTTGGACGCATAGGTGATGACATGTATCTGTTATTATAGTGGCATACAGAGTATTTTACTGCTCTAGGAACCCTCTGTGCTTTGCCTACTTATCCCTCTCATTCCCATCTCTCAAATCCTGATCTGTTTACTATCGCCATAGTTTTGTCTTTTGTAGAATGTGCAATAGGTGAAATTATAGTATGTGTCCTTTTCAGATTGGCTTCCTTCACTTACTAAAATGCACTTAAGTTTCCTCCACATCTTTATGGCTTGATAGCTCATTTCTTCTTAGTGCTGAATAATGTTCCATTGTTTGGCTGTGCCCCAAGTTATTTATCCACCTACAGAAGGGCATCTTGATTGCTTCCAAGTTTTGGCAGTTATGAATAGAGCTGCCATAAACATCTGAAAGTTCCTGTTCTTCTGTGTCCTTTCTTAGCACTTGGTGTTGCCAGTGTTCCAGATTTTGGCTGTTCCAATAGATGTCTGGTGGTATCTCATTGTTGTTTTAGCTTTCATTTCCCTGATGACATGAGATATGGAACATCTTTTCATATACTTATTAGCCATCTGTAAATTTTCTTTGGTGTTTTTGTTAAGGTCTTTGGCTCAGTTTTTAAAATGGTCTGTTTTTTTATGGTTGAGTTTTAGGAGTTCTTTGTACATTTTGGGTAACAGTCCTGTATCAGATGTGTCTTTTGCAACTATTTTCTCACAGTCTATAGGTTGTCTTCTCATTCTTATTCTTCCCCCGCCTCCCTCTCTCAGAGAAAATGGAAGGGAGGGGGAGAGACAGAGAGAGAGAGAATCATCCACTGTGAGAGAGACATCAATAAATTGCCTCCTGATCAGGGCCAGGGATCTAGCCAGCAACTGAGGTTCATGCCAAACTCATACTTTTAAAATTTTCTTCTGCAGAGATGAAATTTTTAATTTTAATGAAACTACCTTATCAATTATTTCTTTCATGGATTGTGCCTTTGGTGTTTCAATATTCATTGCCATACTCAAGTCATTTAGGCTTTCTCCAACATTACCTAGAGTTTTATAGTGTTGCATTTTACATTTGGGTTTTTCAATACATTTTGAGTTGATTTTTGGGAGAGGTATAAAATCTTTCTCTTGATTAAGTATTTTGATATGGATGGTCCAGTTGTTTAGCACCATTTGTTGAAAAGATTATCTTTGCTCCATTATATTGTCTTTGCTCCTTTGTCAAAGATCAGTTGTCTATATTTATGTGAGCCTATTTCTGAGCTCTCTGTTCTCTTCCATTCAGCTATTTGTCTATTTTTCCTCCAACACCACACTATCTTGATTATTGTAATAAGTTAAAAAAATTTTTTTTATTGATTTCAGAGAGGAAGGAAGAGGGAGAGAGAGAGAGAGAGAGAGAGAGAAACATCAATGATGAAAGAGATTCCTTAATCAGCTGCCTCCTGCATGCTCCCTACTGGGGATCAAGCCCGAAACCCAGGCATGTGCCCTGACGGGGAATTGAACCAAGACTTCCTGGTTCATAGTCAGTGCTCAACTACTGAGCCAAGCTGGCTGACAACTGTATAAGTCTTGATGTCTATTAGTGTCAGCCTCCAACTTTGTTGTTCTTCAACAATATTGCATTGGCTATTCTGAGTTTTTTGCCTCTTTATATAAACTTTAGTGTGGATTTATTTCCACAAAATAACTTCCTGGAATTTTTTATAGAATTGTATTGAATCTATAAATAAAATATGTAAGAACTGATATTTTGACAATATTGAGTCTTCACACTTTTGGTTTAAAAAAATTATTGATTTTTTTAGAGAGAGGAAGAGAGAGAGATAGAGAGTTAGAAACATTGATGAAAGAGAAACATCAATCAGCTGCCTCTTGCACACCCCCTGCTGGGGATGTGCCCCCAACCAAGGTACATGCCCTTGACCTGAATCGAACCTAGGACCTTTCAGTCCGCAGGTTTGGATCTATCCACTGAGCCAAACCGGTTTCTGCACACTTTTGATTCTTGATGTGTTCCTTTCTCTTGATTTGAATTGAAGATAAAACCCTTTAAGTTCTTCTTAATAGGGCATATCACCTACCTTACTTTTGTCCACTGGTTTCCACTGATTAATTTGTTAGTCTCTTCTTTATGCTACTGTTTAACACTCAGTATCAAAATTCTTCCAGTTCCTTGAATAAATGCAGGAAGAATCTTTTTATTCCTTCTGATTTTGTTAGGGTACTGTTGAATCCACTTCCTTGCCTGGCATGGGCAATCTCTATCTTATTTAAATGATTAAATAAATGATTAAATAAAGGCAGTATGTGGTACTGTGGTCTTGTTAAAGTTTGGGCTGAATTTCATATCTACTATTCATAAGTTATATGGTTTCAGACAAGCCCCTTAATAACTCTAAGCCTAATTTTTTCCATCTTCAAATAGCAAAGGCATACCCGCTTGGCAGGATTGTATTTAGTTAGATAATATATTTCTTAAGCCCTTGTTAGGTGGTAATTGCTCAATAAATTATAATGCTCCTCTAGACACATGCTTAGAAAGACAAGAGAAAGATTTAACTAAAGTCCATAGTTTTCATTGGGGATCTCTCTTTGTGTGGTACAGTTCTAGGATTTTGCTAAATGTATAATGTTATGTACCTACCATTCCACTCTCACACAGAATAGTTTCACTGCCCTGAAATCTCCTTAGAGGGAGAAAGGTGATGAAAAGTTTTATATTCCAGGTTAAAAACTTGGGTTTTATACAGTAGGCTAGCAGTCTTCCACTATTTTTGTTCACATACCTTTAAAGGAATTTTGAAAAACTATGTAACCACTCACACATTACCAAGTTAACATCTACAATTTTTCACCTGTGGTAAAATATGTACTTGCAAAGAATTTAATTTCTACCCTATTGGGACTATTGACATTTTAAAATAAAACCTGTATCAACTATTTTAAGAATACTCAATGGAATCTAAATCCACAGCAATTTAATAAAACCATTATTCATTTAAATAATACTGAATAGACTCTTCTGTTAAAAGCTGAAAAATTTACATTACTATTTTATTTTCTTGACCTGTATTTCCATCTCACTTCCTCATAGAATTTTTATGTGATATTTTTATAGTTAAAAGTCTTTAACTGTTTCTCTATCATACTTCTCTTCAACAAAAATGTAAGGAATTAATTGAAATTTTAAAATTATAAATTTTCTATGACCCCAAGGCAATATTTGGGGTAGAAGAGAGTGTCCCTTTCTCATGTGAAGTAGAAGAAAGGTTGTTGTGAATAAAGCATCGCTGTTAGCCAGGTATTAATAAAGAGTTTATGTAGAAGAGAATTTGGACATTGACTCCATTAAAACTATCCATTCAATTGCCAACTAAAAGAAACCAGTCTGAAGAGGCTAGATAGTGTATGATTCCAACTACATGACATTCAGAACAAGGCAAAACTATAGAGACAGTAAGACCAGTGATTCCTGGGGTTCTGGAGACGGAAAGGAGTAAGTGAATCGCATTCTTTAACATTTTTAAAAAATGTATTTTCTGCTTCACGTTCTATGCTCCAGTAAGAACTATTTGAAGTTCCATGTCCTGCTTTTCCATGCCTGTTTGTCTTTATTATCTTATTTTTTGCCTCACTGCCTTCTACTCATATTTTAAGATGCACAAGTCTGCATCTATTATACCTTCACTTCCCATTGGCTCAGATGCCTGTGTTTCATATGCTCCCTCATTACTCTCCCTTATTACATGAACACAGTTTTTCTTTCCCCTCTGAAATTGGACTGGGAGATCTCTAAGAGTAGGACCTACATATTACCTTTGTCTCTTCAGCAACCGGCTGTGTACTTCTCCTGGTAATAAGTTAATCTATTGGATAAATATTAATTATTGAATGAAATAAAGCACAGTGGATTTAAATTGCTAATTAATTCTTGTGCACAACTCTTTTTTTGGGTCAGTCAAACTGTAAAAGGCTATTTTGTTTTATGCTAGTTGTTTTTCTGGCTATGGTTTCAGTAAGATTTCACATGAAGATAGGATTTTGAACTTAAAAAATGAATTTGAGAACCACTCTTGTGCCAGAAGGAGCACACCATTGTGAACAATAAGGGAAAGACTCTGGTTTTAACTCTGCTGCAAACTTGCCTGTGACCATGTGAAGTTAACCAGCCTGGGAGCACATTTTCTCAACTATAAAACGAATTAGTGACCAAGTTATTTCTAAAGATGCCTTTTTGGTGAATTTAACCAAGGGAGGAAATGTTAATAAAGCAAACATATGATTATTCTTGGCTAAAAGAAAAAGAAATATGACCTTGATTTATTTTCTAATCATTCCTACTGTGGATATTGTATGTGGTATACATGTGTAATGCTGTCCTTGTTCATATCACCTGCAAACATCATGGCTTAGAGTTTATCCTTAATCTGAAAAATATATAAAGTAAAATAATTATAATTCTCATGATTAAAATCTAGTAGTAGTTAATACATTCATATAATTTGAGTTATGTTTTAGCTTTTTTCACCAAATACATAAATCAATCTTTATTAATATTATACTTTCCAGTGCATTTCTATAATTCTGGAAATGCACTTATTGAGGTTGAAATATTTCTTTTTTTTTTTTTTAAATATTTCTTTGTATTCCATTACTCATAAGGATTTTGAACTAAAAAACACAGACTTTTTCTATGAGGAGCATTAACAACTATGGCAGAAAATGCTTTTCTGTATCTTTTGCTCACTCACAATATGCAGAAATTGTAATAATTTCATTTTGTGAAGCTTGATTGAATGATATTTAGGTCTGATTTTATATAGGGTTTGAGATGATGTTGTTTGGCCAAAGTAAAGGTGGTATTTCCTTTCTTGTCTTCCACTGTGCCCAGCCCTCTCCCCCCACCCCTTTCTTTCCACCTGCTTGAGGAAAACGACTTCTTGAGACAAACCTCATAATTGCCCTTCTGTGCCTGATTTGGGCCTCAGGAAAGGCCCATAGCATCTGTAAAGCTGGCAGGAAAATGGTATTTCCAGGCAGGCACAGGGTTGCTGGGTAGTGAGCCAATCCCCAGCTTTGTCTGAGCAGCTGAGAACTTTGCCTGCGCATTACCACGGTGTTCAGTAACACAGACCTGTGCCATGAGCAAGTGAAGCCCTGAGCAAGTGTCAGGGTCAATATTTATAGACCACGACGTAGCTTGCCTTGCAAAGAGAGAAAACGAGAGACACGCTCACAGAGGGCAAGGAAAGCAAGACTGCAGTGCGGGGGGACGTTCCTGTCTAATGTTGTTTTTTTTGTTTTTTGTTTTTTAATTAAAAAAAGTTCTTTTTAACTGTCAGGTCCAAACCTCTGCTGAATCATAACCGTTTGCCGCCGAGCTATGACAAGAGAGGACACAAAAAGTTAGACGAGCCAGCCTGTCATAAGTGAGAAGGTAAGTAATTAGCCAGCTCAGTCTCGCTGTTACTCATAAACCCCATCTCCCTGTTGGCTGCTCTGCACCAGGACGCAGAGGGCTGTGCAGCATGTTACTGCTGAGCGGGGGCTGCCTGCTGTGGGAGCGTGTTCTCGGTGGAGTGTCGTTTTGTGTACCGCCCTTCAGAGTGCTGTGTGCATTCATAACACACTTAAATTACGCGGGCGGTGAGAACAGGACATCATTGTCATGGTGTGTCCTATCAGCAAGTTTCTGCTTCTTCATTCTGTCAAACTTGTCATCTTCCTAGTGATACATTCCTGTTTCATTTCTACCAGATTTAAACCATGAATATTAGTTCATTTCAGTAGCTTGTGGTCTAGAAATGGAATAGGGGGAAAGTCAGGTGAATGTGTGAAGATGAAGCAGACCTTGTCAACATGTACATGCTCACGCCCCTCTAACATTGCCCCACAGTGAAATTATGGTCCTTGTGGGAATAGAGAGAACCGAGTGATGGAAACTAGGAGCAGTCTCCTTACTCTAAGGGGCAAAAGACTCAGCCTGTGGGAGAGTTTCTCAGCCTGTCCAATGACTCGTGAGATTGGTTCTTACAAAAGGCAGTTCTCTACTAAAGACGTTAACATCCCTTGCTCTACACAGTCATGGTTTGTTTTTTCCATTCATCACACGTAGCACTTTTACACACGCTTCTGGTGTGCTCAGTGCTATGGTATGTTCATGTAACATCGTTGCTTTGCGTATCCCAGATTCACATGAAGAGCAATGGTGCTGAAGGAGACAGAAAGGTTGTCATTGATGTATTGTCTGGTTTAGAAAACTTATGGGATGGATAAGCCTATGTTCTATCTATATCTATCACGCATAGCTTGGAGGTAACTATGTTGCTTTGTTGGAAGTAGGGCATTCACTTGACGAGACTTATTTACTGATGTATTGAAAGCTTCCTTGTGGCTGTGAGTGTTTTTATTGTGGAAAATAACCATTATCATGATTGTTTTAAAAAGTTTAGGTTAGATCATACATTACAGTTGATTAGACAATTACAAAGGATTGGACTTTGGGTGGTGGGCATACAACACAATATATAGGTTATGTATCATAGAAATGTGCACTTGAAACCTATATAATCTTATTAATCAGTGTCATCCCAATAAATTTTGAAAAGGATTTTCTGGACTACATATTTAAGTTAAAAACAAAAATAATATTGAAGTTTCTGTACGGCTTGACTGGGGGCCAAAAGACATACAAAGACAAGCGAATACTCTGGCATAGGTTTGTGTTAGGGCTGACATAGAGGAGCCAGCTCATTCTCAAGTGAGATAAACCCTATCCTGAGCAGTAGCTGGAACAGGTCTAAATGCCATGAAATAAGGCCAGTTGTTGTAGAGCATCTCTTCTGAAAATCAAGTATAATTTTTAGAGTAATGCAAAATGTTTTAAAGTCATTTTTATTAATTCAGAAATGCTTTAAGGATAATCTAATATTTAAATTGAAACTATATTTTAACCTTCATTTAATGCTTGTTTTAGCTTCTGAATCATGATTTTTCTTTGTAGTTTTATAAGCTCTGCATACGAGTTTATTAATGAGTTTTATTTAGATTTTTGACAATAATATATTTATTTTGAAAATGTAGCCAGGTTTGATCTAGAATGGGCATTTCTTAATTAAATTTTTCTTTTCTACTGCCTCTGGGTAATATCTCATGATCAAGATTGTGAATTCAGTTCTTAATTCAATATCTTCTATTTATTCACTTTATACATTGTATAAATATATGATATTGCTTTCTTATACCTTTCTTATTGGTCTTATTTTTATTCCATCTGGTATGTTGTTTCTGAGGTACTGTGTGGAAATTTTTGGTGGAAACAGGCCAAATAAAATTACTTCAATAAAAATAAACGAAAGAAAGTTGTCCCTTGAATTAAGAGAAAAAATACATAATTGTGACATTGGTTGACAGTGTCTAAAATGTAATATATTTTCATTGAAGGTTGGTTGAGCATAATAAAACTTGAAATGCCTTCTTAATATAGTTTGGCTTTAATGTTACTCTGATATTGGTTATTTATCACATTTGTAAATAACATTTTATATGTAGATATATTATAAAAATGATACGAGGCTCTTTGTATCTTGTGTTAGCTATTGAAGCAATTAGTGAAGTTAGCTTGAAATGTTAATTAATGCTACTCTCTTAAGGGATCTTACTGCCCCTAATCTCCTACTGTCATTCCATCTGCTGTATGACCCTTAAAAGGGTCAACCCCCACACCACTACCACTTCACTGTCCATGACCACTTCTCTGTCAGGGTACTTGGTACATTGAGTCTCTTCTTGATCCCACTGCTACTTTTATTCTGCAGTCATCTTTTGCTCTTCTTTCTGGGGTGTTTTCTCCATCTCTCTTGCCCCCATGAGGATATTCTCCTTTTCTCTGCCTCATGCTCCAGCGATATTGAACATCTTGTATTTCTCAAAACAAACCATACAGTTTTGCCCTTTCCTGGAATATTTTATGATGCTTCCTATACCATGAAAACCCTCTTTCTAGTCTCTGCCTTTTAATCTTAGTGAAGGCATCCCTCCCCCGCATCCCTGCTGGCCCACTGTCCGCCTCTGTGGTCTGGCCTCCTGTATAGATCTCTGTCACAGAACTTTGAAAGTCTGATATGTTCTGTGTTTCTTTTTCAACAGGAGACTGCAAGCTACTTGTAGCCAGGCTTTAACATTTATTTTTTTAAGGTCCTTCTAAGACCTAGCACAACACAGACATTCAGAACTTGAACTAAAGAAAAACTTTATTATGGTTATCTTAAACTACCTCTTCTCTTTTTTAAATTTTATTTTTTCTGTCATCATTTATCCCCTCTAAGTCCTCTTCCACCTCCACCCCTGCAATCACCACACTGTTGTCCATGTCCATGAGTGTTCGTTCTCTCTCTCAATCTCTCTCTCTCTCTCTCTCTCTCTCTCTCTCTCTCTCTCTCTCTCTCTCTCTCTTATTTTTTGCTCAATTCCTCCCCACCCAACCCTCATCTGTCTGCCTGCTCTCTATCTATGAGTCTGTCTTTATTTTGCTTGGTAGTTCAGTTAGTTCATTAAATTCCACATATGAGTGAAATCATATGGTACTTGTCTTTATCTGACTGGCTTATTTATTTAGCATACTATTCGCCTGGTCCATCCATGCTGTTGCAAAATGTAAATTTTTCTTTCTTTTTATGGAAGAGTAGTATTCTGTTGTGTAAGTGTACCACAGCTTTTTTATCCACTCAACTACTGATGGACACTTGGGTTGCTTTCAGATCTTGGCTATTGTAAATAAAGCTGCAATGAACATAGGGGTAAATATATTCTTTCAAATTATGGATTCGGGTTTCTTTGGCTAAAACCCCAGAAGAAGAATCACTGGGTCATAAGGCAGTTCCATTTTTAATTTTTTGAAGTAACTCCATACTGCTTTCCACAGTCGCTGCACCAGTCTGCATTCCCTCAAACAGGGTGTGAGGTTCCCTTTTCTCCATGTCCTCCCCAATACTTGATGTTTGTTGATTTATTGATGATAGACTTCCTGACAGGTGTGAGGTGATACCTCAATGTGATTTTAATTTGCATTTCTCTGACAAGTGACATTAAGGATTCTTTCATATACCGGTATTTATTGGCCATCTGTATGTCTTTCTTGGAGAAGTGACTATTCAGGTCTTTTGCCCATTTTAAAAATTGGATTGTTTTTTGGGTGTTGAGTTTCGTAAGTTATTTATAAACTTTGGATTATATCTCCTCAGACAAGGGAAACAAAAGAAAAAATAAACAAATGATAGTACAACAAACGAAAGAGTTATTGTATAGCAAAGGAAAACATCAACAGAATTAAAAGACAATATGATTTTAAACTTTGATTAATTGGATTGTAAGAATGCCCCTCACATAGATGATAAGTGCTTTTGAAACAATAACAATGATTTTAAAATTTTATTTTGTTTCTCTTTCTACCACCGATCACAGAATGTATGTGTATGTGTTTATCCATGTAAGCAGATATTTGTTGCACTCAAAGTTACTTGAATAATAAAATTTTGAAATTATATTGGTTACCACATACAAATTCATGATATATAGCCCCAACTATTTTTAAATTACTTTGATGTAATTTGTCAACAAAATCCACCAGTTGCTCCACATGGACAGCTTTGCTTAGTTAAATGGTGCCCCAGAAAACTGAAGATTTGTTACATCTTCAAAAGGCCCAGAAAGTATTTCTGGAGAGACTAGAATATCTGGAGAGACTCATACAGAGTGGAATGGCTCCCACTGTTACTGATAAAAGTGTATACTCCTAATATTACTTACTATTAGGGGCCCAGCGCACAAATTCATGCACCTTGAAAGTGACTGTGGGCTGTGAGGCTGTGGTAGGCACAGGGGCAAGTCTCAACCCATCCTGGGCGCCCTTGCGGGCTTCTCCCATTGTGGCCCCTGGTCCCCTGTCTGCCTCAGCCCCACTCCTTCTCCCACTCACCTGCTCCACCATCCCACCGCTGCCAAAGCCTGCCATGTTCCTCACATGGCTGACCCTGGTGGTCAGTGCACATCATAGCAACTGGTTGTTTGGTTGTTCCAATTATTTCACCATTTGGTCTATTTGCGTATTAACCTTTTATTAGATAGGATTGTAGAGATAGTAAGGGATTTTGAAAAAAATAATAGAAAATCATGGTTTAAAAATTCTCAACCCTTAAAGGGGATATTTCATTTTGGTTAGGAGGATTTGCTCCTCACAATAGAAATGTTGAAAGAAAAGAATGTCAGTGTTTAAAAAAGTAGGTAAGAAACAGCATCTTTTTCTTTTAGTTCTGATATTTAATAAAAACAAAATTTATTTTGCTTTTAATTGTGTTTTCTTTTCCTACCATACATGAAATACTTACTTTGAATATGAAATATTTCATAAACCAGAAACAAATGTAAAGCTTCATGCACATTTCAGAGTGATTCACAACTTTTAATTTGATTATTTTTACTTCTTAGTGCATGCGACCAGCAGTTTCCACTACTGTAGAAACCTTATAAACCTCTCCCTGACATTGAATATGACTCTTTTGTTTGTTTAACCTTGAATTGTATCTGTCTCAGGAATGAAAACAAGATTGGTATTTTCATAGGCAAATTCAGTAGGCTTTTAAGTTGCTTGGAATGGATCATAATTCAATATAGAATTTCTCTTCAGATATTTTTCACCAGCATAAGTACCCTGCAGTTAAATATGTATGGAGAAGGTGCCTTACCAAAGTGCTATAAGCATAAATTTTATGTAACTTCTGTCATATCAAATAATGTAAGTATTGTAAAACTGGAAGAACAGGGTTCCTTTGGTCGTGGACATGGAAATGTACCTAGTTTCCTTCAGCCAGTGATAAGAGAAACCCAAGGTTGCCTCAATATTAAAAGATTATTATAAAAATAAAAATAAAAAGCAAGAACACCACCACCAAGATGAGGTCAAAGAACTTTGTGGTTAGAATGAGGCAGAAAGGCTTTTGGCAGGACAAAAAAGTCTTATTTTAATATTGTGAGCAGCGTAAGTTGCCAAAGTTTTCCTATAACTGCATATCATTGAATTCATAGAACATTAAAGGAAAAGAATAAATTAATCATGGATATGGAATCTTAAACCTTTTATACTTTAAATTTATTTTATAGATATGAGCAAATGTGATATGGAGAGGTGATGTAACTTGCCAAATATTGCTTTTAAAATAGCTTTTTCATATTTTCATTAAAATTTATATTTTATTATTATGGCTTTTTCTGTTTGTAACTGTTCTCCTTTTTTCCCCTGCATATTGCATGTAAAGCTCAATTTGTCATGTCTCTGTGTTTTGTGTTGCATTAGACTCCTTTGCATTATTTCATAACTCCCAAAAGTTATAGCTAATAATTACTGCCCCTAACTGGGATGGAGTACTTTTCCAGTCATCACCATAATATATGTCCTTGCTGGTTTTCATGACATCCCCGGTGCTCTCTGGTAGTACAGCCAGATTTGTGTTCCATAACTACTCTTCTTTTTAGCAGAGCATGGCAGATAATCTTGAAACAAAAGACAGAAACTGAAAAAAAAAATTGATGACATCTAAGGGATTCCAATAGAGAATATATGGTTATGTTTTATTTTATAACTTTGTTTTTAAGATGATTCTTTGTTCTAATTAATGGTTGGAAAACTTTTCCATTAAAATAAAAAAAAATCAAAGAACCAAATGTGCTTTTTGCAAAGTACATTGACTTTCATCTAGGGTTCTTTAAATAATGCAAGTAATTAAAGGGCAGGGAAGGTCAAAACAAGCTTGTTTTGTATGTGTCAACTTCTAGTAAGATTTGGCTCCGTTATTTCTATTCCCACCACTCCCTCCGTCCTCAAAATGAGGTTCTTTGGTTCCTTTAATCCTTATATATATTAAGATCTTTGAAAACACAAAACAAAACAAAACAAAACAAAACACCAAAAACACTTGTATATCTAAAGTTGAAATATTTTTTGAGCAAATAGCTGAAAGATGTTTTCAACCTCAGGCTATGATTTCTCTATCTTTTGTTTCTTCCTCCCTCAATTAAAAAATCAAAATTACCATCTCAATCAATGGAAAAATTCTGATCAACCCTTAGTGAACATTTTTCATTAGATTGGTACTTTGTACTTTAAGTATATATTACCTATCTTTGTAAACTCTTCCCTGCTAAGAAATTTATAGTTTTAAATCTTTCCTAATAAGATAGAGGAAACTGATATTTTATTTAATTATTAGTCAACTTGAATCTGATGACAATATTAGTTATTAATATCCTTTATCATTGATCTATTTATATGCTTACTCTTTTTTCAGAGCTGTATTTCTCTTGTTAGATGAGTCTTTTTTTGGTAAACCAAAGATCTTAAGTCTTTAAAGTTCTACTTTTTAAGTTTGTTTATACATTTTTAAACATTAAATATATTTTGAAATACCTTTATAAAAAAATCTAACCAATATAGTTTTCATATCCTTTGAAACTTTAAAGGCTCTTTTCTATCCAAAAATACATTTTACAGCTTAATTTTTTACATTTTATAGCTTAATTTATTCAACTCTTAATGCTGTGATTCACATGGACTTTATTCAACAAGTACTTCAGCACTTTTGTTGAATTATGATTCCCCTCTCCCCCATTTCTTGCTGAAGTCACCTCTATCTTGTATCCTGTGCTGCAAATTTAAATCTTCATGTTACCTCTCAAGTTGTATTGCATTAAAATTTTTATCTCTATGGACTAAAAGTTCACATTTCTTGTGAAATGAAATTTAAGCATTGGAACATGTTAAAGTGTTGTTGGATATAACTTGGCATGCTCCTTAAAATTACTGTAGACAGGAGGCTGTGTATGTTACTTATGTTAAAGCCGACCTAATAAGAATATGATTCTGTGTGAGTGACAAATTATGCATTAATAATAGCCACCATTTATCAAGGTTTCTAGATACAGATATGGCATTAAACCAAGTATACTTTAAATGATTTAACTTAATCCTTGTAACAGACCCTTGAATGACTTATTCTGATTTCCTCTTTTTAGAATAAAGAAACTGAGACCCCCACATGTAAAGTAGCTTGATCAGCCTCACAAAACTAGTAAGTGATAGGGCCGTGATTTAAAGTTGGACCTGGCCAAAGTCCATCTCTTAGAGAAGCATTGCCAAAATGAGAAATTATGCTTAGATGTAGGTCAGATGGCAAAACCCTTCTTAACTTGGATCCATCTGTGAAAAAAATGAGCTCAGGAACAGTGATGTTCAGAGTAAATAGGCAAGTCAGTGAACCTGGGGATACGTATAAAGAAGCTTGCATTATTTGGGATCAGCACCGAAGATGCCAGAATCCTAAAATGGCAAGGAATAATGCTATACTTTAAATCAGTGTGAAAGATGCTAAAAAAGAAACCTTTCAACTTCTTCCAATTTTAGTACCTTTATTGGTTGTATAATTTTCTTCCCTTTTGAATCAACTCATCTTTCAGTCCTGCTCGCATGTGCTTCACACGCAGCACCATTCCTTCCCTCACACACCTGCTCATGACCTTGGCAGGAACATTGGCATGGACCTGCCAGGTCAGCAGGGAGTGACTGTGCCTTCTGGGTCCATGTTTCTGGAACTACAAGTTTCATTCAGGGGATAAATGAGCCTATCTAATTGGCATCCTTCATTCTCATCTCTATTTCCAGCTCTGAGGTTGAGAGATTCACAGTTGTCGCTGTGGTACAGAGCTTCGGTATTTAAAGCAGGAGAGGGAATTGTGGTATCATTAAAACTCAGCACATATATACTAATTGGTTACCTGGAAGACATAAAAGAGGAAAGCTTAATCTGCTATGAATTGACATAACCTCGTAAATACAGTTTCCGTATGTATATGTGTGTGTATGGGGGAATCCATGTAAACATTCATACAAAGACATAATTTGCAATCTTGTTTGTTATACATTTGCCCACGGTGAAGTTATTTGTTTTGTTTTTCACTGAACTCAAGGCAATCTGTTTTGCTTAAAGATAAGCCAGGACTTTTTTCTCCTTAGGTCACTCTGCCCTTTGTAGATATGTTCGTATGTATGTGGTAAGATTTACACTACACTTTGCTGGATTTTTTTATTTTATAGCCATTCATTAGAAGTAATTATATTTTTTATGTTATTAGTTAGAAAAGTATGAATCCATCAGTATATGTATTAACAATCTTAAAAATTTTAAAGAGATTATTCATGTTATTTCTCCTTTTTTCAATAATTCCTTTTTAGTTTCCAGCTTTATTATAGAGATGAGTAGAACTGCCCAATGCATAGTTGGAATATTATCCTATATAATAAAAGCCTAATATGCAGTCATCCAGTAGTCTGTTCAACCAATCAAAGTGTAATATGCTAATGATATGCTAGGGTTGCTTAATCTCTCCTTATGACATGCACTAACCACCAGCTCTGACTGGTAGGTTAGCTTGCTGCTGGGGTCTAGCTGATCAGGACTGAGCATGATGGGCTGGACATCCCTGGAGCCCTTTTGCAGTCCCCCCTCCGGCTGGCCAACCTCCCGTGTCCCTCCCCGGCCCCAGTTGTGCACTTGTGGGGTCCCTGGGCCTGGCCTGAGCCTCTCACAATCTGGGACCCCTCGGGGGATGTTGTAGAGCTGGTTTTGAACAGATCCCACAGACCAGGCCAAGGAACCCCACTGGTGCATGAATTTGTGCACCAAGCCTCTAGTTCCATATATGATTTCCTATATTAAGTTTCCAGGTAAATATTTTCTTTTTCTGTATATAAATTCACCTTACTTAGAGTCTCTCTCTTTTTCATTTCTCTCTATACCAGTTTTAACTTAATCAGTAAATCACTCTCTCATTATTCACAGTACTAGTTTAGCTTACTGACCTTGAAATTTACTTTTCTGTTTATTGTCAGAGCTTGTTGACAAATTGAACTTTACAAGAATAGAGAAGGAAATAATGGTGACTTAGAACACACTGTTCTACTAAAGTAATTCACAATTCTTGTAATGTGTATTTCTTTTTGTTTATTTGTTTACATAAATTAACAAACAATGAGCATAGTCTTTTGTAATCCTTTTAAATTATTATTGACTAGCAACCCAATGCACGAAAATTCATGCAAGAGTAGGCCTTTCTTACCCCGGCTGCCAGCATTGGCTTCCCTCCTGTACCCAGGCCCCGGGCTTCCCTCCTCCAGCTGCCTACAGGCACTCAGGACCCGGGGTGCTTCCCTCCTCTGGCTGCGCACAGGCACCTGGGACCCAGGAGCCGGGCTGGCTTCCCTCTGGCCCAGGCTTTGTCAGGAAGGATGTCTGGTTTAATTACCCTTTTTATTATTATATATTGAGCCCTGATCAAGTAGCTCGGTTGTTAAGAATGTCATCCAAATATGCTAAGCTTATGGTTCCATCTCTGGTGAGAGCATATACAAGAATCAACCAATGAATCATAAATGAGTTAAACAAGAAATCAGTGTTTCTCTCTCTTCTGCTCCCTCCCTCTCTCTGTAAAAAAGTAATCAATAAAAAATATTACTGGTAGAAATAGACAATTAATTTGAATGGCATTTTTTATTGCACTGTTGTGGCAGTCTAACGTAGATTGGTTCTTTAAGTTCCTAAAGCACAATGTCAGCTTAAAGTACATATACGAAAACCATGTGTTCTTAACTAGGGGAGCTTATTTTGTGGTCAGTTTGAAGCCGTTCTTAGTATACTTCATGTTTCCCCTAGTAGAAAAGAAATGTGATATTTATGCTGACATGATTTCAATTTCTTAATAATCCACACAGCTTATGGTATGCTCCAGAGGTTGAAAATCATTTTTTTTAAGTTTTGGTTAGATTTTAATGAAATGCTTTCTGTGACATACATATGTTTCTGTTTACTAACTGTATATCATCAGTAGTATTAATTAATGCTCTTAGAGACTAAAGCATGTTCCAGATCAAACCCTGGTTCACAAACATTATAAGGCATGTAGAACACACAGATGGCCACTTGTCTTTTGTGTTTCTGTCCTGTGCTTACCGTATGGCTCCTCACTTCTACACTGGACAGTTCAACTAGCAGGCTGACCTGGGATGACCTGGTGGACAGCAAAGGATCACCCTGTCCATCCAAGAGCCATGCAGGCTATCAATTCCCAGCCCCCAACCCTGTTACCATTGTCCTTTACTAGCTTGCTCATCTTCCCTCATCTTTCATCTTGGTTTCATTGTTATTTTTTTTTTTTTTTTGTTCATAATTGTCTGTTGTATCTTAGCCAGTTACATATCATACCAAGTTGTATGATTGATTTTTAAAAAAAACTTTAACCTTTCTATCTTTTTTTTCTTTCATTTGTCTCCAAATTATATCAGAAAAGTCTTCTTTGGTACAATTTGAAGGAAACCTTTGCAAGTTTAATGGAAATATGAAATGCCTGGAAGTAAGAAAATCTTGTATCATAAAATGTTAAAGTACAGTTAGTATCTTTCACAATTTTCCTTAAGTAATTTATCCTTTTATTTCATAATTAATGATAACTTGCTCAACATTATGCCATGGATTTGTATATAGGACAAGAATCTCATTTATCCTAGTCATTCTGTGAGGTGTTTCTTTTTTTTATTATCCTTTTTTTTAAAGATGAGGAGTAAAATCAGGTTAAATAATCATGGCTAAGATCACAAAGCTTGGAAAGTAGGACTTTGGAAAGAAGTTGGATTGGAACCCAGTTCTTTCTGATTCAAAAAACTTTGCAGTAGAGAGTATATGATTTTCTTTTAAAGTAGGTGATTACACGCTCCCACTTCTATGCATTTCTAACGGTTTGAGACCTTGCATAGCAGTGCAGGCCGCTTTCCAATGTAACCGAGGACCAAACCAGGGACTGTAGCTTTATTCCCAACATGGAAGGCGAGGCTGTGTTGTTAGTTACAAACAGAAAAAATAAATCTGAATTATTCTCCTTTCATTCCTTACTCTTCTCACTTCTGTACCTCTTTCAAGGTTTATTTATGCAAAGAGATAACAAAACAAATACTTAGGAAAGTATGTTCTTATTTGTGGCAGATAAATCTTCAAGTGTAATCGCTACACTCTCTGATTTCAGTTAGACTTATTAGATTTTCTCATTAGTTATAAATCACACTGGGATGAGTTACACTGTGGGTTAAGTGTTTTTCCTTTTCCTTGCTGTTTTCTAGGAACTTTGTTAGAAATTATGTGGGGGCAGGAAATAACATTTAAACAAATATAATTTATTTTTAGACTAGTTAAGAAACTTAAAAAAATATGGAAGAAAGTAAAACAGTAGGTAAAACTGACCTTTAACAATTACTGACTTTTTAAAAAATATATATATTTTATTGATTTTGTATAGAGAGGAAAGGAGAGAGATAGAGAATTAGAAACATCGATTCTCTCATCGATCAGCTGCCTCTTGCACACCCCCTACTGGGGATTTGCCCGCAACCAAGGCACATGCCCTTGACCGGAATCGAACCCGGGTCCCTTCAGTCCCCAAGCCAATGCTCTATCCATTAAGCCAAACCAGTCTCGGCGACAATTGCTGACTTTTTTCCATGACCATTCTAGCCCCACATTTGTAATACGTAATTTAATGCTGTTATAAATTATAACTCTTGTTTGTAAATTTTTAAAGCATTTTCACACCCATCTCTCTTTTTGACCTTTTGCTCACCAAATGCTTTGAGCAAGTATATATATTTATGAATGGAAAAATTTACATAAAGTGTGGGTAGGATGAAGATCCCAGACTGGAAAGCTAAGAGTTTTGACCTTAATAGAATAGTTACTCAATGAACTTAATTATAATATGTGAAAATATAGAGAAATAAATATGTAATTATATGTTAACCCATACCAGACATTAGTAGAAGTAATGAGTAACAGGTGCAAGTCACTTAAGAAAAATAAATTATGAGAGTGTTAATACTGAGAACATTTTATGAGTTTAATTCGGTTGTTTCTGAAACTATGAATTTAATATGATTATAGTGGCAGAATACCTAAAATGAGCTTATAGGAGTCTAGTTAGAGACTCACTGATTTATCACATAAAAATTCTTAATCAGAATATAGTGTAGTAGTAATATTTTCCTAAAGCTTTTCATAGAAGTGTTGGTATGTCGATAAAACATTTATAAGGAATACAAGCCAGTTTAAATAAACTACTGAATGTCGTCTTACTCTATATGGGGTAAATTGCACACAGTATGTTGATGGTGATGATGATGATGATGATGAGTTATATGAACTATGTAAAAAGTCATAAAATTTGAATGGAGTGAATTTATCAAATTGTCTTTCTTTTCCTTTAACTTCTTTTTTTCTCCCTCTTTCATTTTGTTTTTGTTTATTGATTTGAGGGGAGGGAAGGAGAGAGGGAGGAAAGGAGTGAGAGAGGGAGGGAGGGAGGGAGGGAGAGAGAGAGAGAGAGAGAGAGAGAGAGAGAGAGAGAGAGAGAGACAGACTTCAATTTGTTGTTCCACTTATTCTTATATGTGCCATGATGAGAGATTGAACCCTCAACCTTGACTTATCCTAACCAACTGAGCCACCTAGCCAGGGCTATTTTTTCTTTTTCTTATCATCTGTAATGACATGCTATGGGATTCAGCTTTGCAACGCATCTATCCATGGCAGACACCACCAGTCCATTGGTCTTCTCTCCTTTTGAGTCCCAGTGAGCCTTGAATCTGAGTTTCCACTACAGAACCAGTGATTAGTCATCTGTACTGAGCATTTAAATTGCTCACCTCGTTTCATTAGCAGAAGCAGATTCTGTGTGGAAGAAAGACTTAACTATGAAAAAAAGATACTATAAAATATTTAGAAAAATATTTATTATTGTAGGGTAAGATAATTTATTTTACTAGATGTAAACAGAGGATACAATAGGAAAAAGATTAATAAATTCAAAAACATTAAAATAAAAACTTAGAATGGATTTTTTAAGACTTGTTTGTCAGCTAGTGTACCATTTGACTGAAAGCTGTCTAGGCTGCTGTTTTATTGCAGTAGGTATTTAATTATGTGTAAGATTTTTAGTCAGTGCCTAAGGCCCCCGACAGTCCAGCATTTGTATAAGAACACATTGTTGCACCTGCAGTGCTGTAGACACAGTGGTTGATAGTTGAATCTTCTCTTCTTGTACATTTTCTTCTTCCTAAAGGATCAGCCATAGTAGGTTAAAGTTGATTTCATGGAGTTGAGGAAGTATGATATTTGTGGCAAGCTCAAGCATCAGTTTTCAAGATAACCTCATTATCTACTTTGATAATTTATTTGATAGAGTCCTAAGATTTTGATAAGGAATTAATAGGATAGGCTCTAGTTAGCTTGAGCTCTCAGACTTCCTCTACCACCAAGTAGTTGCATGAACTTTAAACACATTAGTTAATTTTCTGGGGCTCAGTTTCATTTTAATGAAAAGTGGAATTTTGCACTTGGGAAGAGTCCCTCTCTTGGCATGGGGAATGGGTGACCAGAATGAGACCTAATGAAGACAGAGGCAGAGGGCCGGGAGATAGAGGGAACTATAAAGACTTTTATAAAGCAAAAATCAATTAGATTTCAGGGGTAGGGAACAGGAATAGTGACAAATACATTCACATGTTGTCTGACTTGGCCAGTTAGATGGATGCTGGTATGGTTTATCAAGATAGAAAATGTAGCAAGGACTTGTTTTAGAGGAAGTGTTGATATATTTTCATGTGTAAATAGTCATGTCATACTTGGAAAATAACACGCACCATCTTTCATACTGCTGTTATTCTGTACCTGCCACACTATGTCACTCCTGAAGACAGTTAGCATGCATTCCAGCAGATGGTTGTTCATTGGTGTGTTTTCTGTTCCTGCTGGGATAAGTCCTTGCTGGCCCTGAAGCAGTGCCCTCTCTATTTTGGAGAAACATCCTCAGTTATTTACTATATTGCAACCAGTTTTCTCAACAACCGCATCATTTTTGATGATCTTCCCTTTCTTTTTAGTGTCTTGGTGTGTCTGGCTCTCAGAATCATCCCAGTTCAGAAAATAATTTCAATGCTGTTGAACTTCAATAACAATGGAGTTAGAGTCTCTGCTCCTCAGAAGTTACTTGGTCCAAATGAAGCTTCATTTATCTCCTCCCCTTAGACCAGCTCTTGTGTGTGTGTGTGTGTGTGTGTGTGTGTGTGTGTGTGTATGTCATATTGAATTTTTAAAAAATTTTATTGTTTAAGGTATTACAAATAGTAGTCTGTTTCCCCCTCTCTCCCACGGACCTCCCCCCGGCCTCCCCTACTCCCTGACACTTGCCCTCACCCCTCCATGCCCAGTGTCTTGGTCTGTTGGGTTGTGTAGACCAGCTCCTTAAACTCCAGGGTACTGAAAGCAACCAAGAGTTCTATACCCATGTATTCCAGAGCAATGGCGTGTCTTTACATTAGGGTTTCTAATAAGAAAACCACTCAAGTATTTAGTAATAGCTAGGGAATATTTTCTTCATGGTATGTTTTGATGTCTATATAGATCAGGGGTCTTCAAACTACGGCCCGCGGGCCACATGCGGCCCGCAGAGGAGTCTGATCCGGCCCGCCAGGTTTTTTGGGCAGTGAGCGCAGCCGAGGTGTTACAGTAGGAATTAGTAGTTCATATAGTCCGGCCCTCCAGCTCTCTGAGGGACCGTGATCTGGCCCCCACTTTAAAAAGTTTGAGGACCCCTGATATAGATCAAAATCATGTTAAGCTTGTAATATCTTATGTGATGGACTAGGGTCTTCCTCACCGGACATCGGGGCATAGTGTATGTGTTTAATGTCTCATCTTCTGTATATATTCTTTCCATCATTTAGGAATTGCATTTGGATGCAAGTAATGGAAACTAAAAATAATGGTAGAAAAACAGAAGTTCATTTCTTTTTCATATAAAGAAGTACAGAGGTACCAGGGAGGGTGTGGCAGTTTAATAGACATCAAGGAACTAGTCCCTTTTTATTTTTGGTTTCACCAAACTAGCACAGGGCTTCTGTCTTCAAAGACACATTATGGTCCTTGGTTGCCATTGCTGCTCCAGCTCCCATGTTCAATTTTTAGGCAGCAGGACAGAAGGAGACATGAGGGATAGGTCATATGGATAAACCTCCTGGTCAAGTACCTCCTTGCAAGCAGCGATCCAAGATGTCCCACCTTTGGTTACATTTCATGGCCAGTTTTTAATCAAATGACCACATCATGGTCTTTTAGTTGGTTATATTGCTGCCCTGAAAAACCAGATTTCTGTTGCCAAGGAAGAATGAATAATGGGTGATGGTGATGACTAGCTTTTTTTTTCTTCTTTCCTTCTTCATATACTCTACTTAAGATATTGGTGGAAGTATTTTATAGATAAGTAGAAAAATGGACGTTACTCTTTAGTCATAAATTTAATGTGCAAGTGCCCTATCCTGAAATATCCCTGATGGATAGCTTTAAAGTTCATTAGCATCCTAAAATGAAAAAAAATTCTACTTGTTTGTTCTTTTTTTAATTTAATTTTTTCTTTATTGATTAAGGTATTACATATGTGTCCTTATCCCCCCATTGCCCCTTAATGCCTCCCTAACTCATGATCTCACCGTCCTGGTGTCTGTATCCATTGGTTATGCTTATATACATTCATATAAATTCTTTGGTTGATCTCTCTACTTCCCCCCACCCTCCCCTACCATCCCTCTGAGGTTTGATGGTCTGATCAATGCTTCTCTGTCTCTGGATCTGTTTTTGTTAATCAGTTTATATTGTTTATTATATACCACAAATGAGTGAGACCATGGGATATTTATCATTCTCTTAACTCATCAAGTAAAAATTTATGGCTCCATGTAGAGATTAGAATAACTATTCCTGCTAATAGGTTAGATATTTAGAAACTAAGGGAACAACTAAAGAAATGTATCTCAAAGTACAAATATGTTCAGAACCTTAGGTCTGTCCAAGGGAAGCTATGTGTTTTAGGCAGGAGAAAATGAGGCAATAATTTGTCAAAAGATACAAATGAATAAAATGTGAATTATTTCAATAATTTACATGGTGTATGAATCAAAGAGAAATTGATTCTTGATATGTTTGATTCATTTGTGGTCTTAAGTATAAACATTTAACCTAGCCATCAGACAATTTTATATGACTCTACCTAGGCTGCTTCTAATTAATATTGATTTTGAATTAATATTAGCTTACAACAGTTATTTTTGGTACTTTTCCAGCTGTGTAAATACCCTTATTGCATAAACAGACTAAATTTAATCACAGAATTTACTGTGCTAGCAGTATTTATAACTTCATTGTGGGCCCAATGTTTTAAAAACATCTGTCCTTCATTTACTATATATTTTATAGACTTTTATAACACAGGCCAAATTATGAGTATTTACACAAAGACACTATAGCACAATAGTACTTGGAGGAAGGAACGACATTTCTGAGAAAAGAGTTTCTTTATAATGAACACTGTTTGGGTTAGTAACGCTGACTCCCATAAAAGCAAATAGGTACCTGTCTCAAATAAGTAAAGAGCACTTTTAAAAGAGCTCCTGGAAGACTAAACTTTATAATATTAAAAATGTCGAAATCAGGTTTTAAAGGGGAGAGTTATGTTTTGGTTGGTATTTTTAAATGTCTTTGTCTTGTGTTAAAGCCATCATGCAACTTTTCCATTAAATAATGAGTTCTTCCACTGAAGTAACATTGTATGGCCTGGGGAGAAATAGGAAGGTACACAAAATAGGGGAACAGAGCTAGTAAATAGGATTTTCAAAAGTGATTCCCCCATCAAACAATGGGACAACATATCTGTCCAGTTTGGTTATGTAAAAGCCGTAGAATTTTATGTTTATAGTTACATTTTAAGTTTCAGCCCTGCAAGGCTCCTCATGTATTTCCTCCAACTGATTTTATTTTGGATAAAATCATTTTTATCTGATTTTCCTTTGAGAAAACATAGACATTTGCTCCTTGGCTGCCTGACAGGTACGGCTGAGTACTGAAGGGACCCACGTGAATTAGGCATATGAGACAGCCCGCCCCACGCAGAGATGCCTCCAGGCTAGCTTGTTTGTCCTCTGCAAGAGGCTGACCTTCTTGAGAAACGAGTCCTGAGACTGCGCGCTTCTCAGGATTTCAAACGTACTGTACATCTAAGGGAGCAAACAGTGTTCTTAAGGACGACTAAAGAAGACCAGGAAATGTAAACTTCTGGGACAGGACCACTGGTACATATAGTAAGGGTGAAGAGGTAGTGGATTTGGAAGAGACACTGTGAGAAGTTATCATCCTACATTGAAATCTGGATGCCTGTTGTACTTGTATTTTATATTACAAAATGAGCATTTTATCATACTGTTTGCATAATATATTTGCTTACAAATGTATATAATATTTTCCCTAATTAGACTGTGGAACTTCTTTAGGATCTGCTGTAGCATCTGGCATCATCTCAGATACTTTATCAGCCAAAAATACAGATATTTAACTGGATGTGGGTGGCAAATTCTGTTAGTCATGGTTCCTTGGTGCTGTGTTTTGAGGATTCTGAGGCTATGTCTGTGTCAGTAGAAAACAACAGAGTGATAAATTTGGCCAGGGACTCTGATTTATATATTGTTATATATTTGGAGCCTTAGAGTTGTGCCTGACAGTTATGTAAGTACTAAATAAATATTTGTTAAATGAATGAATAAATGATTCTGTAATGGTTAAGAGAGAAAGAAGAATGGCAACATTTTTTTTTTGCATTCTGTTACTAAATTAATGCTAAAGTACCTTCTAATTCTAAATTCTATGATTAGTATAAGTATTTGTTAATTCAGCAAATGTTATATCAGTATCCAAATTCAGAAGATGGAGTATCTTAAAATTAATAGAATCTATCCTGAAAGTATAGATTCCAGGATATTAAGAATCCTATGTAATAAAAGAGTAATATGAAAATTGACCACCACTCCAAACACAAGATGACTGCCCCCATATGGACACAAGATGGCCATCACAAGATGGCCAGCAGTGGAGGGTGTAGGAGGGACCAGGCCTGCAAGGGAGGGTATTTGTGGCCAATCAGGCCAGCAGGGGAGGGCTGTTGGGGGTGATCAAGTCTCCAGGAGAGGGCAGTTAGGGGTCACCAGGCCAGCAGAGGAGGGAAGTTGGGGGTGACCAGACCTGCAGGGGAGGGCAGTTAGGGCAAACAGGCTGGCAGGGGAGCAGTTAGGCATCAATCAGGCTGGCAGGGAAGTGGTTAGGGGGTGATCAGGCTGGCAGGCAGAAGCAGTTAGGGGCAATCAGGAAAGCAGGCAGGCAAGCAGTTGGGAGCCAGTAGTCCTCGACTGTGAGAGGGATGTCTGACTGCCCTAATGGGATTGGGCCTAAATAGGCAGTTGGACATCTCTTGAGGGATTCTAGATTGGAGAGGATGCAGGCTGGGCTGAGGGACACCCTTCCCTTGTGCATGAATTTCATACACAGGGCCTCTAGTAAGTTAATAAAAATTATCTTTTCTGAGTGTTCAGTAACATGATTTAAGAAGCAGTGAAAAAAAAGTCTCATCTATATTAACTTGATTAATATGTTTAAATTTTACTATTATGCTAAAATCCAACTAATATGCAATTAATTAATTGAGTGACATTCTTCTTCAATGTACTTGGAGTTATATATAGTGAAAGTTCATTAACCAGACTGTGGATAAGGTTCAGGGAAGATTGAGTTCGGTGTTCTATGTGGGCACGATCATATAAGACCATTTACCTGATTTTATCATTTAACATCAGCATCCTAAAAGAGACTTTCTACATTTTTAATTGAAATCCTTTACACATAAAGTGGATTCCTGGAAGTCAAGTGATTAGAATTGCAGATATTTGTTATCAGGGTTAACTCGTGCTCAGATCTCCTGATTTTTAAACTGAATGTTTTTTTTTGAAATTTCCAGTTTTTCCCAGTGATTTTTCTTCTACATATTAGTTAAAGGAGATACTCTGTTAAAGAACAAAATGGCTATGTGCTACCCAGAGTGTCATCCGTGAGGATTGTGTTAGGGTGGGGATGCGGGTGTTCATTTTCCTCAGTGGGCTCTTTGATACATGTTAAAAGTCACAGTCAGAATCGTGGCCTTCAAAATATAGTCTCTGGACCACTAAGAGGTCTCCAAAAACCTTTAAGGGCATGTGTGTATTCAAAACTGTTTTTATAATAACACTGAGATGATACTTGCCTTTTGTACTGTGCTGACATTTGCTCTGATGGTTCAAAAACAATTCTATCTAAAAAACAGGGGGAATATGGTAATTGACCCTCACACCATCACAAAGAAAGTGGCGTCCACAGCCAATAAGAAGGGAATACGCTAATTGACTGTCCCGCCCTCAAAGATGGCAGTGCCCAGTCCCGTCAACCCCACTGGGATAGCAAGCATGTAGCAAGGCCTGCCATGTAGCTGCCCAGGGCCAGCCCAAGGTGCAGGCAAACCTCGGGGATGGCAGGGGCCCAGCTGCTCAGGGCTTAGGTAACCAGGGCTGGCTGAGGCTTGTGCTGCCAGCAGTGGCAGCAGCAGAGACGTGATGGGGCATTGCCTTCCCTGATCGCCAGGTCACCTCCCGCCCCTGAGGGCTCCCAGACTGTGAGGGGAGCAGGCCAGGCTGAGGGGACCCTCTGTCCAGTGCATGAATTTTCATGCACTAGGCCTCTGATGCTAGAGAAAACTGCTGGCATCTCAATGCCAACCAAGGTAGTGGTGGCAGCAGGTGTACTGTTCACCTTTGTGTTCTTTACTGTCACACTCTGGAAAAAAAAGAAAAATGAACTGTTAACCTTAAAATGTCCTTCATAAAGTAATAAAATTATCAACTTATTCTCAACCTTTGAGTACATACCTTTTTAATATGCTATGTGTTGAAATGAAGGTATGCCTCACCCTTCCACTGCCTAGTGAAGACACTGCATACTGCAAGTAAAACAGCTTTATTCAAGGAATCACTATTGAACTAATTTCTTTTTCATGGATCAATATTCTTAATGAAAGAATGACTGACAGACTAACTATGGCAATTTAGGTTTGAATATTTTGTGCACATATTCTTAACAATGAATGAAGTGGGCCTATCAGGGAAGCATTGACAGTATTTGTCCTGCCGATGTATTTTGAGCTTTCAAACCAGCTTACACTGAGCACAAAGATACACTCAAAATGAATACAGGACTCAAGACAGGAAACTATAAAAATACTAGAGACATCCACAGGCAGCAAAATCTCAGACGTATGCCAAAAGAATTTCTTCACTGATACTGCCCCTAGTGCAATGGAAGCTAAAGAGAAAATAAACAAATGAGTCTACATCAGAATAAAAAGCTTTTTTACAGCAAAAGAAACCATCAACAAAACAACAAGAAAGCCCACTGTATGGGAGAACATATTTGCGAATGTTACCACTGATAAAGGTTTAATCTCTAACATCTACAGACAGCTTATACAATTTTATAAAAGGAAGATAAATGATCCAATTAAAAAATGGGCAATGGACCTAAATAGAATCTTTTCAAAAGAGGACAGAAGGAAGGCCAAGAGGCACATGAAAATATTTTATATTTTCTTTATCTTTACAAATACAGAGATGTAGCTTGGTATTTTCATGTTCTTGCCATTTGCTACTATTGCAGCGATTGGCTAATACTTGAACCAGTTTTCATTTCTCTTTCTTTATACTGTATATGGATTGTAAGGAGAAGACACAAAAATGTCATGGGGAAGAGAGAGATATAAAGTATTAACAAGGGGTTTGCAAAGTGTTTTCCAGATCCTTCCCCTGACTTTTGCAAAGCCTGGGGCAAGAATATGAATGGAGAATTACATACCATGTGCCAAAATATTTAAAGGTTACAAAGTAGGCTAATATAGTATTATAAAAAAATATGTTTATCCTTTTACCCTGACAAATATACCATCTAACTTATTAGATAAATATATGTAAGGCAACAGTTTATACCAAATAACTGTGGATAGCATGAATGCAGAATGACCATTTTCCCACCCATGTATTCTAGGGAGACGCAGCAGCATTGACCAGGCAAGACAGAAGTGGAGGGAAGAGGATTTGTCCTCATTTTTGTCTATTCCAACCTCTTCCTACAAACATTTGACACAGAGAAAACACCCACTTTTGCTTTCCTTGTATAAAGGCAAAAGCAGTTAGGGGCAATCAGGAAAGCAGGCAGGCAAGTGGTTCCTTCTCCACTCAAGATTCAGCTGCTCATCCATCTTTCTCCTCCATCTTTCTCCTCCCTTAACCCCCTTGTCCAAGACATCACATGTAATGTCCACACGAGGAGTCTGCAAGGTTTCAAATCTTCAGTCTTCAGCTAACCATGCAGGCATCTCCTCTTCCTGTCAACATTGCTCTTTGGAAGTCTTCAAACGAAACTGAAGTTGGAAGGCCAACTTTTTCCAGTGGAGAGTCCCATGTTTATCTGAATTCTGTGCTGGACTACTGCTGGCTGGGGAGAGATATCTGACCCTGGTTCTTGACCCACCCCACGTTGGTCTTCCCCTCTTCCTTCTTACTGTGCCACCAGGGACTAACTTTGCATATGTGGACATCTCAGCCCTCTTGTCCAAATCCTGTCTTGCATGGCCAGTACTAGTTGCCCTTGGCTATCCTTTTGGTTTAGGACTGTTCGCTCAGGCTCTTTGGGGAGAGAATTCTGGGGTCACAGGCATGCGGAGTGAGAGCCGAGAGGACGGATGGTACAGATAGGCACATCCCGTTGGGTCTTGGATCCCTAGTAGCTGGTGGGGTAGGCAGCCAAGAGAGGATTGGAGCCAGCACCTCCAAAGTGTAGCCCTCAAAATAGGGACCCTGTTTGCATATCTAAGGGCACTCCTGGTATGGGCCATGCATTGTTGTATTAGAAGCACCAGGTGTGCTTCTTAAGGATGCAGGTGCTTAGGCTTCACCATACCGGACCCAATGAATAAGGGAGCAGTGTGGCACTAAGGTAGGTGTTAGGAGTGTTGCCTGTCATAGGTAATGTTTCAGGTGTTTCCTGGGCAAACGATTGCAGTTCCACTCAGCATTGGTATTTAATCGTGGCCTTTCAGGAATCTTCTTAAACGAGTAGTAATCTAATTTAATTCTTTCAGCAGACCTTCGAGGCCATTATTCACAGGTAGGACAATGTACGCTGTAATATCATTGTGGAATTTGGGTCTTGAAATGGCCGTGGGATATAGCTTTCGGGCCAGGCTTCTACGTTTTTTTTCATGAGGACTTGAAAATATTATTGTTATAGAATACATTCTCTTACAGCTATGGTGACTCTAGAGATTAGATAAACTTGCATTTACATTAAAGAGAAAAATACTATTGTGAAATGGGTAAACAAATGTGAAAGGCTTTTGTGGATGGAAATCCTCTTTAAATTTTGAGGAAAACACTGTCATTTAAAAAAACGCAAGTCAATTAAGTAAGGCAAATTTTATTATACAAGTAAAATTAGAATATTAATAAGAAATATAGTTATTAAAAACTATATTAGCCACCTGTAACAATGTAATAAAATTTGCATTTTTTTGTTCATAATTTGTATTTATGGTGCTTTTTTATTTTGAGGAATAATTTTAGGTTTCCAGAATAATAATACTATCTATAGAGAAGTTACAGATCTAGCTGGGACTTGTATGGAAATACCTATATTATTTTTGGAAACTACTTTTTAAAAAGAGTGACTGATAGGATGTAAGAGTAACTAATAATAGTTCTATAAAACCAATAATGAAACCATTTACTCTAAAAAATTTGTGGTCTCAGGCCCATAAACTGTTATTTAGTAGCTGGGGGTTGGGGGAGGAGTGTTGCTAGTTATTACTAACCATACAGTACTCTAGTTGTTTTTCAGAGTTAATATTAACTACCACAGAGTTGTGCTTGATCGTCTGAAAGTATTTCCGTCACTGGTCTTATCTGGATTATTTAGTATTTTGTATCTCTCTGTAATACTGAATGGCCACTTGTTCATGGAATCATAGGAACTTTTTGGACAGCTATTTTGGGAATTATTTCGTACAACTGAAGTGTCTTCCTAATGATACTTGTTTTTCTTTTAGAAAATGGCCTAGGATTCAGTTTTGGCTTGCATAGACAAATCCACATAGTGCAGTTAAATAATGGGACCTGAGTTGGAAGAGTTAATCCTCAAATTCAGCTTGAGCTGTGTTTACTGATCCCTTTCTCTTTCTTGTTAATTGGCACCTCAGACTGCCTACTAATTAATGGGAGAGCAAGGGGCAGGTGGCGCCGTTTTATTTTGATAATCCTTGTCAGCAATGTCTGTGTAATCTTCTTGTTTAATTATAATGAATGTGCATTTGGGGTGCATGAACTTTCAACAGCTTTTTTCACTGGAAGTTCACTGGTCAAGGACAGTTTTGCAGCTGTCAGCCCCTGCTACATATTCCATACAAAGCCATTTGTTTTACCACTTGAGTTACGGACTCACACAAATGTCTCTAATGGAGGTAGTATGTGTTTCTTTGAAACTAGGCAAGTATAACTCTATCCAGAGAAATGAGAGAAATCTGGGCTTCCTTTAATTGTGCGTGTGTGTGTGTGTGTGTGTGTGTGTGTTGTGTGTAGCGAGGGTAAGTTTTGTTTAAATAGGGGCATTTAACTTTTAGAGTACTTAATGGACGAAAATATTAGAGTAATGTTTTCTCTGGAAGGAAGAGCCTAGGCAGGAAGTCAAAATAAATGGAACTGATTTACTTAAGAATTTGCAAGTTTTAGTTGTGAAATGACCAGATAAACGATTCTGTTGGAAAGGGGGTGTACCTCCTAGACGATGCGTATTTTGCTCATTTCCATTTTAAGGAGACTGTTATGCTTGCAAGTGGAAGGGTGGGTTTAGGTAAAATAAATTCAAAGCAGTTTTGAAATTTGGGGCTCAGTCTTAAACTTATGTTCCAAGCAATGCATTATTTATTTGGGGGAAGCAGGAGAAAAGGAGGGAGGAAGAAGTAAAAAAACACCTCCCTGGTAATACCTTGAAACTTAGTGGAAAGGAAATAACACCCAATTTATAAGAACTCCAATGTAAACAAACAGGAGCTATGATAGGAAATAGCACTAGGGCCAATTTATAAGACTTGGTCCATGTTCATTTTTCAGATAAAACTTCCTGTACTTACTCCTAGCCATTTTGGGCCAGACTATAACCAAAATAAATCTACCTCAAATGGTGAAAGGAAACATCTGAATTGGTGATGTTTTTGAAAAATCAGAAATAGTTGCTTCTGCTATTGATACCTTGAGACAATTTAATGTAATATTTAAGATTAAAATGTAAATTTATATAAACCTGCATGTATGCAAAAATTGACATTCATTGGTTTTATACCTAATCAGAGAATCTTCACTTAATTTAAATTTACAATTAAAATGAAAATAAAAATCTGTGAATTTCACCTAAATATGTGATTTTCAACCCAAAGGCAGCTTTATCTCCTTTCCCCTGCCCCTCCCCTCCAGGGGACAGTTGGCAATTCTTTAGTAGATATATTTTATTTTTACCTATGGGAGGAGGTGCCACGGATATCTAGTGAGTAGAAATGGCAGATGCTGTTAAACATCCTAAAATGTACAGGACATTTCCCCACAAAGAACAATTATATGGCCCAAATGTTGATATTGCTGAGATTGAAAAACCTGCTCTACCTAAATGATGCCTTCTATTGATGAAACGCTATTTATTTATAATCACTGGATTGTGAAGATAATGGAAATTTCCTATGAAATGCTATACAATTAAAGAAACAGTCATATGTGGATATGCAAGTATTGGGCTGTGTGAGATTATTTAATAAATAGAAAAAAGTTAGGGAGTTCACAGTACCAAATATCAGGTTATACTGCAAAGCCACTGTAATAAAAACAATCTGGTATTGGCACAAGAACAGGCCATACAGATTAATAGAACAGAACAGAGACCCCAAAAATCAACCCAACCCATTATGCTCAATTAATATTTGACAAAGGAAGCAAAAGCATACACTGAAGATAGTGTCTTCAATAAATGTTTTTGGGAAAATTGGACAGATACATGAAAAAAAAAAAAAAGAAACTAGACAACCAACTTACACCATACACAAGACTAAACTCAAAATGAATGAAAGACTAAATGTAAGTCATGAAACCATAAAATTCTAGAAACCATCTTCAGAAAAATCTCAGACATCTCTCATAGCAATATGTTAGTGGATACATCACCTAGAACAAGGGAAACTAAGGCGAAAGTAAACAAATGGGACTACATCAAAATAAAAAGCTGTACAGTGAAAGAAACCATCAACAACAACAAAAAGGGAGCAAACAGCATGGGAGAACATACTTGCCAATGATACATCTGATAAAGAGTTAATATCCAAAATATATAAGGAACTCATACACCTTAACAAAAAGAAGACAAACAATCCAATTAAAAAATGGGCAAAGAGCCTAAACAGTTTAACTGTATTTATATTGAAAATGTAAGAAAGCACAGTAGTCACTTGGCTTAGAAAGAATGTAGTGTGAGCAGAACAGGTGATATGTGTCATGTCACTTGCTATTGAGTTTATAAAGCTTGTATTATTTCCTTGGTGCAAAGTAGCTACGTGTTAGAGATTTTCAAGAAGCTTTTAGCTGAGCAGCTAAATTCAGGCCTCAGTTCATCAGATTTGAGATATTTATTCTTACCTCTTATTCATTTGTGATATTTTTGTCAAGCTAGCATCACAGATAAAATTTAAACCAGGTGTTTAATTACAATGGAAACAATATATTGATTCCAAATTAAACAGTTTAAATTTCATCTACTCATTATTTTCTTTCACGACACTAATACAACTACATAAGGTATATGCTGAGCCATACCTATGAAACACCCTTTTTTGGCATTCTGGCATTCATTGTTCGCCTACCAAAAGTTGCCAGCTCAGTTCTTACTGACTTCCTTGTATAATAGGGCAGATACACTATGTACACCTTTGAAAACTATGCAGTATTTTACACATACTATCTAAGGCATATGTAAGCAATACAACATAATAATATTTCTGTACAATGACACTGTACCTCAGAAGTTTAAAATCCCCATTGTTAATGCGGGTTGATATATTGGCTGGCCTAGAGATGCTGATTTGCTTTTTGAACTCCGGTCTATTTTCAGGTATTTTTGGCAAAGTGTGTTGTATTTAAAAAGCTCAGCAGAAAATTAATATGTAGTGAGTATGTGCCGAGTGGGAAAGATTTTTGTTGAGGTATGTATTCCCCCCCTCCCAAAATAGCTTTCTAAGTAAATGAAAAGTAAGTTGTTTAGAAAACGATTTAGTAGTTTTTAATGTCTTATTGCTGGGAGAGGAGAGCTAGGACAGGCCCTGGGGCCCGCCCAGCCTGGGAGACGCAGGAGGCTTTGTGCACAGAAACACGAAGGCTCATTCAGCGTGGTGACTGCAGTATATTTTATAAGGAAATCTGCATCTAAAAATAGCTGCTGAATGAAACTTCTTTTAGAGCACAGGACCATATGGCTGTTAAAGGGCCACTTTGTTTTATTGGAAAGAAAATATGAAAACTCCCCATTTGGAAGCAAGTCTTAGTAGTGGCTGTTAGAAAACACCTTTTTTTGTGCAGTTACTAGGTAAGTGTTCCAAAACAGATGTGTTTTCTAACTACCTTGATTAAGAAACTACCTTAATCAGCATTTCTCAATTTCTGTTACAGTGTGCTTTTCATACAATCATTTGGCACATTTTGTTTGGTTTCTGTGTATTTTGGCAGATGTTCAATATTTGAACCAAATTATGAAATTGAAGAAAATTGTATTGAAGTTCTAGGTGATCCTTGCTATTTATTTTTTAAAAGTCACATGATTTGCCCAGTCCAGAGATACAATGTTATCTTCTAAGAGAGGAAATTTTTTATATCTGTGATGTTCATAAGTGCATACACCTATAAAGAAGTCCATTTCTGTGGCATTCATGCAATTTCTGAAATGCGAGTGTATAAAAAGACTGGGAGTTGAGTTCTAAATGTGACTTCATTAAAATGATATTAAATAGTATATGCCACAGAACTACTAATTTAAATGAATTGGAAAGATGTAATATAAAGCTATTTTCTCTGACAGAGGAAAAGAGAACAACCTGATTTATTGCAGGTAGGACTGTGTTATGGATTACCAGCAATCTCTTGGGGTTGTTAACTCCGTAAAGAAAACTACCCTGTTAGCAGAATCATATTCTAAAGTTATATGAGGAAAACTTCAAATGCTTTGTTTACCTCTGTAAATGTAGTATATCTTATTTATAGTAAATTGCCACTACCTTTATTTTCTCAAGTGTGAGAGTATTTCCTATTTCTTTAAAAAATATATATTTTATTGATTGTTTTTTAGACAGAAGGATAGAGAGTTAGAAACATAGATCAGCTGCCTCCTGTACACCCCCCACCGGTTATGTGCCCGCAACCAAGTTACGTACCCTTGACCAGAATCGAACCTGGGACCCTTGAGTCTGTAGGCCAACTCTCTATTCACTGAGCCAAACCGGTTAGGGCAGAGTATTTCCTATTTCTAATGAAATCCCCATACAGTTCAAAGTAAATGAAACCTAACATGTTTCCAGCTTAAAGACACACACACACACACACACACACACACACAACGCTCACTACTTTTAAAATGTGACTATACATGTTTGTCATATGTTTTAGGGTTCCCTGATTTTTTAAGCATATACTCAAGTGAAACAGAACTCTCAACAAAACATATTTTAATATAGGCATGTTTGTACTACATGAATGAGAAAGTCCTAATGGGAGGACTTTAATTTTGTGCACTATCTTTCAGGTCCCACGCTTTCACATGGGGTATGTATGTCCTTTGGTGTGTGTGACAGTATTGTGAGGCATAAGGAGATTTCTGCTTCCTCGCAGGAACTGTAGCTGAGGGACTATTGCAGTGGAGCTGGGATCTGTGACCCTCGGGACAAGGCCCTTTCCATTGGACCACACTAACAATTCTATTTTAAAATTCAGCAATATGACCCTACTTACTAAGAGTAAGTAGTTGTGTTCAGATTTGCTGAATCTCTCTATAATTTAGCCCAGGAGGCTAACATCCTTAGCTACTAGAATAAGGATGATTCTAGTAGCTAATATATTAGAATCTCTAGTTGCACACCACTTATTTTTGTGTATTAAAGGAAGAAGTAACATGAATTTATATGTTCTGGCTCTAGATTTAACTTGAAAACTGAAGATATTTCATGCTTTTCAGATTAAATTTTTTTTCCTGCCAGGTGAGTGTCTCAGCCTTTCAGGGTTTCCCAGGTCTAGAGAAAGCTTTCAGAGCCTCATGGTATCAAAGAGGGGTGTCAGTGCCTGTACCTTCCCTATAACCCATAGCACCTGCCCTTGTGAGGGTTGCCTCCCCAGTTACCCAGTCTGTGGTCCAAGCCATTCCAGAATACAACCAGCAAGAGTTTATTGTATCTGTAAATGCAATATGATAATCCAACTTACTTTATACATTCCAAAAGTGTCCCTTGTGCCAGTTGTGTGCCAGGCAGAGTTATAGATGCTTTGGACATGGTGGTGAACATGACTAAGTACGTGCCTGCAAAGCACTGATATTCAAGAAGACAAAGATAATAAATACATAAACAAAGATGATCAAGCCAGGTAGAGACAAATGATCTGAAGGAAATAAAATAAGTTATAAAAGTTGGTGGTTACTTTTGTTAGGATGGTCATAAAACTGAAATCTAAATAATGAGGATAAGCTAGGGAAACAAGTATAGGAGTCCTGAAAGGAAATGAATGTGGTATGTCTGAGGGGTAGGCCGAAAACCAGCATTCCTGGAACACTTTGGACAAAGGGGAAAATTATAGGAAATGAGGTTAAAGAAGCAGGCAGAGGCCAAATCATGTAGGCCACTGTAGTGGTTTTATTTGTAATTCGAGGTTTTAAGCAAGGAAGTAATATGCGACTTATACTTTGTGGATGTAACTTTGATTGCTGAGTGGAGGACTCAGTCGGTGGCAAGACACAGTAGAATCAGTAAACTAGAGAGCAAACCTCTGCAAGCTTCTGCAGGATACATGATGGTACCCTGAGCTAGAGTCTTTGCAGTGGCAGTAGTGAGAAGTAGTTCAGTTTGGGATATATTTTGAACATAGTACTACCAGGTTTTGATATTATGGATTAGATATGAAATTAATTGGAAGTAAGAAAGCCCTAATGATTTGTGAACAGAAATGTATATCTTTTAGAGTGAAATGCTAATGATGTGATTAGCTGGCTGGCTTGCATTCATTGGTTCATTTCTGTAGAGGTGTGAGTATCCTGATAGACTCCGCATTTTGCACAGGAATTCCGTTCCGGAGGCTGCTGCTTCAGGAGGCTCCAGTACATTTTGTCAGGAGGAGAGAAGGTGAATGGGATAGATTTCAAGTCAATTTTTAAATTTCAAAGTGATTTTCAGAAACATAATTTTTGCTGGGAATAATTTTTGACTATCTGTGTAATTGTGCTCAAAGTTTTAGTTCACTGGAATGTTTTTTTCTCTTTCTATTTATCATATTTCTGTTTACCATAGTTTGGTTTATCAAGAGAAAGTGAAGAATGTTGACCAAATATATGCTATGAATTAAAAATACTTGATAAAGTTTTAAACGCTTATTTGAAGATAGCAAATTTCATTGTTAAACACTTGTCTAGGCTTTCATATAGCTAGCATAAGACTATGATTGCATTTTTATGTGTCACAGCACACTTGACAGTATGTCAGGGCCCCTTGTGTAATCAGTGTGTACATTATATCTTTGCTCATTTTGTAGAATGTAACTTTATGTAGTACTATATAGAATCTTTAATTTTTTTTATTGTATATATGATCTATTCAATTTTATAATCTTAGTCAGGAATTCAATCACAAATTATAACATTATAAAACAACCCTAAATTACAAAAAAAGTGTAGACTTCAGAACATGGCTATAAAGCTGTACCTCTGTACAAAACTACTTTTTCTCTATACTGGCTCTATCCAATTTAATGCATGATTTCTCACCATTTCATACTCCAGGCATGTTATGTCTTTATGTTCTTGGTGTTGTTACTAGTATTTTTCATTTTTCTGAAAAAAGTTTTCTTTAATGTTCATAGGAATTTTAGATAACAAAAGTTTTTCATAATGGCTATATTATTTTAGATAAAAATGGTAATCAGGATTATTCTGAATCTCATTTTTATAAAATGTGGTGAATTATGCTATATATATATATATATATATATATATATATATATATATATATATATATATAATTTAAAAAGGAAAGGCAGATTTTTCTTAACTAAATATTTAAAATTCTTCATAGTCCAGGCTGTTGCTTCTTTTTCCATGGCCAATTACAAAAGGCGTGGTGCTCTTTTAGGGTCAGAAGATCAGCTAGAGCTTTTGTAAGACATGATGAAAAGTATTCATTTCCAAACCCAGAAGAACCTGTTTCCTCGATTGACTTTATTTCTTAGTTGTTTTTCTTTTTAAATAACTGGAACTAAAATAAATTAATTCGTGGGTTGATATTTTGAAATCTGAGATGTTAAACCAGTTATCTTGAGATTATCTAACTAAAAACACGGATGAGAGAAAACCAAAATGCCTCCATTTCTCCTGACCAAATCCTACATGCTTTTCCCTCAGTGTGTGGTTCTGAGGGGCAAACCCAGCTAGCTTTATTATTTAACTTGCCTTTTGAACCGATGATAAAATGCTGAGCCTTCATGTCAAGCCTGCTCTGAAGATATCCAGAGTCACAATAAGCCCATTGTGATGAGAACAGCAAAGGGTAGCTCCTTGCAAAGTTAAAAATCCTGAACTTACTTATCTATATTCTAATTACTTTGTGCCTCCTCTTCAGCTTACTGATTGGGAAAACAAGAGTCAAAATACATGACCTTAAGTGGATTATAAATGTTTTCCCTCTCAGTCTTGTACTTCAATCCCCAGACCAGATATTATCTAAATATCTTGGTAGAGGAGATGCCTGCTTTTATGCTCATATATGCATCTGTTGTCTGCAATGTTCTATACTTTTTACTAGGGGTGCTAACAATTAATGGCCCTTTTTCTGTGTATCATTAACTTTCCAATACTTTGTATTGTATTGCAGAGGCAAACTTTCTACAGCGGAAGAGCCACCAGAGTCTACTATTATTCAAATACATTTACTTAATGAAAATAATTTCTTCAGTGCATAGGCAAGAGGAAGGCAGGCCAGAGCATTGCCCCAGGAGGTTTTATGGGGGATGATTGCAGACATTCCTAAAGACAATGAGGCCCTGGCATTTGCTGAAGAGAGAGGCTATTTCATTCTGAGGACTCATGTTGGAATTAACTGGTGTCATTTTGAAGGAGGGTTTTTGCTAATTGACATCTCCCAATGGTATATAATGCCAACACCTTTTTCTATTATTTCCCATAAGCATAGTTCAATAAAGACAAAGCTCAGTAAAGCAAAACTCTCTGCAAAGTTATTAAGGTTTAAGAGGAACTGTTGCAATTTAATTAGTTTCCAAAGCCCTAATGTGAACTGTAACAGTTGGTTGGGATTATTGGTAAGATTTTTGTTGTTTAAAGCTGGAGGCATTATGTTCATGTATTGTGGTGACCGCCTGCTGAGCAATTGCAAGGTTCGTTATGCTACCAAGACTGTCAAGGGGCATTTATGGATATTCATGTGCAGTGAACCCTTGAACTTGAACTGGTCATTTTTGTCTCCTGTAGCTGGAATTGTGTTTACTCTAAACGGCAAGAGAAACTTTAATTATGAAGCTAGAAAACAGGCAAAATTACCCAAGTTTTAAATGGCAGGTGGACTGTTCATAAATGTACCTGCAGATTTTCCCCTATTTTATAATAATGAAATATGTACTCTCAAGGAAACTCATCATAAAGCTAAGGTTTAAAATTTTTAAAAGATGCATTTTTTGGTGGTGAATATATACTTCCAAAATTTTGTGTTGCTGTGTAAAAGGATATTAAAAAATCCATTATCCATGCATTTTATTTATAGATCAAGTATAAATAAAATTTTAAATATTAATATGAAGTTTTAAAATATGGTCTAAGAATTACACATCAATTTGAAAATATGAAAGAAATTAAAAAAGCCAAGCTCAAGAAATATGCATATACATATCTATCAGCACATAATTATGTGTCAACACTAAAGTATATATCACAATAATTAGAATGATTTCTTCGTTAGTGTCCCTTAACTAACCTTTAAATTCTTGAGAATAGAAGCATTTTCTTAAGTAATCTCTGCATACTAGCTCACAGTGCTCATTGCATAGGGCATGTTCAATGAAATTTTGTGAAACTGAATTGAAGAAAGGAATGAGAGAGACTGTGGTATATTAGAGAGGATTGCAATTGGAAATAAAAAGATACTACTGGGGTGCATGGAGATTAGTAGCAAGAAATGGAATTAGAGAATTAGGCAGGGAAGTCTCTTCTCTTCTCAAGTGCTTGGCTTATGTCCTGGAGCCATTGCAGCACTTTAAGCAGCAAATCACTCTGACAGCAATGTGGGGAGTGGGAATGGGGCAGGAGTAAGAAACCAGCGGATTCATCCAGGCTGGGATGTGGTATCCTAGAAGCCTGGGTTAAACAAAGGCTTTTTTGTTTGCTTGTTTTCCTTAAAAACAAAAACAAAAACAAAAACACAAAACCACTTAAAATTCTTGTTGTGGTAAAGGCACACAACATAAAAAATACTACTTAATCATTTTTACATTACAGTTCGGTAGTATTAAATACCTTTTTATTGTTGGGCAGCCAATCTCTAGAACTCTTCATCTCCATGAGAGTGAAGCTCTGTCTTAGTCTGTTCAGGCACTGATACCATAATACAGTAGATTGGGTTACTTAAATAACGGACATTTGGCCGAAACTGGTTTGGCTCAGTGGTAGAGCATCGGTCTGCGGACTGAAAGGTCCCAGCTTCGATTCCGGTCAAGGGCATTTACCTTGGATGTGGGCACATCCCCGGTAGGGGGTGTGCAAGAGGCAGCTGGTCTATGTTTCTCTCTCATCGACATTTCTAGCTCTCTATCCCTCTCTCCTCTCAGTAAAAACATCAATAAAATATATTTTAAATAAATAAATAACAGACATTTATTTTTCACACTTTTGGAGGCCTGGTCAAGGTGCCAAAAGATTGGGTTCTTTAAAAAAAAAAAAAAAAAAAAAAAAAAAAAAATATATATATATATATATATATATATATATATATATGATGATTTCAGAGAGGAAGGGAGGAGAGAGAGATAGAAACATCAATGATGAGAGCGAATCATTGATCGGCTGCCTCCTGCATGCCCCGTACTGGGTGTAGAGCCCAAAGCCCAGGCATGTGCCCTAACCAGGAATCAAATCGTGACCTCCTGGTTCATAGGTCAACACTGAAATGCTGAGCCACTCTGGCTGGGCAAGATTTGGTTCTTAGTGTGGTTCCTCTTCCTGGCTTGTCATACTGCTGTCTTCTTCATGTTTCTTTACATGGCACAGAGAGAGGGCAAGAACAAAAGGGAGCTAGCTCAGGTCTCTTTCTCTTATGAAGACACAAATCCCATCAGGAAGGCCTTATCATCATAATGTCATCTTAACCTAACTATCTCCCAAAGGCTCCATTTCTAAACTATCATAACAATAGTGATCTTTTTGTAACTGGCTTATGTCACTTAATGTAATGTCTTTAAGGTTTATCCATGTTGTTCCATGTATCAGAATTTCCTTAAAAGCATATTTTGTTGTATGTATGCACCACACTTTTATATTCATTCAGCTATTGCATTGCTTCCCAAGTTTGGCTATTGTAAATAATGTTGCTAAGCACCAGGGTGTATAAATATCTTTTCAAAACCCTGATTTCACTTCATTTGGATGTATACTTAGAAGCAGATTTTATGGATCATATGGTAATTCTATTTTTAAATTTTCAAGGAGTTATCATACTGTTTCCATAGCACCTCCAGGGTCTTACATTCCCATCAACAGTACACAAGGATTCCAAGTTTTCCACATTCTTGCCAATGCTGATTCTTTTGTATGTGTGTTTTTATAGTAGCCATCCTGTTGGATGTGAAGTGATACCTCATTGTGGTTTTGTTCTGCATTTCCCTTATGATGAGTGACGTTGAGAATCTTTTCCTAAGAGTTTTATAGATTTAGTTCTTATATGTATGTCTTTAATCCATTTTGAGTTAATTTCTGCATAAGGTATAAGATAAGGGTTTAATTTTTAAAAAATTATTATTATTTTTTTTGCATGTGGATATCCAGTTTTCCCCAAACACTTTGTTGAAAAGACTGTCCTTTGCCTATTGAATGGTCTTGGCAACCTTGTTGATGTTCTCTATGTACTGCTGGAGCCAAAGAAAAAATGGGCCTTTGGTGCATGTAAATGAGGGAATGACCTAAGATAGAATCTTGGGGAGCCACAAGAGACTTTCTAAATCAGTTAGTCATGGAGGTAATTCTAGGAAAGTAATGGTTGAAACCTTGTCAGATTTAGAGCAGCTCCCTAAACCAGAAAGAACATACATGCAATGTTTTGTTTGTGTTAGATGAGTTTCTAAAATAGGAGGAAATATTAAAAGCATGAACATAGGTGATTGACAGGTACTTCATCCTAAGGAAATATAAACTGTATTAGGAAAGGCAGCATTCAAAAATAATTATAATGGAGAATAAAATAATAAGATATTATAGGAATGCTACAGATAGAATGCTATGGTATCTAGAAGAAGAAACAATTACTTCTGTTTTGACTACCAGTTGGGTCTTCCTGGTAGTAACAGACATAACCACAGATTTCTAACTAAAATTTCAAGGTCAAAAGCAATAGAAAGCAATAACAACTAATTTACACAGAAAACAAAGTTATTAAGATAACTAGAGGCCCAGTGCATGAAATTCATGCATGGGGAGAGGGGTGTCCCTCAGCCCAGCATGCACCCTCTCCAATCTGGGACCCCTCGAGGGATGACTGACTTCCCATTTAGGCCCGATCCTAAATGGCAGTTGGACATCCCTCTCACAATCCAGGACTTCTGGCTCCCAACTGCTTGCCTGCCTCTGCCTGATTGCCCCTAACCGTTTCTGCCTGCTAGCCTGATCACCCCTTAACCATTCCCCTGCCAGCCTGATCGATGCCTAACTGCTTCCCTGCCAGCCTGATTCCCCTAACTGCCCTCCCCAACAGGCCTGGTCATCCCTAACTGCCCTCCTCAATAGGCCTGGTCCCCCCCCAACTGCCCTCCTCTGCTAGTCTGGTCACCCACAACTGCCCTCCCCTGCAGGCCATCTTGTGGCAGCCATCCTGTGTCCACATTGGGGCAGCCATCTTGTGTCCACATGGGGGCAGCCATCTTGTGTCTTGGAATGACATTCAATTTGCATATTACTCTTTTATTAGATAGGATGTGCTAGTTCTTAGAATCTCCAGGAGTGTGTGAGAATCCAGCTTAGAAGAGGAGTGGAAGAGAAACAGCCTAGAACAGTGGTCGGAAAACTGCAGATCGTGAGCCCCCATTTGGCACTCTGTTGACTAATGAGTTTGCCGACCACTGGCCTAGAACAATACTTAAAATTCTACCCTAGAATTTATTTTGTGTTAAGGATACCATTTTCAGCACAGTTTAGCGAAGATAATTCTTCTTATGCTGCCCTCATCATCAGTACTAGATCTGCCTTTGGAAAATGAATGTAACTGCTACTGCTCCCACTACCACCATTCACAATGCATATCCTGAGATCCTCTCTTAGCTTCCTATACTAAAGGCCAAACACATGCCTCTGATTTGGATGTACTCGTGCCCCAGCTATAGGAGTGGCAAACACAGTATCTGAGTTTTTTTAGCTTCTGTTTTGATGGAGTTCTGTCACAGACAAGTGAAAAATGGGCAACATACAGGAAGTGAGAAGGGCTTAAACCTAGGTGCTACAAAGTATGACAATGTCCACAGAGATTAGAGGGTTGTATTTGAATTACTGTAGAAGAAATAATATTTAGTGATACATTGGCAGTTGGAAATACTGAGTGGCAGTTCAGAAAAAAAAAGATTTATTCTGATAATCAAAGTGATGCTAGCTGAAGCCTTGGCATTATATGGGAGCATAGTACAGTGGTGCCTCGCATAAAGAACGCCTCGCACAGCGAACACTGCACACAACGAACTTCATTTCATGATTCATACAACGAACTTCGTTTCACACAACGAAGTCGCCCGAGCTTCCACGACCGCTTTGCCCGAGCTTCCACGATCACTGCCGATGTATTGCATCCTTCCGCGCAGGCACTGCAGGCAGTCGTTAGTCACTGCGCTTAACTTAAGCACGTATCGCGGCAATCGTTCTTCATTACGAATTAAATCACGCACGTATCACGGCAGTCGTCCTTTTAAGTTAAACTCAATACACTGTATCCGGATTCAGCTGAAGCAAACAGGATCAACGATCTTTACTCCGATACTCTTGTCCGTTATTTCCGGCAGATGTTGGAGAAAAGAGAAAAACAAACGACTTTGGACAGGTTTTTCATGAAACCATCGGCCAAAAAGCAGAAAATGGATGAAGATGTGCAAGATTCGGTAGACTCTACTTAGTCTGTCTTAAAATTAAAAAAATGTGTGGTTTTTTTTAAAAAAATTATGTTTTTAGATGTATCTAAATAAAAATAATAACAAAAAATTTATCTTTTTTTATGTCATCTTAGCATATTTTATGCTACAGAATGAATTATTTTTTTAACATGTATTGTTATGGGAAAACGCGTTTCACATAACGAACTTTTCGCATAACAAACTTGCTCCTGGAACGAATTAAGTTCGTTGTGTGAGGCACCACTGTATGTACAAGAATAAAAGAGATCATTGGGAAAGAATCATGCTCACCTATATTTACTGCATGAATACAGAGAAAGAAACTGGGATGGCTAGGCTCTCATCATGAAAAACAAAGGAAGGGCTTCTAGCAAGTGCCTAGTAAGTTTAATTTGTTCAATTTATTATTAAATATGATGCTCTTAAGAAGGGAAGTACTTGCAGTATCTAGTATCACTTATGGATGAAAAGGATGAAAACTGAGAAAAATTCATTGGGTTTTTTACCTTGAAAGAAGAATTATTTTAGAATGGTGAGAATAGAGGTCCAGTAGGGTCAACAGAGGGATTCGGGAATGAGATTTGTAGTGGTAATTAGAGCAGTAGGGTAGACTTCATTGAGAGGAGGTTGAGCGAAAACTTGTGAGAGATGATGGAGGAAACTAAGTCAATATTAAGGGAAGAAAGTATTTTATGCAGAGAAGCAGCAGATACAAAGCTCTGAGCTGGAGAATGGTGTGTTTGAGCAACAGGATGAGGAAGAGGGAGAATAATAGGAGAAGGGTCCAATGAGGTTATTGGACCTTGTAAGCCATCACAAGGACTTTGAAAGGACATCCTAAGCATCTGCTCTAGGAGAGCAGCACTTTGATATTTTCTTTACCCCCAACATGAAATTAATCTATCATGTTTCATACAATTCAGATAAACTTCAAGCTTACTTTTCATAGGCTATTTCTCTTTGCAACAACATCTGGAAAGATAACCAACACAAAGAGGTAATATTATATAACCAATACAAAGTGAGGCAAGATTCTTTATTGAAGAGGCAAGGTTAAGCTATGATGAACAATTTGTAGTCCTTTCACTGGAATTCATAGAGTGAAGTAAACATTTTGTTGTTCAATTGTCAATTTCTGATTATACACATATCATCTTAATCAAAAATTGAGAATTCTTTTTAAACAACTATTTCTAAAAGAGCAACTATTTCTTAAGAACTTTCTCCCTTTTTCCCTTTGCACATCCTTTGGTGAATGTGCTAATGAGATGTATTGAGGTCTTGAGGTGTTTCCTCTCTAAACTGTCGGGAGACCTCAGTGTGGAAATTATGATGACTATTTAAGTCAGATTGGCCATCTTAATGGGCCCTAAATCATTGGGATAAATGCAAGTTTTACTCATTTTGGTTAAGGGTGGATTTGAATGTTTTGTTTGGCATAATCCTTAGGATAACTCAATACTTGGCTAATTTTTCAGCTGGGTTTTTGGTAGCAGACCTAACCACAGAGATTGCTGACTGACTATAACAAATGTAGAGCAAGGGGGTCAAATAAAGGAATGCCATTGTAACTAACTCTTTTATATTCAACGTGAATACATTGGACTGGTAAAGAATTATTTTTGTGTCTAAATAGGTCACTGGCTTTATCTGATATTGTGATATTTAAGGTTTTCCTCTTCACCTCCATAATTAAAGCTTCTTGCTTCTCCTATTTCATGCACATCAATTATTCTCTGATTTTGCCACAATGCTCTACATCAGTGGTCGGCAAACTCATTAGTCCACAGAGCCAAATATCAACAGGACAACGATTGAATTTTCTTTTGAGAGGCAATTTTTTTTATACTTAAACTTCTTCTAACGCCACTTTTTCAAAAAAGACTAGCCCAGGCCATGGTATTTTGAGGAAGAGCCACACTCAAGGGGCCAAAGAGCCGCATGTGGCTCATGAGCCACAGTTTCCCGACCACTGCTCTAGATAGAGCACAGAGAGAAAGGGTTGCATTAAGTCTGATTTCACTGTTCTGTGTCATTCTCTGATAAAAAAAAAAAAAAAAAAAAAAAAAAAAAAAAAAAAGTCTATAAGTGGGAGGTTCATTTCCTTTTTTTTTTTTTTTTTTTTTTTTTTTTTTTTTTTTACGAACTAGTTGTTTAAACATTCAAATCAACCCCTAGTCTTGTGAAAAATTATCCATGTATGGAATATCTTAGAAAGGCTTTAGTGAGATTATCAAAAACTGTTACTTCTCATTAAAAAAATTCAAAACACTAAGCAGCTGTGCTTTATCTCTGGGACAGGTGGAGGAAGATAAGGGGATTGTATTTATGTGTATTTGGGATACAGTATGTTTCAAGCATCCTTTTGGTGTCAACCATCTGTCATTAGGAGCATATTTGAATATACTAGTACATAGTTGACTTCTTGTTGGTACAAGAGATGAAAAGGTTTAGCATTTTATGAAACTGAATTGAAAAATCCTGGCAAGAAAATACTTTTTTTTTTTTTAATGAAAATCTATCTTTCTGTGCACATATATTTAAAATGTCACCTTAAAATAACTATCCGTAGTCTCTGTATTTCTTCTAGCATCAATTTTTAAATGCTTCTAAGAAATGGACATATTGTATTGTATACTGCAGCAATGTTGTTGAGACTGTCTATGGCTGTGGTTAGCAAACTGTGGCTCGAGAGCCACATGCGGCTCTTTGGCCCTTTGAGTGTGGCTCTTCCACAAAAGACCACGGCCTGGGTGAGTCTATTTTGAAGAAGTGGTGTTAGGAGAAGTTTAAGTTTAAAAAATGTGTCTCTCAAAAGAAATTTCAATCGTTGTACTGTTGATATTTGGCTCTGTTGACTAATGAGTTTGCCGACCACTGGTCTATGGAAAGGCTAGTATATGATAAATAAAAACAAAACTTTTCTCTATTATGAATGTCTCTTTTTGTACTTTAAGAAACTTTTATCATGTAATTTCTAATATACATACTTAGGTATTTCCCAAACAGTGAAAAATAGATTGTCTGGGAAGTGTCTTCATATGGTGTGTGACCTTAAGCCTTGATTCTTAAAGTGTTCAAATAAGAGCTATACTTCAACTCCTATTATATTTTTACATGTGTATTAAAGTGTTCCTTCTTTATTTCTCACATATAGTCTGAGGGAGTTATGAGGAATTACACAAGATAAAATAACATTTTATTGACATTATTGTTCTTATTTAAAATTTTATCTTCAGTTTGCTTGGTATTTCTTATTAGTCTAAGTTGGATTTGCATGAATTTAAGGTACAGCTGACTTTAGAATGAAGTAAGAGTGATAGTAACCCTCTTTAAGGAGTGATTTACATATGAAAGCATGTTCAGATTTTTCTGACGGCTGGCATGGGATGCGCACAGGCACTAGAGATTTTGATCTTCTGTTCAAGGGGGTGTTAGCACTAATGATGCAAAGATCATATACCTTTGTCCTGTGAATGCCTCTGCAACAGAGCTGCAGGTGAGTCAGGTCATTGCTTCAGTGGTTCATGATGTTCCCAATGAGTAACTTTAATTCTGAGGAGTCTGGGGCCAAAGTGGTAACAGTGACAGTATTAGGATATGTCTATCCTCATTTAAGCACCTTTCTCACATAGTGCCTCACAGGGGGCAGAGTGGACCTAGAAATGCCTTCTCATGATGTGAAGAAAGCAGCCTCTTTTGTTCAGTCAGACTCATTGCTGGGAGGACTACCTGACAGGGTTCTGGTGCCTCCATTCATCCACTGATTCTTTCTCCTAAACCTGCAGAGCGGCCTCAGTATACCTCCTAATGCACAGGCCTATTCAAAGAAAAAGAAAGCCAAATACAACAACAACAACAAAAAAACCCACAAAAAAACCACAACACACCTCTTCCTTAGTTCCAGGGCACCCCACTCACCTTAGTTGCTTCACTTGTAAAGTGTGCTTGATCATACCTGCATTGAAGGGCTGCTGTGAAAGATAAATGAGATGTGTACAATATACAGCCTTAAATTTGTGATAATATGTATCTATTTTAATTATTATCATCATTTTTATAAAGAAATCAGAGAGGTCCATCTTTCATTTGATCTGAACCTGCTGACCTCTGAATGCACTGCCTTGGCTTCCAGTGTGTCTGCTGCCCCCCTTCTCTGACGTGGACTGGTTTGAGATTCAGGGTAAGACTTTGTGACAATCATGTTCCCGGAATGAATTTCACCAGCTCCCAGAGTCTCTGAGTCTTCTTTCTACTGAATGGACCGTTTCTGCCCCAGTTATTTCTGACAGAGCAAAAACATAGGGGGCCCTGCTAGTGAAGTGCTGGTGTCAGATCCTGTCAGTCCTCACCAGTTCCAGTCCTTGTTGACACAGGCACTCAGTATTCTCATCTGTGAAATGGGGGTGAGGATACTGACAGGGAGGTGGTGAGGATTCAAAGAGGTAGATTATGTTAGATACATATTAATAGCACAGTGCCTAAAAGTTCACTAAGTGGCATGTATCATTATCACCATAGTCATCATCCTGTTCTCTATCTAGAAGTAACTTCTATAACTTGCTTCCCAGCTCTGCCAAGACATCTTCCTCCCATTCAGTTTCAGCTTTTGGTCTGAAATAATTATATAGACCAGGTCATGGATTACTCTGCAGTGATTAATGTCAACAGTAATCTCATATTTATGTGTCACCTAGTTCCCTATTACTAGGGTACAGATTTGACCTTATTAGCCGTTAGTTGAATGACACTGAAACCAGATGATAAACTAAGCAGAATATGCCTTTACTGAGTTAAAGGGAAGTCTGGAAGTTTGTTTTGCTTTTTTTAATTTTAATTTAAATTATTTTTTGTTTAAAATATTACATAAGTATACTTCCCCCCCATTGACCTCTTCCTGGCCATCCCCACCCCCCAGCACATGCCCTCACTCCCTTTTCCCTGTCTGTGTCCATTGGTTAGGCTCATATGCATGCATAAAGGTCCTTTGGTTGATCTCTAATTCCCTCACCCCCACCTTCCCTCATAGGTTATACAGTCTGTTTGATGCTTCTATGACTCTGGTTCTATTTTTGTTTTGTTCATCAGTTTATGTTGTTCATTATATTCCACAAAAGAGTGAGCTCATGTGGTATTTATCTTTCTCTGACTGACCTATTTCACTTAGCATAATGCTCTCCAATTCCATCCATGCTGTTGCAAATGGTAAGAATTCCTTCTTTTTTACCGCAGCATAGTATTTCATTGTGTAGATGTCCCACAGTTTTTTAATCCACTCATCTGATGAGCACTTAGGCTGTTTCCAAATCTTAGCTGTGAACATAGGGGTACACATATCCTTTCTGATTGGTGTTTCTGTTTTCTTGGGATATATTCTTAGGAGTGGGATTACTGGATCAAATGGAAGTTCCATTTTTAATTTTTTGAGGAAACTCCATACTGTTCTCCACAATGGTTGCACCAGTCTGCATTCTCACCAGCAGTGCATGAGGGCTCCTTTTTCTCAGCATCCTCACCAGCATTGGTTTTTTGTTGATTTGTTGATAGCTATTCTGACAGGTGTGTGGTGATACCACATTGTTGTTTTGATTTGCATCTCTTGGATGATTAGTGACTTTGAGCATGTTTTCATATGTCTCTTGGCCTTCTGCATGTCCTTTTTTGAAAAGTGTCTATTGCTTTGGTTTGTTTTTTTTTTTTAATATATTTTATTGATATTTTACAGAGAGGAGGAACAGAGAGAGAGAGAGAGCTAGAAACGTCAATGAGAGAGAAACATTGACCAGCTGCCTCTTGCACACCCCCTACCGGGGATGTGCCCGCAACCAATGTACATGCCCTGGACCGGAATGGAACCCGGGACCTTTCGGTCCGCAGACCGACGCTCTACCACTGAGCCAAACCGGTTTCGGCTATTGCTTTGGTTTTTAACAGGAGAGCTTATCTTAGCAAATTAACTGAGTTAATTTTTATTGGTAGTTTAATCACACAAGTGGCCTTTATTTCTCTTCCTATTCTTTAATGTTAATTGCTTTTTGAGTATAGTCTGCTTATATTGTATGCAGGCTGTGCATGTTCTTGTTATATTCATGGTCTGAATGAGCTTTTAAAAAGAACTCTGCAATCTCCAGGTAAGTGATAGTATCATGAATTTGATATGCTCTATTGTAAAATTCCATGAAGCATCTTGCTCTGATGAGTTTGGCTGTGCACTGACAGGCAAATAATGCCCTCCAAGTACACAGTGTTCCTGTGTTTTAGAATATTATAGTTTGAGGCTTATTTGTCCTTTTTCTAAGGCTATCTCAGTTCTTTTTTAATGAGTTGGGGGGTAGGAAAGTTAAAAGACCAACATTGAAAGCCTATATCAGATGATATTGTCATGTTCATTCCATAATACTGGGGCTCTCGACTGTTAAGAATAGTAATGTTTACATTAGATGAAAAATGTTTTATGCTATTGATTGGTGTTTAATTTATGTTAAGACATATGTAGCCGAAACCCGTTTGGCTCAATGGATAGAGCGTCGGCTTGGGGACTGAAGGGACCCGGGTTCGATTCCGGTCAAGGGCATGTACCTTGGTTGCAGGCATATCCCCAGTGGGGGGTGTGCAAGAGGCAGCTGTTCGATGACTCTCATCGATGTTTCTAGCTCTCTATCTCTCTCCCTTCCTCTCTGTACAAAATCAATAAAATATATTTAAAAAAAAGGCATATGTAAAGTATTTTACAAATGTATTTCCTCTATTACTTTCATAAATTCTTTAAAAATATACCTTTGGTGTGTGGTTGTTATAGAAAATTATATTTTCAGTTCTTGAAATATATATTTAATGAACAATTATTTTTTGAAATATTTCCTAAAGCCACTGAGACCTGGCTTAAAGTAAAAGTTTTGACATTGGAAAGCTTGGAGTGAAATCTGGATGTCTTTATATTTATGTGTGAATTTTGTTTGTTGCCAGTGGTAACTATAGAGAATTTTCCCCCCAAATAGCACCTTTTTAATAACAATGGTGTCCCAAAATATACTGTGGCATAGCTTTAAACTTGATTAAGTCTGTCTTGGACTCCCCCCTTCTTCTCCCTGAGTAAATGGAAGAAAAGTTTGGCAGGCTCCATGCTGTGCACTTGATTGATGTCCAGAACATCTGAAGGACTTTTGTGTCCTGCCTGCTCTCCATGAGTGCATAATGTGTGAATACTTAAAGAAGGTCAGCCCTTATCACATTTAATCTAGGCCTGAAAGCAGATCAGCAGTGACAGTCCTACCCCGTCAGAAAGAACACAAATCATTCTCTCCATGCTGCAGACAAGTTGTGGGATATTTTCTCCCTCTTTTTACAAACCCTTCCCACTCACGGGGACCTTGGCAGGGCCATGAAAGCGGAGGGAAGACGTGCTCAGAATGATGTGTCCCTCGCTGGAGGGAGGAAGGGATTGTTTATTTGTAGTGATGGGATGGTCTTTCGCTGTGCAGCTGAAGGGAGCTTCGGGTGGTTAATGACCAGTGATGTGGAATGCTGCAAATGAGGACGGGTGAGGAGGCAGGAGGCAGCCTGAGAGCGGGCTGAAGTTGTGGTCTTTGTAAACTCCAAAGTCAGGAAAGATGTTTCTGTACAATTGAGTTCTAGTGTTCTCCGCCTACCCCCCCCCCCCGCCCCCCAAATAGGGAATAACTTTTTATATCGTTACATTAAGTGTACAGCCAAAATTCAAAATCATAAAATGAAAATTTCTGTACAGTTCCGAGTGCACTTTTCTACTTTTGGCACACCGAGCATGCAAGTTTGAAAAATATTTTAGTACAAAACTCTGGCATGGGAGGGACCTCAACTCTATAGCTTCCAATGGCAAGAAGGACCTGGCTGTTGTTTTTAGGTGTCTGTGTGATTGAATAGAAGTTTAATTAAAAAGTAGATGTTGATCTAAATAATATTAGCAGGGATGTTCAAGTAATAAAGAAATCCTTCTCGTTAAGGATTGTGAGGATATCGCTCCACTTTCTTAGATAAAAAGGAAAATATTTCTTATTGTACCTCAAAAACATTCCTAGCTCGTTTTGGAATATAATCAGCTGCAAGAAGGAGTTGCAGTCAGTTTACAGCATGTGCAATTACCTCCTTCAGAAATAAAAGCATTGCTTCCCTTGTCTGCAGGATCAAATCAAATCAGGCTGCACCCAACTTCTCCCTCCCCTCTGCTTTTCCAGCCTCAGTTCGCTGCTCTCTAGGCATCTCCAATCTCTCAGACTTTTGTGTTCTCTGCAAACACTGCTCTTTTGCTTACTCACAAATGCCTGTACTATCCGCTCTCTTAGCTTAGTCTTGCTTTGCCCTCCCTCCGCCCAGTGAATTCCTTCTTATCTCTGAAGACCTAGTTCAGATGCCTGTTCCCCACAAGTCCACTCCCCACCCCCCATCGGCGTTAATCTTTGTTTATCCACTGGATTTCCCATGATCCTTCCCTATAGCTGGCAGTTACTGTCTTGCATTGTCATTGTGTGGTTGTATGTTTGCCTTCCCCCATTCCAGGGTAAGGTTTTGTCCTGAACACAGGTACCATTCTTTTGAATATACATAAGTTTATTACAGATTTTTAGCAGTCTGTGTTTTTGAACAGAAGTTGAATTAAAAGGTAGATGTTGTTCCAAATAACATTAGTAACATGCACCTCATTGTTCAATACTCTAAAAAAAAACCAGAGTTTACTATTGACGCTAGTTCCTATGAGTTTGCTGTGCTATCATGCACAGGTCAAGAAATTAAAGAAACCATTACATTTTAGAGACATTTAATATCAAAAGCCATTAAATCTAATTGCATAGTAGCCCCTCAAAAAGTTATGATCTGCATTTTTTTAAAAGAAATATATTTTTCTACACAAACTTCTTACCTGTTATACAAAAATCTATACAGTTTTTATGCTGAAGCTAGTGCTGATCTGCACTTGAATTCACACTCTTAGCAAAACAATCACCTGGGAGCACACACATGCTCCACACACATCATTACTTTGTAATGTTCTCAGATCCCCTCACTAGACACAGTCCCTAATACAGTTTAAATACTGTATAAATACAAAAATCAGGAGATTGTGAGGCGGGGGTATGTGAAAGTAAGTTATGAATCAAAATGGTTAAAAAGATAGCGTAATTTAAAACTGTTTCATGTGCTTCTACTTCAATTATGTGAACATGTAATGAATAAAGTACAAATAACTTGAGTAAATAAATATTTGCTATTGAAAACTTTAAAAACCTTGACTTAACATCAGAAACACTTTGCATCTGTTAGTGTTCACAATGTTTGTGACAAGAAGGATCAATTTGGTAAACGTTACATTAAAGAACATTAGTGCTAACAAGGGTTTTGTGGGATTACTTTTTTATTTATTGATTGATTATAGTCTCACATAATTGTCCTTATTGAGAACTTGGGGGTCAACAGAGGTGGGCACAGACCCTTACCACCATCCCCCTCCCTGCAACATGGCAGGCGCCTGAACCTTCTCCCATTCTGAGGGAGGTCTCCTGCCCCCTGGGATTCTGTCAGAAGGCAGGAGAGTAGTGAGAATTGTCAGGAAATTGCTGACCATTTTCTGATATTCTTTTCTGAGCACTGTTGTTTATTTACTTGCTTAATTGTATAAAATCTTCACAGTTAGGTAATGAATAAACCGTAGAAGAGAGTTTAAATAATTTGCCCAAGATTGTACAGATAGCGTACAAAGTTCTCTCTGCTCCATAGCACAGACAGCACCAATCTATAATAAGTGGGTCTGTGTAAGAGCTCTACAGTGACATGTGGCGATAACATGTCCCATTCATACTGGTAGAGCGTCCTGAAGCCCTCCTTCATAATTCCTTGTTTTTCCTCTTGTGTATATTTTCAGATTGAGACCTTTCTCTTAATACTGTCTCAGAGCTTTCTTTGCAGCCTCATTTGGGGTGTACTTTAAGGTGAGAATGCTGAATCATAAGCAAATTGAGATCGTGTTGCTAAGCCAGATTTCTGATCTACCTTATAACAGTTTTATTAGATCTTTCGAGCCTCGTTGTCTGGAACCTAATTACGCATTTTATAGAACATTGTTGGCACCCAGCATATGTTAAACCATATAGGCAAAATGGAAAAAATTAATAGGGACAGGTCTTGAACTTCTTAGCATTGTAAATAAAAGAAAGAAATCTGTATTAACAAAACGTTTGACTCCGTGGAGACCTTTCTCCACACTTCCAATCTAACTTTCAATTCTTCTCACATACTTGGAAGTTTAAGTTCAGAGACCCATCATATATGCTGAAATCTGAAAATTTTAAAAACTCATCAATCCAGATATTTATTATAAAATTCATAATCCAAACTTGTTACCAGCATTCCGAGTTCTGCACAATCTGGTTCTCATCTTTCTCTCCAACCATTTACTAATAGGAACTGCCTGCTCCAGTAAGATTTTTCTTCGCATGCTGTTGCACAAATAAAACATTTAATCTCATCTCTAATCTTTGATCTTTCCTCTCATGCCCTTTATTCTGTATATATTAGTTATATTAGTTCAATTCATATTTCAGCATCCAGCTGTCCCTTCAGTGTTGGGCCTAGACTAACCCTTCTTTTATTCTGATTTCCCATCTTCTTTGAATTTATGATGAATCTATCATCTTTATGATTAATTTATCTTCATCATAAAACATCTTACATTTTTACTTAGTTCTTTCATGTACATATAAGAAGCTTATATTCCTTTTTCTGTGGTATTATAAATTTCTTGAGTGCATGTACTTCAGCAATCACATAGTACAAAATCAGAAATGGTGGCTGGTAATGAATTGTTTAGAACTGAATTAGGATTCCAGGAGGAGGGCAACAATCCTCTCTTTATGCTTTGGGCCATCTGTGGATACCCATACTGGGAGGTGTGAGCAAGGGGAGCTGTCCCATGTTTCAGCCATTCACTCCGCGACCAGAGAGCAAGGCTGGGTTCCAAATTGGCAGTGGAACCATGTTGTGATGTGGCTCTGAGCCCAAAGCAGAAAGTTTGAACAAGAGATTCTCTTGCTTGATTTTTTTGTCTGCTTTCCCACATGTGATCCCTCTCCTACTAATCACTCTGATTCATGTTAGTGTGCCTCAGTCTCCCTTCTTAGCTTCAAGGGATTGGATAAATGATACTGAAAGACTACCTCATTTACCACCCCAGCTTCCATTTTCCTGACATGTATGTGGCATGACTTCGGTAAAATACAAAATGTGTGGGTTCTTAAGCATAGGCTACTCCAAGATACCCTACAAGGTTAACAATGCCGTGTTTCTGTTAAATGTCATCTCATAAAAGTGTGAGGTTTGGATGTTGGGTTGATAGCAGTCTTTGTAATTGTTGGGCTAAGCTGGAGCATAGATTTGAGTGGCAGCTAGTACGGTAAGGCTGGGAGATGGCAGTATGTGTGCATGGAGGGAGGAGGTGTCTCTTAAAAATAAAGAAGATGGCAGAGATGTTTTTCCAAGGTAATAAATCTTAAAATATTAAGTAAATACATCTGATGACAACTGAGAGTTAATCATTACAGTATGTCTGCGGTCTCATAGTCATGAATCCTTAATAACGGCTTCTGTTTGTACCGCTCTGTGGTGACATTGCAGTTCTTACACATACTGGCAATTCATTTATATTTCTTGCTATTCTTTTATTATTGTCAGTTCTCAGAGAAAAAAGTTAAACCAAAAGTCTTTTAAAGTTGTTGTTTTTTTTGTTTTGTTTTTTGTTGTGTTTTTTTTTTTTTTTTTTTTTTTTTTGTGTGTGTGTGTGTGTGTGTGTGTGTGTTGAAAAAGGTCACCCAGAATATCATGGAATATCAAATTTTACAGATTGTTACATTTAAAATATAAAATATTGAATAACTTACAGTGGTCTTATTCACATAATAAGTGGTTAGTTTCACAGTGGTTCTTATTTTCTACATGGGAAAATTCAAAGTATAGCCACTTGAAATTAATTGATTAATGAGCAGCATAACTAAAACATTTTAACTTAAAAGATTCTTTAAGGATGGTGCATTGTAGGTGGCCCCTTTTCCTATCTGATTCATAAGCGTTTGCTTCATTATTTAAATGTACATACAGCGTGAGAAAACTGCCATAGCATGACACTTGATGTGCTGCAATATTTCCATTACCTCGTTAGAAAACAACCACCAAGTTTTCCTCCTTGTCCTTCTACAATTCCCCGTTAACCATGTTAGCAGAGAGAAACCCTTGAGCAAAGACTCAGTCTCTTTCATGACCTTAAAGGGTAGGTGTGTGATGCTTTGGAATCCCTTCCTCCCTGCCCTAGAGATCTGGGGGGTTTGGCGTGGCCAGTGCAGAGGGAGGCGCCTGCCTGAGCTGGCCCCTGTGTGGGCAGCTGGGCTGGGCGCTTTTCTTAAGAAAACAGTCCTGCTCAGGGTCCTCGCCGCCCTTTGTTGTCCTCCCCACGAGGTGATCCGGGGAAGCCTCTGTGGTGACAGCACCAGTCTGTAACAGGCTTGTCTTTCAAGGTCCTGTCTCGGGCTTGCTGGCAGGCTTGCCTGCGGCTCTGACGAGGGTGGCAGCAGAGGAGTCTCAGGGAAAGAAGGGAAAGGCAAGAAGCAGGAGGCGTCCCAGGCAGGTTGCATGCACTGCTCTCCTGCCGCAGTGGGTTGGCTGGAAGAACTACCCTGGCAGCTTCACATTTCCTTGCTCATCCTTCTGTCTATGCACACGAGGGGTAAGAGGACCGGCGCCCCGCAGGGCGGTGCTGACAGGGGCCTCCGTTAATGTCTGCTGTTGTGGCTCTTATCACAGAACGGGAAGTTCAGGGCAGAAGTTGAATGGCTACAGGTTTTCAGACCCCATCCTCCAACTGCTCTGTAATTTAACTAGTTTTTTTCTCTATTAGGGCAAAGCTTTCTAGGTAGTGTATTAGGATATTTTTAAAGGGACTCAAAGTTTCTGCTTTCTCTAGCAATTAAGAAAAAAGTGCAGCCCACTTTTGGAACTTTGATTATAAAGTTGGTTGTCAGCATACTGTCACAGTTTATATGGGGAGAATTTAAGAAAATAACACTAATAAACTTTGTTTTGATCATTTTAAGTTGGACACTGTTAGATTTTTATAGATTAGCTATTTAACTTTGAAGTTTGTTTGAATTTTTATATGGATGCATGGAGTAAATCTCCAGTTTTATAATAGCAGTAATTATAATTTGTGAATATGTCAGAATTTATGCACATGTAAGAACAGGGTTTGCTTAGTGATCATTTTGTCCAGAAGAATTATTTTTGTATAAAATTGACTAAAGGATAGCACAATTTTTTAAAAATAAAAGAGTAATTATAAGAATATGTGGAGTATTTTCAAGTTAGAAGAAAGACAACTTGATGAACATGAAACAACTGTCTGTGATAGTGATTTGCAATGAGGGAGTCATTGCAAGGTTGGAAATAAAGAGAAAATGGATTTATAAAATTAAGCCAGGGACAAAGGTACCACGAGAGATCAAAATACACTGAGAGTTCAGCCTCACGTACTTGCAAATGCATTTTACAGAACCAATTGGCGATGTTATTTATTTAAAAAGTATGTATTGTCAATTGGCATGTACTTTTGATTGGCACTTATAAGATTAATGTTTTCGTAACCACAAAGAACTCCATGACACTATTGCAATATTGTTTTTTTATGGCTTGGCTATGGGAGATGCTTTTAATTTCTGGTCTAGACAAATGTAGTTCAAAGGAGTTTTTTGTATTTATCTGAAGGAACAATGAGTAGTTCATTTATGGTTTGATAGTTAATTTTCAAAAAAAAAAGTTATTATCTAATACTTTGTAGAAGAGACTAGAAAGACCTTAGGGTAACTATTTCTTAAGAATGTTTCATGAGCTCAAAGCATGATATATGGGAAGTGTAATTCTTATTCCTATATTCATGCTATATTATTTCTTGATTGCCTGAGGTAACTTTTTACATTTTCTTACCATTTCCCTGGAAACATGAATACCTAGTTCATTATTGAGATATGTCAATAAAAAACAAAGAGGCCATATACTAGTAAAGACTGAATCTTTGAATCATAAAAGCTAGGCTTGGAAGGGACCTGAAAATAATAGATAGCTGCTTACTTTTTCAGTAAGGAAGTTGCTTCCCTCCATGTCACATAGCCTTTTTGACTCCTTGTTCAGGGCACTTTCATGTGTGTATTTGTGTGTAAGTATATGTTTCTACTAATTTATTCCGTAACATAGTGTTTAAGAATATGATCCCTGGGCCCAAGATCCCTGGGTTTGAGTCTTAGCTCTACCACTTAGTAGATGTGTAAATTCAAATGAGGTATCTTATTAGTTTCTCAATTTTCTCAGCTGTAAAATGGGGATAATAATAATATTTTCATAGGGTTGATGTACATTGTATCTGGAACATATGATTAGTATTATTATTAATAATATTAATTTATGCAGGAATAGGAGACAACCAAGCTGGAAATGTAAATTGAGATAAAAATTCAAAAGAAGCCCATAGCTTCTTTTAGTATTATTAACATAATGAATCTCAATATGTATTCCTGCCTTTGTTAACAATGAACTTTTAATTTTTTGGGGGGGCGTGATTTCTGTACCTATAACTTTTTATAAAAAATAAGCTTCATGGTTCTTATGCTTTTTTCCTGATGAAGAAAGAATGTGCTATAAGCAGAGACCATGAGTTTAACCAAGAGTAAACAACTTTAACTATCAGAGTCAAATATTCACTGACATCTTGTAATGCTTTGCAATCATTACTTCTGCATATACTTCAGGGAGAGTGATGATCACAAAAATAGATAAATAAGAAGCACAGACAAGTGAAGTGGTCATGACTCTTAATTGAATGACAAAGCCAAATTAATATTCTGAACTTAATTCCATATTTAAAGTAATTATGTTTAAAAATGACAACTTGAGACATTTGGAGAATATGAGGTGCAGGCTAATTAAAAAAAAACTTTTAAAGTAGATATATGGAAACCTAAACGTTCTATATGGAAGAAATATGTATGCTAGTGCCAAGTCACAGTCAGTGGAAAGACCTCTTCCCACTTGGAACAGAGTAGCTGGGTTGACTTATGTGTATGTAGGGTGATTCATCAGCCTAAATCTTATCACTGCTTAAATCTTATCTTCAATGTTTTACTTGAGGAGACACAGGCTTAGAAAAAAGGAAGCAAGGGTACACCTTGATAGATGCATTGAACAATGTGTTTTGTATATTGGTACACTGTGATTGCTTCAGAAATGCATTTTTTTTAAAGGTAGGGATTGTGGAATGGATAATTGCCGTCTTGTTTAAAAGTGAAAATATGAACTCTAATGGTGAAAGTTTGTAGTTCTCATTTCTACTTAAAAATGTACTACCCTGCTTCTTACTTTTCAAAACACAGAAGAGAATCACAGGAAATTATAATAAATACAGTGCAAACAGTATTAAAGCACCATTTTGGTGACTACCAGCCTTCTTAATTCTGCTGAAGGAATTTAGTGAGGATGGAAATGTGATGGATTGACAGACCTAAAAACTAAAGGACTCTTTCTGTTTGTTTGCTTTTATAACACTTTGGTAGCAATAATGTGCCCTTCCTGGCATGGATGGGCCTCATGTTCTGGGATTTTAAAAGGTGAGATATTTATTTAGCTTTCTGTTAAATGTATATGTGAAAATTTCTACAATGTTTTCCCCCTTAAATTCAGGGTAGTAAATTATTATAGCAATCAGATAAAGATCAAAATTGGCAGCCAACTTTTTCCCCCCTTAAGATTAGGACTAATTCTATGCCAATAAAGAGTTATAGAAAAAATAGGTGAGATAGGAAGCAGATCTTTTTAAATACAGAAAATCCCCAAATCCAATGAATAAAAATAAGTCCCCATCTTTATGGTTCTTACGTTTTTATATAATCTAGAATTTTACATCCTGCCTCTTCATTGCCTGGTCATATTCCATAGATTTTCTATTGAAACATTTGTTTTTGACCTGGTTAACACTAATTTAGATTCAGAAAAATAAGAGTTATTAAATATTTTAAGTAGAATTAGGCAAATAAGGAATGCTGCAACAGGAGGATAACAAACATAGCTGTGAATGTGTAGTTTCAAAATTAGAATGGTAAATATTGCTATAGGGCATGGTTTTTGGTAATATTTTAAGTGAAAAATGATCTGTGTTACCATATGGCAAAATACAGTGAAAATCTGAACTGTTAGACCAACACAGCTGTTACATGTGTAAATGCAGTTCTGTGTTAAACTATTTTCTACTGCAGCTCTTCTGTGGCACTTTCAAAAATTAATCTCAGCCTATTCATCGGTAAAAGCTGCAAGTGGTGGTGAGCATCACAGATGTAAGAAATTTGATCTTTGTGGTAATTTACCTAGGAGGGAAGTGACTAAACTGTAGTTCTCAACTTAAATTCTGCAGAGTGGACTTGGTAATGGGTATTCACATAACTGTTTGGTGCAAACTCAAATTATTTTGTTTTGCTTTTTTTTTATGAGAAGGTAGTTTATGTTCTTTAACAGTGGTGGAAACCATTTGTGTAAGTCATGTTTTTATGTGTGTGATATCTCTCTCTATATATATACCAATATATGTGTGCATACATAATTTTTGTCTTTAAATTACAAGTACTGAAGGCTTCTGGTTAATACCCTATTTCCCCAAAAATAAGACAGTGTCTTATATTAAATTTTTTCTCCCAAAGTTGCGCTAGGTCTTATTTTCAGGGGATGTCTTATCTTTCCATGTGCTAGATCTTATTTTCGGAGGATGTCTTATTTTCGGGGAAACACAGGTAATAGTATTAGAATGATCTGATTAATTCAAATTAGGTGTTTATTTTTAAATTGTAAGCCAGTTGAATCTAGAATAACATTTTATAAATCCTTTACTGTCTTAATTGACCATTAATTATAGGAAAATGTATTAATCAGCTAAGTTGTCTATTAAAGCTTTCCTATGGCTACATTTTAGGTCCAGATGGACCCTGTTGGTCTTGATTATTACACTTTTTTTTTTCATCTGTAAGCTAATTACATTGTTGTCTTTAATATTTTTTGTAAACTTTTAATATTAAAATATCTAAGGGTGATTTTGTGACTATGTACTCAGAATAACTTATTCCTATTTTTAGGCCCTACCATTTTTTTAACCCTGGAGAACTATGGGTCTTGGATTAATTTCTCTGCTTCAATATCATCTCTATCACATTCCTTTGATATTGTGATATTGATACCGAAACTTAGAGAAAGATGTTGAATGACGTCTAAAGCAGTGGTTCTCAGCCTTCCTAATGCCACAACCCTTTAATACAGTTCCTCATGTTGTGGTGATCCCCAACCATAAAATTATTTTCATTGCTTCTTCATAACTGTAATTTTGCTTCTGTTATGAATTGTAATGTAAATGTCTGTGTTTTCTGATGGCCTTAGGTGACCCTGCTAGAGCCGCTGCTGTAGAGCCTAAGACCCGAGGGACTTTTTAAAACACCACGGGACTGTCCCGCCAAAAGCGGGACTTCTGGTCACCTTATGGTCGGGGGGTCCCCACAACATGAGGAACTGTATTAAAGGGTCTCGGCATTAGGAAGGTTGAGAACCACTGGAAAGGAAAGCTTATGAAGACACAGATCTTGGGGGACCCAGGGGCCCTGAGTTCCTTCCATTCGTCTGTGTCCCTGAGGATCTTTATGGACATTCGCCTCTTTTCCGTGTGTCTCTTCCCTTACTTCTGTTTAAAATTCTTTAATGGAAGCTGCTTGCATTTAGGACAAAATCCAGTTCTTTCCTTAATAGCTCATCTCACCACTTGTTGACCATCAGCTACGTAGATCTTTCCTTTCCAAGATGACCCAAACCCGTTATCCCTCAGGTGTTTCCCACATGCCATTTCCACAGCACGGAGAGTGAATACAACGTAAATGCAATTTGCTTATCTCCTCTGCTTATTCACTTAAATGTCAGGTAAAGGTTTTCCCTCACAGTTTAAATTAAATGCGATCCCTTGCATAATCCATTGTCCATCTGATTTTTCCTGTATAGTACCTGTCATGGTTTATCATTATACCTGCCACTCTCTTCCTGGAAGCTCAGCTTCTCGGAGGAAAGCACTGTGTTCATGGGCGCCGGTGCTGTGTCTCCCGTACAGGGCACAGAGCGTGGTGAATAGAGGAGTCTGTGTCTCTGGATGTGCTCATTATTTTGCACCTGACCAAAAATAGTGTCTGCGTTCCCTGATTTTCCAAGACCATTGTTTGCTTCACTCTCTAGAGTTAACATAAATGTTTCACTGTCTCTAACTTTTAATTTTTTTTGGAGATAGAATTTGATTGGCTGCTGACCCTTATAGTAATCAGATGTAGCCCACTTGGGATATGTCTTCACTCAATACCAAGAGGGAAAGAATTAGGCACTGTGGCTAAGGGACGTTTTTCTTGAAAGAGGTTCTGGATTAGGTTGACAATCAAAAACATCTAAAACAGTTGCTCCTGACATTTATGATAGGAATCTGAATTCTTCCAGTACTCTTTGGTTTATAATGAATTCATATTGGCTATGAAGTGACTTATTTACTAGCTATGTGTTTAGAAATATTATAAAAAACACTTTAATATTGTTACTTGGACTTTGGTATCCAGGAAATGTTACTATGAAAAATAATGGCAATGTAGTTTGGTAGTGTCTACAGAAATATTTTGACAGTAAACAAAGGCATATAGGATTATTGAAATTCAAGATATCAAGGTACACCATATTGGCAAAAATAATATATGAAACAAGTAGCCCATTTACTTGGCAGTCTTTAGTTCTGTCAGATTGTTGCACACAGTTTTCACTCCTTTATTAAAACAGTAGTTGCAAGCCTTATGTCTCAGGAAGAACATTTCATAAATTTTGCATCAGAAACCTTAACAGGCTACAGTTTTGAGACTAGCTGTTTGTACATCTTTCATTTGATTTTTGGAACTTAATATCTGAAACTGTTTTAGACCCTTCTAGAATCCTGAGTAAAATTACTGTACATATCTAGCTTTTTTTTAGTTTTTTTTTTTTTCATTGTCTAGCGCAGTGTTTCCCAAACTTCTCTCATGATGAGAATCACCTGGTGGAGTTGTTAAAACACAGATTCCTGAATCCCAACTAAGAAGTGCTAAACTAGAATTTTTGGGAACATATAGGTAAAATTGTATACTTAACTAGTGCTCTAAGAGCACTTATACAGAGCACTAAGTTAGGTATGCAATTTTACCTATATGTTCTCAAAAATTCTAGTTTAGCACTTCTTAGTTGGGATTCAGGAATCTGTGTTTTAACAACTCCACCAGGTGATTCTCATCATGAGAGAAGTTTGGGAAACACTGGGCTAGCGTTTTACATTTGTCTTATTTTTCCCCATTTGACCCTCCAGCCATTTTCACCCGGGAAAGCCCCCAATGCCCCAGTGCCAGTGTCTATTGGATATGCTACTATGCATGCATACAAGTCCTTTGGTTGCTCTCTATCTGCCTCCTATCATTTGTCTCTGAATCTATTCTTGTTCATCAAATTATGTTGATCATTATATCCCACATATGAGTGAGATCATGTGATATATGTCTTTCTCCAACTGGCTTATCTACAATAGCTTTTTAAAAAAGCTATGTGCAGAAAACTGGCTTTAGTTCATAGGTTTTTTACTGCCTGATAGTATCCTGTGGTACATAATGTTCCCAAATTCATCTTGGTTTCTTCACAATTTTTATGGGAGTTTTACGTGTAAGGAAATAGTGACTTAAATCACGTTTGCATCAATCATTCAACTTCTGTGATGTGGGAGCTGCACTGATGAGATACCAGCCAGATGTGTGACAATTTAATATAACAAGGCATCTTAAAGTTTTTCTGTTTTCTTTCAAATAGAAGGTATGCCAAGGCCCATAGCGTGCAGCTTCAGGAAAGCTAAAGACAGGTTTGTTTTGCAAACTGCATGAAATCATCTTTCTGTCATGTTTGTGGGAATATTTGTGATCGAACTATGCCTTTGCTAAAGTGTTTAGCTTTATTTTGGTTTCTATTTAAAGGAAAATGAAGGCAATTTTGTTTATCAAGTCTGAAAAAATTTTGCCAATTATAGATGTACTAGTGACCTGGTGCACAAAATTTGTGCACATTAAAAGGGGATTAATTAGAGGAAATAATTTAATATTGCTGTTTGTCCTTTCTCTATAATAGAAGTGTCAGAGATGAAAGAAAATTAATAAAATGTATATGAAAACCTTCCTCCTGTCAGAGTCTGGGGCATGCCACGGGACCCAGAGTCAAGTCCCTGCCCACCCACATGCACCTCAAAATCATGTGAGACCCAGACCTGGCTGTCCCTCCACCCTCCATTGGACTAGATCCAGACCTAGCCTGTCCCACGCTTGTCAAGCCCTACCAGGCAGCGGGTGTAGCCACAGATCCCCTGGCCTGGCTCTAGGACAGGGGGTGTGGCCTGAGGTTCCCCAGCCCAGACTGGAGCAGGGGTGTGCCTTGAGGTCCTCCATCAAGCATCGCTAGGTGGTGGACAGGGCCTGAGATCCCCTGTTAAGCCCTGCTGGTTGAGGGGGCATGGCCTGAGGTCCTGTGTCAAGCCCCACCTGGTGGAGGGTGTGGCCACTGGGGCAGGAGGGCGGCCTGAGGTCCCCTAGCCCAGCTCCAGGACAATGGGAAGCGCACCTTGAGGTCCCCCGTCAAACCCTGTCAAGCAGGGTGTGTGGCCTCAGGTCCCCTGGCCTGGTGCTGGGGTGGGGGGTGCGACCTGAGGTCTCCTGTCAAGCCTCCCTGGGGCGGGGGAGGGCATAGCCTCAGGTCCCTGCTGATTGCTCCTTAAGGCTCCTTATGGGAACTTGGCCTCAGCTGTGGATGCAGCCATCTTTGTGATTGAGTGATGGGCAATTAGCATATTCCCTCTCTATTAGATAGGATATAATTTTAATGAGTATGTTCCTTTTCAGGGGGCTCAATCTCAACTGAATGTTTGTCGTCTTGGTTAAAGTTAATATACTCAATTGAGTATTGTTTTCAAATCCATTACAAAGTCTTTTTATGTTACTTTTTTTTTTTTAAGGTTAGTGTTATGAGAATAATAAGTTGAATTTACCCATAAATTCTTAGCTCATCTAAGTGAGGGAATGGCATCAGCTCTTTGGAGGAATAGCTGAGCGGGCTCGGAGCTTCACTTAGGCTTTGAAGTCAGCTGAGCAATTGAGGCTTGTGCAGTGACCTGGAAAACAGCAACAGGAGTTCCATGGTGACATGGGAACAGGAGGGACGGTGCCATCTATTGGAGGCTGCTAAACAAATTGCCTTTTTACTTCCACACATTCCTATACATCTTATACATAGCCACACACATATGTTTCTTATATATTTGTTTTCATAGGCTTATTACAGCTTATTGAAATCAGGGAATATCACTAAATATTTCCTACTTAATTTCCTATGCCCTGAGTGAAAACTTGTTCAAATTGGAGGCGGGGTCTAAAGGAAAAGGACCCTCTTGCTAAATCATGTGGCTTCACAGACATACGCCTCTCCCCCTATCCCCCTCCCCCCCATGGGCATTTCTAGATATTTGTTTTTGTCCTGGATTTTATGAATATATACTAAGCAGTTTATTCACAGCATGCATTTTAGTAGCTGTTATGAATATTATTAATCTATTCTACTTAGCCTCTTCTAGTGAAAAATACATTTTTCTGTCTTTTTTGTTGTTGTTAAACAGACTTAATGACAAACATCTTGCAAATTCGATTTTCATATATTTCATCTCTTTCTTATGCCCAATTTAATCTATCAAAGCCACACGTGGTAGAAGACATCTGTTCTTGAGCTTAAGCAGCTGGGTTTCATTTGTAAAGGTTTTGAGCAAATTTCGGTGCTTGCCAACAATAATATAGCTGTTGGCCAGTGTGTTTTCTTTGTGGCAGCTTGGTGTGGTGCAGCAGAAGAGCCATGATTTCAGGGTCAGGTGACAGGAGAGTTCTCTGCAGTGGTTGTGGGGGCACTGGCTGCCAGCTCGCTGCAGCGGCTGTCGCAAAGGAAGCAGCCTGTGAGCAGTGTACGATCCGTACCCTCCATCCATCGGAGAAGCAAGAGGTCCACAGTTTTTCTCATGTCCTGCTTCAGTGCATTTCCTACCTCAGAATCACTGTAGGTTATTTTGAAGATGCACTTTTCCTGTACCTCACCCCAAATCTTCTAAACCAGATATTTGGGAGCTGAGCTCAGAAAGCTGTAGTTGGTTAAGCTGCCCCCTCCCCAAGGGATTTGGTTAACCCCCAGATTACAGTTAATACATTTCAGTTCATTCTTTACCTACAGACAGAAGCTCTACCCCTTCCCTCTTCTTTTCTGACCAAGAAAAGAACCTATTTTATTGTCATGTATTTCGAAGCAATAGTCAGGAATTGACTTCAAGAGTAAGTTGCCTATATACTTTAGAAGATCTTTCATAAAGTATTACATCAGTAAGACTTATTGTTTAATAAAAGAGTCCGGACTATTAAAGTACTAGGGGCCCCGTGTACGAATTCCTGCACCTTGAAAGGAACAATGGGCCTTGAGGCTGTGGTGGGCATGGGGGCGGGTCTCGGCCCATCCTCTGCACCCCTGCCCGGTTCCTCCCTCTGTGGCCCTTATCCTGTCTGCCTGAAGCTCACTCTAGCTGTTGTTACCACTCCCACATGCCCACAGCGCCATCCCCACTCGCATTCACTGATGACATGGAGCATTGGAGCTGGCATTAGCAGCGGGTACAAGCAGTGGCTGCTGCTCCAATTGCCCCTCAGGAGAAGGGGAAGGTGGAGAAGCCCTCAGGAGCAATCGAGACTGGCACCGGGCTCCAGCAGCAGGTGCAGGGTCTGGCTGCAGGTGTGAGCAGGGCTGGTGCCTGCAGCAGGTGCGATGCCTGGCAGGACAAAGAATTTTTAGTAACCACCAGAGGCTCACCCTGATGACAGCAACTGGCACCCCACCTTGGTCTGGCGCTCCTATTCACCTGCTCCACCATCCTGCCAATGTCTATGCCTGCCATTTTCTGTGCTCTGCTGCCTGCTACCAACGCCTGCCCACCATGTTCTACTCATGCCCCCTGGTGGTCAGCAGGTGTCATAGCGACCAGTTGTTCGGTTTTCAGTCTATTTGTATTATGAGGGTTTTATATATTGTAGAAATTCGTGCAAGATAAGGCCTTCCTTCCCCTGGCGTCCCTCTGGTACCCAGGACCCGGGCTTCCCTCTGGCTGCCGGCTTTGTCAGGAGGATGTCTGGTCTAATTAGCATATTACCCTTTTATTACCATAGATTGCCCTATTAGTGAAGAAGGGATAATAAGTCTTAATATACTTAGAACAACCCAGGCATGAACTAAAGAATTTCTGGGACAGTGAAATAGAGATGAGAATCCAAAATTTCCTCTAAGATACACTAATTAAATAATCTCTGTCTCTAAATAGTAATTGGACACCTGAACGGCTCCTGGAAATTTTTCAGAGTTTAGCTCTGTGAACTGCCCTCAGAAAGCATCCTGTTGTTGTTCGGATGCTCCTGAGCCCTGTACCCACCTCCAGTTGCATTCAGTGTGTTATTCCTAATGAAAATAGCTTGCTTATGAATGCAACTTCTATTATCTCAACATATATCACACCTTTCTTATCACTACAATTCTATAACTTTCACTGGCTATTAAATATTACTGTGTCATAAACATTCTTAGAGGACTACTGTTTCAATATTAAGTTATAATTCCCCCTTTCCCCCCCCCCCCCATTTTCCAGATATAAGTCAATAAGTTACATTTACAAGAAAGAAAATAGTTTGTCTTTGTAGCTATTTATGCCATTTTGGGGACTGTTCTGGAAATAAACCAAGTTACTACTCTCTGCTTCTGCTGGAAATGCTCTGTGCCAGAATCCTTCCTACTCCAGTTTATCATTCTTGTGCTGGTTCTGAGTCCCAAACTGAGTTTTGCAGATAAACACTGTGAGGTCCAGGGCAGTGTGGAAATATATGCAGAGAATGTGTGGCTTTTGTGAGGACCCCTTCGGACAGTACTATGTAGTGACCATCTGCTGTTAAAGTGTCATTAACTAGAAATGTGCTTTTTACCTTACCTTTCTTTGGAAATTAGCACTCAAGATAGTCGCTTTAGGGAACACCTGCATTCCTTCAAGGGCTTGATTTAAAGTAAACACAAACAAATACACACACACACACACACACACACACACACACACACACTCACACTCACACACACCCCAGACCAGAAAATATAACATGAAGAGGATTCACTTGGGGCTGTCTTGTTCTATGATCCATGTCATTCATGTGCTGTATCTGCAGCTTTTTAAAGTGTCTGGAGGAAGCTCTGAAATGCAGCTGTCTTTAATGTACTGTGAACCTTGAAAAGGAATTTCCTTTCAAGTAAAAACGGAAGTAGTTTGTGTGTGAGATGATGGAGCTAGAGGTTTCTTTTAACTAGAAATGAAGTGTCATTATATAAACAAACATCTACACAACCTAACGTAAACCCAGTAGGAATATATGCTACTGGCACCCACACTTGTACTTAAAAAACTGAATTAACTTTGATGATCTCCTTGTGTTTTCTCATTTTTACAAGTGAGGAAAAGGAGGCATGCCGTTGTTAGAGGACTTGCCTAAAGTCTCACTGTTACTTCTAGAGCCAGAACCCGTACTTGGGATCCCAGAGTTTTAGTTTTTGTTCTTTGAGGAATGACATTGAAATTTGACTCTAAAGTTGCTATTTATGCTGAGCAGTTAGAAAGTCAAAACAAGGTCTTTGCACATAAACATGCTATTTAATAGAGAGGTTGCTAAAAAAAAACCACACACACACATCTCCACCACCAAGAATTAATAATTCACTATATGAATAAAGCTCAGAGCTCATAATTTCTGCTTTGATTTTCCTGTTTGTCCTAATACATACTAGTTTGTAAAAAGGACTCTATGACTATATTCAACCTAATTTAGGCTATCATAATTTGGTGCTCAAGGGAATGCAACTTATTTTTTTTTTCTGAGCCACGTTATCTTAGCATCTGAGGTGAAGAGAAGATTAAGTTAGAAACACATTTGAATTGTTTTCTAGGAAAAATATTTGCACTCTGCATTCATGAATGGATCATACTTATCTTTTTCCTCTTCTAAGTTTTCTTATAAATGTTAAGTTAAAGAGACTATGCAAAATATCCTATGTTGCTATCACTGCAAACAAGAAATGTGATCTGCAGCTTTATACTTTGAGCATGAATGTCAACACCGCTAAGATTTATTTCTTAGTGCTAAAGTTACAAGGTTATTCTTCTTTCCATTATAGGGTATCACTTATATTGAGATCCTTTAAATTTACACATTAGATTTAACCATTTGGGGCAGTTGCTATAGAATGTTTTAGAATGACTGATGAACTGACTTAACCACGTAAAATTTCTGTATTGTTGATCTTAAATTTTCAGCCTCTTCTTTGACTATTTTAATAGTAACTATGAATCCAGACTCTGGCTTTTGCAAACTGAATGAGAATACTTGGTCTTTTGTTCTGTGGCTTTGCTTTGGTTCTTATCTTTGCTACTTAAGGGGTGTTAAAAAATTGTTGAGGATTTCTTATCATCTTTTTGTATTTGCAGGATACTTGGAGCAAAATCACCCCCCCAAAATAAAAAGTTCTCTAATATTTTATTTTTCAGTCTAGATTGTTTATTATTCCTATGGCTTTCAGTGAATCATAACCTTATTATTTATAAAATAATTGAAAAGGTCAAGGGGTAAAAAAATGGCATTCTATTTTCTTAAATATATTTTTATTGATTTCACAGAGAAAGGAACAGGGGGAGAGAGAGAGAAACATCCATGATGAGAGGGAATCATTGATCGGCTGCCTCCTGCACACCTCTTGGTTCATAGATTGATGCTCAACCACTGAGCCATGCCAGCTGGGCAAAAATTGCCATTCTTATAGTTCTATATGCTTTGTGTAGATATTAATTATCTCATAGATAATAACTGGCATACTTCATTTGTGATTTTATAATTCACAAATCCAAAGATACAAATGTCAGCATTCTTATCTGTTAATTTGTGAATGAATGCATTTGTAGATATTAAGCACAGAGCAAGGTAGGGATACCTGCTCTTCTTCATATAAAAACACACATGGTTTTATAGTTTAATAGCTATAGTAATTACAATAGTGTGGTTATGATTTAAGGTAGAAGTAGAGCAATGGAACATAATAGATTGTGTCAAAGGGGACATTGAAGGTCACTGGGGACAGGTAGACTATCTGAAAAGTTAGCCTTATACCGTGCATAAAAATTAGCTCCAAGTATTTTAGAAAATTAAATGTAAAAATCAAACATTGGAAATGTTAAGAAAATAATAATAGCTGATGTTTCAGGTATTGATCTAATCATTTCACATATTTTAACTCATCAGCATTTCACACAATATGAGATAGGTGCCATTATTAGCCCCATTTTTAAAATGAGAAATGGGTTAGGAGAAGTTAAATAATTTTCTTAGATTACACTTTAATACATGGTAGAGTCTAGATTCAATTAAGATACCTGGTCCTTGTGTCCATTCCAATAGCATCTATACAATACAACATCTCTTAGATGAGAATATTTATATAATTTAATGTTTAAAAGCAGATGTAAAAAACTCAAAAAGTATTTTATAATTTCTTAACAGTAAATTTAATAATTGTTCAACAAAGTAAATCACAAATAAGATACTTGGAAAGCGTGTTGTAAAATGTATAACTGAGAAACTATTATTATTAGTTGTATGTAAAGAATGTCTTAAAAAATGAAAACAAAAAATACAAAAAAAAAGTGACAGGTGGCACAGAAAATCCGTTCCCAGAAAATAAAATGGAAATATAGGGGGAAAAGCTAACTAAATAGAGAAATTCAAGTTAAAATAATTTGAACTATAGTTTTAGTCAACAGATTGGCAAAATAACGAACAGTCTGAAATCATCAAGGTTTGGCAAGGATGTGCAGAAATGGAAACCCTTAATGACTGTTAGTTGGAATGTACATTGTTTCAACTGTGTTGAAGAGTGATATATCATTTATAGGTCTAGATAGTAATTATGTAAAAATATTCATAAGGTTAAGTAAAAGTTTCTTATATATGATAACCAAAGCACAAACAAAAACAAAAATGGATTTCGTTAATTTAAAAAAAAAAAAAAACACACACACACAGCTTTTGTGCTTCAGAGTACATCATCAAAAAGTGAAATAAGCCCTTGCAGAATGAGAGAATATATTTGCAAAAAGTATCTCTGTAATAAAAGCCCAGCAACCCTCACGGCAGAAGGACTGGAAAGACCGGTCACTCTGACACAAGGGACTCGGGGCCAATGGTGCAGCTGCTGCCAAGGCACTGGTTCAGAAGAATGCAAAGGTGGCCAGAGGGAAGTGCAGCTTGAGATGAAGGCTCTGTGGGACAAATTCAATCAGCTGGGCACCAAGATGATCATCACCAAGGCTGGCAGGTCAGGGCATCCCTCTCCCTGCTGTGATCCTCCCCACGTGGCACCCATCTTGGGCAGCGGGCTTTGTCCTGATCCACCCGAGTGAGGCTGAGAAGTGGGGTGGGGGTCCAGCTCTTTCTCTCTCTGAGTCCTGGCTCTAGTGACAGCAGCCTGGCACGCCGGGCCAGAGAGTACTGCTTGGGAGGCCAGGAAGGTGGCAGAGAGAAACCCTGTGGACCTGCTGCCTGACCAGCAGCCCAGGACCTGGCACCGCCACAAATGGACCGGCACAGAGCACACTGAGCTTGGGGGGAAGGCAGCTACCTGTGAGGGGCCTTGCCACCAGCCGGCTCCCAGTGGATCCCACTTCAAATGAAACTCGGTCTTTGGTTCCTTAGTTTAGTCTATCCTGGCTGAAGAGGAGCAGCTGGGCACATTTTGGGGGACAATTAAGGCTCTAAAACAGTGTGTTCTGTTCTATGGAGATTGCTATCCAGTTGTCTTTAGGCCTAAATTCCAGGTGATTGTGGGGCCTGGCTCTGCCACTAGGGCCCACGTCTTCCAATTGGCCTGCATTTGCTGTAAGGGCCCAAAGAGAAGAAGCGGAACATGTTTTTCAATGCAATGGATTTGACCAACAGACAAAGGCGAGTGCTGGGCTGTATCAATGTACACACAGAGACACCAGCTCTGAGTCTGCCTGGCCAAAGGAAGCTCAGGGCCTGTTTTCAGAACCTTCTGGTGGTTTCTGTTTCCTGCTGAGGCTCTCCTTCCTGGGAAGCCTGGGCTCCATGCTCAGCTCCAGCTCAGTGGGTCTTCTCCAGGCACACCCTCCCCCCCCCTCCCCCCCCTCCCTCCGGCCAACCCCACCCCTGATTGGACCTCCTAACCCTGATTGGGGGTGGGGCCAGCTGGCCAACTGCTTGCGGCCCCTCCCCCTGGCCCACCAGGCCCAATTGGCCCCAATTGTGGCAGGCCGGTGGGACCCCACCTGTGCATGAATCTGTGCACTGGGCCTCTTTTTATATTTGATAATGAACATGAATGTAGAGAGTATAAAGAACAATTAAAAATCAATAATAGTAAGGTAAATAGCCCTAGTTAAAAATGGGCAAGTATCTGGATAGACATTTCTCCAAAGAATATATACAGATGACCAATAGTCATATGAAAAAGTGTTTAACATTATTAGCTATTAGTGAAAATCAAAGCAAGACCACAATGAGATACCACTTCACCCACTAGAATGGTTGTAACACCATGTGTTAGTGAGAATGTGGAGAAATTGGAACCTTCAAACACTACTCCTGGGAATGTACAAAGGTGCAATTACTTTTGAAAACAGTCTGGCAGTCCTAAAAATGTTGAATATTAAGTTACCATATGACCCAGAAATTTCACTCCTAGATATATACCCAAGGGAAATAAGAACCTAATGTCCACAAAAACAAAAACAAAAAACACAAACAAACAAACAAATAAAATAACAAAAAAAAACTTATATACAAATGTTCTTAGCAACATCATTCATAATAGACCAAGTTAAGAGCAATCCAAAGGTCCAAATCCATAGATAAACAAAATGTATGTCTACATAGTAGAATATTATTTCTTAGTAAAAAGGAATGAATTACTGATACATACTGTAAGATGAATAAACTTTGAAAACATTATGCTAAGTGAAAGGCAGATACAAAGACCACATACTGTATTATTCTATACTAGAGGCCTGGTGCATGAAATTTATACATGGGAGTGGGTGTCCCTCAGCCTAGCCTGCACCCATTCCAATCTGGGACCCCTGTTGGGGGATGTCTGACTGCCTACAGGGATTGGACCTAAACGGGCAGTTGGTCATCCCTCTCACAATCCAAGACTGCTGGTTTCCACCGTTTGCCTGCCTGCTTGATTGCCTCTTACCACTTCTGCGTGCCAGCCTGATAACCCCATAACCACTCCCCTGCCAGCTCGATTGCCCCCAACTTCCCTCCCCTGCCAGCCTAGTCTCCCCCAACTTCCCTCCCCTGCCAGCCTAGTCTCCCTCAACTACCCTCCCCTATAGGGCTGGTTCCCCACAACTGCCATCCCCTGCTGGCCTGATCACCCACAACTTCCCTCCCCTGCTGGCCATCTTGTGACCACATGGAGGCGGTCATCTTGTGTGATGGTGTGATGGTCCATATGCATATTACCTCTTTATTCTATAGGATATGAAAAATCCAGAATAGGTAAAACTAGACTGTCAGAAAGCAGATAAGTAGCTCTGGGTTTCTGGGATGGGATGCTGGGAACAAGAATGGGGAATGACTGCTAATGGGTATGGTGCTTATTTGGGGGGTGATGAAATGATGTAAAATTTGATATGGTTGCAGAGCTCTGTACCTATACTAAAAAGCATTGCACCGAACAAGTTAAATTGGTACATTTTATGGTATATGAATTATCTATATACTAGAGGCACGATGCACGAAGATTCGTGCAAAAATGAGCCTTCCTTCCCCTGGCTGCCGGCACCTCCTTAGTTCTGGCTAGAGCCGCCTTTCTTCCTTGGCTCTGGCCTGGAGCCACCTTTCTGCCTTCCCATGCTGCCCAGAAGCCCAGAGCGGCTGGGGCAGTGTGGAATGCCTGCATAATCGCCATGGCTATGATCCAAGCATCCGAAACCTCCCCCCCCACCCCCCCCGACCACATAGCTCCTGCATATGCAAATTAACCCACCATCTTTGTTGGGTTAATTTGCATACTCACTTCTGATTGGTTGGTGGGTGTAGTGAAGGTATGGTCAATTTGCATTTTTCTCTTTTATTAGTGTAGATATAAAAGCATAAGCAACTGTCCGAACGGTAGCTATGATGCACACTGACCACCAGGGGGCAGATGCTCAACACAGGAGCTGCTGAGCTGCTGTGACTTGGCAGCAGTGGTTTTCGGGTGACGCACCTGGAACCAGAGAGAAGGGAGGCAAATTCCAGGGTACGTCACTGGAGAACTACTCTCTTGCAATTCAGAACTCCTCAGGGGCTGTCGGAGAGCTGGTTTCGGCCCATTCCCTGCAGGCCAGGCCAAGGGACCTCCACGCACCAAGTCTCTAGTATTTCTACAAAGGTCCTAAAATATTCATAGGGAGGATGAATAGCAACTTTAGGATAGTGGGGAGAAGGGACTGGTACTTACTTGACTTTATTCTATAATATTTTATTCCTTAATGATAAAAGATGTTAAGGTTTTATAAAAATGAATTGTGAAAACCCAGTATGCTCAAACTTTTTTTTGTATATTTTGAGAGGTTTCTACAATAAAAAGATAGCCAGAATCAAAATTAAGTACAGATCCACTCCCCCTCTCAGTTGGAAAACATTCTAGGTTTTTCTTTTTCCCTAATAATTGAAAAATTTGGTTCCAGAAAAATTCTCTACAAATGCAACATTGAATTATAGCTACTTCATTGACTGTTGTTTATCTTTTCTGATATAAATGATAATATCTCTGATATTAGAATTTTAGTGAGGCTGATATATTTGTCATTTTATTAGTTTATGAAAAAATTCTTTGTGATTAAGAGTTAGCATTAGTTTTGGTTAAAATCAGATCATTTTTCCTTTGGAAAAAAACAGAGTAGTCCACCTGCAATCCTGCTTGCTCAATTATAGGGAAAATATATCTTTTGGGGACAGCTGCTGTTGATAATTCTAAGTCTGGGCCTTGTGGGAATCTGTTAATTTACTTCTGAAACTTTATCGTGAACTCTTCCTACACATATTAAGATTGTCTGGGGGACAGTGAGCATGCCTGTAGGCCAGAAGGATAAATCCTGAATCAAAAATGCCCATTCTTTTTCTAGATTTCCCTGTCATAGGGTAGAGTGGTTGGGCAAGTGCCCACACTGACAGCCCTTTGTAGGAGGAACTTGTAGTCATAACAAAACATTTCCCCCCAGATTATTGTTTGATGCTTCTCCCACTCAGGGCCTTGGCCATCATTGGGGTGGGAAAACAACCTCAATGCTTGATGCTTTTACATCAGAATATTTATAACAAGCAATGCTAAAGCCGCATCAGAGTAAATTGGACTATAATGTGCCCGCATTTAAATACAGTTGAATCATCTTCTGTTACCATATATTTGGCCCCTTTCTGCCCTCCCACCCCTGGAAGATAATTTGGCTTTGGGTGATGGGCACACAATGTACACTTGAAAACTTTATGATCCTATTAATCAATGTCACCACAATTCTATCTAATAAAAGGGTAACATGCAAATTGTCTACTCAACTGGTAGTTCAACCTGAGCTCGACCAGGAGGTGGGGTCAGCCCACCAACCCCCGAGGCCCCTCCCCGTGGCCAGCCCCACCCCTGACAGGTCCCCCATAGCAGTATTGGGGGTGGAGCCAGCCTGCCAACCACCCGGGACGTGAATTCGTGCACCTGGCCTCTAGTCAGTTTAACAAAAACAACATTTAATACAAACAGCATAAAAAAATACAGTTGAGCTCTGGTTGGGTAGCTCAGTTGGTTGGAGCATTATCTAGTACACCAAAGGATTGTTGGTTCAATTCCCAGGTAGGACACATAACTTTTGCGGGTCTGATCCCCCCAGTTGGGGTGCATATGCAAGGCGGCAATTGATGCTCCTTTCATTTCCGATGTTTCTCTCTCTCCTCCTTCCTCTCTAACATCAATAAACATATCCTTGGATGAGGATAAGAAGAAAAATAGAACTGAAATACAGTTGTCCTGTAGAGGACAAGTTAAGTAAAAGTTATTTTAACCCTAGAGTCTATAAACAGGAGTGACTGGAATAATTAAACAAAATCAAAGGATGAGAAAAAGTGCAGAGCCAGAAGTGTGTGTGTGTGTGTGTGTTGGGGGAAGGGGGGTGTAAATTGGGCCACAAATGGCAAATTGTGACTGGCTGGTGGTTTTCAGATTGCGGTCCTTGTGTCAGCATTACCTGGGGACCTGTTGGAAATATAAATTCTCGGGTCCCAATCCAGATCTGCCGAATCAGAAACCTCAGGGGATGGCTCCAGAAGTCTGTGTTTTAGCAAGTCCTCCAGGTGGTATCCATGTGCAGCCGAAGTTTGAGAATGACTGGACTAAATTATGTTGCTTTTGCAATGCCAGGTGAGTAAGCTTGAACTGGATCCCACAGGCACTGGAAATTAGTGGAGATTTGTGAGCAGAGATGTGGGATGATTAGTGATTTAGATAACGGAGTCTTCTGCTTTATTTTTTCTAGGAGAGGCATTTTTGTTTAGGAAAATATAAAAACTCTGCACTCTCTACTGGTTTTATTTAATTCATGCATTTCAGATGGTATACTCATTTGTAGTTTCTGATAATTAAACGTGACAGTTTTTCAATGATTCAGTAGAACTTTGGATGTTTCCAACAGAAGTGGTTTTTATTCACTGTAAATTATAGAGTGAAGTTTTCTTTTGTATGTTGTTTTATTCCATAAACTTAAAATATTTTTGCAGACTTAGTAGGACCTACGTGTACTCTTAAAGCCTAAAGGCATTGTCCAAAGGATTTTAGAAAATGGCTGAGGCCATTCCCCAGGTCACTTAACTGTGTAATTTTCCCCCAAGAATGTTTTGCATTTTAAATGTTTTCATTTTCCTCTTAATCTTGTTATGTATCAGTAACACGTGATGTGCTGGCATCTTCCGGAATAACACATTTGTTCCAAGTGAAAAGGACGAGGTTCAAAAAATCTAGTCAGCCAAGAAGTTTACCCAACAGAAACCTATATTGGGTCTAAAACTAATGCGCTCACATTTTCCATCAGAATTAAAATGGCATGAAGCCAAGAAGGCACTATGAGAAGTGTGCTGGTCTCAGACCTACAAGAACCGCATTAACTAAATATGCTGTTTAGTCCTGTAAGTGACAGACAGCATGTTGAAAAAATTCTTTTATCTGGAAGTCTGAGATGGGCTGACTATTCCCAACATATTCTGTTCCTTTACCCTGCTTCATTTCTTTAGATAACATTTATCATTTATTTTCTTGCAACTACTGTAAGCCTTGTAGGAATTATGCCTATTACCTCCCCCCCACCTCCCCACCGTGCTATGGCCTTGGGCCTGGAACAGGGCCTGGAACCTGGTAGGTGCCCTATAAGTAATTGCTGAGTTAAGCAAGTGAATGAATATGCAATTTAGAAAATTATGATTCTGGCTGTATTGTAAAGTTGGATATAGGAAGTTAGGACTAGAGAGCAGAGATCAGGAGCCTATTGCGGGCAACAGGGTAAAAAAAACGATGAAGGCCACATTTGGCATCCCTTTGGCAGCATCCATGGAGGGCTGAGGAAGGATTACAGAAACATGTAGAAGATTAAAATGATTACATTGTTGATGGATTGGTGTTTTGGATGTGAGAGAGGGAGATGCCTAGGAAGATTCTCGGGTTGCTGGTTTTGGCAGCTGGAGGATGGTGGTTGTGTTCAGAGAGACACTGAAGGAGGAGCAGATTTAGAAAGGAGAGGGCTAGGCGAGAGGCTTCAGGGAAGGAGAACTTCACATCTAAATATATGAGTTGATGGTATCAACAAGACCTCTTGGCCTGACATGATGGAGACCCTTCCGTCGGCTAAATGTATGGAATCAGAGCCCAGAAAAGGACACTTGAGAGTTGACTAGTGCCTAGTAAGGATGTTAACTAGTGCCTGCTAAGGGGGTTGTGACTTGATGTAGGCTAGTGAACTTGCAGCAGTCAAACCAGGAAAAGTCATATATTACTCTATGTTCTGTATGAGCATAGGAATTTTTAACTATTGTTAATATTTCTTTTCTAGACTATTTTTTAAGTTATAGAGAGAAAGCTTTGAAAAAGAGAAAATTTAAAAATTATATTTCCGTGATTCATTTTTGTTGGTACATTTGGAAAGAATGGAAAGGCATTTATCTTAGGATGAAGTGCCTGAGTGCCTCCAGAGTGCAAGAAATTTACCTTTAGCTTGTCCTGGCTAGCCTCAGACTCTACATTTCACTTCCACAGCCATCTTCTTTTATTAAAAACATGTTGAAGTACTTTTTCCCCCCCCTTTTAGTCACTGAAATAAGTAAGCTCTTTAGTAAAACATCCAGAATGCATGTAATGAAAAATGTCCACATGTAAGATTTCTGGCATATTCTGCATCTGCTTAGTCATATAAATTTTAAACTGTTATGTTCTTCACCAACACATTTTTCATGTATTTTGAAGCTTAGATTTTTGCCAATAGCTGTTCTAACTCTGGTTGATTTTTATTACCTTATTTAGTAGAAGAGAGTCGAGCATCTTGAACTGGTCTTCAACCTAGAAATTTATTTAAAAATTTGATTTCTCAAGGGGGAAACTCTGTTGAAAAATACTACTATATACAGATTCCTAGGCCATCTGAGGATAGTGATGGGAGAGATACTGCCTAGTGAAATTTACAGAAACTAAAACAAAACCATTCTTATCTGTATCTATTATTTGGTGAGTGCACTTTAGCTCTGGATGAAATCTTTGACTCGTTATTTGAATTTAACCCTCGCTGCTTATTCTCATGTTGACACTTTGCATTACTCTAATACAATGTTGATGATCTGATAGTCTTAGCTTGCCTTGGATACTCACTATGGCACAGAGGCATTAGGGACTACAGCGTCCATATTGCTATCAATAAAACATAGATTCTGAGCACAATATGTGGGATCTGAACTAGATTGCTAACAGCGAAATTATAGTTCCTTATTAGATGGAAGAAATTCAATTGCAGGGCCCAAGGTAATCAAGATTTTATTTATAAAAACCTTTTTATTTACTTAAAAGAAGCCTGGATATTTAAGGGTGCTAAGAATAACTGTTAGATTTTTCCATAGAAGCAGAACCAACAGGAGACATATATTAAAATTGTAATATAAGTGAATATGTATTATAATGTACATATGTATTTTTTATATGGAGAACAGTCTCTCACGATTATGGAGGCTGACAAGGCCCAGGTTCTGCAGCCAGAAGCTGGAGACTCAGCGGAGCCAGTGGTGTAGTTTCAGTCCTGTAGCCACAGGCTGGAGACCAGGAAGAAGACCTGATGTTTCTGATGTTCACATGCAAGGCTAGGTGGTTTGTTAGTCCCTTTTCTTGTTTCTTGAAGTAGGCCTGCAGTGCTACCAACTTCTCTGTCAGGACGGCTTTCACTGTGTCCAACAGGTTTTGAGTGGTTTTTTTGTTCATTGGTTTCCAGAAAGTTTTTAATTTCTTGCTTGACCTCATTGGAAATGCAGGAAGAAAACCCTCTGTCCCAGGTTGAAGGCAGGCGGGCAGGAGGAATTCCATTTTATTTGGGGCAGAGTCAGCTGTTTGGTCATATCCAGGCTTTCCGCTATGGCATGACAACCATTCACATTAAATGGGGTAATCTGCTTTAGAGAATCAGTCAATGTAATTGTTAAACTCATCCAAAAATTCCCTCACAGGAATACCAGAATATTCTTTGATCAATATCTGGGTATCTGATGACCCATTCAAGTTGGCACATAAAATTAACCATCCCAATGACTTATTTTAAATTTGTTTAAAGTCATTCAATCAATAAGCATTTTAAGCACAGCTCATTCTGGGTTTCTAAAGAAGGAGACAAGTATCAACCCTTAATAGACCAAAATAAAGTAATACAAAATAAAAAATATAGGTTTTTTGTGTTTATATTCCTCTTATTCTTCTTTTTTTAAATCTTCACCCTAGGATATTCTTCCCATTAATTTTTAGACAGAGTGGAAGAGAGAGGGAAAGGGAGAGAGAAACATCAATGTGAGAGAAACACATTGGTTGCCTCCTGCACACACCCTGACCAGGCCTGGGCCTTGGAGCAGCCTACAACCAAGGTACATGCCCTTGACTAGAATCAAACCCAGCACCATTTGGTTCACAGGCCAATGCTCTATTCACTGAGCAAAACCAGCTAGGGCTCATATTTATATTCTTCACCAAGACATTTTTTTCGTGTGTGTATGTTGACGTTAAATACATGGACTAAACTTGATTTTCTTATTCTGAACTTGAAATTGTTGAACAGATATTAAGAAAATCATATACTTGTTTTTTCCTTTTTATTTGTTTATATCATAATACATATCCATCTGGAGGTGTTAACATTATCATAATGTAATAAAGTAATAAAAGCTTGGTCTGTTAAAAAAGCATTACTATATCTAGAGGATACCACAAATTTTTTTTCTCCAGCATTTTTGGCCCCTGAGTTACATTATTCTATTCTTGCTTCATATTTGTGGCCCACTTTTTCTGCCATGTTTTCTGAACTCAGGCCATGTAAAACGTTTGTGTTTACTAGACATAGTAGATAAACAAAGTTTTAATTTTATTTTTTCTTTGAAAAAGCATGAGAGTCCTTCTAAGCATAATATTTAGCCACAAAGTATAGCTTATTAAATAGTCACCACATATGTGCCCCATCCCCCACCCCTGCTTGCACTCAGCCCCATCTAAACTTTATGAATTGAAAAATACAAGGCAATTGGGGAAATGATTTTAAGAATTTACTAAATGTATTTAGATTATTTAGACATCTTGGAGTAAAAAACAAATTATGTGACTATTTTTATTTTAAAAGTTTGGAGCATTTAAATGATTTAAGAATTCTGAATGTGGCTCATACTGGAAATTACAGAACTCGGAACGCCATTAAATAAACATACTCATTTTCTTAATATTTATGTCTTAATTTCTCCAAATTTGAATGATATTTCTTGTTTCTGGTTAGGTGATAATAACAAGGTTGCTACTTTTACAATGCAAAGGCTTTATGAAGGCGCCTTTATAAAATACATGTTTGTCTCTTGATGGAGGAAACAAAAATTGAAAGAGAAGAGGGGAAAAAGCCATTATTGTACATCGGGAAAAGCAAATGCATTTCCCCCTCTTTTATAGGTACCTTTGTCAGACTGACTCAGTGAATCAGGTGTGGTGGCATTGGAGTGATTTGCTCTCAGTGAGTTAATATTTGACCTGCCAGCCAGTCTCATTTCGTAGGCTGGCCTTGGGAGCACTGGCACTGCCATGATACCCATGGGCATCTCCCCACTTTGGGTAGCTAGGAAGTATTTGAGGCTGTGGCTTCATCAGAAGTCTGTGTGATAACAGTCCAGACTGCTGTGTGGCCTTGATGTGAATACCACACTTGGTGAATGCTTTCTCTGAAGTTTCAAGTCCAGTGTGAAAACCTTTTTATTTATTTATTTTTTCTGAAAAAAAGGTTTGTGGCACTTTCATAATAGCCAGGCCTGCCCTGTCGATTTAGATCACAATCATTTCCTCCCAACATCATAACCATTTTACTGTTCAGTGGTGCAGAAGGCATCATAAAGAGTTGGTGAAGTGTTTTGGATCATTTGGAATTGAATGAGTGATAAAAATGAAAATACTTCCAACAGAGGTGATACTGTGAAGAACTTATACTACTGAGGGCGGAAATGAAAGTATCTCCACACTAGGAATTTTCTTAAGTGTTCTAATGATATGAGCCATTTGGAGAAACATCTAAGACAAAGCTGAATGTTTGCAGTTCCACTTAGCCTTTCTCCATGTCTACTCTACAGTGGCGTCTTAACTGTTTCCTCTTTCACATTTTCTGGAAAGGATTCACAACTCCTCTTAATGTTTAATTAATATTTATGAAGTCCTTTGACAATTAAGGACTCATTAAAATTCACTTGGAAAGAAAAAGAAATAAGAATACTTTTAAGACTGAAGCAAATGTGGTAGCAACTAGAAATTCACATCTCTTTTTCATTGTGAATTGCCAAATCAGGAACACTGCAAAACAAATAATATTCTTTAAAATAATTCTAGGTTTAAAAAATGATTCTGTGTAGTAGTTAGACTATAATACACATATTTGATTATTACATGATGACTTTAACTTTGCATTGACTATTATCTTAGATGAGTGCTTTTTTCTGAAGATACTAGGAAATTCTACTCTTTTATATATATGGCATATCACAGAAGATCAGACTTTGGAGTCAGACCTTTTGTGTTTAAACTCAGTTTCAACTCTTCCTAGCTCTATGACCTTATATATTTAGATTACTTAGGCATTTTGGAGTCAAATGCAAAAACAAAAACTGAGGCAGTTCCTCAGTGCCTCAGTTTCGGTATTGTAATTTGGGAACAATAATTCTGGATGACTCAAGCTTGTTGGAAGAAGCAACTGAGTTAAATATGTGAAAAACAATTAGAATAGTGCCTGTCACACTGGTGTTTTTGCCTCAAGAAACTTTCAGTTGAGACTTCTTTGGTCCTAATTAAGGCCCTTTGGAAAGACCTTCCTTTTCCCCTGGGCTAAGGTGGTGCAAAGGAATGGTTAATGGATCATCCTCACCTCTGATGGGCAGTATTTTACCTTCCTTTCTCATTTCAGTTTTCCTCCTCTTCCCAGAACATCCATCAAGGCTCTGTGCCCTACCACTTAGAGCTACCTCACATTGCAGCTGTTCTCTAGACATAGAGCATAGGAATGCCTACATATATATTCAGTGGCTTTCAAAAGTATAGTCCTTTAAGAATGAGAAGTTACCCAAGTTCAACAAGGTATTTTGAAGCTAGAGCAGTGACACCATTTTGGTGTTACTCCATGTAAACCAATGAAATACCTGACCATGGAATCGGGTAATTGACTAGAAAGTTATTTGCCTGTTCCTCGTTACTTTAAATATGAAATAGAAGTATGTATTGGAATGAGCAGAGTGATACTGAGCGTCCATCCACATATTTCTTTTTCTGTAAGGCTTAACATTTGCAGAAGTAAACCCTGACCTGGAAACCAAACTTCTGTGGTTCCGTTGATAAATGTATCATCCCATTTATCCTGAAGTAATTGGCCGTTCTACTTTACACACTATAGGTCATAAGATTAGATGTGTCTTCTCAGAGGGCTGAGTTACTGTTATTTAACTCAAACCTTATCTTTAAGACAAGCCTCATAAATTTAATAACAATTAGTCATAGTTTCCACTGGAATTTTTACTGCTTTCACCATCTGTCCTTCTCAGTCTATACGCTAGGTATTGGATCTGTTTCACAGTAACTGAGTAAACTTCCACTTCTAATAACTATTTTCTATTGAAAATGCGATTGCTATATTTGTAATTTTTGAGAAGATGATAGTGAATCTGCTGTGATTTATTCTTCCATTTTTAAGTGTGTCATAGGGAGACTGTATTTTCAGTTGTTACGTGTGCATGATACAATGTTAGTAATAACCTGACGTTAGGACATACTCCTTTTACCACTGAATGGCTACTGTGGACTCGGTTGTGTACTCCTAATTTACAGTGCTAAGTTTGCCTTTATAATGTTTAGCCATTTACTTCTCATTTTGGAATGGAAATGCCTTAGTTTAGAGAACACACCTAAATTATCTCTGCATTTCCAAGGTAAGCACTCATCTCATTAGTACTGACCTGTCTGCTTCTCGGTGTTTACTACAATAAGGCTACTGTTTCTCAGCTCAATGTGGTTCATGGCTCTCTTCTCCCCTCCAACCATTATCAGAACCGGAGTCCACTTCTACAATAGTTGTCAAAGGTAAAGGATCCAAGTTGTCACGTGTCTAATGCAAAGAGAAAAAGAAGAGAAGGACGTCCAGGTGTTGAACTATGAATGTTCCATAATTGTAAAACAGGCTTAAGTTTTTGTGTAAATGGCAGAATGCTCAGAATGCGAAAAGAGTTTCTAAATTGTGAGCAGAAATGAAAATATTCAGTGAATAAGCTTATCTTTCCCCAAGAGTCCTACCTTGATTTACAATTCGCGCTTCACTGTATATGCAGTAAAATTTCAGAATGAAATGGCTCCTTGCCTGGAGAGAGGAGATTATTTTGTGCTCTGCAGAAAGCCATTCTGACTTTATTAGTATTGTGCCCCAGGAAGGTCTTACAGTATTGTTGGCTTATCTTTTAGTCCATTATGATAATGAATATGTTTGCTCCTATAAAACTACCTCAAAAAGCTATAAAGTAATCTAGCCTTTGTCAAAAGTGTTTTTTTTTTAATACTAAGAACTTATATGTCTTTCAAAAATTTGCATAGGCTAAAATCATAATTGGATACATGTGTGAGCCAGTTAACATCAAACTGTAATTATTTTATCACAAATTTCAGCTAATAATAATGTACAAATTGCTCATGCTTATATTAAGCAAACTCTGTTTAAGGTACTGTTCTAATCATTTTACATCTATGAAGTAATAAATACTATTATATCTATTTTACAGATGAGAAAATAGAGGTTCATGGAGGTTAAGTAAATAGCTTGAGGTCACATAGCTAATTATTCAAATTAATAATTGGGTAACTCATATGTAAGTAAACTGTAGTACTTGTAATAAGAGGATGATAGTTGATAGGCCAGGATATATATTTGCAATTAACTGTTGTTTAATGTGGGGTAATGTATATACCATGGTAAAATTCCATGGAAACCTCAACAACGATGCATATACAGGGTGTCCCAAAAAATGTATACACCCTTTAACAGCTAATCTATTACATTTTGAAAGTGAAACGTATTTTAATAAACTGCCTTTATAATTATTCAAAGTGTGTATACATTTTTTGGTACACCCTGTATTGCTGATTGAGAAATAGATGGTGAAGGAAAGGGAGGCTTTTGTAGGCTGAAAGGATGTTATGAGCAAAGGCATGGGAATATAAAAAAACACGGTGCATGTAATAAGAATCAGGCGTGGACAGGGAGAAGATCATGGTAAGAGATGAAATTGGAAAATAGGTTGAGTCAATTTATGAAGAACCCTAACACCTTCATAAGAACTTTAGAACCATTAGAGATTTTTGTTTGCTATGCTTTAGCTTTTTGGTTTTACAAGTTTATGCATCTATGTTGTGATTTTTAGAAGGCAGCAGTGCAAATAATGGACTGTAGAAGTGGAGGGAGATCAGAGAATACAGCAGTAGTACTGATTAGGGACAGGGATAGAAATGAGAGGCTCTGGTCATTAGCTTATATTTTTCCATAAGGGAAAATTTAGGAAAACCTATCCTTGTTACTGGAAAAAGCAATACCACCCAAAGCTAACATCATCATCATCATCATCATCATCATCATCAATCAGGTGATTTAGTTAAAATAGTTCTGTGGAATGGTGAAAATCTCAGTTCAGCCTAATAACCTTATATCTGAGCCTCAGTCATTCATAAAAATGGGGATAATTATAATACCTGTGGTAAGTTATCAGTAAATAGTAGTTTTCTTTTATTTGTGGATCATTTCAGCAGTTATTTACTTGCTTAAGGTATACACAACATACTGTGATAGTCGATGTAGACAGTAAAGGGTTAATTTTTAAGCCACTGTCTAAGTACAATTTTTATTGTCTTCTTACATTTTAAAGTGAGTGTCCATATTACCTATACATTCTCTTAATTCTCTTCTTATTAAAAATGGGCCATTAGAATCCAGTGAAGTTATATGACTAGATTTATATGATTTTACAGGGTGGGGCAAAAGTAGGTTTAAAACTGTGAGTACTCAAAATATAATTTATTCTTGTATTATTATTTATTATTATATTTATTTTTCATATGAACAACTGTGAACTTACTTTTCCCTTGCCCTGTAAATCAATGGAAGATTTGAAGTAAATGATTAAGTATAGGTTAGTTATAAAACTTCATTAGCATTTTATGTGGTGGCTATTATAGAATATATATATGTGTATAATTTTTTAGTCTGTTTAACAAACACAAATATGTTCCTGTATGAATCTTGCCAGGTGCAAGATGCTATGCAGATCTACCATATTGTTAAAAAATAGTAGCTGATGACTCCCAGCAGGTGGTGATAACTCATCAGGTGAATTGAATATGGCATACAAGGCACCTGTTTTTAAGATACACTTATGTAAAGTCCTCTGAAGGCAAATCTGATAATGCATACTAAACCCTGAATATGAATTGGTAATATTGGCAATGCATCATGTTCTGTCCTGATATTTCCTTGAATGGTGCCACATCCAGCAGTGGCAGGAGCCCTGACTTCTTTTCATGCTAGAGAAATGAAAAAAAGAATGCATATCAGCCATGTAGAAGTTATATAGAACCATAATGTGTTTGAAGTAGAAGGAAGGTTAGAGGGCATATCTTCCTACCAACTCATTTTACAGGGATGGCAATTCAGGATACACAAATATACTGTTGTGGCCTCTAGGTTGCTTTGAACCTGGCAGCATTTTTAGCATGATTGCTCCCATCTTTTATTAGCCTCCTTTTCTTCCTTGCTTGGCCAGGCTAAAAAAAACTCAAGTTTTTTTGGCAGGAACAAGACTGACTAACACAAATGACAATGAAAACAAAAACACACAAAGCAATTGAGACACAGGACTGAGTGGCTATGGTAAGTAGCCATTACCTCCTGTAACTACAATCAAAATAGATTATTTTCAGGCCTTAGGAACTCAGAAATTGCTAGAAATTTAGCTGAAGTGATTTAAAATGACGCATCACCAATATTACCAACTCATATTCAGGGTTTAGTATGTATTATCAGATTCGCCTTCAGAGGACTTTACATAAGTGTATCTTAAAAACAGGTGCCTTGTATACCATATTCAATTCTCCTGATGAGTTATCACCACCTGCTAGGGAGTCATCAGTTACTATTTTGTTTCGGTATAAAGGCAAAACAAAAACAAACAAAAAAAACCCAAAAGCAAAAGGAACTGGAATTGTTTGAAAGTTCATATGCCGGTCAGGATCAGACAACCCATCTCGCAGAGCAGGCTGATAAGATTTCCGGGTAACAGTGAATCAGTGGTTGCCAGAGGAGGGCGCAGGCCTGACTGTGCTACCGTGCTGCTGCTTCCTCTCTTCATGCACAGCCCTAAAATATCCAGTGGAGGGGAAGTTCAGGTCTCGGTACCACTGCTCTCTGATGTTGGTTCATTTTTGCTTTGTAACTTTAGTAAGAAGAATTAAAAACATAATCAGTTGAGTTATTATTCTATATCAGAGAAAAATTCATCCTTTATTAACTATAGTTTATAATTTAGTTACTAAAATGCTTAAAGGAAATAAGAGTTATTTCCAGACGAACAGGTTAGTCTAATTTTGGAGATTCATTTTTGCCTTTCTGTCTTGTCTTTTTTTCTTTCTTTCTTTCAATATAATATGGTGTCTTTAATCTGTCCTAATCCCTTTCTCAGTAAGCTCATTAGGGTAACTCACAACATACATTGTTTTATCTGTGTGTAGTATTTTGTAAATATGTAAATGTAGTATCAGCCTTAAGGTCTGCCTGAAGTTAGGTGGATAAAGTCAGGGGCTGTCCATGTTTACATCCATATGTAACATATAGACACACGGACTTGGTTGTGAAGGATTCCCCGTGTTTGTAGCTAGGCAAGCTTGGGTTTATTTTTATTTCTCTGCCATAACTAGTTATGATCTTAGGCAATGGGGCTTGGATGCCCTTTCCCCAGATTCTTTATTAGGTAAAGGAAGTAGCTGGAAGTAGTTGGAGGTGTAACACATTACAGTGTTTGGGAATGTTTTGGTTACCAGAGAAGCCGCTACTTTCTGCACATGATTCCTTTCTTTAGAAACACCCATTATCTCTCTCTCTGTTGCCCATCCAGGGAATGTGTCATGGGAGAGCAGTCACTGCGGGGCACTGTTACATGATGCTGTTGCCTCGGGTCATTTCCTTCCCACTAGATTTCTAATCTAGGCAGGTATGTGTGGCAGAGTCCTTCTGAGGGAGCTGATTCATTCACTGGTGTTTCTCCCAGAAACATCTCCTGAGAACCTATGTTTATTACCTAAGCTTTATTTGGTAAACCGTCCCCCTGCTGGTTCTCCAAACCAAACCTTCTGGCCATGCAGGAGGTTTCCAAGTCAGTAGCGTGGCTGGGGTGAGAAATCACGATTCCAACACCTGTTTCGAGCCCCGTTATCCTGTTACACGTGCGACCTGGCCTATTGTGAGCGCCAGTGCTCGGTTACGTGCTTTGTATACAAGTGGCTGCATTTTGGTATAAAGGCACAAGCATAGCAGCTCAGGTGTTCCTTTCAGGGTTCTTTGGCCTTTCTTCCCAATACACTCATTCTCTCTTTGTCCTGAAACTCCTTTCAGGTGGGCTGATCTAGGCTGGGAAAACAACTCCTTTTTTTTTTTTTTTTTTACAACCCAGAAAGTAAACTGTGAAGGCCAGCCACTCTGTATGAGGCTGACTGAGGCCCTGGGTGTGTGAGAGGAGGTGGGATCCAGCAGACGCCTGGCGGGGAGCTCCCTGAGATGACCAGCACGAGTAGAAGTTCACAGATAGGAGGGCTGCGTTGAATGGAGGGGGGCAGACAAGGATATTCCACATCTGGTGCTTCCTGTCTTCTCAGTGAGAGGGGGAGGGAAGAAAGACAGCTGGGTCTTTGAGAATACTGAGGTTTTCAGAAGCCACTGGGATTGGGAGATAACAAGTGACAAAGGGAGGCAGAGGAGGATCTTGTATCAAATCAGCATGTTCTGCTCATATCCTCCAGGAGAGAGAGCCTCCGCCCAGTGTTTCCCAGGCACATGGACTATAGGGAGTGGACGCCACTGGGTTTTCTGCTTACTTACCCACAAGAAGAGTGAAGCTAAGCAACTTGGCATGTGTAGCTATGGAGTGTATGTGTACATTTTTCAGCCTCTCCCCACACTGTGCTCAGAGTACCCTGTGCATCCTGCTCAGAGCATTAGCTCTTGTTCAAGGCCCTGGAAAAAGGAAATGCAAAAATGTTTTAAAGGTTTCAGTTTTTTGTTTTTTTTATCATTAGCCCGGGGGTTTGCTCAGTCCTGAGATATTTTTGAAGTTTGGAAAATACTAGGAATATTTGGCAGAAAGCGAGTTTTGTGGGAATAACTTGCTACTGGTAGATCCTCTGTGGACATCTTTGTGGGAGGGTGTGAAAGGAAGGATTATACAAATACTGAATCATTTGAGTGTCTGTTGGTATAATTGATAGTGATTTTTTAAAAGTCTTTTTTAAAAATATATTTCTTTATTGATTTCAGAGAGGAAGGGAGAAGGAGAGAGAGATAGAAACATCAATGATGAGAGAGAATCATTGATCGGCTGCCTCCTGCACGACCCCCTCTGGGGATTGAGCCCACAACCCAGGCATGTGCCCTTGAGGAATTGAACCTGGGGCCCTTGAGTCCATAGGCTGATGCTCTATCCACTGAGCCAAGTCGGCCAGGGAGACTGTTTAAAGTCTTGATGTGATTATTTTGGATCATTACTAACCGTAATCAGAAGGCAGACTTTTTAAAATCTTGATTGGGAACCCAATCATTTAATGGCCAGCCTTTCCTTCGGTGAATACTTTTTAAATTAGTTTTTTTTTTTTAATTTTATTTATTTATTTATTTATTTTTATAATGTCACCTGTATGTCACTGTCTGTGTCTAATGCAGGTTTGAATAAGCACCCGTTTTTAGTGCAAGCACTGATCTTTTTTTTTTTTTTTAACTTTTATTTTTATTTTTTTAAATATATTTTATTGATTTTTTTTTTTACAGAGAGGAAGAGAGAGGGATAGAGAGCTAGAGACATCAAAGAGAGAGAATCATGGATCAGCTGCCTCTTGCATACCCCCTACTGGGGATGTGCCTGCAACCAAGGTACATGCCTTTGACCGGAATCCAACCCGGGACCTTTCAGCCCGCAGGCTGACACTCTATCCACTGAGCCAAACCGGTTTTGGCAAGCATTGATCTTTTAAGATTTGCTGATGCTACTGCCATTTTTCTGATCCAGGCTTGTTACACCAGCAGTGAAAATAGCGTTTTCCCAAGACCACCTGATCGTTATTCTGAAGCATTTGCTACTGATATCCTAACATTTATTTTTTTGTGTGGGTTGTCCCAGTTCTCATGATGTAACAGACACACATGTTGATATTTTATTGTTGTTCAATCCGTTATAGGATTGATGAAACAGCCCAGAAGGGGTGATAGTGGAGAAGATATGAAAGGGTGGCGAAGAGGTGGCAGAGAGTTGGACGTTAAGCAGCAGAGACGCTTTTGAACAATCCTGCTGAAAAACACATCTCAGGAGATGCGGGCTGTTTTCTAAAAGGAGTCAGCATTGGTGTGCTGTTCCTTCAAGGAGCGTTTGTAATGCGCGCAAGAATGTGTGGGTGAGGGGATCAGATTCCAGGCTAGCCTTCAGTTGCTTTCAGTAGTTGACATAACACACACCTGTGTGTTCTCTTCTCTGACCTCAAATTGTTTTGAAAAGCTCCTGACATCTGGAGGTGTGAAAAGGAGCAGATTTTGATATGGCTTCTGACAAGCAGGAGAAATAAGTTCTAAATGTACTGTTTTACCTGAATGTGGTACTTGATTTATCTCATGTTCTTCTAATCAACTGCAATAAGACCCCCAGTGTTCCTTGATAGATCGGTGTTTTTCTTGAAGCCATTGACCGTGCTAGAGATAGAAATGTGTAAACATATTTACATGAAAAATAGTACTCACGTAGTGTTTCATTTTCTTGAGAGGAGTCATTTTAGAAATTCTCTTTCAAAACAGGGGAATTGTTTGTGTGTAGCAAGAGCACTGGCAAAAGAAACAGACCTAACTCAACCTCACCTTCTACATAGTAGCAGGAAAAGCTTTCCTTGATAACATCAGCATCAGTATTGCCATAAATGTTGTCACTTAAGAGAAAATATCCATCAGGTATCAGTAAATTGCCTTTGAACTTGAACTATTCTGCAATAACTTTGGGCTTTTTATTTTCCCCCCTTTTTTGGTCATATTTTCTTTTTTATCTTTTTAATTTATCTTTATTGTTGAAAGTATTACATATGTCCCTCTCTGACCCCCTTCGGGGGGAGGAGGCTTTTAACATATAGGTTACAATATGTATTTTATGTATTGTATTTATACTAAAAAAATAAAGTGTTTAATAATTTTGAATCCTAGACTGATTTTTATTAAATTCACAGATTTTTCTTTTCAAAATTGGGCTTCCCTTGGTTTGGCATTAGTAACTTATTCCTTGCAATCTACTTAATTGAGTAGCTTCTGCTGTTTATCCTGAAATGCAGATAAATGGCTTTCAGCACAGTGTTTATAGTTTAATAGTTCCTAAAGTGAGTCAACATGATCTGCTAGCGCGTACGTGTCATTACTAATGATCTCTCTGCTTATGCTTCCCCGCTAGTCAGGAGACACTGAACTCTACAAAGGCAAGAGCCTGGCACAGTTGGTGGTGGGTGGGCTGTTTGGGATGGCGCCTATTGGCAATACTTTCTTTCCCTTATTGGTATGAAACGAGAAGAGAAACGCGTGCTTTACCACAATTTTAGCATGCACAAAATTGTCACCAAGTGTCATATTCTAAGGGCTGGGGTGAAGATAATTTAGGAAGTGGCTATTGGAGTTGTTTTATTCCAAGTTATCTGTCTAATTAATAATCCGCACAAGTTTGATACTTTTCTAGTTAGGCTATTTGACTACGTGATGAAATATGGGAGCCACCGGGGAATATTCCTAACAAAAATCTGCTATGGTTTTCATCATGAAAACACATATATTTTTGTCTGCCAAAAAAGATGGAGAGAAAATAAATAATTTTATTAACTAATCACTTACCATCAATTGGACTTACTCATTTTGAAAGATCATCTTGCTCTTTCCTTAGGGAAAACAAAACAAGACAAAAAAAAAAAAAAACTGAGACTTTGCTCATAGAAGATCAAGAGGCCTGATGACCATACAAGTTAAAACTGACAAGTTGTACCAGTCTCTAATTCATTAAGTAGTAAAAGTTCTTGCCTGCCAGACCATGTTATTTTCCAGCTGTTTAGGTAAACGTAAGAGAATGGTTTTCTCATAGCTGAAGTACCACCTGTTAAATTGTGGTAAAATATTTTGTTTGATCTATGTTCTTTGTGAATGTGGAAAACTTTCCAAGTGCAGTGACCACTTAGCATTGTCCTTTGTGTCCACATTAGTATTATTATTGTTTGGGAGCACTTGGGTCATTTAAATGGAACATGACTTAAAGTATATATTTCTTACCTTCTTACTCTTACACTGACATTGAAGGTCCTACATCCAACTTATCAAAATATCTCAGGGAAAAAAAATACGATGCAAAGATACATCTAACTTTCATTGGTATGTATGGTTCAAATTACAGAAACATCCAAAGAAAGGGTTTATGAGAGATAATTAAATTTCATGTGGCATCTCAAATTCAGGTTTTTTGTTATTTTTTATTGTTTATTGTGAAATCCTATATTGATGATTATTTAAAAGAGGAAGAAGGAAACATTCTGACCAAGAATATGATGTATGTGCAGGTTCATTATTGGCATTCATGCAGAGATATAAATTGGGTAAGGAAAATGAAGATTTAAAGGTAAGATCAATACGGCTTTTTAAAGCCGGGGCCACTGAGTCTACTAGGCTGTCTACAATTCACACAAAAGATGGCTTTTAGAGAATGTTTTGAAAACTGAAGCCACTTGTTTATCGAAAGAGGGACAGCTTGAGCAGCATCAGGCCAGAGTGTTTCAAAGTGTGCTGTATTCAGATTGAGGATAACGCAGCCATTATACTAACATGATCTCAGTTCAGACCTTTCCTCGGTGTTTCTGCCCAAAGTCAGCAAGATTGTCCTTTGGCCTCTTATTCCTGTAAGTCACAGGGAAGCGCTTCGTGCTTCAGAATCTCAGCACTATTTTAATATTTAATTAAGTATAATTTTGGGGAAAATTGTTTGTGTTAAAATATCATGAGTCTGTATATTGATAATCACATAAATACATACCCAAGACCCAGTTCAACCATCCTATTTTACTTTGGATGCACAAACCAGATTATGGGAATAGTTAGGAGAATTTTAATATAATATTTTATGACATACCTTTTAAATCTTGGTCCTCGCTTAGCTGGCCTCAGAGTATTATTAGGGACTTTGATGCAGTATTATCAACACTAATGTCTGCATATATAAATGTCTGAATATCAGGGAAGCCATAAGACTTGCCAAATTCTGATGAGAAGAGAATGTTTTTATAGACATATGAATTTATTTTGACCTAGTCTATATCATATGGAATTTTCTTAATAACACTTTTTATAGACTGGGTGGCTTAGCAGGGAATTAATATCTAATAAATGAAAAAAATATTGAGCATTTTCTTTAATACACATTTAAATTATATTTACATTTTAAAATTGATAGATATATATATATTTTAATTTCAACTCTTTTTGTATATATAAACAAACTATTTTGTGTTTTTAACCCATCTGCTCTTAGGAAAGGGTATCTGTTTTTTAGATAAGTTTTAGGTTATTTATTTAAAATGGCATGGATACCAGCCTGGGGGACAGATGGTTTTGTGTTTATAGAGAGTGTAAAAGGAAACAGTGAAAGTTTTGGTGTGAGTGATTCGTCAGCAGCCTTTTTTATGACAAAAGAACAATAAAAAAGGTAACTTCTCTTCCACTCTCCCAGTTAGATTTTAAGGTTTGTGAGCATAGCAGTCATTTCCTCTTCATCTCTGTGAAATCCAAAGTGCTATGTAGACAGCCTTGTATATGATAAATATTTATTTAATCAATCTGGATTGGTAGCAATTTTATGCTAGGTTAAAATAAGTATTTTTTTTTTTTTTTTTTTTGCTGTTTTACCTACATGGTTAACAGGATAGTTGTGTCCGAAATATAAACTTTATGTAAAAAAATAAATGAGTCAAGTTGATATGGTGGGATTTAATAAAAAGATAAAATTAATGGTAATCATTGAGTTGTCATTTTTCCTAACATCTTGAAAGGCTCCAAATTATAAAAGAAGTTTGACATTTAGTATAAGTAAACCCCTTAAAAATGTTTATGTAGCTGATCAATTTGTGAGGTTGTGCTTACTTTAAAAATAAACTTAGGAATTGCACCTTGAAGCACCATTCTCAATGTCAAAAGATCGTATAAAAAGTAGATTTCTAGATATTTTAATGTCATATATTTTTCTGCCTTACCTATAATCAGAAGCAGCTTTTAACCATCTGGAAATGTTACATAATACACAGTGGTCAGTGCCTTTCTTTTAGTTTCTTTCTTTCTTTCTTTCTTTCTATTTATTTATTTATTTATTTATTTATTTATTTATTTATTTATTTATTTATTGATGCTAAAGTTTCCGTTCTCTTTTACCTTTCCATTGTCATATGCCATGTATTATATCTTGAACATAGCTCAGTGCCTGACCGGAATAATCTCTCTTGCCAGTTTATAATCAAAGCGCGCACTGAGAAAAACAGCTGAGCTGTATTAGGCAACCGCAGTCTGGACTGCATTTCTTAACTGCTGAATAACACATCACAGGTGCAGGATTAGTGCTGCCTGCGGTGCTGGGCTCTTCAGTGGAAACCCCTAGCAATTCTGTGCCTCCTCCTCATGTCTCATCCCAGGGAACCTGGCAATGATCTATCAAGCGCACAGAAATCAAATGTGAGTAGTGGGGAAGGCTTTATATCTTACAGAGGCTCGTTTTCCCCTCCAGATATTGTAAGCAAGATCAGTTAAGCCAATTCTGGCACAGGCACAAAAGAAGATGATAGAACTTAGTTGTTTCTTGGCATAGAGAGTGAGATAGAAAAATTCGGGGGGAGGGTTGTCAAATTTTACACACAAAAATCACATGGCAAGGAAGTGCAGTTTAGCTTAGCTGCCCCAGCAGTGTGTGATTTAGCTGACTTCTACACTATTAAAATGCCCACATCTATTGCTTTAACTTTTGCATTGCATACATGTTGGAGTAAATGGTGTGCTTGCCCCTACATATTTTCAACACTGTCATGGTTAAAATGAAGTGCACAGCCCTTGTGGTATAATTGAACAATTCTTAGTTTTTGGCTCTGTGAATTCTTCAGCTACCTATGACAGATAACTCTGAATTCACAGCTGACAGAAGTCTGGGTTGTTTTCTTGCAAATATGGCCTTTAAAAATACAAAATATGTTAAAATGTAAATTAAGCATCTCAATATTAGAACAACAAATGTTTTGAAAATAGAGTAACTAAGTCATTTACTTTTGACCAAGAGGGTTAGAAATTATTTTAGCAAGGTTGAGTATATTCTCAGCAATGAAGGTGATTTCAGTAATTCATGTCATTTTTGGTATCTTATCTTAGAAAACTTTCTGTGAAGCAAAGCACATGAATGTAAACAAAGCAACGTAGATAGCACTGCAGGTTTTGAACTGTAGTTTAGAATTTCCTTTCCTTAAAACTCTGTAACGGTATTCTATTCACAGTGTTGTTTTAATGTTTATCTTGTTGCTGATGATCATTATCCTACATTGTTTCATCAGAGATAGATCTTTAAGTTCATTGATGATGGTAGCAGTTTATAACAGTGCATTCTACAATATTTAAAAATATGTATGTATTCTATGCCTCAGATATTTATTTTTTGCCTCAAATATTTAAGCACTTGAAATAGCGTTATGTTTGTATCTTTAGGTCAGTATGCTCTTTCACTAAAGTAGGCTTTAACAATTATTCAGTTAGAGGATGCAGAAAGGATCGGGGACAGAGAGATCCTAAATGCTTTCCAGGTTTTCTCTTTGGGGAAAAAGAAGGACACGGACACGGTGATTTGCTTTTTGGTCTGTCTGGCTCCATTGTCGCTTCTCTTCTCTACGTGTATGAGTCCGCTCAAAGTAGTTTTACACATCAGGCTGACTTGGAAGTGCTCTGCAAAGCGGCAGAGTGAGTTTTAGTGTGGGGGCAACTTGAACATCCACTCTGATTAGCTTCAGAGCCCTGTGAAGCAGAGCATTGATAGAAACGTCTCTGAATAGAATTCGAGCGGCCTGCCTGGCAGGCTGCCAAGCCTTTAACATTATTGTCAAAGAGACCATGCGTCAAGTTTCTTTCCCAACAATGTGGATTTGAACAGACACATTAAATATTTTTAAATACAGTGATATTTTGAATTTTTTAATCGTTCTATCAGCTGCGATTATGCTATCTGATGGATATAGACTGGGTTTGATGTTACATTATCTCTAAACACGGCAGCTACTTGCTTGTCAAGCCCCTTATTTCTTATATTGATGCTTTTATTAAACTACTTATACTCATGCTGTGTTTGGGATATTTTATACGATTTTTAGTTTGGTTGAACATTTTGGTTTATTTTCTCCAAATTCAAAAGCCTATTAACACCTGAGGGAAAGGTTACTGCTGTTTTACCTTTAAAGATTGCATGAGTGATAACTAAAGTGCTATCACAATCGATTAATATGCATACTCGGGCTCAGAACTCTGTAGTAGTTACCTGCAAACCCAGCAAATATACATGTCTCTATTGTCTGCACACTTTTATGTAATCTATTTAATCTTTCCATGATTTGCACAAGTCCTAATCTAGTATCCCATACAACAAAACACTTGAATGATAGAAGCTTTCACTTTTTACCCAGGTGGTTTGGAGTCCCTTGGCAGGGCTTGTAAGATATAAAATGTTGAAAACATGATTATTCTGCAGAACCTGAGTGATGTGGTAATGAGGATGTGTGTGGTGAAAAGAGAAACAATTGCCATTAAGTGGAAACATGTAGAAATATTTGATGCTAAAAGCCCCAGTTCCTATAGACAGCCAGCACATATCCAGCATTTTAAAACTAAATGTGTTTTTCTTAACCTACTCAATAGTGTTAACAATGAGCCACTGAAATGAAAAACTGTGCTTATGTCTTCCTGGTTTTGCTGCTTATGTTTTCCATAAAAGATTGTGGTTGATTACTGCCACCCATAGTAATCTTTCCTTCTATGCACTCCTACCTAGGACTTACTTACACTTGATGATTGTATGTGGCATTGTGACATCTATTTTATTGTTTTCATATACTATTTTGGGGTTTCCATATGTAGTTGATTTTTCTTACCATGTCCCATGTGTAGTTGATTTGTCTCACCAGCAAAATTATTGCTTTATTGAGGGTACTTCCAGTGCTCAGGGCCATTATGTTATGTAGATGGAATAAGGTTTTATGATTATTTGCTAAATAAATGAATGTGCCACAGGAAAAAAAAATTAATAACAATATATTAGTTGGCCCTGAACAAACTTTCAATGTTTCTTAAACCAAAAGGCTCTGAATTTTTATAGATTTTTTTTTACTCACAGTGATGAATCTGGAAAGAAAGGGAAAGTGAAAGAAAGTAAAATGAAGTAATATATTTGAAGAAGAAAAAGAAGAGAAGTAGAAACATATGGAAGACTAGTGGCCCAGTGCACAGATTAGTGCACATTGAAAGGAAATCGATTAGAAGAAATATTTTAATATCGCTTTTTGCCCTTTCTCTATAACAGAAGTGTCAGAGATTAAAGACAATTAGTAAAATATGTATGAAAATAATATGTAAATTGCTTAATAAATAAATAATAGCATGATATAACAACAAAAAGACATGATATAAAAACAACATTAATGCAAACAATGACTGATAAAGTGATTCAACTTATTCTAATATCTCCCTGAATACCAAATTAAGAGAGAAATGCTTTCAGAGTGCTTAACTAATTTCCCTTGTGATGAAGTATTTACAGCTTTAATTTTAACATCACATGCTCTTCGAACTTGAGAGAAAGCAACATATAATTGACCATGTGCAAAAACTGGATAAGGTAGGAATATTACTACTCTGTCTAGAGTTTGTCCTAGTGATTTTTTAATAATCCTTGCAAATGCTGGCATCATGGGAAACTGTCTTCGAGTTAATTTAAATGGGAGGCCAGTGTCAGTTGGGAACAGATAAATTTTTGGAATCAGAACAACCTCTTCTTCCACAGACCCTGTTAATACTTTAACTTCAGTTATGTTAGGTTACAATCTTTTGATAATAAATCTAGTACCATTACAAAGACCCATTTACTATTAAGATTTCTCAGTAGCATGATGATTGCACCCACTTTCATTTTAATTTATGACACAGCATTTCCAAAGGAGTAGTATGTGCCAGGGGTAGGGGATGCTGGGGGAAGATCAATTGGGGGAAAAAGGATACATATGTACTACTATTTGTAATATTTTAAACAATAAAAAAAGAAAAGAAAAAAAGACAATTTGATGAGAAAATTTTCCTTTTCAGCATCATCTGTTGAATCAATGTAGTCATCACTCAGATAGGTGTGAAAATTTCCATCGAGTATATCCAAAATGTCTTCATTTAATTTATAAACGTGTTCCTTTTTAGGACAAGGAATTACACATTTAGATATATTTTTAATTTATGTCTGGATATACTATTTCCAAAGGTAGCACCAATAATAGATCTGTTACAAATCATTTCATAGGGGATTTCAATAGTATCCATTCTGAGAGCTTTATATTTATCTTGCATACACGAGCCAACATTTATTTATTTATTTATATTTATTTATTTTTAACATATTTTATTGATTTTTTACAGAGAGGAAGGGAGAGGGATAGAGAGCTAGAAACATCGATGAGAGAGAAACATTGACCAGCTGCCTCTTGCACACCCCTTACTGGGGATGTGCCCGCAACCAATGTACATGCCCTTGACCAGAATTGAACCTGGGACCTTTCAGTCCGCAGGCCGATGCTCTATCCACTGAGCCAAACCAGTTTCAGCAGTCAACATTTATTTTTAAATTCCCACCACGAGTCATATGTATCTGCCGGCCAGCTGTTCAGGCGATTGACTGATGTATGATCGGTTACTTAGACTTTTATATATATAGACTAGAGGCCTGGTGCCTGAAAATTCATGTACTAGAGGGAGGATCCCTCAGCCTGGTCTGCGTCTCCCAGACTAGGAGCCCTCAGGGGTGGGAGGTGACTCGACAATCAGGAAGGCGGTGCCCCATCACACTTCTGCTGCTGCCACTGCCAGCTTTCCAAGCCTTGGCTGGTTACCTGAGTCTCAGACAGCCCTGGGTGGCTGGGGGGCTGAGGGTGGTCTTGCATCATCATGCACCTGTTGTCCCCCTCCCTGGCTGGCCTGAAAGGACTGGGGGACTCTGGTGGTATTGAGGGGACTGTGCACTATCATCCTGAGGCTATGGGTGCCACCATCTTTGTCATAGTGTGATGGTCAATTTGCATATTCTCTCTTTATTAGATAGGATGAGTGAGCAGGGACGAAAGGAATAAGAAATAAAATAAAATAGGAAAAGAAAAATATGAAGAATTAAACAAACAAACAAACAAACAAAAAAGGAATAGCAAGCTTCTGCTGCACAAAAAGCAATGATATACTCTTACATGTGCAAGGAACATAGCAGGTGCTTTTCTTGGAATATCTCATTCAGTTTTTATAGCAAACCAATGAGTGCTGCCACTCTCCACATTCTCTTTAAGGAAGGTTATGTGACTTGCTCAGGCCACAGAGCAGGGAAGTACCTGAACTGAGTTTGAACTGTTTTGTCTGTTTTTTATGTTATCCTGGTCAAGTTTGCATCCACTACTCGGTGAACACACCTGATACTGGTTTTTCAATTGACATTTCATCCCCCTCCACCTTCCCCTGTACCTCTTTCCTCTGACACCTGAAACTCTTGAAGAAGAAAGATTTCCATGCAGGTAACACCACAGTTAATAGTAAGAAAGTCTACTCTTCCCTTGTAATATATGTGATTTTGCTTTGGTATTTTTGAATCAAAATTGTATTTATATTTTGTTACTTTTCAAAAGAATGTAAGTACATATCCCAACTTTGTATTAATCATTGGGTTTCATGTTGTTTATATGTGTGAATATATATATATATATATATATATATATATATATATATGTTTTTATTACAAACAACATAAAATGTATTTGAAAATGTGTTAATAAAATAAAAGCAAGTTAAGCAATGAATATTGAGGAAGCTTAATAGATAGTAAATTAAATCATTAAATTGAAATGATCAAGATATAAGTGACAAAATAAAAAAAATTAATCATCTATTTAGTGTTATTTAAGTTCACTAAAAGTTATTTTTCAAATTACATTATTTTTAAGCTCCGATTTAAGTTTTAATCCTATTATACACTCCTGTTTTTGACAAATGTATTTAAACCAGTTTTTGTTAAGAAAGGAAATAGGTATTGCTTCATATTATTTATTGCCACACACGATAGCTAGGGTTAGAGTGGATCATTCCCAAAGCATTGCTGGCCAGTTCAGGACTTTCAAAATTTTCTTCCACTCACCTTTATACCAAAAATACTTAAGTGCAAACTAATGTGCTAAGAATTGCAATTTCTCTTCTTGTTCCTTGCCTGCCCTCTGGTGTAGAGGGTTAGAACAGTGAAGACACAAAATTTTATTATTTGTTTGTGTATTCAGAGAGCTAAAAAATAATCAAAAGAGAAAATGAAGGAAAACAATTAATAATACATCCTGTGGCACAAAATAATAATGTCATTTTTAAATGAATTTTGATAACTCAAATTTATTTCTAAGCATATTGTGTATTGATATTTAATTTTCCTTGAATTACCATTGTTGTTCAGAAAGATTGTTCTCTATGTATTTTAATGTTGGGAATGGAATTCTGATTTTCTCTTCACTATGACATATAAAAACTAAAAGTGTCTCACTTATGGTATTTTTGAAGTGATAAAAATGTTACTGAGAAAAAAATAACCAAAATTAAATGTAGCCAAAACATTTGGGGATCTAATGGATGAATATATACTTTAAAATTCATTTGTTGCAGAATTGTAGTAGCATTGTAATTTTTTTTAGCATTTCACTTTTACTTTGTCTTCTGATTTTTCTGGAAAAAATCTTGTTCTATTTTCTTTTGTAAAGATCATATAGAAGTGTTCATAATATTAAAACATATTAATATTTTTAAAATAAACTTATTAAGTTTATACATCAGAATAGTTATTTTATTGTTTATACCAGGTTTCTAGCTAATAATTGTCCACTAATTCCAAATAAGTGGTATAAAGAAAGTGCCTTATTTCCTAACTTATGCAAGAAGAGATGCCATATAAAATTCCATATAACTATACAGAAATATATACAAAGTAGTTGAAAACATGTATAGAACTATAACATATATCCCAGAGAAGATATTCAAGAAAAATAACTTTCTATTTAACCTTTGTAATTGAATGAAAGTCATATTATTGCATGCTAATTATTAGGTTATTTCATGAAGTTTGATTAATCTGCCTGGAAATCTATAACTCTCTTATAGAAGTCATAAGGAATGTAATTTAGTTGTGATTCATTAAGAGTACACACGCAGATAAGCAGACACGTCTGGAAGTGATTTTGTGGTTCATTTATCCCTGAAAGAGTGGTGGTCCTTTGAAAAATGAGAACCAATTTACATTGGCTTCCACATGCCCTACTTTGTATAATCTTAACAATTTGGCTAGTTAACTCCCTGGGTTATAATGTAACCAGCTAATCTAGTCAGGATGCATCTGAAGTGTCTGGATTCACACTATTGGACTCAAGATTGGTCAGAGAAAGAGAGGAGTGAGGGTAGGAGAGAGAAGGAAGCTGAAATATGTGATGAGCTCCTAAAGAGTAACTTATTCAGTATAGGATTGATTCCTTAGAAATTTCTACAAAGTCTGACTTTTCTCGGTCTTTTTCCATTATGTTTTCCTATCAGCTTTATTTATAATTCTATTATTAAATATTTAAAAAGCCATAATTGCCCAGAGTGCTACTGGAAAGAAAGAATCAATTTTGTTGAGATTCTGTTCAATTTAATTAAATAGAAACAATTCATTGTTTAGCTTCCTTGTTGGAAAAATCTTTTAATGATTTAACTTACTAATTTAGAAAATAAAATGTACTAAATTATACTTCATGTTTCTTTAATGGTTAGTCATCTTCCAATTGTTTTAAATGATTAGCTTTTCTATAACATTTAACACAAAATTAAATAGCATGAGAATTAATAAAGATCTTATATTATCTTAGAGAGCTGACTAAATCAATTACATATATATATATATATATATATATATATATATTTTTATCTATTAAAGTCTGCCTTTGTTGTGTTTCAAATGGAAAGACACTAAAAATACAATAAAATGTGAAAAATACATTTTGATAATCAGACGTTTGGCATTTGGGATATGTCTTCCTTAATGCTACTCTAGTCTTCATCTGGATGTCACCATTACCATAAATACATATCTTTGTCTTTCCTTCTAACTCTTCAGCATCAATATTATCAGACCGAATTCATATCTTTATAAAATGACTGTTCTTTGTCAAGCATCTAATTGCCTTTTTCATGCATTAGCTGATGTATTTTTTTTTTCTAAAAATGTATCTTTATTGTTGAAAGTATTACGGATGTCCCCTTTTTTCCCTCATTGACCCCTTACACCCTGCACTCCCTTTCATCACACTATTGTCTGTGTCCATAGATTATCCATATATGCATTTAAGTTCTTTGATTAACCTCTTCCTCCCAAACCTCCCTTTCCCTCTGAGATTCCACCATCTGTTCCATGCTTCTGTGTCTCTGGATTTATTTTATTCATCAGTTTACTTTGTTCATTGGATTACACATATCAGTGAGATCACGTGATACTTGTCATTCTCTGACTGGCTTGTTTCGCTTAATATAATACTTTATAAGTCCCTCCATGCTGTCTCAAGGGTAAGAGATACTCCATTTTTTCAGCTGCGTTGTATTCCATTATGTAAATGTACCACAGCTTAAAAAAATATTTATATTTTATTGATTTTTTTACAGAGAGGAAGGGAGGGGGACAGAGAATTATAAACATGATGAGAGGGAAACATCATTCAGCTGCCTCCTGCACACCCCCTACTGGGGATGTGCTAGCAACCAAGGTGCATGCCCTGGACCAGAATCAAATCTGGGACCCTTGAGTACACAGGCCAATGCTCTATCCACTAAGTCAAACCTGCTAGGGATATCACAGCTTTTTATCTACTCATCTACTGATAGGCACTCGGACTGTTTCCAGATATCAGCTATTGTAAATAGTGCTGCTATGCACATAGGGGTGCATATATTCTTTCTGGTTGATGTTTCAAGATTCTTAGAATAGATTCCTAGAAGTGGGGTCACTGGATCAAATGGAAGTTCCATTTTTATTTTTTGAGGAAATTCTATACATTGCATTCCCACCAACATTGTGCTAGGGTTCCCTTTTCTCCATATCCTTGTCATTTGTTGATTTGTTGATGGTAGCCATTCTGGCTGATATGATGTGTTTGATACCTCATTATTATTTTAATTTGCATCTCTCTGCTGATTATTGACTTTGAGATTTCTTTTTTATGCATCTTTTGGCCATCTGTATGTCCTGTTTGGAGAAGTGTCTATTGAGGTCCTTTGCCCGTTTTTTATTGGATTGTTTGACTTCCTTTTGTCAAATTGTATGAGTTCTTTTTATATTTTGGAAATTAACCGTGTATCAGATGACTGACAAATACATTCCCCACAAAGTGGGCTCCCTTTTCATTTCGTTGATGGTTTCTTTGGCATCTCTGTGATGTGTATATCAGGTGCACCTGTCCGGTCTTCTGCAGGGGTGGGGAAGGAAGGTTGCTAGCCTCTAAGGACTGTGACGGAATAGCTAAAGTTCCAACGACTTCTAAAACAGATTTAAGCTTCCTCCTGCTTTCGATATTCCCTTCTCTGTCACTTCTGAAACTAATTTCTGGTACCAGTCTGGAGCCTTTGGGGGTCGAATGGTAAAATTATTTTGACTCTTGGCTTCTCTCCACTTTGTCTTAGAAGATCAGCATTTTGGGCTTTGTTAGATTATAATAATTTCTGGCCCTGGTTCAGTGGTTCAGTTGGTTGGAGCATCATCCTGAATATCCAAAGCTGTGGGTTCAATTCCCCTTCAGGGCACATACCTAGGCTGCAGGTTCGATCTAGTTGGGGCACTTCTGGAGGCAACCAGTCGATGTTTCTCTCTTTCTCTCTCTCTCTCTCTCTCTCTCTCTCTCTCTCTCTCTCTCTCTCTCTCTCTCTCTCTCTCATCAATAAACGTATACTTGGGTGAGGATTAAAAAATCAGTTTCTGCTTTCTAGGTTTTTATTGCTAGTATCTTCTCTTTATCTCATTTACAGTGTGGGTTCCTTTTTAGCCCCCTTGTTGTTATATTGTAAAAACAAAAGTTTTGTTCAAAAGGACAAGACCTTGTAAATCTTCCCTTTTCAACAAAAATTATATTTTAGTATTCTTTGTCGATAAATGTACTTCTATAGAAACATTTTAATTGTTACATACAACTCTAATTTTAGAGATATAACTTATCTCCTATATTTTTAAACATAGGTTGTTTTAAGCAATATTGCAAAGAATTTTCTCATAGCTGAATCTTATGTTATTCTTTAATTTAAATAAATATTAAATGTGAAAAAATTGTGACACCTTTAAAATGTTTCTTACAAATCACATCTTATTTCCAATAGTACAAGGATATTATTCCCTTTCTAATGTAGACCATCCTATGTAAACATTTCACTGAATAACTTTTCTCACCAAACGGTTAATTCTGTGTTTGTTTAGTTTATTCTACTTATAGGCTATGCCTGGAACAGGATAGGTACCCATTACATATTTTAAGTTGACATATTCACAATAAACAAAATTTTATTATTTTATTTATAACTTCGAAGACATGGGGTCTGGTATAGATGGAAAATATCTCATTTGCATCACTTTGTATTACTTTGAGACAATTCAGGCTAACGTCAGGAGTATGTATTAAGAACCAGAATTCAATTAATTAGCCTAATATACAGAAAATCAGGGAGAATCACCATAGATCTTTTTCTAAATTTCTCATTCTCCGCTATACCAATGGCTGGAGGCATCTATTTGCAGTTTTTAAAAATAACACCTGCACACTGTACACCTATTTTGTATATTGCACTTAGGCCAAGAATTTTATTTTTTTTTTAGCCTTTACAATCTCTTAGATAATATTTTTGTTGACATTTGACTTAATCGTAGGCCAGCTGGATGTGTTGAGAGAGATTTGAAATCAAACATTGCTCAGGGTGACAATTTGTGCAGTGATATTGCTGGTGAGAGCTTTAACCCCAATGTCTAGATACATAGTATCAATTAAAGCATGCACCCTTCTCAGACATAATGACCTTCCAGAAGCATTAGAAGTGAAGAAGAAAAACATGAAAACTATGTTACATAATTACAAATAGTTACAAAACTATGAAACATTGTCACACTACTTAAAATCTGGAAAAAAATATTATTTTAATAACAACTAACATTTATTAAGTATTACTATGTAGCATGCATATTCTAAACTCTTGACATGAGATAGGTGCTTATAACTATCTTAGCCTTAAAGGTAAGGGAATGAGACACAATGACATTATTTATAAAGTTGTCCAAGGTCAACTAACTGATAAATCGCAAAGCCTAATTTTGACCCCAGAAAATCTGCCTGGATAGATCATGTCAACTAGAATGTCTTCCATCAGAGGTATAGATTCATTGATACTAATATGAGTAGCATTTGCATGAGTAACTTTTGCATAAAAATCTGATAGGGAAGATGTATCTTTTGAAATGTATCTTAATGATAACTAAGTTTTCATTGTCCTACCCAGTTTTTCAGGTTAAATATTTCAAATAACTTGTTTAAAAAATACATATTATACCTAAAACACTGAGACTCCTAAGTAAATAGACTGCTGGAAAGAGAGTTTAGAGGCAAATAATCTAGGTTTAAATGCTGGCTTTGTGATTTATTAGTTGTGTGAAAATCACTTTAACTTTTAGTCTTAATTTTCTCATCAGAATATGGGAACGATAATATCTATCCACAGTATTACCATACAGATAAAACTAATCTATATAATGGTGTCTCATTGAGCTCCTTGCGCTCAAATACAATATAGTAATTTAATGAAAGTGTTATGAGAATTTCCACATTCTATATGAGACAGTTATATACATTGAGTGGCCAGATTATCATGATCTCTGAACCCATAATAATCTGGCCACTCAGTGTGTGTGTGTGTGTGTGTGTGTGTGTGTGTGTGTGTGTGTGTGTGTGTATTAGAGACCTGGTGCATGAATTTGTGCATGGGTGGGGTTCAGCCAGCCTGGCCACGGGGAGGGGACATAGTCAGTTGACCAGCCTGCCTGCTGGTTAAACTCCTGGTTGAGGGGACAATTTGCATATTAACCTTTTATTATATAGGATACACACTGAGTGGCCAGATTATTATGCGTTCAGAGATCATAATAATTTGGCCACTCAGTGTATGTTACCTTTAACTATATAATCTCTTATTGATAGAGTATAACTTTTAATATAAAAAAACATAAAAATACCTGTCCTCTGTTTGAATCTTTAAATGTCATGAAAATTCAATATTTTGTTTGATGTCACATTATTCTTTAATGAGACTTTGGCTTGGCTATCCCATAAGCTTAAATGCTTCCCCTTTCTTCTTTTCAGCAGACTTCCTTGATAACATGCTTTTGCGAAGTTCAGGAAAACTAAATGTGGGCACCAAGAAAGAGGATGGTGACAGTACAGCCCCCACTGTTCGTCCAAAGATCTTGCGTTGTAAATGCCACCACCATTGTCCGGAAGACTCGGTCAACAATATCTGCAGGTTGGTCATACACATCATTCAAACCGCGTGTGAACAGAAAGTCCCCACTAAAGAACTGCATGCAGGTTCCAAGAGCACATTTTAGGGAACAGCACACAAACCCGCTGACTCTCAGAGTTAGTTGTGCCTGTATGGAGCGAAACTATGGGTTGCATTTTTCCTGAAATGCTGCTCTGAGATTCTCCTTCCTGCAAACATCACACATGCACATGAAATAAACATAGAGCACAGGTCCCAGGCTCCATGTCACGGAGCAAAATGTAATTATTTTCTTTCAAAAGACCTGATCCCCCAAATTATTTCAACAGCAGGGAGTATCAAATATGTGTTATTGTATTTTTGGGTTTTTTTTTGTGTGTTGTTTTGTTGTTACCATTTGTCATGCTGTTGGTGCTCGTGTTTTGGAAAGAACACCTAAACTGTCAGGATCTATTCAGAAACGGACTCTGGGAAGCAGTATGGTGACAGGGCTTAGGAGAATCTACCAGGTGATGGGAAAACGTTGTCAAAGTACTAGAGAATAAGCTCCTTAGCAGGTAATTCTGTTTGTATAAATATATTCTAACCTTCTTCCATACATATCTTCATGCAGCCACATCCATGTTGCTGGTCCGTGTAGCTGCACTTGCTCTCCTGGGTGAGGACAGCAGGGGGTGAAGAGGCACAGACCAATGGACAGAGTGACTCAGGGAGAGAGGGCCCATGCCTCCACCCAAGCGTAGGTCTCAGCAGTTCAATGTCAGAGAAGCATCGTCTGCCTCAGGAGGGAGATGGACCCAAATAAGGAATGGGCTGCTGGGTGAACCACAATGCAGTTTTCTCTGTGGTGGGAAGGGGAAGTGTGGTTTTCTGAGAGCACAGGCGGGAGGAGACACGGCAGGAGTTGAACCTAGGGAAAGGTTGCCAGTGGCCACGTGGGCTGTGTCCCAGATGTTGGTCTTATTTCTGAGAACATAGGAAGCCTTGGAAGCTAATGTCTAAGCAGGAGAAACAGTGACGATTAGCTTTTTTTGAAAATTTTTCTTTTCTTCCGAGTTTTGGATGTATTAGAGGGAAAAAAAAATCAATTTGAGATCAACAATGGTTAGGTAAGGGAAATTGAAAAGTGGATTCAGGAAGGACCGTTCGTGTGAAAGAACACCATCTTGTACGAGGGAGTTGCTAGTGCAGGAGAGGTGGGTGTGCTGGAGAGCTATTTAGAAGGAAAGTTTTGTGCTGGTGAATTATATATGGGAGGGCTTCACAAGTGTCTGGATGTACATTTTGATGCTTAGGATAGCCTTTCAATGAAGAAGGTCGAAGGAAAACAGTTGGGTTCCAATATAGACATGTTGAGTTTAAGTTTTCTAACACATCCAAGTGAACCTATCAAAGGGTAGGCATTGGGTGTGGATTTGGAACTCGGGTACACTATTGGGGAGGGAATGTGGAATAAAACATGAGTCAGTTTTTGCTATGGAACAAGCTCAAAATCATAGTGGCTTACAACTACTGGTAAAGACTATTTATTTGTGTATTTATTTTAATCCTTACCTGAGGGTACTTTTCCATTGATTTTTAGAGAGAGAGTGGATGGGAGGGGGAGAGACAAAGAGAGAAAAACATGGATGTGAGAGAGAGACATCAGTTGGTTGCCTCCCACACACAACCTGACCAGGGTCAAGCATTGAGCCTGCAACCGAGGTATGTGCCCTTGACCGGAATTGAACCTGGGACCCTTCCATCAACAGACCATGGCACTCTATCCATCGAGCCAAACTTGCTAGGGCTATTTATTTTTATATATTTTTTAATTCCTGGTTCTACAAGTGGGCTGCCGCAGTGTTGAGCTCTGCTGGATTGGGTGTGCTTGACTTCAGTTTGCTACCTGAGCTCAGGCCTACTGCACATGTTTCTTCATTCTTTTTGTACCAGCAGCTACTCAGGGCATATTCTTTCTCACATGAGTGTCGGGAAGCAAACTTTTAAAGCTTCTGTTTATGTCATGTCCTCTAACATTCCATTTACAAATCAAATGTCATAGTTCAAAGTCAAGGAGACCGTGTCTAGGGTGGGGCGTGAAGAATTGAGAACACCCATGATGCTGGTCAGTGTAGCTGCACTTCTACTGGAAGAAGACAGCCTTGAGGCATGCAGTGCTTGGATAAAGGAGGCTTTCCCAGGAGACTGAGGATTAGCAGTGAAGCAGTAAGGCTGGTGTCATTGAAGCCAAGTTTACAGAGGAAGGATGCTGTTAGAAGTCAAATAGGATAAGAATTGAAGTGCAGCAATCACGTTTGTTGATCTTGATAACTGAAGTTTAGAAATACTTAACGTGCAAGTAGCAATGGAAGCCCAGGTTCTACTCATTGACCATCAAATCAGTACTTCTCAAACTATCGCTGTTGAAAGACAGTGCCCCCCACCCAATAGCTTGTACACTGGTACTTTTCTAAATACAATAAAAACAAATTATAGATTAATTTGAAAAATAAATTTAAAATACTTACACATTATTAGTATGTGCTCCTTTTATTCTATTTTCCATTAGATTCAACAGCTAAACGTATTGCTATACAATGCACATTTCAACTTCTAATCTCACAGACCAATAATAAGCTGTTTTCTGACTTGAAAGGGAGCATCCTTTGAGTAAAACTACACTAAATCTTGCATTCCTAGGTACAGAATTTCTAAACACAAGGCTGTCCTTGCTTGAGGCTTAGATAAGGGCTGGTCTAAGCTGTCTGGTTGGCTATGAGGCAGATCTTAGCCAAGCTGAGTGTCGAGGTAGATCTTACACTCATTACCACTCCCACTTTCCTAGAGAGAATAATCCAAAAAGTGGCCCAAATTAAGAGTGCATCATAGTTATGAGATTCTGAAATCCCACATAGTAATTCAGAGAACCTGCGCAAAGTTTAGAGGGTTTTTTTTTTTAATTCTTCCTGAGTTCCATCAATGATTTACTAGCCAACACCAAGGCCACAGTCATCCTTGGCCTTGTTTCCTATCAGGTGCAGATGTAACTGTTTCCAAAATCTATGCCATTTCTACAGCCTAATGGCATGCACATTGAAGGATGTGGTGTAAATATGTCCTGCATTGAACCTTTTTAATATTCATAATTCAGAGTAAGAAATGAAGCTGTTGTCATGGCTCCCTCAAGATAATATCTGCCTTCCAAATATCTTTCCAGGTGTTATTTCGCACTGTTAATCTTTCCCATTCCACTTCCAGATGCTACTCCTGGAACCACAGGCTCTCACTGGAAATCACGGGAAGCTGCAAAGTCTCCTTCAATCACTCTTTGTATATGGCTTTCACCATGCCAATATCTGTCTTATTTTCCTGTCCTACCAAGTATAATCTCAGCCTGTTTTTGTTGTTGTCATATATATATATATATATATATATATATATATATATATATATATATATATATATAAATCTGGTCCCACTTCATGTATTTTTCTTTGTTTTACTTGATTTGGTAGTTAATAGTCATTTTTGTCCCTGAATCATCACCTCTCTCAGGTTCCTCCACTCCCTCACACAAGTTTATTCATTTCTAAAATTTATTTATTTTTTTACTCTTTTATTCAGAGACAATTTTAAATACTTTCTCCTTTATCTTATTGAATTCAGATTAAAAATTCTCCTGCCTGGGTGGTTTTTTTGGGTTCCTGGTGTAATCAATCGCATCAGATGTTTGCACAAAGGATGTGTAAATGACACCACTCTGCCTACATGAGGAATTAGAAGAGTCTCCAGCTGGGCTTTGAAGAGTCACAAAGGGGAGAAGGAAAAGCTTAGGGACCTTGAGCCTTTTGACAAAGTTTGTATTAACCCAGGGCTTTTAGACCTCCTGCTGAATGTGGTGGTGTGAGTTTTTAGACAGGTGCTCCTGACCCAGGGTCTCTGAGTGTTTAAAGTGCACATTGCTCTCCTTTGTTTGTATAGCTTACATTGCATCCAGTTAATCCCACTGTTGCCCAGGCCATATGAACATTGAGCTTTAAGGTCTTTATTTATTTTTAGTGGATGTTGAGTTCAAACCAATGCAATAATGAGGATGGTGGGTCCTGCATCAGGACTCGTAATTTAGTAGGAAGAGGCTATGATTTCAAGTTTGCTTATGAAGTTTTTTACAAGGAATAACTCAGTTTTTGTGCCTCTAATTCGTCACAGATGAGCATGTTAACGTGGCCCATTTATGTTGGACTTAGTAGAAAGTGAACAGCGTGGGGTTCTTTAAAATCATAGATAGTGAACCATTGAGATTATTGAGCAGAGAAGGAAAATGTAAGGTTTATCAGGCAGAATCCAGAGGTGGGGAGTCCACTGGAAGGCTCTCAGAGCAGTCAGGTGGGGGGAGTGAGGACACCTGCACAAAGTGGTGGGGGTGAGAATACACAAACGCTCTATTAATATGAACACTGAGACTGGTTCACAGTATCTTATACTTCACTGAGAAAAAACAAAACAAAACAACAACAACAGACTAGAATGCTAAGTCACTTGTTTGGCTGCCAGAGAAAGACAGAAGGATGTATGATAGTTACATGTCCTTGATGATAAAGTAATAAAAAGGCATTTCTTGTATTGATGCCTCAGAGGAAAAGCCAGAGAAAGGGGGACAGTAGTAGTCATATGTATTTCCCACTGCCCAGTAAGCACTAATGAGAAATCGGGGTCCCAAAGGCTGTTTATGATGCATTTGGCCATATATGAGAAGAGCCAAACCTTGCAGGTTCTGGGCGCTCACCCACCAAAAAAGGAGTAGTACTTGTTCCCTCAAAAGTTGAAGCCAGGTATGCCCCTTTCTTCACTGATAGTCAGTGTTTACTTGGTCATGCCCAGCTTCTCTTGTGGAAGTTCTTCCCTGACCATCTTTCTAGATGGTACAGACACTTACTTACGTTTGGAATATTGGGCAGATGCAAGGAGTTTGAATCTGTGTTGCCATCCAAGGGCTGTAGCAAAAATTTTATTTTCACTGCTTTGACCTCATGTGACTTAAATTCTCAAATTCTTTGCCTTTTCATTAGTTAACATGTAGAGAGGCATTTCAGTATTGATCATTTTGGGATTCAACTCTTGTTCTATTTTATCAATTACATTTCTTTGCCTATAACTCAGGGGCAGCATTTTTTAAAAATATATTTTTATTTATTTTAGAAAGGAAGGGAGAGGGAGAGAGAAAGAAACCTCACTGATATGAGAGAATCACTGATTGGCTGCCTCCTGCACACCCCCTACTGGGGACGAACCTGCAACCCGGCTGCACAGGGAATCCAACTGTGACCTCCTGGTTCATAGGTTCATAGACTCTCAACCACTGTGCAACACCGGCTGGGCAGGGGCAGCTTTTTTAATTTATAATCCTTACTGGAAACAAATGATCAATCCTACATTCCTGTATACATATCACCACTTTTAATTTTGTCTAAAATGATTTCTCCTTTTGTTTTTCTTCATGATCTTCATCTCCTGTGATCACTTTCAACACTCTAGGAGTGATATGGCAATAGCTGAACACATATCACAACTCAGCTTAATGTGGCAGACAGCAGCAGGATGTCCCGACAGGCCATGGGGGGAGTTAGTCGCCCTGCGTGCCTTTCAGCAGCCACCCCTTAGTGGTGGGTGGAATTGTTGGGCTCTGACTGGAGCATAGCTTTGTTTACATTCGTGCTTGCTGGAAGAGTTGAAAGTAAGCTTCTATAAGAATAGAGTTAAAAGGATCAAGGCTTTAAACCTTGTAAACACTGTACTCAGTAAAATGGAGTAATACATAGAGCACCTTTAAGTTTCCTTACTAGCTAGCAATTTCAAGGAGAAGCTTATAAATTATTTTGGCTTTGTTGCAGATAATATGCACTTGATATTCTCTCACCCTCTTGTTCTTACTTTAGGGACATATTTGATTCCTACCTTACTGATGCCTGTGGGACACTGAGTCTTTTCTCCAGGGTCTCTCTCTTGCTCCCTCTCCATCCCCTCTTTATACTTTTATTTTCACCCTTTTTTGAAGACAAGAGTATATGTATCTTTAATATATATTTTATTGATTTTAGAGGGAGAAGAAAAAAGAGAGAGAAACATCATCAGTTGCTGCCTCCTGCATGCCCCCTGCTGGGGATCAAGCCTGAAACCCAAATGTGTGCCCTCACTGGGAATTCAACTGGTGACTTTCCTGTACATGGGTTTGATGCTTAACCATGGAGCAACACTGGCTGGATGGGAGCGCGTTTTTAAAGCTTAAAATTACCCTTGCTGATGTCCCTTTCCATTTCTTAGGACACTGTAACAGTAACTTACCAACAGATTTACCAGCTTTTCCTATTCTCATTCTTGATTCTTGTAAGTTGCTTAAAAGTGTATTTCCATGTATTCAGATTTTGAGCAAGGGGAACTCATGATTAAGGAGAAGTTAGTCTTTTTGGATTTAACACACTGAGTCAAGCTTTTCTTGCCTCTATGAAATCCCAATGTCAGAAAATTAAGATGGCTTTATTTCTGATAATTCCTGAATTTTACTTCTGACAAGAAATGGAAATTACACACATAATCTAAATGTGTAGGAAAGGAACAAAATAACAACAACAACAACACACACACACACACACAGATATTGTTTTATTACATGTTTACAGTAAATTTCTAAGGGACAGCTCTTGTATTTATCGCCTTCAGTATTTACATGCTTTAGATTGTCATAGCAGTGTCAGCATGTGAGCTAAAATGCCCCAAATAATGTTAAGCATGGGCTGTTCAGAGGCAGTATTTCTTCCACAACAATATTCATTCATTTGACCTTGGTCTACACAAGGGAGATTTATCACTGGCCCTTCCCAGCCACTTATTAGTATGTTTGAACTTGGCTCTGCTAGTTTTCATAAACTGAGGTATTTTGGATCACTTGAGGCTTATAAACCAAGTAAGGAATACAAAGGGTGTTGATGATAACTGAAGGGCTAAGGTATGGCAGAATGCTGCTGCCAACAACACAGAACAGACCAACCCAGAAACCATGGCGAAGAGCATGCGCAGAGCTGCCTCCCTGACCTTGGAGGACTGTGCTGTCATGTCTGTCCTGGACACTGAGCATGCATGCCCACGAAGAAAAGATGGAGATACAGGTCAGTCCTTTATTTCCTAGCACACACAGTAGGGGTCTGTGACTTACATCGGGAGTCTGCTGGCATTCCTCACCCAGTGGACTCCCAATGTAAGAAATGTTTGTTTATAAATACTTCTATATATATAACAGTTCTTGTTTTCCATTTTTAATCCCAGGAGGGGACAGTGGAAAAATGTGTGGGAAAGAAGCAAGAGGTTCTTGATGAAAAGGCTGATTCTGTAACTGTTTGCTTATTAGACTCTTATAGCTTTAATTTCCTCGTCAGTGAAATAGAAATTATCACTTCTCAGTGTTGTTGAGAGGACTAAATCTGATAGAATAAATGAAAGTTATTTTTAATCTAAAAATCCACACAGAAAAAAATTATATATATATATATGGTTTCTTTACTTTCTCGGGCCACGATTTTCAACCAGTATACTGCAAAAGGCACACTGGTATGCCGCAGGAATTTTTAAAACATGTGATACCTGACTATTTAGTCAGGGGCACTTGACCTCTTTTCCCTTAGATTATTAAATTTTTTTTTAAAAAAAATGACATTAGCCAACCAACAATAGCTCTCTGGTGTGAATGAGTCAAAAATATAGTTTGTTGTTATCAGGTCAGCAAAAAATACATTTTTTGGTAGGCCGCAGAATTTTAGTAATTAGTTCGTGTGTGCCATGAGATGGAAAGGCTTTAACAGTGATCTTGTTAAAACCCTTCTTTCCACTGTCCATTTTTTACCCCACTTCCAATTTAAGGCCAGACTGCTGAAAACAAAGCCTGATGTTTTCATCCCTCAGGCCAGCCCAGAAGCACAAGTACCAAAAGGCAGAATCTTAGTCACCTCACTTCTGCTGTGCTGATCCCAACTCTTGCCCCTCCTTAGTTTAGTTTGTGTGTCTTGGTAAGAGGTAAGTTTATTTCCTAGCCTCAGTGCAAGGAGAGCCAGCATAGAAGTTCACCTGCATGGGTCCAAAGCCCTGCCATGCGTACTCTCACTAGCTGTAGGCCTTGGAGAAATTACTCAAGTTCTCTGAGCCTCAGTGTAGAGCCTCATATAGAAGGTAAGGATAGCGCCATCTTCCTCAGAGTTGTTTTGTTCTGGGCTTAACCAGTTTGGCCCAGTAGATACAGCATCTGCCTGTGGACTGAAAAGTCCCAGGTTCCATTCCAGTCCAGGGCACATGCCAAGGTTGCAAGCTCGATCCCCAGTAGGGGGCGAGCAGGAGGCAGCCAATCAATGATTCTCTCTCAGCATTGATGCTTCTATCTCTCTCTTCATCTCCCTCTCTGAAATCAGGAGAGAGAGAGAGAGAGAGAGAGAGAGAGAGAGAGAGAGAGAGAGAGAGAGAGAGAGAGAGAGATATCCACCCTAGCTGGTTTTGGCTCAGAGGATAAAGCATTGGCCTGCAAATTGAAGGGTTCTAGGTTCAATTCCCAGTCAGGGCACTTGCCTGGTTTGTGGGGTTGATCCCCATGCAAGGAGGCAGCTGATCAGTGATTCTCTCTCATCGTTGATGTTTCTATCTCTCGCTACCTCTCTGTTCCTTTCTGAAATAAAAGAATATATATATTTCTTTTCTTTTTTTTAAAAGAGAGCTCTCTACAAAGGACCAAAGCAAGTGTTTAGTAATCAGTATATGTGGTTATTAATTGTATATGTGATATGGAAATTCTGGATACTTCTCGTAGTTTTCTGGACAGAGGAGCTATTTACAAAATATTTATTGATAATTAAGTTGAGTTTCATGAAAGGAAGTTTCGGGACTGTCTCCACAGACTGTAACTTGTAATGATCATTGAAATTCTGATTTTAATGAAACAAATGATGAGCATCTTCCTTTTCCCCTAGACGCACACACACTGACACTCACGCTTCCTTTGCCTGTTTGGCCTTTAGCACAGATGGATACTGCTTCACGATGATAGAAGAAGATGATTCTGGGATGCCGGTGATCACGTCGGGGTGTCTGGGACTAGAAGGTTCAGATTTTCAGTGCCGGGTAAGGAGGAAATTTGATTCCCCTTTGTGACCTTTCCTTGGCTAGATTTCAAACAGCCACGTTTCAATAAGAGAAAGCAATTGTGTCGGGGGGGGTTTGTTTGTTTTTTTCACTAGCCTATTTTTAATGATTTGGAAAATAATTTGAGCATTCTCATTGGGCCAATTCTCCCTTCATTTTGAAATGAAATATTATGTTTATTTTTGCTGATAACTTCTGGCTTTGTGTCCCATTAGACCTTCTTGCTCAAATTCCAATTTAGCTAACTGCATCAGGCCTCGCTTTCTTTGTTCACTTACACTGTGCACACCGGGTATTACACATGTAGTAGTAATTTTGTTGACATGCAGACATGGCAGTAAGGTCTTACATGATAATTTAAAAGAAATGACCTAACAGAAGACAATATTTTCAACATGCTTGTGCAAGAATTTCAACTAAGTTACCAAAATAGTCTTAATGTCTTAAGTTTGAGGTTATGTGCCTATGAAATCTAGGGGACACCCACTAACAGCTTTTCGGGTTTAATTTTAGGACACTCCCATCCCTCACCAAAGAAGATCAATTGAATGCTGCACAGAACGGAATGAATGTAATAAAGATCTACACCCCACATTGCCTCCACTGAAAAACAGAGGTAAGAAGACCCTTTCTTTTCTAAATGAATCTATCTGTACCCTTTTCCACTGCTGGGGCAGAGGACAAGGCAAGATGCCACAATGAAACATTCAAAAACATGTGCAAGCAGTTCTTGGGAAAGTAGTCTTACATGACTTCTCTCCAGTGAATTTTATTTCATAAACTCTCCCCTCTTCTCCTAGAAAACTAGTTTCTAGAGCTTGTAGTGTATTTCCGAAGGGCGGAGGAAGGAGTCAGTGCTTTATGTTTGCTCCTAAGTATTACTCAGGGTGTATTTCCTTCAAAAATGAGTATTTCTCTACATTTGTTTCAAAAATAAAGGACCTTAAGAAAGAAAAAAAGAAAGTTAAAAAATAAATAAAAATAAAGGACCTTAGAAAGGAGTACATCAGATTATTTGCTGGATTGTGTTTCCTTTTATCTATGCTAGAGTGTATTTTTAGTCAGATTTTATATTATATAAAGATAAAATATATAAAATGGAGAAGACATCTACAAAATTTAATTTCAAGATTTATGCATTTAAATTAGCACCCCCAGAGACTTCTTGTTAAAAATAGCTCTCTCATTTCCTTCCCTCTCCTTCTTCTCACCAAAAATAAGTGATTTGTAATTGTCACAGAAATCTAAGTCCAAAGACATAGATAAGTGGTTTAAAGTGATTCTTCGTGAGAAAAATTTTCCGACAAAATATAATGACATTTCATGGTTTTCATGATAATATTTTTATAACTCCTGTTCCTACAATAACCTAGAAAGCTCTATAAGGTTTATTCATAATAATTCACATCAAAATTCAGTCGGTTGTTTTTTTTCTTTTTTTGTTAATCCTCACCTGAGGGTATTTTTCCCATTGATTTTTAGAGAGAGAGGAAGATGGGGAGGAAGGCTGGGTGAGAGAGAGAAACACGGATTGGCTGCCTCCCACATGCTCTCCTGATCCGGGCCAGGGATCCAGCCTGCAACCCAGGTTGCCCTTGACCAGGAATGGAACCCTATCCCTTCAGTGTGTGGGCCAACGCTCTAAAGACTGAGCAACAACAGCCAGCGCAAAACTCAGTCAGTTTTTAAAATTTTGGCAATCAACAGGCTATGTCTTAAGGATTCAGAAATGGATGAAGGAAATTTTTGCTCTCAAGATGTGCACAGTTGGTTTTGAGAAACATGTAAATAATCATACAGTCAGGAATAGTTCAGCAGCAGAGTTAGATTATAAAATATAGTAAGAACACAAAAGAGGGAGTGGCACCCTCTTTCTGGCATGGAAAGATGTCAAAATAGCTTCAAAGAAGCGATACCTGAACAAGACTTTAAGGAGGAACAACAACTTGCCAAGTGAATAAGGCAAGAATAAAAATTTTAAAAATTAAAATTAATTAATATAAACTTAGCCAAGCAGTATTCTAAGTTTACATTAATTAACCCACTTGAGCCTCACAACAATCCTATGAGATATTTAGGATTATTAATCTCCATTTAAAGATGAAGAAATCAGAGCACAGTGAGGTTAATTAACTTTCCCAAGGTTGCACAGCCTATAAATAGCAGTGACTCTATTTATAGGCTGTGCAACCTTGGGAAAGAGGCAATGGTAAGTGCAGGGGTTTGGTTTGTGAAATTTGAGAAACAGAGGCAATGGTAAGTGCAGGGGTTTGGTTTGTGAAATTTAAGAAACAATAGCTAAATACAAGCGTATGAAAGAGCAAGGCTGGTTGGAGAAAACCTGCTAATTAAGTTGTTTGAAGTCACTATTCAGAATGGGTTTGTAAACTAGTGGTATCATTGTCATTTGGAGCTCCTTGGAAATTCAGAATCAAATGGCCCCAACCCAGATTAACTAAACCCACATTTTTAAACAAGATTCCCCAAGTTGTGTATATACACATTACAGTTTGGGCAATAAGCCCTAGTTGGTTTGGCTCAGTGGATAGAGCGTGGGACTATGGACTGAAGGGTTCGATTCCGGTCAAGAGCACATGCCAGGGTTGCGGGCTCAATCCCTGGTTGGGGGCATGCAGGAGGCAGCCAATCAATGATTCTCTCTCATCGTTGATGTTTCTATCTTTCTTCTCTCCCTCTCCCTTCTTTGAAATCAATAAAAATATTTTTTAAAAAAAGTTTGGGCAATAATTTTGCTAGAAAAAGACTAAGAAGTTTACAGAGAAGTTCATTGATATTAAATTGTAGTAAAATTCTAAATGTTTACTTTTAGTTCCCATTGTTATTTCTTTGTGAATCAGTTTCAAAAAGTAGGTGGTCTGTGGACAACATTTTGAATAATAACACTAGTTTATGGGCTTATGGGTTAGTAGGGAGGGAGAAAGGAGAGGAAAGAGCAGCTGGAAAGGAAAGTAGAAATGATAGATTTTAGAATATCTTTGTCAAGGAGGAAAGGTTTCTAATGTGCAAGTGGAAGTGATGTATCCTAGAAGTAACAGTAGGGTTTAGAAAAACTCACTCTTTCAGAGGCTGAAAGGACTGCAGTGCATGTGTTGTCCTGTAGATGGAGCCAGATTCTAGTTAGGACCAGGGAGGTGAAGGTGTATTCTCTGAGAAGGTGGAGGATGTAGGGACTTTAAAAATTAGTGGGATAAATAACTAGAGAACTGAGTGGAAAGGTTTGAAAAGAAGGGCAGCAGCATTGAGAAGACACATCCTAGGTTCAGGGCGTTGGGAAGAGGATGCAGGTGGATTATACTGAGGATTTTGCGAGTGTCTGCTTGGGTGGAGTTACCAGTAGGGCTTACTGCTTTAAATGCTAAGGATCCCAGGTAGTGCTTAGGCAAGCTCTCGGTGGACTTTACCTCACACTTTTGTCACACTCAGTTTGGTGTGCAGTAAAAGTCAGTGCAGACTGTGATCTGAAAGCACTGGCATTTTTTACATAGTTATACCATATACTAAGCTTTTTTTTTTTTTTTTTTTTTTTGCTTCTACCATATAAATTTTTATTGGACATGCCCTATATATCTTTACTGGATATCAGCAATGCCTTGGTTAGGAACATTAGAGTTGCAACCATATTGGATTATGTTTACACTAGTGCCCCGGTGCACGGATTCATGCACATTGCAAGGAAATTAATTAGAAGGTGGCTGGGGGTGGAACTGTGTGAGACTAGCTGGACATGCCCTATAGCCAACCTCCTGTGGTCCCTCCACAGCTGCTGCAGCTGGGGTATTGCCATGGCTCAAAAGGCATCTGCAGAGTGAGCAGGATCCCTCTGGCGGGTGGGGTCCCTTGGCCTGGCCTGTGGGGATCAGGCTGAAACTGACTCTCTGGCAACTCCCAAAGAGTCCCAGATTACAAGAGGGCAGTTCTCAGGTGGTGCACCCCGGAATCAGACTTCCTCCTCTCTGGTTCCAGGCTGTGTTATCCAAAAACTGAGAACCACTGCCAAGTCACTGCAGCTCGGCAGCTCCTGCGTTGAGCATCTGCCCCCTTGTGGTCAGTGCGTGTGACACCTACTGGCCAGTGGGATGCTTGCTTAGCCTTTTATATATATAGATATACAATAATATGTTAACCTAAAAGTAAAAGGCCAAGGTGAAAAACAACAAGCATTTATTTGAGATTTAAAAGAATAGCTATTCGGGAAGCATTTATTCAGGCAGGAATCCACATTGTTTTTTGCTTAGGAGGGAAGGCAAGGGATTCTTATGAGAAAGGGAAGGAAAACAATAACATGAATAGAAGGAAGGAATTTCTATAGGTGCAGATAAACTAACATAGTGATGCTAAAGTATCTTTAATTTTCATATCTGCTCTTTGTTATTTTTGCAAACAGTTATTTGGAATATAGTCCTGTTTTAAGGCCCAAAAGTTTATTTTGTTCATTTTTAACATTCCAAAGATTTGAAGAGTAGCACTTGCAAGCCAGTTCCTCTTGGATGGCAGCTCCAACTCCATTTTGAAGCCACAACATTTGTATTAATTTTCATAATTCATATTGGAGATATGTGTGTATGTGGTTGGTATAAAAGCCACATAAAGAACAGGGATGATATTAAAGGGTTATAGAGCCCACCTACTTTTGATATTTTTAATCTTTGTTATTTAAAAAAAAAAATACTTAGGACTATCCCTAACTTGTGGGGCTTCGGTAGTAATATAAGTGTAGGTCCACATATCATTTACCTACATGTTTAAAACTCATAAACCAATATAGAAGATTGGTAAATGAAATCCATTAGGCCAGTAGTCGGCAAACTTCAGCTTGTGAGCCACATGTGGCTCTTTGGCCTCTTGAGTCTGGCTCTTCCACAAAATACCACAGCCTGGGCAAGTCCAATTTGAAGAAGTGGCCTTAGGAGAAGTTTAAGTGTAAAAAGTTTGGCTCTTAAAGAAATTTCAATCGTGCTGTTGATGTTTGGCTCTGTTGACTAATGAGTTTGCTGACTACTGCATTAGGTTAACTTAACTAATACAGGTTCATGATGTTGATGGAAAATACCAGGTTGGCATTTAGAATGCTGAAACTATTGATGCATTCTCTCCAACATGGGAGTGAGTGGCGGGGATCCCCATTTTCATTTTTCTCCTGCACTGAGGTGCCTCTCAGGCATGCACTGGGCACCTGTGTTGGGTTGGTCTCAGCCTATGGATAGCGATGCTATCGGCTGCAATGCCCGCGTCCTCACCTGGGCCTGCACTACTTGTGGCAGCCCCCACAGACATTTCCCCACCAGAGGCAGTGTTGTGGCTGGACTGGACCTTATGGTTCTTATGATGATTGTAAGACTCACCTCAGCAACAACCATCGGGGAGCTTTGAAGGAAAAAAAAAAGATTTATTATTCACAGGTTCTGGAGGGTATAGGTTATGCCTGAGGGTCACACAAGGTCATGGAGGGGGGGGGGAGAGAGCGGAGAGAGAGAGAGAGAGAGAGAGAGAGAGAGAGAGAGAGAGAGAGAACACGAACTAGCAAGGTTGGACCTGGGGTTCTGCTTTGTTGGATTGAGTGCTTGGTACCTTGGGTTTCATTGACTCACTATTGGTGAATTTAAAGCAAGAGAGTGATAATTAGGTTAGGATGCAGATAAGAAAAAGCAGGGTTACTGGTGGCGTGGTCAGTTGTCTAGGTTATCCAGGGCTTTCTGAAAGGAAACTTCACAGGTGTTGTGGTCTGGTTCCTAATCTCATTGTTTTCCAAGTAGCTGTGTCTTACAGCTGGCAATATAGTTATTCGAGATGGATGTCTTTGAGTGGATGCCTTAATGATCAAAAAGCTTCATTATCAGGCACTTACACTGGAACACTCCAGCCATCTGCTTATACTCCACTCACATGTCTTGTTCCAGACACCACTGGCCACCCCTCAGACTTGAGGCACACTCACCATCTCCTTGGTCCACCCTCAGGGGCACAGGAGTAAAGAAGAAGGCCTCACAATTCCTAGCCAAAAACCCAGGCATGAGGCTGATAGACAGGAGATTCCAGACTTCTGGGCATTGGCCCGTGGTTTAAATGGAGAGCGGCGTGGGCCAAGTTCAGGGTGGACACATCCTGCAGATCCACTGCTACATGGGAAGGGGTGCGGTTGGAGAGAGCCAGGGCAGGGCCCTCTGAAGCTCAGAGCTCAGGCCAATTTTCTGGTCTAACGGCAATGGACATTGTCATAATAACCGTGATAATTGCTTATGTGAGGGGGATGCATTCTTGTTATGGCTCTTTTTTAAGTACTTGGCATATACCAACTCATTTCATTCTCATAACAACCCACAGACGAAGGCACTGTTGTTATTATTCCTATTTCACAGACATGAAAGCTGAGGAATCCTGCGATTAGATACCATGGGAAGTTTACTCAGCTAGAACAGGTGGTGGAGAGGACGTAGACCGGTGTGTCATCTCACTGACTATTCTGTAGAAAGCTCTGAGTGACATTCTAAAAAAAAAATGATTTTCCCCATGTGAGTCAGAAAACTAAGTAAACTGCAGTAAGCCATTTCACATAACAATGGACAATCAATATGATTACTTTTGAAGTAATCTTTCTGTTATATTTGCCTTACACAGAAACTCTCAGACATGCATGAATTACTATTTTTAGAATTTAGTGTTAGAAGTTGCTCACTCTGCTTCTTGCACATCCTGTGTGTGTTCTTATACTCTCTCTTCATCCCTCCTCCTCTCTCCTCTTCTTCCCTCTAATTTAACATTTATTAAGTCCCTAGGCCACTGGCTTTCAAACTTTTAAGTGCATCAGAATCATGTAGTTGGCTTATTAAAATGCAGATTACCCCCCCCCCAGTAGTAGGTCTGAATGCGCCCCAATAATATGCATTTCTAAGGAGTTCCAGAGACCACATCTTGGGAAGCCCTGTACTAGGCTCTGCCTAGTAGATTATTGTATGTTATTATAGATTTATAAATCTATATGTCAAGATACTATAAAAACAAAAACTATGTTATTAGAAGAATAGAGGGAAGAAAATTCCACCTCATCATTTTTTTGTTGTTGTTTGTTTTTCTTTAATAACTACTCTTCAAAAAAGTTAAATGATTAACCTTATGGCAAAACATCTGTGTTACTAGATGCTACACATAACATCTAGGCTTCTGATATGAGAGGTCAGAGATGCACTGAGTGTAGGGGTTAACACCTACAGGTAACTTATCCTTATTACAAACAAAGGCATAGGAAACCTTTTCTACCTGTCCAGAGTTCTCTCAGACTCTTCATAATCACATTCAACAGTACTTACCAATGCGATTTATATCCTTTAAATTTTATTTGTCATCTTTTGTTTAAAAAAAAAAAAAGATGTGGAGTGGCCAGAATACAGCTAAATTTTTTTTTAGGAATATTCATTCTCCTTTGCTTTGCTGATTCCATTTCAGCACCAGCAAAGCAGAATACCATAAGAAAACAATCTTTCTCCCAAAGGAGGAAATGTAAAAGACAGTTAGATCCAATGTAGCCTCTTCATTGTAAACAACAAGGTGTGATCTGGGAAGCCCAGTAAGCCAGGGCTGGTGCGAGGAGGAAGAGATGTCTGTGTTGATGGAGAGGCTAAAGGGAGCAGTGGTGGTGCTAGTGTCTGGCCTCTGCCTGCAGAAGTAGTGGTGCTGGGAGTTGGTTTAGGCCCTGACTCAGCATCAGATGGCTGGACCAAAACTTTGTGAGTGAAGGGTCCTCTTGAAATGTCATCTAGGTGGGAGAATTTGATAAGCTCTCCCTCAAATTATTCATTGTAGTCACTTGTTTTTATTTAATTGTTTTAAGTGAACATTTAAGGAAGTGAAAGACTGGTGTTGAAATGAACAGAAGCCCTTGCTTAACTAAATGGGATTCAATCATTTGGCTTTTACAAAATAAAAGTTGATGTAATTTTTGAAATAGCCATAAATTTCTTTAAATATGGGAATTACTCATATACACTGAGTGGCCAGATTATTAGGATCTCTGAATGCATAATAATCTGGCCACTCATTGTATATCCTACATAATAAAAGGCTAATATGCAAATTGTCCCCTTGACCAGGAGTTCCATTAGCAGGCAGGCCGGCCAACCGTCCATGTCCCCTCCCCCTGGCCAGGCTAGCCAGACCCCACCCATGCATGAATTCATGCACCAGGCCTCTAATACTGAGTGGCCAGATTATTATGCATTCAGAGATCATAATAACTTGGCCACCCAGTGTATATTATATATTTATTTTATAAAAATGTATCAGACATAAGATTCTGTTAGGAAATATGGTAAATTCCATGTATTTTAAGGCAAATTATAGAATTTCCAAAGTTAAAATTTACCTTATATATATTTTTTACTTAATTAAAAAATAAATTCTGAGCAGTTTACAGATTTTTTTTAAAAAATTGCTATTGGTTAATTTAGATATGCCCATTACAAATTGAACTCCATAGGTAACAGGTATTTACCCAGCGGATCATCTCAACACAGATAGATCAACTATATGATAGTGTCTAGAATGCAAAGGGCAGAGTTTTCCATACCTATATTATGCCATAGCAATATAGACCAATACTGAGCTATGTTCCTTGCCATGGAGTAAACCTAACATTCTTTGGAATATTCAGCTCCTATTTTTGAATTTCTGGTTAGCACTGCTTTGAAAGATATTTTTAAAAATAATATTTTTATTTCTTGTTGAACAAAAGTAATCTGGTTATAAAAATTTTGTCTTAACTTCCTTTGTTATCAGAATATTCATTACATTTCTTATTAAAATTATTGCAATTGGAACCATCTTCTGGCTTTATAAGGACGGTCCTGTCATTTTAAGCTGTGGCAGTCCAGCTAATTATCGAAGAGGAGACAAACAGCGGCAGCACGCTGTTGGGAGACCACGGGTGATTCTGCTTGCCTCTCAGGGTGAACCAGACTTCCCTGGAGAGTGAGTTCTCCGTTCCACTTGCCTGAGCAGCTGGAGGGACCTTGCAGGTTGAAATCCGCTGCCCTGGGGAACCGCAGGCCCCGCTCCTCTCCCGATAGGCATCTGGACGTGCTCGCTTTCCAGCACTCTGGCAGTGACTTGAATGTTTACATTGTTAATGCTCTGAGCACGGGTAATGGCGGATTAAAACATGACCGGCACGGCCAACAGGAACAAAGGTTTATTGATAAGGATCACCTGTTCATGACAGAAGACAGGGAGGGTTCATGACAGAAGACAGGGAGGCAAAGATGAGGCTGCCGGGGTAGAGTCATTGGGGCAAAGGAAAGGCAAGCGGGAAGGTAATGCTAGCCTTAGAAAAGCCCTGGATGGCAAGGAAAGAGTCCCTCGGGTCCCTTCTGGTCGCATTGCTCTCGTAAATTAGACATTTGATAAGATGAGCAATAGATACGAGTCCTTACAGGTCATTTACGTGGGAAATAGAAGGCAGTGAGGCTGAAAGTTTTAGTAAAATTATTTCCCTTGAATGAGAAAGTATTCTGTATTCATATACTGATAATACTTTATGCTTATGTAATTAGTTCCTCTAGTTTTAATTGAGTATCCAGCATTCTTCTGGGGGTTTTTTTTGTGTGTGTTTTTTTTCTTTTTTCAAATTTCTGGCTTTTTTGCTTTTGTTATCCTTAAAATTGGAAATGCATTTTAAGCCAAGTTTCCAGATATTGTATTTACACATATATGTACCATGGTATTTGCACACCTGTATATGTATACATTGTGAATTGGGCTCTTACTGGCAGAGGTATTGTGCTCTGTGTTTATTCTTAACTTTGCCTAGAACCTCAGGGAGGTGGGGAGTAGAGAAAAATTTTGCAGAGACAATTCATTGTGTCAAGTCTTAGCCTACTTCATTTTAAGAGCCCACAAATTATTTCCAAGATTCCTAGGTAACGCTTTTCAGTTAATACATGTGCTCATTATATCTGATTTCTGTTAACATTAAAGCCTTAATTAAAGGCCTTTTGGGAATGTGCTGTAGTGAGTCAAGTTTCTGAACTCTTTTTATGGAACACTGGCATTGTTTCTGAATTTGTTAATATAAAACTGCTTATTTAATTTATTTATTTTTAAAAATACATATTTTTATTGATTTCAGAGAAAAAGGGAGAGGAGGAGAGAGAGAGAAACATCAGTGTTGAGAGAGCATCAATGATCTACTGCTTCCTGTACACCCCATGCTGGGGATCAAGGCCGCAACCCAGGCATTTGCCTTGACTGGGAATCGAATTGTGACTACCTGGTTCATAGGTTGATGCTCAACCACTGACCCACACTGGCTGAGCATAAACTGCTCATTTTAGTAGTGTCTCATTTAGTCTTTTCAGATGCAGACTATTTCCAGTCATGTTTGGCAGATAGTATAGATCATAACTAATTGTTAAACATATATTTCAGATTGATGAGTAAATCATAGCATTACCATATAATATTAGGGAAAGAAATCCATGGAAAGATATGTGGATTTTAATTTATTATAAGTAATCTAAACTCTCTGAAATATTTCAGAGTAAGCTTGATTTTCAACTTACATGGTCATGTTCATTTCCTGATTTTGGTAATTAGGTTACCATTTGGTGAGACAATGTCTTTGTTCTTAGGAAGTGCACTCAGAAGTGTTTATGGGTAGGTATGTCTTTAACTTCAAATGGCTCTTAAATTGTAAACACATGCAAATAAGTAAATAAACATGAATGCAAGTATATCCAGCCATGCATTACTTAATGATGAGGATACATTCTGAGAAATGAGTCATTAGGTGATTTCATCATGGTGGGAGCATCATAGAGTGCACTTACACACACCTAGATGGTATAGCCTACTGCACACCAAGGTCTATGGGATAGTTTCTTATTCCTAGGCTACAACCTTGTACAGCATGGTACTCTACTGCATACACAGGCTATTGTAATTTGTTACACCACACTGTTAGGACACCTACAGTGACACTGAATGATAGGAATTTAAGTTTCATTATAATATGATAAGATGATATAACCTGTCATGTATGAAGTCATTGATTGAAATGTCATTATGGAGCACATAACTGTATATATAGAGATAGGCACAAAAACACACACTAAGGGAACAGGAGAATTATAAAGCAAACTAGAGGTTTCTTGCATGGTGTGTGTGTGGGGGTTGTCCCTCACTCAGCCCAGCCTGCACCCTCTCCAATCTGGGACCCCTCCAGGGATGTCCAACTGCCCATTTAGACCCAATCCCACTGGGTCTCACAATCCAGGACTGCTGGCTCCCAACCACTCACCTGCCTGCCCACCTGATTACCCCTAACTGCTTCTCCAGCCAGCCTGATCATACCCTAACTACTCCCCTGCCAGCCCAATTGCCCCTAACTGCCCTCCCCTTTGGCCTGGTTGCCTCTAACTGTTCTCTCTTGCAGACCTAGTCTCCCCCAACTGCCCTTTGCTGCTGGCCTGGTCACCCCTAACTGCCCTCCCATGCCATTTTGGTTGTCCCTTACTGCCCTCCCCTGCTGGCCTGATCTTCCCCAACTTCCCTTCCATGCAGGCCTGGTTGCTCCTAACTGTCCTTCCCTACAGGCCTGGTTACCCCTAACTGCCCTCCCCTGCAGGCCTGGGTCACTCCCAACTGCCCTCCTTTGCAGGCCTGGTCACCCCTAACTGCCTACCATGCAAGCCTGGTCCCCCCCAACTGCCTCCTCTACAGTCCTGTTCCCCCACAACTTCCCTCCCCTACAGGCCTGATTCCCCCAAACTGCCCTCCTCTGCAGGCCTGGTTGCCTCCAACAGCCCTCCTCTGCTGGTCCGGTCACCCCTCACTTCCCTCCCCTGTAGGCTGATTGCCCCCAATTTCCCTTCCTTGCAGGCCTGGTCCCTCCCAACTGATTGCCCACAATGCTCTCTCCTGCCAGCCATCTTGTGGCAGCCATATTTTGTCCACTTGGGGACAGCCATCTTTGATCAAATGGGAGCTGCCATCTTTGACCACATGGGGGCAGCCATATTGTGTGTTGGAATGGTGGTCTATTTGCATATTACTCTTTTATTAGATAGGATATGGTAAACATTTTTTAGATTGGAAATCTCTGTGAAGGGCATACTAGAATTCTTTATCTTTACATGTTTTCTGTAAGATTTTATTTGAAAGCAACTAAAACATTTTCCTATTGGTAGGGAAATTGAAACTGTTGCAGTGTTTTCTTTAGGAAATTTTAATAATGTGTATAAAAGGACAAAGTATATATCTTTTGAACTAATAATCTTGGTAAACTAATTGTGGCAAAATACATAACATAAAACTTACCATCTTAACCACTTTAAGTGCACAGCTGGATATTCAATATCTTCATAATGCTGCCCAACCATCACCACCACCCAGCTCTATAGTTCTTTTCATTTTGTAAAACTGAAACTCTATGGGCATTAAACCTTAACTTTCCCAATTCCACCTTTCCCCAGCCCACCATTCTACTTTTCCTCTTTATAAATTTGATTACCCTATGCATCTCATATAGTGAAATTATGCATTATTTATCTTTCTGACAGGGTTATTTTACTTAGCATAATGTCCATAAAATTCATTCATCCTGTAGCATATGTCACAATTTCCTTCCTTTTTAAAGCTAAATAATGTTCCAGGTATTTTTAAACCACATTTTTTTCTTATATTCATCTATCAGGGGGCACTCTGATTTCTTTCATGTTTTAGCTATTATGAACAATGTTCCTATGTACGTGGGTGTATATAATAACTTTTTGTGAAATAGTTTGTTCATGAACTTTTTTTGTTCATTGAAATGATACTGCAAAGACATAAAATAAAATGCTGGTAGTAATTTTCCTAAGCAGTGAGGTGATGGCAGTTTAATTTATTTTTGTTTAATTTGTGGTAATTTTTTTTCATGGAAAATATCATACTTTTGATTGAGAAAAATAAGTTGCATTGGGTGGTATAAGGTCCCCAGCCTAAATGTTTAGGTATCTTTACAGTTAAAGGTATACGTCACAGTTAGAAAATTTCTTCTCCATAGTAACCAAAGTCATAAATTACAAAACACCATTAAAATTCAATAACAGTAACCGCACTCTCAAGGATATATGGTGCCCTTAATAAGAATGGTGCTAATATTCTTACTATGTAAGTGTAACTAATTGTAGACCAATTTTCTCAAAATATGTATCTGAGATTACCTGCATATAAATCACTTAAAATTATAGTAAAATATAAAAAATACTTGGAATTAAAATCTCTGGGATTGAAGTAGTTAATGTGCATTTGTATAAAGTTGTCTAAGTCATTCTTATTTCTGTGATGTTTGAAAAATCACACTGTATGTAAATCCAGTTTGTTAGGAACTGGAGTTAAAACAACATGAATAATATTTAATAGTTTACTCTTTAAAAGGATCACACAGTAATTCTTTGAGTAGAACATACCCATTCTTTTAATGAAAAATGCATGTATGTATTCTTGAAGGACATCTTTATTTAAAGTGATGTGCATGCACATATACTGTATTTGGGAACATTTGAGGAATTCTATTCCTTTGTGTCCATCAGAAGATGACTATGTTTTATGTACAATGAATATATATATATACAAATTCAGAAACCACACAAGGAAAGCCTATAAACCCATCAGCTGGATCTGAAATAAAGATGAACTACCTAATTATGTTCTAGGAGCATTGATCCATTTATTACATTTGTTTATATTCTGTACTTATATCTTACTAGAAGCCCGGTGCACGAATTCATGCACAGGTGGGGTCCTTAAGCCTGGCCAGGGATCAGGACTGATTGGGGCCTGGCTGATCGGGACCAGGCTGATTGGAGCCAGGCCAGTTGGGGCCTGCTGGCTGGGGGAAGAGACAGGAGAAGGTTGGCTACTGGCTCCAAGGAGGGAGCTGGCCCTTGGCCCCTGGGAAAGGGACTGCATCTGCCCTACCTGCCCCTGGTTCCCCATCCCAGCCTGGGGCCCAAAGGCCCTGGCATGATCGGGAGAGGAGGTTACGGTCGCTGGGCCGAGCATAAAAGGAAAGGCCACCAGAGATGCTCCACCACCACGTGGTACCCCCTCTTTTTCTTGCTACTGTACCACCACCATGGTAGATGGGTGGCTCGGGAAAGTGAGAGAATGGGAGCAAGAAAAACCCTTGTGTCGAGGGGCTGACTTTCAGTAGATTGCAGCAAGGGAGCTGCTCTTATACATAGGAAACCCCAAACCAGAAACAGGTCACCTACGAATGGTTTTGCACCAATGTTTTAGCGGCCAATAGGGGTGAGCTGGCTGGGGTTAGGGGCTGTGGGAGGTTGGCTGTGGGAGCACACTGCCCCTTAGTGGTCAGTGTGCATCATAGCAACTGGTCGTTCTGGTTGTTCGGTCGTAATGGTTGTGTAGGCTTCTATATATATATATATATATATATATATATATATATATATATATATACACACACATACATATACTAGAGGCCCAGTTCACAAAATTCATGCATGGGGGGTATGTGTCCCTCAGCCCAGCCTGCACCCTCTTCAATCTGGGATCCCTCTCAGAATCCAGGACTGCTGGCTCCCAACCTCCCACCTGCCTTCCTGCATGATTGCCCCTAAGTGTTTCTGCCTGTTAGCCTCATCACCCCTTAATCATTCCCCTGCCAGCCTGATTGATGCCTAACTGCTCCCCTACCAGCCCGATTGCCCCCAACTGCCCTCCCCTACAGCCTGGTCACCCATAACCGCCCTCTTCTTCAGGCCTGGTCACCCCTAACTGCCCTCCCTGCTGGCCTGGTCACCCATTACTGCCCTCCCCTGCATGCCTGATCACCCCCAACTTCCCTCCCCTGCAGGTCTGGTCACCCTAACTTTCCTCCCCTACTGGCCATCTTGTGGTGGTGATCTTTGACCACATGAGGCTGGCCATTTTGTGTGTTAGAGTAATGGTCAATTTTCATATTACCTCTTTATTATATAGGACTAGAGGCCCCATGCATGAAAATTCATGCAAGAGTAGGGCTTTGTTCCCCCAGCTGCTGGCACAGGCTTCCCTCTGGAACCCGGGGCCCAGGCTTCCCTCCTTCAGCTTCCAGTAGGGACCCGGGCTGGCTTTCCGAGCCCTGGTTTTATCAGGAAGTAAGTCTGGAAGACATCTGGTCTAATTAGCATATTACCCTTTTATTATTATAGATATAGACTAGAGGCTCAGTGCACAACATTCATGCATGGGGAAATCGGCCGCATCCTCCACCTGGCAGGGTTTGACAGGGGACCTCAAGCCTTGACCCAACTCAGCAGGGCTTGATGGGAGACCTCATGTTGCACCTCCAGTGCTAGGTCGGGGGAACTCAGGCCACGCCCCCGCCCAGCAGGGCTTGACAGGGGACCTGAGGCTGTGGCCCCCTGCTAGTGAGGCTTGACGGGGGACCTAAGGCTGCACCACCCTCCTATGCTGGGCTGGGGGACCTGAGGCTGCGCATCCCCCCTGCCTGGTGGGGCTTGACAGGGGATCTCAGGCCATGTCCCCCACCTGGCAGGGCTTGATTCAGGACCTCAAGGCATGCCCCCACCCTGGTATGGGCTGGGGGACCTCAGGCCATGCCCCCCATCCTGGCACTAGGCCAGGGGACCTGAGGCTACCCCCCTGCCTGGCAGGGCTTGACAAGGGTGGACTGGATCTAGCCCAATGGGGCAGGAGGATGAGGGGCAGCCAGGTCTGGGTCTCACTTGAATTTGAGGTGCATGTGTGTGAGCGGGGACTTGCCTATGGGTCCCATGGCATGTCCCAGACTCTGACAGGAGGAAGGTTTTTATGTACATTTTACTAATTTTCTTTCATCTCTGACACTTTTTTATAGGACAAGGGCAAATAGCAATATTAAATTATTTCCTCTAATTAATCCCCTTTTAATGTGCACAAATTTTATGCACCAGGTCACTAGTATATATATAAATCAGCAGATGAAAAGTACCTCTCACATTTTGCATATGGAAGTTAGCAAGCACTTTTAGGAAAGAGTTGCTTCCTAAATTTTAGGTGAAAATATTCTTTGTATCATGGTGCTATTTACTTTCTTTTTAATTTCAGATTTTGTTGATGGATCTGTACACCACAAAGCCTTACTTATATCTGTGACTGTCTGTAGTTTCCTGTTGGTCCTTATCATTTTATTCTGTTACTTCAGGTAAGTGTCCCATTTGTAGAATTTTGAGTTTATAATATCTTTGTCAACCTACTATCCTACCCGTGGCTCTCCAACCCCAGCTTCCTTTAACCTAATTAGATCTTAGATTTCATTGGTAATATTGTTACTATTGATGGCTATTTGTAATAATGAATCTATTAATAGATTCCTATTTCATTTGTCTTCAGATATCAAAATCACCCTGATAAACTTCACCCTTAGGGAAATTAGGACAGATAGGGAATTAAGGAACTAGTTACTACTGAGTTTGATTCTAAGCAGAGAAATGAGCATGTGCAACTTAGATTGTTCTAATAATTACTTACTGAGTTAAAATACATTCCTGGTATTAAAACATTCCTGGTATTAAAATATTTTTAAGGATTATTTTAGATAATCACATTCAATGAGTTTAGTTACTATATTAAAAGTAAGTATTGTGGTTACAAATTAAACTTTTAGGCAAGTAAAAACTTATTTTTAGTTTGTGTAATATCAAGGACCTTTAAATCCATGCCTCTTGCCTTTTAAAATACTCATTTATGATACAATCCTGCAGATGGGATTCAAATAAATTTATTTCTAAACATTGGTAAAAAGTTTTTAAAGTTTATATTTACTTATCTGTATTATTGGTCTCTACCTTACATGAGAGAGTTAGCCATAATGTCTTTTGAACACTAGAAATGTATATTTATGCTAATTAGGGGCACCTTAGATAGGGAAAGCCTGTAGGGAATGGATATAATGGAACTATACAGAAACGTTAACAGACTGTGGCCTGTTGGGAAATAATCAAAAAGAATGGAGAAGAATTGTAGATAGTTAAGACTGAGTAAAAACATGTAGTTTCCTTTAAAGAATCAGTTAGGGAAATAATTATAATTTGTGTTTTGAAAATCATTATCGAGGGTAATAATACCGAGCATTTAATCTTGCATTTGTTTTTATTTGCGGAAGTAAAACTTGCCAGGATTACAATGTTTTGCCTGCATCATTGCCACTCAGTGTCTAAAAATGATGTTCCTCTGTGCACCTTTAGGTATAAAAGACAAGAAGCCAGACCTCGGTACAGCATTGGGTTGGAGCAGGATGAAACGTACATTCCTCCGGGGGAATCCCTGAAAGACTTAATTGAGCAGTCTCAGAGCTCAGGAAGCGGGTCAGGCCTCCCTCTGCTGGTAGGAGAAGGACATATGGCATTTAAAGGAATGTTTTCTAAGAGGAAATGTCAGTAAATACAGGGTTTCATTTTACTGAAACAGATAGGGCAGGACAAAGAGGACGTTCTGTGCAATCCTTTAGCTATCAGATCTCCGATGCGGGGCTTCCTGATAACATTTTGACATATTGGGGGTAAGGTGATTGTTTTTTAATGTCCGTGTTTGGTTACAATCCAGACCCTCAGGCATTCTGATAAAGAGCAGATTAGAGAACATTAAACATGGGGCCATCTTCCCTCTGTTTTCAGCCAGGATAGTATTACTGCACTTTGGCCCAGCTTTTGAAGGCAAAAGGATTACAACCAACCTGGATCGGAGCACTTTTACAAGGGAAGAAGGCTGCATTTCAGCCGGAGGGTTTATGTTTCAGGGTGAAGTCCTGGCTTTTCCATTCAGGAGAGGTTTAATTTTCTGATGGTCCACACTGCCAACCTTGAAGAAAATATACACCGAGTCCAAGGCACTTGCTTTAATGAGAAAAACATTCTGTTCCTTTATGGACCAGGCCAGAAAAAGGTTGTGGGGACTCAGGATGGAAATAACAATTTTAATGAAAAATGTTTGCCTTTATAAACTCTTAAGATTGATTTTTCTAATCTTTGTTGTCTTGTCTGGCTTTGGATATCTTGTTTACTTTATTCCTTAGGCCATTTTTTTTTTTATTTAGTGTTAAAAGTAACATTTAAAAAAAATCTCAAGGCAAGCATTTATCTTCTAGCATTATTTTTGGACATACAAAAAACTGTTTATATTTAATGAATACAACTTGAAGAGTTTGGAGATGAATGTATGCCTGAAACATCACCATAATCTATGCCATCCACATATCCACCACCTCCAAAAGTTTCCCCATGTCCTCTTTGTGTATTATTATTATTTTATGATAACACTCAATATAATATTTACTCTCAATAAATTTTAGAATACAGTATACTACTGTTAACTGTAGGCATTGAAGATCTGTAAGACTTACTCATCTTGCATAACTGATACTCTGTACTTGTTGACTAATACCTCTCCTGGAGGTAATAAACCAGACAGAAAACCCTTTGTGAAGTAGTCATTATGACCAAACTGGTAGTACTGAAGATGCACATTTTTCTTACGTAAAAATCATTATCAAATTGCTTGATTTTTATTTTGAAATTAATATATATATATATCAAATGTAATTCTTAAATTTAAGATATTTTACATTTTTAAAAGAAAAGTACAGATATTTACATCCCTTTTGGTATTGATGAATTGGATACTGATGCTATTGGACTTGAAAACTACTTGTTTTCCTCCTTCTAACTCATCTTTCTCATTGCTGTGGAGCTATCTCTCTGAAGCCTTTGACCTTACTATGTTCCTTCTACTGTCCAATAGCATTTATGGCTCTTCTATATTAGCCCAGTCTGCATGGCACACATCATCTTCTACCTCTTCTCTCCCTGCTCCCTGAGCCCTAGCATCATCAGCCTTGAGTAATGGTTTCTCAAATGCAGTATGTCCTCACTTGACATCCTCAATGGGTTCTGAAATGACATAACAAAACCACTTTTACCACAGGTTCATTGACATAGACAAGAGTTAAGTTCCTACAGCATCTCTCCAAGGTTATAATGAAATGACAGTGAATGAAACAATGATAACTTTATGGGGAGTTCTTCAGACTTCTGGCTCCTGGCCTAACTCACATTTTATCTCTGTGACTATTTAACCAAACTGAGCCAATCTATTAATCCTCTGTCATAACATTTTACTTATAGTGTCAGTGTAGCAGATTAAAATACTGTTAAATTGATGTTCGTATGTCTGTGTCTAGATGGACTCTCACTTCTTTAGGGGTGGAGACTATATGTTGTTCATTTAGTATCTCCTCATTTGATTAAAGGGATGTTCAATAATTTGTTTTAAAAGCTTTCAACTCCAACTTTTAATATCCTTGAAAATACTATCTTGTTTCTACAATCTAGATACAGAAAAATAGCATTTGGCTTTTATCACAAAATGATTAAGAACAGTCAGATCGCCATGGTTCAAATCCTGGCCAGATAGGGGCCTTTATAAATTTGAACTCATTTAGTCCTTATAACAACCCCATGAGGTAGTTTTCAAACTATATCCCTGCATTATACACCAGGGGATAGGCCCAGATAGGTCAACTAGCTAGTATGTGGAGAAGCCAGGACTCAGACCCAGATGATCTGCCTCTGAAATCTGTATTCCTCCTCCTCCTCCTCCCCCTCCTCCTCCTCCTCCTCCTCCTCCTCCTCCTCCTCCTCCTCCTCCTCCTCCTCCTCCTCCTCCTCCTCCTCCTCCTCCTCCTCCTCCTCCTCTTCTTCTTCTTCTTCTTCTTCTTCTTCTTCTTCTTCTTCTTTTTGTTTAATATTTTATTGATTTCAGAGAGGAAGGGAGAAGGAAGGAGAGAGATAGTAACATCAATGACGAGAGATAATCATTGATTGGCTGCCTCCTGCACACCTCCTACTGGAGATCAAACCTGCAACCAAGGCATGTGCCCTTGACCAGAATGGAACCCAGGACCCTTCAGTCCCCAGGCCAACTCTCTATCTATTGAGCCAAGGTGGCTAGGCCTGGAATATGTGTTCTCGATGTTTGTGAAAAGTGGATTAAATGTAAGTTAAATAAAACAAAGAAAGGCATTGGATAGGGGCAGGCTGGGAAGAGGATTCTATAAAACTAGTGAAGGGAAAAAATCTCACTATTACAGATTTAGGATCTTGTTTTAAGACAATGCAAAGTGTGCAAAAATATGTGAGTATCTCACCTTGACACTAATTTGTTATATATTTTAACGTAAGGGGAAAATTCATGCCTTTTGTTTCTCTTTGTCAAATATTTTTATGTATCAATTTTTAAGGAAGGAATATCTTAGGGAAGTTATAACAATTAAGATAGTTTATGCCTGGCCAGCATGGTTCAGTGATTGAGCGTTGACCTATGAACCAGGAGGTCACAGTTCAATTCCTAGTCAGGGCACCTGCAGGAAGCATTCGATCAATGATTCTCTCTCATCACTGAAGCTCCTCTATCCCTCTCCTTCTTCTCTGAAGTCAATAATATATATTAAATAGTTTGTGTCTCCCCACTATATATATTCTTATATGCATTTATTGAGTACATATTATATATTCAATAAATGGTAACATTTTTTTTTATTTATAACATATTTATCTGACTCTGTAATGGATAAGTGAAGAAAATTCTCTAATTGAACATTAAGCCTCTTAAGTGAAGAACCTTGGTAAAAAATTTCCTAGCCTTGGCCAGCATGACATTCAGTGGTTAGAGCATTGGCAGGAAGGATCTGGGGTTGGATTTCTAGTCAAGGGCATGCAGTTGGGGCTTGTGTGGAAGGCAGCTAACTGATGTGTCTCTCCCATTGATGTTTCCCTCTCCTCCGGCCTCCTTCCTCCCTTCCATTTGCTCTAAAACTCAATGGAACAAAACATCCTCGAGTGAGAATTAACAATAACAAAAAAATCTTTTCAACATGTATTATTAACCAAGACTTGTTAAGCAAAGTATTCTTAACTGTATATTTGTGTGTAGGATGTGTGTGTGTGTGTGTGTTGCTAATTCAGGGACATGTTAAGAGAGTACAAAGCATTATGTACAGCTGAATGTTTTTCAATGTTTACATTTCTGAAAGACTGGTAACTCCTTTGTAATAAAAGGAGTTGTACACATTTTTACATAGAATAATTATTATTTTTTCTTTATGTAATCACAATTATAGTGATTGTATCTTATAGGCATTTTATTTATATAATCAAGCCTTAAAATGGATATCCGAGAATGAAGTATACAATGGAAGTTTAGGTAGAGAAAGACCAGAAACATTGGGTAAATCAAATAAAAGCTTAAATAAACCGGCTAAATCTATTTTAGATGCAGTAATTGTTTCTTCTCTGGAGGGAAAGAAAAAGATTAAACAAATCTGTAGTGCTATGAATATACTAACAGTGTGTTTTGGGACTTAACAGGTCCAAAGGACTATAGCTAAGCAGATTCAGATGGTGAAACAGATTGGCAAAGGCCGCTATGGGGAAGTTTGGATGGGAAAGTGGCGTGGCGAAAAGGTAGCTGTGAAAGTGTTCTTCACCACTGAGGAGGCCAGCTGGTTCCGCGAGACAGAGATTTATCAGACGGTGCTGATGAGGCATGAAAACATTTTGGGTGAGTCTTGTACAGCATGGTTCAGGTTTTTCTCTCTTTTCTCTAGTTTTCTGTTAACATCTGCATAGTAACTCATCTGTCTCGACCCATTCTGAAATATATAGACATTTTCTTCTTGGCGTGAGCCCAGGAACATGGTAAGCTTCTAATAGGAGGCCTCACAGGAGGCCTAAGGCGCTTCTGTGAATGAATGGTGGGGTGGACATGGAGTCCTCTCCAGGAAATGCAATACAATAGCGACATTTCTTCAGGTTTCTGAGGGTTTTAAAGGAGCACATGTTTTGTTTAAATGTTGTGAAAAGTTGTAAGAATTTTATCCCCAGGGTTTTTTATATCCAGAGTTGATACGGATAATTGATTTTCTTTTTATTTTCTCAAGTTAGAAATGATCTAGTTGAATCATTCAACTGCAAAGGGTGTAAGTTCTTCTGAAGTGTGTGCTTTGCCTGGAGTCCCTGTTTTGGAAACAGTTTCTTGAGTATGACTGTAATACCACAAGCCATATACTGTTAACTTAAAATCATTTAAATAGCAGCAGCTGATTAGAAAGAGGTCATGTTTTCAGATACAGACTCTTAATCTTTCTCTACCCCTACTGTTTTGATTGATATTAGTAACTTCATACTGTCAGGGGCATAGTCAGAAAACTGAATGAAATGCTAAACAAAAGACACCTATGACAAAGCATGATAATGGAGAATATGAATTATTCCTGATAATAACCAGAAAACACTTAGCTCTGAATCTGGTTGCCTTTTTCTTTTTCTTTTTTTCTTTTAGGGTTCATTGCTGCAGATATCAAAGGGACAGGGTCCTGGACCCAGCTGTACCTAATCACGGACTATCATGAAAACGGTTCCCTCTATGATTACTTGAAGTCCACTACCCTCGATATTAAATCGATGCTGAAATTAGCCTATTCCTCCGTCAGTGGCTTATGTCATTTACACACCGAAATCTTTAGTACCCAAGGCAAACCAGCAATTGCCCATCGAGATCTGAAAAGTAAGAACATCCTGGTAAAGAAAAACGGAACTTGCTGTATAGCCGACCTGGGCCTGGCTGTTAAGTTTATTAGGTGAGTAAGCAAGGTGAACAAATAGACATGATTCTTTTCTATCACTCTTTATAGATTATACATTTTATAGTTCAGTGCTTCCAGGACATTTAGTAGAGAAAGATTTTTTTATTAATTTTGACTTTACTTGGGAGGGAAAAAGAAGAAATATTTTCTTTGCAACACAAAGTGTTTGGGTCAAGTGCTACCATTTCTGTGCTCATCCGTGTCCTGGCTTCAAAACAGTGTTTGCACACGGGGTTCCTAGCTGCCATGAAGCTGTTCAGAAAAGAGGTAGCTAATGTCTCTGACTATGTGGCCAGAATTCTTGGTAACATTTTAAGTAGGAAAAGGTTTCACAGAAGATCTACAGATGTTGTAATGATAAAGGCAATGTTTTTGATCTGATAAAGGAAAGATAACTTACACAGGTATTTTGTGAGAAAGAAACTAATAAACAAAACACAGCCAGTATTCAGCACTATTATACTATAGCTTAAACAATGACTATAACACCTGACCACACAAATCGGCAAGTGTTATAAAACAGGGCTTTTCAGATCCTGACTGGGGGTGGTTAGGAGGGGGGGAGTTGGGGGAGCTCCATGGGGTGATACCAGTGGCTTCTATGGAATGGGGAGGAGGGATGCTGCATGGCTGATGCTCTGTTTTGCTCACCCTCTCCATGCAGAGCAGCCCCTTTATCTTGCAGACGATGTAGTGACAAGAAATGGTCCCTATGCTTTGAAAATAAAACAGCCACACAAAGTGAGTTTGCAAAGCACTGGTTTAGAGCCATGGTCAGCAAACTGGCTCGAGAGCAACATGTGGCTCTTTGGCCCCCTTGAGTGTGGCTCTTCCACAAAATACCACGGCTGGGTCGAGTCTATTTTGAAGAAGTGGCATTAGAAGAAGTTTAAGTTTGAAAAATTTGGCTCCCAAAAGAAATTTCAATCGTTGTACTGTTGATATTTGGCTCTGTTGACTAATGAGTTTGCCGACCACTGGCTTAGAGAGATCATCATATACCCACCTTTTAAAAGACTAAAATTAGGCTTCGTCCTTATTAAATTGTTAGGTTCTCTTGTGAACTTTTTTCCAAAGATGACTCTGTAAGATATAGGAAAGGGCACAAAGGAAAAGCCATGGGGCTGATTAAAATTTTGGAAAATGAAACTCACGAGAAAGAACTAATGAATTCATATTTTCACCCAGAAGTGAAGACTGAGCAGTGGTTGAATAATAGGCCCAGCATAGGAAGGTCTTCACCGTAAGAGGACGGCAAATTGAAGTTCTTGATCTTTAAAACAGCGCTGTAGGAAATGAATGGAGCTGTCAAGTTAGGTTAGAAATGTGAACCTCCTGCCAATAAAGATTATTAAATTCCCCCTCTCTTTTGAATTCTTTTTTGTTACCTACAAGCTTTTTCAAGTCTTTTTTAGGAAAAAAATAATTTGTTCCCATTTTGCTTCTCAAATTAACAGCCTCTCTTTTCCTTCCTGTTAAATTTCTTGAGAGTTCCCAAGAATAATATGCATTCAAAATCCAGTAATTCATCATATCGGGTAATGTGGCTTCTCCATTCTCTTTGAGGCAGCCTTAGTCTTGGTCACCACAAGGTTTTCTAAATGTCCTTCCACTGTCCATGGTGCCTGAGCCTGTTTTTGTGAAGTGCCTTTTTAGTCCAAGTTTACCTTCTCTCTATAGGGTCTGCTTTCTGTCTACTGCTTAATGGTGTTCCCACCACTAGACTTCCTACCATATTTGCTTTTCCTTCCTACTTTCCATTTTGTGTTGATCCATTCTAAAATGTGATGTGAGGGCCCAGCTGGCATAGCTCAGTGGTTTAGCGTTGACCTATGAACCAGGAGGTTATGCTTCATTTCCTGATCAGGACACATGCCTGGGTTGTGGGCTTCATCCCGTGTGGGGAGTGCAGGAGGCAGCCAATCAATGATTCTCTCTCCTAATTGATATTTCTATCTCTCTCTCCCTCTCCTTTCCTATCTGAAATCAGTAAAAAAAAAAAAAAAAGAAAAAAGAAAAAAAAAAAAAGTAAGGTGCAGGACATTTCCTTTGTTTGGAAGTCTTTGGTTTGTGCAATTGAATAAATCCTGTCGCCATGATCTTCCCACTTGAGCTGAGTCTGTTGGGTCCTCTCTACCATGTTTCTAGGCTCTGGAGGAAAGCATTTTGTAGTTGCTTCCTATTTCTAATTACTTTTCTATGTGCTGCTGCCAGATTTATTTTTTTGAAGCATACTTTTGAATATCATCATAATTTCATCATTTCCTATGACTTTGGGTTAAAATTTAGCTTTTATTCTGAACACGTTTTACTTTCTCATGTCATCAGGTGTGTTTAATATGTTTTTGTTTTTACCTGAATACCCAACATCTCTCTTCTATTTAGATAACTACTACTTACCTGCACAGCTTCTTCCTTTAGAAAGTCTATCGCTATTCTCCTACAAATCTGACTTTAAGTTCATCTTTCTTATATTCTCCCATGTGACCCTGTGCAAACTCTCATGACATTCCCCACATTATTATGCAGTAATCATTGACTACTTATCTGTCACTCACATTGGAGACGGAACTCCACGAGGTAAAAACCATGTTGTTCTGAAATTTGCATCGCTAATGCCTTTCCTGGGTGCCCATTACTTAAGTGTTGCTTCAACACTTTGTAAAATAGATAACTGAGTGATTTCATAGGGACTACAGGATGAAAGGGGCAAAGCACCTTTCTTTTAGGTCCAGAGATCTTACACACTCTGGATTAAATCCACCTTTCTAGTTTTCTATCCCACAAAGGTTCCAACTTGTATACTATCTTTAGCAAACCTGGAATACTTGCATTTTTTCCTTCTATAGTCTATGTTTGCTACTGCCTTGTTTTTGATTGCATGATCTATAGATTGGAATGCCCATACTTCTCCATTTCCTTAATCCAGTCTTAGAGTTAGTTTCCTGTAAGTCACTGTACTCATCCCCTAGCTAGAAATAGTGACATCATCTTTTCTACTCCTGTAGTAATTCCTGGCCCTTGGCTGTCTCATATTATAATTATTTTAGTACATGCCTCATCTTTTATACTACTCATTGAGCATCTTCAGAGCAAGATCCATGCCATATTAATCAATGTACTAGTTTTTCCCATTTGACATGACCTAGTGAGTTACCCATTATTGGTATTCCAACATCATTTTGAAACAATAAATATTGCCATATAAAACTAATTGAAAACTCATCTTCTTTATAGGCCTTAAAACAAACAAGGAAAGTAATTATCTATTATATTTCTAAAACTTAGTTCTGCTGAGTATAGGGAAATAAACTGAGTAACCTCTAAAATTTCACACAAACCCTGAATCTAAGAAGTGGAGAGGAGCCCAGCTAGCATGGTTCAGTGATTGAGCATCAACCCTGAACCAGGAAGTCACAGTTCGATTCCTGGTTAGGGCATATGCCTAGGTTGCAGGATATATCCCCAGTGTGGGGCTTGCAGGAGGCAGCCAATCTATGATTCTCTCTCATAATTGATGTTTCTATCTCTCCCTCTCCCTTCCTCTCTGAAATCAATAAAAATATGTTTTTCTTTAAAAAGATGCAAAACTTATTTTAAAAAAGTGGAGAGGAATATTTTAAGGGATAACTCAGAAATGCGTTTGGCATTTATAGACTAGTTCACCAAAAAAGGAAATATCTGAGGATGCCTGTTCAGATGTGCATCTGCATTGGCTGTGGGAAGCACAGATCTCACACAGCTGACGAATCGCTGTGGGACCATTTAGCATTCTAGGCCTCAGTCTTAGCTTCTGTTAAGCAGAGGTTGCATTTGATAATTTCAGATGCCCTTTCATTTTTATATTCTAATAGATGCCCAGTGCATGAAATTCCTTTTGCAATCCAGGATCCCTCTGGGGATGTCCAACTGCCAATCAGACATCCCTCTCACAATGTGGGACTGCTGGTTCCTAACTTTCTTGCCTGCCTGCCTGTCTGATTGCCCCTAACCACTCTGTATGCCTGCTTCATCACCCCTAACTGCTCGCCTGCCTGCCTCACTGCCCATAACTGCTCACCTGATCGCCCCTAACCCCTTGCCTGCCTGTCTCATTGCCTCTAACTGCTCGCCTTCATGCCTGATCACCCCTAACTGCTCTGCCTGCCTGCCAGATCACCCCTAACTGCCTCTGTCTCGGCCCCTGCACCATGGCTTCATCTGGAAGGACATCCAGAATGACATCTGGATGGAAGGTCGTTTGCCTATCCAGTCTAATTTGCATATTACCCTTTTATTATTATAGGTGTTTAAAAGAAACTTTGAACCTATCAATTTTTGAGCCTCACTTTTAAACCATGCTTTACATATTTCTTTGTCTCCCATTCTTTTCTTGACTTGCCTATTTTAGGGGTGCATGTCCATGCGTATGCACACACACAGATATTTAGAGATTTTTATTGCAATTGGGGTCCAAGCTAACCCAGGTTTGAGTTCTTGGACTTCATATGTGAACTTCCTGTGAGAACTGAACACTTTACACTATCTGGTAAGTGTTTTCTCAGGCTTTTAAGTCATTTCTGGGAGGTTTCCAGAGAAATTGAGAGCAAACTGTGCTTTAGAGATTTCCTGCACATACTTTTTTAAATCCTGAATTGGTTTCTTCACACACTGTCCTGAAAGTGATATATAAGTGCTGAGCACTTCCTGGCCAGCACGGATCTAATCCAGGTGATGCCGTGGCAGACATTACCATTGCCCACTCTCTCTTGGGAGGAGAAAACAGGACACGTGAAATCCCTTGGAGGAACTAAACAAAGCTTTTGATTGTGTCCTTTGGAGGATCAGGGAACTCCTCTGGTACTACAGCGTCAGAGTAATGTATGTTTCTAAGGGGGAAATAAATCCTGGCTTGGGGCCTCTCAGGTATTAAATTTTAAATAGAAAACTTACAATGAAAACTGGCCCGTCACACGTGTCTCCCAATTGGTGATTGTCAACTTGTCCAAGTGCAAAAGAGGCAGAGTGGCCCAGCCCAGAGGGCACTACATTTCCTCAGAGTCTTTCTGCTGTCGCTATTTTTAGCACTGTGTCTGGTTTGTGTACTTAGTGGTTTTTGAAAAAAAGGGACATGGCTCAATGACTTGCCAAAGTCACAAAACTAAGCTAATTAGGGGCTGAGTCAGCTCTCCCAGTCAAGGTCTCTGCAGCCACATCCACCTCCTATTGAGTTTTCAGTTCTGAAGTTCTGTTTCTAAGAAACCCTGAGATTGCTCAGGCTTTAATCACAAAAATAAGAAATGCTGCTGAAAAGTGAGGCTGAAACTCTCCTCTTTAGTTAGCATCTGAGTGGGCAGAGCTCAGGGCAGCGAGTCAGTACCACAGCTGTTTGCAAGATGGCCAGAAACACTACGGGCATGCACAGCCCTTCTGCTGGGGGCTCCTGAGGATCCTTCATGCCATGGGAGGGCACTTTAGTCTCCCTCAGAGGTGATTTAATATTACCTGGTATATGTGGTCAATTTCAAACACCACTTGTAAGCCATAAGCAAACCCAGGGTCTCCCTCACATGTCTTTTGCCCCCAATCGTTCCTTCACTGTTCTTAAGAGTTTAGTTCTTTCTTTTTCCTTCCCTCCCTCCCTCCCTCCCTCCCTCCCTCCCTCCCTCCCTCCCTCTCTCTCTCTCTCTCTTTCTTTCTTTCTTCCCTTCCTTCCCTCCCTCCCTCCTTCCCTCCCTCCCTCCCTCTTTCTTTCTTTCTTTCTTTCTTTCTTTCTTTCTTTCTTTCTTTCTTTCTTTCTTTCTTTCTTTCTTTCTTTCTTTCTTTCTTTCTCTTTCTTTCTTTTTTTCCTAGTTATAGAGAGATAGAAACATCAATGATGAGAGAGAATCATTGATCTTGCATCCCCTGTACTCGGGATCAAGCCAGCAACCTGGGCATGTGCCCTGACATTGAACTGTGACCTCCATGGCTCAACCACTGAGCTATGCCTACTGGGCTTATATATTTTTAACTGTTTAGATTATTAAAGTGTACATGTTTGTTTCTCCTTTTTAAAATATATTTTTATTGATTTTTTACAGAAAGGAAATGAGAGGGATAGAGAGTTAGAAACATCGATGAGAGAGAATCATTGATCAGCTGCCTCTTGTACACCCCCCACTGGGGATGTGCCCACAACCAAGGTACATGCCCTTGACCGGAATCGAACCCGGGACTTTTCAGTCCACAGGCCAATGCTCTGTACACTGAGCCAAACCGGTTTTGGCCATGTTTGTTTCTTGTTCTCCATTACCTTTTCACCTCCCTCTTACTCTCTCCCACCTTCCCTCTCTGTTTTAGGCCTCAGCAACATCTAGCAAAAGACCCTGCATGTGTGCAAAGGCTCAGCAAGATAGAGCCATCTCATTGCAGCCAACAGGGGGGTTCCTAGCTGGCTCCCTGGTCCATAATGGGTTCTGTGTGTGACTTTCATGAGCCTGTCAGTCTCCCCGCAGTTGCTGGTCCAGGGGGAACATGCACTGTGCTGACCAAGCAGGGGCTTTTCCCTTTGCATAACACTTCTTGCTATCCTATATAATAAAAGGGTAACATGTAAATTGACTGAAAGGCAGAACTATAGGAACGCTGTAGACCCCTCACCCCAGCCAGCCCGCTCCATATGGCCCCCATTGGGTGGGCCAGCTGGATCCCACCAGTGTACGAATTTGTGCACCGGGCCTCTAGTGGATATATAATTAGGAGAAGCTTAATTACCATGAAAAATATTTAATACAAAGCAAGGTGAAGACAGATACTAGATTTTTTTAAGATCTTATTTTCACACACCAATATAAAAATGTTTTGCCTACCTTTTATCCAGTGAATGACACTGATGTTGTAAGGTGTGCCTCATTGCACTGAGTTCTGTGGGGAGCTCAGGTTCATTCCTCAGACCTCGCAGGATCTTAGCTGGAGGCTCCACTTTCAGCCTCTCAGATTCAGCAGGAGTTCTGTGATTGCCTCCCTTGGTTACTCTAATCCTGTGGTGCACACACACCACTTAGGCACCAGGCCAGACCAAGGAGGACACTGCAGGCAGCCTGCCCAGATATAGGCAGTAAGGCGGCTACTTGTCTATAGACATTAAAACCGATAATGCCTGGCTCTGTTGGTTAGAGTCATACCATGCACTGGAAGGTTGTGTGTTTGATTCCCAGTCAGGGCCAGTCTCTTTCACATTAATGTTTCTCTCTTTCCCACCCTCTCTCACTCTCTTAAAAAATTCAATTAAAAAACAAAACAAAACTTAAATCAGTAACAGTGATCACCTTGTGCTCAGGTTCTAAACAGGGTCAGTGATGACATACATGTCCCAGCAGGTACATTGCTTCCACCTCCCCCTCCTCAGTAAGCCCTTCCCTGGACATGCAGAGGAGAAGAGGGACATCTTACTTATTTCATTTCCTCCATCCTTTCACCTTCCCTCCCCTCCCCCTCCCTCCCCCCTCCCTTCTTCTCCCCTCTCCTCCCTCTCTTCATCCCCCCCTTCTCTCTCCTCCCCTTCCCTTCTTCGTTGTCTCACAGCATTAAAGTCTTTGCTCCATTCCCAATGCCTGAAGCAGTTGCCTTGAGAGCTCTCACTTGCGTGTCCTCCTGGGTGAGAAGTGCCTTTCAGAGTGTGCACACCCTTAGGAGGCCTCTTGGTCCTCAATGTAGACCTCGTACTCCTTCGTGCTGGTTTCTTCTTCTTCTTCTTCTTCTTCTTCTTCTTCTTCTTCTTCTTCTTCCTTCTTCCTTCTTCCTTCTTCCTTCTTCCTTCTTCCTTCTTCCTTCTTCCTTCTTCCTTCTTCTTTCTTCTTTCTTCTTTCTTCTTTCTTCTTTTTTATTAACATATCACTGTTATCCTGGAGACTTTGGTCAGGAATATGAGCTCTTTTCATGCCTCTTTATGCCATACTAGCTGAAGGCACTCTTCATTTTAAGATTCATATACAGATAGATTTCATCATCCTCATTCTCACCCAGTAGGAAACTCCACATCATTTATGTAAAGAACTCCACATCTTTGCCATATCAGCCCTCTCCCTTGCGTATATGTTGTACCTTTTCTACATGATGTGACTGCTGGTCCTTTTCTTTCCAAAACACCATCAGCTCAAGGTTCATGTTGTCTAGGGTATTGTGTAAGATTTAGTGATAACATTCAAGCTACCAGAATAGTTTTCCTGATTTTTTTCTCACAGGGGTTAACATCTTCTCCTGACCCTAGGCAGAGGGGAGACCCCTCTTCCCCTAGCTGACATGCTCATTACCTCCAACCTCCCAAGTTACTGTTCATTTATTTCTCAGAAAATTTTAGGTATTTTTATTTTATCCTGTCCCAGATCCACTTTTCCTAAAGTTCACAAGAAAAACAACCTTTAACGTGTGATTCCAAAACAGAGAAAGTCTTCTGTTTGAGAACAATCTACTTGACATCCCTTAATTTATTTTATTTTGTTTAAATTATAGTTTTATTCTCTTCCAATTCTATTTAAGTCTGTACCACACTAGTACTCACATTAACAGGGACAAAGGCTGTGTTGGGTCTGGAGGTGGCATTCTATATAATAAAACCTTAATATGCAAATTGACTGACAGGTCACTATGACATGTTCTAACCACCAGGAGCTCAACTATTCTGGTAGCTCAACACAGGAGCTTCTTACCTGGTGGTCAGTGCACTCTCACAGGCGGAGCGCCACTCAGCCAGAAGCCAGGCTCATGGTTGGCTAGTTCAGCAGTGGTGGTGGGAGTCTTTCCCACCTCTGCTGCACATGAGCAGTAAGGAGGGAGGGGTCTCAGACTGTGAGAACCCCAAACTATGAGAGAGATGTCTGACTGCCGGCTTCGGCCCAATCCCCAGCAGACAGACATCCTCCTAGGGGTCCTAGCCTGTGAAAGGGCACAAGCTGTGCACTGGGCCTCTAGTTAATTATAAAATTATAAATGGGAACAACACCCCTGCAAATCTGGAACCTAGTTCTTCATTCATAAAAAGTGAGAAGAGAGATTATGTTTTCTCTATAATGAATGCAGTTTCTATGATTTTGGATATTTTCAGCTCTTTCTGGTAGAAACTTGTTTTTTTTTCCCCCTGTAATTTTGTTGTTTACTGAGACAGTTTTTGATGTTTAGAGCCTAATGCCTCTAACCTGTGCTTTCATCATTGAAATGTATGTGGTTTTTGTTCTTGATCCTCCTGAGTTCTTTTTATTTCAAATATATTTAATTCTAGTTTATAGGGGTAGGGGTGGGGAGAGGCAAAAGTAGGTTTACCGTTGTGGGTATGCAAAACAGAGAGTTATTTCTTGTGTTATTATTTATTAATTATTGTATTATTTTCCATAAGAACAAGTGTAACACTACTTTTGCCCCACCCTGTATTTTAAACATAAAAAAGTAGAAAGAATAATGAAACACTTAGGTAATATTTTTTTTTTAATTAATCCTCACCAGAGCATATTTTTTCCATTGATTTTTAGAGAGACTGTAAGGGAGAGGGGGAGAAAGAGAGATAGATAGATAGATAGATAGATAGATAGATAGATAGATAGACTCCAGCACACTCCTTGATTATCAATTGGTTGCCTCCAGCACACCCCCTAACTGGGGCTTAGGATCAGACCTGCAGCCCAGGTAAGTGTCCTTAACAGCAAATCAAGCCCACAGCCCTGCAGTGCATGGGTCAATGCTTTAACCACTGGGAAACACTGGCCAGGGCTCATATAATAATTTAAGGTCACCAGATTTTACCAATTTGCCTTATTTGATCTGGTCTTTCTTTTAAAAATAAATATAGTGTTGAAGATAGTCCTGTTGCATTCCCCTCCCTACTTTTCCCGCCTTTATCCCCGGCAGAGGTAACGAGTATCCTGAAGTTGGTATTTATCTTTCCTGTACATGATTTTAAAAACTGACTCCATGTGTGTGCAGCCACTTCAGTACATAGGATTAGGTTGTGGGTTTGGAGCTGTTTCTCTGACTACTCCCTTGTGAGTGTCCATCTCTCCTGGCCAGCCTTGTTTCTCAGGCCTTCCCATCTCAGTGGAAAGGAGGGGTGGGGCGCTGAAGGTGCCCTGGCCTTCCTGCCTTGTCTGCTTCCTTCTTTGCCCTTGGGCCCTCCTTCAGTTACTCTCCGCCCATGTTTGCATGTCCTGCACCATCCTGCTCTACTTGCTGTCTCTTTTTCTCCCTGTATTCTCGGTGACCCAGTGCTCAATGATTTTAACTTTTTGTTTGTAGCCTCGAAGATTACCAAGCTCAGTTTTTCTCTCTCCTTATTTAGACAGGTAAGAATGTTTCTGGAAACCCAAGAGAGAAATGCATTGTAATTACTTTCAAGTACAGAGAACCTCCTGAGGGAATAAGAGGCAGAGCTCTATGTTTTGGAGGATCTGATGCTTTTATAATATCCGATATGAATTACTTATAATTAACATGGTTGTTGTTTCAATGTCGTGCTAAAGGCATTTGCCATTAGGTTAATAGTAATCATCTGCAAGTTAATTTGCTTAACAAAATTCTATTTGTCCTCTGAGTTATCAGTAATGATGTCTCATTTATGAACTATACATAATGGAGACTTTAACATTTATCCTTAAATTATCCAAAGTGAACTTTACTGTAAACAGTCCTCTTCCGTCTTTCATGTAAAGTATATCATTTGCCTCCCCGGTGCAAAGCAGCCTCTGAGTGGAGATGGATCAGTGCTCTCCTCTTCAGGGACAGACCAAATGGTTATGACAGATAGTCAGGACTGAGAGGAGTTTACAGTCTTAGGCGGGAGACAGATATTTGTACAGATACTACAAGGGGAGCACAGTTGTTCAAGTACCAGGAGGAAAATCACGTAGGGTGGAGAGTCACCACGGTGGAGGAGGGAGAGGGGCGCCCAGCATTCCTAGACTGGTTAGGAACTGGTTTTGGGGGATTTGATGGGCATACAAAATCCTTGATTGTATGTTTTTCAGTGTTTGAAGGTTAAGAGCTTAGAGGTGAACTATATATAGCCTGGCCATTACAAATCTTGATTCTATTATAAGATAACAACTAACTTTCAGTTTCTCATTGATGTTTCAATGTCACACATGCCATTAGCTCTTCCTGACCTCCCAAATACAAATAATGCATTAAAGAGCTAAGCGTAGAATGGAAAGGAATTGCCTAAAATCTTTATCGGTTGTGGTCAGAGTATATCTTTGACCTGAATGCACTCCTATGGGGCCCATACTAAGATGGCTCTTAGTCTCCTTTCGCAGTAATGTTCTGGAATATAATTTAGGCGTTTTGCTGTCTTTCCATCTGTAAACCCTCAGGTTTGTTTCTCTGCAGAGAACTCAGAATTCTGTATCTGGGGTCACCAGTATCTTCCTCTAATGATTCACAATTATAAATTATAACACACACACACATGCACACACACACACACACACACACACAGAGAGAGAGAGAGAGAGAGAGAGAGAGAGAGAGAGGGGGGGGGGGAGAGAACATTAATGAAATACCTACTATGTGCTCACAGGAGAGACCTTACTTCATAATTGAAAGTGGAGCTTTTGCAGCATCTTTTAAATCTGATATTTTCGCAGTTTATCATTCAATATCTTCTCAGCCCACTTGCCTTCCTCACTATTTATGACTTAGGTACACAAATGACATTTGTTATTATACCATGTGGGTAAATACTAAGAATTTATGTTTTAATTTCTTTTTATAGACAGAAAAGAAGCCAGAACACCAAGACTTACATTTACAGATGATAAGCAGTATTAGCTATTTAGGTTTTTTTCAGTGTTATAAATTTGTGCTTTAACTTTTATTTTAGGAAAATAGACTCCCTCAGTCACAACTCCTGGGAGATCACAAGGGGCCTATGGGTACCCTTGTGCCATTTCTGCTGTGGTAACTTTAGAGTACGGATTTTAGCTGGAAGTGAATTTTAAAAGGTTCAGAGAAAGAAGCTTTGGGTTTATAAGTTTTAGTAACTGTACACAGTTTTAAGATCTACAGAGGGGCATTTGCTACCCTTTAAATTCTCCCAAAGTCACAACATATTTTATGTTTGGAAGACAGAGCTTGAGGCAATAAAATCAAGCAAGAAGCCCTTCTCCTCCCCACCCCTCAAAAAAAAAAATTCACTAGTGAAAGCCTGACATTGCCTGTGACTCCACAAGATAAAGGTGATGTCCCACATTTCTAACTTTTCAGTGTTGAGGAGAAATAACATGTCAGTGCTTCAGAGTCAGTGGAGTGTGATGAAAAGAAAAGAATAAAAACACACAGACACTTTCTTGGGAATCAGGAAATAGGAAAGTTTATCAAAGATGTCCTCCAAACTTCAATTTAATGAATTTTTGTACCTTTTCTGATTTGTGGTTTCTTCACCCATCAGCACTAGGGTTTACTGGTCTTCTTCCTAGTTCCATTCATTTCTATTGAGGTAGTTCTTGTTAAACCTACTATGTGCATACCCCTGTGCTGGCAGCAGTGTTCCATGTCTCCTTTAATCATCAACCTATCAGGCAGTGGTAGTTCAACCACTTTGAAACACGGGTGCAGAACTGCGGCTCCCACTCCCAGTGGTTCTCCAGACCCAGCCTGAAGACAGGGGGTCCATTCATCACAAGTTTCCTACCACTCTGTAGAAAGAATTACAAGTGGGTCATGTTGGGAAATTTTCATAAAGGTATTATATTCAACTAGTGGCCCGGTGCACAGATTTGTGAACCTTGAAAGGAAATTATTTAGAATTCCTGGGGTGGCTGCAGCTGAAAGGGCATCAGAGGAGAGGACAGAAAAAGGAAGAAAACTCACGCTCGGGTCTTTTGGCTCCAGTGCAGGGACTAATGCAGGCGGTCCCGGGTGGTGGCCAGCAGAGCAGGGCTGGGGGAGACGTGCCAGACATGCCCTGGAGCCAACCTCCCGCGGTCCCTCCCCAGCCTGGCAGCACCTGGGGTAGCACCTTGGCTCAAAAGGTATCTGCAGAGTGAGCGGGGTCCCTCTGGCAGGTGGAGTCCCTTGGCCTGGCTTGCAGGGATCAGGCTGAAACTGGCTCTTTGACCCTCAAGGGGTCCTGGAGTGCTGTGGGAGGGCACTCTGCAAAGTTGCTGTGGTGCAGGGCGTGGAACTCAAATGCAAGTGTGCAGTAAACCAGATTCTGGGCCGACAGTGCTCCAGCAGCAACATACCCATGGTGGAAGGTAGAATTGGACTGCCCCTTGAGGGTCCCTGCAAGGAATCTGGCTCCCTCCTCTCTGGTTCTTGGGTGATGCACCCTGGAACCACAGCTGCCAAGTCACTGCAGCTCGGCAGCTCCACATTGAGCGTCTGCCCCCTGGTGGTCAGTGCGTATCATAGGTATTAGATGGTTGGATGGTCCCTTACTCTTTTATATATATTTTATTAAAAATATATCCTTTTGCTGGTTTGGCTCAGTGGATAGAGCGTCTGCCTGCGGACTCAAGGGTCCTGGGTTTGATTCCGGTCAAGGGCATGTACCTTGGTTGCCTGCATATCCCCGGTGGGGGGTGTGCAGGAGGCAGCTGGTCGATGTTTCTCTCTCATCGATGTTTCTAGCTCTCTATCCCTCTTCTTTCCTCTCTGTAAAAAAATCAATAAAATATGTTAAAAATATATATATCTTTTTATTACAAATATATGCTATTTGATTCATGAAATGTGATAGTAGAAAGCTTTTTTATGTCCCTCCTTATCAAAGTAAAACATTTACAAGTTTTTGTTGGTTTTCTCTCCCTCTTCCCTTTTTTACTTGTTTGGCTATCTAGAACCCTCATAGCATTTGACTTAAAAAATACTGCCTCACATAATCCAATTTTGTATTGCACAGTCCATTTTTAAAAAGAAAGTTATTGAAATATGAAGGACAGGATGTTTTTTAAAAAGTATTTTAGTTAATGTTTAGCAATTATGTAGAGTTTATATTTGATTGAGTGGTAATGTACAATCTTGTATTTTGATTGTCATCTTCATTGTGTTTTCACCTGTGAATATTTAATATAACTCTTGGCCAGAAATATCTTTCCAGGAAATGGTTCTCCATGAAGGGATACCTTTTCCCATCTTCCACTAAAGCCCTGGCTCAGGAATCACCTTGATTCGACACTTGGTTCTTTTCAATGCTGACGGTGCTCTGCTTTATTTTTCCTTAGCGACACAAATGAAGTTGACATACCACCCAACACACGTGTTGGCACCAAACGCTATATGCCTCCAGAAGTGTTGGATGAGAGCTTGAATAGAAATCACTTTCAGTCTTACATCATGGCCGATATGTACAGTTTTGGGCTCATTCTTTGGGAGGTGACTAGGAGATGCGTATCAGGAGGTAAGTACCAGTGGCACCATTGGCCTACTCAGATCCTTTTTTATTCTCTCTCTCTCTCTCTTTTTAAATCCTCACTTGAGGATATTTTTCCATTGATTTTCTTAGAGAGAGTGGACGAGATAGGGACATAGAAACATCAATATGAGAGAAACACATCAACTGGTTGCTTCCCACACGCACCCTCATACAGGCCTGGAGGAGCCTGTATTGGAGTATGTGCCCTTGACTGGAATTGAACCTGGGGCCCTTTGGTCTGCAGGCCAATGCTCTATCCACTGAGCAAAATCATCTAGGGCCAAATCCTTTTTTTCTGATCAGAAATCAAAGTTTTGTCCAGAAAATCAAATTTTGTCCTTTCTTTCTGTTGACCCAGTCATGATCCTTTCAGGAAATAATATTTCACATCATAGAGTTTATCTTTGCATTCTTCTCTCCACCTATGGCTGAGGCATCTCTTCTAGGCTCATTGTCAACTTCCTCTGTCTCTTCAAAGATCACCCAGTTCTATTTTATGTTTTGTCTCACTTCCCTCTTGAGCTCTTTCTCCAGCCATTGCTTTATCAAGGTAACCTCCTTCTCTACCCTTCCAGCTTCTTCTTACCAATCTGCTGGGCCCCCTGTTCAACTCTAGTGACCCATTTCCTGTGGCTTCCTATGCTCAGATGAAAAGACATAACTGTGGCATGGGACACCCATTATTTACCCTCCCACCCCCTACTTCTTAACTTTCTACAATACTTCCTCACGAAGCAATTTGAAAACATCAAAACAAAATTAAAGCATAAGAATATTATTTAGTTCTGGTAATATTTTTGCAAACACAGTTTTCCTAGTTAAGACTAAGGAGACATCCTTAAATATTCAGAGGTATTATTATTGCTTGTAGCATTGTGCCTACTGCTGCATAATTTGTCTTTGAGTAGCTTCTAGTACCTTTCAGGCGAGGAGCTGAGTCTCAGGCTCTTCGGTATCAAGTACATTGTTAATGATTCTACTCATGGTTGTGCTTGATAAGTAAATCCTGGTACTGCAGTTCTTTCCTCTTGATGGAAGTGAGTTAAACTCACCTTCATGAAAACTGGAGCTTGCCCAATATTCTGAAAGTGTAGCCTACAGTTAACTAGTCCTGGCACTTGTACCTGTAAACCTTTGATAAGTTCCTAACTTTTCTTTGTTTCAGTTTTCTTAAGAGGGAAATGGATTATTGCACTACCTCAGAGGATTGTGAGGTTTTCATGATTGTAAAGAGAATTAACATTGCCTGACCCACAAATAGTACTTAATACATGTTACTTTAAATTTTCATTTTGGTTGGTAGAGCCTTAACTTACATTTAGAATCCTATTGGAATATAAAGGAGAAACAGTTAATCAATAGGCATTCATACTGCGGTAGGAAGATCATCTTCAGTGATGTGGTACCTTCTAATCACTATAGGGATTCTGAACTTCTCATTAGCTTAAGTTAAAATAGAGCACATCCCCCCTGAAGTGAAAGAACTCTTTTTGTCCCAAAGGAAAGTTAATGTAGAACAATTTTTTCCGATTCAGATATTGAATAAATCTCCCATCATATTATGAAGAAGAAAAGGAGTAACCAAAACATAAATTAACTAACTGCCTATGCTTTGATTTTATGTTTTGTAAAGTGTAAGTGAGCATGTTTTTGAATAAAATGTTTATAATTATTTAAGACTCGAGGCCTGATGCACGAATTCATGCACAGGTGAGGTCCGTTGGCCTGGCTGGCAATTGGGGCTGATTTGGGCCATTTTTCCCAGTCCTAATTGGGGCCAGCCAGGGGGAAGGACTGCAAGAGGTTGGCTGGCCAGGGGGAGGGACCATGGGAAGTTGACCACCTGGCTACCTAAGGGTAGGGACTGAGGGAAATTGGCCAGCTGCAGGAAGTTGGCTGTGGGAGCATACTGTCACAAGGTGTCAGCTCCTGCATTGAGCGTCTGCCCCCTGGTGGTCAGTGTATGTCATAGTGACCGGTTGACTGGTTGTTCAGTCAACTAGTCATAACGGTCACTTAGGCTTTTATATATAGAGAGATACGTTTATAGAGATTGAAGAAAGAGGACAATATAAGATTACTTTTCAAATTATGTTTCCCTAAACATCTAAAGCAATTAGGGCAACAAGAAGCCTGTATTTGAAAGCCTGTGGTTATAATATGGGCAAAATGATTCCTAGCTTAAAAACAACCGAGGGTACCCTGGCCAGCATGGCTTAATTTCTTGGGTGTTGTCCCATGCACCAAGTGGTTGCTGGTTCATTTCCTGGTCAGGGCACATGCCCAGGTCACAGGACTGTTCCCAGTAAAGGCCAGGAGGTTGCCAATCAAGGTTTAATATTTTTAGGTGTGTACAATTCTCTAAATTTTAAATATGGAAGAATGCATTCTTATGATTAAGCAGAAAAAATGTAAATGTGACATTTTATTCAAGTAGTATACACTGCCAAATTTATTATGAGATTCATAACCTCATATTGCAGTAATAGAAATTATCACATATGTATGAATTTGGAATGTGTCTGCCAAATTTGCATGGAGATTTAATATAGATTTTTCAAAATTTTGGCATACAAGAACCTTTGTAAAATTGGAAATAAATTTGAGGTGCTTATTTTACTTAGCTTTTGGAAATTAGAAGAAAAGGTTTGAAGGCCTACAGTAATATGTTTTATTGGGCTTTTCATTTAAAAATTAGATTAAATGTCATTGGGGAACTTTTACTTTAAGATTTATTTTGCTGTTTTTCAAGCTTGTCTTTAGTACTAACAGGATTTTTATTTTAGAACAGTTTGTATGGTAGACTTTTATTGCCATTGCACAGAAAAAAGTATAACAATAAAGCCATATTTTCAGGTGCAGTGGAAGAATACCAGCTTCCCTACCACGACCTGGTGCCCAGTGACCCCTCTTACGAGGACATGAGAGAGATTGTGTGCATCAAGAAGCTCCGTCCCTCATTCCCCAGCCGGTGGAGTGGCGATGAGGTAAGTAAGTTCCAGGAAGCCATGTGCTATAGAACTTATACTTTTTTGTCAAAATTCTAAATATTCATTGAAGGAGTTATTATTCTTCTTTGTTCTGTCGGTGATAGTAGTGAAGCCTCACTGTGATAATTTCTATGGTGTTAAGTATAATGTGGTAAATTGCTCCTTTTTTCCTAACTTGATTTTGCTGCTTCCAAAATATATTTAGTAGGTTAACATTTAGCCATCATAACAGATAACATTACTATTTCATTTGTTTGTGATGTCCTGACAATGGCATAAAGGCCCCATTTCTGTGCGTATGTGTATGTGTGTGTGTATGTGTATATATTTAGTTTTTAGTTTTAAATTTTTTTTTATTCTTTAAAGCAGTGATTCCCACAGGTTGTAAACCACTGCTGTAGAGCCTAAGACCATCGGAAAACACAGATATTTACATTATGATTTATTAACAGTATCAAAATTACAGTTACAAAGTAGCAATGAAAATAATTTTATCTTTGAGGGTCACCACAACATGAGGAACTGTACTAAAGGATCGCGGCATTAGAAAGGTTGAGAACCACTGGTTTAAAGTATTACATATGTCTCCTTTTCCCCCTATTGATCTCTCCCCAGCCATTCCCACTTCAAGCACATGCCTCACACCTCTAGTGTCTGTGCCTATGGATTATGCTTATATGCATGCATACAAGTCCTTTGGTTGACCAACCTTCCCCCACCTTCCCTGTCTTCCTGAAGTTCGACAGTTTATTCAATGATTCTATGTCTCTAGACCTATTTTTGTTCATTAGTTTATGTTGTTCATTATATTCCACAAATGAGTGAGAAAATGTGATATTTATCTTTATCCAACTGACTTATTTCGCTTAGCATGATGCTCTCCAAGTTGATCCATGCTGTTGCGAATGGTAAGAGTTCCTTCTTTTTTTACAGCAAGGTAGTATTCCATTGTGTAGATGACCCACTGTTTTTAAATCCGCTCATCTGCTAATGGCACTTAGGCTATTTCCAAATCTTAGTTATGGTGAATTGTGCTGCTATGGACATAGGGGTGCATATATATCCTTTCTAATTGGTGTTTCTTATTTCTTGGGATATATTCCTAAAGTGGAGTTACTGGGTCAAATGGGAGTTCCATTTTTAATTTTTTGAGGAAACTCCATACTGTTTTCAACAGTGGTTGTACCAGTCTGCATTCCCACTAGCAGTGCATGAGGGTTTCTTTTTCTCCACATCCTCACCAGTACTTGTCATTTGTTGAATTGTTGATGATTGCCATTCTGACAGGTGTGAAATGGTACCTCATTGTTGTTTTGATTGGCATCTTTCAGATGACTAGTGACTTTTGAGCGTGCTTTTATGTGTTTCATGGCCTATGTCCATCTTTTTGTCTTCTTTCAAAAAGTATCTATTTAGGTCCTTTGACCATTTTTTGATGGAATGTTTATCTTCCTTTTGTTACTATAAGTTGTATGAGTTCCCTGTAAATTTTGAAGATTAAGCCCTTATCAGGTATAATATTGGTAAATATGTTCTCCCATGCAGAGAGCTTTCTTGATGTTTTGTTGATTGTTTCTTTTGCTGTGCAGAAGCTTTTTATTTTTACATAGTCCCATTTGGTTATTTTTCTCCCTAGTTTTCATTGTCCTAGGAGCTGTATCAGTAAAGATATTGCTATGATATATGTCTGATATTTTGCTGCCTATGAATTCTTATAAGATTTTTGTGGTTTCCCATCTTATGATTAACTCCTTTATCCATTTTGAGTTTATTTTTGTCTATGGTATAAGTTTCATGATTTTCCATGTATCTGTCCAGTTTTCTCAGCACCATATATTGAAGAGACTATTTCATCAGTACTTATTTTTGTCCATTGTATGCTCGTGCCTCCTTTGTCAAATAGTAATTTAACATAATGGCTTGTGTTGATTTCTGGGTTCTCCATTCTGTTCCATTGGTCTATATGTCTGTTCTCGGGCCAGTAACAGTACCAGGCAGTTTTGAAGACAGTGGCTTTGATATCTAGTATTTTGATCCCTCCAACTTTGTTCCTCCTTTTTTTTTTTTTTTTTTTTTTAGGATTGATACAGCTATTCGGGTTTATTTATGTATTTACTTACTTACTTTTATTCCATATGAATTTTTGGAGAATTTGTTCTAGGGCTATGAAGTATGCCACTGGCATTTTAATGGGGAGTTCATTGAATCTGTAGGTTGCTTTGGGTAGTATGGACATTTTAATGATGTTGATTCTACCAATCCATGAACATGATATTTTCTTCCATTTGTTTATTTCTTCTTCTATCTCCTTTTTCAATGTCTTATAGATTTCCAAGTACATGTCTTTTACCTCCTTAGTTAAGTTTATTCCTATGTATCTTAATTTTTTTGTTTCAATGGTAAGGAGTTTAATTTTAGTTTCTCTTTCTGTGAATTCATTATTGGAATATAATGAAGGCCATAGATGTCTAGGTGTTAATTTTGTATCCTGCTACATTGTCGGATTAATATATTAAGTTTAGTAGTTTTTTAATGAATCCTTAGGGTTTTCTAAGTATAATATCATTTCATCTGTGAATAATGACAGAATAACTTTTCCTTTCCAATTTGGATGTCTTTTATTTCTTCTTATCTGGTCACTATGGCTAGTTCTTCTAGTACTATGTCAAACAGGAGTGGTGAAAGTGGGCATCCCTGTCTTGTTCCTGTTCTTAAGGGAAATGGTTTTAGTTTTTGCCCATTGAGTATGATATTGGCTGTAAGTTTGTCATATAAGGCTTTTATTATGTTGAGGTATGATCCCTCTATTCCCACTTTTCTGAGAGTTTTTATCAAGAAAGAGTGTTGGGTTTTGTCAAAAGCTTTTTCTGCATCAACTGATAAGACTGTGTGATTTTTTGTCTCTCAATTTGTGTGATGTATTGTGTTTATTGATTTTTGGATATTGTACCATCCATGCATCCCTGGATAAATCCCACTTGGCCATGGTATATGATCTTTCTAATGTAATCCTGGATCAGATTTGCTAGAATTTTGTTGAGGATTTTAGCATCTATGTCCATGAGGGATATTGGCCTGTAATTCTCTTTCTTTGTAGTGTCTTTATCTGGTTTTGGGATTAGGGTTATGCTGGTTTCATAGAAAGAGTTTAGAAGTGTGCCTTCCTCTTGAATTTTTTTGAAAAGTCTGAGGATAGGTTTTAGTTCTTTGAATGTTTGGTAAAACTCCTCTGTGAAGACTTCTAGACCAGGACTTTTGTTTTCTGGAAGTTTTTGGATTACTGCTTCAATTTCATCAGTAGTTATTCACCTATTTCAAGTTTTTTTTATTCTTTCTGACTGAGTTTGGGAAGATTGTATTTTTCTAGGAACATGTACATTTCACCTAGGTTGTCCAGTTTGTTGGAGTAGAGTTTTTCATAGTATTTTTTTACAAAATTTTTTTTTTCTTTCTGTGGGGTTAGTTGTTACTTCACCTCTTTCCTTTCTGATTTTGTTTACTTGGGTCCTCTCTCTTTGTTTTTTGGTGAGCTTGGCTAGAGGTTCATCCATCGTATTTATCCTTTCAAAGAACCAGCTCTTGATTTTATTGATCTTTTGTATTGTGTTTTGGTTTCCATGTTGTTTATTTCCGCTCTGATCTTTATTATTTCCTTTCTTATGCTCACTTTGGGCTTTTCTTGTTCCTCTCTTTCTAATTCTTTAAGTTGTAGGGTTAGATAATTTATTACCATTTTTCTTGTTTTTTGAGATAGAGCTATGAACTTCCCTGTCGGGACTGCTTTCACTATGTCACATAGATTTGGGGTTGTTATGTTTTCATTGTCATTTGTTACCAGGATGCTTTTTATTTCTTCTTTGATTTCTTTGTTAACCCAAGCATTGCTTAATAGCATGCTATTTAGCCTCCAACTATTTGATTTTTTTATTGTAGTTTATTTATAATTTCATGCCAGTGTGGTCTGGAAAGATGCTTGATATGTTTCTATCTTCTTGAATTTTAAGAGACTTTGCCTGTGTCCTAATATGTGGTTTATCTTCGAAAATGTACCATGTGCACTTGAGAGGAATGTATATTCAACTTGTAGGGTGAAATATTCTGAAGATGTCAATTAATTCTATCTGATCTAGTGAGTAATTTAGGATTGCTATTTCTTTGCTAATTTTTTGTTTAGAGGATTTATCCATTGGTGTCAATGGGGTATTAAAGTCCACTATTATATGATTGTATTGCTGTTGATCTCTCCCTTGAAATCTTCCAGAAGGTTTTTTTATGTTGCAGTCTCAGCTTCTTATCTACTGTTGAATTGTTAAATTGTTAAATTGCTACCTTTAGTATTACGAAGTGGCCCTCCTTATCTCTTATTATGGCCTTTACTTTGAGGTCTATTTTGTCAGCTATAAGTATTGCTACCCCAGGTTTTATTTTATTTCCATTCACCTGAAATTTTTTTTTTTTCATCCCTTCATTATCAGCCTTTGCGAGTCCTTTATTCAGAGGTAGGTTTCTTGTAGACAGCAAATATATGGGTCATGTTTTCTTATCCATTCAGCTACTCTACATCTTTTGATTGGGGCATTTAATCAATTTAAATTTAAGGTTATTATTGATAGGTACTTGTTGTTTTTTTTTTTTGTTTGTTTGTTTTTTGCCATTTTTTGCCTGTCTTCCTTTTTCACTTTCTATTTATTCTTTTTACAGCAGTTTCTTTAGCATTTCTTCCATTGCTGGCTTGGTGGTAATGAACTCTCTTAGGAATTTTTTTTTTTTTTTTTTTTTTTTTTTTTTTTTTTTGTGCAGCCCCTTATTTCACTTTCGATTTTGAATGGGTATAGTATGCTTTGCATCACTTTGAATATTTCATTCCATTTCCTTCTGGCCTGATGTGTTCCTATTGAGAAATCAGTTAATAGTCTAATGGGAGATTGTTTGTAGTAATTTTATATCTTTCTGGCAGCCTTTAAGATTCTTACTTTGTCATTGGTGTTTGTCAACTTAATTATGATGTGTCTTTGTGTCAGACTGTTGGGGTTCATCTTGTTTGAGACTCTGTATGCTTCTTGGACTTATGTGACTTTTTTCTTCCCCAAATCAAAGAAGTTTTCTGTCATTATTTCTTCAAACAGGTTATCTTTTCCTTGCTTAGTTTTGTCTCCTTCTGGAACTCCTATTATGTGGATGTTGTTTTGTTTCATGTTGTTTCATGTCATACCAAAGCTTTCTTAGACTTCCCTCCTGCTTTTTATGTGTTTTTTTTTTTTCTTTTTTTCTTTTCCAGTTACTGCTCTGCTTTGGTGTGTTGTTTTTGTTGCAGTCCTCAGCTTCTTGTTTACTGTTGAAACTTTCCATTGTGTTCTTTATTGCAGCTATGTCATTCTTCATTTCCTCTTGAGCTCACACATGTTGAATTTGTCTTTCATCCTTTTCAGCATCCTTATTACCATTGCTCTTAATTATTTCTCTGACAAATTTCTTGCCTCAATTTTGTTTATTACCTTTTCTGAAGATTCCTCCTTTTCTTTCATATTGGGGTTGTTTCTTTGTCTCCCCATTTTTTGCTGTTCCTTTGTGATTGTTTATATATATTAGATCAAACTGCAATGCCACTTAGATTTTTTTGTATTTGTCTTATGTAGGAGACATTTTGTGGGACCCATTGGTGCAATCTCTTGGGTTTTCTGAACCAGGTATTATAGAGATACCCCCTTCTTGGGATATTTGTGTTCTCTTGGTATAGTTGGGTCTTGAGTGTTATTGTCCCATTGTGGATGGAGTCTCCTCTCAGGGTGACTGGTTATGGGGCTCTCTATCATGTTGGCCAAACAGCACATAAACAACTTTACAAGACACAACACAAAGGGATCAAAACACGAGTGCACTTACAGCACTGATAACCCCAATAAAAGTGACCATCAGAGAAAAGATAATTATGAGAGAGAAAAGAGAGCAAAAATAATATTGAAAAAAGAAAAAAGGTAAGAGAGAAATGAAAAAAAAGTAAAAGATGTATATGGGAAGAAACATAACATAACAAACAAATAAACCAAAAAAATGCAGACTGTAAACACCCATAAAAAGTTGGGTACAGAATCTATAGAGGCAGAACTTATATACAGAAAGTAAGGTTAAGGAATTGAATCAATAAGGGAAGGACCACAGTTCAGTATAGAGAATATATAAAGAGAATGGGTGGATAAGAGGAAAATAAAAATAGATTGATAGATAGATAGATAGATGATAGATGATAGATAGATGATAGATTAAATAAAATTTTTTTAATTTAACTTTATTCATTTATTTTTGGAAAAGGAGAATAGAAGAGGGAGCAGATAGGTTTGAGTTGAGTGACTGAAACTAATTAAACTATTAGGAGAAGTAGAGAGCAAGAGAGGAGAAGAAAAAAAAAAGCAAAAAAATTGACTAGCAAAGAAGAGAATGCATGGACTTGGAATAGGGGAGAGGAAATTAGATATATGAGTAAGCCAAAGAGACTACAGTAATAATAACACTTCATGAAAGCAGATAAAGAAGATCAATTTTTAACAAGGGATAAAAAGAAAGGAAAGAGAAAAAATAAAGTGAGGACAGGAGAAGAGAAAACAGGATGTAAAGGGGAGAATTGAGGAGTAAAAGGTGAAAAAAATAAAAAAATAAGATAAAATAAAAATAGAGTGAAGAAAAAAATAATACAAAAAAGATAAAAAACCAAATATATATATATATATATATATATATATATATATATATATATATATAAATATATGTATTTTTCAAATAAAAGATAAAAAATAAAAAAAGTGAAGTGCTATTCACTTCAGTCTAGTTTTATTGCCCCATAGGGGCTGGTTTATGACACCATTCTTCTGTTCTATCTACCACTTCTCAGTTTCCTGTCAGGTAGTCAGCATCGTGTTGCAGTTCCAAGTGATCGTCCACTCCTCTGTTTGTGTCTATCTCCACAGCCTTGGCTGTAAGCAGGAGGGACCAATCTGCCAGCTTTGCCTGTCTGCCTGCTGTCAATCTAAATCACTCAAGCATCTGTTTCTGACAGGGCTTTAGGTGGGGGTGGTGCTATACCGCTATCTGGTACTGAACAGCCCCTGTTAAACCCAGTCTCTGAGGGCTCTGTGGGGCTCCTCAGTCTTTATTTCCTTTGTACAGCTCAAAGTGTAGGCCGGGTGTGGCTGTATTAGCTGTCTTGAGGCAGCTGGGAGGGGCTGACTCTCCAGGAGAAAAATGGCTGCTTAGGTTTGGAGGGTCACGAATGTCTCGGTGCCAGACTCCTGGTCACCTGTCCCTGCCCTGTTCTCCTCCACCATCTCTCCCCAGACTCCACAAATCTGCACCTCTACCTGCATCACAGCCTCGGGTGAGTGTTTGCAATTGAAAGTCCCATGAACGGGGTTTAGCAAACTAAAGCAAAGACAAAACAGGCAAAACAACCTCGTGATTGCCAGTTTCTCTCCCCCTTACACCCAGCGGCTCAGGTCTCCCTCTGGGTGCAGCCCCTCGTGGCTGTGGACTTAGATCTAGATTCCACGGCTGCCAGCATCCCTGTGGACTTCCTTTCCACAGTCGGATGTTACACCTCTCCCCAAATGGATGTGGACTTGGTGCAGTGCAGCTTCCTTCTGACCCTCTTGACCCAGTGGTCACACATCTCTCTCCAGCCAGATCCCCCATTCTGCCGCTCTCCAGGCCTCCTCTGCCCTTCCCGGCTGTGAATTATCTCACAAGCTGTGTCTAATTTGCCAATTCAAGGTGGATGTTATTCGATTCAGTTGCTCTCTCTCTACTCCGGGACAAGGTGCAGGACATGTCTGCCTATTCAGCTGCCATTTTTCCCCCTGTGTGTGTGTGTGTGTGTGTGTGTGTGTGTGTGTGTGTGTGTGTGTGTTTTAAAGCATCATGAGTTTTTCTCCATGAAGAACCCATGTGCCACATTCTCACATTTTGATGAGAGAAAAGATAGGCATCTGAAAAATGCCATTTTCTATACATAGAAGTGATATAAGTTGACCTAGATGAGATTCTGTGGTTCTTTGTTAATAAGGATGCTGAGATGTGATTTGAAGGAATCCATGTGCAACGAGGCCGTCGGAGTACAGTGGTGAAACCTAAAACCGGTCTTCAAAGAAGCTGTGCATAAGGAGGAACTGAGTGGGGCGGGGCTTGCCTTTCCTGACTCATCTGCTCCACATCCTCTCCATCCAACCTCTAAGCTTGTTCTCTCACTAAATCCTGGAGTGCTCTGGCAAGCTGGCACATTCAGAGATGCTTGAGCCTCAGACATGTACCAGAGCCAGGGCAAACATGTGGGCAGAGCACTGTTTATGAAATAATTCTTCACCATTAAATGCATTTAAAAACAACCGATGGCTCATTGGTTGTATGCTAGATAATACACATGTTTTCCAATGAGCTATGCAGAAAGCTTTATGAGATGCTGAAGTTACCTTACTTTGAAGCTGGTTACAGGCACTGGTATTACCCCAGATTCCTTCACTGAGGATTCCTAATGAAGTGAAATTGTGCTTTCAACAGGAGGACCAATAATTGATGTCGGAGAAAGTTTTAGCAAGGCCTAGCACAGGTCATGCATCTTGTTAAAAGCAACAGTGTGATGCTTTTATTGTAGCAGACAGCTGCGACTTAGGAATAACCGTGTTTGTTTGAATAGGATGGAGTGAGATAAAAGATTTAAGCTGATCAAATGTTGTAAACAAACCAGGAGTGGGGAGTGGAATACAGACTTTCTTCGTATTTTTGTATTTATTTAATACTGACTTTAAAGACACTCTTCTTCAATCAGCAGAACCACTTGTTTGCACCTATTAGAGGGATATTATGAAAATCTGTCTTAGTCATTGAAAATTTGCATGAAAAACGAAGTGTTCTGAACTGTTGTCTACATGGTTTTAAAAGGAGCTATTGAAAATATATCTAAACTCCAGAAACTCAAAATCAAAAGCCAAATACCAAGGGCCAGCCTTGCACATAATAAATACATGTCTCTAACGCCACTTCCACTTTTGTGTTTCTCTCCCTGTAGTGTCTGAGGCAGATGGGGAAACTCATGACCGAGTGCTGGGCTCACAACCCCGCATCCAGACTGACAGCCCTGCGTGTGAAGAAAACACTCGCCAAAATGTCAGAGTCCCAGGACATTAAACTCTGATTTGAGTGGGGGGGAAATGAAGGAAAAGAAAAGGAAAAGGAAAGGAAAGGAAAGGAAAGGAAAGGAAAGGAAAAGAAAAGAAAAGAAAAGAAAAGAAAAGAAAAGAAAAGAAAAGAAAAGAAAAGAAAAGAAAAGAAAAGAAAAGAAAAGAAAAGAAAAGAGAAAAGAAAAGAAAAGAAAAGAAAAGAAAAGAGGAAAAGAAAGCATCATGGAGAAAGCCAGCTCTTCCTCTCTGTGGCAGAGTAGAAAATGTTCCCGAAGCATCCATAGGGCAAGCGTCAAACAGCCCTGCTTCCCAGGGGTTCAGTGTCACCACTTGGGGAGCACCATGGACAAAGGCAGACGTTCCCAGAAGCAGGGACCTATTGTGTCTGGAGAAGGTTGAAACCGCTCGGGTAACTTGTTTGAGACATGGTGCATGTTGCTTTCTAAGAAAGCCCTGTATTTTGGGATTGGGCCCCCCCCCCTTTTTTTTCTTTTTCAAAAGATGCTTTAGTTTTGCCAAAATATAACAAAGAATTTAGATGTTTGGAGGTTGTTCCTATTCTGGTTTAAATAATAACAATGAGAGTTCTTTGCAGAAATTCTGCTAGAAAGGAAATTAAAATAATTTTTTTTATTATTGTTGGTAAAATGTTGTTGCACTCTACAAACCAACAGACAGTCTGTGAGGTTGGAGACCACAGAATGGGACTGTCTGAGAAGCCCGCCCCTGCCTGCTGTGACCACTCGGCCAGCCCTGCGTGGGGGCGGCCACAGCAATGTGAATGCACCTGGGCACACATCCCGCCTGTCCGGCATTCGTTTGGGGATTCCTGCAGGTGACCTTTTGCAGCTTTGGAGGATATGGAACAAATGAAGCTTTTGTGTGCTTCTTCTGTTAGAAGTGTCAGTGTTCTTCAGAACCACTTTGTGTTTCTGATTCTGTAAGGCCTCTCGTTCACGGTCAGATCTCTTCCTTTTCATTGAACACAAGCAAAGATTTTTTATTTTTATGTGCAGAGAACTGACCGCTGCATGCTTTTGATCTCTCAAAGGAAAGGATCAATATTCAATGAAATTGCCTTCAGCCGAGTTGATGGCCACACCTTTTTAAAACAGAGATCATGGGCTCTTGTGCTGTAAGATGACTGTGTTGGTAAGGTAGAGAATGCGGTGGTAGGTGCACATGGCTTGCTTCCTATGTATGCAGAAGAGCCTATCTCAGAAACACAAGGGTAAATGATGCACACCTTACTCTGTATTGTAGATAAAGCCAGTTTCTTTTCATTGTCTGTCTCTGGTGTCTGACTTAAGGGAAGGAGAGGAAGCATAGGTCAGGTTAATGTAACTAAATTTTAATTTAAAAATAGACAAACTATGTCCTCCAAATGGGACACACAGAGGAGAGTTAGTGGAAGCTACAAAAATATTCAGGCTGCTGTGATTTATTTTTCTAGTATAGATATGGATCTAGCATGTGCATCATTTAAGTGGTCATTTCATATTGTTAGGCACGCTGCCTCTATTTTATTTTATTCTCATTATGTTCAGTTCACTTTTTAATTTATTATTTTTGTATTCTCTGTGGCACTTGTGTAAAACATCTCTTCACCCACTTAATTCTGCAGAGTTTCCACTATTGAGACACATGAGTCCAATCATGGACTGGCCCAACATTCCTGAGCAACAGGAACATCAACTTCAAAGTTGTACCCATCGCCCTCACCTTTATTCATTTACATGTTCTTACCATGGCTTTCTTTTACTTCTTAGAAACTCTGTAATTTAATAAGGAATCAGGAAATACTTTCTCCCTAGTCTTAAAAAAATAAAATAAATAAAAGGCATTCCTTCCAGAATCCTGCAGGGGGCAGTGTTTTATAACACATTTGCACCACTTGGTGATTGAAGAATGGAAGTTTTTTGAAATTTTGACAGCGGCATGAAAAATGAGGAAGTATTCTCCTCACTTCTGAAGTAGGCATGCAGCTGGCCACTTGTTCATTCAAAAAACACCCTCGAGCAGAGAGTGATTGTGAGCTGCGCTTACAGGCTCAGAGCATCCTAAGAAACACGGTGTTCTGTATTCAGCTTTGACTTCCCCATGCTTCATGGCCACATTTTGTTTGTGACAAAGACATAAGTGGGTTTTTTAAAAAGTTCTTGAATATGAACAATTTTTTTTTTTTTACAAAGATTAAAAACAGTGGGCTCCAAGTAGAATTTCAATCAGAATGCTGCTTTTGGTGTTATTAGAATAACCTGAACGGCAATGTAACCGTTCCTTTCTCTTGTGTCAGATTGTATTCTTTGTGATAGCTTAGAAGGAACATGTGGCTAGAACTAAGTGTGTGATACTCATCTGAGCCTTGGAGAGAAACTTCATTACCTCTAATCAGATCATCTACAAACCAGTCAACATTTATGCCCATAACTGGGGACATGTTTCTGTTTCTTGATTTTTCCCCCCTAAATTTAAGTGAGGTTGGACTTCTTAGATAAGAAATGTGTGCTCTTTTAGGTAAGTTTTTATACATGATAACTGCAAATCAGAATATTTTGTGGTGAAGTGATGATTTGAAAGAAAACTAGATTTCTAGGGAGGTGTTGCTTCCAATGAAGAATGGCAGGAAGCTTCTATATTATTTGTTTAGTTGCTTTGGAAAAATCAGTAGCTTTCTAATTCTTAATTTGATTTACTCATTATGAACATCTAAAAATTGTTCCTGAGATACTTCAAAAGACTTATTTAGTTAGTATAGTCTTTCAATGCAACAAGCATTTATTTATGAATAGATGTTTTTGTCTTCACAAAATTCACCTTACTTAAGGAACCCTAAATTGTTCTTAAAGAGACTACCTACTTACTTCCAAATAATCCTTTTTTTATTTTTAAATTTCTAGTAGCTCAGAAGAAGTGAATTGTATTTTATTTTATTTTTCGTTTCACCTTTCTGTAGAATAAGTGGGGACCTGGAAATTAATAACTTAGATGATTTCCTATCATCAGGACTATTTCAAAGACTAAGATTTTCTTCTAGTTGCTCCCCCCAAAGGAATCCTAAAATATTAGTTGCTAGTTAATATAAGTTTTGTATGCTAAGATGTTCAGGTTTATAGTTTATTATGTGTATATATATTATATAAATATATATATGTTTATATAAATATTTTGTTCAGTTTGGAGTCTGGCACAACTCCATTTTTGTGGATTAGAGAGTAAAATATTAGAGATGATAAAGTACTAAATGAAACATAATATTTATTTATAAAAGCGTTGTAGATTGTTAAATCATAAGTAACAGTGCTACGAACATTGTGTGTGAAGAGACAGGCCTTTGACCTCCTGGAAAGCACTGCTCACAAGTAACTAGTGACCATTCTTTTTTTAGTATCAAAACATAAAGCAGCTTGGAAAGCATGCTAAGGTTTTATTTACAGGGAATTCTTTGTTTCATTTGTTGTGTAGTCGGATAGAGCAAGGACCGAATAACAATCAGAATTCATGTTCCTAGAGTCAAGCATAGTCATTGGAAGTTACAGTGTTTATGTTGCTGGTCTGTTCTAGCGCTTCATGTTTGTAGTTTGAAAGGCACTGAAAGAAGTACAGTTTTTAAACTTGAATTGTTCTGTGGTTATATCTCCTTGGAAAAAACTCAGTCACAAAGCAGTGGAAATGAACGAAATGGCATCCGCAGTGATTTAATTTAGCAATTATGATTCCTCTTGTAAAACAAAGCAGAAAAAACAATGCCATATTTTTTTTGGAGAAGAGTTGGCAATAAAGGGTTTTGTTGTCTGTTTCAAAAGAAGACTCATTGTGTTCTTTTGGGGAACCAGTGCCTTATTGAATTTGTATATACTGTAATTATTCAGGACTAGGGAACAAACAACTGTATTGTATTTGTTACAGATTGTATATGGCTTTGTTTGAACATTCCCCCAAATAAAACGGTTTCATTCTCCCCTTGGCAAGAACACGTCTGTTCTCTGATGGTTGTGCCCTTCTCTGACTTGGAAGCTATCACGCTGTGTCACAGGCAGCCATGAAGAGAGAGGTGGGTAAGTTTCCACACCTGGTGGCTAGAGAGCAGGAGCCATGGTCTGATGGCTTCTGTTTTCTCTGTAAGTCGGAGGCACAGCCATTGGCTGAGAGTGAGAAGAAAGGTAGGGAGTCAGCGGTTTGAAGAAGTGAGAATTGTACTGTGAAAACTGACAGCTCGGTGGTTGTGGGCAACGTTGAGGGCCCAGTCAACATGGACACTATGTGGCTGAGGGGCCGAGAGGCTGGCCTCTGGACCACCAGACAGCCTGTCTGTGATATGTATAGTACACTGTATTCTTACAGTACAGTAAGCTGGAGAAAAGAAAGTGTTATTCAGAAAATCCAAAGGGAAAATGCAGTATTTATTGAGGAAAAACCCCACAGGTAAAAGTGGATCCTCTTAGTTCAAACCCATGCTGCCCCAGGGTTAGCGGGAGTTCTTTGCTAAGGACAGCCCTGCCTTCCTGCCATGCCTCCTCTCTAAGCTGCTTTCCATCACACACTTGGGCGCCTTTTCCTGCTCACCCGAGGGAGTGGCCAGTGTCCGGGACCAAGGTTAACACCTGATTGGCTTCTGTTGGAGCTCAGGGCGTCCTGTGTGACTGGCTCACCTTCATCCCTACCTCTTGTGCCAGGGTTTGCATGCCTCATTGAAAATCAGATCTCTGAGCTGGGTAGGGGTTGCGGGGAGGCCCTCATCCTCTGCTTAATCACAAACACCCAGGGGCCCCGAATGCAGCAGCTCTGAGACTCTGGTTCTCCCAGCCAACTGCTCAGCAGTATCTGGGTGCTTCAAACACTAACGCCCTCCCCTCCCCATCCCCACCTCCAAACTGTGAAATCAGAATCACTGGCGATGGGACCCAGGCACTCAAGTGATTCCAACGTGAAAAGCCACATTCTGGAACCTCGCCCTGTGCCTGCGGGGCTGGTGACTGCCATCCATGCAGAAACCAGCAGCTCCGAGTCCTCGCCAAGGAGCCCACTGTGGCTCTTCCGGGAGAAGGGCTTTGCTAGGAAGAAATGAGAGACAGCGTTCTCTGTTGCTTATAAATATAATTTATTACCTGTTTAAAAATCCTCTCTTACATTTTGTACAAGTAGGCTGATAGAATAAATGCAGGCAAGTTACAAACCAAGGGGACGGCAGGAAAATAGGGAGAGGCAGCCAGAGAGAGAACAGAGGCACCGGGGAGCTGGCCCTTACCTCTTCTGGGCCGCGTGGGGTTTTCTAGAAAAGGAATTGCATAGAAGATACAGCCAGAGGGAACTCCGCACCAACAAAAGCAGTGTCCCAGGTCTGAAAAACCAAGGTGGCATTGTCCTGTGTTTAAAAAAAGAAAAATGACAAAGCCCCAAACCTCCATCTGACATCCCTGCCCTTGAACTGTTCCAAAGGGAACAGCAGGTGGACGACACCGGCTCTTCAACATGGACTGCTGGGCTCTTCCCCTGACACACACCGGCTGTCTTCTTTAGAAAGCAAAGGGGAAGGTCAGCAGCTCCACACTGAACTCAATGAGCACAAGCACTGGGCCCAGCACACTCGCTGAGCGGTGATGTTCCCTGCAACTGAACTAACGCGCTGTCGGAGGTGAGGCTTCACCACCAGCAGGTCTGGGAAAGAACGAAGGGAGAATGCAGATCACAAGTCTCACGTCCAACGCCTTCCTTTTGCTGTCCTTTTTCTCCTCCAAGGCCTGTAGGAATAGCCACGTGTGTTTAGAACCCTACATTAGCAGGTGTCTTAAGAGACTTTAAACATATAAAAGGGCAAAGGCATTTCCTTCTGGCTCTGGCTTTCTTGCTCTTGTATGCCATTCTAAAACAGACGCCTTTTAACATGGGCAACATGGCTCAGGACAGGATGCTTGGGCATTGCCTTGTCATCGTGCGGAGGTTCAGAGGCCAAGGGCTCCCCATTTTTTAGGCTACTGATCAGCAAAACCTACCCACCACTCAGGTTCTGAAGGCCAGCACTGGGGGTTAGGGCCTGGGGTCAGTGCCATTCGGTCCTGACTGCAGGTCTGGCAGTGTCAATCCCAGTAGACCTTTGGGATTGAAGGATGATGCCTCATAGGATGTAGGCTTATTTGACGTGCTATGGCCTTGAGCTAATGATTTTGCTGAGACACCAACCTGAAATGGCACATTGAGCAGCTGGCATATTGTAGTATATACTTTGGCTGGTGAGTACCCGATGGCATATTTCTTGTTTTCTACCCAACAACTGCTGGGCCATGAGACTCAAGTCGTTCAGCATGGATTCTTGACTTGGAAGATCTCAATATACAAGTGCCTCGTGGACAGAGGATGGGGAATAGCCCCTTCTCAGGGCTTGGTTTTGTGTGTGAGTCCCTGTGTGGGGTTTCTGTCAGCCCAGAGATGTTTTCCTTGACCAAGCTGGAGTACATCTGGGGCCTACATTACATTTGTTTGAATTAACCCATTATTATCCCATCAAATGTCATACAGGAATATGACAAGCCATTGGGAAATCTGGGAGCCATCGATTCTTCTGAAGACACATTTTTTAAAGTAGGGGGCAATGGGGGCAGTCATAGGTTGATAAGATGAAAGGATTGGGAAGGTCATTGTTAGACTTGGTCTGTGGAGAAAACCCACCCAGTGGCATATAAGGCCATCTCCCTACTTTATAAAAATATCAAGTTATGAGGCATGAATTCTGGGAACAGTTTATGACTTTGTTTGGTTTACTTGACCTGTAGGGACATAGGCTTAAATTAACATTGCTTACAATGTATTTATTCCTCTTATGCCTTGTTCCATTTAAAAAAAATCTTTAGAGATACAAGGGAAATCTTTCAAAATGATCATTACAGTCAAAGATTATACAAATAGATTTCTTAGGGTAGAGAAACAGCACTTCATTGCACAGTGGCAAAGTTTTAAGAATTTCAGTCAACATTAGCTCTGTAACGTTGAAAACAAAAGAATATACAAAAACACAAACAAAAAATCCAATGTGTAATAGTTGGTCCTAGGAGGCACTCGAAATGTTAAAAATAAAAAGTTTTATTACCTTGAGATAAGAATAAAAACATTCCCTTATTGGATCTATAAATTTTAATGCTCATTGACTATCATCATCTTTGTAAATAATTGGCGTTAAGTGAAAACATTCTGATTCACAAAAGCTCCTCTGTTCTCAAAGAAGATGGATGAAACCCCATTTCATTTCAGCTGTTTCCCTGGTCCTTCTTTCCTGCATCAGCCTTGGAGTTGTACTGAAATCTCCTAGTGAAACGGATAAGTTGTCTTGAGCAACTGCTCAGCAAAAGCTAAAGCTGATATTCAACCCAAAGCTCTAAACTTTTCCCACCTCCTTTACACTCTCTTGCAGGTCTTCGTATGGTTTTTTCCACTTGTGAATTCTGGGGTGATAGTGACCCCCTGACTGGCCCCTTTTCTCATACATTGATGACAGAGGAGTAAGTGGACCAAGAGCACAGCTCTGTCCCTGATGGAGACAAATAGACCACATAAGAAAATAGCCTTGTCTGAGCCTTTCCAGAAGAAGTAAAAAGTTTGATTCTATTATTGGAATGCTTACTTGAAGGATATAGGAGAAATGACACTCAAATATATGCTTAGATGTGTTGTTCCCAGAGTGTCCTGACCTCAGACTTCCTGATGTCTTCCTAAAGAATGGTCTACTGTTTAAATGTTGTGAATTGAAAATATACAGAAGAAAAGTATGGATGAAAATGGTCAATGGTTAAGCAGTTTAATATTGAACACTTCATCCAAGACATTGCCCTGCCTTGGAAGAGTCTCCACTGCTGATGTGGGATGGATTTTTCTAGATAACTGAGTTGGCTATCCACATTGGTAGTCACACTGTGTGTGAAAAGGCTGTTAGCTGTGAGGACCTTGGTGTTACACATTTGCATCACCTTGTGCCCAGTTATCAATTCTGAATCCAACTTCTATTCCTTCTAGATCACTTTAAGGAACTTTGAATGAGTGTGGTGAGGGAAAAAAAAAGAAAAGAAGACTTCTGCCTTTAGATCCCCAAATTCAAAAGAAGGAAGCTTCTTTTTTTCTCATTGATCAACAGCCACAGTTTTCAATCACTTAGACATATGATATTCATTTTCATACATAAAACATTTTTTTTTCCAAGTGGATGCTTCTCACATTTCCAGAAATAAATGTTAGAGGACCAAGGGTAAGGAGATTTAAAATAAAGATTTAATATAAAGCCCAATGAAAAATATAAATGTTGAAATGACAACTCTTCAATGACTTTTATAAACATGTTTATGTATTTCTATTATCAAAATCCAACTTGAGATGTGTCATGTAGGAATGTGTTGATGACATAATAGGCTCCTAATGACATGCAATTTTTGATATGGATATTTTAATTGAGAAGAAAAAAAGTAGAATACGAAAACTATATTTGAAGTGAAGTGTCCACACATCTATTTGTTATAAAGGCCCTATTTACTCTGCAAGTTTTCAGTTCCTTTGTCAAACAACTCTTAGTGAGTTTTTATATTAAGCTGAAGGTAAATTGTGTTAAACACCACTAGATGGCACCATGCACAAGTGATAGGTTTTTCCCTTCAAAATGCAGTAAGCCTTGTCTTTCTGCACAAGCTAAATAAACATGGAAGGCAGGACAGGTCACATAGAACAGCTGATGAAGTGACTCCTTTGAAATGAAATGTTGGCTCTGGAGCTTCTGAATTTGAGAGCAAACTAACAGCTATTACATACATTTTTCCAAAGAAGGAAATCAGAATTCATAGTGAAGATTATCTGACATAAGAGGTGCGTATGGAAGTAGCCATTCATTTGATAGGAAACATAACAGGGTTCTACAACAGATGGTAGATGAGCACCTTACTTAGTAAAGAATCAACCACTCTTCCTGTTTCTGGTGCTGGGGTGCTGAACCCCAAAATATGAAGCAGCTGAAGTGAACGCCAAAGGCCCTTGATGGCTTTGATGATATAGTCCCTGCCTGCTATGTTCAATATTTCTGCGTTGATGATTTTCAATGATTTTTTTCTAGTTCAAGTTTTGAATGTATTATCTGGGTAGCTGGATATTTGCTCCTCTTTATTTTTCACCAGGCATGAAAGTTCCTTTGAGAAGCCTGCAGCTTTCTAATTCTTGATTTCCATAGACGACAACCCTCCAAACCAGTAATGATGAGCAATCTTGAGAAGTTATTTCAAGATGCAGCAATGGATAATAGCTCTCTTCTCCTCCATTTTAAAAAATATATATTTACAATTTTTTATGTAGAATACAATTTTACTATCTTTTGGTCAAATATGCATTGGTACAGACATTATCCACTGAAATTGCTTATTAGTGCAATCTTTCCCTTTCATGATAAGTGTAACATATTTTATATATGGTACTGGGAGTGGCCTGAGAGAGACTGGTTATGGAATGCACATCTACAACAAAAAATGAGAAATAAAAGGTCTGGAAGAAAATTTCCATATCAAGGTATCAATATTTTCTCAATGACAAAGATGCAGGAGGCTGGAAATATAAAGAAGTCACCAACATAGTCAGGAGAGGAAATATATGTGGAAAGAATGGAGAAATACATGAAATTCCTTCTAATTCAAATCCATTCAGCAACCTGGACACCTCTAGCCCAAAAGTAAACCACAGCCATGTGTTGAAGGTTCTTCTTCATACATGTGGCTCCTTGTTTTTCAATCTTGGTTAGGCCACTGGGCTCTTAACTCTCTAATCCCCACCTGCTGAATGAATGGAGTCCCTGTGTTAAAACAAAGAGCCTGTGATGGTCCTAAGGAAATATCATAATTTACACAAAATAGTCCCTTGATGAACTATTTTCAGTTAATTTTTTTTTTAATTTAAAAAATTTGACCAAGACAATAATAAGACATAACTTGCTACTAACCAGGAAGGCAAATAGTTCCAAGAGAGGAAGGAAAGTGATAATTAAGGATGCCATCTCTCAGGGAATAGCATAATTCAATGACACAAAGACAAGACTTGAAAGCATATCAAATATGTTACAGGTTAGAATAATTGTCTTCCAAGTTGGAACAAGTTGAAAGGCATAATGTAGCCTGGACAAGAGTCTAGCCTTGATGGGTCTTTAAATGACCCAGCTCAGAGCCCACTGTGGTCTTCACACTAATGAACGGAACTGGAGTGGAGGTCCAGCATGTTGGAACCTTGAGATTGTCTGATCCCACCCCTCTGTTTTACAGGTGAAGACCCTGAGGTCTGGTGAGGTTCAATGACTTTTCCAAGGTAGCACAGCTAGACCATGACAAACCCAGCATGAGAACTGGTTTCCTGATTTTCATTTCAGAGGCCATTCCTCCAAACACATTGCCTCTAAGGGAGAAAGAGTCCTGAGGGGAGCCAGTGTGGGGCCACAGGACCCCAGTATTCAGTGAACTTGAATAGAGGACTCAGGGGAGAAAGACCCTGCCTGAGCACATCGCAAGAACAGAGGGACAAAGCCATTAAACATTAACTACCTTTCTGGGGCAGAATGATGGGGAAAGATGAAAGGTCAAGGAAGCAATGCTTGTTTAATTAAACTGGTGACCACGCCCACCTTGTTTTGGGAAAAGGTGAGGCAGGTCTAGTCAATACCTAAATACTAACAGTACTGCTAACAAAAACCGAAGCTAAAAGAAAAGCCTTTCACTAGAATACTTGTAAATACTCATCAATAATAATAATGATGATAATGGTACCTTAAAAAAAAACAAAAAACACAACAACACTTTAAATTGCATACCACAAACACACATGTTGTGAAGAAATGCTTGTTTGTGTGGTGGAACGTGAATCACTGTCTTTCCTGCAATGCTGCAGCTTTATTCCCAGAGGGCCCCGGGCGGGTGTCCTAAAGGAATAAGGAGTCTTAGTTGTTTCTCCTTCACACTTAGATTCCCCACTTCCCTGATACAAACAGTAACACTGGTTTTACGAGCTCTAGAAACGGAACACTGATGGGAGGATTATCTGAGACACTTGATGCACATGATTTGTAGCAAAAGTCTGTGATTTCTCTGTGAATTACTAATCTGAAATAGACACAACAAACCGTCCACAGCTTCAACTCCAAATGATTTAAACAAAAATAGAACGAGCCATGGACAGTGTCTGCATCCCTGTCCAATCTGATGTAAACAACGTTTGTAGAAATTGGGTTTGTTAAGAAAGTTTATCCATATATCTGGATAGCAATAAAAAGCGTTTCCTAGGAAACTGTAAGATCCTGTACCACACAGCATACAGCCCAACAAAGAGGAAGATTAGGTTGGTTTCTAAATTCAAGGTACAAATGTACATAATTGTTCTTAACTCCGGTGATGAGGTCCCATAAAGCGGGCATATAGGGTGGTAATTGGTATCTGTTTTCCTTCTCTCTCCAGCTGCCATCTTGCCTGTGAAGCTCATTGGTCTGGTCTGGATTTCCTCCTCAGCTGTGATCCCCGGATGGCCACAGACTCCCTGTGCCTCCAGTCCAGTGTGTGTCAGTACTGTCCTTCTGCTGCTAAAGACACGACGGTTTCATGTCTTCCCATTTCTTCCAGGACAGCTGCCAGCATGCTCAGGTTTCCATCCGGGAAGTTCTGTGCTTCCCAAAGATCCAGGATTACTCCAGTTGGGCTCGACTTGGTGGCAAAGTAATTCAAGTACCTATAATTGGGAATGGGCAAAGTGCTGCTTAATGGCATTATTTACAGATCTATTTTCTCTTTACTTTAAAAAATAGATATTTTTATTGATTCCTTAAGTCAATAAACTGAAAGTAGAGAGAAATAGAAACATCATTGATGAAAGAGAATCATGGATTGACCCGGCTGCCTCCTGCATGATGGGATGGAGCCCACAACCCAGGCATCGACCTGTGACCTCCTGGATCACAGGTCGATGCTCACCCACTTAGCTACCTCAGCCGGGCAATTTTCTCTTTATTTTTTACAACCCCTTCTGTCTGTCCATTTGCGTGTTATGAATCTACGTCCCACTTGAGAGAGAAACTGTGTTTTACAGTGAACCAGCCTAGATAACTAGCCCATACTTAATTACATCAGCCCCAGGCAGGAAATGTAAGGTTTAACTTTGTTAACCTCAACTCTGAGTAAGATAATTTAAGAGACAACATGTGTATGGGTCACATCCTCAACAGGAAATCAAGAGACTTGTATTCTCTTTCCAGCCCAGGCTCCAATCAGCTCTGACAGGTCATGCCATGTCTCTCGCTTGGTAGCGATGGCAACATTTTACAAGGAAGAGGCCTCTGAGGTCTCCCGGTACCTGAATGTCAATGCCGTGTTTTGCATATTAGTGACTCATGCAGCTGCAGGTCCTGCTCTACAGGAGATGGAGAACAATAATTACTTTAGCACGGAGACATATTACTTAGGGGGGTTCAGCCCATCAGCTTTGCAGAGTGAATCACAAAACTTGATACTTGCCAATGTCAGATAAGCCCAGGATGTCTCTCAACCATGTGTGTCTGCAAAAACATAGTGCCTGATGCAAGGAAGAAGCTTAACGCATGTTTGTGGAAGGAAAATAAATAGATGTATAGATGGGAAAAAAAGAAAAAGAATGCTGCCCTGTGTCTAACCATTACCAGCCTGGAGGCTTATGTCTAACAGAACTAGTCCTGGCATCTGGCCACACCCACCTGTCCAGGCTGAGCTTATGCGCCAGCATCCTCCAGTCGTGACCTCTTGTCTGGGGGGCATCCAGGCTGCTGCAGAGCTTCTGCCGGATCGGGGGAGGGATGCTGAAAGCACTGGGGCCTGTCATGGTGGTGATGGTGCTCGCTGGATCCAGCAGAGGCAAGTCCATGCCGGTGGGTTCCTGTAGTTCAGGCATAGGAACAACACAGCATTATTTCTGGAGACAAAAGCAGCTCCAGTCACCATAATGCCTCGCTTTGAGCAGGAAGAAGAGAATGGGGGCTACTGTTCTTCCTGGGGAGAACGGCTTCTTCCTGTGAGAGCTGTAATCAGCTCTCTGTGACCAGGCTGAGAGGAAAGGTGCATGCTGGGCTGGCTTGGCATAGCCTTGGATTTATGAGTGAACAGATCTTGAACAGATCTGAGATCAGAAAGCCAAAAGTTCAGAGCTTTCAGGGACCGTCTGACCCTGAGAGGGAAGACCCAGGCAAATGCCCAAGTACCTTCCTGGCTAACCTCTGTGGAAGATGGCTCCGGCTGCTTTTGTGGAATGCAACGGAACACAGCTCTCCTCTAAATGATATCAAATTAAGACTAATTTTTTTGGGAAGAAAATGGTGAGCGCAATAAATAGCCATAGGGCAAGCTGCTAATGGAATCTTCCAATGACTGTACACCCTTATTTTGTTTAAATCGAATTGTAGTAGAGAAAACCATAAATTGGCTTTTAAAATAGTTTCAGCTCATAAAACAGCACGAATGCAAAAAGTCTGAATTTCATCTGCAGGAGAAACTCTAATCATTTTCTGATCTTCTGCTGGTTGGAAAAGCAAAAGCAAATGTTGCCTGGGAACGATTAAAGCAATAACAGGAGAAAATCTCCTTAATCTACTTTAAATGTCACCTCTCTCTCTCTCTCTCTTTTTTTTTTCTAAAGTAGGTAGCTCTTTGGTGCACATAATTAGTTGCTAGAGGATAAACGAGACGAAAGCATCAAGGAGACTCTGGTGTCTTGTAGTGCTCAGCTCAGGGGTCAGTGCCCCCCCCCCCCCCCCCCCCCCCCCCGCCTCGAGCCCCACCCTTGCTGCTCCTGTACGCAGGGTCGCTGCTGTCTGGGTCCCAGTGCTGACTGACAGTGCACCCCGCGTTCCAGGATCAGCAGCCAGCGGTCACTGCGCGGCGTGTGTACTCCCACCGCACAGGGCGCATACGCACATTAGTGCTAAACAAAACTCTTTGTGTTTTAATACACACAGCGGTGTTGGCTGCCACCACAGCGTTTGGCTTCCAAACCTAAAGCTTGGCAAGCAGAGACACCCAGGATTTCATTTGCTCCTTTGTGCTAACTCCAGCAGCACATGCCAGGGTTTTAAAAGACTGGTATGAAACACAGAAGCAACAATGGGAGTTGGAAGCCCTGAATGAAAACATGACCCACGAAGCTTCCCCTTCGGCGGGCACAGGGCTTCTTCCAAGGGACCGCGAGGAGGGAGGGCTCCGGTCCTCAGGGGCACGGGGCTCCCGCACAGGGAAGCAGACTGTTACCTGAGAGGGCACGTGGGGTTTCCCAATGGATTTATGTTGGGGATGTCTGACTCCACGTGCCCGAATTTACATGAGGCATCACACAATGTATGTCCGGGTTGGGGAGGGGAAGGTGAGGGAAAAGCACATGGTATCTCCACCTCTCACTGCCATCGGCCACAGGGAGCTCCTGCTTGCTTCTTATGTGAGCAGTAACACCAGAGTCCAGGGGGAAACCACCATGTCCCACAAATACAACCACACGCTGACTGTGCCTCCCTGGAGAGCACGTTCTTACAGGGAGGGGTCTGCTTAGTACAGCGCTATCTCCAAAGACCCTTCTTGCTGTTGGCCACAGTAACTTCCTCCTGCGTACCTGCAGCCCATCCCCATCTGCCACACCGATCTTCTAAAGTGCCAAGCTGCTGCTTCTCCAGCCCCTCATTCAGAAGTACTTCATTCCCTCCTGCCACAGGGAGCCACAACTTTTAATCAGGCAGTTGGGGTAGCAGCAGCATCTACCTTGTCAGCTGGTATGAGATCCCAGAGGGGATGCCCATACAATGCAGAGCTAGGCCTGACATGACGTAAGGGCCCCCTATCCATGTGCTCCCACCGCCTGACCCTCTGACCCTAGTCTTTCTCAGGTTGCCTTGAGGTGACTCACACTTTCCTCAGGTTGGATTGCTCACTGTCCCTAGCACCTCCTTTTAGATAATCTCGGCCTCGCAAACCCCTCAAAGTCAGGACCAAAACCAAGTCCCCCGAGCCTCCCTGGAGCAAATACCCCCATCAACCCGGAGGCCTAAAACACTTCCCCCCGCTCTTCTGCAGCCCTCAGAGTCTGCTGATGCATGCTGGACGTATTTACATGTTACTTCCTTTGATTGCTCACATTTCTTGGGGATGAGAGGATTTTTGTCATCCTCAGAACTCCTGTGATACTCAGCACCTGGGAGCTACTGAGCTCGTATTTGTTGACATGAAAGAAAATGTTTTGCCTGGTGCAGAAAGGGTCTGAAGCCAGTTTCAGGCAGAAGCCCACCCCACAGAGTTGTGTGTGGAGCTTCCTTCCAACTAAATGTGACTAAGAGTATGGCTCTTCTCACCACTAAATGCTGATGGCAAGGGCCAGGGCCAGGCAGGCGTGGTTCTCAGAAAGGTCTGCTCACCCAGTGGTCGGCAAACTCATTAGTCAACAGAGCCAAGCATCAACAGTACAACGATTGAAATTTCTTTTGAGAGCCAAACTTTTTAAACTTAAACGATATAGGTAGGTACATTGTTATTAACTTAATTAGGGTACTGCTAAGCTGGCCTTTGCTAAAAACTCAAGGGGCCAAAGAGCTGCATGTGGCTTGCGAGCTGCAGTTTGCAGACCTCTGTGCTCACCTATTCACGTTGTCAACCTTTTCCTAATGAATAGAGAACCGTCAGCACTTCCGGTGGCCCTTCCAGCCTGAGTCTCTAGTCCAGGCTGCTGTGCCTGTTTACTTCTGTGGGGATGAAACAAGCCCAACAGACAAGGCATAATGTCTTGTCTCTCTTATCAGATGGCTGACAGCCTTGGTGGTAAACGAAAAATACACCTCTACAGTTACATTTAAATTTCATCTAGTGATTTCAGTTCCTATTAGCTCTGCCCTCACTTCCAGGTAACAGCGGAGTTTACACTCACAGAATGCTTATTACAATAATTGTTTGTGATATTGGTACCATCTGTCTTTGATGTTGTGAGTCCCTTAGTTAAGCATATGGTTTCTCACCATTAACCAAACAGCTGCTATGGGTGACGACACGCATTTTCAGCACCCAGTCCACAGCAGATTCCACTTTCCACTCCCATATTCTGACTCTTCCGAAAGCCAACGAGGAATCCCAGGCTTTCCAATGGTCGTTTTGAACAGAGTGCAGAAAGCAGAAGAGGCCAATTGACGGGAGGGCTATAGCAGAGTGATGTTACTTTGAACGTTTTAAATATTATTTATTCTTGGTGTACACAAAAGTGTTGTGTATTAATAGTGAACATTAATTGTAAGATCTCCCTCTGTAGCTAAAACTGAATGGAAGGCTGACAAAGCTATGTTTCTCTCTTGGTGGTGATAGAAAACTTCCCTTTTATTGCTCTCCCATCCCTCTAAAACATACACACACACACACACAAAACTTTTCTCATTTACATTCTGACATTCATTTATGCCCATACTTTAAAAAAAAAATTCATTCTTTAAGATATATCTATGTATTTCTCTTGTCAGAGAGGACGGGAGAGGGAGATATAGAAACATCAATAATGAGAGAATAATTTATCAGCTGCCTCTTGCATGACCCCTACTGGGGACCTAGCCCCCTAGCTGGGGATGGAACCTGCAACCCAGGCATGTGCCCTGACAAGGAATCAACAGTGATCTCCTGGTTCAAGCACTGAGCCACACCAGCTGGCAGACATCTTAATTTTTAAACGTCATCTCTGCCAGCCTCCGGGCTTTGCTTCCAGTTAAGGAATCTCTGGCCAAAGCACTTGGAGAGGGACAATGGCCGGCTCCTGACATCACCATGGTCTATGTCAAGCACAGCCTGGCCTCCCTGGTGGGCAGGGTCCTCAGCCTGGCTACAGAGGCCAAGGGCCAAGTCTTTGTAAAGGTCTGCTGGGAGGCCCTGAGAGGCGGTGACTGGTGGGGGGAGGGGTGTGAGCAGCACATTCCTGGCAAGTCAGCTCATACCTGGGAGGCAGGGCATGGCCACTGCAGCCCTGTCCACCTTCCAGCTTGCGGGGGACCCCAGAAAGGAGCCATGTCAGAAGAAAGACCTCACAAATGGAGCCTTCCTCTGCTTGGTTATGGTTGCTCCATCACAGGGCACCCCTGGTCTGAGCTCCTGATGAGGATCCGGGGCTCAGGCTCCCCAGAGCAAGCTGCTCAGAGCTGAGGCTCACTCTTCAACCTCAGAAGCCAGCCCCACACTCCTCCCACCCCCTCGGTGGGCCACCTGCACCGCATTCAAATGCTAACAACAGTTGGACTCAGTGACCCAGAAATAAGAGCAGCACAGAGCCCCTTAATCCCCAAAGTCCTCTGACTGCAGTCATTTCTGCCCCTCCCTCTGGTACCAGGCTGGCACAGGCCTTCTATGGGACTGAGGCTGGCCTCCCTGAGCTGCCTGCCACCACATTACCAAAGAAATCATCTTCTCCCCCCCCCCACATTGGCAAGAGAAAGCCCTTACATGGTCAGCACACTATGCAGAGTTGTCTCTCCCCTCGGAGGGAGGGTGTGGGTAGCGGACCTAGAGGGGAAGAGTCTCCATGGCTCTCTCATTCTCTGCGCATCTGATCCACCTTTTCATCACACAGCCAGCATTCCCGCTGCACAGAAAGCAAGCATCAAAGGGGCAGCCCTCCCCCCATCCCCCCCCACCCCCCAAATCCTTCAGCCTTTGTTGTAGCTGGGGCTGTGTAGTTATTGAACTTTGCAGACCTGCTGGGCCTGGAAAGCGAACACACCCTCCGGAGCCAGCAGGGGTGGTGCTGTGCAAGGGGAGATAGGGCTGTGAGGAAGGCCCTGTGGTTGCCATGGCACCCTGACACCCAGCTCATTTCTGATCCATGTCACCGGGTCTGTGACTAAAGTTGTTTATGAGTCAGAAGTCTCCTGAAACTCCGGAGGAGATGATGACCACACAGCAGGCTGTGGGAGAGAGGGATGGAGTGTCCTGGAGGCTGCCACGCTCCCCGCCCGGGCTGGCTCAGGAAGACAGTCTTTAAATACAGCATGGGGAGCTCGGCTTGCTGCACAGCCTGACATTTCATTCCTCACTGCGCCGAGACAGCCAGGGAGAGTCGCCTTTTAAATCATGTGCTGTCCCGCTGTAGTGTTAAAATATGGCAATCCCGGGTTCTGCAGCTCAGCAAACAGCACGGAGCTGAGCTCCGTGAGGCCCTGGATGAGCTGCCTCTGATCATTCTGCTTATTCCACATCCTTTGTTCCCAGCAGGGTGCCCACTGTCAAACCACAGCCCTGGGGGCTAGGGGACCCGAGACCTTGACACCCTCATGTGCACCCGTTTCCACACAGAGCACTTATACCTAGCAGTGCATATTGCTGTCTCTGTAGAGAAGTGATCAACCGAACTGAGTGAGGATCACAGCAGAGAAAGGCAAAGTGCGGCAAGTAGCTGGGAAAATCTGCAGATGTTACTTTTATTTCTGGAACATTTATCCTATCCTGGGAAAGAAGATATCTTTTTTTCCCCCCCTTAATTATCTTTATCATATATATGAAAGAGGTAATATGCAAATTGACCATCACACCCTCACCAAGATGGCCACCCTGTGTGGTCACAAGATGGCCACCACAAGATATAGCAGGGAAGTTGGGGGAGATCAGGCCAGCAGGGGAGGGCAGTTGGGGGTGATTGGGCTGGCAGGGGAGCAGTTCAGCACCAATCAGACTGGCAGGGGAGTGGTTAGGGGGCAATCAGGCTGGCAGGCAGAAGTAGTTAGAAACAATTAGGCAGGCAGGCAGGTGAGCGGTTGGGATCCAGCAGTCCCGGATTGTGGGAGAGGTGTCTGCCTGCAGGTTTGGGCCCAATCCCTAAACCAGTAGTCAGACATCCCCTGAGGGGTCCCAGATTAGAGAGGGTGCAGGCTGGACTGAGGGACAACTCTCCCTCCCCATGCACGGATTTTGTGCACCAGGCCTGTAGTTGAGGTATAATTGACATAGAGCTTTATATTACGTATATAATTCAACATGTGCATAGATTGTGTAATGATCACCACAGTAAGTCTAGTTAACATCAATTCTTATATATAGTTTTGTTTTGTTTTTCTTATGATGAGGACCTTTAAGATCTAATCTCTTACCAACTTTCAAAGATACAATACCTTATTATTAACTGCAGTTACTATGTTCTGCATGACATTCCCATGGCTTATTTTGCTGTAACTGGAAATTTGCACCTTTTGACTCCCTTACCCATTTTCCCACACCCACCCTGTTTCTGGCATATCTTCTTATATTAGAGAATGATGTTTCCCAAAGATGTCTCCTTTCAACATGGAGGAAAGGGAAAGAGAAGAAAAAGGAGGGGTGGGGGCAGAGGCCAGTTTCTCTTCCTCCACCTTAGTAGGCAGCACATGATTCCAGAAAAGGTAGGCAAGCTCCCGAAGAATAGAAGGGGGCAGGGAGGAGAGGTGGTAGAGGTGGGGATGTAGCACATCAGGGGATGCTTTGGGAAAGTTACTCCATGTGCACATTACTTACATTAACCTTATATTTGGTACTCATATCTGTTGCAGAACATTAGAATGATCCTTCAATTTATGTCATAAAAAGTAAAAGACTTGAAAGGATTCCCTATTTTAGTCCTTTACTAGAGGTCCAGTGCACAAAATTTATGTACTTGGAGGGAGTGTTCCTTAGCCCAGCCTGCACCCTCTCAAAGTCCAGAAGCCCTCAGGGGATGGCTTAGCACTGCCTGAGAGGCAGCAGAGGCTCCTGCCACTGCCACTGCACTCGCCAGCCTTGAGCCCAGCTTCTGGTTGAGCGGTGCTCCCCCTGAGGGAGCACACTGACCACCAGGGGTAACTCTTGCGTTGAGCGTCTGTCCCCAGGTGGTCAGTGCACATCATAATGACCAGTCATTCTGTCTTTCAGTTGATTTGCATATTAGCCTTTTCTTATATAGGATGTATCTAGCTCTCTGTGTCCATTAAAAATATCATATTATTAACAAATAGAACATGTAGAAAGCTTTTAAGGACTTCCTATGTGGCCTGTGTCTAGATACATTTGTACTCCACATTGTCTCTCCTCCCCAAGGCCATTCTGCCCCCGGATTTCAGAGCTTCTTACCTCTGAGACGGTGCAGTTGAGCTGGAAGATCTGACCTTCTCCTTCTACCTGTCGCACACACAGTTTGCAAACCAGCTCCACCGTGTTCAGGCTGAATCTTTCCAGAGTGAATGTGCAGTGGAGGTTTCTTTGAGAACCACTCCAGATGTGGTAAAAAGGAATTTCCTAAACGATACAATCGTGTTAACCACAAATAAGTCACTAATACCAAAGGCGAATTATCAGATACGGGGCTGCCAAGAGCTCTTCTCAGTATTGCACATATTACCTCATTTAATCACAACAGGCCTACCTATCTACAAATCCAACCCAAACTGCTTTTCGAATGAAAAAGCTGAGGCCCAGAGATGTTAAATTCGCCAGCCAAAGCCCCACAGCTAGTAAGTGGCAGAATTGAGATTTGAACCCAGGGAGTCAGCCTCCACAATCTCTATACCAGTCTGCCACTTGTCTCTCATTTACAAAAAAAAAAAAAAAAAAAAAAAAAGGCATTGTAAATGGTTTAAATAAAACCTGTACACTCCAGTCATTGCTCATTAAAAGGAAACCCTGCTGTGGTGTTCTGGAGAAAAGCAAAAAAACTCTAAAGGATAATGGGCTGATCGGGGTCCCTTTCATGCCTATATCTTCCCTTTGCACAGACAGGGGGAAGCAACATGTACTATAGTTGGAAACTGGAGACTTGGTTAGCTGCCGCAGAAAAGTCCTTGGCCTAAAAAGCACTGAGCCTCTAGCAGGCATGCATTTTAAAAAGTCTAGACCACCTTACAGAGCCCACCCTGAAACCTGTTTCAATAAAGATAAGGTTGATACATTAAAAAAATGGATGAACAGGTGGCTAAAGGCAGAGAATGAAGTGCAAATGAGGACATGCTCCCCTCACCTACTTGGTGATTTGGGGCAAGTTACTTAACCTGTTATCAATTATGTGTGAGTATTAAACATCTCTCTATATAAAAGCCTAAGTGACTGTTAGGACCAGATGACCTGCTAGTAGCTATGACATGCACTTACCACTAGAGGTCAGATGCTCAAAGCAGGAGCTGTCCCCTGGTGGTCAGTGCACTCCCATAGCCAATCTCATGTGATCGCTCCCTCCCCCCACACTGGGTGGCCCAATTGGACCCAATGAAGCCTGCCAGCCAACTCCTTTGGTCCCTCCCCCTGGCCAACCAACCATCCAGCCTGATTGGGACTGGGTGAGATGGGCCCTGATTGACCCTGATCACTGGCTAGGCTTAGGGACCCAAGCTATGCATAAATTCATGCACGAGGCCTCTAGTATGAAAATAAGAATGGAGATGGAAAATCTTCCCTTCATTCCTTCTAGTATTTTCATTGACTTATACCAGGAAATCATAACCAGTCTAGTTGCAGTGCTGGCATGGGATTGGATTTACATGCATGTAGACCAATCTTCACAGCTTACCGAAGTGTGTCTGCATCTCCTGAACTGGAAATGAGGCTAGAGATCCTGCCACATACCTTAGTCTCCTGAAGCTCAGGCCAGTGGTCGGCAAACTGCGGCTCGTGAGCCACATGCGGCTTTTGAGCCATGGTTTGCAGCTCTGTTGACTAATGAGTTTCTCGACCACTGGCTCAGGCTGATGGAGGAAGAGGTAGAAACCTCTGGAGAGTTCCTATGCTTTTTCCACAGGAACATACAATGGGGCTTGGGATCGGTATGCTAATATTTACTATAATCCTGACTAGGTTTTATTATTATTTTAAAATATTTTCATTGATTTTTAAAAAGAGAGGAAAGGAGAGGGAGATAAAAAGAGAAACATTGATGTGAGAGCAGAACATTGATGGCTGTCTCCTGCACATCCCCTATTGGGGATCTAGCCTATTGGGGATTCCTGAGCATGTGTCCTGACCAGGAATTGAACCAGCAACCAATTTGTGCAGGGGATGATGCCCAACCAATTGAACCACACTGGCCAGGGTCCAGGTTTTATTTTACATTCCATTTCAGTTTCAAAACTGGGGTTCCTGCTAAGTTTGTGTCAGGTGGGCTAACAGTGTTCTTCTGTTTCTCTTATGAATGCCTTGAGAGTTTTTAAAATCAAGCCAATGTAAACATTTACCCTGAAAATGTAACCAGGGACTTGAAGTCTTATTTGCTAGGGCTAAAACAATGATAGTTCAATTATTTGAAGGAGAATTAAGAAAAAGGCATTCCTTCAAGTATGTCTAGAGTACTTTTCAAAAATCTTAAATAATCTTAAATCCTTTTGGAGAAACAAGTGCTGATGTCTGTCTGACTGACTTCAGGGAAGGGACTTTGTCATGTCTAATAAGTGCAGTCCTCTTTCATGGAGTTGGCTCCAAGCCTTGAGTTGGTCTTAAGCACCTTACCTGATACTTAGCCAGCAATTTGCTCTTCCAGAGGGAATGGGCAACATCATGGATGGACAGGCGCAGGTTGTGGGTGCTGCCTTTGAAATGAAGAGCCTTCGGTTCTTCTAGGAGCTGTCCTCCCATCTGTCTCTCAAGCTGCAAAACTTCCTGCAATGACGCGACCCAAACCAAAAGCACGTTACTGAATTGTATCACTTTTTTAAAATATGTTTTATTGATTTCTTACAGAGAGGAAGAGAGAGGGATAGAGAGTTAGAAACATCGATGAGACAGTCATTGATCAGCTGCCTCTTGCACACCCCCTACTGGGTATGTGCCTGCAACCAAGGTACATGCCCTTGACCAGAATCGAACCTGGGACCCTTCAGTCTGAAGACCGACGCTCTATCCACCGAGCCAAACCTGTTTTGGCTGAATTGTATCACTTTCATCAGCTCTCTCATCCAATGAGTGCTTCCTCACTGCGCTTTCCCGCCACCCTGCTAACTTGTGCAATAGGTGACCTCCACTTCTGCAACCTGGAGGCCCTTCAGCTGAAGCCCCTGCCAGTGTGTATGTGACCGGATCCCACTGACCATCAACTCTGCTTCAGTAATCACACTGTTGGGGGCAAATTCATTACGGAGTGCACTTCTTGATGAACAAGCCAACTATTTATTCACAGACAGGAACACAACCATAAGAACCCCAAATGGAAAAAACACACAAACAGCAAAAAGAAAAAAAAAATAGGTGGAATTATAAATAGATAAGTAGCTTTTCAATGAACTTTTAGGGAAAGGGGCAAGTAACCAGCAAACAAACTCATGTCTTAGACTTGGTAAAACTAACTCATGAACAAGCATTTTGAATGTTTGGGGAATTTTTTTCAATCTTTTGTAGTTTCCATACCTACAGAAATAAAATAGTAAAATTTTGCTTAAAATATTCCATTGCAGGATTTCAAGTTATCAAAAAACATTGAGATGTGCTCACTATATGTCTTATTAGAAGAAAATATACTGATGTAGATTAGAAAGTTTTCTCAGTATCATAATAAACTGAGCAATTACTTAGCTTAAATTTTAAAAAGAACATCTCAGTAACTGTGGCTGATAAAAAAAAGCTATATAAATTTACTTATACTATGAAGATATAAAACGAAGATACATTCTATATGTACTTACATCCCTCAAGATGGTTAATGGGAGTTAATGGAGCATTTCCATTACAGCTGCCATTATCCAAACAGCATTGAACCACAGGTGATCAATGAACAACATACCCTGGGTCTCCTTTGCTCCACTCCTGTGCTTGTTGTGCATCCCTCATGCTTTTAAAAGTTTTAGTGACACAAATACAAGGTAAATTGAAACCTTAACTTATTTATTTTATAAATAGGAGTTCAAGAAAATAATGGATTTTATAAATATGCAATTTTCTTCTTTGGTGAGATTTCAATAGAAAACATGGTGTCCAATAACACAGGCCATTTCACACACATGTATTGGGCCTTGCCATTATACCAAGCACACATGGGTCACAGAGGAGAATTGTGACTATGGAACCAGACTGAGGTCTAGTAAGTGCAGGGCTCACCAAAGTCATTGATTCGATGTAAACAGCTCATTGAAGCTGCTTCTTTAGTGGTTCTCAGCATCCATCATCCCTGAGTCAGGCCACTATTCTGAACAAGGCAAGCTGCTGAGAGGTCCTCTAAGGTGTAGGAAGTGTTAGGATTTCAGACTGGGTATGAAATGGTCTCAGACTGGGACTCCTCTAATTAGTGTCTAATGGAAGAGATGAGGCAATAACACATGGACCAGCATGGTCCAGCCACTTGAGAGTATTGACGCTGAGGTTATTCAACTTCTCTGGTTGATGAGTAGCTATTACTTGTGACAGGAGCCTGAGCAGTCACCCAGCCCCCAACCAGTCAGTTGGCCATCCGGGCACATATGTTGTGTCATTGTGCCCTGGCTCTGCTGTGCCTGCAGCTCAGCAGGCTCTGAGGTACCCCGGTCGGCTGCACAGATCCACCCAGCCCAGAATCGCGTGCTCCTCATGGACCTCCTCCTACAACACTTCACACTCCATTCTAGATAAGAACCTGGCCACGTGGAAATGAAGACGCATAAGAAAAGCGAGGGTTAATTGCAGTTTCTTTTGCTTTAGCAGGAAAGTATAATGAGCTTATGTTGATCATGTTCATGCTCAGTGTCTAGTTAGCATAATAGAGAAAGCTGATGTTCCCAGTGAACCTGGCACCTGACAAATTCTAAAGCTAAAATGATGTTTGTTTATAAGCCATTAGAAGAAAAGAAACATAATTAGAAATCTTTGAGATTACAGTCATGCCAATCAATCAGTTCTAGCTTCTTTCCAGTAGACCCTAATTACCTCATCAAGACGTCTAAAGAGCAATCGATAGTAATTATCTGATTACTATAGATCTTCATTATGTCCAAATTATCTCCCTGGGATGTCTGAAAAAAGATGCATTGTATTCTGGGAGGTAATTGTACCCAACGATGTATAATCCACACTCCATTCCTACAATCAACATAGATTGCAGAGGATATAGAGAGCATTGTCAGTTTTCTTGGCAGGGAGGAAAATCGAAAAACACACACAAAAAAACCCCTAAATTGCCTATTGGCCATGACCTTAAAGTCAAGAAATCTAATGCCACATTTTAAGCATGAAGTCTGGGTTGGCATCAGCCCAAGAACAGGGCTCAGTCCATGGCTTTGGCATTGACCTTCAGTCATGGTAGAGAGTTCTTTATAGCGGGGGAAAGGGACTGGGCTGGCTTGAGTCCTTTTTTGAAGAGAAAGTCCCAAGTAAAGTGCCATTTTATTATATTTTTTAATTGAATTTTTGTAGTTACTTATTTTTTTTTAAATGACAGTTTATATTGAACATTATATTAGTTTCAGGTGTACAGCGTAGTGGCTAGACCAGTGGTCTGTAAACTGCGGCTTGAGAGCCACATGTGGCTCACGGGCTGCAGTTTGCCACTCTGTTGACTAATGAGTTTGCCAACCACTGCCTTAGGGAAAAACACTTAAAAAAAACATTTTAATAATGTACTAATGTCTTTAACCTGAAGTCAAAACTTCTGGGTAAGGGTAACGCCTTATGCAGTGGTTGGAAAACTCATCAGTCAACAGAGTGGCAAACCACTGGGCTAGACATTTATATAATTTACAAAGGGATTCTCCCCACCCTCATAAGTCTAGTACCTACCTGGCACCATACATAGTTATTAAAATGTTGTTGATTATATCTCCTATGCTGTAAAGAAAGCACCAGTTTAGATAACAAGACAGAAAACACACACTTTCCATATTCCTAAGCTCTCCATCTCTCCACCAACCAGGAATGACACTCTACTGCTGCACAGTGCTGGAGGAACCTGACTTTTCTCCCCTTCAGTTGGATGTGAACCCTGGTGAATGATAGACTGCCCATCATGCTTAGAGCATCCATGCTCAGAGCAGAGGTCTCTACACATATGAGATTGCCTATTCCTATCAGTCCAAAATTCTGAGCATGCATTTTTTGAGCATTATGTTTATTTATAAATCATACTAGAGGCCCTGTGCATGAAGTTCATGCACAGGCTATGTGTGTGGGGGGATCCCCTCAGCCCAGCCTGCACCCTCTCCAATCTGGACATCCCTCTCACAATCCAGGACCACTAGCTCCTAACTGCTAACCTGCCTGCCTGCCTGATCACTCCTAACCTGCCTGCCTGCCAGAACCCCTGCCGGCCTGGTCGCTCCTAACTGCCCCCCTGCCAACCTGTTCAACCCCAACTCTCCCTCCCCCTTCCGCTGGCCTGGTCCCCCCTTAATCGCCTTATGCTGGCCTGGTCACCCCTCACTGCCCTCTCCCCCCACCCCCACTGCTGGCCTGGTTGTCCCATGTAGCCAACTGTTTGGTCATTTGGTTGCCCCTCACTGATCCCCTCCTGGCCTGATTGCCCCATGCAGCCTGTTCAGTTGTTCTTTTGGTTGTTTTGGATGTGATGGCCCTTTGCTCTTTATATGTATAGATACCTATATTAGCATCAACATGTTAATCTATACCAACAAACGGGTAATATGCTAATTAGACCTGAAAGCCGAATGACCTTCTCGATGCCCTTCTAGACGACGACCTTCCAGACAAAGCCAGTGCAGTGAGGGCCGATGCCCTTGCACGAATTTTGTGCATCAGGCCTCTAGTATATTATAAAAGCATGAGCAAAGACTAACACAGATAATTTATGCTGTTTTTTCACCATGGGGTGTGTGAACTCCATTTTGGAGACTGCTGGTTTAGGCAGCTGTTCTTTTACTCATACCTTTGGGGGAAATCAGCCAGGAGGAAATGACTCATTTAAAAGGATTCTTACCTAACTGAAATTAAATATGTGTGTGTGTGTGTGTGTGTGTGTGTGTGTCTGTGTGTTTGTAAAAAGTAACAACTGGTACCATCATACTCAGATGTTCAACCTCAAGGAAACAACAAAATAAAGGAAAAGCTGATAACTAAAGCACAAAATAAGTGTATTAAAGTAGAAATTAAAGATATTATAATTAATAAATAAAACAACTCCTTGATGACTAAAATAACCTAAAACCATACTTGTGGAGATGACTTTCCACAGAGAACAAATCTCATATATGTTTTGAGTCAGAAGACTGAAGAAGCAAGCCTCCTTGATGGGCTAATCAGGCTCTTACTCCATATTGTTATGGTTTAAATATTATAATTTCAGATATTTTATAGTCAAGCCCACTTAAAATTCTGTAACTTATATTTCAGAAAGCTTGGTTTCTGAAATTCCTTCTGCATGAAGTTTTGGTTATTAGACATATGACACAGATAAGTGAGAGAACATAAAAGTAACAGTTGTCTGGATCAGTAAGATATAGCGTCACGGTTCAGTGCTTTCCTTTCCTTAATCTTCCTGGGCACATTCATTCAACTTCAATGGAGCCTCACGCTCTGCCAGGAACCATGCCAGGCCCTGGGGCACACAGACAAGTAAGTCCCGTGCGTCCCTGCCTCGAGCCACTCATGGATCATAGCAGGGAGACTGACATATACACATGCAACCCCAACACAGAGTGCTCAGCTCCAGCACAGCCTGCTTTTCGATCCAACCATGAGGATATTCCATACACCTTAAAAGAGAACAGGAACAAAATGTATTTAAGGTCAAATGATTTAGGAAGACAAGAAAAGTATTGTGACCTTGGAAAGAAACGCAGTACTAGGAATCAGGATCATCGAGGCTCTTTGTTCTCAGAAATATCAATGCCACCTTCCTTTTGCCAAGGCTGTCCTCCCTCCTGGCAGCACCCCACCTCTGTGCCTTGCTTGGCTCTGGGTGACTCTACCTGTTGCTCTGACCTGCTCACTCTGCCTCTGCAGGAGAAGCCACTTTCTTGCTTTCTTTGTTCGTTCCATTTCCACCCTTCTAACTTGACTCTTGAAAGACTCTCTCAGGGGCCAGTTATTAAAAGAGGCGTTGCTAGCCCATAGCTTCACAGTAACGCATTCTAGAACCCACGGCATAAGGTGACCAGGAGCAGGCTCCTATGTGCCAGAGCTGGGTTCCTGTGGAGACCTGAGTGATCCAGTGAGCTGGCTGTGGATGCACAGGACAGACCCTCGTGGAGGGCTGTATTGATTCGGGGGACCTATGAGGGATGTCAGGGGAGGCAGGGACAAGGGATTCCACAGTAGAAACAAGCAGCTTTCACAATAACCAATTAAACCAAGACATTATCCATGTCGAGCCATTAGCCTGGGCCACTTAAGAGCCACAATAAATCCAAGCTGATTTAAAAGGCTGGGCGGACAAAAGGAGCCTTTCTGGCCGGCACCCAGGGCTCTCTCCCAGGCTCCGAGGTGATAGGCTCTTCCCTCAGGAGGGGCTGACAGGGCAAGGCCAGTGGGAGGAGCCCAGAGCTCCTGGACTCAGGTCTCCCTGCCCCAGAACGGGTCTCTGCCCCAGAACGGGTTAGACCATATCTGCCTCCACTGCCACTGTCATTGTTTTTTAAATTTAAATATATTTTTTATTGATTTCAAAGAGGAAGGGAGAGGGAGAGAAAGATAGAAACATGAACGATGAGAGAGGATCATCGATTGTCTGCCTCCTGCCTGCCCCATACTGGGGATGAAGCCTGCAACCCAGGCATGTGTCCTTGACCGGAATCGAACCCAGGACCCTTCAGTCCGCAGCCTGATGCTCTATCCACTGAGCCAAACCGGCTAGGGCTCCACTGCCACTCTAGTTCTTTCTCCTCCTCTAGGTCCTTCCCAGCGCGGGCCAGTTTCCCCTAAGTGTCAGTCTCTCTTGGGTGACAGAGCTGCTTACCCGGAGATTCACGAAGCCTGTACTTAAGAACAGGACTACTCTGAGCGCCGTGCAATGACGCCAGAAACCTGTGAGGTGCTGTGGCCCTGGCTCTGTGCTCCACGCTGTGTGCACAACCTTACCCCTGACTACTGCCCCCTGCTCAGGAACTGCCTCCTGTCTGCACCAGCAGCAAGGCTCTGCCTTGTGCCTCCTCCTCTTCCTTGGAAGCACTCGCCTTAGCTTCCAGTTTATAAACAGACAAACGTCCCTCCTCTGGTATCTGGCCTTTAGCTTCCTTCCATGTCTCCGTCTTGTCTTCCCTCCCACATCTCTCCTATCACTCCTTTCCTTTCTTATTAGAAATCTTATCAGCTAGAGAAAGGAAGGCACCGAAGATTAAGGCTAAATCTCATGTAACTCATTAAAATCTCCTCTGGAAGAGAAGGTTGGAGGAGGTTAAAACAAGGCTGTGTTTGTTTTGCCTTGCTTCTTTCTCGGTATTGTCTGGCTGAGATCAGCCTGCACACTCTTTATTCTTGATGGAAACATAGAGCCCTGAATCAGCCATATGTAGTGCTGCCAAGGAGCCCCGGGACAGCGCCAGGACCTGAGCAGGTGGAGGCAGCTACTATGGGCAACACCCCCAGCGTGAGAGAGTGCAAGGGGCAGTGAATGAAACAGTGGCCGGCCTGGCACGCCAGGGAGTCTGTTTTGGTCTGACTGTACCGCTCCCTGGAGAGGAACCCACACTCACACCCTGTCCAGGGCTCTGGACCAAGCACCACAGGCCGGGTTGGGCCATTCCAGACCTGTGCCTACCGTCCCCATGCTTCTGCCATATGGACACAGAGCTCCGGGGGCACAGAGAACAAACTGCCAAACATTTGTTCAGCGTGCCTTGCCCGTTAAACCTCAAAAGACCAACCTTGAAAAATTGTGCTGACTGGTGTTTTAAAAAGTCACATCTATCTCCCATCAGATTTTATGGAGCCTGCTTTGCTCCTGTTCATTCTCCCATCCTGTGTTGAAACCTGCCCTTGTGGTTCAGGGATGAGGGATTTCTGTCTTTGCTACTGAAGCTGGCACCACTGTCGCTGTCACAGCTACGGGCCTGCACTCTTCCAAAGTAGAGGCCAGAGAGAGTGCCATCCTTCCCTCCGCAACCCGCCAGCTTTCCAGGGTCGCTGCTGTCAGCTCCCCAAATGCCCACTCCTCCTCTGGCCTCAGGCTTTTGGCTGCAGGAACATCTGACTGTCAGCAGGCCTGGCCTCCCCCACCTGGCTCTGGTCACCACAGCTGGCATGAGGCCTGGCCATGCTACTCTCCCAGTGCTCACGCTGGGGATCTCTGCTCTCCTGCTGAGTTTTTCTGCCATACTTCACTCTAATAATAAGGCTGGGCTGCTGTGACCATGTGCAAACAATTCCCAGCAAGCCACTCGGTTTCCAAAACTTTGCCTGCTACTCCCACAGCTGCTGCCGCCACAGATGCTTGGTTTGAGCTGCCCCTTCCAGCCGTCCTGGTCGTGGTGGCTTGTGATGCTTGTGCAACAAAATGCCAAAGGGCCCTGACCGGCTTGGCTCAGTGGTAGAGCGTTGGCCTGTGGTCTGAAAGGTCCCAGGTTCGATTACTGTCCAGGGCATGGACCTTAGTTGCAGGTACATCCCCAGTAGAGGGTGTGCAGAAGGCAGCTGATGGATGTTTCTCTCTATATATATTCTGTTGTTTCTACATCTCTAACTGATGTTTCTAACTCTCTATCCCTCTACCTTTCTCTCTAATAAAATATATTTTTTTTAAATGCCAAAGGGTAGCACTCAGGGAGGTGGCTTTGTCACTTGTCTACCTCTGCTCACACTTCTAAGGAAAGATGATTATCATATCTATGTGTTCAGGAATAAGACTTTTAGGTTGCTCTAGGATTTTTGAAGTCATCTTGTGTTTCTTTTCACCCTTAGCACATTATTTTTAAACTAGAGGCCCGGTGCATGAAATTCGTACATGGGGCAGAGTGTCCCTCAGTCCAGCCTCTCCAATCTGGGACATCCCTCTCACAATCCAGGACTGCTGGCTCCCAAATGCTCACCTGCCTGCCTTCCTAATTGCCCCTAACTGCTTCTGCCTGCCAGCCTTATTAAACCCTAACCACTCCTCTGCCAGCCTGATTGCCCCTAGCTTCCCTCCCCTGCAGGCCTGTTCCCCCTGCAGGCCTGAGTTCCCCCCAACTTCCCTTCCCTGCATCCTGGTCATCCCCTACTTCCCTTCTTTGGCAGCCTGGTCACCCCTAACTGCCCTCCCCTGCAGGCTTGATTGCCCTCCCTTGCAGGCCTGGTTCTTCCCAACTGCCCTCCACTGCTGGCCATCTTGTGGTGACCAACTTTTGTCCACATGGGGGCAAGATTTTTGACCACATGGGGGCAGCCATCTTGTGTTTTGGAGTAATGGTCAATCTGCATATTACTCTTTAATTAGATAGGATAGAGGCCTGGTGCATGGGTGGGGACCAGCTAGTTAGCTTTGAAGGGTGTTCTGGATCAGGGTGTGGGGTGGCCTGGGCGAGGGGCCTGTGGTGGTTTGCAGGTTGGCCATGCCCCTCGGGAGACCCAAGCAGGGGCCCTGGTATCTGGGTTTTTTATCTTCTATAATTGAAACTTTCTAGCCTGGAGCAGAACCAAGCCTTCTGCTCGCTCAGTGGCAACAATCATTTTTGTTGGGATTCATATATCTTCTATCATTGAAACTTTGTAGCATTGAGTGGAAGCCTAGGCCAGCAAGGGCTTGCGGAAAGCTTGGCTTCCTCCATTGCCAGGGAAACCCAAGCCTCCCTCCTGTTCTCTGTGGCTGCAGCCATCTTGGTTGGATTTATTTGCATATTCACTCCTGATTGGCTGGTGGGCATGGCTTGTGGGTGTAGTGGAGATATGGTCCATTTGTTTAAATTACTCTTTTATTAGATAGGATTTCTGAATTAATTTTCTGTTTCTGTAGTAAGAAATCACCATACTTTTAGGGCATTGGAAAAACACATATTTATAACCCTACTTTCTGCAACTTAGTCTGTCAGATTCTCACTGAGCTAAAACCAAGGTGTTGGTGGGGCAGCCTTTTTTCTTGGAGGCTCTAGGGGAGAATCATGCAAAGTCCCTGTGCCATGTAAGGTGACACATTCACAGGTTCAGAGCACTGTGTATAGATATCTTTGTGTGACATGAGCTTTGAAGATATACCTGCCCACCACAACTTCTATTTTATCTTCCCCCTCTTTTCTATCTCTTAAAAAAATTTATTCAAAACTAGACACCCGGTGCATGGAATTTGTGCACTGAGGGATGTCTCTCAGCCCAGCCTGCACCCTCTTTAACCTAGGACTCCTTAGGGGATGTCCAAATGCTGGTTTAGGCCCCTGGGGATTGGGCCTAAGCCAGCAGTCGGACATCCCCCTCACAGTCTGAGGCTGCTAGCTCCTAACCACTCACCTGCCTGCCTACCTGTCTGATTGCCCCTAACTGCTTCTGCCTGCCAGCCTGATCACCCCTTAACCATTTCCCTGATGGCCTGATTGATGCCTAACTGCTCCCCTGTCAGCCTGATCACTCACAACTGCACTCCCCTGCTGGCCATCTTGTGGCAGCCATCTTGTGATGACATGGGTGTGGCCATCTTGTGATGATGTGAGGGTGCGAGGGACACCTAGGCTTTTATTAGTATAGATGGCAGGTCATTTCTAGAATACATGGTAGGGCAAGGGCCAGGGACAAGTCTCATGAGAAGACAAAGGTGAGTACATTTGGGGGGACCAAAATAATCCATGCCTCTGAACAGCTGACCCACCAGCCTGCTACCAAACCTAAAAGTCATCCCACAATTAGATTGCAATTAGAGCTAACGATTTCATTGAGCTACTGTCTTCAAAATGCCAGTATAATCTAACTACCCACCTAAGGATAATTAACATTATCAAGTGTCTATCTTGTGCCAGGAAATTGAATAACTTTGGCCTCCTTGAATCTTCTAAGTGTCCCTAGTGCAGACCAAATGTCTTTCCAAAGTGGCCAAGTTCGATGACGAGAGCCACAGAGCTGAGAGTAGCAGGACCAGTGGAGCCAGCCAGCCTGACACATCTTTCCTTCACTCCACATCCTTCCACTCGCTCGGCAGGGAAAACACACTTGTAACCTTGAATGCATTTTTTGTTGATGTTATCTAAGTATGTGATACATGTATGCATATATTAATTTAAGCCCCGAGACCAAGATCCTGAAATTACATCAGGTTAGTTTTGAGGCTGTTTGAGGAAACAGAAGGAAAGGATATGGTTAATGGGGCCAATTCAATAAAAGGCTAGCCTTGCGAGGGGGAGAAGAGACAGGGCCTCAGGTGTTCTGAGGTCTGTAGGGTCACGTTTTGCCACAGAGAGGGCATCAGAAGAACACTAGAGAAGGGAGCCCCCTCAGGATGACAATAACTCCTTTTACAGACTACCCGACTATCTAGAAATTCAGCCCCCAAAAAATGTGTGTTGCACAATCCTTAAATGGATTTCCTACTTTCTTTAATTTTCAGTATTTCTCTTTTTTTTTCTACCTTTTAAACAAAATATGATATTTCATAGAGTTACTATGATATTTCACTGGTCGGCAAACTGTTGCTCACGAGCCACATTCAGCTCTTTGGCCCCTTGAGTGTGGCTCTTCCACAAAATACCATGGCCTGGGTGAGTCTATTTTGAAGAAGTGGCATTAGAAGAAGTTTAAATTTAGAAATTTTGGCTCTCAAAAGAAATTTCAATCGTTGTACTGTTGATATTTGGCTCTGTTGACTAATGAGTTTGCCAACCACTGTACTCTACCAAAGCTGTAGCCTAATGTAGGGTGTGTGAAAAATGAAGCAATGCAAAGAAGACTCTTCTCATGGCAAGTGACTACATGAAGAGAGCCAGGTTATATTAATACACATGTATTTGTTTGTGTTGCATAGGCATATACATTTGCCAGAAATTCAATAACCATCACAGACTGCCCAGCTCATATGCAAATAATTCCTCTTTTAGGTTCTGAATCTCAGAGTTCAGAATAAACCCCTTTATTAACATAGGGGGAAAAAAGTCTCATAAATTATACCATTAGAATAAGGGGGGCAGAATTACTTATTTCCACATAGATGAATATTTCTCCTGGAGTGTTTTTAAACTTATTGCAAATATAACCTTGTTCTCTGTTAATTTCAGGTTTATTATCATTAGGATTTAAGTCTTTGCAAATAATGAAATGAAAAACACCAATATTCTTAATTTAATCTCCTGAACAGGAGGGAAAGAGGAAAGCTGTGGTAACACCCAACACAACCTTTTCAATAGGTGCGACCTCTATGGAATTGGTTCTAAACTACTCTCATGATTCTCAGCATCTTCATCTCTCTCCGGGAACTCAACTTGCACATGGCTCTCACAGCCTTTTCGAGCACATGAGCAGGGAAAAACAACAACGCACGTGAAAGGCAAATGGAAGAATTCATTTGTCTCCCAGCAGCCTTGCCTTTTCCTCCAGCACTTACTGCCGGCATTCTAATGCTACATCAGTGCTTCCAAATTGCTAAATCGCAGCTTTTAAGTTTCAGGTGATCATTTTTGCCCCCAGGCTTAACAAAACTCAAGGAAATTGTTATGAAAGCTGCTGAAGTGGATGTGGTGGGTGGGAAGATGAAAGAATTCAGCAGCGTTGTTGGAAACAAATGCTGTGGTCTTGTCCCAGCAACCCCCATCCGCATGGACAATATAAGCACATATGATAATAAGTGGAAATTCATATGCTGGATTTGTTCAGCTGCAGACATCATTTTCGTCCAATAGCTCTCCCAACTGCGAGGTCCTTAGCCCTGAGAAGGCGTGCTCCACTGGGCTCCCCTCTGTGCCCTAGTCCAGCATCTGTGAGGGCTTCTGCAATTCAGAAAGAATCCCCAGGGCACAGCAATAACTATAAGAAAATATCAAGTCTGGGGAGACCCACTTTGGGGCATCATTTGCTGTGCTGGAGGTGCAGGTGGTAGAGGAAGGAGAGAATTAAAAGCACAAACAAAGAAGTGGGGCTTCTTTTCATCAGAGCCCAGACTAGGTGTGAAGAGGCTGAAATGAAAGGTTTCCAGGGTAAAGGACAGCAGCTGAGGGAGCATCCCTCGGGTGGCTCGATAAGAGTTGTGTCTTTGTGAAACACAAAGGGGCTGTGATAAAATCAAGGACTTCAAGAGAGCAGGAGAGACTTAGAAGAAGTGCTCTGTGAAATCAGATGTGTCAAGGAGAGATAAATGAGGCCTGGCCTGTGGGAATCAGTTGGTTGGGCATAGCACTGTGGACCAAAGGGTTGCCGGTTTGATTCCTGGTCAGGGCACATGTCCGGGTTGTGTGCTCGATCCCTGGTAGGGGGCGTCATTGTTTTTCTGTCTCTGTCCCTCTCCCTTCCTCTCTTTCTTAAAAAAAATTAAAATCAATAAATGTATTTTTAAAAACTATATATATATATATATATATATATATATATATATATATGAATGATAAATGAAATGATCTGGGAGAAGCAGGGTAAAACATAAACTTAGGGCATATATCTTGAGATTATAATAGATTCAATTAGCCATTTATGAATTTTTAGAGCAACTCAACATCCTGGAAGTAGCAGTTGAAGGCTTCCTCGTTAGCTATGGGAATTAGAAAAACCTGCAGCAGTTCCAGACGGTAAGACATTTCAGAGTGGGGGTGAGTTCCCTGTAGATATGGCTGTGAGCAGATATGGCTTTGTGGACCAGGAGACCGCAAGAGGTTGAAGGAGTTCTTCTTTAAGAACAAAGGAAGTTGCTTGCACCTTGTGTTCAGAGATGGAAGGTCATGTGATTGTGGTCAGAAAGGAGCAGCTTCATACATGGAGATCTGGGTGTGGTTGTGATGAGGATGAAATCTACAGTGTGTCCGTACTGGTGGAGAGATAATACGGGATGATGTGATAATAATATGGGATAATAAGGCTGCTAGAATAAATTTGGGCAAAGGAACTGTGATTATGTGGTGACTTTGAACTTGAGAGGATTCTGGGAATAGAATGAGTAGAACAAAACACCATGAGGCAATTCTCCTAGTGAGGGGATATACCGAGTGGGGCGAAAGTAAGTTTACAGTTGTGAATATGGGAAACACAGAGTTTACTCTTGTATTGTTCCTTATGAATTACAACTGTAAGCCTACTTTTGCCCCACCCTATATATTTAGGGTATGCTGCACCAAGGAACTAAAATGGGTGATGAATAACAGAGTAACGGAAGAAATAATAACAGAACAGAGAACTAGTCCCTGAAATACAGCGATGCCCCAGAAGTGGTCATGGGGTATGAGAGGTATTGGCACTTTCTCCTCCTGGTCCTGCGGTTAGTTAGAGTGTCTTGTCCTTACTGTAGGGATTGTGAGAAACCTCATGTTTCAGTTAATGTGAACAGGTAAGAGAATGGGGGAGAGAATGTAGGAAAGTTTGTCCTTAATAGGATTAAAGTTCCAAAAAGATCTGTGAAAGTGTTTTGGATAAGAGTTCTGAATCTTGGCTGCACAATGAAATTATCCTGGAAGTGCTGAAAATAAAAACCAAAACCAATTCCCAAACCAACTAGATCAAAACTTTTGGGTTGAGATTCCAGAGCAAATCTTTTTTTAAAGCTCCCCACCTGATTCTTATGTGTGTGGGATAGAAAACTACAGATTTAGGAAGAGCATAAGTGAAAAGTGGGGTGGAGCTGAAGAAGGAGAAAGTACTTGCAAAGGACAGTGTTTATGGATAACAGACAATAGAGAAGTAGGGATATGGTAGAGAGACTGGTAGGGAACATTGGCAGGCAGGGTGCCAAAAAGGCAGAGCTGAGGTAGGGAAGGGCCTTTTTCTCAGTTTATCGGCCCCCAGTTTCCAATTCCAGTTTGGTTGTGGCTGAACAAATATTCTCCTTGTTAAGTTACCCATCTTAGACTGCTCAACTGTAACTAGCATTTTGGTATTTCTGCAGTATTCAAAAGCCATGTGGTGTAAGACGCCTTATCCATTATTCATGTTTGTTTCAGGCTAAGTGCTGGATCCCCAGATGCTGGGAATTTATAGATGTCTACTTGGAAAGCACTGACCACAACACAAACTGCTCTTTGTTTTCATGGCTAAAACCTGTGTGTCAGTCTTTCTTGGTGTGTACCACTAATTAAAATAATCCAAATTATTTATAAACTATTATTTTGTTTGCATGGATACGTGTGTGTCTATTGGGAAGAAAGGTCAATAGTGCCTGAGTATAAAAACTATGTGTGTAAATACAAAATACGTGTATCAAATATTTCAAGTATGATGTAGATCTTCTGCAATGATTTTTCTTGGAATCATTAAAAAGATTCACCTTAATCAGTTCCCATGACTCCTCTATGAATACACTTTTCCCTAAGAAGAATTTAAGCCTCGGATGATTTCTATCCTGACAGAGCCTTAGAAGTATCACATTTGCAAAGAATATAAAAGAAATAACCCTAGGCTTTACACTTGAGCTGTGCGTTCACATCATTTATTCAACATCAGAAACTCCTACAGGCTCAACCATCAAAAATATATCCAGTGACTGACTGTCTCATTCTCTTCATGGACCTAACCTGCCACACTCAGTCTTCATGACCCAGAATTACTCTCTGGATAGAAACACCAGAAGGAAATACCCTGATTTTCAGAAAAATTGCTTTACTTGACACATTTTTCTCCCACTTCTCATCTTCCTTCTCTGGGTGCTCATCCTTCAGAAGCTCCTTCGAATGCTTCCATTCATCCTCCCTTGTAATGCCAGGGCTCCCTTTGGTCTCTACAATGTAGGGCTAGCATGTCAAACTCGCCTCCTGTGGACTGTATGCCTCATTTAGACAAGTCAATGGCCCTTCGAGAAACCCACTTTAAGATTGAAGAGTCCAGACGGCAGCCAGATGCCTGGGAGTGAGGCTTGTACTCTACACTCAACAGCTGTGTGACCTCGAGCAATTTAACCTTTCTGTGCCTTGGATTGCACTTTTTAAAAACGGGATGATATCTTATTGTTGTGAAGATTACATGGGTTAATAGAAATATTTAGAAACTTGATCAGCACATAGCAAGTTTTCAGTTTTTATGATTTTCTCCCTCTACTCTCCCTGGATATTACCTTTTATCACCACGGATGACAAGTATCAATATACAATTGGTTCCTAAGTCTGTATCTCAGGATTTACTCTATTCAGAGAGCCACACCCATATTTCTACACCTTGGGCATTTTGTCCTAATATCTAATTCATATCTCAAACTCAATACACCCAGAGCAAAGGCACCAGATCCACACTCCGAGCTGCTACCTACCACCTGGGTTTGCTCCTGTGACTTGAGGCAGCCTTGCTCCCCGCATTCAGTGTTAGTTAGCTGGCCCACTAGAGCTACTTGAACAGGACCTTCTGCACCTCTTCTCTTCTTCACATGCCTCTGTCATCACCCCAGGCCTTCCCTGCTTTTCTTCTTTATCTTTCCACTGACATCAGACTAATATTTTAAACATCTATTTCCAATCATGTATTTCTTCTGTTTAAATTTCTCCAGTGAATCTCCATTAATTCAAGAAACTGAATCTCAGCTCCTCTACCTGGCAGTCCAGGTTCAGCCAATAAAACTCCCATCTGTCATTCTACTATGCACCAATAGAGTCTGAGTTCCCTGCCCCCTCTGTTTCTTCATGCTGTTCCCTTCACCTAGACATCTTGTATTTTTTTCCCCATTATGGCTGGTCACACCATATTTTCTTTTTTAAAAAAATATATATTTTATTGATTTTTTTTTTTTACAGAGAGGAAGGGAAAGAGATAGAGAGTTAGAAACATCGATGAGAGAGAAACATTGATCAGCCCCTTCCCCACACTCCCCACTGGGCATGTGCCCACTAACCAAGGCACATGCCTCTGACTGGAACCGAACCCGGGACCCCCTGAGTACACAGACTGATGCCCTATCCACTGAGCCAAACCAGCCAGGACCAAACCATATTTTACTTAGGGGCAGTATAAAATGTGAGCTTCTCCTCATATTTCCTTAAAATAATATGATGCCTCCGTCTTTTGAACTTCCATAGAACTTTGCATTCATCTGTGGTATTTATCACACTCTGACTTGTCTCCTAGTCCTTGGCATGCTTCTTTAATTCCTCCTTTTATTGCAACTTATCCAAAGGCGCTTACTACATTCTTTTCAGCTTCAAATGGGATACAACGAATGGCAATAGTGGCACCAGGTATTAAGCTCATTTATTCTGCAAAGCAGCAGCCTGTTGTCAAATGCTCAGCCTCTCCCTTGCACTCCTCATAAAAAGAATGGGAATGCATATAAATGCAGTAGCACACAAGAGAAACATACAGTGTGAGCAACCATGCCAATTCCTTTTATAGGGAGAACACAGCTGCGATAAACATGGAAGCGGATTATTTACCATCCACAGGTCTCTTGCCAAATTCTCCCTTCTTAATTTTTCATTAAAGAAAATCAAGGAAGGTAAACAAAAGTAGCCCTTGGGAGGGATCAGTGTAGTGGAAACAGCTCATTTATCAGCCTGGTCTCAGAGAAATGTCTCATTTTTAAAAAATAAAAAAAATTGCATCTTTTGAGGCCAAACACTTGTGTTCCCACACTGGGATACGCACGCGCGTGCACACGCGGGCACACACACACACACACACACACACACACACACACTTTAGGTGTGTGCAGCCAACCTTTGGTGTGAAGGTGAAAAGGGCATGTCATGCAGGAGCCACTTACCTTCAGGGCATCTTGGGTGTCATCCAGACAGTAGACCCGGATGCTGTACTCTAGAGAGGAGCAGCAGAGGGGCCCGAAGATGGCCAGCTTCAGGCGCTTGGCGGCCCCTTTGGTGATGGACTGGCCGACCAGGGTGTAGGTGCTGAGGTTCTCTGTGAGGAGGTGGCAGGCTTCTGCATCCAGCTGAATGTAGCAGGGGGTGGTGAAGTTTTCCTCTCCCACCACCACCACATCCTGCGGGACAAGAAGGAAGAGGGCGTGGCTGAGCCCTGAGGACCCTGATGCGAACAAAAGGTGGTAAAGGCCGCAGTTTCTCTTTTCCTGAGCTTTCCTTATTAATTTTTCTTCCCTTTATTTCTTTCTCAGGCTTTATTATCCCTCTGTTTCTATCTGTCCTGTTATCTCTCTTACTTCCCTTGCCTTTACACTGCTTATATTCTTTATTTAGATGCCATTCATTTAGCATGTTTTGGTCGGAGAACCTACATAAAATTCCAGAACAAATTCATGAATTATCTTTTTTCAGTGTAGCTGTATTTATTATGTGTTTATGAGAATTTAATGTTTTAATTTCCAAAATATTTTTGAGACCAAAAGTACTGTTTTATTTCAATACAATTATAGCATAGAAGTTCAAACACTAGCTTTATAATTATTCAAGGTGTGTATATATTTCTAGGAGTTTGAAAATAATTAGAAAACTTAGGCAATCATGCAATATCATTCTACTGTGTTCTTCCAAACTCACCTGCCAATTGTTTTCTAAAGCAAAACCACTACTTTTCCTCATTAATCTGGGCTACTAGACTCTATGGAAAGCACGGTGTGGTCAACTCCATGCCTTTAAGACAATTTTCTTAGTTATTTTTTCAAGTAAGTCTTTATGTATAATCTATCCTTACATGTTGAAAATATTTAGCAAGAAATAAAAATAAGTGGAAGTGATGAATTTTGTGAAACTAGTAACTCAGTTTTTTTTTTTTTTAAATATGTTTTTATTGATTTCAGAGAGAGGAAGGGAGTGGTAGAGAGGGCTGTAAACATTGATGATGAGAGAGAATCATTGACCAGCTGCCTATTACATGCCATCTACTGGGAATGCAGCCTGAAACCTAGGCATGTGCCCTGACTGGGAATCTAACCATGACTTCCTGGTGAATAGGTGGACACTCAACCACTCGGACATACAGTTTTAAATTTATCCAAATGACACGGGCAACAGAAATTATCTGAAAGAGCAAGCATAGAACCCATTAACCAAGGGTCACAATTCCACATGCTTCCCAAAGCATCAAGGTGATAGGAAGACAATAAGGAGTGGTGGAGACTGTGGTAAAGCAGGGCATAGGCCTGTCTAAAGAGTTGAGTCTCCACTTGGCTGCAGCCCTTTGTAGCTTTGCATAAGTTTAGGGCTACTGAGCCTATAGCCTTTAATTTTTCAAGAGAAACTGGAAGTTTATATTTTTATGTGAAATCATCCTTTTACTAATTCAAACTTAAAAGAAAATTTCCTGTGGGAGAAATAAAATACATGTGTAGGTATAACTCACCCTCTGCATTAGGCTACTTCATCTCCACAGAGGCAGGACTTATATCTATTTTGCTTCCCACTGTGGGCCTGGCTGATGGTGAGTAAATGGTTATTTGTCCAAAAAATGAAGGAATGTTTCACCATAAGTTGGGTCCCTGGGGATGGGCAAAGATCTGAAAGAAGTAGCCCCCTCAGGTGGCTGTTTATTAGCTAGGCCTTGCAACATCAGCTGAGCTCCAGTAAGAGCTGTCTTTTCATAGTATCCATGAAATCATTTCTTCAACTGAACCTGTACCCAAAGATGAAGTTCAAACTGAGTGGGAAAAGCTCAGCATCTCCAGGTTTATTCCAGCCCAAAGGGACATCTAGAAAGAAGCTGCTTTCTCTCGCAGGGTGAACATCAGCCTCGGGCATCATCTAATCATGGCATGTTACAGAAAGCCTCCTGGAAGATATGGCCAAGTATATAGATGCCCCTGTCCCTGTCCCAAATCTAAGTGTTTTCATAAGGACTGTCCTCTTCTCTTCACTTCTCTTTCTTTTCTTTTATTATTATTACTAGAGGCCCAATGCATGAAGATTCATGCAAGAATGGGCCTTCCTTCCCCTGGCTGCCGGCACCGCCTTTGCTCCAGCCAGAGCTGCCTTTCCACCTTCCCACACAACCCAGAGGCCTGGAGGGTCTGGGGAAGTGTGGAAAGCCTGATTCGACACTATGGCAATAATGCAAGCATCCTGTCCCACCCCAGGCTGCTTGGTGCCTGGGTATGCAAATTAACTTTCTAGCTTTGTTGGGTTGACTTTCACACTCACTCCTGATTGACTTGTGGGTGTCTTGAAGGTACGGTTAATTTGCGTCTTACTCTTTTATTAGTGTAGATTGATGTTATTATGATTACTCAAATTATTATTATTATTATTCAAATTACCCAGACATAATGTAATTGTGCAGATAATTGTGCAATTTGGGGTCACTTATTGTACAATTTGGGATGTTTTTGAGGTAAATAATTTAAAGTTTAATTAAATTAAAGTTAGATTTGGTTAAGTCTGGTTTTAACTCAACATAGAGTATATTCCTAGACTTCAGTCTTGGACTGGAGGTCCTTTAACAAGGAGTGATCCCCTCAAGTGGCTGAAAGAACATGTCCATAGCAGAAAATTCCAGTTAATCTAGGGTGCCCTGCTGCTCTTCTAAGTCTAATATGACTTTTTCCTAAAATATTAGTCTTGAATGTGTATGTATAGCTTATTCAAATGGTTCATTCCTAAAAGGAAAATATGATATGTAATCACAAAATATATAACATAGATTAGATACATTTTGTAATGATTACACAAAAATACAGGGGTAGCTTTTTCAAAGTATTTGATTTTAAAAAATTGTTATGTTTTTGATTTAAAAAATCCTGAAATGTGTTTTTCTGAGAATAACCTAAAATGTAATTTTTAGTTGGCTATTTTCCATATAAACAATAGACCCTGTTTATTCAAAGGGAAATAAGGAGAATATACAAATGTTTAAAAGGTATTAGGTATAAAACCTTCATGGGAAACATAACAATCCTCTGGCACTTAACTGTGGGTGCTAACTGAAGGGTTTTGATGTCAAGAACAGGATTTTCTTAAGGCACTGTCCTCAAGAAAGTTAGGATGGCAGCAGCCACAGAGAGGCAAGATGCCATGGATGTGCTTCATCTTAGTGGCACTTGGAATACTGTTTCTGTAAGAGCATAACATTTTCTCAGCCAAATGCAATGTTTCTTTACCTATAAATTTAAAATTTAGATATATTCACCAAAATTTACATACACACTTTAATAGTTGATAGCTCAATTGATGTTTTTTTTTCTTTTTAGCCAGATTCTTCTCCATTTTGAAAATGAACTGTATGTTAATAAACACTGACTTTATAATCTAAGTGTATATAAATAAATTTCCCTTCCCAAGATATTGTATGCATATTCCAAAATGTGTAAGATTCCTAAGTACACTTTCCTTATGAGCTATCTCATGCTTGACCATAATTTTCTGTGACTACCAGTCAACAGATAAAGCATTCAATAAACAGTTTGTCTGTCTTTCCCCCTTCCTGCCTCTCTCCCCTCTCCTCCCCTCTCTTGATCCCCTTCCTGCATGTTCTCTCTCTTTCATTTTGAGCATAAGATAAAATTCCATCCATGTTATGTTTTAAAAATAAAAGCCTTGCCGAAACTGGTTTGGCTCAGTGGATAGAGCTCCAGCCTGTGGACTGAAAGGTCCCAGGTTCGATTCCAGTCAAGGGCATGTACCTTGGTTGCGGGCACATCCCCAGTAGGGTTTGTGCAAGAGGCAGCTGATCAATCACTCTCTCTCACTGATGTTTCTAACTCTCTATCCCTCTCCCTTACTCTCTGTAAAAAAATCAATAAAATATATTTTAAAAAATAAAAAAAAAATAAAAGCCTTCCCATGCTTGGTCCTGCTTATCTGCATGGATTGCCCCTGAATTCCATCTTTATCCCAACTGCAGCAGCTCACCTCCCACTGTCCCTGTGCTGCCTGGTTCTTGAGCTGTATCTTCCAGTCCTCGGTGTTGGGGTCTGCGCAGTGATGCATGGTGAGGATGACTGGGCGGGTCAGCAGGGCTCCTGGAGGCCCACAGCTCACCACAGGGGTCAGGAGTGTCTGAGTGTCTTCCATGGGTGGCCTAGGAGGGCAGAGAGCAGCATCAGTGACATTTCCATACATTTCTGTGTATGTACTCTGAGATTTTAGATCTAAAATTGAACAGTTATTTTTTTCGAGTTTTTTTTGGGGGGGCAAATGGGAGTTAAGGCAGAACCAAAGTGGAAGACATGCTCTTTATACTGAGACTTTGATCTTGCCAGACTGGAGGTCTTGTGATAACAGTGGGTTTGCCAGCATCCCTTTGATCCCCTTCCCTCAGATACAGGTCTTCCTTTGGTGACTTCCTTTGAAATGCATGTACAGATAATTTCAGGATGGAATGAGAAGAAACAGTACTTAGGAGGTTACATAACCATGCTTTCTGGCAACACTTGCTATTGTCCTCACAGGGTTTTAAGTACTTTTGTGTTTTGGGGACCTAACTTGAAAAAATACTTCAAAAAACATCACTTGAAAACAAGGACACCCTAGAGCTAAACTTCCTCCAAATGATTTTCGGGAACAATTCAGGCTAGAACAGCAAATTCGTTCTTTCAAAAGTGACCAAACTACAGAATTTTATTTCTACAGTAAAATGAAAACTCTCTCCTTGTACACTTCATACTATGAGAGTCTAAATGGAAAAAAAAAAAGCCACAAACAACCCCTTCAAGATCTTTATTTCACTCATATCTCTCTTTTTAAATTGTCTTAAATCTTTTCTCCAACAAGATTGTAATCAAGAAACAAATGGATAAATTAACCCAAGTTATCAGTTGGCATGTGAAGATGTAGTCCCAAGATGTTGAGTGGATTGCCCAAATTCTCACAACTCACAGTGCTATAGCTGGGACTAAGACCAATGTCTTCTCAACAATAGTTCTCAATATTATTCTGTCAGGTAATGTGGCTTAAGTATCATCGACTCATGTAATTTTAGAGGAGGAAACACCCTTGGGATCAATAAGTACCATCTTCTGTCCAAAGCAGGAGCCTCTCTATAAATGCTGACATGTGGCTTTTAGTTTTCAAATTTTTTCATCCATTGATTTTAGAGAAAGAGAGGAAGGGAGAGAGAGGGAGAGGGAGAGAGGGAAAAAGGAAGAAGGGGAGAGAGAGAGAGAGAGAGAGAGAGAGAGAGAGAGAGAGAGAGAGAGAGAGAGAGAGAGAAACATCCATCTGCTACTCCACCCATCCATGTATCCATTAGTTGCCTCCTATATACACCCCAGCTAGAGATCGAACCCACAACTCTGGTGCATCAGGATGACACTACAACCAACTGTGCTACCTGGCCAGGGCTGGTTAGTGCTTTGACACATCAGAAATTATAGTCCACGACTGCTGAGGCTCATTTCATCTATTATCAACTTACATATACAATGCATTCTTATTTAGAATGAACACAATCTCCCTTCCTGACTCCTCTCAATAAATCCTTGACTGCTTTCTTTCTACTATGGCATGAAAGCCTTTCAAATATTTAGCTATTGTTATTATGTCTCTCAAAAAATCTTCTGTATTTCAGAGCAAACATTCTCTCAATTCCTTAATGTTTTAAACTTTAGCTAGAAAATCATTTGATTTCCCAATCTCTCCCTATATTTCTATCTCCCTTTCATATAGATGTCTATCAGTGTTTCAATATCTTCCCTAATTTGGGTCATCTTGGAATGAATGTAATGCTCAAGTAGACAGTGCAGGGAGACTACTATTGTCTGGGTTTTGGAGTATGTAGTTTTATCAATACCTCACAAAACCATTGCCTTAGGTTATTCTCAATCAAGTAATTATTGATAAATATTTTTAGCATGCTTGAGTTAGCCGGGAAGATGGATATAATATGGTTAAGCATTTTCTGTATAAAATGAGGCAATAAATCCCCAAGAAGGTTGAGTAATTTGTTAAACTAACCAATCTATGTATTTCTAACATGAAAGGCTTTTGGGCTAAGTCTCTACAGTTATGCAATGCTTTTGAACCTATGTACAGACACTTATATTTAGCTCTTTCATTTCACCTTAATAAATTCAGGACATCTATTTCTTACTGCTATGTCTTTCCTCCAAATATTGGCTGTCTCACCCAGTCTTTCATCCTCCATAAATCTGATATGCCTGCCACTTATGTTCTCATCTCAATCACTGATAACATTGCAATACAAGAATAGGGCAAGAGACAGAGACCTTTTCAAGGGCACCACTTGAGATGCCTCTCTGGTCTGACATCAATATGCTGAGTTATTTAGTTCAGCCAAATATAAACCCATTAAAATGTATATTGTCTCGTTCACCTCTTTCCATTTCATTCATGTGGATATTGCAGGGACATATCACATTCCTTTATAGTGCAATGGGCACTTCATAAGGATTTTTCTCTACTCTTTACTTGTGGTTCCTGTATTAAATACTACACAATCTAGAAGTTAACTTATCTCTATGGCCTCATTTATCACTCAATGAGTGGTAGCAGTTGTTACTAATTTTTTTTTTTAATACTGTTGGAAGAAAAATCTCCATGGAGCTCTCATGTTTTTTGCACGTTCCTGTCTTTGCAAAGCAGTTGCATAGCACACACCTTGGAAGATAAGACAGTGCTTACCTCTGGAGTAAGTGGTAGACATACCTACTTTTCATGATAAAAAGACTCAGGTTTCCTAAGCCCAGGAGCTGTTTTCTGAGCTGCAACCACTGGGTGTGTAGATGTTGTTTGTCCCTCTTTGCATCACTCCTGTAGCACCTGGGCTCAGGAAAACTGGCACAAAATGAGGATACTTTGGATGGCGCTGTTGTTGTGAGTAATGAGTGCACTTTGTCCCTAACTAGGATTCTTGTGCCATGTGTCAGCATCTGCAAAACTGGCAGTCTACTTGGTAGCTCACAAGTAAGGTTAAATCTTAGAGATTCCTTTAGTTCTTGACAATTATTTTTATAAGTTCTGAGAACTCAATTAAAATTTGGCATATTTTCTCCTTAATAAAATCCGGCTGTCACTGCTTCTACTCTCTAAAATTTTACTAGTATCTCGCCAACCAATGGCTTCCCTCGCTCCCCTTCCATTTAGGAAATCAAAACAATTTTGACTCCTTTTAGCCTTTTAATATCATCTCCATTCTTGTTTAATAAAAACTCAGTTTTATTAAATCTAAAGTTATCAAGGTACTTGGAAATGTACTTATATTTGGACGTTTAAGGTTATTGGCAGCTTAAGAACTCATTACCATCCTCTTTACCCCTTCATTTTCATTTCCTCTTTACCTAGTTTTCCCTCCTTTCTTCCAATCTGAAATTCATCCTCTTAGATCATGAGTAAAGTTTTGCTTTTATTGTGTCATAGTTAATATTACACTATCTGCCCTGAGCTTATTACAATTCGACTTTTCCTACCAGAGACAGTGGTGATGGGAAACCAACGATTGCATTTTTCCAAGCACTACTCTTACCTTTTAGTTGCAATTATACCTTGAGCATTAAATTTTCTAAAAATATATTTTATGTAATTTAATTTTTAAATTGAATTTATTGGGGGTGACATTGGTTAATAAAATTATATAAGTTTCAGATGTACAGTTCTTTAATCCATCATCTGTATATTGTATTGTGTGTTCACCAACCCAGTCAAGTTTCCTTCTGTCACCATTTATCCCCCCCCATACCCCTTTCTATCTCCCACAAACCCTCTTTCCCTCTGGTAATCCCCATACTGCTGTATGTGTCTGTGGAGTATTAAACTTTTAAGGAAGGAAACTAAAGTGGAAACCATTTCAAGTGGCTCTTGCAATACAAGTGAGGATTGGAAACAGCTGTCCCTCAGTCTGCTGTTAGCAGCAGGTGCTGGAGGCAGGAGGAGGGGTTCTTCTCATCACTGAGTTGGAACAGAAGGGAGAAGATTCCCTGCTGGCCCAGGGAGCTGTCAGACCTGCTCTCTCCCAGCATAGCCCTGGCATGCAATATTGATGGGCGCCATCCTCAGGGGATGGGTAGCAAGAAGAGGAAGGGGCAGTAGGTGTCAAAAGAATTTATTAACTCAGTGAGGTGCAAGAATGTAATGAATAGGGAACAAGTGAAGTGAAATTCATAACAGAGAATTAAAAACAAAGAAGCAATAATGATGGAAGTCTTGTCTGTGTTTTCAAGATGAAAACAGTGTTGAAATTGGAAACATTTGCAAACACTTACAGGAGCGACTTAGGGATCAACCGTTAAGATTTATAATACCAACGGTCAGGTCAGAGTGTTTAAATTTAAAATTTTTAATTTATATAAAGAGATGATATTAAAACCCATTACACAAAAAGAGTAGAAAATAAAATATAAACAGGTCTGATTCACGTGTTTGCAGAGAAGGGTTTGACTCTCTTTTTTTTCTTTTTCTTTTTACTGTGCACTTTATTTTTTATTTTTATTTTATTTTCTTTTTTTATTAAATTATCTGTTTAACTCTTTTATATCTTGTGTTATGTAAGCTATTTAAGCAAAAATTGAGTAAACATTCACTGCAGATGATATGGAAATGAACACAAAGCAAAAATTAGCTGTAGAAGCAGCAATTAAGTAAGATTTTAGTAATGAACACCGCTTAAACTTTCACAGGCTTTTCCAAGCCCAATAAAGACAATATCACTGTAAACCCTGGGTGGGTTCTGAGGCTTCCAGTACCAAGCTGTGAGACAGGCTTTCCCATTTCCTGTCAGAGGGCTTTTCTCACATTTTGCCTGCTGTTATCAGTGAGGGGAACTTTTCTAACACAGAAGGGCATCCTTAATAAAACTTTCACAAGCGAGGTTGCTTTCGCTGCTCATGGCACACCTGTAAAGTGGTTATGATAAGGATTTACCTTACCTCTTTTTCCAGAAGAGGAAATGGAAACCTGGCGATATTAGCATATCCACCTAAGTCTGCACTAGTTACAGGCAAAGCTGAATGCAAACAAAATCGTTCTGTTTCTTTCACCTAATGGTGTGTTTGGGGTTGCTCATCTGGGTTTAGGGCCTGGAGAAATTTGTTTGCCTGTTTGCTAGACCAGGTTCAGAGCTGTTTAATGAAAAGAAGCCGTCTCCATCCAGCTCTGTGTGGGCCCAGATGCCTTCTAGTAACAGGTATGTCTTTTGTCAGGTCCTCCAGGGTGACAATCCAACCCTCAGCTCAGCTGCCTTTTAAAGGGGGTCTCACATATAACTGCAACTGGAAATATTTAAACTCTAGGTGTCTGACAGGGAATATCTACCTCGCTTGCTATCAAAAGCTCAATTGAGGAAAAAAAAATTATGGTCCTATGTGGTTTGCCTCAGTGGATAGAAAGTCAGCCCATGGATTGAAGGATCCCAGGTTTGATTCTGGCCAAGGGTACATACCTTGGTTGCAGGCTCAATCCCTAGCCCTGGTCTGGGTCTTGCAGGAGGCAACCAATCAATGTGTCTTTGTCACATTGATGTTTCTCTCTCTCTGTGTCTCCTTCTCCCTCAGGTGAAAATTAATAATAACAAAAATATTTTTAAAAGTTTATGCAAGTTATTCTAAAGGGAGTGTCACCAAGTCCCTAACATAAATCTATCCCCAGTTTAAGAGAGAATAGCTAAGTATTGTGCCCTGGACTGAATTATTAAATCCTTGTGTAATTGTTTCACTTTATTATACTTGGACCTTATAGCATCCACTTACATTGAGGGGCACTAACAAGCAGCCCTGTTTCTCTTATAAGGATGTTGTTCATTGTATTAATATGGACACATGGATCTTATAATTTACTACGTGTCCCTCTTGAAAGTTTTGAAACAGTAAATCCAAGACCTAGACCTGTTATCAGAAATATGCTGGGGACATTTTTATTTTAATGCTTATCTGACTTTATCTTATCTTTTTAAATTTTACTTTTCCCATTTTTTCCCATCCACTTATTAAATAGATTTTCTCCCATTGAAAAAACAGTTTTCATAAATCACCTTGAATCATTTATTTATAAGTAGGATTTCAATATATACACACTGCAGAGAATAGTAAGAGAATAAGACTTAAGTTTATCTGGACTCGCCTCCCTTCCCCCAGTACCTTTAGTTTATAGCTGTTCCTTCAAAGGGAGAATTTAAGAATACCTAAAAGGAGAATATCTTGGGTTCCACTGAGAAGTAATAATGTCAACTGTTTACAAAGTTCCAAACTATAAGTTAAAATGAATGAAAACTTCCGGCAATATAATTACCTATGTAAGAGATTTTTGGCTCACTATCCTAACACATTATTATTTATATTCAGTAAATGTATATGACTAGAGGCCTGGTGCATGAAATTTGTACATGGAATCTCTGCAGCTCATTCTTTCATTTAAAACATGGGCTGCTCATGTGCTGTCTGTGTTTCATCACATTCACTATGCCACATGAAATTAAGTTAGTCCTGGCTAGCAATCAGGGCTGATTGGGGCCTTCTGGCTGCTGGCAGGGGCCTTCCTTCCCTGGCTGCCAGCTGCTGGTCAGGGCTTTCTTTTGTTCCATGCTGCCCTCTAGCGGTTAGTGCACATCATAGTGAGTGGCAGTTGAACTCCTAAGGGGACACTTTGCATATTAGTCTTTTATATATATAGACTAGAGGCCCAATACATGAAATTCATGCACAGGGGGACAGTCCCTCAGACTGGCCTACACCTTCTCCAATCCAGGACCCTTCGGGGGATGTCCAACTGCTGGGTTAGGCCTGATTTGCAGTCAGACATCCCTCTCACAATCTGGAACTGCTGGTTCCTAACATCTCTCCTGCCTGCCTGCCTGCCTGATTGTCCCTAACTACCTCTGCCTGCTGGACTGATGATCCTAACTACTCCCCCATTGGCCTGATAACCCCCTAACTGCTCTCCCCTGCTGGCCTGATCACACCCTAACTGCTCTTCTCTGCCTGCTTGATTGCCCCTTAATTGCCCTCCCCTGCTGGCCTGATCACCCCTTAATTGCCCCCTGCTGGTCTGATTGCCCTTAACCGCCCCTGTCTCATTGCCGGCCACTGTGGCATTGTCTGGAAGGATGTTTGGAAGATGCCTGGTCTAATTAGCATATTACCCTTTTAATTAGTATAGATTGTTTAAAACTTTTTTAGACAAAATTTCTCTTAGGGATTCAGACAGTGGAGATTTTAGTCTTTGTGGGCCAACATCAATAATATTACATAGGTGCTTGTATAGCCATTTAAAAATCACTAAGTAAAAATCACTCTTAGACTTTGGGCAATAATATAAAAATAGGTGATGGGCTAGATTTGATTCATGGATGTAATTTGCTAATTTCTGGTTTAAAAAATTAAATTTATAACTCCTTATTTGTAATCTTCAAGTAAACTTGGACATTGGTGTTAGATTTGGGATACCTCCATCAGGATTCTTTAGAGTAGTTATAAATTTACTACCCAAACCTTTGTGAGCAGAAAGAGTCTTATTACTAATGGCACTGGAACTATGGGGGCTGGGGGGAGTGGTTTCCGTCAGCCCGGCCTGCACCCTCTCCAATCCAGGACCCCTTAGGAGATGTCTAGCTGCTGGTTTAGGCCCAACCCAGCAGGATAGGGCCTAAACCAGCAGCCAGACATCCCTCTCACAATCTGGGAATGCTGGCACCTAACTGCTTGCCTGCCTGCCTGCCTGATCACCCATAATCACCTTTGCCTTCTGGCCTGATGCCCCTAACTGTTCCCCTGCTGGCCTTATCACCCCCTAATTGCCCTCCCCTACCAGCCTGATCACCCCCAAACTGCTCCCCACTGCTGGCCTGATTGCCTCTAACTGCCTCTACCTTGGCCTGTGTCACTGTGGCTTTGTCCAAAAGGATGTCTGGTCTAATTAACATATTACCCTTTTATTAGTCACTCTAGATAGTTTTAATTGCTTCACCACTAACTCGCACCTTAATCTATTCCTACTGGGATTTCATCCTTTAAAAAAGTACCTAAAGGCCATCAATATCCTCTAGTTGACCAATCTAAAAGTTTTTGTAAATTATTATTCTTTCTTTATATTTTAACTAGAGTCCTTGTGCATGGCATTTGTGCACTGGGGAGGGAGGATCCCTAAGCCCAGCCTACACCCTCTGGGATCCCTGGGGGGATATCCGAGTGCTGGCTGAGTAGTGGTCTTAAATCAGCATCGGACATCCCTTGAGGGGCCCTTAGGACTGCTGCAGAGGCAGGAGAGGCTCCTACCATTGCCTCTGTGACCGCCAGCTGTGAACCTGACTTCAGGCTGAGCAGCGGTCCTCCTGTGGGAGTGCACTGACCACCAGGGGGCAGCTCCTGAGTTGAGCTTCTGCCCCCTGGTGGTCAGTGCATGTCATAGCAACAGGTTGTTCTGCCATTCCATTGATTTGCATATTAGCCTTTTATTATATAGGATTTTAATAACACCTTTATCAGCCATTTCCTCCATCTTGAAACTCTCCTTACATTTGATTTCACCCCCTATAACCCAAACATTCATTCTTTCATTTAAAACATGATTTTGAGGGGCCATTATGTGCTAAGGACCATGACCGATGCGAATTCTTTATCTGATTTATCTTTTCATGTTCTAGTTAGTTTTGCTCACCCAACCCAAACTGTAAATAGGAATATTTCCCAGAGTTTGCTCCCTAGTTTTCTTTCTGCTTCTGAGTCTTTCCTCTGCGAGGGCCCACTCACTGATGACTTGCCATCTGCATCTCTAACAGGAATCCCAGATCCCCACACTCACACAGCCTGGGCCCATGTAACTCAGAAATTGTCCTTTCTCTGCTCAAACCAGTTGCTGCTTCTGACCTCTCTCATTGCTCTCACTATTCTCACAGTGCCCAAGGCTTGGTACCTGTCTGTATTCTTTGTGTTTTGCATCACTTCTAACCAGTTGTGAAATACTTTTTCTTCTGAAATATACTTCACTTTCCATTCTCCAGCCTCGATCTTGGCTCTGTCCCCTCTCCCCTCACACCACAGCCTAATCAGGCGCCCAGCCTTCCAAGGTGTCTTTCTGTTCTCTCTACCAATTCATCTCACACACCATTTGCCAGATAATCTTTAAAAAGCATTGCTATTCCTGTATCACTTGGTTAATCAAAAACCCTTCCATGGCCTCCTCTACAATTTATTAAAAAAGTCCTATTTACCTTTATAGTTGAAATGTCTAAATAGATTTTTTTTTTTTTTAGTATTTTGAGAAAACTGCTAGGCAAGTAGAAAATACAAAGAAAGGGAAAAGTAATGTTCAAATCTTCAATTCAAATTGTTTTTTGATAAGTGATAACAATGGGTAAAATTTCCATCTGAGGCTCATTTTTTAAGCTGCTACTAGAAACAAGGCAAAAGGCTCATGTGAGTGCCATTTAATTGTGGAAATTGTATCCACGGAGGGGGAGAAAGAGGCTCTGCAGCCCCTTCAGAGACCCATAAGGCTGGGGAGGTAGGGTTTCTGGGCACAGCCTTGCAGCTCTGCTCCCTGTTGGTCAGAGACAGCTTGTCCCATCTCTGAAGCTCACGTGGGCTGCTCATGTGCTATCTGTATTTCCTCTTAGAGCATTCTTGGTAATGATAAGCCCCCTCTCGCCTCATTCACTGTGCCACATGAAATTAAGTTCAGACTTCTCTTTAGACAGTTCACAGTGGCAGATGACCAGCTAGATGGGATCCGGCTGAAAAAACACCCAGTTCTGGATGCAATAAAGGGAATGAGAGAGAAGGAAAATGGAGAAAAATAATCTGAATTTCCCACCAATGCCTTAAAGTAGTATTCATAGCTCCTAATGTCCTCATAGGGTCTCCTCTGCAAGAAGTTATCTCTCACATCACGTGAGGATAGAGGGTCTGTAGTGAGCAATAGGAAGAAACTGTGGTCCAGAGTGCACTAGATAAGAAGGCTGAGGTGTGGCTTTTGCACTGGTGAGATGGAGGACTGATGACATGTGAGAGTGAGCCGAGAGCTCTGTAGTGAGATAACCCAGGTGTGAAATCCTTCTGTCTCTCAGACTTTAACTGTGAAACCTTGGTTATGTGACTTCAGTTCCCCAAGCTTAGTTTTTTCATCTTTAAAGTGGAGCTCATCACAACTTGCAGAGTAGTAGGGAGGAATAGGAGAAATTAGAAAAATGCTGAACAGCCTGGCTGGTGTGGCTCAGTGGTTGAGCATCAACCCATGAACCAGGAGGTCACGGTTTGATTCCTGTGCAGGCACATGACTAGGTTGCAGGCTTGATCCCCTGTAGGGGGTGTGCAGGAGGCAGTCAATCAATGATTCTCTCTCATTGTTGTTTCTATCTTCATCCCTCTTTCTGAAACCAATAAAAACAAACTTTTTGAAAAAGGATGCTGAATAAATGGTGACTATGTTTGTAGCATGGCTATATCCTAAAACACACTCTTGTCATTGCATTTTTATAAGAGCACACCCATCTGATTCACAACAAAGAGGAACTTTCTCATTTATTGGAGACAGTTATATTTTTGTGTTTGTTCCTTGTTTCATGGTCTCTTGTGCCTATTTTTTTTTTAAGATCTTGAGTTTTTTCTGGCTTCATTTTGACAAACAGAACTTCTTTGATGTACACTGAATTCAATAGAATAATTCCCTCTGCATGTAACTTCAGGTGGTAGGCACGGCAAGGAGGGATTTTGTTTCCTTTTCTTTAAAGTCAAAGGCAGAGGAACCTAAAAGCAGAAGTTTGTCACTTTATCAATTTTCTGTGTTCTCTCCCTTTCATCTAAAAGGTACAATTATCCTGGTCAGATGCCGACTAAACTATGGGAAGGGAAACCGTGGGTGGCAGGTGAGAGGCACACGTCTTTCAGCTTCAGCAGGCCTCCTCTGGCTTGATGTTCAGCTACAGATAATGCTGACCGGATGGAAAATAAGGGGCTGTAAATACCTCCATGCTTCTGGGGATAAAGTATCAGCCAGTACCCATTTTTGTTTAAACAAAATATCCACGTTGGCATGGCCTTGAGAGATGGAAGTACTTAGCACTAACCTTGACTCTGAGCACGAGAAAGGAGAAAAACAAAACAACAAAGGGATCTGGGAGTTGGCTAATCTTCATTTCCATAGCAGCAAGAGAAGGCCTCGGAGGGCCCATGAATGTTACTTTGCATTGGAAAATGAAAAAAATGAATATTTGATGTGAGTAAATATAAGTCTTTTAGTGATTTTCTGGTGCTCAAATTTAGGCATGAATAATGCTCAAGGAATTTTATTATTTTCTGAGGCTAGTGTTTATGTAGGTGAAAGCACAGTACCTGGAGAAAAATGTTCTGGGTCCTACAGATTATAAATATCAGTATCTCCACCCAGGAGCATGATAAAAGAGCTTTCTGGCTACTGAAGAATAAGAAGACGACTAAAAGTGGATGTTTTTCTGAGGATGACAGAGGGGGAGAAGAAAGGTATAATGTGTTATAATGATAACCCAATTCTACATTTGTCACTAATGCTTTGTATTCAGAGCTCAGGACTAAAGAGCGGATGCCTTTCCCCTTGGGAAAAACAGCAGAAATTACATGTAAGGATCATTATTTCAACAACATCTTTTATTTTAAGATGTATGTGCTTTGGAAGCATATTATCAGTCAGGCCTCTAAAGCACTATTCAATGCATGCATTTTACGTGGGAAATAAGCAAGAAATACCATGATTTGTTAGAGGCCAGACTGAAAATTGAATTTAGGACTTCAAAACTCCTCTTGCTATTTTCACTTAAAATAGCTGCATCTTTATGATTATGACATATACAAAATGAAACCTTTTGATTCAATCTAGTTTTTAATCAACCCTAGCTCCATTTAGAAAGGCCCAGCATAGAATTCATAGGAGGTAAACATAAGAAGGAGGTTGATGATACTTAAGTTAGAAAGGGTTACAAAAAGAAGAATCTACAGATGAGAAGAGAGTGCGAGGCTGAAGTGGGGGTAGCATTCATGAGTTTGGGTTTGTCTAATTCTTTGTGACCTTGAATTCTATGATGGGAAAAAGGTTGGATTTTTGAGCCAGGCCACATGAACCTGATGTCTCTGTATCTACCCACGTGTCTCTCTGATCAATCTATGGGTCATGTTCCTCTGGATCATGTTTCTGGCCATTTTTTATAGCTAATATGGCTGCAAGTCTACTTGGGAAGAGATCTCTGGTCTTCTGCCTATTCTCAAGATCTTCAAAAAGTGTCTGCAGCTTCAAAGATCAAGAGCAGTAAACATTCACATTTATACATTTTGGGAAACAAGAGCATGCCAGAAGCAGGGCACTCAAGACACAATATTTTGGGTTTATTGTTTCTATTGTACAATTCTCTTTCAGCTCAGACATGATTGATAAAGTCAAGTGCACCGGAAAAACACACACATATTTACCTCATAGTTTCTTTCCTGTGTACAGTCACATACATTTCGTAGACTCTCCCTTGGGGAATGGCCCCAGCAGGAATCAGTAAGCTTACTCCTGAGTAGCAAAGGAGAAGAGGAGAAGTTACATAAGATGTATAGAATCAAAGGGAATCTTCACAGAATGCCTTTGAAGCAAGTGAAAGGGAATGAGATTTTGTGGTCACGTAGTCATAAGCCTACTTTTTCTCTAAAGACATGCAGATATTCATGGCTGCCTGGCTTTCTTTCCTTATTGGCCTTATTTGTTACCACAGCTCCCTCTGAACTGTTATAGAATTAAATGGATGATGTTATTTTTTTTAAATTCTTGTTTTATTTAAGGAATAGACAGATGATTCCAGTGTCATTTTCCTTGTAAAAGGAGGGGAAGACCAACAACTGCTCTTAAAATTTCCAACAGCTGTAATGATGCATTGCTTCTAATTAAAAGAAGAATCCCCATAGGATTCTAAGTCAGAGAAAAACTAACTTCAACAAAATAAACATACATTTCTGAAATGTCTGGTTAGCATCAGTGTTATTCTGGGATAGAATAATAATTGATGATGAACTCCTTTCATTATATATAACTCCAGAAAGTGAACAGAACCTACTAGTTGTACTCACAACCCATCAAGCAGGCTTTTACTTAGTTGTGAACTGGTGCCATTTTGTAGGACATTGCATTGACCTCTGTTCTAGTTAACTGTGTTTATAGCAATGGCTTGCAACTTGAACTTGCATCAGAATCACCTGGAAGACTTGCTAAAACATGGATTACTAGATCTTACCCCCGGATTTTCTGATTGCCCAGTTCTAACAGAACTTGCCAAAACCGGTTTAGCTCAGTGGTAGAGCATAGCGGACTGAAAGGTCCCAGGTTCGATTCCGGTCAGGGGCATGTACATTGGTTGCAGGCACATCCCCAGTAGGGGGTGTGAAAGAGGCAGCTGGTCAATGTTTCTCTCTCATCGACATTTCTAGCTCTCTATCTCTCTCCCTTCCTCCTCTCTGTAAAATATCAATAAAATATACTAAAAAAAAATAATAACTATATACACGCTTGCAGCTGTAACAAGCTGCTAGGTGATGCCAAGATTGTTGCCTGTAGACCACACTGCAAGAACCACTGGCCTGCACTGTTGCAGCGTCACCTCAAAGAGAAATTCAGAGTGGGCAGCAACCTGAAGGTACTCAGCTTCATGATTTTATTCCAATAAAGGCAGCTTATTCCAACTCACTAAAAATTTATGGAGCAGCATTGTGAGTACAGTTTTGGCATTGTTGTGAATGCCAAGAAATAAAAGGGTTCTTATCTTTGAAAAGCTTGTAATTTAACTAGCAAGGAAGTGGAATGTGCCAAATGAGCGCAGGGCAATAAGAAAAATTGCCTGAGCACATTGGAAAGTTTGGAGACGAAAGAATGGAGAGTTGAGGAGAAGTAGGAATTCAAGTCCTGTGTAAAACTGGTTGGAAACGTTGAGGCCTGGCTTTCCTGAGAAGGCGGGTAGTGTGAGGGCTGTGCCACTGTGGGACGTGCAGTGTCACACTGGTGCGGGGAATGGGTTATTGAAGCAGCCAGGCCACACCTCAGGCTACCACACCTCAGGCTACCACGCCTCCGCATTGTTCTTTTTTCCTATGGGAACAGTAAAATGTACCTGGGTATGTGTTATGGGGATGAAATTTTATTTATTAAATTTTATTTATTTATGGGGGTGTAAAATAACAGGAAGAAGGCCTGACATACTTTAGGGAACTATTGCTACTCTTTTAAATAAAACTGTGTATGTAAATCACCTTTGCCTAGTACATAGAAAGTATTTAGCATATGCTGTTTTCTCTTTTTCAGTTGAGAAGCCTCTATAATAATTAATCTATGAAAAGGTCTCATGTGTAGAAATGGGGAGAAAAGGTAGACTTCAGTGAATATAATTTAAAAAAAAACACTGTCTTGTGAATAATATGTTTAAACAATGAAGAGTTATAAAGGATATTTCCTATCCATTTGATAGACTATTAAAATATATTTAAAATAATGGTTTTTAATGCACATACAAGAGGATGAAACTTAATGATAAAAAGGTAAAGAAAGCATATCATATAATATATTATCCCTACTATGTAAAATGTATAGAAAAATAATATTTCATCAACTATTTCAATTTCTTAAAATATACTTTTAAAGATATGGGGTGAAAATTACCAAGGCATTGAAATGGGGGACTAAATTAGAGAAAATATCAAAGACATGTTCATATCCAGACCATAAAGACCAATTGGTTTTCTATGTGGGCTGTATGGCTGGTGACGCATTATATGGTTTTCTTATGTTACATGAAAAAAAATTGTTTCTTAATGTTGCATTTGCAAAATACTCAGTCTTGTCCAAAGTGTGAAGTGTGATTCACAGTGGAATCCATTAACTCTCTTATGACTCCATAGTTCCAAACTTATTACTATTACTGACTAATGGATGCCAATGTTTAACCATCACACTATCAGTCACTAACTTAAACTCATAATTTAAGACCTTTATGAGGCTTATTCTCTCGAAGCTGATAACTCAACAGTAAACTAAAAACTAAATAACACTACCAAAGGACGCAAGTGGAAGCTGTGGTTCTAGATAGCTGTATCAGAAGCAGGAGTAAGTATCTTCTAAAACCTTGAGGCTAAAGACTGTGTAATAAAGAGTTAATAAATAATGACTGGATGTCTATTAGGATGTCCTCTGATCATCTAGAAATTAGTGTTCTGAAGTATTGCTTCCTCTAATGATTTGGAACTGAACCAACTGATAAGTTTTCTAATTAATTTGTCCTGTTTAAGTGCGTTGACAACAGTGAGAGCTTCTGGCTGGATGTGCCTTGTGAAGCTCTGTTAAAAGAAGGTCAATGACAATTCTAAATGACACTTTGGCAGAAAGTTGTGAGCATAATATTTATAGAGGAAGTGTTTCCAGAATTGGTTGCAGGAAGATGAATGGTTTTGCTGCTTTTGTCTGAAGGAATGTAGATTTACATTGAAAGTAGAGTTGGGTTAGGTAGGCTACATTTAACTTTTCAGGCCTAACAAAAACCAACAAAAAAGATTTTGGTAAAGAAAAAATGTTGTAAAACTCTATCTTTGTGTTTTAAAACCTTTAGGAATTACCTGAGTTGGGAACAATAAGGTGGCCCCCGAGGGAGTTGAAGGTGCCAAACGCAGTACAGGATGGATCAGTCTGCTTTGCCAGGCTCTGACTCTTCAGGTTCAGGGCCTCATTCTCCAACAAGGACTGGGTCATCTGAGGGGACAGCTTTGATGCAAACTCAGAGAGGTCATCCTGGGGGGTGACAGCACCTGAGGTGTTGTACACTTTGATTTTCAGGTTGGGCAGTGGATCCAGAATTGGAGAGTTGGTCATGGGGATTTTGTCCGAGACATCGTGTAAGGCATAGACAGGCCCCCTGTACATGGCTGCAGCTGACGTGAGGTCTGGAGGTACTGCCAGGAGATCTGAAAGAGAAAAGGAATCTATTCAAATTCTTCATCCAGTCAACTTACAGTAGTCAGTCTTCCCCTGACACTTTCTGAGTCAAAGGCAAAGAAACTCGGCAACTATTAGAGATGCATGGACTCTGTAGCTTTGCTGAAAACAAGGCAATTAGGTGACGAGGATCCATTTTATTATTGGCTGAAAATAAATAGACAGATTCTGTATTTTGCCTTGAAGCCTACTCATTGCTCTGAAGGTATTTAATGATTTCATCAGAGGAGAATCCTAGACAATGAGGCCCGCCCCCAACCCCCCTCAGGTGACTATAGATAATAGCCTCCATTGTATCTACTGGATTTTGGTTCATCCGTACACCACTGTATTCGCAGCAATACAAGGTGTCCTGTCAAAAGAGAAAAAAGGGGATGCAAGAATCAAACAGTCCATATACTTTTCAAATAAAAGCTAAAAAGTATGACAGAGAAACCTGTTAGAGAATAATAATAATAATAATAAAAAACAAGATTCATGCACCTTGTCAACTCCAACATAAGCGAATGAAGTTAATACAGTAATTAACAAAACAGACCTACCCCCCTAACTTCATGGAGCTGAACTTGCTATTTCACTGATTTTAAAGCCACACAGGGAGGTTACATATTTGCATAAGTTGTAGATGTGAAGTTCAATGCCAACTGACCTTGTCTTGCTGCCTTGATGTTCACAGGCTGAAAGCCTCCATTGAGTGCCGAAGAGTCAATAATATCAGATTCAAAATCACGGTGATTCTTCCGATACACAAAGAGGGCCACAACCACAGAAATGGCCAGGCACACAATCACTGCTATCACGATGCCAACATACAGAGCAATGTCATCTGAATCGGGAGCAGCTAGACAGGAGAAGGAGACATTGGGCCAACTGGTTAGAGACATTTCTCTCAGTAGACATACGTATTGCTATAATTTTCTCAGACATTTATTGTCCTTTTTTATAGGTTAATTTCAAATCTAATCCAGAAGCTATAAAATACAACTGTGGCCTTTCAATGGAAAATTATTCCTGATTTCTTTTCCTTCCCTACTCGGCATCTATCCACCCACTCATCTGTCTTAAATGGGGCACCATAACAGATCATTTATTCCAAGGCATCAAAAGAAACCTTCCTGACCCATAGGAGACAAAAAGCTTATTGCAAATTTCAGGTGGAAAGTTTGGAAGGTGGCTTGAATTCACTGATAGTTCTCTCAAAACATAAACATAAACCCTCTCCTAGAAATATCTGGCATGTTCTGAATCTGTATATTTGTCGAACCAGAGTGTTTTCCTAGAATCCTTCCAAGTCATAAAATAACTTTCTGTAGCACTCTTCTCACTTTCCCCTAGATCAGTGAGTGGGTGGGTGGAAATGGCGTAACTACGCAAAGCAAATATTAGGGGCAAACATGTTGGACCTGAAAGGTGTGCTTTCAGAATTCCCAGGTCTGAGGAGCAGGGGTCACCCCCGGTAACTCGGGCTTTTATACAGGCTCAGTATTACCTCTGAGAACCCTGAGCTTCTCATTACTGGAATAAAATACAGTTCTACGGTGTACCGAGTAAGATAAAGGCCTGGTTCAGTGATCAGAAAGGTCTGACTAGCCCTGAAGGCAATTAAGCATTTGACCAACACAGTGTGTGGTCAGATGGGATTGGGGGTGGGGAGGGGGCTGTTTCTGCGTAAACAGAGAAGAAAATTCCTGTAAATATTACATGTTGCCTTGGTGGCATAGACCATGCTTTGATCCAACGGCAAAAGGTGATAAAGAAAACAAAACAAACAAAAGTAAACCTTTCTGGAATCCTATTGACATCTTTAATCTGTTTTTAGTTTTCTGGGACCAACAAAAAATGTTCAGCAATGTTAACAGAAGCTTCTTGGCTCAATGTAAAGGAGGTGACTAAACAGGTACTTCAGGTGGTCAACAGCCTTTTGATGCTCAATTTTATATCTACATGCATTGGGGGGACTGCAGATTTGTAGGTCGGAGGAGCCCATAAGAGCTGAGGAACCACTGCTCTCTCCTAAGACTCTCAGACACAAGCTTTACACAGTGAAATGACTTCATTCAAATTGCCAGTGGCTCAGGGAACCACCTACAGAGTCATGTCATGATTTCTTGGAAGCACTGACAGTATAAAGAAATTATCTGTTGAAAGATCACTGCATCTCTTTTAGAATTTTGTATTCAAATGCTCTGTATGTGACAGGATTATTTTTTTTCTTCTTTTAAACCACTGTTTTTCCCAAAGTGTCAAGAATATCCGCTTTCCTATCAATCAAGTTCGTATACACAGATCTTTTCAGAAAACTAGTGGCATCCGTCCTGAGCACGCTTGGTTGTGTGGGCTTTGCTTTCAAAGTGCTGACTTCAGTCTGCTGGATCCTGTCCTAGGCCCTGCAGCAGGATTCTGAACTCTGTTCTGAATATGATATCAAAATGCTTAGTGTTTTATTTTACTAGGCTGCAATTACTTATTTAACATTCATGATTTCTAACGCATGTTCTCAACCCTTTACTTTTTTTTTTTTTTTTTTTTTTTTTTTAGCATTTTAACCCAGCCTTCTATTTACATCAGCATTTTTTACAATATGTTTTGTCAGCTACTGGACCCAAGCTTTGGATGTAGGCTGATAGGTTTGAAAGCTGGCAGAGACTCGAAATGACCCTTTCTTCTCTTCCGCGGTGAAAATCTAATTTGCTTTTCGTGTTCGAATATATTAGGCACCTATTTCCTGTGTGCACATCTGTGATCTAAGGAAAGGTAAACTTGAACTGGGGGCAATAACGTTAAAAGATTATTCGGCAACATAAAAACCAAACATCAGACTTACAAGAAAATCCATATTCATTCTGCGTTCTCTGTTCAGTTGAAATAGGATAAATGAAACCTTGAAAAGAAACAAAAAAATGAAACAAAAATAGGAACAAAATCAAATCAACAAGGAACACAAAATAAAAAGCATGAAAGATGGTTAACGAAAAGAAAAGGAAAATCACCTCAGGGTCCTTTAAAATTCAGGTTCAGTATAGAACTATGCTTTTGCATCTCCTTTCTGCTCTGGAGTCACAGGAAGAATTAATAAGTAGGCAGATTGAATTTCAGAGCAAAAACTGGTCTCGAGTCACTAACTTTGGAGTGCTTAAAGTCTTTCTTTTATTGAGCATAACTCTAATGGATCTAATTTATTTCAGACATCATGGGTCATTAGCATAAGGCAAATCTTTTTTCCTTATCCCTGCCATATGCTTTAATTCCCAGGACATATTCAGTAAAGCTCCAAACAGTTTTTTCTTTTTTTTCTTTTTTATTAAATCATAACAGCTTGCTCTTGGTCTAATAGAACTAAAGGAGACCTGTCGTCATTGGTCAAAGGTTAAGTACCCATTTACTGAGCTGAGCCTCCGCCACCTCTCCCTGCTCCATTTCGGAGTCCCTTTTTTGGATTTTTTGTTGTTGTTTCCTGCCCTCTCCATTTAATGGGAATCCGATAGGTTTCACCCAGGGACGAGCAGTTTGTCAATGCAATGGAAACTGGAAACTTTTTATTTGAAATCATTAAAAAATCAATAGGGCCTAGAGGTTACAAGGTTATTTATTTCAGGGCTTCAAAGGAATGGTGTAGATAGGGTAACATAGAAACCTCATCTTAACAGTAAAGGCAGAAATAACTAGCAATCTTATTTTTCATTCCTTTTAGTATATCTCAAGACAGGAAACAGTAGTCATAATTATTGATAAAAAATACCAATATGAAGTAGAAGATTAGCAGAAAAAATTAAAAAATATGAAACATGAACTTTTTGAAATGAAAAAAAAAATTGTGGAAATTGAAAATGTACAACTCGTAACTGGCTCCCTCAGTTTTCTAATATTTAATATGCTGCAACATGAGTTAATCAAATGATCTGGCACTGTTTGGATTAATCAAATGGAGATGAATAAGAAGCATTAAACTTTCCTAGTATTACCCAAGGGCAGGCATGTAGAGGATCTACAAGAATCACAATTAATTGGTTCAAAATTAAAGGTGTGTAATGCTTTAATTCTAAATCATGCCTCAGGTAGATTTTTTGGTAGTTTGCAGAGCACTCGGTTCTTACAAGCTATTTACCTATTTGGGGGAAGTAATGAAAGAGAAGTTTGCTGCAGCACAGACAGGTTTGCTTTGAATTAATATTTAATGCTTTACTTTAGAGCAATGATTGCAACCTCCAACTCAGTTTTATAAATATTATATTCCTTACTCCAGGTGTCTGAGTCCATGTATTAGGTCTGATTTTCATTTTAAAAGCTTCTGCCTGGTAATAACACTTTTCCATTTGTATTCTGTGAACTCAATAATAGGGCATCTGGGACATATTCAGGCACTAGAGAAAAGGTTATTTATTTCTGAGCCTCAAAGACTCAAGACAATACAAGTTCACTGCTAGGAGAGAAGCCCAGATCACTAATGTTGTCCTTTTGGTAGGGATGATGTTAAAGAGGAATGCCAGGAGATACATGTTTTTGGCTGTCGAGGGAGCCCGGAAATTAGTGTAAACTAGGATATTTGGGCATGATTTTTGATGATCACCATTTTGATAAGGATCGTGAGGGCCTGCTCAGAGAAGCTGGAGCTCATAAAGGGAGAAGCCAACTTCCAGAGAAACAGAGCATGGGCTGAAATCTCTCCCTGTAAAGCTGTTCCGGGTTTTCTTGGCTTTTATGCCTACTTCCCAATGGAGTCCCTGATTTTGATAGGCTAGCCAGGGAATAATAAATTTTGTTTTATCATTTTGATTTTATCTCAACTTTCTCACATTTATGTAGATCTGGACCACTCCATAAACATTTTTGTGCCTTTTGGTATTTATCTGAGTCTTATATTTCATTGCAGGCCCAGAACTGGAATCCATTCACTCATTCATTCATCCAACAAATTCCCTTGAATCTTAATATATGCTGGTTCTATACTAGCCATAGGGGTACAATGACAAGTGAGATGGGAAAAGTCCCTCCCTGCTTTCATTGTTAGCAGAAAAACAAACAGGAAAATAAAATGGCAAATTAAGATCCTTTCAAATGCTGAAAAAAAGTGATTAAAATAATAAAACAAAAGAATACAATGTGATTGGACATAAAAGGATGGCAAACTTGGGGAATCAGGTGACAATTTTTTGTTGAAAGAAAGTCTGAGCTGAAACTTGAACAATGAGAAAGAATCAGCCAAATCAAGATCAGGAGGGAACGATGCTCCATGAAGAGGGACAGTAAATGCAAAAGTCCTGGCATCAGAATAGAGTGGTTCGAGGCCAGTGAGTGAGAGGACAAAGGGCCACTCAGAGGGGTGAGCAGCAGCAAGCTCATATAGGCCCTGGAGTTCATGACAAGGCATCTCGAATATATTCTAAATGAAGGGCAAATCCTGCAATTGAATGTAATTTTGTAAAGATCATTTGAGTTTCTGCATGGACAGCAACATGTCATCATCTTATGGATGGCTTCTACAACACCTGGCTTGGGAGATGTCTACCAATAGTGATATCCGTATATCTGATGGGATGTTTGCATTTGAGGTTGCTGGAAGATAAAATTAGGAAAAGTCTCTCTAACAGTTATTCCTCATAACCATTTAGGACCAATCTAGGCAAACTGTTACTTTCCTACATGGGCATATTTACAACAGCCGTGCTCAGCCTCCTCACCAGTGGGTCAACACCCCAAAATACTCCGTTATGGGAACACTGACAAAGGGTTTCAGAGGGCAGCTTGGTGAAATGTTTTCCATCCTTTTCAAAAACACTTCTGCCACCAGAGAACTCAACCATCACGAGGGAGGCTGGGAGTCAGAAAAGAAGGGCTGACTGTTTCCTCCCTTAAACAAGGGGAACAGAAGCACTTTCTAGTGTTTGTTTTTACAACTTCTCCATCTCTCACAGAACAACAGGGGCCATTTTCTTCTGCTAATGAGGTGCGCATGCGGAGAGTAGACCCAGCCATAATGAAAAATAATATCTCTGGCAGAAAACTGTACAAAATAATTGTTTTCCGTGTCACTATCAGTAGCCTGGTTCATAAGTTAGGGATTTCAGTTACTTTTCTTCTTGAAAGAAAGGCCAAGTGAAAAAGCACCAGGGCTCTTGGCCAAGGCAGTGAAATGGAGTTCTTCAAGTGTGTAGACTTCTGTTTGAATCCTAGCTCTGCCCCTTCCTTCACCATGAGAACTTGGTCAAACTACTGCACTTTCCAAAGCATCAGTTTTCTCATTTGTGTAAGGAGATGGGGGAGAATCACTTTCAACAGTTGTGAAAAGGAGAAATGAGATTTGTAAAATGCTGGTACATAGCAAGCAATCAATAAATGGCAACTGTATTAATAACACTATCTTGCACATTATAAGTACATTGAGATACTGGGCTCTTAATGGATTTTATTTGTAGAGTCAAGGCAACCTATTATTTAATGAGTGACCTTAGGACATTTGTTTGAATTTCAGATCCCCTAATAATTATAGAGACAAGAAGCCCAGTTTTTCTGAGAAACCATGAGCAATGCACTCTTCTAAGTACTGTGTACTTTTTCACCCTCTCCTTTTAAAGAGGTTTATTTCCTGGCCTTTGTGGCTTCTAGCAAAAAATATAGTGGCATGTTTCAGAAGCAAATGTCCAAGACCAGAGTGAAACTTGATGCTAAAACGGTTTGTCAACCAGAGCCAGTGCCACTCCTAAAAGGGGTATTTGGAAATGGGGCAGGGGATGTGTTCTTTGATTGCCATAATGATCAGAGGGTTATTAGTGGCATTTAGTGAGTGAAGGCTGAGGTTACTCACTCAATGAGGCTTGCTTGCCCATTAATTTCAGTAGCCTTAGCAACTGCCATTAGGCCACGCTAGTGCATCTACTATGGAACATGCTCATGTCCTATGACCTTCTACTTTAGTTGTTTTTTGTGTTTGGGTTTTTGGTATTGTTGTGTTCTTTTTTTTGTAATTTTAAAGAACATATACTTTCCGATGGAGAGATTTCCCTGATCTGGGAGAATAGATGTTGGGTGGAGTTTCACTGTGGAGAAAACTTGAACAGACAGAGCAAGTGAAGACATGAACAGACAGAGCAAGAGGAGGCTGTCTCAGATACTGAGTGCTCCTACCACCAGGAAGCCATGTCACTGACGCTCAAGACGCCATTTTAAGAGGCTATTTATTCCAGCATTTCCAGATGAGGAAACAAAATCCCAAAGTTGAGGTGAGATGTTTTAAAGTTACCAAAAATTTTGGAACTGAAATTTTATTTCACCTTCTTGGCAGTAAAGCTCATGATGTGGAAGTTTGGAATTTTTCAACTCTGGGTGGCTCCATTCACATCTGTGTTGACTGTAGATTTGGATTGTCTCAAGTGCGGGCAAGGGAAGAGGTAAAACTCCGCAGTAAATAAATATTTAAAAGAGAAACATTGCTTTCCTCAAATGATACCAATGTGATAAAAGGAATAAACACCAAAAATTGGAAGGACACTACACATCAGAAGAAAATCATATTTTAAAGCAATAAAAAGCTGATAGCCAATTGTTTCCACCATTTAAGAGTGCACATGAAAAAAAAAAAGTATTTCAAAATGTGACTGATTTGGGTTCCAATGTTGGCTCTTGCCCTAATTATAGTGGACATTGGGTGGGCTGTTTCAGTTTTACACCTCCGTTTCTTCCTTTACAAGAGAGAGCAATGATTAGAGGCTTATCAAAAGTACTGTATGTAAGGTTATTTATTTTTATTTTTTGTACTTTTTTAGTTTTATTAGATTAAACTCAGCTCAAGTTTGCTTCTGCATGGTCATAGTAGACTAGAGGTCTGGTGAACAAAATCCATGCAAGGGGCTCAGCCCTCACAGCCCAGCCAGCCCCCACAGTCCCTTGCAGCCCCTCGCAGCCCCAGCTGCCTTGGCCGGCCCTTGCAGCCCTGGCTTCATCCAGAAGGTCATCCGGATGGTCATCCAGAAGGATGTCTGGACATCATTATGCTGTTTGGTTTAATTAGCTCTTGATTATAAAGTATGGGAGTCAGAAGCAATATATGCCAGGGCCTAAAGTCAATGCATTGAGTAGAAAGTGAATAAAATTATATCTGCAATTCCTTTCGACTAAAATGCATGTGATACAGTAGTATTTATGTCCACAAAAATTGGGAATTAAAACTCTCTTTCTTTAGATTAGTTATCAAATTCCTAGCCAAGGGAAGATGGGTGGAGTTTTATAAAGCATTTCTGCCTGCCTTCCATATTTACTCATTATATTCAATATGGAGCTGCTTTGATGATCTTAATACACATGAATTGACTTATGATATTGGGAGAATTTAAAAATAGAGGATAATTAATATACTATATGGGGGTTTGAATATAAATTATAATTATAGTCTATAAAAAAGCATTGTCTTCTATAAAAATACATGTTTTAAATCATCAAATTTTTGGTGAGTTTGAGTTATATCCATCTATCTGAAGTATACTTGAGCACTTCAAAAGATCTGTTCTCATTTTTATGATCTTAGAGTTAAAAAGAATCTTTAATCTTTTCCCATCTCCTCAACCTAGCTGCTTGGTCTTTTCTTTTTACCCTGAAACAAAATATGTGATTTTCCTCACTCTGGTTACATTTCTTCTGATGCAAATGTTCTTACTGAAAACCCCCAGGGCCATTCAGAATAAGCATGTTCAGGTTTTGTTTTTTCCTTTTAGGTCAGTTCTTATCTGGCCAGCCCATCAGGACTGCACTAATGATGTCAAAGGTCAGGTTTGTCAAAGACACTCAGGTCATTTATTATAATTTACCACTCTTCTGAGAATTTATCTATTGACAGGGGCTTAAGGATCTCCAAATAAATGAATACATAAATTCCAGGACTTGCCAACAAAAATTGCAAAGACCATTTGCTTATCACTGATGTCAGTTGCCTAAATTGCCATGGTCATTCAAGCTGCAGCTTTCACAGGCTAGCAGGCCTTCTGGACTGGACTGGCCTTTTTTCCTGACAGGGACAGCCACGCCCTCTGAAAATGAATGGCTCGGAATTAACCTCTCAGGATGTAAAAGTCTTACCTAGTGACTCACAGTAGGTGAAGAATTAATGGCTGAAATTTGACTCAACAGTTTGAATCAAACCCTCAGTTCAGCTGCCCAAGTGTTTTTAATGAAGTAGACTCTTTCCCCATCAATATTCCTTAAGAAGAATAATGAACTATTAAATCCAACGGCAATGACGTTATAATCCACAGCAGTAAAGACATCTGGTAGGAAAATAACAGAGTCCCGAAGAGGCTGGTTTCTTCTAGCATACATCACCCCATCTGCTGGGCTTTGAGGCAGAAGACGATGTGATGGAGAGCCCTGGCCCGGCACCCCTGCGATTGGAAGGAGCCCACACTCCACTGTGGTTGTCAGAGGTGGCACCTTTCTTGAACCCCTAGGCGTTTCCTTTCCATCACAGAAGCTGAAGACCTTGCATCTGTCCTCTCACACTAGCCCATGTGGGGGCTCCTGAGGTGTTCAACAGGTTTCTGTGGGTTACAGTTTCTAACCACATCCCTGCTTTCAAAAAGCAGGAAAAATCCTTTACCAGAAAGGGAAAACGCAAAAGCAAACCACACTCATTATCCTGGAGACAGCAGAGCACTGTGTCGGGCAGCCGGTCCACGTGCAGGAAATTTATTTGCCAGCTGGGACATTACGCCTATCAAGGACTGTATAGATGCAGCTATGACATCAGCTTCTTCCAAACTGCAGATAAAAGCACGCACTGCCTGATACTCACAATGTTGCATTCCCTATCAAACTGCTGCGGTGACAAGAATTGCACTGGAAACTGACGAGCACCTTCTCCAACGCCTGCCCTAGCAGTCATAAACACATCATTCGGAAGTCAGGAAAAGGCTGTTTGTAAAGTAAATTATTTTCTCACATTAAATGCGCCTGGGATTCTGGGGAACTGGGTATGCAGCGTGTCCATACCACAATTTACACGTAGACTTCCGCCACTTCCTCTGTATGTCAGAATTAAGGGAGAGCTGTGTGACATGCAAATTTTTTAATGAGGAGAAAGTGCTAAAATTGCAGACTGCATAACATTTTAATTTCCCGAAGCCAGGAAGTTCACTGATGCAGACACAATTCCAGGCAGCTCTTGTTTGTAAATTGCAGTTTTTAATTTGTCTACTGTGGCATAAACCCTCCTCAGCAAGAAGGAGTATTTCTAAATTCCGATTTGAATTGTTACATATCCCTATATGGGATTCCAATCTTCAAACAGGATTAAAAACTAAAGTCTATAGGATTGGAGTCAATAATGTAATGATTTAATTGAGTGTATTCATAAATACATATAAAGCACTGTTTCTGGACCAAGCCATATGTGCAGTCCTCGGATTGCTTTTTGAAAATAAAAAAATAGCATGAATTAAACCACTATATGCTAATCATGACAAGGTAGATCTTACTACATATTCATTACAGAGATTATAAAAGTTCAAAGTTGTCAGGTCTTGGTAATACACTGTGCCCTATATAATAAAAGCCTAATGTACTAAGTGTCCAGTTGGTCAGCCAGTCGGTCGTTCAACCAAAGTGTAATATGCTAGTGATTTGCTATAACATGCACTGACCACCAGAGGGCAGATGCTCTGACTGGTAGGTTAGCTTGCTGCTGGGGTCCAGCCAATTGGGACTGACCAGGACAAGCCAGACACACCCTGGAGCCCTTCCATGGTCCTTCCCTGGCTGGCCAAACTCTCTGGCCCCAATTGTGCACCTGTGGGGTCCCTGGCCTGGCCTGTACTCTCTTGTAGTCCAGTACCACTCTGGGGATGTCTGAGAGCAGGTTTCAGCCTGACAGTGGAGTTAGGACGTACACTAATGACGAGGGGGTAGACACTCAACACATGAGCTGCCCCCTGTAGTCAGTGTGTTCCCACAGGGGGAGAGTTCAGCCATTGGCTGGGCTCACAGCTGGTAAGCTCAGTGGTGGTGGAATGAGCCTCTCCGGCCTCTGCAATAGCACTAAGGATGTCTGACTGCTGACAGTTGGATATCCCAGAGGGCTCCTGGACTGCAAGAGGGCGCAGGCTGGGCTGAGTCCCCCCACACCCCAGTGCATGAATTTCATGCACCAGGCCTCTACATAAAAGTTTTAACACAAAAGGTAAAAAGATAAATATGCTTATTGACATAGCATTTTTGGAAATTGTCCTAAGTGCTTTTTTTCTTCTTTATCTTTTTCAATTTTGTCTAAAGTTCTCTCTCTTTCTATCTCTTTTGCCAGAACTATTTCAAGTAAATTCTATTTCAAAACTATATATATGCCAAAACCAGCGACTACTGTAATATAATTTTAGGAATGATATAAAGAAATCTAAATGGGCACACAGCACAATGGATCTCACATTGAATTAAATACATTATTCTGCAATGTTATTAATTAAGAAAGAACAGTCACACTTGCTTTTAATGCTAAGTTTCTCATATCACACATGTGTGTTCAATTATTTTCAATAGTGAAAAATACTCCAAGTCATCTACCCTTTCTTGTTCAATGCAATATATGCCCTTCAGCATACCAAAGGACTCCAATTTTTAAATGGTTTTTAAAATAACAATGTACTTATAAACCAAAAATGTCCAATTTTTTTCTGGGACATTAAGTGATTTTGATGGTTTTTAAATAATCTTTAAGAATGTGTTAATAACACCAATTTATAGAAGTTCTTAATTTGAAGGCAGTATCTTCAGTGTAGGAACTACTTTTTCAGGCCAATAACTATATATCTAGAGTAACAGATACATGATATATATTATACTTCAATATCAACTAATGTGTATGAATGACCTGAAAACCTTAGTCAAGCTTCTGAAATTACGTAAAGACCATGACCTTGTTTCACAAATGAAATTACACAGCTTCACATAATGAATCCAATTTATCAAAGAGTTTAAGGATAGGTGTGTTTGCAAGTGTATAAAATAGGCAACTGGGAAATAATGCAAAACTATAATTCAGTTCCAAATCCCCATGTCTTCAAATTCCTTTTATATATGCACTTGATTTACTGGCTATAAGAAACTGTTGTCACCTAGGGTTTTATACAAGGAAAGCTTTATGCAAGTATTTTGTGCAAATACATTTTTTGGTAATCTAATTTAAATCTAATCTAATTTGAATCAATGTGACCAAATTCCCAGGTCGCATCAGTGATTTTGCTACATTTCAAACCCTGAGACTCTGCTTATAAGATATGCAGTTGTTTCAGAATACCCTCAACATCTGTTTGTCAAAAAGTCATTTATAATTATAAACATAATGAAATATGAAAAATAAAGAATATGGTGAATAAAGTGCATACAGAAAAAGAAAAATAATCAATTAGAATCTCAAAAGCATAAATGCCTAGATTTCATTCATCTTTTTTTAAAACTTACTTTTAGATATTTATGATGAAATGTGTCTACAAATCTATATTATACTTTTCTTATTCAACCAGCATATATACATATTTTAGTGGCTCTATGATATTCCAACTTATAGAAGTAGCTTTTGTTACTCAACCAGTACTCTAATATTGGACTTTCAGATTTTCAATTTTTTTACAGTAAAATACAAAGACTATTACATATTTGGCACATATCTTTTTAGGTATTGATATTAGTGACATTTTATTCATTGAAGTAGAATTATTGGGCCAAGTGCTATGAGCACTTTTAAAGCTCTTAATTCATATTGTCCCCAAATAATGGTAAAAATTTGTATTCCCATTAATAAAATATAAGAAATCATATTTTACTGCACATTTGCTAACATTTGGCAATATTATATCTTTAACATACTATATAATTTTGTAAGTAAACCTCAAATCCTTTTAAAACTTTAAATTGTGTTGAGGAAACACCTGATTTCTAAGACTTCTTACACAAACAACTAATAGCCAGGTAAACAATTTAGAAAACTTTTGATTAAATATCCAATGGAAAATTAAATATTCTAAGAACTATAAATCAAAAAAGTCTAAATTAAAACTGCAAGCAAAGAACATCTTTAAAATGTATTACTTAAGCACAATGGGAAATGAAATTAAATTAGGAATGGTCCAATAGTTAGTCAAAACCATTAATTGGACATTTGAAAATAAAGTTTGAACTCTATTATAAGTTCCACTGCTTAACTGTCAGTCTTTCTCTGTAATTATAATTTGATTATTCCTCTCATAAATAGTATAAAACTGGATTATTTTCCTACTACAATTTTGAATTTCCTTTAACAGGTGAATTGAATTCATTTACATTATTATCCCTGATATATGATGATCCCTGATGCATACCATCTCATTTATTGTTTTCATTTACCATTTTTTTTGTTCTTTCTTTATTGTTCCTGCTCTGCCCTTAAAAATCTTACTTTGAATTTATGCATTCAATTTTTATGTGTGTAGTTGGCCTTATCTATAAAGTCTAATGTAGGTAGTGTTATTGTTCTTTCCTTGAACAAGATATGGAATTAGAAAATTGTAACTCAGTCACATATTCCCATATTCTGTGCTACTATTGTCATTAATTTAATTTCATCTTATTTTCAACTGCCCCTTTATTAGTTTCTCTCTTTTTAAAAGTAATCAGTTTTTATAGTTTGGTAATTTACTAGTGAGAGTTTTTGAGTATTAAGCTCTCTTTTTTATTTTTTATTGATTTAAGAGAGGAAAGGAGAGGGAGAGAGAAAGAGAGACATCAAGGATGAGAGAGAATCATTGATCAGTTGCCTCCTGCATGCCCGCTACTGGTGATCCAGCCTGCAACCCAGGCATTGCCCTTGACCAGAATCGAACCTGGGATCTGTTAGTCTGCTGGCTGACACACTATCTATAGAAGCCAATCAATCCCTCTTAATTGTTCCACAATATTTTCAATTTTGCACCCTTGCATAGTAAATTGTGATTATCCTCATTTTCTGCTCCATAGATTTTAGCCTTCCTTTTATGTAATCACTCACTATATTCCCACCCTGTATTCTGAGAAGTTTCATGAGCTCTACATTTCATTTTACTAATTTTCTCTCTAACTTTATTTAAAGTTTTCTCTAATTAAATCTGATTTTTAATCTATTGAGTTGTAACTTTTAATCATATTTATAATTGTACACTTTCCATCTGATTTCTTTCCTAAATATTCTATTCTTTCAATTGTGCTTATATTCCTTTTAAAATGCAGTTTTTATTTTTATTTATTTTATGCTCTCATTCAGATTGCCCTATGAATCCATGTTATGAGTGTGCTAACTCACCTATACATTATGTTGCTGACTCTCCTTTAAGTGGACTGTTCCCTTGGGTGATATGAAACTTTGTATTATAGGCTCATTTTCCAGAATGAGCTATTTTTATCATAGACCAATGCACCTGGGTTGTGGAAAGAACTCTAAAGAATGGCTTGCTGTGTGCTCAGCCAGCATGGCTCAGTGGTTGAGCATCAACCTATGAACCAGGAGGTCACAGTTTGATATCTGATCAGGTCACATACCCCAGTTGCAGGTTTGATCTCCAGTGTGGGGCATACTGGAGGCAGCCAATCAATGATTCTCTCTCATTATTGATTCCTCCCTCTCTCTCTCTCTCTCTCTCTCTCTCTCTCTCTCTCTCTCTCTCTCTCTCTCTCTCTCTCTCTCCCCCTGCCTCCTTTCCTTCCACTATAAAATCAATAATATCTGCAATTTTACCAAATATGCAGATTACACATCTTTTATTTTTTTGTTCCCTGTACTTAGACTCCATTCCAAAGCTGGGTGTAGGACTGTGGTTTTACTATAGGTTTTATTTATTTTTCTTTTCCCTACCATGAATTTTGCTGTGGCTTCCCTAGGTTGGTGGGTAGAATATTTTTTAGTTATTTTTCATGGAAGGAACTGCCATTTATGAAACCCAGCTTTATTCATGATTCTTGCTTTCAACTCCTGATCTCAGGCTCTTGCAAATTCAGGGCTTCTGCCTCTGTGCCAACGCTAAAACCCCAACTCCCAACCCCACATACATGTCCTACATCCATGTTCAAGGCCCCTCTTGGTTATTCCTGTGTCTACTCAGAACATTACCTCCCTAGCTTTTAGTTCCTACTTCATTTCTGGCACTTGAAGCATCCCCTGTCTTTCATTTGAATTTGATTCATTCTTATTCTCTCCCTTTCTCTCTCTCTCTCTCTCTCTCTCTCTCTCTCTCTCTCTCTCTCTCTCTCTCTCTTCTCTCTCTCTCCCCCCTTCTCTCTCCTCTTTCCATTTCTCTTTCCTTCATCCCTCTCTCTCTCCCTCCCTCTTTCCCTCTCTCACCCCTTCCCTCCAACACACACACACATATGCACATACACCATATGTGTGTATATCTTTTAGGTTTTCATATGTTATCCAAGATTTCTACATATATGAGTTAAAGGTGTTTGTAATTTTATAATAAGGGAGATACACAATGAAGCAATGTATCTGAATACAACTGTCTTGAACAAATTAGTGAACAAGTATTGTGATATTTTCTATATATTCCACATTGTATTGCTTTTAACTATCACTTTGGCTTTTTAAATATACTACACTATGTTCTCTAGGTAACTCTGAATTCATAACGGACATCCATTATGAATTCTGAATTTGCCCTACCCAGAAGCTCATCTATATTTGACAGTTTCAAGTGAATTCAGAGGTTGTAGTGCATACTTGGTTCCCTGGAAAACAGGCTAGCTTTATTTTGAGATAATATTGCAATTCTGATGAAGAACTATTTATTACTCCATTGAAGACATTAATTCTCCTAAAGTAAATAAACATTAAACGATAATTCCTAAGTGTTAACTGCAACTTTCTGTCTATCTTTACTACTCCCATTCTTTTTCCTAATGCAGGCCTGTCCCTCCTGCAAGCTTAGTACCTTCACTATTGGAAAGCCTTTTGTTTTCCAAAGGAAAGGCGAAGAGCAATAATAATTCTTTGCAAGACTTTGGCAACAATGTTATGTCAGAAACACCCACTTTACTGGTAAACAGAAACTATAGCTTTCACTGTAAAATATTATAATTACACAGTGCAGCAATATCTCTGTGCTTTTTATCAGGGAGGAAATCAATAATACAGAGTACAATTCTCTGTTGCACTAGAGCAGACATAGAGGGCAGATGAAAAAGAGTCTATTGACTTAATAGGGGCTGTTACTATAGCAAAGCGGAATTGTAAAAGAAAATAGATTTTTAACTGATTTTAATCCAAACACCCAAGTGATTCAGTCTAATAAGAGATTTGATAAAAAAAAACCAAAACAAAACAAAAAACAGAAACAAACAACATCAACAAAAAAACCCCTCTCTTGTAGTTTTGTTCCCTTTCCTATTTACATACACCCTCCATGCCATCATTATTGGCAAGTATCCAATCATAAGAAACAATTCCATTAATGCTGGAAGAAATAAACTAGGTGTTAAGGGAATGCTATGTCCTGAAAGTATTAATTAGAATATTTCATGTTTGTATCTGAAAAATGTCATAATTTAGAATGTGCCATTTTGTATAACTAATAAAAGGCCCAGTGTTCCATCTTGCGGCTTTGTAATTCTTGTTAAATAGGTTGCATTGGGAAATTTTAAATATGCACAGTGGAAGCAGCAGGCAATTAAATCGCCCAGAGTTGAAATATAATATTGAGTCAGGGAGAGAAGGAGGAAAGAAGGGAGGGAGGGAGGGAGGGAGGGGGGGAGAGAAAGAGAGAGAGAGAGAGACAGAGAGAGAGAGAGAGAACAACCTCAATTTTTGCTGTGTTTGATCACATGAATCAGTTTGTCAAACACTAAAGGAAGAATAGTAAATCATTAAAATGCTACAAGAAGAACTCGTGTGACGTATGTTTTTTATTTTAATCCTCACTCAAACCAGGCCTAGAGGAACGAAGCCTGCATGTCTGGATAAATGGTTAGTAAAACAGCTGTGTTACTTTCCTTCCTCATTTCGGGTAAAAACTTAGTGAGATGGAGCCCCCAACCATAACCAGAAGCTGTACTTTTTACATTCAGCAGCAGCCCATTTTCAAAGAATGTAACCTACCATAGACAGAGAAATAAGAGGCCTATTGGATTTTTATTCTGTGTCAGCAACATAATGACATATTTCTATTTTAAGTAAGGTTTCTTTTTAAAAGGTCCCTGTGTGTATAGATTCTGGAAGGTAAACAGGATGTCATAAAAATGGTAAAAAATAAAATATTTTATTCAGAAAAACTTCTATATAGATACATTTGGTTATTTTGATTCTGTAAGTAATTTGTAATGTATTCTAAGAAATGTCAACATTTGCCTTCCTTTAGTTTGAGACATAAAGACATTGTTTGATCTATTCCTCTGTATGGATGTAAATGCAGAACAAATCATCATATCTTGATTCATGGTCATGAAAGAGGTGATACATTTTGTCTATCTAAAGGCTCCTTAATAAAAAGGTAAGACTTTGTAGGTATGGAAATCAAACACCCATCTCATTAAGAAAACCTAAGGAATGAAGCCATGAGAAATGGGGGCTATTTAGCTTAAAGCACTCATAGTATCCGTAAGCCAATCTTCTATGCCGATTTTAAAACTGATGTTTTATTAACATAATTTCCTTTCAAAAACCATAATTTCTAACAAAACCCAGCATTTTCAAGGAGCTGTGAGATGTTCCCATTAAGTATGTGTAAATCGGTTAATCTACCTGCAGAAATATTTCCTGCCTTTATATATATTACATATCCCAGGGACCTTTGTTCAGTCACAGTCATGGGTTAGAAATAAATAGCTTATTTGTTGGAAGTCATGTGACTCTGTGAGGAGGTTAGGGTGCCCTTTTGTGCGCACTCACAACACCCAGTAGTGGTTTCTGGGTCTGGACAGAATGGCAGCCCCTGTATGGCCATGTGAGCAAATCACACTCTGTCACTTGTTAATTGGACACAGTTATTCCTTTTGGTTCCTGGGAGTCTACCCTTTTCAACTTGGGAAGGTAACTAGTATATTATTGAAGTTTTTGTTGTTCAAATAAGTTTTAATTTCTAATATTTCCTGCAAATGATTCCAAGCGGTTAAATCTCAGTGTGCCCTTTGCCGACACAGACTTACTCTGCATGCAAAGCCCATCAGTGCAGTTCTTGGATTGCAAGACCAGCCCATCGCAGTCCTTGCCTCCGTTCTTGGGGGCTGGCGCTGTGCACTCCCTCCTGCGCCAGTGTGTGCACTCCGTCCCACAGGTAGACCACTTGCTCCAGGAGGTCCACCTGCCATCCACTGCCACAGAGAAAACCCAGCGTCAGGTCAAAGGGACAGGAGCTTTGGAGGGCAGAGGGGAGGGGAGCTGAGCTCAACAAATGCCCCGTGGAGTGCTCTGTTTCAGCTGGGGACGTGGAGCGTGCTCTGCACACATCTGCGGGGCTCTGTGAACTCCCCTGTGAGCTGTGTGACTGTTTCCTCAGGGACCACGCAAGGGGACATAAAGGGACACACAGAACCAGAATTGTCACCAAAGCTATATAAAAGTAAGTCATGGTGGTGCCCCTTTTTCTATCAAATGGTTAAATTAACTTCTGGCTTTTGTGTTGAAAATTAGGGGGCTTCTTTTCGGACCCCAAATTCCTTTATGCATAGTGTCATCTGAGGAATGCAGTAAATCCATGTGGGAGAATGGTTGACAGAGTGGGGGAAGAAATCTCTCTGTGTACCTATTCTTCCATCCATTCATCTATCCATCCATTTATCAATAATCAATATCTATCTATCTATCTATCTATCTATCTATCTATCTACCTACCTACCTATCCATCTATCATCTATCTATCATCTATTAATGTCCTATATACTCTTTTTATTTTTTTCATCTGGGCTAATTGGTTTTCTTGATGTCTTCAATGCCTTTTTAAAAGACATTTTTTCATTTTTTATTTGATGATTCCAGTCCATAATTTCATGATATATCCATTTCTATTTTAATTAAAAATATATTTAGTCATTTCAAATTTTCTGCCATAATTCAGTAATTTAGAATTGATTCCCTTTCTTCCAATTTTTGGTGGCTGCGTTGGCAGTAATTTCAATGATAATGAGCTGAGATATCTCTATTTTAAAAATAATTTCCATTCCTAAGTTTAAAAATTATGTAGTAAATTTATTGAACATCTAATATACATAGCATTTTATACCTGCATATTGATAGAAATTATATTAATTTTAATAGTTTACTATATGATTTTATATTCAAATTATTGTGTAAACATATTATGCATATGTATAGAGATATACACATACCCACATGAAAAACTGATGAAACCATTAATACTTTAATGGTACAGAGTTGTCTATATAAGCAGCACCTAGCTATCTGAAGAAAAGGCATTGCTTTGACCTAAACCAGTGGTCAACAAACTCATTAGTCAACAGAGCCATTTATCAATGATACAACTATTGATATTTCTTTTGAGAGCCAATTTTTAAAAGTTTTAACTCTTCTAATGTCACTTCTTCAAAATACACTCGCCCAGGCCGTGGTATTTTGTGGAAGAGCCATGCTCAAGGGGCCAAAGAGCCACCTGTGGCTCGCGAGCCACAGTTTGCTGACCACGGACCTAGACCATCCCAAATTACACACTCACACATTTCTATTTCAACTCAAAATGCTCAGTGCATTTTTAATTGTGGGAGTCAACATCTAGGTAAAATATTGAGGAGTACAAGATAAAATCCTGAAATTATAAGCCTAGCTAGGTGTTAAAATTTGTTCCATAAATAAAAGCTCTCAAATAGCTCAGTGTAGATTACTATTTTGATATTTGGAAATCAACACAGGAACATAAAATATAGATTGTTTTTATTTCAGTTCACTTCTTCAACTCATCTCTCCAAAAATTTGTACTAAAGCATAAACCAAACAAAAACCAGGCAAAATAAAGGAAAGTCAAAAGACTGTAAACAATGAAATTAACAATATAATTGCTACCTCAATGAAGTGCACTAACTTTATGGATTATTTCAAAATAACTCTAGCTAAACTTTTCAACTTATTGATTAGAGCAGTGTTTCCCAACCTTCTCTCATGATGAGAATCACCTGGTGGAGTTGTTAAAACACAGATTACTGAATCCCAACTAAGAAGTGCTAAACTAGAATTTTTGAGAACATATAGGTAAAATTGCATACCTAACTTAGTGCTCTGTATATAAAATCTGTCTTAGAGCACTAGTTAAGTATACAGTTTTACCTATATGTTCCCAAAAATTCTAGTTTAGCACTTCTTAGTTGGGATTCAGGAATCTGTGTTTTAACAACTCCACCAGGTGATTCTCATCATGAGAGAAGGTTGGGAAACACTGGATTAGAGTTTAGGGAGTTTTGGTTTTAGCGGATAATAGCATCAGTTACCTGGGGATAAGAGCAGGTGACAATATAAAATAGCATAGAGAGACGCTCAGAGGCAGCGGGATGCAATCTGGGCATAGGAACTACTGCACATTACTCACAAAACAGGTGGCCAACCTGTACAGGTAATAAAGTATTGACTGCGTTGTATTTTCAAAATCCATTAGCTCATGTGTCACAAAGCTTAGACTTCCTTTTCATTCAGCCCAAATGTTTTATTTGCTCTTGCCCAGAAACTGACACCAAATATCAAATATTTCCTTCTAAACATTATCTGAATTTTAGTTCCAATTAGTTCCCATGGTTTTCTGGAGATCAAGGGTTGTTGTTTTTCTAAAATGTGTGGCTTTCAGTGGTGTTCAAATCTCTTGAATTATAGAACCTGCAATCTTGGCTCCAGCAGTTTTGTTTAGAGAGGGATGCTGTTGGTGAGTGTTTAATCTCCCGTTTTATATTATTTTTCATGGCTAGGTAATAAAGTTAAGTATTCTTTTGGGGGAAAATATTTGATTTCCTAGCAATGTAAGCACTGAATGGGATGATGCATTTAAATAATGTTTATGACACATGCAGGTCAAGGATAAGGCTTTGAGTAGTTCTCCTAAAATGTATCTCTGGAATGGGAGGAGATATTTAGAATGAGAGCGCACTTATTTACCTGGGCACAACGTGGTACAGGCTATTTTCTGCAAGCTCTGCCCTTCGCAGAAGGCACCGCCGTTGAGGGGTGCTGGGTTGGTGCAGGTCCTCGTGCGTTTCTGATACCCCCGTCCACAGCGGCTGTTACACACAGACCACTCTGTCCAGGTGGACCAGCCACCGTTTACTGGGAGGAGGCAAACAATAACATGTGGATTACATGTTTGTCCGTGCACACTCAGACACACAAAAGACATACAACACATTGACACAAAGTTATTCCCCAAGGTGTTATAAAAAAAAATGTCTAAAATTCAAAGCTAGAAGAGACCACAGACTTCTTATCATTCTAAGTTTTTTCACAGAACTGAAGAATCTAAGCACAGAGATAAAAAACAAACATCTCCCCACCGCCCCCCCAAAAATGAATTGCCAGCATTTACTCACCTACCCTGGAAAGCAATAGGATTGTGTTCTCTTTTCTTTGGCCATTGTTCTTTTTAAAACAAAATACATTCCCTTACCTAGTCAAGCTCTAAAAATTACTTTTGACAGCTTATCTCAAATAATAAATGTTTACATCCTTATGCCAAGGCTGTAAGTGGATCTGAAACATGGGAGCTGCATACAATCATTCCGTCTTGTCTTAATATCAGATGATTGATTACTTTTCTTTAGCATATATAAACTTTGCAACCTTAAGGATTTTTCGTCAGTTTTAGTGAGTAACCAACTGAACCAGGTCAAAAAAATAAAATCTTACATTGCTGTTTGTTGTTTTTTTTTTTTTTTTTACTAATTGAGTAGCTATTCGACTGAATTGGAAATTAGTTTATGTAATTGACATGAACACTTGTCTATTCTAATAAAAGAGTAATATGCTCATTAGACTGGGAGACCGGATATCTTCCTAGAGTCTGACTTCCTTCCAGGACAAAGCCATAGTGGTGGGGGCTGAGGCAGTTAAGGGCAATTAGACCAGCAGGGGAGGGCAGTTGGGGGCCATGAGGCTGGCAGGGGAGCAGTTTAGGCAGTGATCAGGCCAGCAGGCAGGCAAGCAGTTAGGAGCCAGCAGTCCCAAATTGTAGGAGGGATGTCCGACTGCCATTTTAGGCCCCATCCCCCGAGGGGTCCCAGATTGGAGAGGATGCAGGCCAAGCTGAGGGGATCACCCCCTCCCCCCCACCATGCACGAACTTCATGCACCTGGCCTCTGATTTTGTATGGTGTTTGAGGGAGATATCATTATAGATAAGATTATGAAGCCTGCCCTCTTATACTCTGCTCATTATTTACCTTGGGGATCTACTCTGGAAAATACTCCTCACTATGAGTGCCCTGATGGAGCATGTAAAGCAAGTTTCAGGACGTTAACATTGCTCTAATGTGTAGGGGCATATCAACTCCAGTTTACCTGGGGTTTTGCAATCATTGGACTGAGCCAAGGCTCACAAAATAGGAAACAAACTGCTTTAAGCTTCTTCTCTCCAAATTTACTCTGTATCTCGGTGGCCCAGGGTAGGGAGAGAGGAGGGCTCAGGAAAGCAGCTGACAGTTAGGTAGATTTCCTTCATTTTCTCATAAACTGACTGACAAAGGGCTAGGACTTTCCAAGACCAGTCTTTCCACGAGCATCAAAGAAGCAGCGAAACCTCACTGCCTACGTGAGCAGCACAAGGAGACCGGCCGTGGGGATTGCCAAGGGGCTTCTCATCTGATGTTTGGCAATTAAGATGAAATCTGCACCTTGACAGGAACTAGATCGAGACCCCCAAAAGCTCACTCACCATAGACGATGACAGTGGCCGTTGTGCTTTTTCTCTTGGCAACGATGTTTTTGGCGACACATGTGTAGTTTGCGGTGTCTGAGAGGCGGGCCTGCTTGATGATGAGGTTGTGATCAATAGTAATATAAAAATTCCGGTCTTCAACTGGGTCAATGATGTCTTCATTTTTCAACCATTCCACCTAAAGAGGCACAAGAGAAATAGGTAATCCCCCAGTCTGTATCCCCGCACGGGTGCCTGTCCTAATTTTGGCTTTGCAACCCGTATAGCATTGCTCTGAACTCGGAACTTGTGCAAACCGGGAGGAAGTAACTTTGGGAGGTCATGTGAAGTATCACTCACCTGCCAGGCATGCTGATTCTGTCTGTGCTGCGGTATTCTCAAATGTCAATGAACCCACTGGGAAATGCAGTGCTCAGATTGTTTTCACTTTGCCCCGAAGGCAGGAACAGGGAAGGTGCCGCTGCCAAGCTCAGAACCCAATCAAAAATAATAGGCGACGCATTTCCAATGGAACTCAACCCTTTCGCAATTTGATTTGTTTACTTGTGGCAACCGACCTGCAGCTTTTCGGGGGAGAGTGTAAGGACGACGTGCAAAGCTCAAGAGGCAGCTTCCACATGTAGCTCTAATGAAACAACATTTGGATGATTTCCGCGCAGCCCTCGCTGAAACATATGGACTAGATTTCCCTGAAAATTCATTCCCTTTAAAATGCTGTAAACACATATTTTGAGATGCATCTGCGCCAAAATAGTTGGGGAGGAAAAAAGATTTTCTACCAACTCTCAATATAATTCAAATAGCATGGAAGTCAGACTCAAATCTCTCCTTTTGTGTACCACTAGCAGCAAATCTTTTGCTCAAGGTTTGCTTCTGGGGGACCTGATCGCCGGCATGACTGTCCAAAACTAGTAAACTAATCATTTTCTATGCAATTAATACCAACTGAGCAACAGCGATGTTATCCCTGCAGAATGAAAAGAGGGAGCTGCATCTGTATAAGCGGCCCTCTGAGGGAGACACCATTTCTTGTCTTGTAAATCGCTTATTTTCCCCACCCTACCACCTTCCCTCATGTTCAGGTTTTTCCACAAAGCAAAACAACATTGATATTTACCACATTTAAACTTTCCTTTAGCATTAGTGCGGATGTGAATACAGGTAACCTTTAGTGGTAGGGAGTCAATAGTGTTGCCATTTTCAAAATCTTAAGCAGCTTCTCTAGCACCACAGGCGGTCTGGAAATTAATCTCTAAGTCTGTCAGTGGGCTCAACAATGCAAAGCTCTAAATTAAATCTAACCCGGGGACTCTAAGATAATGCTCCTCTAATCCGTAGAAGAGAGGCTACAATTTAAAGAGAAAAACAAAAACCAACAACAATCCTAAAAAAAAAAAAAAGGTGTGAGAAAATAGATAAGAGCAAGTACTTGTAAGAATGTACATTTTGAAATAGGTAACTATTCTTGTTGTTTACAGTAATGGAAGTGAGAATGAGAACAGAATCCATTAAAACAGTGGAATTTTAAAGCATGCCTTTTGCCCTCACATACAGACTGTACATTCAATCAGGGCCATCCTTGGAGATGCATATTTGATCAGATGCTCATACTCATTTGACCTGTATTTTCTCACATTTGGCCTGTGTGTGTGGTAATGTGATCCTGCTAGAAGTGCAAGGGGAAGGTAGCAAAAGTCATAGTGTCAGAAATCAACTTGGGAGTCATTGGAAGCTTACATTAATATTTTCATCTAATCATTGCCTAGGTTATCAATGCATTTTAAGAAAGCTTTCCACGTCTAAAAGGCACGCTGGAGTTCCCCTGAGCTGGTCTTGGATCCAGGTCTGGGTTCCCTCCTACTGATGTGTGTCTGTGTCTGTCTGTCCTCTGTGTGCTTTACTTCCAAGGACCCATTCCTGCTACTGTGTTCTGAAGGACAGCCATCAGGCTCCTGGGCTCTTTGCCTGCAAGTGCCTAGAGGTTCCCCGCTCCCCCACTCTACCCTACCCAATTTCTCCCCCTGAATGTCTTACAGAGTGGGGGGGGGGGGAACCTCAGGAAATTGGCTAATCCCAGTTGGAATCTAAGCTTTTACTCTCCGGAGTTCTCCTTGCAGGGTTAGGCTGAAACTATTTTCTTGAGCCTTCACCAGAATTCACATTTTTTTCTGGTATTCTCCTTTTCTCTCCTTGCTCTATCTCTGAAGCTGCCCTGGGAGTGCTCCCATAAAAACCACTTGCATTCAAACCTTTGCCTTGTGACTTGTATGCATACATATAAGCCTAACCAATGGGCACAGACAACAGGGGGATGAGGGCGTGAGTGGGGGGGAGGTAAGGGGTAATGGGGGAATAAGGACACATATGTAACACCTAAATAAATATAGAAATAAGAAAATACCTCTTTCACGACTTTGCATGTAAAAAAATAAAATAAAAAATAAACAACAACAACAAACCCTTTGCCTCGTGATTTGTTTCTGGAGAATCTTCCTTAAGTCATTACTATTCAAAACCATGGTTTCCTCTATGCATGTAATATCCATTACAATAGTATCATTATCCTAGTCATAAACGACATAAAGAATCGCAAGGGATATTGCGAACCACTTTGTAATGGAAGAGTTTATTACATGGAGGGAAGAGAGCAATTGGAATAGTTGACAAGAGATTTAAAAAGACTTACATGATTATTACATAAAGGGTATATGGCCTTTACTTTCTTATATAATATTAGAAGCCCAGTGCACAAAATTCGTGCATGGGGGGATGTGTCTTTCAGCCCAGTGTGCATCCTCTCCAATCTGGGACCCCTTGAGAGATGTCTGACTGCTCTCTCACAATCCAGGACTGCTGGCTACCAACTGCTCGCCTACCTGCCTTCCTGATTGCCATTAACCACTTCTGCCTGCCAGCTTGATCACCCTCTAAACACTCCCATGCCAGTCTGATTGATGTCTAACTGCTCCCCTGCCAGCCTGTTTGTCCCCAACTTCACTCCTCTTCCTGTCTGGTCACCCCTAACTGCCCTCTCCTGCAGGCTTGATTGTCCCCAACTGCCCTCCCTTGCAGGCCTGGTCCCTCCCAACTATCCTCCAGTGTTAGCCATCTTGTGTGGCCATCTCGTGTCCCCATATGAGGGCAGTCATCTTTGACCACACGGGGGCAGCAATCTTCTGTGTTGGAGTGATGGTCAATTTGCATATTACTCTTTTATTAGATAGGATATAAGCCTGTTACATGGGAATAGGCCAGCTGGTTTGCCCTGAAGGATGTCCAGGATCAGGGTAGAGTTTCCCTTGGGGCATGGAGCAGGCTGGGTGTGGAGCCTATGGTGTTTGTAGGCTGGCCATGCCCACTGGCGACCCAAGCAGAGGCCCCGGTATCTGGGATTTATTTATCTTCTATAATTGAAACTTTGTAGCCTTGAGTGGAGGCCTGCGCCCTCCAGGGCAGGTGGAAAGCTTGGTTTTCTCCATTGCCAGGGGCAACCCAAGCCTCCTGCTCTTCCTATGGCTGCAGCCATCTTGGTTGGGTTAATTTGCATACTTGCTCCTGATTGGCTTGTGAGCATGGCTTGTGGGTGTAGCAGAGGTACTGTCAATTTGCATATTACTATTTTATTAGATAGAATATGGCTGCCTGTGTCTTTCTTACCAATTTTTGAAAGGTGAATATGGCCTGAGCCCTGAGGACCCCTGAGGAGTCCCGGTATTGCTTGGGCGGGGGGAGGGGGTACTGCCCTTCTCCCTGAACTCTGACTTTAATCAGAGAAGCTCATCTTTGATCTGTTTTCCACACTGGGCTCATTTGTATGCCTTTGTTTGCAGAAATGAAGGGTTGTACTGGTATAAAATATCTGTAGAAATGCAGAGGGGAGCTCAGGACTTCTCTGGCTTCTAATAAGACCCTTTCTCTTCATTCTGCACTTCTCAGTGTTCCCAGTCATGCCACATGTCCTGCTGTAAGGACATCATCTGCACAAGGAGCTCAGGTCCAGTCTACAGGTCATCGCTCCCTCCTGTACTAAATCCTCATCCTGTCTACACATCCCTATCACTCCTCCTCCAAAACCCCCAAAGCCTTTCCATCTGGCTTTGGAGTAGTAAAATACTCCAAAATTTCCATTTCTTTTCAGATGGTTTTCTTCACTTTCCTCTCACTAACACACTGTTAATGATGCTACTGTTCTTCTAGACTCAACTCAAATGTGGGCTGTCTCCCAGATCAACCCACCACTGCACCTGGGGCTCCCGTGAGTGTCCTCCTGCTTCTGCATTGTCTATTCCAGACTGTTCTGGCCAAACACCTTTGCTCTGCATCTCATGCCATCGATTATGTCACCCAATTCCCATATTTTTGAATCTCATTTACCTACCTCTGGGTTCATAATCATTTTATCCAGCACAACTTCTGTCATCATTTCTGATGATTTTAATAACCAGAAGATGACATTTTCAGCATCTTGGCCCATCAGCCTATAACCCTCTCTCCTGGGATGACCTCAATGGCTAAGTCAACTACACTCACAGCCACAGATTCCAGGACAGAGGTTGTGAATCCTGACCACTGTAGAATAAATTCTAAATCCAACCCAGAGACACTCTTATTCACTGGTCAAGGCGAGTTGAACAAGAGTATTTTTCAAACTCCCCAGGGTGCTGTGGTTTGCTGCCAGGGTTGAGTAATACCACACTGGACCATTGTTTTTCAAATGAGATCATGAACCAAAAGTATCTATGTTACCTGGAAATTTGATAGAAATACAGAATCCCAGGCCCTGTCCTCCTTGACTTGATTCAAAATGTAAATCATAATACCACCAGGGAATTTATATGCACATTAAAGTTTGAGCAGAACTGGCCTGGCTCTTGTCTTTATCACTAATTGCAAACCTTTATAAATACAGTTTCAATATCTTCTCTTTTCACTATTTTCTGTCTTTCCTGGTTCTTCTCACTAGGACTCCTATCTTAACAAACCTGCACCAGGACCTACAAGCTATTGAACTTATCGACTTTATTCCTCCCCGCCTCATGTTCCCTATTCCTGTTTATCAAATATACATTTCTGACTTTTTCTACAATCCCTTGAATTATACCCTCAAGTATCTCATTCCTTTTTCACTGCAAGGTGCTCACTTGCTTGCTCTTCCCCTACCTACACTATTTATCCTTGCAGTGGAAAATGACTGTGGGCGAATCTTAATGTCATGATAACAGAACTCAAGTGGGCTCTTAGTTCTGCCAAAATAATCACACTCTATTTCTACTTTCTGTTCACTGTCCTGCACTCCTAGACAGCTATTTCACACCTTCTCCCCTCCCCTTAAACACTACTTCCCCCTCTATCAACACTTTCAGCTGATGACCAAGTTTCTGCATTGCTAAGAACACTGACAATCACAGCTTACAAACCTCCTGCCACCTGCCTAGCCACCTCAGCTCTGCACTGTGCTCCAGTCACCTCGCATGTGCACTCTGCATCCCATCGCCTTCTCTTATTTAAGGGTGAGCCCAACAATTCCCTTCTCTCTCTTTCTTAAACCATTCATTTTCCCTCTCCACTGAGTCAATTCCATTAGCATTCAGACATGCAGTTATTTCCACAATGTGAAACAGAATCGCTCCCACTCCTTTCTGCCCGTTACCCCCACATTTTTCTGCTCACCTCACACAATGCTGTGGAAGAGTTGTTTGTATTCACTTTCTCCAATTCCTTTCCTCTTCACTGCTACTGAATCTACTCTAATCCGCTCCACCATGTCACAGCACTGCTCTTTCCAAAGTCATCCATTACTTTCACTGTGTTAGACGTGCTGATGAGGGCTCAGTGCTCTCCGTACTTGGCTCAGCAGCAGCGTTTGACCTGGTTGGTCCGTCTCTCTTCACTTGCTTTCTGGGGACATGGCACTTTCCTGGTGTTTCTCCCATCTCATCGCATCTCCCATGGCTTTCTGGGGCTGAGGACTGTTCCCTGAGTGGACTCCAGCCTTGGAGTCCTTACACTAGAACTTGGACCTCTTCTTTTTTCTATTTTCTATCCATAGTTACTTCCTTGATGAATTCATCCAGTCCCATGCAGACAACTGCTAAATTTATCTCTAGTTCAGACCCCACCTCTGAACTGCAGACTCATTTTTCAACTGCTGTCTTGCAACTCCACTTGGTTGTCCAATAACACCCTTCTGAACTGCACTTCCAAACCTCCTCCCCCCCACAGCCTTACTTAGCTCAGTGCCAACTCCTTCCTTCCAGTTACTTAAGACAAAACTTCAGACTTGGCCTTGACTCCTTTCTTCCTCTCCCTTTGCCCATTTAACATTGATCAGTTGCCTCCTGTATGTGCCCTGACTGAGAATCAAACCCACAACCTTTTGATGTATGGGACAATGCTCCAACCAATTGAGCCACCTGGCCGGGGCTTGGTCTGCTCTTCATTATTGTTATATTCCTGAGGCCTGGAACTGGCATATAGTGGGTGCTTAATTAGTGTGGCCAAATGTATGAACAAGACATGCAGTGGGATCAAGTCTGTTTAGGCACATACATTTTTAAGTCCTATCAACTTGGTGCTTTAACTGTCAAAAGTAATATTAAACTTATTTTAAACACCCTTTCTCAGTAAATTCTGCTTCAGATTAAGGACACACATCTCCACTGCCTGAAGAAAATTCCTATAGAGCTGGCTTGGATTCCAAGTGGACTCTGGAGAAATCATGAGGTAGAATAGGGCCTCTGTCGTTATGCTGGGAAACCCCCATGTTTTCCTGCCATTTATAAATCTAAAGTGTTCTGTGGCCAGCCTGTGTTAGCTCAGGTGTCTTTGAAAGTGGCAGACCTCTCTAGACCATGTGATATCTATGTGCTTGCTGGGGGGAAAAGCAGTGTTTGAGTCGTTATTACCGAATTTCCCATAGTAAACACAGAACCTAGGTGCGCATAGTAAGCCTGAGCCTACAACACAGCTTCCCAAGAATTTTGATTTTCAACAAAGAGTTAGGCATCTTGTGATGCTAATATTCCACAAAAATTGCATACCTACTATATATCAGGCATTGTGTCAAGCTCAGGGGGACAAAGAGAAAAATCAGGTATGTGCTTGCTTCCTGGAGCTCTGGGTAAAAAAACAAAGCTATAAACAGTGCAATAGAGAAACCACATATGCATGTGCTAGGGGAAAGCAAACTGGGGTTCCAGTAATGTCGGGAGAGCAGGAAATGTCTGAAGTACTTTCTGAGGGCTGAAATTAAGCTTATTGGGAAGGCAAAGAGGGAAGTGGAGGATGAAGAGGACATATGAGGAAGCGGACACAGCAGGTTTTCTGGCACAGGCGTGCAGAATCTTGGGAATCTGGGCCCTCGAAAGTTGGGTGCAAACTGCAGTCAGGGGGAGTGGAGCGAGGGTGAAGTTGCTTTCAGGAAATCAATACAGAGGCTCCAACGCCCTTCGCACATCTGGTCTTTAACTATAGCTGCTGCAACCCAGAGAAGCGTTTAAAGCGAGGAAGCATAATGACACTGATTTAAAAGTTATTGGTTTAGGGGGCAATGAGGGGTAGAAAGGAAAGCTGGAGACTAGTTCTAAGACCCGTGAAGAGAGAATTAAGGATGTAGTGGGAAGACTCCGGAAAAAGAAAGAGTTCAAAAAGTGATTTGATTGGACAAGCGATGGGGCAGAAGAGTTGATTGTATGTGGAAAGGAGAGTGCAAGAGGGACCCATCTCCAGTTTCTGGTTTGGGCACCTATGTGTGGGTCACAGATAAGGGAAGCAAAAATGATTTGAGGACAGAAAAGATAATGATGTGTTCAGATTTGGCTACAATTGCAAGAAATCCAGGTAGCTCAGCATGATTTCAACAACAGCTAATTTGCTCAAAATTCCCATTGTTTCCATGAACAGAGTGATTGTTTTCTCTCTCATGAACTATTAAAACAATGACTACAACAAAACCTGGAAGACTTATGCTTCTCTTAAATCATCTCTATCTTTGCACTAAGATGTAACTGAATGTGGGCATTGATAAAAAATAATTTATTCCCATTGGGTTTAGACTAAAATGATAAAGTGTTCAGTGAAAATTTGAGGGAGAGTGTGTGGAAGGGAAAATGATGTGTGAGGAAAATTCTGTTTATTGTATAAGGGACTGTCTGAATCAGCAAAAGGAATCCATATAAGAGCTTTATAATATACTAGAGGCCCAGTGCACAAAATTCATTCAAGAAGGAAGGATGTCCCTCAGCCCATCCTGTACCCTCTCCAATCTGGGATCCCTCTAGGAATGCGACAGCCCATTTAGGCCCGATCCTACTGGGCTTCTCACAATCCAGGACAGCTGGCTCCCAACTGCTTGCTTGCCTGCCTTCCTGATTGCCCCTAACCGCTTCTGCCTGACAGCCTGATCACCCCCTAATGGCTCCCCTGCCAGCCTGATTGATGCCTGCCTGCTTAACTGCAGGCAGTTTGCCCCTAACTGCCCTCCCCTACAGGATTAGTCCCCCACAACCACTTTCTCCTGCAGGCCTGGGTCCCCCTCCCCCCAACTGCCCTTCCCTGCAGGCCTGGTCACCCCCAACTTCCCTCCTCTGCCAGCCTGATAACCCCTAATTGCCCTCCCCTGAAGGCTTGATCGCCTCCAACTTCCCTCCCTTGCAGGCCTGGTCCCTCCCAACTACCTTCCCCTGCTGGCCATCTTGTGCCGGCCATCTTGTGTCCACATGGGGGCAGGATCTTTGACCACATAGGGGCAGCCACCTTGTGTGTTGTAGTGATAGTCAATCTACACATTACTCTTTTATTAGATAGGATAGAGACCTGGTGCATGGGTGGGGGCTGGCTGGTTTGCCCTGAAGGGTGTCCCGGATCAAGGTGGAGATTTCCTTGGGGCGTGGAGTGGCCTGGGTGAGGGGCCTGTGATGGTTTACAGGCTGGCCATGCCCTACCAGCAACCCAAGTGGGATTTATTTATCTTCTATAACTGAAACTTTGTAGCCTTGAGTGGAGGCCAGGGCTGGCCAGGATGTGCGGAAAGCTTGGCTTCTTCCATTGCCTGGGAAACCTAAGCCTTCTGCTCACTCTGTGGCCACAGCCATCTTGGTTGGGGTTAATTTGCATACTTGCTCCTGATTGGCTGGTGGGCATGGCTTATGGGTACAGGGGAGTGATGGTTAATTTGCATATTACTCTTTTATTAGATAGGATTCTTTTATTTAAAAAGAGTTGTGGCCTGGTGCACAAAATTTGTGCACATTAACAGGGAATTAATGAGAGAAAATATTTTAATATTGCTATTTGCCCTTTTTCTATAACAGAAGTGTCAGAGATGAAAAAAAAAATTAGTAAAATATGTATAAAAATCTTCCTCCTGTCAGAGTCTGGGGTACGCTGTGGGACCTGCCCATGCGCATGTGCCTCAAAATCATGTGAGACCCAGACCCGGCTGGCCCCACCCCCATCAAGCCCCGCCAGGTGGGGGGGCATAGGCTCATGTCCCCTTGCCTGGCGCCAGGTGGGGGGGCCCATCCTCAAGTCCCCTGCTCCTGCCTAGCCATGCATTCTCAGGTCTCTGCTGATTGCTTATTATAGGAACCCTGCCTTTGCTGTGGGCACAGCCATCTTGTAATGGTGTGAGGGTTAATTTGCAAATTATCTCTTTATCATATAAGATATCCTTTTTATGCAGTGTCTTCAAAATCCAACACTGCCAGAAAAAGTGACAGTCTTCCATTTGAAGACAATTTCATAGTAAGTTTCCCACATAAACTCTAAGTAAAATCCCAAGAAACAGTAGAGTATCTTTCATCATGCTAGAATTTTATTGTATTAAATAGTAATCAATTACATTGTTGCAATGCTGTTTATTTGTAAACTAATCTCAGTTACTCAAGGGTCAGCAATTCGGCCTCACCTCTGAATTCAGTCAGTTCATATTTCAGTCATTTCAATTCTTCTCTTTGTTTTCACTTAGACTTTGCTTCCTCTCATCCTTCCCATTTCACAAACCATCTGACTTACTCTTGGGAGAAGTCTTTCTGAGTTAGGAGTTATTTTTTGCTTTGCATAAAACATTCAAGAAGAGATAAAAAATAGGTTGGAGTTCAGAAGACAATAAGAGGTTTTGCCCATAACTCACTGCCAGGCTTGCAAAGAGGCAAAGTGCTGTTTCTGTCTTGGCTCAGTAATTGCAGTCTTTTCAATAATGTGGGGCATATTTGAATTAGTTGATTCAAGTGTTTATAAACTCATGAGGTTTTATTAATAGGTAATACAATAGATACAAGGAAAGTTTAGGATGTCCTATTTGTATATCCTGTTGTTATGTTCTGTTGATTAATCGCATTATATGTAATAGGGAATCTTACTTTAAGAAGCAGTTTCTACAGCACCAGCTAAGAGGGCTGCTCTCTGGCCAGCCTGCCTGAGTTCAACACTGACCTCCACCATTTCTTTTCCTCTCCTGGGAAAGTTGCTTATCTCCCACTATAGGTCTAATGCACAAAATGTGTGCAAGAGGCTTGGCCCTCGAAGCCTCTGCTTCATCCAGAAGGACATCCAGATGGATGTTAGGAAGGTTGTTAGGCTGTCCAGTCTACTTAGCATATTACACTTTTATTATTATAAACCAGTGGCCCAGTGCACGAAATTCATGCATAGAATGGTGGTTTCCCCTCAGCCTAGCATGCACCCTCTCCAATCGAGTACTCCTTGGGGGATGTCCAACTGCTGGTTTGGGCCAGATTCCAGTCCTACATCCCTCTCACAATCTGGGACCATTGGCTCCTAACCACTCACTTGCCTGCTTGCCTGATCACTCCAAACTGCCTCTGCCTGCCTGTCTAATTGCCCCTAGCCCCTCTCTCTGCCTGCCTGATCACCTCTAACATCTCTGCCTGCCTGCCTGTACACCCCTCACTGCCTCTGCCTGCCTGCCTGATCATCCTTAACTGTCTTCCCCTGCCAACCTGATCTCGTCCCCAACTGCTCTCCTCTGCTGGCCTGATTTTGCCCCCAACTGCTTCTGCTTGCCTGATCACCCTTAAATGCCCTCCCCTGCCAGCCTGACCTCACCCCCAACTGCCCTCCCCTGCTGGCCTGGTTGCCCCCAACTAAATATTTATAATAAAACCAGACATAATATATTTTCTCATTATTTAATTTTATGGTAACATTTAGGTACCAACTTAAAATATTACATATTTTATATATCTATACATATAAAGAGGTAATATGCTAATTGTCTGTTATGGTGTCCCAGTAATGACCAATTTACATATTGAAAGACCAGCAGGAGGCTGAGCATGCAGCAGGGGGCAGGCGGTCTGAGTCCAGTTCCCCGGGGTCTGAGGAGAGTGCCTGACGGGAGCCTGGACTGCGAAGAAGGAAGAGGAAGCGGCCACGGGAGCTCTTCCAATCCCCCTGCACGGCCCCTGCACCCCCAGGGGGACAGGGAGGCTGACTGGACAGGGAGAGGACCCAGCCTCGGGGATAGCTGCAGCTCGCATCTTCGACTCCTGATCTCTTCTCCTGCAACCCCAGCCAGGGGCACCCACAACAACAGCATGCCAGCAACCACCCATCAGCACCTCTGAGGCACCCAGGGCACATGGCCTGTTGCTGCCCCACCCCCTCCGCTGGGGCTGGGCATGACTCTCCTCCTTACATCTCCAGATCCAGGTGGAGGCAGGCCTGAGCGGGCCCCCAGGGTCAGACCCTTCCCCAGCTGACAGAAGCAGCACCATCTCTGTGTAGAGGAAGCATGGCTGAACCTCACTGGGGGCGTGGCTAAACCCACCCTCCTCACCTGCCTGGCCCTGTTCTGGCCCAGCCCCCACCCTGCTGCAGGAGATTGGAGCCCTGCCCAGAGCAGGTATTGCTGTGAAACAGTCAGGTACAATTAAAAAAAATAGGATCAAGTGGGAAGATTTGACAGTTACTCCCCCCTTGGCCTCACTGCCCCCCCCCTAACTCCCCCCTAATGCTCTGCTCCTGGCCAGCACCTCTAGGGACTACCACCATTACAGGGCTGCTGGCGAGAGCCCGCCAGAACCCTCTGCAAAGCTTCCATAGCTACAGTCCCAGGAAACAATCATGCCCTCCTCCCCTCATCAGCACCTGCTACCTGTGAGGGTACCTGTGAGCTTAAAAATAACAATCCCTTTCCATTTAGACATCACTTACTTGGTGAAACATTTCTAGGTTTATTAGCTCAGAACCTCCTCATGACAACCCAGTGAGGTAGGCAGAGAAGAGATTACAATTCCCATGGTAAATGTGTATATCTTCAGAAATGAAGCTCAGAGAGGAAAAGTGTCAGGCTGCAGCACATGCAAGGTGCAGCACATGCCCCACAGGGTGGCAATTTGATTTTAAGAGTGGGCAATTCAAGAATGAGTTAACGGTGAATTTTTTGCATTTCTTAAGGTTCTAGGGGCCTCATCTACAGCGTATCCTACATAATAAAAGGCTAATCTGGAAATGACCAAATGGTGTGGAATGACCGGACACTATGATGCACACTGACCACTAGGGGGCAGACACTGAACGCAGGAGCTGCTCCCTGGTGGTCAGTGAGCTCACACAGGGGTAGTGCCATGCAGCCAGAAGCCAGGCTCATGGCTGGTGAGCGCACCAGCAGTGGTGGGAGCCTCTCCTGCCTCTGTGGCAATGCTAAGGATGTTCAACTGACGGCTCAGGCCCACTAAGCCGTAGGTCAGACATCCCCCCAGGGGCCCTGGACTGAGAGAGGGCACAGACCAGGCTGAAGGAACCCCTCCCCTGCCCAAGTGCACGACTTTTGTGCATTGGGCCTCTAATTATATATAATAAAATATATGTATATATAAAGTCTTTTAGGGATATGCTGCACTAGGGCATGGGAACAGGTGATTCTGTCCTCAAGAGTAAACTCTCTCAGGGGAGAATGAGAGAGGCTGAGCTATAGGAAGACAATATAACAGGGTAATAAGAGTGGCAATTGGAGGCCAGTGAATGGAACCCTCCATGTATTCTCTTAGGTGCTTCTGCAGGTATGTGTATTGCTTTCTTTTTGCAAAAGGCCAATGAAATCTTGACAAAAGACACTTGAGTCTCAAGTACAAAAGCCTAGAGTTAAGACTCAGCTGTCCTATTCATCAGTTCTATGCTTTTAGGCAAGTCATGTGACATTATTAAACCTTATTCTGTCTTTAGAATAAGAATACTAATATCTATCCTAACTCCCTCATAAGGTTCCTTTGAGATATGAAAATCATAATATGTAAAAGAATTTTTATGACTGCTGTACAACTTTGAGCTGGTATTATATGATTATTTTTCAACAGAGTAAATAATTTATTTCAAGACATTATGTTGGTGTCTTTACTAGTTTAAATGACGTTTATAAATTAAGGTTAAAGTTTAATAAACAGGAAAGAATAATATCTAGTGCAAAATGAATGATATTTTAAAATGCTTTTACTGGGCACATTTTTTAACCTAACACATTCCCTTATGTTCTGTCCTAAAGACATCTTCTATTGGAGGACATCTAGATGCTGTGATCCACCCACGTTAAATCTAACGAACACTCTGTGCAGTTTATTATTTTCTCAGGCAAATGCTTTCTGGTGAGGACGCTGAGCCTTGTGATATAGCAAAGAGTTATCTTCATGTTGTGAGAAATTGTTCCACACTCAGTCAAGGAGAGACAAACACAAAGAAGGTCATCCTATTCTAGCTGAAAAGTGTAAACAAGTAGAAAAAGGAGAAAATGTACCCAGAAGACACAAATATGAGGGTGTATGCATCACAGCCAAGACTATTGCCAACTTCTGCCTTGCTGAACCTTGTAATTAGAAATTGCACTCATTGGTCACTTTTCTACCTTCTAGGCTCTTTGAAAGTCTAGGTCTTCAACACATTTCTCAATATTTTGTGATCTTCCTTAATATCAGTAGATGCCATATGTGTGTTTTTCTAGCAGAACAAGGCATATAAGCTCCTCTCCAAAGTCTTTCTTTCTTCTGAGTGTCAGGGCACCCACAAACATGCATATGTCTCCTCAGTTCTAAAAACAAACCATCAACAAAATTACCCCTTGACATGCCTGCCGTTCTCAGCTATGATTCCATATTCTCTTTCCCCTCATGGCTAAAATGCTTAGAAGAGCAGAATATTCATAGTTTTCATCTATTTACCCACCCATCCACTCTTCAATTTACTGCTGTCTGTAGTCACACTCAGCACTCTACACAAACTCCCCTTTCACAGATGACCTTGGCCGTCCTCACTCTCCAGTGCATGGGCATTTTCTGTCCCTCTATTGTTTGGTTGCCACCTCATTAGCTGTTCTTGCTCAAACCTCTTCCACTGGTCCCTTTATTTCATCCATTATTTTCATATTTTTTTCAGAAATCTCTTTAATTTCCCCCCCTGTTTAATGTTACAGCAGTGGGTCTCAGTTTTGTTCATTGGGATCACCTGGGGAGCTTTTAATACCTCCCCACACTTTGGGTCCCACCGGCAGAGGATCTGATATAATCTGCCTGATGGAGGGCCTGGACATTGGTAGTGTTACATCTTCTCAGGTGATGCTACTGTTCAGTCAGGTTTTGGAACGACTGGTGTATGTTTGGCTGAGTGATCTCCCTCATTCTCACGGCTAACTCAAACATCATTAACTTCAAAGTTTTTGGCAAGCTCCATTTATATTTCTCATTATTTCCTAGATAATTCCACCTGGAAGCTCAACAAATACCAAACACATAACAGGTGCTGAGTTGACCTCAATATATCTTCACATCAGTCTTTTTCTATAACTTGGTCCTCCTAGTCTTCTTCCTAATTGGTGGAGTTATGATCCTCCTCCCATTCTTATACTTGAAGCTTGCAGCAGCCCTTACACCTCTCTTCCACTAGGTTATAAATTGTACCTATGGAAGTATTCATAACTTAATGGAATAGCCCTGTTCTAGCTATTTTAATTCTCACTAAAAAATAAATCTTAAAAATAGTAAAGTCATCAAAAAGTTCTCCATTGTGTCACTGTTTAACCTTGAAAACTTAATCCTACTCTCTAGACGTATTACACTTCCTGAATTGTCCTCAGCATGTTACTGGCATTAACATGGCCACTTAGATCTCTATATTTTTTGTGTACTCTACCCAGAATGCCTTTTTCTTCCTTTTCTGCTGAGAGAATTTCACTCATTCTTCAATATTCTCCTCAGGAGACACTTGTTTTCTATAGCCCTTTTTGTGTCTGCTATAATTAGGGTCAGTGTTTTTCTTTCACATGCAGCTCTAGCATTCTTTACAAACCATTTATCATACTGTACTGTAATAATTTGTATAAAATTTGTGGACTCCTCCCATGGGAACCCTTGAGGACATAATTAAGAATATGTATGTGATACATTCAGTATGATACATTTGAACATATATTCATTTGTATCTACACTGACTGGCCAGGTTATTATGATCTCTCAATGCATAATAATTTGGTCTCTCAGTGTATATTCATTTTACTAGTATGTTCATGCTACCTAGCATAGAACCCCAACAGAAATGTTCAAATGCTTTGATTATTTACCCAATGAATACTTGTGGAGCAGGTACTATGTGGCCTCACTCCTCCTGGTACCCGGAATTCACCAATAAATAAACTAATTCTCGAGAGAGAGAACAATATGTAAAATAAGTACACATACTGAATAATTGCAGTGGCCTAAGGACTAGGAAAAATAATAAATCAGCTTTATATGATGCTTTAGATCAGGAGTCAAAAAATGTTTTCTGTAAAGGGTCATATAGTAAATATTTTGGCTTTGTGGGCCATATGGTCTCTAAACAGCAGCCATAGACAATATGTAAATAAATGAACATTGTTGTGTTTCAATAAAACTTTATTTATAAAATTGGGTGGTGGGCTGAATTTGGACTGCAGGCTACAGTTTGCTGACTCTTGTTTTGAATAATAGGGAAGGCCTTCAGGACATGAATAGGGCAGACAACAGAACATGAATATCTAGAAAATGCTAATCACCCTGAGCCAGAATGTTGTGGGTACAGTGAAAAGCAAATGCACACATTGTTGTTTGAGAAGCAGAAATAAGGCCTTTGTGATTGACATGTGTGGAAAGAATGAATGAATGTATGAACAGAGGCATGAGTGAATGAAGTTTACCTACACAGAAAATAAAAACTAGCATAAGCAACAAGATTTTATAAAGAAGCATTGCTTAAAACGAGATATATAGCCACATTCAAAGAGAAGAAACAAAGACATGATTGCACAAGAAAGTAAAAGTCAGTAGGATCTACTCAAAATTGGCTCACTAATTAAGTATCTATGCTGCTATGCAAGAAGGACTACTGCAGGTGCTATAAATTAGACAAAATGTTTAATAGTTACCACCTGTAAAGTTTCCATAACTTTTTGATATCTAGAAGCTGAAAAATGATTTCTAAGTACTAGGAAAGTATTGGTTATCACAGAACTAAGAGCTGTATTGTGACAAATCAAAAATATTTGATCTGGATACATAGAGAACATACCAATTAACTTTCTTTTAGAAAAATATTTGGAAAAAATTATTAGACATTACTAAAATGAAATGTTTAAAAATTATTGACATATTTTGCCCTAACCGATTTGGCTCAGTGGATAGAGTGTTGGCCTGTGGACTGAAGGGTCCAGGGTTTGATGCTGATCAAGGGCTCATGCCCAGTTTATAGGCTCGATCGAAAAGAAGGGGGCATGCAGGAAGCAGCCAATCAATGATTCTCATCATTGATGTTTCTATCTCTCCCTTTCCCTTCCTCTCTGAAATCAATAAAAATATATTTAAAAAAAATACTGATATATTCTAATTAAATGAACCTGTAATTGAGTTTAATTTCTCTTTTGTATTCTAAAATTCTAAATTTTTCATATTTCATGAAGTGTAGACAATAGCAACATGAAAAGAGAAAAAAAAAACATGCTTACTTTTTGAAAACTGATGAGATAATGTAACACTTCTTAAATAAATAAATTTTCCCACAAGGTATCTTTGTCAGGATATGAAAATTGATCAGATATCCTATCATTGTGATGAACTAAATTTCAAAAACATATAGTCAATGAAACTTTTTTTTTCGTTACAGGAAAAAACACGAGCTTTGGATTTGGTGAGATTTGGCAGAGTTTGCAGCATTGTGTAGGCTGTAAACTCCCCGAATCACAGTCCTCACCTGCACAAAGGGATGGACCTTCCTCCTCGTGTTGGGGAAGGACTTAGTGAGATATGTAAGGAAAGGAAAGTAATCGGACTTAAGAAACAGTCAATACGTTAAACTTAATTTCATTTTCTCTAAGACTAAGGTTATATGCAAAATATATATATTGACTTCAGAGAGGAAGGAAGAGGGAGAGATAGAAATATCAATGAGGATTCCACATGTAAGTAATATCTTCTGGCATTATTTGTTTGACTTATTTAACTGAGCACAATACCCTCTAGGTCCATCCATGTTGTTGCAGATGGGAAGATTTTACTTTTTTTTATGGCTAAGTCATATTCCATATACAATGTACCATTTCTTTATTCATTCATCTAGTGATGAATACTTAGACACTTAGATTGTTTCCATATTTTAATTATGGTAAGTAATGCTGCAATGAACATATGGATGACTAAGTCTTTTTTATTTAATGTTTTGGATTTCTTCAGATAAATATCCAGAAGTGGAATTGTTCAGTCCTTATTTGTCTTTTGCTGAATAGACTATTTTAAAGTCTGTTTTGTCTGGTATAAATATTGCTATCCAGTTTGTTTTTCTTTTTTTAAATTTCTTTATTGATTAATGTATTACATATGTGTCCTAATTCCCCCATTATCCCCTCACCCCCACTCATGCCCTCAGCCCGCTGTTGTCTGTGTCCATTAGTTAGGCTTATATGCGTGCATACAAGTCCTTTGATTGATCTCTCCCCTTTACTCCCACCCTCCCCTACCTTCCCTCTGAGGTTTGATGGTCTGATCCATGTTTCTCTGTCTTTGGATCTGTCTCTGTTCATGAGTTTATGTTGTTCATTATATTCCATAAATGAGTGAGATCATGTGATATTTATCTTTCTCTGACTGGCTTATTTAACTTAGCATAATGCTCTCTAGTTCCTTCTGTGCTGTCGCAAATGGTAAGAATTTCTTCTTTTTTTAATCACAACATAGTATTCCATTGTGTAGATGTACCAGTTTTAAATCCACTCATCTGCTGATGGGCACTTAGTCTGTTTCTAAATCTTAGCTATGGTGAATTGTGCTGCTATGAACATAGGGGTGCATATATTCTTTCTGATTGGTGTTTCTAATTTCTTGGGATATATTCCTATAAGTGGGATCGCTGGATCAAATGGGAGTTCCATCTTTAGTTGTTTTTTTTTTTTTTTTTTTTTTTTTTTTTTTTTTTTTTTGTGTGTGTGTGTGTGTGTGTGTGTGTGTTTTGTTGTTGTTGTTTTTTTTAGGAAACTCCATACTGTTCTCCACAGTGGCTGCACCAGTCTACATTCCCATAGCAGTGCAAAAGGGTTACTTTTCCTCTGCATCTTCAACACTTGTACAGACTTACAAATACAGAGAATGTTTAGGTAATAGCCAGATGGTAGGAGGGTTTGAGGGCTGGGTGAAAAGGGTGAAGTGATTAAGAAGTACACATTGGTAGTTACAGAATAGTCATAAGGATGTAAAGTACAATGTAGGGAATATTGTCAATAATATTGTGATAACCATGTTCATTGTCAGAAGGGTACCTGAAACATCTAGTACCCATCTGACAACAGACACGGTTATCAAAATATAAGTTACGTAAATGTTGAATCACTTGGTTGTACACTTGAAACTAATATTGTATGTCAACTATAATTTAAAAATAAAAATGTATTTTTAAAAAAGAAATATCAATGAGGAGAGAGAATCATTGATTGGCGCTCAACACTGGGGATTGAGCCCATAACCCAGGCACATGTCCTTGACCGGAGTCAAACCTGGGACCCTTCAGTCCACAGGCTGACACTCTATCCATTAAGCCAAACTGGCTAGGGAATCAATGTATTTTTTCAAAATATTATATTGATTCTAGAATGAGAGGAAGAGAGAGAGAGAGAGAGAGAGAGAGAGAGAGAGAGAGAGAGAGAGAGAGAGAAGGGAAAAACAAACAAACAAAGAAAAAAACACACCCAAAAACATAGATGTGAGAGAGAGAAAGATCAATGGGCTACCTGCAGCCAGGGACTGAGCCTGACCAGGAATTGAACTGGTGGCCTTTGGTGCATGGGATGATGCTCAACCAACTGAGCATGCCAGCGGGGCTCTATCACTGTATTTTAAATGTTGAGGATTCAGTGTTGATAAGTGTATCTATTAAGAATTATGTATCCTCAAATTCATAATACCAACCAGAAAAAACAAAACTGGGAGAAATCTAACTTTCATTTTACCACTGCATCAGGCTATCTGTACTGGTTTATGCGTCTTCATTCATAAAACTCTCCCGGTGAGGAAAGTTTCCTTATTTACAGCCTCATTTCCTTTTAGTGTAGGGACCCGAAGAGCTGTCATATTTCCAGCCTTCCTGTATGAGGAGTGGCTGGAAATATGATCCAGGTCTCATACTAGGAAGATAAAATGTTTAGAAGTCCCTCCAACATTTAGGTCTTTCAGTTCTATCGGCACCTTCAGTCTGGTACAGAATTCTCAAAACACTAACATGATTTTATTAATGAAGACCAGTGGTTCCCAATTTGATTTTGTTTTAGGCCTGGAACATATTGGCCCCATACTGTGTGTTCATAGGAAAGGTTTATAAAACTACCATCCCTTCCTCTGTGTGGCGTGATTTAAGGATCAACTTTTTTTTTTATGGCTCCTAGATGCATGGTTTTATAGTTTCACTGTTACTGATATTTTATAAAATCCAGAACTATTGGTTACATAAGTACTGCCCGGGAAAGAGAAGTTTGGCAGCAAAACATGGGAATTACTTTTCAATGGCACAGGCTTCCATAACTTAATTTGAGAGGCTTCTCCAGCATTCAACAACCCCCATGCTTCAAAAATTCTGTGTTATATCTTCCCTAAAAATATCATTCTTCAGTTTAAATTTAATATTTGATTTATTTATCATCAGCGAAGACAGAGAAAAGTAGATTAACATTCCCAATGGGTTATCAATTTATAGCTCATAATAAGTATGGGATAAATTATAACCCTCAATGTAATCTTGAATTCCCATACTCATTTTCTCACCTTTATTCCCTCTCTACTCCTTTTCCAAATTTAACAGCATACAAGTTAGACCATTAAGACAGATTCCAACAATTTCCATGTTGTGTCTATGAAGGGGGAGACCCATTTACATAAGACCATTATTTTCCAAACATTATGTATCTCCAGTAATTTTTGTGTGTTTTACTACTAAAATTGTTTAGCACATAAATATGTTTATGTTTTATTACAAAAAACAAAGTACAAATATTTTTGGTAGAATAATGCAATAACAATAAATCACAACCATCTCCTCTTTCTTGTTGCTTCATCCTTCCAACCTCTGGGCAAAAAGAACGTATTGCAGAATGAGTCATATTAAGGTTTTCTAGGAATCTCTGATCCTATATCAAATGCAGATATGTTAAACGTCTGCTCTGAGTTATTCCATTGTTTTGTTCAGCAAATCAATGTCACAATAAGAGAAAACATATATAATCTGAAATTCCAGTCTTATTTTCTGACCGTTTCTAAAAGAGCTTTAATGAAAATATATTTGAAGCCACAATAATACAGACATTATAACAACAATGATGGTGCTTTATTTCTACATGACAAAATCACATAGTTGAATATCATTAAACATCAGGAATGTGAGGCAGATTTGCTACAGCTTATATACTTTAAATTCTAAATTAAACAAAAAGCTTTACCTAAAAAGTGCTTAAGATTTGCTTTGATTGCCTACAAGAAGACTAATGTGATGATTTCATAACTCTCTTTTCTATGCCGTCACAAGGGTAAAGGCATTATCATACTATGAAATAATTTGGCTGCATCTCCATCTTCTAAAACCCTGCCAAGTTGGACCACTGGTGCCAACAAACCAAAGGAACACTATCAATTTTCTTTTAATCAGAAAGCTCCAAAGTTAAGACACAAGGAAACAGATAAGTAGAAATTGTCACACACTATAAATCCAGTGGTGACTGACATATGTTTACAACACCTGCAATATAATCCTAAAGGCTGACTTTTGTGGTGTCTTTCAGTGTGATCTTTTATATCAACACAGCTGAATACTTTTAAAGAGTTTTAAATAATTCTACTTAAGAACTTGTTTCTCTCCACAGTTCAGGGTAAATAACATTACCTGCATTTTACTGATAGGGCAAGGTAATTTATTTTCCTGAATGGAAGGAAAGACCACTTAAATCCTTTGCAGAAGTTCTTTGGAGATAGTTGGAAGTTGGTCAGGAAATGACAAACAAATAAGGGATGTTCAGCCCCAGCCTGCTTAGCTATTGGCAACCTTTATCCGTATGATGGATGAACTTTTTAACTGTGTTATTGGTTAAGGGATCATCTAATTGTCTAATCATATATGTCAATAATAAAGCATAGAGCACCTTGCGGCTTTCTTTCCTATTCCACTCCCCTGTGAAAGACAGATGTGTTATGTCTAATTATTCTCTGATTGGTATCGGGAGAAACATTAACATAATTGGCACATTTGTTCTAATTAACAGAGGGAAACTGCCACATGCCACCCAATATGAAGAGTGAGCCCAGCAACCATTAGCTAGAAAAATCCGCATCTACCAGGAAGGTTATTATTGAACCCATACTGGCCCTAAAGTCAGGACACTGAAGGTACAAAGGACAGGGCAGAGCTGAGAAGAGTGTGCACACCTAAGAGAACGGAGCCTGGGTCTAGAGTCATTGTGTGCAGCTACATTAATCAAACAAATGGGAAAAGCAATTATGTGGCAATTATCAAATGCACACTCGGCCAAGCCAAGCTTCTAGAAGAATTAGTTAGGAGTTGGGAGTCTGCCAAGTGTTACTGAATGGTTTAGGAAGGGACAAGTTGGAAGCTTTTCCTATAATTTGTTTGTTTTAACCTTGTCATTTAGGCCACAGATTGTCACATTTTGTGGTGTTTTAGCATCACCTGGGAAGCTATTAAAACTCTTGAAGGCCAGGCTGCTCATCATTCCTAGTAAATCAGCATTTTGTGGGGAGGGATATAGGCGTGAGTATTTTCTAATGATTCCTAGGTGATCCCAATGTAGATCCGAGTTCAAGAATGGGTACTGCAGGCTGGTTCCAATGATCTTGCTAAAATGTAGATTCTGATCAACTGGCCTTGGGTGGGGGCGGGGGGTGTTGAGATTCTGTCTTTCTAAGAAGCCCCCAGGTCATGGTAACATAGATAATCTATGCATCACACTTTGAATAGAAAGGCCTTGGCAATCCTAAAAGATAACTATAGCGAATTAACCTCTATAAACTTTCACCAGATAATGTTTAGCTCCAACTGTTCAGAGTTTGAAATTCCAGAATTATTTTCTTCTGGTTTTTTCACACTGGAAACGGGTTTCCTATCACCTCTTGTAGGTACCGTATTTTCCGGCGTATAAGACGACCCCATAAATTTACAGTTCAAACATAGGTTTAGGCCTATATTTGCTGTATAAGACTACCCCCCACTTCTGAGGCAACACCAGTTCTTTTTTTTTAATAGACCGCCTCTCTGACTCTGGCCAATCTGAGCAGGCTTTTTACTAGAACACAATGTAGCTTCGGGTACAGAACATGTACACTGTGTTCTAGTAAAAAGCCTGCTCAGATTGGGGGACACTTGCTGAAATGTATGATTGTCTTAACCACTAAGATGTACACCTGAAACTAATGTAAAATGATACTGAATGTAAATTGTAATTGGGAAAAAAAGAGAAGAAAATGAAAGTGAAAAACATGCAGCCAAGTGATTAATGTCTATATCTAACTCAACAACTAAAGAGTATTACCGCATGAGAAGAAAAGTTTTAAAATATAAGAAGCAGAAGGCCATTTTAAAAAGTATGCAAAGAACCCCTCACTACCATGCTGCCATGGAAACTGTTCTAGATCTTCTCTCTGGTCAAGAATCCAAGGTGTCTTTGTTTATTCACCTATTTCCTTCTCAGATTCGCAATAAAATAAGGTGCTCATTTATGTGTGCTGACCAATGACCAATATACCTTGCCCCCCTTCAGTAGGTTTGTAAAAGTATGTGTATTTTTATGCTTGAAAAGCGTTGGCCTTTAAAACAGTTAAAGTCATATCTCTAGATAATTGAAAAAAATAGCCAAAGGATAAAAAACAAGCAAGTGGAAATTGTAGTGACATTTTGCTCAGTTGTTGTACCTTCTGCAAAGGGAAGGGATTTGCTAAGAAAGGGAATTTGTTTTCCTGCTGGGGAAACACTGCTTTAATTGCACATATGCCTGGCTCATTGCTTTTGAGAGCTGAGTGTTCACAGGCCATATTGGAGAGGCAAACTTGTCTTAAAACTTGTCCATTTCTAAAACCTAAGTTTGACTATGAGGATATAAAAGTGTGCTGAGAAATGAATAGTGGAAACTACCAAAGAACCCAAAAGTTTAATGACTATACCTAATACCTTCCAAGGGAACAAAATGGCACTGAAAAGTACTCAACATGCTAAATTTCCCAGGGTAAAAGGGCTATAAATGGACTAGTCTTTGCTATCAACTTCTTAACTGGTCTTTGCTATCAACTTCCCTTTCGGAATAAGTACCTCTCAGCATTTCTCATTTACCAGTTAGAGGCCGGATGCATAAAATTTGTGCAAGAGTAGGCCTTCCTTCCCCCAGCTACCGGCACCAGCTTCCCTCCAGCTCCTGGGATCCGGGATTTGATCTGGCTGCCGGAAGACACCCAGGACCTGGGCTAAGCTCCGGCCCCAGTTTCGTCAGGATGGGTGTCTGGAATGATGCCAGGAAGCACGTTCAGTCTAATTAGCATATTACCCTTTTATTATTATAGATTAAGAATGTTCATCAATAGATGAGTGGATATAAAAGCTATGGTACTGCCTGGCTATAACAAAGAAGAAATATTACCTTTTGTGATAGCACGGAAGGACCTGGAGAGTATTATGCTAAATACAATAAGCCAAACAGAGAAAGACAAATACCACATGGTTTCACTTATATGTGGAATCTAATGAGCAAAATAAGCTTCAAACAGAAACAGAAACAGGCTCACCGATACAGAGAACACACTGTGGCTATCAGAAGGGAGGGGTGTTGGGGGGGGGAGGGGCTGGGTGAAAACTGTGAAGTGACTAAACAAAACCTCGTAGACACACACAAAACCTCATAGACACAGACAAAAGTAAGGTGGCTACTAGAGGGAAGGGGGAGGGGAGAGCTAGGAGGTAGAAGAGGGTAAAGGTGGATAAATGGTGATGGAAAGAGACTTGACTTTGGGTGGTGAAGACACACATACACACACACACACACACACACACACACACACACACACACACCCGCAGAGTGTTCGGGACCCTAGCTAAGTCTGACCACCTGTAGAAAATACTGGCTTTTTGCTCTCTGTGACTCCCATTTTTCCTCCACACTGAACTGGTAGTACATATTGACTAGAGGCACATGGAGAATTATTAAAAGAAGTTCCAAAGCAAGACAATTTATGGAAGTAGCATGCATTTTTTTTTCAAGAAATAAAGGCTGTGGAAATAAAGGCCTTTTTGCCCTGTGATGACAGGCACACCCAGGTCATTCATTGCCTGTTGCCCAGAGAGACCGTGTGAAAATAGCTGATATCTACTGACCACGGATGTGAGGTCATCAAAGGAAAGCTCACTCTGGTGGCTCTGCTGAGCTCTAACATGGGAGGTTTCACTTCCTTCTGAAAGGCCAAGTAGTTTCTAGATTTTGAATATTTAATAAAGTCAGATTTAAAAACGATGCTCAGAGTTCTTTCTTCCACAGGAATGAAAATAAGCCCTTTAGCTCCACATTTCTTTCATCTCGTCTACTCTCACCCCATGACCAGCAACTGTCTCCCCTTGCTTGGGTTAAGGCAAGATGTCCCAAATGTTCCTACTTCCAATCTCACACTTCCAAAAGCTGTTTCTCATAGAGCAAAAAAAGTTATATTTCAAAGATATGCCTCAGGGAAGGATACTCCCTTACTGAAGACATCCAATGAGATTTCATGCATTCAGCAACAACTCCAAACCCTCACCAGGTCTGTGAGTCCCTAACTGAAGGCGTCCTGCCAGTGTCATAGTGCAGTGTCTTAGAGACTAGCCTCTTTTTCCATCAGTAACCACATCAGTTCCTTCTGAGTCTCTTCCCTCTGCTGGAGTTTATTGACCCAGATCTTTTCAAGTCTAGCTCTTTTCTATAGTTGAGATCTCGGCTCAGACATTATCTCCTCAGATAGATTCTCCTTGGATTGCAAAGTGTCTCCTAATCCCCAGCAACCATCAGCATCTCAGATATCATCTTGTTCCATTTCCTCTAATTTGTGGTGACTGACAATATATTTCTTGTTTATTTCTATTCTCATTTAGTGTTTTGCTTTGTTTTATTAGATTTTAGAGACTTTGACTAGACTTGTAACTCCTGCAGCTAGAAGAATGTTGGGTGTGCAGTGAATGGAGAATAAATATTTCTTGACAAATGAATTAATGATTTTAAAAATACTACATTTTAGCCCTACCTGGTTTGGCTCAGTGGATAGAGCGTTGGCCTGGGGGCTGAAGGGTACCAGGTTCAATTCTGGTCAAGGGCACCTGCCTGGGTTGTGGGGCACATAGGAGGCAGCTGATCAATGATTCTCTCTCATCATTGATGTTTCTCTCTCCCACTCTCTTCCTCTCTGAGGTCAATAAAAACGTATTACAAAATAATAAAATAAAATAAAATATAAAATAAAATAAAATAAACAACTATAGGCCCAAAGAAACTAGGACAGGAACCAGGAACCAGGACAGAAATCCTATATAATAAAAAACTAATATGCAAATAAATCGAATGGTAGAACAACTGGAACAACCAAACAACTGCACAACTGGTTGCTATGACATGTGCTGACCACCAGGGGGCATGCGAGGGACATAGCGGGCATCAGCTGTGGTGAAAAGGTGGAGCAGGTAAGTGGGGTCCCTTGACCAAGGTGAGGTGCTGGTTGCTGCTATCGTGGTGAGCCTCCAGTGGTTACTGAAAATTCTTTTCTCTTGTGTGCCATGGTCCCACCTGATGCTTGTACCCACTGCCAGTGCCAGAACCGCTGCTTGCACTCAGTGCTGGTGCCCTGTGCCAGCCTCAATCACTTGGTGCCATCAGCTGGTGGGAGTGGCAGCTGCCGGCCCTAGTCACTCCTCAGGGCTTCTCTACCTCCCTCAGCTCCTGAGGGGAAATCAGGGTTGGCAGCCACCACTCACAACCATTGCCGGTGCAGAGCCGCTTCTTGCACCCGCAGCTGGCACTGCCGCTGCCACTTACATCTGATGCTGGTGCCGAGTGTAGGTTGCCCCTGAGGGCTTCTCTACCTTTCCTTGCTCCTGAGGGATGATTGGGGCAGTAGCTGCTGCTCACACCCACTAATCGCACTGGCCCCACTCACACCCACTGCTGGTGCTGGCCCCAATTGCTCCATGCCTTCAGCAGGTGTGAGTGGGGCTGGCACTGTGAGCACATGAGAGTGGTGGCAGTGTGATCAGGGCTGCCAGCAGACAGGGGACCAGAGGCATGGTGGAACAGTCCCTGGGTGTATGCATGGAGGATGAGCTGAGACTCACCCCATACTCACTGCAGTCTTACAGTTCCTTTCAAGGTGCATGAATTCATGTACTGGGCCCCTAGTCTATTATAAGTCAGAGAAGGTTTATTATTTCTTTTTTTTTTTAATGATGCTGATATTATTTAACTTTATTATTACTATAAATTTGGATTACTTGGTTATCTGGGCTTGCAGTAATCTTTGTGTATATCTATCTATATCTATCTATCTATCTATCTATCTATCTATCTATCTATCTATGACTAATATGAAAAGTGTCCCTGTGGGAGTTCCACCAGGAGTTCTATCTCTCTCTATGATGTGCATTGACCACCAGGGGGTGGCACAGAATGAAGGGATGCCCCAGCCGGCAGCTGGCAGGAGGGGAAGGGAGGCCCCAGATGGCAGCTGGAAGGCTCCAATCAGCCCTGATCGCCAGCCAGGACCCTACCTTTGCACGAATTTTGTGCACCGGGCATCTAGTTATATATAAAAGACAGATAATGACAGAAAAACATGGGGTTACTATAATAAAGAGGTGACAATGGCTGCCCAGGCCAGTGTGGCTTAGTCAGGCAGACCAGAGCACTGAAAGGTTGTTGGTTGGGTTCATGGTCAAGCACATGCCCAGGTTCTTGGCTCAATTCTTAGTGGGGGGGCAATCAGGAGAGTGCAAACTATGTTACATTCTCACATCCATGTTTCTCTCTCTCGCTTCCCCTTCCTTTCTCTCTAAAAATCAATAAAAACTTTTTTTTTTTTTTTTAACTGAGAATGACAAACATCGATGGGACCAATGCAAAGCTTACCAGCTGACTACGATTAGGGAACCTAATACTTGAGCAAACCTGTTTGCAGGGCTGATAATCATCTCAAAACCAAATCCCTTCTTGTTGGTATATGCATGCTAGGAGAACATTCCAACAGGTGTTAGTGGGCACGGAAAGCAATGTCTCTTTCCAAATTAGTATTCAAACTCTCTTATCTTTAAATCTCTTCTGCTTGCAAAGAATAGAAAGCAGAGCTCCAGAGACAATGCACCTGCATGGAAATGCGGTAACATGAAGCTCCGATTATGAGGAATGGCAGTGAGCATGCACGCCTCTCATGAAACAAAGTGTTCAGTGGCCACATTAATAATCAATTAGCCGGAGAGCCACCTGATGCTGCTCATTTGGCTGCGCCTCCAGCGGCCAGCAGCTTTTTGCTCTGGCAGTATCGGCTTTTTAAAAAAAATCTGTTCCCTGTTTACCAGGACAAAACCCGGTGAAATAATCTATTCCTTTGCGTGTCTCCCCATATTTCTCCACTTGCTAATTAAAGAAGCAAATGTTGATAAATAAGATGCCATTTTTGGAGCACAACTGGATCAATAAGTTGAACACTGTGCCCTGTGCCTCCAATTAAACTCCTGTAAGAAATAGCTCCATTATCATTAGAGGAGCAATTATCCCCTTGTTAAAGGTGAAACAAATCGCAGGTTTTAGTGCAAAATTCAGTGTCGTTCCTTCTGCCATGCCAACAGACCTTGTATCCATTGCTGTCCTGATCCGGGTACTCTCCAAAAGAGACAACCCAAGGACATAAAGCATCTCTGGGTGCATTTCTGGCTCACCAAGTGATAGCAACATTTTCTAGGCATAAACTACAAGGAACAAAGAGGGGTTCATTTCATAGAATGCTGGGGCTCTGGGGGTGAAGCTGCCCGCACTGTGCACAGGAGCATTCATTTCCTGGCTTCTTCAGGGAGATGGGGAGATTTCTGTTGAAAGCAGGGTACATGCCTCCCCAGAACATTTTTGCAGAGATCCTAGCAAAAGAGTTATTAAAAATACAGAGCAATACCACTTTAGAGTATTTCCAGTCATCGTTTTTCTTTCTTTCACTCAGTCTAGACCACATGTGTCAAATACAAGGCCCGCGGGCCAAATCCAGCCCGCCAGGCCTTGCAATGTGGCCCGCACCGCGCTGTCATCACTGCACTCCGCTGTCAGTTTATGACATTGTCAGTTTATGACTGTTCAGTAAACCATTCGGCCCGCGATTTAGGCTGAATTTTAGATTTTGGCCCCTTCTCTGATTGAGTTCGACACCCCTAGACTCTAGACTCTAGACTTTTAACTTTGATTGCTGTTAAACTGCCCTATATCCTCGAACGAAAGTGACTCTCAATGGCCTTTTAGTTCCCATCCTGCTGGGTTGGAACCTTAGCTGCCCACTGCGCTCTCTCTGTAGGTTGCATTGCCAGAGGGGACAAATACCCTTTTTTCTGGAATGTTCCATTCCCTGAGTTGCAGCCTCTATGCCACATCCATTGGGGACTTTTTATTTCTTAGTTAAACATACTTAAGAGAATCTACTGAGGAACCTACCATCAGCTGGTATTAGAGATAAACATAAAAACCCCTTTTGCTCCTATTTTATTGCCATCTAATTAGGCAGCCAAGGAGTTAACAGGCACATTTGAACACTAGTCGCAGTCAGAGCTATTTACAGTCATGGTACAGAGAGGCTGACATTCAGCCAGTCACCCTGGTGGGTCCACACCAAGTGTTGAGTACCATCGTTCTGTATCTGCTGCTAAATAACGGGGTGCCCTCCATCAGGGTCCTCCCCTCCCCCATGTGCCAGTTGACTCCCTGGGACTAAGCAGCTGAAGTGTTAATAGCGGTTCTAGCACAAGGCCCTCAGACCCTGTCCCGTGTTAAGGAAGCAGTGTGCTTGTTAAATACGTAATTTAAAAAAATAAATAAATATTTAATTTAATTTAAATATGTTTTTTTAATGGATTTTGGAGAAGAAGGGAGAAGGATAGAGAGATACAAACATGGATGAGAGAAAGACATCCATGGGCTGCCTCCTGCATGCCCCCTACTAGTGATGGGCATGGTCCCTGACCAGGAATTGAACTGGTGACCTCCTGATTCATGGGTCAAGGCTCAACCACTGAGCCACACTGGCTGGGCTGTTAAATATTTCAAATACATACAATAGATATAAAGACAGGGCTTGGTAAGGAGACCAGAGGAGGAAACGAACAGGTCTGGAGCCCTGAACCATGGTGCCCACTACATCGGTTTCCTTCAGCAATGACTGTTGAGACCAGTCTTAGTCAAAACTGTCACAACCTGGAGACATGGAGTAGAAGGACCCCGGTGGGGCCTCTTTCCTCCCCTGAGGCTTTCCTTGTCATCTCTTTCCCTCTCTCTGAAAAGAACTACCAGCAGTACCCCCCAGCCCAGATTTCCTCATACTCAGGAAATAAGAGGGCTGGGCCAGTGTCTTGGGATCATGATGACTAAATGGAGAACATTAACTTTAAAAATCAGAGTAAAGCCGAAACTGGTTTGGCTCAATGGATAGAGCATCAGCTTGGGGACTGAAGGGACCCGGGTTCGATTCCGGTCAAGGGCATGTACCTTGGTTGCAGGCACATCCCCAGTAGGGGGTGTGCAAGAGACAGCTGATCAATGACTCTCTCTCATCGATGTTTCTAGCTCTCTATCTCTCTCCTTTCATCTCTGTACAAAATCAATAAAATATATTTTTTAAAAAAATCAGAGTAAGGACAGTAGTACACCATGACCTGTTGTAGGTATTGGTCATCGATACATTATATATTTACATTAACAATTGTGTTTCCTTGCTTTACAGCTCACAATACCTTCATTATGGATTCTAACCAGAGCAACTGCTGGAGGGCACCTTGATGACCCTCCATAGGACAGAGGCTTCGCCCCTCACACCCACAGCTCCTGGCAGAGGTACAATGTGCTCAGTGACTGTTTTGAGTTCTAGAGGTTGAAGTCAGGGTTCTGTGAATCAATAGATAATAACAGAATACTAGCACTAATCATGACTGATATTTCTTGAGTTCTTTCTACATGTCTGCATAAATTACCTCATTTAAACTTTACAACTATATCCTGGATAGGTGCTATCATGATCTTCATTGTGTAACTAAGGAAACTTAGGTAAGGAGGACTGAAATACCTTGCTCAAAGTCAGAGTTTGAAATGGTGATGGGTGGGATTAAACCTAGAGTTTTGTAAGGAAATTAGTTTAATACTCTGAAGTTAAGACTAAAGCCAAAAGAGGGGAGGAAGTGAAATGTTATTACCTCAGAAATGCCTCTGGCATTATTTGCACCAAATAGGTACCATTTAACTTAAGGTTAGTAGAGTTCTTTAGAAACTTACCAACTTGCATGGAGGAAAGAAAATCATTGCTTTCTGATATTCTGCAAAGAATGTACCTGACTACTTCTCCAATGGAGTGAAACATAAACCAAACATCAATTGACTCCACTGAGCATTTACTATTCCAGTTCTACAGCATCATTTGCCTTTGGCACAAAAGGAGTAAAAAATCTTGCCCTGTGGCCTGAGAGCTTAAGGACAGATTTTATTCATGTTAAAACATAAGAGTTTTACCTGCTGGTTTTTCTTTAAGATTAATATTCCACCCTATGCTACTTTTATGTATTTAGATTCCTCAAAAAAATAGAGTATTAAATAATAATTGCATTATCATTAAGTTAAAATAATCTTATGATCTTTAAGCTCACATAGTTACATTTCATCCCTTTAAAAAAAATTTTTTTTTATTTGCCACTCCTGAGTAAATCATCCTTGTAATGTGTCATGTTAAGTTACTCATTAGCTTTCAAATCTTGGTGATTCTAAGGGTTTGAAAAGAATCTAACATAGGAGTTTATTAGCCTGTTCTCCAGTATGTATCTTTGATCGCTCCTCTGACTTAAAAAAAAAAAAAAGGAAAACGCATTACATATAGTTCTTTGAATGCCAATAGTTATATGATTTTTGAGCTTGCCAAGTGTTAATTGGTCTCTTCCCCAGCGATGATACAAGTAAAATTTATAGCTATTTCATTTGCGCCACAAATCTTTTACTCCTTGACAAAGTGAACCACTAAAACATAAAGTTACTAAGCTCTTTCACTGAACATCTTTGTAGCAATCAGACATCTTTAAGAAACATCAAATCAAAATGAGGTTATGGATACCCATGTTCCCCGGCAATCCCCAGGATGTGTTTTGGTCTTTAAGGTAGTTTAGTGGATGAGTTTGCAGTAGAATTTTAGAAATACAATTAGGAGACAGATGCACTATTGTAATATGTGAAATGAAATATTCACTAGAGTTGCCTCCTTTCTAATCACAGTAAATCATTTTGCATGTCAGGGTTGGAAGATCATTTGGTATGGTTGGGAAAAGCAGCTATAACTATGCAAAATCTCTGATAAGATGCTAGAAAATGCCACGGAATGCCAGTGACAAGGCAAAAATAGCTCTCTTGTTTCAAAGTAAAAAAGGAAATTTTTATTAAGAGTGTCACTTTCTGTCTTTTCATTGACACATGAAGATATGAATGATTGTGACAGAAAAATTGAGTCATTTTGTAAAGGCACTGCCTAAATTTCTAACTAATTCATTATTATTAAATAGTGAAGAGCAATCAGATGTCTAAATTTGTTGCCCATGGGACCAGTTAACTGAGCTGGCCCCCACCTTTGCTTGAACCTTCAGAAAAGTAAAATAAAATAAAATGGAAACCTAATAGTAAGTACACTGTTAGCTATTAAATAGTTTTTGGATAAGTTGCAAGTCAAAGAAGTAGTATTCTGCAACTTCTTCGACAGGATTCATTCAGGGCTTATTTTTACAAAATATCAGCTGACCCATATTTAGGTCCAAATTGCAACAATTTCAGAAATGCCTCTTTACGTATATGCAATAACAAGTAAAAATCCCAAAGGACTCAAGGTAATTTGGAGGCTAACAAGATCCACCAAACAATTGACAGTTATGTCATTTGTCAAATTAAAGTTTTTCTGGGCTTCTAGGATACTGGGTTGGCGAGGGTAATAGTGTCTTCAGGCGTATTAGGATGTTTCCCAGTAATCATAAAAGGGTGATCTTTTCAGTTTGTTAAAATTATTTGTTAACAAACAGAAGACATGGTGTTAGATGATTTTCCTCAGTAGTATGCTCTAGGATGATGGGAGGATCTCAGGAAGAGTATGGTGCTCTCTGGCAGGCCTGTCCCTCCCTAGTCAGGCATTTTCAAGAACACTGGATTGAATGGTGCTAATGAAAAGTCATGATACAAATCTGCTTTATAATACTGCCTTAGCAATCTATAGGCATTGTTTTAGCAAAAACAGAAAATGAACATGAAGATTTTGATGGAAAGCTTATAGGTTGAAATTAATTGACACTTGTCATTCTTCAAGCATGTTTTTATTCCTGGTGTATGAATACGGCTCTTAGGTATATGTTCATGATTAGATCATGGAATAGGAAATACATATGTGGAGTGCACAGGCTCACTGACACACAAACATATACACATATACACACATATGTTTTGCATATTTATCAAGAATAGTACTAAAATTGATGGTACATTTTTAAGATACAGCATTTCTCTCTATGATAAGCTCCAGATAAAATATAGCAGGATTTCTGAGTTCTTGAAAGAGAATAACAAAAATCAAACCACGCTGACTGGCTTTGTCCAGTGGGGCATTCTAATTGACTCCCAAGTCATTAATCAGTTCCCAATCAATCTATTTTGCCAGCAGCAGGCAGTTAGGACTCCATTACCAACCATTCATCATTCCATACCCTAATTCACTGCGCCATTAGCCACAGATTAGGCCTCTGTTAGAATAACTCAGTGCCAGTTGCTAAATGCAAAGAATTTTTGTTACTCACCTCTGCTACTGGGATCCCTTCAGGTGGTCGACACTGGAGCAAAACTTCCTGTTCCAAGGATACTTCCTTCCCCAGGGGCTCCTGCTCAAATGTCTTGCGTAGATCTGGAAAGCAGAGGCAATGAAATACATGACAAAACTAATCTGCATGCATCCATCTATAGGAAGTGCAATAAACTTTTTCCATTTTTTTAATTTCATGTGCCTTTAAAAAAAAAAAAAAAAAAAACACCACATGTTAATACTGTACTGCCACCTGGGTGACTATATTCTGTGTGATGGAAATTATGAAACTCAAAGGTTATTCCAACTTTAATATTCACTGGAATGCTTTGAAGATCATATTAACAATTAGTGATATTCTTTCCTTGCATTTCGTTATGATGATGATGATCAAATTTTTAATCAAAAGAACCCCCATTGTCATGATTTTTATACATACAAAGTTTTTATGTACATAAATATTTTCCTCTCTCTTCACAATGAATAATATTAGAGTTGTAATAACTCTGATATATTTTGCTCAAGAGCTCAAAAGCACGTTTAAAATCAGAATGCTGGAATCCTAAAATCATGATTATAACCTCTTGAGGTAGCTCAAACATGAGGCAGGGGAAAGAATAACTGTTCGAATGGGTCTGGCATCTCTCACTGTAGAATAATGTGGCCATTCTTCAATTAGAAAATTAAATAGTCTTTTCTATCCAAATATACCAAGTACCTAGTTATGTACTTATATAGTTGTAGTTGCCATAGCAATATGGAGACTTTTAAAAATTGTTATAGATGGACACAAAAATATTAGAAGTTAGCTCATCATTTTAAATACCAATGTTAAAAAAAATTAAATGATTCAGCCAGAGCTTTGAAGCAGCACACCAGAAATTTTTATTTCATACTTGTATAATTCAGCTTCTTTCAATAAAAAGTTATTGAAATTTTATCCTCTTCATGTTAATAAAAATTAATGTATCTATCCTTTTAACTCATATCCCTGATAAAAACTTAAGAACCTAAAAGCACCATTTCAGCCTGTTGAATAGTAAGTAAACCCCCAAAGATCTAGAAGTATATACTCCTGTCTTTCACAGAGCTATCAGAAAGCACCACCTGGAAAATGCACTTAGAAAAAAAAATCTATTGTTATATACTTGTCATTTTGTTGAATTTCTTGGCAAAAGAAAACCTTCAAGAGCTTAGGGATTGTGAGAAAATTATGAATGTGTGTGGGTTTGAGGTAAGACAAGAGACTTTCCAAATAGTGACAGAATTTCTGTCAGAAAGACTCTTCTCATTGGATTATCAAAAAAAAATGAGTATGTTGTACAAGTGAGCATTGAAAATCCACAGTTATTAAAATGGAAAGTTATCTAAATCGTGTCCTTAATTTACACATAAGGAACATGTTTAGCAACTTACTCAAAGCCTCACAGCAAAACAATGGTGCTGCATTAGAACGTGGTGACCCCTGATTTGATACTTATTTTACCATTCCCATCCCTTTAACATCTCTTTTGATTATGCCGTGTCTTTCCAACAGAAACATTAAAAATACCCCTAATCTTTCTCTTCTGATATTGTAGCTTCTCTGTTTCAATCTGCATTAAGTTAACAATTTTGGTAAAATACTAACTACTAATAAAAGTAAGAACAGTAATGACTACATTTTATGGAATAAAAGGTTCCTGACAGAATATATCTACTTTTTGAGATATAATCCTGAACACATCCATCTAATGTGGGGTAGAGTGAAGACATAATGACTGGAGTTAGTTCTTAAATAATATTTTGACTTCCTTCTGGTAAAATTTGCTAGCATATCACAAAATGAAGGCTTAGAATGAGAAAAAGTGAGGCACATATGTATCTAAATAGTCAAAACAAATGCCTTTAATATTTGTTAATTATCTACTTAAGGTAAACACTCTACTAGGTGCTTAGGATGAAGATGTGAAAGATACAGAATCAAGACAAGAAAGGTAAACTGAGATCTATTTACGAAAAGCCTTTCTGCCATGAGAAGGAATATCAAACCCTAAAAGGTTTCTAAGCAAAGGTAGGAGATCAGATGTCATATTGCCCTCAGTGTGACAGATGGGTTGAGACAGAAAGTAATTTGGGAACCATCTGAGTAGACCACAAGGGATGATCAGGCCATCTCATAGTGGAAAGGAAGAGGAGAAAGCAAATTCTAGAAACAAAGAGATCACATATTCGAAAGAAGACCTAGGTGTTTGAAAAGTGCCAGGAGGCAAATATAATACTATATTTTTAGCTATTGCAATTGTTAAGTTGGTGAAGGGAGCGGTTATAGGGTTAATTTTTGGACTGACCTGCTGGCAAAGTTGCAAACAAGTCCCAGTTTGGAGGGCACAGCCCGCTAAGCACCATTAAGCTTAATCTCATGACTGCTCCCTAGATCCTTCCTGGGTAGCTAATGGGCTGTGGGAGGTGCAACAAGTGCTGCCAAAACAAGTGAAACTTATAAGAGCATTGTAACTTACCTTGTTTACCTCTGACTATAAAACAAACCATTTGCTTGCAGTCTGGATCTGTTCTGTGGCCTCAGCCAGGCATAGAAGATCCACCTAGACCCAACTTATTCTCTTTGTCAGTCTTTTCTTCATCATTGACTGTCCCTCCCTCAGGCTCACCGAACCCTTGGCTGTGCTTGCGCGGCACAAGTTGGTACCATTATTAAATACTACTAATGAATTGAGCAGTAAAGAGAGGGAAAGAGCAAATTAATTCTGTTCCATATTCAGTTTTGTGTGTCTGTGGGATATGCAAATAGAAAATTCCAGTACATCCAGGTCACAATTTCTCAGCCTCAGCACTGTTTATGTTTGGCACTGGGTAATTCTCTGTGCATAGTACTTAGCAGCATCCCTAGAATCCATCCATTAGAAGCCAGTAACACCTCTCCCAGCCATGACAAAATAAATTGCTCCAGATAATGCTATGTCTTCCGAGAGGAAAAAAAATGCACCCGATTTGATTATCACTGGATCTAGAACTTGGAATAGAAATTGGGGTAGAAGATTTGTGCTTTGTTATTTAGAAGATAGCTAAAGTACTGGAAACAGATGACATCACAGGGGAAAGACTGAAGCATAAAAACAACAACAAAATAGAGGACACCAGCATTCAAGAGCTGCCAGTAAACCTGACATGGTGCGAACCAGGAAGCAGGTGAAAGAAGTAAAGACAAGGGTCAGAGGAATCAAGAGAAAAATAAAGTTTTAAGAAGATGGGAAGGCCAACAGGGCAAATATAGCAAAGAATCAAAGGGAAGAAGTCTTTGGTTTGGGAAAATTAGGAGAATCCGGAATAGACTAAGCTGTGTTGAGGGGTGGACAGGAACTGGGAAAATGACCATTTTGAAAAATTTTGTTCTTTTGTAAAATTATATGGTGACAAAAGTCAGCAGCACCATTAATGGAGGATGGATTTGAATATTATTGTTATAATTTTTCTTAAAATATAGTGTAGTTTTTTGGCAAAGTTTTTACATTCTTGCCCTGTGAGGGCACATCTTAGGAGGATCCTTGCTTCTTAATTGAGAATACCAGTAATGACCATATGACAGAGGTATGTACTGTAAGAGACAGGTCTAACTGAACTACTGAGGAATAGCATATAATTATTTTGTTTTAATGGTTTGGCTTCAAACTCACTATAAATATTATCTAATTTCTAAAATGATCTCACATGTAACCCTGCACAAAGCAATACTTCTTCCAGAAAAAAAAAACACCTTTTAATTCCTGTCATAAAACTTCCTTTCTAGCTTTCAGGTAGAATAATGAGCTTAGAAAATATTAAGCATGAAAAACGGACACTTGTCAACCTGGCATTAGATGTAAAACAGAATGGTTCAGAATAATGTGGGCATTCCTGTCAGGAAAAAAAAGATGGATTTCAGCCCCTTATAATTCTAAATTTGTGCTTTCTTTCCATTAGTTCTTGGGCTGCTACCAAAATAAGTATAAAGTTCTTTCACTATAACCTAGATAACTTTTGCAAAGTCAACTTGTCTACCTCTGATTTGGTCATTAATTCCACCAATTAAAAGGAAAACCAGCTTTGACATAGTCATGCAATCACAGAGCTGTTTACTTAGGAACATGAATATTGGCTTACTAAATCCATAAAGAGATATCCAATTAGCAGGTATAGAATTAGGCCTGAAGTGATAAGGATTTCTATTTTTCATTTACACAGTAATCAAAGAAAGTGTCCAATAGTAATAACAGAAAAAATTATTTTTAGAACCCAAATACATGTGTGGGTGCAAACAATGTCTCATTTTCTATTAGAGAATTCTGATGCATTCAATGATTTTTTTGCACAATAATAACACTGCAGTTACAAATTATTTATGATGTGGAATACCTTAATTCATGGCATTCTCCAATATGAACTCCGTTCATGGACAATGTGGTAAATAGAAAGGGAGATTTACCAGGAGTTTAAAGACTTTGTGGTCTTCACCTTCCTCATTTGTAAAATGAAAGGGAATGACTGGATACTTTTGCAGGTCTCCTTTGTCATAAGAGCCTTATGACTGACTAGACTAATATTTTAAATGTATATTTTAGGGGGGAAAGCTTATCCTTTGTTAAGTAAAATAATTCTTGTCTATATCTTTGAGGAAATATATCAGTGTCCAATAGTAATAATAGAATAAATTATTTAAAAATATTTTTATTGGGTTTTAGAGTGAGAGGAAGGAGGGGGAGATAAAAAGAGAAACATCTTTGTGAGAGTGGAACATCAATCAGCTGCCTCTTGCACGCCCCCTAGTAGGGATTGAGCCCATAATGTAGCATGTGCCCTGGCCACGAATGGAACAGGCAAACTTTTTGTTGTGTGGGACGATGCCCAACTAACTGAGCCACAAAGTCCGGGGCAAGAAATTATTTTGATGCATCTTTGAAGAGAACAGCTGATCATTTTCCTTTCAGGACAATTTTCATGGAATTTTTGGACACTTGGATAGACAGGTATGGGTTAGAATGTGACAGTGGGGAAAAGGTGGGTTTCAGAAGATTCAGTGTTACAAAAATCAGAAAGTTCTTCAGACAAATTCAAGGAAGAATCACAAAAGCAGATGAATCCTATATAATAAAGATGTAATATGCAAATGGTCATTACTTGACCAGGTAACAACAGGATCATGGATCAGCAGGAGGGTGGGGCAGCGAGCTATGAGGGGGATTGGGGGAAGAAGAAGCAGCTACTGGAGGGCAGCAGTGAGCTACTGGGGAGCTACTGGTGCACACACAGATTTATGCACAGGGCTACTAGTATTAAAGGTTGGATGATTATTAATGCATTTGGGATTACTTTGAGAAAACTAAATTTTTGTCTCCATGGAGAGGTGGGAAGAGAAATGCCTACTCAAAACTGCATGCAAGAAAGCCACCATGTCAATGTGAATATTTATGAAATGGGCAGAAAATCGCATCCCCGTACCGAACCGACATTCCTCAGGCTACTTTGCCTGACAACATGTTAAAGGGTGAGTGTGACCTACACTAGGAAAGTCGAGGGTAGACAGGCCACAGCTAGAGCATAACAGGTCTTACTACCATCCAAGCTCCCCTGAGCCTTGCTGAGTTTGGAAGGAAACTAGAGAAAAAATATCAGCAAAAAAGTCTTCCTATGGTGCCACAGGCAGGCTGCTGATACTATTGTCTTTAAAGTAGATAATAAACGTGTTCTTACTCCAAGTTTTAAAACATGATTTACATTTGTTAAAAATTTACATTCGCTATTCCATCAGCAATGCTACTTCATTATGCTTGACTATTTATTAGAATGAAATATTTTTTAAAAGACAAAATCTTGGTGATATGACAGACTAATACTATATACTATGAACACAAGAATTCTCTGATGGGAATATTTCAATAGATATTTTTAGTGGAAATTAAATCTTAAATTCCACATAATAAGATAAATAAAATATTATATTACTAATGTTGGTTGGTTTTTGTTTTTAAATCTCAGAGGGTTAGGTGAATATTAATAGCTAGTGAATCTGAAAATATTTTGGAAGAATATAAAGGACAAAAAGCATGTAATAAATAACTACAAGTATTTCTATTTTTATTACTCAGAGAGTCCTGGCATGAAAGATAATAAATAATATGAGTAAATTTTCAGAATGCCATTTTCTTACATAATTTGGCCATGTAATCCATAAACCATAGCATGTTATATTCTTTACTATTCTTTTAAAAAAATATATATTTTATTGATTTTTCACAGAGAGGAAAAGAGAGGGATAGAGAGTAAGAAACATTGATGAGAGAGAAACATCGATCAGCTGCCTCTTGTACACCCCCTACTGGGGATGTGCCCACAACCAAGGTACATGCTCTTGACCGGAATCGAACCCGGGACCTTTCAGTCCGCAAGCTGACGCTCTATCCACTGAGCCAAATCAGTTTCGGCTATTCTTTACTATTCTTATGGAATTTAGGATTTATTGCTGTGTTTTCCAAATGTAAGTCATGACTCTTTAGAGGGTTGTTTATCAATTTAGTGTATTAAAAACCAGCATTAAAATATGAAATTGAATAAATAGAAGATGTCACCAAGGCTGGTTCGGCTCAGTGAATAGAGTGTCGGTCTGCGGACTGAAAGGTCCCAGGTTAGATTCCGGTCAAGGACATGTACATTGGTTGCGGGCATATCCCTGGTGGGAGGTGTGCAGGAGGCAGCTGGACGATGTTTCTCTCTCATCGATTTTTCTGGCTCTCTATCCCTCTCCCTTCCTCTCTGTAAAAAAATCAATAAAATATGTTTAAAAAAAGAAGATGTCAAGGTATATAATATGAATATATATATATATATATATATATATATATATTAACAAACTAAACACACATGTGCACACACACAGAGATCTGTGTATATTTGTACATGTGAAGAGATGGGTATTATTTAGTAGATCATGATATAAACATTTTTTTTTTATTGCAGATCACTGTTTAAATGATCTGAAAACAACTGGGAAGCAAAATAACATTGTGGTGGAGAGCAGGACTCAGGTCCTAACTCTACCACTTAGTGAGGTGTGTGACCTTGAGAACATTGCTTAACTTCTTACCTTAGTTTATTCCACTGAAAAATGTCTCTGATACTAGGGACTATCATCCTATATAATCCTACATACCGTATTTTCCAGCATATAAGACGACTTTTGAAACGAAAAAAAAGTCAACCGAAAATCGGGGGTCGTCTTATACGCCGAGTATATCCAGAAAAACGTCTCAATATGCCGCTAAACGAATTTTCCAACTCGATTCTGAAAATTGTCTGGATATGCCGCTAAACGAATTTTCCAACTCGATCCCGCACCAATCACTGCAAGGCTGCTCGAACCGCCTCTCTAACTCAGCCAATACAAGCAGGCTTTTTTGCATGCAAATTATACATGTTCTGTACCCGAAGCTACACCGTGTTTCTAGTAAAAAGCCTGCTCAGATTGGACAGAGTCAGAGAGGCGTCTATTATAACCTTTGAACCTTTGCTTGTTGTGATTGGCTCACCGTGGTACATACAGTTGCAGCACAGAATGTTCTGTGTAGCCAAAGCTGCTGTATCAGGACACATACAGTGAGTTAAAAGGTACTGTAATAGAACATTCTGTGTGTAGCTGAAGCTACAGTACTATCAATATATAACCCCGGCCTAAAAGATTAGTGGGTGTACAACAAATGGCTGGTAGAAAAGAACCCATCATGGCTCCACAAGAAGAAGGAAATTTGAAGCCAGTTTCAAACTGAAAGTTGTAAACTTTGCCAAGGAACACAATAACTGTGCTGCGGCAAGACAATATGCTATAACAGAAAAGATGGTCTGAGACTGGAAAGCAAATGAAGATGCATTAAAGAGTATGCCAAGGAGTAAGTGTGCATTAAAAAGAGGCACTCCTTATTGCCAGAACTCGAAAAGCATGTAGCAGACATGGTTCTTGAGCATCGTCAAAATGGTTATGTAGTGACATGAAACAAAATACGTATGTTTGCCAAATCTAACCCAGATAACAGCAAAGGATTTAAGGCCACTGTATCCTGGAGTACTAGGTTCTTGGAAAGGCACAATCTGGTACTGAGGCAAAAGACCAAAATTGCACAAAAATTACCTGCAGATCTTGACGGCAAAGTAAGTCTTTTCCATCAATATGTAATACAACAGCACAAGAAACATGGCTATGCATTAAGTCAGATCGGAAATATGGATGAAACTCCTATGAATTTCGATATGGTTGGAAATAAAACTGTTAATCCAAAAGGTGCAAAAACAGTGTTAATTAAAACAACAGGACATGGGAAGTCCAATTTTACAGTGGTACTAGCATGTACAGCTGATGGTGCCAAACTAAGACCAATGATTATTTTTTTTAAAAAAAAAACACAATGCTGAAAATCAAGTTCCCTGTTGGAATTTTTGTACATGTGAATGAAAAAGGATGGATGGATGAAGAAGGGGTAAAGCTATGGCTTGATAATGTATGGAGTAGGCGACCAGGTGGACTTTGTCAAGAACGTAGTCTACTGGTGTGGGATATGTTCAGGGCTCATTTAACTACCAGCACAAAGAACAGGCTGGCAATAATAAACACAGATGCGGCAGTTATTCCTGGAGGATTGACATCATTGGTACAGCCACTGGATGTGTGCCTAAACAAGCCATTTAAAGATCGCATTAGAGAACAATGGAATGAGTGGATGGTTAGCGGTGAAAAGTTATTCACATAAGGAGGAAACATGCGTGTGCCACAATTGGATGTTTTGTGTAACTTTGTCATAAAAGCCTGGAATGATATTACTGAAGACAGTAATCAGGTCTTTCAAGAAATGTGGCATATCAAATTCTTTGGACGGTATGGAGGATGACTTCTTGTGGCAAGATGAAGGGGAAGCCAAAGTTGAAGCCACACCATCTGATTCGGAATTTGATCCATATGATGACTGTCTTACAAATGTACCACAAGAGGTCATTGAAGAACTTATGATGTCAGAAGAAGAACATGATAAGGATTTTGAAGGACTTTAAGCTCACAATGCTCCTTTGCCTAGAAAAACCTCTTATCATCCCAGTCACAAACAAGCGTTTTCCGCAAGTTCTTCATGTAATTTTCTTTCCAGATGATGCCATCATTGTTAATGTTCTCTTTTGGATTTCTTGTTTCTAGGTCAAGTTCATGGCATTGCCATTTGTGAAGAGACCTTCCATTTATCATATCAATGTACAGTATATTACGGTATGTTCGAAAAATGTCATTCATTAAAAATTTAATTAAAAAAAGAACTGGTGTTGCCTCAGAAGTAGGGGGTAGCCTTATACAGCGAATATAGGCCTAAACCTATGTTTTAACTAAAATTATGGGGTCGTCTTATATGCCGGAAAATATGGTAATAAAAACCTAATATGCTAAGTGTCCAGTCATCTGGCTATCCATTCAACCAATCAAAGTGTAATATGCTAATGATATGCTAAGGCCACTCAACCACTATCAATGACGTGCACTGACCACCAGGGGGCACACACTCTGACCTGTAGGTTAGCTTGCTGTTGGGGTCTAGTTGATTGGGACTGAGTGATACAGGCTGGAAACGCGCTAGAGCCCTCCCATGTCCCTCCCCAGCCCTGATCATGCACTGGTAGGGCCCCTCAGCCTGGCCTGCATCCTCTTGCATTCTAGGCTGAGAGACCTCTTCCCCTGAGTGCACAAATTTCATGCACTGGGCCTCTAGTATATAATAAGGTGATATAGGAAGAAGCATCTACAAAATTCTATCATCATGACTTGAATATAATCTGTGTTCAAAAGAGAGTAATTCCCTCATCTCATCTTTTCCCATAGTATTAGTAAATGTTATTATGCTACACAAACATTAGGCATTATCATGCTAGGCAAAGAGTGAAAGAAAACAATTAGGAATGTGGGAAGACTAATGATTGAAGGTGATATAGCACAAAGAGAAACCCAGGGATTATCAGGTTGTGCTCTTGAAAAAAACAAACAAACAAACAAAAAAACAAACTGATTTCATGCTTAGGTTGGGCCCTGAGAATCTATAATTTTAAACATGTTTTTATTGATTTAAGAGAGAGAGAAAAGGAGCGGGAGAGAGAAAGAGAAATATCAATGTGAGAGAGAAACATTGATTGGCTGATCAGCTGCCTTCCCCAACCAGGTGTCAAGGCCAAAACCTGGCCAAGTGGAGTTTAACTGGGGACCTTTCAGTGCACAGGCAACACCCATCCAACCAAGCCACATTGGCCAAGGCAGAATCTGCAATTTTAACTGGTCCTTCAGATGTGTTTTATGCACAGCTCTGATATCTGAGAACCACAGATTGACTGACTGCTTATTTATGGAACACCCACAACATGGACGGCACTGTGCTAGAGCCTGCAGGCTGGGAGGGAGAGCTTGGGAGCCTGTGGAAGCCAAGCCGACCTGCTTCTGCACTGTGGCTCTTGCCATCTGCTTTCCAGTGAGTCCCTACTGTTGTTTCCACAGTGTCAGTAGGACTTCATTTTGCACAAGCTGATGGCTTATATTGTCTAGCAGAAAACTTGAAATTTTATTTGTATCTAGCGGCCATAACTAAGAGAATGTTAGGAACAATCTTCCACCCCCCGACCCCCACCCGGAAACATGGCACTTACATGGTCTGTCTATTATTTTCTAAATTTTAATAGAGTCATGGGCATAAAACTAACCCCCTTAACTTTTTCCTCTTGTTTCTCAGCTCTAGCTGTATGTTGCCATACCAGAATGTAGGCTTAGTGGATCACAAGCAGTAAATATGATTGCTAACAAAAATTAGTAATGTATCTTATTATGTAAAATTTTAAAATTGTTGTCAACTGCTTAAATATTTATAAAAATACCTGTATTAGTAAACATTTTAAGGGGGAACATGTTAGTGGGTTATACTGGAAATGTGGACTGCCATGTTGAGGTATTGGTCTAGCAAGTTCAGTGCTGAGAGTGTCACAGTTATAATAATAGCTTTTGTGGCCTTTCTCCCACTTCAGAGATAATCATCTGGACTTGTCCCCACAGCTCCTCCCCCTTCTGACTTTCAGACAATTAAGAAAGCTGACCAAGAGATCTCAATGGCAAAGCTGTTTCTGTTAGTAGGATGGCAAGGTAACATATCCTGAATTAGTATTTTATAATTGTTAGTTAATTTTCCTTTACCTACTTTCAGAAAGAATGGAAGGCAATAATAAATGTCAGGACTTCAGTAGATTAGGCAATATTTCCTTAAAAAATGCAAACTGTTAGCACCTCCATCAGGAGAACCAAAAGTTTCTTAATGGCTGAAAAGGCACTTTGTTATTATTCTTGTAATTCCTGATGACTATCTATGTATTTAAAAGCCTAAGCAATTGCTCAACTGGTACTATGATGCACACTGACCATCAGGGGGTTGATGTTGAACACATAGGCATGAAAACATGGAACAGACTGATGAATCTCAGAGGGAAGGGGAGGGGAGGAAGGGCAGGAAGAGATTAACCAAAGATCTTATAATATGCATATCAGAGGCCTGGGTCTCTCAGCCTGGTCTGCAAGGACCGGGCCGAAACTGGCAGTCCTACGTCCTCTGAGGGGTCCCAGATTGAAGAGTTGTACATCCTGAATAAATGCCAAATTCAATTCAATTTTCAAAATAATCTTCCATTCCCTTTACTGAAGGTCTGATGAAAACAATTTCTCTTATGGTGTGATACAACAATGACCCTAAGAAGCTAACTCACTTGTTACAGATCCCAAGCTTTTTGGAAGCGGGCGACCCCATGATATGGGTCTGCTGAAGGAAGAGTGTTGCTTAGTGGCATTATTTCTTGTAGAAATGACCACTTTTGTGCTTTAAATCAACTAATATTTATTTTCTCACAGTTTGGAGACCAGCGATCTGAAGTTAGTTTCACTTCAATGGGTCAGCAAACCTATGCTCACTCCAGATTCTCAGAGAGAATCCATTGCCTTTTCCAGATGCTGGAGGCTGCCAGCCTTCCTTGGATTATGGCTGCATCCCTCCAGTCTCTGCCTCTGTGGTCACATGGCCTCCTTTTCTGTCTGTGTCAAGGCACCCTATGCCTTTCTCTTAAAAGACCACTTGTAATGGCACTTATGGCCCACCTGGATAATCCATGATAATCTCCCCATCTCTAGATCATTAATTTAAGCACATCTGCAAAGGCACCTTTTCCATGGGAAGTGATACTTACAAGATCCAGGGTTGAGGACCATTCTCCAGCCCACCACAGGGGTTAAGAGTGTGGAGCCTGGGTCCACGTGCCTGGTTTAATCCTGGTTCTGTACTTAATAAGGTTCATGTGCTTTAGTTTTCTTTTTTCTTTTCTTTTTTTTTTAATATTATTGTTGATTTTTTTACAGAGAGGAAGGGAGAGGGATAGAGAGCTAGAAACATTGATGAGAGAGAAAAATCAATCAGCTGCCTTCTGCACACTCCCTACTGGAGTTGTGTCCTCAACCAAGACACATGCCCTTGACCGAAATCGAACCTGGGACCCTTCAGTCCCCAGGCCAATGGTCTATCCAGTGAATCAAACCAGCTAGGAAATGCTTTGGTTTTCTTATGCTAAAATGAAGGCAATTCCAGTACGGATAGGGTTATTGCGGAGGTTAAATAAGGTGATACAGTAAACACACTTAAGTCAGCGCTGTTACATAGAAAACCTCTATAAATGTCTTCATTTAGTTAACCACTCCCTTCAGTCCCCATCGGCATAGCTGTAAAACTTTCAGAGTTCATGGTTGTACTGATACTTAAATAAATTATTTACTTATTTATTTCTACCAAGAGGCCACATTCCATGTATCAGAATTAAGCCTCTTGCCTCCCAAATTGAGCTGGTCTTGACAAAATGACTCTAGATTTCGGGAAATTCTGTACTTAGAGGAGATTCATGTGGAATTATCTTCTTCTGGCCATCTATACTCTGTGACTCAGGCCTGACCTTGCATTAAGCAGTACAGCTGCTTTACAATGATTCACATTTTTGCACTTTCAAATTATTTTTCAATTAATTCTTCTTCATGCTTAATGAACAGAGGTGTTAAATACGTTTTTAACTTTTTAAAAAATTGCTTTAATGTGCTTTCAAAGTACTCCTCTAGTGAATAAAATAATTCTATGGTCACATATAGCAATAATACTTGTGTCATTAAAGGGGGAAATGTGCCTTTCTTTTAATAATGGTAAAAGAGGCTAATTATATTGTCATAGTAGAGTACAACGTATGCTTAAATCACCAGATATGGCTGCTAACAGGAAACCACTGCTGTGAACAGACCAGTACAGCACATTTTGTGAGAACTAGATTAGTCTTCTGCACGTTATACGCTTATTAAAAGTGAAAAATGCCTGAGTTTAGGCTATAGAACCTTAAAAAGTTTATCATAGTCTCATTTTTCAGGAATTGAGTATCTTACCTTTGCTGGATTTTTAAAAAATCATGAATTTTTTTTCATTTATTTTTAAAAAATATTTTTATTGATTTCAGAGAGGAAGAGAGAGGGAGAGAGATAGGAACATCAATGATGAGACGGAATAATTTATCAGCTGCCTCCTGCATGCCTGACATTGGGGATCGAGCTCCAAACCCAAGGATGTACCCCTCATTGGGAATTGAACCGTAACTCCTGGGTTATAGGTCTACACCCAACCACTGAGCTGGGTAAATCATGAAAATGTTTATAATCAGAAAGTCTGTAATGTTTAAATGTAAGGAATACAGTATGTAAAAAAACAGATAGAATCCCCCCCCCCCCCCCCCACACACACACTTGTTTTTTCTTCTAGAATATTGGAAACTATAAAACAAAGAAGACAAAAGTCAAGCAATCAACCAATAAAAACAAAATACATGAAGTTTCCTCTATGGTTAGATAAAAAAGTCAATAATTGTCACATTTCTGAAAATCTGCACAATGAACTGGACTGCAAAGGGAAGAGTTTGCTTAACACTCAGACTTATCATTTCCTAAACAAATGACTCAGGCAAGTTACCTGCTTCCATGCCTCTGTTTTGTTATTTGCAGAATAGGGATCATACCAGGATCTCTCTCAGGATTGTTAACAGGCACAAGAGGCTTTACAACATAATTGGGCACACAGTAAGGACACCATAAATGTTGGCTACTAGGACAGAGAATTTTTAAAAGTTTAATGAAGATGAAACACTGATTGGTTTCTGTCATTTTGTAACCTCATCTTACAATTGAAAAAGCTGTTTTTCATGACTCTTAAGAATTTATCACCAAACCTTTTATTATACCATAATCCATACCTAGGGACAGAGGTTAGAATGATCTTTAAGCAAATAAGCTAAAGATTATTGCGGTGAAGGGTTAAATTGTGCTGAGGTATGGCTACTTCCTTACTGCACTGAGATCATTTCAACAGAGAAATCTTTCATGATCATAGTCCCTGAAGAAGGAAGGACCATTTCAGCCTTTCTTCTTTATTTCTTGGATTTGGGGCATTTATAGGACATATTTGTACTCACAGAGTTCTGCTAAAGTTTTTTTTTCTAATAAGTATTTTAGAGCTAGAACTCCAAATGACATCCATTACAGAGAAGAGTAAGAGAAAAAACACATACGAGCCATTCTTTTATAATTCACACTGCATCTTTCATTTCAGAAAAAAATGATTATATGTCATCACAACATTTTTTAAGGCATGTCTTAAGGATAAATAATAAGAAACATGCCAACTTTATGGATGAGTACCTGACATATCAAAAAGTTAAGACGCTTTTTCTCTGAATACAAAAAAAAAATGCAATGATTGCAGACAAGCTTTTTTGCAAATAAGCCTTTTAGCCATAAACTTCCCTTTTTCACAGAGCATAAAAGATTACTTTAATGCCACATTTTAGTCTGGTGGGTTACTAGCTCTTTCTATAGCAAATAAATAAATGATTTTCCCCAAAATATAACTTATGAGACAGTTTTCAATCAATTGGATGTCTAGCTCTCAAAATAAATATGGGCTATAAATGTCTATAGATTTGTGGTCTTCTACAAATCTTGGGACCTTCAATCCATATATAAAAACAAATATAATGGAAAAACATAGATTGATACTATTATAGCATTTAATCTTGAAATAGAAACAACATGATTAAATACTATTTAATATAATAGCTGAGATTTATATAATGCAAGAAGAAATTAATTGTTAAAATTTTCTCTTATCCACTGAAACTGGTTTGGCTCAGTGGATAGAGCTGTGACCTGCAGATTGAAAGGTCCCAGGTTTGATTCCGGTCAAGGGCATGTACCTTGGTTGCTGGCACATCCTCATAGGGGATGTGCAGGAAGCAGCTGGTCAATGTTTCTCTTTCATCGATGTTTCTAGCTCTCTATCCCTCTCCCCTCCTTTCTGTAAAAAAATCAATAAAATATATTAAAAAAATTTTTCTCTTATATAAAAAGTCTAAATTCTATAATTAATCTCCTCTATTTCAAAATATAGCCTCTGTAGTTTATAATGGACTTAGTAGTGGTTTAAATGGTTGTACAAAGAATCAAACAGCACTTTAATAAACAGGTGATTTATTCCAATATGTTGGCAAGCTTGCTAAGCTCTATCAAAACATTTGGCATTAAACATCGAGATACTTTCATAGTATAATATAAATCTTTCAGAATACCTAGTTAAAGAAATACATTATTTGGCTAAATTCCATAATTAATTAATTTTGTTTTTTGCTAGGTTGAGAAGATAGAAAATGGAAAAAAAATGATATAAGAGACCATGAATAATGAGTTCTATATTTAAAAACATCAACACAATAATTCACAATATTACATATACATTGAGTGGCCAGATTATTATGATCTGCATCCAGGGATCTGTCAGTTCTATTCACTGAGAAAAACTGGCTAGGGCTAATTATTACTATTTTTTAAACATTTATTGTTGAAAGTATTACATATGTCTCCATACCTTAATTTTCTCTGCTCATGCAGGAGTCTCCTCTCACTCAATCTCTTCCAGCCACTGTGGCCAATGCGGTTTTCTTGGAACTGGCCTGCCTTCTGCCTCAGGATATCCACCCATACTTCTCCAACTTCCTTTTCCCTCGGCCTGACTCCCTCCCTCTCCTCCTTTAGGTTCCTTCAATTGCCAACTTCTTCCTTGGACACCACCCCATAGCACTGCTTAGTACCATTTCTTGCTTTGTTCATAGAATTTACCAATTGTGTGTATCTGATTACTAGTGATTAGATTTAGAATTTTCCCTTCCTCACCAGAACATCCAGCTCCATGAGGGCAGGGATCATCACTTTGTTTGTTTCATGCCACAACAAATAACTACAATTGTTCCAAGAAAGACAACATGTTTGCTAAATATTTGTTAAATAATTGACTTTTTACAAATAATGAAGGGAAGTAAGAGAAAGGTGAGCTCCTTTAGTATGAACAATATCTAGGAAGCATATAAATCAAGATATTTCTAATGTAGCATGATTAATATGGAGAAATTTTTTGTGGGTCAGAGTTGGAAACAAAGGCTGGCTATATAAAACATGAAATATGTAGTTATGAACTATGTTGCGTCTCTCAAAATTTGTGTGTTGAAGTCCTAATCCCCAGTACCTCGGAATATGATTTTATTTGGAGAAAAGGCCTTTCAAGAGGTAATTAAGTTAAAATGAGGCCTTAGGGTGGTCCTAGTTTAAAATAACTACTAGTTGTGTTTTTTTTTTTAAATGTTTTTATTATTATTAGTTTTTAGAGAGAGAGGAAGGGAGAGAGAGAGAAATACAGAAACATTGATGAGAGAGGAAACATCATTGATTAGCTGCCTCCTGCATGCTCCCACTGAGCCAGAAACCTGGGCATGTGGCCTTAACAGGAATCAAAGTGTGACCTCTTGGTTCCTGGGTCGACGCTCAACCACTGAGCAACACTGGATGAAATGACTAATAATCATATTAAGAAGAGAAATCTGGACCTGCACTGTTACAGAGGAAAGTCCTTGTGAAGACACAGAAAAGATGACTATCTCCAAGCCAAGGACAGAGGCTTCAGAAGAAATCAATACTGTTGGCATATTGATCTTAGACTTCTAGCTTTTAGAACAATGAGAACAGATGCGCTGTTTAATCCAACTGCTCTGTGGTGTTTTGTTTTGGCAGCCGTAAAACACTAGCATAATGATATGTGCCATTGTAAGGAATGTTGACTTTGACACCAGCCCCTATAAATTTTAAGCAGGGAGAGAGGAGATGAGGCCTGGGTTTTAGGAAGATTGCATTTGTGGTGACATGGAAGAAGGTTGGAGGAGGGCAAAAGCTTGAGGCCCAAACAAAACTGGGAAGTATTTACAGTGGTTGTGGTCTATATCATGGGAAAGGGAAGGAAGAGGCAAGTATGGGATTGGGGAAGCATCTGAGCCAGGACTGTTGGAAACTTAGTGACACCGTAGAGATAAGTGATATTGACATCTGCCACAAAGAGGGATTTAGAAAAATGCAGACCTGCAAAGGGGTTCGGAGAATAAAACTGGCATGGATTGTAAGTTTTGGTTTCATACTTGAGAACATTTCTCAAAATGGAACATTAAAGCAGATTATAGCAGCATTCATGCTGCTCAGGATGTGAGTAGCATTCATTGAGAAAAGATGTAGCTGCAGGCTATCTCTCTTTTGGGGGATAATAATAGCATATTAACATCACCATCTTAAAGAATCTGGGAAGCTCTGCAATGAAGAAACTTCTATAACTTTGGCCAAAAAGAAAAAAGAAAAAAAAAAGAAGCGGGACTGGTATTTTCAACATTGATTTGATTATATAACCCTTTTTGTGAGGCACTGCTGAACTGCTCCCTGAACATGAATACTCTAAAATTAACACAGTGTGGAAAATAGTGGTAATTTTGATGCAGTAGAATGTTTTCAAAATAAACAGAAAAGCTTTGTCTGGGTAATCTTTGTCCCCAATAGCACATCTAGTCAACATTGTCTTAAATTGGCAACATAAACTCATTAAAGGAATATAGCTGGTTTTCCCATAACCTAATTATTACCAGATTTTCAAAATATCAGAATCTTTTGAAAGTAGCACTGTTTTTTCATGTCACAAAAGGAAAACTATTCAGTGCCTTGACACAAACAAAAAAATAATAATATTCTGCTGACTTAAGATAAAAATGTAGCTCAACTGCAGAAATCTGAGAGCCATTTTTGACCAGGTTTTTTTTGATGCTAGAGCAGCTGCATTCTAAATTTGCCCACATTCCACCAGCACCCGAAGACCCCCAGGGTCCATGCACAATGACTCACATGCGATGCGCACGTAGGCCTTCCGGCTCTTGGTGGTGCCCGCTGAGCTCCAGGCCACACACTGGCACCAATAATCATCAGGCCCAAAGAGTTCTTCCACTTGTTGGCGTGAAATCTCAATGCTCACTTCCCGGACAATGAGACCTAACCAGAGAAAGGAAGATTTAAGTCAGGAGAAGATTTGTACTAAGGAAATACAAAACATCATACCATGCTTTTCTCCACTCCCTGATCCTTCTTGATGCCATAGATCAACATCCCAGATATTGCCTCTCATCTCCTCTGATTTTCCTCTGGCTCCAGTAACTTGACTCACAACTTTTTCGTTCTCTTATTTGCTTTCTAAATCTTCTGGATTCATCAGAAGATGAAAGTGAAGATCTATTATTCCACAAAATTACACTTTTCCTCATATGGCCTAATAATCATCCTCTACCAAGTTATCTCCTCCTGTATATTTAAATGTGAACTTGAATTTCACAGCTTCTAAGGATTCTACCTCAATTATATAGGTGTGGGTAAAAGACTCACATGCTATACACTGAATTAGATATCTAATTCTTCTTAAGAAGATTTAGTTCACATGAAATGAGAGAGAACCACCTAAAACTATAATCATAAGTGCATAAGTTAGAAATATGTCTATCTATTGGGTCGGCAACTAAGTAAGTGCGGATTTTTTAAAGAAAATCAAAGACAATTTTTTCATGGAACTAAATAACTTTATTCTGTAATGTATTGCCCATTTTGATCAATGACCTTTTGCCATCTTTCAGGCAGCATCATAATCCCACGTTCAAAAAACTTCTGGTTTTTATTAGCAAAAAACTGAATCAGGTACGATTTGACATCATCATCATTATTGAAATTTTTACCATTCAAGGAGTTTTGTAAAGATCGAAACAAAAAGTAATCAGATGGTGCAAGGTCAGGACTATATGGTGGATGTGGCAAAACATCCCAACCAAGCTCCATTAACTTTTGCCGAGTGACCAAAGATGTGTGTGGCCTTGCATTGTCATGATGGAATACAACACCTTTTCGATTTGTCAATTCGGGCCGCTTTTCTTCAACTGCATTGTTTAATTTCGTTAGTTGTTCAATGTAGACATCAGAATTGATCGTTCGGTTGGGTGGTAAGAGTTCAAAGTAGACAATTCCTTTGTAATCCCACCAAACTGATAACAAAACCTTCTTTTGATGAATATCAGCTTTTGATGTTGTTTGAGTTGGTTCACCTGGCCTGCTCCACGATCTTTTCCGCTTGATATTGTTGTAAACAACCCATTTTTCATCGCCAGTTATCAGTCGTTTTAAAAATGGATCATTTTCATTACGTTTCTTTAGCAAATCGCAGCTGCTAACGCGTTGCGTTAACTGTGATTCTTTAATTTCGTGAGGAACCCATGTATCGAGTTTTTGAACATAGCTAAGTTGTTTTAAGTGATTTTCAATGCATGTATGTGATACATGAAGCTTCTCTGCAATCTCACGTGTTGTACTGTGACAGTCCGAATTGATTATTGCTTTGATTAGGGCGTCATCAACTTCAACTGGACGACCAGAGCGTTTTTCATCTTTGAGTGAAAAATCACCAGAACGAAATTTGGCAAACCAATTTTGACACTGCCGTTCTTTTAAGACTTCGTCACCATAAACAGCACATAACTTTTTATGAGCTTGCAATGCGTTTTCCCTTTGCGGAAATAAAAAAGCAAAATATGACGAAAATGTTCCTTTTGATTTTCCATTTTTCAACGAACGCCAAACGAAAACTATAAAACAGATCAAAAAACTTTTTTTACTAATTAACAGCTGAATAGCCAACTATCAAATAACAAAATGTGTTTTACATTTGTACTACGTCTGCAAACTAAAAATTCAACTGAAGCCATATATGTGTGAAACCCGCAATTACTTAGCTGCCGACCCAATATATATCACATTTTATCATATCAGCAAATAATTTATAAATATGTGGTGATTAACAATTAAATTATGTTAGCAGATGCGTTTCAGTTATTAGGCACACTTTTTCTTGAAAGATATAGTAACCCCAGGTAACAAACCTCTACTATTCTATCCAAAGAATGTATGACTTGAAAGTTTTCAGGCATAATATTTTGAAAGCCCAAATGTTTCTCTATAATTGTAACGTAACCAAAATCCTGTTAAAGATAAAGTGGTCTCCAGCTAAAATGCTCCAATTCTTAGAATTTATTTCACAGAATTATGTAATCCTAAATAACATAAATTGTACTGAGAATCTGGGATTATCATTTTAGGGGTGTTTATCTTGAGGATTCAAAGCCTATTTCAGAGATTCATTCTGCAGTTTGCATTTTTGCGCTGAGCAACAAAAGAGATCTACAAGATATATGTCCTTGACTGTCAGTTCTCCTAGAGACTGAACTTGCACTTTCCAGATGGAGCGTCTATTGAGAGAACTAACAGGGGCACCCTTGGGGAGAAGAAGAATTTGCTCTGCATCAAGTATGAGCACAGGAAGAAAGTTTAAACATATTGCTTTCTACCATTCGTCAGTCCATCCATCCATCCATCCACCCACCCATCCATTCATTCAACAAATATTTATTATGTATCCATTATATAAAAGCAGTAAGCTATTAGGAAATGAGAGTAAGATGGTGATTTTCCTCAATGAACTGAGATTATTGTGAGGAAGGAACATATTAACTTCTGCAAAAAATTCCAATTTATCAGCAAGTACTACTTTCCTTCCTTTTTCCTGGTCCCTGCCTAAGCCCCTCATCTTCCTATCTCATTGTAATTATTGTAGTTTTCCCCACTTCTAGAAATTCATGCAAAGATGGATCACTGCTTTTATATCCCTCCCCCCACCTTTTAAAAAATTCCACTTTCTGGTGTTTAATACTTTTGCCTGTTTTACTTGTTTATACCTTCTCTCTTTATGTAGAAATTCACTTACTGGAAACAAAGCTCTTCCTATAAAGTTGCTGCAGTAATTTACAGTCACCAAAGGGCTGATAAACTTGCTGTCTGTGTTTCCTTAGACCTATTACAGCTCTTTCCAAAATGCAGAGCAGCCACAAATGGGCTCAGGATATTAAAACCACATACACATATTTTCTGCCCCAAGATGATAACGTTAGGTTTCATTCCCCTCACCCCTTTTACTTAAAGCAATTACAGGAAACCTAATTAAATGCTAGGGGAACTTCACTAGGGTCACTGTAACCTTTTAGCTCAAGTACATTCTACTGACCACGGATCTGAAGCCTTTTAAGAAGCCACAGACTGACCCTCCTGTACAGGAATTACTCGCAGTATGAATGTTCTGAATTGTGTGGCCCAGGCTCCCTGTGGGCGCTGGAGCCAAGCACACACCAATTTTTGTCCTCAGCTTCTCAGATGCCCCATTCAGAAGGGGATGTATTACAGTCGTGTACAGTTGTCCTACCACAAGCTCACAGATTACATTGTGAATTTTGGTCAAACAACATGAGAACAAGAAAGAACTGAACCCAGGGTAATTAAACACAGCCTAGAATGCCTTAGAGGCTGCTGCATTTCTCAAACGCTGAACTCCTTGGTTACATACCACCTTTTCATTATCACAGGTACATTCATTCTTGGCCTATCCTATTTCACTCATCAAGTCAGAAGCTAGTGGTGTGGGTAAAAGCAGGTAATATCCTTTCTCTCTGAAAGTAAAATTGCAAATGTGCTTGAAGTCTTGAGACAGAAAAAAAACAAGCCGCCTTGAAATTTGAAATGCCATCGGCATTACTTCCAACATGGGCTGCTTTGAAGAGCATTTGGGAACTTGAAATTGGTCTCAGGTTATTTAGAGGTGGGGAGGAAATGCTTCAATCTACAGGACCTACTCAAGTACAAATAAGTATTTCCCATCACATCTGATAACATCAAAGACTTCCCATCACTGTTCCTCCCTTAATAGTGGCATCTTGTTTGAAGTTTGCATGATTTGCTTTTATAATAGGATTCATTGTGGTTTGGGAACCAGAGTGCAGGAAAGTAATTAGCATGGCATACCAAGAAGTCTTATAATGAGTACAAATATGCACTTGTTAATAGGGAGTTTCAAATGGTTTTAAAAATTCAGATGTAAGTGCAACTCTCTGGTTGGATTGTTGTGAGGTTATTCATGATTATGGCAATAAAATCTGCTAATTGACACTTATACCTTATCTCTAGCATAATTTTAATTTCATAAGAGTGGTCAGGCACCACAAATAGTGCTGTTTTTTTTTAAGAGAATATTATAAAGGGATCACAAATACATGATGAATCCTGTAGTGTGATTATTTAAAACATGATCCATATTTCCCCAGAAATGTAACCTAAAATGCTTCCAACAGCTATGAAAAGTCCATGAATGTCAAAATTACATTAAATTCCAGTAATGTAAAGATGGGTCAAACATCACCTACAGCCTTCAGCTGTTCATTTATCTTATCTATTAGGCTATATTGATTGATTGATAAATATTTGTATGGATTTCAGAGAGAGAGAGAGAGAGAGAGAGAGAGAGAGAGAGAGAGAGAGACCAATGATGAGTGAGAATCATTGATTGGCTGCCTCTTGCATGCCCCACACAATGGAGATCAAGCCCAGAATCTCGGGCATATGCCCTGACTTGGCATCAAACTGTAACCTCTTGGTTCATAGGTAGAAGCTCAACCACTGAGTCACATTGGCTGGGCTATTAGGTGATATTTAAAAAATCATGCATCATCCTAAAGATTTTTTAAAATGTGGCTATTAAATTTGTACCTTCTGATATCCCATGTATGTTTCACTAAAAAGCATCCTAGCCCCAAGTTAGATTCAGATGTCTGAGTTGTATTTCTCTTTCCTCCTAATTGCTTTATCTTTCATCTGGCAAATTGAGGTTCTGAGATATCATGTTTTGCAGAATCACTCCCACCCTCTTCTTATTGCCAGAAGAGCTGCAGAGGTCAGTGGGCAAAATCTCATTAGGAGACATTCACAGCTAGGGGTTGGTGGACAATGTACAAAACTGCAGGTAGGGATATTCTGAAATATATTACATTTTATTGAATTAGTGTGGTCTCTTTTTCATGTTTTCTACCAGAGCCTAATCCTATTAGTTTTCACTAATATGATCTAAAATATGAAACATATCACTTCTAGATCTCTTAATATAAATGAAACCACACAAAACACAATCATTATTTAAAAGGATGTCATGTAATAAAAACTGACATTTTCACAATTTGTAACTCACTAAAATAATCAAAATACGATGGCTTGAAAGGCAGGATTTTATAATTAAGACACTGTTTCATGCTACATGAAGTCATCTGACAACATTTAAACTATATCAGGAAAAGGAGACACTGTGGACACATAATTTACAAACTTTTCTCTGAAATGTTTTCCTCAAATTTTTAATATAATATTTAATATGTAAGGAGACCATCTAATTAACTAAAATTACTTTGTGTAATTGGGAATTAGAACTTACTGGTGAATTAGATTTATCATGAGTATCATTTTGTTTCAATTACATTTACTGTCTTTGTGATCCAGGTCAATTTACTGCAAAGTTAAAGATGACACTGCTGAGATTGAATGGTTCAAGGGATTTGTTGGGAAATATTTCATACGAGGTCATTGACTTGATTCCTTTTAATGTGGTGGTTTCTGGTCACTTAGTTCTGTCTGAAATCCTGCGTCCAATGAGAACTTGTGTTGTATTTTTGTTACATTTTTATTTTGTCTAGAACTGAGAAGAAAATATTCATTGATTGTTCATCTGGAATAAGGAGACTTCTAGAAAGCTATATAGCAACCATATGTAAATTCAGTTTTTCCTCTTGAAACTTGAAATTTTAATTGCAAAATGATGTTAAAATTGTGACAAATGTTAAAATATAGTGAAAATTAACACCATTTTCCCTTTCCTTTCCAGCCACCATCAAGCTTAAAGATGCAAATATGAAGGGTATTTCGAGTGTGGGTATGCAAAGTATTCTTACTTACATATAGAATTGCACTAGTAATGAATTGACAGAAATTAATTCTACCTGCTTTGGTTAATCATTTAATTCCTGTTCTAACCTTTGGTGATAAAAAAACCCATTTAATTGCTGTTTCAAGAAGTCTTTCTGAGATCAAAATGGAAACTAAAATGCTTTTTGTAATTTACCTCTGCCTTGTGTGTTAATGTTCTTTAAAATATAAAGGAGCAAGTTTGTGAAAATATGATGGTAATTTGTTTAATTTGGAAGGATAGAGCATACTCCATTAATATAGCAAATGCATTACTCTTCCTAAATATTTCCATTAAACACCTAACTTGCCATATGTATATGTGTGTATGTGTGTGTATGTGTGTGTGTGTATATATATGAATGTATAATTCAAACACTTTTTTCAAAATTATAGTGTTTAATAATTATCTAAATCTAACAACATGCATTTCTATGTAGCATAATTTCATGTAATTTATTAGTGCTATTAATGGAAGCAATTTTAACAAAACTTTAAAAAAGATTCCTATCAAAAAGGGTGGGGAATAATAACATATTCTTGTTGACTATACACGTGTGAATTACTCTTGTTCATTTATTCATTCAATAGATATTTGTTGAGATTCTACGTGCCATGCACTCCTCTATGCACTGTGAATACAGTGGTAAAGAAGACAGAAGGTTTCTGTCATTTTAACATTCCATTGTGGAGGTAGTTCTTGAGCATCTATTTTGTGCACAGTAATTTCTAAGACAGCTATAGAGATGAATTGGTTTTGGATTCTTCAAAGTGTACTCTCTAATACTAGAGATAAAAGTAGAAGTTTACTGAGTAAAGGAACTCTGTCAGATGCATTGTATATCAGTATAGTAATGAGTGAATAGTTTCTATTTTTGTAGCCATAACACACAGTGGTATTAAATTCCAGATATTAAGTAAATTTAATTCTAATTTAGAAGAGTAAAGGTAAGTGGTATTTATTGAACATCTACCATGTGTCTCAATTAACCTGTATAATAAACCCTGATGATTAGTATTGCTATATCTTTAATATGGGCAAGTAGCAGATGTCAGAATTGAAACAATGTTTTGCACAGGCAATAATTACTGAAATCAGGATTTAGCACTTATCTAAATCCAATATTTTTAGTCTTTCACTGCACCAAATATCCTTCAAACTGTGTCTCCAAATAGTGTTCTGTGGCCAAATGAGTTTGGGTATTTCTGTTTAATACATCCTCCTCTTAGAAGTTCAGAATGCTCATCAATATATTGAGGCATTGGTCAGAACTTCTGCCATAAAGATATCTGTTTAATTTATATTGCCAACATTTCCCCCAAGTTTATTAAATCATAGAATCCTATAGTTAACATAAACACAAAACCCCATCTTATCATGGCTTTGAATGTGATTTTGTTTTCATTCTCCATACATTGATTTACTGAATAAAAGTAATTGATTGTTTGGAAAATTCTAATAATCCCACGAAGAAAGCTGTAGTGAAATGGGTGAGAGGGGGTAATGAGGGGAAACGGAAATGGAATATTAGAGTGTAATACTATAGCATGGTTTGGTTTTAAGGATTTAGAGAGGAATCATAGATACTTCAGGAGGAGAGAATAGCAGGAAGCCAAAGGACAAAGATGAAAAAGTATGGAATATTAGAGGGGAGAGGAGTTTATATAAAACAATAGAATTTGATGGAACAGAGATTCACTGAGAACCTTGAATGGCAGCTAGAGAAATTTGTTGTGTGGAGCAGGGAGACTGAAAATTGTAAATTGGTGAAATGACATTTTAAAAAATGACATATGCTTTAGGAAGATTAATCTGTATCTACCAGTAAACAAGACTAATCTGATTTATTTAAATAAGTTTAATTATTATTATTATTACAAATTCTGTTTCATATCTCTGATCTTACATTGTCATTAATCAAAAGTGTTAACAGCAATATTCTGGACCCTCTCAAAACACGGTCTGACAATGAAAGCCAGGCACATGCCAGGTATAGAGAGAACAGTAATTACTCGTTCTGTTGGGTTTTCCTCTTATACTTACTTAAAATGATTTAGAAAAAAAAAAATTAAGAGACATCACCTCTGGAGTCATTTCCACTCATAACAGCTCACATACATCATATATATTTGGGACAGTTGTTTGTTTATACTAAAAGCAATATATTTCATATTCTTTTTGTTAAATTTCTTTATTGATTAAGGTGTTACATATATGTCCTTATTCCCCCATTACCCCTCCTTCCCCCCACTTATGCCTTCACCTCCCCTGTTGTCTGTGTCCTTTGGTTAGGCTTATATGCAATGCATGCATTCAAGTTATTTGGTTGATCTTTCCCCCTTGCCTCCACCCTCCCCTACCTTAATGAAACTTCTAAACCCAACTTTAAAGTTTAACTCATCCAAAAATATTGTTACAGCTGGGGGCTAGATAAATATTCATCCACTAAACAATAACCTACTTATTTATTTAGATAAAATAAATTCCTGCCTTGTATTTACTATCAGATTTTTGGAAAGCCAAAAATGTTCTGAGAATAAAACTACATCCTATTCACAACGTTACCATCGGAGTACTAATGGGAGGAGCACCTTGATTAGAAATTATATTAGGTACATGTCCAGCTGAGAAAGAAATAACTGGTTTTAAAATTCTTTACCAGTGTTGGGAGAGTTAGGTCTGGGTAGGGACATTAAGTGCCCCTGGAAATGCAGATTTAGCTACCACATTTAGACATGGTGTTCAAGCAGCAGCAACCAGTTCTAGTGAAAGGCCCTGAAATTTCTTATACTTCAGCCAGTTCACTCAGGATTTCACCAATATCTTAAGTCCCCCACTACTGAAGTACAGTAGTGGTGGGAGTGGTGCTAACGTGAGATGGTGAGTGGAAAAGTCCACTTATTTTATGCTATGCTGTGTATTAAATAACATCCCTCATTTCAGGGGCTTTACAAAGTAAAAACTTATTTTTTTATTTTTTTTAAATATATTTTATTGATTTTGTACAGAGAGGAAGGGAGAGAGATAGTTAGAAACATCGATGAGAGAGAGTGTCATCGATCAGCTGCCTCTTGCACACCCCCTACTGGGGATATGCCCGCAACCAAGGTACATGCCCTTGACCGGAATCGAACCCGGGACCCTTCAGTCCCCAAGCCGACGCTCCACCACTGAGCCAAACCGGTCTTGGCGTAAAAACTTATTTTTCTATCACAAAAGTCCTCAGGGAACCTGTCCCACATTAGTGATTCAGGATGCATCTATGTTGAATCTACATCCTCTTAATCGTGGCTACCAGGGTCTCTGGGTGAGGAGAAAGGAGAATAGAAAGCTCATTTCTGCTCTTAAATGACCTGGCTCAGCACTGGTGACATAGCTTTAGTGCTTAGCCTGCTGGCTAGAAGTAATCAGTTGGCTTGGCTGAATAGCAAAGATGCCAAGACTTGCAGTATTCTTGTGTGCCCAGGAGGGAGAGCAGAATTGCACCTATTAGAAGTCCTACTCTAGTAGAGTTGGTAAAGCTACTTAAATAGAAAAACTAAAGAATTGAATTTTTAAGAAATCCTAGTGACATTAAAATATTCATAGTTATCAAGTAAAAATAAATTTGGGTTTGTTTTCTGTGGTGTGAAAGTTTTTACTGATAGAAAGAGCTAAATGTAGAAAAGCAGACTATTTGACCAAAAGGAAGAACATAAACCAGATTTTTGTTCTTAGCTTGGCGGTAATTTTGGGCAGGCCTTTACATTTCTTATTTTCTTAGTTTAAATCAATAAAAACTGATAGTTCTTTACCAATGTTCTTTACGAGATTTTTACTTAACAGGAAAATGAAAATAGATTGTTCTAAAAAAAAGAGATCAAAAGAAATCTGTAAGAGAAAGTACTTTTATAGTCAGACTGCATATCAAAGACTGCCGGCTCCTTGCCTCTTCTTAGGAACATGACTTGATCACATTTTCTAGTCTCCTTGGTTTCAGAAGTGGCCACAGAAACAATTCCAGTCAATAGACGTGAGTGGAAGGAACGTGTTCCTTTTCTTGGCCGCTCTGCTGAAGAAGAGTGTGGGTGTCCTCCTTGCTGTCTTTCCTTTTCTGCTGGCTGGATGCAGAAGAGGATGAAGCCTATGAGGATGGCAAAGCCATAGATGGAAGGTGTCTGGGTCCATGCCTGACCAGAGGGAAGTGTGCTGTCCTGTAAACAAGGGTACTTTCATGCAGGACAGATGTACCATTCTACCATGGTTGAGCCATTCTATTTTGTGGTGTTTTAATTGTTACTGCAGCTTAGCATAGCACATACTTACATGACATACGCTAATGTGCTTGGAACAACACAATGGGTCTTCATAAATGACTATTGAATAAGAGGATGAAGAAAATACTTATAAATCTCATGATACTTTGGTTCAATTTTTACTATTGAGGCAGGGAATTAAGAAGTTAGGAAAATTCCTTTGCAAGTGGAATGGGGAAACTGAGACTGATGGCTGATTCTAAATGGCCTCATCCAGCACCCTGACTCACCTGTCTTCTTCCCCCTTGCACAGCCACTCCCTTAAGTGTGAAACCCTCAGGATAATGAGGTTCTGATCAGCATCAAGTCATCTTAGGAACAAAGCCTCAGGTAGGTTGTACACAGAGAAAGAGTTTGGTCAAACTAGAGATAACATCTAGGCCTCAGTTGTGTTTCAGGTCCAGGCCCAGACAAACAGCAAAATCAGATGAAGTGGTGGCATGGCTGCATCAGGACCAGATGCAATGACCCATGACCCCTTTCCCTAGCTACCACAATCAGTAGAGATCAAAACTTTGAGCATATGATCTCATTTTGATGAGTCAGCATATTGAATAATACACCTGGTAAGCGAATCAATATTATATTGAGATCCTCCATTGAGACCTCTCCTAAAATTGCTATCTTTAGAAAACAGATAAGAACCCTTAAAATAAAGGACACAGTGTATGCCCCTGCACCTTCCTTCTTCAGGTGTGTATCTTAGCTTCCTTTTCTCTTAATCTCTAAGGGCCCTTCTTTTGCCTCTGTAACATGTTTCCTGAGTCCAAGCAGCCCACTTGGTTCACTTCTGCTTCTGTGACTTTCTCTCTACAAGGCCAGGGCAGCTCTCTAAGCAGCACACTCAGCTATTCTCTTTGAGTGTACTTTCCTCCTGCATGCTACATAAACTTCCTCTTGTGCTAGAGTCCTTGGCTAGGAATTCTTTCTTTGCTGAACTCAAGAGAGCCCTGATTCTGGCTGCTGGGTGTTACTTGTCTTCAGATCCATTCTGTATTAACATCACAAAGAAAAAGAAGGAAGGAAAAGTGCTTGTTTCCCACTCTTAGCTCTGATTTCCTGATATATTTATGTGACTGTATAATGCTGCCAACTGAACAAACAGCTTCAATCATGTGTTGTTCATAGCTCCAGGCAAAGTTTTGTTCTCTTTTCTTCCTTTTATAAATGTATTCCCTTCAAAGGACACATACCTACTGGATCAACAATCTCCATGGGAGCACAGGAAAGCTAGCTATTTAATATGTGCGGTTCAGTGTCATGAGGTGTGAAGTTACAGTAAATAATATTTTGTGATGGCACTCATGCTAATAAAGATGATGACACTTTCATGATTAGCTATGTTTTTAGTAAAGGGAAATTAATGGATAAGACTATTCTGTCTGAAGGATGCTTACAACATGCTGACAAATGAAACTGGGCTTCAGCATAAAATGGATATGTTATATAGATAGTAAATACATACACCTAACATTGCTATGTCTATTTTTACACTTATCATTCATCCTGTATTTCCTTTTTACCTACAAGTTGAAATGCATTTACTTCATACCCTACCAGAAGCCCATTTAGTCACATTTCTGTCAGGTCCCACTTGCATATGCAGTGTTGAATAAATTAGAATTTAATAAATGTCCTTGGAAATATATTAAGAGATAAATAATGAACTACTATATCTAGTCATAAATGTATACTTTTTTACTCTCACAATCCTAAAATAAACATAACCTGACCTATTATCCTACCTAATAAAGAAGGAATGTGCAAATTTACCATAATGCCATCACAAAAGATGGCGGCACCCACAGACACAAGATGGTGGCGCCCAGTCCTTTTAGCCCCTCCAGGAAAGGGAGAGGGTGGCAGGTGTGTGGTGTGGCAGGACCTGCCCTCAGTCCCCCAGTTGCCAAGGGCCACCTGGGCTCAGGTAACCAGGGCCGGCCAAGGCTTGTGCTGCCAGCACTGTCAGCAGCAGAGGTGTGATGGGGGTGTCACCTTCACCTGATCTCCGGGTCACCTCCCACCCCTGAGGGCTCCCAGATTGTGAGAGGGGGCAGGCTGGGCTCCAATCCATGAATTTTAAAAGAGAAAAATAAGCCCTAGCTTAGTGGATCGAGTATTGGCCTGCAGACTGAAGGATCCCAGGTTTGATTTTAGTCAGAGGCACATGCCTGGGTTGTGTGTTTGATCTCCTTCATGCAAAAGGCAGTTGATCAATGATTCTCTCTCATCACTGATGTTTCTATCTCTCTCTCCTTCTCCCTTCCTCTCTGAAATCAATAAAAAATATTAGAAAAATGAGAACTACAATTTCTTTCTCGTGAATAATTTTCACAATTGCATTTACATTCTACCCTAACCTCTCTCCATAATCCAATACTGTCCACTTCCTACATCTATGGTTACTAAATAATGTAGATTTATGTCCCCTGCACATGCCTCAAAAATGTCACCCTTTCCCCTGCGAGCTTCTTGCTACTCACCCAGTTTCAGGTCTGTTTTAAACATCTATTATGTGAGTCATCCCTTAGCAATACTTTGAAGTTCCATCCCTATTAAAAGTGAAGTTGGATCTAGTGTCCTAAGAAGAGAACTAATATAACAGTGCATGGCTATTATTTCCCATGTTCATGACTCTGAAATAAATCTCACTGTTAAAAAAATAAATAAGGAGACCACATGGGCCAAAGTTAAAAAATAAAAGGCAAAAATAAAATGTAGAAAGTTAAAAGAAAACACATACAATCTTGCCAAAGGTTTGTGTTTTCCATAAAGCTGCAGTTGGGACTTCACAAAGGAAGTCTCTGCGAGTTTTATTTCTGGTTCAGAGGATTTACATGCTCTTTCTAATGATCTGGGCCTTCAGCACTGGTAATGCCTCCCAGTCCCCAGCTTAGCGCTCATGCAAAATTGAAACACTTTGGAGGCAGTTTAGTAGCTGCAGATGAATCTCAATGTTCAGGAAAAGGCATAATGGCTGTTTAGCACTTGCTAGGAGAAGCAGAGGAAATCAGGGGGAAAAAAATCTATTGAACTTGAGCCATCTGGGAAGCCAACTGAGAGCCACTGCATTAACACCCTGTTTACATTCCCATTGTGTTGTTAGGTCAGGCAGGAGTGTGTGTGTGTCCTTGTGTGCAGACAATCACCAAGAGAAGCACGTTAGGTTATTTTGGCTATTTTGGTTTAATTTTGGCAACTCCATTAGGAAAATTCTTCATAAGCATCGTGGGCATGAGAATGTTCAGATCCCCATGAGGCAGGATGACTACTAAAGTGCAGAGGTTGGCAGGGATGCCCTGGGCATAAGGGGAGTGAGCAATAAGCAGGAGCCTGGCTGAGCAGTGCTTTTCCTGTCTCTGGCTCACAGCACAAAGCAACAGATTGGGGGAGGCTTCAGCAAGCTGGTAAAGAACACTGGGGAATGCTTTCATTGCCTGTTCCGTTTATAGTTCATTTAGAGATTATTCACTCAATAAGGGAAATCAGCCAGGTAATGCCTTCGCTTTCAGCTCCCACCACCCCTACTCCCTGCCTCCATCATCATGGTCTTTTTTTTCTCACGGTATTCAATAGAGAGGCTATCGGTTTCCAGCAACCTTGAGAGGATGGCACAGAGATTTCTATAAACCTTCTACTCCCACACACGCATGGTATTCCCTATTATCAACATCCTCCACCACAGGGGTCTATTTGTTAGAATTGATGAGGCTACCTTGACACATCCTTATCACCCGAAGTCCTCATTGAACATTCACTCTTACTATTGTTCGTTCTATGGATCTGGATACATGTGTAATAATGTGTATCCATCATTATAATACCATATGAGTACCACTGCTCTAAACAGTCTCTGTGCTCCACCTATTCACGCCTCCTTCCCCGTTAATCCCATCAACCACTGATCCTTTTATCGCTTCCATTGTTTTGCCTTTTCTAGAATGGCATATTGTTGGAATCATATAATATGTAGCCTTTTCACACTGGTTTCTTTCATTTAGTCATATGCATTTACATTTCCCCCATGCATTTTCATGACTTCACAGCTCATTTCTTTTTAGCGCTGAATACTATTCCATTATCTTGAAGTACTACCGTTTATTTATGCATTCACTTACTTAAGGACATCTTGAGTGCTCCCTGGTTTTGGAAATTATAAATACAGCTGCTATAAACATTTGTGGTTCTGTGTGGATGTAAGTTTTCAACTCCTTTGGGAAAACACCAAGGAGTGCAATGACTATATCATATGGTAAGAGTATGTTTTGTAAGAAACTTCCAAACTGTGCTCCCAGTAGCTCTACCATTTTCCTTTTCCCCCAGCAATGAAAACGAGTTCATGGCGTCCCACATCCTTGCCGGGATTGGTTGTTTTCAGGGATCTGGACTTCGGCCAATCTAATAGGTAGGTAGTAGTGTCTCATTGTTGTTCCAATTTGCATGCCCCTGATGGTGTACCATGTGGAACAACTTTTCAGATGCTTACTTGCCATCTATATATTTTCTTGGCGAAGTGTCTGTCAAGGTTCGTTGCCTTTTGAACAGTGATATTAAGTGGCATAGTCTTAATAAATGCTTGATGACTGTAGCGGGCTGAATGGGGGCCCCTAAAAATGTACGTCCACAAATGAATGCCCAGAACAGGTGAATGTTTAAATTAAGGATCTTGCAACCCTGAATCTAAGGAAGTGTCATTATAAGAGATACATAGGAAGGAAGCTACAGAAGAGATCATGATGGAAAGGCAGAGGCAGAGATAGGAGTGATGCTGCCACAAGCCCAGGAATGTCAGGCCAGCCACCAGAAGCTGGGAATGACAAGAAACACATTTTCCTCTTGCATCTCCTTCGGTAGTGGGGCATTGTTGGATTTCAGACTTCTAGCCTCCAGAACCGAGGGAGTACATGTCCGTTGTATTAAGCCACGGCTTTCCCGGTAAATCACTGTGGCAGCCCTAAGGAGCTAATACAGTGACAAAGGGCATTTTCTCTCCATCTCTACATTTGAAGAGGGGCCTCAGGAATGTGACAGAGCAAAAGGTGAGGAAAAGCGGTCTGCCGTGTGGTGTTTTTCTGGTCTCACACATCCCCAGTGGATGGGTGTGGGGAGGCAGCCTGTTAGTCAGGAACGTCACTTCAGACAGAGGGCATCATTGTCTAGGATCACCGCGGCAGTGGTTATAGGAAGAGGCATGCCATTCATTCCCTGCCATTCCTGGAATTGCCTTGTACAGAACATCCCCCTGGGGTTTTCCAGAGAAATTTTAATTCACTCAAGCCCTGGCGTTCCCTGCTTCTCCCTCAGGAGGCTGCTATCCCTCAGCCCAAGAAGCTTAATGGGCAGAGACAGAAGGACGGATGTTGAAGGAAGCAGGGGCACTCTGCCAGGTAACAGGACACCACGCGACCTCCAGAAGGTTTCCTGAATGCTCACAAAGAGAGGAGGACCTGAGCAAGTGGTAAAGCATACACTTTGTTCCCTGTCTCTCTCCTCTCTTCCCTTTTCGCTTTTGGCCCCTCCAGACTGTGATATTAAGGACGTAAGTCTTACTTGTGTCTCTGCTTACAACACTCAGTAATAGGTGGGACACAGTTTTGAATAACACTTCTCTGTACTGCCTCTCTGCAGCGTTTGCACCACCATGTCTCCCTACTTTCCCAGGCTGGTCAGCCAGTGTTACTAGAGAGCTTGAAACGTGCAAACAGGTAGACCAAAAAAAGGAAAAAAAAAATTGATGCCTTGTTCCCAGTGAAGTCTGGGGGTGAGTCCAGGCCATAGACTATTCAGCTATTACCCCTCTCCATATGATATGCAGCCAGGGTTGACAGCTAATGTCCTACAAGTTCCTTGTTGTTCTTGCCTTCATGTTCTTGGAAATATTTTTCCAAAACAGAGTATTTTATTTTATTTCAACATCAGGGTAAACCCTTGATGAAACCATAAATGAGTCTAAGACTTCCCTAATCTGAATTGTTTTTAGTCGCTGCATATTATATTACCTACCTGCTATGCTTGCTTTTAGACCAGGTCCTGATATTTTGCTAATTGTAGCTCTCATTTTATGCAATCTGAATATGTAGCTCCAAATAGTGCTTTTCAGAGGAAGTAGCAATAGTGCATGTTTCAACAGGCATCACACAAGGGCTCTGAGAATCCCTAGCGGAGGGACTGCTGGGATTGAAGGGAGAAGACTAAAGGGTCCAGACCTAGTAAAGCCCAACCCTCTCCCCCCGCAATGTTAGCATCATATTACTCATTAATTGTCACATTTTTAACTAAAACAATCTCTGCTGTGTCTTAAAATGCCCAAAAATATGTTGGGGAGAAGAGAGAAAATAGCATCTGAATTTTAAGCAAATTATGGAGAGGATATTGGATAGTAAGAATTAGTGACCAGCCTCAAAGAGGATGGATAATATTTTATGACAACACAGAATAAAAAGGACAACAATCTAGGTCATTAACTCATATTTATGAACCAGATTTATTTATATTCAACACAATAGGTTAATAGACACCAAAAATAACACTTACATTTTGAGAAAAAGTCATGCTCTTTTAGAAAACTAACTCTCTCTTTTAAACTGAAGTTTTTTCTTCAAGTCCCTTAAACAAGATGATCAACCTATTTCATATCACAATCCAGAAATCTGTAAGAGCATGTTTTTTTTTTTTTTCTATGAGAATGAAGAAGACACTCTCTTTAAAGCCAAAGGTTATCTTAAAAATACATCATGACTTTTAACACTTGTGCTATCCTGCTTTGAAGTGGGCATATTAAAACCTGAAGCCACAGCATATGCATGGTTGCTGGGCCCATGGAAAATAGCTATAGCAACACAATCACTAGTTTTGTTCCTTAAATGCTCTGTTTGGGTAGCAAGTAATCTAGATGAAGAATGGGCCCTGGACTCTAGCTTCTTATGTAGCCTTGGTGTGGGCCTGACGATGGGCAGCACCGTATTTCACTCTTTTCTAGTAGATGCGCTGCCAAAGCAAATACATTTTTACTCTTTTCTAAATGTGGAAAAATACACACACACAAATACACCCTGCCAAACACACACACTCACATACAGATATGTATGTACCTATTATACATATCTACTTATAGACATATTCTTGACTGATCTGTATTAATCAATGTTTTCATCTTAGCTTCGGAAAGAAAAAAGAGAAATGCATCACAAGTAACCTTGCCCTAAGTGTTAACTGCTAAGAGAGAATTCCTTTGTGTTTATTATATTAAAAACTCTCCCTGTATATAATTTTAGAAAATTTCTGTTTTCCTCTAACAAAACACAGCTTGCTTAAAACTGCACTGAAAGATGTAATGTTTTCTTGCTTCTACTTTACCATCATGTTCTGGGCTGGATCTGTTCAATAAATACATGCTATTAACATTTTCTATACAGTATGTAATGCAAACGTTAAAAATCTTCCCCATGGGATATAATTAAGTTAAATTACACAGTTCCACAAATATGGTATACTCAGGGTGTTTTGGAGTATATGCAGGGTCTATAAAATTAATACTTGCAAATACTGAAGTTAATAAAAATGACTAAATCACAACAATTAAATAATTTACGATAAAAGTATATTTGAAACAAAAAATAATTCCAAATGTGTAGCCTAAAATTTTTTAAGCGCTCACTTCTGTTAATAAGTTAGGAAAAGAGCAGAGATACAAACCAGGTTTATAGACAGAGAGAGAGCCCAAACTATGCAGCTAGTTGACAGTATCTTTGAGCTAGAATGGAATGACAACAACAGCTGAACAGCTAAGTTCTGGAACCCTGATCCAACCATGTGTTTGTACTTGCAGCTGAGATTATATAGGCAATGTCAACCTTGGTGTTTACGTCCTTAATGCCGATGTGAAATTAGGATGAATCAATTGTGAGCACTAACAGATGAAGACTATGAGAACATATTTATTTCAGAATATTGATACTGTGCTATCAGCAGCTACTTTCTTGCCAAGTTGTAAGACTAAGTGGAAACGCCTTCATGTACTAAATGGAACCTTGCCAATTTTCTACTTTTATTTTGGGGCCAGCCTCATACTAAAAAGAAAAAAAATGTTATTTTCTGGTATTAAATACCTCTGAGAAGGATATCAACAATATATTAATTGATTTATATTCTAGAATTATTTCTCTTCAGTGGCAGACAAATATCTATACTAATAAAAGGGTAATATGCTAATTAGGATGGATGTATTGTGGATGAATACATGGCAGCAGCAGTGGGGTGATGAGGGTGGTGCCTTCCCATGATCAGCCAGGTTGACTGTGGCAGAGGGAGGCCAGACTGCTATGTACTTACGCCAAGGCAGAGGCAGTTAGGGGCAATATGGCCAGCAGGGGGGCAGTTAGGAGCAATCAGGCAGGCAGGCAGATAAGCAGTTAGGAGCCAGGGTTCCAGATTGTGAGAGGAATGGCCATCTGCCGATTTAGGTCCTGAAGGATCGGGCCTAAACTGGCAGTCAGACATCTCCTGAGGGGTCCCAGATTGTAAAGGTGCAGGTCAGGCTGAGGAGACCCCCACCCCTGCCTGCAAGGGTTTCATGCACCGGGCCTCTAGTATTATAGATATTAGCCTTCATTCTTGCAAAGGCAATACTCCTATTGACTTAAATTTAAAAAAAGATTATGGAATACAATTCCAATAGAGCTTACAAATTTTATGCATCACTACTAAAAGGTAAATAAAGCCCATCTAATTTTCTTTTGAAAATGTTCACTATTCAACAAGAACTGAATTGAAAGTAAATATTTTGCATGGAGAATAATGATTAGTCTGATATGTATACTTAATGTGTAAAATAACTCTTTTTACAGAAGATTGTGTTATCTTAATGTATCCCTTAAATGACCTATTCATAAAATATTCCAAATAAAACATCCTCAGTATGTCTCACTAAATCTGAGTTATCTACATTTAGTAGGATGAGTTGCTATAACCCCACAAAACAAAATTGTATCAATCATCCCCTGTGCTCAGTGGCTTGTGTTATAAATTTAAAAAGACAAAAGCTTTAGAAAACATACCATTCCAATCTAGTTGAAGAGACTTAGTTTTTTTAATCCTTACCCAAACATATGTTTATTGATTTTAGAGATAGAGGAATGGAGAGAGAGGTAAAGAGAGAGAGAGATCATGTGTCCCAATGGAGAATTGAACTCAAAACCTAGGATCATGCCTTGAATGGGAATTGAACCTGCAACCTTTTGGTATACAGTATGATGCTCCAACCAACTGAGCCACCCAGCCTGGATGAGACATATTTATTGTATGTAAATATATGCATTTATAATATACTAGAGGCCCAGTGCACAAAATTTGTGTACAGGGGGTGAACCTCAGCCCAGCTTGCACCCTCTTCAATCTGGGACTTTTTGAGGGATGTCCAACCAGCAGTTGAACATTCCTCTCACAATCCAGGACTACTGGCTCCCAACTGCTCACCTGCCTGCCTTCCTAATTGCCCCTAACCACTTCTGCCTGACAGCTTGATCACCCACTAACCACTCTCCTGCCAACCTGATTGATGCTTAACTGCTTCCCTGCCAGCCTGTTTGCCTCTGACTACCCTCCCTTGCAGGCCTGGTCTTCCCCCAACTACTCTCCTCTGCAGGCCTGAGTACCCTTCAACTGCCCTTCCCTACAAGCCTGGTTGCCCCCAACTTTCCTTCTCTGCTGGCCTGGTCACCCCTGTAGGTTGACCATCTCCAACTGCCCTCCCTTGCAGGTCTTGTCCCTCCCAACTGCACTCTCCTGCTGGCCATCTTGTGTCCACATGGGGGCAGGATCTTTGACCACATAAGGACAGCCATCTTATGTGTTGGAGTGATGGTCAAGTTGCATATTATTATTTTATTAGATAGGATAGAGGTCTGGTGCATGGGTGGGGGATCAGGGTGGGGTTCCTTGGGGTATGGGGAGGCCTGGGCGAGGGGCCTGTGGTGGTTTGCAGGCTGGCCACACCCCCAACAACCCAAGCAGAGACCCTGGTATCTGGGATTTATTTATCTTCTATAATTGAAACTTTGTAGCCTGGAGCTGAGCCAAGCCTCCTGCTTGCTCCATGGCCTCAGCCATTTTTATTGAGATTTATTTATTTTCTATAATTGAAACTTTATAGCCTTGTGCAGAGGCCTGGGCCCACCAAGGTGTGCAGAAAGCTTGGCTTCCTCCATTGCAGGGGGAAAATCAAGCCTCCTGCTCTCTCCAGCTCTGTGGCCACAATCGTCTTTGTTGGGGTTATTTTGCATGCTTGCTCCTGATTGGCTGGTGGGTGTGGCTTGTGGGTGTAGCAGAGTGATAGTTAATTTGCATATTATTCTTTTACTATATGGGACTAGAGGCCGAGTAAACAAAATTCGTGCATAGGGGGTGTCACTCAGCCTGGCCTGCACCCTCTCACAATCCAGGACATCCCTATCACAATCTGGAACCAATGGCTCCTAACCGCTTGCCTGCCTGCCTGATTACCAGTAATCACTCTGTCTACCTGCCTGCCTGATGAACCTTAATTGCTCTCCTGCCTACCTTATCACCCCTAACAATCCCCTGCCTTCCTTATTGCTCCTAATCACACTGCCTGCCTGCTTGATCATCCCCAACTACTTTCCTGCCTGCCTGATTACTCCAACCGCTTTTCTGCCTGAGTGATCGCCCCTAATCATTCTGCCTGCCTGCCTGAGTGCCCCTCACCACCTCTGCCTTGGCCCCCACCATCTTGGCTTTGTCCGGAAGAATGTCCAGAATGACGTCTTGAAGGTCTTTTGCCTGTCTGGTCTAATTAGCATATTATTCTTTCATTATTATAGATGTACATAACACTTTAAAATAACATGATATTAAATTATATGCAATTACCATTTTGTTCCTCAAAATGGTTGAATATTGATAATTTCACATGGCTTAACCTACTACATATTTACACTTCACATTTATAAATATAATGAAAATGGGAGTAAAATAAGAGAAATGTGGACATATATGACTTGGGTTTTATAGAAAGATTCATCCATGAGATTTCATTTGAGGTACTTCTTTAAGAATGAATAGGATTTTAACAGAGGTGGGATGGGAGAAAGTATGGTATTAAGTCATTAATTCATACAATACTTATTTATTGAGCCCCTATAAGTACTCAACACCAAGTTATGCATAAACTGGAATAGTGAAAAAGACACAATCCCTGATTTCACAAAGCTTATGCTTCAACTCAATGTTTACACTGAAAAGGAGCAATAACTTGGGAAAGGAGACTGATAAGAGAACTGTCCCTTTTAACTATTAAAGATTAGTAAGAGGCCCTAAGTAGGACCACTAAGTCAAGATAACAAAAAACCAATCACACTCAATTTGATGAAGAGCATGTTGATAATTCAGAGTTTAAATTACTGTTGTAGTCTCACAACTTAGTTTCTATGATTCTAAGATATAATAGTATAAAGAGTGTTTGACTTCATTTAATAAATTTTAAAAATCCCACCCAATTTCCTTCTGAAATTATATAAACAGCATTTTCTAAATCATGTAATGGGGTGACATTAAGTTCTGTAAAAAAGATTTCAGCTGCCAAATATGAGGATAAAAAAAAGTTTTTTCACTGCAGAATTGCAGGACTTTTACATGGAAATTGACTTTATTTTTCTCAAAAAGGGAGAGATAACGGATAAGACCCTGGTGGTTCATTGAATGAAGTTTAAGGGGAAAACCATATTGACCTAGTATATGGGGCATGTGCTAGAGAGTTTGATTAGGAACAGACTGTACTGAAGCTTTTGACTATATTACCAGAGAAGATGTACTTTGCCCCGTGGAGAAAAGAAAGCCATTAAGTATTTTAAGAAAATTAAAATGATTTAATCACTTAGACCTATAACGACCTAGAGAATGGATGGCTAGTAGAAAGGCTGAAATCAAGAAGGGATGGGAGGCCTCATAAATAAACTAAAGAGTATACGATAGAGGCCTATAATAGGGAACAGCAGCAAGAATTAAAAATGAAGGTTGTTTTGTGGAAGAATTCTGAGGTGAACCTATCTGTATTTGATGATCACTTTGTCCGTTGGAGTAAAAGATAAAGCGGAGATGTCTATTTTTGGTGATGGAGTGGAGACAAGAGGCATATGAGAGAGAAATACAAGAGAAAGAATATCAATTGTGCCATTCCTGCAATAAACAGGGAACTGAGTGAGCACAGCTTATTTGTGAGAACTCCATTTTGAGAAATGCAGTTCACTTAAATTTGTGCCCATTTATAACTTTGCCTCATCAATCTCTTTCCCTGTCAGGGCTCACCTTTTGTTATTTAGACAAATGTTAAATACACTCAAGAATAAAAAGAATCAAAACATAAGCAGTATCTTAAGTTATTACATTAAAGAATCACAAAAGACCATATTTGGGAAACCTGATATAAGGCAAGAAAGGCAAAGGAAAACATGAAAGATAAAAGTTTAGCTGAGCCAAAACTGGTTTGGCTCAGTGGATAGAGTATCAGCCTGCAGACTGAAAGGTCCCAGGTTTGATTCAGGTCCAGGGCATGTACCTTGGTTGTGGGCATATCCCCAGTAGGGGGTGTGCAGGAGGCAGCTGATCGATGTTTTTGACTCTCTATCTCCCTTCCTTTCTGTAAAAAATCAATAAAATACATTTTTAAAAAAGTTTAACTGACATACTGAATCAGATTTTCTTCTCCTAAGGAAAGTGCTCATTATATTACACTAGAGTCCTGGTGCATGAATTTGTGCACCAGTGGGGTCTCTCAGCCTGGCCTGTGGGATCAGGCTGAAACTAGCTCTCTGACATCTCCTGAGGACTTCTGGATTGTGAGAGGGCACAGGCCAGGTTGGGGGACTCCACAGTGCATGATTGGGACCAAGGAAAGATGCAGGAGGTTGGCCAGCCAGGAGGGGCTTCAGAAGGGCTCCAGGGTGTGTCTGACCTGTCCCACTCAGTCCTGATCTGCCTGATCCCAAGCAAGCTAACCTACTACTTGGAGTGCCTGCCCCCTGGTGGTCAGTGTACATTATAGTGAGCAGTTGAGTGGCCTTAGCATATCATTAGCATATTATGCTTTGATTGGTTGAATGGCCAACCAGTTGGCTGGTCACTTAGCATTTTGGGGTTTTATTATATATAACTAGAGGCCCACTGCATGAGGGCGAGGGGAAGGTGTCCCTCAGCTCAGCCTGTGTCCTCTTGCAATCTGGGACCCCTTGAATAGGGTCCTAGGCTGCCACTGCTTGCCATCTGTGTGGTGCTACCTCCCCATCCACACCACCGGTTGCCTTCCTCTGTGGGTAACAGGCGTGGGGTGTGATCTCTTGGCTGGCTTGGGCTTTCTTCTGCGGGGCAATTGCAGGCTGGCCTGGCACACCCACCAAGATGTCACTTGCCAGTGGCCTGAGCCTCCTTCTGTGGGGTGATCAATTGTGGGGCCCCCAGACTGATCACCCCACAGAGGGAGGCCCCACCCACCGCCTGCAGCACTGCAAGCTAGGTGGCCTGGGCCTCCTCTGTGGCCACCAGCTGAGTAGCCTGGGCCTCCCGTGATCGATGCCCAATAGAGGGAGGCCCTGCTCCACGATTGATCACTGTGCAGAGGGTGGCCTGGGTCTCCCTCTGCAGGGCAACCATGGGGCGATGACGAGGCCCCCCTCTACCAATCGCTTAGCACCCACCTAGGCTGGCCTAGCGCCAGTGCGTGTTATTGCATGGTCATCTGGAATGTCAACTGGAAGGTCGTTCTGCTGTTCAATCAATTTGCATATTGTGCTTTTATTATTATAGCTTTTTTTTTTTCTTTTTTTTTCTTTTATTCTTTTTGTCTGGTCTGTGCATAATAGTTTGGGCAGAATTTAGGGAGACAATGGATAAAAGGGCCAAGAGGAAGGGCTTTGAAATCAGAGTTCACTTCCTGCCTCTGTCCCCTCTTACCTGTGTGAGCTGGGCTAGTTTATCCTGCTGAGCCCTAGTATTCTCATTTACAAACAAAACCTAAAATTATATGATGCAATTGTTGTGGTGACTAAATGATCTAATACGTGTAAGGCATCCAGCATAAAGCTTGGCACTCATTTTATTGTTGTTGTGCTGCTCCTATTGATAACATTCTGCTAGTGATGTAAAGGGAAAATCCTTCTAAACTCCCTTGTTTCTTCTTGGAAGGGCAATAGTTGCTTTTTGATGATAAATCTTAGGTACCCTGAAAACAAGGGTTGAAAAGACTTTAAGTAAATAGAAAGCAAGCAAGCAGCCAAGCCTGAGTTTTTCTTAAAAATGTAACCTTAAATTTTTAAACAGATCAAGATTTCAATGGAACTCTGAAGAGACATAGTTATCTATTAGTATATTACCAAATCAAGAGCTTCTGCATATTGAAAATTTCTAAACCATCTAATCTGCTTTCCCCTTTTCTGTTTCTACTATTACATATTTGCAAGAAATGCAAATGTTGTTTAAGTGATGGAAAGGCAAACAATACCAGTAATGAATGAACTTGAATCAGTACATTTTATGATCAGTGGTATAGCTTTGCTCAATGAGTAAAATAATTGTTTGCTTCATACTTCAGAACACGTGAGTCTATTTAATATTCTTTATTTAAAGGGAATCATTCTGTGAGTTGGAGAAGAACTGGCATTATTATTCTGTAGTTTTTCAGTGTGAAGTTATCTTTGATGAGGATATATTTGAATGCAGTTGATTATTTTTCAGCTGCAAGGCAATATATACGATTGCCACTAAACATGCTTTCAATATCATTATTCTAAAGCGGAGATATCTATAAAAATTAATTGGTTTGCAATGACTTCTCTCTGTCCTGTCATCTGAGAACCAATTTGATTTGCTAAATACCAAGAAGATTTCTCCAATTTGTAATATATTTCAAGACTAAATGTATTCTAAGATGTCTTGTGATTAAGAATCATTAAGACCCCAACAAAACTATAATCAGACTGTTTTAAGTGGAGATTTGAGGATCAAATTTTCAGGTGTATCCAGCTTCAGAAGAAAAAAAAACACACAACAAAACAAAAACAAACTAATAAAACCAAGCAGTTCAATTTCAATACAGTATTTGATTTCACAGAAAAGCAAAGAGCTTTAAATATTAGAGACCTACACGTATCCCCCAATACTGTAGAGATTGGAGATTTATAATAGCAGGCAAAGAGATGCAATAAAGTGCTTTGGGCTTATCCCTTTTCACCCAGGTTTCATTATTTATTATGAAAATAACACATTCACAGAATTGGAAAAAAAGAATAAAATAAACTTCCTATCACCCCAGATTCTAAGCTGCCAACTACTTGTTATAATTCTTAAGAAAATCTCAACACATAGGCAAATGTATGTGTATCCTCTTACCTACATAATGAGGAATATACCCAATTCTATACTTCAGTTTTCACTTAAAATGTTATCTGAGAGATTTTACTACAGTTTTATATGTGGAGAAACCTCATTGTTTAAAAAGTGTCATAGTATTCCAGCCTAGGAATGAACAAACAGCCTTTGATACAGTACTGTAACAAGGGTACAATGGACAACCTTGCATGCAATCTTTTATCTTTAGACTGTCTAAATTTGTAATTAGTGAAGAAAAGGTATATATATTTAAATATTGATAGATATTTTCAAACTTCCTTCAAGAAAATTGTACCAATCTTATCAATAAGGTATGAGATATTCTCTATCCACTCCTTCAGCATTGTATACTTAATGCCTGTTTCGATCTGGACAGCATCTCCTTAGATGCCTGGTAATCATTTGCATTTCCCCCTATATCTCCATATTCAAACTCTGCTGAATTTTCTAATAGGTTGCTGATCTTTTGATTAAATATTTTTCCAGAGAGGGAGGAGTGTTGAAGGGCTGGGTGGTAAAGGCAAAGGGATTAAGCAAAACAAACAAGCAAAAACCCACATAAATATAAAAAACAGTATGGCTAATATCAGAGGGAAAGGAGGTTAGAGAGAGGTAGAAAGAGGGTCGGGGGAGGATAAATGGGAACAGAAGGAGACTTGACTTGGGTGAACACATAGTACAATATACAGATGATGTACTGTAAAATTGTGCACCTGAAACCTATGTAATTTTATTAGCCAATATCACCCCAATCCTATATAATAAAAGCATAGTGTGCAAATTGTCTCCTCTACTGGAGTTCTGGGAGTTTGACCAGTGGGCACACAGGGCCAGCCAGGGGAAGGGAGGGAGTACCCAGCCAGCAGCTGTTTGGGACCCTGCGAGTGCATTAATTTCATGCATGGGGTCTCTAGTAACTTTAATAGAAAAGAGAGATAGTTATATATTAATTAAATTAGCCCTTTGATTTATGTATGTTCACAGATATAACCAGGTGTTTTTTGTATGCTTGTTTTAGGTGTTTTTGTTTGTTTATTTGTTTGTTTGTTTGCTTTGCTTTTTGCAGACGGAGAGTCTGTACCTTGGCTTTGTGGTTTTCTTTGGATGTTCAAATTAATAATCTATATTAATAAAAGGGCAATACGCTAATTAGACAAGAAGTCATTCCTAACAAAGCCGGGGCCAGAAAGGAGCCAGCCTGGGTCTCAGGTATCTGCCATGGCCAGAGGAGGGAAGACTGGGTCCCGGGTTCCGGAGGAAAGCAGTGCCAGCAGTCGGGGGAAGGAAGGCCTACTCTTGCACGAATGCTTGTGCATTGGGCCGCTAGTGCTTTCTCATAAGGCTTCTCCATGTTATCTTCATTAAAAAGGCTTTGTCCACCACTGAAACCAACCAGCCAACCAACCAATCAATTGAATTTGTCTCCTAGTGATGATGGTGGTAATGATGACATTAAAGCCCTAACATCTATAATTTATTTTATTTATTTTAAATATATTTTTATTGATTTCAGAAATGAAGGGAGAGGGAGAGAGCAATAGAAACATCAACGATGAGACAGAATCATTAATTGGCTGCCTCCGACTCTCCCTACACCGGGTATTGATGCCAGAACCCAGCATGCATCCTGACCAGAAATTAAATTGTGACCTTTTTTACTTTTCCACCTGCTTACCTTGTGGGTTGAAAAATCATCTTTACTGCATTGTAAAATGTCTTAGAAGTTTGAGTATTCTCTGGTCAGACATTCTCAATATCAAACTATTTTTGTTTTTATTTTGAAAACTAGAGGCCCGGTGCATGGAATTCATGCATGGGTAGGGGCCTTCTGGCTCCAGCTGGGGCCTTCCTTCATTCTATGCTGCCAGCTGTCATAGTGAGCAATTGAACTCCAAATCTCCCAGTGGAACTCCTCAGGGGTCACTTTACATATTAGTCATATATATATTTCTATGTAGGCAATTTCATTAATTTAGAAAAAAAAAAAAAAGCCTAAATATGTTTGTGACTCTCATTTTAGCTTTTATGATTTCCTTCTTTTCTTATTACCATTAAAACTTCTGTGTTTGAAATCTGTACAAATAAATGAGCTAAAACAAATAAAACTCAATTCACTTGAGATTTTGAAGACATCTGGTGAAGTTATTTTCTGAGTAATTAACCAAGAGGTGGGACAGTTCCCTAAAGTCAGCTACTGTAGAGTTGGCTACCCAGTCATTTCTGTAGTCATCAGCTCGCATGCAGTGAGCAATCGATTCACAAATTGACAAACAATTGCATAGAGCTGCCACCTGAGTTTTCTCAGTCCATTTGTGTTACAGAAATATATGCCTCACATGTGTTTTAGAAAGATGACTCTTCTCAGCCTGCCGACAGTCTATTTCTTTATGTCCCATCACCTCAATATACTCTTTATATTGTAAGAGACATTGAAAGTGGACCCCCCTCAAGTGCTGGTCTTTGTTTGCCCTTGGTTAATCCCATATTTGGATACAAATATGATCAATTAAAATTTTGAAAACATATATCCATATTTAATAATGAAAATGAAGATATTTCAATGCTTCCATGTTTGTCATATATGGCACTCTTTAGCTTGGAAATAATCAGCGAAGTTTTAATATTTAAAATACATGTCTTCATCTTATAAAATCATAGATCTGGAAGTAATCCGAAAGTTCACATTGTTATTCTCCCTACTGGAAAACAAAAACACTTAAACCACTGCAGAAAGGTATGTATCTTTCCAATTTAAAATAACTCTAGGAGATTCCACAACTCTCTTAAGTTTCCCACTGTGGAGTAAATAATTGCTATCAAGAAAGTTTCCTTTATAGCCAATCTAAATTTCACAGGTTATTAAAATCAACTTCATCTTCTCTATGCTTTTATTATTTCTGTTAAGAATATGTACAGAGCAATGCAAGCAGGAGTTTTAAGGATGCCAGGAGCAAAGATACGCTGATCAAGATGCATCTTGATAGATGGTGACTGCACTCACCATTGCTCCTCTTTTCAATCTATTCTACCTCTATTCTCAATCACTCTCTATTCTCAATCACCCTCAGTTTAACTTTAGCTAAGCTAAATTATTAGGATTCATTCTTGAGATGTAAGTTAAGAATATAGGATACTTTGAATCTATAACATTTTAGATTGTTTGAAAAAATATAAGGAGAAATTATCCCTGTGAATTAACATTGGAGAGTCATCTACAGAAGTACAATTTATCCAGAGTTGAAAATATTCCATAATCACAGGCTATTTAGACCTGACACCAGTCTTGACACAGAAGTGAAATTGAACAGCATCTTTCACTAGGGCATTTACCACTTGTTCAGTCTATTAATTTTCATTATTTATCTTAGCATGAACTGTGTTTTAGTTTCATGTAATTCAACAGGAATCAAGTCAAGATTTATCACATTTTTCTTTGCAATGCATGAAAGATCACCAAATATTCAAACTTTTGGCCACAGAATAACTCAATTTTTGTTTTACTAATTCAAAGGACAGTATGATGACATGCTAAAGTAGTAAGTGGATCTGAAATAGTAGTCCTAATGCAATGGCAAACTTACCAGAGGTTTCATCTACTCTCTCATCTACTATGTGGTCCTTCTGATGAACCCACTCACTGTTGCACTTGAAGTAGATCTGGGTGGCGGGGCTGGCTTTACAATACAGGTTCACAGGCTTGTTCTTCACAATATAAGCTTCTTCAGGCTCGATCAGGAAGTGTGGCAAAGGTTCCGGGGGGTCAGATGGAAAAGTTTCTGGCAGCTCATGAAAAAAGTCATCGTCTGGTAAAACAACAAGAAAGTAGAAAATGTTCAAAATATAGTAAACACCTGCATTTTACTTGTCACATGCTTAAAAATAATGCATTGTAATCTAATTAAGCAATTTGAATGACTGCTATGCACAGGCAGTACGCTAGGTCTGTTGACTGGCTACTCAATTAAGGATTTAGATTATTCTCAATTTTAGGCATGGCAGAACTCAACATCGGGGAGAACAAATGTCTTGCCCTCAGCACAAAGGTAGGAAATAGCAGAAATGCCATTCCTCCCACTACACAGTGTTACCCTTGAGGGTTGATAAGAGCAAAAGCAAATTTTGAAAAATCCTTTTGAAAAGTACAAGCTTCATAGGCAAATCTTTGCAAGGAGCTGAGAAGAAATATTAGAAACATGAATTAAGGATCAAATCTACCATTATTTTTAAAAATGCACCACATGACATATTCATTCATTCAACCACAAATATGTATTGAGTTCAGAATTATGCTAAGTACTAGAAATAGAGATGATAACTTCAACCCAGGCAACAGGAGAGCCACAAAAGAACCCAGAATCAAGCAATACTGCTTGATCTTAATTTTAAACTACACCTAAAACATTGTATGTGAAATATGAGTAATCAAACCTATTTTCATTATATTACTAAATATTATTATGAAGAACAATAGCCTCATTTTTATATCACTGAAAATTTTCAAGCATATTGCTGTCACATGCTATTCCAACATTGATGAATAAACAAAACCTAAAACCCTTGAGATATTTGCACACTTTAAGGTACATTCTCTTTTAATCTGGGTTACGCATAATTCCAAAATAAAAAAAAATAATAAAAGTGCCTTTAAAAAATCCTATTACATTTTATGAAAGTGAAATTAAAAACAAATAGTCTTCCAGCCCAGCCAGTGTGGCTCAGTGGATTGAGTGTCATTCCATGCACCAAGAGGTCATTGGCTTGATTCCTGATCAGAGCACATGCCTGGATTGTGGGCTCGTTTCCCAATAGGGGAGATGCAGGATGTAGCAATTGATATTTCTCATCAATGTTTCTCTATCTCTCTCTCCCTCTCCCTTACGCTCTCTCTCTAAAATCAATAAAAAATGTATTTTTAAAGAGAAGTCTCCCCATACACTATAAATAAGTTAAGCCTAATAATTCTCTTCTTATTTATTATTAATTCTCTATGTTGATTAAGCACCCCAGGCTATATGTAAATTTAAAACTCTGAGGTCAAAATTAAAAGTCTTTACAAGTCCTATTCAGTATGCATACTCAGTAGCAAATAAAGGGCATGGTATTGGTAAAGACTGATTGCTCAGATGTTACCTTGAATCTCTCATTTCATCGGGCACTCAGTTGTTGACCTGTTTTGGCTGACAGCCAGTGACTATGTGGATGCTTGTCCACTAAGGACCCTGGCCTGGACTTTTCATGTAGATCATGGGATAGCTGTCAATCAGTAATGTACCCAGTCTTTGCCTATTTGTTTGGCAGTAAAAATTGGCTTTACTTGCATCACAGACAAAACTAGCTTTCAAAGCTGCTCTATAATGATAAATTCCTGACACTGGATGTCAATGACATTCCCTGTGGCTAGCTTCCTTTCTCACTTTAGTTTTTTAATTTGCTTTCTTTAGGCACAGCATCATTTCTGGTTTTTCTATTGTTCAACAGCAGGATCCAAACTGTTAGAGAACCACAGGATAACTTTGCCTCTGTCAATTTTAGCTGCTTTGGTCAATATGCAAGAACACTCAAAACTGCTTATACAAACAATAGTTCAGAAAGGCATAGGAATGGGGAATTGAGATATTAGATCCATCAGCACGGAGCTGATGTCTTGAAGGCATTGTTCAATTTTTTTCTTTTGAAGCACTTCCTGTTTTATGTAATGACAGACTGCAGATAATCAATAAAGCTTCATAAAATATCAGACTCCAATGCTGTAAAATGTTAGCTATTGTTTTTAATTATTGTTCATAAAGGCAGAGGGTCAATTGTATTTATTTATACTATTCAGACACATAAGAACTTGCACATGCCTTTCATAATAATATATTTATTTATTTAGGTATGCAAAATATAAAAAGCCTTCCAAATCATTGATTTAGAAGGTGAGACTTGTTCCTTTAGAAGGAATGATGATTACAAGACATCTGAAGGTTATATATCTCCCGATAGTATTCAATAATGTAACAAAAGTACTTATACATTTACATTCTACAGAAAGATAGAGAGGCACTAAACATTGATTACCCTGCCTTGCCAAAGCATGTATTTCTTTTTTCTTATTATTTACTGTAAACTACTGTGAGTCCTAAGGGAAGCTGAGGAAGTCACACATATGTCTTCAAGTCAAGAGACACTGTTAGGTTCAGGGGGGGAAAAAGTAATTATTCAATAATGTACTTTAAAAAAATATGGACAAAAAATATGGACAAACTAACTTTGTATTTCCTTAATTTGGGGTTTTAAGACAAGAAGATTACTACAAGTAAAGAAAAATAATTTCTATGTCTTGGTACGAGGCTTTATAAGGTGTTGATTTTTCAATGTGCTTACTAACATTTAAGGTGCAAGTTATAATAGGAATTATTTCTATTATTTGAAATGTTTTCATCATATAGTAAATCCAGTGTTTCTTTTGCATATCATTCTAGCTCTGAAGGAATCTCATGCCTTAAATTTTATCTAGAAAGATACGTTAACTAACCACAGCATATTAGCTTATTAATATTCCTCATAATATGCATACAGTATATTTAAGTCTATGCTCTAGATCTGTGTTTGGCGAGCTGCAGCTCGCAAGCCACATGAGGGCTCTTTGGCCCATTGAGTGTGGCTCTTCCACAAGTTACCATGGCCTGGGTGAGTCTATTTTGAAGAAGTGGCATTAGAAGAAGTTTAAGTTTAAAAAATTTGGCCCTCAAAAGAAATGTCAATCGTTGTACTGTTGATATTTGGCTCTGTTGACTAATGAGTTTGCCAACCACTGCTCTAGATGAATATGACACATAATTTCTAGTACTTAATTCAGGTGTTGGGAATGACATTTATGAAGATAATTTTTGAGATTCTGTGTCAGTAAGGTATGTATAGTGGAAGAGATATAACAAAATGCAAATGGGCTGTTCAGGAATCCCTCACTTCTTCATTCACCACTGTTAGCCTGGATACCCTGCCCAACCATGGAAATCGGCCCAGATAACTGCTCCCTAGCCTTCAGGTTAAGCCTGCTAAGTGAACACTTTCCTTGCTTTAGACAAGCATGGTGTCAGCATTAAATTTAAAATAAAATGGTATTTCAGAAATTGTCTTTTTATGAAATGTACTCTGGAATTTTTTTCTAGAGTAAGTTTTAAAAATCGAACAAGCAACCCAATTCTCTTCAACTGAACATATAAAGGAAAACTTCTGAGTGTTTAAATAACCAGCATGGTTACATCTATATGTATTTATCAAGGAAAAAATGATCCTAGCTAAATGCAATTTGTATTTAGCAAGACAAAAAGGACCATGTACAAATTCCTCTTCAGGGACACTTAGTTCCTCTGCACTATTCATTTGCCTGGCACATATGTGGAAGAATCTACTTCTCAGTTTTTGCAGCCAGTTTTATGAAACTATTCCCAATGTTCAAAAGCCAGGACTATACAGAAACAAGGGCTTCACACTAAAATAAATGCTCTTTGAAGGCGGGGACTATGTTGTTTTCATGTTTACTTTCCATAAGTCTGGCATAGTACCAGGCACACTACCGCAGATCAATAAAAATCTTGTAGAAGCATAAATATTATGACAACTTTGATCATTACTAAAAGATTCACAAGGTATTTTAGAGCTTAGAATGCCTAAAGTTTGCCAAGACCAGTTTGACTCAGTGGATAGAGGGTCGGCCTGCAGACTGAAGGGTCCCAGGTTCGATTCTGGTTAAGGGCATATACCTTGGTTGTGGGCACATCCCCAGTAGTGGGTGTGCAGGAGGCAGCTGATCGATGTTTCTGACCCTCTATTTCTCTCCCTTCCTCTCTGTAAAAAATCAATAAGAGATATATTAAAAAAAGAATGCCTCAAATTCGGTACAAATATAGTATTATAACAATAACATCTACAAACTAACTGGCTATGAAATTTGTGTGGCCCATTGCAGAATGAAAATCCGGGAAACCTTGTTAAAAATGTATTAAGAATTCAGAGGTAATGATGACAGAGCATTAAATCTCACCCAGGTCCTGGGTGACAGGACGGGCCCCACAGCCCGGAAGCTAGCTCTGTCTGCAATGTCAGTTACTATGCCTTCTACTTCCCGGGGTGTCTGAGAAATGACATTATATCTCTGCTAGTGAATATTCATTTTGGAATGCATTTGGTATTTCTCAGCTTCTTAATGGTGATTAGATGTTTTCTGGAAGAAGATATGGCTTTTCAAAGTATGAAACTGAGACTCCAATCAATTCTCTAAGCATGGGTGTCTGCAATGGTGTGCAAGTGAAAGTGTGCGGTTTTATCTGTTCATCTTTTCCTTTTGGATGTACCCGAGTGCCCATCTTGAGCCTGATCCAAAACAAGGAATCCCTGCCCCACTGAGGGAAACTCTCTCAAGTCACTAGGGGACTGTAATACAAGGAATAATGAGCTTGGAGAGTCTTCTTTGAACTGTTTACTGAGATCAGTTCATTGCATGAACTTCATTTTATTGTACTAGTAAGCCAACTTTCTGATATTAAGATCGTGCTGAAAACCTGGATGCTATGAAATAATGATTTAATTTTTAAGTAGGCAGAACATTGAGTACTTCCTATTACCACTTTATTTCTTTTAAAAAATATTTTTTTTTATTTCAGAGAAAAAGGGAGAGAGAAAGAAAAGTAGAAACATCAATGATGAGAGAGAATCACTGATGAGAGAGAATCAAGCCTCCTGCTTGCCCCTTCTGGGATCAAGCCCACAACCCAGGCATGAGCCCTCGACCGGAATCGAACCCAGGACCCTTCAGTCTGCAATCTGATGCTCAATCCATTGAGTCAAACTGGGTAGGACAACTTTATTTCTTAATAAAAACATCTGAGCCAAAACCGGTTTGGCTCAGTGGATAGAGCGTCGGCCTGTGGACTGAGAGGTCCCGGGTTCTTTTCCTGTCAGGGGCATGTACCTTGGTTGTGAGCACATCCCCAGTAGGGGCTGTGCAGGAGGCAGCTGATCGATGATTCTCTCTCATCGATGTTTCTAACTCTATCCTTCTCTCTTCCTCTCTGTAGAAAAAATCAATAAAATATATTTTAAAAAAACAAAACAACAACAACAGCAACAAAAACATCTGAAGAGGCTCCCAAAGTCTTCGGGTGATCGTAGGAACTCAATGTGTATTCCAAATTCTTGCACTGGGGGGGAGGGGCGGGCACTAAGTTGTCAGTCGGACAACCTTAGTGCTGCCATGGAGGTGCATAAAGGCACACTCAGATGCTGGCATTGACTACATGATGCTATTTGGGCAAAATGACTGATTGCTACGATAAATACATTGCTACGATAAATACATTTTCTACATGAAGTTCATTCAAGTTAACAAATAAAGTTTTCTGAGTTGACTTTGTGTTGTACATTGAATTCAGTATTAACTTCACGCTATCATTGTGTTGTTTTTTTTTAAATTTAGATATAACATAATTATTCATTTTGCTCTCCTCTAATACTTGACTTAACTTCCTACTATTACTCAATAGTGCTATTGGCATTGTAATCTAGAAATCTGGTAAATCTCAGTATTTCCTTTCTGTTATTACACACAGCCTTTTGTTTGGTCATTTATATACAAGAAAAGAAAGCTTTGCACCTGGCATTATTTTTATAGACTTTCATTGCACCTAATTCTCGACAGGAAAATATTGTGCTAGGCGCATCCATCTAGGAAGCTTTGGTTGCTGGTTTTATATGCTATATATCAAACCTTAATTTTCATCAACTTAATACACAAGTTTCTGTATTTCAGAATCATAAGACTTAAACTATTATTGCTTATATCATAAAATATAGGACTATTATCTCTTTGTCAGAGACCTGAAACATATTCTGCTGAAATGGAATTTACTTCCAAATGATTCAAGAGCAATTTAAAATGAATGACTGCAAAGCTAATTTTATCTGCATTTGGCTGCCCATCCATCAGAGAGATAATTCATGATATATTATAACAAAAGACAGCTGGAATTAACTATTTGAATGAGACTCCAGCTTATTTTTTTTAATATTTTGATTAAAATATCCTTTGGAAGACAAAGACTATGGTCTATATTTCAAGCAACATATTAATGGATTCATCATTTAAATTTAAGTAGCTGAATATATAATGCCTTAAATGTATTGTGCAATTTGGAGATACTGAATAATTTCCAACTTCACAAGAAGAAAAAAAAAACTTTTCTGCTTTTAAAGAGACACTTTCTAAGACATGTCCATACACTATTCATGGTGACATGAAGTCAGCACACTATCTGACGTGCACTTACCCATGAACCTGAGGCACGTCCTTCTGTCTCAGTTTCTCCTTCTGCCCCAGTTTAGGACTTTATGATCTCTGACTTTTACTAATATAACATTTTTCTATGGTTTTCCTGCCTATCCTCTCTTCTTCTGCCATGTGTATATATTGTCTCTTAGGAAAGTTTTTCAACAATTTATTTACTCTCTCCCTCAAGTAATTTAACAAATACAATATAAAGCAAGATGGCAAGATTTTTTTTTTCTTTCAGATTAGCTCAAAAATATTGAATGATTGATGTGGGGTTAAGGCAATGTGAACTTTTATATACTGGCTATGGTGTAAATTGGTATTATAGTAGAGATAATTTGACAATATAAATAAAAATTAAATCTCCACATATCTCCAACTAGGTTATCCTCCTAATATGCACTAACCACTAAGGGACAGACACTCTGACCAGTAGGTTAACTTGCTGCTGGGATCCAGCCAATCAGGACTGAATGAGATGGGATGGACATGCCCTGAAACCCTCCCATGGTCCTTCCCTGACTGGCTAACCTTCTGTGTCCCTCCCTGTCCCCGATCATGTATCAGTAGGGTCCCTCAGGTTGGACTATGCCCCCTCGCAATCTGGGACACCTCAGGGGATGTTAGAGAGTCAGTTTCACCTGATGGTGGAACAACCAGTTGCTATGAAGCACACTGACCACCAGGGGGCAGATGCTCAATGCAGGAGCTGTCCCCCTGGTGGTCAATGTGCTCCTACAGGGGGAGCGCTGCTCAGCCAGAAGTCAGGCTCATGGCTGGTGAGTGCAGAGGTGGTGGCGGAAGCCTCTTCTGCCTCCATGGCAGCACTAAAAATGTCCAACTGACAGCTTTCCCCCTCCCCAGAATGCAAGAATTTTGTGCACTGAGCTTCTAGAATAGTACTTGACATGCACTTTTAAAGTGCTTTAATTTTAGGATATTAGAAAGATTTGCTAAGATGTGTAGAGACTTAGATAGTGAGTTAAGGAAAAGTTCTACCATTTTCTTACTCTCTATTAATAGTTAGAGCTACAAATCCTGTACTCTTATTATGAACTTCAGGAATCTGAAGAATAAAACAAGTTCAGAAGAAAATTATAAAAATTAAGCAATTATCAGTAGATTAATCAGACAGCATAAACTTACGGGTAACTCTAGTTAACTAAAAGAATGATTTATAGTTTAAGAGAATCAAAGATTTACAAATTCAATATTATAATATATTCATAGGACACATGCTGATCTCTTTCATAGGAAACTCTGTGATGGTCAGTTTCATGTGCCAACTTGGCCAGGAACACATTTCCTGGCTGTCCAAGCAAACACTAAGCTAGGTGTTGCTGTGGAGGTGTTTTGTGGATATGATTAAGTCCATAATTGGTATGTTAAGCACAATAAGCCAGTCAGAGAAAGACAAGTATCACTCACTCATATGTGGAATCTAATGAACAAAATAAATTGATGAATAAAATAGATGCAGAGACATAGAAACATGGAACAGACTGCAGATTCTCAGAGGGAAGGCAAGGATGGGTAAGTGGGAGGAGAAAGATTAAAGAATTTATATACATGACCCATGTTTGGGGACAGCTGTGGGGTGGAGGGGACCAATGGGGAAAATGGGACATCTGTAGTACTTTCAATAAAGATACATTAAAAAAAAAAAAAACACTGAAAAAAAGACATTATCCGAGATAGTCTGTATGTGTCTCATTCCAGAGGTTGAAAGCCCAGATCAGTGTTTGATTGAATAACCAGCAACAGCAGCCTCGCCATGTTAAAAGTGCCATCATACTTCTTACAACTTCATTGCCATCCTGTTTCTTAACTCTTGCTCATGCTTCAGATATCAAACATCCCTTCCTTTAAATGTCTCCCCCTCAAAGTCCTGGACATTAGCCCCTGCTATCATCTTCCTTTACTCTCTGTTCTTCTTGTTAATATTTCTCCCCTACTGCAAGGCAAGTTCAGAACATTAAAAACAATGTTCATCTTATTTATTTCTGTATAACTGATATGTAGCCCAGTGTCTGGCATGGATTTCACATTTCTTTTCCTTTCCATTTGAATTGCTCTCCCTAACGAAGTGCTATACAATACGATAGAAGTATATAGGGATTACTCTACCAATAGAAATCACTAGAAGAAATCTTTGGCCCTGGCTGGTGTGGCTCAGTGTGTTGAGCAGCATTCAGTACACTGGAAGATCTCGGGTTTGATTCTCAGTCAGGGCACATATCCAGGTTGCAGATTCATCTCCCAGCATATTCCTAAATTTCTTTCTCACATGGATGTTTCTATCTCTATCCCCTGCTGCTTTATTCTCTTTCTAAGATTAAAAAAATTCTTTGCACAAAATACAATAGAAACATACATTTTCACAAGGTGGTCCTTTAGTACTTATAGGAACAGAACCAGTTCCCACATTTAAAAAACAACAACAATTTACAACTATCTTCTACACAAGTATTAATACCATATATCATAAGGTGTACACAGCCTTGGCTTAAGAATATTCCCTCAGTAAATAATGAGTTTAATTTAAAACACGCTGTGAGTGGGAAATAATATGATGCATCTGATTACAGTGCCTCTTCAACCTCTTGGCCTCATTTGACACTTGACTTCAATGCTCCACTCTCTCCTTTTTAAAACTTTCTCCTCTCTCAGGGACTGTGCCTTAACACTAGATTGCTTCCTGTCTCACCTCTTTGACCTTTCTCTTTCTTCTTCGCTGCTTGAATACAGTTCGGCACTTACTACGGTCCATTTCTTTAGTTTTTCTCTTGGGCATTTCATCCACAACACTAACTTCAATTATCAGATCATGTCACATGCACAAACTTCCACTCCTCCACCCCTACTTCTTAAAACCCTCAATGTCTTTGCATTGATTACGAATGAAACCAGACTCTTCACCCTTACCTAGGCCAACAAGGACCCACCTGATCTGATGGGTGCTGGCTTCTCCCTATGTCTCATGAACTACCCTCCTGACCTTAGTTCTTCATTCTCAAGCAGACAGGCTGGTATTAACATCTTTGAACATACCAATCTCAGGGCATGTGCACTTGCTCTTCGTCCCTCTAGAAAAGATCTTCCCTCTCTTCTTGCCATTTAGGCTTAAGTTCAAGATGTCTTCTTGACAAAGTAAGAATCTTGGCCACCTACTCTCAGTCTCTCAGTGTTTCTCTCCAAGAACACATCTATTTGATTCCGGATCACCTATCGCCATATCCAATTAGCTTGTTCACTAAGTTAGTTGCTTATATTCTTTTTCCCTTCCACAAAACAACTTTCATGGGATGGGAAATTTTATCTATTTTTTTTCAACACTAACCTCAGCATCAACATCAGATGAACATATCTTCACTCCAAAGCCAGCTTGTCCTTTTTGTTCAGCTCCTTTCTTTCTGACTATATAATATCATTTTCATAGTGAACAGCTTTGAAGTCCTATCTCCCCATCTAATTGAATCCATCTACTTGTACAGCATTGCATTGTCTCCCTCACCATCAACCCTTATTCTCCTTTTCAACATTAGAACTCAATTTGTATTATTATAAGGACAATTATATTGATTATAAGCCCTTATATAATATATTATAAGAGACTTCTTATTGATTTGCCTTGATCTCGACTTTCCTCTCTTAATTCTATCTCTAACACTTTATTATGTGACTACTTCTAAATAGAAAGTGGAAATATAGCAGCTTCTGCTAGAAACTTTCTATTGTTTTTCAGAGAGAGTGGGAGGTGGGGGTAGAGAAAGAGTGAGAGAGAGAAAGAGAGATGTGCGAGAGACATATCCACTGGCTGCCTCCTGCACACACCCCGCCTATGAGCAGGGAGCAAACCTGCAACCCAGGTACATGCCCTTGACTGGGAACTGAACCTGAGACCATATGCTCTAACCACTGGGAAACCATGTCTTGATTACTGTCTTTTATAATAAATTCTTTGCCTTACTTGATCCATCATTTGTCAGAGTTGGTGCTATGATTACTATGTGCCAACCACTATCCTACAACATTTAATTTAAGCTAACAGCCAATGTTTAAAAACAAACAAACCCAAAGCCACTGTAACTTCATGGTTTTGGTAATGTTGCATGACACCAAAATGTCTGCAAATGTTTTCTAACAAAGACGAACATCAGAGCCTTTATTAAAAATCATATCTTTAGCTGCTGGATCCCTGTGCATGGTTTCCATGTGGCATGTGATAACATTCATACTTTGTGATTTTGCTGGGAAGGGATTAAAGGATTAATTCTTCTTGAGTGAGGGTACTGATTGTGAACCAATATTTCCATTTTTTATCCTTTTTGATGGAGCAAATTTCATTCTTCTGAAATGTACTGTTTTGAAGGATAACTGCCCAGTATCCTGAAGAAGATGGAAGGGACTGGCTCACCTCAATGCACCACACAAGATGCGGGGATGGCTCATGTGTCATTTTTCAGGTCCCTGCCACTGGGAGTCACAGCAGCTGATGCCGGGTCACCAAAATATTAAACCTGAAGTCAGCACCCTCCTTCTCCATGTGAGACTTCACTTCTCCTTGACACTCTCCCCCTGAAACCCTTTTGGGCGTCTGGCCTTTCCTCCCTGCGTTAACCCCACAACTAATTAAAACTGGACAGTCTTCGGTGAACACATTTTCTCTCAAAGTGTTCATTCAAAGCTCCCCTGCAGGCATTCTTTGTCACTTTGGCCCAACCTGCCATCTGTACATGAAGTTGAAAGAGATGAACTATTTTTATAAGATAAAAGAATCTTTTAGAACCCAAGTCTACCTTAACGTTTTGGATAAAGATTAGATTTTGAAATATGACAAATGCTTCAGCATTTCTAGAAGTTTACAAGTAAACAAAAAGTTCCAAAGACTCTGGTCTCATGAAAGACAGATAAACTTTTAAAAATGTATTCTTATGTTTAGAACTATAATTAAATCCTGCAAAGAAATCAAAAAGAGAATTAAGTAACCAGTGTAGCAGAACTGATTCCTAATAAATTTCTTTTGAGAATCAGATTGAACTTCAGAATTGAGCAGCGATTGTAATATTATCAATTTAGAAAAATACACAAATGAAGATCAAAGGAAATAAGGAAATAAGTCTGGGAATGTCGTATCACTTAAGTTTTTGTTTTGTTTTGTTTGTTTGTTATTTTTTTTTAACTGAGATAAAATTAGAATTTACCAAGTTGCTAGTACCATGTTTTACAAATAAACAGAAAATTCTCATTTTATTTGGTTCGAAAATGTAAACATGGGGAGTGTAACTTTTGTTGTTGATAAGCAGGCTCAGCTCCAGGGCTAAAGAGTGAATGGGATTTACTGATAGGCTCTATCGACCTTCTCCTGGTTAAAGCCAGAGAAGTGTTTCTCAGTTCAGCAATTGCTACCTATACAGTGTCTAAGAAGAGGTAAGGGAGATTTCTATATAAAACTGTTTTTCTACATTGTTTAATGATATTTTATTGGCATTTTATTTTTCAGCTACCATGTGGAATGCAACTTTTTAAAAATAGAAAGTGTGTTTTTTGCTGTTTTCTTTTTTTTGTTTTTATTGATTTAAGAGAGAAAGGAAGAGGGAGAGAGTGATAGAAACATCCATGATGAGAGAGAATCACTGATTGGCTGCCTCCTACACAACCCCTTCCTGGGATCTAGCCCACAACCTTGGCATATGCCTTTGACTGGAATAGAACCCAAGACCCTTCATTCCATGGGCCAACGCTCTACCCACTCAGAAAACATGCGTCTTTTTTATAATAAGCTCCCTATGTTTTTCATAGATGAAAATCTGGGTTTTGATAGTTTGAGTGTGAAAGGAGCCCAGGTTCTTCTGGCTTTGTGATCCTGAGAACGCTATAGGTGATGCGCTCCACAGCATGAAAACTTGTTTGTGAAGGAAATTTTCTTGCTATTGTTAGAAACAGCATTTTAACAATGACAAAAACCAATAAATACTTTAAAAAGCTCTTACAAAAATGCCAGGTATCACATTAAGTACTTTATAATTTATTCCCTCCTTTAATTCTCACAACAGCAAATTTCATGATCTCATTGTAAAGATGAAAAAAACAGAGGGACAGAGAGGCCAGCTAACTGCTCAATGGCCACACAGCTAAGAAGGAGCAGAAATTTCTCTTTTGACTGTCACTCAGCACACAGACTTAGAGAACCACTTGATAAATAAGCAGCTCTGCAGAGTTTCTCAGGGTGGTACCAACATCTATTTATTAGCTCCAGGTCAAAACGAGTAACCACAGATGCTAATTTTTCAATATAAAATCTGTACAACCTGTATGCGCTATACTCTTTAGAGATCACAGTGGTATGTTCTCATTGCCCTTTTACTTGGTTTACTTTCTAACTTATTAAGCCTCCATGTTCCTAATAACTGCTTTAAAATACCTATAGAAGCTAGCCTCTAAGTCTCTAAGAAAAAAAGAGACTTTGCAATTCATTGTCCCCTATATGGAGGGAAACAATCAAACAGGAGTGACGCGAATATGTGTAAGCAATCTGAAAACTGTTAACTGCCTCCCAGAATAAGGTATTAGCACTGTTTAAATTATTGTCATGCAAGTAAATAACAAGCTAAGACAATGTGCAAAAAGGATGTAAGGAAAGTATTCTCAGATACACAATACAACTCAACTGCAAAGTTTAACAACTTTTAGCTGTTATTTTTGACCCAAAATCTTAACTTGCATTTGAAGTGCTTCTTCTGAATACCAATGATATAAGTAATGCTTAAGAAGTAATATAAACGGAGACAGAGAAGGGTGGTTTGAATAAAGACAGGCACACCCAGGGTACAGCTCTGGGTTTTTTTGTTAGAGGAGGTGGATTTCTTCAAACAGTATCAGTTTTCCTTTCACCAAGGTCTCTGTTTTGTCAAACCTCCAAAAAGAGAAATAGGAGTTGACAATCTTTACAAATATAAAGGAGGCCAGTGATTTGTGGCAGAGAAGAATAACAAGGTTTCCTCATGTTAAGAAGGTGTTTTATCAGAAATGCACTCAGGCCTAGAAAATCCAGGTCTCTGAGCACATGTGGTTCTTTTCAGGAATGCCTACCCTCGCTGTCTCCCACTTCAGCAAGCTTGGGAAGTGGAGAGCCATTCTGTGAATACAGCTCGTCCATTGACATGAGCAACATATCATTTTCCAAAGTTTGAGGGAGCCATGGATTGATTTCAGGGTTCACAGCAGGGCAGGGCAAGACATACAGCTCATGTGGCTTTCGGAAACAATATCAATTCATAGAGCTGTTTCAAGGTTTCCTGAAGATGTGATAAACTACTGGATTGGGTTACACGTTTCCTCCTGCAGGGACTATTTTATCCACTCCTCTCAGATAAGTCAGGCTGATTTGTTGTTTTCATGCTCTGTGTTTCTTCAAATCTACTTAAATAGGCAGGTTGATTTCAGGGCCGACCCCCTAACTCCCTTTTACTCAGTATGGGTTCAACTCAAGTTCTTGTGAAATCATTATCCTCCTCATACTTTCCAGACTGAGGGCTCCACAAAGTGAATCTAAAAGTAAACAAAACTAAAGGAAAATAAAACATGGTCACCAGAGGAAGGATATGCGGTTCTGTGCACATGTGGATGCAGAATCAGGCAGCGTTCATGGAAATACAACCGATGCAGTGTGGGCTGCAAGCAGATTGAATGCCTGTGTCTCTAAAAATACACACAAGTCCCTCAGGCCAAAGTGCCACTTTACTCTCAGCAAAACCAGAAGAACGTGCAAACCAAAGCAAACAAATCTTTCTAATCGTCAGGAGAGCAGAGACACAAGGAAGCTATAAGAACTTGGTTGTTTCAGTTGAAATCACTGCCAGTGAAAGTTTCAGGGAAAGTTTCCACTTATATGATCTGTCAAGAAAACCCAGCTGTCTTTTTTTTTTTTTTTTAATACATTGGATAATCATGTTGAATCCCACTGAACCATAGACTCAAAAAGTATTCTTATAACTTGTCCATTTACCCATGCACCGTTTCTGGTTCTTCAGTTTTCTGAGTATCATGCCACAAGCCTAAAAACTGTCCTTACTGTTAGTTACTTACAAACACTATACTTCACAGAAAATGATTGCATGAGAGATAACATGCAAAACTTACTGGACTCAGTGTCAGAAGGCTGATATTATCAAGACATACATCCTCTCTGAGCCTTAGTTACATCACTTTTTAAATGGAGGATAATGTAGCAGACACATGTTTTCTTTTTCTTTTTTTTGTTCCATCATCCATTTCCTCTTGTTTTGTGACAGAAATGTCTCCTATTCTCTCAGGCCATGTAGTTCCATTTCCCATTCAGGTCCCTTTGGCCCATCAGAACATTCCAATCCTGTGACCACAATTACTGGGTCAAGGTGAACACATGACCCAAGGTAGCGTCATCAGAATGAAACCTCGGATTTTGTCGAGATGGAAGGAAATGATTGCTGAAAGGACTGGCTGTTGCTACTGGCCGACTGTGGTGGGATGGGAAGAGCAAGCCTGAATGAAGCCAGGGGCAGAAAGGCAGAGCTGGGAGTTATAGAGATAATGTAGTGAGGTCATCACTTGGGCAATGGGTCTGGTGGCAACTGAACTCAAATGGATCTATTTCTGGCATTCATGTTACCTGAACCACTAAATTCCTTTTTTATTTTAAATTTAATCATGTTTGGTTTGGCCTTCTTTCACTTGCACCTGAAGATTTCTAACTATTATAGTGAGGAGACTGAGCTGACACACCAATATGAATAATACTTTGGTAGAGTTCTTATTTAAACTCAAAAGCCAAAATCTTTGGGTTTTCAAAATATATTTGCACGTTTATTCGATTAAATGAAGCTTAGGTACTCTACCAAAGCTTGGCAAATTAAAGAAGAAGAAAATATTCTAAAGAAGTTTACAGACAAGTAGGAGCACTAACATATGTTAATAGGAAACTATTATAAAAAGGTAAAAACTCTGGACTCGATCACAAGCAGGGCTACCATATGACACACCTCTAGGGGGCATCGCTGACACCGCAGCTCACGTACATTTCATCCCCTGTGGCACACAGAGAAGAAACCTTAGCTCAGCTACACCTCTGTCAGCTGGCAGGCTGGACCAGCCAAACACTCATACTAGCAAGTATTCTCAATCTCTGTGAAAGTTCTTGGCTATTGCATTTTATAGTGAACGGTTTATGGCCCACTGTCTTTGAGTTGTTAAGGAGAGTTCTGGCAGACAGCTGGCACCACAGGTTTACCATTACACAAACCAGATGCCAGCCTTGGTGATCTGCCTGGGCTGTGCTATCATTTGTGAGCACTGAGCTTGGCACAGGCACCCCTAAATCAAGCACGTGCAAACAACACATTGCATCTCAGGATTACAGAGGTCTCTGGGCAGCGGGAGATTCATCGAAGACCAGATTAATTATTTGGCAAAACAAGTGGACTTTTATGACTCAGAGGTCATTTACAACAACATACTTTCACACTGTCGCCTCAGCGATAATACTTCATTTTAAGTGGCAAAATCAGACCGTAAGTAAATTAGTATCTAAGTTAACCCACCAGCTGTGTGTTTTGATAGTGATTAATATGCGCCATATAAAAGAGGCTTTGCATCTCTCTTGTTCTCAGTCACAAAAGAGAGAGAGAGAAAAAAAGGTTCTTTGATATAATGCCCCTTCTGAAGCATTGCCAAGGTAGTTCATCGTTTAATTACAGGAAGATACGCAGAGACCTTCAGAAAGACGCTGTTTTTCTTTTCTTGTAGAATGACAGCCACAGCTCCCCTGGTCACTGGCCTGGGCTCTCCTGATGCCTCCCTTTGGGGTCAAACTCAGACTGGGCCACTTTCCCTTCACAGACAAGACAGCTTCACCAGTTTAGGCTGATTGTTTTGTTTTCCTTACAAGCTGAAGCTCATGCTTCTGTAGGAAGCAGTTGTAACACCAAATTTGAACCAAGCTGGACGCAGTCTTTGGATAGAGCCATGGTTGGCTCTTTGGCCCCTTGAGTGTGGCTCTTCCACAAAATACCATGGCCTGGGCGGGTCTATTTTGAAGAAGTGGTGTTAGAAAAAGTTTAAGTTTAAAAAATTTGGCTCTCAAAAGAAATTTCAATCTTACTGTTGATATTTGGCTCTGGTGATTAATGAGTTTGCCAACCATTGGGGCCGCCACATCCACAGGCATTCATACCTGTGTTTGCTGCTAGCTGGGGAGCATGTTCATAGTTATCCAACTCCAGCTGCTGCCCTTACCCCAGATGTGAAACTTTCTGAAATACGGAAGGTCAGGAGGCTGGAAGGTCCAGCTCTAAGCTGAACTGGCAAAACACACCTGTGTTCTTCTGGCTCTGGTGCTGGTGCTCAGAAGTGTGGATACTTTCAAGAGAAATTTATGGACATGGGGACAGCGTTTGACTCTCGGTATGACTCAATATATGGTGCAGCGAGGCTGTTTCAAATATGTGCTTAAAGTGTTCCATTTTTTATTTCCCCAGGATGATTGATATTTTTATCCTATTCATGCTATGATTGTATCTCCAGGTTTATGTTTAGCTTCTCAAAGCCTTAGAACCAAATTTGTGGAGCCTGTGAAAACTTTGTAATTCTATGTGCTGTGTGACAGAGAAGGCACTGGAGCTCGGCTACCCAGGCCCCCCTGGCTTGAGGGCCAGGCGACAGGTTTTGAACATGGTTCTGCCTATTTAGCTCTGTGACTCGGGACATGTATTTTTAATATTTTTTTTCCTTCATCTGTGAGGATTAAATGTTTCTACATGAAAAGAGTTTACAACAGTGCCTGGCGTTTAGTACACACTGAACAAACATGTCATCATCATCATCATAAATTACCATTATTGTATTGCTGATTTTCCTGCCTTACCAATTTCCTCAATGATTTATCTTACTCACTGTGGTTTATGTATTTTTCTAAGCATTGCCAAGTTCTTTTTATCGAGCACTATACAGTATAAACAGAGTAAAATAAAACAAAACAATATACATAATTTATTGTTTTAGCTCTCTAAGAGAGTTTAAAAGGCTCATGCCCTAAATATCAATGCTTATGAAGAACTATTGAGAATTATCATGAGAAATAAGTGTGATAAGGAGACTGGTTGTCTGGGATGACCAGTCATTTCTAGGGGTTTGAGCTCCAGCATTCACCCACAGGGCACTATCTTCTTTGCTATCCTGGATTTCACTGTCATGTCCCAAGTAATTTCCCCCTCCCCAAGATCTCCCCACACTAAGAAATTTCCTGAGAAGCAGTTTTTACATATTCAAAAATTTTAAATCTCCACCCCAGGCTATGTTCTTTTATTGATTCTTTAAGCAAGAGAAGAAGGAAAGAGAAAAAACAACAACAACCATGGATGTGAGAGAGAAACATTGACCAGTTGCCTCCAGTATGAGCCCCTATTGTGGGATTAAACCCACAGCCTAAGTATGTGTCCTGAATGAGAATAAAACCCAGGACCTTTTGACATAAGGACGATACTCCAACCAACTGAGCTATCTACCCAGGGCTCATAGTCAAATTTTAAGCTATCATTTAAGCTAGTAGTTGTTACTCTACTACTTAGAGACAATTAAATGTAATCCTATGGGATATCATGAAGCAAAAGTACTAAAAATTTACTATCTATTCCTCTCACAAAAAGAGTTTGGAATTACCTACTTTTCAAAAGAGAAAGGTATGAGTTTATGATTTTAAGAAATGATAATTCCTCTAAATTAATTCTTCTATATTAATACAATATATGCAATCTTGAAAACACTAATCACTGTACAAATTATATTTCATGCAAAATGTACTATGAGACATGTGTCAATATATTCTTTTCTCCTAAACTTATTTTAAAAAATATATATTTTATTGATTTTTTACAGAGAGGAAGGGAGAGGGATAAAGAGTCAGAAACATCGATGAGAGAGAAACATTGACCAGCTGCCTCCTGCACACCCCCAACGGGGATGTGCCCACAGCCAATGTACATGCCCTTGACCGGAATCAAACCTGGGACCCCTCAGTCCGCAGACCAATGATCTATCCACTAAGCCAAATCGGTTTGGCAATTTTCTCCTAAACTTCTTGAGGAATCTAAGCAGCCAGAAGCATCCAGTAATAACAAAGAAAACATAATTACAATCCCACTCTTTTTTTTCTGGATTCTTCTAAGTCTTGAGAAAATGCTTCATTGTCTAAAACCTCCCATTTGAATAAAAAGTCAAATCTTGAACTCTTCATACAATTAATTGTAAAATATAATAAGTTCATTGGTTAACAAGTGTTAGCTGTATATCTAATTTGAAAACCTTGTGATCTTCTGATTAAGTCCTGTCAAACCTAACTTTGTATTTTTTAATTTTTACTTATTTTTGTCACATTAAACAGCAAAGCTGAATATTTAGCTTATTTTAAAATACTAATAGCTTTTCTCAATGAGGCAATTCATTCCAAAACATTTCTCTTTGTGCCCAAGTCTAATTTGCAATGATATCAAGTCTACAAGCAGCTGACGAAAGTAAGGGACATAATAAACCTTCAAAGGAATTTAGGAATTTACCTCTATAATGTCTAGCATTTGACTATGCATTAACAATTCAGAAAAAAAACTCATCACAAACACGCTATTTCACCTTCACTAAGACTCTGTAGATCATGCATGGGAGGATTTACCAATCCCCATGTTACATACAGTGATATGGAGGCTCAGAAAACTTAATAATAGATCCCCTAATTCTACCTCTGCTCAATGGCATGTCAGAAGTAGAAACTGAGTCTTCTCACTTCGTCTCCAGTCCTCTTTAACACTATGCCATGTGCCATTTCATTTGAATTTAGGTGTTAGATATTCTAAACATTCTACATATTAAGTACCTGTACTTATCCTCTAAAATTTTGATCTCTTCTGCTCACAAACCTTATTGGTTATTCCCAGAAAACTGGAATATACTGAGATTAAGTATGGTTTCCTAATAATATCAGATTTGGGGACATTACTATGTATTATATTAATTTAATATTACCTTTGTTTGTTCTGATGTTTAAACTTTTTGCATAGGCTAATTTGGATGATTCATGTGCATTTTAGTTGTTTCAAGAAAATGGGTTGCATAGCCTACCATTCTTAGCCCACAGAAGCTCTTTAAGAAAATCTCTTTGAATTGACCAGCTTCTATCTAAGGAGACGTTTATACAATGTGTTTGAAATGGAACACAAAAAGTATATTCAGAAAATTATTTCACATTATCTTCCTAGAAATGGCTGAGAAATTCATTCTGATGAAAGACAGATACAGTGCAGTGAATAGATGCTTTCACAGAAACATTAGAGCCCATGAAAATAACACAGACACAGTCGAAATCAGCTTCTGGTGTGCTGACAGCCTGCTCAGCATAGGGCATGAATACTCCTTTCATGATTTAAAAGCATTTTGATGTCTAAAATAACATGAAATCTAGTTATCTATAATGTATGAAATTGTATAACCGAGTAGTTCACTTGGACACTGAGGTATTTAGAAACACAAATTCAATAAGATAATAAATCTATGTTTTCTTTCCCCCATACCCTCAGAATCCAAGGAAAACAGCATGTGTTTTTATAGTATCTTTTTTATTTAAACTGTCAATTTCAAAACACTTTAAAAATTATAGGCATACTATTACATTTCAGGTCAGTGTATGGCATTGGTATGAATTATTAATTGAATCAAAAACATAAATACTACGGAAAAAAACAAACCAAGAAACAAAAGAGGCAAAAACATTTCACAGGGCAATATGCTGAAAGGTAGGCCAGTTCTGATGACTGCTAATGTTTATTTATGATGCACTTCATTAAAACTTTTGACTTTTTCAAGGGGCCACCTGTAAATCAGTTATGATTTATACTCTTTAGGAATGTGCTCTACTCTCAGTCATTACTCTACAAACCAAGTGTTTGAGACATTCCCAAAACCCAAGTAATTTTAAGGACCTAAACCAGCAATGCCCAATATAAATATAATGCAACCACATAGGCAATTTAAAATTTTCCTGTAGTTGCATTACCAAAAATGAAAAGAAACACATTTAACTTAAATAACATGTTTTATTTAACCTGACATATCAAAAATATTATCATTGTGACATATAATTAACATGAAAATTTATTGATATTTTACATTATTTTACTTATATTAAATCTATGAAATCCAATGTGAATTTTATTGATAATTTTAGCAATCTCAATTTGAGAGCTAAATTTTCACTGGAATAACTTGATTTGAATTTGGTTTTCACAAAGTTTATAGTAAACTAATTGTAGTACCCTCACATACCTAAAATATTCCAAATGTATTTAAACATTTTCAATAATAGTATCAGTTTTAAATTTAAATTAATGAAACTTAAATAAAATGAAGGATTTCATTCTTTTGTAACAGTAACAATATTTTAAGTCCTCAATCACTCAGTATAGATAGGGTTATATATTGGACAGCATCAATCAACCTAAACAAATTAAACAAAACAGAAGTTTCAACCAGAATGGAATTATTTTCTAACTTGACCCTTCTGTAATAAAAATATTAAAATTTTTGTTGGCTCTAAAATATGAAGAAATAAGAAGAATGTGACATTCTAAAGCAGTGGTTCTCAACCTTTTTAATGATGCAACCCTTTAATACAGTTCCTCATGTTGAGGTGACCCCCAACCATAAAATTATTTTCGTTGCTACTTCTTAACTGTAATTTTTCTACTGTTATGAATCGTAATGTAAATATCTGTTTTTCTGATGGTCTTAGGCTCTACAGTAGTGGTTTTCAACCTGTGGGTTGTGAGTTGGTAACAGGGTCACTTAAAACCATTTGAAAACACAGATATTTACATTACAATTTAAAACAGTAGAAAAATTACAGTTATGAAGTAGCAATGAAAATAACTTTATGGTTGGGGGTCACCACAATATGAAGAACTGTATTAAAGGGTTGTGGCATTAGAAAGGTTGAGAACCACTGTTCCAGAGGAAGAAAATAAGTAGATATGATCATGTGCATACGGTTACCTTTTGCAGATCTAATTTTAAAACATGTTTTCTTTTTTATCCTGTATAATAAAAGGCTATTATGCAAATCGACCCAACAGCAGAAGAACTGGTCACTATGACACGCACTGACCACCAGGGGGCAGATGCTCAATGCAGGAGCTGCCTCTTGGTGGTCAGTGCACTCCCACAGGGAGAGTGCTGCTCAGCCAGAAGCCAGCCGGGCTCATGGCTGCCGAGTGCAGCGATGGTAATTAATGGCTCCCAGACTGCAAGAGGGTGTAGGTCAGGTTGAAGGACCAAGTGCATGAATTTTGTACATCAGGCCTCTAGTTAGTAATAAAAGTTTTAGTTTAGAGTTGAACTGTCTAGTACATTGGCCACTAGCCACATGTGGTTACTGGGCACTTTAACATGCTAATCCAAATTGAAAAGTGGTGTAAGTATTATATAAAATATAAAATGCACATTGGATGTCCAAGACTTAGCACAAAAAAGAGATAAAATGACTCATCAATAATGTTTTAAGTCTTACTACATGCTAAATTATCATATTTTAAATAAATTAGGTTATATAATTATATTATTAACATTAATTTTTACTTGCATCATCTTTTTTTAAAAATATATTTTATTGATTTTTTTTTGGGGGGGGGGAGGGAGAGGGATAGAGAGTTAGAAACCTCTATCAGAGAGAAATATCCATCAGCTGCCTCCTGCACATCCCCTAAAGGGGATGGGCCCACAACCAAGGTACATGCCCTTGACCGGAATCAAACTGGGGACCTTTCAGTCCACAGGCCGATGCTCTATCCACTGAGCCAAACCGGTTTCGGCTTGCATTATCTATTTTTAAATGCAGCTACTAGAAATGGAAAGTCTCATATGTGGTTGTATATTTTTATGGGACAACACTGTCAAGAGAGAGAGCTTGCATTTGCTTGCATCAAAGAGTTGATTCCTGAGGCTGCATTGCTTGGTTTTTGGTTTACTCTGGGCATGTGATTTCTAATCTTCACAGAACTCCTCTTCACCAATATGCTGCCAAAAAAAGACCACATATTCATGGTCACAGTGGGGCCTGATGACCCACCTTCTTGTCATTGGCTTTTGCAAGTAAAGTTAGGATGGACCCTTAACTTTGTACAGTCATGTGCTGCTTTTTGTCAGGGAAACGTTCTGCGAAGTACATCTTTAAGCAATTTGGTAACTGTGGGAATGTCATACAGTGCACTTTTAAACCTAGATGGGCCGAAACCGGTTTGGCTCAGTGGTAGAGCGTCGGTCTGTGGACTGAAAGGACTGAAAGGGCATGTACATTGGTTGCGGGCACATCCCGGGTAGGGGGTGTGCAAGAGGCAGCTGGTCGATGTCTCTCACTCATCGATGTTTCTAGCTCTCTATCTCTCTCCCTTCCTCTCTGTAAAAAATCAATAAAATATATTTTTTTAAAAAAAACCTAGATGGTATAGCTTACTATATGCATTAAGGCTCAATGGCATGGCTATTGCTTCTAGGCTGCAAATCTGTATCGCATGTTACTATAATAAATACTATAGGCAATTATAATGCAGTGATAAGCACTTGTGTATCTAAACATAGAAAAGGTACACTAAAGTATATGGTATAAAAGATTTAAAAATGCAGCACTTATACAGGGTATTTACCATGAATGGGGCTTGAAGGCCTGGACATTGCTCAAGTGGGTCAGTGAGTGAATGCTGAGTGAATGTGAAAGCCTAAGACAGGGGTCTTCAAACTACGGCCCGCGGGCCACATGCGGCCCGCAGAGGAGTCTGATCCGGCCCGCCAGGTTTTTTGGGCAGTGAGCGCAGCCGAGGTGTTACAGTAGGAATTAGTAGTTTATATAGTCCGGCCCTCCAGCTCTCTGAGGGACCGTGATCTGGCCCCCACTTTAAAAAGTTTGAGGACCTCTGGCCTAAGACATTACTGCATACTACTGTAGACTTTATAGACAGGAACATGGTGCAACCCCAAATTTATAAAACAACACGAGATTAAACGAAGCACAAGAAAAAGTGATGCAATCAAGAGATGAAGTAAACATGAGATGTCTGAGGCTGCTGCCAGTGAAACACAGTGTTCTGATTTACAGCGAACTTTTCCTTTAATAAGTAGAAGAGCACACTCTAAAACAATGATAAAAAGTACAGTATAGTAAATATAGAAACCAGTAACATAGTTGTTTATAATCATTAACAAGTATTCTGTACTATACGTAATTATAGGTGCTATACTTTCATAAGATTTAATGTGAAGTAGGTACATATATACCAGCATCCCCATAACAGGTGAGTCATGTGTTGTGCTAGGATGCTTCCAAAGCTATGATACCATAGATGATAGTAAATTCTCAGTCCCATCATAATCTTATGGGACCTCTGCTGTACACAGGGTGTCCCCTAAAACTGTATACACACTTTACCAGCTAGTAGCTCAGTTTTGAAAATGAGATACTTTTTAATAAGCACTACCTTTACAATTCCTCAATGTGTGTGTATATGTTTTGGGGAACACTCTATATATGGCCCATTGTTGGCAAAAACATGATGTAGCACCATGACTGAGTCCATTCTCAGCTAATTGCTGTTTTCTGTTAACCTTTTTAAAAAATATATATTTTATTGATTTTTTTACAGAGAGGAAGAGAGAGGGATAGAGAGTTAGAAACATTGATGAGAGAGAAACATTCATCAGCTGCCTCCTGCACATCCCCTACTGGAGATGTGCCCACATCCAAGGTACAGGCCCTTGACCAGAATCGAACCCGGGACCTTTCAGTCCACAGGCCGACACTATATCCCCTGAGCCAAACCGGTTTAGGCCTTATTAACCTTTTTTGCTCACATACGTGTGGCAGCTTGGTTTGTGCTTTTCATTCGTCAGGAGTTGCTAAAGTACTAGCCGATACACCACCCACGGTGGGTGACTCCGTGCAATTACTGCACGCAGTTTTACATTTTTATCACAGTAGGACCAAGGCACTATTTAAAAAAAGCACTGTACAGATGATTTTATGACTCACTGGGTGCTCAAAAGAGTCAGTGATTTTTAAAAAGGCAGTTCAAGGCGGTCCTTCACTTCTTAATAGGCAAGCAGTCTGTAGTTTCATTTAGGCCTGGTTACCATGCATGTGGCACGATCCTGAGGTTGGCAGGAACGTTGAAAGCCTGTTGCCTGTGCTGCCTCTCTCTTGCTGAGCAAGGAGGAGGGAAATGTAGCTTCTGTAATGTTCCACCAAGACACACTAAGCGATGACTTGGATTTGGATTGCTGAGGTTATACATACAGATACTGAAGTGGCATCCAGGAAACTTGAGTTAGGAGAGCCTATAAAGTGGCATTGTCCTAGCAGGTTTTCCAGAACCTTCTTTGTATAAATAAGGTTATTCATTTTAAATGCATATAACAACCTTATCTGGCCTCTGCACTCTATCATAGCACATGGCACTGTCACCAGTTCCTCAAAGCAACTTGACACAGAGGGTGTTTGCTCATGTTGCTGAGGTGCCAGCACCACTTCTGATGCCGCCTGTGCTTCCCGAAGTTTCCTGGTACCTCTCAGGAACAGAGAAAGTTTGCTCCTACCCCAAAGACCCTCTGTGTTTGGCTCTTGAAAGGAATTTTGCCGGGGGCACTAGGGCTCTAATACAGCCCACTCTTGCTTGGCTCGGATAACAAGAAGCAGATTTCTACCCAGCCTGCAACACTGCGCTAATGTGCCTCTAAGGATCCCGTGAAGGACGCTCATAGAATGCAGAACAGTCAAACTTCATTAAAAATACACCGTTTAATAATACCATTTACAACCTCAGACTTTCAACAGGAAACAGAAAACAGAGCTATACAGAATGATTGCCTACTGGAGGATCATCAACATCAGTACTTCCTCTCAAAGGGTTGATAAGGTTGCCAGTAGGACTGAAATGGAAAACAGCTAATGTAATTCACCTTCTAAAGGTTAATCTTAGTGGGAGACAAGAAGCTGTCTGGCAGTTTATGTAAACACTGATGTTAGCACTCCATGTGGTATCCATGTACATTTTAAATGCATATAACAATACATTCTCTAGTTTTAATAAATAATGATATTTTAACTACTAATTCCGGTGAATTTTGAAAAGAGTCCAGCTGCTGTATTAATTACATAATATATGCCCTTTTCTCTCAAAATTATTTACCTGAAATCTCAACTATAAATAGAAAAAGCGTATCCTTGGGAATAGAAAGTCAAAGGCATGAAATGTTGATACACTTATTTTTCTAATAAAAATCTGACAAGTGTTGGTAGAGCTGGAAGGAAAAGAAGGAATACACTCAGGGGACTATGCCTAACGTCTGTCAATTAATTTATGGCTTGAATAATATAGAGCTGACATCATTAAGTAGTTTGATATCTTCTCCTTGTTGTTACGTTCACTATCTATCATCTTTCATTTAATTAGCACTTTTTTTCTCAGAATTTCCAAGACCTTGAATTAAGTTATATTACATTTGTTGAGTGCCACTATATCCAGGCACGTGGCACTTGAGTGCATGGCCTTCCTAATCCTTACAACAATCAGCTCAAGTATGAGCTTCATATATAGATGAGGAAACAAGGATGAGAACAGGTTCCTCAAGGTCATGAGACTTGTATATACGATAAAGTGAATGCTGTTCGGTCTGACTGTAGAACATGGGCTTTTCTTTTAAACTACACTGTTACCATGAAAGAAGTTATGAATGATAAACATAAAATTTTAAAAATATGGTACTAATTGTTATCAGTGGACAGAGCATTAATCTAGAATTTCTGCCTGCATAAGCCCTTAGGCAAAAATTCTTTTAACAAAATTTACAAAATGAGTGATCTAATCTGACTTCAAGAATGATCTAAGTTTTTAATGTCTTTGACGTCTATCATTAAACTTAAAGTTAGGCCCAGCTGAGGTGATTCAGTGGTTGAGCATTGACCCATGAACCAAAAGATCACCAGACTGATTTCTCATTGGGACACATGCACGGGTTGCAGGCTCAATCCCCAATAGGGGGCATCCAAAAGTCAGCCGATCAATGTCTCTCTCTCATTGACATTTCTATGTATCTGCCTCCTCCTTCTCTCAAATCAATAAAAACATTTAAAAACAAAAAAAAAACAAAAAAAAAAACAACCTTAAAGTTAGTGATTTCTATTTATTTATTTATTTATTTATTTTATTTTTAACTTCATTATTGATTAAGATTACATATGTGTCCTTATTCCCCCATTTCCCTTTCCTCTCTCCCCTCCCACTCATGCCCTCACCCCCTTGGTGTCTGTGTCCATTAGTTAGGCTTATATGCATGCATACAAGTCCTTTGGTTGTTCTTTCCTCCTTACCCCCACCCTCCGCTATTTTCCCTCTGAGGTGTGATGATCTGATTGATATTTTTCTGTCTCTGAATCTATTTTTGTTCATCAGTTTATGTTGTTCATTATATTCCATAAATTAGTGAGGTCATGTGATATTTATCTTACCTTGACTGGCTTATTTCACTTAGCATAATGCTATCCAATTCCATCCATGTTGTTGCAAATGGTAAGAGCTCTTTTTTTTTTTTTTTTTTTTTAATACCAAAGCATAGTATTCCATTGTTTAGATTAGGGGTGTCGAACTCAATCAGAGAAGGGGCCAAAATCTAAAATCCAGCCTAAATCGCGGGCCGAATGGTTTACTGAACAGTCATAAACTGACAATGTCATAAACTGACAGCGGAGTGCAGTGATGACAGCGCGGTGCGGGCCACATTGCAAGGCCTGGCAGATTTGGCCCGCGGGCCTTGTGTTTGACACATGTGGTTTAGATGTACCATAGTATTTTTTTAATCCACTCATAAAGTTAGTAATTTCTATCACTCATTTCTATTAACAGATAAGCTGTCTCAATATTGAAAAATATTCACCTGTGATAAAGGTGGGTGCCTATTACCAACTAGGATTATTGCAACAATTAATCAAAATTAAGTATTGAGGTTAGTTTTTAAAGCTTGGTGATATCATGATTTTTTTTTATAAAATGCTTGAAATAGCATGTTCATTAAGCTTAGAACTGATTTTAGTGAGGTGAGATTTTTGGATTTAATAATGTTTACATTGACTATCATTAAATTAGAAGTCTCTAATCCCTATGACATTTTGTTTAAATAATGTTGTAAATATAGGTAAACAAGAAATGAACTAGATAATCAAAACATCTCACTGCCTATGGTTTTTGCTTGTTTGTTTTTCAAAAATGCATTCTAATCATATTACCAACTTTCTCCAATTTTTTTTATGTCTCCCCTTTATCTCTGGCATTGAAGTCAGTCATCTAGTATTTATATTCCAAGTCTTTGATAATATGGTTCTGGTCTAGCTATTCAGCCTCATCTGACATCTCCCACACTATAATGATCATATAGGATTTTTACTTGGCCTTACTTTTTAGCCTATTATTCTTAACTTTAATCTCATTTAACTTATTATAATTGCAACCCTTCCTTCCCCATCCAGCACACACAATTCTTATTGCTTTTCTCCACATTTTTCTTGTCACAACATCTGTCACCGTCATGCCTATGAATAATTTACTTATTTCTCTATCATTTACTGTTCATTCTTATCTCATTATAATCAGGCCCATACCAGAACAGGGATTTTGTCTTTTTTGCTTATCTATGTATTTTTTATTGGGAATTACTAGAACAATTTCTAAAACATAGTAAGTATTCAGTAAACATCCTATATAATAAAAGGCTAATATGCTGGGAGTTTGGCCAACCAGGAGTTAGATGTGCACTGACCACCAGGGGACAACGTGGAACACGGTGGGCATCAGCTGATGAGGTGCTGACAGGGCACTGCCGGCCCTGATGGGCCCTGATGGAAGTGGGACCTCAGTGGGATGGTGGAGCAGACAGGCCAAGGTGGGTGTAAAGCGAGGTCCCGGCCAGCTGTGGTGACTGGCAGACAGGGGAAGGGAGGCCCCAGCTGGCAGCCAGCATCCTGCAGCCGCTAGTGAGCCTACCTGTGCACAAATTTCCTTCACTGGGCCTCTAGTTTGTTGAATAAATGAATGAAGTCCCTGAATGACATTGTTCATTTATCATCTGTTTCCAAGGCATCCTAATCTCTTGCCTGTTTGCCCATCCTCTAGCTAGAAAAATCTCACCTATCCTTAAACTCATAGATCTAATCTTGCTTTCTTTTTGGAGCACCTCTTGTTTTTTTAGGGGTAATTAATCAATACTCATTCCATACCTCCAGAGCACTTAACCCAGTTATTTGGATTATGGTTTGCTGTGTTCACTGTCAAAATGAAAGCAATATTCTTTTCACTTTTTATTTATTAAAATGCTATAGAGGAAACAGATAAACATTCTTAACTCAATATGTATGACCAATTTCCTTATTGTAACTGGAAAAGCCAGTACCTTCAAAGGTGAATCAAAAGCCTGTTTTCAGTTATCCTTTGGTTAGGCAACTTTCCCCCAATTATAACAGGCTCCTTGCCATAGTGCCATTTGGTAGATCCCCCCCCCCCCCGCTCCCTGAACAGGTTATATATTGACAGAAATAGTATCATAAAAGAACTAAGATCATAAAGGATGACAAAACCCAGACTACTAAAAATAATGCAAACACATGTAAAGCAGACTTTCATTGTATTTCAACATTTGTTGAACCATTCCTTATGAAAAGAAATAAATAAATCACTTAAAAATTTTAAAACTTTTTTTTGGTGATACTCTGAAGGATAAAGGTAAAAGGAGCCAACAATAAGTCATGTCTTTGAGAATAAGTAATGGCATGAGAAGAATTATCACTGATATGCTTTGTGAAAAATAGAAAAGAAGACAATAAGATTCTAGTTAAGTCATAGCGCGCACACACACACACACACACACACACACACACACACACACACACACATATATATATATATATATATATATATATATATATATATATATATATATATATATATATACTAGAGGCCTGGTGCATGAAATTTGTTAATGAGGGTGTGTGTTCCTCAGCCCACCAGCCTGGGACCACTTGAGGAATGCCCGACTTCCCATTTAGGGAATCGAACATCCCTCTCACAATCCAGGACTGCTGGCTCCCAACTGCTTGCCTGCCTGTCTTCCTGATTGCCCGTAACCACTTCTGCCTACCAGCCTGATCACCACTAACCATTCCCCTGCCAGCCTGATTGATGCCTAACTGCTCCCTTGCAAGCCTCATTACCCCTAACTGCCCTCCCCTGCAGGCCTGGTCACTCCTAACTGCCTTCCCCTGTAGGCCTGGTCTCCCCTAGCTGTCCTCCCCTACAGGCCCGTTCCCCCAAAACTGCTCTCCCCAGCAGGGCTGGGTCCCTCCCAACTGCCCTTCCCTGCAGGCCGGGTTGCCCCCAACTTCCCTCCTCTACTGGCCTGGTCATCCCTAACTGCCCTCCCCTGCAGATTTTATCATCCCCAACTGCCCTCCTCTGCAGGCTTGATCACCCACAACTGCCCTCCCTTGCAGCCTGGTCCCTCCCAACAGCCTTCCCCTGCTGGCCATCTTGTGGTGGCCATCTTGTGTCCACATGGGAGCAACCATCTTTGACCATATGGGGGCAGCCATCTTGTGTGTTGGAGTGATGATCAATCTGCATATTACTCTTTTATTAGATAGCATAGAGGCCTGGTGCATAGGTGAGGGCCGGCTGGTTTGCCCTGAAGGGTGTCCTGAATCAGGGTGGGGGTTCCCTTTGGGCATGGGGTGGCCTGGGAAAGGGGCCTGTGGTGGTTTGCCAGCAACCCAAGCAGAGGCCCTGGTATCTGGGAATTATTCATCTTTTATAATTAAAACTTTGTACCCTTGAGCAGAGGCCAGGGCTGGCCAGGGTAGGCTAGAAGGTTGGCTTCCTTCATCACTGGGGGCAACCCACGCCTCCTGTTTGCTCTATCTTCATGGCAGCTACCATATTTGTTAGGTTAACTTGCATACCGGCTCCTGATTTGCTGGTGGGCATGGCTTGTGGGCATAGTGGAGGTATGGTCAATTTGTATGTTTCTCTTTTATTAGATATGATATATATATATATTTTTTTTTTCTTTTCTTTTTTATTTTCCCCAATATCTTACAAGTAGGAATTTTTAAAAGAAATAAAATTTACTTTTTTCTTAGAGTTAAATAAATAAATAAATGAATACATAATAAAGAAAATGCAGCATAATTTGTCAGTTAAGAGGTTAAGAGACAGGTCTCTGCCTCTACATTGCCTGACTTCACCATTTAATGAACACCTGTGTGAATGTAGGCAAGTTACTTAACCTCTCTGTTCCTCTGTTTTGTTTTGTTTTTTATTAGATAAATGGAGATAATTTCATTACCAAGTTCAACACATTGTTATGCAGGTTCAATGAGTTAATATGTACAAAGCACTGGGAACACAGGGGCTATATAAGTGTTTGTTAAGTAAATCGCTGTTTACAGAAGGAAGCAAGCTCAAAACCTCACAGCATACAGACACTTGAGAAATAATAAATCAAATGGGTATTTAATTCAAATTTTCACTCAGTACAACATCTGTTCTCTTTCAAATAAAAAATTAAAATGCAATAAATCTTACTAACCCTTGGCAATTTATTTATAAAGACCATTTTCCTCATTTCTTAGCATTGGGTTTCAAGGCACCTGTCTTTCTGGTGTCTAGATTATAATGCAATTGGCATTAGATAATTACACTGTTTTCTGTCATTTACCTCTCCAATGCAATGGCTACTGAAACCATTTTCTAAAACATGTAACAATCCTATCACAGAATGTGTAAAACCCATGCCTGTGGTTTAAAGCTGATTTCCTTGCATTTCCAGAGAGGAATTGCTATTGACCACTTTCATTAGGAAACTATTGACCCTACTCCAGTGGAGCATCTTGAGAAGAAATTCACTAAATATGCCCATATTTCATCTTTTGAATACCAAGGTGCCATAGGCACAGTGAAGGATATGGTTTATTTAATACAAAATTAAAATTGTATAGGCTACATTAACTAAAGTAAATTGCTTAATAAATTTAGAACAGCTGCTTTCTAAATCTTTGACATCTATGTAGGTGAGGCCTAAATTAGATGAAAGCACAAGTGCTGATGTAATAGTCTCTGTGATATTTCCAATGTTATATCAAGTCCCCCCTCTGCAATCACATACACAGAAACAATTTTCAAACAGGAAAAATTTGCTCACACACATAACATTGATTCCAAAAATATTTATTAATCCTTCTTCTCACTTTCTTAGTCTTCAAAATTGAGAAACAGTAAAGAAAAAAAAGTAATAATAATGAGAATAAACATCTTGCTTTTCCTTTTATTTTAGTCTTGTTTGGGTAATACTACATTTTTATTCAAAATTAGTATTCATTCCACATTCAAAAATAGATCCGAGGCATTTTTCAATAACAATCCATTTAAGGCACAACACTTAAAGTCAAGCTGAACTAATGTGTGATTTCTGGTTCATGAATACGGGAGAATTTCTTGCTCTGTTTCCAAGCAATGCACCCAAAATAATTCTATAGTGTTCAGAGGATGCAAACATAACAACTGAATACAATCTAGATTACTTTATAGTTGAGTATAGGAAATGGTGCCAACTCTAGACTCTCATGAAAATATATGAACACATGACAGAAAAGTTCAAAAAAACCTCCCAAACAAACAGAATTCTGCCAGTACTTAAGAACTGATTTCTGAAAAACCAGATATACCAAAAATTCAACCTTTTCCTACAATGTCTTCTGCTACCCACACAGTGCAAGCCATGATGTTTTATCATATGCTATTATAATCACCTCCTTACGGTTTTCCCTATTTTGACTTAAAACTCTTACAATACAACGATTCTCCAACACCATAATGATTTTAAAACATAAAGGGATCCAGGTCACTATACTACCTAAACCCAGCCATCACTTCATTTTATCATGGCCTAGAATGACCTCTATCTACACAACCTGGCACTAGCTTCCCATCCTTACTTCCTACCTCTCCCCCTCTGCAACTCTGTTCCAGCCACTCAGGCTTTTTGGTGTTCCTCTAACACTTGCCAATAAGTTCTGTCTCCTAGTCATTTCTCTTTCCACTCTGTTCTCCCAACTCATCCAGGACCCTTCTCTATTGTCATGTGCCCTCCCCCCCCCCCCCCCCCCAGCCAAGGAGCCTTCCCTGACCATTCTCTCTCTTTAATTACTACTTCATTCTTCTTCATGACCTCTTCACCCAATATTATGACACATATTGATTTGTTAATATATGTTTTCTCTAATTCTTTATCTTAGTTGTCCTCAAAGTGTTTGTTTAGTTGCTTATCCTCAGCATTAGCACTGTAACTGCCACAGGCTAGGTACACAACACATGACTACTAAATAAGAGAACAGACCTCCACTTCGTAGAAAATAAATGACTTTGCTGTTAGACTACAGGATAGAGAATGAAAGACACTGACTTATTTTACAAAACTGGGAAAAGGGTAGGATATTTCCATGAACTCCCTTTTGGTTACTAAAATACGTTTGGTTTTAAAATAAGAATTGGTTTGTGAAGCAATTCTAAATATAACAGTTGTTTTTTATGGAATTCTCTAAGTGAATCACCATAGATAAGACCTACCCTCTAGTGGGCTTATAACAGTCATCTTTCATCAAATCTGAAGAATGAGTCTGTATTAGCCTTTCAATGACGTTATAAACAGGTCTATCTCCGAACACAAACTGGGGAAGTGTGCTCTCTGATGTTAAAAAGAGAAGGGGCTATCATAGCCACAACCTTCAAAATATTGATATCAAAGAATCAGGAAAATTACCCAAGAAAACAAAGAAAAATAATATTACAACTGAGACCTTCTCCAACATTTTTAGGGTCAGAAAAAGGGTGCAAATGGATACCATAGGTCTAAACAGTTCAAGGATATACATCAAGCTAACAAACTATTAAACAACATATTTGTTTATATTTGATCTTGACAATATATATCCCAGGGATTGATTATGTGGCTAACTTTTAAATTATGATTCTTTAAGTGCTGAGTTCCATGGGGAGTCTAGGGGGCATTGTGGAAAGAGCTAAAACACTATTTCCACCCCTCGCTCCATTAGTTGCCCTAAGTGGCCTTACAGGCACCTTCATGGCTATCCCCATCCTCCTGCAGAAGCTCTGTCCACACTTCTTATAAACAGTTATCTTTTGACCATCCATTAGATCTAAGGATGTACACAGTGAGAGAACTGGTAGGAGCTGGTCCTGGAATCAAGCTAGAGCAATTTGAGCAGAGAATTGTGAAGCCATGGGTACTCACAGCATAAGAGATGGGTAATGAGGGACATAACTGGAGGAGGGCCAGAATGGGGCCCTGGGGAGTGCAAGCCCTCTCCCCCAGGCCTCAGTGGGATATGGTCCAATGCCAGTCAGAATCTTTCTATACAGTAGTTAAAGAAGGAAACAACAACAACAAATATATATATATATATATATATATATATATATATATATATATATATATAACACAATCAGTGAAGTTTAGAACATAAGTTACAATATATAAAGATCCAGGGACTGTAATGTCCAAAATGACCAAAGGAATGACTGACCTCCAAGCTGCTCGCACAGCAGGCTCATGTGGGCGAGGACTGGTGAGCAGGCTGAACTGCTGACCTCTCAAAAGAGAGAGAGAAAAGTGGGGCTGATCAGCAGCTGCTGTGGCTGCTGGAGAGTCCTGGAGAGAGAATCAGGGTCTAATCAGAAGCCTCTGTGGCAACTGCAGATTAGCCCTTGCCCCCCCCCCCCTCTCTCTCTCTCTCCCTCTCTCTCTCTCTCTCTCTCTCTCTCTGTCTCACCAGCAGCTGTGCTTCTCTCTGACTCTGAGAGGTCAGCAGTTGAGCCAGCTTGCCAGAAACCTGAGCAGGCAGCTGATCAGCCCTGCCTCTTTGATCAGGCCCAGAGATAGGGTTGGAGACGCTGATGCTGACTGGCATAGCAACTGATCAATCAGAACCAAATCTAGGTGAACTGCAAGGAGCCACTGGCTGCCTAGGAGGCAGAGCTTTTGACACTGACTGGCATAGAAACTGACCAGAACCTAATCTGGGTGAACTGAAAAGGCAGAACCTAAAGTGGGGGCTGAAGGAGGGGTTTTATGGGCAACAGCTGTTTGGTGTAAAGTGCAAGAAAGTGGTTCAATTTTTTAATGACCAGTTTGTCAGTATAAGTGCATATGGCTGGCTACCAGTTCAGATATAGGGATTATGTATTTTTGTCTGCCAAGGAGCATCTCCTCCTGCTGAAAAAGGCTCCACCAACCTGATTTAAGCAATCCTATCCTATATAATCTATCTATATTACCAAAAGGGTAATATGCTAATTAGACAAGTTCAACCAGCCATCTTTCAGACATCAAACTTCCTTCTGGACAAAGCCATGGTGATAGGGGCCAAGGCAGAGGCAGTTAAGGGCGATCGGACCGGCAGGTGTGGGCAGTTGGGGGAAGATTAGGCCTGCAGGGGAGGACAGTTAGAAGCTATCAGGCAGGCAGAGGCAGTTAAGGCTGATCAGGCCAGCAGGGGAGAGTTAGGGGCAAGATCAGGTTGGCAACAAAGGGCCACTGGGAGCAAGATCAGGCTGGCAAGGTAGGGCCATTGGGGGCAAGATCAGCCATCAAAGAAAGGCCATTGGAAACTATATCAGGCCAGCAGGGGAAGGCAGTTAGGAGTGATCAGTCAGGCAGGCAGAAGCAGTTAGGGGCAATCAGGCAGGCAGGCAGGCCAGGTAGAGAGGTTAGGGGCAATCAGGCAGGCAGGCAGGTGAGCGGTTAGGAGCCAGTAGTGGTCCCAGATTGTGAAACCAGCAGTCGGACATTCCCCAAGGAGTCACAGATTGGAGAGCATGCAGGGTGGGCTGAGGGAACCCTGAAATTCATGCACTGGGCTACTAGAAATATTATAACAGGTTGAATTATAATCCTAAATAGTTAAATCAGCACTTCAAGCATTAAACAGCACAACTGAAATGGGAAACAACATAGACTGGAGTAACAGACTCTGAAAATACTTAAAGCTTAGGAGTGGACATTTTATCATATTTGGCTTTCATTCATCTACCTTTCCTAGAAGCTTGTCACACAGCTGACTCAAACAGCTGGGTAAAAAGTAGATGAACAAATGAAAAGTTAAATTAGAAAAAGAATGATAGAAGGTGGCTAACCTAAAATATAGATGTTATATATTAGAGTTCTGAATTAACATAAAATGAATTAGTATTGCTCATTAAGGACATAATGGAAGAAACTAGTTTAAAACTTAGTTAAAATTAGCAGGAAGAAATCATTACTAAAGTACTTCCTATTAAGATTCTTTAATTTCATAGGAAAATAAAATTTAACATGCCCAAAGAGGGTGAAAAAACAACAATGGATGACTTTTTAAGAAACCATCACTAAGAAATGAATATAGTATTTGTGCAACTTAGAATAACAAAACAATTGTAGTAGTGCAAAAATGATGATTATAAACATATCAATACAACCTACTAATCTGAATGACAGACAGCATGTCATTAATTTGAGCCAAAAGATATTTGGTAACCTTTAACACTCATTCCTAATAACACTATTGAAAATAAGGCTAGCAGAAGAGTTTTCTATAACTAAGTACATATTTTAAAGTGAAAGGAATGTTGTCAATCGCAAAATTCTTAAGAAAGTTTCTTTAAATTCAGGTACAAAATAAAGTCCTCGCTTTATTTTATATTTTACTAGGAGCCCAGTGTGCGAAATAGCTCAGTGCAGCCCTCTCAATTGCAGCCCTGCCTTGACACCGGGACCTGTCCACTCAGAGCTCCAGTGTACCTGGCTCTAGTCTTTTCAGGCTGCTTCAAGCCCTGCCCTCAGACCCATTGGTCCCACCTTCTCTGGGCGCCTCCCTGCTTCTGCCCCATTTCTGGAACAATGCCCCAGCTAATATGCTAATGGCCTGTTCCTTACCCATTACTGTGTCCCAACTATTATCATATAGCTCTTTATTAGTATAGATTATTTATAATATATAATTATAACATATTTAAAATCTCTTATAAACTGTTTTTAAATAAAGGAAATAAACATAAAAGATATTCAATTTTTTCATTTGTATCAATGTCCTTATTATATATAGCTATATCTTTTTTATTTTTTTATTAAATTATTATGTGTGTACATATCTTACCACCTTCCCCTCCCCCCCATACATAGTACATGCATATAAATACTACCAATGGACACAAAACTCTGGAGAGGGAGTGTATGTATAGCTATACCTTTTTAAAATTTTACCCTTGAGATATAGATACATATTTCTACACACATATTCTACACTCATACATATTTCTACACACACATTTATGTGAAATATGTTTGTGCTACATCTTGTATTGTTGAACTCTAAGGTGATTCATAATTCCTATCCTTAAAAAAGTTACCTGATATTAGAGGCCAAAAGGAAATAGACTTTTTAAATACAAAAATTGTTTTCATGAAAAATTAGATATGTTAGTGTATCACTAGTTATGTTGGTTTAAAAAAATAGAGCCAACTTGAAAAACAGCATTCAAATTTTACCTCTAGATCTTTCCTTTTAAAGAAATAAAATAGTGTTTCTATAATTTTTATTATAACTAAATTCTTAATATATAACTTTGAGTCAAATTGCAGTCTTTTGACATTAGGTTACACTTAATAGAAAGTAAGCATAGGCCACAATTACATAGGATTTCTTTGAGTAAGCACTTTTAAATTACTTGTAAGATAAAGCAATGCCATTGTCTATACATACCACACATCCTTTTATTATTTTATTGTTAAAATTCAAATGTGATCATTGAAGATGTAAGCACTTTCTTGAAAATATAGTTTCTTCTAATAAGTCAAGATAGGTCTCAGCCTGGCCCCAGGGTCTCAGGAGTGTCCTTAGACAGCTGTCTTGGTTAACCTACCTTCTGCCTAGTGTTTTCAGCTAAACCCAATGAAATGCTAATATTATGCTTTACTCGTAGGCCTTTATGTGAAGAATTATTAAACATGAGACACAATTTGTATAGGCAAATCACTTTTCAGTAATATTCAGGGAACATAATCTGTTGCTTGATTGTATTTTGGAATGTAATAGCACTGAGGGAAAAGGAAATCAAACAGCTATGACAAAAAGAGCAGGTAAGGTGGGTTTACAGTTGGGGGAAGGCTGTATTTAATATTCTTATTTTAAAATCACACTTCAATTTTATGCTTTATAATGAATTACAGCCAATTACTTCCCATCAACACTGATAAAAAGATCTGTCCAACTGTTCAACATTTGCTCTACTAATTGAATGATCAATTATTCAAATAAATGATTCTCCATATCAAGCTCCAAGAAAGTCTTGGTCTTTGTTCCAGCTCCAAATACAACACAGTCATGGAGCAGTAAAGAGACAAAATCCTGGTAGAATTCTAAATTGTTAAGAGAAAATCCCTCTAATTGGGCTAGGGTTTATAGCAACTAGAAACTGCTTCAACATCTCATGGGTTCTGATCTTTCCTGGATGCTAACCTCAGGCTCTCATAGTCTATTTTGCTGATTAATTCATTGCCAGGTATTACTGTGTTCCTTAAGAACATGCACTTTGTTAGGTAATGGGTTTTAATGATTACTCTAAGTGTGCTTCTTCTTTGACAGCAAAGAAAGACCTCTCCTTAGGTTATCTTAGTCTCCAGAGGACTTGGTGGGGAGGGGGTGCTGGGGAGGTGGCAGGGGAATTCTCAGCTGACAGATGGCAGATGTGTTCTGCATTCACATCCTACATTTAGGTGGATTAATAGTAGCTGAAGGTCACTCTGTGGATTTGGTCTTTTAAAGGCAAAATAACTTCTTTAAAAGACTCAGACTGTGTGTGTCGGTGTTCATAGTGTTCAGGATTCCCTCTGCATAAGTGACTAGCTTTAAATACGTACGCGTGCATCCAAGCAGGAAGGGCTCACACTATGGCACAGCGTTTTGTCTCAGTATTATTTTCACACACAGAGTCTGGACACAGTCGTGTTTTGAATAATTTTCACTCATGTCTTACATGGGAACCTATATTCTTTTCTTTCACTACTTTTGCCTACGTCTAAAGGCCACCTCATGAATAGAAACTCAAGATTTAGTAGCGCATTTACAAGTGGCCTTTCTTGTTTTCCCCAAGCTAAGAACACTTCAATGAGAATGAAAATTATAGTTTTGAGAATTCATATTAGTTTGCAACTCAACTGTCCAAATAAAAAGTATATAGTAAGTGAAAAGTGTAACTTACTTTCAGAATAGAAACAAAGAAAATCAGATTATCAGATAGAATTATAATCTATAAATAGTAGGGGCATTTACTAAACTGGATGGAATGCTATCTCAACTCAGCCTAGATTAAAGTACTGAGATAAGCCTGTGTAACTAGAGCAATTTTTGATATCCTAACACTATTATGGTTGATGATCATTTCAGGAGCTAACAATAGAGTCTATTTTTTACATGTACAAACAAATAGGCCTTACGTAAATATCTGTGAGTAATACCTTCCTTAGAGAGTGTCTGAGGGATCACTAGGATATGAGCATTATAGAGTTGGGGACTTTGACCCAGTACCTGATAGTGCCTGGCCCATCATCGGTGTCCTATGGATATAAATGAATGAATGAATGGCTCCACGTAGCCCTGACTATTTCAAACTGTATTTAATTGTTCTTTCACAGTACATTTGAGGAAAAGTGTGTGATTTGAACATTGTAACTCAATTAAAAATTACAACTCCTTAAATTTTACATTAGTGACTCCCTATGAATATTAACCCCAATAATACAGGGTTAAGGTTACTTAAAACAAGTTGACTTACTGAATTTTTGCTATATTTCTTGAGAAAACACTACATTTTCTTGGTAAAATTTAGAAAGTCACCTAATATTTTACTAGTATTTTGTTTTAAGACTTATCCCGATTGGCCATATGATAATGCTCTTGGGTTGAAAACTCAAATTGATTACTTGTTTTGAACGTAGGAACTAAATACTGAGGATAGTTTATTGGTTCTGATACACATAATTTGAAAACTATTAGTGAATAGAGGAAAAAGGATAACTGGGACAAGAAGAGACAAATAAAGAAACAGTCTGATCAATAATAAATAGGATACTAAGAGACACCCCAGAGACGACATGCCTCCAAGTTCACTTAAGACTTAACGGACTTTACATTTCAAATCATATCTCACAGAACAAGTGATAGGATTACACTGGTAAATCCATAAGCATTGATTTTTGTCTCAGTCACAGATGCATGCTGAGCACTATTGGAAAATTTGCTAAAGTAGGTTTATGTCATATGGCGACTACCACATAGCAAGCATTCATTGTATAAATTTGCTGAAGTCTTTAATAAGCAATTATCTAAGCTTTAGAAAACAAAAGCAACATTACATTATGCAAATTCCTCACTGAGTTTGTTTAGAAATCGCTCCTGTTTTTACCATTTTTCACTGTGACAGAGTCCTTCCTATTCCCCAAGCGGAGTATCTATCCCGCTTTCTGAAAATCTCAGCACATGTGTGTGAGCTTTCAAAGTGTTTTTAGGAAATATCCCCAGTGGATTCTGGAGAGCTTGCCTTCCGGTCAGAGAGAGAAGAAGTGCTCAAATGGGCTATTATTTTCACTGATAGGTTGACCCCATTCCTTGTGGAATTTTGGATTTAGTTTCACATGATTTAATTTCACAGGGTAGTAGATCAGTGCTTAGCAGCCATCAGAATAACAAGATCTTGGCACTTTTGAGATACTGGCAAGTGTAGGCTTAAGAGAAGGAGGTGACAAGCTGAGTCGTTAGACTGGGCCAGTAGATATATGAGAACCATGAATAGTTGTTGGAAAACTTGTGGTTTGATGACATAAAAATAATAAGTATTATTGCAGCTTTTTTTTTTTTTTTTTTTGCATTTATGACTTTGCTACACTATTCTGTGATGTGGAAACTTTCAGAAACATCCTTTTTTAAAGTTTCTGTTTTGAAAATTCTCTCAGTTCCTTACTTTATTTTCATGTGCTTTGATGAAAAACAATCATATTATGTCACATTTGTGTTTCAGCTATATCCTCATTTCTACTTTCTTTTCATGTATTTTAAGTGTATCTTAAATATAATTTTGATTTTAATGTTTAAGCTAATATGGAACATTTGAAATTATTTAAAAATAAAATCAAGGTTATCAATTTGCATTTATGTCTTATTGGTATGGTCAAATTTGAATAGAATATACATAATACATTATAAAGAACATGAGTTTGCTAATATAATTTGTATTAGGAATTACTACTTTCCTTAGGGCTAAGAATTTATAATCCCTATTTGACTATCTTTAACATGACTTCTTAAAATTAGTCACTTACAAAAGAACAAAAACAAAACCAAGCAAACAAACTCTGCAAACCAAATCCCCAGATTTGCTGTGATGCTATAATTTTCTCCTGTTCCTTTCAATGTATGACAACTTCCTTTTGTGAATATTCAGGATTCATTAAGCGACCATCTCTAATTGCTAAATGATTAGTTATTTAGATTCACATTTTGCATATACTTAATAGCACTGAGCCCACTTTAATGAATTCAACTCATTAAAGGGAGACTCTTTTACCCAGGGACCACGTGACTGGTGAAATGTTAAAATTCATATTTTATTCAATTTTGCCATACCAATTTAAAACTTTCATTGTAATATTTATGTGATACATATGTAATTTACACCAGAGAGGATTTTACTCCAGATCCAGAAGAAAACAAGATCCTTAGCATTTAATTTTTTTAAATTCAAATACCCAGTATCATTAATATTTATAAATACTGTGTATGTTCTTAATGAGCTTTGTAATTTAGAATCATGCTTTTTAGAAAAAAATTTACTACACTAGCATCAAAGAACAAGAAACAACTTAAACCTCTTATAGGCACAGAGAAGATGCAGGCTTTGCTTCTGAGTATGAACACACACCATTATTGAACATCACAGTGCTTCTACGAGAGCCACTCTGAAGGGCTATAACATGGAGCTGGTTGTGTTGACTGTATATTTCTGTGAAATTATTCATGAAAGTGCTGAATGGCTTGAAGTTCACAGCAGATCTGGCGTGAAAGGAAAATATGTGTATATGTGTGTTTGCCATGATGCTAGAAGAAAATAAAATTGGAAGGAGGGACTGTTCTAATTCTTTTTTCATCTTTTAAAATACACATGCATTTTCTAGCTTTGCCACAGAAGAGAAACCACGCTACCACCACAATATATCCCTGACTGTGAGAGAGTAACCTCAAGAAGATTTAACTTTAACTAAAAATAATTGAAACTTGAAAAATATGTCTAAAGCTTAGAAATTAGAATGTCAATTGTACACCTTAATTATCTGACACTAACTTCTGAGTGTTTTACTATCAATAATGAAGATTTATAAATACCACATAAGTGCATAGTAGTCCCTTCCTATCCAGTATTTTGCTTTCTGTTGCCATCAACAGTTTGAAAATATTGAATGAAAAAATTCCAGAAATAGACAATTCATGCATTTTAAATGTTGTGCTGTCCTGAGTAGTCTGTTGAAACCTCATATGTTTACTCTTTGTCCCACTGAACCTAAGCCATAAAACTTCCCTGTGGCCAGCATGTCCTCTGCCCCTCAGTCACTTAGTAACATATCAGTTATCAGATTGACTGTCCCAATAGCACAGTGCCTTTGTTCACATACATTTCACTTTATTTCATAATGGTCCCAAAGCACATGAGTTGTGAGGCTGACAATTCAATTCAGGTATGCCAAAAAGAAGCCATGAGTGCTTTTTTTAAAGTGAAAAAGTTAATGCTTTCAACTTAATCAGGAAAGAAAGAAAATGTTATGCTGAGGTTCTAAAATCTACTATAAGAATAAATCTTACATAGTTTTATATATGTATAATGATTTTATATACATATACATATATAACTTTACACACACATACACACACACAAACACACACACACACACACCACATATATGGGAAAAACAGAGGATATACAGGGATATACAGGGTTTTGTTCTATCTGAAGTTTCAGGCATCTACCAGGGGTGTTGGAATGCACCCTGTGAATAAGAACATTGTACACTTACCAACTACTTAAATGGCAAGCTAAGTGCCTAGATATTAAGAAGAAACCTGCTAAGACATTACACGAAAACTACAGATTTATAGGACTACCAGGATAATCAGACAATGGGACATTCTCATGGTGATATGATATCAGTTTAATAATGATTGGCAGTTGACCACAACATATTAGTACCTGAGATGTAGGTCTGAGTGTATGTGTATGTGAGGGGCAGCTGTTCACTAACAAAGTGTGACTAGCAGGAAAGAGCAAACTCCACATCTAAGGTCACTTCAGCATCTACCTGCAAGCTCAGGAGCCCCAGACGCAGCTGAGAAAAAGACTGGTTTCCTGGTTTCTGGAATCTTCGATTTATGATGATGAGTAAGTTCAGGTCAAGAGTTGCCTGTTTCAAAGTCCAGTGTCAGCTCTTGGCAAGTGTCAAGTCTTTTTAACCAGAATCATCCTCTCTGACCTGCAAGAACACATCCAGGTTTTGCAGGAACTTCAGCTTACAGAATTTAGAGGCCTCATTAAGAAAAGAATCCAAAGTTATGCATATAAATTTAAATACAAACTCAATATTTTATTTGGAATGAGAGTGGAAGTCGTAAATTAAAAGTTGGGATAATGACAAACATCACAAAATTTAGGAAAGTAACATTATTTTCTTCTGAAATAAGTGTTTATCACATTTCTTTAATACTTTTCCTCTTGCATTTGTCTTGTTGTCCACTCCGATGGCCTTTCCATGTGACCAAGGTTTTGCATTTAATGTGTAGGAACCTGACGTCTCTCATTTCCCCAGATTATAATAACATCCTGTAATTTCTAGCCAGCAGCCATACTCCTGGTCTTTGAATCATTTTTAAAATACTGTCTGTCTCCCTTTGGCTACTTACTCCTAAGCACTGGTCCTCGATTCTACTTTTGAAGTCATGCAGCTATGGGCCAGAGAGCACACCATTACAGAGGGTCACTCCTCTCAGCTTCACTGCCTAGCAGGTAGGACAGGGAGCTTGGTGTCACCACTGGATTCTCCATGTCACCACTTTGCTGTCTCTCCTGACACCACTGTCATTTCTGGACTTTCCTTAAAGCAAGTTAAGGAAATGTGGATTGGGGATCTAGAACCTGAAATGTTTTAATTTTTGTTTTTGTTTTGGTTTTTGGTGTGTGTGTGTGTGTGTGTGTGTGTGTGTGTGTGTGTGTGTGTGTGTGTGTGTGTTTTAAAGCAGAAAAGCATTGGTGATTGCTGTGGGGAATGGGAAATTACTTTGCTTAATATGAAAAAAAAAAAACACATAAAAAGTTCACATTCAAAGAAGTGCTCTCCTAATTTTTTTAATTGAAAGCATCTTTATTGCCTTTCAATCTTTTAGCACTTTCTGGCCCACTATTTCAGAAAAAACTTTCATACTAAGACATAATGTACACATTCTCCAAAGATCTTTTTTCTTTGAAGTCATGATCATCTTGCATATTTGATTACTTCTAATGCCCTTCAAGAGAGACAATTTAGTGATATCACATGTCATTTTACATAAACCAATCTTTTGGGAGCTTTTAATCATGCTTATTAATAAATGAGCAAGTTGGCACTCAAAAGGAATTTATAAGGCATTGGTGATCCATCCCCTAATTTGGGTAAGTACCTAGTATACAGTCCCCAGGCAGAGAAATGTACTGTCAGCCTGTGTCCCTTTTTGGCAAGGCGATAAATAGCTTGCCATCATTTGATTCTAAATTGATTCTCCTACTTAGCTACGGCTTTATCAATGCTTGGCTGAATGTAAAGCTAGAGTGAGCGACTTCCTCAGGGTGCACTGCTTTTGATGGGTTAGCTGTCAAATGCTCCATTGTCCAAATTACACTGCTACTGTAGATTTCCTGTGAAGAAACAATTTACTGTAGCATTGGGCTATCAGTCTTGTGGGTTGTGTTAGTTTTGGGGTATCAAAATCTGATTAACTTACTGCAGATACACAGCAGTTCCTACTGTTGCTTTCCCCAAATTTTCATTTGCTGTATTGTCAGCAGGATATGATAACAAAGGCTCTGTACAGGAATCATCCTAGAATAAACAGCAAGCAATGCTGCCTAAGTCTGATGCACTATCAAAGCTGAAGATAAGCGTGAAAATAACAAATAAACAAGAAAAAAGAGGAAGCTCAATCCCCAACACTTTCTCATATTTTTCTTGTTTCAACAAAGGACACCTAAATTATGGGCTATCTATTTACTTTTAGTCAGACATATTTTCCAAACTGATAAACTCTTATAAAGTATAGCCACTCCAAACTATATGTGCATGGATTTTCTCTATTGTTATTATTAACGGCATATGAATAGTGGGATGTTACAAAGAAATTTCTTTTGGTGACTTAATATTTTCTCCCTTTTTAAAAAACTATTCCCATAATAATCATCCTCAAGATTTCTGTTTGGGTAGTCTCAATTATCCCTTTACTGATTCAACACAACTTAATGATAAGTATGTTTACCTTTTTCTAACTGCCTATTTATATAAATCCTGAAAAACAGTGCACTAAGAAGAATTCTGTGATGATGCCAGATGCTTACTCTATTCACTATGAGGGATTTGAGCACTAAACTTAATTTAATCATTGCATTCAAGACAGGACGGAGCATCATTTCTAATATTGAATCTGTGATAGATAATATTGACATCCATATTTACTAACTTAATTGAAGCATGACAACTGGCTTTCATACAAACTTTCCAATTTTTAATAAGCTGAGCCATGGATATTCTCATTACACTGGCAAATAACTGTACATGTAACCTTTTCACCTTCATTCTCAATAGGAACCTCTGGTTCCCTCTTCACATTAGAGTACTCAAATTTGTCTCCTTCATCTTACATTTAAAAAACAAATAGGATTTTCCAAAGTATTATTTTACTTTAGTCCACTTAACATTTTTGTTAATAGCATAAATTTACTAATAAAGTGTCATTGGTTAAATTAGTGGTATAATGTTGAAATGTGACTTAATCTAAAAGAAAATAATAACTAGAACAGTACATTTCAAACCCAAATATTAATATATATATATATATATATATATATATATATATATATACATACATATATCCCAAATATATATATATATGCCCACATAATACAGTATGTATATGTGGGCATATATACAGCTGATCCTCAAACAACATAAGTTTGAACAACACAAGTCAACTTACACACAGATTTTTAAAAAATAAATATTGGAAATTTATTTTCTCTCTCTTATGGTTTTCTTAATAAAATTTTATGGTATATAATACATATATGGTATACAATACATATAACATACAAAATATGTGTTAATCAACTGGTTATGTTATTGGCAAGGCTTTTGGTCAACAGTAGTCTATTAGTATTTAAGTTTTGAGAGAGTTGAAAGCTGTATGGTGATTTTCTATTGAGTGGGAGATTGATGCTCCAAACCCCAAGGGTCAACTGAATATATATATTTCAACATATTTTATATAAAAGCTTGTCAATGTGATGGTTAAGAAAAAACTAAATATTATTTCAACATTAAGCTTTCCTTTTTAAATCAACTTCATGAGGGAAACATTATTGAATAATGATTGTACCTTGTATCTATGTTCCATGCTTGGTCTTCCAAATACAACATGCTTGTGGATAGTCATTATTCTTAAATTGTTCACAGTATAATGAAAAGAGAGTTTGAAAAATAATTACAAGTGCAAGAATAACAGAAGTATAAAGCAAAGGGAACCAATTGTGCCTGCAAGGGAAGAGACAGAGAAGATTGTGTATTAACAGAGTCTTGAAGACCACCTGGTTAGGTAGGCGAGAGGGTAAAGGGCACTCTGTTCACTTGCCACGTTGCTGAAGTTGGCACAAACAGAGCCATTGTGAAGAAACATGGGAAGGTTAGTACAACTGGGACACTGACCTCATGCCCGGGAGTGTGGATAAAAGCTCCAGTGTAAATAAGTGCCTGGCCGGTAGAATCAGGAAACCGAAAAACATCCTCGCAAGAGGCTACTAAATAATTTTTCAGAAGAGAGGGTCAATTCCAGATTTCCATTTAAAAATGATTATTCTGAGGGTTGTGTGGAAAAGAGACTGGAAGGGATGGAAGACAGGAAGAGGATATGTAAACAGAAGAATATTGCTAACCTGGTGGGAGATTATGGAAGCCTGTACCAAAACCATGGCTTTGGAGAAGATGAGGAAGAACTTTTAAAAGTTCCTTTTTAATTTTTGAGGAAACACCATACTGTAAGCGACCAACCATGGACACAACAATGGGGGGGGGGGGGTGAGGGCATGTGCTGGGGGTGAGAACAGCTGGGGAGAGACATATGTAATAATTTAAATAATAAAGAATTTTTAAAAAATAAAATAACCATTTTAATATAAAAATTTCACTTTATTTACATTTCTTCTTTCTTTAAATATCCTCGGGACTCATGGGGATATTTAAATAAATAAATAAAGATACCCTTAAAGGCTGAACTGAGAAGATTAAATCTTTGATTGGATATATAGGTACTGGAGGAAAGAGATGAAGTGTCTGGCTTGGCTGATTGGTGCTACCAATAAAGTAGACAAAGGATGTAAGGAAAGGACAGAGTTTCCAAAAGGGAGAGGAAAGATGAGTTTCCTCACACTGCATTTGTGCCCAGAGGGAGGTCTGGATCCCATTTGGAAGTGTCAGTGGGAAATCTCCCAAAGTAAAGTGAAATGTTGTCAAACACTGGAGCAATTATGCGTTCCCTGTTTATATCCTCTCTTCACTCACTGCTTTGTAGACTCTAAATTAAAGAAAGAAAAACGTTCATGCTCATAAAGGCTTCATTTTATTTCAGACATGCTCTGAAAACACAACTGTGCTGCTCATTATTTTCCCCTATTGTGTAGATAAGCTGAATTGCTCATACCTATAAAAACTGTAGATTACATTTTTTAGAAAGATAGAAGAACATTTAATGCTGTACTGCTCAATTTCATTTTTTCTTGTAAAAATTTATATTTTCATTAAAATTCATTTTTATCATCACCAAACAAGTACGAACTAAAGCCAAATGTCTTGGGATGATACTTCACAGATCTATAGAGCATAGAAAGAGGAATTTTAATAGCATAATAGTTTATTCTAGAGTACTGCTATTAAAAGTGTCAGAAGTTTCCATTGTTATCAAGTGGACAGATTTTACATTAGAAGGAGGCAATAAAAAAGTACTTATAAACTTGCTAATCTTCATATCCTTACAACAAAATTATTATATTTGCTAATGGCTACCCAAATTTTATCTCCAGGGCTGGCCAGTGGCTGAAGGTTCATTCCTGTGATGACAGCTTCCGGTAGACAACCTATCTAGATGCTCTGTTGGGACCTCAGATTACACATGTTTAACAAACTTAAATCCCCAGTTTTGTTTTTTACTTAATAACTTTATGAGCTCTACTATGTCCAGAATTCTTTTCTTTGGCCATATTTTAGTAATGACCTAAAAAATCAGGCTATATTAAGATAACAATTGCTGCACAAAGCAAAACCTAAAAGTTGCTCAGGGCCTTACTCAGATTTATATAGAGTAGAAACATCAAAAGCTTCAGTCCCCTCCAAAGGACATCTAATGTTCGTTCTACATAGCGTCTGTTAAAGGTGCCACTGTAATCTATTCTGAAACTTGTCCTGACTCATTTCTAATCATCTATCAGAATATGCAGTGTCTCTCCCTACCTATAACTTTTCTAATGTTTCTCCCATTTGTTGTTTCATTGCCCGTAACTCCCTCTTGCATATATATGAACCTAACTTCTGGTCTCTGAAGTTAGGTTCACATATACTTTCTGCATATCCTGTTGGCTAAACATTCATGTCTGCACATTTTTTAAATATTATTTCCTTTTTTATAAGAACACTGATCTTTGAAAAAAATTAAATTTTTGATTTGAGAGAAAAAAAGGAAGGAGAGAGAGAGAGAGAGAGAGAGAGAGAGAGAGAGAGAGAGAGAGAGAGAGTGAGTTTTGTTGTTCCACTTATTTATGCATTCAGTGGTTGATTCTTGTATGTGCCATGACAGAGATCAAACCCACAACCTTGGCATATCAAGACAATGCTCTAACCAACTGAGCTGCCTAGCCCAGACCAAACACTGATCTTTTGAAGCACTCAAATATTTCTTTCTTCTGAGCACACTTAGCACAGTTTGAACATGAAAGACTTTGATCATTCCACCACTCTATCTGAAACCCTCCGTTCTCTGCCTGTTTATCCTTTTAGAAGCAGGTGATCTCAAAGTCTCTCAGATGGTGATGCTTTCCCTGACATATACATCCAAACTTCTGCTTTGGCCCGTACTTGCTAGTTTCTCCTGGGGACAATAATGGTGAGAGCAGGAGACACCAAGGCTATGTTCTCCCTTTCTTTGTTGGGGAAGGTGAATGCTGGAGCTATTCGCACTTCCCAACCAAAAGGTCTTTGTCTTATGCTCCTATTATGCTTAATTCAATGTAGCAAAGTACTTTTATTTTCCATGAGGATGTTCTTGTGGATCTTAATAGACATTCATATGGGTTATAATCCAAGATTAGAAGCCTATACAAGATGTCAACAAAATGCAAGATGCATTATCAAGGCATGAACATGTATGGCAATCTTTAAGCTAACATAAACTCTAGCCTCCTAGAAACAGTTCTCTGTAGTCCTCACATAAGTAAAATATAGGATTTTAAAAATAGGAATTAAACTCTGGAAGGAAAATACATTTTAACTCATAAAGAAATGATATTTTTAAAACACATTCATGTTTTATGTGACATGATGCCTTATTTGTTTAAAGTCAATATCTTTAAGAATAAACAGACATATGCAAAGGAAAGATCCTGACATGTCTAAGTTTGTGCAACTTTATGACCTGGTTCTACTTTCAAAATGTAAAAAACAGAACAAAACAAGTGCTCTGAATTCCACCTGAAAGCAATGCTAACAATTCAACATTAATGGTTTTAAAAATAATGCCAAGTACATTCTAAAACCCCATGCTTCTGTCACTGCTGACCTTATTATGAACTTTTGTAACCAACAAGAGCAAGAAAATATTATTTTTGCCTGTGATAACACATCTTAAATGTGAGTTCAGTGTAGGTTTTCACTTGAGCTGACAGAAACCTCCTCCCTAAAATATTCTTACTTGTAATAACCTGATTATCTCAATGAATTTGCTGTTCAGTGGAAACTGCCTAAATGATTGACTGCTCCCCAAAAGTATAGGAATGATTTCCAAGCCATGTTTTCAAGGCAGTTAGGTAGATAAGCAAAACCCATATACATTCTGTTCAAGAGATGGATGGTTCTATATTTGTTCCAGAAGGATATTTTTCATGTTCAATGAGTAAGCACATTGGCTTTAACATTGAAAACTAGTGATGATCTATTTTTATGCAAACACTATAAACATTACACATGCCACATTAATAATAATAATAATACCAAAAAGGTTTCTGAGGAATAGAAATCCAGGTATGTGAAGGATGATGTAAATTAAGAGACAACCAATAACAACAATAATAAGATAGCGAAAAAGAACAGTAATTTACCAATCTGGCACTACATAAAACTAGCAAATGTACTTCACAATGTTTATTTTTGCTATAATTTTCAGAACATAAAGCCATACTTTGATTAAAAGTCTGATCTATTATTCATAGAGTAATTTTCAAAAATTTGTTTATAAAGTCTTGTTTCAAAACAAAACATGCAAACTAATCATCTTGGAACAGGTAGGCAAAGCAACATTTTCTCAGGGAAGCTGATAAACCCTGTTGCTTTTTGAGAAAAGCTCTTGCACACTAATTAAGCAACAAGGACAATGGCAGCGTTGGCAGTGGGACTGAAAGTGCAGGGGAGAGGGGATAGTGGTAGTGGGAGGGAAGCCTGCCTCGACTAGCTTAGCTCCCTTCTCTGCTTCGCTCAGGCTACAGGAGGCCCTATTCTTGTAAGAACCTTCCTGTAACGGGCCTCTAGTATATTAAATAAAGATGTAGTATTTTCGGTTGACTTTTTTTCGTTTCAAAAGTCGTCTTATATGCCGGAAAAATACGGTATCTAGAATCTGCTAAGCAAGCATCCATTATATAATAGAACATTGTTTCTTTTTCCTTTTCTTTTCTTTCTTTCTTTCTTTTTTTTCGGGGGAGGGGAGGTAGTACAGGGAATGCTTGCAAAAAGTCACCCTAAGCTCTGCCTGGTTTGGCTCAGTGGATAGAGCGTTGGCCTGTGGACTAAAGGGTCCCAGGTTCAATTCCGGGCAAGGGCACATGCCCGGGTTGCAGGCTTGATCCCCACTGGGGGGGTGTGCAGGAAGCAGCCAATCAATGATTATTTCTCTCTTTCTACCCCTTTCTCTCTGAAATCAATGAAAATATATTTTTTAAAAAAACAACCTATGTATATTCCATGGATCTCCCACTTGACAATTTGGTAGGCCTGTTATTATTGAAAAACACTTGTCCCTAGCCATAATAGAGCAATCAAGTGAAACAAAGCAGGTTACTTTAAAAGTGTTTATAAAGCAGGGCCCATGGTTACAAAAACCCACAAAGCATTCAAAGTGTTAGAAAGGAAATCTGGTCAATTCATATACTATCAGTCACAGTTAGGGCAGTTTCCCCACATTTATCTTCCCATCTGTTTTTACAATAAACTAGGGGCCCATTTCAAGAATTCGTGCACCTTGAAAGGAACTGTGATCCATGAGGCTACAGTGGGCACTGGGGCAGGTCTCGGCCCATCCGCTGCGCCCCTGCCAAGCTCCTCCCTCTGCGGCCCTGGTTAGTCCCCTGTCTGCTGGCAGCCCCACTCCCGCCATGGTCACTCCACGCACTGATGGCATCTGCCAGCTCACACTCACTGAGGACGTGAAGAGATTGGGACCAGGGTCAGCAGCAGGTGTGAGCGGAGCAGGTGCCATCAGTGTGTGTGAGGGGCGGCTGCTAGCCCCAATCGCTCCTTAGGAGCAGGGGTAGGTTAAGAAGCCCTCAGGGGCAATCAGGGCCAGCAGCCACTGCTCACAACTCAAGTGATCAGGAGCTGTGCCAGCAGCGGGTGAGAGCAGGGGCATCACCAGCAGTGGGTCCAAGAGGTGGCTGACAGCCCTAATAGCCCCTAACCAGTTTGGCTCAGTGGATAGAGCATCAACCTATGGACTGAAGGGTCCCATGTTTGATTCCTGTCAAGGGCATGTACGTTGGTTGCAGGCATATCTCCAGTGGGGAGTGTGTAGGAGGCAGCTGATGGATGTTTCTCTCTCATTGATGTTTCTAACTCTCTATCCCTCTCCCTTCCTCTCTGTAAAAAATTAATAAAATATATTTTTCAAAAAGAGCAGGGGGAGGTGGAGAAGCCCTGAGGGGTGAGCAGGGCTGACAGCCACCACTCGCACCGCTGATGGCACCAAGTGCTGGCAGCAGGTATAAGCAGCAGCTCTGATGTGGGCAGCAGGTGGAAGAGCTGGGCAGGAACACAGGGCATGGGAGTAAAGAATTTTCAATAACCACTAGAGGCTCGCCCCAATGACAGTGACCTGCACCCCACCGTGGTCTGGTGCCCCTGCTCACCTGCTCCACCAATTTGCTGCAGTTGACACTGCCATGTTCCACACTCTGCAGCCTGCTGCCAATGCCTGCCACGTCCCACGCACACCCCTTGGTGTGCACATGTAATAGTGACTGTTTGTTCAATTGTTCGGCTGTTCTACCTTTGAGTCTATTTACATATTAGGGTTTTACACACACACACACACACACACACACACACACACACACATATATATATATATATATATATATATATATATATATATATATATACATACATACTAGTAGATGTTTTACTATTCAGCATGAAAGGGAAAACCTAAATATTTACTACAGTTATGTGGAAGATATTTACATAGCAAAATAAAGCATTTAGTAAAATAAGATAAAATAGATGGATAAATGGGTTTTTGTCTTTTTTTCTCCCACATAAATAGGGATGTGCTAAATACAAGCATTGCAGTCTTGTAGAATTGTGCTATCCTATATCATAAAAGGGTAATGTGCAAATTGACCCTAACGGTAGAACAATCAGAATGACAGCTCTACCAGTCACTATGAGGTGCATTGATCACATCTCAGTTCCTTTCCCCAGTCATCAGGCTCCCATTGCCCAATGGTGAATGGTGAATCTGGGGTGGGTAGTGGGGGATGTGGAAAGTGCCAGGCCAAAGCCCCCACCCCACTGGTCACCCCACACACAAAGTGTGACCTGTGGCAGGGATGGGGCCAGCAAGCAGGCAGGAATGGCCAACCTCTCAGTCCCATCTCCTGGCTGGCAGGCTTCAATTGCCCAATGGCAAATGGGGAACCAGGGGAGGTTGGCAGTGGGGGGTGTGGGAATCTGGGGAAGATGGCCCTGATCACAGGCCTGGCCTAGGGACTGTTCCCATGCACAAATGTCATGCACCAGGTCTCTAGTCTTATATGGTAGCCACTAACTTCATGTGGTATTGAGCACTTGAAACTGACTAATATAACTAATAAATTGAATTTCTAATTTTTAATTATGTTAATTTACTTAAACTTAAAATTGAGTGATACTCAATCCAGTTACTGGAATATCTAAATACTCAGCATCTAGAAGTTTTCAGGAACCTGGAAAAGGGGCTGTGCATAAATGTATTAAAGAGAATAGAGAAGAAATATGAATTTGGAAGGCATTTAGGGGCAGCCAGAGGAAGTTTAGCTCTAGTGACTAAGTTCTCCTTAAATCTCTGTACCCAAGACTTTTTATTCACACATTTTTTCCCTAAAGCAAAGCAAACACACATATCCAAGGTAAAGTTTGGTAAGCAGTAAAGTATCAGGTTGGGGGAACTGCCTTCAGCAGTTCAGCTGTTTTGCCAGCAGGGGATAATAGATTTTTCTGGTTTGGGGAAATGCCCTCAGCTGTCTGGCAGCAGGCAATAATATGTATCTTCAGCCCTGCAGAAGCCTCAAGGTTCACCAACCCTTGGATAACTTCTTGCATTTATGACCTGTTGGAATTTTCCCCCACACTGGAAAATATTAAATTATCTTTGGTACAACTTGGAGATATAAATTTACTTTTTTTTAAATGCAAATTCTATGAAAACAAATACAGATCATATATTTTTAATGAAACTTCAGTATCTGCATTGGGATGTACTGTATGAAATACACTTTGAATTTTAAAGGCATATTAAAATAAAATGTAAAATATCTCATTAATAGTTTTAAAATATTGATTACATGTTGAAATGATATTTTAGATCTCTTCAGTTAAAAGTAATGTTTAAGGTTAATTTTACCTGTTTTTTGAAAACTTTTTTAGTGTGACTTGAAGAAAAGTTAAAATTACATATGCCACCCATGTATAGTTCCATCACTTGTTTTGAAAATAGTTTAAAATCATGTCCCCAAATTTTAAAAAATGACAACGTTATATCTTAATCATAATTTTCTTTCAAGTTTTTGGACAATAAGTAGTGTCATCCTGGTTCTTTATTGAGCAGAATTAACAAAAAGTAAATCATCTCAAATAAAAGGGAAACTGGGAGACTCTGTGGGGTGTCTAGCTCAACCCATTGCTCCAGTCACCACTGGTGGGTGAAAGTCAAGATGTGGTGAAATAGTTTGAAATTAGTGCCAGAAAAATTTCAAACATGTTCAAAAGCAGACACACTCCCTAGGACTTATAAATAGGGCAGTTTGCAACCGAAGAAATCTCTATGACATTTTCATTATTGGCTTCTTTTGCATTTTCAAAAGATAAAGTTACAACTCTAAACTTCTTCAATATTCCACTGGTGTTTACCATTTGGGCTATATTTGATAGGGAAATATAACCAAACAAATAAACACAAAAGTACACAAATGAGATGGCTCAGTGTGTCAAGAGTTTTGAAATGAGGTCCCAGTCCAGTGTGACCTGAAGCAAATATCACTACCTCCATGGACCTCTTCCTCAAATGGTGATGGGGAGATTCATTATCTCCAAAGGCTTCTTTTAGCTGTAAAAGTTGGTAATTCTAAATGAATTCTAAGAAGCTAACTCTTACAGTGTGCTTTCATTTTTCATAGCGCCTTCTGAATTTACTTCACCACAACCTAGTGACAGGCTTCTTAACCTACTCTTGTACTAAGGAGAAATCTGAGACACAGAGAGGCTAAATGTCTTCCAAATTGACACACTTTTAGAAACTGGGGAGCCTGGGACTACAGCGAATCTAAATCATTTCCCAGTATATTATACTGATTGTCATTTTCTGAGAATTGCAGAAATCATGCTGAACAATTTTCATACATTAAATCATTATGAGAGATGGGTTAGACAGATAACTATCATTTCTTTCTAATATATCTTGAACTCTTTTCTTTCATTGTCAACACCACTCATTTTATATGTAAACTCTTAGAACTCAGTAGGAACATCTAAACATAGATAAATACTACTTAGTAAACTCTGTCATAACTATTGATGGCAAATCTCAACTTTTCTCAGTTAACATGTTCAAACTATGAAGTGAGCCATGGTTTTTCCATGGTAAAATTATTTTTAAGTAAGTATTAATAACTTAAGACTTTTTACACAAATGTATATTTTGGGCCTAGAAGAACTAAATAGCTTAAAAATGTATTTAATTTTCACCCAAGTACCCCCCCCCCCCAAAAAAAAAAAAAACACTTGGTTCTTTATTGAGTAATTATACAGTTCTTTCTAACATTTTCTGTGAATCAGTAAAATATATTATATAACTGAAGTATTTTTAGATTAAGAGAAAACATTCCAGTTAAAATACCTAGGAACTATTATCTAAAATGAGAAACATTTTTGGCATAACTTCAGCAATTGGAAGAGCAAATTTTTAAAGAGAGTTTGGATTATCTAAATACTTTTCCAAACAAATATTCAGCTATAGAAATGTTATCACTGCGGAGTGATTAAAAGTGTCACAAGATAGAAAATAAAAGAATTTTAATGTGTCAGATGTTTTATAAACAAATTCTGCCAAATATATATTACTGGTTCTGAAGGACTAATGGTACATTGACTTAACCATGACAATCTAAAAGTAAAAATCTCCCAAGAGACTGTAAAGAAGATATATACATGTCACATCCCCCCAGGGAAATTCCTTCAGATCAGTATGCCTGGTATTAGATGTCCACAAATGCACCCTTTAACCTGGAAACAAGAGAGAAAAGAAACAGAAGGGATTCCCATCCTTGGGGAAGCATATTAAGTCACTGGCTTAGATTTATTGTACTGCTCTTCTACTTGGTGTCACTTTATGATAAAATGCAAGGTGGGAGTAGAACAGATGGAGGAATTAGATGGCTCAGAAGGAATGTAAAGCCATGCCTTTTAAGTGCAGTGTAACCTCCCCCCACCGAAATGTTAGGAGTTATTAATAGGATAAAACATAAAATGTTGAGTAAATGTAAATAATTTTTTTTTTAATTTTCCAAGGTGGAACTTCTGAGACCCGATCATACTCATACTAGCTGCCTGTAGAGTAGTGTTGGAGAAATTACAGGGGAACATCAAGAAAAGAGTTAAAATGCCCCTCCTATAAAATACTTGTAACGCATGCACTGTGTGGACTGGACTGGTAATTCACAGGACACTTACTGTATCTTAAGGTTCTCCTGGAGTATTTTCTAAATTAGAATTCTTCCAGTTGGCACTTAGAGTTGATAAGGAGATTCCACTGAGTGCTACTAACATTCCAAAAATATTGTTTGTTGCTTCTAAATATTAAATGAGGTTATTATTTCTGTGGTCTAATTACCACCCCATGTCTGAAATATGGACATGTGTATAATTTTATCAGGTTTATGTGGAGAAGAATTAGCTTGCTAATACTTTCTTCCTGGGATCACTTATTCACTTGAAATTAAAAATGTAAAGTGGGCATTTTTCTGACGTTTCATTAGAGCTGGTTGTTCCATAAATTACAGAGTTGTTTTTTTGTTTTTTGAAATAACAGAATTTTATAAGCAACTTCTATACAACCTGCTTTTTTCAAGATCACATACTGTACGTTTTTCCTCTAGGCATCAACCTGGAGGACAGTTGAAAGTAAATAATATTCAAGTTATGATAATGACACTCAGTTTTTGAAAACATAATCTCTGGTGGTCTCATTAAGAAACAGAAAAACAAATGAAGATGTATGGCTGGGCAGCTAAGGACATCTTACCTGTAAATTTGTACTGGGTATGGTTAATGCATTGTCCTTGGCGTACTTCTGTTGTCCTAAAGGTTAGACTGATGCTGCAAAATAAATCTACTGTTTTCCGAAATATTGCTACTTCAATTATTTTCCTTTTTTTTTTTTACTTCTGTACCCAGCTGCTTTCTAACTCTCTAACTCTCTTTTTCACTCCTGAGATTTTTTTTTGAGTAATTTGTGAAAGTATCTTCAATCTTATTAAAGCAATTTTTGAAAAGTGGTAATGAAACCTCACACGCCGGGGGAGCTAGCTGTGCAGTTAGTCCCTCCTTACACTAGCAATAAACGTTCCTAATTGGAAAACTCCTCTTGGTAGAAAAGGATCGACCTTTACCTACGCTAACTGCCAAAGGATGAAAACTGGAGTAAATATAACAGAGTTCACTCTAGCAGCTAAAACTATAATGAAACACTTTTCCATTGATTTCCAGAGGTAGGAGATGAATTGGGCTGGAAAAGCTTAATACTGGGGTAAGTACCTCCCGACAGATTTATTTACATAAATCAGGAAGGGTAACAAAGTATGCGATCATCATTCTGGAAAGGTATTTGCTACATATACGTATGTTTTTCTCCTCTGTCATTTTCTGAGATTATTTTTGTCCTTTGTTAATGTTATTCTGCTGTTTGCTACAAAATATGCTCTGCAACAAGATGCTGGCTCAAAGCAATTTTGCCGCACAAACAGCACTAGAAAAATTGGTTTAAAAAATTGGGATAAGAACGACAAAAAAAAAAAAATATAAAAACCCTCGCTCACTTCTATTGCTGACACCTTAAACAACAGGCTGGGAAAATGGTTTCATTAAAAAATAACAAGCCCATGCTCACCAGGGGATAGTCAGGGCAAGCTGAATAAAAAATCCCTCAATCACTGCTCAAGTAGGTCAACTAGAATTAATTCAAAGGGCAAAGATTCGCAGCAAGCCCCTTATTCCCCCCCACCAGTCTGCTTCTTCAGACCTCCCCTGGCCACCAGGTAAATGGCTTGAAGGAGCCTTCCACCCTGGTCAGGCCACTTGGACAAGCCTCTTTGTACATCAGTGTAAAAGTGGCCCCATGTCCTGTAGACTATTAGTTTGAGCTCTGGGAGTTGTCTACGTTGAAATGCTAACAGACTGCTGATTGGATCCAGAGTTATTTGCCTCTTAACAATGTATTTCCGTGATTTTTTTTTTTACCTTGTTACCTTACTTTTCAACATAGCCATTAATTCTGTTGGATGCTAAAATGATGATTTTTATCATCAGGGGAAAGTTTTTTATTTCTTCTGCACAATTACTAACAAAGCATGATTAACTTTATTCTTTTATATAAAGCTATATTCTTTATTTTAAAAATCAGAACAAAGTTCCTTTATGCAGAGCTAGAGAGGAATCAGTCCTGGTTAGATCTTTCGAGTCTGAGTCTTAGAGTTCTCTTTTGCTGACATCTCAAAGCTAAAGTGCCATCTTCTTAAGTAGAAGGCAGCATGCTGCTCCAGTGAAAGGCAGTCCTCATCTTTAGTACTTATTTAATGGAGGCATCTACACTCCCCGAGTTTTGCTATTAAAAGCATCTGGGTTCCTTCCCTGCAAAGCAGATCGAAAGTTTCCTGAGTGCCCGAGGATTTACAGCAAAGACCCACTGTGTCTGTGGAGGGCTGGCCGAGCAATTTGTGAGGCTGAGAGATCATGAAAATATGGGATTCCTTGTTCAAAAACTATTAAGGATTTCAAGATAGCTACAGCAGAATGTTAAACTAAATTGGGGTCCTTTAAATGGCACACACACCCCTTAGTAAGTGCCAGTACCCAGCTCTTTGGGCTGCACTCCTGGTCACACACCCATTAAGCTGGCCCTGTCTTGACTCTCATTGAGGCAGGATGAGCATGCTGGCAGCTTTCAGAGCAGCACAGTTCCTCTGACTCCACCAAGAAGCAACTTCTTTATTTCTTTCCATCAGCCTTTGTGGTAAGATCCATAGGAAATAACCTGTAGGCTATTATAAACAACTGACAAGGTTTTCAGCTTGGGATCAGTCCATAGCATATGACTCCAAGGGTTTGTGTCTCCAGGACCCTGGGAAGCTATGAGGAAAGAGAGATCCTTAGTGGAGAAAACATGTGCTGACCCCGTAAGAGCAGAACACTTGGATTCAGGACAGGGTGCTCATTCGAGGGCTACATGATCTTGTGTGAGATTGTCCAACTCTCCAGAACTCCTGTTTCTCACTTATAAAGTAAAGGTGTTGGATATGATTACAAGGGTTCTTGAAATGTTTACTAAGTCTGTGAGATGATAAAAAAAGAGAGATACTTGGATTTTCTTTTCTCAAAGAGGGAAACATCTTTATTTTCAATGGGCATTTAATTTCATAGGAGGAGGAGGAGGAGGAAGAGGAGGAGAAGGAGGAGAGGACCTGATGAGCTCTGATTAAGTGATTTACATGTTCCATTTAACTAACTTAGTTTACATTTATTTAACCTAAACTTCATTAATAGTTTATGTGGTAAACTAATAAACTATTATCCCTACTTTCCAGGTAAGGGAATTGAGGCCCAAAGAGCTTAAGGTTACTGACATTTACTAAGCTCCTACTGTGTGCTAGAACCCAGGGTTCCAGTACATTCAGACCCAAGGAAGCCAGCAGGCTGAGTACTACCAGAAGGAGTGGGAGAAAGAGAAAGGGTACAAAGTCTTTTATATATTCTCTAAGCGCCATGCGGGGTAGAATACAGAAGAAACGCGGTTTGACAAGTGGGAAGTAAGGAAAATTTTCTCAGAGAAGCTACAATAGGCTCTACTCATAGTTCTGAGAAGTACGAGTGTTTTACTCAAAATGAGAAAATCTAATGAATCCCATGGTTAATAAACCAATGCCTTTCAATCTTTGTCAATTTGTAATATTTTCAACTAAACGAAGATGGGTATGAGAACTCACATTTGGTTCTCTGTTACTCTCATTCCAACAATTATTTTTAAGTAGTAAGATTAGAGGAAAGTCAGTAAGAAAACATGTAGGCAACTAAAGGAGTTAGTTAATTACGACCTAGAAAAAAAAATAGTCATATCTCTCATAATTTTTCATTAGATATTACACTAACACTCAGTTTTCAAATAAACACCAGATTTGTTCTTACACTATAAAAAAGTACATTGGGCAGGGTACACTGCAAGTAGAAACTTAAATAGCTCTTGACTAGTACCATTCTTAAAATTCAGTTATTTGGACAAATATCCATATATATATATATATATATATATATATATATATATATATATATACAATGTATTTTTTACTGCCCTTCACATGTTTAGACATAGACTTTAGGGAATAAAGCACGTTTAAATTAGCTGTGCAAAGCAGAGAGTAAAGAGCACCTCATTGTACAACATTAAGACAACTATAAAAAACATTTCTTTAAAACTCTCATGTATATTTTAGAGCAGTGGTATTATTAATTGTCTGCAGTCTGCTCCATCTTCATAATTCAATGTGTCCAGTTCCACATATGTTTCAGAAAAGTGGCATGTTTATTGCACCCTTGGGACACAATTTCCCAATAAGAACTAGCCAAATATAGCTTTTTTTGCTTCCTATGTGAAATGCTACAGTGGATAACATACATCCTGGCTCCCAAAGAGCAGGAAGAAAATTTATATCACTAACCACATGCAAACGGAAACAAAGGAGTCCATGTTTATAGTCAGAACCATTTATCTTGGTCATCAAAATGACTTCGTAACCAGAAGAAATTATCTCCCTAGAATTTTAACAAAAAGTATCCTCTACTGCTGAGTAATTGAATCTATTCCGAATTTTACCAAAGTTGCAAGCAAGAAACCCTCATTTCCGATTATGACACCAGTCCTGCTCAATTCTGGTGGCCAGATTCTGCAAACCATCTACCAAATTAGTGAGAATAGCTGCAATTCACAAGTCTAACTTCACTCAATCCTTCATTGTTCATTCATTCAATTATGTGAGGGTCAGTTTAGCAAAGGCATGGGTAAAGTTCTACCACAGCAGAGAATGCTCCCCATTGTGTGTGTCATTGTAAACCACTGTTGACTTGCTAGAACTGTCCATCTGAAAATAAAACTTAGATTTTAATTACTAGTTTAGACAAAGAAATGAATAAATACCTTTTGTTTCTTGTTTCTGTTGCAAATTATGTGTTTCTAAAAGACAATAGGGCATTGATTTTCAACCACAAGTAAAGCAAGGCATCTGGACTTTGTCTTAATGAGATAAAGTTTAGTTTGTGCTTTCTCAGTGGGATGGTTTCTGCTATTTAATTGGTAGCAAAAAAGTTCAGCAGCCTGTCCTTTTCCTGCCAACAGTGGAAATGAGGTTGCTACAGAAGGCTTTCAAGGAGAAATGCAGCTTTATAACTAATTAGATAAAAATCACAGGAAAAAATCTTGTTTATTACTTGAGAGGAAATGGAAAACATTATTTGACTCCATGAATATCCTGAATAACATAGGAAAAATATAGACTTTAGGTTCTGTATTTTTCCACTGAAGTCTTCTGAAATAAGGCCAATTTACTTTAAGCATGATGTTTTTAATCACAGGATTTTCTACTAGCTTAGACAACATTAGGACACCAAATATGAACAGAATTATTTCACCTGGAATGCTATGTCCTGAAATAGAAATGCAATTACTTTAAAATAAGGGGGAAAAATGACATAGGAATTATCAGGCCAGAACCAGAATTCTAAAAATGCTAACGGAGACATGATTAAGTACCAATTACTTTAATTTAAACAGGGCCTTCCCTGGAGAATAGCAGAAAAACCTTGTCAACAACTTCACACACACACACACACACACTCACACACACACTAAATGACGCACAAAAGGCAAACACCGTTTTAAATTATTGAGAATAAAAAAAAAACACTTGGAAAATATGTTTTCTCCATTAGTGTTTTCAAATGCGTCAGGTGTCTTTCCTGCTGAAAACCCTTCAGTGGATTCCCACTGCACTTAAGATACATGAAAAATCTTCACCAAGGCCTGTTAGTTCCTTCCTACCTCATCATCTTCATGCATCCAGACTCCACCTCCTCTATTTACACTGTTCCTCTGCCAATCTCTGAGATGGACTTTGCCTTTCCTGCCTCAGAGCTCCTGCACTTATGTGCTCCTGCCTAAAGGTTCCTTTCTTTCTTCTTGAGTAGCATAGAGGCATTCTTTAGGTGGTCAAATAATGTTTCTTTAGGGAAGCATGCCATGATCACCAAATCCAGAGTACTTCTTTCTTGTTATCCTCACTAACACCCAAGTGGGTTTTCTTAATTAATGTTTTTCTTAGGAACCTGTTCATTCACAGTACTTAAGAGAATCTGTTCTGACTAAAGCACAGACTAAACTTTATCTCATTAAGACAAAGTCCAGATGCCTTGCTTTACTTGTGGTTGAAAATCAATGCCCTATTGTCTTCTAGAAACACATAATTTGCAACAGAAACAAGAAACAAGAGGTATGTATTCATTGCTTTGTCCAAACCAGTAATTAAAATCTAAATTTCATTTTATGTATAGGAGTAGATTTTTGTTTTTGTTTTTTAAATATATTATAATATATTTTATTGATTTTTTTACAAAGAGGAAGGGAGAGAGATAGTTAGAAACATCAATGAGAGAGAAACATAGATCAGTTGCCTCTTGCACACCCCCTACTGGGGATGCACCTGCAACCAAGGTACATGCCCTTGACCAGAACTGAACCCGGGACCTTTCAACCCTCAGGCTGATGCTCTATCGACTGATCCAAACTGGTTTCAGCTAGGAGTAGGTTTTTTGTTTGTCTTTAATATTAGTCTCCCTTATTAGAGTATGTGTTCCTCAATCACAGGGACTGTGTCTCCATTTTTAGCCCTAATCTTGCAAAATGTCTGCATATATTCGCATATATATTTCAGAAAATATAAGTTAAATTTTCAATCATTGTTCTTGGTTTCTAACACTACTACAGATAAAAGTAATCAATCATATATATATCGTATTATAATAGACAAAACTGTTTTTGTCGTGGACATATCCTAAACTGATCCCTATGAGTTACTAGTACATCCTTGAATGATTCCCTTCCCTGTGACCTGCTTCTAACTGAACATGGTAAAGCTGATGGAATGTTGGTTTTGATGAAATAGGCTGCTGTGCTCTCTGAGAGGGGCCTGGGACAAAAATCTGTGGGCAGACTGTAGGAGCTGAGAGTAACCCTCACCATTAGCCAATGGGAAAATGTGGCCTTCAGTCTTACAGTTATAATGAAATAAATTATCCAACAACCTGAGGGAACTTATTAGTGGGTCCCCCAAATTGAATATCTGATGAGAATGAATTCTTGGAGAACACCTGCACTACAACCTGTTGTAGCCTTGAATAGAGCACCCAGGTAGGCTGTGCCTGGACTCCTCACCTGCAGAAACAAGGAGATAATAAATGGGTACTACTTTAAACTGTTCACATTTAATTGTTTCATAACTAAGTGCCTTCCATGTGCACTATGGGAATCATAAGTTAAAGTGTACTTTTCAGAGCCTATAATGGGTATGATGCTATGGGACAAATATATAGTCCAATAACAATAGGACTTCATAGTAATGCAAAGAAGTCAACATGCACTGAGTGGCCAGATTATTACGATCTCTGAATACATAATAATATGGCCACTCAATGTATATCCTATATAATAAAAAGGCTAATATGCAAATTGTCCCCTCCACCAGGAGTTTGACCAGCAGGTAGGTTGGCCAACCACCCGTGCCTCCCCCCCACCCTTGGCCAGACTGGCTGGAGTCTTCTCATGCATGAATTCATGCACCGGGCCTCTAACACACACACACACACACACACACACACACACACACACACACTGAGTGGTCATATTTTTATGCATTCAGAGATCATAATAATCTGGCCACTCAGTGTATATATTCAGTGCTTTCATGGTAATTTTATTCTAGTCCTTCTCCCGGAGTCATTGGATTAGAGCCCCTGCTGCTGTTTGGGGACAGAACAAGAACCTGAGAGAGGTGAGACTGATTGGATCTGATCACACAGAGCTGTCTGATTCCCCCCTTTCATATGAAACCAGAAACAATATTTTACTTACTTGTGTATCCCATAGATGAATAGTTAACATTCAAGAAATACTGACTTTTAACTGAAAGCCCAAGAGATATTAGAGTATGATGGAGCATGGCAAGGATAGTTTCTTGAAAGTAGCATCTTAATATTGGTTATTAGAGATGTGAACCATGTATTATCTATAATAATAAAAGCATAATATGTAAATTGACTGAATGGCTGAACAGCAGAACAACTGTCCAGACAACCTTCCCCATGATCATGCTATGACATGCACTGGCACCAGGCCAGCCCAAGTGGGTGCGATGTGATTGGTTGGGGGGCTCCACCATAGCCCTACAATCACCCCACAGAGGAAGGCCCAGGCTACCCAACTGGTGGCACTGCAGTGGGTGGGCATGGCCTCCCTCTGCAGGGAGATCAATCTGGGGGCCCCTGATCTATCACTCCACAGAGGAAGGCCAAGGCTACTGGCCAGCAATGCCATGGCAGGTATGCGGGGACAGCTAGTGATTGCCCTGCAGAAGGAGGTCCAAGCTAGCCAAGCAATTGTACCCCACACCTGTTGCCTGCAGAGGAAGGTGACTGGTGATGGTGGTGGGGGCAGTACCATACAGATGGCAAGCAGTGGCAGAGGTGGGGGCGGGGCCAGCTGCCAGCAGCGTGGGGGGAGGGGGGGGAGAAGAAAAGCCCTGATTAGCCCTGATTGCCAACCAGACCTAAGGATCTACCCAAGGGGTCCCAAATTGTGAGAGGACACAGACTGGGCAGAGGGACCACCCCCCCCCCCCACACACACACACCCATGTACGAATTTCATGTGAGGGCTGAGGCAGCAGCCAGGGTGGCTACAAGGGCCAAGGCAGCCATGGCTGCTAGGGCCTACACTTGCATGAATTACCTGCATCAGGCCTCTAGTTAGAGATAAAGAAAAAACAGCTTTTCTCCTATCTTTTTATAATTTCAGGTACCAATTATCTAGCCTCCCCCCCCCCCTAAAATCTGTTTCTAAAAATGTATAATTTGTAGTTTTATTCATTTTGTGAAATGTAAACCTACTAATGCAACATCTTCATTCTGTTCCACTTCTACCTACTTGAAATTTTTTTGCAGAATGCTTTCTAATCAATGCTATTAAGCAACATAGAGATATCATCTTTTCATTTGGCTAGTTATAATTTGTAAATGGCTCTTGGCTCTGTGTAACATCAATCAGATGTGCATTTCTAGGTTCCTCTCTTACGCCTGGTCCTGCCGTCCTGGCTCACTGGAGACTCTGAGATGCAGGAGGGGCTCTGGGCATGGACAAAGGAGTCCTATGTTTAAGTCTGGGCTCTGTGATCAAGCGCACTTCTCTCAGGGACTTATTTTGTGTAATAGGCATAATCATTCTTCATTTGTTTATTTCTTGAAGAAATGCTTAGCCTTGAGGGGAAAAAACATGCATGTAAATAGTTCCCCCTGTTTCTAATCACACAAGACATTAGTGGGGTGGAGTAAACAGATAACCCCAGGAGGCCTTAAAGGGTTAGGTAAGTACCTAAGTGTTTCAGGGTGGTTTGGAGAAAAATATAATACATTAAAAAATGTACAAGCTATAACACCTACTATCACTATATAAATATGTTATCACAAATAAATATTTATTATCTATTTCATAATTATACCCCATGATTCCCTCCCCTCCACTTTATGTCCCTTCTCTAGATTATTATCTCCATGGGGCTAAATCTTTCTAAACCTATTTGAAACCTTGGTTCCTTGACAGCAATTTCTCTAGAGGCTCTTCGTCTCAAGAGATGGCTCCTTTTTCTAAACTTGGAAACTAATCTAAACTCTCTCAGGGGCTCTTCTTCTGTGGTCCTAACAGTGATAGAAATTCTGGGTTATTTTGGTTTTCTTTTTTTATGTATCAGACACCAATTCTTTAAAAATACATTGTAAAGCGTTAAGATAGCTTTCCAATGTGCTAAGTATAAATTGCTTCTATGTTCAAGAGGAAGTCAAGAACTTCAAAGCCTTGGAGGCAGAAAGGAGTTTTCGAGGGGTGTGCCGGTAACTACAAGTGGGGCACAGGAGTACGAGCGGTGAGTATCTGTTACAAATGAAAAAGGAGGAAAAGATTGCATCTGGTAAATCTTTTTTTAGTCAGGCTTCCCCAGGTAAAGCCTTTAAATAAGCCTATTGGTGTTACTGAAATTTCCAAAGCCAGAGACTGGGAGTTGGCTGGGGAGAGAACATCGGAGGAAGCAGCCTGAGCAAAACCGTGTTGGTAGAGTAACCAAGAGCCTGTTCCTGGAGTCAGGTTAGCAGGAACACAGTCCCTGGGGCAGCAGCTAGGACTCATGCTTAGGGACAAGCTTGATGTGGAGGGGAAGTTGTTAAAGTTGTTAAATTTAACAACTTCTGCTTCTGTATCTATTATAGTTCCTATTTCCCTGCTTTCCTCTGATTCAGTGTTAGGTCGGGCTTATAATCTGACAGTCAGTGGGAAGCCACTGAGAACTTCTCTGTAGGGAAATTGGTAGTGCTCACTACATATTTACTAATACTTGTGTTGTTTCTATCACCTTTCAAAGCCCTGTTCCCCTTTGGGGACCACAGAAATATTTAAAATATAATACACTTATTGTGGAAACAAAATAAGTCTGTATTTTCCATATTCACAGCCAGCTACAGATTGCTCACTATTTCACAAGTTCGTTTCTTCTGGCCCAAGCCCATCACCTTCCATTTGCTCAGTGATCATGTCATCCCATTGCTCTTCCCTGCTGCACAGGCCTTTTCCAATCCCTTGTTTAAAAGACTTGCTTCAGGTCATAATTAAAGAAGGAAACACTGGTATGCTTCCTCAGGAGTGTTTCTTGAGTCATCGTTTAAAGTTCTTTCTTATAGAATAATCAATAGGAGGATATTTCCAAAGAAGCCGGCATGGCTCACAGATGGATCGCTCTCCAGCAATAGAAAGCTACCTTGGGGGAAGGAAAGTACTTAGCCTCCTGTGTGGCAAGTACATTAGACATATATAACACAATAATTAAATTGATGAAGAGTCAATAGACTCCAAATGGCTGCGAGGAAAAAACCAAAAGCACATAAACACTCCCCTCTTCCATTCTGCTTTAAGAATAACTTTTATGTGATCAACTAGAACAACAAATTAATAATGCAATTGTTCGTAATTCTGAAGTAGTTTGTAATGTCTGCTCATCTTCGTAATGCTCTCCTGAAAGGGGTATGACTATATTCCAATTTTAGTTAGATATAAACACTAAAGGGAAATAGCATATTTCTGGACAAAACTGTCCAAAGTGTGTCCAGAAAAAAATATTAGTAGTCTTTTGAGTTATTTTTATGAGTTGCTGGTATTGATAAAGCTAGTCATATGATATCAAGTGCTCACGTGGCTGAGTTCTGTTTCATTTCTGACCATATTTGATGAAAATATTTTCAGTAGCCAAGCAGTTTTCAGCCCTCCCTTCTTCTTACAAGCTCCTCAAGTTCAAGAAAATCATATATAAAAAAAAAGCCATAATGTTAGTATATAAAGAAGACCAAAGCAGACCCGATATAGGACAAGGTCCGAAGATCCAAGTAGTTCTTTGCCTCTAACTACTCAGTTGTGTGATAAAGAGCCACATTCGTTTCCCTTAACATTTTAATTTTCCAATTTATTAAATGAGTGTTGGTAGGGAGAGTTAATATTTATATTCATTAAGGGTGTTACCAGCTTTAAAATTCTATGGGGGAAAAATGTTAGTTTGTGAGATACTGTGGATGGTGATCCTCAGCTTCTTCATAATTTTTTACTCTTTCCAAGTTGCATCATACTAAAAACAACCTATACATGTGTCCAGGGTCAGAAAAAAAAATTCTTGAAATCACTTATGAGAGGTTTATTAAGACATCTGACTCCTCATTTTATTTTTTATTTCTTTAATCTTCACAGATGATGTGTTTTTCATTTATTTTTAGAGAGAGAGAAAGGGAGAGGGAGAAAGAGAAACATTGATGTGAGAGAGAAACACTGATTGATTGCCTCCCATATGCACCGGGAGGAGGGTTGGAATTGCAATACCAGTATGTGTCCTGATGGGGAATCGAACCCACTACCCTTAGGTGCACAGGACATACTCCAACCAACTAAGCCACACTGGCCAGGGATGACTCCTCATTTTAGATACAACACCAGAAGTGGAAAAGTTAGATGATCTGACTGTGTCATACATTTGCTAAGGAGAGAACCAAAGTCCAAACCTGTCACTCATCCTGTGTCAGTGTTTCCCAAACCTCAGCTGCCTGTGCTCTGTGTTTACAATTTCTGATATATTTGCTTGTTATTTGAACTATTATTTGTAATTTTTTAAGACAGAAATCAATTCATGTTTTGCCTAAAATATATTTATTTCAAGAGGAATCTGTATGTCATCACAGCAATTAGAAACCTGTATCAACTGCCATCAATAGATTATAACATCTAAAATGAATGCCAAAGAATGTTTCATCATTTAGTTAGATACTTTTGCTTGCCGTAGGCCTGGAGCTTAAGGCAGACTCTCTTTGTTAGAAATTAGAAATAGAGATTAGCAAATATGAAGAGATGTCAGTCATACTACTAACAAAAAACAAAGCCTTGTTTAAATTTAATGGGACTAAAAATACAAAGACTATACTTTCATGATAAATGAATATCTGAATCTGAATCCAAGATTATTGCCTTTCCAATATCTTTATTTCTAACACCACCCCGGCATAACAATTTGCTGGTTCTATTTCCCATTTTCCTGCATTCCAATGCCCTGTTGCCCATCTATTGGAATATATACTTTCTCTGTATCAATGCTAGGTCGAGCAAAAAGTTGCCTGCCTTCAGTTACTATGCTACATTATATGCCATAAGCTTGTTGGAGGCAATGCCATAATCCCCAGGACTGTGGCATGGTTTTTTTAAGAGCTTGGATTCATCCTAAAAGTTATTGTTTAATTCCATTAGGGTCAGCATTGATCTCATTTCTCTAAAATAAAGTGTAATGATTCTAGTTTAGGCATAGCTTTTATGTAATGCAACTAAGGTAGACTTGACTCATAGTCCAAGTTTATCAGAATGTCATATATACACTGAGTGGCCAGATTATTATGATCTCTGAACGTGTAATAATCTGGCCACTCAGTGTACTTCTCTTGAGTACCTCATTTATTTGATATCAAAGATACTATAAATCATGCACTTAATCAGTTTTTTTTCCCCTTTGCACTGGCTGATAGAAAGCTCAGGAAAATTGGTGGTTGATCTCCAACAAAAGTCTAGAATACTTTTGGTGCCCATTTGAGTTACAAATAAACTGAGTGTCCAGATTATTATGTGTTCAGAGGTCATAATAATCTTGCCAATCAGTGTATATGATGTATAACAAAATATCTATATAAATAAAAGCCTAAGAAACATTATAACTAAACGACCAGAACAACTAGAATGACTGGTCAACCAGATGCTATGATGCACAATGACCACCAGGGGGAAGATGTTGAATTCACGAGCTGCCCCCTGGTTGTCAGTGTGCTCCCACAGGTAACCTCCTGTGGCCCTTTCCCCTGGCCAGCCAACATCTTCCCCTGGCTAGCCAAACTCCCACAGCCCCTCCCTCCTTCCAGCTGGCCCCCTCAATAGGCCCTGATTGGGAAACTGGAAGGCCAATCTCCCAGGATCCTTCCCCCTGGCCAACTGGCCCCCTGAAAGGCCTAGATTGCCAGCAAGGCTGAGGGACCCCACCCATGCACAAATTCAGGCACCAGGCCTCTAGTAGGTCATAACCACAGACTTCTCTTACTGTTAGTTCCTTAAGCCAACCTACTTCATTATCCAAGTTTATTCATTCCCTATTTCCATGTTTAAAGTTCTGAATATAATTTATAAAACAATTTAAACACTGAGAAATAAAGTGATATGCTTTTGAAGAATAAAAGTAAAATTCAAATCTTAATGCTTAAAACTATTAAGAAAAGCAACTTATATGTTGTTCAAAAGCTGATTTGCTCCAAATTATTTTTCAGTTATGTCATTATTAAAGAAAATGTATGACTGTTCAAACCCCCTGCCCCACATATTTGCTTTTAAATAAAAATAATGCAATGGTTATAGATGGCAAATTTAACAAACATGTTAAATGGGCATGCTTCAGGGGTTTTATGAAGGAGGTATAACTTATTGGTTATACATGAATAACTACACCTTATTCCTGAAACCCCTACTTCCAATAAAGAAACAGAAAAGCTGCAAATGCACTAGGACAAAGAGAATGAGATAGTTGACAATAGTAAATGAAAGTTATCAAAAAAATGAACTATGGAAATGAGATAATGAATTATTTAAAGCTAAGATTTTCATATAAAGTTCTTATCTAAAATTCAATAAACAGCACATTGACTATTTGTGGAGAATAAAGACATTTTCAGATATTAAAAGGGCACTAAAATCATATATTTTAGACTTATCTATTCTTAAGAAGATACTGAAGGGTGGGTTTCACCAATGCTAAGAGTAAAGCATAGATGAGAGGATGTGAGGTATTTCAAGAGTCAGGGTACCCAGCAAAAGCTAGAAGAAGAGGGTATTTCCAAGGCAACAGGCAGGGAAATCTTACATAGAAAGTTGTGCAGCAAGCCTAGATGGGGCACCAAGGGATTTGGAGCCGGGACACAGGCAGAGGGCTGCAAAAGCATTGGGTCAAAGGGACATCAGATAAATCCCATGATGTATTTGGCTTTACTGAGAGGAGTTTTAGAATTTGGTGGGAACATCTGGGGCTACATTAATGCTAATATCATACTTAGAATTCTAAGGAGAGAAAGAGAGACAAAGAAAGGTAGCATAAGAGAGGGAGATGGAGAGAGGAGAGAGAGATGCAGGGAAGCAATTATTAACTCCAGAAAAACCAAAAAGTTATACAAGAAAACAAATTCATGCGATGATCTTTACATAATCATGAAACTATAAACAATTCAAATTTAATCTAATAGTTTTACTATTTTGGGAGATAAGGGAGGGAAAGGGGTAATAATAGAGTTGAGCTAACATTTGCAAGAGTTAAAGTCAATCATCAATGGCTAAAATATTAAGAAATAATAGAATACTAATTTATTTAGGAATACATATGTAAAAAACCAGAATAAACACAAGAGTTGACAGTGGTTGTCTCAGGGGTTCCAGAGTCTGGGATATAGATTTGAATTTTTAAAATGTCACATATTTGACTGTTGTAATAAAAATGTATTACACTTTAATTAATATGCAAATTAAGGTAAATGCCTCCACACTGTTAAATACAGTTATTGTTAAACTAGACACGGGGTGAATCTGGGAAATTTGAGCATGGGGGTTGTCCCTCAGCCTGGCCTACACACTTTCTCAATCTGGGGTCCCTAAGGTAGGGTCCCTAGGTTTGGCTGGTGATCAGGGTCTATTTGGGCTTTCCTTCTCCTGGATGCTGGCAGCTGGCCCTGCCCTGCTGCTGTCACTGCTTGCCATCTTTGTAGTGCTGCCCTCCCCTGTCACTGGTTGCCTCTGTCTGCAGGTGACAGACATGGGGTGTGATTGCTTGACTGGCCTGGGCCTTCCACTGTGGGGCGATCGATTGTGGAGGACCCTCCTCCATTGATTGCCCTGCAGAGTGTGGCTTGAGTCTCTATGGGGCAATCATAGGGTGATGGTGGGGCCCCACAACTAATCTCTTTGCACCCACTTTGGCTGGCCTGATGCCACTGCATGTCATAGCGTGGTCATCAGGAAGGTAATCTGGATGGTCATTCTGCTGTTTAGTTGTTCAGTCAATTTGCATATTATGCTTTTAATATTATAGATGAATTGTTAGGTATTTTCTGTAAATATCTCAAAGCAAGAATATTTCATTGTCAAAGAACATTCATATATATATATATATATATATATATATATATATATATATATAGTTGGTTTTTTTCACAGAAAGGAAGAGAGAGGAGAGAGAGTTAGAAACATCGATGAGAGAGAGACATTGATCAGCTGCCTCCTACACACCTCCCACTGGGGTTGTGCCCACAACCAAGGTACATGCCCTTTGACTGGAATTGAACCTGGGACCTTTTAGTCCGCAGGCCAACGCTCTATCCACTGAGCCAAACCGGTTTCGGCACAGAACATTCTTAAAAACGCATATTCCTCTAATCTGTGTTTTCAATTATTTAAGGTTTTTTTTGAGACTTCTGAAGAATAAAAATGGTTCTGGATGTCTGGCTAAAATTCCCTGTCTACGAGATGACAGGGATTCTTACCTGCAATCTTCCTCCTCTGTCCTTGGACAAATGCACTCAGTCAGTTTTCATTCATGCTTCTCCCTTTGCAATGATTCACTCTCAACTTAAAATATAAAGATACTAGAGGCCCAGTGCACATATTCATGCACCGGTGGGGTCCCTCAGCCTGGCCTATGGGAATCAGTGGGCCACTACCACAGCAGGCCTTCCCCACCAGCTCATCGGGCTCCAGCCTGCTGTCTGCTTTGATCTGGCACAGCACAAAGTAGTGTGGGAAGAGGCAGGCATTAGGGGAGGAGCCCAAGCTTGGGTGGGTGCTGGCCCTGCTCATCCCGGCCCCACTGCACTTACCACTACAGCCACCCTGGGCACACAGGGGGAGTGTCCACAGGAGAGGCTCACACCGCCAACAGTGGTGCTTGGCCCAGCATCTGGCACCCATTTGTCAGCTGAATGGTGCTCCCACTGTGGGAGCACACTGACCACCAGGGGGCAGCTCCTGCATTGAGTGTGTCATAGCTACTGGCTGGTCATCCAGTCAGGTAGGCTTTTATATATATAGATGATGAACTATAGAATCCTTTTTGAACTGCTGATTTTCTGAAAGATTTTTAAAGGAAATCTTGCCTCTTTCAATTGGAAAGCATTTTTTATTACAAGGGAGCAGGGGATAATTTGTATATAAGGGGAAAGGAGATAAAGAGACATTCCTAGCTACTTTGAATATGAGGAAAGGTGAGCTTCTATAGCATTTACGTAGCCTACATGGTCTCACTTCCCCAAATATTATAGGGCTAAGGATAATAGTCCCTCCTCCCTTTTGAGCCCATGATTTGACCCACATTCCCATCATTTAGTGGCCTTGGGCTAAAGCAGCAGCTGCCAGGACCCAACTTTATTCTAGTAATGAAAGCCCCTAATCCAGAAAGAGGAGAGTGAAGTGGGTGGTATGAAAAAGTTTTTTAAATGATCCAATTGCATTCCATATTTCAATCCATTGTTAATATTTTTTTCTTTATATAGTCCAAACTGCTTTGCAAGAAATTTCCTATCAGATGAGCTCAGCCTCATGGAATCATCAGGAGGTTAAATAACAGATGCCATTGTCCTCATTTCAACAATGAGAAAACAGACTGAAACAGTTAAGTGGCTTATTGGCTCTTTGTTTAGTTGTTGAAAAGAGAAAACAGAGCTCGGGTCTCCTTTCTTTCCCATCCTATGCATTCTGGACTCTGTCAGTGACTCCCAACCTGCTGGCTGCATACAACTCAGGAGACGCAGAATAATTTGAAGGTGTCTAAATCCACAGCTCCAAATGCAAGCATGACATTATCTTCAGAAGAGTCAATAAGATATCCTACACATATGTATGCTTTGATTTTTAAAATATATATATTTCATTGATTTTTTACAGAGAGGAAGGGAGAGGGATAGAGGGCTAGAAATATTGATGAGAGAGAAACATCAACGAGCTGCCTCCTACACACCCCCCCACCCCCCACTGGGATGTGCCCACAACCGATGTACATGCCCTTGACCAGAATCAAACCTAGGACTCTTCAGTCTGCAGACTGACTCTCTATCCACTGAGCCAAACCAGTTTCAGCTATGCTTTGATTTTTAAATGTGCATCGATGTCACTCTGATGAATAAAATATACATTTGTGTAAAAGCTTCTTACTGAATTCACAACAGCCTTTTGTCTTTGTGTTTTTTCAAATCAGTGGACATTAAAAGCACAATTACTTATTGAAAAGGAGAAAGAAGTTGGGAGCTTGATGCCCTGTTTTTGGAGAGGCCCTCCTTTGCCATCTAAACTCAAGTAAGCACCTGCTCGACCACTGTTCTCTGTCCCCTTTCTCCTCGTGTTACCAGTCCCACATGCATTCCATTTCTCTTGTGACTTTTTCTGAAGTCCTGTGTACTCAGCTCCACCTCCCACCATCTCAGGGGGGTGTGGTCCATGGGACAAAGGCACCGCTGCTCTATGCACTGTATTGTGCACCTAGGACTGGCCTGGCTCAAAGGAAGAGCTTCACCCAGCTCTGTGGCTTCTTGTGGAAGGAGCATTGCCACATGCATGCTCTCAGCTGGCTCTTGGCTCTACCCCGTTAAAAAGTAGGTGATCATTATCACAGTATAAATAAAATAAAATAAAATAAAATTATGCCAGTAAAAAAACGGTGACTGCTAAGTTAGTACCTTTCATTCTATTCAATTCCCAGTCTGCCAGGCGATAAAACTGATTTTCAGAGGAGTTAGGTACGGTACTCCAGAGCCACCCTAGAAAGAAGTGCATCAGCAACTTTTTAACGACATCTTTATATTCCTAAAACTACCCTAATCCACTGGGTTATATTGTCCCTGGTACCACTCCAAATGCATGGCACCTCATATTAGGTCATAGTAGTCTCCTGAATGAATAATAGAAGACCAAAAGATTCCACTTAAGAGGCTATCTGTCCTCTCTTACCTCTGTGTATTCATTACAAATCTACACTTTAGGATTTAACAGATGCTTCAGCAATAACTAAAATCCCCCCCCCCTTTTTTTTTCTTTTCACCTCCTGGAGGCAGGGAGAGGAGGGGGAGAGGGAAACATTCACAAAGGGAGGCCTGTGATGCTGAATCAGCCTCAGAGCTGAAGCGCAGGTCTATGATGCTGCTACTGCCCAGAGCAAATGAAAGAGCCACTTTGTTAGTAAGGGGAGTGAGTGTTAGGGGACTCAGCGTTTAGCTAGAAGAAAGTCAAGCCTCGGGCACAAATCAGGGCAATTATTGAACAAATCTGGGGGCATCACATTCACTCTGAGCACTAAAGAGATGACAGCCTTCTGCTCAAAGGCAACCGATAGCGTTCAAATACGTGTCCCACCCGAATTCCGCCCCTGCCCCCTTTGCCCAGGATAAAGAATCAAAGGGAGTTCAGCCTGGCTCTGCCTCAGGGTTGACAAATGTGGGGCTGGCCCCTCCCCATCACCACCTGGTTCCCTTTGGACCTTCTAATGGTACAGAGGGCAGAGGCATAACGCAATTTGTCAGGAAAGGGACAAATGCCGCAATAACAATGTCCATGTAAACGGAGCAAATGCTCGCTTTAATCGTCTCTACAAGCCAACCTCACAGGAGTTCAGCTGGGAAAGCTGATGATCCAAAAGAAATTATTTTCTTATCTTTTATTGAAAATTTCAAAGAAAACACATGCCCCAGCCCCTGGGGACAAAGCAGAGAACCGCCAGGACAGGGAAGATGGATGTCTTCCAATGTCTTGACACATCTGACTTTAAGATATTGAGGACACTATCATAACTTTCTACCTTCGATGTCTTTATTAGAGAAACAAGATTTATGTTTTTGTTCTAGGGGGCAGAAGAAACTGGGATGCCCATAAAGGGTCCTGTGTCAGGCGCTCAGCCTATCTGATTAGGAGCACACAGAGCAGAATTTTAAAGAGAAAGTTATCTTCCTTTGGGTGGCCTGCTTTCTCTTCCTTGCAATTTACGTTTATTCATTCCCTTGAGCTTTCTGACACATTAGATTACTTTTGTTGTTGTTGTTGCTGTTTCTGTTATAAGTTCCTGCAGGAAATACTAACTCTCTAGTTTCCTGATTTTCAAAAAATGAATGTAGACATAGGTTTCCTATCAAGTTCCCTGGTACCCACTCATAAGTCTCTACACTTGAGGAAAAGTATATACATGCTATTTTAATCCACATGAAAGCATGAACCTGTATTACGATGAAGAAAAATTAGGCAAATGAAAAAGTCACAATTAACTTGGATCTCAACCTCTTTATTGGTAAGCTTTAAATCCTCAGAGTGGCTAAATGATATCTAGGAGCTAAATGCAGCTGGTTATGAGATTGGAGCTTTTCGGATGGCTTTTAGCAGGGACAACCAGGCATTCCAGGCTATTATTTTTCCTCCCATAGGTCTCCTCCCACCTGTGCCCATCGCTACTGCCATCGTTAGGAACCTCAGCATTTGTTGCCTGACAATTGCAGGAACTAACTGGCCTCCCCTGGCCTCTTGTCCTCGCTCCCTCCCATTAGTTCTCTGTAAGTGCTGTGGAATGGTTTTTCGAAAACACAATTCTAATCATGCCATCTCTATGTCTTCATTGCCTTCAGGATGCAGAAGCTGCATCCCGAACTGGGGTGACTCATGAGCTTCAGTCTCATCTCTGTCCCTCCCCTTCTCTCTCCCAACATCACATGTTCAAATCAGGCCAAATGACTGCAATTCTTCACATGTGGGGCACTGTTTTAAGCCTCTTTATGTTCATACATACTACTCCTCATTTTCAAAAACTCCCCCTTCCCATTTCTCTTCACCAGGTTCATATCACTTTACACTAAATTCAACTCCAATATTCTCTTTCCATGAAGGCTTCTCTGAACATATTCACTATGGACAACAGTTCCGTTTTGGGGGTTTGGTGGTGGTGGTGGTGGTGGGGGGGGGTAAAAGGGGTTTCCCACTGGATCTGCTTTACTTTTCTCACACTTTATTGTAATCTTTCTGCACTGAACGTTCCTTGAAAGAACTGACTTTAATCTTATAATTGTTTTTAAAAACAAAGAGTTGTGCCTGGCATATATAAGTGGACACTCAACAAATGAGTGTTGCATAAATGAATGTATTAAGTTAAAAGTGCCTGTATTAGGTATAATAGGAGAAGCAGTGGAAGTCCAACAATTTTTTAAAAAATGTATGGATGCCTAAAAGTCTACCCATCATACATGATTTATTTCCTACATAATTTATTGTTTTCGACCTGGAGATTATTAAAATGTAAATAATCTTGTGAGAGTTAGAACAGTAACTCAACAACTCCTGATCTTGAATACTTTTTTAGGATTTCACTGACCAGAGAGAGAACTGAGAGCAAAGACCCCAAGATATAGGTGGTGAGAGAAAAGGCAGGTAGCAAAAGGATGAGGTCAGATTGTCTGGGGAGCAAAGTAGAAAAATGAACGTGTATTTATCAGCCTCACTGTTTTCCCTTGTACCAGCTCTTGCTTTTTATCTTCTCAGCCAGGATATTCCCTGTTGCTTTCACCTTGAGGAATTGAACAAAAGTGAAAGGGACAACTTCTCTTTCACAGGCACAAAAGATGATAAGTGAAGAATGAATCATCCCCAAGTGATCCACTGATAAACCCACCATCCTCCTCACTAAACTCAATTCCCCAAACCCATATCCCACTCCCTTCCTACTCCCTTGATTTTTGGGAGTCATTACTTACTTTACTATACTTGAAACATATCCTGTTCAGTTTTTGTATTTCATCTCCTCTGTTCCCAATATCTTTCATAACATCATTTATGCAACCCAAGTGGCCTTTTTCCAGGGTGCTGTCTGGAGATGTTGACTACAGCACTGATCTGTATTTCCCTGCGTGCCTCCTCACCCTTGCTTTTTCAAGGGCCACCCACGGTGGAGCCTAGTTTCCAACATTTTCCACAGATGGCCACACTCCTCTCCAGAATTGCCATTCTCCAATCTCATCAAATTCAGATCAGATCTAACATCTAACTATTCTGATCATACCACATTCCTGTGGAGGCTCTTATTACCTTTCCACTTTATTGAAGACAACATGCTTCTAGAAAACCAACTCTATTCATTCTCCCAATGGTGAGAGGCTTTAAAGCTACTCGGATTGGTGAAAGTGTCTCTTAACACTGTGTGCATTTGTGTATTTGGTTTTCCTCTTTCTCACAACAATAATTTTGCATTAAAAACATGTTTCTTCCACAAAGTTTAAAACTCTTCCTCAGAGCCTATTTATGAGTCTGTGCAACAGCCAAGGAAGTAGATCACAAATTCCCTGTTCCTGAGTTACTAGGCCACACGGCTCCCAACTGCACACCCTGCAAATGTACAGGCGTTCAAGTATCCATAGAGACACATCCTGCGAATGGGAAGGAGGAGCCCTCACCTTCAGAAAAAAAAAAAAACCTGATTTTTTTTTTTGACAGAAAAAACTGTCAAATTTCATTGTACCTTAATAAATAATAGAGGCACTTTACACAAATGCCAGTTTCTTTGTATCAGACCTATGCATCATCTCGAATAGCACAGCAAATTAATTTATTAAACATTTTACATGATGGGAATAATTCTGAAATTAAGGAGAAATTATTTTATCAGTTCTTCAGAATTGCCTCAAATTCCTTATGTTTTAGTTCCCACCTCTCTACTCTGCACACACACAATATAGGTCTTTGTGGGGAGAAAAAGGCACACACACAAAATGGACAGATAAGAAGAAAAGGTGAAAGGTCATCTTAACAAAGAAATTAGTCAAGCATCCAAGGTCTACTTGTCCTGCAAAGTTGACTCTATGCTCACAATACCTCCATGACTGCTAGGAGTTTCTAAAGACAGGAGCTGAATATCTTTGCTATGAAGGTTGTTAGTAATGATTTGAATTCTGTTAAGCAGAGGGTGGTCTTACCTGAATTTTCTGTCTAAAAAACTATTTAGCAACTAAGGTGCTTAGACCCAAGTGTTTCTGCATTAAACATGAATATGAGGCTTATTACTGTGTGACCACGGGACTATGACCACATTTGTGCTATCAATTTTTTTCTAATGTTTAGTCCACAATCTATTCTAATAATATCTATATATGTAAAATATAATTCAAGGTAAATACTCCTCTGTCTGAGAATATGAATGCTATAACCTCATCCACATGATGTAGATGGGCAAGCAGACACTCACAACATAATACTTCGAGGTAATTTTTTTCAGATTCAGTAAAATGCCTTTGAAATTAAACATATTTTCACCAAGTAGGTTATATAGTGCAGTGAAGGAGAAAAAATGATCTGGATAATTATACTGAAAATATAAAGAAAACAATTTAAGAGATCATTGTGACCTTTCCTTTACAAGTGGGAAATAAAGTCCAAATCTTCAGTATAATATTGACTCACCATATTAAATTCACATAACCTTAAGCCTCTCCTTTGATTATGAATCCATCGGAGCCCTAGACATCACAGCTAAAGACTTTTTTCTTTTCTCACCTTTTTGATACGTTAGCCTGAGCTGTTGCCACAGACCACTTTAAAACTTAAAGGGAGTGCCAGAAGTATGAATGTAAAAGAACAAAATAAATGATTTTTAAAATACCAGACATGTAGAACCTTCCTTAGTTATTAATATTGTTTTCACCCTATTCTACCTTTACTTACGCCCTACTTTCTTCTTCTAGCCACAACTTTATAGTTCAAAATTCTCAGATACTTTAGGACAATAATCTTCAAATTGCTTGGCAAAAGGAGTCTCTTAAATTATTAAACCTATAGCTTCCTAACTCTAACCTGACTTTCTGAAACCAAATTTCAGATGAGGCTAAGGACACAAATGATTCACAGCAAACACTTTGAGTTCCCTCTAAAACAGATTAAAACAACAACAACAACAACAACAACAACAACAACAACACACACACACACACAAACAGAAAAGCAAGGCAATATAAACAGAATGAATATGCTAAACTGATTATTTGTTGATTGAGTTAATATTTATTGAGGGTCTCTTACATGCCAACCACTTTTCTAGTCCCTGGAAACTATTTAGATTCTATTGATAAGGTGGATTGTCTGGTTTTAGTAAGTGCAACACCTCATTTTTATTAAGGCAAAGTTGCTTTTTAAAAATAAGGCTTATTACATGTATTGGATCTTACTTCCAAAACCACTTTGATGATTAACCACCTTGATGGGAGTCGATGATGAGTAAACTAGAAAGTTTGGGATAAACATGGTGGCTTTGTTGTATGCTCAGGAGTACAGATGCTAAAAGTCAACCCTAAGTGTGGCCCTATCATTTTGAAAAGAAACACTTAGAGAACACTTTCAAGTACTCTGGAAATCATTTTTTTAAATTTAAAATTGATTTTACTCTGATAATAACTGAAGGATACTAATATCCCTTTCCCCCTACCTTCTCAAAATTCATTAGATTGTATATAAACATTAATGGAAGTGGGCACGTTAAGAAAGGAGTCCGGGGAATAAATTTAGTATAAATGTCCAGAGGCAGAAGTACAACTGGCATGTGGAAGTTAGAATGTTTAAGTCATTGTTAGAAAGAGCTTTTAAGCATTTATTTTATGGAAATGACTGGATTGGCAGCAGAGGCAGGGGGACTACCTGTCAGGGTTTCTGTGGGAACACAGAGTACGGGTTTTGAAAGATTACAGGTTATATATGAGTTTTTTGAGTGAGGCAATTCCTGAAGTGATGTATACTACAACTTCCCTAAAGAATTAGAAAGCTTAATTTAAGGAAAGTTTAATCTTCAGTACATTACAGAACTATGTCTGCCTTTAAGCCCAGTGGAACACCAAATAACTAAAAACTGCCTTGGGGACATTAACTTAAATGAAAAACTTGTGTAAATACAATGATGCAAATTCTCTGTTGTCATGGATAAGCACGGCCTTGATTCCCTGGCTCTGCAGGATAGAAAAAAATGAATGTGCAAAAACTGAAAAGATATACAATTTAATTCAAGATAAATGAGATTTTTTTGGACAATTAGAAGTTATTTCTAGTTTGCTTACATATGCTTTTATCAGCAGCACAGAAATATCTTTCACTTTCAAAACTTCAAAGACATCATCCTCAAAATGTCCACATGGCCACATCCAAGTTCAGGGAGAGAGAACAAAATGTCTGGAATAATTAAATGGCTTGTGCTTCTTAGAAAAACAAGCATTTAACAGTTGGTACACTGCAAAGCTGTTGGAAAGGACCCAACACCTAGAAGAATGTCTATACTGCCAAAGGTAAACACTCCATAAAGATATATAAAATGCACGTATTAGGACTACATGAATGCTATGATAATTCTAACTTCTGTTCCATCAATCCAAACAGTGTTAAATCCTGTGGCCCATTAATTTATTTAAATAGCCCTGTGAGGAAGGTTCTATGAGACTTCTCTTGCTGGTGAGACACAGAGGCCAAGGAACATGCCCAAGTTTAATTGCAAGAATCAACAGCATATTTCACAGACCTAGAATGAACTTTCCAAAAATTCATCTTGGATAAAAATAAAAATAGCCCAAATAGCTGCAACAATCATGAGAAAGAAGAACAAAATAGGAGGGATCTCAATACCAGATTTCAAGATGTATTACAAAGCCACGGTTCTCAAAACAACCTGGTACAGGCACAAGAACAGATATATAGATCAATGAAATAGATTAGAGAACCCAGAAATCAACCCAAACCACTATGCTCAATTAATATTTGACAAAGGAGGCAAGAGCATACAATGGATTCAAAACAGTCTCTTCAATAAATGATGCTGGAAAAATTGGGCAGATACATGCAAAAAAATGAAACTAGACCACCAACTTACACCATATACAAAAATGAACTCAAAATGGATAAAGATAAGATAAGATGGAAAACCATAAAAATACTAGAGGAATCCACAGATGGCAAAATCTCAGACATATGCTAAAGCAATTTCTTCACCGATACCATTTCTAGGGCAATAGGAACTAAAGAGAAAATAAACAAATGGGACTACATAAAAATAAAAAGCTTTTGCATGGCAAAAGAAACCATCAACAAAACAACAAGAAAGCCCACTGCATAGGAGAACATATTTACCAACTCATACAACTTAATAAAAGGAAGATAAACAACCCAATCAAAAAATGGGCAACGGACCTAAATAGATACTTTTCCAAAGAAGATGGAAGGAAGGCCAAGAGACATCTGAAAATATGCTCAAACATCGGAGAGATGCAAATCAAAATGACAATGTGGTACCATCTCACACTTGTCAGAATGGCTATCATCAACAAAGCAACAAACAACAAGTGCTGGCAAGATTTCGGAGAAAAAGGAACCCTCGTGCCCTGCTGGTGGGAATGCAGACTGGTGCAGCCACTGTGGAGAACAGTATGGAGTTTCCTCAAAAATTTAAAAATGGGACTCCCATTTGACCCAGTGATTCCACTTCTAAGAATATACCCAAAGAAATGAGAAACACCAATCAGAAAGGATATATGCACCCATATGTTCATAGCAGCACAATTTACCATAGCTAAGATTTGGAAACAGCCTAAGTGCCCATCAGCAGATGAGTGGATTAAAAAACTATGGTACATCTACACAATGGAATACTACACTGTGGTAAAATGAAGGAATTCTTACTATTTGCAACAACATGGACAGAACTGGAAAGCATTATGCCAGAGGAATATAAATATCACATGATTTCACTCATTTATGGAATATAATGAACAACATAATCTGATGAACAAAAACAGATTTAGAGGCAGACAAGCATTGATCAGATTGTCAAACCTCAGAAGGAAGATAAAGGAGGGTGGAGGTAAGGGGGAGAGATCAACCAAAGGACTTGTATGCATGCATATAAGCCTACCAAATGGACACAGACACCAGAGGGGTGATGACATGAATGGGGGGGTGGGAGAAAATTGGGGGATAAGGACACATATGTAATTCCTTAATCGATAAAAAATTAAAAAAAAATAAATAAACCAAGTCTGTTCAATGCCCCAACCACATGCTTATTGGCAGTCTGGGCTGAGGAATCTCCATACACTCCTCATGTTCTAACAGAATTTTTTGTTAGACATTTCAGAATGAGTCCCCTGAGGACCTCTGTGGTATGAAGAAACATAACTCTTAGGACACAGAAAAATGAAATGTATATGGAAATGATTTTCCCAGGTGGAGATTTAATGCATCTTTTTACATAAATTAGCACTGAAAGTTCTAAATGTGCATTAAGTTTAATCATTTGGTTTAAATGTGTCTTCCTTCAAATGTAGCCCTTTGACTTCTGTTCTGTTACTTTCATTATTAATAAGCTCCCCATGTTTGATATCATGCACTTGTTGCATAGTGATTTTCACATTTAGTGAGCAGGAAAAAATCATCCTCTTGATAATCATTTTGCAGTTCTTCTTAAAATGTTTCCTTGGGATGTTGTTCAGATTGATTAAAACTAATCTAGAGAAAATAGGAGGCAAGCATCTTCAGTTCCTAAGCTAATTAGCATCATATAAATTCTGTAATTGACATAATATTTCAGAGTTGTATTTCAGCATTCACTCCATGATTATTCATAAAACATAGCTAAGGCTGGAAGGAAATGGGGTCAGGGACAAAGGGAATGAGTAGGTGAATGTGCACACACAGGACTGAGTATATACCTCTGGCACTATGCCAAATCCAAGTAAAAATGTGGTTAGCTGTTGTTTTGTCAAAGCCAAACCAGATATTTCCTCTCCCCTGACCTGTTATCAAGCACAAATAAAACAACTACTAGTATATATGGCCCTGGCTGTGTGGCTCAGTTGGTTGGGGGTAGTCCAGTGCGCCAAAAAGGTTGTAGGTTTGATTCCCAGTCAGGGCACTTGCCCAGATTATGGGCTTGATTCCCAGTAGGGGGCATGCAAGAAGCAGCCATGATGTTCTGTTCTCTTATGCTGGCTCTTTCCCTCTCCCTTCCTCTATCTTTAAAAAATCAATAATAATAAAAAAAACTATATATGAACACAGTAACTACAAAACACACGAGAGAGACAAAATCCTTAAAAATCTAAGTATGCTATATCAATATTATGCAAAGAATTCTGTACACAATGGGCATTTGGGGATGAACAACACCTGTTTTCGCTCCAAGAACATCAATTTTATAAGATTAGAGACATATAACCAAACATTCCCTAAACAAATATTTTTGGTTATCCATGGATTTAGCAAAATGCTTTATGCATCCACTTATGCTTTTAGCTTTATCGCCTCCAAACGATTAGAATCTTCTGTGGAACCTAATTACGTATTTTACTTTATTTGCTTAAATGCATCTTCTCTAAACATCTTAAAATGGTTCCAAATGGACTGACTTGCTCACTAAGTTCCTGGAGAAAAACAACTGAAAGGTGTCTGCTGTGCTTCTGGGTCTGCCAGGCTCCTCCCCCTCGGGGGGCGGGGGGGCGGGGGGGGGGGGAGCCTCTCCCTCAAGCACCAGATGGTCACTGGCTGCTGCTTCTCCCAAAGAACTTACCGATAAGTTAAGATATTTAATGATCACATGATGTGATTAGAAACCTTATTTTTGTTCCTTCTTTAGTATGAAGAAGGAGTAATTTACGGATGAGCAAAAAGTCTGGAGTTGGGAAGGGACTGTTTTCTGAATGGGCCACACCCTCCATAGTCATCTAATGACCAATCCCTTCGCTTCAGTGAAGGAGGAGTAAGGAGCCAACCCTCTTGGGCTTGATGGTAGATGCTGATGGCTCTCTAGCCTTCGTGCTGCTATGGGGAATGGTTTGTTTACATGTTTCAGAAACAAGCGTGTCCTCCTTTGAAACACCAGTTTTTGGCTATTTTCTCTTTCAGAATTCGAATCTAAAACTATCCAAGTTTGATTAGAAATGCCACGACAAGGAGCTTTCACTTGGACATGCTGATATTTTTGGAAATGAGAGGTTTCGTGTTTTCTTTTAAGCGATTTTTTATAATAGATTTGGTTAGAGATGGTAAGAAACACAAAATTAAGGAAGAAATGCAAATGCATCACAAGTCCTCATGCTGGGATCTGAAATTTGCAACATGAACAGGAGACAGGGGGTGGATGAGAAGTATGGGTAGTAACCTGAGGCCTGTCTTCCTCCACAACCTGAGTATCTGTTTACTGAACAAGCACCAGCTGCCGTGGCTGAGGCTCCTGAGCGTGCATGAACAGAAAAGGTGGTGCTAACACTGCCCGCCACTGTGGAGGAAAAGCAAAGCTTGCAGTGCTAACAAGAGGACATCATCGTTCTTTACAAAGATGAGAAACAATTTCAAGACAGTCCCTGGGCTTCACCTAAACCAGAGGCCAACACCCGCCCAGGCCCCCAGACTTAACTCCATTCCTCCCTAGATTGCTGCCCTCCCCCACGCTCACCTCCCATGGCTTTTGAATGTTTTTCTGCTGTTCATGTTCTGTATCACTGCCTTCACTTTGTTTTGGGAGCTCCACCTCATTAGGTGAGACACAATCATCTTCCATATTTTTTACATCTTCTTAAGTTCTTTTCCCATAGAGAGGTATTCGGGTTTGAGATAATATAAACAAAAGTATAGTATGCCTTAGATTAAAGTCAATATTCCAACAGCTGAAACAGTAAGATATCAAATTTGTGATAAATGATTGATGGTGAGGGAGGTAACTACATCCAGGTGGTTTTTGTCGGTTTCTGAATAGCCCCTCTTGCTCACGCAGTTTTATATAGGGAAATTCAGATGACAAAAGGACCTTGCTATGAAGTACACACACATAAAGAAGAAATAATTCTTAATTTTTTAAGATGAGGGAAACCATGAAGAACTGAAGTAATTATCTGAAAACCTATATTGTACTCCATTTGCCTTTTTGCCCACAGACCGATGATAACATAAACATTCTTTTTCTATGAAACCATTTTACTGATGATCAGAATGAAATCATAATGGGTTTTACAGCTTGAGTCTCCCCTTAGAGCAAAGGACACTAAAAAGAGGTTGTGTTCCCCTTCGATTCCACAGAGAATATGCTATGGTTCTCAGCCAGCCAAATGCAGCTGGCTGCCAGCAAAGGACTTCTGGTAAATGTCATTTATGCCCATTCAATTAAAGTAAACAGATATTTATTGAGCGATACTATACATAAGACAGAGTGTTACAGTAACCTGGTAACGCAGTCACCACCTCATTACCCTAAAGAACTTCAAACTTTTGCTGGCTCGGAGTTCCACACCCAGAGAACACATTTCTCCAGGGGTGCTTTTCTGGTGCATGTGGCACGCGTACAAAACATGAACTACTCCTGCTGCTATAATGGACAGACTGGATTATACAAAACACCCCAAACAAAAGATTCTTGCCTCCTAGAACATAACTTCTAAAATACAAGCTCAGAATGGCTCGATAGTTTCCATAGAAATGGACAGCCTGCATCTTGTGAGAGCTTACAAATAAAAGGAGCTTGATATGCAACACAATATTTCCATAATGTTTGGTGGTCTTTCTCTGAAGAAATAGAATTTTCAACATTGCTGCTTAAGATTCTTGAGAATACTGGTAAATACAAATAATCAGAGGTGAACACAAAGCATTAGTAAGCATTTCAAGTTTGCTAGTTTATTCAGCATTGACTGTGTGTTTCTGACAAAAAAGATAGATCAGGTTAAGCAATGTGTCTTATTTTTATTTGATAAGTATTATGAATCTATACCCTCTAACATATGATAAAAACTCACTGAACAAGTAACCAAGTCAGTATCTTTAGGTTCCAATTCCAGTTATTCTTTGTTGTTATATTCATTGGGAATGTTTAATATAAAATTGAGGCAGGTTTAGTCTATTTTATAAGCAATGTTATTGAGAATGTCAGATTATTTGTATCAAAGGGGACACATTGCAAAAAAATCAATATATTCATGTCTAGTGATTCAGCAAATTTAATTTGTTTTAGCTACTACTATTTGCAACCTTTTATTTTTAAAAAGGGCTTATTAAATATTTTCTAATAATACTTTATGTAACTATGTTTTATTGATGCATCTGTTAAAATATATAAATAGTTTTTAGATTTCCAAATTGTTTTAAACTCATTTATTTTGTTTTCCTTTCCTTTTTAAAAAAAAATATATTTCATTGATTTTTTTACAGAGAGGAAGAGAGAGGGATAGAGAGTTACAAACATCAATGAGAGAGAAACATCCATCAGCTGCCTTCTGCACACCCCCTACTGGGGATGTGCCCACAACCAAGGTACATGCCATTGACCAGAATCAAACCTGGGACCTTTCAGTCTGCAGGCTGACACTCTATCCACTGAGCCAAACCAGTTTTGGCTTCCTTTCCTTTTTTAAACTATATTTTTATTGATTTCAGAGAAGAAGCAAGAGGGATAGAGTGATAGAAACATCCATGATGAAAGAAAATCACTGATTGATCAGCTGCCTCCTGGGGATGGAGCCAGCAACCCAGGCATGTGCCATGACAAGGAATAGAACCATGATCTTCTGGTTCATAGGTAGACACTCAATCACTCAGCCATGCTGGCCGGCCACTTTTCCTTTCCTTTAGATGGGAATCTTTTTATAATTTTATTACAATGAGCTGCAATAAAAATTTTCAACACAACATTGGCTTCAATACAAAGGTTCTGTAAAAGTAGTAGAAACCATACTCTCATCTCTCTTGAGATATCTGTACATTGTCACTGTAACATGAGAAAGATACATGAGAGGCATGGAACAGTAAATAATCCAGTAACATTTTCAAAAGTGCTTAAATAAAGAAAAAGTTCCAGTAAAAAAGAATAGAGGCTATTTTGATCAAATTTTACAGAATCATATAATTAGCTCTTGAGGTTAACAAACCAAGGCCATCCTGGGACTTAATTCCAGGTCTGTCACCTGTTAGATATTGAGATTTGGGGCCAGTTCTCCGAAAGATCTAACTATCCTCAACTTCTGTAATGTTGTACTCAGAGTTTTTCCTCCATATAATATAAGCAATATAAATATAAGCAATGCTTTTTCACCTTTCAATTAGCAGACATATATTTCCCATTTACTGCTGTCTAAACAAATGACTCTGCATCCTCAGAACTTCCACCGGATCTTTTTGGAACAGCATTTCCTGTCTCCAGTTACCTTCAAAGTCCCTGTTATTGAATTCCACTTTGCGACTGCAGTGCTTTCTTCAGAATGATAAAGAAAAACCTAATAAGCTATGAAGGATACTATCTGAATCAATGGCTTTGCAGAGAGATAACAGCAAAGGCCAACCGAGCACATGTCAGATGTGCTGACTGGCCCCAAGACAGTAGGCAACATGCAACAAAAAAAGAGAAGTTCAAGACCTCACTGCTGACAACAAGCTGCAGCCTCAGCTTCCCAGCTGAGTGACAGGAAAGCCCGTAATGGAAACATTACTCGTTTAGGTAGGCACACATGAAAGATTAATTTCCTGGATTGTCTGCATTTGCATAGTAATAATAAGTTCATCTCCTAGGCTTGTTCTGGCTTCAATTAGCAATTCCATTGTCATACCTGCGATGGGGAAGGAGGAAAAGAGAAAACTAAAAAATGTCCCTCTGGAAACAGCAACACTAATGGAGCTTATCACTCCCATCATTAATTTAATCAAAATCCTTGAGGCAGAGGGCTACAGCAATCTGTTAAGGAAACATTTTCTCAAATGAGAGTGCTTCTCATTTCAATTAGGGTCTTGCTCTTTTCTCTCTGAGTCTTTCCTTTTCGCTGTGTTCTCTCCCTCGCCCCGCCCCCATCCCTGACAATGATCTGCAACTGGGGGCTCTATTTTTACTGAAGAATGTCTTCTTGCAAATGGACAACTGTGCAACATCACCACTCTTCCCCACCTTCTGAACTACTTTTTCAAAAACGACATCTCAATTAGTTCAAACACACTGTACCAAAGATAAAGTCCTTGTATCTCAAAGAGAGAATACTCTGGAGAGAATGGAGTTTGCTTCACAGTGTACATATTCATATGCTTTTCCCTTTAATTGTTTTACAGTTAACTGCTGTCAGTGGATAATTCTGCTGTAATTGTAGTTATGTACCTCCATGCATGATAAATGTGTTGATTTTTAAATCTCAGAAACATTATTATTAAACACTCCAACTCCCTCCTATGTTTGCATGCGTAGCCATAGAAACCAAAATTAAAACACCATTTATATAAATAAATATATATAATTAATATATATTAATGTATGAAAAATAGGTAATACCAATTTCTCACACATGTCAGGAATTCTGTTGAGTGCTTTGTATATATTAAAATGCTCAATGCTCTCAGCTACTTTTACAGATGAGGAAACTGAGGCAAAGTGAAATACTGAAACTAGAAGTGATTGGAATGGGATCAAAATCCATAACTACCAAAGTATTCTGTCTCTACTGGAGGGAAAAGAACTGCAATATGTTTCTGAAAATTTGACTCAGTTGCATTCTTGTCCATTATAAATGCTCTGGATCTCCATTTTCTCATTTCAAAAATATCTAATTTTTTTGAAGTTGTAGACTTCTATGTCACTATTCAGTTCTAATCTGCATAATCTTTCAAGTTGTAAATTGGCCTCCTCATCACAAGAAATTTAGCGGTGGTGAAAGGACTTGAAATCACCAAATCCCAGCTTCCTCCCACAGTAAGGAAATCTATTCTATAGTGTCTTTGATTTACAATGATTTTTCTACGTGAATTCTTCCAGTGAAAGGCACAGCCCACAGGTTTTTCTCTGTATTTTAATGTGAACACTTATCCATGCTGTTAACTATTCTTAATGAATATAATTTTTTCAGCTTCTTTATATTTTTAATTTTTTACATCTTTTAAGTTTTTTTTTAATGATTCAGATAATCCTACTCATAACTATAGGCATTTCTTTTATAGTTTCTTTATCTGAAACCATTTCTACTCCAAAAGAAGTTAAATATTTACTTCTATTTTCTTATGTTATTTTTATGGTTTCTTAGTATTTCCCTTTAAGTATCTCTTTAATCAATTTGTCATTTATATTGGCATATATTTATGCAGTTGAAGAACAATAAATTTTGTGAAGACTTACAAGTGATATTTATCTATATAATAGGACATATATTTGAAATCATGATCATGCCTATTTCTTTTCCTTCTAATAATAATTCTCTATATTAAATATGACCAATTCTTCCTATATTCAAAGGAATTTGAAAAGTATTCTCCTCTCTATGTCCTCAAACTTGCCAATTTTATTAGGAAGTGTGCTATTTACAATTAGATGCAATTTTTAAAGTATGTAGTGCCCATGAATATTAGGGCAGGAAATTATAATTCCATAAGTGCAACTGTAATTATATAGAGTTACTGGTTTCCACATCCAATCCTTGGCACATATACAACTGGTATTTAACTGAAATCTCCCAGATCTTTTTAACATGAACCACTATTATCCAGCTCTTTTTTCAGAAAATGCAGGCAATTAATCTGTAAGACTTTCATCTATGGGGCAATGTACATATATGTTTGATATACATTATTCTTTCAAATGGTGATTGTGTTTATGATTTAAACACAATTATGCAATTACCTTAACACCTACAAGGGGACTCAATGAGTGACTTTGATAAGTGTGATAATGTGGAATATACAGATACTGGAGTTTCTATTAAGTAATTCTTCCCTGTAAACATACTGAAACGTGATGACAACAGAGTGAGCAATACCTTCATTTAAAGAACACACCTATGGTATAATAATAGAGATATCAAGAAATTCCTTTAAGGACACCAAGAAACAAACATAAAACTCCCCAGGCCAAAAAAAAGAGGAATTTTTGGCACCAAATGAACTGAGCAGACCACTTTTTGGCAAAGCCCTTTGTGATCTTCTTAAGCTCATCTATTCAGAGTAAAGGTCAAGTGGGCCAACCCAGCAATTCTATTTTCCCACAAAGCTGCTACAGTGTTCTGTCTCCTGACAGCCTCGTCACTAGGAGTCTATTATCTCCGATTCCATGTCCAGCACCACCCAGATCCTTAACTGGAAACCCATTAAACAGCTCCTTCCTTTCATGAGCTGACTTTCAGCTCCTTGTAATGGCTCCATGTTAAACATCTAAAAGCTTTCTTCCCTGGCTCTGTTTGTTTAAGGAGGGCAATTTGAGAAAGCAAAGCCCACCCTAAACAAGCTTTTCACTACTTAGTAGAGCAAATACAAGGACTCGGGCTAATGAAAGCCTCCTCCAGTGCATTAGGTGGCACTTTAAAAGTAGCATTCAGATGACACACCCAAAACTGGTTTTAAAGTCTGTCCTGAGAATTTGACTTCTACTTGAAGGAGCACTTTGCATCTTCCTTTCAATAATAGTTAGTAATTCTTTCAAAAACACACACACAAAACCCCAACAGGAGCTCACTGTCTAGTCATACAGACTACAGGTTGTGTCTGCAATTCCCTCAAGACACCACAGAATACTAGTAAAAGCACTTTCTTGTTCCAATACATGTTTTGCTTGGTAGCTGTTTTCTCGTTCAAGTCTTAATCCAGATCAAGAAATGAAACATGAAATAAAATCTAGTTGTTCTGAGCTGACAGCTGCGTGGCAGATCAAAAACTCAAATCCTCCCACTTTCAAAGTTAAATGGAGAAAAAAGGAGAGAGAGAAAAAACTGTGTTCCTGGCAGGCTCGTAGCTTTCCATTTAAAGGTGTTCGTACACTAATGTGATCAGAGTGGGGCCAAAGGACTCATGTTCACAGCAGGGGAGTCAACACATCAAGTTGAAGCTTGAGTTGGCTGTTTTCTTATATTTCATTGCATATTTTCTTGCTATTTCCTGACTGGCTATTCTCAACACACTTATCCTTACCCAGGAAGAGAAAATAAGTATGGATAATGTACTGAAAACTAATAGCCAAAGGACATAAACATGGGATTTCCTGAGTTTGAAGGTTAATGTACATATTAACATTAATTTGAGGAGTAGGATAATGATATATATTTATTTATTTAAATTTCATATTAAAATGTATTCAAAATAAATGATTAGAGAATCCTGGTTTATCTTCAGTTAAATGCAATTAAAAATACAGGTCACCCAGAATATATATATTGTAGAATTGTGCACCTGAATTCTGAATATTTTAGTTAACCAGTGTCACCCCCAAAAATTCAATAAAAAGAAAAAAAGAATACAGGTTCCAGGTTCCAAATGGCAGAATTTTAGACTAGTTTCTTCCTTTCGTCTTTATCACATGACATTGTCTTACCACACTGCTACTGTTCTCTTCCTGATATTTATGAGACAAAGTCAATGGAGAGAACAGGTTGAATTATTAGGTAGCAGGTATCTTCAAATAAAATTCAGTCAAAAAGCCATTCCTCCCACATATTATTAATACATCCTGACCTGTTATTTCTGTAGGGCTTCTACCCTTGATAGTTGTGTTGGATACACTGAAAGCAGCTGCCTTCCTAAAATGTTGAAAGACCCAAGATTATATGGAGCCTAAGAACATCAAAGAACATAGGAAGAGTGACAAGGACACACAGCTTATAAGGATGCTGGTGGTGGCCGGCAGGAAGTTTCCCTACATCTTTAACTCAGCTACAAGAACTCTGTAGTCTGATCTCAACTCACTTCTCCAACCTCATCTTTCTATCACACTTCCTCAACCATTCATACACCTTTCTTCATCCATATAGATCTACTTGTGGTCCCTAGAACCAACTCTTTTCTCTGTAGTCCCTAAGCCTTTGAACATAAATTTACTTCTACCTAAAATGTCTTCATCCTCTCATTCACATTAATGCCAACTGTGGGACTGGTAACTCCCTCTCCACCTTCAGCATTCAGTTTGAGTCACAGTGCTCCTACCATGTCAATGTAGGTTCCCCTCCTGTGTGGTTTGCAGCACCCCTTCCTCACCCCCACACCACTCGACATTTGATGGTAAAAAGCAGAGGTTTGCAAAATGTGTCCAAAGGTCAGGTGCATCAGAGTCTCCTCAGAGGCTTGTTAAAACAGCATTTCTGGGTGCCCCATTGTCCTACAGAATCAAAGGCTCTGGGAATAGAGCTGAGAAGTCTGCACTTTAAATAGGCTTTCCAGGTCATTCCTACCCATTCAGAACCATTAAAGGGGGAAATATGTGCACTGGGGGAGTAAAAACAGATTAGAGATAATTCTTTTTTTTAGCATATCAAGAGAATCCGAGTAAAGACTCAAAACCTAAGGATAGTTTAAAACTGGAATATAGCCTTTCCATGGGGGTAGAACCATCTACATGTCTCAAAGAGACACATCTCTAGATAATTTTCTTCCCTCTGTCATCTGGAAAAATGAAATAATGCCCTATAGATGTCAGTTTCATCCTCCCTTTAAAGAAGACTGGAGAAGAGAGAGAGAGAGAGAGAGAGAGAGAGAGAGAGAGAGAAAGAGAGAGAGAGAGAGAGAGAGAGAGAGAGAGAGAAAGTGTGTGTGTGTGTGTGTGTAAGTGTTCCAGAGAAGGACTTTTAAAAGAGACATTTTAATTAACCCTAATTTAATAGACAATGCTGAAACACAGGGGACTTAAGGCATCCCTGACCTATAGCTTTTTAGTGATAATGATGATGATAAATGAGGCTGCATCCTCTAGTCTAGAAATACTTGTCACAGACATGATTTCTGAACTTGCTTCCCACACTTCTCAGTACCTCAAATCAAGTAAGAATGAAGTCAATCACAGGAACAGACAACTGAGCGAACCAAACAAAAAAGATGTAAAAAAAAAAAAAAAAAAAAAAAAAAAAGTATAAATGAGGTACTGCAGCTCTGGAGACATTTTTTTAAAAACTCAAATTCTAATAAAGATAGTTTTGAAATTGGAATGACCCTCAAGGTTGGTTCTGCAATGAGGAATCATGATTCCTGAACAATTTTGGTGTTGTTTCTCAGGTTTTAATTAGCAGCGGACGAATCCCCAGAAATTTCTCCTGGACTCCAGGCCATTTGGTCTCATTATGAAAGTCAGCTTTCATGGCTCCTGCAGTACCATTGATCTTAGCACGGTTGCTAATGCCAACAATCATCTCATTATTTTCTGTGTAATGTGGAGAATAAAAATAAGTTTCTCTGTAGAAACGTACAGCATATTTTATTTTTACAATGTCTGATGGCTTTTCAGAAAAAGGGAAGTAACCATAAAGTTTTCTAAATGCTAAACTATTTCTTCATGTGTGTCAAAAACATTGATTTTGGCCTTCTGCCTACACCAAGAAAATCAGTGCTTTGAAGGCCTAAGCGGTTGACTACTTACACACAGGAACTGTCATAATCTCTCACCCCCTACCTTTTTGGAAAAGCAGAATTCACAGTGGTTGGTCAGAACTCTGTTTAGGGCTGGAATAAACCAAGACCACTCAGAAGTTTCCAGAGCCAATTAAATACCCTTGATTTACCGATTTAATAAAGAAACTCTGTCTTCCAACCTCCAAGGGTCAATGAGAACAAACATCAATAAAAGGGAAATGTTTTCATTGAAAACATGGGGAGATCAAGCACGAGTTCCTAATGTGATTTTGGGATGCACTAATTTATCAGTGAAATGCTCATGGTGGGTAGCTACTCATCAAGGAAAATAGCAGTCTCTACTCCACAGCTTTCAGGTTGCACTACTTAAGTTTTCACAATAGGATTAGAAGCCAAACTACCCAGTATACTGATATTCTTGGGCACACTTAGCCAGCTTTCAAGGAAACAATAGTTCTTTCTTTTATGTCATCTAGGCCAACCACACGCCTGAAAAGGAAAAAAAAAAAAAGTAGAATCTTCTGCAGATAGGTGATCACACTGATAGACTCATTTCCTTCCTGCTACTCTGAGAGGTGCTGGTGGGCAGCTGAGGTCTGATGAGTCGTTATACTCACCCAAAGAGAAATATCTTGTAAAAAAATTCCATAGTTTAAGTGACATAAAACCATGCAAATAATTTGAAGTGTTTTTATTAAGCCTATGGGATATGCTTATTATTATAAAATTATGTACCAATTCTATAAAAATCCATAGAAAAATAATCAAATGGTAATTTGCTAGAATAATCACTTTTTTGTTGTTGTTGTTATATACCTTTCTTATTATCATTTTTGAGCATTTGCATATTTTTCAACATTTTTTCCTATGAATATTAATACAAATATATGTCAAATTTGAAGGGATTTTACAGTGAATATCTATCTATTGCTCCTAGATTTTACCAGTAACTTTACCTATTTTATTATATTTTTATAAATCTATTGATTCTTCTGTCAATCAATCTTATTTTTTGAATGTATTTTAAAGTAAATTACAGCCCTAGCTGGTTTGGCTCAGCAGATAGAGCATCTGCTTGTGGACTGAAGGTCCCAAGTTCAATTCTGGTCAAGGGCACATGCCTGGGTTGCAGTAGGGAGCATGCAGGAGGCAGCTGATCAATGATTATCTCTCATCATTGATGTTGCTATCTCTTTCTCTGTCTTCCTTCCTCTTTAAAATCAATTATATACTTATTTATTCTTTAATAGTGTACCATATTATTTCTCAGCCAATTTGTATGCTGACCTTTTATCTCTTCCTGTAGACAGGAAGGTTTTGAGTTCCAATGCTTATCCATTTATATGTTTATTAAGCGTCTACTATGCACCAGGCAATTAACTAAATAGTGGGGTATTTAATAGGGAATGAAACAGATATGTTTCTGTCTTCATCCCATAACAGGAAACAGAAAAATATAACACAGCATGAAAAGTGCTTTTGAAATACAGAAAGGGATATGTAACTTTGATCAGAAGAGTAGGAAAGACTTTCCATTGAAAGTAGCCTCCAAGCTGAGTCTTGGAGTAGGTTTTAGCTTTACTATACTTCTTTTACACACTAAATCCAAGACCCCCTTCTCTCCCATGTGTGAACTCCCTTTCACTTTTATCAACAAGGACTTTGGAGCACTTTTCCCTACATGGAGAAAGAGCTAGTAATGTGTCAGAGTGACTCGCTTGGTTTCCAGCAAGTAAAATTCAGGGCAAGTTCAAAGCTATGATTATATTATCTTTCTCCCCACTGGTCTCCTTCTTGAATATCCCATGGTGACTGTGAAGTTTCAGCTCAAAGAACTTCTTATTTTTCTACTCAGTGCACTGAAGTCTAGCTCGAGAATATGAAAGTATATTGCAAGGCCACAGAAGCAGTAGTCTGTCAAAGCCCATTCCCTTCCAATATTTCTTAATTTCTCTTAGACTATAGTAACACATCACTGGAAATTTTTGCTCTTGCAAAAAACATATAACAGGAAATTGGATACATTGAATACACTTTGCATGTCCCACATTTTCACTTCTTTAAATTCATTCAATCATTAAATAAATAAAGAATCATATGTTTGCTTGTACTGACTGGTTTTATAAGCACAAATTCTGGAGAAAGCAGACAAATGAAAGATTTTTTTAAAAACATTCAGTGGTCTTTCTGATTCTGATAACCCTTCCAGGAACCATGCTATTTATCAATGCAAAACAAATTTGAACGAATGAATCAATAGAGGTTGAAATTCAGTTTTGTATAGCAGTAGATGGAAATATTAAAAAAATGTTGCATAGTAATTGTACTGTTAGTGACAATATTGATCAGTCATGCCTTTTTATCATGAGGCTTATCATCTTCAATTAGAAATTTTGTGTGTCCATCTTTCAAATTATAGTTAGTTCTGCTATAATTCTTTAAAAAAATGCAAATGCCCAACAGGGAAAAATCTAGGCATGACACAAAATTCTCATTTGATTATGTATTTTATTTTGCATGTAAGGATGAAAGATGAACACAGAAAAATGCACCATCTGAACTGAACCACATAGGAATACACAAATGCAAACACACACACACACACACACACACACACACACTCACTCACTCACTCACTCACACACACAGGCATCCTTCAAACATCTACCAGCTACTTAAGTTTGCCACATGTGTTAGGAACCACACCCATTCACATCTGGTGTTATACAGCTTCCTATTGGATTTCAGATAATCCTTTCACCTCTTTTCAATAACTCTCAAGCTGAGGCTCTTCCATAGGCAAAGTTTAGGTCTCTTTCTAGGTAAAGTCCATATTTATTGTAACATTTATGTATTTCATAAAAATTTTAACATGTGTAGGTTATGCTACCATGTTAATTAAGTTTCTGCATTTGTATATATGTGTACCTAGCTCAAAATTTGAGTGGTATACCCAACATTTTCCCCATAAATGTTTATGATTTTTATTTCATGATTTTGCATATTGAAGTGACTTTTAGGAACATATATGTTGTATAAATTCCTATATTTATTTGTATAATTTTTGTGAAACTCCACAATTTAAAGGCATTATATGATATTAAATGAAAATTTAGCTTAAATAATTTTGTACTAATAATTTCCTGTGATTATCCATATGCAGGATTGATACTAACCAGGAATATAAAAAATTATAATTCCATTCATGCAAAGTCCAAAGAGAATACCAATTGGAGCAAACCTTAACTGCTGGGTTAAAAACAATAGCGCATCATCCTCACCAGTTTTGCTCAGTAGTAAGAGCACTGGCCCTCGGGCTGAAGGGCTTCAGGTTCTGTTCTGGTCAAAGACGCATACCTCGATGCAGGCATGATCCCAGGCCCTGGACAAGGCATGTGCAGGAGGCAGCCAGCTAATGTTGTCTTTCACATGGATGTTTCTCTCTCTCTCTCCCTCTCCCTTCAACTTTCTCTAAAAATCAATAGAAAATGTATTCTCAGTTGGATATTAACAACAACAACAAAAATAGCGCATAATGCTACTTCTCTGAAATTAAGAAAACGCTCCTCTATTTCATAATAGTTATCTTCAAAGATTCTTAGAGGTGAACTCAATCGTTTTTAAAACTAAAAAATATTCCTTAGTATGAGAGAGTGGGGGAAAATACAACTGTGAAATTAAAGAGAAATTGTAACCTCACTGATGGTTTTTGCATTACAGTGGATAGTACAAAGATATACAATTAAGTACAGAAACTGCTATGGATAAATGGAATAATTCTTGTTTATTTTTGAGACAATCATCTTGCTAAAAATGTGAAGACTGGCCAGGTCACTCATGACAAAAGGCCCTTGCTTTTTCTGTTGGTTAACTCTGGGAATAATTCAGAATTAAATAAACACTTTCAAGCTACCAGGATAATAGAGTATTTTACCAACATATATGAGAATAGCACTAATTGGTCTACAACCAATAGAAATGTAAAGAAAGTCAGCAAACGCTCATAAAAAATTAAGAATGGGTAGAGGGTGGTGTTCCTATGACATTTTTTAGATCTTAGTCAATATTATTATCTTAGGAATAATAATCATTAGTGTGATTTTGTGGCTTATGTATTTTTATTGTATATTTTCTATGAAAGATGTATTGTGGGATTTTTATAATGCTTCAATGAAGGCAGGAAACATTTTTTGAAGTATTTAAAAAATCTGAATAAACTACTTTTAATCAGACAAATTTTTGCTTGGCTTTTTCTTTCTTATAAAAAAAATCAAGACTTATAAAACAGCAGGTCTGCAACTTTCTCACTAAGGAAATAAAGGAGAAAAAAATCCTGACAGAGCAAATCCAAACCAATTAAGCAGAACAGAAACCATCTTAAAGTGAATAAAAGCATAGCTGAACATCAAATATAGGTCTAATATGTATGTGCATAGAATATACAGCTCTAATTGTGAAATTTATATGAGTGCGCCATGTCAAATCTAATATGTTCATTATATTTTATTAAAAGATTATTAAAATTTTGTATTTAGATGGCCCTAAATACTTGAACTAGTGATATTATATCCCCATAATTCTTTTTGTATAATCTAAAATTCTCAAGGGTTCAAAAAATACAAGATTTAAAATTTAAGGTCAGTATTGTTACTGAAGATTCATAATATTATATAAATGAGAAAATAAAAGCCTGCGGCATATTGTATTAGGAACCTGTAGCACTAGAGGGGGAAAAAATAGTATAGAATTTTGTAAGTGCTCAATAATGTGTAATAAAGGATATAGACTGTCTTTCTCACGCTGACATGATTTTATAAGAAATTATAAAAATAGACTACTGAACATGTTTGATTAGCACAGATCACCATATTTTGTAGTGAGCAGAGTATATATTAAGGGCCAGTCCAAAATAAAAGTATAATTAGTTTTCCTGCAACACTACAGTTTAGCAAAAAGGTTGAATATGTTGGATCCAATCACTGGAATGATAGAGTTTCAACAATGAGCTCTAATGTGAGGCCATATGCTTCTGTTATTAAAGCAAAAGCCCAACTAAGATAACTTTGCTAAACTGCTTTGCAGCATCAGAAGAGCGGCAGGGTCCTTATCAGAGCCCCTGACTTCCAAGGAATTGATTCCACAATTTAGCTGTAGTTCATTGGAGTGTAGAGATCAAGGCAGAGCTGCTGGTAAACTTTGTACAGTGATGGTTCTAAATACACTAATAACCCATATGGATTATTTTTCCCATCCCTACAACAAAACCCATGGTGAAAGAAACTTTGCACAAAGAAACCATAAACAGTCATTGATGCTGTTCCACTAGATCAGAGTTTGGGGGAAGCCTACCATCATAACGAAAACATTAAGTTTGTTAGCAGGGATGGCTTTAGTTTTCCCAGTAACATGACATTTCTCATAAAGATGGGCCTCGCCCTGAACTTGGTGATTCCATAACCAACTCCAAGTAATAAAAATAAAAACCTTATCTCTTATTTCTGAATTAACACAAAGCCCCCAAATAACTACATACCACTATTTAAAGGTAACGATTAGAAAAATTAATTCTAGTGGCTTTGACATCAAGATGACTGTCTGACACCAGCTACTCTCTCACACATTAATACAACCATGTGAGTTTATTTTTGAAAATTTCTATCTACAAAAATATAATAAAATACATTAAAATATACGATATATGAAACAACCATTTGTTACTCAAAATGAAAATATAACTTGTGAAAAACGTTTGTAATTTTTTACTAATAAATAATGAGAGCAAAAATACAATTATCTCTTAAGAGAGAAGTGTGTTCTTTTGCCCTGCATTTTGCATCTGAGAAATCTAAGCACATATTACCTAAGGAGTGCTAGAAATGGAAAATGCTTACCATGTGCACAGTATCTAAACCACTGTTTCTATCGATCCACTTATTTATAAAATTCGCAAACAGTAGCTCCAGGTTCTGAAGATATTAAGTTTTCCAGAAATGAGCTACAGACACTGTCTCCTTTTCAGGTTATCTATAACCAGCCAGGCAACTCAGCAGTAAACTGAGGAGCACTATGCAGTACCAGGTCAAGCCTAAAGGGTAGGTGTCTTTGCTTCTCCCCAAATGATCATGACACAAGGCAGCTTTGTTTTTGATGTCCAAATCCTCAAAAACTCTATCAGTGACTTCAGTGTCCTTCTGCCCTGTCATGTAGCAAGAAAAATTACACGGGCCAAGTTCAGTTTATTTTTTCTTTTACTGGCTCTTTCAATAAGCAGTACATTATAAACAGTCTTATTCATCAAAGCTGGCCCCAACAAATACAGATAAATAATGAAGCATGCTAGGCTTCTAAAATGTAAAAGATTTATAAGCACGGCTGGCATGGATGGCCAGGAGAGTGGAGAGGCCATCTGAGCCATAAACTCTAGAGGAAAAAATTGGAAGCATTTAGCAGAAATAAGTGTTAAGTGAGTTTTTGTTTTCTTTCTTCCTTTCCTTTTTATGTTTTTAGACAAAGTCTATTTAATGCAACATATAAACATCCCCTTAGTTATCTGATATGGTTAGGGTCATAGTAATGTTTTTAATAGATGAAAGAGGAACACTTTCAAAGACAAAGGATTTTTTATTTAAAGTCTTTTTGAAGGAAACTTTCCAAAAACATATCACATACTTCCTTGTTTATGTGGAATGTTGAAAGTGCAATTAAAAACCTTTTTGGGTTATTTCAAGCATCTTTACTCAAAGTACATTCTAGAACACTGGTTCTAAAAATGGGATGTTAATGGTATATAACAGAGGGGGAGGAGGTGGGGAGAGTTCTGAGGTCAAATGAATTTAGGAGATGCTAATGTCAACTTGGATTTTCTTAAAACACTGCTCAATCTGATTTTGGCTGGCTAATTGGATGGAAAACATAAGCCCATGTGGCAGAGTGCGTGGTGACCCCACAAGCACTAGTAAATGGGGTGTCATTCATTCTCTTGTCATCTCATGGCACTGCTCCTTCACAGGAGAGCCCCAAGCCAAGAGCTTGCACAACCATGATTCTGATTATTTTCTCTTCCTCACATTCCTCTCCTGACTTCCAGCTCTCTGTGGCCACAAATTGGGGCAACTGTTGTTGCTTTGCTTTCTATTGATGGTACAGCCACTGCTGTTCCCTATTTGACAAGACATCTACCCTCAGCTGCCTTTGTTGGTGTTACAGTATGGACATTTCAGAATCACAGATAGACCCGTTGTTTTTCTACATGGATAGAGATGTGGAAATATATGTAATTGCATAATTTGTGAAAATTTTTTTCAACTTCTATATTATTTTCAATGGGAAGTGACTTCCCTGTGTTTTGTTGGTTTTTTTACTCCCTTTGCACTAATTGTAGAGAAGGAAATGAAAATGAAAAAACAGAGAGTCCAGTGGATTTAGTCACCTCTAATGAAAATATTTTATTTTCTAATTACAAGGAATTAAAACAAGGCATAAAACAGTTTTATAATCTTCATTAACAATAAGTTAGTGATAATTCATATCATTTACCATCAAGGGAGAATGGGTAGAATTTCTCCAATTGTTCAATACTCTTATAATTATTTTATATATTAGTATGATTTTTAATTAACAAATAATTTTGAAAATTCATAATTAAAACATAAGGAGACAGTACTTATTTTTTCATAATAAAAAAAATAGTAGTGCATATATAGTCCTTCTTATCTGCATATAATTTTAAGAATTATTATATAGTTTTTCAGGTGGTAGTTATGCTGATTGTTAAAAAGAGAAAATTAGAATCCTAAGACCTGACACTAAATAAAATAAAACCAAAAAGAAAGAAAGAAAGAAAGAAAGAAAGAAAGAAAGAAAGAAAGAAACATTTTCTGAAATGCTTAAATAGCATTTCACATGTCTCAGTGGACTTTTGAAAAGAGTTCAGTGAAATGAAATTTAAAAAGTACTCATCAGCAAACCTAATTCTAAAATGTTTTTCTTAAAAAATAAAATAAAACTTATACTTGGCACTTAGATCACAATTTCTTTTCAAGGTACTTTACAAACATTAAGTAATCTTATAACACACCTGAGAATTAACAATGATATTTTGCATTATTTTTATAGTTACTCATTTTAAGTATCTAAAAAGACTTCAAAAATATTAAGCTGAAATCATACTCAACTGATTTTAAAAATAAGAACAGGAACAAAAACAATAAAACCTTTCAGGCCATTGGAAATAGACCTAACATAACATTAGAATTTAGAATTCCAAATTTGCTTTTACTTTATGGAGGTGGCATACATTTAAGAGTGTTTGAGAGCTAGTTCAAAAATTGACACAAAAGGGCTAATTTCATTTATAGCCACCAGACTTCCACTTTGTGCCTCAATATATCTACTCCCTAAACAAATATGGCAATATCCTCATTATCCAGTTTAATGAAAGGAAGCAATGGCATTGCTAATGCAAAGTATAATATAAAAACCATTCATAATGGACTTCAAATGAATCTATTACTCTCCTGGCAGTAAATTTAATTTTCAAAATTGTATATATTTCAGAAGATAATACTGAAATTGTTTTACATTTAATTAATAGTGATTGAGAACTCATTGGTCAGTAGTAAAAAATGAGTCCAGAGTGTTATTTTCTTAAATTGACATTTAACTAATAAGACATTTCTAAATTACTTTGGCTAGGTGTGGTTATCTGTCAAATATGTTAGTACTTGACTTTTTTATCCTAAATAATGTTACAAACCAAAGTTCAAAGACCTGTGTAAAGATATTATCCTATCTAATAAAAGAGTAATATGCAAACTGATCGTGCATCCTCTCCTACAAAGCAACGCCTAACAACCAATCAGGAGTGAGTATGCAAATTAACCCAACCAAGATGTCTGTGAGGGAGCAAGATCTCTCTTCATACATAATGTTGGAAGTTATCAGATAAGCAAAAAGAATTGGAGTTATTCTCATTAATGTGGGGTTCCACAGTGAAAACTGTACTGATTAGATAAAAACCTACTTCTCCTTAACCTCATCTTTCTTTTATTTTTTTAAAATATATTTTATTGATTTTTTACAGGGAGGAAGAGAAAGAGACAGAGAGTCAGAAACGTCGATGAGAGAGAAACGTCAATCAGCTACATTCTGCACACCCCTCATTGGGGATGTGCCCTCAACCAAGGTACATGTCCTTGACCAGAATCGAACCCGGGACCCTTCATCTTCCTTTTTGTAAACTAAAGGATCATGGCCAAGTTCACTGTGGGCCTCAGTCTTCCCCTTTGTAAAAGGGGAATATTTGCCACTAAGTAGCCGGCACCGATTGCCTTGTGAAGTCCTTTAGGAACCTGTACAATTAGCCAACGGGACATTAAATGTGCCATAGTTTTAAGGAAAATAATCCTTAGAACTTGAGCAGTGGGTTAAAATTTTTTCCTCCACTGACTGGTGGAATTCACAGTCTCTGGGTCTAGCTCAGATATGCCTGTGTTTTAAGTGAATTATCACCACTCTGCAAATCCAAGATTTTGCTCTCATTAAAAAATTAAATGAAATATTATATTGAATCAGTCTTCAATTATATTTAGAAATGTACTAAGAAGCATATAAATAGCCACTCTTGGTAGATTTATTCTAATGGAACCTTCAGCGCAGGGTTTAATAACGTTGGAGGTAACTAAACTGACAGCTGTGGAGGCAGAGCCTGGGTGCCTCATTCTGGAAGGGAAGGAGAGAGCAAATCCAATTAAAAAAATGACAAAGCTGTCACCTCATTCGACTTATTTTCATTATTAGTTGTCTTTTGATTTTCTATTTTTGCAACAGAGAGACTTTAGGGATATTCATATATCGAATATATACCACATTTCAGGGGATGCTTGGAAAACAAAATTACCAAGTTTTATTTTTTCCCTTCTTCCTTGTTAGTCTATGTCACTTTCATTCTTACCTCTTTTCTGTTTGACTTTATCCGATCACTCTACCTCCTTTTCCTACATAGGTTAATTATAGGGATGAATCTTTTTTCTTTTAGGTAACAGTAAAAAAGGAGAGGGGTACAGCTGAATGCAGTTTAGGGACATATTCTTCTCCCTCTGGAATCAGATAGGGCTTCACCCAGGGACAACCACAGGCATGATGTAGGTCTTGTTGTTTTGTCAATAGTAGCCTGTAATGACCTAACATATCAAGTACAGTAAATCTCCCCTTAACATCATTGATAGACTTTTGGAAAGTGAGACTTACAATGAAACCGATCTTTTCCACCGGTAAAATCTTGTTTATAGGTAATTGATATAAGCAAGTTCCTATAGTATATTTCTGGTCACAAAAACATCAGTGAACTTCCACAAAAAGACCTCAAACTCTTCTAACACTAAACATTGAAATAAATGTGAGCTGAACATAGATTTAAGACAGATTAATTAAAATTAATCAGATAATGATTTTCCAACCCACATCATCCAGTTCAGGGCAATGGGTGACCAGGAGTTATAAAGAATATCAAGTTTTTGGAAGATAAAGAACCTGCAAAGAAGTGATTGTTTGTTTGTTTGTTTGTTTGTTTGTTTTTACAAAAGGAGATTTAATAACATATCTAGAATGAGAGAAATACACATTTCTTCTCTACTGAGTGTTTAAAATAGACAGGTCCTCATTCAATTCCCAAATACAGTTCTTAAAGTAACCAACACTTTTACAAGTTATTTAACCGGACTTACAATGATACAGTAGATAAAAGTGGTAAGTAAGAAGGGGAGAGTAAAGCAAAGAGTAACAAAAGGGAAAACTGAAAGTAAGTTGTAAAGATAGAAGGGGGAAAATCTACAAAATGGAAGATAAGAACCCCAAAATAGTTGTTTGAGTCCATTCAGGAAAAACTAGCATCCTGTATAATTATACACTCTGAGACACCACTTAATATAATAATACAATTTGTTACATACAGTGATTACTCAATAGTCAATAAGCCATGCTCAAGAAGATGAATATTTAAGAAAAGCTTATTTGATGCTTAATATTATGTCAAATCAGTATGACATGTTTTTAGTTATAATCTTTAAAACATCACTCTAAGATATAGTTCAAAACACTTTACATGAAGCTTCACAATAATGTGGCTAATGGAAATAAATGAATATTCTAAAAAAAAAAAAAAACACCTGATTGTACTATTCAAAAAACTGTTCCTAAAGGGTTAACAAAAATTCTTATTGACAGAGCATCCCACGATAAAATTGCACAACATGTTATGAATCTACAGTAGTCATAGCGTAGAGCAAATAAGTTAAAATGTAAAAGCTATCAAGACTACAGTATAAAATCTCTAAAAGTTTCCTATTATTTAAAGTAAAAAAGGGGGTGACAGTGGAAGAATATCATGTAAGGAAAAATATCCTGAGAATAATTTACATCTAATAAATTTGTGCTTTAGAAAATTAACCTTCATTCGAAACGCTAATAGCAAGATACCCATGAAAATACACAAATGGTGACAAAACAAGCCAGGGGAAAATCATTTGGGGGAAAAATGGAAAAGAATTCCAAATCAAATTTAAAGAAAATATCCCTTTATTAACTTTTGGTCGAGAATATGTTTGTATATTTTCAGAAAACAACTCCGAGACCATCTGGAATCCTGTAACAGAGAGGAATAGACAGAAGTGCTCCAGCCATGAAGACAGAAGAGACACAATTCAGAGATGGAAGATGCTGACAACACCTCAGCATACCAGCAGACAGCAGCTGCGGATTGCTGAAGGATGCCCAGGACCAAACCAGAGACGGGCGGACCTGCATTACCACCATTTGTCCACCAACCAGATCTGAAATATCATATCTGGCATGTACACATAAGGAACTATCTGGCATTGAAATTGGGACACAAAATAACTGTTGGTCCAGAAAGGAACTCACTACAGATTGATTCATTTGCCTCTCAGTATAACCATTATGGCTTGTTGCAGTTTAGGATCTTACAAGGGTATTTCTTGCATCACATGATCTCATACATCTAGAGGAAATAATGAACAACACAAACAGACCCAGAGAACGAGAACCAGCGATCAGACTCTCAAACCTCAGAGGGAAAGTAAGGGAGGATGGGGGTAAGGGGAAGAGATCAACCAAAGGACTTGTGTGCATACATATGGGCCTAGCCAGTAGCCATGGACAATGGTTGGGAGGGGCATATCTAGGGAAGGGTTTGGGATGGGAATGGGGGAATAAGGACAATTATGTGAGACCATAATCAATTAAAAAAAAAAACATTTATCCAAGAGAAATGTAAGCTTATTTTCAGACAGTAACCTGTACACAAATACTTATTAGTGGCTTTATTCATAGTTATGGACAGCTGCAGGGAAATTTAAAATCGTCAATAGATAAGCAAGACATGATATATGCATACAATGGAATACTACAATACTTAGAAATAAAAGGAATTGACTATTGACATATCCAAAAATCTGGCTGAGTCTCAAAATAATTGTTAAGTAAAAGAAAACAGAAAAAAGCTACATGCTATAGATTATCCTATATAATAAAGAGCTAATTTGCTAATTAGACCAGACTGTGAAATGACCTTCTGGAACAACCTTCCAGAACAACTAGTGTGTGTGTGTGGGGGGGGGGGGGGGGGGGAGAGGCAGCTGGGCAGTGAGAGCTGAGCCCACTGTACCAATTTTGTGCACTGGGCCTCTAGTATTTATATAATAGTCTGGAAAACGTAAACTTTGGAGATAGGAAACAGCTAACTGTTGCCAGAGCTGGGAATAAGGGAACAGGCTGACAAAAAGTGGTCATAAAGGCACAATTTGAACCTGGCCAGTGGCTCAGTTGGTTGGAGCATCCTCTTGTACACCAAAACGTTGCCAGTTTGATTCCTAGTCACGGCACATAGCTCGGTTTCAATCCCTGATCAGGGTGTGTTGGGGAGGGAACTAATTGGCTTTTCTCTCACATCAACATTTCTCTCTTTCTCCCTCTTCTCTCTCTTAAAAAGAAAAAGAAAAAGAAAGAAATCAATAAAAACATATCCTTGGGTGAGGATTTTTTTTTCAAAAGATATTTTGGAGGTGAGGGAAATGTTCAGTAATATTTAGCCTGAAAGTAGCAGATCCAGCTTTAAATTGAGGCTGTCGATGGTAAATTCGCTGTCAATAGTAAATATTCTATACCTCCCTATGTTGGCTATATGATTTGTGGTGGTTATATAACTGAATGGGTTTGTCAAACCTATAACTGTAAACTAAAAAAGGTTGACTTTGACTCTCTATACATTAAAATAATTAGTTTAACCAAAGGACTTGTATGTGTGCATATAAGCTTAACCAATGGACACAGACACCAGGGGGGTGAGGGCATGATAGAGGGGTAGGGGGGACAATGGGGCAATAAGGACACATATGTAATACCTTAATGAATAAAAAATAATAATAAAAATAAAAAAGAATTAGTTCATTTTCTGAGATTGTCTGATTTGTAACTGGTGGAGCATTAATCATGTCTTTTGTTTATTATGACTAGGATACCAATATTATATCTTAGCTATTTATTCGCTAGCTGGTTCTCATTTTATTTATCCATCATCCCATATCACAGTTCAATAGATTGGAAAAGCTTACCATATCATTACCATCTAAGCTTATTTCTTTCTCTGTTTGACCCAATCAACAATGACACTATAAACATATAGTATCTTTCTTAAATATATTCATAGTATTTTGAACCATGGAATCAAGATAAAAGAGTTCTTGATATTCTCTTTTTAAATATATTTTTATTGATTTCAGAAGATGAAGGGAGATGGAGAGAGAGGTAGAAGCATCGATGATGAGAATCATCATTGGTTATCTCCTGCATGCCCCCTCCTAGGGTGGGAGCTCCCAACGCAGGCATGTGCCCACACCTGGAATTGAACCATGACCTCCTGGTTCACAGGTGGATGATCAACCACTGAACCATGCTGCCTGGGCAAGAGTTCTTGACATTCTTATATAATTCTATATCTAAACTGTGCTAGATTAGTAAAAAGATTATCTGAATAAAATTCTAGTGAGATACAAAGGCCAAACATGGTAACAGCTATTACTTCTTAAGCGCTTATGATGAGTCACATTTTACCAGGCTATGAACATGTTTGAAGGTTGAAAACTCTCCTGTGAAGTAGGTGACCTAATTTACAGACAAGAAAACTTGTACTAGCCAATTTAGCAACCTTCCTGATGACACACAGCTAGTTAAAGTGGCACATCTAAGAATAAAATTCAGGTCTAATTCTAGATTCATTGAGACCCAATGATAGAAAACAGAAAAGTCTAAAACAAGAATAGATCTGCATGAAAAGGACCTTCAGAAAGAAGGGGCTTGGATCTGGTCCCGGCAGATGGATACAACATTGATAAATTAAGGTGAGAAGAACCACATTTTTGCTAACCCTTTTCTGCCTGATATCCAGTGGGAGTATGATTTCTCTTATGGTGAGAATCTTTGCTAACCCCCCAAGGAGACATAAGCTTGATTACTGGACACTGTGTTATAACATATGTGGAAAGAATACTTGAAATGGTGTTGTAGTCCCACATGTAGCACCTGAAAATCTCATCATGCAGCCAATCCATATAATCCAGCTGGGTCTTAGTTCACTAATCTATGAAAACAGTTCAGGACAGTATGATCTGCCCTCTCCACCTCTTGAGATGGTTGTGAGGATCAAATTATATATAATTTCATACATAATTTATGTGTAATAATATACCATATATATAAACGCATATATAATTTCATATACATTTTTCATGTATATAATTATATATATATAATAAAGTTCAAACTCTAATACTAGCATGTGATGGATCAGTTTAAGGAAAGACTATTAAAAGATATATGTTTTTTTAGTCTAGCTTTACCAGATGCTTTACCAATTTTATTTCTATAAATATTATAGAAATATTATAAATATTTTAAAAACCTAGAAATATTAATCATCAAATATGGAGCTGAGCAAAACTGATGTTAATGGATGTACTAGTAGACATGTTACAAGTACATGATGTTCAATGGTGTGAGAAAGTGTGAAGCAATGGAATTTTTTACGGATTTTCCTTTGATAAATTACAACTACCAAAAATGCTTGCAGCTTTTTTACATGAAAGTAGGATAATGTCATAACACCTGAGAAATGCACCGAAAATTTGTCAGCATTAGATACACTTTGGAAATGAAGACTCTATTATTTTATGATTTACATAATTTAAAAAGAAGAAAGAGACAAGTGATGGTGACACTTTTTTTTGTAGACCTGGCAAGATCTACCGGAGCAACTCTATCTGGTATCAAAAGGAAAGACCACTGTTACCTGGCCCAGCTCTAAATAGCAAACCACTGAGACCCCAATTTGATCAAGTTTTTAGCTCTGGGATTTTATTTATTCGCATTCTAGGTACCCAAAAGCAAAGAGAGGACCACTGCTCTGTCACCAACACCAGAATTCCATTTTTTATGAAACCACCCCTTAACATATTTACACAGTGATCCAAGGTGTCATGTCTAGCATTAAAGCCATGCCTTTTTGCCCTAGCCAGTCTGGCTCAGTGAATAGAGCATCAGGCTTTGGACTGAAGGGTTGTGGGTTTAATTTGTGCGCATATTTAGAATGCAGGCTTCACCTTAGGCCTGGTCAGGGTGTGTACAGGAGGCAACCAATCAATGTGTGTGTCTCTCTCTTGATGTTTCTCTGCCTCTCCCCATCCCTTCCACTCTCTCTAAAAATCAATGGGAAAATATCTTCAGGTTAGGATTAACAACAACAAAAAAAAGACATGACTTTTTTTTTTTTTCAACAATCATCTTTTCCCTCGAAAACTTGGAATCCCCTAAAGACTGATGAAAAATGGAGAATAAATCTTAAAGATATAAACTGATAAAGAATGGAGAATATATCTTATTATTGGTTAACAAATAATTGTCAATGCATTTATAGTGATGAAACTTAAAGATATTAACTAATATTGATACCATAGAACATAAAGACTATCTGTGTGTCATAAAAATATGAGAAATTTATAATCCAAGCAGTCGCTGACAGTCTGTTTATAGCATTTAGAATTCTCCTGGAGTCTCAAAGTGAATGTCTTGTTACTTTGATCCTGTCAGTGGCAACTGAATCAAATGACACATCTAAATAAACGGATCTACAGAGACCTTATTCAAAATGGCAGGCGTTGCTGATTTAAATGAGGCTTGAAATCCACCATAGCAACTTGAAACGTTTCTTGCTCACAGTTGAGTAAAGTGATGCTCATTTCCCGAAAGGAAACATTAACAGCAACCTATAAGAGAAGGTACGCTGTCATTTTTGAAAAGCAACAGGAAAAAAAAGAAAAAAGAAAAAAAAAGCCTGCCAGGCTTATCCCATCATCTCCAAATGCCTGAAAATGTAAAACCTAAAAATATTAATCATCAAGCAGCAGCAATACAGTAATGCCACTAATGTATGGTGGTAAAGTAGAGAAATTAGAAATGTTTTATGTCATAAATACACATCAAGGAATACCAACCGGACATAATATCTGCTAAATTTCAATGATATTTAGTCTTTCATTATGAAGAAAAAATATTACCTTACTGCTTCTGTCTGAAATAAGATGGATGGCAAGTAATAAAATACTTACAAAAAGGGCACTGTATTGTTCCTCAGCTTATTCAAGCCAGAAAGTAAGTACATTTTTCAAAAAAGAACTCTTTCATCAAGGTCTCTTTGGGGCTATTATAAACATTGTAATATGCTGAGATAAATATTAAATTATTAACATGGCTATTTCAGAAGCTATATTTATGTTTTATCTTATATGCCCTGAACACTTAAAAAAATTCTGACAGAATTTCTGTTTGCAAAGTCAATGGAACAATGATAGCTCATAAAATATTATTCCAAGTTTTAAATCAGAAAAAAGTCCCATGGGGTGTAGGGAGGATAAGAAAAAACCTCCACCAAATTTGAAGATAATTAAATAATCATGTTAGGCATCTATTTGTGATTCCTTAGTCATAGCACATGGATGGAAACAGAGTGGTAATGTATACGCTACATGATTTTAAACTAAAAGTTTGCTTTCATTGGTTATAATTTGTTTCCACATATTAATTTTTCACACTGAAGTATTTCCCCTTCTAAACCTCTAATAAGTATTGGTTAACACAAAATGAATATGCTGTAACATTATCTTTGAAACCCTTTGCATATAACTTTCTAATAGAAAAAAAAAATCGCACATACTTCATTTTCCCTAAAGAGCAACATGAGGTTTCCAACCCTGTGCTTGAACACATAAAATATTAAGAGCCAATTTTCAACTGCACCTCTGTCACTTCCATTATCGTTCTACACGTCCTGAGGTGATAATGGACTCTGTAAATTGCAGTCTCTCTCCATCCCAGCCCACTGAGGATTTCACCAGGGGACAGTTCCGCACAAAGGGTGGCCCAGATGTATGTTAATGGCACTCAGCAGCGAGTGGCAGACATCCCACACAAGATATTGTGATGTGTTACCCAGAGGAAGGACAAAATGAGCAGAAAACAATGTCCTTAGGAATTCAGTAAAACCATCCATGACCTGTTCTTGCCCACTAATCAAATATGTAGCCCTATCTTCACAGAAGATTAACATCCACTTCTAATGCCCCACCTGGGAAGGAATTGTCTGTCTAATCCAACACAGAATGAGAGTTCATGGACATGACATGTAAAGAATTATGAAAAGAGCTATTATTTCCCTTTGAGTTTTTTCAGACGTACCAAACAGATCTGCCAGCATTAGCAGAATTATCTTCAAACATGAAGTGAAAAAAAAGGGTAATGTAAAGAAACATATTTATCTTATTCATTGGTGCCAGAATACCCATCACTCTCTTTGGTGGGCAATTTGTCTACTAAAAGCATACTGTCTTGAAGGAAAATGAACAGGGTTGACGCTGGGCTTTTAAATACTCGTGTTTCCCACAAACCCATGAAAAAATAAAAATCATATTTTGTGGAAAATATATAGGAGGAAGTGATGCGGATCTAGTTTTTCTCTCTTTTCCATTAGCACTATGCTAACTATATGTCACACTCCAGTCTGGGTGAGTGTTCACTGATTGAACCCACTGACAGAATACTGATGCTTTGGGCAAGGGGTTGGGGATAGATAGAGCTGGAAGACAATGAGCAAAGAATCCCGAGAGAAAGAAAAAAGACAGAGCAAAATCAGATTGCATCACCTGGGATAATTACATGTAGCTCTTTTACATTATAATCTACTAGAGGCCCAATGCATGAAGATTCCTGCAAGAAGGGGCCTTCCTTCCCCTGGCTGCCGGCACCGCCTTTGCTGCAGCCAGAGCCATGTTTCCGATTTCCCATGCTGCCCAGAGGCTCACAGTGGCTTGGGCTGTGCAGAACACAAGAATTCCCATCCCAACCCTGGCCTCTCAGCGCCTGTGTATGCAAATTAACTCACCATCTTTGTTGGGTTAATGTACATACCCACTCCTGATTAGCTGGTAGGCATTGTAAAGATACAATCAATTTGCATCTTACTTTTTATTAGTGTAGATTAGTGCAGATAATATACATGAAGCACGATCACTGCTTACTTGCCAATAGAGCTAAAGTTAGATACATCAAAGTAAGGCCAATTCTATATTCTTTTAAGTAACTTCAGGAAAGCCAGACCTCAAAAACTAACAACACACACACACACACACACACACACACACACACACACACGAAAGTAAGAAATGAAAAAATAAAATAAGAAATAAAATAAAATAAAAGCAATCCAGTATACTAATTTATCTGTTTATAAATCTAGGTTAAAATTATTATGAATGGGCCGAAACCAGTTTGGCTCAGTGGTAGAGCGTCGGTCTGTGGACTGAAAGGTCCCAGGTTCGATTCCAGTCAAGGGCATGTACATTGGTTGCGGGCACATCCCCGGTAGGGGGTGTGCAAGAGGCAGCTGGTTGATGTTTCTCTCTCATCGACGTTTCTAGCTCTCTATCCCTCTCTCCTCCTCTCTGTAAAAATTCAATAAAATATATTTATAAAAAAAATATTATGAATGGGTTCTACCCTACCCCTTCTCCCTTCCCACTCCCTTTGGCAAACAGCACTAAGGTGTATTAAAGGTGTTGAGCAAAGCATTAGGGCTGCAGTGAAAAAGGTACCCCAGTGATCACAGTTTTGAATAGAAAACGGACAAGCAACACAGTGTTACAACAGTGTGGTATTTTCTATGGGAGAGGTATCAGAAGGCATGCCACAGTTCTCTGAACTTATTCTGAACTTATTCTTAGGATTTTACATCCTTCTCCTCCATATTTCTTTACTCAAGAAAAATGGGGTATAAAATCAATGCATACATGGAATTTTAAATTTATACATTTACATTTCATATAACTGAAAGCCAGATTAAGCAAATCCACAGACACAGGAAGACTATCAGTGGTTGCCAAGGGAAGAGAGGAGAGAAAAATGGGTATAAGGTGTTCTTCTGGGTGATGGAAACTTTTAAAACTAAAGAGCCACATTGAGAATGCACCAATTGCCAATGAATTGTACAGTTAAAATGGTTAAGTGTATGTGACCTTCACCTAAAATTTTAAAAATAAACTTTTGAGGAAACTCCATACTATTTTGCCATAATGGCTGTACCAGTCTGCATTCCCACCAGCAGTTTTCACAAAAAGTTAAATATGGAACTGCCATTTGACCCAGTGATCCCACTTCTAGGAATATATCCCAAGAACCCCGAAATACCAATCAGAAAGAATATATACATCTCTATATTCATAGGAGTGCAATGTATAATAGCTAAGATTTGGAAACAGCCCACTGCACATAAGTAGATGAGTGGATAAAAAAAGCTGTGGTACATTTATACTATGGAATACTCTTCAGCAGTAAAAAAAAAAAAAAAAAAAGAAGAAGAATCTCTTCCCCTTTGAGACAGCATGGATGGACCTGGAGAGTATTATGTTAAGTGAAATAAGCCAGTCTGAGAAAAACAAGTATTACATGACCTCACTCATGTGTGAAATCTAATGAACAAAACAAACTGGTGAACAAAAATAGATCCAGGTATACAGAAGCATGGAACAGACTGTCAAATCTCAGAGGGCAGGCAAGGAAGGGTGGGTGGGTGGGAAGAGATCAACCTAAAAATGTGTATGCCTATTTATGTAAAACCCATGGACACAGACAATAGGGTACTGAGGAGTGGAGCAGAGGCCGGGCCAGCAAAGAGGGGTCAATGGGTGGGGGGTGGGAAGGGGACATATGTAATAGTTTCAACAATAAAGATTAAACAATAATAATAAACTTTTGAAATGCTACTTTATTTGAAATTTTGTTTCACTGTTGCAAATTATCATTTTGTAGCATCACAAAAATTTAAAGAATTAATCAGCCTCTTTCTTCTCTCTGTTTTTCTTCCTTTTTCCCTATATGAGAAAATTGTGTGATCCTCTGGGAAAAAAAATCTGAGAACTTTTTTTATATAATTGAAAAACTATAGAAAAGATCATGTCTTTGAGATACTTTTTAAAGTTCTTAAGGGCGTAATAGTACAGTAGTATAACAGGAGGTACTATGATTGCATATGCCAGTCTTCTCAAAAATGTCTTTTTCTATGAATTTTTAATGATGCAAGTAATTTTTCAAGATCATTGAGAAAGCAAGAAGTTATTCAGACATTAAATTTGTTCACAATTTCTTGGCAAGTTTGCAAGAAAAGAAACAATTGGAACTCCGGGGCGAGGGGGACTGGTGTACTGAAGAAATGATTAGAAGTACTATATAATTAGCGGCAGGTATAGCGGATTCATTTTTTAACCTGGCAGAAATATCTCGGTGTTCTTGAGCATAGAATGGGACTTAGAATTAATCATTTTTTATTGCAATTGTGGTTAACAATACATGCATATATTTTTAAAGTGTCCACATCTATAGAACACATTTTCTAATTATTTGAACATATTAGTATCCTAATATCTACTCAGCATTTATCATTTTACAATGGAGGCTAGGGGGAGGGCATTAAGAAACACACACTTGTCAATATTTGCAATCCAGAATGAGAGATTCCTTAAAAAAAAACACAAAAAAAAACACTGACAATATCCCTGGCCAGGTGGCTCAGTTGCTTGGAGTGTCATCCTACACACCAAAAGGTTGTGGGTTTGACCCCTGATCAGGGCACATACCTAGATTGCTGGTTCAATCCCCAGTCAGGTCACCTACAGAAGGCAACCAATCTATGTTTCTCTCTCCTTTCCTCTCTAAAAATCAATTAAGAAAACAAAAAACACAGCATTCTTCTGGTGAGGAATAATAAAAACAACCACCTTGAAATAAACAATAAATTACACCAATTCTCTTCATGTTAAACTAAAATATGGAAACAAAAGGGAACAGAAAACTAGCGTGCAAAATGAACATATGTATTAAAAAGCATTTTAATCCCTGGAGATGCAGAGGGCCATTAATCATCCATGGGCCATGCAGAAAGGGGAGTCACAGAGTTTAATATTCAAAGTATCTTTTAAACATTATTCAGGAGAGTATGAACTTGGGGCAATTAACTTCAAGAATTTCTTCCCATCGGCAAAGTCATGTCTAAGCTGGAGATAGATGTGGGGCCTGCTCCCTTTCCTTTAGCAACGCCTTCTGCACTGCATTTGGTGTCCACCCGCAATGACCCAAAGCCATGTGATTTATCCCTATCTCCTTGCCTTGATCTCAAGCAATCTTTATTGCTTATTTTTCTATGCACATCCACCTGCAGAGAGAAAATGCTTTTGTCACACGGACTTTGGTATTCTGCCCTTGAGATCTTACTTCTTACTGTACATGAATCACTTAGTATTCTATATGATTTGACTCCCCATGTGGAGAGAGAATGCTCCACCATGGTCCCTAGGAGTATGCCACTCTATGTAACTGTTTCATTTCAAACTGGAGCTTGGAGTTGATACCTCAGTGTACCCAGGAGAAAAGATTAAATCCAGTCTTGTCTGAAACTACAAGTGTGAGATCCAGGCTCTAGATGCCAGTTTATTTGCTAAGAGAATGACCACTGTCTCATGCATTGTGAGGGTGACAGTTAAAGGCTTATCCCACGTGAACAACATACAGCTCTCAATATTGCTGAGAGACTGCATGGGGAGGTACACCTTCCTCAAGCTTTAACTGCTGAGTGCATTATGGTAATGATTATAACAAGGCAGTGGAACATTAATTCAGAATGTAATATTAGCAAATATGTAAGAGAGATTAAAATCATAAAATTAAGAAGAGAAATCTGCTCAAGTGAAATTTCAGGGTAAGTTAAGTTCACTTTAAATCTTGGAAGTATAAGGAAGGTGTACCAGTAGGATACTAGCAGTGCAGGAAAGTAGGTTGTAGGGGTTGAGGGCTCAGTGAGTTAAACAAACACAACATAGGGAACATAGGGATAGTAGAAGTGGCCTAACTTATAAACTCAGCCATCATAAATTTATATATTGTCACTGACTATGTCATTAAAACTATCCTAATTTTTTTTTATGTAAGGTATTAATTTGGGTCTGGGGTATAATATAAATTCTGAAAATGAAGTGAATGGCTTTAGGTAACAGATGTTGTCTGATTTTTAAAAATATTATTTGAGCCAAGTCATATTAAGGAATTACAGATATTCAATCAAGGACTTATTAAAATTTGGACATTGAAAATTTTGGGTAAGTTGAAGAGGGAGAAATCATGTACCTGTGTACAAAAAGGAAGGTTTTCTTTTTTTAAAATATAATTATATTACAGGCCTGGTGCATGAAATTTGTGCATGGGGGGGGGGGGGGGCAGTCCCTGCACCCTCTCCAATCTAGGACCCCTCGGGGGATGTCCGACTGCCAGTTTAGGCCAGATCACAGGGATTGGGCCTAAACTGGCAATTGGACATCCCTCTCACAAACCTGGACTGCTGGCTCCTAATCGCTCACCTGCCTGCCTGCCTGGTCACCCCTTACTGCCCGCATCTGCTGGCCTGATCACCCCTAACTGCAACACCCTGCTGGCCTGGTTTCCCCCAACTGCCCCCCATCACACTGGCCTCGTCACCTAGTTGCCCCTAACTGCTCCCCCACCAGCCTAGTCACCCCTCACTGCCCCCAACTGCCAGCCTAATTGCCCACAACTGCCTTCCCCCCACCTGCCTGGTCATCCCCAACTGACCGCCAGCCTGGTTGGTCCTAACTTCCCCCCTGCCAGCCTGGTCACCTTTTACTGCCCCCCTACCAGCCTGGTCACCCGCAACTGCCCTCCCTGATGGCCTGGTCACCCCAATTTCCTTCCTGCTGGTCTGGTTGCCCCTCACACCTCCCCGCAGCCTGCTGTTCAGTCATTTGGTCATCTCTCACTAACCGCCCTGCTGGCCCGGTCATAGTCAGCCATCTCTTGAGGGTGTGAGGGTCAATTTGCATACCTCTTGTTATATAGGATTGTCACATTAAATGGACACAACACATTCATTGATAGGAGATTTAAACAAACACTATTAGATATTATATTTCCTATGTAAATATTAGAGATTTATTTCTTTAGAAAATTAAAAGCAAATGAGAACATTTTCTATGCACTAAGTATTTTAAGCCAAAAAACTGGATATGAGAAACACAAGCAATAAAATAGTATGTTCATTTCTAACTTCAATATCCCCAGAAAATACTACACATTTTTTACACTTATTACTCTTAAATGAATTATAAATCAGTTGATGTAAGTTAAAAATGCCTTCACCTACATATTTATAAACACATTAAAATAATCTAAATCACACTTTTCAATACTGGTTTTTCATTGAACCTGAATTCAGAAGCATTAGGAATTCACTCATTTTCTGTTATTTCCTTTTTTCAAACCTCTTATGCACATTGATTATAAACAAATATTTTTAAATGTAGAGAAGGAAACAATTTTTTATATAGATCACAGATTTGGGTAGATTTTATAAAAATGTTTATTGAAATAAACAGATATGCAAACATCAAGAATAACTCCTCATCCTCTTTATCAATCATCCAATTTATACTGTCAATTATGGTGACCAGATCAAATACTCTTACCACCTTAGTCATTTTTCATTTGTCTGTAAAAGGCACAGGGGAAAATACCATAAGGAACCAACACTACTGTATGTCACATTTCCTGTTTGTATATTTAATGATGTTAATATTTCAGTAGTTGTGGTATTAGGGTCAAACTGAAAATTTTATATATCAATTATGAAGATTGAGACTGACAGAGAGAAAGAAAAAGAGAAAAGGGGTAGAGGGAGAGAGAGGAGGTAGGGGGAGAAAGATAGATAGATGAGAGAGAGAGAGAGAGAGAGAGAGAGAGAGAGAGAGAGAGAGAGAGAGAGAGAGAGAGAGAGAGAAATTCCCTTTTTAAGAATTGACATTAAGCAAGAAAACAGTACATTAGTCCTACAACCATAGTAAATCATAGGAAGCACAGGGACTAAATTCTACCAACAACCAGATGTGGTATGAGGACTTGAACCCCAGATGGGATCATATGGGATTGCAGCACAGGTTAACACTTTGATTTTAGCCTCAGGAGACTGAGAAGAGAACCCTGCTAACTCATTCCTGGATTCTGTCCTACAGAACTCAGAAAAGTGAACAGCTTTCATTTTGGTGCTAACCTAGAAGAATCTACCCTTAGAAGTGAGTCAAAAATCTCCCATCTAAGATCACTTTCTATGCCTCATAAGCAAAAGGAAAATATGAATAGCATAAAATGTATTATATGGAATCTGGTATCTAAGAATATTTACTTCTTATGAAGATATCTTTGCATTTCCATTTATATTTATTTTATGTTTCTGTTTAAAAATGTGGTGTATGTGTATGTGTGTGTGTGTGTGTGTCTACACGTTATCCTTCATTTATAATTTTATTATATTTTCCAATGCAACTTATAAGTTAATGAGGCTCCAAACTGCCAATTATTAATATAGAGCCAAATTTTTTAAGACTGTAGGAGTTTCAAATTAACAAAAATAGCATCTAGATTAGGCATGAACAAGTCTTTCCAGTAACATTACATTTAAAAATATTATAATGATATTTAAATATTATTGTAATATTACATTAAATGTTATTTTTACCTTTGTTTGGCCAGACAATAGGGGTCACTAAGATAAAAAGATGGTTTAGCCGAAACTGGTTTGGCTCAGTGGTAGTGGTCGGTTTGAGGACTGAAAGGTCCCAGGTTCGATTCCGGTCAAGGGCATGTACATTGGTTGCAGGCACATCCCTGGTAAGGGGTGTGCAAGAGGCAGCTGGTCAATGTTTCTCTCTCATCGACGTTTCTAGTTCTCTATCCCTCTCTCTTCCTCTCTGTAAAAAATCAACAAAATATATTTTTTTAAAAAAGATGTTTAGACTAGAATGTCAACATCACATCTCTCTACCAATAGCATTTTTGCTGAATATGATTTTCAGTCAGATGAAAACTGAATGTGACAATTTAATTTTCTTTATCCTTTGCATCTCTGTGTCTCTTTTCACAGAAGCCAACAAATAGTTTCAGTTTGCCTTTTCTATTTCTCTCTTTTTCTTTCTAAATATACAAAATTTGTCTCTCATTTTTTTTCTTCGTAACTGCAAAAGTTATAATCCCGTAGCAGACCTCACTGAAGAAAAGAAAGAACTTCACTGAGATTTCCTCTAAGAACTTCCAAAATTAACAATCATTTTTTTAGAGTCGATTTATTATAAAAATATATCTTCTCTGTCAGACCGGTAATTCATACTTATAAAATTTTGTTTTAAATGAATAAGTGAATAATAATGATTAAATTTTATTGAGTACTTACTATAGTTTTATACACGCTAACTACTTTAATCCTCATAATGATTCAGAGTACTATTATTACTATTATTTTATAGCATACTGAAGTTCCCAGTGGACCCCCAATTAAATTGGTATGGCAGAAATATATAACCATCAGTTAACTTTTATCCCAAGCGTTTATGCACTAATATATAAATGGATTAATATATTCTAAAATTACAATTTCAATTGGCTTGTTCTAAAAAGATTTCTACTTCTCATATTTTGCAATTCCAGAAAAGTTATGTAGACATTCTACCACCTTTTAATTTATACTACATAGGAATTTGCCTGGGTTATTTTCTCACTTCAGACAATTTTAAGAATAAAGTTAAAATTAACCATTTCCTATTGGAAATTTTTCTTTAATGAGAGGTAAAAGCACTATGATGGTTCAGTGTTTTTCCTGCCCCTTCCAAGTCTTGAATTTCCCTTCATCTCCTTAGTCCTTTCCTATATTTAATTCAATTCAAATCCTTTCATATGGCATTGCAATTATTACTTTATGATCTTTGCTCTAAAAATGACTTTGTCTTATACAAGAAGATGAAAAAGGAAGAAAATGTACAGTCATTCAGTAGATGGACACTGTATCATTCCAGAAATCAGTGTATTAAAAGTCCCTGAAGGCTCATTACCGTATCAGACTATACTGGCTCCAGGCCTGCCATTGTGCATTTTGGTTCAATAATGATTATGCACATGTAATTGATTGGGACTATATCAGATTCATAATTCACATTGTAAGTGGGTAAAATACAATAAATGTATACAAATAGACTATAATTACAACCCACTTCAATACAATGGATTTGATAAACTTCTTTATAAGTTATATATATTTTAACAAGCTTATGAATGACTCTGCCCCCAATTTTATCAAAGAAAAAAACAACTGGAGGCAGAACAGTTAATGTGGCACCAACTCCTTTGGAAATAAATGAGGACTTGTATGTCACATTTTTTCATCTCACCTTACAATAATGGTTGACCTCAGGATGGCTTAAAAAAAAACTCTCCTAAAAGACTCCTGGTTGTAGAATAGCAATCATCTGATGCGATAGTATTTATTGAAATACAATGTGGCGAGCACATCCATTCCTTGAAATAACATAGTCATCAACTTTGCAGACTTAAAAATCTCTTTCTGTTTTTCAATAATTTTCTACAAATGTTATATATTTATTATTTGCTCATGGATTAGGAATTTATATGAACTATACTATAAAGAGGTAATATGCAAATTAATTCTCACACCATCACAAGATGGCTTCGACCACAGTGGATACAGGGTTCCAGTAACAAGAGATCAGCAGGGACCTCAGGCTGCATGGCACCTGGCTGCGGCGGGGGTACCTGAGGCTGGAACCCCTGCCTGGCGGGGCTTGACAGGGGACCTCAAGGTATACCCCTGCCCCAAAGCCTGGCCAGGGCACCTCAGGCTATGCTACCCACCCTGGCACCAGACCTAGGGAACTTATGCTGTGGCACCACCTAGCAGGGTTTGATGGGGGACCTGAGGCTGTGCCCCGCCCCTGGTGCTGGGCCAGGGGACCTGAGGCTGCACCTTCTGTCTGGCTGGGCTTGATAGGTGTGGGGTTGGCCAGGTCTGGATCTCACCCAATGTAGGTGGGGCTGACCGGATCTGGGTCTCTCATGATTTTGAGACACATGTGGGCGGGCTCTGAGTCCTGCGGCATGCCCCAGGACCTAACAGGAGGAAGATTTTCACATACATTTTACTAATTTTCTTTCATTTCTGACACTTCTATTATAGAGAAAAGGCAAATAGCAATATTAAAATATTTCCTCTAATTAATTCCCTTTTAATGTGCATGAATTTTGTGCACCAGACCACTAGTAATTCATAAAACATTAACTACTTTATTAATTCTTTTAAACAGCAATTGAAGTTGTTTTTCTTAATTGCCAGTGAGCCAAAATATACTGGCAAGTACTAAATTAATTTTCCCTTTTTACATATGAAAACAAATTTTCTTTGGTTAAAATATAAGAAAACTTAATTTTAATAAGGGGTAAGAGTAATAAATTACCAGAGGGCCCCCATTATGAAACCTGTGGGTAATTACATCTTAAAATATGTGTCTGATATCAAAATTTAGACTTTTGGGGGTAGAAGTATAATGTGTGTTTTTCATGTGTCCTTATAGTAAACTCACTTTTTTAAGAGGTAGATATATATATACATTTATATATAAAATATAAACACACATATGAACATATAATGTATAAATACATTTATATAATAGCAGTTAATAACATAGTAATAACTTTTCTCCATAGAATAACTTAAACAGCAATATGCTTGTTTCATTTTTGCTAACTCAATGTCAACTGTTTATGAGTCTTAATTTTAGCTGCAAAATCCCTTTTGCCAAATAATGTAACATAATAATAGAAGTGACATCCTATCACATTCATAGATTCCCCCACACTCAATGAGATTCTATACCAGGTTGTCTACACCAGGGGGATATAATATTGTGGGCCATTTTGAAATTCTGCTTACCACACAGGTAGACAAGAAATGCTATTATTATGTGTAACAATTACAAACAGCACAATATTGTATATATAGGCACAATTAATGGATTAAAATAGTTCTGATATTTTCTGATATTATGATTTATTACATTCTGGAAATATATGTTTTATTATTATATAAATATTCATGTATTTTAATTTTAAATCATTGACCATGACATCTATTCTATTTAGTAAGTTCTCTGTTGATATAAACAGGTCCTCTTTTTATTCTTTCAGAAAAACTTGAATGGAAGACTTCTTAATGCAAAACATCTCTTTCTCCAAGGATATTGTAAGGGGCTAAATTAATAGTAATTCACATATAGTTATACTGATTTTTCCCCCTAAAGATAAGATGTGATAGTCTTTTTCTTGTATGTGGCAGAAGGCAGGAATTAGTTGAAAAGGTGTCAGAAGAGAGGAATCAGAGAAAGAAGATATTACTCTATTTATGACTAAAAATATTTTATTATGAACACATAATAATCAAATGCAGATATAAAAATGTTACCCTAACCCTAGCCGGTTCCGTTTGGCTCAGAGGATAGAGCATTGGCCTGCGGTCTGAAAGGTCCCGGGTTTGATTCGTGTCAAGGGCACATGCCTGGGTTGCAAACTGGATTCCCAGTAGCCAATCAATGATTCTCATCATTGATTCATTCTCTCTCTCTCTCTTTCTCTCTCAACTTCCTCTCTGAAATAAATAAAAAAATAAATGCTACCTTAAGTAAAATTATACATTATTGTTATTTTTTCAAAATACAACTAAAATCCAGAGAGAATCAAGTATGCACTTTAATCTAAATGCCATTTTAGTTGTACTCCAAAAACTGAAGATGATAAATGGGATTAACAGAAATGTTAAAAATGATACATTTTCTGGTCAGTTAAATTGTTTTCTGACACACTATCCTTAGTCTTTTTCTATTAAAAAACAAACAACAACAACAACAACAACAAAAAACCAAGCCAATGACTTTAATTGTGTCTGTAATGGGGTAAGTCTCACTTCAGCTTGCTGATGCACAGCTCACATGCTGTGTTTTTCTAGTCCCTCCCCTGACCCAGTGTCTGCCACAAAGGAGGAAGTCAGAGTGAAAGCAGGGAGAAAATACTGATGATGTTTGTAATGCTGTGGGCAAAATCATATTGCTTTCCCTGCTAACCCACATATCCCTTCATAAGGGCACATTTAGCCCAATTAAAGGAAATATTTCTTTGCTTTTTTGGATTTTATCATTTTTATTTTGTGGTTATATGATTGTGGTTATATGCGGTTATATAAATGTGGTTATATATATTTATTGACTTTTTATTTGTTTACTGATTCCTACCATCTTTTCTTTGATCTTTGGGGGGGTTTTTTGGGGTGAGAAAATGATATGTCATCATACCATAAAGTATAACCACAATTTAAAAATAGCTATTGCTCTTTATAACCATTACTGAACGGGCAAAATAGTTCTTGGATATTCACTCACTTTCCTTTCTCTCTCTATATATAAATTCCTTCTGTTTGACATATGTATGTGTATACAGATTATACCTAAGAAGATACATGCTAAATAATTATAAATTTTGACAACAAAAATGGAATATGTAAATCAGTCACAGGATAATGGCATGAAGTACATTATGGTTTTATTTATAATTTTAAGAAATATTTATTGAGTGATAAATATGGTACTATAAAAAGCAATAGGGATAAAGTCATAAACAAGACCCATTCCCTGTCCATAAAGACTTAAAGCATTCCAGTAGAGAATATAGTCAAGTTAAACTTGAATATGAACATGAAATCCTCGGTAATAATTCCCAGTTCAAGGGTAAGTTCTTACAACATGGAAACACACCGGAGGCAATTTCATCTTAAGGGAAAGTCAGAGATAGCCTTCTAGATTAAATGAGTAAGAACTGATATCTATGATGTTTGAGACCTTTCAAAAATATTTTAAAAATTACAATTATCATTAGCATATATCCTCAGTTTAAATTGCAAATGTAAAAAGAACTTAAGCAGATGATTTTCTTCCCATGTATTAAAATAACTTTTCTTGTTGGCAGTTATATTCAAGATATTTAAGTGTATATATTTTTACACTTTGATTCTCCAGATTACTGGGTTAAAGTAGAGCGGCTAGTCACATACTGTGAAGTCACCACACTCAAGCACTTGAACTGTGTAAAAACTGTGAAAAAAACACACAATTGGTGAATAGTTACGGGTCAGGAAAGGGTAAAGGCCTTGAGGCTGTTCTGTTAGTCTTCAAATCTTTGAGGGTGGCAGTGTCTTTGATCTGTCTGCCTTTTAAACAAGGAAACCTGGAAATATCAGGAATGGTCATTTGATCTGTTTCTCATGGGGCAGGTAGTCCTGTAGCTGCCACCCTCATACATGCTGTGCTCACTATACTGGCTAACCCCGCACTTTTATGCTGGAGAAAAGCCAGGCTTCCAGTCACATAGACAGTTGAAGAAAGGGCTAATGAATAAGGTTGGTGACTGGAGTGGCAACCAGGCTGCAGGATCTAACTGTGACCTCTGCACAGGGGCAGGTGGAGCAGCTAAATGTGCAGAAGCATTCATAGTGCAAGAATGAGAGGCTTCTACTGCTAAGAGGGAGTGCGTCTACAAGGAAGACACCAGACTATCCAGAGTTAAATGGCAAGACTTAGCCCTAATGTGCAATGAATGGTGAACATAGAGTGAGGCACAAGCAGAGGCTAAAGCTCAGGTGACTGGCCATGAGGCAGAAGGATGCATGGAATATTCTAATGAAAACTGGAAAGTGGAGCATATCATAGAGGAAAGAGCTAGAAGCCTAGGGAATTTCAGTAGTGAACAATCCTCCTGGTAGAACCTGTGAGAAACCTACATTCATTACTCAAAGGTCTTGCTAGACAAAGAGAGAGAGTAACTGTAAAAAATTACAATTATCATTAGCATATATCCTTGGTTTAAATTCCAAATGTAAAAAGAACTTAAGCAGATGGTTTACTTCCAATGTATTAAAATAACTCCTCCTGTTGGCAGGTATATTCAAGGTATTTGATTCTCCAGATTACTTGATTAAAGTAATCTTGAACACTTTAAGATTACTTGACAGTTGTAATCTGTCAACTGTCAAGATTGCAACTGTCAAGATTACTTGTAGATGCAGATCTCAGCATATACCTCATAGCAACATTTACATCCATTTAACCATTCATTTATTTTCTCACGGATTTAGGTTGACTCCTCATTTTCAAACTGTAGCATCGGGTACTCCCTATACAAAGATGGCTAAGAAGCAGGTCTTGACCTGTGAGCACACTCTAGGGAGGGAAAAAGATATGTGAACAAAACAGAGGTTCTGTCTTAAGTATTTTTAAACTCTATAACTGTATTATTAAACTAGTGCCCTGGTGCACAGATTTGTGCCCATTGACAGGTGGCCAGCAGGGCAGGACTGGGCATTATAGGCCAGACACGCCCTGGAAACAACCTCCTTCAGTCCCTCACCAGCCTGCCACACCTGGGGAAGCACCATGGCTCAAAGGGCATCTGAGGAGTGAGCAGGTTCCTTTTGGCAGGTGGGGTCCCTCAGCCTGACCTGTGGGGATCAGGCTCTCTGACCTCGCCCAAAGGGTTCCAGATTGCAAGAGGGCAGTTCTCAGGTGATGCACCCAGTAATCAGGCTCCCGCCTCTCTGGTTCTGGGGTGCATCACCTGAGAACCGTCACTGCCAAGTTTCTGCAGATCAGCAGCTCTTGCACTGAGCTTCTGCCCCCTGATGGTCACTGTGCATCATAGCTACTGGTCAGAGCATCTGTCCCCTGGTGGTCATTGCACGTCATAGCTACTGGTCAAATGGCTGGATGGTCACTTAGCCTTTTATATATATAGATGACTGATATCCTGTTAAATAAAGGAGTATCTCAGTACAATTATTGCTGAACCTTATTGTAAACAGGTTTTCTCAGGAAGGACAAGATGAAGTACATCAATGTAAATACTTTTTAAAAAAATATATATTTTATTGATTTTTTACAGAGAGGAAGGGAGAGAGATAGAGAGCTTGAAACGTCGATAAGAGAGAAACATCGACCAGCTGCCTCCTGCACACCCCCTACCGGGGATGTGCCCACAACCAAGGTACATGCCCTTGAACGGAATCGAACCCGGGACCTTTCAGTCCACATTCCGACGCTCTACCACTGAGCCAAACCAGTTTCGACCAATGTAAATACTTTTATACAAGCTGAAAATATGAGCTTGCATAGAAAATTGCATGCCTTATTATTCACAAGGTACCCTTTTTATCACATCACAGAAAAGAGTTGAATATATGGACAAAGACCAGCATCTCAACTTTGTTACCCAATAAAATCTATTTGAAAACTACTGATACTGAACTTCACCATCAGGCTCATCTAAAAAGCTCTGTACTGGTTTACTTCTAAGGAAAAATATTTGGCGAAGGCCAAGTCATCCTGCTGGGAGGAATTGGGACAACAGGCATCCTTGGCAGGCTGCACAATAATGAATTGGTTCCTAAGGAAATGAAATTGTTACTGTTCGTTTTTGTCATTTACAATTGATTCATGTTCTGCATCTGGCATTTTAATCTTAGCATTTGAGAGCCATTCCATCTTTCTTGGGGACATGGGGATTAGTCAAAGACAGTTAAAGACGACAAGTATTGAGCGCAGCATCATTAAGAGGAGTCTGATTAGAGAAGTTTCTTTCCAGACCTTTGGAATTGTTATTTGACAATAGCCTGTATGGTATGTGAAAGGCATTTGGTTAGCTGGAAAAGTAAGAGAATATGAAAAGAATGCCATTTTAAATCCTTTAATTATGAACATAATCATATGTGCTCATGCATTATCTATTGAAAGTGTAGTACAGAGTAATGTTTCACTAATAATATTTCCAAATGTTATAGGTGCTTTTCTTAATTTTAAAATTCTCATCATTTTGTGTTTGAAATGATTTATTGGAATTATTTGTTTGAATTTCTCTTACCAATTGCTATCTTATTTTCTTATCATGGACATGAAAAAAAATTCCAAACAAGCTTTTGTTTCAACCTGAATCTATTGAACGTGTCTTCCCATGTGTTCTCTGTGCAAATAGTAAAACTAAAAAATAATAACTATTAAAAATAAATAAAATAATCATTTTCAAAACTTTGAACATTTACTAGTTTTCTGAATGGGTTAAATGCTATTTTTTCAACCTTGGGCAAAATAAGTGAGCCTGAAGAGTTCTAATGTTCAAATGAAATGATGTAATTGGGTGTTAAATAATGAAAGAGAAACCTTTTTGCAGATTTTCACACAGAGAGGATCCAGGCTTAAAGTGATTCCCAGTGATGGTGAGAATAACAAGGCTACCTACTCCTCAGGCACAGAACCCCTCATGGGCCACCTGCAGACTGTGTTAAGTGAACAATAAGAATTTGTATAGTTTTTATTTATTAATTTTTTGAGGGTGAGAGAGGGAGAGGGGGAGAGAGTAAGAGATACTCTGACCAACTGGGCCCTAAATGACAGAAATTTTAGAAAAATGGCCACAGAAACACTCATGAGGGGAAGCAGCCCAGTGTTTTTGAATAGACTCCCGATGTGATCCATCCCTATCCCTATCTCAAGCCACATTGCAGCCTTTAATTTTCATTTCCCCCAAAATGAAGAAACGCATCGGCTTAACTGTGAAAGCTGTCATTGCGACACAATTTAAAGTGGATGATGATTCAAATCCTCTCATGTAATAAAAGGGGATTAGAATATGCAGTCTCTAAAGTCCCTTGGAACTCTAAAATATGAATCATTGTGGTACACTATGATATTGTATAGGGGTTCTCAAAGATGCCCTAACTGCTCTATACATATTGCTTTTTCTTTTCCCTCCTATCCTTTCTACATAGACTTTGTGGTTCTTTAAGGTAGATCTGCACCATCGTTTTGAATAACATGTAGGATGGGTAAAAATGAATAGAGAATATTCAGTAATTTATTTTAGGATCTGCAGTAATTTATATACTAGAAATTAAAAAATCTAATGGTGACAAATATACATAAATTAGGGGCTCAGTGCACAAATCCATGCAACTGAAAGGAACTTTGGGCCCTGAGGCTGCAGTGGGCACAGGGGCAGGTCTCAGCCCAACCTCCACACCTCTGCCTGACTCCTCCTGCCATGGCCCCCATTCCCTTGTCTGTTGGCAACCCTCTCTCTCACCATCGCTGTTCCCAAGCGCTCACAGCCACAGCACTGGCCCCACTTGCTCTGGCTGACAGCCCAGAGTGGTTTGGGCTGCACCAGCACTGGGTGCAAGCAGCAGTGGGTGTGAGCAGCAGCTCTGGCATTGGCAGCGGGTGTGAGCTGAGCTGGCCCTGGCAGCAGGTGCAAATGCCAGGTGGGACCACAGCATGCAGGAGCAAAGCATTTTCAGTAACCACCAGAGGCTCGGCCTGATAACAGCAACCAGCGTCCCACCTTGGTGCTCCACCATCCCACCACAGCCAATGCCCACCAAGTTCTGCATTGTGTCACCTGATGTTGACACCCACCATGTTCCATGCACACCCCACCCCCCCTTCTCCCGGTGGTAGCGCACATCATAGTAACTGGTTGTTCGGTTGTCCCTTGGTTTGGTTTATTTGCATAGTAGCCTTTTGTTATATAAGATAAGATGGATCCAAAGCACAATTTTTTTAAGCAATAGTTTGGATCTTTATGTTTATTTCCTTTCTAATTTCAGGGCCAGAACTACAAATGAATGATTTCTCCTTGATCTTCCTCCTTTTGCACCCCTGTGCTGGCCCTGGAACATGTATTCTATCTTCACCCCTGTTCAGGCTTCTCTCAGCCACACTTTGACTGTAAAACCTGACTGCCCAATATCTGACCAAACACTTCACAAGGTGCCAGTAAGCTAGCCACGTAAACTGTGTTATTACCAAGGGCCTATATCTGGGTAACAGCTATAAGTGTGTATTGTATTTCAATGATAGATATTTACATATAAACTCTTTAACACTGAAAAAAAGTTCAGCCCACCTAAAAGGAAAAATATTTTGAAGATCTCTAAATAAGGATAACTGTGGCTAAACTAAATCCCTACAAATTACAAGTTAAGATGCTGACATCTTTAGTTTAGTGAATATTTCAGTTAATTCGTTTAATAAACATCCATACAGGCCTATGTTATGTCAAAAAATGCCTCAGTGCTGAAGATATTGCCTTGAACAAAATAGGCAAAAATCTTGATTTTTATGGAACTAAAAATCTAGTAAAGGTAATAGACAGTAAATAAGATATATATTAACTGATAACAAACTGTTATACTACTAGATAGCATACTATATATAAACTACATATGTTGGACAATAAGTGGGAGATAAATTAGGGCACTTGTATATTGTACAAGCAATGTTTAAAAGTAAAAATAATAAACTCATTTAATTCTATTTTCCCCATGTAACACTGTTAGAAGCAGAGCAAGAAGAACATAATGTTGGCAATTTATCTTTAGATGTTTAAGAAACACATCCCATGCTTTGGAGACATTGATTAATTAATTCTATAGTTATTCAACACCTACTATCCATCAGGTTCTATGCTTGACTTGAATTATGGATACATGGGTGAATAACATACATCCTAACTCTCGAAGGAAACTCATACTGTTATACCTTTAAAAACCATTAATAAATCTCATTATGGTATTAACTTCAGCAACTAATTTGAAGGAAACTCATACTGTTATACCTTTAAAAACCATTAATAAATCTCATTATGGTATTAACTTCAGCAACTAATAAACATGGTGGTTTCAATACATGTTCACAAGTTCTTTGATGCTACTTCCTTCAAGAGGTGTACCTGAACTGCATTCAAATAGAGAGTGAATCAGATCTAGTAACTCACTTCTAATGAACAGAGCAAGGTGAATATGTGTGGTACCACTTCAGACAGTGGTACAAGATGAATGCCAGGTATGTGTGGTACAACAATCAGAGGCATGGGGCTTGCTGCTAGCCTTCTTGCTCTCTGTGAGATCACTTGCTCATTGAAAGCCAGCTGTCATGCTGTGAGGACACTCAAACCAAGATGAGAAACTGAGGCCTCCTACAGACAACCATGTGAGTGAGCCAACTTGGCTGTAGACCGTCCAGCCCCAGCCAGCTTCCACATGTCTCTGGCCCCTGCTGACAGTGAGACTGCTACCTTAAGAGAGGTCCTGAGTCAGGACCAACCAGCTAAGCTCCTCCAGGATACTTATTTTCAGAACCTCTGTAAACATAAGAAATGTTTTTGTTTTTAGCTGCACAATTTGGGGATAACTTGTTACACAGCAATAAATAACTACTGTCATTAAATTTTTGAAAAGTAGAGAAGGCAGAGGATTCCAGGAAATGCAATCAGTGTGCATGTTTGTGTGTGTATGTGAGTGTTGTGTGTGTATGTATGTAAGTGTGTGTATGTGTGTGTGTGTAAAGAGAGTCACATAAATACCAATCATAGATAAAAAGAGAGAGCAAAAGTATGCACGAGAGAAAGACAAAAACATGAAGAACCTCTGCAATATGCATTCATTTTCTTTTCAGATTTTCCCTTGACTTTACAATCATTATTTTGTAGCAATATATCCCAAAGTTGCCAAATTGTTACATAGATTCTAAAGGTATGTTTTGAAGAGCCACAAAACTATGTGGAAGTTAAAAGAAGCCCTGCATTAAGTACTGTTTTCAGGGGGGCCTCTGAAGAAGTGTCGATATCTTAAAGGGAAGGGAAATTGAGCAAATTAACAGGAATCCATTTATCAGTTTAACTTGGACAACGTGGTCAGCAGAGGGTGAACCACACTGGAAGCATTCACAGCACCTGGGAGGGAGAAGGGAACTGCACTTTTGAATGAGATAGTAACCTAGGAGGAGTAGTTACCTTGAGTAACTCCAGTGTTGGGGGTTAGAGGAGGGTGATGGAAAATAAAGGGCATAAAGAAAGGCCACCAACAAAACTGCAGTGATATTGCCATCATATGCCCTCACTCACACATTATGAGTGAACCAAGTGAGTACCCAAAACAGAGTAAGGCTATTTCATAAAAAGTTTTCAGAAGGGTCAGATATTTATCAAATTTTATGCTTAAAAGTCATTTATAACTAGAACAGGAAAATAAGCAGCATTCTAGTATGTTAAGTATTTTAGGAAAGTGATAAAGTAAACCCATTTCCAGTGAATCCAAATTACCTTGATGGTCTATTTGCTTTGGTAAACAGAAGTTACTAATTATCTGTTATACATTGCAAGAACCTGCTTTGCTTTAAAAAAAAAGAAGTATGCAATATTTAATTTCTAAACAAGATAGACTAATGGGGTTGAAAATTTGCTAGTCATCTATCATGAATATCAGAAAACACTTAAATTATTTTATCCTTATCAAAGAAAGGATACAAAGATGGAAACTATTCTTCAAATAAAATGAAGCCACATTAGAAAATTTAAAATACCCTTATATAACTTCTTCAATTTAAATATAGAAAGAATGGCTGAATCTGAAACCTCGTGTTTTCTGAGTGTCAAGAGAGAGAAGGGACACAGTAAGCCAGTGGTGAGAGGATGGAGTTAAAAGCATAACATTTTTTTCCTTGGGAATGTTCATTATAGTTTGTAATTGGTTAAATAAAAATAATATGTATATATTATATTATAAATGTAGATCAATCAATAAACCATTCAATGCCTCTGTTAAATCTAAAAAATCCTTTAGCTTTGCAAAAAATTGGAATAAGTGAGGGCATATTTTTGTATTTTCTTTTTGTTTCTTTAAGAATAAAGGCCTAACCTGTTATTTATGAATCTATTCAAAATTTCCAAAGCTTTGGAATTAAAAAGCATAGGTGTGTATGGAAACAGCTACTGAAAGAATAGCAAACAAAACTTGAAAGACTGAAATAGAAGCCGAGACCGGTTTGGCTCAATGGATAGAGTGTCGGCTTGCGGACTGAAGGGTCCCGGGTTTGATTCCGGTCAAGGGCATGTACCTTGGTTGTGGGCATACCCCCAGTGGGGGGTGTGCAAGAGGCAGCTGACTCTCTCTCATCGATGTTTCTAACTCTGTATCTCTCTCCCTTTCTCTCTGTACAAAATCAATAAAATATATATATTTTTTTTTAAAAAGACTGAAATAGAAAATGTTTTCCAGCTTCTATTTGATGGTTTTGCTGTTATAATCTGTCATAATGTGATATTTAAAAATATTTTTTTTCATTATAACATGTTTTAATTAAATCACAAAAGTGTAAATTAAACTCATATGATGAAGAGTGTGAAGCTTGTGGAAACTGGTTTGGTTCAGTGGATAGAGGCACAGACTAAAAGGTCCTAGGTTCGATTCTGGGCAAGGGCATGTACATTGGTTGCGGGCACATTCCCAGTGGGAGTGTGTACAAGAGGCAGCTGATCGATGTTTCTCTCTCATTGATGTTTCTAGCTCTTTATCCTTCTCCCTTCCTCTCTGTAAAAAATCAATAAAATATATATATTTTTAAAAAGAGTGTGAGGCTTTCCATTTCACATATTTACTATGACTTCTATTTTTTAAGTTTTCCAAAATATTATTGCATGAAATAAATTCCAAAGTATTTAATTTATCTGACTTTTGGCCAAAATCCCTCAGATATGGGTATCCTGAGAGATAGATGACACCTCGCTTTCCAGCTATGTAACTTCTGAGCCATTGACAATGCAGATTTGTATTTCTTAAGTAATAGTTCTGTCTAATTATTCTCCGTATATTTAAATAGCATATGTCTCCAAAGTGAGGACATGAAGACTGAAGAATGGAAATCCGAAGTGAATGACTCATTTTATCCTTTGCAGCCTCATTTCACTGCAGCCTGTTCCCTGTGCTGAGCCCCATGGTACTCAGACAAATTCACCTTTCAATCATCTGTGCGGTTAATGACACTGAGTAATAGCACATTAGCAAAGTGCCATTCCAGACAGCAGCCAGGCATGCCAAACAGATAATCTGACAATCGTTTCTGATTCATTTTCCACGAACAGAAACATTGTTCAGGCTTATTAACTAGCAAATCTGCATAAGGCATAGCATAGAGCACAGAACCTCCATTAAAAGTAGCAATCTATCTCATTAATGTAATTTACAAGGACATTTGGCCATTCTATTGTTGTAAAATCTGAAAAAAACAAAACAAAACTAAAAAAACCCCACAGGCTCCTGTTCAACAAAGCTGTCCTTTATTTGTAGCAAGTTCTTATCATGTCCCTTATGCTTCCCTAAAATGAAAAAATCATCAATTTGTTAGTAACAAAACTGTTATTCAAATATATTTGCTGCCAATAGTACAGAGAATTTAGAATGTGATAAATTATTTTATTCTGAAGTTTAATCTGATGATAGATGAAGTTGATGTTAATTAAAGCAGAATCCTCTTTTACTGTGTTTTGACTTCCTAATCACAAGTTGCCTTAAAATTTACCCTTGGAACATGTGATCATGGACCTGTTGAACCTCAAATATATGCACCATGATTTTAATAAAAATACACACTTGCCTAAGATTTCTGCCCTATCTCCAATCGTGGTAGTCTGTGGTCCTGTTTTGTTTTAACATCTATGAATGGGAAGTTCATCTGGGAATATTGAAGTTCTCATTATATCGCTGGGCAACATATTCCCTCTTTTCCTCTTGAGAGCTTGATGCTTCTTTGTGCTTTAAGAACAACGTGTTGTATCCTTTCCTCGTTTTGCTGGGAAATTTCCCTGTATTTATCTTCAGATTGTGTGAAAACAGCAAAGTCCATTTAGAATTCATCTACCTTTAACAATAGTTTAATTTCCACTCATGTTTTCCTGATGCAAGTATAGCTCTATGTTAAACTGAGGTGACCTGTTTTTTAAATATTCATTTTCAAGAAAGCTATCAAAAGATGAATTCTTGCTAGAGGGAGTCACATACAGGCAGATTTTCAAAAGTAGTGTTCAATGCTGAAGTCACTCAAGAAGTATTAAGATCTCCAGTAGTCTGTGGCATATTCCATGTCTAGTAACACTTGCACTGAAAAATTCTGCATGAGGGAGACAGTAGCCATGAATGGCTTAATTATGTAAGAGTGAGGTTAGCCCAGAGTCTTGAAATAGCAGAATTCTGGAAGGAAAATGTTTGTCAGGATAATAGTTCCCACCTGACAGTCTGTTTCTTCTCAAGGTCCAACTACCTGACATAGATCACAGGGTTTTTCAACCTTGGTAGGCAACAATCACAAAACACATTTTCCCCTCAGCCTTCAATTTTCTCTGTTGAAGAGAGTGATATTTCATATAATCAAATTCCTTACTTACATCACCTAAACTGTCAATGATAAATTCTTCCTTCAATGGCTTTGTACATGATATTTTCCTTCCATCAGAAAACATTAGTGTCATTATTTTCCCTACTTTGTTTATATGGCACAAAAATGTGCTTGAACTTCTCAGAGTTGATTTGCCTTGGGACTGGCCTTGTGCCACAAACTCCAAATAGACAGACAAACAGATAAGATAGATAGGTTTATTAGATAGATCTATTAGATAGATAGATGACTAGGAAACCTCTATGGTCAGTATTAATTTGTTGTACAATCAAGCTGTCTTTTGTTTTAATTCTCTGGATGTCTCATTTGTTTTATATGCCTTTTCATTTTAATCTATATCAAAATATTTCAACACTATATATAGCTAGAATTTATGCAAAGTAAAAGATATTTTACATGATCACAGCAATTAAGGTAACTGTCCCTTTAAAGTCACAGAAGGACTTTAAAAATCAGTTCTCCTATGCTACCCACCTGGGAGACCTTGGAACTTACTGTTAACCATCTGTGCCAGCATTTCCTATTTCTTAGAGAAATTATTTATTTTAATAATTTCTTGCCTGACTTTAATTCAAAGCTATTTCCAGCTTCTTCATTCCCTAAATAGGCAGCAAGATCACTGATGGTAACAAAAAGTTCCCCACTACCTTTTTCAGAGGAATGAAGTGTTTGTAAATGCTCATGTAATTAAGCCACACAAACCATTTCTAGTCAGATAAGCTAATACTTCTGAATGGAGACCATGTGATGCATTGTAATAACCAAATGTGGCCCCATTTATTCACTTTTATTAATATTCATTACTTAAGTCAGTTTGTCTAACTTTTTACTTCAAACATATCATTTGATCTGAGTCCATTGCTTGGCCTTTCTTTTTAAACACACCCTTTCTAGAATTAAGAGAACTTCCCTCTGGGCTCATTGCAGATTGCTTCAGTAATAAGCCCTATTTTCAGCTGTTAGTCATGCTTCTTTTCTTCAGATCTTTGATACACGGATTAGCTTCCCAGTAAATATTTCTGTTTGAAAGCGGTTGGTCTCCAGTCTTTGTAAAGTCTTAAAAAGCCTGGCATCTACCATCTCTGCAGGGTAACTTTGGAGTTGTCAAAAGAATGCCAGAGTTTGGGGATGAAAGTCAGTGAGCTATTTTCTTTACCCGAGAAGATTACAGGTAAAAACATTACACAAATTACATAAAATCTCACAGAACCAAATGAAAAATAATATATAACTTTTTTTCAAACTGTGGTGGCCATTAATTTCATCTTAAAGCGTTTCCTTTATTATCTTTTCTGAATTTAAAACCATGAAAACTATATTTTGATATAGTTTCTAAAATATAATTTCTTTATATGCTGCTAAGAGTCATATATCTCACATTAACCAAAGTACAAAAGAGAAATAAACACTAGTTAAAAAGCCAATGTAAAACAAAGATTGCATAGGCCAAAAGCAGCTAATGTAGTGAGCAGGGCCCAAACTTAAGTTCCAAATGATTGGTGCTCCCTCGCAGTGGGAAGCTGGGCAAGTTTCTCACATCCTCTTTTATAAAATGAGAGTAAGATTTGTCATGAAGATTTAGCAGCAGTTTATTAATCCTTTGCTTTACATGTATTAACTTGTGTCTCATGACACCAATTAAGTGCCCAATAAAAGCAAACTATCATTTGTTACTAAATTGGGAACTGAAAACTCACTTGTATGAAAAAAATCCCCAGTACATTTTGGTGTGGGATGACATTTTGTTCACATCAGATCAAGTCAATGTGATCATGTTCATGGTCACTGTTCTGCAGCGTTCCAATTTATAAAAAACAATAACAATAAATTGCTTTGAAGAGGAGAAAGATATACAACTAATCACTAAAATGATAGCTGTTTAATATTACATGATGCATATCATAGCAGTGGTAAATTTTCTATACTATTTTTTATTAAATCTTCTTAACTCCCTAAGGTATATACTATTTTTACTCCTAGTTTCAAAATAAGAAAACCAAGGCTGATGGACATTACATAACTCTTTATGGTCACCCAGGGTTGTTTCATCCAGGTCTGCCTGCCTCCAGAGCCAGTGCTCTTTTCCACAGACAAGCGTGGGGAAAAGTAATCCGTACGTAGTAGGTAGTCTCTTTCTGGGACCAACAGTAGCATCTAATATATAGGTTAATATGCAAATTGATAAGGTAATAGTGTAAACATAGTGCAAGGCACATAGTGCTCAAAGATTTTAACTTTTATTATTGTTGACTCTATTGTGATTATTACTAGATTTTTTAGCGCAATTCTACCACTCCCCAAACCCAATACTGAATCCTAACCCTTTATTCAGCCTGTACACCATGACCTCTCTATTCTGGCAACTTCCTCTACATTTTAGGTTTTTTATTTTTTTTTTGTTTGTTTGTTTGGTGTGTTCTTTTCAAGCTCTTTCCTCCATCCAGTTCCTGCTGGATAGCATCTCTTCTCTAGTAACCCTTGCTAAGGAAGGCTGTGCCTTCTAAGAGCCTCTGTAGTCAACCTTCCTGACTCACAGGACAATAGTAAGAGACTGTCTTGCTTATTTCTCACACCACTTTCCCCAAGACCTCCCCCCAACCTCTCCTCTTTTGATGTCTGTACTACCTGACAAGTACTTTCTGTAATCAGCTAATGATACACTTCCACCGATTTCAATGCTCAGGACTCTTCCTAGTCAGCATCTAGCCATCTTGTCATCTTAAGGGACAGCAGCGTTGACAGTGACAGCCCTTTAAGTATGTTTTGGGCGGTTGCTTCTATTCCACACCATGTTGTAAATTAAACCAATGATGTGTACACTTCCCCACAAGCCATTTAGGTAGCTTAACTTGGTATGAGTGACTTTTCTTTATGTGACCTGCACTTTTTTATTTAACTCTATTAATAATAGACAGAATAGTCTATTATGTACAGAATCTAGGGTCAATTTAAGCATATCTCCATAAGGGGTTTATGAGAGACCCAAGAACATGAATGTATTTTTCCCCCCACAGAAATGTTATTTACTTGTCATGGGTGTGATAGTTAATTTTATGTGTCTACTTGATTGGGCAAAGGAGTGCCCACATATTTGGTTAAACATTATTTTACTTTATTTTTTAAAATATATTTTATTGATTGTTTACAGAGAGGAAGGGTGAAGGATGGAGCGTTAGAAACATCAATGAGAGAGAAACATTGATCAGCTGCCTTCTGCACATCTCCTATTGGGGATGTGCCTGCAACCAAGATACATGCCCTTGACCGGAATCAAACTTGGGACCTTTCAGTCTGCAGGTCAACACTACCCACTGAGCCAAACCGGTTTTGGCTAAACATTATTTTAAATGCCTCTGAGAGTATGAATGTGTTTGTGGATAAGAGTAACATGTAAATAAATAGACTGAATAAAGCAGATTGCCCTCCCCAATGTGGATGGGCCTGTCCAACCCTTTGAAGGCCTGAACAGAACAAAAAGGTTAAGGGAGAGAATTTGTTCTCTCTGCCTGCCTGCAAGCTGGGACATGGGTCTTTTCCTGCCTCTATGCTCAGACTGGAACTGGAGCTTATCCCATTAACTCTCAAGCATTCTGAGTCAGAACAGAACTTCACTATCAGCATTCCTGGGTCTCCAGCTTGCTGATTGCAGATTGTGGGACTTCTCAGCCTCCATAATCACATGACCCAATTCCTCCTAACAAATCTTTAAAAATCTCTGACGTACAATGGGGATTCAGTTTATTACTTCTGAAATACTTATTACTTTAGGAAATGATTGCCTAAAAATACTAATTGTCATGTCCTCAGACATGAGCAATGAATGTTACCATTTGCATGTATATATGATGGAAAGTGGCTGAGAATTTTCTCAAAAACCACCCTCTGTCTTTTTTCTGCCATTGCACATAGCCTTCTTGTTTTGCCTCTGATGAAAATAAAGGGGGGCGGGGAGAGGATGCTAAGATAACCACAATGGAATTCACTGGAACAGCAGCAGGGAGTCTCAGCAGTTCCTACAAGCCAGTCCTTTATTAGCACCAGCCCATCACTACCTTATTTTCAAGACCTCCTGCTAATAGAAAATGCCTTGGTTTGGTTCTGGTTTATTAGACTGTCCACTGGCAAAGAACTCAAGTTCCATTCAGGCATAATAAATCATCAGTCTCACACTGGCAAATAATTCACCCAGGCTCCCTTCTGTCTTCCCTTTTTTGACTGTTCATCTCCTGTCAAGTGAACTAAAAAGGGTAATCATGTTCATCATTTTGCAAATATTAAAGTCACATCAGCACTTTTCACATTATCTTTAACTCTTTATCTTTGTTTTAAAAATACTTACTCCTAACTCTACCAATATAAATTTTGCATATGTATAAAAATGCGTATTTTTCTCTGGCAATTCCTTTGGTTAGAAATCTTAAACATAATTATAAATTTAAGTTGGTAGAACATGAATTTAGTATAAAAATATATCAGCCTGATTAGCTTTCTCACTTTAACAATCAGATAGTTTCATTGTAAGAATGAATAAAATAAAGCTATGAAACAGTTTTATGTATTGTTCTATAGTCTATTATGAATTCAATTTGGCTTAGAAGGCACCTTAAACAATCACCCAAATCAGTCCTCTGTTTACCTGCAGGGTTCCCTCTCATTGACACAATATCTCAATAGAGTAAATGTACCCCAGGTTTGGCTACAATACCTCATCTTTGTGGTTTTCAATCTGGATCCCTTGTAAGCATGGAGCAAGTCCTTGTAATTTTAGTCATACTCTTTGAAACAGGGGAAATAATGAAAAGAAAAACAATTTTTTTTAAAAAGTGGTTGTTAAAGAATAATGTCTGAGAAGTAAGTTAACCATACAGAGGAAATGAGATTCTCCATACGTTATTAGGACATTTCATTCATTCATTCATTCATTCATTCATTCATTCATTCATATTCTGACATGTCAGGCACCATTCTAGGCGTTGGGGTTAAAATGATGGGCTAAATGGAATCTTTGCCCTTTTGTAGCTGATATTGTCATAGGAAGAGACAACGAACAGACAAAACCTATAACCAAGCATATGTATCAGTATGTCAAAGAGTGGTAAGTGCTATGAAGAAAAATAAAAATGGGCCATGAAGAAGAGCCTCTCCTATAAGGAAAACAAAAGGAAGTGAGGGCGATCTATATTCAGCTTTGTGGTTCACAATACGGTCATTGGTTTTTCTTCTGAGTAAAATAGGGAGACATTTAGTGAGTCCGATCAGAGTGACATAAAAAATGATCTTCTTGGTTGCTGTGCTGAGACTGTCTTGTAGTAAGGAAAGTTTGAATCTTTGACATTAGTATGAGAGACATGAGCGTTTGGCAGTTTCCCGTTCTCTTTCCCTGCCTGGGTGTATAAGAGGGGACGTGGCCCCTCTGCAGTTAGGAGGGGTGCAGGCTTGGTGTTGGGCAGGGACATGTGAGCAGCAGCGAGGTGTGTCACTCCTTTGCTCAGGTCTCAAGATTCTCCAGTGTCTCTTTTCCCTTACTGCTTCCACTGGCGACATTGTGAGGAGCACAGCCTTTGTCAGCCTGGATCCCTGAGGATTGTACAAACTCCCCTCAGCTCCTTAATCTTGCCAAAATAAAAGCAGACATTTACTGATTTTTGGGGGGTGTTAAGCCTCTGTGTTTGGAAATTTGGGAGTCACTGTTGCAGCAGCCTAGCCTGTTCTGATGAAATTGACCAAACAGGAGGCTATTACAACAACTCAGTCCAACGGTGACAGTAGGTTGGACCAACGTGAGAGTAGTGAAAAGAAGATCCCAGATACAATTTGAAGGTAAAACCAAATCATTTGACACATTTCTGCTTTAGAATAATTTTTAACATGAAAATATTTCCTAAATCTGTGTCCTTGGTTCTAAAATGTTTGACAAGTGACAAATACAACCCATCGAAGCAAGTATATATACTTTCTTTGGACTGGTATTACATATTCCTAAGTGGTCCCATAACAAATGTCATAGTGAATATCTGACATTAATATTTTGTCTTCCTTTCTTTAGTATGATCCTATATTTTGAAAAATATATAAATTTCTATTTAATGGGACACCTTATATTGTTAATTATACATTCTGGTAACAATTTTCCAATAAGAAAACATACTGGGTGGGATGAAAGTAGGTTTATAACTATGAGTATGTGAGACATAGTTTATTCATGTATTATTATTTATTAATTACTAGAAGCCTGGTGCACAAAATTCATGCATAGCAGGGGGGGTGTATCTTTCAGCCCAGCCTGCACCCTCTCCAATCTGGGACCCCTTGAGGGATGTCCTACTGCCTGTTTAGGCCCGATCCCATCCCTCTCACAATCCAGTACTGCTGGCTCCTAACTGCCCTCCCCTGCAGGCCTGGTTCCCCCCAACTACCCTCCCCTGAGGCCTAGTTCCCCCCAACTGCCCTCCCCTACTGACCTGGACTCCCCAAACTGCCCTCCCCTGCTGACCTAGTATCCCCCAACCGCCCTCCGTGCTTGCCTGATTGCCCTCCCCTGCAGGACTGGTCTCCCCTAACTGGCCTCCTCTGCTGGCCTGGTCACCTTAACTTCCCATTACCACCCTCCCTGCAGGCCATCTTGTGAAAGCCATCTTGTGGCTGCCATCTTGTGTCCACATGGAGGCAGCCATCTTTGACCACATGGGGTGGCCATCTTGTATCTTAGTGTGATGGTCAATTTGCATATTATTCTTTTATTAGATAGGATTGTATCATGTTCCATAAGAACAGCTGTAAACCTACTTTTGCCCCTCCCTGTATACAAAAAAAAAAAAAAACCCACCAAAATAATAACTGCATTGGGTGGATACCTCAAGCTAAGACATAATATGACAATGTCTACTATACAAGTTCAGTATCCATTATGATCTATAATAATAAAAGCACAATATGATAATTAGACCGACATCCTTCTGGATGTCCTTCCAGATGACCTTCCAGATAAAGCTTGAGTCCCAGGTGCTGGAGGGAAGCGGGTGCCTGAAGCTGGGGGAAAGAAGGAACGCCTACTCTTGCACGAATTTTGTGCATTGGGCCCCTAGTAGTGATATAAATGAGTGTCCTTAAAATTTTGCCTGAACTTAAGTAACATAAGCCAGCGTTTTTCAACCGCTGTTCCGCGGCACACTAGTGTGCCGCGAGATGTTGCCTGGTGTGCCGTAGGTGCAGACAAGACAAGAATTTTATAATTTTTCACTATTTTGTTTACTTAATATTTCATAATAAAGTAATTATAAAATACTTTCTTTGTGTTTATTTGATTCCTATTCAAGAGAATTACTTTATATATAGTCAATATAGGCACAGAGTTAAATTTTTTAACATTTTCTAATGGTGGTGTGCCTCGTGATCTTTTTCATGAAACAAGTGTGCCTTTGCCCAAAAAAGGTTGAAAAACACTGACATAAGCTATTTACTTAGCAAACACATAATAAGGAAACAATGATGAAGTGAGAACCTGTGCTTTGCATTATGATCAAATACTGAAATACAGAAATTACTGACCTTTCTAAAAATCAGTGCCTACAATACAATGTGTAAGAACCTTATGTGGTCCCAAAGTAAATTAACAGTGTCCTAATATTATATAACATAGCCTTCATCCTCACAAATATGTGGAATATTTCACATTTGCTTGATGCATTTCACAATATAAGTACTTGAAAACTGAATGATTATCATACTGATGATTACAATGATTATCTAAATTAAAATAGGCAAAATGTGCAATATATCTTAATTTTTTATTTTTAAAATGGAAGAGAAAAAGATATTTTGATCAAAGCTGATCAATTATTCCAATTTATATTTTGACACTTAAATCTCAGCTGGGTTTTAAAAGGGTCAAGACTTTCAGGCATGGTTCTGCTCTACCCAGATGGTCACTTTTAAAAGTAATACTAGTAACAGAATATCCACAGGTTTAATCATGCCTTTAATTATAAAATCTCCCAACACCTTTTCCATTAAGGTTATTGTGATAGTTAAAAAGCATGTTAGATGACATCATGTGCTGCTACAAATTTATATTGGAAATAAATTCTAAATTTTTTTTTCTAAAAATATCAAGTTACGTAAGGATAACCTTTTGCTGAAATATTTTTGTCTGATTTAATTAGCTTTGATTTAAAAAAAAAACATTATCAGGCTTACCTTTTTAGTTTCAGATTTGTTCAAATTCAAAATGTCAAATATACATAATAGAAAATAAAATGTATAATTTTATAATTTATAACTATTACAGAGGTTTATTTTTTTTACTTTAACCTTAGTGTACAATATGTTCCTGAAAACAGTGCATATTTACCACTAACAATATCGCCTGTTTTCGACTATATGGAAGCATCATTTTTTAGACTATGATTCCCTAACCCAGTGGTCAGCAAACTCATTAGTCAACAGAGCCAAATAGCAACAGTACAATGATTGAAATTTCTTTTGAGAGCCAATTTTTTTTAAGCTTAACTGTCTTCTAATGCCACTTTTTCAAAGTAGACTCACTCAGGCCATGGTATTTCATGGAAAAGCCACACTCAAGGGGCCAAAGAGCCATATGTGGCTTGCAAGCCACAGTTTGCCAACCATGGCCCTAACCTATAAGATTAAAGGCCTTGCCAAAACCGGTTTGGCTCAATGGATAGAGCGTCGGCTTGGGGACTGAAAGGTCCCGGGTTCGATTCCGGTCAAGGGCATGTACCTTGGTTGCGGGCACATCCTCAGTAGGGGGTGTTCAAGAGGCAGCTGATCGATGACTCTCTCTCATCGATGTTTCTAAACTCTCTCTATCTCTCTCCTTTCCTCTCTGTACAAAATCAATAAAGTATATTTAAAAAAAAAAGATTAAAGGCCTTCACCATCCACAGTCCTTTTTCTCTCTAATAGTCTCTGACACCAAATGTATAATTATAAGACATATAATTATAAAATGTATAATTTTATAATTTATAACCATTACAAGAGGTTTTTTTTTTCTTAACCTTAGTGTACATGTTCCTGAAAATATTACACACTCACCACTGACAATATCACCTTTGTTTTCAACTATATGGAAGCATCTTTCCCTCTTTTAATAAGTAAAATATTTGATTGGGGACCCTTTTTGTTTGGCATACTACTTTTTACTTAATCCTGAAAAATATGTGCTTGTTAAATAAACAAATGAAGGAATGAATAGCCATCTCTAATACCTGAATGCAAGGTTTTATTGAAAGATTGAGGTAGCATAGTTTCTAAGACTCCATAAATATTTTTTCCTATTTTAAAATATGCCCATAAATCTCTAGCACATATTTTGCCACAAGAGACACAAAAACAAAATTCTATATAAACACTAAATTCTTGGTACACTTTTAAATATTCAAACACAAAATCACTCAAAGTAAAGCATTGCTTTTTGTCTAATTTATTCTAGTTAGACAAAGAAACCAGACTGGTTAAATTTATGAGCTGGTTAAGCGTGCTATGTACTGACTTACACTATTATAAATACTTAACGTGCCACCAAAATTTGGCATGTAATGAAACGTTTTTCATTTTCAGAAAGAAACTACAAATGTAAAGTGATATATTAGAGAACTGCTTCCTACCACATCCTAGTTATTTTAAATGGAATCTAAATTTGGGGTTTAAATTAGGAGAATACATGCAGCATAATTTAGAACAGGAAGTTTCCCTGGTAACCGTATATAAGTTGGCAAGCAGCACGAGAAACTATAGCCTTAGGTTCTTGTAAAGAAATAGGAAGTATACTTTATGACCTTGAATCCGTTACTGGTTAACTCCTTCCTCCTGGACTATGGCATTATAATTTTTGGTATGTCTTTTCCATTTAAGTCAATTGCTTACAAGTAGATGGAAGAAAAGCTTAGCAAGTCCCACCCTGTTTTCTTCAACATTTTTCAGATGTTTCATATTAGGATTAACAATGGTGACAACCTTTCTTCTTTTTTGAGGTTAATACACTTGTCCAATCAATAAAGCAATCTTCAATCTCCTTCAGTCAAACTGCAGTGAGCTCAAATGACTTTTTAAACCCTCTATCCTGAAAATGTTCTAGAAATAACCACTAGGTTAACAGGAGAAGCATTTATGTCAACCATTTCCTTACTGTAATTTCTGTGAACATATAGAACCTTGAAAAATAATGTAATACTGAATGTAGTATACTATCACTATTATTCAATAATATTATTTGTATTCATAGTAACAATTAAACAGAAGTACAAAGTTCTAAAGAGAATTTTGCATTAACTTGATATAAATGCAAAGAAAAAAAAGATAGACAAATTATTCTATTACACTTCCTAACAACAATAGTCCAGTTCTTCCTAGTTTTGTTTTAGCAGCTTTTTAAAGAACTTTTTCTCAAGATCAAACAGCACCATACTTCCATAGCTCCTGAAATTAGTTCTTTGTTAAAAGGCACATCTAATATTTTTTAAAAGTATTTCTATATCAGTTCTTTGGCATCTGTAATTCTTTGCAACCATTACTCTAATTATTATATATCGTTTAAGGAGAAAATGCATGTACAGGCAAATTCTACCATTAACAACAGGAACTCATAACACAAATTAATGGTATCACATGCCCTTTTGTGGTTAATATAACATTTACAAAAGCTTTTTGTTATCCGTAGCAATATGCTGAAACTTCATGACCATCTGGAAATAATTCTATTCACAGTCTCAGGAGGAGGCAAGAGTTATTAGCACAGAATATTTCAAATATTTAGATAACTTTAAATAATAATAACATTAGATAAAGTAGTAGCTCATGCTCACATGGACATGCATTTTCTCCAGCTCTCAGAGGAATCCTCAAAAAAGATTAGGGAGAAAAATGAGAGTTTGACTAAAGCATGCAATTTGGCAGATATGTGTTTATTCTCTGATATGTGAAATTGTGTTATCCCCAGAGGGAATGAGCGCTTACTGTTGTAATAAAAATGAGAGAATTCAGGAGAAGGAAAGAAGGATGGAAGGAAGGAAGGAAGTCAGAAAGAAAAGGAAGGAAGGAAGGAAGGAAGGAAGGAAGGAAGGAAGGAAGGAAGGAAGAAAGGAAGGAAGGAAGGAGGGAAGGAAGGAAGGAAGGAAGGAAGGAAGGAAGGAAGGAAGGAAGGAAGGAAAGAAGATGGCATTTTTAAGAAACAAAAATTAAGGCACGTGTAGGTCACTGAGAGGTAGAGAAGTACACATGAGAAAGTAAGGAAAGGGGCTGGGATGTAGAAAAGTGGTTATGGGGAGAAATCAATAATTCTGTTATGAACAGCCTATCATAGGTGGATATGTCAAATACAGCAGGCCCTTTGATAATATCATCTCAATCAGCATCACCCTATATAATAAAAGTCTAATATGCAAATTTTCCCCGTAGGTAGTAGTTTGACCAGGAGTTCCCCGACCAGAAGACTGGGAGTTCAGCCACTCGCTATGACATGTGTTGACCACCAGGGGGCAATGCAAAAGGCAGGTGTCAGCAACATGCTAAGACCTCTCAGTGGCTACATGGGGGTGGGGTTGACGGGGAAGGAGGTGCTGTGAGAATGCGGGGTGTCCATCAAGCTCACTCTTACTCCCCCTGCTACCCTCCCCCAGAATGCCAGGGCTCACACGCCAGGGAAGCCCCCACACTCAGGTGCCAGCCACCTGGGAGGAGCCTACCAAGCACCCACCGGGTGGCCTCTTCCAGGTGAGCGGGCACAGCCACTAGGACCTCAGGGGTCGTCGTTTGGGCTCCCCGTGGGTTCATGCAGGAGCTGGTCTGTGAGGCAGGCCAGGAGAGAGCGATGGCCACGCTGTGCCCCAGCCAGCAATGTCTGGCCACGCTCACCACATCTCCATGTGGGAACTTGGACATATGACTCAGACGGAGTGGGGAATAGAGGAGACCGGGGATCCAGGTACTGCTCAGGGCCCAGAGGTCAGCTGAGACTTGCCCTTCCATGTCAAATGCTCATGCTTTGATCGCCAGCTAGGCATAGAGACTGCAACTATGCATGAATTTTGTGCAACAGGCCTCTAGTTTCACTATAAAGTAAATGAGGGAGGGAAATAAAACCTCAGCCAAGGCAACTGCCTGCGTGGAGTTTTCATGTTCTCCCCATGTACGCATGAGTTTGCTCTTGGGACTCTGGTTTCCTCCCACATCCCCAAAATGTGTGCATCAGGTGAACAGCACGTCTACATTGTCCTAGGCTGAGTAAGTGTAGGTATAGGTGTGAGTGGTCCTGCAATGGAGGGGCATCTTGTCCTGGTGGGTCCCAACTTGTAACCATAAGCTGCCAGGACAGACTATGGCCACCCTCAACCCTGAACTGGAATCAACCAGTTGGGAAATAACTATCATACTTGGCTTTTATTCATCTTTCTCAAATGAATGTATAGGTCATGTTTCTTTAAATGTTTAACATTAGAAGTATTTTAAGTATTTAGATGTTTGGTGATTTTCTTTTGTGACTTAGAAATATGCCTTAAGAACTTCACTCTTATTTCTATTAACTAGCCTCTGGTAAAACTGGTTTTGTTATGTGTCATTTCACGTAAAGGCACAGTTTCCAAGAAACTATTGATGACATTCAGTAAGAACTTACTAAATGTAGTTGAATATATAATTCTGGATTTCAGGAGGAGGTCAAATATTTGGAATTTAGGAGTCATGAGCATGAAATACCATGAAACTAAGTGAGATTGCCGAAACAAATCATCAGGCCAGGGCACATAACACAAACAAATATATACATATGCAGAAACCCTAATAAGGTAGACAAAGGGGAGAGAGACCCAGGATGGAATCCAGAGACCTCAACTATTAGGATTGTGGAGACAAAGAAGAGTCAGTAAAGGAGACTGAGAAGAACAGAACTAAGAGGTATAGAAATAAAGAGGGAAAAGAAAGGAGAAGACCATTTCATGGCAGTCAAAGAAATTATTTTGAGAAGAAGCAAGGGGTTGTGTTGGTCAACTTGAAATGATAGAAAGTTATTAAAGTGCTTATAGAAGGACTGAAGAAAGGCATTATAATGTGACAATGCTAATAATTTTGAACTTTACAAGATATTTCTGCCAATAAACCTCCTAAAGTTCATAGTAAAACAAGCATTCCAATCACATTTCATTGCTTATCTGAATTGCTGATTCCATTGTAAACTTTTAATTAATATATAAAAGGAGTGCCTACATTGATTCATTCCAATCATTATAAAATAATTAGCATTTTAACTACGACTCAGAATTTGCATGTCTAGATCTATGAAGTAAAGCATAATTAACACTCATATTAGATTCATCTGTGTTTTAGAGAGTGACCTTATTGCCTCAATAAAACCTTACTGAAATGTCAGCATAACCACATATATAAATGAAAAAGAAAATTAGCATTCGATCATTATCTTTCAATAATCTTCATACTAAGGGGAAATTTTGTTCCTGAAACCATTTATCTGTTTAGTCATATTGATTACAAGAACATCTGAGACAAAGTCCATTACATCTCTAAAGTTTTTAATTTGTATTCCAGGATAGATAACAAAATACTATAAAAGGTAAAATAGTCTATAGATAAAACATATTTTAAATGGAACAACTACTGAATTATTATACATCTAGGCCTCATTTCACCTACTAGATCAATTATAGAATGTCATTTATTTCTGTAATTTTTATATGTCTCCTACTGCTCCTGCTAGTTGAAAGGATTCTCATGTCAGGAAACTGGGTTAGTCTAATTCCCCAAAGTTTATATCATGGAATAGAGTAAGAAGTTAATATATACTTGGTGAATAAATAAATGGATGGGCAGGTGGGAGCATAAAAGTAAGATAGAAGGAATACACAAAATTGCTTCTTTTTTAAGTGCCTAATATTGGCAAACAAAACATTTTTCAATGACTGGTCTGAAAAGCAGATTGAGTGTGTGTGTGTGTGTGTGTGTGTTAAGAATGTATATGAAACAAGGAAGGAAATGTGAACACAAATTATTTAACTGGAGACTGACAAAATAATCACAGACACAAATGGCAAATCATACTGTTTTGCCATTTTAAAAGTGGAAAAGAGAAAGCATTTTGAAAAAATGATCATATTTAATCACTGATAGGAAAAAAATGCAGAATTTAAGATAAGAAACATTTAGATTTAGGCAAAATAGTCTAAGTTATTTTAATAAACATGTTAAAAACCTATACATGAAAACATTGACTATCTATAAATGAACAAATCAGCAAAATATTCATTCTATTTCTGGGCCAATTTGTTTGGTTTGCTGTGAAACTGATAGAGAGAGAGAGAGGCTACTAAACATTTCCCGGGTTATGCACTCAAGGAACAAGTTTACTAGTAGAAGGTTAGAAATGGTAGTATCCCATATAATAAAAGCCTAATATGCTAAGTGTCCAGTTGTCTGGTCAGCCATTCAATTAATCAATATGCTAATGATATGCTAAGGCTGCTCAACCGCTAGCTATGACATGCACTGACCACCAGGGGGCCAATGGTAGGTTAGCTTGCTGCTGGGGTCTGGATGATTGGAATGCAGTGAGATGGGCTGGAGACACCCTGGAGTGCTCCCATAGCACCTCCCTGGCTGGCCAACTTTCTACATCCCTCCCCAGACCTGATCATGCACTGGTGGGATCCCTCAGCCTGGCCTACACCCTCCCACAATAACAACCCCTTGGGGGATGTGAAAGAGCCAGTTTCAGCCTGAAGGTGGAATGACTGGTCACTGTGATGCACACTGACCACCAGGGGGCTGACACTCAATGCGGGAGCTGCTCCCTGGTGGTCAGTGCACTCCCATATGGGGAGTGCCACTCAGCCAGAAGCCAGGCTCACCGCTGGTGAGCACAGTGATGGTGGTATCCCCTCCTTCTCTGTGGAAGTGCTAAGGATGTCTGACTGACAGCTTAGGCCTGCTCTACTGAAGGCTTCTAGACTGCAAGAGGGCACAAGGCCAGGCTGAGGAACCCCTTCAAGAGCTTGAATTTTGTGCACTAGGCCTCTAGTTTTCATATAAGAGTTCCAGAGATCAAATAAGATCACTTATAATGAAAGCAGTCTATACATTATGATTATTAAAATGTGTTAGTGTTGTGCTCCAAACAAAATGAGTTCTTTTCGACATTTTGGTTTCTGTGTTTTTTTGGGTTTTTTTTTACTATGATATTTCTGAGACATTCACTGATTTATTCTACTCTCAAAAAGAACTTGTCACAAAAATTCTCAACTTCACCTTTCATGGAGATTAGTTTATTAGTGTTAAGGCCTGTGGTGAAGTTCACTGTTATTCTAAAGTAAATTCATTTTTTAAAAAAAATATATTTTATTGATTTTTCACAGAGAGGGATAGAGGATAGAAACATCGATCAGTTGCCTCTTGCACACCCCGCACTGGGGATGTGCCCACAACCAAGGTACATGCCCTTGACCAGAATCAATCCTGGGACCTTTCAGTCCGCAGGCCAACGCTCTATTCACTGAGCCAAACTGGTTTCAGTTAAAGTAAATTCATTTTAATCTCAAATGAGATTAAAAAAATAAATTCTTAAAAATGTAATTTTTAACTTAACAGGACAAACTTTTCAATGAATTTAGGTAAGATTTTTAGCTTTATTTACCTTATTCTTAATCTGTTTTAAAGCACTTGTCCCAAAACTCTGGAGAGCTAGGTATAGACATATTTAGTACTAGATAACTACATTTATTTTCAATTAATACATAATTCTGATTCTAGCCAATTCAATCTACTCTTTTAATAATGGAATAGCTCCAAAATATTTATTAAACTTCCATTATATATTATGCTACATGTAGAGAATTTAAAATTGCATATGACATATTGGAGGGCAGCTTTAAAGGAAACCAAAATCATTATAATGTAATGAAAACTTAATACAAAATCAATCTAATTAGAATAATTGCTAGTTAAATTTAGGTGAATGTGAAATGGCCATGGGTAGAGGTTTTTAGGGGAGAGGTGTTCCTGGAACTAGAAAGAGGATATAAGGAACTCCAAACCAAGAGTAGGGACAGGAGTTCAAAAAAATCTCTCTGGAAAACTGAATACAGCAATGCAGTCATGCAGAATTATTGGTTGGAGAGACGGCAGGAAATAGAAACAGAATGTTAAACACTAAATTTCAAACTAAGGTTTTATTGTGTACACTTTTTTAAAAGAGTTTTCTAAATGTCTTTATCCAAGGGCATGGAGTACTTTATTAAACTTCAACAATTTTTAAAATCTGTGAAACAATTAATCCTTTATAATAAAAAGCTAATATGCAAATCAACCAAATGATAGAACTACCGGTTGCTATTACGTGCACTGACCATCAGAGTGCAAACGCTCACGCAGGAGCTGCCCCCTGGTGCTCATTGCACTCCCACAGGAAGAGCCCTGCTCAGCCAGAAGCCAGGCTCAGGGCTGGCTCTGCGAGCGCAGAGCTGGTGGTGGGAGCCTCTCCTGCCTCCACGGCAGTGCTAAGGAGCAGCAAGCCTGGCTTCTGGCTGAGCAGTGCTCCCACAAGGGGCCTAAGCTGGCAGTCGGACATCCCCCAGGGGTCCAGGACTGGGAGAGGGTGCAGGTTAGGCTGAGGGACTCCCCTCCTCCAATTTACAAATGTCATGCACCGGGCCTCTATTATTACTATAAAATGTGAAAAACAAACATATTGCATTTTATAGTATATCTTTTAAAAATACTAAAATTGTGTTAGGCATTCATTTCCAACTATGTACTGTAGGACAAAAGTTTCCTGGGTTTTTAAGTCATTCAGTAACTGGGTCAAAAAATCTTAAAATGTTGGCAAAAGTTTGCTGCATATTCCTGCTTGTTCAGAGAGCTTTCCAAATAATTAATTTGTTAACTCAAAGTTAAAGATGGCTGACTAATCAACAAATATCAATATCCAAAGGCCAATCCTGTTATTAATAATCTGAACGCAAATGATAGATAGGAAATTTCAACTTCTATTCCCAGTTAATATTCTCTTTCAATTTCAATGCCATTTTTTTTAGTTTTAAAAAATTGAATCTGCCAAAGATGCCAGATCTCTGGTACATTATATGATTAAATTAAAATTATGATATAAAAATTTAATAAGGAGATATTGCAAATAAGATATTCACTTATTTGGATTCACTCTTGGGTTCTTGAAAAATGTTCTCAGATTGAAAAGAGCAAGAAAGAAAAATCACTCAGATGATCAGTGAATTAAAAAATATAAATATGACTAGCTGAGTTTGGCTTAAATCATTAGATAAGGGTTAAGCAGTGGTACTATTTGGTGAATATGAAAGCATAAATAAAAGAGATTTGGATCTTTTTGCATTTTATGAAAGAGCAAATGTTTATAATTTAATGACAGTGTTAAGAGGGAGTGTCTATGTTCAGCTATTCAACTGGCATAACAATAATGCATCTTTTGATTCATTTATAGATTTCAGAAACATTAAAGAATTACTACTGATGAGATTTTTCAGCTGTTAAAAATATTAATATTTTTTCGCCTTAATCATGTTTTCCCAACAGGCATAAATATGACAACACATTGTCTTGATTAGGTTCATAATTTGTCAAAAAAAAATATATTTTTAGAGTACCTAAGGCTTTCAATTCAATTCAAAACCACCCAAATAAACACTGCCTAATGAAACAAACAAACAAAAATAAAACTCTACATTTTATTTTCCAAAATAATATAAAATTAACTGGAATTTTAAAAAATTATACTACAGAGATCTCATAGTTTGCTCGGAGTGTTAAAGAACTTTTTTCAGATCTTATTGCCACACCCCCTTAAGTATAGCTAGAATAATTTATTGCTTTTAAAGGAAGTTCATGGAGTGCCCCTCACAGATGTACCTGTGTTTAGATCACTTTCCCACATTAAATTGAATATGTAAAGCTTAGATGCGAAAAAGCAAATTAGGGGGAAGAAGGGAGTGTCTTCTTTCTCTAAGAGGCAATGCTAAATTTAAAACTTATTAAACAATAGCTTAGCTAAAATTAAAACATTTTAAAATCCAATTTAAAATAAAGATGTTCACATGAAGCATTTGTATGCTCTCAATGTGTAGAAACAATACAATTTTTTTAAGTCAATACCTATTGTGAAAGATAACGTCGGTACCCAGAAATAACTCACTATTACTTTTCTTTAAATTTGATTGAAAAATTAATTGGGGTGAAAAGTTGATTTCATTATAAATTAGAATATTTTATATTTGTATATATCATCACCATAAATAGAAATATATGGATATTGGATTTATAAAGGACTAGAGGCCTGGTACATGAAAATTTGTGCACTCAGGGTGTCCCTCAGCCTGGCCTGCACCTTCTCACAATCCAGGACCCCTAGGGTAGGGTCCCAGGCCTGGCCTGAGATCAGGGCCTATGGGAGCTTTCCTTCCCCAGGCTGCAGGCAGCTGGCCCCACTCATGCCTCTGCCACTGCTTGCCATCTATGCAGCCCTGACCCCTTCTCCCCTGCCACAGGTGGCCTCCCTCTGCAGGCAACAGGCTGGGGTGCAGTGGCTTGGCTGACCTGGGCCTTCCTCTTTCTTTTCTACGGGGCAGGGACAGCCCTGCGAAGGGCTGTCTGCCTACCTGATCTCCCCTAACCACCTGCCTGCTTACTTGATCACTCCTAACCACTGGTCGGCCTACCGATCTCCCCTCACTGCTGATTTACCTACCTGATCACCCCTGACCACTCTGCCTGCCTGATTGTCCCCTTACCGCTTGCTTGGGCGCAAGGCCAGCACTGACTTCTAATTGGTCAGCCTCCAGGTCATTACTGGTCATTACAACTCAGGGATTTTATATATTAGGATATGTCTCAACATGTAATGAAAGTGACCCAGTTACATATACTTGTGTTTATCATTTATACAGGCATTTCTAATTATTTTTAATGGAAGCCAGCTAGTCATTAAGCTGGAAAGAGTTTTTATTTTATTTTTCCCCAATGTCCCATATTCATTTTCATTTTCTATATTTCAGAGAGAAAATTCTTGCTCTCTATTCTTCTCTTTCTACATAATACCTTGTTTTCTAGGCCCAAATTAAAGGAAAATTATAACACATTTCTCACTACCCTCTCCACAAGCTATTCTTTTTATTATCTGTAACTTTTGTCAATTTAAGACAGACATATTGTACCATTATAGAGGTCAGGTTCTGTTGGTGTATAGAGGCTGCCTGAAATTGATACAGCAAAAGGAAGAAGTGTGTCAATTTCAAGATCAAATTAAATACTGATTTTTTTCTTGGCGTTTCTAGGACCTCTGAGGAAAAGAGAATTGAGATGTACAAACTTATAATAAAAAGATAATAATTGATATGTAGTTGTCATAAAGATCACATTAGCTTTGCATATACTATCTCTCTGGACATTCAGAACAATCTCAGTGAGTGAATAATCCATATATTATAGACAGGGAGCAGAGGCTCCAGCAGATTAAATGGCTGCCCAAGTTCAAACAGACATAAATGGCACAGCTATGATTTAAAATCCGGAGTTCTGACTGAAGATTCATATTTATTTAATTGACAAAACAGTCATTCTCATTTTTTAAATTATTAATTTACTGGAACTCTCTTTGTTGACCATCACAACAACAACATAAAGATCCAAAAAGAAAGAAGCTTGAATCTAAAGATTTACCAAAGCTCAAGTACATGACAAAGGATCTGGATCCCATGCAATTTATTATAACCTACATTTTTTATTGCCTTATAAGCATTTTCATATAATCTTACATAATTTTATGATAAGTTTTAATACCTACCTAATATTCCAGCCACTGTAATATTCCATATCATAATCATGGCATAATGCAAAAGCATCTTTCAAATGTCATAAACTGTTTGGTTTAGATTTAGATAACTGATTTACCAATTCACTACTGTTTTCCTTTTTATAAAATGGGAAAGAGTATATGCCATTCAGACATTTCAATCATAAAATATTATTTATGAAGCAACTATCTCCAGCACTGAAACTCAGTAGAGAACTAAGAATTGGAGGCTATTGCTTATTATTCTCTGAATACTGTCAAATTAGGTTACAATATGGGAGTAGACAAAGGTAGCTTTACAGTTGTGAGTACGTGAAACAAAGTTTATTCTCATATTGTTTTTAATCGTTTCCTTATGAACAACTGTAAACCTAGTTTGCCCACAACTGTATTTTGAATAATTATTCCTTTACTTTGAGTCCATTACTTATAATGAACTCTGAGTTTCTTGTTTTTAAATCTATAAGCAGAAATATAGTAATTATTTTTTGGGGGAAACTGATTATTTAGGAAGCCATAAATGATGGGCAAGAGTATTGTGATGTGCTTAAAATTAAAGTTCCCTTTGACTAGTTGACAAGTATGTATTACATAAGGAGAAAAACATTATACTATAAAAACATCAAATGAAATACTACCTGTCAAAGAGTTCTAAAATTTTAAATATGTACACAAATGTTAACTATCAATTAATTATAGGATATTTTTTCTTCATTGATTGGCTGTAGCTCCAATTTTGAGTCAATTTCACATGTTTAAAAAGAAAGTAGAAAATCCCTTCTGTTATATAATTTTATTTCTTGCAAAATATTTTCATAATAGAAAGTACAATTTTTTTTCTTGGGATGATGTATTATTGTAACTGAGTTCAGATTTGATCTTTAAATATTTCATTTTGAAGTTGATTTCTATGAAATGACATGTTAAAGTTTACTGTGGTGGAGTATGACACAGAAATACTACTTTAAATGCTGATACTCTGCTACCTTTGCTGCAGTTTACCTATTGTTCTGATAAAGTAAAAAATGCACTTTTCTATGCTTGGAAAAGAAAAAGAATCAAGTTTGCATCATTCTCTATTGGTAGAGTGTTTGGGTAACGAAACCCCTTTTCCCTTATGGAAATTGAGGAAAAGGAAAGTTTATCAAGGACCATGTGAAAAGCAGTCAAGTGAGGAAAATATTTTCAGACATAGAGTTTTAAAATAAACTTCTTATTCTAGGTCAGATCCCATTCATTATGTTGTTTCCAACTTGAAAAATCAGCAAATCCCAACGGTTCTCAGAATTCAAGGTGGGAGATGGATAGAATAGCTGGACTAAAAAGTCAGCTTCATACCCTTAGGCAACCGAGGCCCTTCAGGAATCTTGTGAAGGCCAACAAAACACTCAACTCCTGTCTTCCTTTATAAATAATTTCCACAGGCTGTGGGGGCAAAGGCTGGACATGGCTTTCAGCTTCCTTACAGCCTTGAGAGCATCCTCAGGTCCTGCTTCTGTGTAAGTAGCGATGACTCTATGGGAAACCCTAGTGATCTCAGGGAGGGTGGCAAAGGCGGGCAGCATCAGGGTTCTCTCTCCTGGAAACCTCACTCCTGTGCACTATTCATTCAATCCATCATGAAGGAAAGGTCAACTGACAGCTTTCAAATAACTGATTCCCTTAACTTCTGACATTGACCTGGGCCAGAGAAGGGAAGTTATGGAGAAATAAATGGTCAATCACAGGAAAACTAAACACCGCGAAGCCTTGTAAAGCCTTTTAAAGAGACCAAACACATTCCAATGAGCCCCCTCCCCTCAGTCACAGATATGTGTCAAAGTTAGTAAGGTGTCTACACTGATGGTTAGTTAGAAGTTGGTATGTGTGTACACATATAGAACGTGGAGGCACTGGGGAGAGAAACACAGGAGGGAAAGGGCAGTTCTTCACTGTGATTAATAAGAAAAGACAGGGCCCTGTTTCAGAAAGGTTAGCAGGCTCCATCCTAGGCTACTAAGGGCAGGCTGGGATTTTGGAAAACAGGAGGTACATGAGGATGAATCCCTCCACCCTTTGACTACTGAATGCACCTTTCCTGTCTGGCTCATTAGTTGCCGAAACACTCTGAAGGTAGTCTGTCCAGCCCGTTCACATGGAGACCTAATATAAATAACATAAACTTTGGAGGTTCATTTTGTTCCTGGAGCAGCCAATCCTTTAACACCTAGTTCACAGAAGTGCGGTAATATACTCTTTCAAGTAGAAAATAGATTTAATTTCCATTTTGGTTTCATTCTTGGCACCTCATCATGCCATAGAGAATATTAGTGAGAGGCTCTTTAGTTTCAAAGCAGTTAGAATTTCCTACAAGCCTTATCCTACCCGTTTAGTTTCCTACCAGATAATAAGCTCAATGAGGACAGAGGCCCTATGTGTTTTCCTCACCATAATAATCCTGTTGCTAATAGCAAAACAACTGGCCCACATTAAGTCCTAAATAAATAAGTCAATGAATGAATAAATGAGTTCCCAAAAAACCTATGCCTGTCATAGTCACATTAATATTTTAATTGAATGTATTGGGATGACATTGGTACACAATACCATAGAGGTTTCAAGGGCACCACTGAATAAAACATCATCTGCACACTGCATCATGCACCCATCGCCCCGGGCAGTCTCCCCTTCTCCTAAACTTTCTACACTCATTTCATTGCTCATATTTCTATGTGTTACTTTTGATTTAGCATAGAAATAATAAAATGAGTATCCTTGATCCAAGGTTCCTCAGCTGAATAAACAACTTGCTTTTATTTTTGATTAAGGAGAGCCATTACATGTCTTTCCTCAAGCTATTAGTCTGCTAGGAACATGCTGTAATTTATAAGTCCTATCAAAACTTTCCCTTTAATGAAATGAATAGGAAATTAATGCAGTCAGGCAGAAAGCTCCTTTAGCTAATAGTTTTTAGCATTTTCTTCTTTGAAATACTAGAGAATAATTTTAATTTACTGGTTATTTAAGGGGAAAATTCAGTCCCATTGATATCACCTTGATTTGGCGGTTGTACAACAATGGTATATTCTTTCTTTTAGGCCATGTACTAGAACATAAAAAATAAATAAATAAACACTCCCACTTTCTAATGTTAATAGCTATTATAAGTAGTACAACATAACCACTAGCAAGTAAACTTCTAGAATGATACTATTTTCTATGTGTTAAATATTTGCAGAATGTACATAATTGGGGGTTAGCAATAAAACACTGTACTCATGGTCATTAAAAGTATGGAGGGACCTGGAGAGTATTATGCTAAGCAAAATAAACCAGTCAGAGATGGACAATTATCACATTATCTCACTAATTTGTGGAACCTAATGAACAAAATAGACTGATGAACAAAATAGATCCAGAGAAATTGAAGCATACAACAGGGAGCAGACCTAAGCCATCATTGAACATCCCCCAAGGGCTCCTGGGCTGTGAGGGGTGCAGGCTGGGCTGAGGAGCCCTGCTCCCATTGCACAAATTTTGTGCACCAGGTCTCTAGTTTATATATAAATGTATTCTTTAGTTAAGAAAAGTCAAATGGAGTTTGCTTCCTTAGAAAGCTAATCACTGCCATTTGCAATGTAGTTGTTGTTTTGTCATATGCTTAAGGAGCACTTTCATAGCTAAAAGGTCATCTCCAGCATATCACATAGTAGTATTATTACATGTTAAAAAGTATAGAGATATTAATCACTGTTGTTAAATTAATAAATCTTTTGACACTTGTTACTACATATACAACTGAAACAAAATAACTTAGAAGTGAAAATCTTTATAATGAATTCTTTTGTCTATTATAATTCATTTTGAGGATTTAGTTTTGAGGCAGTTCTGAATTTCACATCGGATACCTCCTTTGAAAATATTTTCACTTAAGAATGACTCCTTCCATGTAAAACAATTTTTAAAATATATATGTATGTTTACCAAAGATTTTTTCCCTTTTATATTAGAAATGTTTATTTCTTTATTAGAATCCTGTGGTGTTACAGTCACAGATAAATGCTACTGCAAAAAGAATTTTATTTCAATCAATTTATTAAAAATGTCAAGTAATATTACAAATGAATTGTACTTTTATGTTGACAAATTAGGCTTCTAAGAAGTGGTCTTTCTAAAATTCAAATATGTACTTCATTAATTTGAAGAATCCTTATATTTTCTATTTTTGCCATGGCTATGAATTAATACTTCATCCCTAGCTTTGACAGAAGTTAATGAGTATTTGAATTTGATCTTTTACTAGTAAACATATTCTTTCTAGTTTGGCTGGTTGTCTTATTACAGTGCCTTTGATTGAGCTCCGATCACCTTATAAAAACTTTGGATTAGAAACTTCATTAGTTTCTCATATAAATTTTGACTTATACATAATTATAAAGTTACATAACATAATTACAGAACAGTTAGATGAAAATGGCTGATGTTCTGAGTATATGTCAGTCACCATTTTTGCCATTATTAACAATGGAAATAAAAATTTTCATTTTATGAAATGCTTAATAAAATTGTTCCCATAATTTCCTTTTAAGGCAAAGCATAATTTTGAGCCCGGGTTCTTTTAAATATTATAGTGATATATTACCAGAATCTTTAAAATTTTTGCCTTGCCAATACTCCCACACATCTCTTATCCCAGATTTTTCAAATTATGTTACCTTGGATTCTAACTAAATTTTTTTTGGCTTTTATTAATATCCCCAAAATGTACTCCATATCTTAACTTCTTATTGAGGAAAAATGTTTAATTCATGTCTTCCAGTATATTTGTAATTATTGGACAATATATCTAACTTTTCCCTTTCTTAACAGTAATAGGTTGACATTCATTTTGATTCTTATTATAATTTATTGTCTATTAGAGTCATTTGACATTATTCATTTCCTAATGCAATACATTCAGTGCCTTTTTTTCTAATATTGTTTGGCTGTCATTAGGACACCAACCTCTGAAAGCTATTGAAAAATAAAAACCAAATGAAATAAAAGCCAGAAAATTTACTAAGAGCCCCTAAAACTATAGAATATCAGTCATATGATATATGTGTTTTGTTTTATTTTTACTCTTCTTACTTGAGAATATGCAAAGCCATCCAACCAACTCTTTAAAAAAGCATGGAATAGCATGGTCCCCTGTCCTACTGAGCTAATTTCTTCTTTGTTGTAAAACATTTAATAATGGGTCTGGTTTCTCCTAAGTCATTTTGCTTATACTCACTGGAAAATTTGTATTTTCCAGTGCAACAAAGCCACCTTAGTTTCAGAGACCTATGCATTTTCTCCTCTTTCACCTGAGTCCTTAATTATCACTTCATATCAATGTAAGAGGAACTTCACATTAATGTCATTAATCAATCATCACTACTTAATATCACTAGGAATCCTGAAAATCTATTTCCTATCGCTTTCACAATGCATGATTTAATTTTCACTCCATTCACATAATGCAGTAGAGAAGACTTCTGTTCTTAAAGCCCCACTGACATTTTCCAAGAAATAATCAACATTCAATGGCTGGTAATAGAAGACAGTACGTCCTGGAGTTTAGATCCTGGAAAAGGTTTTCCATTTTTCTCTGCCTTTGTACAATAAGGCTTTTTCCCCTTTCTTATTGCAAACAGCTGAAAAAATTTACCCGCTGCTCAGTTCTGAATATAAACTGAAAACTTTTAGCATTTCTTTTACCTGTCTTCAAATCCTCAGTTGTCCATTTGGGGCATCTATTATTTCCTCTTAATCCCAAGTCTGTGACAAATATATATATATATATATATATATATATATATATATATATATATATATGTAATGAACATATACATGTGTTATATGAATCATATTTTTGTGAGTCTAACTTCTTAATAGTACTCTTAAAAATAGTATACATTATAATAATGACCCCGATAGTGAATAATTTAGGGAGTATTTCATTACTGATTTCATCTATTATTTAAAGAAGAAAATTTATAAAAGGAGGAGAAAATCACACATCATTTCAAGTCTATAAAAATAGTAACAAAATTTAGCGGTGGTTTCAAAAATGACACTCAACATATTAGAATAGGTAGTTAAAATGAACTCTTGTGCCAAAATCAAATGAATAGCTCTTTAAAAATGTTTTTTTGCAAAGACGTTATACATGCATACACTGACTAGTGAGTCACTGACTAGTATCTTTGTCTTATGATATAATTAATTCTAATTTAAATTTGGGGATGTCTGTTTTATAATTTTTATAATATTTTTTATGATATTTTCAATTTTTACCATTATTTTTAATAAAAATTTCTATATTTTTAAGAATTATTTCAATTCAACCAGTCTGGACTCAGAAGCATAGCTTAATTATCTGACTATTCATGGCACTCTCTTAAAAAATAATGCCAGGGAATCAAAGAAAAAAAAATCAACAAATATTCACTTCCTAGTTTAAAAAATTTTCTTCCATTTCAATTAGTCCATTATCAAAGTTTGGTTTTAATTATTCATTAGTGGGGAATAATTTATTGATGAAGAACAGTAGCAAACGAACAACTTAAGGCCCCCAAAGTGTTACCACCCTGGTACAGGTCAATAGAACTAGGCAAACAAGAGGCCAATTCAAGAGTTCCTGCCCAATTTCCTTCCACAGCCAGGTCTTTATGAGCAAGCAGTCGTGGAAAAGATCCTAAAAAAATAAACTGTGGAAACATTTCAGCAACTTAATTGAGATTTTGCAAGGCTCTCAAAGCCTGCATTGTTATAGCCCACTCTCATCAAAGACTATGATTCAGCTTTAGAAATGGTGCTATTCAAACCCTGCTGTATTAGCCATATATCTTAGGAATTTACTTCCTAATTATGCAGTATGCCTTATGAACACATTTTTTTTTGTTCTGTCATTGGGTGACATAATATTTTAAGCAAGTAAAGCAAATTGGTTTGATCATTATTATGAAATGTTCTTCCTCAACACATGTCAGATGTAGGTTATGAGAATGATCTCTAAATGAATTTAACACTTACTATGCTATAGGGGGAAATATGTGTCCAGATAACTTTATATCTTCTTATATCTTCTACTGCCCCACAATTTAAAACACAGGGAATGTTGAAACAGCAATACCATAGTTTCTGCCAGAAGTGAGAAACTACATCTTCTGAAAAGAAACAGGCAAGGCAGGAAGGTCACACAGCTTGGATTTTATCTCTGTCTCTGAGGAAGTCCAAGAAAGAATTCCAAGAACACAAGACTGAATTCATTTCAAGGGTGAACAGTAACTCTAAAGTGCTTTATGCTTGGGAGTGCTACCAGAAGACTAGCATCTGTGCTGACTTACATCCTTTCTCTTAATACCTGGCAAAAAAAAAAAAAAAAAGGATGAAAAATGTGTTTCATTTATTTATGCCATTCATTTCATTTTTATTTTCATTACAAATTCATTTTAATCCTAAAAAGGAGCTGGATTTATTTTTACAACCTTCCCCAGAAATGTTGACAAAGTAGACAAGATTCTGCTATTTGCAAATAATAAAAATCATTTTAAAGTAAAATCAATAAGTAGTTGTAGGATATTCAATTCTGGACAATAAGTTCAGAGCAACAGTACTATGAAAGTAATTGTATTTAGGATGTTGTTTTTATCTGTTACCGATGAGTAAGTATCATAAATTACTACATTTGACTGGTGCCCAATAATATGGCACATTCCAGTCAAAATATGTCACCAAAAAAACCAACACTGCATGATGGGTTTTGCCCCTAGGTGACAGGGATATAAAACATAATATTCAGTAGTAATTTATCCTGTCACACATTTTAAAGTTGCTCTTTTGAATGGTCTTCAATATACATATATATTTAAGCCTAGAATGTTGAATAAGGCTAATTGCTAGAGGGAAAGAAGATCTAACAAAAAGACTATGTAGTTGGCCTACACAGACACAGATGATAAATCTAAGAAAACTTAATCAGAACCCACATCACCAATATGGGCTTTTAAAAATAGTTGTACTGTATAATAAATTAGAAGAATGAAATAGAATAAAATGTCTGCTAATGTAAATATCAGCGATAATGTCCAGGATACATCTGAGTTTCTTCCACAATTGTTATCTCATAATGTCATCACTCTGATTCTGAGGGCAAGCATATTAATAAATATAACACAAAGTATAATCTTAGTGACATAACAATAAGTGGTATATGTATATATGTGTATACTTAAAACACACATATACATTACAGGATTAGAAAATGTACTCTAAACCATCTAGAAATCATTATAATTTTATTTTGAGGCACATGGTAGGAACTGAATACACATTTGAGGACTTAATAAATGTGTTACATTTTTTAGTTTTCAATGTTTTTACTCTTATGAATTCAATATTATCAAACATACCAGAAAAGACTGGAGCATAATCATTTAAATTTCTTCTTTGATACAAAATCATATTGTGCAAATGAACTGACAGATTCAATGGAAAGTGAACAACTATTTAAACTGGCTAATGAAAATGAGCTAATGATACACCAGTTGATAATTAGGACAGATAAATGACAGCTGATAACTCTGGAGTGACTAAGTTCTTGCTAATGACAGCCAAACAGACCAACCCAATGAAATGACTTAACCCTTTCCTCCCTCTTTCTAGTTCTCTCTCTCTCTCTCTCTCTCTCTCTCTCTCTCTCTCTCTCTCTCTCAGTATTCTTTAACAATGTTTGCTGTTATCACTACAGATACATTTTCATCACTTCCATTTTCTAAAATTCTTAGTTTCCTTCTCTGACTTGTCTTCTTCCTCACCCATGTAACACTGAGCAGTTCCCAAGATCCCTTTCTCTAACCGCAGCTATGCTTATCTAATACTTGGCCTTAAAAACTCATACCTTTCCTGGTTTCAACCACCATGATGGTGCTGATGACTACAATTCACCCTCCCAATAAACAGTCTCAGAATTCCAAAATGCTGACATCATTTCCAATTAAAGATCTTTGAAACTCAGACTCATCATTTCCCCTACGACTTTTTGTTCTACATGAGTTTCTTGGTTTGTCAGTGGTATCATAATCTTTCCCATCATCTTGTTCAAAATGCCACAGTCAGCTATAACTGATAGGAGGGACTTCCCTGGACCAATTTGAAGCCATCAATTAGGTAAAGGTATTTAGCTCTAATGATTCCTTTTATAATTGCTAAACTTCAGCTCTTCCTCCCCATTCCCACCACCATCACATTAAAGATGTTAGAAATATTACAGTTGTTTTACTGCAAGAATCTTCTGACCAACCAGTTTTTCTTCCAGTCTACTTCCTCTTGGATCTCCTTTCTTATGAATTCAGATTAATCTCCTATGTACACTGTCTTTATACCATAGAATAGAGTTTGAGGGCAAAAGTTTTGGAATCACGCTGCTTGGGGAAAGCATGCATGCCAGTTCTTTCACTAGGTTACTAATCTGGTAAAAATATTTGGTACTTTGTTGCCTACCTCCTACCTACCTATAAGAGAGGGTTTGTTGAGATACATAACTGGGTTAATACAAATAAAGCACTAGAAAAGTTCTAAGACAAGTATTCAGAAAAACGATAGCCATTATTATAATTGTCATTATCATCTTCCTCATTGAAAACTTTTAACAGCTTCCTGTTCAACGTGTGATAAAGTCCAAACCCCTCTGCCTGGCAGTTAGGCTTGGTAGTCTGGCCCCACTTCAATGGCTCAGATTCAATGAGTAGCATTTGCCAATAGGAATTCTCTGGTCCAGCCAGGGGGAACTAATAAAACACACTTTTGAAATTATGTTTTCATTTTTGCTGTGACTCATGATGTTCCCCTCTTTGCTTAATGTGTTTCCTTTTCTTTCCATCTTTAACGTACTATTCATACTTCAATGCTCTACTCAAGTTTGTTGATTTTCTGAGAGAATGGACCAGATCAGCATTTCTTGTGGCCCAAAGTTTCCAGGAAAAAAAAAAAGGTTTCTCAAATTTGGACAAAGCTGTTTGTTACAATGCATCGTAGAGCTTTAAAATGCACATTAATTTTTAATAGGTTCTGAGAAGTCCTGCAATAAACAACTCTTTAAAAACACAGTGTTCCAAATTTACTTGAAGATGAAAAAATATTTTCCCCTTCTAGAATCTATTAGAAATGAAGATATGAATATTCCAGAGCCAGGGCTAAAACTGACAGTGTTAATTTTTGAACTGTGCTTTATTCACAATATCTCACTATAATTCTAAATTTCAGAAGTGAGTTCAAGTAAATCTTGGAGAATTGGGAATGTGGGAAACTTAATTTTAAATCCAGTAAAAATGTCAACATTTGATATCACTGGGATGACAACAATAGAAAATGTTTACTCTTGACATATTGATTAAAAATTTTGAATGCCCAGGTAAAAACTTTTAAAAGCTTTTTTTTAAACATACCTACCCCCATTTTTCAGTGTAATTATTATGTCAAATCTGATGGCAGTTAGCAAAAGAAGTATAATCCAATATTGATCAAAGTTTTGTTTTAAACTTCCTTATCAATGGATTGATTTCTTATAGACATTCTTAATCTATACATCTATGCTCTTTTGAAAACATTTTAGCCTTTGATTTAATTTCTGGGTCCCACATTATAGCTAAAATAATCCCATCCTTATTTCTATTATATGAATTATAAATTGAAACAACGAAAGGCAAGAAGATGTGAAATAGAAACAAATTAGAGGGAGAGATTTAATACAAATTTGAAGATTTTATTATTTTAATTTAAATTCTTTATTGTTTAAAATATTATATATCTCCTTTTTCCCCCATTAACCTCTCCCCAGCCACCCCCAACCCCCAACACATGTCCTCACCCCCATCCGTCTGAGTCCATTGGTTATACTCATGTACATGCATACACGTCCTTTGGTGATCTCAAACCCCTGACACTGCCCACCCCCTATGACTTCCGACATAGGTTGGACAGTCTGTTCGATGCTTCTATGGCTCTGGTTCTATTTTTGTTCATCATTTTATGTTGTTCATTATACCCCACAAATAGAGATGATATGCAATCTTTTAAATAATTATTCAACCACTGCTCCTTACTAAAAATGTATGTACCCTGTTAATTCAATTAAAATAACTGCAATCATATAGACTAAAGATAATTATTTGACAATTAGAAAGCTGATAAGAGAAAAACACATTCCTCAAAATGTAACTTTTTACAAATATTCATTTAATTTCATTCTCTTTAGATAATTATCTTGATGGTAGAATAGTGGCCCATTTTTCCCCCCAAATCATTATTTGCACTAACAGTAACCAAACATAAGCAACAAAAATAATATAAAAAACCTAAGTAATTATTAATCAAGCACATTACTATGTAAGTTACCAGTTTTCTACATAGCTATAATCAGAATGTTCCAAAAAAAGAGTATATTTGCATTTAATGTTGGTAATTACAATACTCTGTTGGACATATTTTGTTTTCCACCTGTGAAACTTTAGATTCTTCCAAGACTGGATACAATATAAGCTGAATATATATTTTATTTGAGGCACAAAAATTAAGAATAAACTTAAAATATAATAAGATACCAATGTCACATATGAAATATCTACATGTTCCTTTTATTTTTGGTTTCCCAAATTCTCCTTCATAATGAAAAAAAAACACACATCTGCTATCCATTTATAAATACTTTTGATGTATGTTTATATTTTAAAAGGCAGGCTACTTTTTATTTTTCTATTTCATTAAAACAGACCACTAGAGGGCAATGATCTCAGTTACAAGTGAATGGATGTAGGTCCTTAAAATAAATGAGTAGTTATGCCTAATGTTCATTCTTTCCTTTCTCCCTTCCTTTATCCTTTCATTTAAAAACTATTCTTCAGTGCTTCTGTGTGCCAGACACTAAGAATTCAAATACTGCACTCTCTACCCCTGTGTCTCTCATTCTGCATATACACATATACATGTATATTTGAAAAAAAAATTGCCTTAGTACATTCCTTTAGTTTTTACTTCTTCATAATTTCTTATCTTTATATTTTTAACATAAATGCAGTGTTCTATAGCAAAATCAGATATTCAGACAAATTGTAGTACAGAATTTGGACCTCCCCAACACTGTCCATCAAAGAGCAGCTTTGGTATTAAGTATATTAATAAGTAAAATTTATAATCCATAGGATGTTCTACAATTCTGTCCAAAATTTACCTCAAAATGTTCCTAACCCATTCTGTACAGCATTGATATACAAACAGAAAAGTGGTTGAGCTGTTGTCAGAGGCAATTAAAGTCTTCCTCATGTCCCCATCAGTCAGTGTCCTGAGAAAGGGGTGGGATGATTTCATAATTTTGTTGGTTATTAAAGGACACTGACACCCTGGGGATATTGATTCAGAAAGACAGAAAGAATAGCTGGGGAGCTCTTTTGGTGACAGAGAAGTTAATGATTTTGTGAGTCACCCAAGAGAAACTCCTTACAAGCTTTGATAATTACAGGGCAGCTAGTGTCACTGCTGACCTCATCAAATTAGCAGGAGCTGAGTTCCACGGTAGAAACCAAACCTAAACACTACAAAGGAGTAGCATGCATATCTTTTCAAATTGTGTTTGCATGTGTGTGTTTTCTCCAACAAGAAATTGCTTTTAATCCTTGTTGATCTTAGATTCAAAGTGCTTTCTAACACACTTTCATGGCTCGCTAGATTTTCCAGGCATGCTCTGCCAAAGGAGGGAGGAAAATGGAAGCTGCCTCTCTTCCAAATGCCAAAAATAAGTCTCACATAAGGAGTGTTGTGTTAAACGCTCAACTTAATTAAATTGCAAAGGGGGAAATATTCCAAGATACAGAAACTGATAGCAAAATGTTGAAACACCAGGTCACAATCTACAGTTAGTTAGCTACTCTTTTTTTCTTCACTTAATGTTTACACTGCAGAAAACATATGCAGAGCTCCCATTGAGGCTCCATGGGTACAGTGGTAACAAATCTGCTCTCCTGTCTACATTCTAGAGAAAGTGCATGGTCCCTGCTAGACGCACAAGATATAAAACTGAATAAAAATCCCTTTGAAGGTTTTCCTCTCGCATGTGGGGGTAAGACATAGAAATTCAGAACCATGCAATGGGCAAATATAGCGAAACAGAAATATGTAGCAAATATTGAAGCAGAGGTGGACATTTTCATCTGAGTAGATGAGGATGGGGAAGTAACATCCTGGGCATTGTCTGGAAGAGGATTTGAGGGAAGAAGATTGCTTTGTCAAGATCATCTTGTTTTGGAAGAAAACTGAAGGATGCCTAGAAAATACTAGTTAAACAAGGAGGAAGCAGCATGCCAAGTACTGGGAACCTAGCAGTTTGAGAGTATGGCAATACAAGTGAAATATGAAAATAAAAAGGGCTGGAAAAGGAGGCAGGAGGAAGGACTAGAAGGTGAAGGGCCCCGATGCCTACAGGGCACTGTGACTTATTTTAGTTGGTGATATGGGACCATTCATGTATTTTAAGCAGAGAGATACACTTGAACTTGATGATGGAACACATAAAATTATTTTTTAAAATTAAAAAAATATATGAAAAAAACAGTACATTTGCACTTCACAGGCACAAAAATATAAACGGATGAAGGTATGAATAATAGGTTGGAGTTCAGCAGTTCTTCCTGTGTTTATAGATCAGGATATTGACAGAGAAATTGGTTTGCAGTATTTTCAACCAAACATGGGGAATTTCTTATTCACAGCTAGCAGTCATCTATTCCTCTTTTCCAGGAACAATGTATTATAGAAAGGGAAACTTGTCATGGATCTAAAAAGAGTTCAGGTATGAACAAGAACAGATCCAGAGACTGAGAAACGTCCATTAGAACCACAAACCTCAGGGAAGGAGGGCATCGGTGGGAGAAAGGGGGAGAGATCAACCAAGGGACTTGTGTGCATGCATATGAGCCTAATCAATGAACACAGACAACAGGGGGGTGGGGCATGAATGGGGAATGGGGGTTAATGGGGGAATAAGGACACAGGTAAAATAATAATAATAATAATAATAAAAGCAATGAGAGAAACTCACCTCTCAAAATCTCTGGGCATTCAGGTCACCGAGGGAAGAAACGTTCATATATAAGTAACTGAATGATTTAAGTATTTTAAATTGATATTTGCTTACACATAAAAAATAAAATCTAAAATTTGCCATTTCTCATTTTAATAGGGCTCAGAGATTCTCTACCTGAAATTATAGTTGTTTAGTTAATGATTATGATAAATTAGATTTTTAATGTTTTTAATGACAGGTTCCTGGAAACATGCTTAGGTATTGTCTACTACTGCTTAAAAATAAGTTTTTGAAAATCCCTAGATTAACTGGTAAAAAATTAGTATAAAAATCAATTTTTAAGGCAATAAAAGTCATTTCTCTATGTGTCCAACTATTAATATAGTCAATATTTATAAGGACATAAAATCCTTGATCAATTAATTAGTGTACCTTGTAGATGCTGTCTGTATGTACTTTCGCCCTGGGCAAAGGTGTCTCTCAGTGTATAAAAAACACCTATTTTCTTAATAGAGGTTAGCACAGCACCTCCACAAGTAGTTTAACACACCTAGTTCTTGTCACGGTGTTTAATATGTAAATCACATTGAATGACTGAGGCTAAAAGCAAAGTGACAGTGACTGCCATTAACCATGGATCACATCCCAGCATGTAATGCAATTATGTGGCAGGACACAACTAATGTGGGCTGCCCTGGTGGGAGAAGGGCGAAAATATTGAATTTTCCTTTGTAATCTATTTACATTTCGAAATGGGGGCATTAGTCAGATTAAAGTTCAGCATGCCAGACGCACACAGGCCCGGTGTGCTAAGTGGTGCCATTCATAATGTGATAAGAAGGGAATGGTTAGGGAAACAAATATATTATGACCCCATTGGTTCAGGGGGCAATTTTCTCTTATAAACTTCCATTTCTGTTACACTGTTTCAGGATACAGACTGAAATCTTTTTGGAATGTAAAGGTCTGTCAGCATTATTAAGTATCAGCACTACTTTTCCTTTTTCTCTCACCAGTAGAGAGAGTGTGTTGAATTTTAATAGTAATTCATATTAATTTTCACCCAAAGTTTAAGCTTAATATACTGTATATTATCAAGACACATGAACTGAACTATTAAAATGTACATCTCCTCAATTACTTTATTTCCATAACTGGATACATAAATTTGATCACACCAAATTTAAATAACAGGAGGAGTAAGATGGAGGGTCTTAAGGCAGCAGCTTTAGAACAGCTTGGAAAATCCCTTTGAGTTTTTTGGGAGTTGGAAAATTCAAACCTAATGATTTTTCTTGGATGCTCATGTATTACCAACAATCATAACAAACCTCTTGACTTGTTTCTCCCTGTTTCCCAAAGCAGCTTTCTGACAATAGTAATACTGTCAGTCTCAGAAACACATCCTCGATTTTCTCTGGCCTCTTTCACCAAAAGATATTTATAAAAGACTACTAGCCCTGTAAATGAATCCATGCACCAGTAGCTCCCTGCTGCCCTCCTGTAGCTCCCCCCGGCCCCTTGCCCCTTCCACCCCCCATAGTTTGGTGCTCTGCTCCCTCCTATAGTTCTCTGCCACCCACTTGTAGCTTGCTGTCCCACCCTTCTGCTGATCCTTGATCCCATTGTTACTCAGTCAGTTGTTACGCCTCATGGTAATGGATAATTAGCATATTCCTCTCTTATTATATAGGATAATGGTTCCAAGATTATAGATAGCAGATAATAACTCAAGATCAAATTTATTATAGGTACTTTTGATTAGCAAAGGAGTAACTCAACTAACAAAGTATGAATTTATATCTAAAGGCCAATATACAGTTTGCATATCTAAATTAAGAGAAGAGAAACATTTTATGCTCTGAATTAAGAACAAACTTAAAGTAAATACACACACTTAAAAATGTGTCTGACCTTAGTATGTTTTGACTAATTTACAAAATTTTATAGTTCTATTGGCCCTTGAAGTGCACTGGAATTCCCTTTTTGCTCAATTAATTCTTGTTAAAAAGCCTCCTTTGGAAGCCTGCCTTGGCAACCTCCACAGTTAGTATATGTTTCTATAATTTACTGTATCTTCCCTTTAAGACACTTATTACAATTGCAATTCAACAATTATCTAAATCACTCTTCACGGCTTCTCTATTACACTGGCCTGTGTGTTCCTTGAGGGTAGGAATCACACTTCTATTATATTTACACTGAATCTTTACATACCAGAAAGCTGCCTCACAAACAGTAGGGATTCAACAAATATTTATCAAATGAATGAATATATAAATAGTGGCTTATCCCTTGATATTTTCCCAACTTAATGATATACTACCTTAAAGGTATTTAATTTCTTATTTCTGAACTAAGCAATTTTCACACATTATGTGTATGGTTCTCCTGGCTTCTTTAGGCATTCCTTCAATTTGCATAGAAAGACTCAGAAGATGTTTATAACATATAAGTGACAGAAAAAACATAAGTAACCTAAATAACTAACAATGATTCAAAAATAGCATAAAAAAATCTCACTTCCTATGCAATATATCTTTTAACTAGTATGCATGTAACTAATTTACTAATTGTAATCCAATTCTTAATTATAGTACATTCATAGATCATGCTGCTTTCACATATGTCTTCTCAATAAATTATTATAAGAGTCTTAGGGTAAAATGTTATTATCTCTATCTTAGCATTGGACAAACTGAGGCTTAAAACATTAAAGGTCCTGCCTAAATTAAAACAGCTGGTAGATGTTATAAACAGAATAGAATCTGTACAGAATTCTACTCAAAATGAAATCCCAGTGTCAAATTGTAAGAGTATTCCATATCTTGCCCTTAATATAATGTATTTGTCTTAGTGTATAAGTTTTCCCTTGGTGAGCGAAAGTTTTTGTTAGCAGAATAAATAAAATGGATAATTGAAAGCATCTAAATTTTTCCTTTATGATAGAGAAAGAAAGAAATATTAAGCATGAATAATGCAGCTAAGTAGCTATAATCATCTACTATGCATAACCAATAGTCAACAGATGATCAAAATAGATCTAATGGAAAAAGAAAACACTTAAATATGTAGCAGGAAATTTTTAAATAATGCACCTTAAAATGAAGGTCAATTTTTTTCTTTAAAAAAATCAACCTCAGCAATTCTTACTTTTAAAGATAACATTTTTCTATTTAAGGGCTATCTGATTATTTCAGCCAAGAAAAACTTGACAGTTTAAAGAGTGCATATTGATGTTGTTGCAAATTTTTTTATAAACATTAACTAAACAATCTCTAAATGAGGTGGTATTGTGCATGTGTACATATATTAATTTAAGAAGGGCATGTACCGATATGCATGAACACATTACATTTTGTATTATAACTTGTAAACTGTGCTTACATAGGACAACTCAAATACAAAATTCAGTAGCTATAACTATTATACATGCTTTGGGTCTGGATCACCCAGGCAGAAACATCTTCACTACTTTTTCCCCTCAACATTATAGTAGTAATATAACACCTACATTCTCCATTATAATCCCTAAATAAATCAGTTAGTCAATCATTTTATTTGAATTAAAAGAAAAAGTGATTAAAATTCATACTTGAATAAAATATGGTTTCTTAAATTAATCCCGGAATATCATTCCTTCACACACAGTGCCAGAACTTAAATCTGAGCCACAGGTTCTAAAACTTAAGCAAATGAAGACAATATTCACAAACATAGTATATTACATCATTTGAAATATTCAAGCAAAACATACGAAGCATTGAGCATACAGTGAAGAGTAAAAGCACACATGGCCCCCTGCTTTGGTGAAATTTCTGGAGTTGGGCCAATTTTTCAGATTATGAAGATCAAACGCCTTCTTTTCAAAAATTTCTACTGGTGGGCAGTGAGAGTTCAGGGACGGGTGTGTGTGAGCACCTGGTGGTGGTCAGCTTCCTGTTTGGAGTGGGCACATGATCCTTAGAGTGGATGGCATGATAGATTTACAAAATTTCCCACTGCTCCCTGGTATTCCCCAGTCTCTAAGTCCACTGCCCTTGCGATCAAAGTAACATGCTCATCAACTGGAATAAACATTTTTACATCAACATCTGCATCTGCTGTTTATCATCATTTAAAAAAATAATTTTATTGGGGTTACTTTGGTTAATAAAATTAATAGGTTTAAGGTATGTAATATATCATCTGTATGTTTTATTGTGTGCTCACCACTCCAAGTCAAGTCTCCTTCCATTTCCATTTACCCCCCTTGACTCTCTTCTACCTCCCCTCCCCCTTTACCTCTGGTAATCACCAAGCCGTTGTCTGTGTCGATGAGTTTTGGGGGGTGTTTTTCTTTTCTTTTATTAATCTCTTCATCTTTCCCACCACCACCCCCGACACCCCTCCCCTTTGGCAGCTGTCAGTTTTGTTCTCTGTCTCTCTAAGAGTTGATGAGCCAAGCAACAGAAGGCATCATTTCAACTACACATTGAAATATCTCTTCTTGAAATGACACTTCCTACATGCCCTGAAGAACCTACAGCGAGCGCCCAGTTACTGTTTTCCCATGATACATACACATAGAGAGCACTACAAAAGGAGAACTGAACCCCAGGATATCAGGAAATAATGGAAGAGAGTAAGAAGGAAAGCATGTGTTCATGACTCAATCACTCACTGATCAGCTTTCTTTCCTCTGAATTGGGACATAACACCTTTTCTCCTTGCTGAAAGATGAATTCTGAAGGTTGCATTAATAACAGATAGACATTTTTTTATAAAACTTAAAGCTATATACAAAACCTATGGATAATACAAATATTAAAGTGTTATTGAAATGCAAGACACTATTATCTTGTTCCTTAAATCTAACTCAAAATATCTTGCTTACTCCAAATATAACTTTTACTTCTTTGAAAATTTCCCTTTCTTCATTTTGTTGTTCATTTATATTTAATCTATGAATTAGGAGGTTTCTAAGCCTCAATGACCTTATAAAGGAATCAAGCTTATTACATATAAATATATGACTACGTGAAGTAGGATGCTTAGCACACACAATAAAAAGGATAAAGAGGGTATTGCAACTATATCAACAGACACTCACACATAACTAAAAACTAAAACAATGCAAAAACTTGAAACAGAACGAAAAAGAATAACCATAGTAAAGTGCTGCTATACATATGATAGATACAATTTTAAGAACTAAGCTACTAACTCAATAGCACAGAGATACAATCTTTCAGGTTGGGATTAGGCTATTTCTATTCCTATACTGGAAAATGAAAATATCTTATGGTCATGAAAAGTTGGAATTGAGACACAGCATTTTTTTTTATAAAAGGATACCATTAAGAAGGGACATCTGGTCATTTTGGCATGATCACATTTCTGTTACTCAGTGCAAATAAATTCTTTATGAGAATGTGTCATTGATTACATACTCTGCATTTTAGCACTGTTTCTAAACATACTGTAAATTATGTTAAGCAACTCATTGAGTCTCTGATACAGCTTTTTTCCCCCCTCAAGCAAAAAGATAATGCTTGTTTCAAAAAGAATAAACCAGTAGAAAAATCACATTTATAAACTCTGCAAGTGATGAGAGCAATGTTAAAACATCTGGGGCATGTTAGAGACTGCATTAACTCTAATCATGGATCACATGATGGCAGAATGTTTTCTCCTTAACGAGGAGAAAAAAACTGAGATAGTGAATGTGTTACTCAACATAACCCTGAAGTTCTTGCCCAAAAACTGATAAAGCACTAGAGAGAAAGCCTAGATTTCCAGGACTCAGGCCACACAATCGCCTGTATGTTTGGCCTATGTGTCAGTGGTGACAGTGTCTGAAAAAACAAAGCCCATTTTCTCACTCCGATAAATCACAGGCTATCCAGCACCCAGTATTTACATTGAACAAGAAGATGGTCCTTGTTCCCTTTCTTCTAGCAACACTCCATTTATCTGTTAATTGGCTAACCTAAAGAAGAGGTCACTGCAGACAAGACTCCATATATAATGTTAACATTTTAATCCCATAAACTATAACATACATGAGAAACCCTGACTTAGAAATGATGCCATAAAACAGAGTGAAATATTTTTAAATGTTGACTTTAAATATAAACATTTACAGGGAAAACCATATGGAGATCCAACATCAGATACATAAACATGGAGAAAGGCCAAAGAAATTAACTGCAAGTGTAATAGCTTACCTTGGGGGAGATTTGTCATATTCAACAAGCACAAGAACAATCATCTGACTTCAAAAAGTGTTTTCCAGCCATTTAGTCTTCAAGAATTGTATTTTTTTTTTTTAGAGGAAAGCAGTCAAACCTACTTTGTGTTTGGTGATTGAACTCAAAGAATAAGTAAAAGATGACTCTCCCTTTGATGAAGAGGTTGCTTTTCTAAGATATAAGTTCTTACAAACATGTTTTCCATTGATTTGCAAGAGGAAGGGGGAGGGAGAAAGATGAAATATCCATATGAGAGAGAAACATCAGCCTCCCATAGGCACTCTGACTAAAGATCAAATCCAAAACTTGTGTATGTGCCCTTAACAGGAATCAAACCAGAGACCCTGAGGTACACAGGACAACACTCCAAACAACTGAGCTACACTACTAGAGCTAAACATGTATTTTTTAAAACAAGGCTTAGATGAAGCTCCAGTAAAAAAAATATATATATATATATATATATATATATATATATATAATGTAATATTTAAAAATATAATTGTAACACCCATAGAATATATTAACGTGGGTGTCTTAGTGCTAGAGTATTAGATAAATTGGTAGCAATATTATTTCCAAAAGTGTCTTATTTGAAATTCCTTTTTAAGTTGAGAAAGAGAAAATTTGACAAGAGAAGCAGTTCCCTATTTTCTATGAATCACACTTTCAGACGTGTCGCTTTAAGTTTAAACAAGCACTTGGAAATGTTGCTTCAGGACACAGAGAAAAGGAAATTAAAGAGAATCTTATGATGATGCTTGGGCACATTGTTAAGCCACAAGCAGCTGGTTAAGAGTGTGGTAATTGACACCTGAACCCACTAAGAAATGGAACTGGGTGTGCCGCTTTAGAGCAATGAGTTTGAATCCCCCAGAGAAGTGAGAATCCATTTGGAGGGAGAAACCAAAGATCTCCCTTCAGGCCATCATACCACCCTATCATTCCACAGTGATGAAATGGTTTCTCCCCTTTATAGACCTTAGAATAGACTTCCGATTATTTCATCATCAGCACCATCACTCATTGACACAAAACATTGCTTCATTTATTAATTCAGAAAACTTCCACCGAAAAACACATATAAATACACCACACACACACACACACACACACACACACACACACACACACACACACTTTCTTTTTTAAGCTTTTCCTCCTTTAAGTGCTGAATGAAGCAACATTACGATTGAAACTCACTGGAGTGATGTACAATCAACCTACCTGCCTAACTGCTTCTCAGCAAACACTTTCTGATGTCATTGCAAGTGATGGAATTAATTGTGGGAGCATTCATTAAATGTTTTAATTGTCCAAATGCATAAGGGAACAGAAAGAAAAGACTTTTTTATTAATTTGCCAATTCTTCCACTGTCTGCCCTACTTACCTTCAAACCTAAATTGCAAACATAGCTGAAGGTATTTTTGTCTTTCCTAGCTGCAAGTGCCTGCATCTTTAATACTAGTAGAAATGATTTACAAAGAGATTTTGGAACATGCTGACTTCCTAATGAAGAAGGTCTATTCCCAGAGCAGTCATTAACCGTAATATCACAAATGCCTAAACCACTGGGAATCATACACACGGTTCCATGAGCAATGCCAAGATAGATTCTTAGCCTTTCAAATAAGCTGAAATACATGGGGTTCTCTATCAACCCCCCAAAATGTTATGTGCATGAAGAAATTGAAGCTCCAAAAAGATAGATACTTTCTTAAAGTCATAGAGCTCCTCGGGTCTCTAGCTACACAACCTAGAATATGATCTTTAGATTGCTTTACAGATCACATTACCTCCACATACAGAAAATGAAATATATTTGTGTGTACCATTGTTTTGTTATGTCATTGTTCTAAGATTCTTCAATTATCCAGTTAACCCAAGACAAAAGGATGGTATTTGTCTCAAGTAAGATTTAAACCCAAATCAAGAGTAAACTTTAAGACTTAATTTTTTTAATTTTTTATGATGGACTGGCTCATATTTGGTCCAGTTATATTAGTTATTATAACAAATTCCATAATCCAGAATGGTGAAAACATGATAGAAGTTTATACCTGAACTCTGATATAAACACTTGATCCAAAGAGTTTGGGAAAAAATAAGCAAATTTATTTCTGGCTTAATTTCATATTACATATTAATTATACTCCATTTTCTTAGATCATCTACAAATATGTCTGTGGCTGCATAGATACATGTGAAAAATATATTACTGAAGCATTTTATAAAAGTTTAGCTTATATATTTGATTTCTAGATATTAAATTATATGTAAAACAATGTTTGAAAAATACCCTATCCATAAAAGAATTAAAATTCCCAAACCCTCATTTGTTCATATATTATTACCCTAGGAATGACCAGTAGCTTTATGATCCCACTTTGAAAGTGTGGTGCTAATTTTTTTTTTTCAATAAAAATAGTCAATGCTGGAGGAAATCCATTTTGAAAGAAGGTATGAAAGAGAATGAAAGCACCCAAAAGTATGAATGAGAAGTGTGGGAGGGAAGAACTGGAAGGAAGCAGGGAGGGGAAACAGAGAGGGAGCAGGAAGGTTGGGGGAAAGAAAGGGGAAGGCAAAGAAGGAGAGTTTGTACTAAAATTTTAGCTATTTAATCTTCTTTAAAAACTTATATATTTTTATAAGTTTTTTTATATTTATTATTTTTTATATTTCAGAGAGAGGAGAAGGGAGGCAGGAAGAGAGAGAAAGAGAGAGAGATCAGTTGCCTTCCACACACACCCTGACCAGGGATGGAACCCACAACCTGGGTATGTGCCCTGACTGACTGGGAGTGGAACCAGCAACCTTTTGGTGCACTGAACAGTGTCCATCCAACTGAGCCACACCCACCAGGGCATAACAATTTAATCTTTATGAGGAGATTGTTAGCATAAAAAATAACCTACAAGCTCTGACTGATTTGGCTCACTGGATAGAGCTTCGGCCTGTGGACTGAAGGGTCCCAGGCTTGATTCTGGTCAAGGGCATGTACCTTGGTTGTGGGCACATCCCCAGTGGGGGGTGTGCAGGAGGCAGCTGATCGATGTTTCTCTCTCATCGATGTTTCTGACTCTCTGTCCCTCTTCTTTCCTCCCTGTTAAAAAATCAATAAAATATACATTTTTTAAATAACCTACAAAATATGTAATTTTTTAAGCCCTTAGGGAAAGAAAAGGGTTCAGTATTTTCAGTCTTTTAAATTTTCGAATAGGGCGTGGACTGTCAAAATCACAATGGATTTTGTTACCACCACTAACTTTCAGTGCCAAGGGCTATTGCCATCCACAGAAGAATTCTTAAAGTCATTACAGTATTTTAATCTTAACCTTCTTTTTTTCTTTTTCTCCAAATAGTGAATTTGTACCTATCATAGAGACTGCTGGGGGAAATTGCATATATTCCAAGTCATATGTTCTCAGAATCATTCTAGTCAAAGATTCCAAAGTCTTCTGGTTTTGAGTTACATCAGGGAACAGGGCGAAGAACAAGAAATCAAGGGCCTCCTTAACATTTTCAGGCAAATTATAATGTATTTCAACAAGGTAAGGACCCTGGTACAAAACAGGTAGCCACTGCTTTGCTCCCATCTTAAGGAAACCTACCAAGAAAGGCAGCTCCTAGTTCAGCCAAAGGCAATTCTTTGAAGAAAGGGACAGCTGTGATCCTTCAGCCGCCAGTATCACAGCAGCTGGGGGTGCTTGCACTGGGCCAGTAAAGGAGATCAGAACAAGGGACCAGCAGCATCCTCTGTGGTCCTGCTCCTTAGAGACCTCCCATCATCTCTCTTCTGACACAACTGATCATCTCTTCACGTAGCAGGAACAGACATTAGGACAGACAAGTTGTGACTGTTATTTGGAATAGAATGTAGGCGTGCAACTGATTATGTGCATAATTTGTGGAAGAATGTATAGCGATGAGAAAGAGAGAGGGAGGGTGGGAGAGAATAAAAATATTAGATGCAATATCCAAAAACATTACTATAATAGTCTCACTAAACTGAGAATGATGCAGGGATGTTACTGTATTCAAAATTGAAAGAACAGGATAGCTGATAACAAAACATTTTAAATCCTCACCAGAGGATATTTTTTCAGTGATTTTTAGAGAGAATGAAAGAGAGAGTGAAAGGCAAAAGAGAAATATCAATGTGAAAGAAACACATAGGTTGGTTGCCTCTGGGGAGGAGCCTGAAACCCAGGTACTTGCCCTTGACAGGAATTGAACCTGGGACGCTTCATCCCACAGGCCAACGCTTTAAACTCTGAGCCAAACCAGCAAGGGCCAAAATAATTTCAGTAATTGCAATTAATATGATATGCAATAAAAGATCAACTGTAAACTTAAAGAGTCAATTAGATTTCCAATTCCAAATATACAATAAATTAAATTGAAACAGCATTACCTTTAGGATAAATGTCAAAAGTATCAACACCCTAACAAGATTTTCAAAAGCCTTAATTTCAGCCTCTATTAAAGGCATACAAATAATTTATTGATTTTTTTTCCAGAAAGAAAATGAGGAGAACTGTATATCAATCTAAATAGAGCCAACTCAATAAACAGTTAGAAACTTAGTCCATCAGAGATGTGATTTAAATTCTAGAAATTATCATGGCCCATGCTTAAAATAATTATTAGTTCACATGCCCATTTTGTTCAGCAGGCCAAACACCCTGCTCTATGCAATGTTACCCTTCATCTTCAGGGACACAGTGGTAATTCAAAAGGTGTTCAAAAAGCTGAACTGAAATGGACTTTGGAAGACTGTACAGATTCACCGGTAGCTTTAACCCAATCCAGTGATGGCTGAGCCACCAGGAAGGCCAGAGTGCGAGGGCAAGATTAAGAATTGCACATCAGACAGGTTTAGGCTTCAATCCTAAGCCCTGAATTTAGCTGTTGGACAAATCACTATACACAGCGGAGCCTCAGTTTCCTCATTTTCAGTACTTCCTTGTGTTGTTCAGAGGATTGGAAGAAATAACACATAAGTGGTACCTTGCATGCTTTAAGCCACATGTGTCAAACACAAGGCCCGCGGGCCAAATCCAGCCCGCCAGGCCTTGCAATGTGGCCCGCACCTCGCTGTCATCACTGCACTCCGCTGTCAGTTTATGACATTGTCAGTTTATGACTGTTCAGTAAACCATTCGGCCCGTGATTTAGGCTGGATTTTAGATTTTGGCCCCTTCTCTGATTGAGTTCGACACCCCTACTTTAAGCAATATGGCCTGTTATTGCTGCTGCTTTTGCTTCTGCTGCTGCTGGAAGATGAGCCACATGCATTGAAGTGGAGGTCATAATCTGGCAGGCAGCTGACAAAAGTCCAACCACATGCAAGTTCTCTGGAGCCTGCCTGCCTGAGAAATTTCAAATAAAAAGCGAGATTTCTGGCTTTTCTTGACAAACAGGAAGCTCTTACCATATTGGGCCCATGCTCCTGTATGGAGGGAGAACCCGAGCCTTGCATGTCAGGCTGGACTATGCTCTCTAGCTTGTCATAGTCCCCAGCAGGGCCTGTAATCCTCCACTCAGCATACCTCCTCAGGTAACCTCAGTGGTTCCAGGAGATGGTGACCCCTGAGTTTGCTGAGGAAGAGTAGGACCCAGAGGCATGAAACAGACATTTGCACAGGGCCTTTGAAGATGCAGTGCTGTGTGAGAGGAAGCAGCAGGATCTTGGAGCCAGGGGCAGGACGTGTCACCCTAGTTCTACATTAACACCTGTGTGGACTCTGGGCTCCATAGGGGTCTGTTTCCTCATCTATAAAATATTGGTGCCGGGCAGGGCAGGTTTCTGAGCACAAGGCAAGACAGCTCCCCATCTGGGTTTCAGCTTCTCGTGTGTTCTTTTTTTTGAAAAAGATGCCAAATTACTGGGTCATTGAAGCCTGGCCAAATCACACAAAGCCCCCTCTCCACATGGCCCTGTCAAAAAAAGAAACATTGCACAGAGTTGATGGATCACATTTGGAAGCTCAAATGCCAAAAGGAAGCATAATATACATAATAGTAGCAATTTTGAGAATGCCCTTTCCTGTGTCGCTGGCCTTATGCATTAGTTCTACATGAATAAATAGAACTATTTCCCCAAGTTTATTCTTCTTCCTAAAATACCAAGGTTGCTCAAGAACTAGTTCATATTAAAGCTACTTAATAATTCTTCTTGGACAAAATTCCAAACTGACTTTGCAGAACTACATATTAAAACGAGGTATTTAATCATCACTCATTCTTTCTGTGTTTTTCATTTTATAAATTTTCAATAAAATAACCTGTAATTTCACAGGAAAAAAAAAAGTTTGAAACACGTAACTCAAAATGTGTCACCAACAGTCTTATCCAAAATAACTATATTTGGGGGAGGGGGGTGGACAAAAAACACCTTATTTAATCCTCCTAACAATGAGCTGAGACTATTTCTGAAAACAAAGACATACATAGCAAATATAACCTGCTTGTTTGAAAATACTACTTCTTTTCAGTCCAAGAGTCCATTTCAGTCCTTACACTTGGATTTCTACATATTCTGTAGTAGAAATTAACTAAGGCAAGTAAACCAACTGATAGGAGCTTACTCACAGTTTTCTCTGCTTTATGTTCTTGTTGCTGAGTAGCCATGGGCTGCCCCAAATCACCATGTTAACACAAGCTCTCAAAGCAGATGGCCATTTAGTGACAACTCACAGTTGGAGAATGATAACTAACTAGAATGGGAGAAAAGTGAGCAAAATATATTCTAGTTTTTCAAAATAAATCTTCATGTCTATTACTTAAAAAAAAATCTATTACTGGAAGCAAACTATTTTCTTTTCCAGAGCACATTTTATTTTTAAAACATCATCTAGGCCTCATGAAGAGTGAAGGTACACAGGTAAAGCGTAGTCTGTTATTGGACATGGGCAAGAAAATAGCTGTTCTGGTTACTCAATTATTCTCTTCAATTTCATGAAAATAAAATAAATGTTCAAAAGTATGGTATAAAGTATACCTAATTCTAAAACCACTAAGAACACAACCTAACTTGTTCCATAGTGATTGGAAAGGCATTGCAGGATTTTGCAGTTAGTTTCCTGGTAGGGTGATTATTCACCCCATTTCTCCAGGACAATCCCAGTTTATGCTTGTTGTCCAGAAATAATATTTAATAGCTTTCCTTTTCACTCACAAACATGACCTAATTTGAGCAATAATTATGTGGACTCCCTACCTCTAGGTCACTATAATGCATTTAGTTGTCCATTCAACACACTGCAGACAGATATGTAAGTTCAGTGATCCAATTATACTTGCTTTAAAAAATGTTTGCCATACAAAAAATATATTTCTACACAATAGTCAACTTAAGGTTAAATTTAGGTTAGTTAGGTAATGAAAAACAAGTTTTAATAAAGAATGGTCAGAAATAATTTAAAGTAACTAAACTAGAAATATTAGAACAAATCTGTTGCTTGCATTAACTATGAAGGTTTACTTTCTATCTGACAATCTAAAGCCCAAACTATTTAAATAATCATAATAGAACAATATTCCAAACACAGTATAATAAATGTATTCAAGTTAAAAACGAAGTTGAATATAGGCCCTAAATGAGCCTCTCATTTTCAAAGTTGAAATGATATTCTCAAAATAAGTCAATTTTGCTCTATGTTGACTGTCTCTGAAACCACTCATGTGGATTGGAAATGATCCTAAAGTAGTTATATTACCAACATTACAAACCAATAGTAAAACCCCAAGAGAATAACTATTTGCATTAATTCCCTCTTGAATAAAAGTAGCTAAGAGTTCAATTTTAAATTTTTTGGGGGAAAAAAATGTAGCACTAAAGAAAGCAATAATATGAAGCAAAACATGCCTTTGTGATATCCTAAAAAGCATGGCATCATAGCTTTTTTAGGGTTAAGTTTTGAGTCAAGTGACAATATTAAAAATCATTATAAGAGCTCTACAAAGAAATTCAAATAAATAAAATAAAATTACAGAGATTGACTAAATTCAACTTAAGCCACGTGGTCAATTTCAATTCTAAATATTTTAGTAACCAATAATAAAACACACATTACCATACAACATATATCAGTATTTTATACTACTTGTCATATTTTTCTTGCCTTTTACAGTTTTATACTAATAAATTAATAACTAGTATTTATTGAGAAATGATAGTTAATCACTTTTAATCACAGCGATATATGACTGAAAACTGAAGCTTCTGATTAGTATTACCACTGAGTTGGTAATGTTCAATTTAAAAATATATATTATTTAATCCATATTATTATTTGTTAAACTTTGCAACCTTAAGATTTGAAGTATTGGAGTAGTTCTCAGCCTCTGTAACTTCATGGTCTTCAACTTTGCCATATATAGCAGAGATTTTCAACAGTATGTCATAGCACAGTGGTGTGCTGCCAGAATTTTTAGGACATGCAATACCTGACTATTTAATCAGTAGCAATGACCTATTTTCCCTTATACCTTCAAATGAAAAAATTGCAACATCTAGCACAACAATAGCCATCTGGTGTGAATGAATCAAAATTATACCTAATTTTATTGTCATATTGGCAAAAAATAGATATTTGGTGTGCAGCAGAATTTTAGTAATTAGTTTGTGGCTGCCATGGGGTTGAAAATCACTGGTCTATAGAGTTATTAATAGATATTTTTGAATATATACATTTAACATAAAGCATTCATGATTATTTTTATTTATTATTTTTTAGATTTATTTCTATTGTTAAAAGTAATACAGATGTCCCCATTTTTCCCACTGATGCCCCTCCATCCCACTCCTGTCCCCTCCCCAGCACTATACCCTACTTTTCTCTGGGTCCATGGGTTATGCATATATATATATATATATATACATATACATATACATATACATATACATATACATATACATATACATACACATATATGTGTGTATACGCACACACATATATATGTGTGTGTGTGTGTGTGTATATATATATATATATATATATATATATATATATGTTCTTTGGTTGATTTTAGATTACTATTTTCAAATACTTTAAGAAAAATAAAACTTTTATTTATAGATTTATGATTAGTGGGTCAAATGAGTAACATAGCATTTGTTAAAAAGTATCAATACTTCATTTGAGAGAATGCAGAATGATTTTCTTATTAATCTAAAATATAGTTTCTTTAAATGTATATTTTAATACAATGAGTTCAGGAACTTTTAATAAGATCCTACCATGTGCATGGTTGTGACACTAACCTGCAAAATCATGTCACACTCCTTTCCCATATTTTTATGTTCACATTTCTGAAACTGGAAAATATCAGCGCTTCAGAAATATGCATTGGCATCCCAGATACTGTTTACCCTAGCAATACTCTTAGTTTCTCCAAATGACAAAAGGCATATGAAACATTTAAAAAGCCTTCACTAAAGGGAGAGTAAGAAAGAACACTACAGCTCTAAAAATTATTACACTTTCAAATCTAAGAGTAATTATCTATCAATTATCTTTCTATCTTTTCCAACATTGTGAACAATGATAGGCAAAACATTCCTATGTTTTGAAATTAGAATCTAAGTTTCAGAATTATCCATATATATCCCTCAACCCTTACAATTTAAAATGACCCGAATAATTTCAGTTAATTATAGAAATGTTTACCATTGACTTTAAAGTAGTTCTACAGGGTGCTTATGCTTAACTCTATCCACTTTCCCACCCATGGAGATTCATGCAACAGGTCCTCCCTCCCCTTCATACACCCTTTAGAGAGAAGGGGGAAACATCTAACACAGCACTCCTCTACCTTCAAGCACTGACATCATTTTGCAAACATCAGACTACTAAGGAGACCATTACTCAAAATCCAAATAAGTTTTGAAACATGTAAAACTGTATTTAAAAGGAGACAACAAACCTGTACAACTTGACAAACTCAAACTGTTGCTGACAGATGCGGTAATGTCTGGCCTAAAGTAGTTTAGCTAAAGCGTATGTAATAAAACAGCTAAATTTGGATTGGAGACTCATTTTGCACTCATCCAGCGGAACGTAGCCCTGGAAGAGCAAAGGCAAAGAGTGGAGGAAGAAATCAGAGACCATGTCTCTGTGCCTCCTCACTTCAAGGCAAAGACAAGAGCTGCTCATAGGAGAAAGCCAGAGGGCAGAACTGCTCTCAAAGTGGAAAGGTGGATAAATTAGGAAGAAGTGAAGAGAGAATAGAATCTTGCCCAGCTATCACAAAACAATTCCAGGGGTCTTTAAGTTAAGTGATTGCAGTACTCTATAACTTCCTCAAAATTGGCTGAAGAGTGTGTACCTGACAAAAGTTCTAGCCCCAGATCACACTGACTTCTCCTTTAATCTCTTCTAAAATATTTTTATTTATTCGTATGTCAATTTCCCATCTGGAAGTTTTATATATTGCATCTGTAATATTTCATCTTCCTTACACGATTTTAAGGTTTTTACAGACAGGCACAAGAAGCTGTACTATTCTACCTCATTTATCTCTATGGGATTCAGAAATTAACACTTCCTGAATTGAACTGACCTCAGCTGTACCGAGTTATTTTCTCATCACAAAAAGTTAAACTGAACTGTGGTTTGAGAGGATATATTAGATATTAGAATGATTAGAAATATATTCTAACTTTCATAGCTACCAATTCCAATCATACCTCTCTCCTCCAAGTAAATGTTTTGAATTTCGCTAGTGAGAATGCGCACAACTACTTGGGTGCTTTGTTCACCTGTATAAACTGCCAGCCTTATGTGAGGCTTGGTAAATTTGTTGACAATCTGAAGCAAAAGAATCCCAACTGTCTAATGTCAAAGCATGCTAATAATTACAAATAATAAATATATTATCCCCACCTCTTTTTACCTATGTGTTTGGTGTCCACTTTGAAGAAAGACTGAAACTCTCTGAAACTTACATATATATTTGTAGATGGAGCTATCTTAAGCATGTGTGAAGCCTGACTTAAGTTTATTTTCATTTATCTACAGAAATCTTTTCCTTAGCATGTTTGAGAGCTGGTCTGTCCTGGTAAATTTCCAGAATAAATCTTACGTCTTCCTTTTAAGTAGGGCAAAATCTTGACATACAACTACTGTGGAAGCTAAAGGCATTCCTGGCAAGAGGGTGGATGACTGATTTCTCCACTTGTTTTCATAGTAATAAATATGGGGTTAGAATTAGGCAGGAAAACAAATATTCCCCCAAATACATGCTAAGCACATCTGAGAATGAATGGGGTCATGCAGATTCAGCACAAATCAATCCTCTCTCCATTAGAAGGTGTTCCAGTTCATGAGGTTCATTCATCCCACAACATAAAAACAGCCAAAGTGTATGCTTACTTGGAAAAGAAAGAAAAAAGAAAATTATCCATTTTAAAATGTAAAAGACTACCCAGGCAATTACATTTTCATTTTGTTGATTTTCTTTAGTCTGTCTATGCCTCTTATAATAGCATTTCCTGTAAGTTAGTGTAAACTCCAGCCTGTGGTGTATACATTAAGGTGAAAGAAAAATCTATATATATAAAAACCCATTGACCTTTATTGAGGAACGACCAGAAAGACTGGAATGACCAGTGGCTATGATGTGCACTGTAGCAGCCAACCAACCTCCCATGGCCCCACTCCTGGCAGTCCCATCCCTGATAAACCCCCTAACCTGCTGGTCTGACACAGGGAGCATGCAACTGAGCTGTTGGCAACCTGCTGAGGGGAGATGCCGCCAGGTACACAGAAGGTATACAAAAGGTGCTCAGCACGGAGTCCGCACGGGTTGTGTTCCCACCTTCATGCTGCCCACCCCCACCACAGTGCTGAAGGAAGCCTGATTCAGGAACATCCCCATGCTGACCACCCACACGGAAAAACAGCCAGCGTGTGACAAACATCATGTCCCACGGGTGCCTGAATCTGCCCCTAAAGGAAGATGTTACAGGCCTGGAGCAGGAAGAGGAGGACTGAGACAGAAGGTCTGGGAGGAGCAGGGCTGCCCACCCTGCTCCCCAGACCCCTCTGTGTGCCAAGCGCTGCATTGCCACCTTTGGATAGAGGCCTCTGGGTGAGTGAAGAACTGCGGCTGTGCCTGCGGATGCTCGGCCTCCTGCACTCATGGATAACCAGGAGACATATTTAGGTGCTGGGATCTGAAACCCTCTTTATAGGTGACAGAGCAAATAATGCAAGACCCACACGTGTTCTAAACAGGACTCTGTCCGGCTGTGTGTGAACCCAGATTGAAGGCCTGCTCTCCACTGAGGAGGCTGCAAAGACTGCTCCACTCTCGAACCAACACAACCTGGAAAGGTTTAGAGGGAAAGGAGATAAAAATAAAACAAAATAGCAATAAGCTCTGAAGCCACTGCCCATGCTGTTAAATCCTCTGAGGTGGTGATGTCAGAGTCCGTTTTCCAAAGACTAGGACTCAGATGGCCAAACTGCTGACACTTGCCAGGTCACCTGGCACCGGCCTCATCTACCCACGGCCACTTTCAACCTCCCCCCAGCTCCTGGAGGCGGGTGGGCTTGGGGTGGAGGCTTCGGTGTTAAAGCAGCCCTGCAGGTGTCTCTCAGACATGAGTGGGCTTTTTGATGAGAACCTATAACATCCCTTCAAGAATGTGTTTTTAAATGTCCTAAGATCAGGCTCCCAGCCTTGGCAACCTCAAGTAGGCCTCAGCGATTCCACTTGCCCGATGCAAAGACTGACCCTGGTTTCAAGGAAACTGAACCCCTGGCCAGGAGCAGCCTGTCCTTTCAAAAGGAAGGTTCCCTGGCTGCAGGTCCTTGCTCTTCATCATTTTGAATATTTCTTGCCACGCCCTTCTCTACCCAGCAAAGCTCACTTAGAATCGAAGGGCAGATAAAGAGCTTCACAGAAGAAAAAGGTAAAGGAGTTCATCACCCCAATCTGCAGTGGGGCCAGCGGCCAACCTTCGGTGTCCTGTCCCCCAAGCTAGCCCGCCTTGATGGCCCTGATAGAGGCAGCAGGCCAGACCCCACCTTTGCATGAATTCGTGCACTGGGCCTCTAGTATTTAAATAATAGTGCACTATTAAAACAACTTGGCTAAGTGTATTCTTAAAGTAGACTGTATTTTGTAAATCCATGTTTAACATTTCTTTTATAACTTGACTAGAGGTTTTCATTCTATACACTTTATGGATCATTATCCTTTCTCCATGCCACTTAGAAAAGATGCTGATATTTAATTCTTTCAGAAAAAGGTGAAAATTGAAAAATGGTATCACTGAAGGGTGACATTTTATGCAACAATGAGCAAATACCTAATTAATTAAAATGTAGTAAATTAGTAAAATTTAAAATGTGTAGGAAAGTTTTGGGTCCCATTAAATACAGGATTTGTTTTGTTTTCCTTCTTCAACTTAAAAATTTTAACAGAAAATAGTTATGTAATTGAAATAAAAACTTTTGGTCATATGCGATAATGAAATCAATGATTTGGTCTCCTTTGAAGCCAGGAAAATTCATTTTAGAAAAAAACTAATTTTTCCATTCATTCAATCTGTTCATGTGATACTCATTAAAATAAAGAACAGCCGAAACCGGTTTGGCTCAATGGATAGAGCATCGGCTTGGGGACTGAGAGGTCCCGGGTTTGATTCCAGTCAAGGGCATGTACCTTGGTTGCGGGCATATTCCCAGTAGAGGATGTGCAAGAGGCAGCTGATCGTTGACTCTCTCTCATCGATGTTTCTAGCTCTCTATCTCTCTCCCTTCCTCTCTGTACAAAATCAATAAAAATATATTAAAATAAATAAATAAATAAAATAAAAAACAAAGCTGTTGGTTACACAATAAATACACCTTCTAACAACTAGAAATTATCTAATATTGCTAAGTAACCTTTTCTAAAAATGGAGTCCCGTCTTGTTTCAGACTTCATTCCTTGATAATGTTTAGGCATGTGCAGAATGTGGTAAATGTGTAAAATTTATTATATTTCCTTCTGTTTCCAAAGAAATATTCTTTTAGTACTGCTCTCAAGCCAGTTTTTATTTTGATGTTTTTTTTGCCTACACTGACGGTCTTGAAGTCTTTCCCAAAGTAATATTTGCCCCTTTAAACATCTCTCTGGCATTCCATTATGGGCACCTGCTGCCCATAATTACAGGTCTGTGTCCTAACCACTTCCTCTGCTTTATGTTAAGGCAATATGCAGACTGCATGATTACAAACAACTACCAGTTAAAGACCACTGCATAGCTCTCTGTGGTAATTATTCAGGCAAGCTGGGTCTGTGTTTACTGAAGTCTTAACAAAAAAAGAGGCAGGTACTTGTTATAATTTCCTCTTTGCTGGCAGTGTAGCATAATTCATAACTTATTTTGGTCACCTTAAAAGTACCGATCAAAATATTTGCTTCAATAATGCTTTGTAATGATACATTTCACTATATATTTTCTCTTCTAAATATAAACAAACAAACAAAAAAACAAAACAAAACAAATATCCTACCCAAAGATAACATAGGCTATGGTCTTAGAAAAAATAATATTTCAGACAATGGTCAATTATAGGGAAACAACTGAGTTTAACATGTGCTCCAAATAGATGTATTGTTCTTGACTCTGGGTTACTCTGCCCCCACCATCACAAACTCCTGCCCTCAGCCTTATATTCAGAACAACTTAGCTAAGTGTATTCCTAAAGTAGAACTTGTATTTTGATGGTATTTTATTTCTTTTAGAAAAAGATGAAAACGTTTGTGTTCCCAAATTCATATGTTGAAATCCTAATGCCCAAATATGATGCAATTTGGGCATTAGATGGGGACTTTGGGAGGGCCTTAGACCTTTAGGGTGGAGCCTTGATGAATGGGATTAGTGTTCTTGTAAAAGAGATCCCATAGAGATCCCTTGCCCCTACCAGAGAGAGAAGGGGCTGTCTATGTTCCAGGAAGGGGGCCCTTACCCACATGACCATGCTGGTGCCTCACTTTCTAACTCCCAGCCTCCAGAACTAGGAGAAATAAATGTTGTTTTTAAGTTACTAGTCTGTGATATTTTGTTCTAACAGCCTGAATAGACTAAGACACATACCCTGCCAGAGGCTTGTTTATAGTGGAGAGAAATAAGAAGAAATACTCTGTAGAGCAATTTTGGATGTAAGAATAATGTATATGAAACAAAATCTCCTCCACCAGTAGAAACTCAGTTCATTTTAGCACTATTACATGCTAGAATTCTTCACCTGGAAAGAGGAAAGGTTCTCTGAGGACTGCCAAAGGGTACTGCTTTGACTTGGAGACCTTTTAACTTCTTGATTCTGTGTTTAGGCAACTTGACCAAACTAGTTAGAGTCCTTCTGTGCTCATATCGCTTACCCATCAATTGTCTGAGCTTCATCTCCTTCAACTGCAAAAGAATCTCAGGTCTTCATTACTTAAGAGCCCCAAATTACAGGGTAGGCCATCTCAAGTGGATTTCTGAAGGAGAGGTAAGGTGATCAGCCTTGTAGTCAGAATCCAAGAAATGCTGAACTTTCATTCCTGAGACTTTCTTCATGGTCCTCCAACAACTTCCTATTCAGCTCACTCTGTCCAGGAGCTCTCAAAAAAGGGTACAGAAGAGAACCTGGAAAGTTCTCACTAACTCCACCACTGCAGAGACAAGTCCCAAGTCCCTGGAAGATATGTTATTTATGCATGAACACAATATGCATTCATCCAACATCATTCAAAAGATCTACATTAGAGGCAGACTGTGTGTGTGTGTTTCAAGCAGCTTGTCACATACTGTTCTAGAGATACTACGATGAACATGGTTCCCGCCCTCCTCATCCTGCATGCTGGCTAGGGTCAGAGGGGAGAGAAAATAGTATCACCACTGCATGGCAAAGGTAGTTCTATGAAGGAATGAAGGTGCAAACTCAATCACAAGGACAAAATGGAAGGCAGCCAGCAGGGAGGGATGGAACATGAGGAAGAAACACTTGTTCACAGCAAAGGGGTAGGCCGCCATGCTCACTTACTAGTAGCTGGCCAGAAACCCTGAAGCAAGTTCCTGCCTAAGGCTGCACTGGAGCACCCTGTGGAGATCCAGTGGAGGTGCCCAGACTGAGGAGACTATACCCACAAAGAGTATAGGATTGGAATTAGAGGCCTGAGAACAAATATCACTGTCAGCCACGTTGGCTGTTGACTCAGAAAGCCAAGTTAACAAAGTTAGATCTGATTCTAGATACAACAGAGACATCAGAGGATTTTAAGCAAATGAGCTTTACTGATGTCATCCATGAGGGTTTGCCTGGCAGATCCTCTTCCGTGGAGGACAGAAGTGGGGCCAGGCAGGAAGCAGGAAGAAACTTCTTCAGAGATCCTTTTGGGAGAAATGGACATCTTTGAAACATATCTAGGTAATATAGATTTTAAGAGAACATCATTAAAGGGTTGAGTGTGTTTAAATGTTGCAAGCATAATTATGTGAGACTATGAAATAATTTAATTTTTTGTTTGTTTGAACAATGTGGCTTTCTAAAATTGCTCCCCTCCCTCCTCAAGAAAATAATAAGCAATGCATATTCATTCTGGCACAAATAAATATTGTTTGTATCAATGTAAAACACACACAAAACCCTCAGTAATCACACAGCAGGACTGTATAAGACAATGTCCAGAAAAAAAATGAAGTTGTAAGAAACTTATCTTTATTAAAACAAAAAACGAGAAGAAAAACAAAACAAACAGGTACAGCCTAGAAGAAGGGGATATAAATAGTCTCATCTTTTTAGTGGTTGTGGTTTTTTCCCCTTTGGAAATCTTCAAAGAAAACTACTACAAACCAAATGCTGTGCACAGCATAAAACCCCAAATAAGCAGTTAGATCAATCATTAAAATCATTCTAAGTTGCTTCTGTTAGGTTCTTTAAACAGAATGAGATCCTATAAAGATAAGAGGTTTTATAATTATGTAGGGACTAAACCACACTGCTGATTCCAGAGTTCTTATTAATTTTTCCTTTAAAGAGTGGGATGTTCCCTACAGCGCTACACTTGGGGAGCTGGGAGAGGAGGGCTGGAGTTAAAAACTTAAAGAGTGTTAAACTTGCTTTTAGACAAAGAAAATTGCAAAGGAGTCAGTGTTCAATGGGCCAATTAAAAGTGTTTCCTGTCTGGGTATTATTTTGGTGTGTTAAGTGAGTTATCCTTCTTTATTTAGTTACTGCATCTATTACATTCTGTTAGCTACAGAATGTAATAAATTTAGTTAATTAAATAAATAAGCATCTATTGTATTATTTTGGGTTACAAATGTTTGGGGTTATGTCCTTCTATTATGTTGACACATTTTGAGAGAAAATGTTATGTTTTGTCTAATTTTTAAATTTACAATGAAACATTTTAAAGAACAAAAGGACAAAAAGGATTGATTATGTGATGTTACAGTGAACTGAAATTTATAACACTGGATATTGTTTGCAGCTAAAAGCATTTTCTAAGCCCGTTTTTGTTGTTTGTTTGTGCTTCTTCTTTTTTTTTCAAAATAAGGTTGTTATTTAAGCAATGATACACTTTTATTTTATAAATACACGTTGGAAAACATTTTTCAAGCAGGACTATGATCTTTGAATATTTTCCCCTTTTCATTTTTATATATCATAAATAATGCATGTGAGCCTATGAAAAGCTATAGAGTCCAGCACAGTTTGTTCATAAACGAATCCATTAGAAAAAAACTTTATTAAATGCAGTACATGTCAGTCACAAAATATTTATTTAACAGTTTGGAGGCTAATCTCCCTTTTTGCCTACATTATAATATGGCCCTTATACATGTAACAATGCTGGTCTTGTTTGGAAATAGCAGTTTAATAAATTTTGTGTCTATCATAGAATCAGTAAATCCTTAAGTGTGTTAAAATTTCCTGTCATAAGTTAAGAAGTTTGTCTCTATTCCTCTAGAAAGAATTTAAAAATTAATAAAAAGTAAATAATTTGCTAAGTGTTTTTTTTCTATTCTTTTAACTTATATTTGTCTTTATGAGTATAACCAAAGTATAGTGGAAAAAGTATAAACTGACTTTTCCATTGACATTTATTAGGTACTACTTTTAACAGAATATATTTTAGATTCAAAATCTGGCACAGAAAAAAATGATCAGATCTGCATACATACATACATCTAATATATTTTTACTTCTGTAACAGTCAAGAAAAGGGAAATGTTAAACTTCCAAAAATAAAAAATGAGAGGCACTGGCAGAATAGCTCAGTTGGTTAGTGCATCATACAGATATGACAAATTTTCTAATTCGATCTTTGATCGGGGCAAATATAATACAACAGACCAATGAATGCATAAATAAGTGGAACAACAAATCAATGTTTCTCTCTCTCTCTTTCCCTCTCTCTTCCCACCCCTTTTCTCTCTAAAAAAGTAAAAGAAACCTAAAACCATTCACTATTCTAAACAGTCATGATAATCCCACTATAAAATGGATAGAACTAAATATTATTTTAGGAAAATTTTTCTAAGCATAAACATTTTAATTAGACCAAAACTACATTATGTATTGTATTAACTTGATTTTTTAAGTTAATTCTTCATATAAAAAAATATAGAGATACACTTGTAAAGTTATCCAAGAAAGTAACAATATGTTAATATTGCAGGGTAAGTTTTTCTAAAACCTATTCCAAACTCTAATGTAATAATTGTCCTATTTCAATCAGTCTAGCATTATCTTGTTATTTTCAACATAATTCAATTTCATCGTACTAGTTCATAGATGTGTACTAATTTATTGTGGAGCAAAATACAATGACATTCTTTTTTTCATGTTGTAATAGAATTAAGTTTTATGCAAAGAAAAGGGAAAACATGTGGAAAATAGTCACTTTTAACAGATGTTTTAATCTGGAAAAGAAAATAAAGTTGGTTTAGAATTAAAAATCAAAGCCCACTGGTTTAACTGAGACATATTTCCATCTGTTATTAATGTTTGAGTTACATATTAAAGATGAGGTTAATCATCAAGTCCCTCATATAATACTTTAGTAAACAGGATTTTGGTTAGAAATGTAATTACATAAACTCTGTCCATCTAAGCTTCCAATTCATTCCAAAGAAACCTTCACAGTGGCCTGAATTGAATTAAAACAGTTAACAACACCAAAGAGTTCTTCTTGATTTTATTAAGAAACTCTTGTATGAAAAATCTGTGAACATAAAAGGGAAGCTTTGCCACCCCATTATGATTAAATACTAGTCCTTTTCTTCTTTTATTGATTTTAATTTTTTTCTCCTTTTAAGCAATACATGGTTATGTGAGGTGTTCTTTTTAACATAATAAAGAAAAATTGACTTAATTTTAAAATATAAATAAGTAAACAAACAAGTAAATCAATCAATGATGTGATGTCTCAGACTTATAAATAGTACTCAGGTTAGAAATGATGAATAATTCTGAAAACTAGAAAGTGTGATTGTGAAACTGTACACAAAGTTTATGCCCCAGTGACTGGGGTCACAAGCTTAAGCGGGACTCCCCATTGTTGCCTGGACAGGCCTTCACTAATGGGGTAGGGGCTGGCCAGGGAGGTTCTCATGATACTTTACAGTGGGGTGAGCATGGCAGCCGCTGATTAATTACTGCCCTGTTCTCATCTCACACATCAGATGCCTGAGCAAGCCTCACTGTGTCTCCACAATGGTCTCAGAGTTACAGAACACTGTCGTAGGGAATTCCTCAAGGTGACTTACTAAAGAATTCTTGTTCAACTTCCACAGCACAGGGGATAAATCATGATGGAAAAAATAAAATGAAATTTAAAAAGACCAAAAAAATAATAATTCTTGGTATCTAACATATATTTACAGTAAAAAGTGTTTGTCTTTCAGATGATTAAAATGGAAAGTAAAGCCCTAGCTGGTTTGGCTCAGTGGATAGAGCATCAGCCTGTAGACTGAAGGGTCCCAGGTTCAGTTCTCATCAAGGGCACATGCCTGGGTTGCAGGCTTCATCCCTAGTAGGGGGCGTGCAGGTGTCAGCCAATCAATGATTCTCATCATTGATGTTTCTCTCTCTCTCTCCCTTACTCTTCCTCTCTGGAATCAATAAAAATATTTTGCTTTTTTTTTTTTTGTTTTTTTTTTTTAAGAAAAGGAAAGTAAAAGATATTCAAAAGATAAAAAGTGAGCTTAATTGTGGACATTTCCACATTTTATATCATTGCAGGAAGTACTAATACATCCTTATACTTTCAAAAAAATAATGAACACATATGAAGTTGTACCTCTGTTTTCACTTTTCTCAATAGCTTGTGTCTCCCACCCTTTATACACAACTATTTACATACATAGCAGTGCCGAAGGAAGGGACTTCCTGTTGTTTCAAATTGTACTGAAAGAGTAAACACTGAGGCTAATAGTAAAAAATCTGTTCACCTTAAGTGAATATCTCAAAGTAGTGCACATGACTAAGTATGCCTAGGAAAACAACTCTCTCTGAACACCAGCTTAAGCTTCCCCATATGATTTTTCTCAAAGGCTCCCTTTTAAGACCATGTTACCACTCATTATCTCCTCGTTATATAGACTGTTTCTTTTGTTTCATCACTAATCTCTGCCTGTTTAGTAGCAGCCTGCCACTACTATCGGATGACATTTGTTTCACTTAATGTATGTAGTTTTAGAAGAAATTACAGAACTGCTATTACTGAATGATAGGAAAAAATTCCTGCGTACATTTAGCTGACACTGCATCAGCTGCTATTTAAACTGGGCTTAGCTAATGGACTTTTAATGTCAGAGGGGTTACGTGCAGTTACTGGCTATTAGCAGAAATGGCTCCTTCCTATAAAAATCACTTTTCCTCAAGTGTGTTGTTTGAACATTCCTTTCCCTAATTTAGTGACTGTCACTGAATGGAAAACAAACTCAAGCACTCTGGAATCCGCTGTTATCTTAAAGACCCTCTTCTTAACCTTGCATTCAGCATTTAACAGGCAGCCTCCCTCATTAGCATTTAGACTTGTGATCCCAAAACTTTGTGAGGGCTTTGTGGAGTACTACTCATTTTGCTATGAAACCCCAGTGTCATCCATGAATGTAGGAAACGCAAAAGAGCATACAAAACAACTCTTACTGAACCTTAGAATGTATTTTCATCTTTTAAAATCCTAGTTCAGAAATGCCAAGTGACGTGGACACATGGTAATTATTAATATATATTTACACATTGATGTGTCTTGCAAATATTTAGACATTACCTTGCATTCCAATACAATATTGAATTCAACAAGGAAGCATATTATCCCTCTGTCTGGAGTGAAGTTCTGTATATTCTTTCAATAGTAACGACTTTTTTCCTCCTCATCTAACTTCATTTTTTGCTCAATTAAATAAAGTTTTCAATACAGATGGAGAAACCTATCCAGCCTTTGAGAGAGTCCAAGAAAACCAAAAGTCCCCCAGCCTGGGAGCAGAACTCCACTTAATTAATAAGTTGAAACAAACTATCACAGAATTCAGGAAGGAGCAACAAGGGGGCCTCTCCTCCTCAGCCCCCAGAGGAGGTCACCTCTTGAGGGGTACATACAAGGGGAATCCTCTCTCCTGGGATCACCCTGAGAGGGAGTTCTGCTCGCCTCTGAAGGATTTTATTGTGCATGCGAGCAAGTTGACGTCCTCCAGAGGTCAGCAAATATAGTCCATTTTGTAGGAAAGCAGCAGAAGTCCTCAGGGGGTCTGTAATAGACCTGTGAAAAGGAGATTCCCCTCTAGGTGCTTGGAGGAGAGAAAAGAGGATTCTATCAGATAAGCCACCACACCAAGGCGGCAGAGGCATCTCCACTGCACAGAATGGCTTAGCGATTGCTGGAGAAAGAAGACCTGTTTGCAGAAAAGCAGGGTGTGATTTTCAGTCCTGACCCATTGATGAAATCTGATTTCCTACTCAATGACTACCTTCATGAATGTGTTTTATAAGTAAAAATGTTTGATCTTTGTTTCTTGAAAGGTTCTGTTTGTTTTATTTTGTTTTGTTTTGTTAAGGATATTGCAAATTTTATTTTAAAATGAGCTCTCATTTCTAAAATAAAAATGATTACACAAACACAGACATACACACACAATTTGTGCGCAAGTATATATATATATATATATATATATATATATATATACTCATAGGAATTATTGAACTATACTTGTCCACTCCTTGTAACTCTTCATGTCATTAAGACTCTTCCTGGAAATACCTTCCTAGGAAATAATTCCACCACTATTTAATTCAATAAGAAATGATGTGTATCTTACATCTCATCATCATTTCTAATAAATGCAATAAACTGATTACCCTCATCCCTATGAAAACATGCCTATCATTAAAACTTTTTCTAGTCATCCTTTTATTTTTTTCATCATGTTATAGTAAGTAAACCATAACTTTCTTCACTGTGGTCTTTTAATTCTATATAGATATATACATGTGTAAATATCAATAAAAATAAATAGATTGGTATGTAAGAGAAAGATTTTGGCAACATTTTTAAAAGTATACAACAGTAGATAAAGCTCCACTTAAAATCTTTACCTGAACAAAGAATGTGATTCAATTTCTGATGTAAGAGTGAGAGTTAAGCTCTGACCCGTTTGGCTCAGTGGATAGAGTGTCGGCCTGCGGACTGAGGGGTCCCAGGTTCGATTCTGATAAAGGGCATGTACCTTGGTTGCGGGCACATCCCCAGTAGGGGATGTGCAGGAGTCAGCTGATTGATGTTTCTCTCTCATCAATGTTTCTGACTCTCTAGCCCTCTCCTTTCCTTTTTCTAAAAAAACAATAAAATATATTAAAAAGAAAGAAAGAAAAGAGTGAGAGTTAAGATGCAATGCTGATATTGTTACTAATGACAACTAAAGGCCAGGTGCACAAAATTTGTCATGGGGAAGGGTTGTCCCTCAGCCCAGCCTGCACCTCTATAATATAGGACCCCTTGGTGGGATTGGGCCTAAACGGGCACTAGGACATCCCTCTCGAATCCAGGACTGCTGGCTCCCAACCGTTTACCTGCCTGCCTGCCTGATTGTCCCTAACTGCTTCTGCCTGCCAACCAGATCACCCCCTAACCACTCTCCTGCCAGCCGGTCAATGCCTAACTGCTCCCATGCTGGCCCAATTGTCCCTAACTGCCCTCCCCTGCAGGTCTAGTCATCCCCAACAGCCCTCCCCTGCTGGCCTGGTTACCCCTACCTTCCTTCCCTTGCTGGTTTGGTTGCCCCTAACTGCCCTCCCTTGCCAGCCTGATTGTCCCTAACTGTCCTCCCCTGCCAGCCTAGTCAGCTCTAACAGCCCTCTCCTGCAGGCCTGGTCATCCCTGTCTTCCCCTGCAGTCCTGGTAACACCCAACTGCCCTCTCCTGCAGGCCTGGTCCCTCCCAACTGCCCTCCCCTGCTGGCCTGATTGCCCACAACTGCCCTCCCCTGCTAGCCATCTTGTGGCAGCCATCTTGTGTCCACATGGAGGCAGCTATCTTTGACAACATGGGGGTGACCATCTTGTGTGTTAGAGTGGTGGTCATTTGCATATTGACCATATAGGATGTTTAACAGAGCAGTTCATAAATTGGCAATGCATTCTATTATGACAACTAAATGATTAATTATATATTCCAGAAGAATATGCTCTAAGTTACTCTATATCAGCATACCTCTGATTTAAGTCTAGATTTCTCAAATAAGCACATCCTGCTAAATAGGTTTAAGTATAATTCAAATGTAACTTTCTTCAAATATATCCTTTTATATACTGTCTTTTGCTCTGTTAATTGAGATAGGTGCAGATGAAGACTCTATTTAGATAAAAGTTTCATGTCAGAGGGCCTGTTGGACAATATTATGATGAAATACTGGTTTTAGGTTTCTCTTCCAGATAGCACAAATAAATGGGTTGAACATGCCTATTTTTTCTCAGCTTCTGAGTGCAGTTACTGAAATGGGCTTCTTATTTCCACCAAGCTGCATACTGTGTTGGTGATGGCCATTGGTGGCTGGGAAGGAAATGTCTTAGACTCCTTGCATCCTTGGGTTTGATCCATAACACATTTTATAGCTTACACTTTTTCATTATCTTATGGAGATCCGGAAGAAAGAAGGAAAATTGCTAAAGAAAATGACAGGCAATATAATTACTGTTTTATTTAGAAGGACTTTTAGATTGTTACTTGCTAAACCTGTGTACTTCAACTGCTGGCTGTGATGTGCATATTTGGCAAACTTTTTAGTCAACGGAAGATAAAACATATCATTTTCCATTTATCAAAAGCTAAATTAAAATGTCAACAAATTTTATACAAACATAATTTTTAAAGTGAAATTGCCATTATTGACTACAGCTTCCCAATCACAAAGTTTTTATTGTGATAGTAATTTTTTGTTTGTTTGTTTGTTTTTGGTTTGGTCTGGATTAGAGATAATACAGGTCTCTGACAAACACTTTTAATAAAAAAACAGAACTTCTGTTATTGACTACCACTTTTAGTTTCTGTAAAAGGTAGAGGATATTCTTTCACCTAGATCTTAAAAGGATTTTTTAGGTTCTTGAAATGTCAAAAGGATATTAGAATTATATAAAATATCAAGTCAAATACAAGTTACAAATTTGTGAATTCATAGAGAAAAGAATGGTCCCTTTAACTTTAATCTTAGACATGAATGCATTTCACTATGCCTATAATTACAAGTGAATATTATTATCCCACATGCCCTATCATATTGCACTAAACTTCTACTGCCTAATAGAGTATACATTATAAATTAATTTAAAATGATTAATTTTTTATAAAAATTATATACTGTATACCACTCTTTTATACATTATATTATTATAAACATCAATTTTCTTGAATTTTTAAAGAAAACACCTGCATTGCCATTCATGGGCATATATGCCCTTATAATTGGGCTGCAAGTACTAACCTTTTTTATTGCGAAAAAAAAATGTTCATATACAAGGTTCTTCTTTTGAACAAAAAAAAGAGAGCAGACAATAAATTATTGTTGAGTTCAGGCAGTCCATGATTAAATAATCAATTAAGACATTGACTAAAACTCCTAAATGTTAGCATTCATCAATAAACTTGTTAAATGTGCTAAGGGAGTTTCTGTGTTTAACATCCTTAGTTTGAAGAGGAGATAATACATGTTCATCTACCTAAGGCATTTTTATGGCTCTCATAATTGCTGAGAAATGAAACTAGCCACAAGATCTAAATGACAATGATTAATGAAGGTTAAAAACTCCCTATCCTCACAACATTTCTAAATAAATAAGACTGGTAAGTCTGGAGTTCAATCCGATTAATCAATATCATCTGTTAGCATGATTCTATTGAGCCCTTTTATTTAAAATAAGAACTCTAACAGGCACATCAATATAATGAAGTCTCACCTGGCTCCCGTCACTCTCCCATTGCCCTTCTACATTGGCAATAAGATATGGTTGGTTATTTAATTAAAAGAGGCTATTCCCCAATGATTGGAGTTTTCAGATGTTAGACTTCACTTCTGCCACACCAAGCACTTTTGAATCACTGCTTAGGGCTAATAAAGGTATACTGACATAAGGGCAAATATCTGCATATTTGGCACTTTCAAAGCTATAGTTTGCTTTTTAAATTAAGACTTCAATTTAATTAATGTTGAAATTGTTTTAACACTATCAGCTCATGTAGGAAGCAAAGTAAGTTTTAAGTTACTGTAAAATTTAGATACATTTTTCTGTGTATTTCAAAACCTCATATAGAATCCTAAGGGAGCAACTTTCTAGGGGCAGGGATGTCCAAATTAATAACCATATTAAACTTCAACTCAAAACTTTTTTTTTAATTTCTCAAATATAGAAAAATGCTTTCCAACAGTTAGCTTATAAAGAATACAAATATTTGCAATGTACTATGTTTTGGGTTTTCATAAAAAGGAAGAAATTCTGAGAGTTCTAATCAATTAGAGAGAATAAAAAAACTTACTAGATCTGATCCTAATAGCATATAGTTATTACTATAAATTTGTTTTATTTAAAACTCTAAATTGGAGATGACAAATATTTAAAATAAGAGAAACTATAAGTTATTCAATTTTTTGGATTTCTTTTTAAGAACTAGGATAAAGGAGATAGAATTGCAACAGTGCTCAAGCCAAACTTATTCCACTTCAAAAAAAAGTTACATAACATAAAGCACTGAGTTTCTGTGAGCTGTATTTCAAATATCCTTGAACTACGTGACACTGGGGCAATATTCAAGGCTTTAGATTCATGTACCTTCTTATACAAATACATAAGCAATTATAAATCCAAATAAAATATGAAGTCCAAGAAGAGTCCAAACATGGCTTTAAGAAGTTATGGTTTAAAAGAGAGAATGAGAAAGATCAGGCTCTGTAAGAGCACATCAAGCAATCAGACATTAAGAACAGAATGAAAATAATGTAGGATAAAGATTTATCCCAATATAAAAAAGAAACTAAGAAATATCTTGTTTTATCATAAAAGTTGGGCTAAAAAAAATCGCCCCAAACGTGAGAAATTAGCAGCAACTACTAACCAAATAGAAGTAATTAAATGTGAAACATTCAAAAAATGCTATCTAGATCATTCATGTTATTCTAAATTATGATACTAAAACTTTCTATTGTAAATATAATCTTAATATATAAAAGACCTGGTGAATATGCTTTGCCTTCAAATCAATCTAATTTTCTATATATTTCTTTGTGTTGTTATAACATGTATTTAATTATGTTCTTCAGACTGTACACCTGTATCCATTTTTTTTTTTTTTAAGAAAACCTACTGAAATTTTGTAAAGGGCTGTTTTTCCCAAACCCTATCTGAAAACATGGGACTTGATATATGTTTTCTTTTAATAAAGGTGTTTATTTATGTATGGAAGTCTTTTTTTCCCCTCAATATTTATAGTAAAGAAAGAAAGTCAAGAGTGGGATGTGTAGCCAGGACCTAACTGGCAGAGATTTGACATGGCATTTTTATTTATTTATTTTTAAATATATAATATTTTATTGAGTTTTTACAGAGCGGAAGGGAGAGGGATAGAGAGTTAGAAACATCCATGAGAGAAACATCCATCAGCTGCCTCCTGCACACCTCCTACTGGGGATGTGCCCTTAACCAGGGTACATGCCCTTGACCAGAATTGAACCTGGGACCCTTCAGTTGGCAGACCGACACTCTATCTACTGAGCCAAACCTGCTAGGGCTTGACCTGGTGTTTTTAGAACTGGCATTGGGTTAATTTTTTGAGAGAAAACAGAAAGGAAGAAATGGGACTATGGAAGGAGAGAGCATCCACATGATGTTCAAGAAACCATGCACTGGCCAGGAGTTTGCAGGGATACACTTGGGAGCATCTCCTCAGAGGGCTCCAAGTGTTGCTTTTGGGGACACAGCATCTACAGCCATCCGGCTCTGAGTTCAAAATCATTGACCTTCAATTTCTTCATCTTCTAGATTTCTTTGCTAATGGTTTACATGGTTGGAAGACAAAGAATATTGCTGTAAATACTTTGCATATATTAATTCATTCGATCCGAATATGACTTGTAATGATCCTCATTTTCTATCAGAGGACGCTGAGGCACAGGGACACTAAGTAGCTCATTCACTGTCAAACACTGAGGCAGGGTGGGGGTAAGATCTTGAGAAGGTAGTAACTGCTAAGATAAAAGGCAGAATGGGCACACACCACTAACTCTCTTTAGCTTGTGCCTCCCCCAAACAAAACTAAACATATATTTAACCTAAGGAAGATTTAAGATAGTGCAATGCAAACTTTCCACCAAACTGCCACCCTCAAGTTCCTCTGCGTAGAAATTTTAGAATCCCCACCACCATTCCCTGGCCTGACCTAAGTTCACTCTCATTGGATGCTTGAATCCAGAAGGTATTACACCTGTGCCCATTGTTATATTTCAGAATGTGAATTTCCACTATATGCTTATATACCTGTCTTTCTGAAAGGATGAAAAACTATCCCGTTCTACTCTGCATCCCTAACAAATGGCACACAATCTGGGACATGATAAGTGCGCAATACTTGTTTGTTAAGAACTTGACTTTGAAAACCACCACTACCCAAATGAGCTGGTAAGTTTTTTATTTGTGAAGAAACGTGACCAGGTTCGTTTTTAAGTGCCACAAATACGAAGTCAGGCTGAAAAAGATGTAGGCTGAAATCTAGAACCAGAAGGCAATAGTGCTGCTGGCTTAGTCCCTGCCCCACACTTCCCCCTTTATCTCTAGAAAGTGGCTGCAGCCTATAACATTCATGTTTCTTCTGCCAGGGACTCCCTCTGCTGCCCCAGCAAAGCCATGACCTAAATCAGAAAAGTGCTAGACACAGTTAAGGATGAACAGAGCACACTCTAGCTGTTCTGTCCACACTAATTGGGAACTTAGCACACATTGGATAACAGTTATTTTTTTAAGTGTCAACAATAATTATAAATAAGCAAAGAGGTTTGCCTAGTAGAGCTCATGCCTCATTCATGTGCATGTCCCTGGGGGTTGCTTTAAAAAGATCAGTATGGATTCTGATCAGGACTGCACAGGGATATGTTAGAGGACCCTCTCTTGTTGAACTAGGAATCCCCAATATCCAGAACACAAAAGACCAAGGAGTCAATAAATGTGACCAATCTAATGATTCCTACTCCTTGCAAGTACTTGAGAAGTTTGTACTCTGAAGACTTTTAAGCATTCCCTAAATGAGAATGCGTGACCTTATTTGTCTACACAAAGGTAAGCTAGCCTAATTTCCTTTACTGCAAATTCCAAATGTGAATTAATGAATTTACTCTGCTCCTAAAATGGAAAATATATAGTATAATTGTAATAAAATTCAAGATTGTGTTTATGTCAATTGTACCATACCAATATGTACATATGCACAAAAGCAAGTTTTACTCTGTTATGGGAAGTATATTACTTGTTTATCAAAAACATTATAAATCAGTTTATGACAGTAGGGCATTATCCTAATATGATTAGAATCCTCAGTAATTTTCTGTCCTGAGTTTGGTGGTGTTAACACTCGAAACACTAGTTGGTGCTAGATAAGCAGAATTTCAATGCTGTAGAGTCCAGAAATAAAATGCATTTATGAAACAGGACACTCATTCTGAGGCACACCATTCAAACACACACACACACACACACACACACACTTTTCCTACTAAAATCTTTCATTCTTGAAAGTCAGAAACACCACAAATTCCCTAGAGCTAGGAGTTCCCAGCATTCCTGAATGAAACAATTAGGGCATAGCCTGAGAGGAGAAAGTTGTTGCCTAAAGCCTAGAGAAGGTCCCAAGGACCTGTTTAAAATGACTGCTTGTCTTTCTTTAAAGCACAGTTACAAAACACAGTACACTCACAAATAACACTCACTGTGCTTTTTCATCTTAAACATCTGTTGTTTTCTTGGCTCTCTCTGAAGAGACACATTTCCTAAAACTTTTAATTTGCCAGTACTTCTCTAACGACAGAATAAAAACCTCATCCACATTGTAAAATGCTTAAATTAACTTTCTCATCATAACTGCATATGTACTGTCATTCATAAAATAGTTCATTCTGATCCATAAATCCCCAGCACATGGAAATCATACTTCCAGGGAACAGCAGCATCTTGTGTTTCACTAGCATGTAGTCCACCAAGAGGAGAAAGGACAAGAAATTAGGAGGAAAAGGAGAACTGACCACAAGACCATGATAAAAGTCTGATTCTGGGAAGGCATTGTCATGGTGCTTTGACAGTAAGCAGGCCTGGGGGATGGAGTAGAGTGGTGGTGATAGCAGCTGATAATAGCTGCCAGTAGAGTTTGGCACTTTCTAAGTGTCTGATACCTAACAGACAAGGCAGGAGGAGCTGGTATCAGAAAACATGGATGGTGATAAAGATAAAAGAGGTGAAATCATGTCTTTCGAAGATCACAAGATTCAAACACTAATAGTTTATGCACCAGGAACTGAAAAAAAGTGAAATAAACTAAATGGAGGAGACCAGTACTGAAATACACACATCCAACAGAAAACATTTTACTTTTCCACTTAAGATCTGAAGAGCAGGTTCAGTTCTCAATCTCTGGCTCTTCTGGTCTATAAGAAGAAAAACAGCACAAGTGGCAAATGCTGTTCATCCTGGGCATCTTTTATTTTCATCTCTTCTTTCTTCTTTCAATAGTAATCCATTTACAATCTCCAGTTTATCTTTATCAATCTCTTTCCTATGCAGTGTTTTTTAATTTGGCTGTAGTAAGCTCTGGGCAGGGATGTCAGAGCTCCTGTTTGACATCCTTGGGGACTTTAACTTGTCCTTTCTCCAAATAGTTCTCTCAGTGTCCTGGTCCCTCTCCCAGCCCTCACCCCAGGACGCTGTGCCCCCAATAACAACAGGCGAATTCCGCAGGGAATCATGCAGTTGATTCCACAACTGGTCATCAGGTTGCCCACTTAAACTTTCAAACAGCCCCCCTAAGCCCCCTTTGGCTGTCACCCTGAGAACTTCTTAAACCGTTTCAAGAAACCTACAAGTTCATAGGAGTCTCCATGGAGATTCCTTTGTGAAATGGACAGATGAGCTCTGGAAGTATGCACAGGAAAACCAGGGCAGAACCTCTCGGGGCGGGAGGCATCTGGCAAGGAGGAGAGGATTTATAAGCTTGGCCACTTAAGGCTGCAGCAGGAAAATTTACTCCAAGAGTAGCTATGGCTAATTCACAAAGCCTTGTTAATAATAACTTACCCCTCTACCCGGACCTCGCCCGCCTCAGCTCAGCACTGCCCTGGACTTCCCACGCCCTGGCCCCCAGCGCCCTCTCAGATCACAGTGATTGCTGTCTCTCCGGACCCCCCAGAGTGTCTGAGCAGCCGGTTAGGCTATCACTGCACCTTCTCTGCTCCCTAATGTTTGAAGATCTGTAACTGAGAGGATGGGATGCCTGCGTTATCTCCGAATGCTGCACAAGCTTCCTCCATTCCCACCCCCAACCTCACCCCCACCACAGGGAAAAGCTGAGCTGCCTCTTCAGAGCCAGCGACCACCAGAGAACTTAAGTCAAAAAGACCAGGTTGGCGCTTTGGTTGGCCAGGAGGCCGGGAGCCCAGGTGACAAGAAAGAAACCGAGGAGGGCGCAGCGTGGGCTCTTTCCTCTCCGCCTCCCTTCCACCCCGCTTCCTGGGCTCAGAAGGCTGGCAACTGCCGAGGCCAATGCCAACTCCAGGGCAAGGAGGGAGCTAGGTGATCGTCCCCCTCCCTCTCCTCCTCCCTGCCCACAGCCAACTCCCCTCCGCTGCTCTCCCAAGGGTTCCCAAGGCCCCGGACATTTATTTGAAAGCTCAGACGCGTTAAATTAAAATGTCAGAGTTATAAACCGGCCGGTTTCCCCGGGGACTTTCGGGTTTGGTTGGAGCGAGCAGTCCATCTCCCCAGAGCTCACAGGTTCTAAGTTTCTCCATGGCCAGCTGGGAGGGAGACGCCTCAGAGAGGCTGTGGGTGCGGAGGCGCGCACCCCTGGGCCTGCAGCGGGCTGGGTCGAGCGGGCCCAGGGGGTGGGGGTAGCGGTAGGGTTGGGGTTACGTGTCTCCACTCAGACCTGGGGCACCAGCTGTGAGTCCTCGGACTTAATGGACACGTTTCCTTAGCTGAGTGCCTTTCCGCGCCCGGAATGCCCAGAGACTCACCCAAGACCCTGCAACCCCAGACGTGGCCCAGCGCGGGGAGCCTCCACGCATGGGGGCGCCCCTATGCAGGTACACCGCACACCGAGAGTGTCCACACCTCTCGTGCACAATATTCAACAACGTGTGCATGGGGGGCAGGAAGTGCCAAAGACACCCCAGGCGCCCGCGTGTCCACACCCCGCGGGTCCCAGCTCCATCCGTGCCCATCTCGGAAGACAGATTACACATAATCACCAAAGCTTCTGGGCTAGTTGGGAAAGCGGGGTTTTAAGTGACTTCAATGAGCCTCGTGGAGCGCACCGGAGGCTCCTTAAGGAGAACCGGGGACGGGGAGAGGGAGACGGAGGGAAGGAAGAAGCCAAGAGAGGTGGCCTAGGAGCGCGGCGAACCCCCTTACCTTGGGCGGCCGAGCCCGTGCCGCTGGCGCTGAGCAGTGCCAGGGCAGGCAGCACCAGCATGGGCAGCACGTATCCCAGTCCCAGTCCGCAGCGGGCTGCTGTCGCCCGCAGACTTCTCCTCATCGTCGACCGAGGTGGGCAGCGGGGAGCCACACCGACTGACGCGCGAACCAACCGCGGAAAGCCCCGCCGGGCAGCAGCAGCCGGGTCCGTGCCCCGCGCAGCGGTCCGGAGAAGAAATGATGATCACCAAGCGGCGCACTCCACTTTCTCCAAGGGCAAGGGCCAAGCGGGGTGGCCGGAGACGCCGAGGAGGAGTTGGGAGGACCCTCTTGCCCGGCGCCTTCTAACGGGAGGCTCAGCGAACGGCTGCTCTGCCCCCTCCGGGAAGTCGGGGAGACGCGGGGCGGCCCCTCGGCGGGCGCTCCTCCCCAGCAGCAGCCGCAGCTCCTCCGCGCGCTCAGCCCCGACTGACTGCTCTCCCGGTCCCCTCGCCCGCGCCCAACACTCTCAGGCACCGGCGGGCGAGGGGAGGGGAAGGGGGAGGAGGAAGAGAGAACGGGGAGGAGGGGGGATTGGAGAGAGAGAGGAAAGAGAGAGTTGGGCGCAGTGAGGCGCTCCGCTCTCCAATCTCAGCGTTCTCACGGCGCTCGGAGACAACCCGATTGCAGGCTGTGAGGCCAGGGTGGGTCACCTCCCGGTGCGGGGCGCCTGGCTGCTCCGAGATGTTCCCGAGGAGGCAAGGAGGGCGCAGCCCAACTCCGCTGGGGGGTAAGCGGCGCGGGAGCGCGCCCGGCCTTCTTATGTAAGCTGCTAGGGCTGCGGGGGGGATGCTCGCCGGGTGCGGGAGGTGGAGACGGGCTGTCGGAAGCCGGGGCGGGAGAGACCCGCGGGAAGAGGCGGCCACGGAGACGGGGAGCGCGCCTGCCCCCCGCGGGGCGCCAGACCCGACCCCGGGAGCGGAACCGCGCGCCCCAGCCACTTGGCCGCGTCTCATGGAGCCCGGCCCACCGCCCGCCAGCTTCGCCACGGAGCCAGCAAAGCCTGAGCCAGACTCCCTCCCGGGGCCTGGACTCGGTCTACCACTTCCAGTCTGGAGATTGATGAAGCCGGCTCGGGCTGGAGCTGAAGTCCTGCTCGGCGGGGAAGAAGGCAGGAAGCTTTTGCAGTGCCCCCGACCAGACCGGCTGCAATATGGGGATTGCTCCACTTAGACTGCTTTCTGCTCTAGGCGCCTATAACCTCTCTGTAGTGGAACAGAAACTAAAAGCTCCAGGAAAACGAATGCTTTACCAGAGCTTTACCTGCCTGCATCTTGGCGAGATGATACTGATGACGGGAGAAACTCCCAGAAACAATGCACACGATTTGTAGGGACCCACTTAAGAGTGGTGGTGGAACCCATGACATGTTTTCCAAACTCTTAATGGTGTGGGTAAGGACTCAAACTGCTATGAATTTTTACCCCTCCACCTCCCCCCCACCCCCCTTTCTTTTTCTAGGGAAGAATTGGCTGGGAAGCTAAGCAAGAATGTAAGATGGGTGGATAAAATAAGGAAGGCTAGACAAAAGGAAAGTGATTGCTTTTTTTCTAAAGGTTAATACACACTTGCACAACTAACATTCTGGGAAGAAGAAAACCACTTCCCCAAATTAGCACATTTTTTAAAGCTAATAATAAATAATGTATCAGGAGAGCTTAAGCTCTTCGGGTGCCAAGGAGGCAATGGGTAAATACACAGTGAGGAAGGAAGCTTTCTGTCTAATCTTGGCTGTGCTCATAACTCGTTCTGTCATTCTGGACAAGTCAGGTAAACTGCATGCCTCAGTTTCTTCATCTGTGAAGTATTTTATGAGATGGCTTCATAGTTCTTTTCAATTCTAATATTCCACGATGCTGCCTGCCAACCTCCATCTAAACCTCAACTCAATAAAACATGTCTTGGATGAGTCTGCTAGATCTGAACAGGTCATCCTCTGCAAAGACATTGACAGATCTAGCCATTTCCCATTTCTATGCTAAAACCTCTTTACTCTCTGTAGCTTCCCCATACCAAGGGATCATGATATTTTGGTAAGAGTGTAGTTGCTAGTACCACACTGGCTGGGTTAATTCTTAGCATATCTTGTTCCTAATTGACAGCTATTGAACAATAAAGCTAAGTACCTCAGTTTCCTAATCTGTAAGGTAAGTCTGGTAGCAATAACTACTATATGGTTTTGTAAGAGATAAATGAGTTAAACGTATGCTAAGTGTCTAACACATAAAATGGTTAGCTGCTGTTCTCACCATCGACACAGATTTCCATCAGCTGCATGCTGCAATGATGAATATGTTCATATCTGTGCTCTCCAAAATGGTAGTCACTTGACACACGTGGCTACTGAGCACTTGCAGTATGACTAGTGTGGTTGGGAATTTTAATTTTATGCAATTAATTTTAATTTAAGTAGCCACATGGCTAGTGACCACCATGGTGGGCAGTGCATTTAGGCCACTCATAACCTGTCATTAATTTTGAGGATGACATCACCAGAGAAGATTATAATTATATTCCATATTTGTCTTTACAGTTTTTCCAAGGACAGCAGTAGTAAGGAAGAAACCCCCACATTTATCACTATCATATTAACACTATCTAAAAGTTATTTGATTGTTTGCTTACAATTCAAATGCCTATCTCTCCTAATTAGAATTAAACTGTTTTTAAGGCAGAGATCTTGTCCTGCTCATCATTTCATCCCCAGATTCTAACATAGAGCCCAGAATATAGTTGGTGTTCAATTAATATCAGTTAATAGAATGCCAAAAAGGCTCAATAGGAAAGAACCCTCAAAGTCTAGTTAGTTAAACAAAATTAAATTGTCAATAATCCTGTTTGGGGCATTGAAGTGCTCAATGACAGATACTGCATGAAAATGATCCTTTAAAAGAAAAGTAAAAGAGAAGAAGAGGAGAAGGAGTTCAACAGTGACACTCAGCTGCAAGGGGGCCAGAGAATGGTCAATGGAGATGAAGTGGAAAAGGGAGGGGGAGGGTAACAGCACCAGGACTAGGACAGGAAAAGGACCAGCAAATAGATCAGCTTTGCCAAGCAGTTGAGTTTCCTATAATCAATGGTTACTCATAAAACTTCCCTTGACACATCCTCCCATGATTTCTTTTTATTTTTTTCTCTTCTTCATGAAAGATATAACGCAGTGTTGCTTAGACTTCTGAGTGTAGAATTGCTAACTAGCTTCACTTAGATCTGGGTTAAATTGCTTAAAGAGACCTTCTCTGATCAACTACCTTAAATAGCACTCACCTCCCTTGCTCAATTGTATTCACCTGATCTGATTTTCCATCCAACACACCTACATATAGGTGTAGGCAGACATATGTGTAAACATGTGTCTATGAATATGTATGTACTCTCCCATAGTATGCTTCTCAAGGAGAGGGATTTTTTCCTAGTCATTTCACTACTCTATCCCCAGAACCTAGAAAACTGCCTGGCACATAATAGATGGTCAATAAACATTTATTCAATATTAAGTGGAAGAATGAAAGCCAATAGATTGAAAAACTGATTTAAGTCATTTAATAAGAGTTATTTTACCCCCCCCCCAAGACAAACTTTCAAATTATGAATATGTTTTTCTAGTTGTTGAATAAAATCAAAATTTGGGTAAATATTTACCAAAAATGAATTTAATCATTAATTTTTCAGGGTTGGAAAGCTGTAGGTGCTTAAGGTACAGACATGAAATTTATCTTGCTCTGGAAAAAATTTTTTTAAAGCTTAATTTTAATCCATGTACCAGGGCTTTCTTTTTCTTGGCTGCAGTGAGTGGAGAATTAACTCTGGGATAATAAATCCCAGTGACAGGTGCTAATGGGAATTAAGCATGCAAATCCTCTGCATATCCCTCCAGTAATCGACACTAAAAAAATTATGCTATTTAGCATGTAGGCTGCTTACTTATGATATTATTTACCCTAAACCAGTATGGAAAAAGTTTCCAGCTTAAGATTTAAGAAATAAAAAGAAATAGAAAATATATCTTAATTATAGAAATATTTTTTTATTTTATTTTATCACTCATGTTTGATTTCACACTTTTTGTATTTTATATATTTTTAAAAGGAATCATCATAGCAGGAAGTGTAGAAGGAGGATATTTGTGAATATGAATAAGATGGTGATGAAGAAACTCTTATCCAAACTAGGAGTTGGAGGTAAAATTACTGATAGACATCAACTAAGGAGAGACAGATGGTCTTGGGTCAATTGGTTCAATCCCCCTTCTCTGCCTTAGTCCCCAGAAGGGAATTTGGCCTGCCATAAACCTATACACTCTGGGGCTTTATGCTTTATATTAATTGTTTTAGACAAGACCCTTTTGGTTGAAAGTGATAGAATACCAGCTCAAACCAGTGTAAACAAAAAAAGAGAACTTACTGCTGTACATAACTCAAATGCCATATATTAAAATATCTATATTAACAAAGGCTAATATTTATTGATCATGCTCTGTGTCAGACACTGTTTTAAGTTTTTACTTGTGATATCTCACTTAAACTTCAAAGTGAAGATTAAACTGAAGTGCTATAATTATCCTCATATTGTACACAAGGAAACAGAATGGTTAAGTAATTTTCCCAAGTCACAAACAGTTCATATTTATGAATGCCAGTCTAATTTCAGAGATCATTTTCTAGACCCAAGAACTGAAATACCCCCACTCACAGGACTTGGTTCCTCCCTCCCATTCCCTTCAATCTTTTGGTTCTGCCCCTTTCCCTTTGAGTTCATTCATAGACCTGTGATGCCCACACTGGGATTCCTGGCACTTCCAGATTTATGATGTCTTTACCATGAGTAGTCTCAGCACAAAGAGCATTTTCTTTCCCAGATAGCAAACACAATTCCAGAATCATGTTCTTGGCTTGTCTTGGGTTGCATACCCTTCCCATGGCCAAATAGTTGGAATATACTCAATGGCAAGGTCTGGATCATGTGCCATTTCTGCAAGTGGAAACTGGGATTGAGAGTGGGAAGAACAGCTTCCCTCAAAGTAAATTCAATATGGTGAAGAGGAGGAATAAAAACCAAAAGAATGGATGTAGGGCTGACAAATATGTTTATTCCATGGTGTTGAGGCAGAATGAGTTTTCTCCAGGCTTGAGTTTTATGTGACAGCACATCACTGCAGCAAATGAATTGGTTAAGGAGGACTGAAGAATGGCCCCTGTTAGATTATTTTGTCCCATGCCATGGAAAATTAAATACATTCAGTTCAACTCAACTCAATTCAACTTATCTCAATTCAATTTAATTTTCAAAACTTTTACTCAGCCCCTATTCTATTGTGGATACATTCCAGAATCCCTGGAGAAGAGTACTCATGAGTAACAGTCCTTGAGCTCCAAAGACTTGTAGACTAACAACAATATAGATGGATAAACAAAAGGATTCCACATAAAGGACAAGATGTTATGGAAACACATGGATAAGAGAAAAGTTTAAAAAATGATATCTGAGAAGAAAATCACCTAAGAGTAAGAGTTAAGCACTTGTGTATTAGTAATGCTAAGCTTCCCACAAAGGGTATATTTATCTCTAACAATAAAAAGTCTAGAAGTAGGCAGTGCAGGGCCATTATGGACCAAGAGCAGCTCACTTATGCTCTTTTCATGCCTTACTTCCCTGTCCCATAATGTGTGGCTTTCATTCTCTCAGTGGCTTGGTGGCTTTTCCACTTCCAGGCATCATGTTGCACGTTCCAGGCAGAAAGAAGGAGCAACAGACCCAAGGGGCTTCAGCCACCTTAGGCACCTTCCAAAAACAGCCCAAGCCATCCTTGATAGCTTGTCAAATGGCCATCCTAGACCAGTCAACTGTGGTGACTAAAGTAAAGGATGTGTGAATGCTGGGTGGAGCATGTATTTTGGACACAATTCTGTCTTAGAGAAGGGACAAGAGGAAGCTACAAAGAGAAAGCTATGAAGACATGAGATGACAGGGTATATTCAGAGAGAGAGAGTGGTAGATGGAAAATAATTCTCTCTTTACATGAGTAAAAAGAAGGAGTGTTTTTCTATCTCATTGCAAAATGAAAGGATGGAGTAGACTCTATTCTTTAATTCACTAAAGTATATTGAACTTTTGGGAAGTGTATAGCACTGAGATAGGGTCTTCTCTATAGTTGGGGCATAGAGATAATATTTGCAAAATAGGAAGAAAGCCATAAATAATGAAAGATGACATGAAAGACTGAGAAGGAAGAAAGGAGGAAAGATCAAGGGAAGGAAAGAGGGGAAAAGAGAACAAAAAAAAAAGAAAGAAATGAAAAGAAGGGAATAAAGTTTATTGTGATTTCTTCATTTGTGTAAGATGATGTAATTGCTATAAGATGAAGAAAACAATGAAAGGCTCAACAAAATAATAGAATATGTAATTTGAAGAAAATTACTGGGAGTAGATATTATAATTATTATGTATGAGACCTTTTCAAATACCTCATTTTATTTTAAATTTAATTGCCAATTGGACCCAAGTCATCTTTTTAATGTTACAAATTGAACAAAAAATACTCTAGTCTGTATAATGGTGGGTGATTCTGAATCAGTAAACATAGATTTAAGTCTATATTTATCTCATTTATTTCTCAGATATTCCTGTAACTTCTTTACACTGAACAATATGGACACATAACATTGCCCTAAAAATGAAATGTGTCTGAAAATGCTTTATAATGTGTCAACACTTAGGAAATTATTATGAATGAAGTATGTTCTATATTGCTCATTTTACTTAATTTACATAATCTAAAGAATAACATTAATGATGTGAATTATACCATCCTACCATAAACTTGGTGCTGTTCTCCATATCTCCTTTACTTTTGCTCACACCACCTACTCAATTACTAAACCCATGCAGTTTTACTATTTAAAGATCTCCAGGATCTATCCCATAATCTCCATACCCACAGACACACAGTACATTGGCATGTTTCACATGGTATCTCATAATTATTTCCTTAGTAACCAGTCTGCTCTCACATTCCAATCCATACTCTCCACATACCCCAGAATGACCTCTAATATACAAATCCTGTGAGTTTACTAAAATCCTGTTCAAAATTCTTGCTGTCTTAGGCCCCTTTTTTCAAAGTCCATTACAGGGAATTTCTGTCCTTAAAAATGAGTACCAAACAAACTATAGTGAGCTAGATTGCATTATGCCTGACCCTACTTTTTCCTTGTTAACAGAATTGCTTTTTGCAATTGTAATCCTACTCACTACAGGTGGAATGGAGTTCACTGCCTCATTGATGGTTGCTTTAGTTAATGAATGTGAGAAGATGCTACAGTGTGCCAGTTCCTTCCACTGCACCTGTTTTCATGCTCCTGCCAGTAATCATGAGAACATTCTCCAAAGAGCCATCAGTCCAAGGTGAAGGAGACATGCATGGAGAGACGTACAGCCTGAAGCCTGGTGTCTACTGTCTGGGGTCCAAAGCCTGGGTCCAGCCCAGCTTAACTGAACTGCAGCAGACCCAGTGACCCATGAGTAAAAACAAAATGCTTGTTGTGTTCAGACACCGAGTTCTGGGTGATTTTTAATGTAGCATTATCACAGTAAGAAGTGTCTGGTATGCATAGTGTGAGAACTCATGTCCTCAGATTAAGCTCAAGATAAATCAGATGCTAATCTCCCCTGTAGTGCTAACAAGCTAGCAGAAAATAAAACAGATTACAGAACTGAATTGGGTGACTCTGGGGAGTGCAGTGGGAGAAGTATGGATACATGGCTTTGAGAGGTGTGTTCAATTCAATTAAATTTATTTTAAATTGAACTGATCAGCAGAGTCTTAAATGAGATTACATTAAGCCTGGTCCTTGAAGGATAAGTAGAATTTCTGTTTGCTGAGTTGAGAGGAGAGAATTTCAGGCAGAAGAAACCACTGAGGCAAAAACAGGGAAGAAGAGTATAATATGTATGTCAAATATTAAATTACTTATTTTATACTTAATAATATTACTAATTGTAATTTATAAACAATTCAACCTGGTAATATTTTGAACTATCATTAGTCAGGCATATATATGTGACTGACTAATGATAGTTCAAACACAGCATTATGTTTAAAGTATTATTATCTTCATTTTAAGCATGAGTGAGAAAATTAAGGCTCAAAAAAGTAAATAAGTTCCCTCACTAAATTATAGTCAGAAAGGGATCGGAACTAAAGTTTATCTAGATGCAGGCAAATACCAAGAGGTAAAGTTAGACAGTAAAATAGGACTAATTTTTGAAAGGCCTTTCATGGTTTGCTAGGTGGCCTATCCCACATTATGTATATACTAGAAAACTACCTAACGGTTTTGGGCAATGAAATTATATCATGACCATGTCTTGCATCAATGTGCAAAGTGAATTAAACCTGGAAGAAAAATCATGAAGTCTATTTCAATAATCAAGATGAGAAACAGTGAGAGCTTAAATGTAATGAGGAAAAAGAAAAAAGTGAAGGGGATGTACTAGTATTTGCAATGTTCAACTGAGATGGTGGCTACTAATTCTAGAACACAGGATGAAAAATTTGTAACATTAAATATTCATGATATAATTAAGAATAAACTATAAAACCTTGAAAAGCTACTTGTAACAGTAAGCTACCCTCAACTTAATTAAAAGCATTAAACAATGAGACATAAGATATAAAGGTTGAGAGGGACACATACATTTCTTGGGATGACAGGTGTTAATCGGGACTTCAAATGGTTTGTTCAATATTGATATATTACTATAATGATTCACCAACATTTTGGTTACATGACCAGATTATTTTTTGTAGTCCTTAACACTTTGTGTCTGGCACATAAAAGTTAATCAACAACCATTTTAAAGGTAAAGAAATAATTTATAAAAATCTTTTGTAATATATAAACAAATTAGTTATGACATATTAAAATATTTTATTTTCAGTTTTTCTGAAATGCATTTATAAGTTCATTGTTAGAAATGTGTTGTGCTTTATATTATAGAAACATGCCATAAACTATGGTCTAAAACCAAGCCTAAAAAATCCTGCTGATCATGTAGCTGGTGTATGGAAACAATAATATTGCAGAGCATATAACCCAATCAAGAAATGAAGCCATAAATTATAATCAAATTAAACAAATATAAAAAACATGATGTTTGTGCTTATGATAGAAAGTAGAATAAAGAAGAGAATGTAAAATATTGGTATTTCTAAGTTCATTTTATGATATTTGCAATAACTCAACAATGGAGCCACTTCAACTTCATGTATAATTTAAAATGGAAATAGTGGATTTGTTTTCTTTAGCATAGATGTTGCACTAGTGCTAATAAGCATTATCTTGATCATGGTTGGGTTTTGGTTGATATATTGAATTAAAAAGAACAAAGAAGGTAGAAAAGGAAATACATTTATTTCTGACAGTATTGAGGAAAACAAAGAAAAAATATAAGAAAAGAAATAAAGAACAAAACAATTCAAGTCAGAATCGCCCAGAAATATTTTAACCAGAACCATGTGGAACAAAAGCTAAAGAGAATGAGATGAAAGCAATGAACAGCAAGGAAGCAACGTTTTTATTATCAACAACATCCTCCACTGTCCACCAGATGGCCCCACTGGCCAAGAACAGCCTGGTATTATACAGCAGCATTCAGTGAGCTAGCCAGCATTAAGATTTAGAAGATTAAAATTCAAGTACTTTCAAGGAGAAAGCCCATGCAATGTTTGGCTTTCTGGTTCTTATGTAATTATTCTCTAGACTTTGAGATTCTCAAGAAGGATTTTAACTTAACCTTAGTAATATTTTATTCATGAACATTATCTGCCTCAGTGCCTAACTCAAGACCCTAATAGTGTTTACAGCTTGGCCTACATGGCTTGGTGGTTGAGCGTTGACTTATGAACCAGGAAGTCATGGTTTGATTCCTGCTCAGGGCATATGCCTGGGTTGTAGACCTGATCCCTGCTGGGGGCTGTGCAGGAGGCAGCAGCTGATCAATGATTCTCTCTCATCATTGCTGTTTCTATCTCTCCATCTCCCTTCTTCTCTGATATCCAGAAAGATATATATATTTTTTAAAGCGTGGTTGCATAATGAAAAAAAAATAGTAAATGAGTCAATGATATAGTACACTAATGTGTATTTAATTTAATAAATTATTTTTTTTCTGTTGTCATTTGCTATTTTATCTATTGTTAAGGCCAGGAAAATCTTTCAATGATTATTATTCTCCTAGGTATATTTCACTTTACATTTTGGACACTAGTGAGGTCAAAGAAAAACACTTTTTTTGACTGCTTACATGTTGCTTTTTAAAAACACAGGGACATTTACATGCAATGGTTTACTTTTCATCTTATTGAGTATCCCAGCTGCAGGCCACAAATTGTGCTAGGTATAAATTCTGAAGAGTCTATGAGCAAATTTGTGATTGTAGGAGATAGGACCAAATAACTTAGAAACAAGGTATTTGAATACCTGTGGAGGCTAAGACATCCCAAGAATATTTAAAATAAGTTTGTTGAGCCCTGGCCAGTGTCCCTTGGTGGTTGGAGCAATGGCCCAAGCACCGAAGGGTGGCTGGTTCGATTCCAGGTTCCTGGGTTGAGGTTCACTCCCCACCTCCACTCAGGACACATAAGGGAGGGAACCAGACAACATGTCTCTCTCACATTGATGTTTCTCTCTCTCTCTCTCTCTCTCTCTCTCTCTCTCTCTCTCTCTCTCTCTCTCTCTCTCTCTCCTTCTCCTTCCCCCTCTCCCTCTCTCTCTCTTTCCCTCCCCCCCCCCTTAAAAAATAAAAGTTATTTGAGGAATGGTGTTGACATCTGGAAACTGATGTTAGAACTTTACCTCTGCTTCCATGCCCTTGGCATTGCCAACTGCCAGTCTCCCAGGAATAAAGTCTTTAGCTGGTCACAGCCTATTCCTGGAAAATTAATAACTTGAAGTTTTTTTTTGTTTGTTTGTTTTTTGTTTTTTTGCATTTTCTCATGACAGTTGCTCTACCTGAAATTTCCTTTTTCACAAGGAGGCCAATCACTTTTTAAAAATCTAGTTCAAATGTGCTAGCCCAGTATAAAGTTTTCCCTGAACCGTACAGTTAGAAGTGCTCAGTCTTTTCCTGTTGTCCACAAGCTTTTGTATCACCTACTATTGATATGCTGATAAATGTATAGTTTCCTTCTATTAATTTACAGGGCATTTGTGATTCAAATTTGAGTCTCAGACACCTTGGACTCTGTAATAACAGTGAACTTATTGGTCATCATATACTAAATGAGTTGTGTTTTTTAAATGTATCAATGACCCCTTCTCTTTTGCCTTCTCATAGACGGAATAGTTCTAGTCATTGCAAGGCATCTATCAAGTGGGAATAAAGGAAAAGGTACAGGAAATGGGCATGCCTATGGCTATGTTACTTGTGGGGAAAGGTCCCCATCTGTTGCTTATGGGAGTGGAATTATTGTAATATACCAATAAAAAGAATTTTCTGAGATTTGCACAGAAGAATAAGTGATTTATATTGCATGAAATTAAGTCCCTGAGTTTCCAAGGTCCTTTCTTCCTATTCCTGCCTTAAAAGCAGTATAGCTGTGGCTTTCATAGGAACAGAATCAGAGTCAGTGTCCAGTCCAATACATTATCTGGCTAGCTTAGTTAGTGTTCCCTGGAGAATGTGAAATGTTATGCCTATAATGTATGGCATTCCCATAACTCTTTTCCTATTATTAATAACTAGCTAATTACAATGGTTTCAGTTGAGCAGAAATACATAAGAGAAAGAATTCACATGTAGTTTCTGAACTGGAAGATGGAATTTCTATGTCTGTAGTCAAACATTGGCTTGTAAAATTAGCTTAGATATGCCATATAAAAGAATGAACTCTAACCTTTTGTGGCAACATAGACATAGAGGGTATATGCTAAGTGAAATAAATCATACAGAAAAAGATAAATACCATATGAATTTACTGATATGTGGAATCTAAATAAATAAATAAATGAACAAACAAAGCAGAAACAAACTCACAGATAGAAAAAACAGAGTGACAGTTGTCAGATGGGAGGGTCATTGAAAGGCTCTATAGAAAAGGTGAAAAGATTAAGAAGTACAAATTGGTAGTTACAAAATAGTCACAGGGATGTAAAGTACCACATGGGGAATATAACCAAAAATATTGTAATAAATATGTATCCTGCCAATTGAATACTTATTGGGGAAATCCCTTTGTAAGTTACAACGATGTCTAACTACTAGGCTGTACACTTTAATATAATATTTTAAAAAGGCCCTGTTCAATGTTCAGTGGTTGAGCTTTGGCCTGTGAACCAGGAGGCCAAAGGTTCAATTCCCAGTCAGGGCACATGCCTGGTTTGTGGGCTGGATCCCCAGCAAGGGAGAGAGGGGCATGCAGGAGTCAGCTGATTGGTGATTCTCTCTCCTCATTGATGTATCTATCTCTCTCTCCCTCTCCCTTTCTCTCTGAAATCAATAAAAATATATTTTTTTTAAAAAAGAAAATCACTGCTTTAATGAACATAAAAAGATAATGTTTATAAGCTTTTTTATTTTCTAAAAAAAGGGTAAGACTGTTTAGCAAAATGAAAATATCAATTTACTGGAAAAGTAAATTAATATAATATTTAATGTCAACTGTAATTTAAAAAACAATAAACATTTAAAACTAGCCTGCATAGTGTAGAGAAAGATGCCACTTGTAATTAAGATTGAGGCCATTAAACCTGCTGATTTAGAGGATAAGATATGGGGAAGTGAATGGCCCCGAAGTGCAAACCTCCCTCTATCTCTAAAAGTTATGGCATAAAAGCAGAAAGAGAGAGCGAAGAAGCCTTGTTTCCATTGTTTTCCATGGGGCCCACTTGTGAGGGAGGGGAATACAGAAACCCTGTGGATAAAAGGAGGAAACAGCAAGGTCACCTTACATCAGCACCATGGGCATTGGTGGAAAACAACTTAAAAGGGGGAACTGTCCTACATTCTGAAGGCAATTTTGTGTCAGTGAGGTACCCAGAATGCCCAGAATGAAAAAACACAAACAGATTTGAAAGCTATGGGAACTTCCACAATATCCACTCTTGGAGGCCACTGACATGACTAGGAATTCTGTTATGTGGGGAAAGCAGCATTCAGCAGATAAGACACAGAGAACCAGTGGGCCTGGACAGTGATCAAGAGTTTTGAAGCACATACTCTACTGCAAAATTGCTGGGTCCTTGCCTTAACCAGTTTGGCTCAATATTAGAGCATCAGCCTGAGGACTGAAGGGTCCCAGGTTCTATCGATATTACAATCAAGGGCACGTACCTTGATTGGAGGCTGGATCCCTGGCTACTGATTGGGGTACATGCAGGAGGCAACCAATTAATGTGTCTCTCTTACATTGATGTTTCTTTCTCTGTGTCTCTCCCCTTCCCTTATTCTCTCTAAAAACCAATGGAAAAATATCCTTGGGCCCAGCCAGCATGGCTCAGTGGTTGAGTGTTGACCTATAAACCAGGAGGTCACGGTTGGATTCCTGGTCAGGGCACATGTGGGGAATGCAGCCAATCAATAATTCTCTCATCATTGATGTTCATATATCTCTCCTTTCATCTCTGAAATCAATAAAAATGTATTCTCAAGTCAAAATTAACAACAAAACAGTTAAAAGTGCCTGGTTCTAATCCCTGCTCTATCCCTTACTTTGTGACATTAGAAAATATGATAAATTTTTTGTTAGCACTCTTGTATAAATTTAGATACTGATAATAACTACATTATCATGCTTTTATAAGAGTTGAACCAATTAATTCACATAAAACACTTACTCACCATGCATGGGATTGAGTAAACATTAATAAATGTTAGCTATTTCAAAATGTTTTTAACATATTTCAATAAATATCTTCCTGAAAATGAGGTGTTAAAAATCTTTTAGTCATTTTACAGGAAAGACTTCTCTCAAATATATTTGTAATAATTTAAATATTATAATTCCATAAGTACTTTTGTTTTACCTTAGTTCATACTAACATTTTTATTGACAGAATTGAAAAATGTAACTAATGAATACCGAGTTTAAAAACACAACATATTTTATATTCCAGATATTTGGCAAAAGCATGCTAGCACAAAATGATTCAATTATGTGATTACAACATTAAAAATAAAATGCGAGCAGCAAAAGTGTTTATGTTTGTACCTTATGTTCACAAAGCTTGTATCAAAGGAGGCCTTGAAGGTCAGTTCTGTGGAGAACAGAACAATATCTACAAATCCTCCCAATGTTTTTTAAATAGAAAAAAGTACACCCCAGGGACTGCGGCATGATCCTCGTAGGAATTTAAACAATGGAAAACGTGTGTATAATAGCAGTGGCTTTTAATGCTCTTTGTGACATAAAGTTGATGTTATCCACCACACTTTTCTAATAGTGTTCATTTGAGCTGAGTCTGCCACACTTTTTTTTACTTAATTCTACAAACGTTTGTGTTTATGAAAGTCTCCCAGAATGATGCTTATTGACCTCTTTGAGTAGCAATATTTATCTCATTAGTACGAGGGGCTAACCACCTGAATATATCACTCAGAAAATATAGACATATCCATTTTTTAACCTGTCAGCATTCAATTGAAAAATTATGGCACTGATGTATGTCTCAGCTTCCTCTCCCCCCATGCATGGTAGAGGCTCATGTGCAGAAACCTGCCCTTTTGGAGATAAAAATGCCTATTTGTAAGCGAACAGATGGTATTCCTCAAGTTCACAGACACATCTTAGGCAGAATCTCAGGGCGGGGGGGGGGGGGGGGGCCGGGGGGGGGTAGGCAATGCGGAGAAAAGGGCTGGTGCTGTTTGAAAAGGCTTCCCGGTGATTCTGATAGCTGCCTACCTCGCCCCCACTGTGCAGCGCTGATTTAAAGCGTAAGGATTCATAAATGTCATGTAGGAACTGATTTGAGCGGCAGAGTAAAAAATGAACCCTTTTCCTGGTAGAAACTTGTCTGGTTGCATTTCTCTGCATTTCATGTCATAGGTCTCAAAGCCGGAACCTCCCAAACATATGCTAAAATAGACTCATGTAAAAAGGATTAGTTCAAATATGACTTTTTCTTTTTCTTTCCCCATTTCTTTTGTGCTGTTAAATAGCAGGTCCCAGAACATCATTGAAAGATAATTCTTATTTTGGGTATGTTTCCATATCCATGTCACAATAAAAAATAGGTCACATTCTATATGGCATTATAATATAAGCAACCACATGCACAAATACAATTAGTGGAGCCATTGAAATAAGTTTTGAGAGTCAGGATAATTAAAATAATTATATCACGCTTACCTTTGAAAAAAATTTCTTTAAATCAGTTATAGAGAATAGTATATGCTTTGTGTGTGTCAATTTGCCCAGCAATTCTAATGCATGCTAAAATTTGAAGCTTTCTTGTTAAATTACAGAAAAGGAGGGGGAAAGTCAATATGCAGATAGCTGAGCATTCAAACCATCATGACTTTCAGGTGGTGCTTGAATCCAAAGAAGTGCAGGAGGCCAGCAAGCAGGGCTGGAAAGTTGCCCTGGTTTCCCACAGGGTTCAAGAACTGTTGCTGTGTTTCCATGGAAGACTCCCATCCTGGGATACACTCTGGTACCCTTGTGTAGAACCTGTTGGGACTAAATGGTTTCGGAACACCTAATCAGAAGAATTGGCTGGAATTGGGTGACTAGGCCACGGACAAGGTTGTGTTTGAAGTCCTGCCTTGATAAGGCCATGGATGCGGATGCCGGAGCTCTGCTTGACCAGTGATGAGCTCGCCCCACACTGCCATCGATTCTGGTATGAGTCTCATTTGCTTTAGTCTTTGTCTCTTTGTACCTATCCCGTCCCCTCCAGGAATGAGTGTCTCACACCTGGTGATTGGCTGGTGGACTCCTCTGTGTAGGACTTTTACACAACAGGGCCTCTTAATATCATGGAGCCCGCGGCCTCTCCAGCCCTTCCTGAGTCTGTTTACCTCATAGAAGAGCCAAGATATCAATGTTTAATAATTTCTCTACAAGGGCACTACCAACTTCAAGGCAGGGTGATATTTTAAGGACATTACTGAACACTGATTCCGGAATCTCCCACTCTCAATCCCAGCCCCCACATATTACTAGAGTCCACTTAATTTTGATTTTTTTTTTCATGTTCCCATCTATATCCTCTCTTAGGGTTAATATTTTGACTTAGGCATAAATAGCAGCCTGTTTACCTCAAAATCGTTGAGACACCATGACATTTTCAAAAGTAGTTTTGCTATACGACAAGGAAGTATAAAATATAATACAGAACATTAAACAAATAGTCATGTTTCAGAACTGTAGGTTTCCGTTCCTTCCAGATGGTGCTGCTTTGCCTTTGTAAGCATCTCATTTAAGTCCATGCCCTCCTGGGTTTCTGGTAGATTTCATGGTTGATACCATGACTCCTGACTTTTCTACCTACATGTCTCTTGCCATTCAAGGTCAAATGTAGAAGGTTTTGCCCCAACTACTTTTTTTTTTTTTTAAGATATATTTTATTGATTTTTTATAGAGAGGAAGTGAGAGGGATAGAGAGTTAGAAAAATCAATGAGAAAGAAACAAAGAAACACCAACCAGCTGCTGCCTGCACATCCCCCTCTGGGGATTTGTCCTCAACCAAGGTACATGCCCTTGACCGGAATTGAACCTGGGACCCTTCAGTCCACAAGCTGATGCTCTGTACTCTGAGCCAAACTGGTTAACGGCTGCCCCAACGTCTTTATACCCTTTAACTCTGATCAAACATCCATCCCCAAAACTATGTCTTGCATAGTCAGTGGCTAGACTGGGCAGGGAATGGGGATGAAGCAATGTGTGAACTCAGTCTTCTGATTTTCTGTTTGGCCCAGTCCTGAATAATTTCCTGATTTACTTCCTAAGACATCTTCTTACCTCACACGAGGAGAAATGTCCACTTGTTTTGGAGTTTCCTGTTAAATTGCTGCTCATCCATCAAAGCAACCTAGTTCTTGTCTCTGAAGTAAGCACTGGCCCTTTCCCGAGGAGATAATCACTCCCTACCCTGGGCTTGTTATATATTTGCATATCTGTGCTGACATCTTTAGTGCAAAGACACTGAAAATTGCTTTCATGGTTTTGAGCTTTATATCCCCAGAACCTAGCACAGTCCCTGCCAGAGAGAGATTGCCCAAAATACTACAGCAATCGATGTGGATAATAGTTTAGAGAAACAATTTTCAACCTTCCTCACCTCATCACACACATAAACTAATTGCCAAAATTCTGTGGAGTACCAAAAAATATCTTTTTTGCCGATCTGACAAAAATTATGTATAATTTTGATTCATTCACAATGGATGGCTATGGCTGTGTTGGCTGTTGCCATTTTTTTTTTTTTTTTTTTTTTCAATCTAAGAGAAAAGAGGTCAGTGCCTCTGACTAAATAGTTGGGCATTCATGTGTTAAACATCCTTGCAGCTCCCTGCTTGAAAATTGCTGGTTTGGGGATGTACCTCTCCTGACATCCATCCATTCAAAACCTGCACCCATATAAGCACAGAAGGCCCATGTGCTCTAATTCACCCAGTATTTGTGGAGTTCTGACATTTAAATCACCGGGATCTGGTGTTCACTCTGGCCTTTCAACTCTCACGCTCCTTCCCTGTAAAAACCACAGTTCTGGTGTGAAACCCCTTCCTTGCCCATGAGATTTCCTATATTAGATATACTGGTCAATGTTAACCGGTTTTGACTTTTGACAGACTTTCCATTTCTACAGCTTCCCATGGTAAATCTTAGGTTATAAAACTGCTATATTTCTCCATATAACACAGGGACAAAAGTGAGAATCTGGTTGAAGAAGAACCAGAGGAAACAGAAGGGGGGGAAAATGGAATAGAAATAGTTTCCCTTTTCTTTAAAAAGGGGTGAGCAGGAAAATGTGTGAAATTAGACAGACTCAATTAAAAGGATCGCAAACATGCAGGCCAAAGATGAATAAGGACTGGCAGGTACCCTTCCTTTCACTATTACAACTTCTTACGTACGCCCCAGTGTCTAAAGAGGTCATCTATAACCAGCTCCATAAGGAGGGCACCCACCTCCATTTCCATTCTTCATTGCATTTTCCTTCTTATGTCTTTCACCCCCAGACTTCCCTGTCATCTCCAACTCAATGAAAGCACCAGGAAGGCAGTGATCTACCTTATTCTCCACTGACTCCATGGGGCCTCTCACAAAGCCTGGTACATAGTAGACAACCCGGAACTACTTCAATAACTAAATGGAAAATGTTAAATTTTAAGAATCTGAATTTTAATCATTTTAATTCACCTTTAGTCTATTCTGAATTCATAAATATATAGAATTATTGAATGTTAGGTCATTGACAAAACTATTCAATACAAAAGTATTATAGTTAAACACTGGCATCATTTTGTGAATGCTATTTAAAAAAGATTTTATTAGGAGAACATTTCAGGGTAAAGTTTTAATAAAAGATATAAAACTGAAGGTAGAAGAAAAAAAAATCCTACCACAATTGCTATGATAAGGACAATTATTAGAATGTGAGAACTCCCCTAAGGGAAGTAATGTGCTCGGACAATAACAGCCTCAGTGGAATACATTTAGCAGAATACATAATAATGGCTTAAGTGCTCATATAAATGGGGTGTTACAGTCCACACATTAATCATCCATGCTTGGGTGTCTGCTTAAGTGGATAATGTACAATATTTAAAATGCCATATTCAAATATATCAAATGGATTAAAACTAAAAGTTCTAATATTATAATTAGTATGGAGGTGCAGCACATTCTAATTCATTTAATAAAATTAATATTTTGCTTCATTTTCGTCAAAAAGATATTTTCAAAGTGAAGAGAGTAGAAAAATGATTTTTTTAAAAGACATTAAAAAAAGGACGTGATAAATCATCTACATGCCTTACATTAGCAGTGTCTTTGTAAAGGCAGAGAAGAATGCATGTGCCTGTGATAACCCACCCCACCCCCACTGCCTGCCTCCTTTCTGTCAGAAACACATGGTGGAGGAATGAAGAAACAGGTGTGATGATCAGGAACCCTATTTTGAATTCACTGTTTTTTCTCGCTATTTTGAGGACTCTAATATGTTCCTCTCACTAAGCATCAACTAAAATTTGTATGAAGGTGTATATAGGTTTTTAGAATTCATAGTATCTAAGTATTGAAGGAAAACTTAGAAGACCACTGAACTATAATAGTTCTGAAGTATTTAGAGGCTGTTCCTTATCCACAATCAAAGGAAATTTATTCAACCAATAGAAATTTCTACCCAGAAATGGAAATTAATATAAATGGATGGAACCTCAAATAATCATCTGGTCTAATTTTTAGGTGACTGTCCAGATGGTATTTTTTTTCTTGAATTCTATGAAGTGAGATTTAATTTATTGTACAAGAATTATTACACCTCATGGTCTTATCATTCTGAAAAAACCTACTTTGAATACGAATCTAAATTTAATTACATTCAGTAATTATTGAAAAACTAGTAACTGAAACATGTAAATATAGTTATATATATAGTTTATTAATAAATAATATTGTTAAATAAAGTGTACATATATTAGTAAATATTATTTTAGTTATTATTAAATTGTACAATACATATTACACTAGATGTTAACTTAAATTTCTTATTAACATACTAGAGGCTCAGTGCACGAATTTGGTGTGGTCCCTTGGCCTTGCCTGTGGGAATCGGACTAAAACCGGCTCTGACATCCCCAAGAGGTCCCAGATAGTGAGAGGGCATAGGCTAGGCTGAGGGACCCCACCAGTGCATGACCATAGCTAGGGAGAACCGAGGGAAGGCTCCAGGGCTTGTCCAGCCTGTCTCATGCAGTCCCCATCAGCCGGAACCCAGCAACAAGCTAATGTACCAGGAGCATCTGAGCACTGGTGATCAGTGCGCATTATAACTACTGGTCGACATTCCAATCGTTAGACACTTCACATGTTAGGTTTATATATATCTATCTATATCTATCTATCTATATATATATATATTTAGATATATATAGATATATATAGATATATTATATATAGATTACCTACATCTACTAGTTACTCAGTAAAGATTGTTGATTAAAACAATTATTAGTTTTATATATTATGACATACATTTTTCTTATGCAGGTTCAATTTTTCCATGTTTATTTATACCAATTTCTTTACAAAATTATGCATGTTCTATTTTATTTATTAGAAGAGCTGATAAGACAATATACCGAGTAATATATTTCAAAATTAAAAGATACTCAACATTTTCTCATATTTATTATGATAATATAATACTTATGGCAGTAATTATCATTTAGTCATAGATAATATAGTTTATAATGGATTCTGATTCAGTTAGATTCCACAATTAACAACCTACTCAATTATCCTACAGTAATTAGATTTTAGTACATCAGAAATAATGACTAAAACAAATAATTTTTATCTGGGTTGAAAAACTACAAACAGGTGAAAATAGTAGCTATCCTTAATTATTTTGTTTTATGTGTTTTAAATATATTTTAAGATTTTTATGAAAGTAATTACTAAATGAAAGAAAATAACCATGCTAATGTGGTTTGTATTATTATCCTAACTAAAATTGACAAGGTTCTTAATTTGGAATTGTTTTTTAGAAAACAGATGTGTATTCCTTAAATGAACCATGTTTTACATAAAGAATTGCAATGACATTATCTAAGCTTTTATATGGCAAGCAGTCTAATTTGTTAAAAGGTGCAAATGCACTTAAAGTGTTCTCAGATTCTGCCTGGAAATTAGAAATATATTGATAATTATTATTAGTGGAAATATATTATGGCAAGATCATTTAATTTTCTGATCATCGTGCTTACACTGTGAAAATCTTGAGATTCACATGTGGTAGGAAATAATTATATAGATAGAAGCATGAGCTGTGAATGAGAAGATTCCAATTTAGGTATGTGACTTGTCTTTAGTCAGTTGTAGTTTTTTAAATTGTTTAAAGATGATGTTCATATCATGGGAAGCACTAAATCCATTGCACAGAATATAGTCAAATCACAATTGCAGCACTGTGTTGAACTTTTGCCTCATAAATTTAAAACATGAACATGTGCAATGTGATGCAAAGGTAGGAATACATTTTAGGAGCATTGGCAAACTAGAATGCCTTTAGAAAAAGACATTCAGGATTGTAAAATCCAGAAAGCATGTCATTTGGAAGCCATTGCAGTAATCTAGTCTTGAAAGAGCAGACTCAGTAGAGCCATCTTTAAATATTTAAACAACTTTGGAAATAATAAAATGATAAGATATTTTTCTATCATGTTCCAAAATTCAGAACTTGGCTTAATAATAAAAGTAAAAAGAATATAGATTTTTGTCTGATTATAAGAATTAATTATAAAGCACAGCTCTATGGAATAAATTGCCTCATGAGATAACTATTCACTGTGGAATTACCTAAGCTGACCTTCTTTTAGAAATGCTGTAAATTATACTAAACTCTAGATAGGGTTTCTATATATTTAAGGTTCTTATAGTAATTTGAAATTTTTTAACTTCTAAAATATAGTGTTTTCAGGTGTTTTATTAGGAAAATCTCTCTTTACTGTTATGTATGGCAATAAGATAGTTTTAATTTTGAATACACTTTCATTCAACCAACAAATGTTTATGGAGCAGTTACTAGGTACCAATGGTGGTGTTGAATGCTGGGGTAGAGTAGAGAGCCAAACTAGACATAGTATCAGCTTGATGAAGATCAGAGATTAATAGAGACAGACATTACCAATAGTCATAAAATAATGAGCAATTACAAACTCTGCTAAATGGTATGGAGAAAATGCACAGTGCTGTGACCTTGTATCATGACTATAAGCTTTCTTCCATTTCACCATTACCATCTAGTGCAGCCGGCATCATCTCTTACCTGAGGTACCACATTGTTGACTTACTGGTCTCCCTGTTTCTATTCATGCTGCCATTTAAACCTTTCTCAACTTCACAAAAATAATTTCCTCAAAGCGTAAATCATATCATGCCTCCACCCTCCCTGAAATCCTGCAATGCTTCTGATTGCTCTAAAGATAAAGACCATCTTCTATGTCCCAGGCATCACAAATCACTTTCCCCATTTTCTATTTTCGAGCCCCTCTGAGGATGGCCAGCACTGGACCAATATTTCTTCTGCAACTGGGCCATTGCACATGCTCCTCTCCCTGCTAAGATCTTTACTCCATTTACCTTCACCTAGATAACTCCATCACATGTAAAATCACATTTTGCTTTCTTGTACACAAGCATAAGCCTTTCACTTATTTAATTAACACATTTATTGAGTTCATATTATGCACCAAGCAATTATTCTATGTCTTTGGACTAAAGAAACAAACAAAACAGAGACCTTTCCCCTTGAGGAAGAATAAATAAAGATTCCTGATAATTTACACTCTATCTAGATAGTTAAGCCATTATCTAGTTGTTTAGATCAAAGAGTTGATTTCATTGGATATACAAATATATTCTCACAGATTTTTCAATGTTAAAACTTCTAATAATTCCTAGAAATGTAAGATTAGATAGAAGACTATATATAAAACTAGAGGCCTGGTGAATTAAATTCATGCACTGGGGGTGAGGAGGGGGTGTCCCTCAGCCCAGCCTGCACCCTCTCCAATCTGGGACCTCTAGAGCAGGGGTCCTCAAACTTTTTAAAGTGGGGGCCAGATCACGGTCCCTCAGAGAGCTGGAATGCTAGACTATATGAACTACTAATTCCTACTGTAACACCTCGGCTGCACTCACTGCCCAAAAAACCTGGCGGGCCGGATCAGACTCCTCTGTGGGCCGCATGTGGCCCACAGGCCGTAGTTTGAAGACCCCTGCTCTAGAGGAATGTCTGACTGCCTATTTAGGCCCAATCATGGACAGTCAGACATCCCTCTCACAATCCAGGACTGCTGGCTCCCAACTGCTTGCCTGCCTGCCTGCCTGATTACCCCTAACAACTCCCCTGCCAGCCTGATTAACACCTAACTGCTCCCCTATAAGCCCCATTGCCCCTAACTGCCCTTCCCTGCTGGCCTGGTCACCCCTAACTGTCCTCCCCTGCTGGCCTGGTTGCTCCCAACTGCCCTCCCCAGCAGGCAGGCCCAGTCCCCCCAAACTGCCCTCCCTTCCTGGCCATCTTGTGGCAGCCATCTTGTGTCCACATGGGGGCAGCCATCTTTGACCACATGTGGGCAGCCATCTTGTGTGTTGGAGTGATGGTTAATTTGTATATTACCTCTTTATTATAAAGGATTATATAGGATGGTTCTTTGACAACAACACACTCTATTCTACATTTGCAACTTATAGAGATCTTGGCTCATTCCATGCTCTATGATTTCATAACTAAGTTGATACTATTCTAGCATATGTATGAGTACATGTATATTTTATGTCTTTGTATACAAGGTGGGGCAAAAGTGAGTTTACAGTGGTTCATATGGAAAATAATACAATAATTCATAAATAGTAATATAAGAATCAACTCTGTGTTTTGTGTACTCACAACTGTAAATCTACTTTTGACCCCCTCTGCATTAGTATATACAATACATATGAATATTATATGTAATAACATAAGTAGATTCTATACTAGTCTCCATAGAAGGATATAAACTAGTATTTTACCTTGACAGTATTGAGGAATTTATTCAAAAATAGTGTTAACATTTGGGAAATTAAACTAATGATTTTATAGATACTGATTATAAAGTTTACTTCTTTCAAAGCAAGTGGTCATGAATTAACTAACTAATTGGTTACTTCAGGAAGCCTTTATTCATCGAATTTATTGCGTTGAGCATGAAGGAAGGCTTTAACAAATTATGAATGCTCTTCACTGGTCTGAGGAATTTATAGTCCACCGAGAGAAACAACATAAATGAAACAATATGAGGCACTATAGCCACAAAGTACAACAAAATATAGTAAAAAGTGAATGGAAAAAAAAAGAGAAAATAAGGAAACTTTTCCTCACCCCAATTATTTTCAATACACTTCCTTATTCAGCAAGATAACAGCAGTACAGCCATGAATTTATGTTGCATCAGATAAAATTCACTAGCAAGACTGTGATTTCCGGAAGAGAAATAACTGCTAACTAGAGTTTTGTACTACTCAGAAAATATGTAGAGGCAGCAATCTGGAGTCTCCAAGAAGCTTCTGGAAACATTTGCTTGTTATTGTATTCTCCTATGATCAGTTAGAAGGCTTTGCAAGCTATGGAACTTAAGAGAAAAATAACAGTTCAGTAAGAGTTTCTCCTGTGCAGCTCCCTGAGATGAGGGAAAGGTCAGAGGCAGTCCAACACATTTGTAGCTGCTTGGAAAGTAGCTGTGTCAGTCCAGGCAACTGCCAGATAGGATCTCGCGGTAATTGCAGCTCAGATTTCTTCCATCACCCTGACTGTGGTAAGAGCTGAGAATTTGGAGCAATGGACTGAGGAAATGCCATGAAATGAAAGGACCATTGGTCTGGATAAAACTACAGTCAGTAAAAACAGAAAATAAACTTCCATGTGTTTGACCTTTAGCTGCCTCAGAGACTTCAAATAACATTTCCCCCAAAATTGCTTTTGAGTCCTTCATAGTTGTAATGCTTTTCCTTTGGGTCACTTGAGAGTTTAAAAAGTGCTAGCAGTTGTGAAATGCCATAAAAGGGATGTAAAATAGATACGTACATTTTTTCTTAGATGCTACTTAATCCAATAAAGTTTAGGACAAGGGCACCTGGTAATTTAAGAAGCTATTACCAATCTTTACTGCAGATGATATTGATAATGTTCATTCTCTAAAAATATCTTTATTTGCTTCAGGATTGGCCAAAATAAACTTGTGTTAATTGGCCTACATCTTGTTTTCATAGGACTCAGTCCCATCAGTTGAACAACTTAATGTTACTCCAGGTTTTAGCTATTATTTATGCTAAATGGTTTTGTATGTAGGGCACACAGTTTAAAAGGGTGCACTCTGTAATATTAACTAATATGAAAAATGGATACTGAGAACAGAATTTAAATTTGGGGAAAAAATAACATGCTGACAACTGACAAATGGCCCAATTAACATTATAGACATTTACCAAGTTGAAAAATGAAAAGCAAACAAACAAAAATTTATTCACATGGGAAACAAAGTTGAAAAGTTTATAAAAATTATTTTTTTTCCCTATTTTAACAAAATGACAGGCTTATTTTTTTTAATTGCTTACCTATGGTGCTTTTAAAGAAAACATATTATATGTGATTAACTCCCATTTAGGAGAGTTACTGAAGAGATTTCATATAAATTAGATATTTATGTCTTGAATCTCTTTGTGCCATTGGCTTTGTCTTTTAAGTCTCTGAGACCAGGGCTGTCTGACTCATTGTAGAGCCCCCAGGAGGTGGATAATTATGGGCATACATCAGATTCATAAATACTCAAGACATTTTCTTGAATGAATGGGTAAAGTCTCTAAAAAGAAAAGGACCACAGAAAGGCAAAATATGACTAAATATGAATGCATTCTGGGTACACTATCAGTAAAATTGAGTACAGGATGGTAAAAGCAAAGTTTTGCCAAATTGATCATGCAATATGAATAGAAGATGTTATAATTCTCCCAAATAATTTCTGCCATCAGCTCTGTAGAAAAATAAGTGAATAATAAGATATTAAAACTGCTCTAAAGATAAATTTAAAATTACTTATGTACCTTCAATCATAGGAATAGTTTGAAAGAGCACACCAATTTTTATGTCTGGAAAATTGTTCTTTGGTTGAAAAATGACCAGAAGAAGACAGAAATAAGAAGGTGGTGAATCCACAGCAAAACTACAACATTAACATAGTTGGTGGTTTCAATTCTTTCATCAAAACATTTCATTAAAGACCAGTTTGTTCATTATTTTGCCCCTTCCTTCCTTCCTTCCTTCCTTCCTTCCTTCCTTCCTTCCTTCCTTCCTTCCTTCTTTCCTTCCTTCTTTCCTTCCTTCCTTTCTTCCTTCCTTTTTTCCTCTCCCTCTCTTCCTCTTTTCTTTCCTTCCTGTCCAATCTTACACAAATGAAGCTATAGAAAAAGATTTAAACATCTACTCTGAGATTTGGACAGGTCTAAGTAACTTTGTGGAGCTACCCACTCTAACAGATGCTAAGGATATGGTCCAGGTGAGTATAGAAATTTGGAAATAAAGGAGAGCTTGAAAGACACAGTTTCCCAATTTTCTTTCACTTGCTCATTCCCTTCACAGTCCCTCTCTTCTAGAACACTTTTGCAATATTTCAGAAGCAACGAGTGTAAACAATAAATACCTTCTTTGATTCTACACATTTTCTTGGGCCTTCATTTAACTCTATTGAACAGAAAGTATTTTTATTATTTCATTAGGTTTATCCAATTCTCTAAGGTGTATCAGGATATCATAAAAAATCTCAGAGTAATAATTCTAATACTGTACTAAGGTATGACCTATTGCTTCCTGTTTTCACACGTCTCAGAGCCACATACCTCAATAATTTCTTAATTTTTGAGGAACACTCTTTTTTATGATATAATACCAGACTATGTAGAAAACATCAGATTGTGTCTTAACTTGTTGGCACTGGCTAGCTTTTCTGGCAGTACAACCTTTGAGAGTCTAATTCCTTGAAATGACCTTATAGCATGAGAGGTTGAGGATCAATTCTCCTTCTGTCACTAAGAATCTGCTTGGGATTATACCTAAGTATGAAGGTGCCACACTCTTTAACAAAACTAAAAGGTTACCATAGTTAAGTGATATTGGGGTGTTGGGTGCCAGAATTTTTAAAGCCAATTCATCTACAAAGTCAATGTGGACACAAGACATGTATTGCATTGTTTTAGTATACACCCATACCTCAAACATTTAACATGTTGTCAAAAATAACACTTTGAGCTATTAACCCTTAACCAAATGTAAAAGCAGGGACCATAGAAAATTAAATCTCCAGTGAAGCAATACGTCAAATAGTATGATTTTTGTTCCTGGTTATTCCAATGAGTTCGTAAAAAAAAGAAGCAAATAAAAATATGACTGAAAATGTAAATAGAATTTCAAAAAGTGTGCCATATAATAGAAGTATTGTTGAAAGTGTCACTGACGATATGAAAGCATCAATAAAGTGGGATATCTAGTTGATTTAACAAGAAAAAAGAAAAAGAAAAAAGGAGAAGGAGGAAGAGGAGGGAGAAGAGAAAGTAACAGACTTAAAAAGGTGAGAGGGTTGCTTTAGGAAGTATTCAATACATTAATTTGAAGTAGTTCATTCTTGACAATTTCCTAACTGTTGCAAAATATGTTGTATAGGACAATTGTGCGGTAATAAAGTGGCTCTAACAAAGAAAGTTTGAGGGCCAAGAGGCCAAAAGAGTGGTATGTGTTGTGAAATCTATTTGTAATGTTGTCTTATATGAGTTAAGATAGATGAGTGCTGTAGAGCATTAATCTGTGAGAGGAAACCATATGCTAGATAAAGGCATATTTTGTTTGCTTTGACCATTAAATTCATGTTTAAATAATACCAAAATGCCTAGATTAAGAATAAAACATCGATTACATAAATGTTCAGCTTTATAAAGTCTCTCTTCATTCACAAGACAATTTTCTGAATAACCAATATTTATCTAGTATAGGCATGAAGAAGGGTTAGTAAGCAATGCAAAAATGAAAGCAAAAAAAAAAAGTCAGAGTAAAAAATATCTATTGCATCATGCTTCATATAAAATATTCATAAGGCGATCTTTAATTATTTAGGTTTCTCTATAGATTTGTCTAAGTATTTGAGTTGTATAAACTCCCCCACCACCACCACCACCACAATGTTTTCTAGTTTAAATAATGTTGAAAAAATGTCCTATCAGCAAGGTAGAATTTATAGGATATTTTTAATCCAATTTAGCTATATAATCAAATAGTTTTTATATATTATCTTCCCACATGCTAAGGATTCAAATTCAATTATTTAAAATTATTAAGTGACTACTATACATATATACACACAAATGCATGCAATGACAATATACTCTATTGATCAGCTTCTTATTTATGTTGAATTTTTAAGGAGAAATATCGCAGGAAAATAAGTTGATGCCAGAAAATTAAGTTTTATAACACCCCTATTTTAATTCAACAATCATATTTCTAAGATATGGGGTTTATATATATTCAGCTTGACTTTTTTTTTTACAACATTTATTTTCATTAAATTTGACACTTGCAATAAACTTTTAGAATATTGAAATGTATCAAAACACCCTTTATTCTGAATATTACAACAAAAAGAGTGATATTATATTCCTATAAGTCTTACCCACATGAAAAAATATATTGCACTGTGATGAAAGGAGATAAGAATATTATATTACAAAATTGAATACAATCTTTAAGAATAGAAGTATTGATGCTACGGTTTGGAAAAAAAAGAATAATAAATTTCCCTTTGTGAGTAAAAATCCATGTTTTTTGATGAAGCAGTATTAATATTTTGATAAGAGTACAATTTAATATATAATTTTAGATGATCAACAACATGTATCAAACATTCAGCTTTTTCTGAACATCATATTACTCTTACCAAAGTAATTTCTTTTTCTCCTTGGAGATGCTCCCGACTCTTGCAAAAGTGAAAATGCACAGATCTGATGATACAAGTCTGTTAGGCCCAAGAATTATATAGTACAAGCTATGTAATAATCTTGCCATTGATTGAAATAAAACAGGTTAATAATTATGTACATCAGTCAATTGATTGTGATTTTCATTCATGTAATCTTCATTATTTTCATGGAAAACATATGAAAGTTCATTTGCCTGATTGCTTGGAAAGGCAATGGAGTGATATTATCTTTTGATTTAATCATGTCCAGTGTATACTGTATCTATATATATAAAAAAACAGTGACCTTAACACCATCATGACTGGAATGACCAGAGGGATGACCAGAGACCAGAACACTGCAGCCTCAGGTTGTCCTCGCCCCCCCAGTGAGTACCCCCACCCCAATCTGGGGCATGGCTGGCCTCCAAACTGTCTGTGGCCCTTTGCTAAGGCCAGCCCTGTCCCCAGCAGAGATTCCCACCTTGATGTGGGTCTGCAAATGACTGGCACCCCTCACTCAGGCCAGCCTTGCCCCCCCAGCAGGGAACACCCACCCAGATTTGGGGCCCGATCAGGGCAGGCTAGTCAATCTCTATCCATGCACCAGGCCTCTATTCCTATATAATAAAAGGGTAATATGCAAATTGACCCTAAAGGCAGAACAACCAGAACAACCACTGAACCAGTCACTCACTATTGAGGTACTGACCTGGTTGCCCCTTTGGGTCCCTTTCCCCTGCCAGTAGGCTCCAATTGCCTGATGGTGAACAGGGAACAGAGGCAGGTGATGGGGGATGTGGATGGCACTAGGCCAAGGCTCCTAGTTGCCCCACATACAGAGAGCAATCTGCAGAGGTGGTGGGGCCTATGAGCAGGTGGGAACAGCCAACCTCTTGGTCCCTTCCCCTGGCCATCAAGCTCTGATCACTTGATGGCAAGTGTGGAACCAGCGGTGGGTGGCAGCAGGGGGTGGAGCCAGTTGTGGGCAGCCTGGGAAGATGGCCCTGATCTCAGGCCAGGCCTAGGAACTGTACCCACACTTGAATTCTGTGCACTGGGACACTAGTATATAAATAATTAAGAAATTAAATATGAGTCTGGAACAGAAAGATGATGAGATTATTATGAGATACTTGAGGCCCGGTACATAAATTTGTGCATCCTACAGCCCAGCCTGCACCCTCTCCAATCTGGAACCTCTCAGGGGATGTCTGACTGCTGGTTTAGGCCCATTTCCGGGGATTGGGCCTAAACTGGCAGTCGGACATCCCTCTCACAATCCAGGACTGCTAGCTTCCAACTGCTCACCTGCCTGCCAGCCTGATCACTCCCTAACCACTACCGTGCCAGCCTTATTGATACCTAACTGCTCCCCTGCCATCCCAATTGCCCCCAACTGTCATCCCCTGCTGGCCTGGTTGCCCCTAACTGCCCTCCCCTGCTGGCCTGATCTCCCCAACTGCCCTTCCCTACAGGCCTGATCCCCCCAATTGCCCTTCTCTGCAGGCTTGGTTTCCCCCAACTACCCTCTCCTGCAGGCCTGTCCTTCCCAACTGCCCTCCCCTGCTGGCCTGATCACCCACAACTTCCCTCCAACTTGCACTGACCACCTTCTGACCACATGGGGGCTGCCATCTTGTGCTAGGGTATGAAGGTCAATTTGCATATTACTTTTTTATTTATATAGGATGTAATTATGAGAATTGTATTCTCAGGATGAGATTGTTATGAGATTATGTAATTATGAAATTTGTATTCTCAAATTTTGCCACATTAGTGACTCATAAATTTAGAATGAATTGGGTGAGAAAAACATCATCTGAGAATCACCAGAACTAAGTTTATATTTGCTTAGGAGCTCAAAATTTATTTGCTTCTCCATGATTTTCAGTTTGTTATTTTGATCATACTCCTTTATTCAGTATGACTCATCATATAGAAATCAGGGCTCAAAACTTACAGGAAGCATGCGGAGGACTATTTGTCCGAGTTGTGAAACCTGTTGGCTCTTCAAGATAAACTGTGTACATTGAGCGAAAGAATATATAAATAAGATAAATCAAATAGAGTATTGCTAGGACAACTTTACACAACTATAATTATGGAATGAATCATTAGGTTTCCTTGAGAACATCCAAACAAATGCTAAATTGTGTTAATGTTTTAATTCAGAAGCAAAATTGTTTTTTTGAAGTTGAAACTGAATTTTGTCAAAATTTTCCCACATCCTTTACTGGCCCCCTATACTAAACCTTACCCTCCACAACCCATCCCATTTGCCCTTTCAATCTCTGCTTTAAAAAAAAAATAGTTATTCATTTTAAAGATGAATTCACCCTTAAGTCTCCCATGGATTTTTTTCACACATACCTTGAGCCATCTTAAAGCACCATGCTATGTGCTGTATAAATGTTATTCCACTTACTCCCTAAAAAAAAAAAAAAAAAAAAAAAAAAAAAAAGAAGAAGAAGAAGAAGAAGAAGAAGAAGAAGAAGAAGAACACTCCAAGATTGAAAGCACCCTGTTTTATAAATGAGAAAACTGAGATTTAGTGAGATTAGATTACTTGCCCAAACCTGTGCATCAGAAATTGTTGGAGCCAGGAATTAACCTCAAGTTAGTCAGAATCTAAAACGTATACTCTTACAAGTACACAAACTTTTAAAATTTAATTATCCAGACTTTGTCCAAGAGAAAATCATGTTAGCTCATGACAGCATTCAAATTAGTCACTCCTTTAGTTTAGAAGTATTTTCTAAGTACCTTAGGTGAACTCACTGTAGGAGAAAAAAAGATTAAGGAAAGGTTTAAGTCCTTCTTGTGCAAAGTATTTAAAGTCTCCGTGTTTCCATTTACTCATCAATTTGGAATAAGCATGTTCATCTCACAGGTCATTGTGAAGATTCAGTGTGATGTCCAGTATAATAGCACCTGGCACATAGTGAGAAAGAGTTTTTAGAAAGGATTATTATGTTATTATTAGGGACAGTCTGTGAATAGAATAGTGAATAGAAATATAATAGAAATAGTGAATAGAATAGTGAATAGTAAAATATAATTGAGGCACAAAGGACTAATATATAAAATGATTATAGGACAATTGTAATGCATGTTAAAGTATGTAATGCATACAAATCCTATCTAATAAAAGAGTAATATGCAAATTAACCATCACTCTGTAACAAATATGGCGGCCCCCATCGCCACAAGATGGCAGTGCCCAGTCCCCTCAGCCCCACTGCTGGAATGTCCAGGACTGTCCTCTGGAGCAGCGAGACTGGATCCACCGTTGGAGAGGGTGGATCCAGCCTCTCCGCTCCACTACTGCTGCAGTGTCTGGGCCTGTCAGCCCCCTCTGGGAATTGTGGGGACCAAGCAGGGAGGCTGGATCTGCGCCCAGACAGGGCAGACAGAGCCCGGACAGCAGGGCCTGGGGGCTTCCTTAGTGTGTCAGTGTCAGTGAAGCCCACAGGCCTAGCAGACAGAGCACACTGCAGAGTATTGGAGCTTCTTTTGCATGGCACATGGCAGGGGTAGGCAGAGAGTGGACAACAGGGCATGGGAAGTGGGCTTAAGCCATCCATCTCCTGAGAGTTTCTGGATTGTAGAGGGTACAGGTTGGGCTGAGGGACCCCATGCATGAATTTTGTGCACCTTGAAAGGAACTGTAGGCCACAAGGCTGTGGTGGGCACAGGGGTGGATCTCAGCCCATCCTCTGCACCCCTTCCCAGCCCCTCTTGCTGTGGCTCTAGTTCCCTGTCTGCCAGCAGCTACACTTCCCCCACTGCCACCCATGCACTGATGGCACCTGCCCTGCTTGACTCTCTAGTGGCACAGAGTGACTGGGGCCAGCACCAGCAGTGAGTGCGAGCAGGGCCAGTGCTGTCAGTGGGTGTGAGTGGTGGCTGCTGCCCTGATTGCCCCTCAGGAGCATGGGGAAGTGAAGAAGCCCTCAGGGGTGATCAGGGCTATCAACTGCCACTTACACCTCCTGACAATGCTGAGCGATCAGGACCAGCACTGGGCACTGGTGACTGGGCACTGCGGATACATGTGACAGGCAGGACCATGGCACATGGGAGCGAAGAATTTTCAGCAACCAGCAGAGGTACACCCCAATGACAGGGACCCATGCCCTGCCTTGGTCTGGTGCCCCTGCTCACATGTTCCACCATCCCACCAGGCCAATGCCTGCCATTTTACACACTCTGCCACCTTCTGCTGACACTAGCCACATTCCACATGCTTTCTCTGGTGGTCAGCATATGTCATAGCAACCAGTTGCTGATCTATTTGCATATTATATATATATATATATATATATATATATATATATATATATATATATATCTTATCTAATAAAGAGGGACTATGCTAATTTACCCTCACGCTGTCACAAAGAGGGTGGTGCCCACAGACAATAAGGAGGGAATATGCTAATTGACTGCCCTGCCCTCAAAGATGGCGGTGCCCACAGCCACAAGATGGTGGTGCCCACTCTCCTCAGCCCTGCTTGGGGGACTGGCATGCAGCAAGGCCGAGCCTGCCCCAAGGTGGACCCAGCCACTCCACACACCTGCCTTCAGAGTCCCTCAGTCCCCTCAGCCCACCAGCCGCCCAGGGTGGTCCTGAGGTGTAGGCAAGCCTCAGATGGTGACTGCTCAGTCACCAAGGGCCAGCCTGAGGCTCAGGTAACCAGGGCTGGCTAAAGCTTAAGCTTGTGCTGCTGGCAGTGGCAACAGCAGAGGTATGATGGGGCGTCACCTTCTTCTGATCGAGGGCTCCTAGACTTCGAGAGGGGGCAAGCTGGGCTGAGGAACCCCTTCTCCAGTGCATGAATTTTCATGCACTGGGCCTATGTATTACAAAAGATTTCTGGGAGCAGCTGCATCGTAACATGTTAAAGGGCTAAGTAATACTTGAGATTAAGGATAAGTGATTTAAAGGAGAGGCAAGAGGGGGAATTGGAGGACTCAACTGAAATGGAATCTTTAGGTGTTTCTAGTTTATCTGTCCTTCAGATCAAATAACAGCTAATAATGGTTTAATGCTTCCTAGATGCCACTAACTAATTACCATGCTCAGCCCTCCCAGCAGCTATATGAAGAAGGTGCTATTCCTGTTTCCTTTCCACATGTAAGGAAACTGAGGCACAGAGATGATGACTGCCTTGCCCAGGGTCACACATCTAGGGAGCAGCAGATCCAGAATTCTAACGCCAGGCTTTCCCACTCAGACAGTCTAGTTACAGAACCCAGGGATCTTCTAGGGAGGCACTGAGCACACACTAGGGGCAGGGGAATGTGAAGGGAGGAGGGGTGCCAGGTAGGCCTGATTTAAGATTAAGGACAGGACCTGTGCCCCTTGTTATGGTAATTGAGAGTTTAACCTAAATGCTTCCTGCTTAAATCCTCAGAATCAGAGGATCTGAAACCTGTCTTTGAGAGGTAAACCTTTTGGGAATTGACTAGGAATTTTGCTGCAGAAAATGATAAGCAAGTTGGATTAAAGGACTAACTCCCACTTCAGAGACAACCACATACAGGAGGAGATGAACAAGAGATGTAAATCGCATTACAGAAGTCCATGTAACTGGGGTCAGGATGAGGCCTGGAAAGGAATGTAGAAGGGAGGAAGAATATGTTACCTAAGATTCAGAATGAGGTATAAGTGGGCAGTTAGCAGGAAATAGAAAAGATAGAAGGGAAACATAGATAAGCAAGGCATCTATCAATATTAAGCAGAATTAAAAAGGTAGAAAAATTAAGGTGAAGTGGAGCTGAGCTGGGGGCAAATTTTAACTCACTAATGAAATATATTTCTCTCTGAGCAACTTTTTATCAGAGTTCAGCATTTTAAAACATAAATTTTAATGAATAACTTGTTGACAAAGTCTGAGTAATAAAAATGCTATTTATTACAGCATTATAATTACTTTGTTATTATTTTTAATTCCCAATATATCACTGCCTTGCCAGGGGAGTTCTCTAGCCTGGATTCTCATTTTTTTAAAATAATGTTTTTATATGTCTGAAGCAACCAAACTATTCTGCCTTTTCTTGCTCTTTTATTAACCTCCAATTCTGGTTCAGACACCCTCCTAGAGAGCTGGGGTTTGTTTGTTTTTTTCTTTTTTGTCACTTATAAAGATCACATATCTAGTTGGAATATTGTGTTCACTGTTGGTTACATGTTATCACACCATTGAATCACATCTTCCCCTCAGAAAGGTTTGCTTCCGGTGGGATCATTGAGAAAGAAACTGGACTGAGGAGTGGTATGCTTCTCAGCTCTTTATGCCATATCTATTTGCAACTTTCAAGAATATAATAAATTATAAAAAATTACTTTATATTTGGAGTTCTCTAAAAGAGAAAAATTATTGTTCTGTTTCCCTTTTTCTTTTAGAGTAAAAATGTCTTCAGGTAACAAAAACCCTAAGGCTCAGATCTTCCACCTAATAACTCATTGAAGGCATATGGCCTTTTAAATATATTTGCATTTTTAAATATATATATATATATATATATATATATATATATATATATTAATTTCAGAGAAGAAGGGAGAGGGAGAGAGAGAGATAAGAACATCAGTGATGAAAAGGAATCTTGATCAGCTGCCTCCTGCACATCCACACTGGGAATTGAGCCTGTAACCTGGGCATTTGCCCCAACTGTGAATGGTGACCTCCTGGTTCAGAGGTTGATGCTTAATTACTGAGCCACATCAGCTGGGCAAATATTTTTGCATTTTTATCTGCAGTTGACTGCATCTCACTGAGTCAGTAGTTTTGATGCTGGCAAATTTCTTCTATGAAATGGAAATGAAAATACTCCTAAAGAGAAAAAATGAATGCCCATTCTTCAAATAAAACAAAAAATTTTGGACATGTTAAAAGAGATATCTTTACCCACATTTCATAAAAGGGAAGATATGAAAAGATTTTCTTAAAGCTCTCCCAGATGGGGGAATCATACCTAAAATAGGGAAAGAAAATAACAAAGCATGTGAGTTAACTAACTTTGGTTTAATTCCTCAAAAACCAGATATTTCTCTAGCAAATTTGAATGCCAACTTGTGTGATTTTTACTAGCATCTGGAGGATTTCATTGTTGAATGTATTTTCTCGACACATGCAAAAGGAGGAAATGGGAACAAATATAGGTGAATACTCAGAGGGACATCTAAGCCATATAATTGTTCCAAAACACATGCTCAGAGGAGAAGGGCTTTTACAAACTCAAACAATGAAACTTTCAATTTTCAAATGAAGACTCCTTTTCATTTTTTAAAGTGCAATTTCTGAATACTGAATAATCTTCTTAATATTTTTTCAAATGAACTGTAGAGTTTCTAAGTGAGACTTTATTTTATCTTAAAGAAAAGTGATTAAATGCATGCAGTTTTATAAAACACTAGTGGCCTGGTGCACAAAATTCTTGCATGGATGGGGGGGATGTCCCTCAGCCCAGCCTGCATCCTCTCCAATCTGGGACCCCTCAGGGGATGTCCAACCAGCAGTCGGACATCCTCTCTCAATCTGGGACTGCTGGCTCCTAACTGCTCATCTGCCTGCCTGATCATCCCTAATCACTCTGCCTTCTAGCTTTCTGGCCCCCAACTGTCCCCTAGTCTTGCTAGCCAGATCACGCCCTACTGGCCTCCCTGACAGCCTGCTTTTTCCCTCAACTGTCCCCTCACACCAGCCTGATCATCCCCAACTGCTCTCCCCTCCTGGCATAATTGCTCCTATCAACCTCTGCCTTGGCCTCACCACCATGGCTTTGTCCAGAAGGATGTCTGGAAGGTCTCTCGGAAGGTCTCCTGGTCTAATTAGCATATTAGCTTTTTATTAGTATAGATGATTTAGAAATAAAATTTAAAACTTGACATGAATGTAGATATCCAGTGTATAGGAATGAAACTCAGAAACCCAGGTATGTGTTTATCCCTCAGATGAGTTTGGCCTCAGGTGGTATATTTCATGTCCTTGACTCCTATTAAGGGCCTAGGTTTAATTCTATTTCTTGTATCTCTACTGAGCGGTGACAGTTATTTGAAAACTGATCTATCTGAGGAGGGGGTTGGGGGGCTAGAAGAGGTCAATGAGGGTGGAAAATAGGGGCATATGTAATACTTTTGAGAATAAAGATTTAAAAGAAAGAAAGAAAGAAAGAAAGAAAGAAAGAAAGAAAGAAAGAAAGAAAGAAAGAAAGAAAGAAAGAAAGAAAGAAAGAAAACTGTCCTAAACTGGAGCCACACAGACTAAATTTATCTAATAATCAGACTTATACTGATATAATGCTATTTTCTCACTTTCTTTTTTCACATTTCTAATTAATTTAAAACTGTAATAATCTCCATCAATTACTTGTAGAAGAATTCTTCTAGGGCCTTGTTCTGAATGCTCCCCAACCCTTGGCCTTAGGTCTTTCCTGGGCTACAATGAGGTTGCTTCCCAGCGAGTCTCCAAAAGTGATTAGCATCAGCTATTTCATTTATACTTGTTAGCTTCAATGCCAGCAATAATCTGAAAGCTGGTGAGAGTAATCCATGCCCCCAAAATTGGACTTCAATGGCCTGTGTGTTTTGTGTTTGGTCCACTGGTTGTGTCTGCTTTTACCTCCTGCCTATCCCTTACTTTTCAATGCCACCTGAGGACTCTTTGGGATGCTTTTTAGTTTCCCCAACCTTAGCAAGTGTACCTTTATACAAAGTTGATAACAAACGTAGAGCTATTACTTCTATTTAATCAATAAAAGACAGTAAAATCACAAAGACAGTGGAATTCTGTTATTATAGTTTATTACTGATGGGTGGTCTGATGATAGGTTGGTTAAGTTTACATAAGTAATAAATTCATGTAAAATTCTTACATTGCATGTATTTCTTTCATAAAATTTTATTTTCTTGTCTTTATTTTAGTATAATCACCAACTAAGTTGTAATTAAGATGTTCATATTTTTTGTTAAACATTTGTTGAAGCATATAATTCTTATATTTCTTTAATTTATTAATTTCAATTTAGAGAATTTTATCTTGTCTGAGACAGTAGTGAAAGGGATAAAATTCTTAAAGCCATATTTAAATATAACATAAACAATAAATACAATACTATGTTTATATATTGTAATGGAATCTCATAAATTATCATAGAGAAAATACTACAAACTATTTTACTTTATTTTGCAGTTTACTGGCACATCACAATTTTTACTGCTTAACCAATACATAAATACACACAGTATGTATTAAGATAGATTTTTTTAATATTTCAATGCTATGACAGTAGCATGAATAAGTAACAATATATGGCCATGTATACCTTAATTCAAGATTAAATCTTGATCTGTAATATTCAGAAAAGTCTCTATAGAATTTAAATTCAAAATTTAAATGTTATATAATTTCCTTAAATTTTATTAGAATGTTATATCTCATGTAAAATTCATTTCAATTGAGAAAAATTCCCTAAATAAAAAATATTTTAAAAATTTAAAGTGATCAAGTTTAAATTAGTTTTATAAACTACTCTATCATGATCAATAGTATTAATAGTTCATACCAAATAGCTCTTTGTAGCTCAAGTCAAAAATTAATTTTATTTCTACCAAAAAACATGATTCAATCATGATTTGAAGAACTTTAGCTTATTTCCTTAATTCTCCTAATGAATTTTGTCTTGTCTACATTAATTATAATGACATTAATAAAATTTAGTCAGCATCCCCTAATGTGTCTCATCATCATTGTAAAATCAAATGAGAACATGTTTTATTAAGCTGTTTCACCTTTGGGCCGATCGGTAAATGTCATATAATCTTTGTTTCAAATATCATTATTGCTATTGGCACCACTGAGACCCTTTTTCCTTGTTACTATTTCACACTATAAGCCTTGCTTGGCACATAAACCTAGAGTTTTAGCCAAAGTACTGGCTTGAAGACCCTTTTCTTTGAACTATTATGCAAATATCTTTGAAATCAATGCCTAAAATTGAAAACTATTTTCTCAGTTCTGTATTTCATTCAAAACAATCTTTTTACATCAAGTAGAAAAGCAATAAAAATATCTTTAACTTTGATTTCTATATTTTTATCTGGTACTTTAATAAATATAAGTTTTTAATATGATTTTTGTGTAATAAATATGTTTTTAATATGATTTTTGTTCCTTACAAATTAGTTCACCAGTGTATCATTTCTTTTATTTTAGCTATGATGACATTTTCTGGTTTTAATAGCCTTTACTAGCATACTAATGATATTATTCTGAATTATTTATCCAAGATAGTAATAATCTGCTTAATATTTTTACCTGTCTTCATTTTTGGTTATTTTACCATTATATTGGTAAATCTCTTTTATTAAATCTAGTGATTTTCCATTGTTTTAAAAAATAATGTACTGCTATTACCATAAAAGCACTATTGTGCTCAGCTCAATATTGAAAGAACATTAGTAATGTTTTAAGAGCAGCATTGGTATGTTCTATACTGATAATTACTTGTCTGTATTAAATGTTATTGATTCTTTACAATTTATTCAATCTCCCTCCTTCTCCCTGCCTGCCTTCTAATAATTGATTGTATGTGTGTTCCATGTCACATTTCCTATTTTATTCTTTTATTTGCCAGTTTATAGATGTTTTTAATCATAAATCAGGCTCCAAAGTTGATCTTGAAAATTGGTTGTGAAAAATGTTAAAGTAGAATCTAAAAGCCTAATTGTCTGGGGTGAGGAAAGAATAGGTAGCTATTGATAAATTTGTATACAGTTTCAGTTTAGGATGATATAAATTTTAGAAATGGATAATAGTGGTTGTGCAATAATGTAAATGTATTTAGTAACTCTAAGCTATACTCAAAGATAATAAAATGGTAAATTTTGTTTTATTTTACCACAATTTTTAGAAAGCCCATTTCTACAGTTTTTATCTGTTTGAAATAATTTTGACATAAAGTTAAATATAAATATTCTGCTAGGATAATAGAAAAGATAACTGTAATAATAAAATTAGTAGGATTATGTTTTGTTACAAATATTATCATGCTCTCAGAATGATATTATTACAATTTCTAGAATTACCATCCAATAAACAATGATCAAGAACTTTTCTATTTTCTTGGCTAATTTACCAACTTCATAAATATATATTTTTTAATATTCCAACAAGCTGTCCAAGGTTGCATTTGTTGGTTATAAAATGCAAATTTGGTATCAGTAATTCTACTTTCTATTTTCATAATCTTGATCACCAATTAATCATCCAGTAGATTATATGTCTGATTTTATCTGACCTATTTAAGCTGAAAATTAGATAAGTTTTTATAATTTTACATTAATTTTTATTATTTTGATTAGAAACTAAAGCATCTTTTCCCCCTCTTCTCATAGCTCCCCTCCACCTGTTCCCCACTCCACTCACTGCCCTTACAATTGTAATAATCTGAACAATAAAGATTTATTTAAAAAAATAGAAACTAAGGCATCATTAAATATTTAGTATTGTCCCATTTATGGATTTAGTATGTCATATTTCATAGAGGTTAACTCAGTTTTATTCTTAGTATATTTAAAAATTTAAGCAGATCAATTGGAAAGTTTTCTTTTTTCTTTTCAGCATTTTTTGAGCTACATTTACATAACTTCTATTTCTATCATGATCTCAAATTGTAATCAATCACAACGATATAAGATTTTTCAAAAATTAAGTGTAATTGCATTAAAAAAATAAAAATTGAATATATTTTAATAAAATACACATTAACATAATATAAAATAAATAAAAATATCGAAAATTTTAATTATGTTTCACATATGTGTTGGTTATTAAATTACTTTATAATACTTGATTGCAGCAATTGGAAGAAGGTACAATGAAGCTTGAATCCGAGATAAATTAATTACATTATTTTCTCTTAAAGCAAGAATAATTTATCTTGGAATCAAAGTTGGATGTTGAAATGATCATAAAGAAATTGGGAGACTATATCTGGAACCAAGTTGATTCCCTGAGGTTCCTTTAGTATTCATACATCAAATAGTGAAAGTTAATGGAAAAGTATACCAAACAAAACACTGAGGTTCTAGATTCTTTAGGAATTGTTTTTTTTGGATCTCTCCAACAGGTAATGAATCCTAATCACCCAAGGTTCTGCCTGAGGCAAAGGTCACATAAAATGGATAGTGAAGGAAAGATCACTAAGGCCTCATGGGCAATTATGAAATGAGAATTTAAATGCTGGACTTACTTTCCATTACTTTTTATGTAAGCATGTCACCTTATATAAGGCTGGTTGTTTTGCAGTTGAATCCTGAGGTTTGAGAATATAAAGTGAAAATTTAACTGATTTCTAAGAAGGCATTAATAATTCCCAGAGAAGATGTTCTTTCCACTGAGCCAAAACGGTTTCAGCCTCATTCTTATTCACAGCTCCACCAAGAACTCTTCCAGCTCCTGAGATACCCGCCCAGTGGTCTGTGTCCCAGCTCTGTAGGGCTCTATATAAACTCCCAGGTGCTAAAAACTCAATCTCTTCTCTTTGTTCCCTAAGCCCCGGGGTCGGCAAACTGAGGCTCATGAGCCACATGCAGCTCTTCGGCCCCTTGAGTGTGGCTCTTCCACAAAATACCTCGGCCTGGGAGAGTCTATTTTGAAGAAGTGGCCTTAGAAGAAGTTTAAGTTTAAAAAATTTGGCTCTCAAAAGAAATTTCAATTGTTGTACTGTTGATATTTGGCTCTGTTGACTAATGAGTTTGCCAACCACTGACTTTGCCCTACTAGTGCTGACTTACTTTAGCAGTAACTATCTCTATGTTACTCAGTGTTGTATTTTATACTTTAGTCCTCTTAACACTATTTAATATCTTATCTAATAAAACAGTACTATGCAAATTGACCATACCTTTATTACATCCACAAGCCATGCCAATCAGGAGAGAGTCTCCAAATTAACCCAACCAAGTAGCTGTAGCCACAGAGAGAGCAGGAGGCTTGAGTTTCCCCTGGCACTGGAGGAAGCCAAGCTTTCTGCCCTCTGGCCTGCCTTGGCCTCCACTCAAGGCTACAATGTTTCAATTATAGAAGATAAATAAATCCCAACAAAAATGGCTACAGCCAGGGAGTGAGCAGGAGACTTGGCTCTGCTCAAGGCTACAAAGTTTCAATTATAGGAGATAAATAAATCCCAGATACCAGGGCCTCCACTTGGGTCACCGGGGGGCATAGCCAACTTAAAAACCACCACAGGCCCCTCACCCAGGCTGCCCCATACCCTAAATGAACCCCCACCTTGATCTGGGACACTCTTCAGGGAAAAGTAGCTGGCCTCTACCTGTGCACCAGGCCTCTATCCTATCTAATCCTATCTAAAAAAAGAATAATATGTAAATTGACTGTCACTCCAACACACAAGATGGCTGCCCCTATGTGGTCAAAGATGACTGCTCCCATGTAGATACAAGATAGCTGCCACAAGATGGGAGGACAGTTGGGAGGAACCTGGTTTGCAAGGGAGGGCAGTTGTGGATGATCAGACTAGCAGGGGAGGGCAGTTGGGAGGGACCAGGCATGCAAGGGAAGGCAGTTGGGGGTGATCAAGCCTGCAGGGGAGGGCAGTTAGGGGTGACCAGTCTGGCAGAGGAGGAAAGTTGGGTACAACTGGGTCTTCAGGGAAGGGCAATTGGGAGGGGGACCCAGGCCTACGGGATAGAGCAATTAGGGGGGACCAGGCCTACAGGGAGGGCAGTTAGGGGCAAACAGGCTGGCAGGGGAGCAGTTAGGCATTAATCAGGCTGGCAGTGGAGTGATTAGAGGATGACCAGGCTGGCAGGCAGAGGTGGTTAGTGGCAATCAGGAAGGCAGACAGGTGAACACTTGGTAGTCAGCAGTCCTGGATTGTGAGAGGGATGTCCAACTGCTCATTTAGATGCAATCCCAGTAGGATTGGGCTTAAATGGGCAGTCAGACATCTCTCGAGGGGTCCCAGATTAGAGAGGGTGCAGGCTGGGGTGAGGGACTCCCCACCCCATGCACAAATTTCATGTGCCAGACCTCTAGTATTTTTTATGTTCAATTATTTCTGTGAAAATAAATGTTATGTATTCTGTTTTCCTGACTAGTCCCTACTATGCTATTGACTATAAATACAAATAAATATATATTCCTTGAAAGTATTTTAATTATATATTAACATTAAAAAATATATAATTAGAAAATTATAAAAGCAAAATTAATTAATCTGAGAATTTTATATTTGAAAATAAAATTTTATAAAATATCAATTCAAGCATTTATCATATATCTAATTATGTCTGGAGCTAGGCATATGCATATTTAAAAATAATATAAGTTGCTAATGTTGCAATGTTCACAACCATCTTGTAAAACTGTTGTGAATACCAAAGTCAGGAGAACATCCAGAGGTCTCATTTGGAAAACAGAGCAAAACAATACATTGCTTGTACACATTGCTAAGATTGATTCTTTAGTCCATGAGTATTCATTTATTTATGCTGAGAGGAAAGATTTTACAGAAAAATTAATTCATCTTTTTTTTTTTTTTTTTTTTTTTTTTTTTTTTTTTTTTTTTTTGCTTGAACAATATCAAAGCATTCTCTCTTGGGAGTTGTGTTCTCTTATATCCCAAGACTTCAGGGCAGCACTACGTAATGACCTGTTTGAGATCAAGAGTCATGAAGTATTTTTTGTGGTTTCTCACTGGTCATACTGTGTCAGTTTGCGCGTGTGTGCTGTGTGTGTGTGACTGTGTGACATAACACAGGAACTAGAGAAGAGCTCCTCCCTCTAGGGACCTGAGGACATTACAGGTCATGTTACTGTAATGAGATATTTTCGTGTTTACTGGATTTTATTTTTAAGACCGTAAAATTTTTAACATACTTTTTTGGTCTTTATTTTATTTCCTCTCTTTACCAACCATCAATCGTTTTGTTTTGTTTTTTACAACTATCAATCTTTATTTCTTTTCTAAAGACCTATCCTTTTTGAAGTTTTCCTCTTTCCCAGAGAGTTTTATTTTTCATATTTCTATGACATAACCAATGCTATTATAGATGTCTTTTGTTGTCCCCTTCATTCTGGTCTTCTAGTCCTCTTTCACTGACCCACTTTTTGAAGCAGCATATGACTTGTTTGCAGTTTTCACAATTCTAAAGCTCACTTGGCAATATGCTCACTTGTTATTTACCTGGATCTGTATCTCCCTCAAGGGCCTCCATTACAATTGATGAATTTGCTCTAAGACTCACAGCCTCTGAAAACTGCCTGAACAATGATATTCCCTTTGATAACTGGTCTTATGTAAAACTTTAAAATTTCGCTAGAGGCCCCCAAGGTCCTTTACATTATGTAAGAGTTAAAGGTCTACTCCTATAGTATGAAAACCTAGCCTTATTGCTATTATCAGAGTCACAATTACCTCCATTACCCAATGCATCTGCTCACGTCAGCTTAGCTTTGGTGTGCCATGTGGCCTCCGAAAATAAAGCAAATCCACAGAGAAGCCTTCTATTCTCTTTATTCTCACCTCATGGAGAGCTTTTGCTCATAGAAGCAAACAGGGCTCCTTGATTCTCAAATATTCAATTTAAGAAAATGCCCCAAATATAGTCCTTTAGTCTTTTCTGCAAAACTGAATTTCTTGCTCTCTTTGGTTTAGCTCAGTGGTCAGAGCATTGTCCTGAGGACCAAAGGGTCATGGATTCAATTCTCAGTCAAGAGCAGATAGGTGGATTGCAGGTTCGCCAGTCCCAGAAGGGGTGCAGAAAGAGAGGCAACCAATTTATGTGTCTCTTTCATGCGGTTATTTCTGTCTCTTTCTCTCTTTCCCCTCCTCCTTCCCTTCCACCCTCTTTAGAAATCAATGGAAAAAATATCCTCTGGTGAGGATTTAAAAAAAGAAACAACAAAAAACAAAAAACCTGAATCTCTTTTCCACCCCTCAGACAAAAAGTCCTGGAAGGGAGTATGGCCTAATTACAACATCTTGTCATGTTAGGGTGCCGTTCCTTTCTGTCTTCGGCACTCTCAAGTGTTTAACTGGAAGTTGAACTTCGTGACAGAACTCTCTGGTCCCGCCATTCTCCTAGTCCTAGAATTGTTTTACATAAATACATTTATGTTACATAAAAGTATTTAGAAGAATTGAATATAATTTTTGGTTTCAAACTTTTATATTTTATTCACTTTCTCATTATCTACTGAACTCCAAAATAAATAGCTATTCACCACTAATCCTTTAATACATCTACATTTAATATTCTAGGTTATTCAAACAGAATTAAAATGAATTAATTGACAAAAAGACTATAATAAATTAAATACATTAGGAAACAAAACTAGAAAACTAAGCATACACATTAGACTAGAGCAAATATACATAAATACTTTCCGGCATTTTACCAAAGTAATGATTTTTTTTTTTTTTTTTTTTTTTGTATAAATGTAGAAGGCAATGAAATCATCCAAAATTTTTTTTAACATCTTACTAATGTAATAGGCAACTAAAGAAGAATATAGTAACATTCCCTTTGGAGTTTTATATTTAAAAAAGAATATTTGAACTTTTGTGTGGTCGTGAACTTTCTTTACTAATTTGATTATGCCAGAACCCTAAATAATAAAAGCCTAATATGAAAATTGTCCCTTCAGGTGGTTGTTCAACCTGGAGTTCGACCCCATGCTATGATGTGCGCTGACCACCAGGTTATGTTGTGGAACATGGCGGGCATTGGCAATGTGGTGCTGGCAGCAGGCGGCAGTGAAGGCACTAATGGCCCTGATGGGCCCTGAAGACAGTGGGACCGTGGTGGGATGGTGGAGCAAGTGAGCAGGTGGCACCTGGCCAAGGCAGGGTGCCAAGTAGGGCTGTGAGGCTGGGAGTGCAAGCTGGGGCCCAATCCCTGCAGGCCACCCTGAGGGACCCCACCTATGCACGAGTTCCTGCACCAGGCCTCTAGTAATTAAATAAGCCTGATGTTTCTGAAGCCCTCTTAAAATATTCACAGGATAATTGTGAAGTATAATTCACAATATTTTTGTCGACAAAACACTATTTGCAAGTGTATTACAGTATACTATATAGCTTTATACACAAAGTAGACAGAATAATCAACTTCCTCATATAGGTATGTGAGGATTTAAGGGAGTGTCATTTGAATACATAATTTCCCCCTTCACCCAAATCCCCAAATGCAGTTGAAAATAACTAATGGTGCTGCAATTCAGTTGGTGCCCTGCACAAATTTGTTCGAAAGCAATGCTTAAAAATGCTATTAAGAATCTTAATATTCAAATAAAATTCCCCTGAGTTTGAACTTGATATTACGGCATGTAATAGGGGTAGTAGTGACTCTCTTAGAAGTCCCAGGTATCATATTCTCTCATTGACAGTAAGTCTTATGGAGAAGACAGATATTCTATCAGTCACCTGTGTAGCAAAAAGCATGCTTGCATGGCTGAAAATCAAACACATTTTACAAATTTTACAGATTAAGCAAGCCCTTGATGTATACATTGATGGTCTGAACCCATTGGCTTTATCTTATCTTAAAAACCCATCACCTGTCTTTTGCTGACTTCCCCTTTCTTGTGTTCTAATTCATGACATTTCTCTGAGGACTATAATTAAACTACAACTTAAATTGAATTAATTTAAGCCCAAACCCAGGCCTTTACCTATGCCCAGGTATTGTAGATTAAATTGATATAAATGAAGTTTAGAAAGTTTATCTGATAAAGAAGATGTAAAATTAAACATTAAGAAAATGATACTCATCTGTATCAGGGAATAGATGTGGACAGAGTTCTCTTTCAGGCATAAATTATTCATTTGAAGGACAGGTAAACAGAAGACAAGTTAAAATTTTCAGATCCTTGAGTACTATTTCCTGTATTGCTATGGACCACCAATTTCTTGCATGTAATGTATTCTCAAAAAAAATCGTATCTTTTTTTGCACCCTCTTAACTTGAAGTGCAGACTTTGACATTGAATTTTAGGCAGACATACATTGCAGTGAATAAAAAGTGAATTTTAATGCAATGTAAACCTGGGTTTCAGGATTGCATTATCACAAATTATTAGTTTTATACCCTGGGTAAGTAATTTTTCTCTATTTTTCCACTTCATGACTTGTGAATTCAGGATACTAATACCAACATCACTGGATTATTTAGTATTAAATAAGACAATGAGAGTAGAGATGCTTGCTCATAGAAGGACTCAATGAGGGGTAGTTATTTTTGATGTAATACTTTTTGTATTTTCTACAGAGGAAAATTAAAGAATACAAATAACAGAATGTTACTAGAAAATGTACTGAACCAGATTCAGAAGATAAATTGCTAGTCTTGACTTTACCAAGACGTTCTAGATTCATTCAATGACTTTGTAGAAATGAATTGCACTGGAAAATTTTTGTGTTTTCTCATTTGTAAAATTGGATGAAGATATTTGAGTCCCTAACTCATTTATTTGTGAATGTAGTCAGATAATGTATGAAGTTATGTTGAAAAGTATCAATATCCATCATATTTAGTTGCAAGTAGAAAAATAATTAGAATTGATAAGAAACATATTATCAGAGTTTTAAAATTAGGAAATAGTGTGCACAATTTAAAGGACATAATGTTGCTTACAAGTTAAAATTTTCAGATCCTTGAGTACTATTTCCTGTATTGCTATGGACCGCCAATTTCTTGCATGTAATGTATTCTCAAAATATAAAGTAGTAATAATATATAAAGTAGTAATAATAAAGTTGTTGAAGAACCCAACAAAAAAAAAGAGAGCATTGCTGTGGCAGCATCCCTTGTGGCCTGACTCCATCACACTTCCCTGGCTCAATAAGAGGTAGCATGATATTTGTAATTATCATTATCTTGGGCATATATTTATTACCACAAATAACATATTTTAAAATGCATAGACATCATATCACACAGGGACATTCTTCTGTGACTTGAAAAATTTTATTGGTATGTAATTCACATAACATAAAATTGTGTAAAATCTGCAATTCAAATATTTTAGTATATTCACAGACTTATGAAAATCAAAACAACCTAAGTTTAGAATGTTTAATCCCAGAAGAAACCCTATATCCATTAGCAACCACTCTCTCTCTACCTACCCTTGTCCTATGCAGACACTATTTACATTTTATGTGACTTGCAATTTACTCATCATATGTTTCTGAAATTTATCCATGTTGATTCTAGTGATATTAATTTATTTTCATTGCCTATTCTATTCTGCATAGTCTATCAGCCACTGGAAAATATTTGCAAAAATCTCCATTTATAGCGGTTGATTTTTCTATTTCAAAGCCATGTCATTAAAGACATATACATTTAGAATTATTAGATTTTTGGTTATGTGAAACTTTTATTTTCATATAATAAACAAAACTTTTGAAGTATTTTTTGACTTAAAGCCATTTTATTTCCTATTTATAGAGTTATGTAGCATCTTTTTCTGACTAGTGTTTGCATGTATATCTTTTTCTATACTTTTACTTATTATTTAGGTATATTTATTACAAAGAACATATTGGTTAGTATTTATCAGATTTTGAAAAAACCCCCACATATTTTCCTTTCAGAGATTTAAAAGTATATTTATATATAATTTTTTGTCTTATCTTTGGTTTTCTAGCCTGATCTATGTTAACTTAAGCTGTCAATAAGCAACATAATAAAAAGGCTTGATTATTTTGGATGGTTGATGTTCCCACCTTTGCTGAGAATATTTTTATATCTCAGCAAAGCAGGTGTCTAGTCAAGTAGAGCTAATATTATTAGTTTAGTCAATTCATTTTTCAATTTGATCTCAAAATGGAAGTACTGAATATAAATGTTTCACAAACTAGAAGTGCCAAATTTTTCCAGTGTTTTTTTATGAACCTTGGAATAGTACAAGGAAACAAATTGAAGCTGTCCAACCACTTTTTCAGAGGCTAACTGGATGGGTGCTAGAGGCCAAGTTGATGAATTAATAATACAAAGACTTATATTTGACTATAAAGTTATTTTAAATTACTATTTCCAGTCTTCTGAGCTAAATTCAGTTTGAAAAAAAAAAAAAAAGAAGTTTCAGAAAGTAAGCTGGAAGACACACTCTTGAATAGACTTAATTAAGAATAATTGCCCAAGGAATTTGAACCCAAATTGCTTCACTAAAGAGCAATTACTACCAGGTAAGAAAATAACCCAGTCAGACACATCAGGGTTAGAACATGAGCCATCTGTTAAGCCATTGCTGGCTTCTTTTCACATCTGTAACATGGGGAATACAATGATACTTGTCATTAGTTTCACATTTGTAATTTTTTTAAATTACCCTTTATTATTAAAAGTGTTAACTCTGCACCAAGCACATTACTAAATGAATGTCCTAAATTATTGCATTTAATCTCACACAATTTTATGGCTATGTACCACTATTATCCCCATTAGTATTCGGATGAAGAAACATTCAGGACTGGAACCCTCATCTCTTGAAATTATTTTAAATGTTTATTAATTTTAAAAAATGTATTAATTTTAGAAAGAGAGCAAAACATCAATGTGTTGTAACTATTTATGCACCCTCTGGTTCACTCTTGCATGTACCCTGACCAGGGACCAAACCCCCGACCTTGGCATATTGGGATCATGCTCTAACAAACTGAGCTACCTGTCAGGGCTAATTTTTTAAATGCTATGCACTGCAATTTCATAGCACTGTTTTATATCCTGGTTTTCTTCCTACTCCCATAAACTCTTTTAATTATATCTCTTCAAACAACTTTTCTTCTACATGAAACTCTTGACATTTCCTGAAATTTCTGCTCTTTATCCTCTTATTCTGTGATCTCATCTACATCTAGGTCTTCAACATTCTCCTTTATTCATTCTCAGATTTACATCCCCACTGTGATGGCCCTCCTGTATATCAGATTCTTATTTTTGACTACCTAATGAATAAAATTGTTACAGAATTTACCAGGCGACCGAAAAATACACTGGCATACTTGGAGATACAGGAAAAACCCATTTATTTTCAGATGTTTCACATGTACTAGTACAGTGACTCAGAGGAGACCGTTTCTCTCCAAATCGTAAGCCAACCAATATGGAGGAAGCTCTCCCTTTATATCTTTTGGTTTCTTTGTCCCCCAAATATGGATGAGACTTCCGGACCTTTCCTGGGCTTTGCAAAAAGCCCCATGTGTTGGGATGGAAGCTTAAGACCACACCTAAAGGCCTGGCCTTGTGCCAGAGCTGATAATCCCCTCTGGGGGTTGTGTATTGTTCATGGTCTTTGGCCTCTGTAAAATGGGAGTACTTACATAAACAGGTCTTGCAAGATCAGATTGTGGAGAAAGAGGCAGTGACTTAATTATAGTCTATCAAGAATGTACATTAGGTTACAGATTTAGGTTACAGATTTAGATTGCTAGCGTACACCCCCCGCCCCCCCATGTCTTATTTTCCCCATCAAAATCACCTGATGTCCTCATACTTACAAACTTATGTCAGAACCTTGAACTTTTAACTTTCATTATAAAAATTCTTTTGGACAGCATGAATGGACTTGGAGATTGCGCTAAGCGAAATCAGCCAGCCGAAGAATGATTTCACTTATTTGACTTTTCCTAATGGAGACATTTGCAGCTGAGAGATTGAACTGTGGCTGAAAATTTACCTTTTTGACTTTGTTATGATTTTCCTCATCACTTCTAAGGAGTGACTTCTTGCCCTTACATATTGCTGTTCTAAATTCAATGAGGAAGATATTTACAGTTCTATAAATAACACTTTGGCATTTTACATCTTGTAGGAAAGAGCTTTTAAATTACAGCTCATTGCATAGTTTGAGATTTTTAAATGCCAATGAGAGACATAGAAAAGAGACCTTTACTGGAGAAAACACCAAGTTTCAAATTCAACATTGAGAAATGTGCAAAAGTTTTAGGGGCTGCTGTGAAGAGTGAATATGTTATTTGATGAGAGAACATAGGGCTTCAGCTTATTTATTGAGCCATGAGGGGGCAATGGGACAAGATTTGAATAATAGAAAGAAGATAGTTTTGTACTCTACTTCCTTTACATGATCACTGGAGCAGTGGGTAGAAATCAAAATAGACACTCCTAGGAAATTACAAACTTCTATACATCTTGGTAGATAAAGACTGGAGGCATATATTGCATATGTAAAGATTTTAAAGGTAGATTGTATCAACCTGTCAATAAATAAAATTCAGTAATCTTTTAATTGACTTTATTAAGATACTCATGAATGAAGTAGCATCCCATCCAGCAACAAGAAGGGTAAGCTAAAGGGTTGTACAAAATAAAAGGTCTTTCATACAAAGAAGGGTGGGAAGGGAGCTATTAGCAGGAAGAAAAGAAAATATTGTTTTTAGGCCAGGGCATCTTTTGGGCAGGAAAGGGAACAATAAGGTATTTTTTTCTTTTTCAATTATAGTTTGCATTCAAGATGATTCTGTATTAGTTTCAGGTTACGCAGCACTGTCGTTAGACAGTCATATACTTTACAGGGTTTCCTTTGATATTTCTGTAATCACTTCCCACCATGTATGATTATTATCACATTATTGATGACATTTCCTATGTTGTACTTTATATCCCCAAAACTGTTTTGTAACTACCAGTTTGTACTTCTTAATTCCTTCACCTTTTTCACCCAGTCTCCTCAATCCACCTCTCCTCTGGCATCCATAAATGTGTTCTCTGTTATCTATGAATGAAACAGCAAGGGTTTTATCTTGCAGATTGCCTCACCTTCTTATGTGTTTGTGTGTATGTGTGGAGAGGAGGGGATGGAGAAGGTCCATGTGACAGATCATCTCAATGGTATTGACAAGAAAATTGCACTGTTTGATTAGTATTATATCTAGCTGTGGTTGAAGCTACAATTAGGTCAGGTATGAAGTCTAGGTTTGGTTTCATGGGCTTTGACACAAACCATGCCATTTTGGACTCAAATTTTCTCTTTAACTGTCTACTCATAACCTAGAAATTTAGAAAGAAAGTTCAAAAAAATATAAAGTTTTTGAAATAAAAATTTAGACACTCAGCATGGGTTAGGGTTTTTCTCAAATTATTATTGAAATATTTGACAGATTAGTGATAAATAAGTTATACAAATAGCTCTTATCTATCACATAAAAATTATTTCTCTGGTATTTTTGGAATTTGACTGTCAACATATTTGGTAGCTTTAGACAGGCATGAGCTGCTGATGCTGACATGGAAATGTTGAGGATTAAAGTCTGATTGTAGGATAAGGTTTACTGATCTTACCATTATTAAGGGAAGAAAATTAAATGATTGCATTTTAGTTACAATTGCTTCTCTGATTACTTTTTGTTGTTTTCCAAAGACAGCATAATATATGATAGGAAAACCCACAAAAAATACAAATAGAAAGATGTTTGTTTATCTGGCTGTTGCTGACACTTCATGTTTTCTCCAAATCTAAAAATGTTATCTTAAATAGATATCTGTTTGTGTTTTTATCTTTGTGTACATTTTATTAAAGTTTTAAACTTTACTTATGTGTTTCTTTACTTATTTTTTGCTTTGAAGGGCTGGATGATATAAGCTCATATTACTAGTTGAGAGATCTGGGAGCTAGTGTGGGAAAGGAGCATAATCTGGGTGTATAATTCCAGGAGAATATATGCTTAACAAATCTTTATCTGTCTCAGCTCTTTCTCCTGGCTTGGCCTTTTTTACAAATATGTGGCATGATGATATCTGACGTCTTGATTAATGTTGCTTTCATGCTTATGTCAGGTGGAATGAAGCCCACTGTCTCTTTAGTTAATACCCTACTGTCTTTCCCTGGGGGAAGCTGTCCAGCACATTGCTGTAGACTTTCTTTGGGGAGAATGAACCAAGAAAAGTGCATCTAATTTTATTAGGATCTTCTCTCTCAACTTCAGCCCCTTTATTTTCAAATTTGAGGAATCCAAACCTCCTTTACTTGCTTTCTTGCATTCTCAAGCAAAAGAGTCAGGACTCATTTTGAACCAAATTGCACTTTATGTAGTAACTAGAGGCCTGGTGCACAGATTCATGCACTGGTTGGGTCCCTCAATCTGGCCTGCGGGGATTGGGCTAAAACCAGCTCTCCAACATCCCCTGAGGGGTCCCAGATTCGAGAGAGCACAGGCCAGACCAAGAAACACCACCAATGCATGATCAAGGTTGGGGAGGGAGTACAGGGGGGCTTCAGAGTGTGTCTGGCTCATCTTGCCCAGTCCTGAATGGGGCTGATCTGGGCAGGCTGGCTAGAGAGGGACTGCAGGAGGTTGGCTGGCTGGGGAGGGACCATGGGAGGGCTTCAGAGGGTGTCTGGCCCATCTCACCTAGTCCTGATCAAACTGGTCAAACAGTTGCACACTTAACATATTAGGCTTTTATTATATAGAATTATTTCAAATTACTTTTTTTTAAAAAAAAAATAGGTGATATTTTCAAATACTGATTCCTATTTTTATATTATGCTATAATCCTATCTAATAAAAGGGTGATATGCAAATTAACCATCACTCTGTCACAAAGATGGCGGCGCCCATAGTGGCCGGGGTGCTGGACACTGGTGTCCTTGCAGGCAGGGCTGAGGGACCGCCCCACCGTGCATGGATTTTGTGCACTGGGTCTCTAGTATTTTTATAATTATATTATAACTAGTAGCCCTGTGCACAAATCCACGTGCCAGTACGGTAGTTCACTAGTAGCTCTCTCCCTCTTTCCAGTAGCTCTCCACTCACTTCCCCGCCCTCCTGTAGCTTCCCCTGCCTTCTGCCCCCCCTCATAGCTTGCTGCCCTGCCCCCTCCTGTAGCTCTCTGCCCCATGACCCACCCTCCTGTAGGTTCTTACCCCTTAATCCCCATAGCTTGCTGCCCTGCTCCTTCCTGTAGCTCTCTGCCACCTGCTTGTAGCTCGATGCCCCACCCTCCTGCTGATCAGTGCTTCGGTCTTTACACGGTTGGTTGTTATGCTTCACGTAACGACCATTTGCATGTAAATATTTATGATATAGGATTTCTTTCAGATATGGAGTAGGTTGAAGGTGAGGTGAATTAGAAGTTTGGGCTCAAATCGCCATTTTACATAGATTTTTGAAAAATCACTTTCTTGCCTTGCCAACATAATTTGATTCCATTGTATAATCTATTTTATTATAGGCTTAACATCTGGAAAATTTTTCCAGTCAAAACTAAGTATCTGCAATTTCTTTCTCTAACTTTTCATTTGTCCTTTTTAATAACTATTAGATTAGTGAGAACTAATGTTGTCTGAATCTCAATAGGTTGCATCTCTGAAAATAGCACTATACCTATGCTTTCCTGCCATGGAGGTAAGACTAATTAATCTGAGTGTGATCTGTTTCTTTTTCTGGAAACTTTCTGAGATTTGGAATACACCTTGGCAAGCCTCTGTTTCTCTGAAAGTTGATATTTGTACAATAAAGGCCATAAACATTAATCATGGCTTATAAAATATATACTTATGTATTTCCATTTCTAAATTTTTTGTTGAAGATGCGGTTTTTATGCTTTCCTTATATCTAGTCCATCGAGTAATATAAAGCAACCAGGGTCTCTATCTATTTTCCTTTACTTCTTACTTGTCTGTGAAAATGTTACTTGAGATTGGAATATTCTAAGTAGATTCTTTTCAATAAAAGCCCAAACAAAGATTATAGTCTTTGCTATTTCATTCTTATTCTTGAGCATAAAGTTGGTACCATAAAGACCAAATGGCCCCAATAATTGCAGCTATAATTTATTTAGAGAATTTTTTCACAACCTGTATTTTACACAGTAAATAGCAAGTAGGAGTACCTAAATGTTCACATCCATGTTATTATTTGTAAAATTATCCTTAGGTGGTCAGATTTACTCTTTTCATTTTTACCCTAACAAGTGCTTCAGTTTCTTTTGGTATTCTCTTTTTTGAAATTGAGTAAACATGTCATGGATATCAATTATGTCAAGGTCTTTCTTTGCTTGCTGCCAACTATTTCAAACATTGATTTTGCTTTTATGCTTCTAGTATATGTCTGGAAGCATTTGTCTTTATTGTCTGGCTTGGCATTTCTGCAGTTTCCTATCCCTGCCAGTTGTTTGAGCCTTGTAGTGGATTACTTTGCTGTCCCATTTTTCTCAAGTACATCATCAACTTGCAACAGACAACCTTTGCAAGGCTAGTGTCAATCTGAGTGTATTTGCTGTTCTGCATCCATCCTTTTACTCATTTCTAGATCAAAATATAAAAATCATTTTTTCCAACATTTTTATACTTTAGTGCCAACAGACTGGTTACATTTTTATTCATGCTTTCTCTTTTCTTCCAATGAATGCTTCAATTTTTTCCCCCTTTTTCTTTCTTATAAGAACCTTTCTGTGGATCAATTCAAACTTCAGTGTGTTCTCAGCAGTTCCAGGTGACACTCACCATATTTCCCTGTCAATCCATTCTCCCAGTAAGTAAAGTCCACTAATGACTTTGCTTTTTATTTCTCTGAGAATATGCAAAGTTTTATTGCACTAAAGGGGTCTGTTTGCCTGCATGCATCACAGTCCAATAAAACAGGAGTGTGCTAAGAGGTTATTTTTAGGAAGTGAACCATGACTGGAGACACAGGTGAGCTGATGCTAAAGACCTGGCTCCTAGCTTCCAGGGCATGGGTTGTACAGGGGGAAATCATTAACCACAGTGACCAAGGGAGTTAGGATGTGATGGGGGTCCAGTCTATACTGATTGGTCAGCGCTAAGGCAGGGCATCTGTTCCTGATGTCAGCTATGGCGTCGCTTGGTCTGGTTTTACTGCTTTTCTGGGCCTGGAGCTGAAACACAACTGAAGTCTAGATATTATCTCTAGCTTGACTGAAATTCTGTCTCTTTGAGTCTCAGTCCTGAGGCTTTGTTCTTAAGATTATTTGATGCTGATCAGAACCTCATTGCTCTGAGGGCTTGATTTTTAAAGGAGTGGTCCTGCCAGGAAGAAGGTGCATCAGAGTGCAGGATGAGGCCAGTTTGAATCAAAAGGGAAGAAAGAGAAAAAGGTCATATTTTAAAAAGTTAAGTTTCTACATGGTGCCACAGCAATAAGAAGAAAATGTACTTATATTCCTGCCACAAAATGTGCAATATAAATATACATCTGTATACACTATCTTTCCTCCTGCTATAATGCATCCAGCAGTCCTGTTCTTATTGAGACTATACTTGTGTTTTAGATTCTATTCATTTTCTTCTACTCAAGGACTTTGGCTCCTGCAAATATGTCACCTTTTTACTCTACATCAAAGAATTTTTCTATTAATGTATTATCCCCATTAGCATGTGAACATAATATAATATTTCCCATTTAAAACAAAGGCACAGGATGATAGGATGACTATTATCATTTTTTAATCATTCACATTTTACTTCAGTCGGACATGTTAAAATTAAACATATTAATAGGCCTTATGCATTAACAATGTCAATTAATGTAATCTCTTGACACTAACTTTTTTTCTATGCAGTATATATGCAAATTTTAAACACATGCCCTATTCTCTTATAAGTAGATATCAAATGGACCCATAACATATTTATATTAATTCTTAGATTACCATCAAATAAAAATATATTTAAAATTCAGAGAAATCTTAGGTTCTGAATCTGAGACTGGAGTTTAATAATTATTTTGGTATAAAAAAAGGGAGGAAATTACTACTGAAGCTGGGTCAGCAATAAATCTGCATTTACTTGCCCTGAGTGTCTTTTGAGTGGATTTTCCTCATGGATATGGAGCAAGAAGACTTCTCATGGATTTGCATATTCAGGATCTAGCCAAACATTCTTATACATTTTCATGATCAATGTTCAGTGGTACAATGACCCCTTTACACATCTTTAGGTTATGATTGTCACTAACAAATATAATACAATTATTCAAATAAAATCAGACTTCATGATCACTCAACTAAGTGCAGTGATTAATATGGTGTTACAGGTAGAGCAGAGAAATCAAAGCACTGGAGTCAGGAGAATGCATGTGTCCAGGCTTTGTGCACTTTTCCTTCTCTATGGGTTGACTGTGTTAGATTACATGATCCATATAGTCCCTTTTATTTATTTTATTTTAATTTTTTTGTTTATTCTCAATTGAGAATATTTTTTCTATTGCCTTCTCAGAGAGAGTGTAATGAAGAGAGGAGGAGGAGGAGGAGGAGGAGGGGAGAGAAAGAGAGAGAGAGAGAGAGAGAGAGAGAGAGAGAGAGAGAGAGAGAGAGAGAGAGAGAGAGAGAGAGGTGAGAGAGACACATCAATTGATTGCCTCCTGCCCATGCCCTGGCCAGTGGCAGGGAGTGAACTCAAAACCCAGGTATGTGCCCTTTCCCCAGAATCAAACGTGGGACCTTGGGTGTGAGTGACAACATTCTAAATCAGAGAAGGGCTATATCATGTCTTTTAGATGACTCATATAGTTTAATTAGGAATTTCTTTGGAGGGGCCATTAACCTTTAAAACTAACTATTTATTTATTTACTTATTTATTTTTAAATTTTTTAGCTCTTAGTTACATGTCAAGGCTCTTTTTTAAGTGTTTAAAATGGATTACATGATTTAATCATCAGAACAACCCTTTGCATTTTGGTATAAATAATAGTACAGATAAAGACAGAGATGCTTAAAATACCCAAAGGCTCTCAGTTGGCAGTGGGGAAGCCGAGATTTAAACCTAGACCATCTGACACAAAATCTGATGCTCTCTTAACTGTCTCACAAGACTACCTCTTTAAAAGAGTGAACAGATTTGTAGAGTGAGCTATAATATAAGCAGAATGAAATATTCTATAATGAAGATCTGTGGTGGAATCCAAGTCTGAAAATTTCAAATCTGGTAATTTCTTCCCTCTCTACCCCTATTCCTAAGAGAAGAGTATTGCTTCATTGCTTCAGGAAAATAAAGGATAATAGAATACAAAGAACAATAAGACCAAATTTTGACTTTTACACATTTAAACCCACGACAAGGTAATTAGTCTTCTGAGATAGACATTGTTTGATATGTAAGAATCTGGGCTTTTGAATTTCAAATGGTTAGGTTCTTCAGAGTATGAATTAAAATTCATGTGTGTGTATGTGTGTGTGTGTGTGTGTGTGTATGTGTGTGTGTTTTGTCAATACTCTTTCTCTTTATTACTTATATCTTTTTAAAAATATTTATTGTTGAAAGTATTACATATGTCCCCTTTTTTCTCTGATTAGCCCCTTATAGCCCACCCCTGCCCCCCACCCCAGCCCTTCACCACCCTATTGTCCATGTCCATGGGTTATGCATACAAATTCTTTTTTTAAAATATATTTCTTTATTGATTTCAGAGAAGAAGAGAGAAGGAGAGAGAGATAAAAACATCAATGATGAGAGAGAATCATTGATCATGCAGCTACCTCCTGCATGTCCCCTACTGGGGATTAAGCCCACAACCCAGGCATGTGCCCTTGGCTGACACCCTATCCACTGAGCCAAACCAGCTAGGACTACATATAAGTTGTAAGTTCATCTTCTTAAGGATGGAATTAAATGAGCAGACACAGAGACAAGTTTACTCCCACTCAGAAATTAGATAGAGTAGCCTGGTCAGAGATAAGGGGTTGGAAAAGAAGCAAGAGAGTTGTAGCCTCATAAGAGGGACATATATTCTCTTGGGTTGGAAAGTTCTGGAATAGGGGAAAAGTGATAGAAGCCCCAGATACTCTTGTAAGGAATTAAAGTGTAGCACGTATGATAGTCAGCTTGGGAGGGGTATATCTATGAAATGGATATCTAAAATGAATATGCCTCCATAGAAGAACCAGACAGTTTGAAGTAAACTGAACAGCTTTTCTGAGTTTGTGTCAACATGGAAGAAAGAACACTACATTGCTGTGCTGTTCCAGTATGTGGAAGTTAGGTAAGAGGAGCTTTAACTCTGGAGCAAACTTGACTTAGGGATAAGGGATAAGAATGAAAGGACATCACCCCGATGGGCCAGGAAAAATGGGTGGTTCTAAAAAGATGTCAGAAGAAATAAAGAAGTTTCTGTTAATTAGAGAGGAAGTTATAGGATAACAAATAACCCACTTCCCAATTACCATATAAGTACACTAGGAAAGTAAATGTGTCACATTAAAAAAAATAAGGAAAGGGTATAGAATTTGGTGATTGAGTTAAACCTGATGAGGAAAAATTGTGGCATTGACTAAGTAAAGTTTTCTGTCATCAAGTAGAAGAGGACCTTAAAATAGAATCATAGTTCGTTTTAGAAACTACAAAACAGTTAAATATTTCTTTCAGACTCAAATAAGTAAACTAACATCATCATAGTAAAAAAAAAAAAGAAATACTACATTGAGGAAGTAGGGAAATCTTTCTAGAGGATTTGGGTTCTGAGTAGAGCCTTAAAATGTGAGTAGCATTATTAGGCTAAAAATATGGGAGAGAGGCAGATGTGGAAACAGCATACCAGCTGCAGACAGTATGAGTAAAGAAGGCAGAGCTGTGAAAATTATTGGTGTATTCAGGTGTATTCAGGTGTATTCAGGAGATGGTGTAACAGGACTTGTGGAGGCATAGTAGGATACATAGGAAAAGTGTATTAGTGGTTAATCATAAATGGAAAAGAAGACTATTTTAATGAATCTTGATGTTTGATACCTGTAGACAATGAAAGGCTGTTGAAAGATTTTGAGTAGGTGAAGAGATACAAATTGCTTCACATTTTGCTTCTCTTTTAAGTTCCAAGCCTTTTTATCTAACTCCCTACTTGACATTCCCACTTAGATGTGTCCCAAACAGGTAGGACTGAACCATTTTAAGGGTAAATTCTTGACTTTCTTCCTGGCTTCTCTATTCTAGGATATGATATTTTCTTTTTCCCTGGGTGCACAGGCCATAATGCCCTTGTTTCAATTACTTCTCTATTTTTGCCTTTTTTTCCTACTTTGTCAATTCTGCTAGTGTAACAGCCTTCAAATGTTCATGCTTCTCTTTATCTTCCCTGCTATTACTTCTAGTTCAAGTCACCAATTTCCCTCACCTAAATCAATGCAATAGTCTTCTCTTCTCATCTTCCATTCTTGCTTTCCCACTCCACCCTTTTCATGACACCAAAAATAATATTTCCTAAACAAAAGTAAGTTTATGCTATGCGTAGATTCCTTCCACCTTTATTTTTAAAGTGTTTTTATTGATTTCATAAAGGAAGGGAAAGGGATAAAGAGAGAAACATCAATGATGAGAGAAAAAAATCCATTGGCTGCCTCCTGCATGTCTCACACTGGAGATCAAGTCTACAACCCAGGCATGTGCCTTGACTGGGAAGCAAACCTCAACCTCCTGGTTCATAGGTCAATGTTCAACCATTGAGCCACGCTGGCTAGGCATTCCTTATGACCTTTAAAATGAAATCTGAAATCAAACTAATCAGCAGACACTGTATTATACACTCATAACAAACCTTTTCAGTGGCACATCTTGCCTCTCATTACTTTACCCTTTAATCTTCGGCCATACTGACTTTCTTCCAATTCCAATTCAAAAATGACTTAAATTCTCTTCTGGCTAGTGGTATTTTCAAATGTTCCTGTCCCCTCTTTCGGGTAACTGCTCATCTTTTGGTTTCAATTAATACCATTTCTAAAGACTTCTGCTTTCAATCTCAATCCAAATCAAGAAAGATCTTGTTTTAACTTTTCATGACATCATTTCCTTTTTTACATAACAGTTTGAAATACTTTTTTTTCTTTGCTTATTTATTTAATGTTTGGCTTCCCTGATAGACTATAAACTTTACAGTTTATTATTCTCTTTGATCAATCACCAATTGCTAGGCCAGTGATAGGCACACAGTATATTCTTCTTAAATACTTGTTGAGTAAGTGAATAAAAGAATGACAGTTAATGTGTGAAAGCCAGGCATCAAGTCTGATGAAAGAAATTGTTTAAAAACTTGATGATTAAAAAAATAATGAAAGTTAAAATTTATTGCAGTTGTAAGTTATAAAAAAAAAACCAAAAGATACAAATGTATCACTTTCTTATTCTAGAATGGCACACCAGCTCCCCAATCATCAGATTCCTGAGTGCCATATATTTTACTGTCCTGCTTTCCCAAAAATGCCACTCCCTGAATCAAGATGGTCATATAAATTCTGCCAACAGGTCACATCTCAGGCAGTAGAGGATAAATGGGAGGCGTAAGGAATGAAAGGCATAGGGCATGGCCATTCTCTGTAAGGAGACTTTCTGGAATCTGCATAAAACTCTTCTCTTTATATCTTGTTAGCCAAACGGGGCCGGGAGTATAGTTTTCTAGCTACAATTAGGGTTCTGTTATCAAAATAGAAGGGGAGAGAAAAAACTGAGTATGAGACAATTGCTCTCTGCCATATGGTGCTTACAACAAAAATAGAAGGAGTGAAACACATATGGGCCATTTCTTAGAAGTCCTGAGTACTCAGTTCTGATTAGGTGCCCTCTACTATATCTCATTTTATGACTAAGAAAAATGAGGTCAGTTAGAATTAAAATCTATATGGACACATTTCCTTCCTTCCTATCACCCTAATATCATAAGGCCATTCTGGTCAACAAATGGTTTCACTTATGCTGACATTTTCAAGAAATTTCATTTGAACTAAAACTTTGTGGTAAGAAACTCACAAAACATCCTCAAAATGTTAAACAGTTTGCATGGTGTAAATATTTAAGACAAATATATCCTAATATATAAACATAGAGTGTCTCATCTTTCTTGTAGATAAATCCAAACATATCAAGGGGGGCAGTGAAAAGTCAGCTCTCTTTGTTCAGATGTTGTTTAGCATATCCCCAGATGCAGTGGAAACATGTTGGGAGTGTTCTTTCCTCTCTGCTAATCCTTTTTATCATTGCGTGATGTTTCAAAGTTTGGAGATATAATCCTGCTAATGGAAAATGTGTCCAACTAAACGTTCATTTATATAAATCTGTTTTGCTTCCAGAATAAAATTTTAAAATATCAACAAAGGTGAAATACTAAAATATCAGCTACTGTTTTTGTTTTATAGTATTAACTTATTTTAATTAAAAAGCATCCTAGGTGTACAAAATATCTGTATAGCATGTAGAGGTTCATCTTCTAATGATGTATTTTATTTATTATTTAGGGTAAGGTTGAAATTTTCTGTTCAGTAATAACTTCTCATATAAAGGTTATATGAGAAGCTTGTTTTTAAAACTTTATCACAATAAAGTATGGATATTCTTCAACCTACAATGAGGTTACATTCTGATAAACCCACCTTAAGTTGAAAATATCCCAAGTTGAAAATGCATTTAATACACCTAACCTACTGAACATCAGAGCTTGGCCTACCTTACCTTAAGATGTGCTCAGAATTCCATATTCAAAAATCTCATACAACACAGGACACTGTAGAATATCAGTTGTTTGCCTTCATAAACATGTGACTGACTAGGAGTTGTGACTCACTGCCATTATATTGATAGCCCAGAAAAATATCAAACTTCAAACTTCAAAGTATAGTTTCCATTCAATGAGCATCACTTTACCACCATCATAGAGTCGAAAAATCAGAGGTCCAAACATCGTAAGTGGGGGCTGTCAATACAGTAATGTAATGATTTACTCACTAACAATAATAAGATCATGGGAACAATAGCAATAAACAAAATAATGATTAATTATGGAGAATTTATAGAAGTGTTGGCACTGACCTTGGTACTTGACACACATTTTCTAACTTAAAATGACTGGTGATCTTTTTCGTATTTCTGTGATTAGGAAATTAAGTTCAAAATAGTAAGCATTATATTGAAGAACGAGAGGCCTGGTGTACAAAATTTGTGCATGTATGGGGGTGCCCAGCCTGCACCATCTTCAATCTGGAACTTCTTGAGGGATGTCCAACTGCCCTTGTAGGATTGGGCCTAAATGGGCACTCAGACACCCCTCTCACAATCCAGGACTGCTAGCTCCCAACTGCTCACCTTCCTGCCTTCCCGATTGCCCCTAACCACTTCTTTCTATCAGCCTGATCACCCCCTAACCACTCCCCTGATTGATGCCTAACTGCTCTCCTGTCAGCCTGATTGTCCCTAACTGCCTTCCCTTGCAGGCCTGGTCACCCCTAACTGCCCTCCCCTGCAGGCCTGGTCACCCCTAACTACCGTCCCTGCAGACCTCGCCACCCTCAAATGCTGTCCCCTGCAGGTCTGGGTCCCTTTCCCTGCAGGCTCAGTTGCCCCCAATTTCCCTCCTCTGCCAGCCTGGTCACCCCTAACTGCCCTCTCCAGCAAGTCTGATTGCCCACAACTGCCCTCCCTTGCAGTCCTGGTCCCTCCCAATAGCCCTCCCATTTTGTGGCAGCCATTTTGTGTCCACATGGGGGCAGCCATCTTTGATCACATGGGGGAAGACATCTTGTATGTTGGAGTGAGTAATTTGCATATTACTCTTTTATTAGATAGGATAGAGGCCTGGTCCATGAGTGGGGGCTGGCTGGTCTGCCCTGAAGGGTGTCCAAGATCAGGCTGGGGGTTCTCTTGGGGTCTGGGACAGCCTGGGTGAGGAGCCTGTGGTGGTTTGCAGGCCAGCCAACCCCCCAGTAACTCAAGCTGAGGCCCTGATATCTGGGATTTATTTATTTTCTATAATTGAAACTTTGTAGCCTTGAGCAGAGGCCAGGACCAGCCAGGAATGGCAGGAAGCTGGGCTTCCTCCATCACTGGTGGAAACCCAAGCCTCCTGCTCTCTCCAGCTTCATGGCTGCCACCATTTTGTGGGGTTAATTTGCATACCCGCTCCTGATTGGCTGGTGGGAGTGGCTTGTGGGTGTAGCAATGGTACCATCAATTTGCATATTTCTCTTTTATTAGATAGGGTATACAACTCACAAAATCAAGCCAAACCTGTGTGATTTAGGCCCTCTATTACTCCACTGTAGATTATGTGTATGTTGGCCTGTGTTCCCTTTAACCTTACTAGACAATTATCTTGATAGACATCATATTGATTATAAAAGCCTAGAAGATATAATTAAGAAGAGCTGATTAATTTGTATGCTTTTATGAAAGGTATGAGTCACCCTGGCTAGTGTGGTTCAGTTTGGTGTCATCCAGTACACCCAGAAATTGCCAGTTAAATTCTTGTCATGGTACAACCTGGGTTGTGGGGTCTATCCACCATGGGCACATGCAAGAAGCAGCTGACTTATGTTTCTCTCTCATTCATGTTTCTCTCACTCTCTCACTCTCCCCTTCTCTCTCTCTAAAATCAATAAAAATATTTTTTTTTAAAGAAAGAAAGTGTGGTTCCATACCTTACCAAAAAGGAAGTCCATTGACCCCAGTGGGTTCAAGAATATGCTCCAAAGCATGTGAACATCCTGCACTTTTATACATTTACTTAGGAAGAGGTTCATAGCCTTCATTAAATCTTACAAAGATTTGTGCTTTCTAAACATCTAAGATTCCAGAAAAATCAATAAATATTCATGAGTGATGAACATGACAAGCTAATAAGAAATTGTGTTCAAATATTCCTTTGAAATATAGCACTGCTCTTTTTAAGAAGCCTGGATTGGTAAGTGGGTTAGACTTATTGAAATATATCCACTACTTAAATTAGTATAGGAGAAAGGTTGAGTCAATATTTCCTAGAAGCCTGTTGCTCCATTGGAAGGTACTGAGGTACGTGCTGAGAACATAGAAATGGAGGTATGAAGGTGGAATTATACTTGGACTCAGACTCTTTTCTCTCTGACATTAGGATAAGTTTCTTATTCTTTTTCTCAGTTTTCTCATTAGTTTTTAAAAAATTGGTATGAGGATATAAGCCCCACCTAATCAATAGGGGCAAATGAGATTACAGATCTAACAAACAAAGAGAACTATTATTAGCAGTGAATTAAATCTCTGAACTCTTCAGTCCAAGTTATGTAATACTATCAGAGTAGGGGAGTCACTTTACTATCTGGGACTTTAATTCCTCTTAGGAAAGTGAGAACAATTTCTTCCCACTGCATTGCAGAAACAGTGTTTGGAATAGCAATAACAACAAAGTGATATTCAAAGTTTATTTCTTCAGTGAAGCCTGCCTATCTGAAATAGCATCAAGTTTATTAATTCAACAATAAACTAGATTCTTAAACTAGATGCTTGAACTAGATGCTTAAATTAGAACTGGAATTAGAATAATGAACTAGGGTCATCAGATGAATAGTTTTAATTCAACAGTCAAATAAATTACACAATTAATTCAATAGTTTTGCATAATTCAATATCCCTTCTTCCTTGACTATGATCCATTTGCTACCTGATATTACTTAAGCTATTCATTTTTTTTCTATGCCTGTTGTTTCTCTGCCCCAGTACAATGGAAAATCTATGAAGCCTAGAGCTTTGTTTGGATATTTTCAGTACAAAAACACCTGGAATAGATAGATACCAACAAATATTCTATGAATGTTGAATAACCTACAAGTACAAAATGCTTTGACAACACTGAGGCAAAAGTTATTGTAATTTCTATGCAAAATATTATTGCAACTCCCTCACTCATTTCTTATTTCTCTATTATTTTTCTTCTGTCATCTTTTCTTCCCAGTTGTTGATGAGTTCTCCTTTAATTTCTTATTACTGCCACCATAAATCTCCTCCTGCATCTCTGCTAGGCACTGTCATGTCACTGCTGCAGGTGTAACACAGGAGCCAGACTGCATGGTCACAATGGCTCAAGCTCTGAGTGTCAGTCATGTGTGAGCATGTGGACTGAGCCATGAGCATGTGTGTCCTAGGAAAACTTGGTTAACCTTTGTAAGCCTTAGTCCTTTCTCATCTCTAAAGTGTGCTTTCCAATTTAGAAGAGAGCAAGAAAGAAAGAAAATAGGAAAAAGGGAATCACAAAATTTACCTTGACTAGCAGTGTTCATAGCAATACAATTAGCAAAAGGAGTGAGTTTTAGGATAGTGACATGGATTTTGGTCAGATTTAAGAGTCAACAGCTGCTGTCATAACTAAGAAAAGCTGTTATATCTTTCAGTAACTACAATAATAAGTCCTTCTGTGGTGGTTCTCACTACTTGGACTTTAACAAATGCCCTAATTATGTATTTTTGGGGATGGGACATTTGATTATCTTCTGAAGCACATCAGGAGCTCCTGTGTGGGCAGAGACACAGACTGTTGAAGCCATATGGGCCTGCAGGCATAAGTATAGTAGCATGCTCAGAAACCTTCTTGGGGTATTTCTTCAATCCAAAAACTCCTACTTGGTGGATATTCCTTCTTCAAACCATAGCACATAAGTCTTTTCATGCTGAGAGCTCTAAACTTTCTCAATAGGAAGGTGAAATATGAAGATATATAACATAGTTCTGGGAGAAAATCAAGTATTACAGATGCTATTCAAGTAAAAAGCTTGGATGGGGACAGAAAGTCCTGAGGTCAGTTGTTTTCCAAGCCTTAATTTCCCATGTTTGAATATTAATTAGCTATTGTATTGAAGTCTTTGGGCTGATGGGTAATAATAATAATCTGGGGGCATTTGGAGTGGTAGAATTAAAAGGGTTAGGAAAATGTTACCCATATTGGATGAATCTGTGAATGTGATTTTCCTGCATTAATTGTGATGAGTTGTCTATTTTTTGATAGACTCCACAGATCTTTAACAGGGCTGATGGTTTTCCTTTATAATTGTTATCTGTTTTGACATGTTGATATTTACATGTGGGCCTTGATTCAGTTGGTCTTAATAAGAAATAAAAAAGCTATGAAGTTAAGTTGCTTGCTTATGAAGAAAAAAAGATGCTACCTGTACCTGCATGTATATTTGCACCTGTGTAGGTAATTTACCTCAAAATGACAGTAAAGTTATAATTGGCTTGGATTGCCACACTTAGGTCTATGCCATTTTTATGATGGAGCAGTGAAAAAAGGCTGCAAAGTTTATTGAAATAGGGGAGTGTGCCAGTTACCAAGGATGCCTTGCCCATATCTCCTCAGCACTCACCATTTGTATATAGTAACAGATGCTGATTACAAGCACCTGTGAGTTTTGTCTTTCTCAACTTTTTGTCTTTCTCAACTTTTTGTCTTTCTCAACTTTTTGTCTTTCTCAACTTTTTGCAAGTGACTGGTTGCTAACAATTTTAGGAGTAGACCTTAACCAATGATGGACAGACACTGATGCCCCTTGGATGGGATGACTATGCAGCTTACTTTCTGGAACTCCCAGAAGTCCCCAATAGGACTGAAACATCACATCTTGATAAACTACTCAATGTCACGCTCTGTATAAACTTTCTGTCCTGTTTTATTCCCTCACCCTAGTACTTAGGATTCTTGGGATCACTTTCTAAACAAGCCATTTCACTCAAATCATTGTCTTCAGCTTCTCCTGGAGGCAATCTAACCTAAGACAGAGTCACGAAAGAATGCAGAAGCATTGTGGTTAGAATGTTCAGAAAGAGTAACATGGATAAGAGTAGATCATATTCATTTATTCAGTTATTCACTCATTTATCACCCATTTATTCTATGTTTACTTGGTGTGAGCTTGCAATGCACTCATGACTAACATAGACTTTGTAAAGATAAACAATAATTGGTTTCTATTTATGGGCATTCATAGTTTATGAAATATCAGGCCTTTTAAGGACTGAAACTATTTCAATTTATTTTTCTTCCAATCATTGGGACCAAACCCCCAACTGACAGGACGGGATAAGGAGGATTTGCTAACTCTTCATCTACAAATGATAACTATTTTAAAAATAACCAAAAGGGCAGAGATAAAACAGGACCCTGCCAGAATGGACTACCATTTTTGTTTCATATGCAAAGGGAAACCATTGCCATATGGACTCTCTACCCTCAGTTCATTTAGAGTGTCATTAGTGAATTCTTTTTGTATGTGGATTCCCTGGGTTTAAGATGCTCCATAAGTGCAAAAGCATTATGTTCTCAACTCTTACTAAAATTTTTTCTTTTAAAAAAATCACAGTTTTGGTTTAAAGTAGCATGTAGGAGGGTTTCAGAAAACACATTTTATTCCCACTCCCTCGTTCTGTTCCTTCAGTACCATCTGGTACAAGGGAGAGCTTCCCTAATTGACACTAATGACTGGGAGATCCATTGCAAATTACTGAATTTTGCAGATTAGCAAACATCATTAGAAAAATCAAGGAGTCTTCATTGAACTAATGTACTTTGTTGAGAACTAAGAAAAAAATTTAAACACATTATTAGAGCTTAATCTGTTAATATCAATATAAATACATACTTCGTAGGGGTTGACTATGCCATTAGGGAACACTGGGACATAATGTTCTGTAGAAAAAATTAATTGCAATTTAAAAAGAAAATGTCCTCATTTTTTTATGCTTATTCTGAACTCTCCCAGTATCCACACTAAACAAAAACTAAGGCGAAGGTAGCATAATATCTTAAGAATCTTAGAGGTCATCTGGTAGCATTTGTTTTGATGTAGAAAATGCACAGAGATTATTTGTGTCTGTGTGTCTTTTATGTTGCCTCTTATTGCTTTATAATAACACTACTTATGTTAATGGAACTTTTGTGGTTTGTAAACATTTTTAATGTCAGCTGCTGAGGTTTTTAACGTTTATTCTCAATTCCCATTCCTGTGTTATCCTTGCTTTTTATCGAGCAACAAAATCTCTGGCTTCCTCCTACACACCAGTGTAAATAGTTTAATAGCCACAACCCATATATGCATACAGCTTTCTTAGGTCCAGCTGTGTGTGCCTTCTACTTACTTTAGGAATTCATGAGAGGTGGGATAAGGAGGGGGGTGGGAAGGGGAGAATAAATGTAGGAAAGAGTCACAGTCTCAATAATTAAGAGATTTTTTTTCTACATTTAGGTATGATAGTATTCAACAGTGTGTATTATAATGTCACAATAGTATTGTCAACCTCTTTTCAAAAAGCAAAACAAAACTTTTTTAAAAGTCAAGTTGAAGTGAAGTGTGAAATTTTGTGCTCCAGCAATTGTTGCTTCTGACCTTCCTACTTTTCTGATCTCAAGGAACTAGGATCAAAAAGGTCACAGAGCCGTTTACTTCACTGTGATACAGACTAGTCAGTAGGAGGAGCACGCCCAGCAGAGATGGTCAAGAAGTAACGCTATGAATCCTCTCCATCTGGGGAGTGCACTGCAAAACATCCGGGCTTACATGTGAGATGAAATTCATGCTTTTGAAACTAGAAGCAGGAAGAGCGAAAGATGTACATCTGATTGTATGACTAGAGTAAGAGAAAGGATGTCATCTATTGCTTTAAGACAAACAGAACCCTCTTTAAGCCTTTGCCTATTTTTCTTCGTCTAAGTTTCCTCTGATATTAGGGCTCTTAACCACATTTGAGTTTTTTAAATAAGTTATCTTTAAAAATCAGAATTTAAAATGTATAAAAGCACTTACAAAATTGACTTTATTTTGTTATGTTCATGACTTAATAAACAACATATTAAACTTACTACGGGAAGGAAATTAAGATAGAATGCAGATACATGACACAATTTTACTCTTTTTTTTCCTCAGTGAATCTTTGTAATCAAGTTCTGCTGAACTTTCTCATTTCTCACTGAACAAGTTGGAAAAGATTAAAAGAGATTATCTTTGTCTGAGATATTACATGGATTTCGTTTCTCCCCTTTCATTGTAATTCTTTAGAGAGCATTCTCTTAAGTGGTTTTCTGTCCTGTGCTGTTTTAAACACTGTCAATATTTTTGTTTGAAGGCTGTTTTGGAGAGACAGTCTCCTGAAACTTGAGACTCCTAAAGGATTTTAGATTATAAATGTGACTTAGTCACTGAGTGGATTATGCTGATAATAACTAAAACCTCACAGATCTTCCCAGCAAACATGTTGGGATTTGTTAAAATTAATCCAGAGAGAAATTATGATACAGATGTATTCTTCATCCATATTACTTAAAAAAAATATAATAAAAAAAGTAAAGCCGAAAGTAACCACATTTTGAGCACTTAGTATGTGCAAAGTTTGCAAGAGTTGGAAAAAAAGCAATCTGCATATGAATGAATAGAATAGTGATTTTTTTCCCCCCCTATGGTTATCTAACACAGAATGTATGCACTTCATGGCATCAGACTTTTTTTTTTTTTTTTAGTTTATATGGTTCACCTCAGTGAAAAAAATTGGAAAAAATACAGCACAAAAATTGGAAAAAATACAGCACAGAAGAGGGGTGAATTGCTTAAGCTTGCATCAGAAATGCTTGACATTCTGTGGTAGCACTGAATTTAATTGGAAACAAACCAAGAGTTGGATGATGCAACCTATAAAAAGAGGGTAGATAGGAATGTGTAGCATGTTTTCAGGGAGAAAAAAAAAAAAAAAGGAACTGCTGATGCTTCAATCAATACAAGGGAAAAAATAGAGTGAATGGAGAGAAACTCTAATCTTTTCCCTTAGGAAAATATTTGCTTGGTATGGATGACATGTTGGTGAAGGAGCTGTTGCTGAGTGTTGCTTTGCTATTCCTGTCTGTCACTGCTGTGGCTGAAGAGCAGTCATTTCAGAGAACTTGAGAGGTGCTTCTGAACAGTCGCCATAATGTTTACCCTCAGGGACTTGGGCTCAACAACTCCAGCAACCAAATTGGCTCAAAGACATTTCATTTCAAAAGGCCTCTGTCATGTTCAGAAAGAGCAAATCATCTTTAATCTACTGTTTAAATTGAAAGGGAAAGTGTGGCGACATTAACCTGAGGTCTCCACTCCAGTCACAGTATACAATTGCATTAAAATACTCTGCTTAGAATGACAGCCTAACAACACTCTGTGCTGTTGCTTTAAAATATTAATCATTCTCTTTGTAGATCTGGAAGATGGTATGCAAATAAAGAAACAAATGCAGGTGATTATAGGAACATTCCACTAGAGCCTTGGGAAATGTTCTAAGGCTAAGCAATGGGGGGGCGGGGAGGGGGAATATTCAGACCAGATAAAAATACTCTTATTATTGTATAATCAGACTCTCCTGTACTTATGCAACAAGCTGTCTCTGTTCCACTCTAATGCTCTAATGTAGACATATGCTATTCCCATTTTAAAGATAAAAACAGTAAGACATGCATTTTTTTTTTTTTTTGCTGTAATTTTACATTAGTATTCTTGGTAATATAGAACTGGAATGGAGAGAAGGTGGAATTAATTTCTGAGCCAGGCTAATAACACAGAGCTCTTGAGTTTCAGGCTTTGTCATGACCTACCCTTCTTTCCTTCAAGTAGCCATCAGTTCTTCTGAAAGGACTCTGTTCCAGTTAAGACGTGAGCTGGGATGGTGCTTCTGAAACCACGTGGAGATAAAATTGTTATAGCACAGTAAGAGGCATGTGGTGGCTCCATGGTGTCCAGGGCTGTTTTTGGGGTGCTGTGGGGTTCACTTGAAGTGTGATCTGCTTGCCAACTTGTCTCAACAGCTTTGAGCATTTGCAACATCAGCCAGAGTCAGTGTCACCTAAAACTCTCCAATAAATCACTCCTTAGACAAAGGTAGGTAAAAAGTCCAAGGAAAGAAGGTACAAGCTTAATAGCAAGTCATCCTATTACTCGGACCTTCTCCAGCTTTGAGCCCTAGGGTTTATAATGACCAGTCTCCAAACTCCCAGTTACTTGTAGTGTAGAAGCAAGAACATGGGCTGTATTTTCCGTTAATAAGTGGTTGTATTTGTTAAATTTTCTAACCTCTCTGAGACTTATTTGCTTTATAGGCAAAAACATGTATTATGAAGCCCGGTTCACAAGGTTGCTTTGATGACTTAATATTATACAGTAATGCTCCCAGCACAGTCTCTGATATGCTGAAGCTCACTAAATGTTTGTTCTTTGTTTTGCCTCCCCTTTTTAACTGCAACAACTGCACCTGAGTCTGAATGTGTGAGTGGTGGTGGCAGAGACTGTGTTTTCTTTCAGGCAATATCTCCAGCTCTTAGAAAAGTGCCTGGAGGAAGATGGCAGGAGCTCAGGAAATGAGATTTCTCATGTCATTACAGCCTCTCTTCATTCATAATGCACCCACTTTTCCTTGCATCATTCAACTTCATTACTGCAACATTTTAAAACTGCTCTTTCCTTGCCTAAAATGGTAGTCCCACAGCTCTTCATATGGGGACCTTCTTCATGTCATTTGGGTACCAGCTTCATGGTCTACCTCTTTGGTGGAGGTCTTCCCAGGAATATTTATATGTAAACACTGTCCCTCTAAGTGAAGAGTCCATCTCAGGCCCAAATCCTCTGTGATCCCTCAGGCCCAACCACAGGCAATCACAAGGCTTTGCATGACAGGCCTCACTGCCCTCTGCACCTCACAGCTAGGGCATTGCAGGCTTCCAGAGAGAGTTGTAGGCAGGACTGTGCTCATACGCTCATATGCACACCTGCACTTCTAGTCTAGTCTTCTCCTGAAGCATCCTGTAAGCATGAATACACACGTGTGCCCACAGTAGGCAGTGCTGTCCACAATGGTCCAACCCTCCCCCACCCACAGGACATGATAGGCAAGACACAGCTGTGTTGTCACTTGGACCCTCAAAGCCGGTGCGAGAGGGGCCCGAGTGCCCAAACAGAGGTGGCTGCAGATCCCAGAGAGGAAAGCAGCCAGTACTGACAGGACAAAATGCACAGAATTTTTAATTAGCTTGTAAAAATAGTAAAAGAGTGAGGGAGCGGGGAGGGATATGGGGAAGAATGGAAAGAGGAAGGGAAGAACTTTATAAAGGAATCAGTAGACAGCAGAGTTAAAGAAGGAAAGAGGATTTATGAGTGAACTATAAGGGCTATAATGAAAATCAAGTATATGTGTGTACTGGGGACATATTTTAAAAATATGAGTCAGAAAATAAAAAAGATAAATGATAGTGGATAATTAGGCAGATAGGTAGATATTAAAAATATATATATGGGGTAGTAAAACCTAAAATATTTATTATCCCACCCTTTGCAGAAAAACATTGCTGACCCTATTCTCAAATCACCCATCCAGCTCCCGTGGCGCTAACACCCATAGGTGCACTAGCCATCAGCCAAAAAGTTGCACTGATATGGTTAGTTAACCTCCAAAGAAGGCTATTTAGCTAATTATAGAAGAAATTGTAGAAGAAATTAGCTCTGTTACCCTTGGTTTCTGTACCAGGATTTATTCTTTCAAAGCTATTTCTTACATACATCTGGGGAACAAGTTTTACTTGCTATTTCAAATACTAAGCAAACCCCCAAAACATAGCATATCTTCTCTTCTAATCAGAGCAGAGAGTTTTAGTACTACTTTGGACTTGATAGTACAATACTTGTGACCTTAGCTCTTTGAACCTTAGGTCTGGTGGCAATTATTTGCAACAATTTAATATGGAGTTCATAGAAGATCATTTTTAAATAAATAGTACTAAGATAAGTTTCTGAATTCATGCTGGAAAATATGAGAACGGTGGGCCAAGGTGGGAAGACAAGGGGATTATAAAACCCATGGAGGCAATTTGCCAAGGCACAGTCAGCAGAAATATAAAACTGTGGAAACTTCCACTGAATTTTCTGTTATTTTGATTAAAAGGCCAGAAAGGAAATTTGAGTGCATTTAGAAAGCATAGAAATATCCTTTTGGTTGAGAAGAGCTATGATCTTTATCCATTCAGTAACTAATCACTGAACATCTGCTATTTATTAAACACTATTCCAGGTGTTGGAAATGAAATAATGCTCCCACTCTGACCCTTCCCTTTAGTGCGGGAGACCAGTATGTATATGTCAAGTGGTGGTAAGTTCCATCAAGGTAAATATAATAAAATAGAGTATGGCAGATAAGAAGACTCAAAGAGGGAGAGTTGTTATTTCACATGGAAAGCATGACAGTTTGGTTGATGAGATGACAGTAGATCAGAGAGGAAGGAGTGGGAGAATTGACATTGGGACAGGAATATTTAATGTAGAAGGAATTGATGAGCCATGATCCTAAAGCAGCATGTTTTGTCTGTCAAAGAATAGCAAAGAAGTCATTGCAACTGAGCAGAGGAAGAAGATGAGAGTGGAGAAGGCAAGGTCAAAGAAGTATCATGGAACCAGATATAGAGGACATCATTGCCTTCTATTTTAAACTAGAGGCCCGATGCATGAAAGTTGGTGCAAGAATAGGCCTTTCTTCCCCTGGCTGCTGGCACCTGCTTCCCTCTAGCACCTGGGACCCAGGCTTTCCTCCTCTAGGAGGTGGCACCCAGGACCTGGGCTGCTCCCTTATGGCCCAGGTTTTTCTGGGAGGACATCCGATCTAATTAGCATATTACCCTTTTATTGTTAAACATGAGATAGAAAGCCACAGGAAAGAAGTAGAGTAGGAAAGAAGTGATCTGACAAAGACTTTACTAGTAAAAGGATAGCTGTGACTTACCTCTGTGGAGAACCAATTTGAGTATGAAAGTCAAGGATAAACACTGGGGTTTTAGTTAGAAGAACATTTCAATAATCTAAGAAAAGATGATGGTCAAGACCAGGATGGGAACATTAGAGGTAGTAAGAAATGACTATTTTAAGAGCATACTATATTTTGAAGCTATATCCTACAATTTTTATGGATTGGATGCAAGGTATGAGAGAAATTAAAGGTCAAGGATGACTATAAAAATTTTGTCCAGAACAAATGAAAAGTGAAGTTGACATTTGCTGATATGAAGGAAAATGTGGAGAAAGCAAATGTGGGATAAATAAAAAGTTTGGTCTTTCAATTTTGAGAATTCCACTGGACATCTCCATGGAGACATGGAAGACACAGATGAATGTACAATTCAGAGAGAGGTTTGGGCTGCAGAAATATATTTGGGGGTTGTCATTTTTTAATTTGTTACGGGCATGAAATGGCATGAGCTGCTCCAGGAAGTCAGTGTGCTTGGAAGAAGAGTAGATGTCTGAGAACTGAGCTCTGGGTTATAGCTATGGAGGGAGACTGAGAAGGAGAAACCAGTTTGCATTCCCACCAACAGTGTACTAGGGTTCCCTTTTCTCCACATCCTCACCAGCATGTTTCCCTCTGTCTTTTCTATCCCACTCTCTGAAAATCAATGGAAAAATATCCTTGGATGAAGATTAATAACTACAACAAAACAAAACAAAACAAAACAAAAAAAGAAAGAAAGGAAAGGAAGAAAGAAAGAAAGGAAGGAAGAAAAAAAGAAGAGAAAAGAAAGAAATTGAACATGTCAAGAAAGAAATTGAACATGTCAAATTCTGCTAATATGGAGTAAAGTTAACCTTAGGTTTAGCAATGTAGTGGCCGTCAGTAATCTTTGGTGGAGAGCAGGGGATGATGGAGGAGGTTTAACAGAGAATGAGAGAAAGAAGTATGAAACCAATTACTCTCTGGAGTAAACTTCTCTTTAAAGGGGTTTTATTGTAAAGTAAAATAAGAAAGCTTGACTAGTTAGATGGGTAACATTTGTAAAGGGAAATATTTTAGTATATGTGAATGCTGATGAGAATGAGTTGTGAAGGAAATATTCAAAATGTGAGAGGGGAAAGGACAATGGCAGAAATAGCGTATCTTAATGCATGATGTTGAAAGGAATTATCATGGAGAAGGCATCCTGATAAAAGGAGAAATACTGGTAGGCATAAAAATTGGCGGTAAGAGTGAGTGAAAATTCTTTGGATTGCTTCTATTTTCTTCATGTAAAAGGAACCAGGACCATCAGCCAAGAGAGAGGATAGGAGGAAAAACACTGCAGGCTCGAAGAGTGATTATAGAATGAATGTGAACTCGATAATGGCCAGGTTGGTAGTTGGACCAGACCAGGAGAGAGGTCTATGTAGTTGCTCATGGAGCCCCGGTCCTGCAAGCAATGTAGATAGAGCAGAAACCAATGATACTTACCGTGAGTGTTCAAACTTGCATTAAGCTTCAGATTCAGATGTTACAGGATGAGCTAGTGTGGGGTATATACACATGAAAACATGTAACAATCTGATTTCCTCGTTTAACAGCAGAAAATAGCACCTATTCTGATTTTGAAAGGCCTCTGAAGAGCGGCATCCTCTGGCTCTGGGCGGGTTGTTGATTCGCTAACCCTCCCAATGCATGAAATTCAGTCAAATTTAATGGGAAACAAGCATGGAAACATGGTGACAGTCTGAAGAGAACAGAAGAAAATATGTAAATGGTGAGTAATAGATTAAACTTAAAGCCATGGTTTTCCTGTGCTATTTTAATGGAGCAACAAATTCTGTTAACCAAATGAATTCTGGGTGAAAATTAAGATCTTAGAAGGTCCATGACTCTTCTTCCTTTAATAGGTTCTATGGTTAATCTCTCTAGACCCAATTTAGTCATTTCTCTTGGACCCATGTTAATAATTTGCTAGAGGGGGTTTGCAAAATTAAGGAAAACATACAGAAGGGACCTGGATAACATCATCACTTCATTGTTGGTTTTTGGTTGGTCGATTATTGTCTTAGGATGTGGATGTGGGTTAAATGTATGCTTAATTTTATCAACAAAAATTTTGTGAAGTTTTATGTAACATCACTGTGGATTTTTATTTAATATGTAGCAACTGTGAACATTGGAAGAGCATGGTGTTACAACCACTTCTTCAAGTTGAATTTTATGAACAGGAAGATGTTTTTAAAATGCTAGAGTTTCTACTACAGTGTGTTTTAAATTTGTACTATTAAGTGACCTTTTTGTTTCATTTATAATCATGCTAAAATGAGATTTTTGCTCTTGTAACATTTTTAAGTACTAAAACAGCCTTCATGCTCAGTTTGCTCTAAAAATCAATCCTTAACATTTAATAGATATTTGCAAGTACAAAATGCATTTTATAGCTTACAATTTTATTTTTTCATTACCCAATAAGGATGTTGTTCAAGGCTGAACTTTGTTATTTTATAATTCTATATTAAATATATTGATGTTTCAGTTTAGAGAGGAGTGGCTATTATAATAATGGTTATAATTATGTAAAACTTAATTAGGAAGAGTCATCAGTTCACATTGATTTTGGTGCACATCCATGTTAACCAAAGCTTCCCATTAAATTTTAACTTTAAAGAATTACAATGATAATTCTAAGTCTAGTTGCTGCTACCTCCCACAGAAGCATGTCATTTAAGGAAAGTTTTGAGACTGGTGTGCCTTATGTATGTGACTTAACCCACTGGACTCTCAATCTCCTCCTCTGTACATTAAGGAGATAAATGAGATGGTTTTGGGATCAAAGCCTTCCCAGCTCTAAGATCTCATGAATCCATTTGAAGTTATAAGAGTCCTTGTACATTTAAAAGAGAAGTGTCTAATATTTATCTGCTTGGTAAGTACATCTGAACTTGCCATCTAGTTAAATGTTTCTTAGAGTCATTAATTACTCCCACTGCATTGGCTTCCAAGCTGGTTTTCCTGTGATTTCTAGTCTACACTCTAATGATACGTTGTTCATTCTTTAATTCATTCAACAAATATTTATTAAATGTCTAGTAGTTTCCAGGCATTATTTTGCCCAGCAAGTACACACGCTAACTAAACAGATGAAATCACTTTATTTCATAGAACTTAAATTCTAGTGAAGAAAGACAATAATATATATATATATATATATATATATATATATATATATATATATATATGATAGTTATAAGTAGAGTGAGGAAAGCAAGGAGGGTTGAAATGTAGGGAAAACTAGAATGGGGTGGGGTGGAGGTTTAATTTGTAGTGGGATGGTCAGGAAAGTCCTCTGATAAAATGACTTTTTAACTGAGAGTGCTCACACCTTTATTGTGAGTGCCACATTTATTGTATGTCAGATAATGTATGGCCATAAGGCATTTGCAAGAGGAGAAAAATGTATAAACATAATCTCAAAATTCAAGATGAGAGTCAAGTGGAGACGAACTAACAAAGCATACAATTAAAAAAAAAAGTGTCTATGATATAGTGCCAAAAGTATGAATTTAGTTTCATTCTCTGCCACTTTCCAGCTTTCAGTTGTATAATCTGGGGAAATTACATAACATTGCTAAACAACAGTGTGTTCATCTATCAAATCAAGATAATAGCAGTGTGTTCATCTATCAAATTGAGAATATAATTATGATTATAAACTGTACCCTAAAATAAGTTCAAAGGTAGGTGAAATGTGCTCATACATTTCTTTTTGTTTCTTATAGACTTAATGCCTTAACCAGCATATAACGAGTTGGCACTTAATATGTGTTTAATGATTAAATAAAATAACAATAAATTATTCTTCAAGAACTAATTTTTGTTTTATAGTTTTACCCATTGTACATAGTTACAGAATCTACATATATAAAAATTAAGTGATTATGATGACCAGATGACCACTTGGTAGCTATGATACACAAAGACCACCAGAGGGCAGACAGTCAATGCAGGAGCTGCCCCCTGGTGGTCAGTGTGCTCCCACAGCCAACCTCTCCAGGCCAAACATCCCATGGTCTCTCCCCAGGGCCAGCCACCCTGATCTGCCCCAATCACCAGCCAGGCCAAGGAACCCCACCTGTGTACAAATTCATGCACCGGGCCTCTAGTTTTAAAATAATAAACCTTGGTTAAGTTTTTAAATTTATGCTTATCTTTTGAATTATCTGAGTTATAACATAATCTGAGTATAATAGCAACTATGAATTGAAAACAAAAACTGTCTTAAGAACAACACTAAGTAAAATAGTCAATCTCAACTCTGTAAATATAATTTTCTATAAGCAAAAATAAATATTACAGTTAAATCTACAGTTAATTTTTAAACCTCACAGATCCCTAGAGAGTATAAGAGAGTGTTGTTTTACAAAATAAATGAGTCTATTTCCTTGTGCTACATGAAGGCTGTGTATGTAGTACCTAGGTAACTGTATTTATATATTGGATTGGAGTTTGCATTTAGAAATATTTTTAAGCAGAGTAAAATAAGCTATGTCTCTTTTGATGCTAAAATTGGATTAACCAAAGAATTTAATTAATTTCATACTGAAAAAGAGGTAATAATACAATATAAGTTCTGTTATATTTACTTTGTTTCTCAGCCATGCAGCACAACTGTAGAGACCCAAAATATAGTATTATGTAGGGAAAACAATGTTACTTTTTGTCTCACATACCCACATTTTCAGTATATTTAAATTAAGAGCCATGTTTAGGATTGCATGAAAAACCACAATCCTGACACTTCATACTCCCCCAAAATGGCAAACCTGATGCCAATAAAACCAGAAAATTGTTTTTGATGCATCTTAGCTTTTGCATTAAAAAATACTGAAATAAGCACTTAAGGCAAATAGTTGTCTTTCAAAACTATAGTAGCTTTTTTCTCCTTCACAGAATCCATCAACTTTTGAACACAAGTAAGTCATTCATTTGAAAACAGAGGTTATATTTTTTTAAAAAATCACAATGCATGCATGACTAACAAAATCCTCTCATTCATGAGAAAACTTGTATTTAAATTTCAAATCAGTAGGGAACCTTATTCAAACACTTTTGACCAGGAAAGAAAATGAACTCTGTATTTCTATGGAGATAGTTTGTGAAGCATAACACATGATTGATCTTATCTTCCTTATATCCTTTCTTACCACTGGAAGGTGTACCAGGTCATGAAAAAGTACAGCTCAGCTCAATGTTTAATTCACTTCATTAGTATACATCATTTATATGAAGCAAAATAATCCTTGATTGAACCCTATTATAATAATTTTATTACCCTTGGGCAAACCCTTATGTTATGTGCTAGGGAAGACTTTTTGATGGATAAAAAATAAGCTTTAATATATGTTGCTAGTAAAGAAGTGTAAGTCATGTTGAATCACAGAAATGAACTATTTCTTATTTTCAACCATGACACTGGGCTGATGTTACTTTAAATGTTTATATCCAGTATCATTATTTGCAAGATTAACTAGCCACCTTTTATTTTTTTAAAAACACATATTATACTAGTACAACTGGTTTGGGAAAGTACTTGTAAAAATATATTATACAAAACTAAAGTTAGCAGAACATTTGGGAAATAAAAAGAAATGAAGGTTATTATAATTTTCAGTCTGAAAGTAGTCAGCTTTGAATTAATCTCTACAGACAAAATTTGACAGTGTGAGAAGTACAAGGAATGTAGTCAATTTAATATTTTCTGGTTTTGGATATTAAGCAGTTTATAGATCAGATAATTAATTATAAAAGAAATTTTAGAGACAAAGGGGTAGGTTTAGGAAGTCTTAGAATAAAGACAGTCTTAGAATAAAGAAGGAATGCATAGACGGGGGCTTCAAGACCCAAAATGCTTATCTTGGACAGAAGATAGAGAAATGTCAAAGGATAAGGGGGGAGGAAGGCATACATCCACAGAGGATAAAGAAAAGCCACAGGATAATGGGAAGAAGGAAACATATTTTCAGAGAGGAAAGAGGAATATTGCAGGATCAGGGGAGAAACAAGGGGACACCACGTGGACTTTGGCCTTTGAAACTGATACTATGCAGCAGAGTGACCGATGTGGAGAGCACAGGGTCCTAAATACATTAAAGGTCCAATTAGAAAGGGTCAGGTTCAAACAAAGAGCTACAGCATATATAAACTGGAGACAAAGGGACACAAGACAGAATTTTTTTAGATTATAGATTTTAGATTTTTGGATTTAGATACTTTCCCATTAGAGAGAGAGAGAAAGAGAGAGAGAGAGAGAGAGAGAGAGAGAGAGAGAGAGAGAGAGCGAGCTCAGGTTTTCCCTTTTGCCCCCCTCCCCTTTGGGGACACTCCTGACCAGATGGAATTTATATATGCTTTCAATAAATTTCCACATTTTTATTAAAGAAGTCTCTTAGCCCACAAATTTATTCTTCATCTTTGTTGGACAGGGGCCCACTAGAAGAAGTCTGCACCCCAAACCCTGTATTTCAATTATATTTTTCACTTCTCTCAAATGTTTGCCATTGAGATATGGCATTGTATGCATTGCCTTCCTGAAACATCTTTTGAAGAAGCCACAGAGTACGTGCTCTGGGCAACGCATTTTCCTTTGGATTGCTTCAAATCTACATGACTATCAAACTTCTAGTCATAAATAGCATATATCACTAGAGCAGTGGTTCTCAACCTTTCTAATGTCACGGCCCTTTAATACAGTTCCTCATGGTGTGGTGACCCCAACCATAAAATTGTTTTCGTTGCTACTTCATAACTGCAATTTTGCTACTGCTATGAGTTGTAATGTAAAAATTTGTGTTTTCTAATGGTGTCGTGACCCACAGATTGAGAACCACTAGCAGGGTCGCCTAAGACCATCGGAAAACACAGATATTTACATTACAATTCATAACAGTAGCAAAATTACAGTTACGAAGTAGCAATGAAAACAATTTTATAGTTGGGGTCACCACCCCATGAGGAACTGTATTAAAGGGCCTCGGCATTAGAAAGGTTGAGAACCACTGCACTAGAGAATAATGAAATATGACTCATTGGGGATATTTTGGAGACAGAGAGCCATAAAGAGCATGCATTTTCTACCCACAAAATTTTCTGAATCAGAATCAGAAAGATAGGAGCCAAAATATCTCTTTCACTGATACTAAATATTGAAGGACTTGGCTCTATCTGAAAGCAAGAGGGCTTCTAAATACTTAACCCCAAATTAGGTGGGACACTTTCCATAGTGACAGAGACTTCCTTGAAGAGCAGGGTCTGTTCTCCTATGAGAGAGAAACAAGAGGGATAAAATTGTAAGTGCACATTTTCTTCCCTCATGCTTCCTAGTTAGAAAAATCACTCCAGCTGAGATGCAGTCTGAAAGTGCATAGAAAGGGCAGGAACATTAGCCAATGGAGTTTCCTTCTATGTGTGAAGAAACATCAGGAGTGGAGAAGCAAACTAACTCTGGCTTCACACAAAAATCACTTGGATATGAGGTAATAGTTCCAAATACAGAATAGTGCAAAGCTAGAAAGGAATCTGGACTAAAATTGCTATTTTATTTTATTTATTTTTTATTTTTTTAAAATATATATATTTTATTGATTTTGTACAGAGAGGAAAGGAGAGAGATAGTTAGAAACATCGATGAGAAAGAGTCATCGATCAGCTGCCTCCTGCACACCCCCTACTGGGGATATGCCTGCAACCAAGGTACATGCCCTTGACCGGAATCGAACCCGGGACCCTTCAGTCCCCAAGCCGACACTCTATCCATTGAACCAAACCGGTCTTGGCATAAAATTGCTATTTTAATCGATATTTTACAAGCAGTTGCCATATGTTGAAAGGCCAATGCTTTATAAATATTGTTGCAAAGAGGTTAAGCTCAATAAATAATTGTCTAATTAATAAAGGAATGATATAAAATTGCCAACTGAACATAAAGATCAAAGTTAATTGAATTAATTGGTGCCATCATTCCATTTGCCTTTAAGGTTAGAAAATGACAAAGAAAAAAAAGCAATATTCAGAGTTCTATTTTATCTGGCTATGTATTTAATATCTTTATTTATGTTGTGATGGATGGCAAGAAATGGCCTCAATTCTTCCTTGATTCAGGTATCTATGATCTTTGTCATTTAACTTTATAGTGTTCTAGGATTGGCTATGTGGCTTGTTTGGGACAGTAGGATGTAGCAAATAAGACCAAGCTGAAGCTGAAAAACTGCTTGAATGAACAGGCTTGGCCTCTTTCCAGCCTTGTTTCCATTACCGTGCCTGGTCAGAGCCTGCTGGAATATAAGACATGTAGTAAAGTCGGTTTATTCTAGTTGTCCCACCTGAGTCCTGCTTAAGTAAGCCCAATGCCAGTAGAACAAGTGCAACGAGGTCCAGCAGGTGCAACTAGAAAGCAACGTGGACACTTGGGCATTGAAAGCTTATTGTATGCCATGAGGATTTTTATATAAGCCATTAGGGCGACAATAGACACATGGTACAGCTTATTTTCATTCCCCCTCCAACCCTTTCTCTATTGCTCTTTTCCTCAGTCTTCTTTTTCTTCCTTCCTTCAATAATAAATCATAATTTATTTGTCATTTGCTGTGTGCCAGAGTTAGCCAAAGAAATGGAAATGTAAGGATAAGGCCCAACTGCTTTGTCTATCAACATCAATAAGCTATAAAATTAAGTGACTACCTGCAGCCAAGTATAATTTGGTTAATTGTTTAATTTAAAGCCCTTGGAGCATCTAACTGAAGGTAAATAATAGACAGTGCTTAGTCATTACTTTTTTTTGCTAACTCTAGCCTAATGTCTTAAAACCTGGGCATAAAGCCATGTGCTAATCTGTAAGGGTGTTGGTGTCTGCAGCGCCAGGAAAAAAAAAAATCAAATGTAAGACACTTTAATCATAGGAGTTGCCAGAGAGAAAATATATTCTACTGTGGATCTAAGTAAGATGTGATGATGTAATAATCAATATTAAAAGTCATACTTTTAATGGCTTTATAGAAAAATCTAAAACATATTGATTATATTTTAATTTAAAAGTTTTATTATGGAAAATTCTAACTATAAATATAAAAGTAAAGAAAAAATATAACAAGGCAAAATGCCTGTTAACCTAAACTCAACAATTATCAACTCAAGGCCATTTTTGTTTCATCTATACCCACACTCACCTTCCTCGATTTTATTTTGAAGCAAATCTATAATTTTATCTATGTTATTTTATATGTAAATATTCAATACATATATCTATGTAGCAGATAAAGTTTTAAAAAACATTTATATCATTAACACAATACAATTAATAATTTATTTTCAATATTAGCAAACTTAAAAAAGTTCATGTTCAGTTGTCTCATAAAAGTGCTTAAATCAAGAGTCAAACAAATTTATACATTGTAATTGGTAGATATCTTTTAAGCTCTCAATTTTAAAGTAGTAAATTATTTTTCTATTTTTTTCCTTGCAATTTATATTTTGAACCAATAGAATCATTTGTTTGACTTTACAAAGTTCGAATTTTGCTATTTGAATTTCTCTGATTCTGGTATTTTCTGAAACATGAAAATTAAATCTCTGGGCCTGATCATATTTACATTAGATTTTCTTGCAAAAATACTTTAGAGGTAGTTTTGTGCATTTTCTTTTTTTTTTTTTTTAATATATTTTATTGATTTTTCACAGAGAGGAGAAGAGAGGGATAGAGAGTTAGAAACATAGATGAGAGAGAATCATCTATTAGCTGCCTCTTGCACACCCCCTACTGGGGATGTGCCTGCAACCAGGGTACATGCCCTTGACTGGAATCAAACCCGGGACCTTTCAGTCCGCAGGCCTGCCGATGCTTTACCACTGAGCCAAACCGGTCCCGGTAGTTTTGTGCATTTTCATCAGGAAACACTTTTGTTTCTCTTTCCAAATCTCTTAATTATCTAAATCCATTAATTCATTAAGGACTGTAAAATGGTGCTAACCTATATCTCCTTCACTTCTTAGCTAGAACAAAATTATAAGGAGAAACTTCTCAAGACATATTTGGTTAACCTGCGATAGAGTTGGTATAGGAAAAGGTGGATAAGTGTTTAGTTCTTGTTAAATAATAAATTGATGAGTTTGCATCTTCCAAATTACTTTCCTATTTTTTCTTTTCTCCCCTTTCTGTTCTATAATTATAATTATTTTTGAAAGAACTTCAATGACCAGTGGTTGAATCACATTTGGTCAGTAGGAGATGCTTCAAGTTGGCTATTTTCCTTTTAATTACTTCCCCCTTCCCCCGTCTTTGATGACTTCTTTTTCTTTATGGTTGAAAAAATGTTCTAGACTTATTTTGTACATTTTCTTTCCCTGAACTGGAGTAAGATACTTAAAGAACCCTGATTTCTATGCATGGAAAAATTGTATTTTTAGACTACAGTTTGAGTACCAGTGTCATCATGCAACTAGGCTCTTTCTAGTTTCTGGGAATTTTCAGTGGAATAACTTAATAAGTTCACTTATGATCTTGGAATTCAAGTTTAATAGCAACTGAGTTAGAATTGTATATACAGTGTAATCTCATTGATCTTTTATATGTATCTCTTATTGACCATGTTGACAATTTATGTTCCCAAAGACATCAATATACTCATTGTCTCTTTTCTATAATACACATATAATACCATCACTACTACCAGAAAAAGTTTTCACTACTTCCAACAGCACAATCACACTAAAAACTTTGATATTACTTTTTTAATCTTTTTTATACCTAAAAAATATCTAGGAATACACAGTTAAATTTTGTGTTTAGTCATTTGAAATAGTCATTTTTGGTTAGGCCAGCAATCTAATATGTAATGTAAATGTTTAAAATTTAGCTTCACATTTCAAGCTATTTCTGTGTCATTTTAATCTCTCATCATATTTGCTTACAGTATTTTCATTAAAGACAAATTCACAAACAAATTGTTGTAGCCAGTCTTCAAAGTAGCACTCACAGATCTTTGTCTCCTAATATTCATGTCCTTATACATTATTCCTCTCACAAAAGCAGTATGACCAATGATGTACTTTGTAAGTGAAGGTGTGTGATTTCTAAGGATCAGTCATAAGAAACATTGTGGCTTTATTCTTCTTCTTTTCAGTCACTCAGGGGGGAAACCAGCCACCATGTCTAATGTATTTCTCAATATTTTTAAAACATATTTTTTTAATTGATTTCAGAGAAGAAGGGAGAGGGAGAGAGAAATAGAAACATTGATGATTACAGAGAATCATTGATCAGTTGCCTACTGCATACCCCCTATTTGGGATTCAGCCCACAACCCAGGTATATGCCCTGACCAGGAATCAAACCATGACCGCCTGGTTCATAGGTCCATGCTCAATCACGGAGCCACTCCAGCTGGGCTATTGCTCAGTATTTTATTAAAAGGGGCATCATTAGGGGGCCCACATGAGTGCTCAGTGTGCAATTGTGCATGAATCTACTTCCAAATCATGTCTTCTGAAGCCTTTAGATTCCTTCTTCTATATCATATTATAGTGAAGGAAATCTACTTTATTGCCCTGGCAAGTGTGCAAGTGTGGCTCAGTTGATTCGGTATCATCCCTTACATGGAAAGGTTGCCAGTTTAATTCCCTGCCAGGGCACATGCACAGGCTGCTGGCTCCATCACTGGTGGGACATGTGTAGGAGGCAGCTGATCCATGTTCTACTCTCACATCAATGTTTCTCTCTCTCTCTCTCTCTCTCTCTCTCTCTCTCTATCTCTATCTCTCTCTCTCTCTCTCTCTCTCTCTCTCTCTCAATCAATAAAAAATCTTTTAAAAATAAACTTCATTGATAGTATGTATTCTCAAGTCAGTATTTTAGTTTAAAGCAAGCTCCTAGAGCTACTTACACTACTGCAGTTACCTCATTAAATTCAGCCTCTGTGATACATGTATCTATATCAGACATCAGGCATAATAAAAATTACATTCTGTACCCTATGGTTTAATACTCTTAAAATTAATTACCACATATGTTTCCCAAAGTTTCTGGTGATATAAATTGACAACACATTGCAAATAGTCTAAGCTATTCTTCTTTGTTAGATTTCACTCTTGTTTTCCCCAAATCCCATGAGAACTGACACTAAATATAGATTACAGGCAATAATGAATGATTTGGGTGGGTCTTTAGGTGCACAGCTTGTGCTTACCATGCTACTGAATCAGTAAGTTTATAACATTGTGTTCAAGCAAGGCAGAGCTACTTTTCTCAAATATGGAACGACGGCAAGCTTTTGCTGTTAAAGAAGATATAGGAAAACTAGGAGTTTCAGGATACTCAGCATTAATCAAATTCACCCATGTGTTATCTCTCCAAATCTCAGGTCTCAGTTTTTCTCAATCAATGCTCTTCTAGTTGGTGAATCTGTAAGTTCAACTTACATTTTACTTCTTCAGGTTGTACAATTAAATGTTGGGTCTTATCTTTAGCAGGCGTGGCTCTACAGCTATAAGAAATAGTGATTCCATTGTCTGCATAGGAGCTCTCTGGCTCCTTGTGACTTAAATGGGAGTTTAAAGCCCCAATCTTGTCATCTTTTTGTAAAGCTCTTCAATGCAGTAGGAAATAGTCTTCCATCCTTCCAGCTCTTAAAGTGATCATTACCACCACTTTATAGTTGTAAAGTGCAACAACCACTTTATCTGCCGTGGTACTTAACAGGCACTTTGTCACAAGCAGCTGCTTATAACTTAATTTACCATGATGCCTTTAGATGCTATGGGTTGCTAGGATTCTATTTCACACTGGCATGGAATCTAGCCAGCCCTCCAAAGAATTTTCTCAGTTAGGATCTATATAGCAATAGAACAACCAAACTATGTCTTTCAACAGAGGGAATTGAATATATGAATTGATTTCACAGGTGCTGAAAATCTGAATGAGCAAACGGGGAATACTGGAGTCATATGGTAATGACTGTGCAGAAAAGCTACCACAATTTAGACCTGGTAAAACAGAGGGAAGGAGTATGGGCTATCAACACATAGACGCTCAAGTGAAAGTATCACATAGCTGTACTCAGAATTTTCTATCGGAGTCCTGTCCAACACTGGGGCATTGAAGTAGTGCAGTTGGAGGCTAGAAGCAAGGTTCTCTGCTGTGGTGCAATGTCCTGAAAGGGCATTACTATGAGGAACAATATAAAAGCAGGGAAAGAATTAATTCATTCTCCCTTGCTCTGCTTTGAAGTTCTGCTATAGTTGCTCCTACTATTGGCAGGACCTAATAGGATGCCTGTTGGCAAATAGCATGCAAATATTATACCTAGCTCCAGTATCATAGAGCAGAGTATACTAGTAGAGAATATGTTTGAACCTCAGGGTTAATAGACAACTGACCACCACACCTATTATTTGTTTTCTGTTCTCTTAGTAGAGAGGGATATGTTGTCCAGCTTCACATCTCTAGGGTACCCTCCTCTGATGTTAACAGTAGCTGTTCAATAATATAGACATGTGTCCTATGAGATCTGTGTCTTCTGCTTCTCTCACCTTAATGTGGAACTTATTTAACCTTTGCCCCAGCGTCTCCTTCTTGTTCAATTAAGTTTCTCTTCCTGTGGTTCCTTTTCAGGGTGGACTGGGTTCTGAAAAGCAGTTATAGTTGGTTGGTTTTTAGGGTTTACAGCACCCAGAAGGCAATGTTCTGACCACGTATTCTATGTCTCCTTTATTCATCTGTGAGCTGGAGTCTACATAGTCTCTTTAGGTTTCAGTAACAGTACTGCTGGAATTTACATGCAGATCGAAGACCCATTCGTGAATGAGCACTTGTTGACAGTTCACTTCTTGGAGTCTCTGGGCCATTGTAAGTCTCTTTGCCTCTTTCTTTGTCCTCCAGCATGGTTGCTGCTACCTACAGATCTTTCAGCAGTTGCACCGCCTTTAACACTTTAACCACTGACCCTAACTGGCCAGGGCATAAACATTTATTCTTAGAGAGTGATGTGTCATATTAGCTCTGAGGTTTTCCTAGATCATCAGTGTGGGAAAATTCTCTTGTATTTCTGGTTTATTGAATATTTTTAGTTAAGAATGGGTGTGAGCTTTTGTCAAATATATATCACTAGAGGCCAGTTGCATGAAATTTGTGCACGAATACGGTCCCTAGGCCTGGCTGGCAGTTAGGGCTGATTGGGTCCTTCTACCTGCTGGCCAGGGCTTTCCTTTTCTGTGCCTCCCCCTGGTGGTCAGCACACGTCATAGCTAGTGATTGAACTTTTAGTCAGCCAAACTCCCGAGAGGACACTTTGCATATTAGTCTTTTATATATATACTAGAGGCCCAGTACATGAAATTCATGCACTGGGGCAGGATGTCCCTCAGCCTAGCCTGCACCCTCTCCAATCTGGGACCCCTGTGGGATCGGACTTGACCTGGCAGTCAGACATCCCTCTCACAATCTGGGACTGCTTGGCTCCCAACTGCTCACCTGCCTGCCTGCCTGCCTGATTGCTCCTAACCACTTCTGCTTGCCAGCCTGATCAACATTTAACTGCTCCCCTGCTGGCCTGGTCCCACTCCCCACCCCCAACTGCCCACTCTCCCCTATAGGCCCAGTAGCCCCCAATTGTCCTCCCCTGCTGGCCTGATTGCCCACAACTGCCCTCCCCTGCCATCCATCTTGTGGTGGCCATCTGGTGACCACATGGGCATAGCCATCTTGTGGGAGGGTGTGACAGACAAGTTGCATATTACCTCTTTTTTATATAGGATAGATGTGCATATTGAGATGATTATGGGTTTTTTTTTCTATTAATGTGTATTTTGTTGATTACATTTTGTATGTGAAACCAACCTTTCATTCCTGGGTTGAATTTCTGTTGGTAATGGTATATAATCCTTTTTTATATGTTTTTGAACTTGGCTTGTCAATATTTTGTTGAAGTTTCTGTCTATACTGATAAAGAATATCGGTGTGTATCTGGCCTGTAGATTTTTTTGAAGTCTAAAGTTTTTTTGATTATTAATTCATTCTTTTTACTTCAAATAGATTCATATTTTCTATTTTTTTTCTCAAGTCAGTTTCATAGTTTGTGTCTTCTAGGCACATATCGTTTTTATCTATGTTACCTATTTTGGTGGCATACAATTGTTCACTGTATTCCTTATAATTTAGTTCTCTAAGATTGGTTGTGATATGTGATATTTAATTTATGATTTTATTAATTTGAATTTTTTTTCCTTCCCTTTGTTTGTCTAGTTAAAGCTTTCTAATTTATTGAGCTTCCTTATAACAAACATTTGGTCCTGTTAATTTTTCTTTATTATTGTTCTATTCTCTATTTCATTAATTTCCTGTCTATGTTTTATTTATTTGCTTATGGTTATTTTTGTTTGTTTGTTTTTATTAGTCTTACCTTAGTAGTTCTGATTTTATTGGAGAATTAAAAATGACTTTGATGCCACTGCCATTTTGCCTAGGGTCAATATAGAAAATTTTAAAACTAAAAAAAAAAAAGTTTGTTGATATATTTTCTGACAATGTTTTCAGTAATGCAAACTTTTTAATGCATTTTTTTGAGTAAAAAAATATATGATGCTGTTGATCCATAGTTAAAATTATGCAATTTCTTTAGCTGTTACTTATATAATCAATAAACATATTAAAGAAGTCAGATTGATCAGTTAAAAGTTATTTAACTTCCAAATTTCTAGACCTGAGTTAGCTAATAATTAAGCCATATTCTGCATATATATTTATACATATATGTGCATATGTGTATACATATATATTTACATATGTATGTTATTATTATTTTATAAACATTTTATATATATATATATATATATATATATATATATATATATATATGGTGACCAGATTTTAACATTGGTAAAGCGGGATACCATTGACCCATTGACGGGGGAGGGAGGGTTCTTGATTAAAAATTTGGTCTATATGGAGCAATAAAAATTTTCATAGAACACAAAAATAGTATTGTAATATATGTCTTTAAATTTCAATATAAGTACAATTTACAAATATAATAAATTAAAATTATGTATAGTATTATTTTATTCTTTGGCATATTTCTCATTTGAGTGATTTTTTTTAGTAGATTGCTGTCATTGTTTAAAAGGTCATGAAATTTTTCACAAGAATTTGTTAAACTTTATTTATTTCACACATAAAATGGCTTTCAAAGTCTCAACACTTAATTGTAAAGTAAGTCATAAGTGTCACTTTCAAGGCAGGTGCTAGACTTTTTGCGGCCACTATAAAATATAAATAATACGAGTACTGTCTGCTAAATTCAAGAAAATTTATGTATTTATGAAATAAATACATAAATTACTTACCTAAATTATCTGAATAGCTGATTTGTAATGACATCACTTGTTTAACTAGCTTACTAGCACACAGTACAATGTGTATCATTACAAATAATTTTATATTACAAAATGTTTTCGTCGTTGCAAACTTTGATAAGCAGTTCTCCATAATCAGTTCTCAATAATTATTTATTATTAAAGTTAATATTATAAAATTAACAAAAATAATATGAAACTCATATCCTGGCTAAATAGCCACATGGCCACCGAAAATCACACATTCCCTTCCCGTTCTCCCACCGTTCCCTTGTTGTGCATTCTTTCCAAAAATCGGGACTTTTTTAAAACACCGTGGGACGTGGGGCAAATTGTTAAAAATCAGGACTGTCCCACCAAAAGCGGGACCTCTGGTCACCTTACTATATATGCCTATAATTTATATTCACATGCATATATTTTCTATTTTTACATACATGCATGCATATTTATATGTATATACTTCATGTGCATTTACATACATATTAAATACATATATATGTATGTTTACACATTTGTGTGCATATATTACCTACATGCAAAACATCTATATAGTATGTGCACATTTACTGATGTCAGGTCCCTTTCTTCTCCACACTTCCTTTCCTTGATGTTTTATGTACATAAAAATATATTTATATACACATTTTTAAATAATTTACATTATGATACAAATACTATCTTTTTAATGAGACACTTGGCTCATGTGAAGTCTGCACATTTTCCGTATTTAATGGGAACTGAAGAACATGGAGGTGAGCTAACTAGACTTATTTTGTCTGCCTGAAGAAATCTAGGCATTTGCATGGTAATATATATATGAATTAAAAATGTGGTGAAAAATAGAAAACTGACATTATATCAACATATATCTCTGCACAATTAAGTGGCTGGTATGCTTATAACTCTTTCTAGTCACTAAGATTTGATTCTGTGTTCACAGGTTTCCCAATTCTGCTACAGTAAAATGGATACATTACTTTCCAAAGAACAAGTCATTGATATTGACTTGCAAAGCCTTAGGACAGGTATAAATATCCCAGTTGCAATCATGAACAAAATCATGAAGAACTTAGTGATGAGTGACTTCCCCATTCTGGACATTCTGATATGATTGATTATGGAGAGCCATAAATGATGTGAGAGTGATATGGAATAGCCTCAAGGGAGAAAGAAGTGTAAAAAGAGGGTACAACACTCTGTTTGAATGATATTTAGGATTAGGAAGTGATATAGGAGATCCTCCTATTTATATTCACAGGAACCCTGAGCTATTTGCCATCCTTAGGTAATGGCACTGCCTCAGGAGATAGCTGCTTAGTAAGAAGGGTCTTTAAAGTACTTGACTTGACAGGACTTTTCTTTATCTCCTTAAGAACAGTATGTTCACTGGGATTTCTGAGAGTCCTGAGGTCATCTGCATATCACAATGTTGTTATTTCCATCTCTCTCTAAACTATTATCCCATGCTGATCATTTTCAAAAAAGAAAAGCAATACTATATTCTAAATGTCAGTTACGTGAAATTGTAAAAGATTATTTCACACATTTGTTTCGTTGTAGTGTAAATATTTCAGAATTTAACCAAGAGAAAATAAAAATGTATGAGCTCCACTTAGTGCAAACATAGCCCCCTTAATGGACTAATGACTAATTTTGATGTCTGATTATGAAATTCGTTCAGTGTGTGAACTATTGCTATGTTCTTTTCATCTCCACACTCCATGCCACTACAGTACTGCCCATGATTTTCAACCGAGAGGCCTGGGACTTTGTTTCTGATAGTTTGCTTCCGCTTTCCTCTCCTCTTGGAGGGTTTGCCTGTCTGTCACATTTAGTAGACACTGAGGGACTCTTGTCCAATGTTAGCTGCAAGGAAACTCTCTTTGCTCCTTCTTGAGATTCAAACTAAAATTGTTAAAATGACTTTGTCCACCTGTTCAGAACTCCCTTTGAATTCTGAGCATAATGAAAACTGTCAGAAGATATCTTAGCCTTAAACTACTCCTCCTATCACCCATTTCCTCTCTTTTATTCTTCACTTGTGTTCCTGAAATCCAACTCCTTCAAGTATACACATGATCCTCCTTGAATTTCCTGTTGTATTTTCTAGGTTTGCTTCAGCTATTAAGTGAAGTATCAGGACCTTAAAAATCAAATATTTTCCTTTCTTGATACACACACACACACACACACACACACACACACACACACACACTGAGTGGCCAGATTATTATGATCTCTGAACACATAACTATATATATATATTAGAGGTCCGGTGCATGATGGGATCCAGCCAGCCTGGCCAGGGGGAAGGGACATGGGCGGTTGGCCAGCCTGCCTGCTGGTCAAACTCCTGGTCAAGGGGACAATTCGCATATTAGCCTTTTATTATATAGGATATACACTGGCCAGATTATTATGCATTCAGAGATTATAATAATATGGCCACTCAGTATGTGTTTGTGTATATATATATATATATATATATATATATATATATATATATATATAGAGAGAGAGAGAGAGAGAGAGAGAGAGATGGGATGACTTCATCTTTTATCTGGATTAGACCAAATTAAAATAAAATGAAAATATAACTGCTTAGAAGTGGTTTTAAATGTAAGGAAAACAAAAATAATTTAACTGCATACCACTGTGCCATGCACTTTCACACATGTTTAAGTACGACATTTACTTTTGTGGGTTGGCTGTCTTGTCCATTAAAAAGTGGGAAGACATGCCGAAACCAGTTTGGCTCGGTGGATAGAGCGTCAGCTTGGGGACTGAAGGGTCCCAGGTTTGATTCCGGTCAAGGGCATGTACATTGGTTGCGGGCACATCCCCGGTAGGGGGTGTGCAGGAGGCAGCTGTTCGATGTTTCTCTCTTATCAATGTTTCTAGCTCTCTATCTCTCTCCCTTCTTCTCTATAAAGAAGAAGAAGAAGAAGAAGAAGAAGAAGAAGAAGAAGAAGAAGAAGAAGAAGAAGAAGAAGAAGAAGAAAGACAGCAAACCAGACCAGAAGCTCTGGATGTTATTGGACTATCCATTGATTTCTATTTTTCATGAAGTAATTGAAGAAGAGTTTATGGAATAAGATGTTGAGTAAACCTAGTAACAGTTTGTGACTTCAAGAAGTTTAGAATTAACTGCAGGACAGACCTGTTCTGAGTAATCTCATAATTCAGTCAGTAAGATAAAAATTTATAGAGAATAAAATTCAAATTTTCAGAGCAGATAATTTTTATTCCTGCCACTATGTACAGTCATACTAACTCAAGATGCTATTTAAAAAGGTATTCTTTTCTTTCTTTTTAATTTGATGTTTTCTTCTTCATGAGCTTGGATTTATGATTTCTGGCAGTGTGTGTGTGTATGTGTGTGTGTGTGTGTATGTGTGTCTGTGACTTTGGACTAATGTTTTATTTTTCTTTCTTTTAGTTATACCAGGAGTAAAATGAGGATGGAAGTATCATGCTAAGATTAGTGAGGACCTTCACTAGATAAAGCCTCTCAAGTTTCTGTAGCTCCTGCCATTTGATGCAAGCACAATTGTAAATTACTAAAGTTGCAAAAATCAAGATTTTTCTTAATTTATATTATAAAACTTCATGCATGTTGGTATTTTGTGTTCCTGCAAAATACCATAGGACTCTAAACTATACTCAGGGTCAAATCTAAGACAAAGCAATTATTATACATCATGGGCAAGAGTTTTATGATGAATAAAATGTGGATATAAAATAAAGTTATTCAGATTTTAAATGTGTTTGATGATATAAAAGAATAAAGGCATTTGGTAAAAGTAAAGAAGATATCCCACTGCTTTAATATATAGACAGCCATTAAGTCTCTATAGCCTTCTTTCTTAAATGTTTCACATTCAAAATCTTACAACCCAATTTAATTGGAGGAACATTTTAACCACAATTTTCTCAAGAGAGTTATTTTCCTTTAAATTGTAGCTTTTACCCTTCATTGGATCATTGATTCTATTCAGTATCTATTAAAAGTGGTGACTTGTCTGACCAGAAAAAAGTACAATGTCAATCCAGGGTCTCCACCGAAAGCAACTCCGGTTGGCTCAGGCAGAAACATGACTTACTAAAGGATTGTAAGTAGCTCACAGAATGTTTGGCTGGGACAGAGAATTAGGTTTGCAAGCCATGTAGTTCAGAACAGAGCACAAACATATCACAGAATGCTGTTGCCCATCAGGTTTGGTATTAATAATGCTGGATGCTACTGCAGGAAAATTGACTTTTACTGCTTTTGGAAATTATTGTAGTTCCTGTTGATAATACCTTTGCCACAAAGTTTTGAGGCCTCATGGGGAAGAGCATCATGGGTAAGTGCATTGTCCGAGTCAAATAGGCTGAGTCTATCAGTGCCTAGATCGCAAGACAAAAGTATAGAAGCATAGTCCTGCCCTAGCTGGTTTGGCTCCTTGGATAGAGTATTGCCCTGCAGAGCGAAGGTCCCGGGTTGGATTCCAGTCAAGGGCACATGCCAGGGTTGTGGGCTTGGTCCCCAGTAATAGGGGTGCAGGAGGCAGTTGTTCAATGATTCTCTCTCTCATCATTGATATTTCTATCTCTCGCGCCTCTCCCTTCTTCTCTGAAATCAATTGCTGCAAAACAATCACTGATTGGCTGGCTTAAATGACAGAAATTTATTTCTAATATTCTGGAGTCTGGATGTCCTAGATCATGCTCCATCAGAGTGCAGTTTTCAAACTTTATTACCTCTTTCTAGGCCCTGTCCCAAATATAGTCACACTGGGGTTAGGGCTTCAACATATGAGTTTTGAGAGGACACAAATCTACAGCAAACATTTAGTATATTTTATGCAATATTATTGATATTTTATAATGTTAGGAAATTTTTTGGCTAAGCATTTTTAACCCAATCACATGTCATTGTGAGGAATATTAGAGCAATATATATATATAATGTGACCAGATATGTAAAACATTTTTGATATTAAGCAGTTTTTTCCAATTACAGTTGACATAGAATACTATATTAGCTTCAGGTGTACAGCCCAGTGACTAGGCATAATATAACTTATTTATACAACCCTGATAAATCTAGTACCCATTTGACACCATGCTCAGTTATTATAATATTAGTGACTATATTCCATGTGCTGTACTTTACATTCTTGTGACTATTCTGTAACTATCAATTTGTACTTCTGCATCCTTTCACTTTTTTCACCCATCCTCACAACCCCACCAATCTATCATCAGATTGTTCTCTATATTTATGAATCTTCTGTTTCTGTTCTGCTTGTTTATTTTTATTTTTTGTTTAGTTTCCACATATAAGTGAAATCACATGGCATTTGTCTTCCTCTGTCTGACTTATTTCACTCAGGACAAAACTCTCTAGGTCCACCCATGTTGTTGCAGATGACAATATTTCATTCTTTCTTATAGGAGAATTGTGTTTCATTGTATATAAGCACCACTTCTTTATCCATTCATCTACTGATAGACAGTTAGCTTATGACCATATTTTGGCTAGTGTAAATAATGCTGCAATGAACATATGGATATATATGTCTCTTTTGTTGTTTGTTTTTGTTAATCCTCACCTTAAGATATTTTTCCATTGCTTTTCAGAAAATGGAGGGAATAAAGGAGGGTGGGAAGAGAGAGAAACATGGATGTGAGAGAAATACATCCACTGGTTGCCTCCAAAACATGCCCCAACTGGGAGTGGGTAGTGAACCCACAACCCAGGTACATACGTTTGACTGGAAATGAAACTTGCAACTCTTCCATGTGCAGTTGGTGCTCTAACCACTGAGAACACAGGCCAGGGCATGTCTTATCCATGCAATAGCTTTGAGCTTCTTCAGATAAATACCTAGGAGAGGAATTTCTGGATCCTTCTTTGTTTCTCATTATATAGCCAAAGTCTACTTTGTCTGGTATACGTAATGTTACCCCAGCTTTTTTTATTGTTTCCATTTTAATTAAATATGTTTTCCTACCCCTTTACTTTCAGTCTTGGTGTGTTCTTCAATCTAAAGTGAGTCTCTTGTTAACAGCATATCTAAGGGTCTTGTTAATGTTCATTCAGCCACCATATGTCTTTGGATTGGAGCATTTAATCTATTTGCATTTAAAGTAATTAATAGATTTGTATTTATTTGTAATTTATTATTCATTTTCCTATTATTCATATTTTGTCTTCTCCTTAAAGAAGATCTTTTAGTCTTTTTTTTCATACTGGTTTGGTGGTGATGAACTCCTTTAGCTTTTTCTTGTTGGAGAAGCTCTTTATCTGTCTTTTGATTCTAAACGATAGCTTTACTGACTAGACCATAAATTTAAAGGGCCTCGGATGTAGATTCTTAAGGCATTTTAAAATTCAGATTTTGCATTAATATAGAAAAAAGGCATAATTCAATATTAAAAAGCAACCAACAAAATATGCAAACAAAAAACCATGCCATATTCATCAGAGGTTGCAAACTAGAGCATTGATTTTAATAATGTCAATCTTAGAGTATAAATTTGTCATCTTCTATAAAGTAATTTTCTATTTTAAATTATAATGAATCCATAGCATTTATCCTCCCCTATCTAGTTTAGAATATACAGTTTGAAGCAAGTTTCATTTGTCTGATAATATTTTAAGTAATACATATTATTTAGGTAACCTCAAAGGTCCCTAAGTGTTTCTTATTTGCCTGTGGCTAGGGCCACAGGGATTTGTTGACTTGACTAAATCTAGTTCCTTCCTTAAAGTGACACTTTTCCCTAGTTAGAGTAAAAAGCCCCACTATAAAATCTGATTTCACTAAGCGATTTATTTGCTTACTTTATGGACATGTCTATAATGAAACATTTTTGAACTAGTGCAGGTTTTGTTTATGATATATGATGAGCATAATTAAATTGGTAAAGAGACAGACAAACCAAGTTTTCTAAGAGACCATAAATATGTTGACTAAATGAACATTTTACACTTGAAAACAATGCATTTATAGTTTTGTAAAATAAGAAATATCTTTAGTGGTCATTTTAAATCATATTTACTTGTATTTATTTTTTTGGATGAAGGTGTTTGGAATAATAAAGTGAACTCATATATTTTGTTCCTACTCTGTTTACCTTCATTATTTTACCTTAAAAATCCAAATTAATGGTTTATTTGGCTTGTTGTTTAGACAACTAAGTAATAATCTTTTCATATAGTAGCATTTATTAATTTTCAATAAAAAGAAAACTTTTAATAAAACATGAACCTAACAATATCCTGGATCAGGCTTTGGGTTCTATTACTAAGGTATACAACAAATTGGAAGATAAACTTAAACAAATAATAGTTGAATTTTAAATACGTTTTATCTTTATTAAAGTGTATACTAACAGTATTTTAATTTATTAGATTATTTTAACTTATTAAAAACTGTACTTGGTAGAATTAACACAGAAGGATAAAAAAGTTTAATTTTGTTGTGTTTCAGTAATTTAGGAAATTTTTTAGATATTCATCCTAGTAGTGTGATTAAGATTATACAACAAACATCTAAAAGTGAATGTTTGTGTTGTCTTTTCTTCATCATTCTAATATACATTTTTTGTTGAGCTATTTATAGACATAATAAATAATACCCAAAGGATATCTGCGCCTAATCTCTGGAAGTTATGGATATATTACATTTCATGACAAAGAGAAGTTAAAATAGCAGGTGGAATTAATGTTGTCAATCAGCTCAATTTCCCTGGATTATTTGACTAATCACATAAGCAATGTAATTTCAAAACTTTTTAAATATGGAGGGACCTAAAAAAGGTTGACCCACCCTACTGGCTTTGAAAGTGGAGGAAGGAGACAAAGAATGGTGGTGGCCTCTAGAAGCCAGAGGAAAAAATAGGAAACGGATTCTTTGTGGAACCACTGTGCCTACAGGCAGCCCTCGGGTTATAGCCACCTAGTCCTCTCATGACATTATAACTTATTTCTTTAATCTTTCCAGGCTATCACAACATTGTTGTTTGTAATGTAACCTAATCCAAATCACAGGAGAGATTATTCCCTCACACCTCTACATCCTGCTACACTTAAGAGGAATGCATATAGTGGTTGAATATACCAGGATACAGAAATCTTGAAATTCTGTCTACCACAACACTCTAGGTCTCTCTTCTTCTCACACACACACACACACACACACACACACACACAGTATTTTGCAATTTAGCCATATCAACATCATATAATATATATATATATATATATATGTATATATATATATATATTGATATATATTAATATATATTGATATATATATTAACATTTCACTCATAATAATTCTCTGTTTTAATGACAAGATCCTATCTGAGTCATAAACACCATGAAAGACCCTGTCCAGGTGGCTCACTTGGGTGGCCAGTCCTATTGTGCACCAACAGGTTGCAAGTTTGGTTCTCGATCAGGGCACTTCACAGGTTTTGGGTTCGATCACCAGTTGGGGAGCCTGTGGAAGGCAAGCGATCAATGTTTCCTCCCTCTCTCTCTCTCTCTCTCTCTCTCTCTCTCTCTCTCCCTTCCTCTTTCTAAATATATCCTCAGGTGAGGGGAAAACAAACAAACAAAAATCACCTGGAAAAAGGAAAAGAGGATTAATTTCTCTGTCCAGCCTTTCACTTAGGACATTCAATTGCATACCCACTATAACTAAACCCCACAATTACTGACAGTAACATTTCAGATAATCTCTTTTAATATTTATTTACATTAAACTTTTAATTTATGAGGGTTAAATAAAAATTAATGCATAGCTCTGCATTTATGGTGACAGAAAATTTTTCACTAATCTAGCACTTTATACTCTCAATGAGTCAAGTGATTAATTAAATCCTAACTCTCCTATGAAAAATGATTGGGCATTTTTATAAATAAGAAATATTACAGCTAAGAACTTAAATCAAGTCATTCTGATTGTCCAGTAATGCATGCTTCTCAAATTAAAAATGTCTAATACACAAAAATATTGAAACATTTTCACTGAAAGATAACAATTGGTGCTGTAAAATATATTTCTACAGTAAATTTCTAAAAAATTATGATACTTTTATATGTAAAGAGGAGTTATAGATTATAGACTATGATGTAACATATCATGTGTATGTACATGTATGTATCAATTTTTAAGTGCAGTTACAGATATGAATGTGAACCTATGAAGCATTAGTTCTGAGCACGTGTGATAGACATTTCTCGTCTGTGGGTAACCCAAACTTTCCTGACCCAACTATATTAACTACAGACTAAAAATGAGCCTCTTTAACAAACTGTGAATGATTCATTTTTTGTTAAGGAAACTTAACATTTCCTAAAAATATAATAGTAAAAAGTGATATGTTTAATGTATCAGGTTGATATTTTAAGAAATAAACTGCTACTTAAAGACATCTTACAATTTTTCTAGGACTGCAATAGCTCTGTAGTGAAAAACAATCTCATCTTTCAGAAATAAACATATATTTAGCTAATTAGAGTCATTTTGTTATAATCTGGGACCCAAACAACCATGCACTACAAATCCAATTTGGTCACAATATAAATAGAATATCAATTTTATAAAAATCAAAAAGAAAAAATATGAAAAAGAAAAGTCACTAGAAATCACATTACTACCTCCCCACATACTGCTGTGAATAAGGACGGATTTCCTTTTGGTTTTTATTCTTTCTTCCTGCTGCAGCTGCCATGGGGATCAAGTATGTCTTGTGGGATACAATCACAAAGCATATTTATTCTCCTCCTGCCTTTTTTATTTATTCTGTTGACTAATTCTTCTCCTAGACCTCGCTCTTTTCCTGAATGGAATTTAGGGCAAGTCCCCAGGCTTATCTAGTCACTTTCAGATAATGAAATCTCCTCCGAGCAGTAATTAATATTTTTAGTGCACTGTAATATTCAACATTTCAACTTCATTCAAAACATTTTCCTAGACCTTGCCTGCTTGTAGGTTGGGCAGTGACAGGAGAGAAAGTACTCTCTTCTCTGTTCCTGACTGAGGTCTCTGCCCCTCCTTCTCCATCTTGTCAATCACAGTGTATGACCTCTGCAGGGGGAGGGAGGGTGAAGGAAGAGAGGAAGGGAGTCAGACACTCTTTATTTTTAAATTTTATTTATTTATTTGTTTGTTTGTTTGTTTGTTTATTTATTTATTTATTTATATATTTATTTATTTATTTTTATTGAAGGGAAAGGAGAGATAGAAACATCAAAGATAAGAATCATTGGTTGGCTGCCTCCTGTAGGCCCCCCACTGGGGATCAAGCCTGCAATCCAGGCATATGCCCTTGACTAGAATCGAACCCCAGATCCTTCAGTCTACAGGCCCAAGCTCTATCCACTGAGCCAAACCAGCCAGGGCAACTCTTGACTGACACTGTTCAGAGTTGGAATGTGCTCTTTGGGCATGGAGATAGTTAAAACTAACTTTTTTTTCACGTGATATTTTTTGGGTCCTTTGGAGGTGGCTGTGCATGGCCGCTTTGCCTTGTTGGAATTTTCAACTGCAGTTTGCTGGACCAGTCCATGGTTCATTTACCTTGGTTTCTTCTTCTGCCTGGTGCTCAGTATTCCACTATTACATAATTTTTCTCTCCCTCTTGGGGATCTCATTGGCCCTCTGGGTGGCGATACTAAGCAAAATCAGGACATACCCACCAAGCCGTCTCTCACAAGAGGCCTGTATTTGGTTCCCTGTCAGGGCAGTTTTGAGGAGACAGGCAGATCCCAATGCAGAAGTACTTCTTCCCTCAAGATTAATCCATCAGAGAATTTCCTACCCTTAGATTTCTCAAACCCATCCTGACATCTGTCCGCCAAACATTTGTACTGACTGCCAGTGACAAATATTAAGTTCTTTGAGTAGTTTCATTATTGCCCTCTCTATATTTGAGGTGAAGAAAGAATTTCATTAATTCTTCTTCCTGGCAGAGAAAGGTGGATGAACTCCATGTACACCAGAACACCAAAGATTCTAGCCAACTCTGCTAATCTATTATACTTCCCCTTTTGATGTATTTGAGAAGGTTGAAAACAAATGTTTCCCACAGCCTCCTTTTGCAAGTTCTAAAATATACTCTCACACTTCATTTTAGAATATAACATCTATTTTCTTCATCCTCAGCAGAAGCTAAAAAAATACTTGGTTCTAACATTGTATTACATTAGCTTTTAAAAATGAATAAACACTGTGCATATTAATGAATGTATAGTTTTCTTAGCAGTCTTGTGATTCAATTATATATCCTCTTAGTTAATTTTTAAATTCTAAACACTTGACATCTTACTACATATTATTTGAAATCATAATTTTATAATGACTATACAATAAAAAAATAAATGCACTGTCAATTATTTAACCATTTTCCATTGTCAGGCATTTGCATAAAAACTGATTTTTAGGTATCCTATATAATAAAGATGTAATATGCAAATTAACCCTCAAATGCTTTAACACTGTCACAAGATGGCGGTGCACACAATGGGGGTAGAGCCCGCTGCTCCATGTGCCTGCTGCCACAGTTCCTACTGCCTTGTGGGTGGGGTTGGGTGGGAGGCCCGATAGCCACTCCACGTGCCTGCTGCCTAAGTTCCCTCAGCCCTACAAGGGGAGGGTCCCCACTGCTGCTCTGTGTGGCTTCTGCTGGAGTTCCCACAGCCCTGCCAAGGGGTGAGTCCCAGCTGCTGCTCTACACAGCTTCCACTGGGGTGACCATGCAGCAGGAAAGGGCAGTTGGGAGCTATTAGGCCTATAGGGGAGGGAAGTTTGGAGTGATCGGGCCAGCAGAGGGGTGATCAGGCAGGCAGGCAGGTGAGTGGGTAGAAGCCAGCAGTCCTGGATTGTGAGAGGGATGTCTGATCCCTGCAGTCAGACATCCCCCGAGGGGTCCCAGATTGGAGAGGGTGAAGGCTGGGCTGAAGGACAACCCCTCCCCCAGTGCACAAATTTCATGTACCAGGCCTCTAGATACCTAGTTAAGATATAATAAGCATCTTTTCACCTATTTTTATTTCTAAAAAGATAATTTATATTCTCACCAGTATTGTTGAAACAAATCCACTTTAGATAATCATTACCACATTTTTTTTCAATTTTATAGAAAATATACTATTTTATTGATTTGTCCATTTGTATTCGTTTGTTTAAGTGACATTGAAATATTTTTGCATAAATATTGGTATTTTGTCCTATCTGAAATGCTCAATCTATTACTAGGTTTATTTTTTTTTTATTACTTTTCTATATATATTTACTTTTAACATATCATTCTTAGAAATTCTGCTTGTAATCCTTTTCCTTTCTTGCCTATTTATCTTTCACTTCTTTTGGTTTGAGGAAACTTCCTGCAGCCAGGGGACAATGGGCAGCTGTAGCTCGTCCCAGGCTAACCCCCTGAACCTATCTCCAAGACCCCCTATCCTCTGACTCCCAGTGAGCTAAGGCAGCTCAGACTAGGCTTTTCTGTTGCTTTTATTTATTTATTTATTTATTTATTTATTTATTTATTTATTTATTTATTTATTTTCTTTTCATATTTCAGGGGAGGGCGCGAACGCAGTCCCCCACTACCACAAATTATGCAGTTGAGTTTCCCACATTTGGGGAAATCGCAAGGGTCAGCACATCCGGAGTGTAAGGGATAAACCTTGCCCTGGGAAAACCACCTTCGTGATCATGTTATCTCTCCTGCCAGGTGCCCTTCCTTCTTTTACTCTCCTACTTTTTTTTTTTCCTCATGCTGTCCATAAATTCTTGCTTGCATTAAAAAAAAAAAAAAAAAAAAAACCCTGAAAAAATAGTTAATAGACATCAACCTCAGTGTGAATCAGTTCTCAACAAAATCTGATAAGGGCCCTTAAAGGTTAGGGGATACCTGCAGGGCCCAGGGAGGAGAGGAGGAAGGAAATGGCATGGGTGTGTGCCCTGGAAGGAGAGTGCACCAGGACCTTAATCTTCAGAGGTTTTAAAGGTTGGGCCTTTAGAGGAGGTCGTAGGGGCAGATCAATAGAATATTCATTAGCTTTATGCTCATGTACCAACATGAGATTTATTCTCTCTGTTTGTCTGTACTTGGGTGTGGTTAGCAAATGGCACTAATTGGATTTCTGTAACCTGTCTCCCTGAGTAGTGGGTTTTAAACTATTTACCCTCTGGTGGGAAGGAGAAGTGCAAACCATTTACTCATTTTAAAAATATATGTTTATTTATTTAAGAGAGGAAGGGAGAGGGAAAGATAGAAACATCAATGATGAGAGAGAATCAATGATCAGCTTCTTCCTACATAGCCCCTACAAGGGACTGAGTTTACAACCAGGGCATGTGCCTTGGCCAGGAATGGAACCATGACTTCCTGGTTCATAGGTCAATGCTCAACTACTGAGCCACACCAGGTAGGCCAACCATTTACTCTAAAAGTATAATTGGTTTAGGGAAGAAAAGATTTACTAGGTGGCTGCAAACTGCTGTTTAATGATCTGTTTTAGTTTCCCTATTCTTCTTGTTCTGGACTTTTCCTAGCTTTACTTTTCTCTAATCTTCTCCACTCAGAGATTTCCACCCACAAAGTCTTTTAGGATTGATGAGAGAGGATGGTCTGCCTTCTGTAAATGCTTGCTGTTGTAGATAATGTCGGAGGGCATTTCTCACTTGCTAGCTTCCCCAGCCTCTGGTCTGGAATATAAGGAAAAGCGAAAAGCTAACCTATTCCTCAAAAAATTAAGATCTGTCTTCTTCCTTCCATCTTTCAAACTCTTTTTATGTTATTTGCTCTGCTATGTATATGGTTTTTCTTATACTTAATAGAAGAAATAGTTGTGAAAGGAGTATATTCCATTTTGTCTAGAACTGGGACTCATGTTGCTCAAACCCAATTTCCCCTCAATGATATTATCAGTGCCTCTCATGACTGATTTTAAAACAATTCACAAATATATGAATATTCACAAGTGTTGTATTTCCACTTTGTATACGTGTTTATTTTTTAAAAATCTAACAGCTAATCAAGTTAAAGAATCCTAGTTGATATATAGATAATTATATTTTACAGTAAAACTCTGCTTTATCAATTTGGTAACTGTCTTCACAGTTAAGGAGTGATTTTCATTTAGGAAACTTTTCCCACTGATATTTAAAGTCTTAATACTAAAAATAAGACTCCAAAGTTGAAATTAATCCATTACAATATTTATTCTTTCAAATTCTTTAACAATTTGAAAGAAATTACAAGGATTAATCGTGGCTTATTCTGCTAAGAGGATCTAATTATGTTTAATCATGTTCTACTAGAGTTAATATTGCATTTTGAATAAATGGACTTATTTATCAGAAGAGTTTATACCTGAGACTACAAGCATTTTCACATTGATTTTTTTGTAAAAATGTTTATACTTCAAGAGTATGTTCTTGAAGCACATAATTTTATAACAATTTTTATATCTTTAAAAAATGCGCATAAAGTTATAAAAGGGGCAATATAATCTCTATAATTTAAAACTTAAACTAAACATTATTATGCAGACTTTTGAGATTTTAACATATTAGCAGTTGCCTCCCTTTTAAATTTATAGTATTATTTAACATATGTACTGTTACATTGTTGAAAAACTATTTTAGGCTTTCATGTAATATGGGATTAATGTCAAAAGATATTTAATTAAATATATTTTTAAAAATTTTAAATATATTTTATTGATTTTTTACAGAGAGGAAGAGAGAAGGATAGAGAGTTAGAAACATCGATGAAAGAGAATCATCGATCAGCTGCCTCTTGCACACCCCCCACTGGGGATGTGCCAGCAACCAAGGTACATGCCCTTGACAGGAATCGAACCCGGGACCCTTCAGTCCGCAGGTCAACGCTCTATCCACTGAGCCAAACCAGTTTCGGCTAATTAAATATTTTATAATAATGTTAAGTCCTAGAAGAAATATGTTGGTTATTTTGTTTGCCAGACAACTTGAGAAAAATTTATGTATTATGTATTTTGCAGATCATCTCAAAATTAGAATTTATGTGATCAGTAAAGCACATTTCTGTTACATAAGAATATTTATTGGCTATTGATTTTTATGTTTTATTAATAGTATCTGATGTAATACTCCAAATGCATATATTTGAATTAATATGTTAGGTAAAATGAGTAATATTTATAAAACGTGCAACAAAAATTACAGGTGTGGTGCTTTTTCATACTTTAATATTGGGGTTTGTGGCATTTAGGCTAAAACAGGTATTATAGCACTGTGGCAAGCTGTTCTGAACTCAGCTCCATGAATGCCTTACTGCTCCTTCAAGCTATATGAGAAGGACACTAGTATGTGACCACATCTTTCAAAGATATTGGTAAAGATTGCCTAGAAAGCATTATCAATACCTAGGAAATGGCTATTTAAAAAAAAACAAAAAACTTTATTGTTAAGAATTTTGCAGATGTCCTATGTTTTATGTTTTCCCCCCACTTCCTGTTTCCACTCCATTCCTGCCCCAACCCAGGCCTTCACCATCCTATTGTCTGTGTCCATAGGTAATGCATATATGCATATAAATTCTTTGGTTAATCTCTTCCTGCGTCTCTTCAATCTGAGATTCATTAGTCTGTTCCATGTTTCCATGTTTTTGGTTCTATTTTTTTAAATTAAATTTTATTGTTTAAAATATTACAAATAATAGTATATATATTTCCTTTCCCCCATTGACCTCCACTTGCTTCCCCTACCCACCGCATATGCCTTCACTCCCCCATCCCCCAATGTCTTGTGTCCATTGGTTATGCTTATATGCATGGATACAGGCCATTCTGTTGATCTCTTATTCACCCCAACCCTCCCCTGCCTTTCTGCTGTAGTTGACAGTCTGTTTGATGCTTCTTTGCCTCTGTATCTATTTTTGTTCATCAGTTTATAATGTTCTCTATATTCCACAAATGAGTGAGGTCATGTGGTATTTATCTTTCACTGATTGGCTTATTTCACTTAGCATAATTCTCTCCAGTTCCATCCATGCTGTCCCAAGTGGTAAGAATTCCTTCCTTTTTTATAGCAGCATAGTATTCCATAGTGTAGATGTACCATAGTTTTCTAATCCACTCATCTGATGATGGGCATTTAGGCTGTTTCCAAATCTAAGCTATGATAAATTATGCTGCTATGAACATAGGGATGCATACTAGTATATCCTTTCTGATTGGTGTTTCTGTTTTCTTGGGATATATTCCTAGATGTGGGATCACTGGGTCAAATGGAAGTTCCATTTTTAATTTTTTGAGGAAATGCTATACTGTTCTCCACAGTGGCTGCACCCACCAGTCTGCATTCCCACCAGCAGTAAAGGAGGGTTCCTTCTTCTCCGCATCTTCTATAGCACCTGTCCTTTGTTGATGTGTTGATGATAGCCATTTTGACAGGTGTGAGATGGTATCTTATTGTTGTTTTGATTTGTATATCTCGGATGATTAGTGACTTTGAGCATGTTTTCATATATCTCTTGGCTTTCAGTATGTCCTCTTTTGAAATTGTCTTTTTAGATCCTTTGCCCATTTCTTTGATTAGATTGTTTATCTTTCTTTTGTTAAGTTGTATGAGTTCCCTATACATTTCAGAGATTAAACTCTTATGAGAGATAACATTGGCAAATATGTTTTACATGCAGTAGGCTTTCTTGTTTTATTGTTGGGTGTTTTTTTTGTTGTTGTTTTTTTTGTTGTTTTTTTCTGTGCAGAAGCTCTTTATTTTGATGTAGTCCCATTTGTTTATTTTCTCTTTAGTTTCCATTACCCTAGGAGCCGTATCAGTAAAGATATTGCTATGACATATGTCTGCTATTTTGTTGGTTTCTATGGCTTCTTCTAAGATTTTTATGTTTTCCCATCTTACATTTAAGTCCTTTATTTATTTTGAGTTTATTTTTGTGTATGGTGTAAATTGCTGGTCCAGTTTCTTTTCTTTTTTTTTTCTTTTTTTTTTTTGCATGTATCTGTCCAAATTACCCAACATCATTTATTGAAGTGACTGTTTTGACTACATTTGTCAATTACTAATTGAACATAATCCTAGTCATAAGCAGTTCTTCCCTTCAAGATGTTGTGGTTTCTTTGCTAGTGGTGGTCACCCCAGAGAGTTTGCGGTGGCAGTGGGATTTTACAGTCTAAGACTGCCTGGTCCACTGGAAGCCCCCTGAAAGATTTACAGGATCTAACTGTCCCTAGCTTACTCACACACACACACACACACACACACACACACACACACACCACACATGTCCATATACTCCTATATTGCTCCCTCACTCTCTCACACACTCTTCCTCTCTGCCTTCTTGCTGGTCACCATCTTGAAGATCCTGGTTCTATTTTATTCATCAGTTCATTTCATTCATTAGAGTTCTTATTCATTTATTTTTATTTTTAGAATCAATTGTTGATAGATATGTATTTATTGCCATTTTATTGTTCATATTTTTATCTCTTCTTCTTCTTCTTCTTCTTCTTCTTCTTCTTCTTCTTCTTCTTCTTCTATTTTCTTCTTCTTCTCCCTCTTAAATAAATGATACTAGTAGCTGCTTATTTGAGTGATTTTAGGAAAGTCTGAAGCTTGAGCCAGGACAGGTCATTCATATGGAAAAGCTTCAGTTAACAGCTTGAATGGGACTGCAAATTGGATGGGGTGGGGTCTCTGGGAATCACAAGGGCAGAGAAAACAGTGTCATCCAGGCTGACAGAAACTCAAATATGGCTGCCAATAAACTCTTTGATAAGGGAAGTCCCAATACAGGAACAGTGAACCTAGTGAGCACCCCTATCTGGGAGAAATCCACCCCAGAGTTCCTGCCCTAATGCCAGAAAATCCATTTCCTTCTCATATATCCCTGGGTCCCCCAAAGCCACCACCTCAGCACCAAAGCTCAGAGGGAGTGGGACCATGTAAGTTCCTGTGCCAGACCTTTAAGAACTGCCTGGGTCTCCAGTAGCTGCAGGGTCACTCAGCCACAATCCCTGCTAGTTTTTACAGCCTCAATTTACAGAGACTTCTCTTCCCACCTCTGGAACCTTGAGCAGAGGGCCCGGTGTTGGGCTGGGACCCCTTGCTCCTCACAGTAGTCCTCCATGGCCAAGATATCCCCCTCTGACTAAAAACACACCACACATGGGTGTTGGACCAGCCCATTCCATGCCTCTGCCCCTCTTACCAATCTCAATGTGCTTTCTTCTTTTACTTCTCTAGTTGTAGAACTTCCATTAAGCCAGATTTCAGACAGTTCTGAATGATGGTTGTTTTGTATTTTAATTGTAATTTTGATGCAGTTGTGGGAGGCAGTGAGTACTGGAGTTTCCTTTAGCCTCAGTCCTGATTCTTAGAAATAGCTTTTTTGAAATCTGTTCTCAAATAATGTTGTCTCTTAGAAGAAAAGGAAATATATATTCTGATATCCCAAATACTCTTCAATGATCAAGTCACCATGTGTAGAAGCAGTGTTGTTACAATTCTATGTCCTTAGCAATAATGAGGTTGGAGATATAGAAAAACCATCTCTAGAGATATTATGTAGGGTATTTCAGTATGTAAATGATATAAAACTCCCTATCTTCTCAACAACAGACTTCATTTGCATATTTTCCCTCATGACTCCTATGTTTGGAGATATTTTCTCTACCAAATCACCAGATTAATTTGCAGTCATTTATTTATTAAATAAATAATGTTGATTGGCTGCTATAAATCAAGCATGGTTTTGTATCTTGTAGACATAATTCATGTCCTGTAGCTTGAAATATTTATCTATTTCATAGTAATCAAATACATAAGCAAATTGCTGATAGATTCTGATACTTAGGTAAAAAGCAAAGCTATTATACTCGCTTGACATAACGCCAGACAAAGTAAAATAGCTTGGTACTTTACTTTTCTTCTTTAGCTTATATATCATGTTTCTAAATTTAGAAAATAGAACAACAGCCTTTTTTTTTACTAACTGCAGGCACCTAAGGGCTCAGAATTCCTCTGGGAGCAATTGTCTTATAGCTTGAAACTGCTGGTTTAAACACTAAGATCAAATAACAGAAGTTTATCTTTACTAAATTCTCTATTTGGTTTATTATATAGTTTCTTTATTTTGCTGAGCACTATTAGGAATGAAATTATCTACATCTCTAAAAATTTCTCATATCTCTCATAGTTTCTCTTACTATTTTTCATTGTATTCTGAATTTTTAATGATATTCCTACTCCTTATCATTTTTAATAAAATCCAGTTCACATAGGAATCACATGAAAATATTAATGTAGCATGAGATTTAGATGGTACAAACTGTGTGTGTGTGAATGAGTGTGTGTGTGTGTGTGTGTGTATGAGGGATATTAACAAAAAATTGACAAAACTCTATCTACATTTCTTAAATAAGCATGTTCTTTGCTCAAGGCCTCTTGACCAATATTTATGTCACTGTCATGAAAAATTTGTTATATAATTGAAGTATTATATACAATAAAACAGTAGTGGCCTTCAACGTTATGTAGCCCATCCTCTTTTTAAAAATATATTTTCAGTCTTCTATCTTTATTTCTGTTTTACCTATCTTTTCATTGTATTGAATCAATTACTTAAGAAATATAATTTTGATGGATCACTTTTCCATGTATTGTCTCAGTGGTCTGTGTGAGGCTAAACTTGGGGAAGCCCTTGATAGTCATGCCCTTGTGAGTATCCTGACATATCAACTCCAGGGATGACCATGTGACTATCTCTGGCGAATGCAACATTAACATTAGACAATCTATCTTCTTAAAATATTCTTCATGGATTCCAGATGCCATAATATGTGAGGAATGCCAAGTAGCCATATGGAACTGGGCTCCTGGCTGTCATCTCAGCTGTCTACCGTGTGAATTAAGCCATTTAGACCTCTTTTGTCCAGGAGTTTCCCTGATGCTATATTGTGGGAAGAAAAAAATTCTCCACCACTGAAGAAGGGACCAGAACAGAAAATTTTGATACTTTTTAGACAAAGAAATAATAAATTTGTGAAGGAATAATAAGACAAAGTGGTTTGAGATAGGGACAGTAAATTGTGGGGAAGTGACTAGGAGATATATTAAGGGGGGTAAAAAATTAGAAGATAAGAGTTATTTTGGTAAGTTTGTAGACTCATTTCACCATGGATTCCCAGTCTCAAGTAATAAGGATGTTCTTTATTCCTTGTACAGGGAGACCACCTTTCTCAGAAGAACTTATGGCCTATTTTAGGGTAGAAAAGTTAAACCAGAGAGCCCTTCCTACAGCTACTATTTCTAAAGTATCTTCAGCTCAAAGCAATTCATATGACAAAACAGCATGTTTTGAGGTGGGGTGGCATGTTCTGAACTTCTTCAACAGGAAGCAAAGGAAATTTATGATCAATGCATCAACCCACATACCCATTACTATTAAGTTTGTTACACATCAATATATAGCCAAAACATGGCATGGTATTCCTTCCCCTTCCCCCCCCCCCCCCCCGCTTTTTTTTCCAAAGCTAGATTTAATTCCTCAAAGTATCTGTGTCAGGCTACCTACACAACAACTGTATTTCCAAATACAATCTATACTTTAGGAAAAAAAGAAGAAAAAAAAGCTTATCCCTGAAGGAGCTTATAATATGGTAGGAAAGCTATGGCATTTATAATTAATTTTGAGACTGTAAGTGATAAGTTTCTTGAGAGTTTCAGAAGTACAGTATCATGATGGTTGAGTTAAGGATGAGTGGAAATGTCACAGAGGTATTTGGTGGCCATGAAAATACATCACTCAGATGTTGTGTTGAGAGGAAAATAGTTGACCTGAGTGCTAGCAGCTGACCCTCTGGCCCCACACTTATCATCTACCCTTTCCATCAGCTCTAACCAGTCAATGACTGAACATGATGATGGTACTAGTTCTGGCTCATTCTTTTGAGATGTGCAGTTCCTCAAATGGGAAACTTTGCATTGAGGATTTCAGTTTGACTTAGCTAAAACTTTCATAAAATTGTACTGCATGATTCAATTATTGCCACATGCTCTTTTCTCCTACCTTTCCTTCACACGTTTCAGACTTGTATGTCCTTGCCTTCTTCTTCCTTGTCTTTAGCTTCCACAGGCATTTCTTGCAAAAATGTTTTTCTTACATAACTACTCAAATTTTTAAAATTCATTTCTCAAAGAAGCTGAATTAATACACCATGTGTTTTGGGCCTTAAAGACAGGATTTGAACACTTAAAGAATGACATTCAAGGTGTTAAAAATAATGTGCAAAATGTCTACAAAGAGGGAAATCTTGATGATTCATATATAGAACAAAATTTGACAAGATACTAATGAATAAGAAGTAGGATCAAAGGAATAAGATAAATAAAGTAGGTTATGGTTTTAAATGAAATGCAAAGGAGTTTGAACGTTAAACTAGATAATGGGGAGGCATGGAAGATTTTGCATAAAGGAGTGACGTAATCTGTGTTTTGCTTTAGCAAAAGTAATCTGAGGAGGACTGAATTAGAGAGATAACAGGTGCAGAGCATGAATTAAGAGAATATTTCATCAAGTCCTAACTGGTTTGGCTCAGTGGATAGAGCATCGGCCTGAGGACTCAAGAGTCCTGGGTTCAATTCTGGTCAGGGGCATGTACCTTGGTTGCAGGCACATACCCAGTAGGGAGTGTGCAGGAGGCAGCTGATTGATATTTCTTTCTCATCTATGCTTCTAATTCTCTATCCCTCACCTTCCTCTCTGTAAAAAAAAAAAACACAATAAAATACATTTTTTTTAAAAAGAGACTATTGCATTGAAATAAGCCAGTCAGAGAGATCAACCAAAGGACTTGTATGCATGCATGAGTGGGGGGGAGGGAGGAGGGATGGGAGACAATGAGGGGATAAGGGCACATATGTAATATCTTAAACAATAAAGAAAAAACATATTGATAAATACAAACAAAAAAGACACTATTGCAGTCTCCTATTTCCTTCAGTCCAGGAGAAAGTTAAATAAGAAGCCTGATCTTGTAACCAATGGGACATTTGGTACAGCCTTTGATTTATATAATGCTCTGAGGTTTATAAAAGCCATTCAGATAGATTTAATTTTATTGTCCTAAATTTATGGAGTTATTTTTAATCTTCACGTTGTAAAAAAAGAAACTGAATTTCAGAGCCTATGAAAAATATTATAGTTTAGTTATTTGCAGAATTTGTAGCTAGCAAAACGAAGGCTTAACACCAGATTTTCTGATTCCAACTCTAGTGTTCTTTATAGTTATACCAAATTTTAAATCCATAAAAAAACATGAAAGTAAAGTGAGTCATCCAACTTAAATGAGGAATTAGAAAACATATATCAAGTTAAGATTGAAGATGAATCATTTGGACCCGTATCTAAGTGCATTTGGGGGAGTCATGGGAGTTGATGGGAATGTCAATGAAGAGAGATTGGATGGAGAGGAGCAGTCAAACAAGTCCAATGAGCACTTGTTCAATTTTGAAGTAAATAGAGGAGGATATAAGCAGGAGAAAAACAAAAAACACTCATTTAAAAAATATTTATTATCACCTACATTTACCAGCCTGGACTAAAGAGTAAGAAAAACAGACAAAAATGGCCTTCATTAAGAATCTTATATTCTAGAGACGTAAAAAAACAAACAAACAGGCTTTTAGATTTTTAACACTCATTAACAAAGGGGCTAGTTTTAAAAATTCAATTAACAAACATAAAAACCACTCTTGTGTTCTTGATTAGAAAATATGAAAGCAATTTACTTCTGTTGAGTAAAGGTACAGCCCCTGGTATCTGTAGTCTTACAAATGTTTATAGCTTTTTTTAGGGTTTTAAGAAAAACACATCTATCACTCAGGATATATGAAAATTTCCTTAGTGTGTTTTTGCTTTGAAGATCTAGTCATCCTAAAGAATATTTTTTTTTTTGGGGGGGGGAATAGAGGATAATAAATATGGCTGCTGTTTCACAAAATGCTACTTCTTGGACTTGTGTTCCTGTGTTCCTACTGCTTTCCATACTACCCAGATGCATTGTCAGATGCAACAGAGGATTAGCAGGAGAGTTTAAATCATCTCATCATTGCCTCTTTCTTTATAAGAAATATTTACTTAGATTTAGAAGATCACACAGACATTACATTCTTCCCTCTTTAATTTTTGAACAAGTATATTAGTAGTTTTTGATACATTCTATAGCTCCCACTCATTAAAATTAAGAAAATATAATCTTTAGAATTACTGAATTTCTAAATTGTTCACATTTATGACTTCAAGTGTAAAAGCATTCCTGTGTGTAACACACATACATACACACACACACACACACCCTTATGTACCAAACTGAGATTATGGCTTCAGGTTGTAAAATATTATGAAAAAATTTAACTGCAGGGTTGGTAATGTGAAAGTCTATAATACTAGGAAACTGTCTACTGAATAATGCCTCTCCAGAGAGAAGTGCTGACTACACACCTGCTGCCTTAAATGAAAGCAGAACCTGCACTTCATTTCATTCCTTCACCCTAAAACTGCTTAGAGGCCACGTGCCTCATTTTGATATATATCTCACATGAGTGACAAGTATGTACAAGGGGTAATAAAATGTGCTAAGATAGTCTGCTTGGCAGTGTTTTTGCTGATGTATTAATTCATCCTCTTCCACGTGCTATATCACCATCATGTATAACCAGATTTTATGAGATGGCTCACTGAAGTGAAAATCAACCAATGAATTGTTTAAAATGAACTAATGAAACCAGATATAAAACTGCTTTAGGAACTGTTTTTGGAGATTTAATTGTCAAATGGATGTAAATTCTGAGTACCACAAAGTAAAGAAAGAGACAGTAATGAAGATATTGGGACTACTTTATGATAATTGGCTTAATTAACTAGTCATGTGAACAATGATGTCCCAGATGAAGTCCCTGAAATACGAAGGGAAATGTCTCCAAGGCCAGAGACGCACTTTGAAAGGGAAAGGAGTTCAACAATACATTTGTTTATTTATTATTTGTTTGTTTGTTTGTTTGTTTGTTTGTTTTTGCCGCCATTTGAAAGAAAAATCTTGTGATATTAGCAGGTCACAATTTTTTTAAATATATATTTTATTGATTTTTTACAGAGAGGAATAGAGAGGGATAGAGAGTTAGAAATATTGATCAGTTGCCTCTTGCACACCCCCTACTGGAAATGTGCCCACAACCAAGGTACATGCCCTTGACCAGAATTGAACCTGGGACCTTTCAGTCTGCAGGCTGATGCTCTATCCACTGAGCCAAACTGGTTTTGCCTCATGTCACAATTCCTTATGCAAAGTTCACTTTGTTCAGAGAGATCTATAAAAGCACTTAAGACATTTTGAAATAATAATTTAAAAAACTATCAAAATACTTCAAAGATTCTGTTGTTTATGGCTTTGAGGTGATCTACGTGTGGGTTGCCATTTGAGTAACTATGGCATGTACAAAGATTTGCTATCAAAAGAGACAACTATAAATACAGCACATAGATTGTTCTTGGATGTTAAAAATATTTTTATTGTATTAACATAAGCATTGTCTATAATTGACTCAGGAAAATGTGACCAGTGGATGTTAAAAACCAGGGGATGAAAGATTTTTAGGGAATAAGATATTGGGAAAATAGTAAAGTATTATCCAATAGGAAATTTACTAAATGCAAAGACAATGTTACAACTTTAGAATGAAGATATCTATAGATCAGAGCCTTATATAAGTATCTAAACTTAGCATAATCACTGATAATTCTTCTTGATATGGTACAGTAAGGAGTATATTATATAACATAATATTTGTGCTGAAATACTAATATTGAATTTAATTATGAGGAAGCAAGTAGACAAGTCCAGTATGTGGAGCACTCTACCATTAGTCTGTATGCTAAACCAAAACCCAAAATCCAAAACAAAACCTACAATGTCATTAAGAAAATAAAACAATTCAAAAGTATAAAAGGAGGTGGCACCATGTTAATCTAAAAGAGATGGTGCACTAAAAGCAATGATTAATTCTTGGATAAGAAAAAAAGAAAGCAAATTAATAACACTGCCTTTAGAGAAACTTGTATAGTTTATTTTGGCAATCTACACTAATAAAAGAAAAAGATGCAAATTGACTGTACCTCTGTCACACCCACCAGCCAATCAGGAGTGACCATGCAAATTAAACCAACAAAGATGGTAGGTTAATTTGCATACAAGGGCACCAAGCACTCTAGGTCCCAGGAACATCTTCAGAACCCAGACCGCTCTGAGCCTGTAGGCTCACACCCCTGGCCTGGAATGGCCTACAGGTGCCAGTGCCAAGTGGCCTGGGGCCTGGATGAGCAGTTGGGGTTGCAAAGGTCCATGTCTCCCAGCCTTGTGGACAAAGCGAACACAGGCCAGTGACACTCCCCTAGCTCAGTGGTCACAACACAGGGGATCTTCTGTGCATGGGCTATAGAGGAAATAACTTATTTTTTAAAAAAATTATATATATATATATATATATATATATATATATATATATATAATTTATTTTTTACAGAGATGAGGGAAGAGGGATAGACTGTCAGAAACATCTATGAGAGAGAAACATCAATCAGTTGACTCCTGCACACTGCCCATTGGAAATGTGTCCCCAACCAAGATACATGCCCTTAACAGGAATCAAACTTGGGACCCTTCAGTGTGCAGGCAGACACTTTATCCACTGAGCCAAACAAATTTGAATATAAGCACCTTTTCTGACTGCTCATTGGCTAAGCTCCCTACCAACACTTGCAGTGTTTTTGGTAACCTGGGTAATAAGAATCCAAGGTGATCTAGGGTTTTTCCACCTCACTTCTGGAGGGGGAAAAAAAATGAAGGTCTGCTGATGGAGGTACTAAGAATTGTCATATCTTGCCCTAGCCAGTTTGACTCAGCCTGCCAACTGCAGGGTCAGGGTTCAGTTTTGGTCGAGGGCATGTATGTAGGTTATAGGCTCCTCCCTGGACAGGGCCCAGGTCAGGGCTCATGCAGGAGGCATCCAATCACAATGATGTTTCTTTCTCTCTCTTTCTCTCTCTCTCTTCCACACCCTCTAAAAATCAATGGAAACAGATCCTAAGGTGAGGATAAAAAAAAAAAGAAAGAAAGAAATTTCATATCTTATGAAAGACACATCTTGAAAATGCCTAAAGAAAGTTGTCATTTTTTCATGGTGTAGGGACTGGAGTCCATGTTGATAAAAACACTTTGGTGGCTGGCAGTGGCTACAGCAGTGGGGTGATGGGGCTGGCACCCTCTCCTGATCAGCCTGGTTGCCTCCCAGAGGCCTAAGCCATCAGTAGGACATCCCCTGAGGGCTCCCAGTCTATGAGAAGGGTCAGCCTGGGCTGAGGGACTGAACACCCCCCCCCCCCCGCCCCCAGTAAATGAATTTCGTGCATCAGGCCCCTAGTTATTGCATAATATTGATTTTTCAGTATTGGTGTAGTAGTATTATATTAATGTAGGTAATTGCCTTCTTTTTAGAATATGTATGTTGTAGTGATAAGTGTCAAGATGTTTGAAACTCTGTCAGATGGTACATCACTAAAAAGAGCAATAATAAAAGAAGAGATAAAGCAAATGTGCCAAAATATTTACAGTTTGATTAATACAACAGAGGAATATGATCTCTAAATGCATAATAATCTGGCCACTCAGTGTATATCCTATATAATAAAAGGCTTATATGCAAATTGTCCCCTCGACCAGGAGTTCAACCAGCAGACAGGCCAGCCAATTGCTCATGTCTCCTCCCCCTGGCCAGGCTGGCTGGACCCCACCATGCACGAATTCATTCACTGGGCCTCTAAAATATATATATATATACTGAGTGGCCAGATTATTATGTGTTCAGGGATCACTGTATATGTTCATTGTACTAATATTTCAACTTTTCAGTAGAGTTAAAAAAGTTGGGAAGACTAATTGAGCTTATGGCATTTTTAGTAGAGATTAAGTTTACGTAAGGCCTTATGGATATGTACACACTTTACTCAAGAATTTAGGTTCTGCTGCCACCCAGTATTATGAAATCTGTTTTTAAACAGTTATGTACAGATAAATTAGATCATTCAAAGTGGTAATTATTTCCTGAGAAGTCATAACTTAAAGTTCTGACAATAACATCAATTGTTTCAGTTCAGTATTAAAATAATAAATTATTTTTAGCGTTCTTAAATTATATAGCTGAAAAACATTACATAGAGATTAGTCAACATATACCTGTAATTTAGATGAAGAAATATTTATCTGCACATTTTCAAGAATGTGAATGGATATTTAAAAAAAATAAACAACCTTATTCTTAAAAAAGACATTCACATGAATTTTCTTATATAAGCATTAAAACAGTCTTGGAAAATAAAGAATTCAATTGTTCAGTTATTTTATTCATACCATTTGTTTGACTCATTCTGTTCAATAATTTGACTTCTCTTATTCTTGCCAATAGATAAATTTAGATGTTTGTCAAAAATCATGCATAGAAGTGATGTTAAGAACAACATTTTTCATGGCAAGTTTTTCCAATCTAACTGCTTAGTGCATTTTAAAATTTTTGTGTTTACATGCCCAATGTGTGAAACAGATCTCCTAAACATAGAATTGAAAACACACATCAAGCTGTTTTTCAAAATAGTAAAGTGCCTAAGTGTGGAAATGACTTTTAGTATGAGTTTTACTGCATAAACTTTTTTTTTTAAATATATTTTATTGATTTTTTTACAGAGAGAAAGGGAGAGAGATAGAGAGCTAGAAACGTCGATGAGAGAGAAACATCGACCAGCTGCCTCTTGCACACCCCTTACCGGATGTGCCCGCAACCAAGGTACATGCCCTTGACCAGAATCGAACCTGGGACCTTCCAGTCCGCAGACCGACGCTCTACCCCTGAGTCAAACCGGTTTCGGCTACTGCATAAACTTTATGCTTATTAATCTAGTTCACTATCACATGTGATCTAGGAGAAGCCAAAGAATACAAGGGTGGTACAATGTCAAGAAATAGACTAATATTACATATTTAGTCAGTAGATCAAATACATTAAAATCAGTCTTTTTAGGAGATCTTAAGAAGCCATTTGATAACATCAAAATTTCTATTGAAACAATACATTCTATTAAAGAATAAATCAATGGATATGATTTTAAAATAATATCATAAAAATATTTGTTTAAAAAAAAAACAGCTATCATCGTATTTAACAGTACAACTTTAAAAGCATTCCCAATAAAATCAGAGAAGTTTAATGATTGACAATAATAGCATAACTTTTATCCTTATTGAGGATGTAAGTTTTTTTTTAGATATAATTTTGAAGATGTGTATATATTTGTGAAATAAGTAGAAAAAAAGCCATCATTACTTATAGAGTATGTTTAATATATATTCATAAAACAAAAGTGATTTAAATTGATGAAACAGACACAAAGCTTTTAGATTCAGTATAATAAACAATAATTTTTAAAATAAAAATAATTTTACTATAATAATATCAACATTGAGAATTAAATTTAACAACCTTAAGAATCAAAAAACCTTGAGAATTAAATTGAACCGAACTTGTGTAGAATATATGTGAAGAAAGTCATTAAACTTTGATAATTGAATGAAGATTATAAAAACACAAAACTATCCAATAACAGAGAAATAGGTAAACTAACTTGGTATATTCCCTCACTGGGACAACAACTGCCTTTCCTTCTGAACTCTGAACTAATTGAGCAATAGGTTGTAAGTGTCAGTGTGTATAAATGTTCCCCCTCCAAATTTACATGTTGTTGCTCCAAATCCCAGTAAGGCTGAATTTGGACATAAATCTTCTAAGGCAGTTAAATAAGATCCTAAGGATGGGGCCTTGATTGACTGGATCAGTGTCCCTATAGGAAGAGACTCCAGAGACCAGAGATCCAGTGCTCCACTCACACCCACCCTCAAGGACAACGAAGAAGTTCTATGAGCACACAGGATATTAGTATAGCTGTACTGTCCACAACCAAAAGAGGCCTCACAATGAAACCTACATTGCCAGTGCCTTGTTTGTAGACTTCCCAGCTCCAGAACTGTGAGAAATAAATGTGTGTTTAAGCCCCCAGTCTATGGTACCTTGTCATGGCAGCACCAGTGGCTAATAAGGAAAGAAGAAAGTGACCCAAACCTGCTCTCTTGATTGTTGATAGATTATTTTTATCTGCCTGAGAATTGTGGGGCAAGGACAATCATGCGCTTGGAAAAGGTTAATAATCCTTCTGTTTGGGTGGAAATGTCCTCCTTTTACCTAGTCTACTTTGTCTCTCTTCAGCATCATCAATTCACCTCTTCCTCCCACCTCTTTAGCAGCAGCATCTATTCAGAGCCTGACCACCTCTCAACTCCTCCATTGCTAGTGTTCTGGTCCATGCCCAATCACCTCTCACCTGGCATATTGTTATTGCATCCTAGCTGAGTTCCTTTCATCTTTCTTGCACCTTTCAATCCATTCTCACCAAAGTGATTCTGTTATCCTTAAGTCAGACCATGTTGTTCACCTTCAGGATTTTATACACACGTTGAAAAATTATAAAGTCAGCATTTACTGGCATACAGTTCATTTCCAAAATTTAAAGAATATACAGAAATGAATGGTTTTTGTTTTTTGTCAGTGACAGTTTTGAAGCCAATGATTGTTGTTGCCCAGGCCCCGCTGATAACATGAAACAATGACATCGCAAACATCAAGAACCATTTCATTCGGTATTTGTGCACCCTCAATTCATCAACTGTTGCTGGTTTTGTACCCTGAACTTTATCTTTTAAATATACCCATTAAAAAGTCTAGTGGGTAAATTTCCTTCATTCAAAGCTTAGTCTGTATTCACCCTTTATTTCAAATCAGTTAAACCTGAAAAGCAGTGAAAATTAAGTGAGATATCAGCTGTTAAATTGTCCCCCAGAAATGTATACACACTGAATAATTGTAAAAGTAGTGCTTGTACTTCAATTGCATTTTTAAACATCTGGTAGCATTTTAGTATGAATTTCCTTTGTTCAAAGCTGAGTCTGACTGAAAAGAAAAGTACCAGTTGCACTATCAGCTGTTAAAGTGGCATACATGTTTTGGGGACATCCTTTATATGAAATCCCACAATGTCTTTCTATTTCACAGTGACAGCTAAAGTTCTTACCATGGCCTGAAAGGCAGACCATCTTAGCCCTTGTTAGCTCCCTGACCTGTTTTTTTTATCACTCTCCTTTATTTCTGGCTCTTTTTTGCCACCCTGCCCACCTTGTTATCTTTTGAACGTACCAGGAATGTTTCCTCTTCAGGATGTTTGCATTTTCTAATGTGTCTGCCTGGAACACTCTTCTCCAAGACATCCCTTTGACTGATCCTGTCACTTTTTCGCCAGCTATTATTCAAATGTCAGTTTTCTCTATGAGTTCTCTCTTTTCTGCTGTTATGGGTTGAATGGTGTCCTTCTGAAAACAAAACAAACAACAACAAAAAAACCACAACAACAACAAAAAAAACACACAAAATGCACCCATAACTTGAAGTCCTAATAACCAGCTCCTCAGAATGTGAACTAATGTGGACATAGAAACATTGTAGATGTAATTAGTCATACTGGAGTAGGCTGGCCCCTGATCCAATATGCCTGATCTCCTTAAAGAAGATAACCTTGTGAACACGGAGACATGTGATGAGGAAGGCAGAGATTGGAGTTATAATGCTGGAAACCAGGAATACCACAGATTGCAGGCAAACCACCAGAAGTTAAGGAAGAGGCAAGGAAGGATTCCCTTACAGATTTCAGAAGAAACATGACCCTGCTGACACCTTGATTTCAGACTTCTAACCTACAGAACTGTGAGCCTATTATTTCCTGTAGTTTTTAGCCATCAGGTTTGTGGTCCTTTGTTATGGCAGCCTTAGGCAAGGAATCCAACTGCCCCATCTGAAATGGCAATTCCAGGGATTTCCTGTCCCTTTAACCTGCTATATTTTCACTTTAGCATTAGACATAATCTAACCTACTATTTCACTTACTTATATTTTGTATTTTCTGCCTTACTATCCCCAAACTGTACTCCACATGCCAGCCACAGAAGGCTAGATGTTTTTTCCGTTTTCTTCATTGCTCTGTCCTCAGCACTTAAAACAGTACAGATCCTCAAAACATGCTTGTTGACTGAAGCAATGAAGACAGAAACGAATGAGGAAATGAGCCAGGTAATTTGTTCTATCTCTGTGGAGAAGAGTAAAGGGTGTTTCGAAATGACAGGAGTGTTTCGGGAAATTGTTCCACTTACTGTATAAACTCTGGTAAGTGGAAAGAAGTGTTCTCTCTTATAAAATATTACACAGCAATTAAATGTAATTTGTGAAGAGTTTAAGTGACATGATAAATTCTTACTGTTTTATGAAAAAGGTGGCTTATAAAATAGTTTCTGCAATATAATCACAGCTGTAAAACAGACACTTCAAATAAAGAATAGATTAGAGAAAATATTACAAATTTCTAATGATGGTGGGTTTTTTTTGATAACTATATGTATGATTATTTTTGTCTTTATCTTACTCTGAAACTTCTGGACAATATGAAATTTATATAATTATAATTGATTTTTTTCCCAAAAAATTATTTATCTCAGCCTCATGGCTGTCCATGACTTTGGATAATACCAGGAAATAAAATAGGAGTGAAGCTGTGATAATTCAGTGATGAAATTTCAAAACCACATTATTAAAATAAGCTACTAATGTTGCCCCCACCTCGGTCATGTTCAGTAAGTTTAGGAGCAGAAGCCTCTGCTCCAGGGCCATGCTGCGCCCATTCCTCCCTTCCTTCAGTCAGAAGCTACTGAATTAGAAGCTCCGTGTTCAATCAAGGAACCACAATGATTCAAAAACCTTAAACTTCTAACAATAATCAAGGCCAACTAAAGAGACGTTGCATTCTGCCTCTATCCCTTGTTAATTTGAGTTAAAGTCTAGTGTATGTAATTGGCAGCACCTAAATTATATCAAGACTCCTACCTGCAATGGAGACTGGGAGATATTTTTAGTTCTACTGCATCTGTGTATTAGAGGCTGATTGGTGATTGCCTGTTTGGTGGAAAATAATTTATCACAACGAGGGGAAAGGTCGTTGTACTTTTATTTCTTAACATATATTCAGGGGCAGGGGATGAGCTACCCAACCTGTGGGAATGCTAAAAATAGAAAAGACATTGTTAGGAATTAACCTCAAGAATGAAATAAATCTTCAGTTTCTTGGTTCTTTCTAAGTAAAAGTTGTTAATAATGTGAAGGAGATCCAAATTGCTTTCAGAGAACATACGGTAGAATTGAATGAAATCGAAGAACAAGTATTTGTTGGCTACTTTTATTGATTATGGCCAATTTTTCTGACTTTCAATTTTGCTATGTGAAAAAATTTTTTTTCTTTTCCCCTCATGTAGATGGAACTAAGCCAATCATTTAAAACGTATCTATTTGTTTGGACAGAGATTTAATTCAATCATTAGATAGAATTTTGGACAAGAGCTTTTAGGCTGCAATATAAAGAAAATGAAACCATTAGATTAACAAGAATCAGACCTATAAATTGATAAATTAAGTTAGGTCTGCAGTGTAGATGGAGAGGAAAACCAGGAACGATTGCTGCAGATAGGGTAGATTGGGCTCACAATACTCTATTCATAGCAATGCTAGTGAACCTTTGTAGTTTATGAATAAGGAAAACAGAGATAACTAAATTTAGTATATGTTGCCCCTTCCCTTAGCACTCTACCTCATTTGTCCACAACATGCTTTTATCTTCACTGTGTAACTCCTTGGCAGGCTGGCCAAAGATGGTTCAACATTGATATTTTTTCAAAGAAAGTGGAGCATTAAAATTTCATTTAATTCATTTCTGATTTTGCAATCTTTGTTAGTTGAATGTTAATTAGTTCCCTCAGGCCAGTCATCAATGCAAAAATGTCAGAAAATATTGCAACTTATGGAAACTAAATTTGACCCTAAATATAAAAACATCTTGGATTCACCAGTGAATGGTGGATTTAAGATATTTAAGACTGCCTTTGTTTTAGAAAGATGCACCATCAAATAAGAAAAAACCTCAAGGGTTAATAAGAAGTTTGAACTTTATAGTGAAGGTAGTGATAGGATTTTTTTTTTTTTTAATAAGAGCTATATTTTAAAGCTAGGAGTGGTGGTACTGCAGCCTGATTAATCAGTTAGACTACTGTACAGTACATTATAGGAGCCACAACCTAAGCTTCACAAGGAATACAGCAAATGCAATAAAGAATAACAAACCAACTTAATATTCTGAACCACTATCTGCTCAGTGCTTTCCCTTTATTTTTCTTTCTTAATTTTCACAATTCATTGCTTCATCTTGCTTTTACCACCCATTCAGCTATTCAACTGCCTTTGTATCAGCTTAATCCTATATATTAAAGAGGTAATATGCAAATTGGCCCTCACATCCTCACACAAGATGGCTGCCCCCATGTGATCAAAGAATGCCCCCATGTGGTCAAAGATGGCTGGCAACCTAGGCCTGCAGGGAAAAGCAGTTGGGGGGACCAGGACAGCAGGGGAAGGCAATTAGGGGCAATCAGTCTGGCAGGGGAAGGCAGTTGAGGGCAATCGGGCCAGCTAGGGAGCAGTTAGGCATCGATCAGGCTGGCAAGGGAATGGTTAGGGGTGATCAGGCTGTCAGGCAGCAAAGCAGTTGTGAGCCAGCTGTCCAAGATTGTGAGAGGGATGTTCAACTGTCCTGTGGCATCGGGCCTACACTGGCAGTCAGACATCCCCTGATGGATCCCAGATTGGAGAGGGTGCAGTCTGGGCTAAGGGACACCTCTTCCCCCCAGTGCATGAATTTTGTGCACCGGTCCTCTAGTTTAAACATAAAGCTCTTTTAGGCTTTTGCTCTGGGGTGTTGCCAAACTCAAGTTTTAACTTTCTTGACATGGAGAGTTTTTGAACCCTATTTGGGAACAATTTTCCATGGGTCTTTTTTATTTCTGCATGTCTTGTGAAAGAGGCACTACTTGTTTTTTTTGTTTGGACTGTCTTTTCACATATTTGTACAGAAAATAGCCTTGAAACCTATAGATAATATCTCCCTCCAGGGCAAGGTGTAAGTTTGCCTAAAGCCTTGAGAGATGGAGATAATGTCTTTCTCTAGAGAAAAGAGCAAAAGAGGGCATATTTTGTTCCCATTATAAAAGATTCAGGTTTCCTGAGCTCAAGATTCCACTCATGGAATGCAATTTGTATGTGTAGTTATCCATCTAGGCCCTTCTCTGTCACTCTATGAAATGCAGGGGCAAGAAGAATAGAAGCAAATATGATTATGTTCATGCTGTTTTCTGTACTGTGAGTAATAAAGTTACTTTGACCCAGAAAGCCTGTATCTTTTGTCAACATCCTTGGAGGGTGGCAGGTTGATTTTTCAGCTGGCAAGTAGTGTGATATTTAGGCTGTTCAGTTTTTTTTATTTGTTTGTTTGGGTTTTTTTTTTCCTGTTTGGGATTTTTATTTTATTTGAATTGTACACACTATACTGATAGATTAATATAACTTATCATTATAAAGTGTGCAAATCAATTATTTTTACTATAATCCTAGAGTTGTACAACAATGTGCATGATCTAATGTTAGAATATTTTCATTACATCAGAAAGAAATCCTGTACCTTTTAGCTATCATTAGCCAATCTTTCTATCCCCCTGCCCCACCATTTCTAATTTTTGTCTCAACATATTTGCCTATTGTGTATCTTATATATAGAAAGCCCTAAGTGACTGGTCGGCCATTTGACCAGTTGACTGACCAGCCGCTATGATATACACTGACCATCAGGGGGCAGACACTCAACACAGGAGCTTCCCCCTGGTGGTCATTGTGCTTCCACAGCAGGAGCACCATTCAGCTGACCAATGGGTGCCAGATGCCTGGCTCATAGCTGTGCGTTGGCATGAGCCTCTCCCACCTCTGCAGCAGTGCTACCAAGCAACAGCAGTGGGTGTAGTGGGGTTAGGATGTGTGAGAGCAGTACAGTGCCTGGTCTGGAATTGGGCTCCTCCCCGGCTGCCTGCCACTCTGCACACTACTACATCCCTCAGATAGGGCTGAAACTGGCAGTCCGACATCCCCCCAGGGGTCCTGGATTGTGAGAGGGCACAGTCCAGGCTGAGAAATCCCACCAGTGCACAAATCCGTGAACCAGGCCTCTAGTTTCATATAAATGGAATTATGCACATACATGTTTTTAAGGTTTAAGCATGTTATGATGTATATTGATACTTCATTCTCTATATTGTCAAATAATTTTCTATTAAATGTTTTTACCAACTTTACCCTTCTATTATTTAGTTGATGGATCTTTGGGTTGCTTAATTTTTGCTACTATTCATATTGCTGATCACTCATGCACAAACTTTTACTAGAGCATATGTTTTAATTTCTCTTACCAGCAGTTTTTATTTTTTTCATGCATGTATAAATTACTGTCTGGAATTGTTTTCCTTCAGCCTGAAGTATATTTTTAGTATTTCTTTTAAGGTAAGCTTACCAGCAACAACTTTTTCAATTTTTGTTTACCTGAAAGTCTTTATTTTGCCTTCTGTCTTGAAAGGTAGTTCTCTAGATATGTTTCCTGATTCACAAGTTGGTGTTTTTTTGTTTGTTTGTTTTTTTAATTCTCTAGAACTTGGCTGTCATTTTTCTGCCTTCTGGCTTCTATTGTTTCTGACAATGCCAGCAATTGATCATACTGAGTTTCTCTTATAACTAATAAATCATTTTCTCAAGATTTTTTTCTTTGTATTTGTCTTTGAGCATTTTTGCAGTGATGAGCCTAGGTATAAATCAATTTGGTTTTATTCTACTTGGAATTTATTGAGCTTATTGAATGTGTGTGGATTGTTTTTCATTGAGGAGTTTTTCAGCAACTCTTTCTTTAAATATTTTTTCTCTTTTCTCTTTTCTCGTCATACTCTCATTATATATATGTATATATGAGGCCTGATGCACAAAGATTTGTGGAAGAATGGGCCTTCCTTCCCTTGGTTGCTGTCATTGCCTTTCTGCCTTTGCTCCAGCCTGGAGCCACCATTCTGGCTTCCCATGCTGCCCCAAGGCCCAGAGTGGCTGGGGCTGTGTAGAACACCTGCATTGTCACTTTGATGATGATACAAGCATCCCGCCCTGCCCCCACCTGCTTGGCACCTGTGTATGCAAATTAACCCACCATCTTTGCTGTGCTAATTTACATACTCACTCCTGATTGGCTAGTGGGTGTTGTGAAGGTATGGCCAATTTCCATATTTCTCTTTTATTGGTGTAGATTAGTGTAGATGTATGAGTGTGTGTGTGTGTGTGTATGTGTGTGTGTGTGTGTTCAATGGTATTCCATATTTTTTCTGAAGCTTTGTCATTTTTCTCTTATAATTTTAAAGAATATTTTTATTGATTTTTAGAGATAGAGGAAAGGAGAAGGGAAAAGAGACATCAATGTGAGAGTGGAAAATTGATCAGTTGCCACCTGCATGCACTTACCAGGAATTCAACCTGCAATCTCTCGGTGCACAGGACAACACCCAACCAACTTAGTCACACTGGCCAGATAACTGTTATGTTTAACTTTTTATTCTCTCTGTTCTTCAGATTACTTACTTTTTATTGATCTACTTTATTTTTTAAATGTATTTTTTATTATATTTCAGCAAGGAAGGAAGAGGGAGAGAGAGAAATATCAATGATGGGAGAGAATCATTGATCAGACACCTCCTGCACACTCCCTAATGGGGATTGAGCCTGCAACCTGGGAATTAAACCCTGACCTCCGGATTCATAGGTCAATGCTCAACCACTGAGATACCACAGCTGGGCTATGATCTATTTTCAAGTGCAATTATTCTTCTAACAATACAAGCCTACTTTTGAATCCCTATAGTTCATTTTTTTAATTCTGTTTTTATAATTTAAACCACATGTGTCAAACACAAGGCCCGCGGGCCAAATCCAGCCCGCCAGGCCTTGCAATGTGGCCCGCACCGCGCTGTCATCACTGCACTCCGCTGTCAGTTTATGACATTGTCAGTTTATGACTGTTCAGTAAACCATTCGGCCGGCGATTTAGGCTGGATTTTAGATTTTGGTCCCTTCTCTGATTGAGTTCGACACCCCTAATTTAAACCCTAGAATTTCCATTTGTTTCTTTATTAACATTTTGCATCTTTTTATTGATCATCTCTATTTGATAAGATATAGTTATCAGACCCTCTATTACTTCTTTAAATATGATTTTGAACATCTTTATAATTGCTTTGAAGTGTTTGTCTGCTAGGTTAACCAACTAGGCTCCTTCAGAGGTACTTTCAATTGTTTGTTTCCCACCCATCCCACCCCATGGGTGGGCATATTTTCTTGTTCTTTACATACCTTGTCATTTTTCTTTGATGAAAACTAGGTTTTAAATACTATATTGCGGCAACTCTGGATAATTATTACCCTTAACTTTTGGATACTTGTTTTTATTGTTCATTTTCTTTTCTTTGGTGTAGTGTTTCTGTTGAACTGTTTTGGTGAAGCTGTTTCCCCCTCAGTGTGCAGCCATTTAGGTCACTCCCCAGAAGACCTCGACTTGGACAGGTTCCATTCTCTCTGGAATAACAGTGGTTTCTCTTTACAAGAGCCCTCTGCAAGGTTCTCTTTGGGTGTCTCTTCCCCTTATCTTTCTGTTAAGCTGTCTGCCTCTGTAGGTATCACAGGGAGCTGTTAATTTTCACAAATTGGCCGATGGTGATGACAGAGGTAATTGCTGGCTGAGTGGCCAATATCCTCACTATGCCTAGATCATAGTGACCTCCAGTTGTTCTATGATGCTAGAAGCAGCAGGGCATCTTTTATTTATGAGCCTTTTTTTCATGGCTTATTTATGTATGTATGTATTTTTATTTGTAAAGCTTATCAGCTGCTTTTTTGAAAGTATGGGCTTCAGTGATGGGATAATTTTTACATAAGCTGAGGCAAATTTTTTCTCCAATATTGAAAGCTCTCAAATATACACATTAGAAACACTACTAGCTGTGCCTGGTCTTTTGAGGAACACATTTTGGTTGTACAAGTGCAATTGATAACAGCTGAGGAAGTGTCATTTCAGCTCTCAGTTATCATAAGCACCACTTGGTCTGCTACTGAGGTACTGGCTGTTGACAAATATTACTGTGTTATCTGTACTGAGTACTTCATGTTCAAAAAAGATGCGCTGTACATTCACTTAGAATTAATTTAAAATAATGATTGCAATGCACTCAAACCCTCCCTCTGTATAAAAGAGTTTGGAGTTTGTTTCTGTTTTTATAATTTAGAACCTAGAATTTCCATTTGTTAGAAATTCTTTTTTCAACCCCCAAGAATTTTAATAACCTTATGTAATTACCATTTTTGCTGAACTTTTTGTATTATAGGTAGACAATAATACATTAAATCCTTCTGTTTGAAGTTTCTAGAAGAATAAACCCAAACCTTATGATATAATGCATTCATTTTAACATTCTATTCTGATATATATTTTGTTTGCCTATATTACTATTATTTTAATGGTCTTGAAAGTTCTCTTGTTCTTGAGCATTAAGTGAGCTAGTATGAATGTGTTAGTAGAAATACTAGCTTGAAAAAATGCAACTTGCTTCACAACATTTTATTCATCAAAAAAATGTTTAAGGAATAAAATATATTTGTAAGAAATTATCAAATTACTAAAATTTTACTTCTCACTATGCATAGTAAGTTTTTCTAAGTACATTGGAATTTATACAGGAGAAAGCATGCTCATCTATGTCAAATTAGTATTGAGAATTTGTTTATACATAACAAAGGCCTCTGAGGTCTTTTATGGAGATTTTGCTGCTCTTTATACAAAAGCCTTCTTCCTGCTTGGGCACAAACCCACAAACAGTACAGATATATTAGATCCTTTCCTATCTTAGTGGCAATGATAATTGAAAAAAAGCATTATGATTGACTCAGGAATAAATAGAAGACACTTTTTTTCTTTTCAGGAAAATGAATGCTGTAGATGGATAAGAACCAATAAAATATTTTTCCTCAGAGAGATATGCTTTACTTACAGTTATACTAAATGTTTCCACAATCTATTCATTGCCCAAGTTGGAATTTCATGACCATCCTCATTTTTTCCTTTTATTCCTAATGTGTTCAGTTATGAAAGGCAGTCATTTTTGTATTTATAATACTCTAAAATCTGTGTCTTTCTTCTCTACCATCACTGTCTTGGCTCAGGCCATTACTGCCTTTCACCTGTTATGACAATTGTCCCTTCCTGATCTCTGTACCTCCCAACTTCACCACATAAGTCATTTACCAGAGGGACATTTATAAAACATCAATATTGTTTTCTGGCCTTAAAGCAGTCCATTTTTTTTATTATTTGGATGATTAACACACAAGGCCCCTCAGAACTCAGCCTCAACCTTTCTTTCTAAGCAATTTCATCCAAGGCTCCTTCTTCACTCTCCAGGTATTCTTCTCCAGTCTACAAATCATTTCCAGCTCCTTAATTTTACTACCTTTTACTTTACTCTCTTCTTATTCCTCTCTTGCTACTTTTTTCTTTCTCTCTGTCTCTTTCTCCATGAATCCCTTGTGAAAATTATATCTTGTCTGCCCATAATCGCCCTTGTTCTTGATCCTCACCTGTTGAATCCCTATATTAACATTTATCATGCAACTATCCCACCTCCTTTATGCTAAACTAATTTACTCCAAAGTGGTACTTCCAAAACACTACTATCACTCCCCAAAGTTAGGGAACACTTGTCTAAACACTGTGTCAATCAATGAGTTTGTAATTTTTAAAATATATATATATATATATATATATTATTGATTTTCCACAGAGAGGAAGGAAGAGGGAATAGAGAGCTAGAAATGTTGATGAGAAACATTGACCAGCTGCCTCCTGCACACCCCCTGCTGGGGATGTGCCTGCAACCAATGTACATGCCCTTGACTGGAATCGAACCTGGGACCCTTCAGTCTGCAGACCGACACCCTATCCACTGAGCCATACCGGTTTTAGCTGAGTTTGTAATTTTTGAAGGCTTTATGACTCTATATTATTGTGCATTTCTTTGTTTATCTCAAACGCATGGCTCTGAGCTACTTCAGGGGTGAGGATTATGTTTTCAAATATTATGATCACTAGTTCTAAATAAATTCCTGAAACATAGTTGGAACACAATAAGTATTTAATGTATACATTCTACTTTTTAATGTATTTTTATTGATAGGGGGATAAATAGAAGTTAGCTCTTTAAAGAGTAAGCAGAAGCTTCATTGTTAATGAAATAAAATAAAATAATATGACTGCATAATTAATAATTTTTGAGATAAATCATCTATAAAAATATTGTATGTATACACACAAATGTGGAAAACATTATTGAAATAAAAACAACAAATCATTATGAAGCTTGTGTTTATGGTGCTAGAACTCTGATAAGTCAACTTCAAGTATTTGGAAGGTTATCATAGTTCTCAATTGTTTTTTTTTTTATGAAATAATAACTATTGGTTATTAATTATTCATGTAAGCCATTTTGTGTTTGTTTTATTTTTTTATTTACTGAAAAGTTGGATATGACAACCAAAGATGGATATGGCAATTTTAAACCAGCAGGAGATTATGCTATTGTCTTCATCTTTTTGTTTAATTGTGACCTTGGATCCTGTACAATGCTATAACAACGTATTGTGATTTTACATTATAACATAGTGTTTTTCTTCTTCTCTGGAACTGGGAGCTCATGTGAAAATATATTTCATTAGCCTCTTTATCTTCCATGTCTGGCCCAAAGATTAGGATCTACAGGCTATCCCAAGGTGTTTTTTAATGAATGAATAGAATTTCTCATTTGCCTGAAATAATGTGATGATTTATGGTATGCTCACAAACTTTTATTTCATTATGAAAAATAAGACAATACACCCTTAGTCATTTGTTCTGTTTTGTCTGTTTCATGATTAAGCCCTAAGAGCAAGGAACAGGGTATCTTACACTTACTAGGCTTTCTGTAATTTCCTTCTAGCGGAATTGTCTCATTACATGATATGCATTCATTTTTTTAAAACTAAACAACAAATCACCTGTAAAATATCACATTTCCACAAAAGGTCCAAATTACCACATTGTTTTAAATCAAATCCTATGGGAAGAAATTTGAATCAAGTTAAAATTGGTAGCCCTTCAGCAAGTTGGTCTGCTTGTGAGATTTTGGCTCTTATAACTGGTATTTGAATTGTGTTGTAGTGAAAATGGTATCATGGAAATAATTTTATTTGGTTGATAAACTATTTATCCATATTGCCACAGGACTTAAAATACTTTGAAAGGTGAAAGACAATGTTTTATGTTCATTCTTATGGTAACCTAACAGATTCTGTCATGTTGAGATTTCTGCTACAAAAAGGTAGTTCCATGAGCATGTTACCTGCTATTTTCCAAACATATGGGAAATATAAGCCTATGATTGATTAATAGCCCTGGTATAGGTTGAATTGTGTCCCTCTCTTTCACCCCAAAAAGATATATTGGAATCCTAACACCCAGCACCTCAGAATGTGACCTTATTTGGATTGAAGTGGTCAAGTCAGTATGAGGTTATTGGGGTGGGCTCTAGTCCAATATAAACATGAGATTGATGTCCTCATAAAAACAGGGAATTTGGACACAGACATTCACATGAGGGGGAACACCTTGTGAAGATGAAGTCAGATATTGGAATGACACTTCTACAAGTCGGGGAGCACCAACGATTAACAGCAAATCGCCAGAAGTTAGAAGAGAGGCAAGAACAGAACTCCCTCACAGCCCTTAAAGAAAACTAACCCTACCAACACTTTGATCTTGGACTGCTAGCCTCCATAATTGTGAGACAATAGGTTTCTGCTTTTGAAACCACACAGTGTATAATCCTTTGCTATCACAGACTTTGGAAACTAATAATAAAAAAAAATGTATCCCAAGTAATGAATGACACATATCGTTTGTTTACAGAAGAGAATTGCATTTATTTCCGTGTTTCCCCGAAAATAAGACATCCTCCGATAAGATAAGACATCCCCTGAAAATAAGACCTAGCGCAACTTTGGGAGAAAAAATTAATATAAGACACTGTCTTATTTTCGGGGAAACAGGGTAATTCAGGTCCTCAGAGAAAGAGATACCAAAAAGGGATTAAATGTGCAGGTATTTTAGTAGGAGATATACCTGTGTGAAAGAAAAGAGGGAAGGGGCAGGTAAGGGTAGGCAGCTGGGTAGGGCTTGGAGAGCCATAAGACCACATGAGTTCTGACTCTGAGTGAAAATATGAGAAGCTAATGGATGGAAATGTCCTAGATTGCCGTGCAATCTAAGGAAGATTCAGTTTCACAATGAAATGTGGTTATTCGAGTCAAAGTCAGCTGTCAGTGATGTCTTGAATTTTCCAGGAAGAGGCTGGCCTTAGAATTGCCCCATATTCATTTATGGACTGTAAGGAGCTGTGAGATGTGTCCTCACCCCTTATGAAGTGATAGATTTCCAACAACAGTTTGTGCCCCTTGGTGAATTCCACTCCCTGAAGAAGAAGGTCAGTGAGGCACAGTGCCATGGCCCCAGAGATGATGCTCCAGCAAGTGAAAAACTGATACAGAATTCAATCCTTGAAAGAAAGTGAACCAAAGGTAAATAGCTGTACATATTTGAAAAAAATATGCAGTCCTCTGGAATATAGGTTAAGGTTGACCAGGTTGTGAAAATAAATCAACCCTGATATGTGAAGGCTTAAGACAATGGTAAGTCTTTGTTGCTCACCAGGCAGTGTAGTGACAGAAAATTTGGGAGTGAAGGTGAGAACATTTCCAGCTCTACAGAGACAAGGAGAAGACCTATTACAGTAACTCTACTGCCTTTAATATGTAGTTTCCAACTGTGTCCCAGGGTGGAGTTTGTGGCCACGGCCCCAGGGATCTGGAAAGGAAAAAGTGGAGAGAGGTATATGAGAAGTCTAGGCCTTGAAATGGAACAGGTTCGCTCCACTCACTTTCCACTGGTTAAAACTCTCCCTCAACTGGATTCTGTTACAAAGTATGTGGACACGTGCCTGAGCTGTGTACACCCAGGAGAAGAGGAGCATGGACCTGGTCTGCAGCTGATCTATCTGTATCACACTTTAAATGGTAACTATCAGAATTTGTGGCATCAAGTGAAAAAAATGCCAAAAGATTGACTAAAATTCTCATTTCTATCCAGCTGTTTGGCATTATGCAAGTGCAGAAAATAGTCACTAACTAATAATAATGCTTTTAGGATTAAAGGTGCCTTAGTATACTTGGATATACATTTTATAAATTAAGCAAGCATGAAGGGGATTATTACAATTTCATGTTTCATAATTATATAATTTCTCCCCAGTTTTACAAATAGGAAAATTCAATCAAGTATTCTAGAAATAGAATTACAGATGGTACAAATGAAAAATGTATGGAGGTGGATAAATGTGACATGTTGAATAAGTCCTATAAATAAATTCCTCTTCAGTTTTGTTTTACAGGTTTTTAAGTGTATTTTCAGGCGTATTTCTTTTATTATTATCTGTATTCTAGGTGTGTACGAATTCATAGAATTGTAATAAGAAAGTTACAGAGGACTAACGGAGCATAAATTGTGTTTTTTAGTGGCAAAACAGTTAAAACATAATTAGGAATAAACTAGGACTAATTATCAATAATACTAATTTTTGTAGAAAAATAATATTAATCAAATCTGGACAATCTGAAAGTTCACACTGTGCCTTGCTGTCTACTTCTCCATAGTTTCTATGGTGCTCTGTCCCCTGTAGACAGTCCCACCTTTTCCCAAATAGCTCTGTAACCCAGCCTAATGATTATTAGTGTGGCCCATATTGTCACGTGAACTTAGTTTGGAAGACCAAAAGTATTCATTGAGAACTCTGAAAGTTCCTGAAATGCTCTACACCTCAATTTATTCATGTATCAAATAAGAATGACCATATCCCCTCAAAAAGTTGCTGTGAGAAATAAAGGAGATAATTTAGGTTTAGTCATTATCACAAAGCTGATATATGATTACTGTTGAACCGATCATAAATTGTTTCCATGATTACAATTAATATTTCTATTATTTATGGTATATATTAGTATATCTAGTAATATTACACATATTACTGTTATTACATACACATAGTTTAAACCTTCTCTTCAACTACTTAACGGTATCCTGAAAATAGTTCTCAGTTTAAGCTGAAATGTTTGAAAATGTAATTGACCACTTAGTATTTCATCTATATTATCAAATGCAGATCCCTAAATAGCTCTGTAGGAGAATGGTACCTCTGTTTATTTTGGGGGGAAGTTTAGGTTTGTGTCCTATGACTACTGAAAGCCAGCTTCATTTTTGTGAAATGGTCAGGCTGAATCCATGCATTTTTCTTCCTTATTTTACCTCTGGTTCCAACAATCAAGCCCACACCTTCCTGTCAGACAAGGCATCTTAGCAAGAAGAGCCAATGGACTGGAGTTACTAAGGCTAAGGTTTGAAACTATTAAATCTTTAATTTAAGACCCCTCCCTGAGTTACTTGTTCTGCCCTCAGACTGTGTTGGTTATTACCCCATGTCTTCCATGAATATTTGTCTCCCTTAACATTTTCATGATAGATGAAACAGTTTAAAAGTAAATTATTTGTATCTAGTGTGATTCTTTTATTATCATGATCATTATTTCCTCTCTGGGGTAATTTCTCTATATATTTTGGTATAAAAAAAATCTATATACCAGATCTAGTAACCTCTCAACTCTAAGATGTGTGCAAAGGGATTCAGAATACACAGACCTTCAGTTGTACAGAAATAGGGCATTACAGAGACCAGAGCAGGACTGAGTCTCTCACTGGTTCTCCCACCACACTGAAGGGCCCTCCTTCCTCCCTATCATCACCATTCTCTTATTTAGTATGAAAACGTCAAAGTCAGTTCTGTTTCCAACTTTTTTCCTCTCTAGCCACTTTGGTAGAGTGGATCAGTAAACTCTGCAAAGCCAATGCCTGGCTCTTATCTTGGAAATTATCTAGTAATTCCATACAAAAACTTGAATGTTAGGGAAGTCCAATCACCACCCAGAAAACCACCTCATCTCCAGAAATGTCACTTATGAACACATGAGGTGACAACAGTTCCTTTATGGACTTCTTTCTAAGCAAGTTGAAAGAAAAAGTTGTACTATATGATCTTAGGCAATGCGTTATTCTTAAACAAAAGAGAACACTGATCTCAAAGATTAATAAGAATTAGTATCAACAAATTGGGAACTAGAGGCTCTCAGAAGGATCTGGTCTTGATTGTTTTTCAGAGGATCAGTTCAGAATCATGCAAATGGAGAGCACTACTTTTTTAGAATTTAATAATGATATCAAGAACTAAAGGACACAGGCTCAAATACTTAAAAAGATTCTTTACAATGACAATAATTTGTCTATATAATTCCAAAACTATTAAAGTTTATATTTTAGCTACCGATAGAATACTTCTCAGCTTTCTACATTCCATTTGTCTGTTAATTTTTTGTGTGAAATTCGCATTGGAGAAAACCAGCAAGAGCAAGGTTCTATATTCACTGATTTTTTTTTTTTTTTTTTTTAGTTTAAATGCATTTTATTTTTAGACAACCTACATGACATGTTGTTCTTTAAAATAATTCCTCTGCTCAAAATAAATTAAGGTCAAACTAAATGAAGAGCTCAAGATACCATCCATCTCGTTTGTACTGTTGTGGTGTGTAGAGAAAAGCAGAGTTACTATGAAGTGATAGATCTAAATTGCCAGATTGTTAACGTTTTTTCCATTTCTGAACCATCCTTACGAGAACCATATATGTGTCACGCCATCCTCACATAGTCCAGCAGAGCAACCAGGCCATCTGGATTCGTATCTTCACCAATACAGAATTCACAGTTCTGAAGTCAGCAAGGAGGTACTGAATTTGTTCTGTAGTCTTATCATAAAAGTTTTACTCTTGCAAGTCTCTGTTTTGTTTTTGTTATTGTTGTTATTATTGTTTTATTTTTTTTAAATATATTTTATTGATTTTTTACAAAGAGGAGGGAGAGAGATAGAGAGCTAGAAACGTCGATGAGAGAGAAACATCGACCAGCTGCCTCTTGCACACCCACTACCGGGGATGTGCCCGCAACCAATGTACACGCCCTTGACTGGAATAGAACCTGGGACCTTTCAGTCTGCAGACTGACGCTCTACCATTGAGCCAAACCAGCTTCGGCATGTTATTATTGTTTTAGAGAGAGAGGAAGATAGAAGAGAGAGAGAGAAACATCATTGTGGGAGCTGAACATTGGAACATTGGTCGCCTATCTCCTTCATGCCCCTTACTGGGGATAGAGCCCAAAACCAAGGCATGTGCCCTAACTGAGAATCTCTGTGCACCAGACAATGCCCAACAAATTGAGCCACACTGGTCAGGGTACTGATTGATTTCATACCATCTTTGATGTCCTTCTTGTAGGCTTTTTTAGTTTCCTGCAAATGATGGCTCATGACAATATGGACACCAGTGATGACTGCTTTCTGTGCATTTGCCCTCGTGGCCTTTAGCAGTGGCATTTCCACTAATTAGGGAGTCATCAATGTTACCCTCTGTTTTAGTGACCATCTTTGACTTGTCTCCAAGGCACAGCCACACTGAGTTCTCCCATATCTTGTACATGTCAGAGAACATCTCTTCATGCCTGATGAGGTCCTGCTAGATGGTCCTGATGGAAGCTGGGGCCAGACAACAACTGTGTTTACGTAGCAGGAACCTTGAGCTGGTGCTATGCAGCTGCAACAGTGCCATGGGATGAAAGGGGGAACAGGGGAAAAGTTTCACTGATTTTTTTTGAGTTGGGTATATTTTACCCTTGAAAAGATAAGGTACTATCTATAATAATCTATAATAATAAAAGCATAATATGCTAATTAGACCAAACATCCTTCTGGATAAAGCCAGGGCTGCCTGCAGGCAGCCAGAGGGAGGCCCAAGTCCTAAGAGCCAGAGGGAAGCCAGTGCTGGCCACCAGAGGAAGGAAGGCTTACTATTGCACACATTTTAGGCATTGGGCCTCTAGTTTTTAATAAATTTAAATATTAATGATACCACATGTTAAATTCTCATGTACAAGTGAAGTTCATTTATTTGCATTTTATACTAATGATATGAATATATATGTAAATATATGTATACACACACATATATGTATGCACACATATCTATATATTGATATATAAAACCCTAATATGCAAATAGACTGACCAAAAGGCAGAACCAACCAAACAACTGGTCACTATGACGTACACTGACCACTAGGGGGCAGGCACAGAACATGGCAGAGATCAGCAGCAGGTGGCAGAGTGTGGAACATGGTAGGCATTGGCTGTAGCAGGATGGTGGAACAGGTGAAAGGGAGTGCCAGACCAAGGCGGGGCACTGGTCACTGTCATTGGGGCAAGCCTCTGGTGGTTACTGAAAATTCTTGCTCCACTCACTGCGCTACACCTGCTGCCGGTGCCAGCTCTACTCACACCTGTTGTTGGTGCTCGGAGCCATCACTCGCTCAGTGCCATCAGCAGGTGTGAGTGGCAGCTGTCAGCCCCAGTTGTCCTTCAGGGCTTCTCCACCTCCCCCTGCCCCTGAAGGGCAATAAGGACAGCAGCCACCACTTGAACCTGCTGATGGCCCTGGCCCCCCTTGCACCCACTGTTGGTGCTGGCCCCATCGCTGTGTGCCATCAGTGGGTGAAAGCGACAGCAGAGGGATCAGGGCTTCTGGCAGAGAGGGGACCAGGGGCCATGGAGGAGGGGCTGAGTGGGAGCATGGAAGATGGGCTGAGATCCACCCCTGTGCCCAACACAACTTCACAGCTTTCCTTTCAAGGTACACAAATTCCTGCACTGGGCCCCTAGTCCTATATAATAATAGAGGAATATGCAAATTAGCTGGAACACCATAAAGTCAGGACTGCTCAGCAGGAGGCATGCACAGCTGGAGGGCCTCTGTGTAGCCTGGCCTGGGGGCAGCTCCCAGTGGAGGCTTGCGTAGACCTACTATGTGCTGCCCAGTCTGGAGGCTGCCTGGCCCTGGGGCAACCCCTGGCTCTGCTATCTTGAGTTTGTGGTTCCAAGGAAATAGCCAGAAGGAATGATAAACCCTCTGCAAACAACTCAGCCTGTACTTATCTAAGTGGCTGCTTCGTTTAAATCAAGCCTTTCCTGCAGTGAATGACCCCAGCCCTCCCTGGATCAGGCAGGTTCTGTGGACCACAATCTCCATGCAATACAATAGGGTCCCCAGTTTCAACCCTGGCGATTTCATGATTTCATGGGAATTAGCTTGGGGCAGTGGGGAAGGAAGGGAAAAGGCATCATGTGGGGCAGCTCTGGCAAGCAAGCAGAAGGAAACCGTATCTGGCAGACTACCCCTGCCACCCCCTTCAAAGTGTAAGAAGAATCAAATAAACCAATACAAACACCCCTCTCTATCCCAGAGAGATCGGGGACTGAGGGACATCCTACACAGGCATTGAGTACCAGCTTCCCACCCTCTTCATCCAAATGGATAGATTAGGGGGTTAAGGGGAGGAGGAGGAGCCTTGTAGGAAGGAGATCCCCAGAACCACACCCCTGCCCTCTCTCTGGACCTCACCTCTTGGAGCACAGGGTCTGACCCTGCCCCCAGCAGATTTGCATATCTCAGACCCTTGGGTGGTTCCAGGCCTTGGGAATTTTCGTGTCTTCCCTGCCTCCCAGCTGCTGACCCTCACTGTCTCCTACCCCAGATGCACCCTGCCCTCCCTAACTTTCAGTCTTTAAAGCCTAAATGCATGGTGGGCATAGTTGCTTCCCCATAGATTTTATTTTATAAGAACCCAGTGAAGTTGCTTAGCAACTGAGCTGCTCAGACTTCATCAGGGACAACGAATAACATACCTTACTTGGCTTTGATAGCAAAGCAATATTATTCTTTTACTTTTTAAAATAGATTTTTATTGATTTCAGAGAGGAAAGGAAAGGGAGAGAGATAGAAACATCAATGATGAGAATCATTGATCAGCTTCTTCCTGGACGCGCCCTACTGGCGATGGAGCCCCCAACCCAAGCATGTGCCCTTGACCAAAATCAAACCTAGAACCCTTCAGTCTTCAGGCTGAAGCTCTAGCCACTGAGCAAAACCAGCTAAGGCAAGCAATCCTATTCTTAAAGACTTGACTTTTGTCATAAATAAGTGTATTTGAATCATATTAAACCAATGTACATTTTTTTAATGAAATGTCTCTTCATTTCTACTAATGCAATTCTATCTTAAAGCTTATGTTGTATAATCTATACTAATGGTAATATGCTAATTAGACCAGACATCCATCTGGACATCCTTCTGCACAAAGCCACAGTGGAAGGGATCAAGGCAGAGGTGGTTAGGGGTGTCCAGGCCAGCAGGGGAGAGCAGTTAGGGGTGATCAGGCCAGCAGGGGAACAATTAGGAGCCAACAACCCCAGATTGCAAGAGGGATGTCCCGGATTGGAGAGGGTACAGACCAGGCTGAGGGACTCCCCTCCCCCTCACCTCCCCCCCAACACCCCATGCATGGATTTCATGCACTGGGCCTCTCCTATATAATAAAAGGCTAATATGCAAATCGACTGAATGGTGGAACAACTGGTTGCTACGATGAGAGCTGACCTCCAGGGGACATGTGCTCAATGCAGGAGCTATCCCCTCGTGGTCAGTATCCTCCCACAGGGGAAGCGCTGCTCAGCCAAAAGCTGGGCTCACAGCTGGTGAGTGCAGCAGCTGTGGTGGGAACCTCTCCTGCCTCCATTGCAGCACTAAGGATGCCAGACTGCCAGCTTAGGCCGGCTCCCTGCAGGGGAGCCATCAGTTGGACATCCCCCTGAGGGCTCCCAGACTGTGAGAGGGCACAGGTCCCCACCCCCTGAGTGCACTAATTTTGTGCATTGGGCTTGTAATATTTAACTGAATATTTAACTCAATTTAACTGAAAATTGGTGCAGCAGATCCAATCACATAAATGATAGAGGATCTCACCCATGTACTTTTATATTTTTAGAGTTGGAAGATGATTGTTCTCATGTATTACAATTGTGTTCTCTAATTATTCATATTTGTTAAAGAGACATAAAGTTAAATTAAGAAGACCTTTTGCTTCATCATTGTAACTTACACATTTAGAAATCATTGTTAGGTCCAAGATGAAAGGGTTCCACAGCTGACACTTGTCACTGACACAGATATGGGGAGCCAGTGACAATGCATCTCTGTTAATGGTTTAACCTCTTGCACTGTGTTTTACCAAAGGAAATGCAGCTTTCAGTTTGAAGTATGGGAAGGACAGAGAAAGGCAACAATAAGCCTAAGTCCTAAGGAGAAGCTAAGGTAGTGCTTACCATTGAGCGGAGAAATGGCCCCATTAGCCTCTGCAGGGGCTGCTCTCCAGACAAGAGCTGCCTTAGTGTTTTGTGTGACCCCTTTCCTCAAGAAACCCTGATCTTCACCTCAGGATGAACTATTACAACAGTTTCCGAGACTTTTAATAGAGAAATCACAAAAAGTACCACTTGCTCCTTTTTGTAATTGTTTAAAGAGAAACAAATGGAAGACAACAAAATTCTTTGTCAGTTACTTACATTAGCAATGCTGGGCAGACCTTCCATTCAGACTGTTCAGAAAAATAGCTAAGGAAAGGGAAAATTTTTCCTTTCAGGTCAGCAGGAATTAGGAAAAAAAAGGACCCTGCTTTCATGAAACACAAATCTTGAGGAAAATATTTCTCCCCTGGGCTACTTATTTTCAAATTATAAAGTGAGTTAAGAAAGAGAAAATGATAACACACACACACACACACACACACACACACACACACACATATGTATATGGGAACCCCTTTCACATCCCGTGTGGTTTAGGGTTCAGGTTCAGGGCACAAGTTTTGGAAAAGGGCTGCACACAAACAAAAGAGACTAGAAGAAATTTAATTTGATGATATGGGAGGCCAGGTGGGAGCCCACATCTAGTGGGAAAACTGCCACTAGGCTCTGGTCTTGCTATCCCTTTTATTGAGACTATGGGATACACCCATTACCCTTGAGCAGGTTTGGGATACACCCATAGCCCGTAGGCAGGTAATAAGTGGATTATCATATCAGTAAGAATTTACAAGATTATTTGATGGGGAAGTTGCCTCAGTTACCATTGTCTCAATTAGAGAGTGGTTCACTCTGAACTTTCAGAGCTTCAAGGTTGGCCAGCCTTTTACACCTTTCTATTAGTGAGACAATGATCAGTTTCCAGCAATAGTATATGTCATGTACATGTATATACATAAGTTACACATTCACACTAGTACACACTTTCATACTTCCCTGGTTTCATCACTACTTCCTTTGCTTCATTCTTTGAAATCATAACAGCAATCAGAGATGGTCATAAAGTCATCCAATATGTTCCTTTGCTAAATAGAAATTGTTCTCCAGTGTTTGTTTTTTAATTCTTTGCTCACTTTATGTTTAAATGCTCAGCCATAGGGAGTTCTCTTGAAAAAGTGTCCCATAGGCTGACACATTAGTGTACACTGATGTCCCTTGATTCTAATCTACATGTTCTTTTCTGTGATTTTATGTGGCTGTTTTTAGTCCTGCCTTATCTCTACTATCTTGAAATCTTTTTTTTTAAGATTATCAGCACCTCCATCTATCAAGAGAAACTATAATTGGAAAAGCATCCTAGTTGATCATCATTTCACTTGTTATACCTACCAAGTTGTTTGCCTTGCTTCATTTTAAAACACCCTGCTTGCATCTTAGTTCTGTTTTGTGAGTTGGGTAAACTGGTCTCATTACTACAAATGCTTATTAGTTAAATAATTTGTTTTTGTTGTAATTTTAAATTGACTCTTATTTTTGGAAATCTCTCAGCTGTTGACAGTCAGAAATCCCCATGCAGTTAGTCCAGAGGTTCTGGGTTCTTGGGCCATGGGAGCTACTAGTAAGTCTTACTCAGACTTTTACTGCCGCACTTGTGTAAACAAGGTACTTAGTGAGACAGTTATTGAATGGAAGCAAAACCCTGTCCCCTCAGCTTGAGAAGCTATTGAAATATAGTGTTTGCTGTCAGAATTTAAAAAAAATCAAACTTGTTTCTTCCTGCGAAACTGGCCCTTGTGTGATATTTCATTTAGATTGTCTCCCATCTCATTGCTGCTATATTGGATATCGCCTTAATAATTTCTGTTTATGTTCACTATTTCAACATTATTTTTCCCTCATCGATGCTCATGGAAAGGTTTTGAGATAGTTTTGAGCAGAGCAATTAGAAAGAGGGACTAATAAAACTGTGGGTCATACCACATTTTTAAGAAAGAGCCTCCTGGGAAACAGAAATAAGCAGGCCCAGTAAAGTCACATGGGCAAGCTTTTTAGCTTCTTTCTCTTTCTCAGTTCTTAAGTGCTGCGTTTTGTTGAAATGAGATATTTAGTTGAACCAAATATTATAGTTAAATTCCACGTAAAAAGGAATAAGGACATCCAATTTTTATTTGGTATCTATGTTTTTGACTGATTGCATTCCTTTGTTTAAGCTGTTACAGGTTTTTTATACTATGATTTTCTTGCCCATTCTGGGGCATCTCTTCAGCTTCTGGATAGTCAAACCTGTGACATCTATCTAGGCACAGTTACAACTCCTTTGTGGATATTGACACAGGCATGCTTTTCCTTTATGGCCATGATAATACCTAATCAATTTCCATCACAACTTCATTGTCTCACTAGGTGAATCTTCAGCTTCAAAACTGACTCAGGAAGTATCTTTCAACCAGGTCTTTGTGGATACTGACATAGCCTGACATTATCAGCAATCATGCTGGCACTAAATATTACACACACGTAGGACTCTTACCCCTCCTCATTCATGTTGAATAACTACTTTAGATTCTGCACAATTCAGAAACTGGACCAAGTCCTTTCAAAATCTTTCAAAAATATTGTTTTATTATGTATTCATGGATTATTGTAGTCTTAATAAAAAAAATGTGTGACGTTGATGGAGGGACAACATAAGGCAGTGCACAGAATTCCAGCACAGGTTTCCACTGAACTCTATTTGTTCTTGCCATGCCAAAGGGTTTCTGTTTCCCAAACAGAACCAGTTCCGTAAGTCTCAACTATTTTTCTAACAGGTTCCTCCCAGTGTTGGGCATCTCTGAAGGCCCATCCCAGCAGCAGGGCTGCTTTCAATCAGCTGAGATCCTGTTGTAACTGAATAGCAGTCCAACTCCTCTCTCTCCACAATCTGGCTTATTTCAGTGCCCGACAAGTGGGATCCCTAGAGCACTCCTTAGTAAACTTGCTGCACCCAAATCTCTGACTCAGAGTCTATTTCCTAGGAAACCCAACCTGCAACTGTTATATTTTTAACTTTTCCTTTCTGTGTAAGGGGAAAGAGCTAACATAAACATTGAAATGTTAACATAGACTCTATAGAGATTTTATATGCTTAGACACCTCTTAAAAGTGATGTTGAAATGAATCTCTAAGCATCTCAAGCCAAGATGCTAGAAATTTACACTGTCTCCCTATAAGAATTTAAGTACAGTTTTATAGTAAGATGATGCCCTTGACTTTTATACAAAAACAAACAAACAAACAAAAAAAAACCCAGAGATTTCAATCACTTAAAGCTATTACCATAGATCTAATCTGTTATATTATTTCTGTCCCTTATAAGTAAAATGTTGTTTGCAAAGTCTTCTCTCAGATTTAGGGATATATATAAGTTTATTTCTCCTGCATACTAATTTATTTCATACCTCTAATCTAGACCATGGGAAAATTTTTAGTTTTCTGTAGGAAAACATTGCAAATATTTCTCTCTTTTCTATGCCCAGCATGTCTAGAGAGCAGTTTGGTTCTGGGGATTGAGAAAATGAAAGAAAGAGACAGACACAGAGATAGAAGGAAAAAGCTGGGGCTGGGTGGGACCACTGTCCTCTAACGTGGACAGGGACAGGAACAATGACTCTGAGCCCATATAGCATATTTGTTTTATACAGTGAGAAAAACAGAAAGTTTTACTAAAAGTCAAGACAAAGGAGACCATGCACATTCTATGGTGGGCCCGGGTCATATTCATTCTTGGTGCTTGGCTGGATTTAAATAACAAACCCACCTCCTGGAACCTGGGCTGAAGGTCAAGCTGACAACATGCCTGTCTTTTGGCAAAGCGTGTTTCCGGGACACAGCTTTGCCAATGCCACTGGATTCAGCTGACAATAATTTTTTAAAATGCCCATGTGCCTTCCCAGGCTCTCTCTACAAATCATTATGAAAATCAAGAACAAAACATAGAACACCAAAACCCATAATATTATGCATGAGCATTGTTTGGAAGTAAAGTTAAGATTATAATATTATATGTTAATCACAATAATCCTCAAAATATGGCTACTTGCCTATTTTATCAAGATGGAATTCACACAAAACTTTGCAGGGCAATGTGTCGATAAAAATAACAATAGATGGAAGGCAGTCTAGAAAGTGTCCTCAGGCAAAATTGAAAGGACACACAGGAAAATGAGACTTAAAACATGAAAACTGCTAGAATTTACAACTTTATTACGATTTGCCCCTGGATGTCTTGCTCTCTGCTGGCCTTTCAAGGTTGTGTCCACCGATGTGCAGGAGAGAAATTGGAGGAGGCTGAGAATGAGGGGAAACAGTGCATCTTTCCCTCTCTCTCTGCACTGGGTGGTGTCTGCCCCAGCAGCTGCCTCTTCTCTGCTGCTCTGGCTCTTATCTGCTTTTCCTATAGGCTGAGCATAGATAGCATTGCCAACCCGCTAAGCCCTGCCAACCCAGCTGTGGCTGCTGCTCTGCTGTCGTTCATCTTTGGTTGCTCCAGCACCCCCTTTGGACTTTTAGCTCTTTTCTCTTACCTGGGCAGCAAAGTCTCTATTTCCCTCTGATTTAAATACATAGAATGGTTTATGGTTGTACTCGAGGGCCACAACTACCTGAAGTATACTCCTGTTCATTGCAACAAAAAATCTCCAGTACAAATGGCCTGCATACCGTTAGAGAAAAAGAAGTGATGTTAGTATCTACATTTTACAGAGCAGAAAGGTAGGCTCAGCATTTTGCTTGGGGTTATGTATGCAATGCACAGGTTATGTATGCAATGTGGCCTCTAATGTCAGACAAACGAGATTTGAATCACTACTTAACCAACCTGTGCTCAATTTTCTCATCAATAGGATGGGGTCATTAGTCCTAACTACCTCAAAAAATGTTGTGAAGACTAAATAAATTACTAAATATTAAAGTTGGTAGAGCAGTTACTAGCACAGTATATGCTCAATAAAAGTTAACTATTATTATTAGCCATGCGGCTTCAGTATTGTTTTAAATTACTTTGAAAATACAAACCAAATTATATTGATTACTGTTGGAGTTTATAGCCCAAAGCAGGGGTCTTCAAACTACGGCCCGCGGGCCACATGCGGTCCGCAGAGGAGTCTGATCCGGCCCGCCAGGTTTTTTGGGCAGTGAGCGCAGCCGAGGTGTTACAGTAGGAATTAGTAGTTCATATAGTCCGGCCCTCCAGCTCTCTGAGGGACCGTGATCTGGCCCCCACTTTAAAAAGTTTGAGGCCCCCTGGCCCAATGTGTGAGTTTTTTTCTTTTTTTTTTTAAAGATTTACATTCACCCTGACCAAGTAGCTCAGTTGCTTAGAGCATCCTCTGAATATACCAAGATTGAGGTTTTGATACCAGGTCAGGGCACACATAAGAATCAACCAAATGAACAAGTAAGTGGAACAACTAATTTTTTTTTCTCTCTTTCTAATCATTAAAAAAAAATTAAACATTTATAAATGTATAATGTGATAGCATTTTGAGTGATAATTTCTATTGAATATTTGTTTAAAAATCGAATTCTCTACCCTTGATTATTGGAACAGTTTTAAAAAGTAAGATTGATTTCTTTTGTGAAATAATCAAGAATTCCACAATGGCTTAGGGCACCAAATGATTGCAAACCACCATCCTGCAATTAAAATGGCCAGAGCTGACCTGCTCTTTATTAAACATTAATCTCTGGCTTCTTCTGAATTTGCCAGTGAGTTCAAGGTCTGGATATGCATGACTCATGCTAGCTCTGTGTCATTAAGCTGTTTGATAGGCGAAAACTATTTTTCATTGCATTGAGTCTGAACTTGAGATTCTTTTTATAATTTGAAAATTAGCAGTTCACAGTATATTTAAATGAAAAATGCTGGCATTTGTAACCTTCACCCAGCTGATAAGAACAAATAAGTTTAAGTCTAGAATACTTAAGACTTCATGTCATGCATACACTCTACATATTTAGTTAATAGTGGAAAAATATAAACACAACGAAGAGGGGCTACCAAAATTTGGAAAGAATTAGAAATGTAAATATCAACATGATCTCTGAGGTAGATGTATAAGATGCAATTAATACAGCATTTTGTTAGAAAATAATTCAGGGAGCCGAAGCCGGTTTGGCTTAGTGGTAGAGCGTCGGTCTGCGGACTGAAAGGTCCCAGGTTCGATTCCAGTCAAGGGCATGTACATTAGTTGCGGGCACATCCCCAGTAGGGGGTGTGCAAGAGGCAGATGGTCGATGTTTCTCTCTCATTGACGTTTCTACCTCTCTATCTCTCCCCTTTCCTCTCTGTAAAAAATCAATAATATATATATATATAATAATTCAGGGAATGTAGGGAAATATAAAATAAACCAAGTAACTTATACGCCTATTATCTTCTCTATTCCTACTTCAAATGGTAGATTTTTCCAGATTACCAAATATTGAGTTACAACTACAAACCAGTCACCTCGACACTTTGCTTTAAATCTCTAATCCTCACATACGCAATGATGCCAATTATAGGTACATTATATGTTTAGTATATGAAGTCAGTAATGTAATGCTCTTACCCAACATCTAATGGTTTTGGTGGGCAGAGCGTGAAAGTGAACCATGTTAGAAAAAATCCATGTTAGAAGCTCTCATAGTCTGCCTGTAATTGTAAAAATTAATTTACTTATGATAACTAATTTGTATTCCTGGGCTGGCCTATATTCAGTTGACAAAAAAAAAAATAAAAAGCAGACTTTTGGTCTGTTTGATCCTTCTTGACTTTATGTCACTTTCCCTGACTGCAAATTGTCCAGTAAAGAAACTAGACTCATTTGAGTTTGAGGTTCCTTTTAGTTTGACATTGATATCATCATTGATAGGTGATCTCTTCAACTGATGATAGAAGAAACTTAGGGTGGTGAATATACAATACAACATATGGATGATGTATTTAAAAATGGTATCCCTGAAACCTATATAATTTTGTTAACCAATGTCACCTCAATAAATTCTACTAAATTAATTAATAAATAGAAAAGAACAGCAAAAGAGTATCTGGTGTTTTATTTCACATACTGTAGTATATTTAGGTCTGTTGTAAGGTTACACTCATTTCAATTAATCTACCATTAGTTATTTTAACCCATGTACACAATGAATGAAAATATTTGCACAAATGGTCTATGTTTTATTTTTAAATATTTAAAAGTAGTTCTTTCTAAATTTTACTGTGCTCCTTGTAGCTGCAGCTGGCCACAAACATCACACACAATTGCAGCAAAAGCCTTCTAATAATAATAATAATAATAACAATAATAGCTACTTTTTGTTAAATTAGTATGAATAAGAAATATACTAAATTATACATATTATCTTATACAACCTTAATATGAATGTACAAAATAAGCCATATTATTATTCCTATTTTACAAAAGAAAAAAAAAAGTGACTATGATTAACTTGATCAAAGGCCTATAGCTAAAAGTGGTAACAAGAGGATCAGGTCTGTTAGATCCCAAAATGTTGGTCGCTATACTTTACTACTTTCTACCCAGGCTGTCTTAACTTTGTTACCTTTTTATTTATTTATTTATTTATTTATTTATTTATTTAAATATATTTTTATTGATTTTTTACAGAGAGGGAGAGAGAGGGATAGAGAGTTAGAAACATCGATCAGCTACCTCCTGCACACCCCCCACTGGGGATGTGCCCGCAACCAAGGTACATGCCCTTGACTGGAATCAAACCTGGGACTTTCAGTCCGCAGGCCAACACTCTATCCACTGAGCCAAACCGGTTTCGGCAATATTGTTACCTTTTTAAATGAGTATTTGTAGAAGCCAGGTAATAGTAACACAGGAGCTTTGCATTGCAGTTTTTGTTTGATTGAAATATTCCTGGTGAAAATGATTCCTGTTTGGAAGCCTACGGGAAAAGTTCAGTTATTTCGAATGTAATAAAGACTTATTTGTTAATTTCTGTGTCTGAGGCTTCTGTGCGAAAGCATTTTCAGACTTGGAAAAGTTTTTTGAATTTTCTGAGATTTGGGAATATGATGCAATATAATTTTCTAAAGCAAAGTCTGCACTATAATTTCCCCCACATGCATGAACTTAAAGGCATACAAGATGCAGATAAAAATAGAAATCAAAGGAGCATCAGAGTAGAAAAGCTAGTGCCAAGCAAAAAAAAAAAAATGAATTGTGGATCCATCAGTTATTTTCTTTGAAGTTTTGATATGAGGGGAAAAAAATCAGTGAAAAGAGGCTGTGGAGGAAAACAAACCAAAGCAAAACTTGTTTCAATGAGAGTAAAACTATATCTAAGATAGGCAATTTGCTCTTTTCAAACACCCCAAAGAAGCCAAGCTTAGGATAGAGGACAGCTAATTAAGCAACAGGACTTCTAGGCTCTTAAGGGAAAATGGAGGACACCTTCATTTTTAAAGTAGCCAGCATCAAAGAAACTGTCCCTTGGTTCACTCGTGACACCAATGTGATTCAGATACTGTGATCAGTAAGGCACTCCACGGCAAATTCATTTGACGATTCCTTCAGATATAGGGAGATGTCTGGAATTATTTATAAACAGCCTCATTTGAAAACTGGCTCTGTCCTGGTTGTGTGAGGAATGTTAATCACACTCATTTGGGGAAATTTACAAACATGATACATATAAATAGAATTCAGTTTACTGAATTATGTGAATGCTGGAGACATGCAAAAATGTATAAACCACCTGGGGCTTTAACAAAAGCAAAGGATAAAGCTAGGTGTACGTATCCCATTTATTTATCTCCTCTTTACTGAACTCCATCATTGAAAATGTGAGGGTGTCTTAAAAGAGAGAGGATAAACTTTAGAGTGTTGAGGATAAACAGGAGTTTTCCAGAAATATGAAAGTGTATCAGAATTCCAGGCAAAGGAAAAAGCCGGAAAAAAGGGAGGAGGGATAATAAAGGGTAAAACCATTACCTTAGGATCTCAAATCACATACAGTATGATCACCTGGAGTGTCTGTTAAAAATGAGGTTACTGTCTCTTGTTCCAGATCAAGTCAATTACAATCAGTGGTAGTAGGGGCCAAGAATTTGCATTTTTAATATTCACACCTAAGCGGTTTTCTTACTTTAAGATTTGAAAATTATTACCATAGATGATGGGAACAGAATTTCACAATGTGCTTTACATTTACAGAGAATATGCTGATGGATGAGGAATGATAAGAGAGGGTTGGACATAAAGAAAAGAGACCCTTACAAGACTGATGTGCTGATCCTTGCTTAACCTCCTGTTCCTTTCAGTCTACGTCCATCGGGCTTTTGTTCCTAAACTTTCTCTTGTCAAGGTTACCAAGGCCCTTTAGCTTTCCACCTCACTAATTCTCGACCTCCATCTCAGGAGCATTTGAAAAAATTGATCACTCACTCTAAAACATTAAATTTTCTTCCCTCCTAAGAACCCAGCCAGTGTTCATTTCCTTTATGCATTGTAAGCCTCTTTCTCCTCTACTGGATCTTCTAAAACTTCCACCTCTTTTTTTCTTTTTCTTTTTTTTCTCGTTCTGTAATTAATCTTTGAAGTTGTAGTAAAATAATCATCTGTGTAATTAAACTCCCACATATCTACGGTATCACCAGGCCCCTCCCTTTCCTTTCACTTTACACCTATATGTTCAACTTTCTACTCTAAGTCTCCACTTTGATGCTTAGGAAGGAATTCCAAAATTATGTTTAAAATATGGGAGTGCTTAACACAAACCTGCTTTCCCTATACTCTTACCCATCTTGGGTAATAACACCCTCACTTTACCAGGCCAAATACTTAGTAATAGTCCTATTTTTTTTTTTTCATATTACACGTTTGATCCACCAGCAAGTCCACTGGTACTTTCTTTAAGCTATATCCCAAACCTGACATTTCCCCACCAACTCAATGGCTCCCACTCTGGTTCAAGCCCATCATCACCTATTGCCTAGAAGACAATAGCTATAGTCTCCTCAGTGACCTCCCTCCTCTATTCCTGCCCCATGTGGTAACTTTTCCATAGCAATTCTCAATGGTCTTTAAGGACATACATCAGAAAAGGCTACTCTCCTGTGTAAAGTCTTCCATTGACTATTATACTTACAACCCAAAGACCGTACGAAGCTTCACAGGGTCTTCTGTCTCTATTGGCAATGTTCCCTATACTTCTCTAATTTTACTTCTTCAGGCACCATGGTCTTACTGTTTGACACACCGAATCTGTTTTTCCTCAGAGGTTTGCATTTATGATTTTCTCCAGCTGAGATGCTCTTCTTCAAGGTATCACACGCCTCTCTTCCTTACTTTATTCTGTTCTTTGTTCATGTATAACTTCCTTTGAATGTTCTTTCATGTCTACCTTATGTAAATGATGTAAATGATTCTCCTCCATGTTACTCCATATTCCCCTACCATGCTTTTGTTCATGGCATTATCATTCACATTGTCGCAGAGGTATTTGCTTGCTTATGTATTGTCTCTCTTCCACATAGGAATATAAACTCCTTGGAGTTATTATTTGGCAAGAATATAGCTCTATGATGCTATTAATATTATAAAACTTTGTAAAAGCACGGCATCTTATATTATTTGAACATTTTATGTATTAGTTATAGTTAAACCTTTATGGGCAGTTCATTGCAAGCTTTCATCAAAAGAGCCTAATAACATTTAGAATTTTTGAGGTCAATAAAACTGAAATTTCAATTCAACTGTTTGAAAGCAGTGGTAGAAATATTATTTTCATATGAATGGTAGTGCAGGAAGCAGTTCTTTTCTGAATAAAGTGACTGTATCCATGATTTAGCAGAATCAGTTACTTTGTAATTGATTCTGACTACAGCTAATATTTGAACTTTAAGCACTGTGATCTCAGGATTTTACCTAAGGGCAGATATGAATCACTCAGGGCTGCTGCCAAAACATGCATGAGGTGCTCAATAATGATCCCCTCAGCATTAAAGAAACGTTCTTCAAGGCAGGCTTCACGAACAGGTCCAGCCATGACTTTAAGATAGGACAGCCTTTTCCATAAAATACAGGGACTGGGGAAATTCAGCATATTGTAAGGCAGCTCATTAACCCAATGGGTAATACAGCATACAGCAGCAGCCCTCGCTAGCCATTGGTGAAACAAGCTGAAAGTTTGAGAGTGGAACATGTTACACATAATTAAATATGGATCTTTCCTAATCAATAGTGAGGGCGTAATTACTTTTCTCAAGGTTAGTTAGGCAGGGTTGTTTGAGGGGACAGAAACCAGAGTGAAGGGAATCAAGAAGACATGCTAGGGAATCATGCATCTGGAAGCTGAGGAGGCTATTAGGAGCTTTGGCACACTTGAAAAAACCCAACTGCAATTTTATCAGTCGTCTCATTACAGAACTATTAGACAAGGTCAAGAAGGCCTATGAGAATTGATGTGTGCATTTAAGCAGTGCCTCCCTGCTTCACCAAGTTGCTCAATAATGGCTGCCAAATTCTCATGTCTCTGAACAAAAACATCTTACATGAACAACTCAAAGTATTGCTCAATTCTGCCTTTTAAAGAATGTCATCACTGCCCGGTGGAAACTATCAGTGATGAATTAATGAACATTTTTAATCGTGAACCAAAACTATTTCAACCACTGACTGGAAACCACAAGGGAGAGAAATATGTACTTAAGTATGTGTAGGTGTTTGTAAATGTGTTTTCCCCAAACCAGACTCCTGTGAGGGAGAAACTATGAAGAGAAAGAGCTCAACAGCTTAGTCCCATCAAGCATGTGGACTGGTTAGCATTCTTAGAAATGTGAAATATTTTATATTTTCTCCTTCCCTTCCTTTTTCTCTCCATACCTAAATATTTATGGAGTAGCTTCCATGAGCCAAGCATTGAATATATGTAGATAGGAGTAAACAATTCACTGGAAAGCTGTAAATGATAATGCTCATGATAAGGCCAGTTCTGAGGGTTTGCCAAGTGTCATCAGATTAAAGGCTTTTCATTATACAACAAAAGGGTGTCTTGAGCTCTTAGTCACATGCGACTGTACAAGTGTCAGCATATTAGACTTTAGATAGAACAATGTATGAAGCGATTTCAGATTTATTCCAGGAACAAATAATGTGAATTTGATTTGTGGTTAAAGAAGGATAATATAGTTCTGAAACATTTTTTCCCAGAATAATTGATAAAAGTTCTTCTTTCAAAGATTTCCCCCATAGAAATTTGTAGCATTCTTTAAAAACATTTTTATTGATTTCAGAGAGGAAGGGAAAGGGAGAGAGAGATAAAAACATCAACGATGAGATAGAATCATTGATTGGCTGCCTCATGCATGTCCCCTACTGGGGATTAAGCCTACAACCTAGGCATTTGCCTGGGAATTAAACCATGACCTGATTTATAGGTTGATGCTCAACCACCAAACCACACATCAGCCTGGTAGTATTCTTAAAACAATCTAAAATTCTAACAAATAAGACCCTTAAAGCATTTGCTTTTCTTACTTTTATTTCCAAATTTTTAATTCGTGTCTTAAAAAGACAAGGACATTTTTTTTCTTTGTCTCTTTAAGCAACAAATTTATATCACATTTTGTAACTATTATGAAGTGGCCAAATTTAGATAAAAGAATATATGTAGATACATAAAATGTTTGAAACTAAATAAAGCCCAGTAAAGGAAAGTTTCTTGGGTATTATTTAGCAGCCTTTATTTATTTATGTATTAACTAGAGGCTCGTTGCATGCAGAGGTTTATGCAATAGACCTACCTTCCCTTGGCTTCCAGCACTGTTTTTTCTCCAGCACCCAGGACCCAGGCCTTCGCTCCAGCCAGAGTCTGCCTTCTTTGTTTTTGTTACAGGCTCCGGCCAGTCTGCTGCCTTTGTCTTGGTTGCAGACTCTTGGCTATAGTCTGCCATTTTTGCTGCAGACTCTGGAGTCTGCAGTCTTTGTCTTTGCTGTGGCCAGAGTGCCACTCCTATAGATTTCTTCACCCCCTGCCCTCCCTCTCATAGCAGGCATCCTGCCCGGCTGGGCCACTCTGTGCCTGGAGCAGCTGGGTGAACATCATCTTTGTCCTTCTAATTTGCATATTCTCTCCTGATTGTCTGGTGGGTGTATTGGAGTGATGATCAATTTGCATGTTTCTCATTTTAGTGTAGATATAAAGAACCAACTCTACAACTCATCTCTCCCCTTCCTGATACAGAGTGTGAATTCTGTTTGGGGACTTATATCCAGAGAATAGTAGGAAAACAGTTGAAAAACAAAAGTAACATTACAATGGAGTAAACCAGGTGATCAGGGTGAATTAAATTAACAAGTAATGCATCCTTGATATGACATTACAAGGAAGGCACTTCACTTCTGTGGGTTTCCTCTCAAAGCTCTATAATCCCAGCTTAAAAATGAGGGGGGAAAACATAAGGCAAGCCCAAATTAAACATTTTCAAAATATCTGAGCAATAGTACTACACAAAACTGTGAAGGTCATCAAGAACAAGGAAAGTATGACAGATTGTAACACACCAGAGGATACAGGATGACAATATGTAATACTAGAGGCCCAGTGCATGGATTCATGCACTGGTAAGGGGTGTGTCCTGTGAGTATTCACCTGCTGTGGGAGTGCCACTCATGCCAGTCTGCCTAGCAGCACTCCCACTGTGGAAGCACACTGACCACCAGGGGAAGCTCCTGCATTGAGTGCCTGCCCCATGGTGGTCAGTGTGCATCATAGTGACCGGTCAATTGGTCATTTTGGTCGTTCCACCATTAGGTATCTGGGTTTTTATATACATAGATCAGTGGTCACCAACCTTTTGGACCTCATGGACAACCAGTGATCAGCAGACCACTAGTTGGAAACTGCTAATATAGATGGTATTCTGAATGGGAATAAAAAAAAGACCTAGGGGAGAAAATATTAAATTTAAAATAAAATATGGAGTTTAGGTAATAATTCCATTCTCATTTTGACTCCTTAGTTGAGACAAATGTTCCTTAGTAGTATCTGATATTAACAATATGAAAGATAGATAGGAACTCTCTGTACTTTGAAACTTTTCTGTAAAGATGAAACATCTCTCTATATATAAAAGGCTAATATGCAGTGTCCCCTCAGGAGTTTGGGAAGACCATGAGATCTATCACTTGCTATGATGTGCACTGACCACCAGGGGGCATCAGGGAATGAAGGAAGGCCATGGCTGGCAGCCAGAAGGCTTCAGATGAGCCCTAATCACTGGCCAGGCCCCGGGACCCTACCTGTGCACAGATTTTGTGCACCAGGCCTCAAGTCTAAAATAAGAACTTTATGAAAAAAAAAAAAAATCAAAGAGATTACTAACTAGAGTAATCTACCGGTAGTAATTTTAGTAATTATAACCAATATTTTTTAATAACACATAAATTTTTTTTAAGTATTATTGAGTAAATTCTTTCTGAGTTCCCAGTTTCTATTGTTCAGCACATTCCAGTGTTAGACAAATATGCTAACAGCATGGAGTAAATGAAACAGCACTCAGCACATTGCCTTGTATAAAATAAACCCTCAATAAATGTTTATCAATTGATTAAATAGGTTGGCAAATTAGTTTTCATCTTGGCTAAAGGTACTTGTGACTTTGTTCTGTTTTCTTATGCAATAAGTAGATGGGTATAGTGAGAAGCTTTTTCAAATATGAAAATACTAATCCCAGAAACTAGTGAAAATCAATCAATAATGTAGGTTAGTCATCCAATGAAGTCATTCACCCCATGAAACGGTCTCAGTTTATCCTGGAGGAGACTTGAGACAAGTCCACCTAATCAAGGTGATTGGGGAGCATAGGCTCTGGAGTGCATAGCTGGAATAGAATTGATATGAAGAAAAATCGGTGGATCAATTCCTCAAGACACCATGGTTAGCCAAAGCGTGAAGAAAGGGGACTTTGAGGAGAATAATTTGTCAGCATTTCCCCAGCACTCTCCGTAAATGCCTCAGGCTACCATGGCTTGATGTCATTAACTATTAGGTTCATTCAACTAACCTACTCTCCTTGCTCTGATTAATTTTATTTCCCATGCAGATTTTTTAGTAGGAAAGCAATACTCTAGGGTCACTTTTCTAGTTATAGCTCTCATGGTACATTTGTAGATTTGCATTTTGGTTTACTCTCTAGTTTCTTGGGCATTTGATTAACCTAGTTTTCTTTTGTGTTTAAAATGAGTAATATCATTACCTTCTTTATACAGTTGAATTGAAATTAAAATTAGTCACAAAATACATGTGTTGCTTAGTGAAATTTCTTTAATATGCAGTCATTAATTCTTAATACATATTGTTGAAACAATTGTTTTTGTTTGTTTGTTGTTGAACCATTTACCATCTTTATCCTGAATTTGAGCCGTTGTGACAAAATTAAATTCTTTAACCTGAAAATTGAAGCGTTAGATTATCAAGCAGTTAGTCTCTGATGGAACGAAGCTTTGCTTGGCCTACCTAAGCAGCAGGTTGGTTTCTCCTCATTCCTTGGTCTCTGCTTTCACTTTCAGCACCAGCACCTGAGGATCATGTAGTGTTCCTTACACACTCATGACAGCTAGGAACAAGTAGGCACTTTACAGGAATCTCTTAATTCATCACTGAAATGAGGCACGTCTGGAATGGAATGTAAATGTTATTTAGCTGGCAGGTTTAGCAGCTGTGATACATGGTGTGTGTGAGTTAAATTTGAATAGTACTGAAAATTTGGCCACTACATAAAACTTTCACTGTGAAGATTAGTATGCCATTGAAGGGCTGCCAAGGGTGCCAAAAGTTTGAAAGAAAAAGCCAATTAGGTTTTTTATTTCAAGAAACAGTCAATGTTTTATAAAGCAGAGTTCTAGAAAATATGGTGCAGGCCCACTTTCATCAGAATCACTCAGGGCGCTTGTTAAACTGCAGATCCCATGGCCTCGCAGGTCTACTGAATCAGAATCTCCCCAGGGGAATCCAGGGATTTGCAGCTTTTACAGATTTCATAGGCAATTCTTATGTGTCCCATAGTTTTGCTTTATAAGTCATGAGAGAGCACTTCATAACCAAAGCGCTGACAGAATTTATTCATGGTGTTCACACCTTCCCAGGAAGTCTTGAACTTAGAACTTACTAGGCAAAAAGGAGGATGAAATGAATTTAACTATTGTACCTGTTAATGTTTAAACTAAAATATTGTTAAAATATGTTTTGTAAACTAAAGCTTGTACTCTGCATTTCAAACAATGGGTATTTTCATGACAAATGTCCTTTGGTTTAGAAAGTTTACCCATTTTGCAAAAATGTCTAAGCAAAATGTCTATTTCTAGATGCATGGAAAGTCTACTAAGCCTGATTTTTCTTTGCTTTGCATTTCTCAGAATCCTGTGTTTTTGAGGTTGTTTTTATGTAAATAAACACTATATTGAACATATATCAGAATCAAGCTCTATCCAGCTTAGTCTCATTTATAGGCTTCTTGTTTTGATTCATTTTCCCAGGTATAAACTTGACAGATTTGCTTTGTTCATGGCCCAATGAACCTAATATGTGTCTGCATTTTCACCTTTCAGAAATCATGCATCAGACAATGGAATGTTCATTGTAACACCAAGGTATGGCTAGAGCATTTGGACAGGTTCAAGCCTCGGACTAATGAGAGGGCACGGTCCTCTCATGGCAAAGTGATGTGCAAGTCCCAGCATGAAGCACAAAGCCCTCCCAACACAATTATAGCCAAAGGCTATAGTTGTAAGCTTGACCTTATGGTCAGAACCTGTGGTCCCAGGTGGCTGATTGATGTAGGCTGTGGGAGGTGCAGCCAGTACTGCCAAAACAAAGCTTGATAGAGTTCAGGTGCATGTAATTGAATAGATTCAAAACCTGCAAGAATATTGTAAACATCTTGACCACACCCTTACTTTGCCTTGTGGAATCTGGCTATAAATTAAGACTTTGTGTGGCACTGTCTCTCCATCTGAGAGCAGTGTCCCACCTAGCCCCAGCTTTATTCTCTCTCTCTCTCTCTCTCTCTCTCTCTCTCTCTTTTTTATCCTTCACTGCCCATCATTCCTCAGGTTTACCCCTTGAGTATGCTGAGGGTGACACACTAAGGCCACTGGAAACAATCATGAATATAATTTCTCTCTGGTCACATTGATGGAATAAGTAGATCTTTGAGTACAGGAAACTTATGTATTAGTTCTATGACTTTGACTACATATATTCCTCAAGATTTCTGAGCCCCAGATTGTATACCTAAAGAGTGGGTTGATCAAATAAGATTTTTTAAATGCCTGGCCATTGGTAGCTAGATGGCAAAAAAAGGTAACCCTGAAAATAGTAGAACATTGATGAGAGGATAGACTGCAACTTGTGGGGCTTTGCCTTGTACACAAAATGCAGAATCTTCATCCTGAGCCCTGGACACCCAGTCTTCCAGGGAGGACTGAAGCCATTGTGTATGGAAAAGAAGACAGAAGGAATAAAAGTCGTTTTGTGGCACAGCTAGAACTCAGTGATTTTGTGGCTTTTGAATTGTAAAATGAATAAGAATGTTATTTACTTCAGAAAACATCTCTGTTGTACCATGGTTGAATGAATGTAGAATTCTTAATAAAGGCACTGTGCTCTGAGAAATATGTCTTGATGCAGTTGACCTTGTATTTCCTGTGTTACTATTTTATTCTTTGACTTCCCATTTCCTGTCTCCCCCTTTATACATAATGGATAAAAGTTGTTTCTACATCTTATAATATATTCTCCTGCACTTTTTTCTTATTAACATTTTTATTTTCTCAGAAAGAGAGCAAAATGCCATTTCCCATGAAGAATAGGAAGAGCTAAGGATTTTGAAGCCTTAAAAATCGTGAAAGCTTCATTATTAGATTCATTATTGTGCTTTCTCGAAAAGAGCCATTTTAAAGGGAAATGGCCTTTAACCTTCTCCTGATTACGCAGTGATAACAGTTCCCTAATGAACAATGATAATAGAACTGAATTGATGACTTGAGTTTTCGCACAGTAATGATAAGTGAAAGGTAATATTTTTTTGAGAGTGAACCGGTGCTCTTAAAAATAAAATCTGTGTACCCTCTTTAATTTGGATTCAAATAATAAGAGAATTGAAACCCCACTAAAAAGAGATTTGCAGTGTTCTGAAAGAGTTTGAATGAATCAGAAATAGAAAAAATATATACATTTGCTTTGATAATTAGCATAAATATAAAATAGAATGCATGCCATTTTCAATGTAGGGAAGCTTCTTGATCCATACAGAAATACAGATCCACAACATTAGATAAAATAGCAACAAAAGAAGGAACTGAGCCTATGAGATTCGAGATGAAAAATCATTTTCAGGAAAAACTCCACAGAAATGTACTAGCTTGAAAATTCGGATTAGAAGGTTTTGCTTGTTTGTTTGTTTTCATGTATTTCTATTTTACTTTTATTACATGTGTATACATACATTTTGTTCCTGCTTATATTTCCTTGGAATAGATTTTCAGAACTAGATTTATTGTGCTGAAGAAAAAATTAAAGCTGTTTCTGTATGCCTTTAGGAAAAATGTTTTATATATAGGATAGAAAAATGTTGCCAGACTTTTTACCAATATAGCATCTAAGAATACCTATCTGACTATATAGTCATTAATGCTTAGAATGGATACTTAAAAGTTATTGAAAATTAGGTAAGTAAAAATCACCTATTATTTTTTGCTAATTTTGTTTGATTAATAATGTTTTATATATTTATTTTTAATTTGCAGTTCTGTGAATTATTTATTTATAAGCATGACCATTTTCAATTTGAGAATTAACATTTGTTTTTATGCCTCTCTAGAAGTTATTTTTATATATAAAGGGTGTTAATTTCATCACTCAAAACTGTTGCAATTGTTTTCTCAAGTTTGTCTTTTGCCAAAGAAGTTTCCATAATCTATAGTAATAAAAGCATAATATGCTAATTAGACTGGATGTCCTTTCAGACAGAGCCAGGGCTGTGAGGGATGCCAGGGTCCTGGGTGCCGGAGGGAAGCCGGGGCCGGCAGCCGGGAGAAGTAGGGCCCACTCTTGCACAGATTTCATGCATCAGGCCTCTAGTTTTAAATATAAAAGTATAATATTTACATATTTAAAATTTATCTTTCATAAATAAATGAATGAAGGCCTGGAGGGGTTAGAGGGGGGGGGGGACTAATGGAGGAAAAGGGGGGAATACGCAATATGTTTTTGGGGGGCTGGCTTCCTTATTTCTTTTTTTTTTAATATACTTTTTTATTGTTGATAGTATTATAGATATCTCTCATTCCCCCCATAATACTTTCAACAATAAAGATAATTTTTTTAAAAAGTAAAAGTGAGTTAAACAAAAGTAAGAAACCCATGGTAAATAGAAAATTAACATGCAAAATAAGATTAAATTATAACATGAACAATCAGATGAATTTAATGGTCTGACTTAAAAGGTTAAATAAAATACATTTTATAGAATAAAAAAAAAGAGTATAAGTTCTATTAGAACAGTTTTGACTGTCTTGTGCTATGTTGTATTTCCAGCACCTAGCCTCCGTCAATTCCCCCAAATATGGGGTCAGGAGAGCTTCTGTGGGATTGGAAACACGAAGATGCTAGGAGAGTGGCACAGCTGGAGAGGACATGTAGTCCTTCCCACATCCTCTTTCATCTGGATGTCCCTCTGTGTCCTTTAGCATAGCTTTCCATATAAAGCTGAAAAACAGAAGTAAATGTTTCCCTGAGTTCTGTGAGGCACTCTAGCAAATTAATTAAATCCAATTGGGAGAAGGTCATGGGAAACTTCAATTTATAGCCAAGGTGGGCAGACGTTGTGGTTAATTCAGGAACCTATTACTTGTGATTGGCAACTGGAGTGGGTGAGCAGGGCCTGAGCACTTCACCTGTGGGATCTGGTGTTATGTCCAGGAAGAGAGTCAGAATTAATTTGTAAGACACCCAGCTGGTGTCAGAGCACTGGTTGGTGGGGAAACCTCCATACAATTGGTGGGCAGAAGCATCAGAGTGTTCTGTGTGAGTTGTAAAGGAGACACTCAGAGAAAAAAACACATAGTGAGAAGAACTTCATTTTTACCTACACGGAAAGGGAAAAATTTTTTGAGGTTTTTCTTAACAGAAGTTTTACTGATTTACCAGTCAGGATTTTTTTTTTTTTTTTTTTTTTTTTTTTTGAGGCAGGCACTGCTAAAGAACTTTGGCTATTTCAGACAAAAAGAAATTTGCTAGAATTGCAAGAGAATGAAGAATAAACAAACGTCATTGCAGGCCTGAAAGATGACTAGTAACTAAGGCTGCCCAAGAGGTTACATAGACACAACAAAATTTTGGTTAGGATGATGTTACAACTCCTAAGGATATCATTGCTAAAGCTATAAATAGATTCTAACTCTCCCTTTGTCTTTGTGTCACTAAATCAAGATTCAAAGATGAAAACACAAACATATGATTGGCGAAATCTAGGTCACAGATTTCATGCTTATTTTCAGAGAACAAAACCAAGGAGAATTTGCATCCATCCAGCTTCTTTAGGTCAATGCCTCTAGTAAGACTGGGTGCCATGGAGCATTCACCAACCTAGGAGCTACTGAAGGCTGGAGAGAAAACAATGCATATATCTTATATATGTAGAAAGGTTGAACAAAATAAATATAATATTTTCCTTTTTATAGTTTGCCATCCCAAAAGATGAAAAACTAGGTAGAAGTACAATATTAAAACTGTAAAAAGCATAGTTAGAAAGCATTGTATCAATATTTATTTCAATTGTGAAGGACAGAAATCCAACTCACAACACTTCATAACCTAAAGGAATCTGTCAGTTCATTAAAATGTCAGAATTATGTCTGCCTTCAAATGGCACTGGATCCAGTCTCAGACAGCTTGTTATGGGTTAGCTCCTCTGTCTCCACCTCTGGGTTTTAATTTCTCTCATGTTGGAGGCATTTTCAGGTGGCCACTTCCACGCAGGTTAGGAAAGGTGTTTCTACAGAATCCCCACTGAAACACATTCTTTACACTTTGTAATTCCCGAGGCTTCAGTGTTGGAGCACTGAGATGGGAGATACAGAAAGAATAAGTAACAGGGAGAGTCTTCACACATTTATAAGTGATAATCCTAAAATCAGGGAGAAAACTGAATGGAAAAGTCTCCTCACTGAAGAGACATTGAAAAAAAAAAAAAAAAAAAAAAAAAAGGCCAGCTTTTAAGTTCTATACACCCAAGGAACAGTCTAGCCAGCCCTAATATGTCATATTCGTTCTTCTATAGAATATCCCTTTATCAAGGTCTCTACTATGGCCATTATTAATTATTTCTTCTTCCCAACATCATTCCCCACAATCCACTTTTATTTGTCTATTTTGTTACTTGAGAGAGTCTGAATCACCAGAAAAAAAAATAAGAGTATCCTTGTGATTATCTCAGCATTTGAGCACCGACTCAATCATATATTGATATATTTTAGGATAGGGTTGATAAGATATCACTCTCAGTTTTCCAGTTCTTGGTCATGCCTAAGGAAATGATTTCTACCAATTCTATCTTTTTCCTTCTCAACAAATATGGTCTGTGATACCTATGTGTGATTTGGAACTATAAAAAAATTACTTTACAATTATGATAAAATATGATAAAGATGACAACCTGATGAAGATTATAGATAAGAAGACAAATTAGTATGTGTTTGTGGTGTAGTCACGTAGAATGAAGCAGGCCTTCCTGAGAAACTAGATAGCGATGCTCAGAAGGGAACAGGAGCGATTCTAAGTACATTGAGGTCACATAGCTTAATAGGGGTTTGGGAGAGGTAATTGGGAGCAATAAGACAGAAAATACAAAGGATTACCCTCAGTGAGCAAATATGACATAAGGGACTGGAGAGCATGTCAGAAGAGAGCTATCTGGAGCACAGCCATGTCCTGCCTACATTCTGGGTGTACGGAAATTGGGTGAATTTAGAGAGCTTTATGAGTCAATCCAAAGTTCTAATCATTGAATTTTCTTTGTACCATATTAACCATCATGATAAATATGTTGTCATATTTTGACATTCCTTCAGATTTGAAAATTTAAAAAAACTTTAATATTTCACTATGATAGGAAACTATTTTTGTTCTTGGTCCTTTATTTAGATGTTCCCAGTGCTACTGTACCGCACAAGCTCCGTAGCCAGGCTGCCTGATCCCCAGTCCAGGCTTCACTGGCTCACATCTGCATTTGCTTTGTTTGTTATTAGTCTAGATTCTGAGTTCATGTCTCATCCTTCAATCTCTTGTAACTCATTCTCCAGCCAAAGCTAGAGATTCCGTTTTGACTCTGCATTTCTGGACCTAGCACTTTAGATCCAGCTACAGGAAAGACTGATTCTCATAAGTTATTGGAATAAATATTTAAATCAAATTTTGTAAAGGTCAAGATTCCAGGTTTAGATACTAAATTCTTCTGTATATCTAGAATTTTAAGAATTTTAAGAGGGCCAGAAATTGAAGAAATGCCATATTTCACAAATTAAAAGTAATTTTCATTACCATAACAAAACAAACACACAGGATACCACTGCTGTATTTGAGAGGCATCACAGCAGTAAAAGTTTAGAAATCAGGAACACAACTCTACATTTAGAGGCCTAGGAAATGAGAACTGTCATAGCTATGATGTAATGCATATTATACATTTTTGCAATTTGGTGAAACAAAAGAGTATTCTCTGATTGATGAGTTGAGGGATGTACAGTTTGGATGTCCTAGGCCAGGAAAGATAATGGCAACATAAAACTTGCACTAGCTTCAATTTATCTCCTTTTAGACAGCTCTGTCCCTGGTTCTCTGTAAATTGATCAGCTCGGAAAGAGTAAAAGAACAACTAACATGCCCGAGATATTGTAAATTTCTGGCAGACAAAATACTATTTTATTCTATCCCTATATGATCTAATAAAAGCAATAATAAGTGCTTGACAAATATGTGTTGATGTCATTTTCTTTGATTTAGTGAGCACAGTGGGAGATTAGAATTAGCAGAGGACTCACTCTCTCATCCTAAAGGCTTTTAATCTTTCTAGGAAGACAAGAATTTATGGGCATTTATTGAGAACCAGAGGAGTCTTAGTTCTATTTACAACTTTCTAAAGGACCCTAAACTGTGATCATAATGATTTTCCATAGGCATTTTGCTGTAGCATGTGGTTTGTTTCTTCTTAAAAGCCATGATCAAATATTTATTACTTATAATATTTATATATTAGTACACAGTTTGAAAAATGAGACTGATGGCCACCTGTAAGATTGATAATTTTCTGTTATTAGAATTCTTAGTTCTAATCAATATTGTGCCTGTATGTTATCTTACTATACTGACTTACCTTTTTTGTTTAATATTATCGATTGATATTCTTAAAATAATATCCAGTATAATTCACTTTTAATTTTTCTATCATTTAGCATCTAAAATGAGGAGCAAAGTCATAATATCTTTCACTTTCTTAAAAATATGAAGTTATTTCTGTCATAAGATTAAATGTGTAAATTATTCATAAGGTATGTGGTGCAAAAAAAAGAGCTCATTTTATGAGTGAAAAAAATCAACATTTAACTTAAATTTTATTTATTTATTTATTTATTTTAAAATATTTTTTTATTAAATTATTATCTGTGTACATATTTTAACATTGCCCCCCACCTCCCATACGTACCCTCCCTCCCCAGAGTTTTGTGTCTATTGGTTCTACTTACATGCATGTATTCAAGTCCTTCGGTTGATCTCTTTTCTCCCCCAGATCTCCCCAACCTCCCCGCTGTAATTTGACAGTCTGCTTATTGCTTTACTATTTTATATCTGACTTTTGGTTCATCAGTTTATAATGTTCTTTAATATCCATAAATGAGTGAGGTCATGTGGTATTTCTCTTTAATTGACTGGCTTATTTCACTCAGCATGATGTTCTCTAGTTCTATCCAGGTTGCTGCAAATGATGAGAATTCCTTCTTTTTTATGGCAGCATAGTATTCCATTGTGTAGATGTACCATCATTTTTGGATCCAATCATCTGCTGATGGGCACCTAGGCATTTTCCAGATTCTAGCTATTGTAGAATGTGCTGCTATGAACATAGGGGTGCATATATCCTTTCTGATTAGTGTTTCTAGTTTCTTGGGATATATTCCTAGAAGTGGGATTACTGGGTCAAATGGGAGTTCCATTTTCAGTTTTTTGAGGAAACTCCATACTGTTCTCCACAGTGGTTGCACCAGTCTGCATTCCCACCAGCAGTGCACAAGGGTTCCTTTTTCTCCACAACCTCGCCAACACTTGTCGTTTGTTGATTTGTTGATGTTGGCCATTCTGACAGGTGTGAGATGGTACCGCATTGTTATTTTGATTTGCATCTCTCGGGTAATTAGTGACTTTGAGCATGTTTTCATGTGCCTCTTAGCCTTTCTTCTGTCTTCTTTTGAAAATATTCTATTTAGGTCCATTGCCCATTTTTTAATTGGATCATTCATCTTCCTTTTATTTAGTTGTATAAGCTGTCTGTAGATGTTGGAGATTAAACCTTTATCAGTGATAACATTTGCAAATATGTTCTCCCAAACAGTGGGCTTTCTTGTTGTTTTGTTGATGGTTTCTTTTGCTGTAAAAAAGCTTTTTATTTTGATGTAGTCCCATTTGTTTATTTTCTCTTTAGCTTCCATTGCCCTAGGGGCAGTATCAGTGAAGACGTTCTTTTGGCATATGTCTGAGATTTTGCTGCCTAGGGATGCCTCTAGTATTTTTATGGTTTCCTGTCTGATGTTTAAGTCCTGTATCCATTTTGAGTTTATTTTTGTGAATGGTGTAAGTTGGTGATCTAGTTTCATTCTTTTGCATGTATCTGTCCAATTTCCCCAACACCATTTATTGAAGAGACTTTCTTGACTCCATTGTATATTCGTGCCTCCTCTGTCAAATATTAATTGAGCATAGTGATTTGGGTTGATATCTGGGTTCTCAATTCTATTCCATTGATCTATATGTCTGTTCTTGTGCCAGTACCAGGCTGTTTTGAGAATAGTGGCTTTGTAATATAGTTTGAAGTCTGGTATTGAGATCCCTCCTACTTTACTCTTCTTTCTCAGGATTGCTGTGGCTATTCGGGGTCTTTTATTGTTCCAAATGAACTTTTGGAGAGTTCTTTCTAGGTCAGTGAAATATGCCCTTGGTATTTTAATGGGGAGTGCATTGAACCTATAGATTCTTTAGGAAGTATGGACATTTTGATGATGTTGATTCTACCAATCCATGAACATGGTATGTTCTTCCATCTGTCTACATCTTCCTCTATCTCTTTTTTCAGTGTCGTATTTTAAATTTTAAAATAAGATTCAGTACTTTTATGTGTATTCTTCATGTACATTCAATAATATTAAGGAAAGCAAAGAACTTATGTTACTTTTATAATTGTGCAAACAGACTGGTTTGGCTCAATGGAGAGAGCATCAGCCTGCGGATTCAAGAGTCCCAGGTTCAATTCCAGTAAAAGGCATGTACCTTGGTTGCGGGCACATACTAGTAGGGGGTGTGCAGGAGGCAGTTGATTGATGTTTCTCTCTCATTGGTATTTCTGGCTCTCTCTCCCTCTCCTTTCCTCTCTGTATAATTGTGCAAACATAATTTGTACGTTTATTTCTATGAAGTCTTAAAGTCCATATCAAGCTCTTTGATAGCTGACTTGATATTAATCATCTAAAGAGAACTTTGATTTATTCAAAATTGCAGTCCTCAAACCCCCCCAAAATTTCACCAATTTCTATCTTTTTTCTCACTCCTCTCTGCTAAGCCTCCTGGATCACCAGTAGCCTCAAGAAAAGCAGGGCATTTTCAGTGATTTACAAAGATTTCTGCCCATGAATTTCTAAGAAAATTGGCTCAACTGTAAGTCTGCGCAGTAACCCAGATTAGTAGAAGCCTCTCTGGAGAAGACGGTGGAAGAGGAAATCAGGAGGAACAGGTAACAGGCCTATTGCTTTGTGGTCACAGAGGAAGGAGAACAGAAAGGACATTAGTTTGTTTCACTCTTCTCACTGGGTGAAGTGGTTTGCACAATTTGGCTTTCGATATCTGCTCAGCTAACAAAAATATAGTATCTACTGTGTCCTAAGACCACAGAGCACTCTGTGGAAAATATAATAACAAACTGTCCCATTGTGCTGGAAATAAAGTTCAGAACAATGTATAAGCATTTCTTTCTCTGCTTTCAAAACCACTCAGTAATGGGGAAGGGTAGATGGGGAGGAATTACTTAATTCTTCAAGAACCATAATTCAAATCAAAAGCACTTACTTAGTCTGGATTTGTTTTACTTTTCTTAAAATTAGTGTAGCTATTACATGAAAAACAAAGCTTTGGTAATGTTTCTTTGATAGCTGATCAGTCATAAAATGGCTAAAATATAAGAATTAGTCATTTGCAACTGATCTGAATTGTATGGCCATTCTCTTCTTACAGCTGAAAAATCAATAAACACATGATGGTTAATGGCTATTGCGGAACCAGCTGTAAGTGACTCTCCTGAGCAGAGACAACTTCAGCAATTTTTAACATGCTCTGTGGTCTATACTTACCTGAAAATCTCTACATCCCTGCTTCTGCAAGCGATCTTTCAGCTAATGTGTTTTATAAGACCTGACGTTTGGCCTACACTAAAGATATACATTTAACATGGTATAAACAAAAAGACATTTTAGCAGTCATTGTAAGAAAAAAAAAGGAAAAAAAAGAAATTATTTTACCAACAAACTAAATACTCTTCTCTTTAATAAATGAAACCTTCAAATTATATTATTTCTTTCCTAATGTAAAGGTTGTCATTTAGTTTTGCTTTTAAAAGCCGGATAACTTCTGCTTACATTGTGTTTGAACATTGATTTAATACTAAATATTTGAGGAGTTGCCATCAAATTTGCTGATGTTAGTAAATCCTTCAAAGGGAGTCTGTTTTCTTCATTTTGTGAAGTTTGTGCCTCCACTTGATTTCAACCCACTCACTGGAGAGCAGAGAATACCTGAAACCAAGAAAAAACATTTGGAATGTATATTTATTGGAAATGTGCCAATCTTCACTTTGTATTTTACATACAAAGTCATTGGCTCATCCATCCAAATTCACTCGTATGTTTATATTGGAACACATATATAGTGGGTGTCAGCTACATTCTGAGACCAAGGCCAAGACTCAGCTACATACAGAAATGGGTCTAGCCCAAACTTGAATTAGTAACCAGAAGTATAATCTTCACCAGCATAAAGTTACCTGCCACAAAAAGGTAATGTATATCTCCATTTTGACATGTGGTGATATAAACTTATAAACAAGTGAGATTTGTTGTTGAAGAAAGTGTCCTGAATCTTGGGAGAAGAAAAAGAGTGCTGTTATGAAGTACAAATGATTTCATATAAAACCAGAATGATTTCTTCATGCATTTTGGACATGCCATCCCTAGGTGTGAGCAGTGATTTTAAAAATAACTAATCTTAATTAGTAAATGAACAAACCAGAAAGTAAAAATTAAGGTAACAGCAATAAGCTGATAAAATTTGAGAAATGTGAGGCATCACTATATAGTCTAATAGATAAAAACCCATAATGAATATCAAATTATTTGTTGATAGAGAAGATGAGATATGTGATGGCTGTGCAATTCTTCTGAGTTTATAAAAGTGGAAGCTATTTTAATATATTTTAGTTATATGTATCCATCTGTATTTGTGTTTAAACATATTTATAATTATTGTGTTTATGTCTTAGGATTTTCAACAATTATAAAATGACTAGAGGCACAGTGCACAAAATTCATGCATGGGGGATGAGTGTCCCTCAGCCCAGCCTTCACCTCTCCAATCTGGGACCCTTCGAGGGATGACCAACTGCCAGTTTAGGCCCAATCCTGGTAGGATCAGGCTTAAATGAGAAGTTAGACATCCCTCTCACAATCCAGGACTGCTGACTTCCAACTGCTCGCCTGCCTGCCTTTCTAATTGCCCCTATCTGCTTCTGCCTGCCAGCCTGATCACCCCCAATCACTCCCCTGCCAGCCTGATTGATGTCTAACTGCTCCCCTGCCAACCTCTTTGCCCCCAACTTCCCTCCTCTGCCACCTTGGTCACCCCTCACTCTCTTCCCTTGCAGGGTTGATCACCCCCAGCTGCCCTCCCTTGCAGGTCTGGTGCCACCCAACTGCCCTCCCTTGCTTGCCTGATCACCCCCAACTGCCCTCCCTTGTATGTCTGGTCCTTCCCAACTATCTTCCCCTGCTGGCCATCTTGTGTTCACATGGGGGCAGTTATCTTGATCTTGTGTGTTGGAGTGATGGTCAATCTGCATATTACTCTTTTATTAGATAGGACTATGAATGGGTATATATTCTCTTTGGATATTTTCAAAGAATAATATCAATTTAATGAGGGACTCAATATAAGGGTCCTGTCCCAATCAAGCTAGACTAAGTTATGAATAAGTGGAATAATGATATATAATACCTACTGCAGGTGTAATAGAAGGTTTTTCTGAGTATAAAGTAATGCTACATCCTGGGCAATAGCATTGTTAGTAGAACCACAAATGTTCAATCTGATTGCCTCTGGCCTGGGTATTCTTTTCCAGTGTTTTAATCATCCTGATAAAGTTATTCAAATTAAACCATGTTTGGAGGGCATACTCATTTTTACTACAATGCCACAGTTTTGTTGCCATGTAGTTTTTACTTTGGCTCTTGTTCCCACTATTACAGAGCATAATTATAATCACTACTTCATTTTGATTGGTTTTATTTTTAACTAGAGGTCCGATGCATGAAGATTCATGAAAGAATAGGCCTCCCTTCCCCTGGCTGCCAGTACCTGGGACCTGGGCCTTTGCTCTGGCCGCCACCTTCCTTCCCCCTTCACTCTGATCCAGAGCAGCCTTCCACTTTTGCGCGCTGCCCAGGCCCAGAGCAGCTGGGGCGGGTGGAAGGCCTGAGTCTTCACCATGGTAAGACCTAAGGCTCCTGGCCTGGCTGTTGCTATCTTTGTCACGTCAATTTGCATATTCCCTCCTTATTGGCTAGGACACTGCCTTCTTTATTGAAGTTATGGTCAATTTGCATATTCTGTCTTTATTAAATAGGATTAAATTTATTGGATGGTATTAGTTAATAAGATCATATAGGTTTCAAGTGTACATTTCTATGAGACGTGATCTGTATATTGCCAAGTATATAATAACAGAAGATGATTTAACTTTAGGTGGTGGGCACACAATGCAGTTGATGGCTTTCAAGTAGTAATATTTGCTTAATCTTTACTAAGATATCACGGCATAGGGATAATTGCCATCATTTAACACAATGATAAAACTTAAACTTTGAAATTTAACTAATGTACTCAAGATTATAAAACTAGTATCTGATAGCCCAGCCAGTGTGTCTAAGTGGTTCAGCATCTATCAATACACCAAGAGGTTGTTGCTTCAATTCCCAATCAGAGAACATGCCTGTGTTGCTGGCTTGATCCACAGTAGTGGCATGCAGGAGGCAGCCGATCAGATATTTTTCTCTCATTGATGTTTCTATTTCTCTCTCCCTTTCCCTTTTCTCTCTCCCTAAAACCAATACAAACATTTTAAAAACATGCAAAAAAAAAACAAAACACCTAGTTTTTGAGAGAGTCCAAAAAGCCTGTGTGGTCTCAAAGTTACAGCGACTCATTATAAGCCTGGCAAGATACAGGTTATAGCAGAATTGAAGTGTATCTCCACATTCCATAAACAAAAAATAATTAATATTGTCACAGTGTAACTTTTTTTTTCTGCTCCTATTGATTTTATTGTGTCATTAAAAGTTTTTGTTTAGAAATGAACTGGATAAATAAAATTCTGCTATAAAAGAAAGATTTACTTTCACACCCAAAACATTTTATCTACCAGATGCTGAACCAAAAATATGTCCTTATGGAAAAGAATAAAGGGGAAGGCAGAGAAGAGAATCATCTCATGTTTAGAGCCCACTGGGAGCTTCAGAAATGTGAAACAATGACTTCAAGTGTGAAATCATTCTCCTTTCCATTCTTCAGTTGGTTTTATTGGCCTAAACTCATGTGTCTAGTTGCATGAACACCAATTTATCACAAATAAAATCTGTGTGGACATTTAAAAATTTTATTCGGGGTAGAAATATTATCACATTTTTGTACTAGCACCTAGCACACGCACAGACCTTTTGTAAAGGAAAACTCACTTTACTGCATTAAATCAGCATAAGATTGATTCCAGTTTGGATAGAATAACAGTACCTTAATTTTGCTTTCCAATTGATAACTTACAAAGTGTTTTTATATGTATACTGTCTCACTTGTATTTTTATAAGTGATAATTCCATTTTATAGAAAAAAGGCAGTGAGCTTCGGTGTTGTTTAATGCGATGCCAGGAATTTGTCTATAGTGGCAGAACTTATGAGTTTTATAAGTAAAATATTAAATCAAGATTTTTTTTTGGACTTAAAGCCCAGAGTTCTTTCCACTTATAATGCTAAAACAGTTTAGTGATGGCATGATTCTTAATGAGATCTTTCTGATGGTGAAAGTTATTCATTCATTCTTGAGTTTTTCAATGAAATCTTCAGATTTTTACATGCCAGGTTTCGTGTTAAGCAGAGTAGGTGTAACCAAGAAGGAAGTGAACAATGGGAGAAATGAATTAGTGGGAAATGAAAAAGGTTTTGCAGAGGAAATTACCTTTTGTAGCAAATGCAGATGAATAGTTTACAGGTAAAGATATAAGAAACAATTTATATGAGTCAGTGTAGCATTTAGAACCTGAATTGTGACAGAAAATGCTTCATATTATTTTCTAAAAGGAGAATAGATCCTTTAACTCAAGAAAACAAAGGACGACTCACTATGGTAAAGCAGAATTGACAGGGGTGAGGAGACTCTTGACTACCTGGCCTTCTTCTTTTAACTCGACTTGTCACCCTGCCACCTGCTAAGGACTCTCACGGGAACACTTACTTGCCATCAACCCTGAATGTCTGATGTGTTTCTATATCTTGCTTTGCTATTCTTACTGGTGAGGGTTCAGTCAGGTTTTGATTAACGTTCGTTATATTTAACTGATTTGAATTTTGACTCTTCTCTGAACTTGCTGAGCATGGTTGGTAATGGCCAAGTTCATACAATCAGTGTAAGAAAATCATGATTAATACAGAGTGTTGTATTCAATATGTGTAATTGGGAGAAAATGTTGATTTCTGAAGATTAGTAACAAATGATTAGAAGACAAAATCAATATAGAAGTTAGGGGTGTATATCAACCCTGATTTAACTCCTAAAATTTCACTTATCTGCTTAAGCTACTTTCAGTCTTTATGTTCTTGACATATTCACCTATACCCCATATAATCAAGATCGTTCTTAAATGACTTTATCTTTCCAAACTAGCATCCCGATCATATTTTCCCCTGTGGGCTTTCAGATGGTATAAATCCTACCCTTTTCAGAATATTCAATATTACATTTCTTAGTATTCTTTTTTTTTGTCTATATGAGCTCTCATTTATTGAGCACATATTATATTCCAAATGCCAGACTAAATCCTTTATATTCATTTTTCAACAGCATGGATGGACTTGGAAAATATTATGCTAAGTGAAATAAGCCAGTCACTGAAGGACAAATATCACATGATTTCAATCATATGTGGAATTTCATGAACAAACTGAACTGCCAAGCAAAACAAGAGACAGACTTATCGATAGAGAGCAGGCAGACAGCTCTGGTGTGTGTGTGTGTGTGTGTGTGTGTGTGTGTGTGTGTGTGTGTGTAGGGAGGGAGAACTCATGGACATAGACAACAGTTTCGTGATTATTGGGGTGGAATGAATGAGTGGAGGTGGAAGAGGATATAGGAGGATAAATGGTGGTAGGGAATTTTTTTTTTAATGGATGTAGTCTCAATAACTCTTGGAAGTAAGTCAGATCAGATAAAGATACTAAAACTTTTATTGGCCAAATAGCCAATAAATTAAAATCTCTCTAAAGTTTTGGCAGTGACAACTAATTGCACCTCATTATTAGACATGCCTTTTTCTATGCTATTGGAAGTTTCATATGAGTGACTATGTAACAGTTTTCTTTGCTTCAATGAGAGAGCATGTGACTGGGTTCTATGTAGTGAACTTGGTACACAATTTCTGGGCCACGGCCATAAAGAGAAAATGCTCTCCTATATTGTTTCCTTCCTTGCTACTGGCTGGAATTTGGTTATGAAGGAGTAAGTCATCAAACCCCCTTGGGCCTCAAGATCAAAGCTGCATGTTTAGGATGCAGGGCAGTAAATCAAAAGATGACTGGGTTCTCAGCACCAACAAGTTGCCAGATAAGAGCCCACTCAAATTTATGAACACTTTATTTTGTAGTCTTCTTTGTATTTGTTTTGTTATTGTTTAGTTTTTGTTGTCCTTGTATTAAATTTATTGTGGTGACATTGGTTATATAGGTTTCAAGTGTACAATTCTATGTTACATCATCTGAATATTACATTGTGTACCCCCCATCCACAATCAGATCTTCTTTTGTCACCATATATTCAACTCCCTTTATCCTTTATCAGCTCCCACTGCTTCTCTCTGCTAACTACCACACTGTTGTATTTGTCTCTGAATGTTTGTTTTTCTTGTTTGCTTATTGTTGCTTTCACTTTTATATCCCATATATAAATTAAGTCATGTGGTTCTTAACTTTTTGTCTGACATTTCACTTACCATGATATTCTCAAGATCCAATCATGTTGTTGCAAATGGCAGTATTTCATCTTCTCTTATGGCTGTGGTGTATTCATCTATATCACATCTTCTTCATCCAGGCATCTATTGAAGGACACTTTGGTTGTCCTTGGCCACTGAATAATGCTGAAATGAGCATAAAGGTGCATATATTTTTGGAAATAAATGTTTTCAAATTTTCAGGTAGAAACCCAGAAGAAGGGAAGCTGAGTCATATGTTAACTCTATTCTTAAATTTTTTTGAGTAGCCTTACACTGTTTATCATAGCAACTGTAGCAGTTTACATTTAATTTTGGGGTCATTTATGTCAGCCTAACTTCTATCCAGACAATCAGAATAAACAATATAAAGGAGAAATCATTTAATAATAATTTTTAGGGGATTTCAAAAGTAGTTTAAGCAGGTTTTGATAATTTATGCCAGCAGAGAAGGAATCCAGACTTGGGAACATAATTAATAATGGCCCTTAGGAGAGTATTGGCAGTTTCACTATGGATAGGTGAGTGAGGGTTTAGGGAGAAATTTGAAACATTCAGAACAATTGTGATCCAAAGAATGAGAGAAGGTGTAGAATATTAAGAGGCTCAGGACAATTTGCCTACCAAAAGTAGAAGGAACTGGGCATAGTCAGAATGCAGTTTCAGAAATGGGTTATGTGTGAGGAATCTGAAAAAAAATCTAATTCTATAAGGTTCATTTTTTTCTGGGTCTGTTACATTGTATCTGAGTCTGTCACAAATATAATTTATTTTTGTTCCATTTAGATGTTGTACTTTTAATGAATGTGCCAAATATCTTCATTTTCTTACCTGTTAATACTTTGGTTAGCTATTTCATTTTTACATAAATATTAACAACTGCCTTATTTTCAGTAGCTAAAACTATTATGTTTTTAAAGAAACTAACTTTTCAAAATTCAGTATTTTATTGCCTTCAAAGTGCACTACCTTCGTTTAAATTGATTATATTTGAGGAGATTTATTTTCATTTTGAAATATTAAATAAAAACTATTAAAAAACACAACATCCATATTTAATTTCTATAACCAATATGAATCATAGACTGAACTCTAATTTATGACTTTCCTAGACCTATATCAGATATGATCCAATACTATTAAAATTTATTCAAGAATCAAAAACACGGTTGGAGTCTAAGCCATAAAATTCCTTAAAACTTCTTTGTGGAGGAAGGGCAGCCATGCAAAGCAAAAAAGAGATTGACTTTTCTTAATAGACCATCGATCATCCTGAAGGGATCTGGGTACATTGAGTATTCCTTTAAGGAAAAGAATTTACTCATTATTGAAAATTCAGATAATAAAATACTGCTCTGAAAGATTTTTGTTGTAATATACTATGATGATTCCTTTACAGTTTAAGTAAAACACATATCAAATACAGCAACTTTCAGGAACTTGGTTCTGCAATTATTTAAAGGATGATGAGATATTACTATAAATATAATAATCTGGAGAGGCAAGTATAGTCTAATCCATACTTTAAGTAAAATTACTACTTTGCACTTGTTTTATTCTTTTGCTTTCTTTTTGCCTTCAAATGTTCAGAAGAGAGCGATTCCAATGAAAATCCTTGAAAGGCTTTCCAACTCATTCCATTTTATCACCAGTCATTGTAATGGATAGATGCAAGCTGTAGTCTGGCTATGGGAGGAAATATCCTTCTGGTATAGGATCATATGTTGTGGGGTGTTAAACTGTACTTTCCAAAAATGGCTGTGTCCATATATAGCCCATCCCACATCCTTTTCTTTCAATGTGGCCTAGATGCTCCTCTATTGAGAGGTAGTGTGTGGGTTCCCTCCCTCCTTGAACCTAGACAGGCCTTTGTAACTTCCTCAACCAATAGAATGCAGCAGGAGTGACTCTGCATGACAGGGGGCTAGATCCTACCTGGCTGCTAACTGGTTTGCTCTCTTTTTGGAGACACTCCTTACCATGTCACTAAGAAGCGCAGGCTACATAAGGAAATTACACGTGGATATTTTGGCTTTCAGTACCAGCTGAAAGCCAGCATCAATGATTGTATATGTGAGTGGATCGAAAACTTTAGATGATACCAGTCCCTAGACTTTGAGTCTTTCAGCTAATACCCTGGAAATCATGCTTTGCCCAACTTCACATCTGACCTAAAGAAATTATGAGAGATAATTAATAATTATTGTTATTGAAAACAATCTAAATATGAGGGTAATTGATAAGTAGTAATGATTAACTAATACATGTGGTAACTGGACACCTATGGTTATGAATAGGTTTTGAGAACCCTTTGATTTATCTGCTGGCTTTAGAATGACACTGATAACTCTGTTGTGATATCACCCCAACAATGACTTTTGAAAAAGTCATAGCTTCTTGAATAACTCAACAAGCAAAGAAATCAAACAATATAATCCTTAGATTGCTAGGAACACATGCAAAAGTTACTGAGCCTAAAATGACTTTGAGGTTATTCATATGAAGAAATACAGTGAATGTTTTTTTGGGGGAAATCAGTTGTCATATTATTTTCAACACAAGATTTTTTTTTCAGTTCAATAATTTCACTGAAGATTTCATCTGATCATTTAATTTGATGTATTTCCAAAAGTCTCTTTTAGAAATATGTAATTATATTGAAGAAATTTGTTTTTCCCTAATTAGTTTTCTGTTTGTTTTTAAAATGTGAGCAACTACATCTCATTTTGAAATGAAGTCAATCTTGTTGCAGGTACCAGATGGACAGAAGTGGTAGGTGCAGTTCTGTTTTTAGGCTGAGAGCAGATGAAGCTCCAGGGGTATGAATCATTCTCCTCCACACCGTCCTGTCTCTGAACATCCTGTTCCACTATTCTGCTCTGGGGATCACCTGACTGTTGTCTTTCCAGTGGGGCTTCAGGAATAGGCATTTATTTTTAGTATTTAAAGACTTCTGATCCCCCAAGAATTGCAGTTAGGCCCTCATTTCATTTCCATTCATGTTTATATACTGAAGGTCATGGAGTAAGTGGCATAATTCCTTATATGCAATTTTTAAAAATATATTTTTATCTATTTTAGGGAAGAAGGAAGAGGAAGAGATAGAAACGTCAATGATAAGAGAGAATCATTTATCGACTGCCTACTGCACACCCCCTACTGGGGATTGAGCCCACAACCAGGGCTTGTGCCCTGACCTGGAATGGAACCATGACCTTCTGCTTAATAGATCAACACGTAATCACTGCACCACATCTGCCAGGCCCTTTTATGCATTTTTTTTTAACCCAATTGTGATGGGGGGATTTGAGTTGAGAAGTCTCTTGTCTCATTGATCTATTGGCCTCATTTCCTTTAGCATAGGATATGGAACATGTATATGTTTTCTGATGAGGTATATATGTTTTATTTCAATGAATATTAGAGATGTTTTTTAAAAGTATGAATATATTTTCAAACACATACAGTATTAACATTACTTTTCTGCTGCCTAGAAAGAAATGCTTCTACCTTCCCCTCTCCCAACACATCTCAATAGACTCATGCTGTTACTGAGTGTTTGTTTCGAGAGGCATGGTGGTGTCCTCATATAAATTCAGCTCAGTTGTTTGTCTTCTCACCTCAGGTCCTGCCCTCCCTTGGAAACTTGTCTGGATGGAAGCCATATGAACTATTAGGTTTTTAAAAAGTGTGTATGTGTGTGTGGGCCAGAATAGGAGAACCAGGCAGTATAAAGTTTACCTTTAAAGTTTATATAAGTGTTTGGGAGTCAGGGTGAAGAATGCAGTGTAGAGTAAAATCACTAGTAAATATTTAGCTCTGCCTGCATATGGATGGCCAATTCTGTAGTTTGGGACTTAGATTTCTCCTATCTAATAAAGAGGGAATATGCTAATTGACTCTCATGCCCTTGCAAAGATGGCGGTGCCCACAGCCAATAAGGAGGGAATATGCTAATTGACTGTCATGCCCTCAAAAATACCCACAGCCACAAGATGGTGGTGCCTAGTCCTCCCAGCCCCCCAGACACCTCAGGCTGGCCCACAGCACAGGAAAGCCTTGGTTGGTGGCTGCCCAGCTGCCCAGGGCCAGCTTGAGGTGCAGGCAAGCCTCAGATGGTGGCTGCCCAGCCACCCAGGGCCACCTGAGGCTTACATAACCAAGGCCAGTTGAGGCTTGCACTGCTGGCTATAGCAGTAGCAGAGGTGTGATGGGGCATCACCTTCCCCTGATCACTGGGTCACCTCCCACCCTTGAGGGCTTCCAGACTGTGAGGGGGCAGGCTGGGTTGAGGGATCCCCCCACCCCCATTGCATGAATTTTCATGCACCGGGCCTCTAGTATTAACAAAGTTGATACTGTCCAATTCCCAGGAGGACGATATAAATGGTGCCAAAGCATCACGTGGTAAGGTAGCAATAATTGTATTTATGGTGAACCAGATGAGTACGATATATATTTGTAGGAATAAAGTGTTTTAAGTTTGAGGGAGGTGAGACTATCAAGGGGCTATGCAAATAACAATAGGAAATGTGTTAGAAAAAATATATAATTCTCCTCCAGTGTGTCTCCTTTATTCTCACACAGGACTACCACACTTATAACATTTCTGACAACTTGTAGTCACCAAATTTGTGGAGGGGTTTTTCTTTCACCAAGTAATTTTCTGCAACACCAGCAGGGTGTTCTCAATTTAACTAAATATCTACCAAAAGAAAGTATCAGATCCACAGGTTAAGGGGTCAATCTCACAAGACTGCCCTTACTCTGCTTCAGATGTTGATTGCAAGTCCAGGTTCTCACCTGTGCTTCTGACCCATGCATCCACTGTAAACCTCTTCAGGTTGAATTAATTTGCTAGAGTGGCTCACGTAATGCAGGAATACAGTTACCTATGCTTACCAGTTTATTAAAGAACATGATTAGGGATACAAATGAACAGCCAGATGAGATTCAATGGATGAGGCCTGGGAGGGTTCTGAGTGCAGGAGCTCCTCCCCTGGAGGCGGGTGTGTCACCTCCCAGGGTGGAGACATTCAGCAACTTGGAAGGTCTCTTTACTCACAGGGCTGGGGACTTAGGGAGGTGTTCTCCCACTGGCATGATTAATTGTTAACTCCATGTGTAGCCCCTTTTCCCTTTAATGGGAACCTTGGGTATGGGGAAAAGGCTTCTACTCATATCTTGGTCTTCCTGGTGATCAGACTCCATACAGGAACCCACCCAGAGTTGCCTCATTGTAACAAAAGATGCTCCTAGTGCTTTTACCACTTAGGGATTTTCAAGGTTTTTAAATGTCTTGTGTCAGAAACCTGGAAAGAGACATAATTTTTTTTTCTATTATCTTACATGTTTTATATATTTCAGATGCTAAACTGGGAACCTTCTAAGGTACATGGGTCACTGCTGGTCTTTGCTTTGCTTAGAGGGGGCATGTGAACTTGGGCCTGAATCAAACTATTGAGGACAACAAGGGAGATGTAAGCACTGCAACTAATACCTTTTTCTCACAAAGTACCCGGCCTTTCTTCTTAATAAATGTTAATAATTTTTTTGGAAAATAACACTTATAAGGCATGTCAAATTATGAGCCTTTTCCAAGAATTCATTTCTCAGTTTTGTTTGGTTGGTTGTTTTCTGATAATACATTTTGTTCTTGGATATATTACCACTGACTCCACTTCTTGAAGTCACCATAAATTATTAATAGAAATAGGTGAGACATAAGTGATAAATTAATAATATTATCAACATTACTTTTTATATTTGTTTTTATAGAAAATAGAATATAAATCCATCAACTCTGCTTTCATCAAAACACCCAAAAGTCTCCATGCTGTAATTAAAATTAAAATTTGAAATTACTAGAAGTAGTAGCAAGTTAAAAACCTCCAGAAAATATGATTAGTCTTTTTCTTTTTCAGATATTTCTGGAGCTTTCCTTAAAATACATAAATACAAATACTTTTAACAGGGTTTTAAAATATACTTATGCTTGTTATGGGTTGAATATGAAATAGACTTGAAATTTAGAGCAAAATATAGTTGAAAGAGTATTTGTTTTTCTTTGGGAGCTGAAGAGCTTGTGAGTTTGGAATTGTAGCAGTCATGGTTGTAAAATGCAAATAAAATTGTTAACCAGCTCCCCTCTGAAATGCGACTAGGAATTGCTAATTATCAGTGTGATGTCAGAGAGCTTGTGGTTATCTAGTCTATGACCTAGTATTCAGATGAAGGCAAATGAGGATGATTCTGATTATTACCACAAACTCTAATAATAAAAATCTATTGATGGAAGCTATAATAAATACCCACTATGGCAAACATTTAATACTAGAGGCCCGGTGCACAAAATTCATGCACTGGGGTGAGGAGTGTTCCTCAGCTCAGCTTGCACCCTCTCCAATCTGGGACCCACAGGGATTGAGCCTAAACTGGCAGTCCGACATCCCTCTCACAATCTGGGACTGCTGGCTCCTACCCGCTTGCCTGCCTGCCTACCTGCCTTCCTGATTGCCCCTAACCAGTGTGCCTGCCAGCCTGGATGCCCCCAACTGTCCTCTCCTGCAGCCCTGGTCCCCCCACAACTGCCCTCCCCTGTAGGCCTGATCACCCCAGCTGCCCTTCCCTGCTTGCTATTTTTATGGTGGCCATCTTTAACCATAGGCGGGTGGCCATCTTGTGTGAGGGCATAAGGATCAATTTGCATGTTATCTCTTTATTATATAGGATTACATTTACACTGTCAGTACTTCTGGTGAAGAATCCAAATGCATAACAGTGGTCATAGGTTTTTTTCTTCATCTAACTACTGCTAGAATAATCCACTTACTGCATTCATGTTTGACAAAGCATTTTTTTTTTATATTTCATCTATTATTTTGTTCCACTTTTTTTTAATCCTTATTCTCTCCCATGTAATTTTATTTCTTTTTCATTAAAATTGGCTTTAAAAATGAAGACCATTAGGATACACTCTAAGACTCTCAATTAGTAGGCCCAGAGAGTTCCTAAATGATAATATTTGATTTAGCACATTAGCTTGTTGAAGTTATCGACATGGCAGGGATGTTAGTATTTTGTTTCCAAGCCCAACTTCCACATGCAAGGAGTAACAGAGCATGTCTTTGCTCCTTTTATCTTCCTCAGAAGAGCAACAGAGTGGCATAATCAATGCTATCAACCTGTGTATTTCATCTGATGTTTACTTTGTTCATTGCTTTGAGAGTTGCCCTTATTTTACCTTTTACAAATCTATTTGCCTTTTCTTCTTTATCTTATAAGAAAATAATATTATTTTAGTGCAAGGTCATGGTACATTCATTAAACACTCATAATATATATATATTTTTTTTTTTTCTCAGCATGCACAAAGGTGTGAAAAGTTGTCCTAATTACTGAAATAGTGTCATGCTTTGGATATACAAAGAGTAATCCCTGTATCAGGTGCTGAGGGAATTGGAGCTCTGCAGATGGCTTTGACTCAGTAGCTTTGCTGGTCACTGACATATATTATTGTACCTAGGAGAAATCAACCATTAGATTGACATCTTTTGTACTATGAAAATGAAAATCCAGGACGTATACATTTGGTCTTTAATGGATTAAAGCAACTCTGTTGCTTTATAGAATTCAAAGGCAAAAATTAATTCTAAGATTTTCACAAATGACCAAGCTGGCTTTGTCCTTTAGGTTTGCTGTGCATGTTTCCAAGTCACTTAATTAACAAGATCAGGATACCGTTTTTTTGTGTGTTAAAGGTCACATTAGGGAACTTCAGGCCTTTTTTTTTTTATATATGCTGTTTTTTAGCAGTCAATACCAGCCACCTGGAGGAATGGCTACTACTAGGCCATCGCTTCTTTTGAAGTGACATTTGCTCAATAAATTTTTGTCTGGGCAATAATTGAAAAAAGTCAAAATGGTGTGAAGAAGTAAATGTCATATTCCCACAATGCGATATAAATGGAATTCATAAAGGCTCACTGACTCACAAGACAGGTTAATTAAAGCCTTCACGTGACATATGGAAGTTAGCACAAAATTTGCTTGGCCATGTTATTTTTATGAGTGCATGGAATGAATCCCTTTATTAGAATACCTAGACGATACTGTAATCTGGTGTCAAATATAGTCTATGTTATTGTTACTTACTTTCTTCTGGATTATTTTATTTCATTTCCCATTGTCATGCAGTAATGTTTTGAGGACTGGGATTTAATATAAAAAGTCAAGTCTTGCTAAAAGGTAACGCAATGCCTGTCTCACAGGAGTTGCTCGAACTGTACCAGGAATGGCATGTACGATCCACAGCAGTAAATGAAGAAAAAGGCGCTAGGGCTGTGAAGGAAACCATGCTGCGGAGTTGGAAAATCACATTGTCTATTAAGTATGATCATATTGGTTTCTCATTCCTACATGTTTCTTGGGACTCTAACAAAATGGACTCTGATATTTTGGAATTAACTTTTTCTGCTTTCTTGGAACTAAAGGAACAAATGGCAATAAACATACCCAGGACAGAAACATCATTAAGATTTAGAAGAGGTTAGCAGAACAGCAGTTTATAGTCCAGCTTCTAGGGAGGATTAGCTGCTCCCTACAGGTCAAAGGAGGCAAGATCCTGAAGAGGAGGGGTGGACCTCTTTTTACATATTATTATTATACTTTTATTGATTTTAGAGTGAGAGAGAGAGAGATAGAAACATCAATGATGAGAGAGAATCATTGATTGGCTGCTTCCTGCACTGGGGATCAAGCCTGCAACCCAGGCATGTGTCCAGACCGTCTACAGGCCAATGCTCTATCCACCGAACAAATGAGCTAGAGCAATTGTGGCCTGCTTGTCTGAATACTGTAGCAGAAGCATTACAATTTCTTTATTCTGCTAAGATGAAAAAATGACATGAGAGCAATATTGAATTTTTTTTTTAAAGAAATTGAGAGGTTTTTGTTTGTTTCAACAAAAAATTTTCAGTCCTCATAAAAGATAATGCAAGAGCTTATTTCATTACATCCAAACACATAAAAATTGTCTAATTTTAAATCTTGAAAGTAGATTAACTTCCAAGTTATCCATATAGCTACTAATTATACAGAGATATATAAAGATACATATGATACAGAATTACAGAATATATATAAGTTTATAAGTGTGTGTGTGTATATATATATATATATATATATATATATATATATATATATATATATTTATACTAGATGCCTGATGCACAAAGTCTGTGCAAGAATTGGCCATCCTTCCCCTGGCTGCTGGCACCAGTTTCCCTCTGGCACCCAGGACCGGGCTTCCCTCCCAGCCCCGGCTTCATCCAGAAGGACATCCAGTCTAATTAGCACATTAAGCTTTTATTATTATGGATATTACATGTAATAGCTATGACAGTCTCTGACACAGAAGAAAAATTTTATATATTCATATTTTTTTGTGTCAGAGTCTTCAGGTTTCCTACCATGGTGCCTTTTCTTAACTTATTTTTAGCTTGGCACATGGTCATGCAAAATGAAGATACCTTGCATGCACAAGCAGAGCAATCAAGTTGCTGCTGCTGCTGGAACTGAAACCAGTGGTGCTTCCAGCCAAGGGCTCTCTAAAGAGCCAGAGCACCTTTCAGAAGAGAGATAAAGACACTTTTGTCTTGCTTAGACCATTACTATTTTGCATATTTCTGTTTCTCCTTACTGGGCACAGTCTTACTATTAGAGTGGTGGGATCATCACAAAACAATGTGGAGTCAGGGTAAAGTATTTTAGATCCGTTCAGAAGTTCAAGTCTGATTCTTGCCTCTGCCTCTTGCCAAGTATGTATCTTTGGGCAACTCATTTCATTTTAGATGTTCCATTTGTAAAATGAGATGGCACTTCCTACTTAACTAAGGAATACGTGAGATATTGAAATATCTGGAATGAGCAAACTGTTTTCATAAAATAATCATATATACCCTAACGTGCAAGTGAATAAGTATCTGAGACATCTACCTACATATTTAATAAGGAAAAAGAAACACTATCTTTTGCATTTTATCTGAACATTTTCAATAAGTAGACTTCAGAATCTTTTTTATAAGATAAAATTAGTGTATCTTCTACTTTATTAGAATCTTGCTTTAGGTAAATCAAATCTCAGTCTCTCAGGACCTCGATATTAATATGACTTTCTTTGCACATTTAACTTTACTTTGCACTCAGCTAACCACCACTCTGACTTAATCACTATTTGCGAACATAAAACTTCATAGATTTACTTAAGATTACAATAGGGAAAAGGCAAGTTAATTTTTTGTCACTATATCACACTGGGAAAATTACTACAAGAGCAATGATTTCATTACTTGTAATACAAACTTAATGACAGTTCTTAAGCAATATTTGATAGTAACTTTAGAGTATTTATTAAATAAATCTATATAAGTAGCATATAAAGCTACCTTAAAATATTCAGAAATACATAATTTGCTTAAGATATCTAAAACGAGCTTCATAATAACTGAATAAAAAACATACAAAAATATGGGTTGTATATATTTCTGTCTTTCCTGCATCCAACAGGGCTAGAGAGCAATCCTGTTCCTGAGTAGGGGTGGCTGGGATTGAAAAAATGAAAGAGACAGACACAAAGATAGAAGGAAGAAGCTGGGGCTGGGTGGGACCACTATCCTCTGACAGGGACAGGGACAGGGACTGGGACCCAGAGTCAATACAGCGTGTTTATTTTATACTCCAAAAAAACATGAAGTTTTACTAAAAGTCAAGACAAAGGGACTATGCACATTCTTGGGTGGACCTGAGTTGTATTCATTCCTAGTGCTTGGCTGGATTTAAATAACAAAACCCATTGGCAATTGGCTGAAGGCCAAGCTGACAACACTCCTGCCTCCAGCAGAGCATGTTTCCAGGACATGACTTTGCCAATGGCACTGGATTCAGATGACCATAATTAAAGAAATGTCCATGTGCCTTACCAGGATACCTCTATATCTCACCCTTTTTGTTTGTTTTTAAGCTACTATAATAAAAGTAAAATTTAAACATTAAGACCAAAGCTCTGATATTAAAACAATTTCAAACAATGCCAATGCAAAAACCAAACTACATAAATGTTATTATTTTAAAACTTGAACATCAAGAGCAAAACTCTGTCTTTTAATATAATAATAAAACAATGCCAATGTAACACAGCAATAAGAGAGAAATCAAACTAAAGACATGTTAACATTTTTAGCTACTAAATGAAAATTTCTTTTGCTGCTGCTATATAATTACTCAGAATCTTTAGATTTGGCTGTGCAAGACTTTATAGAAGACTGACAGCTAACCAATGCTAGCATAGCCAGAAACGTGGTTGAGGAAGTAGCTTCCACTTTTTGCTTTTCTATTGTTTGCTGGGGTTTAGTCATTAACTTCTTCATATGACCCCATGTTGGCACCTCAGTCCCTTATGTAGCCTTCAGCTTTCTTCTTCTGTTGCTTTGCTGTTATCGGGACACCTCTCAGTTTTTTTTTATTGAAGAGAAAAGGAGCTTCTATTGTGGTGACACTTGTAATGCTCTGGCACCCAAATGGGCTGCACTGCTTCTTCTGGAAAGATACAAAAGTCAACCTCTTTTCCACATTTTTTTTAAAATATATTTTATTGATTTCTTACAGAGAGGAAGGGAGAGAGATAGAGAGCTAGAAACGTCAATGAGAGAGAAACATCAAACATCGACCAGCTGCCTCTTGCACATCCCCTACCAGGGATGTGCCTGCAACCAACGTACATGCCCTTGGCTGGAATCGAACCTGGAACCTTTCAGTCCGCAGGCTGATGCTCTACCGCTGAGCCAAACCGGTTTCAGCTCTTTTCCACATTTTTAATGAGTCTGATAAAGCTCTTGTTGATTTGTGCATCCTCACATTGGGCTAACTCAGCAGGCTATTGTACAGAAAGCCTAATGCCTTTCTGCTGCTGTATGACCCTCTGCATTGCAATTCAAAAAATTTAAAGTATAAAGAGCATGACTGAGTTTGTTTTGAGGTGATACATAACATCCGTCTCCCCCTTTCTGTTTTAGTAATTGCATTTTAAGACTACAATTGGCTCTTTTCACTATTGCTTCACCTTGAGGATTGTAAGGTATACCAGTTTTATGACAAATTTGATATTGCTGACAAAAGTGATGAAAAGCACAACTAGCATATGCAGGTCCATTGTCTGTTTTTAGCTTTAAGGGAGGTCCTATGACTGGAAAAGCCACTAGACAGTGGTTAATTAGTGCTTTGCACTTTCCCCTGTTTGGGGTGTAGTGACAATGAAGTGTGAACATGTATCTATGAAGATATGGACTCACTGAAATCTGCCAAATTCAGGTATATGGGTAACATCCATTTGCCAGATTTGATTAGGTTTAAGTCCTCCAAGATTTACCCCTAATGCTGTCACAGGAAGGTGGATAACACACTGAGGGCATTGCTTGACACTTGGTGAGCCTGCTTTCAGGAAATACAAAGTTCCTTGTGCAAGGCAGAGGCATTTTGATGATGTAGGGCATTCAAGTCATGTGCCATGGTAAATGGAGTGATCTCCTCTACTGAGGCAACGAGGCAATCTACGTCCTCATTACCTGCAGCCAAGGGACCTGCAAGGCCAGAATGGGATTTACTATGGCCCATGAGCTGTTTCAGTAATTTTGGCCATACTTACCACATAAGCACTATCACTATATAGGTTGATGTGCACCCTAGCAAAATCTGCCAAGACATAAATAAGGCTTGTATTTCTATGCTTTGTGCTGAACTATAAGGGGTTTGAAGGATCTTTGCTCCCCTGTTGCTGTAAATCCAGCCTTTTCAGAACTGGATCCATCTGTAAAAATGGTTAATGCCTGAGGTATTAATACAGCAGCTAATACCATTCTCTGAACATAGGCTGGTGTTTTTATGAATATTCATTAATTCAATTAGCCAATTTATATCAATCTGAAATAAGGTTTATTTTTAATTTTACTTGTCCTAGGTTATGGACAGTAAATGACAATAATCAAATTTTTGCTATTAGTCTTTGAGTAACTTTATGTAAGCTTTGTCAGGGAGTCAAAAACACAAATTACTTACTTTTCTCCTCAAGGTCTAACATATAGTTTTTCAACTACAGTTAGACATTTGAAGGAAACCTACTTTTTTTATTTCATCCCAGAGTAATTTTTAGGCCACATGGTTGCTTTTTTAAGGTTTTAACAATTACTGCCACAAAGTTATATATTTCAAGCAATTTTTTATTTATGGTGACTTTAATTACTGTCAGATTCAGTATGTTAACAACAATCTTTAATTTAACCTATAAATATTAGCAGAAGAGATTTAATTTTTTTTTAATTTCTCCTTTTTATTAAGCTTAGAATTATATTTTTAAAGAATATCCCCTTAGGTTTATTTGCATATATAGAGGGATCATGGGTAGTCCCAGTAACTTTCAGAGGGTTTTATTAGAATGTAATTGTTTATGAGACTAGAATGTAATTATTTATAAAAATATTGGCTTTTCAATTAGCTAAACTTATTTGAAACCTTGATTATAATTTAAAAAGCTAATTTATAAAGTAATTAAATTAAGTATCTTTATTAAAAAAGCAAAGCAAGTAAATTTAGTAAACTTATACTTCTGATTCACAAGACACAAATGCTGCCTCATCTCCAGCCTATTTAAAATGCAGGCCGCTAGAGGCTTTTTTTTCTTTTAAATTTCCATTGCTAAAAACTTGGCTGTATTTAAAAAATATATTGTTACTTTAATTTGCCCATCTTAGAAGCCAAAATGATCATAACATTTAAAATGTAAGTATATAAGTAGAATATAGTTATTAATTTTTATTTGATAAAGCTTTCCACATGGTCTCAAGTATACCACATCAACTAAATTTGAAATATTTCCTTCAAGAAGAGAGAACAAACTCTTTGAATCACTCTGGGCCCATGGAGTTTTCCAATAATTATCTCTCATTAAAGCCTTGAAATTTAACTTGGAAAGACCATCAAACATATATCATTTAAAGATTATATATTTTCTATAATTATCTTAAAGGATATCAATTAAATTTAAACTGGTTTTTGTGTTAAAATATTTGATTGGGAGAGAGAAACCAAGATGGTGGCATAGGTAAATGCCTAATTGTAGCCTTGCACAACAATTACAAAAAATACAACTAAAATACAAAATGGACATTATCCAAAACAACAGGAAAGTTGACTGACTGGAAATTCTACAACTAGAAGGAAAGAGAAAACCAGAAGGAAAATCAGAGGAGATGTAAAAGCCTAAGGTACTGAGACACGGTGCGCACATAGGGAGAGGACAGAGTCGGAGAGGAGAAGGTGGCTGGGTGCCTGACTGGCATTTCCTAGCAGGAAGGAGACAAAAGCTCCAGACTGTGCTAAGCCCCAGTTCCAACTGCACTGAACCCAAGTTCTAGGTCAGACTCTGGGGACCCAGGCTCATACAGAAGGAATCTGGGCTATAAGTCGGAAACTCAGGGGGGGCAGTGAAAGGCAGAACCCTAGAGGTATGCATGTGAATGCATGCAGAGGATGGACTGCTGACTGTGCCGCTGGATTGCCCTAGTGGGAATGACACAAAAGCTCTGGACTGCTTTAAACCCCACCTCCAACCCCGCTTCCAACTGCACTGAACCCCAGTTCCGGGCTCATTAGGGGAGAGACTAGACTGTCTGATAGTGGGCAAAACTCAAGGGCACCTTTCTCTAAGAGGTGCTTGCAGTGAGTACTGAAGGATAGTGAGGAACACTGAGACTCAGGAACCTCATAGGGCAGGGCTGATAGGAAGCCAAGGCTGTAGGCTCCACCCTGAAACTCTGCCCCATCCAAGCTGAGCACAGAGGCTTTTGCAATTTTCCAAGTCAAGTCAAATAAGGCTGTCTCCTGGCATAGACACAGCTGATCCTCATACCCAATTGGCCTGGAGGTCAGTTCCTCCCAGTGATACCAACAACAATCAAGACTTAACTACAACAAGGCTGTGCACACAGTCCACAAAGTGGTGCACCAAGAGTGTCCACCTCAGATAATTGGGAGGCTGACCCACTGAACCATATAGGACACCTTAGTACACAAAGCCACCCTACCAACTCAGGGAAGCAGGCACCCTACCAACTCAGGGAAAATGCTGAAACAAGGAAACAGATCACAAACAACAACAACAACAAAAATGGAGGACAACAAGTGACTGGATATAGAGTTCAAAACCTATAAGATTTTTCAAGAATTTCCTAGAAAAGGCCCATAAAATAAATGAGCCCTACGAGGATATGAAAAGGGATCAATTAGAAATAAAGAATACATTGTCTGAAATAAAAAAAAATATTATACAGTGTCCTAAAAACAAAATAGGAGATTGCAAGAATAAAGTCAAAGATTTGGAATACAAAGAGCCAGAGGACACACTCCGCAGAAGCAAGAAGAAAAGAGAATCCAGAAAGTTGAAGATAATGTAAGAAACCTCTAGGACAACTTTAAGCGAACCAACATCAAAATTATGGGGGTCCCAATAGAAGAGAGAGAGCAAGATACCACAAACATATTGGAAGAAATGGTGACAGAAAACTTCTCCCACCTGGTGAAAGAAATAGACTTACAAGTCCAGGAAGTGCACAGAACCCCAAACAAAAGGAATCCAAAGAGGACCACACCAAGACATATCATAATTAAAATTCCAAGAGCAAAAGATAAAGAGAGAATATTAATAGCAGCAAGAGAAAAGCAGGTACCCTGTTTCCTCAAAAATAAGATAGTGTCTTATATTAATTTTTGCTCCCAAAGATGTGCTAGGTCTTGTTTTCAGGGGATGTCTTATTTTTCCATGAAGAAGAATACGGTACACATTTATTGTTATATGAAAATAAAGGACATTTCTTACCTCTATACGGTATGGTAGTATGGTAGTTGTCAACACAAACCAGACAAACTGTGAATTCTACAGTATCAAGAATTTACTCATTTATTCAATGACAATCATGCCATCATCTTCTGGAAAATCATCATAACAATCCAATTTCTAAATTTCCTGGTGAATTTCTTGTGACTCCATTTCTTTCAGAATCAGTGGACCAAATCTCTCATGTTTAGCAGTAGCACTGTTTTTAAATGAGTACTTCTTGTCAAGGTAGCCTGCTCACAGTGCATTTGCAATGCAACGGCCAATGATTTTCTCCCATGAATTCTTCACCCAAGTCACAACTTCTTGCAGTTTAGGTTTCACAAAGTTTCAGAGACAGAGCCTAGGGGGGGCCTTATTTTAGGGGGATGCCTTATATTTCATAAGGAAACCTGTAAGTAGGTCTTATTTTCAGAGGATGTCTTATTTTTGGGAAAACATTGCAGTTACCTATAAAGGAGCACCCATATGATTGTCAGCTGATTTCTCAACAGAAACAATGCAGGCCAGACGGGAATGGCAAGAAATATTCAAGGTGATGAATAACAAGAACCTACAGCTAAAATTATTCTACCCAGCAAAGCTATCACTCAGAATCAAAGGCCAGTTAAAGAGCTTCACTAATTAAAAAAAAACTAAAGGGTTCATCACCGCCAAACCAGAATTATATGAATTGCTGAAAGAGGTTCTTTAGGAAGAGAAAGAAGATAAAGATAAAAATTATGAACAACAAATACGTAACTATCAACAAGTGAATCTAAAAACCAAGGGAATTAAAAAATCTGATGAACAATATTAACTGGTGCATATAATAGAATCAGAGGTATGGAAGGAGAGTGGACTGATGATTCTCGGGGAAAAGGGGAGCAGGGGGTGCAGAAAGAGACTAAACATAACTGTGCACCTATGGATGAGGACAATGTGGGGTGGGGAAAAGACAGAGGGTGGGGTGGGAACCTGGTGGAGGGAAGCAATGGAGGGGGAAAAAATGAGGAACATTTGTAATAATATGAACAATAAAGATTTATTTAAAAAAAAATTGGTTGGGATCACAGAATTAATTCTCCTTTTTTAATTAGAGCAATAAATAACATATTTCGAATTCCTAATTGTTTCAGAGAAAACACAAAATTATTTTGTCAAAAATAAATGTCTATACTTTAGGCATTTATTTTTGTAGTTACCACAACTACATAATTTCTCCCAATTTAATTTAAACCTTAAACTTTTAGAGCTGGCAATTCAAATATTTAGCATTTCTCAGAATGATAACATCTTTATATTTTTAAGAACAAATTTCAAAAATACAAGTTATAATCAATTAATAAATTCAATTCTGCCCTCTAGATTTCATAGGAGGCATTCTCAGATTAATATTTCAGTATTATGTCATTTCAAAATATTTAGATAAAAGTTTTTATCATTTGAGTTAGTAAAGTTTAAGGCTTTAAGTTTTCAGCTGCTCTGGAAAACCATGTTTGAGGCTGGCAAAACAGGCTTGACCTAGCTGCTTGACTTTAAACAAATCATAATTTTTTTTCTGTAGGGGGAAGTCAAGAAACAAACTTGTAGCTATTCAAATGCAAATTTGCTATCTTCTTTCTGCTGGTTACTTGCTGCCTTTAAAAGAGCCACATTTTTTTCTTTAGAGATTGCCTTGGAAAGCCAGTCTTCTTAATTAACAAAGGGCATAGCTAGTCTTCACCTGGATTACTTAAGTGTTTTATAATTAATATATTATTTATTTATGTTTCAACAATTTTTTAGATTCTAGAGTCAATTATAATTATTTTGAGGCATTTTCTTTGTCAAATTTTTGTAGCAGAGACAATTTTCTTAATTTCTTGACGGCTTTAATGTTAACCTTTTAACTCGATCCTTTGTTATTTTAAAAAATTCATTTTATTATGGAAACACCAATCCTGTTGCCAGAACCCAGCCTATATTCTTTCCCTGGGTCAAATCCGCCATCCTTCTGAGGAAAAAAGCCAGTCCTGGGCTTTATTCCGTAGCATTTGCAAAGAGATCAAGTTCAATTCAGAACTATCTAATATCTGAAATCGGATGGTGTGCTCACATTAGTTAAGCTAACTTTTCTCTACACGTGCACAGAAATCCGAGACACATTTCTAAATTTTGTAAAACTTTTAAGACACTAGCCAGAAAAAAAGCATGGCAAAGGTGAGACCTTTTAAAATGGCTTCCTTGGGGAGTGAGCATCCACACAGGATAGCTACGTGTCTCCCTTCCCCCACCTCCTTCTTGCTTTGGGGGAAAATTCAGTAATGATCTGGCATTTGCTGTTAAAAAATTATTTTTTTTTTTTGAGAAAGAAAAAGATTTTTTAAGATAAAGAATTATTGGCAGTTGCTGAGAAATTCCTTTAATCCTTTCTAATTGGTTCAGCCTAATCCAAGTAGTTAGAGCCTCCAGCAAAATGAAATATGAAGTTGCTTTCTCTTTCAGCCAAGGCTGGGCAGCTGTGAGCAAAACCTTTCGTATTATCTGAGTCATCCCACTCACAGTGATGGTTGTCCCACTCTGCCTCAAACTCTAGCTCCTGCTCTTAATTAGGAGGTAAATCTTTATCAGATGGGCTCCTGACTGCAGTTGTAGGAGTGACAGGTGGTAGTGGAAGAGGCACAGGGGGGGAAGTGGTATTTTTAGAGATTCGTACCCCTCCACTGTAGGCGGTAAAGCTGTGGCTACACCCTACTTAGACATTCTTAAACTCTCCTGTGCTGGATCAAGGCAATCACAGATGAATGTAAAAATAGGAATCTTCTTTGGACCTTCCTCAGAAAACCAAGGGCAAGTTTCATTAACAAAACTTAAGAAATCAAGAACGTGACTACACTTAACAGAGCATCCTGGAGCTTTGAGCATAGTTTTAAGCATTTGAGAGTAGAGACCTCTTTCCTGAGACCCTGAATCACCCATGTTTTACATCCAGGTAATACAACTTACAACAATCCACTCCTTAAATTACTTCTTTAATTAGTTACATGGCACACTTCTTGAAGTGACCCCCTCACCTGACTTTGCAAGTAACCTTGAATTCAAGTCCCTGTTCAGGCGCCACGTATGCATATTTCTCTCTTTTCCGCATCCAACTGGGCTAGAGAATGGTCTGGTTCCTGAGTAGAGGTGGCTGGGGATTGAGAAAATGAAAGAGACAAACACAGAGATAGAAGGAAAAAGCTGGGGCTGGGTGGGACCACTGTCCTCTGGCAGGGACAGGGACAGGGACTGGGACCCAGAGTCAATATAGTGTGTTTAGTTTATGCTGCAAAAGAAAAAAAGAAAAAAGAAATTTTACTAAAAGTCAAGACAAAGGGACTATGCACATTCTTGGGCAGACCCAGGTCATATTCATTCCTGGTGCTTGACTGGATTTAAATAACACAACTTAGCCCCTGGCAACTGGGCTAAAGGTCAAGCTGATAACACTCCTGCTTCTGCCAAAGTGTGTTTCCAGTATGTGGCTTTGCCAGTGGCACTGGATTCAGCTGACAATAATGAAAGAAATGCCCATGTGCCTTCCCAGGTGCTCTCTGTAATGGGTTATACACACAGATGCTTATTGCAATCCTGACTTTCCCACAATACCTAGCCTCTAAATCCAGATGCATCCCACAAGTTGCTACTATTTTTTTTATAACACATATGCATAACATATGGTTTAAAATATGTTTCAATAAAGTTTATATGTTTAATAAATCTTTGAGCACAAAGAGTTTACTTTTTCATTGTCTGTTGAATGGACCTTTATTTCTAAGAAATCATTAGAACTGAAATTTCAAACGTACATTGTCTTCCTCAAATGAAAAATAACATAAAAATCACTTTCTATCATTTAGCAAAATCATACCTTGGGCATAATATACAACCTAATTTCTGATGACTTTTTATGTTACCTTAAGTTGAAAATATCCATATTACTTGAGAAATAATGTAAAAAATATGCTAAACTAAATTACTTAATGAGAGGTCTGATTAATATTGAGAAGGTAGTAGACAAATTACAAATTTAATATTTCTAAGCTACTGTAGGTCAGAAAATGAAAGTTCCATGTACTACACAGCACAAACTACTATTTTTCACATATTAAATTGCCATTGCTTAGTACCAATAGCTCCTAGCCAAGAAGACTGAAAAGTTCTATTTAAATTGTAATCTGCAATTATCACCATCTGTTAGTTTGTGGTTTAAACATAACAAAGCCTCACACAAGTTAGAGAGGACAAAAATGTCTGGGGATTTTAGATCTCATGTTTTTCCTAGCAAAGGATTTGCTTTGGTTAGATATTCTCAATCTGTTGCATAAAACCCTGAAAACTCTTAAAAAAAAAATCTATATTCCCTTCAAAATACAGACATTGTCACTTTCTATAATCTCTAAATGGAAACACAATTAGGAAGCCTCAATCCTGACCATAAAATAACGTTAAGTGTAATAATGTAACCTAATCTACTTTCCTTTTATTTTTCCTTTTCTGCCAACTTTCTCTATATTTTGTCTGATTTTGATACTACCGTGTTTTAATTCATTTAATGTTAGGAAAACTGGCTTCTATTCCCACCCCTTTTAATTGTTTTTCTTTTCAAAAGTATTTGTCATTTCCTAGTGGCCAAATCACATATTTCTTCTGATAGCTTATACTTTTTGACTGAACTGTTGTGTGTTGGATTGGTAACTAGCTCTTCTTTCTTGTTAATATATTTTATTAAGACATTTATTCATCTGCTCTTCGTGTACCCATTAGAGTTTCTTTCAAGTAGAAGGGTGCCTAAAGGGATCAATAATCTTGGAGCATCAGGCAACGCATGGGCTTCCCAGTTACTCTTGGTTTACTAGTATGTCTGCGTCTATGCTAATCAGATTTCACTTACTTATCAGGTAAGTATTTATGGAACACCCATGATATGCCAAAGCACCCAATGCTAGAGATATAGTGATGGACACTCAGAACCTGTTTGCTGAAATGGACTTTAAGGACTCAATCATTAACACCCACATTCATTCAAAAATATAATTTATACACATTATGAGATAGTCACTAGTTTAGGCACTATTAATATAACAGTAAAGAAAAATAATATTTCTTGCCTCAGAAAGTTTATATTCTCTAAGTAAAGGAGACAATAAAATAAATGAGCAATATAATATGACAGAAAGTTATAACTGCTTTGAAGAGTATCAAATTAAGATAAGGTTTTGAGGGTGAGAGACAAAGATGATATTTTTAGATGGGATAATTAAGGAAAGCTTTTTAAAAGAGGTGTTTTGTGAGAGGAATTTGATAGAAGTAGAGAGTGAGCCATTGAATGTGTGAGGAAGACCATTTTCAGCAGAGGAAATAGGAAGTGTGAAGTCTTGAGATGGGATTTGTTTTGTATATTTACATACAGAAAAGCCAGTAAGGCTGGAGGGGAGTGAAGGAAGACATTAGATTGAGTTAAAGCCAGGAAAACCATCTCATCATGACCCTTGTAGAGCATGGTACAAATTTTATTCTAACTATAGTGGGAAGTCATTGGAGAGTTTTAATAACTCCTTTAACATCTATGCAGAAAACAGACTGTAGTGGAGTAAGAAATGATGAAAGGGGACCAATTGAAACCAATGCACTAACTTGTCCAAGGAAGATATGAAGGTGACTTAGCTAAGATAGTAACTATTGAGCTATAACAAGTCTTATGCAGGATATATTTAATAGGTAGATACTGCATAAAAGACTGATGGGTTGGGGGTGGGATTGTGTAAGAAAGAATACAATCCAGGAATGTTCACCCAACTGAGTGGAGAAGACTGCGTAGGACCAGATTAACTTACCCTACTTGTTGAAGTGAAAAAGACAACAAGTAAGCTTAAGTTAAAATACCAAGAGTTTAAGTTTGTTCATATTAAATTTGCCAGGCCAACTAGACATCTGAGTACAAATATCAAATAAGTTGTTGGATACATTGAGCTGGAGTTCAGGGAGAGTTGAGCATTAGAAATCTGCATTTGCCAGTCTTCTGTCATGGGCTGGGTGAGATCATTAAGGGAATGAATGTTGATGAAGAAGGAAAAGTCAAAACTGATTTCCTGTCACTCTAATTTTTAAAGTTCAGCAGTAGGAGAGGGGTAAGCCAAATAAAATAAACTAAGATAATAAAGTAGTAACAGACTCAGGAATGTATGGTGTCTGGGATACCTAGTGAAGAAAGTATTTCAAGGAGAAGTCAATCCTCAACTCTGTCTAATGCTGTGGAAAAGCTGAGTAAATGATGTCTTGAGAATTGTCCATAAGTTTGGGAATATGGAGGTCACTGATAATCTTATTGTAAATACTAAGGGCCCAGTGCATGAATTTGTGCACCTTGAAAGGAACTGTAGGCTGAGAGGCTATGGTAGATACAGGGGCAAGTCTTGGCCCATCCTCCATGCCCCCGCCTGGCCCCTCCCTTTATGGCCCCAGTCCTCTGTCTGCCTGCAGCCCTGCTCCCACCACCATTCCCACACACTGACAGTGCAGGCCCTGCTCGCACCTGCTGATGGCACTGAATGATCAGGACGGGCACCAGGCACTGGCTGCAGGTGCGAGTGGGGCCAGTGCTGGCAGTGAGTGTGAGCAGCGGCCCCAGTGCTGGCAGCAGTGCAAGCGGGCTGGCAGCGGTAGCAGATGTGAGCACCAGGAGGGACCATGAGAACATGGGACCATCGTGCACAGGAGCAAAGAATTCTCAGTAATCTCCAGAGTCTCGCCCCAGTGACAGCTACCAGCTTCCCACCTTGGTAAGGTCCCCCTGTTCACCTGCTCTACCATCCCACCATGGCTGATACCCACCATGTACCGCACATGCCCCCTGGTGGTCAATGCACGTCATAGGGACTGGTTATTTAGTTCAGCGTTTTTCAACCACTGTTCCCAGATGTTGCCTGGTGTGCCGTAGGTGCAGACAAGACAAGAATTTTATAATTTTTCACTATTTTGTTTACTTAATATTTCATAATAAAGTAATTATAAAATACTTTCTTTGTGTTTATTTGATTCCTATTCAAGAGAATTACTTTATATATAGTCAATATAGGCACAGAGTTAAATTTTTTAACATTTTCTAATGGTGGTGTGCCTCGTGATTTTTTTCATGAAACAAGTGTGCCTTTGCCCAAAAAAGGTTGAAAAACACTGATTTAGTTGTTCCATTGTAAGGGTTCCAGGTTTTATTCCGGCCAAGGACACATACCCAGTTGCAGGCTCAATCCCCAGTGTGAGGCGTGCAGGAGGCAGCCAATCAAGAGTCTCTCTCATACCTCTCTATCTCTCTCTCCCTCTCTAAAATCAATAAAATATATTTTAAAAATGTCCCTGCTGTATTGAAGTTGATTTACTTCATGATTAGAGAGTGCAAACTAAAAATCCTTTAGGAAAAATATTAAAATACTACAAAAAAGAGAGTGTGCCATTGTGCCAGTAAAACAACTGTTAGTGATCTGATGGAAGGACCGATGGCTTTGGATCAGGAACCGGATTTGAATTCTCACTCTGTCTTAATTAAGCAGCTGATCTTCAGCAATCACTTAGTCTCTGTGAACCTCAGTTACCTCATATGTAAACACAGATGATACTCCACAAGATTTCTTGGAAGAATTAACTATATGAACAACGTGAAACAATTATGACCATGCTTAGCACAAAATAGGTGTTAATAATAGTTATTTTTCTCTGGTCTATATATTCTTCCCTAATCTCATTAAGCCCCAAGTCACTACTGGTGAGTAAAATTTGCTTTCCTGATTCACATGTAATTAGTTGTCATTCTATCAAATAACCAATTACTAGAATACTTAAACGACCCTCGGAGACTGGAGTGGTTAATGTGGTGTAAAAGAGTATATAACTAGCTATTTACTAATATCTAATGTCCTCCCTGCAGGAGAATTATGTTTCTTTAGCTGTTGAACTGAAGGACACCCATGTCACTTTCTTTGGCCAGCTAAATAAGATAGAGTGTGTCCTGTGCCATAATCCATGTTTCTTCTGCCACTAAGCTATCACTGTTCCAGAAAGTGGTTGCATGTCAATGACAATACAGAGTAGAGCCTTAGTTAATTAGCCAATGGTCATAAAATGAAAGCAAGGTACACATCTTTGTGTCTTCAAGTGACTGAGATTTGGGGGATATTCTTTCTCTCTCCTGACTTATATATTTACTAAACTTGTTTAATACTATTTAAGAGTGAGACTTTCTCTACTTCATTTTTTACCACAATACCAAGTTGAGAGACAAAATAATGTGTACAGAATTTCAAAGGCATTAGACAGAGCCTGCATCACACTTTGAAATTGTATATCCACTTAGGGAATTTAAAAGATAATTTTTCTAGAACAATTTTTGTGGTCAATGAAGAGATTTAGTTAGAGATAGCAATTGCATTTCTGTACTTTAGTACTCCATCTTACACATTTTGGCAGGTGGGTGGGGTGTAGCGAATGCTAATTCTAGCTAGAAAACTTCAGGCAGGAACACTGGGATCTATTCAAAATGCATTTTTTGAAGTTGGAGATTCAGAGGTCTGGAGCCTGAATTTTGCCTGAGAAAGGTGGAATGAATGGATTGTAGATTGGGATCTAATTTTCTCTAGGGAAATTTAAAGGTTAAGAAAAATTCTAATTGTGTGAGAGCTAAGTGAGGAGGGTGCTACTTTAGTGGATCTGCTGGTCTGAAGTGTTACAGCTTATCTGGGGAAAAGATGAGTATTTGTGAGGCACTGGAGTAAGCCATCAGGAAGAAAGAAGTGCCTGGAGGGCATTGTGTCTCCTATCTAACAGAGCCTCAGGGAAGGGCAAGAAGACTTTAGCAGAAAGAAGGTGGAGGTCTGGGATGTCCTGGCATTCAAGTGAAGGCAAAAAACAGAAAATATTTGCCGAGATTAAAGGAACTTCAGTCTATTAAAATCCTTAAGAACACTTCACAAAACCTAGTCAACTTTTAACTATTAGCATGGTCAGAGTGTAGAGCTGCCCAACTAAATAATTACTGCTTTATCCTGTACTCTTCTTCCTCCATACTATGACCTCAGGTTAATTAGCTGCTAGTGTGTTGGTGGGAGAGGTGACTATGAAGAGAATGTATAGCAAAGGGACCATCCCACTGTACAAAGGGAGCAGGGCCGACATATGTGAGTATGTGACTGTGCAGAGTGCCACCTCAACATTCATCATGTGTCTGTCATCTGAATCCTCTGAGTGGATGAGGTGGGACTAAAGCTGAGTGAGTTTCCATTGGCCAAACCCTCTCCCTGGCAGTGGATTCTAGTGTGCTCAGAAAAAAGGATACTTTTTAAAAATAATTTTCACAGAGATACCCTATTGGCTAACAGAGAACCTGACAAGAAGATTAATGGTAAATTAAAGTCACGTTTTTTATCCATATATTGAAATGAACTTAATAATTTCAAAATCGAGACACTTAACATGACTTATCATGACTATGGCATGGTGTGTAAGTGGGCAAAAAGGTAATTTAATATACTGGAGTTGTCGTAAAAAAGAAAAGGAAGATTGGCATCACTGAATATAAAAGGAGAGTAGAAGAAAAAAAATGAAATGCAACTTTATTAGGATCTACATTACTCAATGTATCATGTGAAGTGCACAGAGAAAGATAGGGAGATAGAGTAACTAGAGAAAAAAGAAAGAGAACAGGTAACTGAGCAAGGAAGAATCTCTGTCTTATTCACCCCTTTTCCCACAACATCTCTCCTCTATCCACTAAAAGGGCCTATAGAACAGTAAGTGATCAAGTTAATATAATATGATAATAGAGGCAAGTAACAAATATGAACAAAGGAGCAAATTTGTTATTATTGTTGTTTAGTGGAGCCATTTTTGTTGTTTTTGCTATTACTCTTGTGTGATAGTTTTGTTTACTTTTTTGAAATTTTTTGGTACATTAGTTGTTTTTGTATTTGCTCCACCCTGAAGAATGTAGGAATCCTCTATGTTGTATTAGGCTAAAAACATCAATTTATAACTCTAGTCTTGATTTCACAGGATTGCAGTATGATACACAAGCCAGGAACAGAAGAGTAGCCAAAAACAAAAGTGTGAGGGAGACTAAGGGAGAAATTGCTTATAGGCACCCATTCAAGTTGGATTCACTCCAAATTCTAGCAATCAATTGAGATCAGTAACTAATTACTTTGCATCAACCACTAGTTTCTGAGTTTGGCTGTGATTATTGACTGCCAAGAGTATTATTTCTGACCATAGGCAGTAACTATATATTCTTCCAGAAGTTGCTGAAATCTATATCTATATACAATATGTATCGTCTGATAGATTAACAAATGTATACATATTAGAGGCCCGATGCACAAAATTCATGCAAGAGTAGGCCTTCTTGCCGAGGCCAGTTTGGCTCAGCGGTAGAGCGTCAGTCTGTGGACTGGAGGGTCCCGGGTTTGATTCCGGTTGGGGGCATGTACATTGGTTGCAGGCACATCCCCGGTTGGGGGGTGTGCAAGAGGCAGCTGGTCGATGTTTCTCTCTCATTGACGTTTCTGGCTCTCTATCTCTCTCCCTTCCTCTCTGTAAAAAAATCAATAAAAATATATTAAAAAAAAAAAAAAAGAATAGGCCTTCTTCCCACAGCTGCTGGTACCAGCTTCACTCTGGCACCCGGATCCTGGGCTTCCCTCACAGCCCTGGCTTCATCTGGAAGGTCACCTATAAGGACATCAGTCTAATCATATATATAACATATATATATTGGGTCGGCAACTAGGTAATTGCGGGTTTCACACATATATGGCTTCAGTTGAATTTTTAGGTTTGCAGAGGTAGTACAAATGTAAAACACATTTTGTATTTGATAGTTGGCTATTCAGCTGTTAATCAGTAAAAAAAGTTTTTTGATCTGTTTTGTAGTTTTTGTTTGGCGTTCATTGAAAAATGGAAAATCAAAAGGAACATTTTCGTCATATTTTGCTTTTTTATTTCCGCAAAGGGAAAAACGCATCGCAAGCTCATAAAAAGTTATGTGCTGTTTATGGTGACGAAGCCTTAAAAGAACGGCAGTGTCAAAATTGGTTTGCCAAATTTCGTTCTGGTGATTTTTCACTCAAAGATGAAAGACGCTCTGGTCGTCCAGTTGAAGTTGATGACGCCCTAATCAAAGCAATAATCAATTCGGACTGTCACAGTACAACACGTGAGATTGCAGAGAAGCTTCATGTATCACATACATGCATTGAAAATCACTTAAAACAACTTGGCTATGTTCAAAAACTCGATACATGGGTTCCTCACGAACTGAAAGAATCACAGTTAACGCAACGCATTAGCAGCTGCGATTTGCTAAAGAAACGTAATGAAAATGATCCATTTTTAAAACGACTGATAACTGGCAATGAAAAATGGGTTGTTTACAACAATATCAAGTGGAAAAGATCGTGGAGCAGGCCAGGTGAACCAACTCAAACAACATCAAAAGCTGATATTCATCAAAAGAAGGTTTTGTTATCAGTTTGGTGGGATTACAAAGGAATTGTCTACTTTGAACTCTTACCACCCAACCGAACGATCAATTCTGATGACTACATTGAACAACTAACGAAATTAAACAATGCAGTTGAAGAAAAGCGGCCCGAATTGACAAATCGAAAAGGTGTTGTATTCCATCATGACAATGCAAGGCCACACACATCTTTGGTCACTCGGCAAAAATTAATGGAGCTTGGTTGGGATGTTTTGCCACATCCACCATATAGTCCTGACCTTGCACCATCTGATTACTTTTTGTTTCGATCTTTACAAAACTCCTTGAATGGTAAAAATTTCAATAATGATGATGATGTCAAATCGTACCTGATTCAGTTTTTTGCTAATAAAAACCAGAAGTTTTTTGAACGTGGGATTATGATGCTGCCTGAAAGATGGCAAAAAGTCATTGATCAAAATGGGCAATACATTACAGAATAAAGTTATTTAGTTCCATGAAAAAATTGTCTTTGATTTTCTTTAAAAAATCTGCAATTACTTAGCTGCCAACCTTATATATATATATATATATATATATATATATATATATATATATATGTGTGTGTGTGTGTGTGTGTGTGTGTGTGTGTGTGTGTGTATGTGTGTGTGTGTGTGTGTGTGTGTATATATGTGTATATATATATAATTCTAAGGCAGTTATTAATATTTTTTATTTATACTCCCCCTATATACAACAGTGTTCTGTGCAGTTCTGTTTAGCATTGAGTTTGTAAACATACTGCCATTCAAAAAGTGAGCATACATGAATGTAATTTAGTTAGTAGCTTGAGTAGCAATTATCTAAGTTAACCAATCAGTTCCGCTAGATTCATACCTATTTCTAAATGGCAACTACTCCAAAGAAGACTCTATGCTTTATCATGTCCAATGCTTTTGGTGTAGAATTTTGTAGTTGTAAAAAACAAGAATAATGTGTTCTAAGCATATAAAGAAGTGAAACGGCTTTAGTTTTGTGATGGAAGGAAATTCTGAGGAATCCCCTGGGATAGAAAAAGAGGGAAGATGGTAATAAATTTGGAAGAGAGGATTCTAATTTAATGCTAAATTGAAAAGCTCTTGAATTTTAAACTATATCTATTTCAGGTGGCTTTTCTTCTGCCTCTTGATGAAGTATACGTCTCTATGTGTTCTTTTCGTTTGCTCTCTGAGCTAGTTGTCATCTCTTATCAAAAACTCAGGTGGCTGACCAAGCTATAGCCAGCAAAGCTTTAGCCAATAGTCTGACATCCAGCCATCAGACAGCATGCAGAAAATCAGCCAAAATGCACATGGATCAGTGGTGAAAGGCCTACCTCACTTGCAATACTACCATAAGTGTGCGGTACTACCAATCCAAATGATGCCCGCTAAAGTGCAGTGAACTTGCAATCATTCAGGCTTATGTCGTTAATCATGGCATCAATCTGTGGAGGTGCAGAGTAGGACTTTGTGACAGGACTTTCCCAACAGCAGTAACTCCAACTTCAGAGTCAGGCAGCAGGTACGTTTTATATTAGGGGGACTCTGCTTCTATTCAAAGCATACCTAGAGCCATTAACTATTAGTACAAAAAATAATTAGTACATTAACTATTAGTACAAAAAATAAAAACCACAGCCAAAAAGCCTAAACTTCTTTGGAAGTTTCTTGTTCCAGCCTCAAAATTGAAATACAGATCAGTGAATGGGAAGAAAGCCACTCCTTTGGCCAAGGCCTAATGACTGAGAGGATGGGGGAAAGGATGGAGGGTAAGAAAAAGGCCTCAGCTCTTTGAGTTTGGAGCAGCCTGGCTTGGGAGATGAATAGCCAGTTCCATCCATTCACTAATGCCCCAAGAATGAACATGATTACTTATGAGAATTGAGGACAGACACTGATGTTTGAAAAATTTGAGTGGATGAAAATCTCCAATAACTGCAGTTGAGCATGTTAAGGAAAAGTAGAGAGATACAGGGCATTTCAAGGGAGGATTGAAAAAGGAAGGGGGAGGGATTCAAGGATATGTTTCCTATATTTCATCATGGAAGGTAGGGAAAAAAAACCCAGTCCACACAAATCCCCAAACGAAATTTTAACCATTGAACTTGGAAATACTCTGAGGGCAGAAATCCTTAACTGCACTATTTCTAATGATGCGCAGCTTCTCAGTCTTAACTCCAGTCTCCAAAAGTGGCAAGACTCCTTACACATTATTTAATATTCTCAATAGACAGTTCTATATCCCATCTTTGGAAGTAAAAAGTATACCTTCTCCCCATTATTTCATAATGAGACTCAGCAACAGACTGACTGGAATAGACAATTGTTTTCTCTTTGTCTTTCACCAAGGAGCTGAGGGATCCTTTACACAAATGAACTTGTGATGAGTGGCACGCATTTTAAAGTCAGACACAAGAGTCTTAGGGGTTACCTATATTCCAGGTTCTGGCTTTATATATTTAATATGTTTTTAATGTATGTTTCCACAAATCTTATTTTAGCAAGACAGTTCTTCAGCTTTTCTTAAAATTTTCAGCAAACATATAGCACATAATAACAACAAATCAAATAGCACTATATACATTCCAGTCCAAAACCCTGAATCTCCAACTCTTGGAGAACTGAATCTGCTTTTAAACTTGGAAATTATCTTCCCCACTATTGAACCTAAATGCCACTGTAATTATAGCCGCCTCAAACTTATTCCTATAATTTTTCCTGCAAGATATACAATTAAAATAAAGTGGTAATCTAGACAATGAAAATAAATTGGAGCCTTGCAATTACATAGTCCAAATTTTCCCACGTTAGAACAGAATGAAGAAAGGCATTATTTAATTAAAATACTGAATGCCAAAATCCATGAGGAAAACCAAGCATGCTGTAAGTATGGAAGATAGTGGGTGATCTTAGAAATAGAACCACATGCCTGATGCTTGTCATGTATAAATCTGAATAGTCCTATTCTCTGAGGTCACCATTAGTGACTATATTCCATACACATAATTTTTAAGACATAACATGGGAGAAAAAATGTGCCTGCAGCTGACTGGCTCCTTCTCCTGATGCCCACAAGCTCTCCTGCATACTGTTTGACCCACAAGTTACAGTACATCCAGCCGACTTTGCTCTTGTAACCAGCCCCTTTGAGTATCTGAGATTAGAAACCCTAACTGCAATCCAGTCTTCAACTTTTTTTTTTAACTCCTTTACCCAAATCCAGAGCAGCAATTGAGAACAAAGTAAGTTACAGTGGGAAATAGTGACTGTCAATCCTGTTAACAATACTTACCTGTAGCATTAAGTCCTGCCAAGTTTAAATATTAAATATGTGATGACACAAGCACTTCATTTAAAAAAGCTGGTGAATTTTTTGCTAGGCTTATTAGCTGACATTCTATTTAATATTAAGTTGTTATTATAAGTGAGTTTGATGGACCATCACTTCCTGATTATCTGCAGGGAAGTGTGACCAAACTATTGACAATTTACAGTAAATAGAATATGTTTATTTAATAAGTAAATAGAATATGTTTAGTTTCTAAATATATCATATTTATACAATAAAACAAAGAATCCATATACATATGAATATAAGAAGTATGAAAAATCATAGTATATAAATGAAAAGAACTCTTAGTAACAATAATAGCTTATTATTATTGAGATGAATGTAACTAGCTTGCCCTATCATAACTTCTAAGTTTGAGTCAAAAACTATAACTATATAATACTAGAGGCCCAATGCATGAAAATGCATGCACTGCAGGGGCGTCCCTCAGCCCAGTCCAGGAGCCCTCAGGGGAGGGAGGCGACCTGGCAACCAGGGGAAGGAGACACCCATATCACAATTCTGCTGCTGCCACTGCCAGCAATGCAAGCCTTGGCTGGCTCTGGTTACCTGAGCCTCGGGTGGCCTTGGGTGGCTGGAAAGCTGACATCCAAAGCATGCCTGTGCCTCAGGCCAGCCCTGGTTGGCTGGGGGGTGAAGGGGACTGGGGGATTCTGGAGGCAGGCGTGTGGATCCGCTGGATCTGCCTAAGGCCAGACCGGGCCATGCTGCACGCCTGCAGCCCAGGTGGGGCTGAGGGGATTGGTGGCCACATCTTGTGGCTGTGAGCACCACCATCTTTGAGGGCATGGCAGTCAATTAACATATTCCACCTTATTGGTTGTGTGCACTGCCATCTTTGTGATCATGTGATGATCAATTAGCATATATATACAAATATATAATCTATCTAATAAAATAGTAACATACTAATTGACCATACCTTCTCAATGCCCACCAGCCAACCAGGAGTGAGTATGCAAATTAACCCAACAAAGATAGTGGGTTAATTTGCATACACAAGTGCCTAGTGTCTGGGGGTGGGGCCTCAGGGAAGTATGAGAAGAGGGAAAGGTGGCTCCAGGCCAGAATGGAAAGGCAGCTCTGGACAGAGCAAAGGTGCTGCAGGCAGCCAGGGGAAGGAAGGCCCATTCTTGCATGAATCTTCACACATCGGGCCTCTAGTATATTATATATTATACAAGTACAATCTGTGTATATAAAAGCCTAAGAGATCGTTATGTCTGAATGAATCGAAGGACCAGAACAACCAGAAGACCAATCGCTATGATGTGCATTGACCACCAGGGGGCAGACACTCAAGGCAGGAGCTGTTCCCTGGTGATCAGTGCACTTCTATAGCCAATCTCCCATGGCCAGCCAACCTCCCCTGGTCCCTCCCCCCAGCTGGCAAACCTCCCTCAATCCCTCCCCCTACCTGGCAGCCAGGCCCTGATTGAGACTAGGCAAGGCAGCCCTGATTGGCCCTGATTGCCCGCCAGGCCTAGGGGCCCCATCCATGCATGAATTTTATGTACCAGGCCCCTAATACTATATAATAAAAGTCTAATATGCTAAGTATCTGACCATTTGTTTGACTGTTCAGCCAGTCACTATGATGTGCACTGACAACTGGATGGCAGACACTCTAGGTAGGTTAGCTGACCAGTAGGTTAGCTTGCTGTTGAGGTCCAGCTAATAGGACTGGGTAAGACTGGGCAGGGCATGCCCTGGAGCCCTCCAGTGGTCCCTTCCCAGCCCTGATTATGTTTCAGTGGGGTCTCTTGCCCTGCCTACACCCTCTCACAATCAGGGACCCCTCAAGGGATGTAGGAGAGCCAATTTTGGCCCTATACTCACAGGCCATGCCAAGGACCCCACCAGTGCACGAATCTGTGCACTGGGCCTTTAGTATATACTATCAATATAATATATAAATTTATATCTGCAAGTTTAAGGGTCAGAGAAAAGTTTAATTTATTTATGCCATATATATTCACAGATATAGAATTCATAAGATTAAACAAAGTGTTTAAAAATATTTACCTTAAAAATTACAGATCAGCTGAGACCGGTTTGGCTCAATGGATAGAGCGTCGGCTTGGGGACTGAAGGGTCCCGGGTTTGATTCCGGTCAAGGGCATGTACCTTGGTTGCGGGCATATCCCCAGTAGGGGGTGTGCAAGAGGCAGTTGATCGATGACTCTCTCTCATGGATGTTTCTGACTCTCTATCTCTCTCCCTTCCTCTCTGTACAAAATCAATAAAATATATTTTAAAAAAAATTACAGATCACATTACAGTTATCATTATGGCAAACATATATGTAATACATAACATACATAAAATATATACGTAAAGTACTAGGCATTCTATAGCAAAACACAAAACTACAAAAAGAAGATTGCTGGCCTCCAGAATGATAGATTTTAGTTGAAAAAAACAAGATTTTCTATAAAGAAAAATTGACCCTGTCCTGACTGTCCTTCTCATGGCATGTGATTGGTTTCATACCCCTCCCCTAGTGTTGATATCTTCTTCTTTGTAAAGCAGTGTGATACCTTCTCCTTTGTAAAGCAATGTCTTCTGCTTGCTCTTTTCCTCCCTCATGTTTTTTTGTTTGTTTGTTTGTTTGTTTGTGTGTGTGTGTGTGTGTGCGTGTGTGTGTGTGTTTGTCTTTACATGAGCATTTGGTATTTATTATCTCATGTTTCTAGCCTCAATTTTCTTTCCTTTCTTATGGAACATGTGTTGCAAAAGCAATATTGCTTTCTCTATAACATTGATGCTGATGCAGTTAAACTCTTGTCCTATTTCCTACTCAGCTCATTGTTATGCCCTTGTTATTAACACTCAAATCTCAATTTCCAGCTCACATCTTTCCTCTGAGGCATGATGCCTACTGGACAATATAACTGTTGCACATTTCCAACTTTAATGTCTAAAAGCACATCCTGAATTTTACTGAATTTAAAGCCTGAAACATCTCCCTCCTTTTTAACTTATTCTCTAAGTCACACATGTCAAACACAAAGCCCGTGGGCCAAATCCGGCCCGCCAGGCCTTGCAATGTGGCCCGCACCGCGCTGTCATCACTGCACTCCGCTGCATTCCATCACAATGACGCGTGGTGACATAGGAGGCTTGTGATCTCGCCGGCCGCCTCGGCGCCTTACTTGCTATATATTACGCATGCGCATAGATAACAAGTCACGCGAGATTCAGGAGGCGTGACCTATAGTCCGACATCCGATGTGGTTGTGCCGGTGGCAGAGCAGAGGAGAGAGTGAGTGTGCGGGCATAAAAAATACACAGCAGAAGCTGCCAGTTCCTGGCATAAAGTGCAGGCATAAAAATCGCAACAGAATCTGCTATCTGTACCCAGCCAGGCATTTATTGACTGACTTTTTTTTTCTCCACTCCATCTGCCAAATCAAGCTATCCCTGTGCAGTTTTCAACTTTTTCCTTCTAACACAGATTTCCAATAAACTACATCTTTTACTGCCAATATTGATCCCAAAATGTCCAGGAAAAGAAAAGTTGACGGTGAAGGCAGACAATTTAATGACAAATGGGAAAATGAATACATGTTTGTGCTTAGAGAGGGCAAACCAGTGTGTATATTGTGTTATGAGACAGTGTCGGTGATGAAAGTGTACAATATACGTCGTCATTTTGACACCAAACATAATGTTAAGTATGGCAAATATACTTTGGAAGAAAAGCATAAAATTGTTAAAGAACTAAAAGGCAAACTACAATCACAGCAGCAAATGTTTACAAAGGCTACAGCGAAAAATGATGCTGCAGTGAAAGCAAGCTTTATAGTGGCTGGAGAAATTGCCCGTACTTCAAGGTGTTTTTCAGAGGGTGCCTTTTTGAAGCAATGCATGCTAAAAGTGTGTGAGCAAGTATGCCCAGACCAGATACAGAGTTTTCAAAATGTCAGTTTGTCAAGAAACACCATTGCAGATAGAGTTCAAGAACTCTCAGGAAATCTATCATCACAGCTGGCCGAACAGGCATGCAGTTATCTTGCTTTTTCACTTGCTATCGATGAAAGCACAGACAACACTGATACAGCGCAGCTGTCCATCTTTATACGTGCTACGAAGACCGACCTCTCTGTCACTGAGGAACTTTTGGATGTAGCTGCCATGCATGGGACGACGACTGGTAGAGATATATTTGAGGCTGTGGAGAAATCTATAAGTAATTTTAAATTACCCTGGGAAAAGTTGGTGGGGCTAACTACCGATGGCGCACCTTCAATGTGAGGAGAAAAGAAAGGCTTGGTTGGACTAATGAAGGAAAGAATGCAAAAAAGTCACTGCCACACACCCTTGATTACTTATCATTGCATTATCCACCAAGAGGCTATGTGTGGAAAAGTTCTGGACATGAATGACATAATGACCACAGTCATTAAAACTATTAACTTTATACGGGCATGTGGCCTGAATCATCGCCAGTTCCAGCAGTTTTTACAGGAGGTGGGTGCAGAGCATGGAGACGTGCCATACCACACAGAAGTAAGATGGCTGAGCAAGAGCGCAGTCCTCAAAAGATTTTTTGAGCTCAGAGAACAAATTGCTCTTTTCATGGAAAGTAAAGGAAAGCCCTTGCCTGAACTGTCGGATCCCGCCTGGCTATGTGATTTTGCTATGATGTGTGACATATGCGAGCATCTCGCCCAACTGAATCTGAAGCTGCAGGGATGCAAACAAGTCATCACGAAGATGTCTGACATGATCACAGCATTCCAGCGTAAACTTCAACTATGGAAGTCCCAACTGGAACAGGACAATCTTGCCCACTTTCCCGTTTGTTTGAGTATCTCAACCACTATTTCTGGTACTTTTCCTTGCAGTCGGCTGGCTACCAAAGTTAGCCGTTTACTAAGTGAATTTGAGCGGCGCTTCTCTGACTTTAGAACACAGCACTCAGGCTTTGACATCTTTGCCAATCCTTTTACAGTTGATGTCAACAATGTGCCCCATCACCTTCAGATGGAGATAATCGAGCTTCAGTCTGACAGTGGCCTGAAATCAAGGTTTCAGGATGTTGAAATTGAGGACTTCTACCCTCTACTACCCCCTGACTCAATGCCAGAGCTCTGACTTCATGCTGCCCGTATTCTATCCATGTTCGGGAGCACCTATCTTTGTGAACAGATGTTTTCAATAATGAATCTGAACAAAAACAAGCACAGATCACGCATTACCGATGACAACCTCCATGCTGTTTTGCGGGTTGCTACAGCCCAAGAAATAAAACCGAACATTGACTCATTGATCCGGGGGAAAACGGTGTCAGACATCTAGCCAGAAAACAAAACAATGAGCATTTTAGGTACATTCCAATGTTACTGTTTTGCTTGATACCAATATTACTGTTTTGCTTGATAGCATGTGAGTTGGTTAACAGCACTGTTAAGGAAAAGATTGTTCCACTCATTTTAAATTCACATTTCTGGTTAACATTGTCAGTTTATGACTGTTCAGTAAACCATTCGGCCCGCGATTTAGGCTGGATTTTAGATTTTGGCCCCTTCTCTGATTGATTTCGACACCCCTAATCTAAGTTAAGGACACCACCACACACCTAGTGGAATAACCTAGAAATCTAGATGTCCAATTTGACATCACTTGCCCTCACCACCTACATCCATGCAGGTACCAAGTCTTTGTCAATTTGTCAATTTTGCCTGGTTGACCATTTTAGGTAGTGTTCATTACTTTCCATCCCCTTTACCAGGCAGCCTTAATTAAAGTCTTTACACTTTCTCACATAGGTAATTGAATATCCTCCTAACTGCTCTTCCACTTTCTTGGCTTTCCTATTGAGGACATAATAATGCCAGAATGATTGATCTTCCCAAAATGTAAATATGATCATGCCATTTCTTTGTTTTTAATACTGTATGGTTAATCAAATTTTTAGAATAAATTCCAATACACCTGTGCATGACAGAAGCTTTCTCATGTATAATTTTCAGCTCTTGTTTAATTTTTTTTGCCACTTGTGCTTCAAGCTCTACTTCCATAAATACAATGTTGAGATCTATATAAACCGTCCTCCAAGTCTGTCTGTGCAACGCTCACTGTCTAGTACACTTCGTTCCCACATTAACATTCTTTCTCTCATATTCTTCTTAAGCACACTCAAACAAACACTTTACTTGGATAAATACAATTGTTTCTTCAAAATCAGCTCAAAGTTGTGGAGAAGATTGCCCAATGACAAAACCTCTCATGTCTTACGTGTATTCTACTAAACTCCTACATGGTCAGGTGAGCACCTCTTTTAAAGTCATTTACACACTGGATCTTAATGAACTTTAAAAAAATTCTCCCTCTAAACTCTAAAGTTTTTCTTAGAAGAGTTTTTGGCACTTGGAAGTGTTTATATTGGTAGCAGTAATTATTAAGCAATGTGAGAAGAACTTGTAGGAAAATATAGTCCTAGTTAAAATGTAATTGGCAGAGCCAGGACCGGTTTGGCTCAATGGATAGAGCGTCAGCCTGCGGACTGAAAGGTCCCGGGTTTGATTCCGGTCTAGGGCATGTACCTTGGTTGCGGGCACATCCCCAGTAGGGCGTGTGCAAGAGGCAGCTGATCAATGATTCTCTCTCATCGATGTTTCTAACTCTCTATCCCTCTCTTTTCCTCTCTGTGAAAAATCAAAAAATATATAAATTTTAAAAAAATATAATTGGCAGAGGTCAAGGTTATGGTGTTACTTATTCTTATGGGAGAAAAAATTATTTAAGAAAAATTATTTTATTTTCCTCTAAGGTCAAAGAGTAACAAATTATAGTTCTCAACATATTTTCAATACAAATCTGTAAGTATTTAATGTTCTCAATCAATATTAAATTACCATTTGAAATTTAGGCAAAATATAAGCAATAATTTAAATATATTTTTTAAAATGAATTTTCAACTTGTCACTTTTCTCTTCAAACTTTCTGGTCACCCCAGCTTATTAAAAGTAGAATCCAAAGTCTTTACTGTCTACAATGCCAAAATGATCCAACTCATTTTCCCCTATTTGATTACATCTCCTTTCATATAACATTCTCTCAATAAATATTAGTAAGCAAATTCACTCTTAAATATATTATATTTTCAGAATTTTCAAGAAGGAAATGCATGGATTAGTATTGAAGCATACCTCAGAAAATGATAATTGCTTTTGTTCCTCATGGATCTCATTTGCTGCTGATTCAAGCATCTATTTAGCAAGATGCAGTCTTAGGTACTTCTTTTGCAACAGAAAAAACATCTGAAAATGACAATTCCAAAATACATGTTTTGTGAAGTCTCTATGTGATATATAATTACCATGGAGAAAGCATATGTTAAGAATTAAAATATTTTAAGCTAAGTTTAAACCCTAAATTTGCTGCAAAATTATGTGTTTGGTTTCCTTGAAAGTGATAGTGAAGTTTATGTCAGGTATTTATTTGAAAAAAACTTTGAGAAATTCTTTATTCTACCTAATCACTTAAGAGTAAAAGGAAAAATTCTGATACCCCAAGAGGAGTATTATAGATGATTAGATTGAAATTGAGTTAAATGGAGGGGAAAAAATTAACCTTAGGCTTGCTATGGTATAAAAGATGTACTGAAATTATAGTCCCTCCATTGAACATGGCTGCATTCTACAAGCAACATTACCTAGGACTTTTTATATATATTGTAAAAAAGTTTACATTGTTATTTGGTTAATCAACATATTTTGTCTTTAAAATAAAATAGGCTTTATATTTAAATGAAGAAATGTGTAATAATATACTGTCTACTTTAACATAATTTTGGAGTAATTATATCTTGAATGGTTGATTTTTTTCCTGTTGGTCATCACCTATATTCTTTCATAAAAAGGACCTATATTCAGGGTGAAAGTGTGGAAATGCACAATTAAAATAAGTCTGTTACTTTACTGTTTGTTAATTAACTGAACATTTTCAGCAACAGACCTATCAGTATGCTTTCCTGAAGTTTTAAATAGTAAGCAATGTGAGAAGGAGGTTTTTTGCAGTATATGTGGTATGGAACAATTGGATTTATTTCATCTTATGTACAACAATAAAGTGTGGAAATAAATGAGGAATGAAGGTGTCAGTAATTAAAAGATGCTTTGTTTTCATTTTATATGAAATGCCTTCATTCTATTTCCAAAAATAAAAGTCCCTCCAACACACAAGCAAAAGGACATACATACATACACACAAAAGATGAAAGTCATGAAAATTACAAAGGTATTCAAGTTAGTGCAAACAATGAATACCAACTCAAAACAAGCTTACTGCTAAGAGTGGACTAGCTATTAGGAAATTTGAGGTCTGGATTCCAGATATGTGTAGTACAAACATAAAATCTTCCAAGAGATATGTTTTTATAACTCTCAGAAAAGAGAAGATTTTTATAAAAACCAGGCCACAAAATTCATTAATGAACTAAGTAAATAAAATAACAAACAATTTGAATTTACCCCCAGAAAGTCTAGGAGAGTTAATTAGTAGGAAATCTATAAGTATTATCATTACTTAACAGTATGTTTTATCTAGCTTATATAAATTAAACAAGATATTGTATATAATAAAAGGCTAATATGCACATAGACTGAATGGCAGAACAACTGTAACAACTGAACAACTGAACAACCAAACAACTGGTCGCTATGACGTCCACTGACCACCAGGGGGCATGCACAGAACATGGCCAGCATCGGCTGCAGTGAGATGGTAGAGCAGGTGAGCAGGGACACTAGTCGCTGTCATCAGGGCTAGCCTCTGGTGGTTACTGAAAATTCTTTGCTCCTACACACCTGGTGCTCATACCTGGTGCTGGTGCTGGCCCTGCTTGCACTCGCCACTGGTGCTGGAGCTACCTCTCACACCCACTGCTGGTGCTCTGTGCTGGCCCCAATCTCTTGGCACCATTAGTAAGTGCAAGTGGTTGTTGGCCCTGATAGCCCCTGAGGGCTTCTCTACTTCCTCCTGCTCCTGAGGAATGATTGGGGCAGTAGCCGCCACTCACACCAGCTACTGGCACTGGTCCCAATAGCTCAGCGCCTTCAGCACGTGCAAGCAGGCCAGTGCCATCAGCATGTGGGAGTGGTGGTGGCAGGAGCAGGGCTGCGAGCAAACAGGGGACTGAGTAGGGGCATGGAAGATGGACCGGGACCTGCCCCTATGCCTACTGCAGCCTTGTGGCCCACAGTTCCTTTCAAGGTGCACAAATTTGTGCACTGGGCCCCTTACTGTTATATATTTATATATATATCTATATATCTATAGAATCTATATCTCTATCCACCTCTTCTCCTAGGGTACACTCTGGCTATCTCATGTATGTTGTAGAGAAGCTCTAGGACATCTGCCTATGAAGTTATCCCACATGCCCATTCTTGATCATTAGTTTCATGTGAGTGGCATGTAGATTACTCCTTCGGACTAGCATGGTGGGATCAGGCAAGACTGGATTGCCAGAATTGTACTGATACACTGATTTTGCATGATTTTCACTCACATAGGACACAGAATGAATTCTGGGCTTTTGGTTATCTGTAGTTCAGCATTAGTTTTTGGGCTTGAGCATTGATTACCCATTGGCTCTTGCACATCTGTCTATAGCATGGCAGTAGTCATCCTTTGTGATGTGTACCAATTATCATCTGTACATATGATAATCACACAGCCCTCCTGATAAGACTTTTAATGGACCATCTGAGGCTCTCCACTAAAGATATTGTGCTTGGTGGCCATGAAAAGCCAACATGCTGTTGCTGACAAGCCAGAAATGGTATATAAAGAAATTCTCAAAGATCTTGGGGCTCCATCTGAAGTGGTTCTCAGAATCCCAAACGCAACATTTCCCACTAAGAGACTTGCACTTAAGAGAATGTGCTTCAGAAAATACCAACCACGCTGTTTACAACTGGTGTCCAGTCACTCCAGAACGACCTATTACCAGAGTCCAGTGACAGGCGAATGACACACTTTCAGTGGTTCCAGTGCCATACCCATGTCTTCCAGCCAAATGAGCACCAGCAACACCTATTTGCTCTTCTACTAATTGCCAGTCCACTCTACTGCACCTAGCAGGGTGGAGCCACATCTCTTCCTCCCTTCCCTGTGGTGACACCACACCCTAAGCTGTTTTTTAAACAAATAAACAAAAATGAACCACAACAAAAACACCTGACAAATAAGGGAAAAACAAGTTAACTAAAGCTGTAGAGTGCAGAAGGGTGGTGAGGGGGAGTGGAGATCCAGCCTAACCTGTAACAGGCAGTTCACACTTATCTCTCCCCAGAACTTTTAGACAGTTATTTTATAACGCCCAGAGGCCCTTATTATAGATTTCCTCTTTTGCTTCTAATTGATGTGACATCATGCTCTTCTTAGTTGGTCTTAAGCAGTGCTACAGGTGGAGAGCCATTTTTTGCATGAGAGGACGGCTCATCTCACTCGTCCCATGGCCACTCTTGCTGGTGGTGTTGTGTGGAAGACAAGAATGCAGTCCACATGGAAAGAAATAACATTCTAGAAATGCAGTAATTACAGCCTACACCGCTCAAGGGAGGGCATAGAAGATGTGTTGTTCTACATTTTTGCCATAAATAGCTTAAAGGTAAATTGACCATGATCAGAAATAAAATGATCATCAACTTTTACCTGCATACTTTGGGTAAGACTTGTACTTGTGGTCATCATCAATAAAACACAGTAGTGAGCACAGAAGTGGCAAGAAGTATGTTGCAGCATCAAGAGTGGTGGTGTAACCAGAATTAAATAAATGGCATTGGGAATTATAGAATAATGAGAAAAGGCTTGGTCTATCAAATATGTAATTATATAATGTTTGAATAGTTAAAACTGGAAGACCTTGTATAAAAATAAGTGGACTGATAGTCAAACTAAAGGGCCTAGAAACAAAATTTTGAACTTATGTAGATGCTGATGTACACATAGATATATAGATATAGATATGAAGTTAGCATCCCCAAATAATAAATATATAGATTATTCAGCATATGATGTGGAAGAATTGAGTGTACAAGATTAAGTTGTAATACCACCTCTTTGTGTTATTTATAACTCCTGGGTATCTCAAAGACTAAATAGAAAAGAACAAAACCATTAAAAAATAATAAGCAATTCTTGCCCTGGTTGGTGTGGTTCAGTAGGTTGGAGTGTCATCCCATAAATTGAAGAGTTGCAGGTTTGATTCCCAGTCAGCGCATATACCTAGGGTGTGAGTTTGATCCCTGAGCAGGTGTGTATGGGAAGACAACCAAACAATGTTTCTCTCTTACATAAATGTTTCTTTCTTTCTCCCCCCTTGCCCTCAGCCTTGTCCTCTCTCTAAAATCAATAAGCATGTCCTTGGGTGAGGATTAAAAACATTAATAATAAATAATTATTTAGAATGTATTAGCACATAATTACATGCAAAATAGTAATGGAAACATAAGAGATTAATATATTGTGTACATTAATTTTTGTGTTAAAATTGTAAACTAAACTTTAAAATCAGTACTCTCACTAGTGCATAGAGTCTGGAACACAGGGAAAGATTGTTTAGAGGACAAGTGTTCAGTCTTAGGAGTACATTTTAGTTTTTTATGGCACATCCATATGATGGAGACTTTTTTTGTTGCCATTGAAATGACTTTTTAAATGGCTTTTGATTATTTTGAAAATAATTATAATATGATACAAAAATCTGAAGAAATTACAAATGCTTAATTATATGGGAAATTAAAAAAAAGAAAATAAGTGAAATTTTAGCAGCAGTTATCTTTGGGTGATTTAAATATTTTGTCTTTGTGGTTTATTCATTTGCAGTATATATTGGGTCGGCAGCTAAGTAATTGCGGATTTTTAAAAGAAAATCAAAGACAATTTTTTCATGGAACTAAATAACTTTATTTTGTAATGTATTGCCCATTTTGATCAATGACCTTTTGCCATCTTTCAGGCAGCATCATAATCCCACGTTCAAAAAACTTCTGGTTTTTATTAGCAAAAAACTGAATCAGGTACGATTTGACATCATCATCATTATTGAAATTTTTACCATTCAAGGAGTTTTGTAAAGATCGAAACAAAAAGTAATCAGATGGTGCAAGGTCAGGACTATATGGTGGATGTGGCAAAACATCCCAACCAAGCTCCATTAATTTTTGCCGAGTGACCAAAGATGTGTGTGGCCTTGCATTGTCATGATGGAATACAACACCTTTTCGATTTGTCAATTCGGGCCGCTTTTCTTCAACTGCATTGTTTAATTTCGTTAGTTGTTCAATGTAGACATCAGAATTGATCGTTCGGTTGGGTGGTAAGAGTTCAAAGTAGACAATTCCTTTGTAATCCCACCAAACTGATAACAAAACCTTCTTTTGATGAATATCAGCTTTTGATGTTGTTTGAGTTGGTTCACCTGGCCTGCTCCACGATCTTTTCTGCTTGATATTGTTGTAAACAACCCATTTTTCATTGCCAGTTATCAGTCGTTTTAAAAATGGATCATTTTCATTACGTTTCTTTAGCAAATCGCAGCTGCTAATGCGTTGCGTTAACTGTGATTCTTTCAGTTCGTGAGGAACCCATGTATCGAGTTTTTGAACATAGCCAAGTTGTTTTAAGTGATTTTCAATGCATGTATGTGATACATGAAGCTTCTCTGCAATCTCACGTGTTGTACTGTGACAGTCCGAATTGATTATTGCTTTGATTAGGGCGTCATCAACTTCAACTGGACGACCAGAGCGTTTTTCATCTTTGAGTGAAAAATCACCAGAAGGAAATTTGGCAAACCAATTTTGACACTGCCATTCTTTTAAGGCTTTGTCACCATAAACAGCACATAACTTTTTATGAGCTTGCGATGCGTTTTTCCCTTTGAGGAAATAAAAAAGCAAAATATGACAAAAATGTTCCTTTTGATTTTCCATTTTTTAACGAACGCCAAACGAAAACTACAAAACAGATCAAAAAACTTTTTTTACTGATTAACAGCTGAATAGCCAACTATCAAATAACAAAATGTGTTTTACATTTGTACTACGTTTGCAAACCTAAAAATTCAACTGAAGCCATATATGTGTGAAACCCGCAATTACTTAGTTTCCGACCCAATAATTTTTCAAATCACACTATAGTCAAGGTATATTTTAACTTTATGAATCAGTAATATGGGTCTCTAATGATACCAAGAAATTTGTGAAGAGAAGATAGTTTTAATTAAATGGTTAGATAGTAGGAAATCTTTATAGCAATTTTCACGTGTAAGTAGCTATAGGGCTTGCAAATGGACCTTTTTTCCTGATAGATAGAAAGGATGAAGGGAAGTTAATGTTAAAAATGTAGTTCATAGTTTCCTACTGGTGAGAATTAAACTAATAGAGATTGTGGGTAACCATTGAAGCTGGCAAAAGTAGAGCATATAGTATTAAACTTTAGACCCACATTTAGTTCTTGGGTCAAGGCTGACATATCAGGAAATGAAGTCTGGGGTATGAGCAACATAAGAACATGATACATTTTTTGAAGTTAGGGTAAGGAAATATCCATGGAGAAACATATCCGTTATGTAGTAGAGAGTTCTAGAGAGAGATAAGACTAAGTTGTCATTAAATGTAGCCAAGTCCTTGATGTGAGGAATTCCAGCTCATTGTTGAGGACACAGATTGCAGAAGCATATGGAAGCAATTAGAGGAAAGTAAATGGAGTCTGAGGGTACAGGCTGCATGTTTGCAGAGCTTGACTAGATAAAAGGAATAATATAGGACGAGATCTAAAAGAGGCAATGAGAACTCTGGTGTCCCCTTTCAGAGCTGAGGAAATATGAGCAGGAAAGACCAAAGAAGACAAAATTGATGCTTCTCTAGTGGGAGTACATGAGTGAAAGTAGGGTCTAATTTTGAGGGAACAGCATATTCTGCAGCAAGTCTCTTCAGCAGAGATTCAAGGGAAGGAAGCTCTGTAGATATAAAAAATCATCAAGAGACAGGCAGCTGGGATGGGGAGCAGTGTCATATATGTGGGCAAAGAGCATTGGATCTGAAGACGAGATTGGCTCTTATACATTAGATGCATGACCTGAGGACATGCCCAGTGTTTATTGGGCTTATTAACCTTGCCAAGTGGGCTCTGTTTCTTCTTAAGTCAATGGGGAGAGGATGCATTCCATATAATTTTCTAAATAATATGGTAAAATTCATTAAATTTGGAAAATCTCTTTAAAACTCATAATGTGGTGAGACTAGGGATAAATGAGGGTAGATGAAAGTTATGTTTTCAGAAAAATTCACCATAAATTTCAGTGCAGGGCTATGGCCTAAGAGAATGGAAGCTGCTGAGCCAGCTGGAGGTTCTAATCGGAGCTTGTTAAATTTCTCTAATCATTGGCCAACAAGCTTGCTTTCTGAATATGATGTTATTGACAAGTGCCTCACATATTTGAGCTTAAACTCTTCTTGTACACTGTCTTCATTTACCAATGTGGATGATTTTATTGGCCCTTTTCTTTCAAAACCTCTCTGAGGCTTCTCCCACGGTAGCCTTTTAGATTTACAGTGATGGGTACTATGGAAATATTTCAGAATCTACATGCACAGTGGGTCCGTGGGAACAGAGAGATTCTCACGCACACAAAAAACAGCTCCATAAAATATCTACAGCTATTGTCTTAGGTTGCTCGGAGAAAATGCATTCATATTCATAAGGTGCTGTATAATTATAAGATCCTGATTTTCATATGTCCCAGTGTGCTTTTTCAGCTCTGCTGTATTACCAAATTAGAGGAGACAGCACAACTTCACAAAATTAGAATATTCTGTTTTGTATGTTGCAGTTTGGCAGTACTCTATTTTTAATTTGCTCATCATTGATCCTAATAAAGACAAACTGTCACTGTAACCGATGCCTGGAATGCAATACATTAGTTTTATTGTCTCTGTAACAGCTGCTCATGTGTTGCTTCCTCTGTCATTCAATAATGATGTGTCCTTTTCTACATGCAGTGCCAGAAAAGCTGAGAGCTCACACCCTGTGAACTGGATTAAGCACAGGAAAATCTAATTGAATGTCATTATTGTGTTTTTACCACTTTGTTTAAAAAAAGGGGGGGGGGGAACATATACTGGTAGAAGGAAGCTACTTTATAATATGTACTGAATAAGTGAAGAATATATGTTATATTTTTACATTTTTACTAGCTTTGTACATTTTACTTTTCACCTAATCTCTCTTGGCCTGGTTTTCCTTATGTAGAAATTGAGAGTGATAGCAACTTCCTTACCTGCCTCTGTGAGGATCAAATGAGCAAACTTTGTTAAATTCATGTCTCCAGCAGAGATTCTAGGCTATCACTTACCTGGGCAATATTTACAACAGTGCCTTAAATCTCTATTAATACATATGGAGTTTAATATTTCATCTTCATTATTTTAAAAATATATATTCTGCCAAAAAAATGTTGCCTGTTTGCATATGTTTGCAGGGGTCTCCTGAGAGAGTCTAGTGATCTAGCAGAATCTCAGTTTAGGATGTGATAACAAAGACTGCACCCAAGCTTAGCTACAAAATGGGGCAAAGGAAACCATGATGAGGCCAATGGTATGTTGTTAAAAGAGTTGCCTTCTTCCTTAGTCTCCTTTTCCCAAGATTTGTCTGCAATGGTCAAATGTACTGCTCAAACTTCCTTCTAGGGGGCAGCAATGCCTTGGAATTTTGCCAACATTCCCTTGTCTCTCTTTAAACCTAGTTCAGTGACTCAGGTCTTCAAGGAAGCAAATCAAAGGAAATTATTGCATATAGATATTAACAAAAGGTAATAGTCTACACAAAGTTGGTAGAATGGGAGGGTTATTGGAGACCACCTATAAAGAAAACACCATAAAATGATACAGTTAAGATAAACTAATATATCATAAAAGACTGTTCAAGAAGTCTTCATTTTGCTATTTAATATGTAGAATTTATTTTTACTATCACTCATAATATGTACTTTTTTGCTTTTAAAATTAAAGTTACTATGAATAAATATGTCTTTAAAGAATAAAAAATTGAGACATGGGTTTTTAAGTATATGAGATTTAAAATCTGTGTGTGTGGGGGGAACTTTCCCAAGAAGTGTAAATAAGTTTTAGAGGAAATGAGCCTGACTCTGACTTGGGTTTTGTTGAATTTACTTTTATTTTTTTAGAGATATGTATTGAATCGATTATATTTATTTTAAATGAGGTTATGGTTTTAGAAAACAACTCAAAGAACTGAACAGAAATCAGGACACAACTCTTGACTCCTCTACTGTTTGAGATACTAGTCATTAGTAAATCTTGACATCAGATTATATATAAATTTTTATTTTTTATTCCAGCTGGCCACATTCAGTTAAAGTTCTATTTATAAGGACATTATTAAAAATGTTTGGAAAAAATTTTAAATACAGTTTTGAATTATGATGTCTTTTATCATTATCTGCTAGAATTTGGTTTCAAACTCTAAGAGTAGGAGGTAAGTACTTTGGCTACAATGACTCATATGTCTGGTATTATCCAGTAAGAAAAAGATGGTGGTTCCAAAAGTTGTTACTGAAAATTAACCCATAACATCTTTCCTTTTCTTACACTATCACTTTCTAGGTGGAATGAGAAACACTATCACTTTATCTCTTATTTCTAATCAAATCTTCCCTCCATGGTAATTTGTCCTGAATTTTGATATAATGACTAGAAGCCCAGCATGCAAAATGGCGCCCACAAGTGTGTGCCCCATCATGTTCATGGTCCTGCCCACCCGCACATACCTCATCACACCTGCTGGCCCCCAGCCTTGCTGTGATTGAAGCCTATAGGCTTCAAGGGAGGGACCGAGGTGCTTCATGCATTTCATGGTGACTGGTTGTTTGGTTGTTACAGTATTACGGCCATGGACTTTAAATAATGTAGACTAGAGGCCCAGCTTATGAATTCATGAGAGGAAATTAATTAGAAGAAATATTTTAATATTGCTATTCGACCTTTCTCTATAATAGAAGTATCAACCAAATTCACGATTGACAATGAGAGATCAAAACATATATGTATGATTGGCACCAATGAGAGCTTTATATGTATTGTGCATGTGCCAGTCAACTTAGCTTTTTATAGATATAGAATACACTTGCATAATTAGACCTGCTTTCTGATTCAGCTAGACTTTTTCCAGCCCAGTGAAGCATCCCAACTTCTCTTTTAGGTAATTGTCAGCAACACAGCAATAAATATCAACACAAAGCTAATATTATTGTAGATCATACAGGGAGAACAAAAGGTAAAATATTTAACTGCAGCAATGTTTGACTATATTACTTGCAGTGAGAAAACCTGAAGTCATTTCAAGGTCCACTGTTTCTTACTTCCTTTTAGTCAGGTCAAATTTCTAAGCTTTTTAAATCTCCATTTTCCAGCTAATGAAAAGAAAATAGGATTTCACCACGTCTCCTATCTACCTACTCCAAGACTTTTGTGCGGATAAAGTGAGATGAAACACGAGACACTGTAAAACACTTCACAGACATTTGGTTACAGTGTAAAGTGTTTCCACCAGTGTTCCTGGGCTGAAGAAACTCCAAGGAGGCTGGTCATTAGGAAGAGGAAGCCAGGTGTTATTATGTGACATCATTAACCTGATGGAGGGAAGGACACTTAGCATATAAGCCTTTTATATATATACTAGAGCCGCGGTCGACAACCAGTGGACCACTGATGGGTCTGTGAGGCTCAAAAACCTGGTGACTGCCAAAACTGGTTTGGCTCAGTGGATAGAGCATTGACCTGCTGACTGAAAGGTCCCAGGTTTGATTCTGGTCAAGGGTATGTACCTTGGTTGCAGGCACATCCCTAGTAGGGGTGTGCAGGAGGCAGCTGATCGATGTTGCTCTCACTGAAGTTTCTAGCTTTCTATCCCCCTCCCTTCCTCTCTGTAAAAAATCAATAGAATATATTAAAAAAGCAAAACACAAAAAAACAAAACTGGGTGACCACTGTACTAGAGGCCTGGTGCACAATATTTGTACAATGAGGGGATCCCTCAGCCCAGCCTGTGCCCCTGGTGGTCAGTGCTCATCATAGAGACCTGATAATTCTGCTCCTTGGTCAATTTACATATTAGCCTTTTATTATATAGGATAGATACTTTAGAATTATGATAGGAAGGAGAAGAAAAAAAAGTTTGCCAACAGTTCTAAACTGTTCTGTAATGACCTCACTTATTATAACACTAAAGGCCCAGTACATGAAATTTGTACATGAAGGAGGGTTCCTTTAGCTTAGCCTGCACCGCTCTAATTGGGGACCCCTCAGAAGATGTCCAACACCTGTAGTCAGCCACCCCTTTCATAATCTGGGACTACTGGCTCCTAACTACTCACCTGCCTGCCTGTTTGATTGCCCTTAGCCCCTCTGCCTGCCTGCCTGATTGCCCCTAACCTCTCTGCCTACCTGCCTGCCTGATGTCACCCCCAACTGCCCTTCTCTGTTGGCCAATTTGGTTCTGGTTGGTCAGTTTCTATGCCAGTCAGCATAAAAAGCTCTACCTCCTAGGCAGCCATTGGCTCCTTACATTCACCCAGATTTGGTTCTGATTGGTTGGTTTATATGTCAGTCAGCATCTCTGGGCCTATTAACCAGGCCTGATCAGAAAGGTGGCACTGATCAGCAGCCCAGTGGAGACCTGGAGAGAAATGGAGGCCGGGCTGTTGGCCAGGCCTTGAGAGAAAGAGAGGCAAGTCCTGATCAATGTCTAACACAGAGGCTGTGGATCAGACCCTGCCCTTCTCTCTGCGGGTCTCTCTCTGGGCCTGATCCGCAGACCCCTAGGTAGTCAGTGCTGGGTTAGGGTGCCGGCAGCAGCCCCAGTCAGTGCTGAGTCACCACAGCAACCTAGCACTGACTTCCTGTCTGGTAGAACCTTCAGTTGTAACTGTCCTTCTGACCCTGGCTTTTTATTATATAGATTAAAGAGAAAACTTGCTTGATTGCCATTATTTTGCAGAATATATGGTACTGACATTTTCTCTTTCCCCAAAGTAGATAAAGACCAAATGGGTAAAACTTTTAATGAGTTATATATTATATAACTCGATTTTTTTTAAAGTAAGTTCTTATTTATCACTCCGAATCATCAAATCTTAGTGCTACGAAAAAAACAAAAAACATATTGACACTAATCATATAATGAACTCTAATATTATTTATCTAGAAATATTCACTTTTTAACAGGTATATTAACTTAACATTTGGCAAAATATGCAATTATTACTGGATGAATTTAAATATCCTTCAAACACACTGTTCTTTTTTTTCCCTTTAACATTTCCTTGTCACTCATTTTAAAATATTTTATATGCTATTGATGCAATGGGAGTGACACTTTAAAGATAAATTCAGAAATGCCCCTTTAGGATCAGCCATTAGACATGAAATGTGAAATTCTGTCACACTGACATGAATGACTGCTGCTATAATCACTAGCTTCTCTTTTATTAGTTTTTTTTTTAATTAATTAAGTGTAAAGCCTACCATTGGCCTTATAAAAATTGCTCATCTGTTTTCCCTTAATTTCAAATATATTAAAATAGTGAGTTTCTGTGTTAATTAAAATCTTAGAATTTATGGGATTTTTAATTGCAAACATTTCAGTGGTGAACATGTAGATGAGAGGTCCAGTTCACAACATTCTTAGTTCTGTTTGGTAATAAACCTATTATTGAATAATGACAAGACATTTGAAGAAAAACATATCATTAATGATATTGTCTATGCTTAGCTTGAAACTTGTCTAGATAGAGGAAGATAAGAAGAGCTCCTTGGAAAGTTTTTTACACTGGCATCTGAAAATTTCACCTTTACTTTGAAAATGTGAATGGGTTTAAAAATACTGTAAACATTCAGAAATTATTATCAGGATTAATCAATTTAGTGGAAATATTTTGTCTTCATATTATGCAACTATTATTTCTTCTATCTGAGTAAGATAGTTTATAAGATATAGGGTAAATAATGTCCAAAAAGTCACAGGAAGTGTCACATTTTATTATCTTAACCAGAGCTTGTTGAATAAAAAAAAAAGGTCCCTTTTCTGTGGCGACCTGTAGCACAGGTATTTCCCAACTGGCATCTTTGCATGTTTCTCCTCTGGCAGGAGTCGGGTTTAGCCTTGTCACACTGGGCTTTTAAGGGGAGCTCTATCTCTGCAGCCCAGGCTGTGTGTGACAAGATTAAATTGGCACACTTTACTTTATAGCTCTTGTGTCCCTGGCAGTGCTAGGCTTGCTGTACCTCTGAGAGAAGGCTCAGCTGTCACTCAGTGACCCATTAACACTACTGTTCCATCCTGCAGTGTCATTTTTCTCATTCTCATGGAGATAATGCTCCCCGGAGATCTCCAATACCTGCAGGAATGAAAGAGAACAGCAGAGACAGGCTAAGTATCAAAGAGGGAGCAAACATCACAGAAGCCCACGAATTCCCAACAGCAGAATTTTAAAATGAGTGAAGAAATGAAACCCATTATGATGAGTAGGTTGAGAAGGTGTGAGGAGGATGGAATTTTAAGAGAAATTGTAACTTTCTAATAAGTTGCTTTATCCTTCCTGCCTATCAAAAGATGTGTCCAAAACAATACTTGCAACTAGATGACGAGAAAGCAGCTGCTTTGAATATGCCCTAGGGCAATTTGGGTAAGAATTTATTTACAAACAGGAATTTTGTATTTTATTTGTATGTTTACTTACAAATAGGCAGTGGATAAAAAATAGTATACATTAAGGTGAATTACTTAACAGTCTAAATAGAACAGGATCTTTAGACTTGATTGATTTATTCAAGTACAAAATCACCTTCGTAGTAAAAGCATAAAATGGAAACAGGATATGTGATCTTTGTAATCCTAGACCAAAGACTTCTTTTGTCCTGTAATTGAACTGTTACCAGTTGCTTAAGCAAACACAGTATTGCTCTCCTTCAGTCTAAACTATATATTGTTGAGTGGGTCACTTTATTAAAAAATTACACTTTTTAATGTTTACTATATAAAGAGGCATTAGTAAGAACATGCTTTTAATTTTCCAGACTAATACTGGTACTATTTAGATTGCTATAAAAGCAAAAGACAAAATCATCTGAATCTTGATATTTTCTAGGGGAAAATAAACCTGTTAAAGACATTATAGGAAATGACTAAAAATATATATATATATATATTTTTAAAAAGTAAATTGGTCAGAAAATAGGACTAAAATTGGCTGGACAGAATTCAGGATTATAAGAAAGATGCCATATAAAAAAACTTGTTACATAAATCTGTATCTCAGCCCTGCCTTCAATTTCTTCACCCCAATCAAAGCTTATTATTGGGTTTAGACCAGTGGCCGGCAAACTCATTAGTCAACAGAGCTAAATATCAACAATACAACGATTGAAATTTCTTTTGAGAGCCACATTTTTTAAACTTAAACTTCTTCTAATACCACATCTTCAAAATAGCTCACTCATGCCATGGTATTTCGTGGAGGAGCCACAGTCAAGGGGCCAAAGAGAAGCATGTGGCTCGAGAGCCAGAGTTTGCTGATCACTGGTTTAGACTATTATTATTCTCAGGCTGGGGTTTGTACCTGCTTCACTGCCTCCCCAGGTGAAAACAGGTGCTGGAAGCTAAAAGGATGAATGTGGTGTATTCTGCTGGAGCACCAACTTTTTTTTTTTTACTTTTTTTGTTTTTAAGTATTTAAACTGCAAATAATTTGTAGATTTTTTTTTTTTACACTTGATCTTAGCCAAAAGGCCGAGAAGCGATAATTTGTAGATTTTTTTTTTACATTAAACTACATACGGCATATTTTCAAGTAGGCTAAAACTTTCATGCATATGTTAAGGATTTTTAAAAATATGTAATAGAACTATCCATGAGAATATCTCCGGTTTGAACTGGCAGGACTCTGGTGTGCCTTAGAAATTGCGTTTATCCCTCTCTTCCATGGATGCATGGCCAGGAAGCACTGCTTTGTAGCATTCAGCAGGGAAAAAGAACTCAATTCCCTTTTTTTTAATTTTAATATATTTTATTGATTTTTCACAGAGAGGAATGGAGAGGGATAGTTAGAAACATAGATGGGAGAGAAACACTGATCAGCTGCCTCCTGCACACTCCCTACTTGGGATGTGCCTGCAACCAAGGTACATGCCCTCGACAGGAATGAAACCTGGGACCTTTCAGTCCGAAGGCCGATTTTTATGGCGCAGCAATGCCAATAGCCTTAAGATCCATGTGCAGCTCAGCCAGGTCTCTCGGCATCAGAAACAACCTTTATTTTTCACTTTACAGTTGGAAGGCCCAGTAAAAACCCATCACTCCAGGCTGGTGGCAGGCGATTGGCCAGGCGCCCATGACGAGGCCGCTGTCACCAGCCGGGCCATTGTGTCGCTACGTGCGCGTGGAGGAGGAGGAGGCGCGGGGCTCCGGGCAGTTGGGAGGTGCCTGCCTGGCCTGCCCACCTCCATGAGGAAGATGTTCGCCGCAGCCATGTCCCGCATGTTGCCCCGCAACATCCCGAAGAAGAAGCCAGCCAACAAGATGCTGGGGGCAACCGGTAACTTTTCCAACCAGGCCACGTTTGACATTAAGAAATGCGAGCTCCACCGGCTGGAAAAAGGTCCCCCGGTCAAGGCCGTGCTCACCCGGGAGGAGGGGCTCAAGTACTACCGCACGATGCAGGTGATCCGCCGCATGGAGCTGAAGGCGGACCAGCTGTACAAGCAGAAGTTCATCCGCGGCTTCTGCCACCTGTGCGACGGCCAGGAGGCCTGCTGCGTGGGCCTGGAGGCCGGCATCCAGGCCACCGACCACGTCATCACCTCCTACCGGGCGCACGGCCTGTGCTACACGCGCGGGCTGTCCGTGCGCTCCATCCTCACGGAGCTGACGGGGCGCAGGGGGGGCTGCGCGAAGGGGAAAGGGGGCTCCATGCACATGTACGGCAAGTACTTCTACGGGGGCAACGGCATCGTGGGCTCCCAGGGGCCCATGGGGGCCGGGATCGCGCTGGCCTGCAAGTACAAGGGCAACAAGGAGATCAGCTTGACCCTGTACGGGGACGGCGCCGCCAACCAGGGCCAGATCGCCGAGGCCTTCAACATGGCCAGCTTGTGGAAGCTGCCGTGCGTGTTCGTCTGCGAGAACAACCTCTACGGGATGGGCACGGCCACCACCCGCGCGGCCGCCAGCACCGAGTACTACAAGCGGGGCCACGTCATCCCGGGGCTGAGGGTGGACGGCATGGACGTGCTCTGCGTCCGGGAGGCCACCAAGTTCGCCGCCGACCACTGCCGTTCCGGGAAGGGGCCCATCGTGATGGAGCTGCAGACCTACCGCTACCACGGCCACAGCATGAGCGACCCCGGAGTGAGCTACCGCTCCCGGGAGGAGATCCAGAGCGTGCGGAACAAGAAGGACCCGATCATGCAGCTCAGCGACAGGATTGTCACCGGCCAGCTGGCCAGCGTGGAGGAGCTGAAGGAGATCGACGTGGACGTGAGGAAGGAGATTGAGGACGCGGCCCAGTTCGCCATCACGGACCCGGAGCCGCCTCTGGAAGAAATAGCCCATCACCTCTACAAAGACAGCCCGCCCTTTGAAGTCCGCGGCGCCAATCAGTGGATCAAGTATAAGTCCATCAGTTGAAGGGAGACGGTTGCATTTATTTTTTAGTCCTTCAAGGGTACATGCATGGTCAACTTTATAAAAGAATATGTGTGCCCGGTTTTGTTAAGGAAGCATAAATAAAATCCAGAAAACAAAAGTTCTGGTGTGTTTTGTGGAAAGACGTGGAGATGCTTAAGAATCTGTTCAAGGAGATTAAGAGAGAGCAGTGGAAAAGGTACACTCGGTGAAAAGGGGATATTTCATTCCATTGTACATTGGTGCATTAAAAGACGCCATGAAGTTAATCATTTCGTAATTTAAAAGATACACTGAAGTACATTAAAATGTTCGAGAGCTTATTTGAGCAAGCATTGGTTAGAACCCAGCAGTGCCACACAAGAGGTAGAGAGAAGCCATCCTCCCTCAGGAGCTAGGGGAGAGGGTCTTCTAAAGAAGCAAAACAAGCTGAGACCGGTTTGGCTCAATGGATAGAGTATCAGCTTGGGGACTGAAGGGACCTGGGTTCGATTCTGGTCAAGGGCATGTACCTTGGCTTCGGGCATATCACCAGTGGGGGGTGTGCAAGAGGCAGCTGATCGATGACTCTCTCTCATCGATGCTTCTAATTCTCTATCTCTCTCCCTTCCTCTCTGTACAAAATCAATAAAATATATTAAAAAAATAAATAATAAAAAATAAAGAAGCAAAACAAGGAAGTCACTTGATTGGCCACAGCTTAAGCATTGCCCTCGTTAGAAAAGGCTACTTGCCCAGGGTTTCTGACTGGTTGTTCCTGAGTTTCATTTTTCTCAGGTTTTAGTGCATGGACTCTGGCTCAGGTTTTGGTTTGATTACAAAGGCTACTGAGCCATTAAGGCCACCTTCGTCTGATGGCCACCGTGTCTAATTATTGCTACAGTGTGGATATCTTAAAGAAGCATTTAAAATTTATAGAAGTCTATAATAGGAAAAACAGAAAACCACATAAGTATTCAATTTCCCAAGTTGTTTGTTGTAATAGGTCTATTTGATTTAGCTTCATGTTATCTTAGTAAATACTCTTATTCAAAGGAAAATAAGTTCTCCACCCTGCCAGGGGTTTGTGAGTAAAATTACTATCCTGAGGTAGAGAGGTAATTTCAAGCCACTCCAAGGAATCAGGACAATTTACTGCTATGCATCTTACAATCGTTTACTTGGATTAACCATTAATACCGTCTACTATTAACCATTAATAGCATGCCTGTGAGCATACACATGCATGTGTATTCAATATGAATGTTGCAGCCAGTTCACAGACTATTTTTGAATAAAACATGATATATATCAGGACGGACATAAGAAATGGACATTTTTCATGGTGTACTTTATTGCAACATTTTTAGTATAACAACTTAAAGGAAAACTATAAAGTAAAATTGAGGGGGGAGGGTGAAACTGCATTTTGCTTTAACCTAAGTGAAAGCTAATCTATTTTATAGTCCGTGTTTACTATTATTTGTTGCATAAAGAACTGTCTTGGTATATTTCAGATTGAAAAATGAATGAGCAGACATGGTGACATCAAAGAAACTGAGCAGAGGAGGTGATGTTGATGAAAAGTTGGAAATAAAATCTGTGTTGGCAAGAACTAAATATTCACAGATAACTTTTTCAAAGGAAACACTCACTCAGATTAAATAAGTGTGTTTTTCTCTGCAGGGCAATACCATGTCAGTTAGCAAGTCACGACTTTGTGAAAGCATTTTTTTATGGTTATATTTGACTAATGACCTAAAAGCCTATTGAGCATGATGTTTGGCATATCTTCCTCCTCTGAGATAGACTAACTAAAGTTGGAAGTCAAAATTTGCCTGTGATTTAAGAGACAGTTTGCAGAAAACACCAAAAACTCAGTTTTTAAAGGTTAAATCCCATCACCAGTAGAAACAGTTGTAACTATGCATGGTGAAGAATAACACTTATTTTAGTGATCATTTTGTAATATACACGGATAGCAAATTGCTATGTTCACCTTTAACTAATATTACAATATATAAATTTTATTTTAAAAAGTTAAATCTTTTCTTTATTGTATCAACTTCTACAAATGAAAGCTAGATACTTTCTAACAGAAAACCAAATTTTAGAATTCTGTGAGGGTATGAGCATGTTGTGTACACATACGTACAGGCTTAATCTCCATACCTTTCCTCAAACAGGTTTAAGCAAGTAAGATAGCCTTAACATTCTGAAGTGAAAAAACAGAGATAAGCATTGGTTTGTTGTAAATCAGTGAAGTTACTAATGTGTTTTGATGAATAATATTTACCTTTGAGTTACCTAGATTGATTTTTTACATTAGAAACAAAGCATTTTATTGTAGTCAAAATAATCTCATTTTTTTTTACAAGGATTCTTCTAAATTTTATTTGTTTGGACATATATTTTCATAAACCTGAAAGTGGAAGATAAGCTGCTAATTAAAGCTATTTTCTCTACAGAAATCATTTTAAAAGCTTGTTTATATTAAGGATTCTTTTAATATAAGTAAAATTTAAGATGTACATAATTGATTACAAATGAAATCATCACTAAACCAAGATACACAGATAATTCATTTCAGAAAAAAAAAATCTAATTTTACCATATTAGAGAAATAAAGTATACTTGTCACAATCTATAATAATAAAAGCATAATATGCTAATTAGACCAGACTAAGCTGCAGCAGTTGGGCAGAGGCAGACTTCAAGCCCATTGCATGAATTTCGTGCATCGGCCTCTAGTATACATTATAAAATCCCATTAAAGCATGGAGTTTTCAATGTTTTCTATATTAAATGATGTCCAGGCTTTTGTGTATACATTCAGAAAGTACAATCCTCTTGCTGGTTGTACACCATTCTGTAATGATGCAAAACAAAACATAAAAATCGAAAGAAGCAAGTATCAAAACAAAACCCACCTGTGATTTTTTTCCACTTAGATCAATGTTACTAACAATGTATTAAGCTATAATTTAAAGAGGTATAGTAATGCAGCAGTTGGCTATTTCCTGCCTAATTACTGTGTTATTCAGTCTATTTTATAGACCTAATAAGCCATGATGGTCATAAGAATTCTACTGTTGCAGCAATGTTAGGAGGTCTAAGGGAAAGAAGAGTTCCTATCACACTAACTTTTGTGAAACTTTATATAGGTAAAGGATTGTGTGCATATCTATAATGGAATGAGAAAGAAAGGAGGTTAAGAAATTGTCCAAAGGGACTACTTAGATGCATTAGAATTATACTTATTTTTTCAAATAGATGTGTCTGCCAGTTTGGTGCATAAAAACAGAGCAGATGGTGGTGAAAATTAACCTAAATTATTTGTGGTAGAGAGTTAGTTTTAAAAATTGATATATAAATCACCATACCATAAAATTTATCATTTTATAGTGTACAATTTAGTAGATATTAGTGTCCACAACAGTGTGTAACCATCTTTGCTGATTTCAGAACATTTTCATCACCCCAAAGAGAAAACCTTAATCATTACCAGTCACTTCACTTCTCCCCTATCTCTCCATCTTCTGGAAAATATGACTCTATTTTCTGTCTCTGAATCTGCCTATTCTGGAAATTTTACGTAAATCATATATGTGCTCTTTGTGTCTGTCTCCTTTCACTTAGATGTTTTCAAGTTTTGCTGTAAGATACTTCAGTGCTATATTCTTTTTTAATGGCTGAAGAACATTGAATTTTATCCATTTATTAGTTGATGGATATTTGTACCTTTTTCAATTTTTGGCTACTAAAAATAGTAAAAGCTAGTATTGATAAGAAAAAGTTCAGTTCTTTGCTTATAAACGCAAAGATAAAAGAAATTTTAAAGGTACTAGGCAAAGGTAAGGCAATAGAATTTCTTTTTTCTTTAAAGGTCTTTTTAACATTTATTTTTAACATATTTTTATTGATTTCAGAGAGAGAGAGAGAGAGAGAGAGAGAGAGAGAGAGAGAGAAACATCAATGATGAGAGAGAATCATTGATGGGCTGCCTCTTACTTGCCACCCCCCCCCCCCAATTTGGAGATCGAGCCCACAACTTGGGCATGTGCCCTTGACCAGAATTGAACCAGGACCCTTGGGACCCTTCAGTCTATAGGCTGGTGCTCTATCCACTAAGCCAAACTGGTTAAGGCTGCAATAATATTTCTTATAATACAATATCAATTAGATAAAACAACTTGAAGACAACTGTTAAAATATTCTACTGTTCTAATTGAATTTTGATTTTTAATAGACTTTAATTTTTAGAACAATTTTATTTTTATCAAAAACATGGAAACCCATGAACAGACTTCCTATATGCCCTGCATCCAGGCTCCCTGATTATTAGCATCTGAGAGTAGTATGTGGGAAGGAAGGAGTAATCCTAGCTGGCCTAGGTTGCTAAAACCATGCACCTCCCCAAGGAAGGCCTGTCTTCACACTCCAGGGAGATGACTTCTGAACCCTTGGACTATTCTTCCCCATGAGAGTGTTTCTGCATGACTGAGGCTTGAGCCATGCTGTACTAATTTGTCCAGAGAAGTTTAGCTATGTTTCCATGTTACTCTACTCAGAGGAGATATCTGGAAGCCTGATTTCTCTTGGACTTTTCTCCATGAGTCTTTACCCTTTGCTGATTTTGCTCTCTCTCTTTTTACTGTAACAACCATAAGCATAACAACAACAAAATTCAAGTTTCTTAATGTTATAGAACAATGATATATGTAAAAGAGGAGTCCTAGAAATATTAAATGACTAATTCAGGCTCACACAGTGAGTAATAATAACAGCTATTAATCATAGCTACTGTTCTTTGCTGCTAGGGTGCTTTTGAGTGCGAGACAATATAGCTTAGTACTTAATATACATCATTTTATACAATCTTTGAAATAGCCACATAATATGAGCATTTTAATCTTCACTTTACAAAAGAGGAAATTGAGGCTCCAGTACATTGCTTAAGATTGCATAATTTATAAATGAATTTAGAGCTAAGTTTCAAAGCCAGGCAACAAAGTCCATACTTTGAAAATTGCTTTTTATTGTATTGCTTTCTTATCATTGCTTCTTGTAACACTCAACCATGTAATAGGTGACAAAGTATGTTCAGAAATGAATGAATGGAATTGAACTAGAACCAAGAGATTTTTTTTTTTCTTTTTTTAAAAAAAATATATTTTATTGATTTTACACAGAGAGGAAGGGAGAGGGATAGTGAGTTAGAAATGTCGATGAGAGAGAAACATCCACCAGCTGCCTCTTGCACCACCACCCCCACCCCCCCACCCCCCCACTGGGGATATGCCAGCAACCAAGGTACGTGCCCTTAACCGGAATCAAACCTGGGACCTTCCAGTCTGCAGGCCAACGCTCTATCCACTGAGCCAAACCGGTTTCGGCCTAGAACCAAGAGATTTTATCAATTATTTCACTATAAACGGAATTTAGATTTTCAGGCTCTGAATAGAAACACAAAGTAAAATTGAGAGGGAATCAGACACAGAGTATAGGAAGCACCTGAGATGAAAGATAGCCACAAATTCTGTGGTACTCCTGCTACTGAGAGTGGGATTAATGTTCCTTTCCTTTGAACCTGGTGGGCCTGTGTCTCCTCTGACCATTAGAAGGCAGCAGAAATGATGTTGTGCAGTTGCAGGACCCAAAACATAAGAAAAAGGCAGGTTTTGCTTCATGTGTCTTGGATCCTTATCTCTGGGAGTTGTGATTCTCCACTTGAGAAGCTCAAGTACATCAAGTACCCACTGCTGGAGAGTATATAGTCACCAGTTCCAACTGACTCAGTCTTCCAGCCAAAACGGCAAAGACAATAGATGTGTGAGTGAAGGCATCTCCCCCAGAAACCTATTGCTCACTGAAAGCCAACAAGGCACCACAATGTCTTGAGGTAAAGAGGAATCACTAGCCAAACTGCCCAGATTCTCAGTGTAAAAATGGCAAGGAAAACAAAATGGTGGGATTTAAGAGTCTAATTGTTGAGGTATTTTGTTACGTAGCAATAGATCATGAGAATAGGAAGTGGCATTAAACTTAACAGAAATGGGAATTACATTCCAAGCCAAGACTGACAGAACAGAGGAAGTCTAGTAAACCAAGTCAGAAGCAGAAAGCTTATATCAATGCAAAGGTTCACAATCTAGAAATCTCAAGGGAGAAGAAATGCGTCTTCGATTAAAATAAGAAAGCCCATGAATAAAACTACCACTGTTCAATATATATTTTTCCACCATCTGAAGCTGGTTTTCATATTAAGTACCTTAAACATTAGGTATTCAGGTTTTTATAGTAAAATGTTGTCAACCATCCATCAAGAAATACATTGCAGATTATATCTGCAATTTCCCTGACAGAAGCTTTTCTCTAGTCCAGTTGGAGGTTTTTTTTTGGATTGGTGAGTATCAGGCTTTGCTGAGTTGAAGCCAAAGCACTTGAAATGCTAAGGCTGTATGTGATCTCCTTGGGAGAGCACAGATCTTCATGAGCAGTCTATCCAAGAGGAACCTCGGTAGTCAAGCACTCAGTTAACAAAACCTGAGAGGCAAAGCCGGAATGAAATCAGGAACAGAGCCAAATTGGTGGATATATTAATAGATAGTAAAGAGACAAAAGATGGAACCAGAGGCCAAGAGAATAAGGTGGAAATTATCCTATATAATAAAAGCCTAGGTGGTGTCCCACAAAAATGTTGTCACAAGATGGCCACCACAAGATGGCCGCCACAAGATGGCCGCCACAAGATGGCCGCCACAAGATGGCCGCCACAAGATGGCCGCCACAAGATGGCCGCCACAAGATGGCTGCCACAAGATGGCCATGTGCATGGCGGAGGTGGGGCCTGGCAGCTGTTCCACATGATGAGGCCTGGGGGTCCTGTGGCTCTGCAGAGCATGGAGGATGCTGGTCCAGCAGGGGAAGGCAGTTGAGGGGGATCAGGCCAGCAGGGGAGGTAATTGGGGGCAATCAGGCTGGCAGGAGAGCAGTTAGGCATCAATCAAGCCGGCATGGAAGTGGTTAGAGGGCGACCAGGCTGGCAGGCAGACACAGTTAGGGGCTATCAGCCAGGTGAGCAGTTAGGAGGCAGCAGTCCCAAATTGTGAGAGGGATGTCTGATGGGCAGTCAAATATCCCCCAAGGGGTCCCAGATTGGAGAGGGTGTTGGCTGGGCTGAGGAACCATCCCTCTGTGCATGAATTTCATGCACTGAGCCTCTAATAACAAATAAGAACAAAGGGAACTAGAAATAGTAGGCTGGCATGTTGGTGAACTTTGTGCCATCACAGAAGTCAATACCTATTGGATGAATTGAATCAGTAATATCTCATGTATTAATAGTCCCTTTTGAACCTAATATTTCCTGTCAGTACCATTTGGTTTTACAACCATCCAGCACTTATTTAACATAGAAATAAATTAGATTCTGAATTTTGGTGTTATTTAAATTTTGGTTCAAATCATAGCCCTGTCATCTATGAGAAATGGAACCAGGAGAAAATGACTAACTCTCTGTATCTGGTTGATGCATGTGACTGCTGTAAAAGTTAAATAGAGTTTGTATTATAGCTTAGTTCTAGGTACACCCAAGATAATCAATAAGTGGAAATTTCTGGTACAGAGAGCTATTGACTGAGAAGAACAGAATTTTGAAGAGACCACTTTTCCTTATATGAAAGCAATAAAAAAAAGTTCAATTTTATGTAAATACCTAGGTGCAAGGATTGCAGTGGTCATTAGAAAATGAGGCTGTGTGTGGAGTACATTTTCACAAATTCAGCCACCTTTTATTTTCTCATACCCTTTCACTCTTGACTTAATTCTCTTATATCCAGTATTACACACAGAAAATACAATAGTTATGAAGGACAAGCAAGTTTGGGCAGTAAGACAATGTAGGAGTAATGGAACTCCCCAGGTTGCAACCAAAATTTATTCAAAATTGACCTAAAAACTATAGTAAGGAATGTGGAAATTGTTTAAACAAGACTGTTGTAGAATTAGGGCTGGGAGATATCGATTTTGCCATTCTATTATAATAAAGATGACTGAGATCATCTTAATTCTAGCAATTCATTCAAAATTAACCCCACTCCTCCTATTGTAATTTTTTTTTTTAAAGATTGTTTCCAAATATTAATAAAAGCAATGGTCTGCTCAACCTTGAAACAAAAATTCAAACCTAAACTCTCCGTTCACTCAGTATTATAATTCTGTCTCATTGACTTAAGTCATGTTTGTCTGATTCATGAGGTTGATCTATGCAGAAAGGAGCAAAGATAAGAAGAGGTCTCTGTACTGGAATTTGATAAAGAGAGATGGAAGCTTTCTGTCGAGGTTATGCACAGAAAAGAACACAATCAAATTAGGAGAGACTGAAGAGCAACAAAGACAGTTCATACAATACTTTCCTTTTGACAGGCCAATAAATACTCGAGCTGAATAATTTACCAAAAGAAAAAGAACCCACTCAAACCTCATGACCTTTGGAACAATGAGCAGGAGTTCAATTATCCACAACTGTTCTATTAGAAGGCAGCTTTCCACGCTGCATGTTATTTCAGCAGTCATATGTTAGAATTATTAAAGAGGGAGATCACTGCCATTGTCGTTTCTGTGTCCTGCTATAGTATATTGCTTCTTAAAACACACACACACACACACACACACACACACACACACACACAAAACCCGCTGTCACATGAAGTAGCACTTTGCCAAAAAAAAGAAGAAGAAAGTAAGAGGAAGCAATTATTTTAATAATATTTCTGGCACGCGTGAGCTATTAGATTTCAGTGGAACACTTTATCTGCACATTACTAGAGTGATACTGTCACTTTAGAAAGTACTATATAATTTGCTTCCATTAGAGACTCAGAGTAACTTGCCACCAGTACCCAGAGAATTTCTCCATCACCACCCACATGGTGTGCAGTGTTGCAGAGTACACAGCTCATCATTTTTGGGGGGTTTATCTAGGTTCCAAAAATTGAAAAGCTTTTTCATTCACTGGTGTCTTGTAAAATTGTACAGTTGCCCTCAGACAAAAAGCTGTGGAAGTCATATAGAATATCACATACTATATTTTGAAACTAAAGAAGTACAGTTTACTACCAGGATGAAAGCATCTTATGAATTCAGTTCTTGGAGAAGTAGCACATTTCTTGTGATTTAAATTATCTTAAAATTCCTTAGTCATGATTTTTATTCAGTGATTCCTGAAACTCACTAAGCATTATTCTTATTGCATTACACAGGTTATCAGTGAAAAATTTAAATATCAGCAGGCCTATAAATTGAGTGTACTGCCTAGGTAGTGTTGGGATGCGTTGCTAAGAGTGTGACTTGCCTATCCATATTATCTGGACTACTTATTCACTTTGTACTATGCCATTTTCTAATAACCCTATCATATTCCATTTTGTCAAAATTTTGTAGGAAACAACATGTGTGATAAAGTTTTATTAGTGGGAAACCTTTCAAATCTCTAAAATCTATGAGCCTTACATATATTAGCTAATTTAGGAAGAAATTTGTCATATGTACAATAAGCTTTACATGTGTATAAATGTCTCCTTTGAGAACACATTTGCTTTTTATTCCTTAATAAGGGCTTCACTTTTGTGTTAACCAAAAATATTAAGGAGCAGGTGGTAACATTCTGTCAAGTGAAATGAGCAACAGTGTAAACACTATATTTATTAACATCATTCCTAAATATTCTCTAATAAAGAGCATTAAACTACTTACTTCACCATGAGAGTATAAAAAGCGCATTGGAGCCTCAAAATCAATGACATGTTGCCCTCTATCCAATGTTTCTCTTTGGCAAAGAGAAAAGAATCCACTTCTCAAACTCAGCATGCCATTTTTTAATTCACACTTTAATTTCCACTTGAGGAGGCAAGCCAAAACAAACCCGTCCTCCCTGAGATGCACCCTGGGAATAAGTGCCCTCCCAACTTTAATAATTATCTGAGAACAGTCTTTCTCCCACTCCCCTTTTCCATCTGAATAGCAGTTGCTTATTAGGACCTAGTTGTTTTCTACTCCATTATTTGCATAATTCACAGATGTCAACCTGCTGGCTCTCTTTGTCCCATAGAATGATAGTCTTTGTTTGCTAAGTAAATTGTTCCCTCTTTGCAGCTAACATGAGGGATATACTGTGTAAAAGTTGTAAAATGAAACAACTGTCAGCATTTAAATTGGTAGATATTACCTGTGTTAATCATGTCCTGCTTCAAGACTTCCTCTTCCTGTATAAATTAAATTATGTACATGTCTGAAAAATAGTATGTGTATTTAGGAAGTCTTTATTAAAACATAGGAGAGGTTAAAGATATGTAAATAGCTGTTACTGTCACATGATTTCTTATATACCTTCCTTAAAAACATATTACAGCACTGTAGATGAAAGGGTAATATTACTTAGTTACCAGAGTTTGGTAATAAAAATGAGAAATTATGGCTTCATACCCACTCACAATAACTTCTCAGCAATTACATGGAGAGTTAAGTAAAGTGTTTCCTCCAATTGATATTCTATGCAACTCAGCTTAACTCTGCAAATATCACATATTTTTAATACAAATGTTTCAGCATTTTTAAATCTAAATTAGTAAGAAGGCATTTTTCAGAAGAAAGTGATACACAAGGTCATAGTAGTACAAATAAAAGAGGCACATGTTTGAGTCAAAGACAATAAATATAATTGTGTTGTACAGTGGTAGCAGAATTGTGTGAAAAACACTTCTGATCAGAATATTTATCTACAATAGCATTTGGGAAGCAAAATATTTGGGTTCCAATAACATGTAGTAAAATTAGGTTTACAAATATCTAATTCAATTGGGATCTTTCTGGAGTTTTATTGCATTAAAAATTTTCTCTGTTCTTTCAAAATGGGTAATATTTACTGTAGATTGGTTCATCCAACAGTTAAGTGCAGGCAAAATGCATTGCATTTGCTTATCTTTATTGCAATTTTGGATGAAGATTCTTGGAAGTGTAATTTGATGTTAACAACCATATATAATGGCATAATTTTATAAATATAATTAAATAGTAGTGAACATAAATTCTTAATGTAGAGTCAGTTTCTTTGGCTAGGATTCAGAATCAGCTTAATTTATTTTTTTTTAAAGAAATCATTTTTTTAAGGTTCAGAAAATTTGACTTGAATTTCTATCTTAAAAATGGGGTCTTTAATGGTAAAAACATGCAATCAACTTTATGGTTTCCATTTTACGAATGCAAGATGCCAAACATGTAGAGGATGCAAGCTAATCCCTATGTAGTGTTATCTTTTCATTTTACACGTGCCAAGTTCTTATATGTGCAAATAAAACAGAAACTAGGGTCTATATTACTCAATTATGATTATGCAGGATTGGGATATCTATAATTCACCAAGAAAATTTCCCTGATATCTGTCCTATGATTAGACAGTTATGATTTGTATGAACTTCTAGGGTCTTATACTGAACATTCTAAGATCTACTGGAAGGTATGTAGTATTTGAATCAAAGTATCTGAGGTAATTGTAGAAAGAAATGAGGAAAGTTATACACTTCCTAGTGGACACAGGGTGAAAAATGCAGTTGGTTAGACTATATCTAATCTCTGCTTTCCTCAATTTAACTACGAATGAACCAAATTTAATTATAATAAATGTTGTATGAAAACCAAACATAGCAAGATTGCTCATTATCCTCAGCACAGAACACATGGTAAATGTTCCATAAATGAAGAAAATATATATTTTTACTAAAATAGGGATAAAAATTGAATATGTAGGTTAGAAAAAGAGAAAATGAGAAGATACTTTTAAGTAAAACCAGCTTTCTCCATCTGGCTTTTCCTGAAGAGGTAATGAGAATAGATTTCTTGCCCCTTTCTTTACTGATAAAGATGCATATAACTCAAATATAGAGAAAATCAAAGAAAAGGGTGCCTAAGACTATTTTATTTTAACCATTGTTAGTATGTAATAGTAGCAGAGGCAACTTGGCAAGCCATATGCTAGTAAATGATATATGGAAAGTCATAAAGCCTTTCAGACATAAGGGCTTTTTTGTTTTGTTTGTTTGTTTTTAACTATCCCTCCTTTTTAATAGTTATTGGTATAAGATGTTATTGATTTAAATTAAATATCCCTTCATACTTATATGACCAAATGATCTAATAAGTAAATAAACAAGAAAACAAAAATAATGAACAAATCTCACATGCAGAATATTTTCAAATAATTCCTGTGCGTACTCTGCTCTCAAGTAGGTGAAGCATAGCTTCCAACTCCTTAAATGTGGGCTGTGCATATTGGCTTCTTTTCCAAAAGTACAGATTGAAAATAGGGACGTTTGGTAACTTGACATTTAGGAAACCTGACAAACACCACCTAAGTGTTGAAGTTCAATATCAACAATGATAAATCATGTTGATGGTATGTACCTTTGAAATGATGTGATGGAAATGGCATTTTAACTCCATGCTCTTCTTCCCAAGACATGTAACCCGAATTTAATCACCAGAAAAACATCAAATACCTATTGAGACATATTATGCCAAATGCCCAATTAGTACCCTCAAGTCATCCAAAACAAGGAATATCTGAGAAACTGACAAGAGAAGATTACAGAGACAGGAGGACTAGTAATACAGAACTCTGAATGGGATCCTGGAACAAAAACCTGATATTAGGTAAAAATTAAGGCAATCTGAATCAAATAGGAACATGAATGAATAATAATGCTTTAGTATTGATTCATTAATTGAGAATACACTAATGTATAACATTTAAAATATATACTTATGCATCAGTATGGAATCATGAATTGTTTGAGATTTTAAAGGAAGATATTAACAACGGAGGAAGTTGAGTGTGAGGTATATGGAACTCTATACTATCTTTGCAATTTTCCTGTAAATCTAAAATTGTTCTGAACTATAAAGTTTAATAAAAATGATTATTTTTAAATTTAGTAATTTAAAAAATGGATTAATTTTTTACATTCTCATAGAGCTTCAAGACCAAAAATATATTTTAGCACTTATTTATTAACTTAGCATTTAATTTATTTGCTCTCAAATATTTATTTATGACACTATAAATTACATTGTTTTGAGTGTTAAGGAAACATCATCAAATTTATAAGGCCTGTTATAGGGTAAAGAGGGAAATTCCAGCCAATTAGGATTTTAAGATATTAGAAAGTATTAATGTATTAAAAGTTAATTAAAGCTGTATATAAATAAACTAGAGGCCTGGTGCAAGAAATTTGTGCACGGGGGTCCCTCAGCCCGATCTGCACCCTCTACAATCCAGGAGCTCTCAGGGGATGGATGGTGGTTCTCTGCTCTCTGTGGGGCCTGGGGGTTTTGCTGCAGCCATGGAGATGAAGCCCTAATGTCCTGCAGTGTGCTCTGTCTGCCAGGCGGGGGCTTCGCCGCCTACACCAGCACATTAAGGAAGTCCCCATGCCGTGTTGTCCTGGCTCTGTCTGTGGGGCCTGGGGGTGTTCCCACTGACACTTTGCTAAGGACGCCCCCAAGCCCTGCTGTCTGGGCTCTGTCTGCCACATCTGAGGGCTTCCCCGTCACTCCCGGGCTAAGGAACCCCCATGCTCTGCTATCTGGGCTCTGTCCCCTGGCTGGGCCTGGGGGTGTTACCAGTGCCTCTGCGCTAAAGAAGCCCCCAAGCCCTGCTGTCCAGGCTCTATCTGCCAGGCCTCACCTTGGGCTTCCCCGCTGCCACAGTGCTAAGGAAGCTCCCAAGCCCTGCTGTCTGGGCTCTGTCTGCCGTGTCTGGGGGCAGATCCAGCCTCACTGCTTGGTCCCCGAGATCCCTAGTGGGGCTGACAGGCCCAGACACTACAGCAGCAGTGGAGCAGGGAGGCTGGATCCACCTTGGAGGAGGCAGATCCAGCCTCGCTGCTCGGAAGGAGAGGCAGGACACTCCAGCAGCTGGGCTGAGGGGACTGGGCACTGCCATCTTGTGGCTATGGGGGCCGTCATTTTGTTGCGGAGTGATGGTTTATTTGCATATTACTCTATTATTAGATAGGATGCTTATTAATGCCCAAAATGCTTGCCTATAGTCCATGTATTTTGGGAAGGAATTAAATTAATTTGGGATAAAAGGATAAGTAAGTTTAGATTAATTTGACTTATTTCCTACTTGGATTTTACTTTTGTATCTTATTGCATGCAATAGTATGAATTTTGAATAAACAAAATATTAAACATATTAAACATACTTGAACTTAAATTATTATGAAAAATAAGATATTACTGTTTCAGTCTAAATATAATAGTGTGTAAAGTGTTCTCCCTTATTAAATCAAAGTTTAATTATCTTAAACACTTGGCCCAGTTAGTTCTGTTATGTAGTATCCAGACTGCTAAATGGATAAATACCTCAAGGTGCATAATCTCATTGTGTTCAGATGATAAGTTTGCTAAATTCGTTCATTTATTTTTATAGGAATTTATATTGATAATATGTGGTGTGGAATATTAAAGTAGATTATTAGGAAAGATTTTGAAAATATTATCAGTGAAAATTGAAATGGAAACAACTTACAATTTGTCAATAATCAGATCATGAACACAGAGCATTACACATGGGAACATTAGAAAGATTTGAAACAAATAATAAAATGCTCTGCTAAAGCATTTATAATTTCTATCTAAAAGTTTAAAGTCTAATTCCAGATCCTGAGTAAAAATAGATCTTTTTGGATTATTTATTTTTGTATACTTCTCTTCCTAAAGAAAAGAATCTCATTGCAACATCTTATTTCCAGTCGTGATCTGGGATGAAAGCAGAATGGCCTGACATCTACAATACTTCAGTGGCAATTACAGCACAGTTAATATATCAATTTAATTAAATTCCTATAGTGATTCATGACATAAAATATCAAAATAAGTTAACTTGCACTGAAACAGACCAAAGATCAATGCAGTGGGCAGAGATACAATGAATTAAATTAAAGTATAATTACCATCTACTGAAAAGATTGTGAGCATAACTAGGTTGTATTTTCTTTTTGTAAAGCAATCTTTTAGAAACACATCACTTAGGAAAGTTAAATAAGATAGATCCCAGAAGTTTCCAAAGATTCCTAAAGTCAGACTTAAAGCAATGTCTAAATATTTTTTACAGTATTTAAAAAAAAAGAATTAAGGAACTACTTTTGCATTAAATAGAAATAAATGGAATTCTTTATTTTTTAAATAAATCTTTATTGTTCAGATTATTAGAATTATTCCTCTTTTTCCCCCCATAGCTCCCCTCCACCCGGTATCCCTGCCCTAACCCTCCTCCCCCATTGTCCTCACCCATAAGTTTATGATTTTTGTCAAGTCTCTTCTCACACCCCACACCCTTTCTATGCCCCTGATTCTTATATTCACCAGTTTATTCTGTTAATCAGATTTTTTTTATTCACTTGATTTTTAGATTTGCTTGTTGGTAGATAAGTATCTGTCTTTACTTTGTTGTTCATAATTTTTACCTTTACCTTTTTTTTTCCTCTTCTGAAAGAATACCCTTCAGCATTTCATATAGTAATGGTTTGGCGGTGATGGACTTCTTTAGCTTTTTCTTGTCTGTGAAGCTCTTTAGCTGACCTTCAATTCTAAATGATAGCTTTGCTGGATAGAGTAACCTTGATTGTAGGTTTTTGCTATTCATCACTTTGAATATTTCTTGCCACTCCCTTCTGGCCTGTATAGTTTCTGTTGAGAAATCAGCTGACAATCATATAGGTAACCCCTTTTTGTAGGTAACTAACTGTTTTTCTCTCTCAGCTTTTAATATTCTCTCTTTGTCTTTTGCCCTTGGCATTTTAATTATGATGTGTCTTGGTGTGGCCCTCTTTGGATTCCTTTTGTTTGGGGTCCTCTGCACTTCCTGGACTTGAAAGTCTATTTCTTTCACCAGGTAGGGAAAGTTTTCTGTCATTATTTTTTTCAAATAGGTTTTCAATATTTTTCTCTCTCTCTTCTTCTGGCACCCCCATAATTTGGATGTTGGTATGCTTGAAGTTGTCCCAGAGGCTCCTTACACTATCTTCATATTATTGGATTCTTTTTTCTTTTTGCTTTTCTGGTTGGATGCTTTTTGTTTCTTCATATTTCAAATCTTTGACTTGATACTTGGGATCCTCTAGTCTGCTGTTGGATCTCTATATATTATTCTTTATTTCAGTCAGTGTATGCTTAATTTCTATTTGTTCCTTTTTCATATCCTTGAGGGTCTCACTAAATTTCTGAGGTTTCTGGAAGATTCTTGAGTAACCTCATAACTGTGGTTTTGAACTCTATATCCAGTAGTTTACTATCCTCCGTTTCTTTCACTTGTGACCTGTTTTTGTTTTGTTTTTTGTCTCCACATTTTGGCTGCTTCCCTGTGTTGATAAAGTGGCTTTCTGTGTTAGGTGTCCTATAGGGCTCAGCCTCCCCAATTACCTGAGGTGGACACTCTTGATGTATCCCTTTGTGAGCTGTGTGCAGAGTCGTATTATAGTTAAGCCTTGATTGCTGTTGGTATCATTGGGAGGAATTGACCTCTAGGCCAATTGGCTGTGAGGATCAGTTGTGTCTACAATGGGAGAACTTCTGAGCTGGAGACACCCTTATGGGGCAAGATTTTCTTCAGTGGGGCTTTGGCACTCACTGAGTCTACCCCCTGAGTGTGTCTCTGATGGATGTGAAGAGTTGTAATCTGGATGGTCTCACTCTGACCACTGGGTACACTGGCTCTTGGATCTCCAAGGAGGTGGTTGTGCAAGGCAGCAAGTTCAGATGTTTACCTATGCTGCCATCTTAGATATTCTTCAAATGGAATTCTTTCTTACATTTCACTAAGTATAATATGAATTTTACATTTTCAAATGTGATTTACCACAGACTTTTAAAGTGTTTTTTAGATAAACTAATATCACTGAAACCCTTATGACATAATATAAAAGCTATATGTCAAAGAAAGGATCTATATTTCAAAGAAAGAAAAGAGAAACAATGAAACCCATAGGTGAGTTAATCAGGTTCTCTAATCTCACTACCATCCTGAACTAAGTATGATGGTGGAGTTCTATAACAGTTTTGGAAGTAAGGCTGATAAGCCTTCATGCTTATAAAAGTAATAGGTCTTCAGTATAAACAAAGAAAGGAAATGCTCTTTATTTAGTATCCCATGATGATAAAGTGGATTTTGTTGGTAACAGCTAATGTGTTAGAAAAATAATAATTTATGCTTTTATATTTCACAGCTTTATACATAATTTTGTAATCTCCTGTTTTTTTTTTCTGGATCTAATCATCTTTTTTTAAAGGAGCATAAAAATTATAATTGGCTTTTAGGCAGAATTGACACTTCAGAAAATAAATTATTAATGTTTAGAACAGAATTCAGAAGTTGACTTAATCTATATGGGCTACTATAAAAAATGCCACAGATTGTGTAACTTACAAAAAACAGATGTTTATTTTTCACAGTTCTGGAAGCTTGATGAATGCAATGCACTTAGATGTTTAGTAAAATATCTTCTACTTAAAAAATTTATAGTTCTATGGTGAAGATATGATATCTATCTTATTTCTTGTGCTACTAACCTAAGCTTAGTAACTGCCAGAATGATTATTAACTTACAAATAAAGAAACATTTTACTTCATTGAATTAAGCACAGTAAGGTGTGTGGTTTGTGTGTAGGTCTTATCTGTGAATTAGAATGTGAAATAGTTCTTAAATCTTCTGGCCAGTTAATAAATATTAGGAGCTCTATATGGACTTGTGATTTTGAAATAAGATTACCAAATATGCCTAGAAAATTTGAGTTGCCACCCTCACCTTCAATAGAAATTTACCATCTTGAAAAGTTCCACTGGTAATACTAATGGAAAATTATTGACATAAATAAGCAGATAAAACAGAGCCCTATTTATGTAATATCATAGTACTGCTCACTCACTTCTAGGTTAAAATTAGGTTCAATTATCTCTATATATAAAAGCCTAAGTGACCATTACAACTGGATGCCTGGACTACCAGACAGTAGCTATGATGAGTGCTGAGCACCAGCGGGCAGATGCTCAATGAAGGAGCTGTCCCCTGGTGGTTAGTGTGTTTCCACAGCCAACCTTCCAGGGCTGGCCAACCTCCCGCAGTCCCACTCCCAGGCCTGCTGGCCCAGATCAGCCAGGCAGAGAAACCTCACCTGTGCATGAATTCAGGCACTGGGCCTCCAGTGAGTAACATAAAATCTCAAATTATGGTTGCTTAATCAAGACAGAAATCTGTTTCACTCTCACAAAAGTACTGGCCAAATATGACATGTGCTTCATCATTCAATGTATTGCAATGTGTGTGAAGATAATTCAGCTTTACACAGATAGGAAGTTGGGGAAGATGTTTTAGTGGCTTTTTCAGGAAATTGTGAAATTTTTTTTTTAATGCTGCATCAAAACTTGACAAGTGTTAGTTTTTTAAAGTTGCAATGTGGATTCTGAAACCAAATTAATTAGTCATGTTGTTACATTAAAATCTATTTTGTGCTTTGCATTTTGAATGCCCCTTTTACCCATGCATGAGTCATTTGAAAATAGTAGTTCCCACAAGGTTTTCCAAATGTTAATATATTTTGTTACATAATATGAATTTAAAATCACTTTTGTTAGTATCACTATAGAAAGGTCTTTAGATATTGGAAAGCTATCAAATTCTTGTTGATGGATATAATTTTCCAAAATTTTACTTTTTGCCTGAAGCTCAGATTTTATCATTGACAAGAAGTGGCATCAGTAGTTTTCTTTGAATTGGCAGATTCACTTTGTTCATTTTAGCAAAAGCATCCCCCCAATATTCAAGTCTGAATAATCACAGTTTGCCTGTCCATCATTTTTTTTCTAGTAAAAATGTTATTTCATGAAATAAGGGGCTAATTTAACCAATATAAGGGCATTTCTCTCAAGAAAACTTCATACTTTAGTAGGCAGCAGAAGTGCTTAATGTGTACAATATATTTCACCATACAGAATATTATCACAAACATATACAACAGTAAAATTGTTTTTTGTTTTTCATCAAGATATTGAGTGATCCTGTGTGTGCAGCCATGTATGCATGGTGGAGAAAAATGACTACTGGCATAACTTGTTGCTAGTGCCTTTATATCCACTAAAATGACAGCAGTTTTCCCCATCAATGCTTTTAAGCCATCAATGCAAATGTTTACACAGTGAAAAGGGGCAAATGATGTTTTAGCATTATGACGAAAAGCATTTAGCCTCACAAATGCCCTGAAAGGACCTTGAAGACCCCCAGTCTTACATCGAGAATCATTGTTTCTGGTTGAATAGCATACACATAAATTATTATAGATGTTGCCTAGTTTATACAATTTTTATTTCCATTGAAATTTTTTAGTGTGACTAGTTTTGACATTTTGAACAATATTGGAATTATTAAAGCTATAAATGTTTGTCTATCTGATTGAAAAGCTTATTGTCACCTTAATTTATTTTCCTTTAACATAAATGAATTTTAGCATCTTCATATACATTTATTGGTCAATGTGATACTGATGCAGGGACAGATGGACAATGAGACAGAATGAAGAGTTTATAGAAATAACTTACATTTATTGAAGAAGTTAGGTTAAATTTCCTTAATAGGTAATCAGTTGGGAGAGGTAGAAACTTTAATAAGTGGTATGGGGGTAAATGGCTAGCTATCTGAAAGAAAGGTTTATTTATAATTTTTTTTATATTTTGTTAAAATTATTAATGGATAAAATATGAAAATATTTTTAATTTAACTCAAAGAAAAGTCTCAGTAGCTCTTTTTAAAAAAAATATGTACATTTTTTTAATTGATTTTAGAGAGGGAGAGAGAAATAGAAACATCAAAGATGAGAGAGAATCATAGATCAGCTGCCTCCTGCATGCTCCCCACCTGGGATCCAGCCTGAAACCTGGTCATGTGCCCTGACCGATAATCTAACCATGACCTCTTGGTTCATAGGTCGAGGCTCAACCACTGAGCAATATTGGCTGTGCTGAATAACTTGGTTCTGTATTTTACATTTGAAACATTCATCCAAGCCAGAAGAGTTAGAGAAAATAAATCATATATGACTATATAACGGCAAAGTCACAAAATAACTCATAGGAAAAATAATAAAATAAAAAGCATAATGTTCAACATGTACAACAAATAATTAATTTTTACTTTTTAATATAATAAATGCTATGATAAGTGCGTAATAAAAAGAAATAAACAACCTCTTAGAATAATAGGCAGAGAATATGAAGGTAGATATTGAAGTAAATCCTAAACACAAAATAAATACATTGAAATAAATAATAGAATCAATACTTTAAGGAGTATTTGAAGTCAAAACATCCAGCTTTCTCATTATTGATGAGGAAACTGAAGTCTAGAGAGACATAGATAAAATTTAAATTTCTTTATTCTCCTTTAAGTGCTTTAACAATAATAGGCAATTTACTCATTTGTTTCTAAGTAGCTAAGTTACCCAAATCTGAAGTTTTCAATTGCGTGTAACTTTAAATCTATGTCACTCTGTGTAGGGAGTGGTTATAGGTTTAAGCCTCTGACTGACCTGCTACCAAAGTCGCAAACAAGTCCCAGCTTGGAGGGCACAGTCCTCTAAGCATAATTAAGCTTGATCTTATAACTATTCCCCTTCCTGGGTAGCTAGTGGGCTGTAGGAGGGGCAGCAAGTGCTGCCAAAACAAGTGAAACTTACAAGAACATTGTAAATGACCTTGCTTGCCCCTGGCTATAAATAAAGCATCAGCTTTTCAGTCTGGATCAACCAGGCACAGAAGATCCACCTAGACCCAGCTTATTCTCTTGTCTGTCTCTTTCTTCATCCTTCACCGCCTCCCTCAGGCTCGCCAAACCCTTGGCTGTGCTGGCGGGCACACTGCAACTATTTCAGGAATATGTAAGACATTCTGTAACTACCCAATGCAAATGCAAACGGCAGAGAATGACCTTTAGCTATTTACAAGTGATATATATTTTTTTAAATAGACACCATCTGCTGTTATTACCCAGGACTAGATACAGTGAGTGGTAAAGAACTCAAGCTCCCGAGCCCAACTGCTCCATTGGAATCCTGGCTTTGTAACATAGTAAGAAACCTGAACAATTTATTGAAACCCTGTATGCCTTGGTTCCAGATTCATACGTCATCCTAGTTTCTAAGGTTATTAGAGGATTAACTAATAACTATAAAGATTTTAGGATTAGGCATGACATGTAGTAAATGCCCCATAAATGTTAGTTAGCTATTACCATTTTCATCATCATTTATAGGTGAGAGCATTTTTGGTGACTATTAACAGATTTCTCTTTTGTGTGTACTTGGATTAGAGGCATGTTTTATCTTGCTCTGTTACCATCACAGAAGTGATCTACAAAGAGAATTAATTTCTGTAACCCAGTTATTTTCATAATGTATTAAATAACATGATGAATGAATCCCAGGTATACATTGACAGTAAGAGGTTGAAGAAAGGATCTGGGGTAATTTAGGATAATGGAAATAATAGAATGAATTCATTATTTTAACTTTTTGTAGGAAGAAAAACTTATAGAGCCTACTTCTAAAGTTGATGCAAGGGCAGAAAGAGAGTAAAAGACACAAAGAGGGTATACAAATCAGATGATTTCAGATTCAGATTGCATCTACATGCCCTCTGGTTTGTCCTATAATTGTGGGTTACTTTTAACTTGACCTTGAATATTCTTTAAAAACTCTTCTGGAAATACTAAAAAAGTTAAGGGGCTTTATCATAAGGCTAGATAGGCAGTATTTTAATGCAGCCAGGAAACTAAATTGAACTGGAACTCATCTATGCATACTAAGGCCAATACCTGCCCATTCTGAATGGATCACTGGTGGCTTATCGCAAATTTGTAGAGATCCAATACTGAAAATAGATAGATAGAAAATGATGTTCAGGAGCTAAGAAAGCTTTCATTTTTCTTTTTTTTTTTCCCCTTTGTCCTTTATGGTCCTGAACTCCATCAAATTTTGAGAGGGCTACCTCCCATCACAAGGATGATGGAAATGGGAATTTGGGTCAATTTCTTTCCGTAAAGAAAGAGCCATGGGTATGAAAACCTTTCTCCTCAATATTTTAGCAACATGCAATACAAAAAAGCAATTAAAATTTTCTTCCATGAGATTCTTCTCTAAAAATAATGAATACCAAACACCAAAATGGACTTTCTTCTTAAATTGTTACTGTCATCAACTCTCTCTTAGAGGCATACTTTCTGAATTTTTGCATGTTCTTCTAATTATTTAAGTCACCAAATTTAATAAATTGAACTAATGGATGACTATATAAGTATTCATGCTGGAAAAGAGTTTACTACACACTATTCGTGACTTATTTATTGATGCTTTCTATTGAAAAAATGAAAAGAAAAGAAAAAAAAAGAAAGAAATTAAACCCATGACTCTTCAGTGCAGGGGCCAACACTCTAACCATTGAGCTCACAGGCCAGGGCATGTCTACAGTTTTAAGGTCAGCCAGATGACTCCTACCGTCTCCTTTTCCTGGGCTTGGGCACAGCCTTTGAGAGTCCCATGAATATGTTACAGAATTTCAAAGTTCTTTGTGATCATCTGGTCCTCCAGGATTTAAAAAAAAAAAAAAAATTCATCACTGCCCTCCTCCACTTCTAGGCTCTCATTTGTTCCAACTGAAACTCAGCCTTCGGCAGCTGTGATGTTGCCAGCACGTTGCTATGTTGCTATTGCTTTGGTCTCCTTTATACTCAGTGATCTGAGACCCCAATCAAATCAATGGCCACTCCACACTGGGGATAGAGATTTTCCAGAGAGCTACAACTCCAGACCAATATTGAATGTGCTCTGGGATGGTGCTTTTAAGGGCACCCACCAAAAAATTCTGAACTCACCCCTCACCAGTGTCTGCAAAGCTGCAGGATTTTGGCCCCTACATCACTGCTCCAAGTAAAACATTTCATAGACCATGCTTCTTTATAGAGGCTTAGCAGCTTCTCTCGGATAGATATTCAAGTTGTTCTGTGGCTTTGGTTAATTTCTAGTGAATCAAGTGATTTCTTCTGATCAGGGGGCAAGGGTGATTTGTTTCCCAGGTTCTTGTCCAGGTGGATTTGAAGAATGAAGCCACAGACAAAAGGTAGTAGATGAAAAGGTGGAGATTTATCGGAAACAAGTGCAGACTCCCACAAGGGATGGGAATGCCAAAGGGGATAGCCCACTAAGGCCATTTTTCCTGAGGTTTATAAAGGCTGCAGTTCTTTGTATTTTGATGCTGACTTCCAATTGGTAGAATGTCAACTTCAAAGCTCAAAACCCCGTGGTGCCCCATCTCTTTCTCCCCCTTCAGTGGTAGAATTCTCTACCTCCTGTGAAAAGCTGTTTCTCTCTTTCTCCCATTTGTCAGCATTTCTCTGTCCTCTGTGAAAGTTTGTTTCCTCTTTCTCCCCATGTCCTGTGGCTTTTCCCTCTCTTCTGTGAATGGATTTCTTCCTCTCCCCTTATCCTGAGGAGCCTTTCCCCCCTCTGTGAATGTATGCCTTTTGGCAGCTCCATAGCCCTCACCTTGGTAATCATCCCTCATGGACCCTCTTCATTTCTAAAACTCCATACACCTGCCTGATTTACCCCTAAATTTCCTTTCACGAGAGTTCTGAAATGGTTGATTTATTCATTTGTCCGTACTTTCATAATCCCAGTGGGCGAGCTCGTTCCCACATGTCCTCATTCCATTATTTCAGAAGTCTATTTATTATTAGTTTGTTAAAATGATACACTGTACTCTCATTTACTTTCTCATTTCTGTTAAGGCTTCCCTTCCATTGTTCACTTCCTATCTTCTTGGTATCTGCATTTTCAAATGAAATTTATATTTATCATGCTCTTTTCATTTTTTGTTTTATTAAGATTTGTCTTTCTCTCTTCCTGGTAAAACATATGTTTTGTGAACATGTAAGAGATATGAGTATCATCATTACATAATTTATTATTTTATTATGAATTTTCATATGTTTTATGTGATTTTATTATTTAAGTGTTATTATATTTATATTTAGTTATATTGTTTTTCTTAGTGTTCTTGTCTTTCAAATGCTACTTTCTCCTATACTTGGTTTTATAGGAAAATTATGAATTATTTTCATGCTAGTCTTTGCAATTATGAATTTCAGATAGAATAAGAGCTACATCTTTAAATATTAAAAAAGTACATTCAAATAGTTTTTCTCATAAGATCAGATGGTTCAATTTTATCATAGTAAATTTACTGCAATAATTTTACATTACATTGTTTATACTATATATTTTTTTTAAAAAAATCAATGGTAAATCATGGCTTGAGAACAGTTCTGCAGTTAATTATGCACCAATAAAGTCCTCAATATGTATTATCATTTACAATTGTAATTTGTTAGATGACACAGATGAGATGTAGCAATGACTAACACAATTGCCTTTTAATACTGTGGTAGGTATAATATGGTTATTAATTATCAACTTGATTAATTATTTTTGGTAGCAATTACTCTTTGCTCTAGTTATTGTTGCTGATAAATATACATGTCTTACTCTCCTTACCTTTTGCAATGATGTGAAGATGATACATATGATTACTAAAGTACAGATTGATTTGAGATACATTTTCATTAAGCTGTTGGAAATGTAAAAAGGCATACAATATGGTGTTTATTCTTAAATATTAATGTTGCCCCATTCCCCCCCATATGTTTCTTTGTATTTTATTTATGGATGTTTGTGTTTTATTTATACCACTGTGGAAAGTCTTTTGGCTACTTTAAATAGGGGAGCGGTTAAGAAGTGTGCTTCTATAAATGAGTGAAATAATCTTAGGATTGTACAAACAGGAATAGAAAGTCATAAAATAATAACTCTTAAAAACTTTTTACAATAATCATTAAAACTCATATTTACAAATCCTTGACCATGACCAACATAATATTTATAAGGTGGATGGAATTTTTATTTCCTATATTCCCAGTTAAGAATAATATTTGGGCTGAAGCCGGTTTGGCTCAGTGGGAGAGCGTCGGTCTGTGGACTGAAAGGTCCCGGGTTCGATTCTGGTCAAGGGCATGTACATTGGTTCCGGGCACATCCCCGGTAGGGGGTGTGCAAGAGGCAGCTGGTCGATGTTTCTCTCTCATGGACATTTCTAGCTCTCTATCTCTCTCCCTTCCTCTCTGTAAAAAATCAATAAAAAAATTTAAAAAAAGAATAATATTTGGTATCAAGTAGATACTTAATAAGTATTTGTATCGAATAGAATAAATAGTTGAATAGAGAAGTGAACTAAATGTTTGGTAACAAGGAGAATCTGGTGTTAGTGGATAATCAGCTAATTTTCATTGAAGCGATCATTCAATATGCCTTCACAGAAATAACTCCTACCCTAACATTCACCATTCAAAGACTCTCAGAAAAATATATTGGCATTCACTGAATCAGGAACAAAAGACATTTGAAACTGATGATGATGATTTTAAATAAGGTTTGCTGGTTCTTAGGGCAATACAGAGGCTTATAGTTCCTATTGGATTTATCAGAAGAATTTTGTCATCAGAACACACTTCAATGAGCTACTAGTTTAGGAAGTCTGAAGTAGCCCAGCCTATGCAGAAATATTTTGCCATAATAATTATGTTTATTTTGCTCTAAAATGTTGTTAAAAATGGATGTTTGTGTTTTATTTTACTCTCATTTCTTTTGGAGAGACAGTTTAAATAAGCTTAATGGTTCGAAATGGGTCTCCAGCATTGCAACTTAAATATCAATACATAATATTGTGACATTTCACTGTAGGTGAATTGATTGCTGACTATCATCCTGGAACTCACTAAGTCCTATGTTGGTGATTCCTAGGAGAGAGATAGAATGTGGTATGTGTGGGTGTCTGTGTGTGTAGTGTATACATACATGTATATTTATGTGTGTGGTGGATAGTGAGTCCCTACAGACAATATAGGAGAAACACGTAAGCATTAGTTTGTTTGAATAAAACAGTGGCTGCAGTACACTCTTTTTTCTTAGAATCAGTATTTTCCTGGAATATACCACTATTTTAACAGTATACAGGACAAAGTGATGGAGAGCACTGTGGTTAAGAGCAAGGCCTCTGAGGTCAGGCAATCCTGGGTTGGAATTTTACTTCACCATCTACTGTGAGTCTTACTGCGAGTTATTTAATTATTCTTAACCTAGTTTCATATTGAAACACTGGCTATTAAAATAAAGTTGTGTCATGGGATTATTATGTAGATTTCATGTATGTAAACATCTTATTCAAATCATGATAATACTAGAGGCCTGTTGCACAAAATTCATGCCCAGGGTGGGGAGGAGGAGGGTCCTTCAGCCCAGCCTATGCTCTCTTACAGTCTGGGAGCCCTCAGGGGATGTCCACCTGCTAACAGTCAGACATCCCTTTCACAGTCCGGGGTTCTCCTAGTCCGGGAGTCCTCGGTCCTTAACACCACTGCACTTTCAATCATGAGCCTGGCTTCGGGCTGAGCGGCAATCCTCCTGTGGGAGCACACTGACCACCAGGGGGCAGCTCCTGAATTGAGCATTTGCCCCTTGGTGGTCAATGCGAATTATAGCAACCAGTCATTTTTTGTCATTCTGCCATAAAGTCCCACAGGCTTTTATTATATAGACGTGAGGCCCAATGCACAGAATTCATGCACGGGGGATTGGGCGGGGGGGGGGGGGGGGGGGGGGGGGGGGGGGGGGGGCGCTTGTCAGCCCAGCCTGCACCCTCTCCCACTGGATCGGGCTTAAACAGGCAGTCAGACATCCCTCTCACAATCCAGGACTGCTAGCTCCCAACTGCTCACCTACCTGCCTGCCTGATTGCCCCTAACTGATTCTGCCTGCCAAACTAATCACCTCCTAACCATTCCGCTGCCAGTCTGATCAACACCTAACTGCTCCCCTGCTGAAATGGTCACCCCCAACTTTCCTTCCCTGCAAGCCTGGTCCCCCATAACTGCCCTCCTCTGCCAGCCTGGGTCCCCTCCAACTTCTCTTCCCTCCTGGCCTGGTCCCCCCAACTGCCCTCCCCTGCCACCCATATTGTGGTGGCCATTTTGTGTCCACATGGGGGGGCCATCTTGTGTGTTGTAGCGATGGTCAATTTGCATATTAACTATTTATTATTGCATAAAAACTATTTATATAGGTTTTGGGTTTTTTTTGTATTGATTTGAGAAAGAGACATAAACATCAATATACAGAGTAACAGAAAAAGAGAGAGAAACATTAATTTGTTGTTTCACTTATTTATTATGCATTTATTGGTTATTTCATAGATGTGCCATGAAATGGGGATAATGCCCACAACGTTAGCATATCTGCAAGATGTTCTAATCAACTGAGATAGCTGGTAAGGGCCCTCCTAGGTTGTTCAGAGGAATCAATGTAAGAAAATTACTTTGTATACATAGTAAGATCTAAATAAATATTATCTACCATTTTTAAAGTTATTATTACCAAGTAAATACAATTAAAATAATATAAAACATTAAAAAATCACACATGAAAGCAAATATAATTATTAAATCATTTTTTTTAGACAGAACTATTTTTAAAACCAACAATATCATATTTACTGAATAACTAGAGGCCCAGTGCATGGATTTGTGCACCAGTTCGGTCTCTCAGCCTGGCCTGTGTTCTCTCATAATCTCATAACCCCCTTTGGGGGATGTTGGACTGCCGGTTTCAGCACAATCCCCACAGGGGTATAGTTGTTTGTGAAGTAGCAGGAGACTGGGGAGGAGCCCAAGCCCAGGCCAGGCTCTGTGCAGCTCCTGCTAATCCCAACCCCACTGCACCTGCAATGGCTACTGTTTGGTAGCCCTGCCATGGAGGTGGGAGAGGCTTGCTCTGTCACAGCAGCAATTGCCAGCCATGAATCCAGCGTTTGGTGTTCATCAGTCAGCTGAGCAGTGCTCCCACTATGGGAGTGCTTTGACCACCAGGGGGCAGCTCCTGCATTGAGCGTCTGCACCCTAGTGGTCAGTGCATGTCATAGGGACCAATCAACAGGTCACTTAGGCTTTTATATATATATAGATTTTTCTCAAATAATCAATCAGTAAGCCCACAGATGGGCATTTTTCTTTTTTCTGAGATATTTTCTTTAGCCTACTTGATATTCTCTATCTTGTAGTGTGAGGAGGTATGCTAGTAGAAGGATGGCTCAGAGCCAGTCACCTTATTTCTCCAAGTCATTCAAGAGAGAATTCTAATGTGGATTTCACATTGCATCATTGATATGAGTGGTTTATTAGGCCTGACTCTCTAAATGGATCCATACCAATAACTTATTTCAATTGTTATAGCCTTCATCACTTGTCCAGGAACAACTGAGCAGATTGGGCTAAACTCTATAGCAGTGACAACATTAAAAAATTTTATATTCTAGACCTGGCCCTTAAGACATCATGCTCTTCTTTTAGCTATACTGAATATAAGCTCATGACTTGGCAAGTGTTAAAGATTTATCTATTTATTAACATTTTACTCACAAGGATAAAACTCTTGAAATATATCTCATTTTCAAGAAAGTCCTTAGGATGGAAAGCAGATATATTTTTGTCACATTACATTTTCATACCATGTAGGTCACTGTCATAAAGCAGTCACCAGAAAAGTTAAATAAAACTGCATTATGCAATAGATTTTTTTTCATATTTTAGATATATATACACTTATACCTGATTGTAATTTTTGGTGTAGGACTCAGAAATGATAGGACTAAGAAATCTGTGGAGTGATTGGCAAGATCTCAAGAAGGTAAATACTTTTTGAAATAGAATTGTAATTTTTTTGCTAAAATGTGGCAAATCTTTCATATCTACCTTTATTAAGAAATTATTTTTTTTAATTAAGTGAAAAGTATTGTGGCATTCTTGCCATTTCATCCTCTTTGACTCTTTGGTATGCATTACTAGGTGTACTGGTTAATAATGCGGATTTTTTTTTCAATAGATGGAGTTACACGTATGTTAATATTCGATATATATGCAATTTGATATGTATGTTATTTTGTTGTATTGACAACAAGCTTCAAAACTTCGCATGTCAAATTTTCTGAAGGTGTTAACATCATAGATATTTTTACACTTAAAAATGCCCAATATCGTGCAAAAAAAAAAGCATTTTTAATTCATTACTTTATTTTGAAGAAAAGTGCTTCTGAATACTTCCGGAAGCTTATGATGAACATGCACCATCTCAAGATACTTGTGAATGCTGGTTTAAATGCTTTAAAAGTGATGATTTTGATGTGAAAAGACAAAGGTCTCCAGGTCAGCCGAAAAGTTTGAAAACCAACAATAATAAGCATTATTGAATGAAAACAATAAAACTTGCAGAAAGATCAAATGCTGCTCAAATTTCAGGTAATTGGGGGATATGTATAGCTAGTGATGGACATTACTTTGAATAAAGCACTTTTGATGTTTCTCTTGAAATTATCCTGTTTTCTTTGATTACAAAATCCACTATTGTTAACTAGTACACATAGAAGAGAATTAAGTTGAGGGATGTCAGTCTATTCATTAAAAAGTAGTAATTTCCCCACCTACTGGGCTCCTAAATATTTGCTAGTTGTCCTCAGTTGCTTTTGTGAGTGGTGGATTGAACTGTAGTGTGGATCAAAGCATAGAGGTTAAGACTGTAGGATTTACAAAGCTGTCCAAGTTCCACTGCCTAATTAACTTGTTCTTCAGTCTTCTTATCTCTAAAGGGGATGCAATAATAGTGAAACTATTATTAGACGGTTGTGAGGGAAAAAAGATTATGGTTATCATAAGATCTAGAACAAATGAGTAGTACTTATAAAATGAAAACTATATAGTTATTTCCCCCTTGTGGTTATTATTTTATGTGTTAGTTTGGGCAGAGAGATGCCAAGATAGCTAACATTATACGTGGGTGGGTCTGTGTAGATGTTTCTAGAAGAGATTACTATTTGAATCAATGGACTGCATAAAGAAAACCCCCCCACCAATGCAGGTGAGCATTACCCAGTCCATTGAGGGCCTGAATAGAATAAAAAGGCAGAGGAGCGATAATGTGCTCTCTTTGCAGGATCTGGGACCTCCATCTCTTCCTGTCCTTGGACATCTCTGCTCCTAATTTTGGGACCTTTGCATTCAGACTTAGAATTACACCATCACTTTCCCTGGTTTTGTAACCTTTGGACTTGGCCTGAATTACACCTGTAGAGGGCTGCCTAGGAAGGCACATGGGCAATTTTCCTTAATTATCACCAGCTGAACTCAAGGCATAGGCAGAGCCACAGCTTGGAAACAAGTTTCCCCAAGATGGTGGACATGTTGTCAGCTTGGCCCTCATATCAGCCTAGGTGTCGTCAGGGGCAGGACCAAGCATGCTAGGGCCCACTTAAGAATGCAAATAAGTTGGTGATACTTCCTGGTATTGGGGGTGTAAAATAAATGCACTGGGAAGGGCCATCATTGTCATCTTCCTGCCTCTCCAGCAGACAGTATGGCAGCCCACCCAGATCCCAGCTTAAACTTTATCTTTGTGTCTTCTCTCTTTATTTCTAATATTTCTCAATCCCTGGCCGCCTTCACTTAGAACTGGTTCATTCATCTCTCTTTCCATATGGGACACAGAAAAGGGAGACCCCTTCTGCATGAGGCCCCCGCAATACCACTAGCTCTCCTGGCTCCCCAGCTCACAGGAAGCAGATTATGGGACTTCTTATCTCCATAATCACATGAGCCAGATCTTATAATAAATCCCCTTACATATCTATGTCTCTTTCTCTCTACCTATTCTATATCCATATCCATATCTATATCTATCTATATATATATCTATATATATCTAAATATATAGATATATATCCTCATCTATATCTAAAACCGTAACTATACCTATATCTATAATTATATCTGTATCTATATTATCTATATTTCCATATATATATATATATATATATATATATATATCCTATTGATTTTATTTCTCTGGAGAATTCTGACTAATATACTACTTCACAAATTACATCTTTCCTTAAATACATTGTTATGGATCATTTATCTATTTCTTTTCCTTTCTTCAATTTATTTTTCAGGCTGGATTATTTCTCAGCTAGAAGAGTAGATCACACACTAATGCCTCATTATCTGCAGTTTTGTTTTCTGAGGTTTAAGTGACCTTCGTGAACTGCTGTCCAATAATACTAAGTGGAAAATTCCAGAAATATACAATTCATAAGTTTTAAATTGTGTGCCTTTCTGAGTAGCATGGTGGAATCTTGTGCTGTCCTCCTCCCCTTCCTGGATGAGAACCATCCCTTTGTTCTGTGTATTCACCATGTATGGGCTCCTTGCCTGTTAGTCACTTAGTAGCTTTCTTGGTTATCAGGACAACTGTCACAATCTTGCAGCTCTTGTTTCCAAGTAATATTCCTTGACACTTTCTCTTTGACCATTTGCTATTTAAAAGTAAATTGTTTAATTTTTATGTATCTAGATATTTCCTGTTTTTTTTATATTCCTTATTTATATATTTTTTTTCCATTATGATCAACTCTGTATAATTGCAATTCTTTTGAATTTGCTGAGATGTATTTTATGGTGTAGGATGTGGTCTTTCTTGGTGTATATTCCATGGATACATAAAAATAGGTACTGTACTATTATTTGATAGATTTTTCTATAAGTGTTAATTAGATCCTAATGATTATGTTGTTCAGATCTATATACAAATAAGTTAGATCATGTGACATTTGTCTTTCTCAGATTGGTTATTTCATTTAACATAATAGTCTCCAGGTCCATCCATGCTGTCCCAAAGGGATCCCTCTTTTTTACAGCTACTTAGTATTCTGATGTGTAAATGTGCCACCATACTGATTTTTTATGTACTAATTTTATATGTTGTTGAGAGGGTGGAAGTTCCTAACTATAACTGTGGAATTTTCTGTTTTTTTGTTTTGTTTTTTTCCTTTCAGCTATATCAGTTGTTTATGTACTTTCAGACTGTATTGTTTGATAAATACGCATTTAGGGTGACTATGTCTCTCCAGAACAGTGGTTCTCAACTTTTTCTAATTCCATGACCCTTTAATACAGTTCCTCATGTTGTGATCACCCCCAACCATACAATTATTTTCATTGCTACTTCATAACTGTAATTTTGCTGCTGTTATGAATCGTAGTGTAAATATCTGTGTTTTCCGATGGTCTTAGGCTCTACAGCAGCGGTTCTCAACCTGTAAGTCGAGACCCAAAGGCTGTCTCCAATGACTTTAACAGGAACACCTACTCCTCCACCTTCAATGCTGGGGCTGCCCTCAATGACCACTTTGTCAAACTCATTTCCTGGTATGACAACGAATTTGGCTACAGGAATAGGGTAGTGGGACCTTATGATCCGCATGGTCTCCAAGGAGTAAGCATCTCCTGGACCAACAGCCCCAGGGAGAAGAGAGAGGCCCTAGCTGCTGAGGAGTCCTTATCCCAGATCATTCCCCCAATATACTGAGAATCTCCTGACCTCTGCACTTTCCATCCAAGACCCATAAAGAAGGGGAGGAATTATTTAGAAAGCCCCACCTTGTTGTACACGATCAGTAAAGTTCACGGTACCTAGCCAAAAAAAACCACAAAAAAATCAACAACAAGAATTTGCAGTTGAGTTTTCTTTTATAGTACTTAAAAAATGTGTCACTTTGTTTTAGCTTACAAAGTTTTACATGATAAATATACTATTATTAAAATTGGTATTTCTGTGTAGTTACTCTGACATTGTCTTTCTGCTTGCTTTCAATATTTTTCTTTGTCTTCCTTTATCAAAAGTATAAGTATAGGAATTTCTTTGGGTTTCTTCTGTTAGAATTCACCCAGCTTCTTAGATTTGTAGGCTTGCATCTTTTACTAGATTTGGGAAGATTTTTTCCCCCCTCATTATTATTTCAAACACTTTCTCTTCCCCCTCTGGAAATCTAATGATATAAATGTTGGATCATTTGTTATTGTACCACAAGTTCCTGAGGCTCTGATCAACATTGTTTGCCTTTTTTATTTTTCCCTCCAAACTTTGCTGTTCAGATTGGGTAAATTTTATGAGCTGTTCTCAATTCACTGTTTCTAATCTCTCATCCACTCCAATATTATGATCATTTAGTGAGGATATTTTAAAAAATTATGCTATATTTAATTACTGTAATTTCCATTTTAAATGTTCTCTTTGTTTTCTGAGATTTTTCTATTTTGTCTTTTATTTCAAGATAATTTGCTATTGAATATTGAAGCATCTGCAATAATAGAAGCATAATATGCTAATTAGACTGGGTGTCCTTCTGGACAACCTTCCGGATGAAGCCGCAGCGGGTGGGGGACCAGATGGGGGCTGAGCCCCTTTGCATGAATTTAATGCATTGGGCCTCTAGTAGTTAATGATAGCTGACTGAAAATCTTTATCAGGTTATTCTAACATCTGATTCATTGTAGTGTTTGTATCAGTTGATTGTTCTTTCTTATTCTATTTGTGATGATCTTGTTCTTGGTATAACAGGTGATTTTTTTTATCGTATCATTGAAACTTTATCCAATATATAAGAAAACTGTGGGTTCTATTCAATTTTGTTTTTAAACAAGCAGTCACCTGTATAAGTTTGACCTGTTTTTTTGAGCTGTGGTCCCAATGGCAGTGTGAATTTCAGAGCCTCTGTGGTGGTCTGTTGGTCCACTTGGTTTGTTTAAGTGAGGCTGGGTTCTCACTTGTCCAAGCCCATTTGCTGAGTGTCTCACAAGGCAGAAGAGGAAAATGGGATCCCCTATCCATAACCCCTGGCTCCCCAGTTTCTCTGGGAAAATAAAAAGATATATAAGCTTGTAGAATAAAAGACACTTGCTATGTCTGGCAGCTTGTTGTTACTGCCTCCATCTTGCTGATTCTGCCCACCAGCCACTTTGCATCATGCTAGGAAGGTTTGTTTTCCAGGCCTGGCTTATTACTTGAGGTTGGATCCTTTGTCTTACTTAGTTCTGGCTGCCATAACAAAATGCCACAAACATGGTGGAATAAACAACAAATGCCAGATTTCTCACAGTCTGGAGGTTAGAAATTCCACAACCAGTGCCAGCATGGTTGGGGTCTTGGTGAGTAGGAATTCCACAACCAGTGCCAGCATGGTTGGGGTCTTGGTGAGGGCCTTCTGCCTGGTTTACATACGGACACTTTCTTCCTGATCTTCATAGAACAGAGAGAGAGCTCTGATCCCTTCACCCTTTTATAAAGACACCAATCCCATCACATAGGCTTCACTCCATAACCTTATTTAACCAAATTACCCCCCAATGTCCCCAACACCAAATATCATCCCATTGGGTAGAAGGGATTCAAAATAATGGGGGGTGTGTGTATGTGTGTGTGTGTGTGTGTGTGTGTGTGGTGATGGGGCAAAATAGTATTTTCCGTCTGATTTGACTACCTTTCCTAATTCCTCTTGAATGAGGGGGGCAATCAGGTAAAAGAGGGCTCCCCAAAGGGGTGCTTGCTGTAGTTTGGTACTCCTTGTGGGCTCTGCTGGTTTTCTTGCCTACCCAGTGTTGCTGATCAGAAAAGTGGTATCTTAGGATCAGAGAGGCTTACCAGGCTTGGCTCTGTGTCAATTTCTCTGCCAGCTCTGCCCACTGCCCTGCATCTTTTGGAGGGGAAGGAATGAAATCTCAGTGTGGTGGGAAAGAGAGGGCTTTCCCTGGCTGCTTTAGCTTGGTGGGATACTCAATGAGCCCCTTTCCTGTGGTGCCAGGCTTGTCTAATATTCTCAGAAAGACATTGATCATGGGAGAATAATGAGCCTGTCTCAGCTGTCTTCTTTACTAGGTTGATATTGGCAAATGCTGAGTCTGGGTGGCCTTTTCTGTTGGGTATGTTATTATACTGCTGTGTCTTTCCTTCCATCTTGGGGTCCACAATTGGTTTGCTTCCTTATTGCCTTTCAGAGTTTGGTTGTTAGTCACATTATTTCCATGATTTATAGCTGTCCTCAGCAAGAAAGATTTAGGAAAAGTAGATCTATACACTCTTTGTGGACCAGAAGTCCTGTATTATTTAATTTCCACAAAATAGCTAACCCTCAGATATTTGATTTTTTCATTTAAATATTAGGATCTTTCATTTACCTTTTTTTGCATACTGAATTTTAAAGCAGAGCTCCAGTCCTATGACAACATTACATTATTCCTCTATTAGCAATTCTCTAAGATTTATTTTCAAGTTTTGGAGTGAAATTTTCTGGTAGCTCAGCCAACCAAAGCCTTATGGTACTTATTATTCATGCAGGCCTTCTATTAAAATGAGATTGAGCAGCTTTGCATAGAATCAAGAGGTAGGAAAGGATAAAAAAGATATAAGCACAAAATTAAATTTGTGCTTATATTTAAAAACATATTTTTGGTGGAATAACATTATGTTTGACAAGCAAGATGATGCAAGCCCTAGAATGTTGACATTGTTGTGAATGTCTCTTTTAACAATAGGTATAGATCGAGAACAAAGAAAACATCTTCATTTGGAGCAATATTCTTTAACAAATAACTTCCCAACAAAGTTTTGTTAAGTTCTATAAAGACAAACAGAATTATTAATTAAACAATAGTATGGAATTATCCACCCAACATGGTCAAGTTGTGTATTTATTGGCTGTTATTAAAACTTTAAAATGGGAACCATCGAAGAACAGGTGCATATTAACCTGTGACCATCTTACAGTATTTGCTTCCTAATTTTGTTCAGTAAATTATTGTTATTTATCAACCTAATAACTTTGATTCTGTGACATTTGTGTATATATATATATATATATATATATATATATATACGATTTACTTGATGCTAAGGTATTGATTAGAAAGGCAATATCAAATTGCAACTTTTTCATGGGAAATTAGTTTCATTTATATGTCCTCATTTCTACTAGCATATTGTGGAGAAAAATGGGAATTACTAATTACAAGTATTTCTGTGCATAAACACATTCACTGAATAACTGAGACATAAATCGCTCAGTATCAAAATTTGATTTAATTATATAGCTCTGGAAAAATCACTTTATATATCACTCACCAATTTTAAATTATCATTACATTTCTGCCCTTAGATTTTCCAGCAATATGTATTTGATCCAAAATGTCTTTATCATTGAGTCTTATGTATTTACTCTGTGACGCAGATTGGCTCCCCCGCCCCTTTTCTTCCTTTGTAGTATCTAGAGCTAAAAAGGATTTTAATCTGAGCATTGACTATGAGAAAACTTAATTCTCTTTTCCAACTGCCCAGGATTAGTCAATTAGCATTATGGGAGCCCTTAAGGATCCATTCATACTCTCAGTTTAGTGTGCAGAGCAAATTAGTATTCCCCAAAAATAATACCAATTAAGCCAACATAAAAAAGTATCTATATTAATCTCAAGAGACAAGTTATAATATCTCTCCAAAAGAGCTGTCACTCAAGGACAATGCTTTTTAGCTTGCACAGTTTTGCTACTTTTATATGGTACTCCTGAAGGCTGCTCTGCTAGATGTCACCTGCTATTACTACCTCTGTTACTGCTGCTGTTGTGATGCATGCACACACACACACTAACTTGTATGCATATATACATACACCACATACATTTAAAAAATCTAAACATTTTGGTGTTTCATTTTGTCAACTGCACTGGGTAGGAGTCCAAAAGACATATTTTTTTTTCTAGTTCTCCTCCTCCTCCTCCTTCTTCTTCTCTCCTTCTTCTTCTTCTTCTTCTTCTTCTTCTTCTTCTTCTTCTTCTTCTTCTTCTTCTTCTTCAATACTGTGTGATCTTGGAAATTTTATTTCACTATTGTATGAGACATTTTCATCATTTGAAAAGTTAAAATGTTGGACTAGGTCATATACTGGCCTACTTGGGCCCCTTGACCAGCCATCTATTTTAGTAAAGAAGGTTTATTGAAACACATTCACATTCATTCATTTACTTATGCAGGATCTAAAATTGCACTAACACAGAATTATCAGAGTTGAGTAGTTGAGAAAGACTGTATAGCCTGCAAACATAAATAGTTACTGTCTGTACCTATAGAAAAAATGTGTCATAGGCTAGATGATCAATAAGGTCCTTTCTAGGTATATGCATTTGTTACTTAAGAAGATTTTGCTAGAAAAAAAAATCTTAGTCTGCCTATCAAGTATAAGTATAAAATTTTTCAAATTAGTTTTCTACTCTGAAATCTTATCTATTAATCCAAATGCAAAAATCACATGTTCCATTTAAGTAGTGGAATTCTCTCAAGTGGTATTCTGTTAAATATAAAGTGCTAACCAGTGGTAGTAATATTTTTAGCAATTTGTTCATTTTTCTAATGTTTTAATCTTATCCCAATTATAAGAGATGTAGCCTAATCTTAAATCAATTTACATTTCTTGGGAGACTTTTATGCAAAGTCCATTTTGATCCACTTTGGGGAATTTAAAACCCATCTGTACTCCTGAATTAATCAGAAATAGAAGAAAAAAAATGAAATACAAGTGACTAAAATTAATAATTCATAGGAAAAAAAAGTATAGATACATGTAAAAGGGTGTGTATGTATTTACATTAATTAGTAGAGAGTATTAAAAGTAAAGATTTTAACTTTATTATATATCAAGGAGGAGGCCTGGGATTAATGTTCCATTGATGCAACAACAATGTGTTTTATTTTTCTGTAACTTTCAAAGCACTTAAATGATAATATGTCAGTTAAGAGGCCACTAGGAAGTTATGAACTGTCAATTTTCAAATTAGTGAAAGACCTTAATAACGATGATCAGGAACTTAAGTTTCACAAAGTGGCAATTTGAGATTTACTGTAGCATTGTGAAGAAGAGAATGAAAGCATCAGTTTATTGTAAAACTTTTGGAATGAAGAATGAGAAGGCATGAAAGAGGACAACCTAAGTCATGCAAGAGAAGCCAAGGATAAACTAACAACTGATCTCCTTTCTCTTCAACTTCTCACAAAACCTTTGCCAGCTGAATTGTCATGTGTTAATTTATATTTATTTAAATGTAGCTTATATGTAACAGATTTTTGGCAAAAATGGCCATGATTATTCCTTTCCCATATCCATATCCCTCCTAATGTGAATTTGGAAGTCCTTCCATTAGAATGTGGAGTACCTTTCCCCACAGCTTAAATCTGGACTCATGATCTGGTTTGGGCAACTGCATTCAATGGAATTGATTGCATGACAGTTTTGAACAGACTTCAACAGGGCTTGCATGCTTCTTCCTTTCACTCTCTTAAAGAGGATATCAATGACCTTAGAATATCAATATTCTAAAAGTCTTTATGTAATCCCTCTTATATTGAAATGGGGCTAGCCTGTGCGTTCCATATAGTGCAACAGAAGAGACAATATCTGACCTTCCAGACTAGGGTCATATGGGTATTATAGCTTTTGCTTTGGAATTTTGGATAATTGAGATGGGTAAGCCAGCCATGTTATGGGAATAATCAAGTAGTCTCATGGAGAGAGTTCAACATGGAGAGAAATCAACTTGGCAGCACCAGCTAGACAACCATGTTGCTAAACTACCCTGAGAACAGATGCTCAGGGCCCAGTCAGCCTAAAGTTGACAGCAGCTGCAGATGACCTCTGAATGCAGCCTCATGGAAACCCCAGACACTTCTACCCAACTGACCTGCTCTTGAATTCCTGCCCCACAGAAACTTGATTAGGGCTCTTCTTAAACCATCATATTTTGAGTGTTTGTTACACAGCAATTATTACCAAGTAATGTGCACAGACATTAGCTGCACTAGGAACTATGGCTGGTCCAGGTGGCAGAGGCAGTATGTGCATGTATAACACTTTTAAATCTCTCTAGCTTGAAAAAGAATTTATCATTTCCCTGCTGTGAGTAAATTCTGATTATGTTAAACCCCCCCCCCTTTTTTTTGCCTCTCCTTTATTTCCCTTCATTTATAAATTTTATTAGATTGATTGTGTTTTACTTTATGGTGTTGTTGTTTATATATTACTAGAGGCCCAGTGCACAAAATCCTTGCACAGGGATGGCGCCCCTCGGCCCAGCTTGCACCCTCTCCAATCTGGAACCCCTTGAGGGATGTCCAACCACCCACTGAGACCTGATCCCTGTGGACAGATGGCTCCCAACTGCTTACCTGCCTCTGCTTGATTGCCCCTAACTGCTTCTGCCTGCCAGCCTAATCACCCCCTAACCACTCCCTTGCCAGCCTGATCTATGCTTACTTGCTCCACAGCTGGACCTATTGCCCCTAACGGCTGTCCCCTGTCAGCCTGGTCCCCCAACTGCCCTCCCCTGAAGGCCTAGTTCCCCCCAACTGCCCTCCCCTGCAGGCCTAGATCCACCCACAACTGTCCTCCCCTGCAGGCCTGGGTCCTCCCCAACTGTCCTCCCCTGCAGACCTGGTCTGCCCCAACTGTCCTCCCCTGCAGACCTGGTCTTCCCCAACTGCCCTCCTCTGCCAGCCTAGTCCCCTCTAACTGCTCTACCCTGCCGGCCAGGTCCCTCCCAACTTTCCTCCTCTGCCCGCCCAGTCACCCCTAACTGCCCTCCCTACTTGCCTGATTGCGCACAACTGCCTTCCCCTGCAGTCCTGGTTCCCCCAACTGCCTTCCCCTGCTGAATTGGTCTCCTCCAACTGCCCTCCTCTGCCAGTCTGGTCACTGCTAACTGCCCTCTCCTACAGGTCATCTTGTGGCAGCTATCTTATGTCCGCCTGAGGGCAGCCATCTTTGACCCATCTTGTGTCTTGTGTCTTGGATTGACAGTTAATTTGCATATTACTCTTTTATTAGATAGAACTAGAGGCTCCATACATAAAATTCTTGCAAGAGTAGCCCTTCCTTACCCAGGCTGCTGGCACTGGCTTCCCTCTGGCACCTGGGACTCAGACTTCCCTCACAGCCATGGCCTCATCCAGTCTAATTAGGATATTACACTTTTATTATTATAAATTATTTGATTTATCAGCTTTAAATATCTTTTGAAACCTGGTTTTTAAAAAAGAAGTTTGGTATACTTATGCTATTACAAAAATTCTTGTCACCTTTATATTCTCAAAATTTGTTAGTTATAGGAGTGCTTCATTATCAATATTTTTATGATAATATTAACCATACTACTTACATTTATTTCTGTCCTTGAACTTTATATGCTTTTTGGATTTTTACCATTAATCTCTAAGTTGGTTTAGATTTATTTCTTAATATTTTCCTTAAGAAGACTCATGGGATTTAAATGGTTTGTATGGTCAAAACAATTTTGTCTTATTTTTATACTTGAATGACTGGGAATGAAATGATTGAGTCACATTTTCTTTAAAGTTTTTAATATCATTGCTTTAATGTGTTCTCATTTGTCCAGTGCTATCATAGGGAAATCTGAGGTCAGCCTGATTTGTCTTATATTAAAAGAGAGTTTAATATTTTTGGTGAGATACAAAAGGGTTCTTAATTTCTTTTATTTAATTTTATTTTTTATTGAAGTATAATGGTATACAGCCTTTTATTAGATACAATAGTTTAGGTGTACAATATAGTGATTTAATATATTTATACTTTACAATATGCTCACCCTTCTAATTCTAGTAATCATCTGTCACAATATAAATTTATCACAGACTATATTCCCCTGCCCTTTTCAGCCATCCCAAACCTTTTTTCTCTGTTTCTGAGTCAGTTTTTATTATGCTTTGTTTTAGATTCCACACATAGGTAAAACCATACAATATTTGCCTTTCTCTGCCTAACATATTTCACTTAACATAATACCTTCCAAGTCCATCCAGGTTGTCCCAAATATGACAACATTTCATTTCTATTTATTGCTTCACCTTTATCCAGTTATCCAGGAATGAGCACCTAAGTTACTTCCATATCTTGGCTATTGTAAATTATGCAATAATGAACATGGGGGTGCATATATCTTTTGAATTTATATTCTTGTTTTCTTTGGAAAAATATCCAGAAGTGAAATTGCTGGATCTTATGATACATCTATTTTTTAGATTTGTTTTTTTTTTTTGAGGAATCTTAATACTGCTTTTCAAAAGAGCTGCACCTAATTCAGTTCCACCTAGAATGCACAATTTTTTTTCCTCTACATCCTTGCTAATGCATGTTATTTATTAATTTGTTGATGATAGGTATTCTGACAGGAATGGTAGTATCTCAATACTATCTTGATTTGCATTTTCCTGATGATTAATGATGTTGAGCATCCTTTCTTATATCTGTTGTTATCTGTTTGTCTTGTTTGCAGAAATAGTTTTTCATGTCAAGGTCGTTTCTCCAAGGGGTTCTTAACTTTTTAAAAGAGAAATGTAATATTTTGCTTAGTGTTGAATGTAACTGTCATAAAAGAGCTATATGAGATAGGTATAATTCTAATTTCCACTTTACAGATGGAAAAGCTGTTCTGGATGCCACATAGGAAGTAAGTGACTCATCGATTTCATTTTGAAAATTAAAAGCAACTGCATGATGAATAATCTTTCAATGTATAAGGTGACAGAGCAGGAAAATACATGGCAGATGATTAAATAAGTGACTTGAAAGACTGAACCCATTGTACCTTCCTTCCTTTTTTCCTTCCATCCTTCTCTGATTCCCTCCCCCTCCATTCCTCTTTTTTCTTTCTTCCTTTCACACATAAATTATGTCATGGTGGCTATAAACAAATGCCTCAAAAATTCACATCATATTGGACAAGCTTCTGGAGATAGAGAAGCAAAACTGATTGGCCACAGTACTAACTATGGCTGATGGTTTGAAAATAGTCAGATATTTATTTCATCCTATTTATATCCTTTAGGTTATATTTGGAATTTCAAGTGGGAGGTGCTTCTTTGCAATATATCACTTCTAATTCATCACATGTACTGCATTTGTTGTGTGTTCAATGGCTTGTAAAAAAGAGCTGACCTAAGAGACATCCACAACATTTGGAGAATGACTTTTTATGATCTAACGTGTTTTCAAATAATAGTTTTCAGGCTGAGGGAAGAATTGGAAATGTACTGAAATATTTATAAATCTCTCTCAACTATAGGGATTTTGTTTTTTGTATCTGGTATAAAATAGTTGTTCTATAGGCAGAGATTTGGGAATAAATGTTTGAAAGAAAATTCTAAAACATGGTTTCCTAACATCCATTAAGGAAGCAGTCCATGTTATTAAACTAGAAATTTACACTGTGGATTTTAAAACTATTTCTTATCTCCCATAGGAGAGAACATTTGGCAGACCCATTCTCTTTGAAATTCACCTCTAAGTGAATTTCTAAGGTAAGCACTTTATTAGCACTTGGAATACATATCATTTCAGGGCATGAGCACTTGTCAGTCCATATTTGATCCACTCTTGGGCCAGTGTGCTAATATGACCAAAAGTTTGAGGGCTGCTGCAATATCACAGCACTATGACATTCTTTGTGACTTTCTTTAGCTTGGTTTGTTTTTTTGTTAATCTCCTACAGAGTTGTATTTTTTTCTCTAGAGTAGAAAGGGTCGCTACATGGATTAATATTATAAATAACTTTGCTTATTATTATTATTTAGTATGAGTATAGGAGTTGGTAAATGATAAAACATATCCATTTGAGAAACTTACCATATGAAATGTGCCACTTACCTGCAGTCCTTACAGGTGATAAACTGATCCTTGGCTACCAGGTAATCCAGAAGTGAGTAGGAAATACTTGTGATGGTTTTCACCCTAGATTGACACTTATTGTGTAATGGTGGACATATGATCTAAGTTGTCTCACTCAAAAAAAGAAAAGATTTATTTCACGGGTGAAAATGAGATAAGGTTTGTTTTCTCTCCTTTGGAAATAAATGTCACAATGGCTGATGACAATTAACCTGTATCTATGCGGGCAGGTAGTAGCTTAAAGGTAAATCTGACCCAGCAATAGGCAAATTAAGAATATTTGGGGCCCTGTTCATACCACACCTGATGGTACTCTACATTCAGATAATAAATGTCTTTATAGTTTATGCCAATTTGAGGTAGTATCTTTTGAAATTAAATACAAGTAAAATATTCTAATAAACAAAATCTCTTATGGGGTTTCTCTAAGACTCCAATAAGATTGTTCATATGAAATTATTACTACAGTGTTGGGAGTAGTAACCTAATATATTTGTTTATTTTTAATATAACTGGGAAGATGCTTCCACAGGAAATCCAAGTACAAACTGATACACAAAAATTTGTAGATTAAATCTATCAGACTCTTTTTAATAATCAAATATAGCTCTCTGATTTTAGAGATGCTTCTCATATCATATAATAGATCAGACAACCAAAACCTAGACAGATGCTGGTAAGCTCTGATGTTTCCTTTGTCCTGATCCAACTTCTCTCCAGTACATGACACAGTTCTTACTGTGGAATGAAAGTGAGATTCTACATCAGTCTGACCTAAGTAATTAATCACAGTGGACATTTGTGTATGAATATAAATTTGTCTATTTGTGTATATGTGTGTATGTGTATGCAAATGTATGTGCCTATGTGTGTGCATCTGGACTCTCCATATGTAGTCATCCACTTTCAGTTACAACACCCAGAACATTGTGAAGAGAGAATCTGTTCCTCTCTATTCTATCCCATGTGGTCTGAGGAGTACATCACCCACTGTCCCTACTTTTGAAACATATGTTCAAAGTCCCAGTAAAATCAGGACATAACTTTTTCTCTGACCAGGAGTGAACATATGACTTAAGGCATGTCAATAAGGACTAGCCTGCATTGGAATCACCAGGCTTCTGCTAAAGCAACTGGAGAGCAGAGCTCTCTCTGGGCATTCTAGAGTTTGAAAGCATGTGTGCCTAGAGCTGCCCTAGCAGTGAGGATCCTGGGCAGCATACTGCTGATTTAGCTTCTCAGTCAAGAACTTCTATTTCTGTTTCCCTGCTCTCTTTTTTGCTATGTACCCATGTTCAAATCTTTATAACTCACAAGTTATTTCATGGAAAAAGTGAATTATAAGGTGGGTATCATATATAGAAGGCCCAGCGTTGGGATACATCAGTGAGCAAAAATCCTGCCTTTGAGGAGCCCTCATAAAATGTTTACAAACCATATTGCAAGGCAATTAAAATAGCATGGCCCCAAATATCTGCAGTTGAAATTGCTCAACCATTAGGAACTGTATCAATGCCCCCCTTCCCTAATGCATTTAAAGAGAGTTGCATGCATTTTTTTTTTTCTGTAGAAAAGTTCTTAATTTGTTTATCAACTCTTAAAAACATGTTCAGAGCTACTATTAGATTCATCACCTCTTCTCCATTTTTTTTCACAGCACCCAACTAGTTAGGAAATTAAGGAGCTTCAAGATTTCTAAGTCTGCAGATAAAAATTATGCTATTCAGCTCCATGCAACTGAAGAATGTGTCCTCAGCAGGAGGAAGGAGGCTTGCATGCATTTTCTCAAAGAAACTGCTCACGATGACCAATATTTAGATAGAAGAAAGCTGGCAGTCTTTGGGTCTATGAAGAGTTAATCAAAGATAAATATAGAATGCTGAATTCTATATTTTGGGGGATGCTGATAAAAACAAAACAAGCAAAAACCAAAATAGAAAATAAAACAAAACTGTCTCTGTCCCTAAGAAATAGAAAATAAACTTATTAATTCATCACTTCTCCACTTTTAAATAAAGTTATTTTCAATTTATTAGGGAATGAACATCAAAGAGACATTAACAGAAGAGAATCGGAATCAGTTTTGTGCTATCATAACAGGATGCCTGACCGCTCTACTGGGAGAAGATAATAATATGTTAAGAAATAGGCCAAGAAGCTTTTCCCACCACGCTCAAACCTTTAGAAATGTTAATTTCCACCAGAAGAACAGCAGGGTGGTTTCATTTCCAGAGAGAGGGTGACAGGTAGTCTATTTTGATTTTAAGTTTATAAGTTAGGGTGTCATTTGTCCCTGAACTCTAAATGTAAATGAGCTCTTGATTGAATGGTGGTTGCCTTACCTACAGTTGGGAAAACTGCTGAAAGATGACAAAAATGGCAGGAATTAATGCTGAAGATGTTGCCAGGGGGAATACAGAGTGAAAAAGAGATGATCTGGTTATACATTCAGGGATGACTGGTGAACCTCCCAAAGTTCAGAGGTTCATTTCAGATATCTATCTCAACATTTAGCTGCTCACTTGAAGCTTTGCCAAGCCCAAGGGAAATAGCTATTACAGACACCGTTGAGAATTCCTGAAGATCATTGGGGCTCACAGAGGGCCGCTTGCTTATTTCTGCATCTCTTCACTTCATCTCAAGAAGAAAGGGTTATCAAGATACTCTATTGTAGTTAGAATTTTCTGTAACAGAGTTTGCTATTGCTGCCACCCCCAGGGTTTCTAAAATAGAATGGCATTTTTCTGCATCAAGAACATTACTACTTTTAAAACTTTTCAGTACCAAATCAGTGGATCATAAAAGAAAGGAAAAGGAAAAGTTAAACTATCAATACTCTAAATTCATGGGAATTTTTATTGGCAAACTGTTTTCAAAAACATGTTTGGCAAATTAGTGAATAATTGGATCATTTCTTTTTAAAGGAGTCATTTGGCTCTTCTACCTAATTATAGCTGAAGAATAAACTTTTTGTTGTTTGACATCACAGGCTGTAAGATTCATTCCATTGCCAGGCATTCCGCTAAAGATTTTATAGTCACTATTTTATGTCATTGTCACAGAGTTTGGCAGATTGAAAAAACAGTAAACAAAGCAAAACAACACTCTCACACAAAACAAATTCCAACAGAAGCAGGTCCATTTCTGTGTGCTGCCAAAATTAATAACTATCTCTGTGTGCATACTATACAAATGACAGTCTGTAGCCCTGAAGCTTCAGCATCACCTGGAAACTTGTTAGAAATAGGGAATCTTAGGGGCACCTCAAACATATTTCATGAGAGTTGTATTTTAGCAAGTTCCCAGGTGGTTCCGGTGCATATTAAATTTAAGAAAAAATATTCTTCACTACATTGTCATTTTTTCTTAGTAATGAAATTTTGTTGGCACAACTCAACGTTTTTAAGCACAAATGCCTATTTCTTTTTAATTCAAAGTTAAAATATCTTATTTTTCTCATTATGAGTATATATGCCTACTTAAGAATGAAAATAGTCGTGAATTTATAAAGAAGAAAATAAAATATCTCATTATCTTATTTCTTGAAAATGAACTTTTTTTTTTACAGTATAAAATAATCACAGGAATAAATCTACTTTTACCACCAAACTAAAAAAACACACACAAATAAACAAATCATTTACGTAATATAGGTATCTTAGGAGAAATCATAACTTCATTCATAAGAGTTAAGAGATTTAAGTTTTTAAAGCATTGTAATATCAGAGACTTCTAAATGAGATTTCAATAAAGGAAGTTTTGAAAGCTATAATGAAGGGACTAATGTGGAATTCTTTGAATTTCTGTTCTAAAATATTATACATACAGTTTATTCAACATGTTTTTTCCCCCCCTTCCCCTGCTCTCCTAATATATTGTCCCCTTTTACCTTCCCTCACATAAACTGCTAATACTTAGGACAGGCAGAAACCATGAAGAGAAAGCTTGACAGAATTTGCTACATAAAAATTGGAGTATCAAAATGATACAGTATTTTTTTTTACTGGAACACAAGGTGTGTTCCCCTGGGCAGGATGGTTCTTTGTCCTTCAGAGTCGAAGAATGAATCTGTGGATGGAAGATGGCATAGCAAAGGTGGAAATTTATTGAAGAACAAGTACTACAGACTCCCACATGGTGGAGAAGGGGAAAGAATCTCACAGCTCAGACCCTCACATGGGGAGGGTGAAAGAGTCCCACCAAGTTCCTGCAAGGCCCTATGTCCTGATATCCCTTCTGATTGGTCAATATCCCTTTTGAATGGGTTACTATAGTAATTCCTGAGCTCAAACATCAAACCTCACAGGGGACATGGGAGGCCCTCCTCCCACATTGTTCTCTCATTCCTTCTGGATTTTCTTCCTCCTTCTTTATTTTATAAACTAGAGGCCCAGTGCATGAAACTTTATGCACTGGAGGGGGGGTCCCTCAGCCCAGCCTGCCCCCTTTCACAGCCCTCAGGGGTGGGAGGGAACTCCCCATCACACCTCTGCTGTTGCTACTACCATCAGCACAAGCCTCAGCCAACCCAGGTTACTTGAGCCTCAGGCAGCCCTGAGTGGCTGGGCAGCCACCATCCATGGCTTGCCTGTGCCTCAGGCTGGCCCTGAGTGGCTGGGGGATTGAGGGAACAGGGCTTTACCACCTTGTGCCTGTGGGCACTGCCATCTTTGAGAGTGTACGAGTCAATTAGCATACTTCCTCCTTATTGGCTGTGGGTACCCTATCTTTGAGGGCAGGGCAGTCAATTAGCATATTCTCTCCTTATTGGCTGGGGGTGCCACCATATTTGCAATGTTGTGAGGGTCAATTAGCATATTCTCTCTTTATTAGATAGGATATGGAACTTTTGTTATTTCCAGTTCTCTTATTTTATATAAATGCAACTGCTCCCTGTCTTATAGAAATGTACCTCTCCCAGCTCTGTGTTTTTTTCCATGGGGCCCCTTAATTTAAAAAATTCCTAAACCTGCGTATATCCCCCTAAAATTCCTATTTCAAAAGCATAACCCAGGCAAATATCAGATATCAAAACTGCAATGTTTATAAAAATAAAGCATACTATTTTATATAGTAAATACAAATAAATAAAAAAACATCAGTGTTCCAATGGTAAAGTATATTAAATTTGACAAAATATAAACAAGTGGAAGAATATACCATTTTCATGGATTTGTAAAATCAACATCATTAAAATGTCCATACTACCCAAAGTGATCTACAGGTTCAATGAAATCCCCATTAAAATACCAACAGCATATTTTGCAGACCTAGAACAAAACTACAAAATTTCATAGGGAATAGAAAAAGACCCTGAATAGCTGTAGCAATTCTGAGAAAAAAAGAACATATTGAAGGTATCACAATACCAGCTATTGAACTATATTACAAAGCCACTGCTCTCACAACTGCCTGGTACTGGCACAAGAACAGACATATAGATCAATGGAACTGAACAGAGAACTCAGAAATCAATACAAGCCATTACATTCAATTAATATTTGACAAAGGAGGCAAGAGAACACAATAGCATCAAGACAGTCTCATCAATAAGTGGTGGTGGGAAAAATGGGCAGATAAATGCAAAAAAATAAAACTAGACCACCAACTTACACCATACACAAAAATAAACTCAAAATGGATAAAGGACTTAAACTTAAGACAGAAACCATAAAAATCTTAGAGGAATCCATAGGCAGTAAAATATCAGACATATCCCATAGAAATATCTTTACTGATACGTCTCCTAGGACAATGGAAACTAAGGAGAAAATAAACAAATGGGACTACATAAAAAAAAAAAAAAAAAAAAAAAAAAAAAAAAAAAGCTTCTGCATAGCAAAAGAAATCATCAACAAAACAACAAAAGAGCCCACTGCAGGGGAGAACATATTTAATAAGGGTCCTAATCTCCAAAATTTATAGGGAGCTCATAAAACTTAACAAAAGGAAGATAAACAATCTAATAAAAAAAAATGAGCAAGGGACCTAAATAGACCCCTTTTGAAAGGGGGCTAATAGAAGGCCAAGAGGAATATGAAACAATGCTCAAATTCACTAATAATCAGAGTGATCCAAATCAAAACAATAATGAGGTACTATCTCATCAACAAATTAACTAAAGATAAGCTGGATAGGATGTGGATAAAAAGGAACACTTCTACACTGCTGGTGGGAATGCAGACTGGTGCAGACACTGTGGAAAACAGTATGGAGTTTCCTCAAAAATTAAGAATGGAACTCCCATCTGACCCAGTAATCCCACTTTTAGGAATATATTCCAAGAAACCAGAAACACCAATTAGAAAAGATATATGCACCCCTATGTTCATAACAGTACAATTTACCATAGCTAAGATTTGGAAACAGCCTAAGTGTCCATCAGCAGACAGTGAATTAGAAAACTGTGGTACATCTACCTAATGGAATACTATGCTGCTTTAAAACAGAAAAACTCTTACCATTTGAAACAGCATGGAAGGACCTGGGGAGCATTATGCTAAGCAAAATAAGCCAATTGGAGAAAGATAAATATCACACCATCTCACTCATTTGTGGAATATAATGAGCAACATAAACTGATGAGCAAAAAAGTAGATCCAGAGACATAAAAACAAATCTTCCAACCTCAGAGGGAAGGCAGGGGAGGGTGGCAGTGTTAGGGGGGTAAGTCATCAGCCAAAGGACTTGTATGTATGCATGCAGATAAGCATAACCAATGGACACAGACACTAAGGGGGCGAGGGCATGTGCTGGGGGTTGGGAGTGGCCGGGGAGAGGTCAATGGGGGGAAAAGGAGACATATGTAATACTTTAAACAATAAAGAATTGAAATTTGTAAAAAAGAATAATACACAGCAAAAGAAAAATGGTAAATACATAAAAATCATATTTTGCCCTATTTTAGGAGATTATAATTTCATTCATAATAGTTAAGAGATTAATATTTGAAAGCATTGTAATATCTGAGACTTTTAAATAAAATTTCAAAAAGGAAAATTTTGAGACTGTTAAATGAGAATTCAATAAGGAGAATTTAGCATCAAACAACTGCAGAAGCATTTTTTTCATGTATTAGTTGAAGAAGATTAAAAGCAAAGATTATGAGGCAATGTAGCTCCTTATACTTATAATTAGTTTTAAGTTGGTACAGTTCTTATGTTCAATTGGGTGATTTATATCAAAACCCTAATAATAAGTACACATATTTGTTCATTAAATTTCATTTCTAAAACTTATTCTAAGAAACTGGAAATTTTATAAATATGATTATTAAAGCAGCTTTTATAATAATATATAATTAAAAGATAATATAGACACTCAATAAGTTAGGATTTCTTAAGTTATAATAGATTTATACAATAGAATGATGAAAAGCATTAAAATTATATTTTTAAAAGATATTTTTAACCGAAACCAGTTTGACTCAGTGGATAGAGCATCAGCCTGCAGACTGAAAGGTCCCAGGTTCAATTCCGGTCAAGGGCATGTACCTTGGTTGCAGGCACGTCTCCAGTAGGGAGTGTGCAGGAGGCAGCTGATCGATGTTTCTCTCTCATCAATGTTTCTAACTCTCTCTCTCTCTCTCTCTCTCTTTCTCTCTGTAAAAAAAAAATCAATAAGATATATATTTAAAACAAAGATATTTTTAATTTTATAAAAATAAGCATAGGATTGAGAAAAAATTATGACTCATTCTTTGAGTGAGAATATACATAATAGTATCATTTGAATTGATTTCTATTTTGTAAACTTTCAAAGATGGCCATTCTACATCTAAGATTTTTTTAAACCACCAGTTAAAAAACAAAAAAAGGTGATTTTACTTGGAATGAAATATCCACCTAGGATATATTTTATTCATTCTATATTATCGAGATAACAATGTAGTGTCAAACAAGGGTTTTAATAATTGTAGAAATAAGGACACAGAGGAGTTCCATATTCTGGTAATACTGAGGATATGTCTATTCATATACAAGTCAACATATCTGAGGTCATAGTCTGGTCATCTGTCATCAGTTATCCAAATTGAGATGACTGAAATACTTGTAGTCAAAACCTCACAATCCATAAAAGTGTATGCTGTTCCAGAGAAGGCTATCCCTCAGGAGAAAGACAGAGGGGATGAAGAGTGAAGTACAGGTCAAATTATTATTAGTCATTTCACTTTGTACATGTCCACAAGTGAAATCACTAACAACAAGATATAAACAAGAAATATTTTTTGTCCTCAATTATTTATCTATCTATGTATCTATCTACCTATCACCTATCAATTGTAATGGATGGCTTTAACTTTTTGATCCATCATTCATTATTTCCTTTATTTTTTTCTGAGTTAAGCTACAAACCTGAGAAGATGGGGAAATACACATGTGCATATTCTCAAGTGGGGTCCTAGACACATTAAGGCAGTATAATAAGCACTGAACATTCTTTTTCATAAAAGGGGATAATGGAGGGGAGTGTTCTTTTCTAGGAATTTGTATGTTTTCTGTCACCTCAACTACCAAGACAATGTGGTTGCAGGAGGGGTTGTGCCGAAGAAATTGCAGGATAAAAACAGGCCGGCAAAAGGCAGAGTATGACATCTCATCCTAATTTTAATGCTTACTGAGATGCAGGAAATTGTAGGGGTGCATTATACTGTTAACAAAAAAGTACGTAAAAAAAACATTCTTGAGAGAACTTGACATGAGATTAGATGAACTGAGCCAGCTAGTAGGGAAAGCATAAGGAAAGAGGGCAGTGAAGAGAAACATTTTTGTGTATACTTTTACAGTTTGGCTGGACAAGGATGAATGAAGGCCCAAAGGCTAAAAAGGGAACAGTTGTGAGTTCACCTCACAGGAAGCTATTTGCCTGGGTGAAGGGGACTGTGTGTTATAAGACAGCACTTACAGGGAAGTCCTAAGAAGTCACCAGATTGCAGGCCTGCAAAAGAGAGCTAACTGTACAGTGAGGATCGCCCTACTTCCCAGGATTGTGAAGAACCTGCTAGAGCACCTTCCATGACAGAGGATGTTGTTTAGTCAGGAAGAACTCACCAGCTAAGTAAACATGCCTGCACTTTTCCCTCTAAGCTCTCGTCCCCTTCATCTGACCTTCAGGAGAAAGTCGGGGGAATGAAGAGTGAAGTACAGACCAAATACCTTCTTCTATACTGCTGGCCATTGAGCCACTTCTTCTTTCAGATGTGTAGGACATGAAACATCTTTAATTGGGTTGAGAGATTAAAATGTTTATTTAGAGTAGACTGGACTTCTAAATACCATGAAAATGAAACTGTTCTAAGACTTTGCTCAGAAGATGGAAATTACCACAACGGTATGGGATCAGTATGAGTTGTGTCTGCAGTGAGAAAAGGCGACATAGTGAATCATGCTAAAGTCATTTGTAAGAGAGAGAGAAAAAAAATGTTGTTTCTTGACTGCAGCCTGTTGAGTTCAGGCAACTCAAAACACTGCTGTGTATATGGGGTCAATCACTTACAAATACGCTTTGCACTAATTTCTTTCTTTTTAAATAGAGTGTTCCCAGACCCTCCAAATGCATCTTATACAACAGAATACAAAATAAGGCATTTTCTGTCCAATAAATTTTCCAGGAACTTCATACACATTAATTCATCAATAAATAGGTATTTTACATTCATTCATTTAAATATATATTGAGTACTGCAAATAGGCACTAGGGCTATAAATATGGGCCTAGAAAGTCGTACATTTCATAATACAGCAAAAATGAACATGCTTTGAGAATTCCATTTGTTAAACATCATATTTATTGTTTAGACAGATAAAGATTATTAAAGTGCTCTTGCTAACCTCACCATTAAAGTAAGGTGAAAAATTGCAGTTAAGTTTTAAAAAGGGTGAAATATGATTTATTCACTAAGAGAAATACAGATAAAGTATGATGAATGTCAAAAAAAAATCATATGAAAATGTGAGGCATTTCAGGCACAGGAATCACAAAGGCCCGTCAAATTAGTGTCACAATACTGATCAAGGAATCAGTATTTCACAATCTAATTTTCCAACCCTACCCGTCTTACATGTTCTACCCCAGCAATAGTAGTAGCTTCATGTCTGAGGTCCTTCTAAGAGTCTGATCTCCTCCCATATCACCATCCCATATAATAAAAGCCTAATATGCTAAGTGTCCTGTCGTCCATTCAAGCAATCAAAGTGTAATATGCTAATGATATGCTAGGGCCACAGAATCACTCACTATGAAGTACACTGACCACCAGGGGGCAGACAGTCAAACAGTCCACTAGTCTCTATGACAGAGGTTCCCAAACTTGTTTGTGCTGTAGACCCCTTGCCATGTTTCTCGGTTTTGGGTAGACCCCCTACTTACCTGATATTGATTTTTTTGTAAATTTCTAACTGTAGTGAAGTTTAGTGTTAAAATTTAATAAAAAATAATGTACCTACTTTTCTCCGGCATTCTCAAACAAAATAACACTGATTCACTATAATTTGTATGATAAACTACCAGTTTATATTTTTTTAAATATTTTCTCAGCACTTTCCTATTCAAGATTCAGGAAACGAATGAACGTATTTTTCTCACATTCATATTTATAGAGTGACGAATTGAACAAGTCGGTGCAAGTTCTCGAAGCTTTGAGACAAAAATTGGCAAGAATGTTTACTGCGCGTATGCTTGTAACAAGATGATACTGGTATATCATTATGTGCAGGTTTTTATCCTACAACTTACACAATTTTATAAACATATATAATAAATTTTTTACTTCATAGGTACTTTTATAAATAATTTATATGTTTTTATATTATAAGATAATATGATGTAAGTAAATAGGTACTATCAGTGTATGTTGAGATCCACTATCGTGGACCGCCATTTTCATTTCATGGACCCCCAAATTTTTTTTTCGCTGACGTAGACCCCTTGCAGGTTGTCATAGACCCCTGGGGTTCGATATAGACCACTTTGGGAATCACTGCTCTATGACTGTGTACTAATCACCAGGGGGGCAGACAGTTAGCGAGACATTATGACCACATTGACCACCAGGGGGCAGACACTCCGACCAGTAGGTTGGCTTGCTTCTGGGGTCTGGCTGATCGGGACTGAGTGAGATGGGCCAGACATGCTTGGATCCCTCCTGTGGTCCCTCCCTGGCTTGCCAACCTTCCGCATCCCTCCCTGGGCCCAGATTGTGCATCAGTGGGGTCCCTTGGCCTGGCCTGACCCTCTCACAATCCAGGATTCCCTTGGGAGATGTCAAAGAATCAGTTTCCTGACAGCAGAACAACCAGTCACTATAAGATGCACTGACCACCAGGGGGCAGACCCTCAATGCAGGAGCTTTGGTGGTTAGTGCGCTCCCACAGGGGGAGTGCCACTCAGCCAGAAGCTGGGCACACAGCTGGCCAGTGCAGTGGCAGTGGATGGAGCCTCTCTGGCCTCCATGGCTGTGCTAAGGATGTGCCTCTGCCAGCTTAAATTGGCAGTCAGAAATCCCCCATGCAGAAACCGGTTTGGCTCAGTGGTAGAGCGTCAGTCTGCAGACTGAAAGGTCCCAGGTTCAATTCCGGTCAAGGGCATGTACCTGGGTTGCGGGCACATCCCCAGTAGGGGATGTGCAAGAGGCAGCTGGTCGATGTTTCTCTCTCATCGACATTTCTAGCTCTCTATATCTCTCCCTTCCTCTCTGCAAAAAATCAATAAAATATATTTAAAAAAAGAAATCCCTCACAGGCTCCTAGATTGTGAGAGAACACAGGCTGGGCTAAGGGACTCCCCTGACTGCACCAATTTCTTGCACTGGGGCTTCTAGTATCTCCATAACTGCCCTCGGGTTAGGATATATTGTCCCCTGCATAGAGATGGGGAAATTACCTTTTCTCCTTTCCCCATTCTGCTGACTTTTGATCACATATTATCTCTATTCACATTCTCTTCAATTCTGTATTTCCCTTCATCAACATTAGGTTCAAATGTAACAGGTAATAATAGTGAAAAAGAGAGAAATCTGTTCTAAAGCCAAGAGACTGAAATCTGTCTTGAATCTGCTCCTTACTCCTCATTTAGTGTGGTGGCTAAGAAAAATAATTTTCCTCCCACCATCTAAGTTCTTCTAGATGGGCTAATAATCAAATTCCCATAAATAGATTAAAGGAGAAAATGTCCAAAGTTTATGGTAAATGTACATGCCAGGAAGGTGTCATAAGATAGGAGAATTCCCAAAATACATTAGGCAGTGGAGGTTTATATGTCATTATGAACAAAAGAGAAAAGAGAAGGGGTCTGCAACTGAACACACGTAGCAGGTGAATTCCTGCTTGGCAACCCAAAAAAAAAAATGGGACACAGAGGTGATCTAGTGACAGGCCCCTGTTTGAAGCCATCCTATCTACCACACTTATTTCAAATTAGCTAAGGTGAGTGTGCTAAGATTTCCCTCTTAGAGTAGATTTTTCTACCTAAATCTCTTGGGCAGGAAACAAAGGATTAAATGCTTTTCTGAGTAGTTTCTTTCTTTCTTCCTTTCTAACAAACTTCCTTTCTTTCTTTCTTTCTTTCTTTCTTTCTTTCTTTCTTTCTTTCTTTCTTTCTTTTAATGTTTTTATGAATTTCAGAGAGAAAGGAGGAAGGAGGGAAGGAGGGAGAGAGAGAGAGAGACAGGGAGAGAGAGAGAGAGAGGGAGAGAGAGAGATAGCAACATCAATGATTAGAATCATTGATCAGTAGCCACCTGCACACACCACACTGAGAATAGAGTCCATATATGTGCCTTGAACTTAAATAGAACTGTGACATCCTGGTTCATAGGTCAATGCTCAACCACTGAATCATGCCAGCCAGGCTGAGTTTTTTGTTTCTTAATAATCAGCTTAAAAATCATGATCATGAAAGGAAGTTTTTGAGTGGCAAATTTTGATTTGCTTCATTAGCTATTCATTTGATATCATGAGCTTCGTGTTATTTCTCATATGAAGCCTCTCTGACAGTTATGAATACAATGTGAAGTATTATTTTTAAAAAATACTTTATAGGCTATAATAAAACATGTACGTATAAACATTTTCTGAAACATTCAGAATTAAATCAGTCATGTTGCTGCAAAGCATTGCATCTAAGGGTATCTTAACACTTTCTACCACTATAGTTTCAATTTACTTTTCTTCCCCACTAGACAATGAATTCCTAAAGAGGAAGACTTATTCTCGTTCATCTTTGTAGCCCAACCTACAGCATGGATGCAAGCAGGTTAGTTAGGCAGTATTTCAGGTTAGAGGAATAAGACAAATAGTAGCTAAAAATTTAATTAGATGTCTAAAATAAATGTGAATATAAGAGTTTACAATAATTTACAAGTTGTCGTGATGTAGAAATATGACCTAACTTGTTTACAAAGATGTTTAAGATGCTTAGAAAAAAAATGAGTAAGCAGGAAATCATGAACAATACACAATACCCAGAGGGGGTTATCAGAGCTGGTGCCAGGCCAGGCCTTTAGGTATGGTGTCACTGTCCCCATGCCAACACACAGGGCTTTTTGCAAAGCCCATGAAAGATTCGGAAGTGCCATCCATGTTTGTGGACAATGAAACCAAAGGGTATAAAGGAAGAGCTTCCTCCATATTGGTTGGCACAGGGTTTGGAGAGAACAGTCTCCCCTGAGTCACTGTGCTAGTACATGTGAAACATCTAAAAATAAATGGGTTCTTCCTGTATCTCCAAGTACGCCTGTGTATTTTTTGGTTGGCTGGTAAATTCTGTAACATAATGACCTTAGGAGTTTAATTAATGTCTGTGATGCTCTCTTCATCTAAAGTGGTGGTAAAATCTTTGTTCCATTTCATAAGATGTTATAGACAAAGGGAATTATACAAATGAAAAGCTTGGGATTTTTTACATTTTTTAAGGAAGGTCTTTTAATTTCCAATTCTATGCTCTTTCCACATCAGTGACATTTGAGTTATTGTTTTAATTTGAATTTCCTCGAGGGCCCTGGCCCATGGGTGATCCTGACAGTGGAAATTTGTTTTCCGCATGGTTTCTCTCTGGGTGAAGCTGCTGATCAGGGTGCCAGCCCCACACTGCTAGGCATCTGTCCTTCTGTAGGAAGTCCTGCGATCCACTTGGGGACAACATTTGCCAGATGTCTTTTCAGTGAAGTATAGCTCTTGCTATTAAAACCCTCTCTCCAGATGTTGTCCTTCCTACTCCCTCTCACACTGCTGTGGTGACTGCCACTGCCAATGTCTAGTGTAGCAGCTACTCCTGGCGGTTTTGGACTAATTACCCCAGACAATAGCTCCTCACCAAGTGGATGAGTTTACCTTTCTGCTCCTTCAGGTAGATTGAGGTCTCAGTTCTTACCTTCCTGGTCCTGCTGAGAGGAAGTGTTATCAGAGAAATGCATGGTTGGAATTTCTCTGTTGCTGTGGGAGAGGGGTTCTTGGGGTATGCTTGGAATAAGCATTTCTGGAAGCCCCCACAGTAGGGTGAGATATAGTTCAAAGCTTTATTTGTATGACCCTGAGTTTCCAAAATCTCATTTCTCTTAGTCCAGTCCTGGAAGAGTTTCCAAAATCCCATTTCCTTTAGTCCAGTCCTGGAAGGGTTTGTTGCACTAGAAGCAAACCCAGTGTCCAGGGTTTCCGTTCCATGGTGGAGCTGGGTCTGGCACACCATCAGGCTAGCTGTAGTCCATCAGTACGTTGTGTCCAGGTGGCTGCGGCCATGTGGGCAGATGCAGAAGTGTGAGAGCCCTGCAAGTCAAGAGAGAGAACTTTGTTCAGGAGCTTATGAATCTCAAATCTTCCTGTGCTTGCAGTGGCCCACTCTGGCCAACGACCTATTTCCAGATGTGACTGATGGGAAAATACCTTTCCTATTTCACTCAGACTTCACTGGGCATGTCTATAATGGTTGCCTTCCATTTGCTCCTTCCCTGTTAATTAACAACCAGGTTATTACACTGGTACCAGAACAGTGGGCACCCTCTGGTAAAGGACTGAGCTCTTGGCTTCTTTGAACAGTTTGCTAACACTGACCCAAGTACAGTCTAGTCAATGACCAAAGGAATATTCAAAAGGGTCTTGTTCTATTGGTCTTGTTGACCTTATTTATATTATTCTGTTGATTTCCATTCTATGATCTTCCTTGATGCACTTGGGGTCCTGAATCATGCCCAGTACTTCTTGTGAGGACCAGCTGTACCGGAAGATACTGGATGATTCAGCCTCAGATTCTTATATTTCTGATACTTACATGGCTCTTAGAACTTGTTTCCAAGAGAGAATCAAATGTCCCTCTATTGTGTTCTTTACAGAACTGGTGAGAAGTGGATGGCAGACCAGCAAGTTTGACCTCAAGTTTCCATGTCTTCCCCATTAACAAGTGTCAACACAAAAAAATCAAAACCCTTGCTTAGGATTCATTCCTTCTCAGTACATTGGGAACATCACCTTTGATAGCCCTCACGGCATTTGCATAACAACTGCTTCAGAACCTGTCCAGATGCTCAACATGGCCCTTAACAAGCCTGTTGAAACCTCACTTGTGTTTGCAGCAATGAAAACTCACCTGGAGATTCAAGCCAGGCTGACGATAAACATGATCAAGTTCTTTTATTGCAGTCTGTTCCCCTGTATACGTGCTTGAAAAAGTCCTTCCAGACTGTGTCAAATATTCTTTCACTTACTCAATGTAGGCAAGGCTGCTTGCTTTCCATTTCTTGTAACTTAAAGAGATTGCATCAGAAATGTTTTTTTTTTCTTTCTTTTAAATTATTGTTACAGATACAAAGCAAACTTAAAGAATGTTAAAGGAATCTTTGGCTGCTTAACAATAGGAGCTATGATCACACATACAGAGATTGCATGTATGGATGGAGAAGATTTTTTGAAGCTTGGAAAGGTTTTTTTTTTTTTCAAAGTAGAAACAGTCTTTTCTAATTTATCTTGGCCTTCTCCCCTGGCAGTGCTTTTAGAAGAATTAATGAGATATGGTCTGAAAATCACTTTGTGCTCCTCAGAGAGGTGCTATGCAAATTTAAGGTAACAGTATAAAGAGTCATTATGTGAAGAGTCAGGTAATTATTTGAAGGACTGAGAAAGTTAACTTTAACTCATCGTGATTGAAATATTTGTTGAACTGTTGAAATGACTGATAGCAAATTCTAAATGAGAATCATTACTGTTGTCAGTAACCTCAGAAAGCGTCATCAAACAATATTCTTTGTGCAGAGTTTTATAAACCCAATCATTCTCATTTTCCCACAGGAGAAAATATAAAAGTTTGCTTTAGGCACTATTAAAGTATTTCCATGGAGAGCTTTTATTTTACTTTATAATTCCCAGAGGTATTTTACTACAATGCACAGTCCTCAGTGCATTTAACTAGCTTTTCAGTGCCATAAACCTGAGGTTATGTTGTGTTAATTTTCCTCTTTGTCCACCTGATCTGCCAAACTCCACCTTTTTCCTCTTTAAAACTAACAGCAAGATGACTGATGATAGCCAACCACAAATTCCCTATTTGATGCATGACCTTTTCTGGAATCAAGTAAGAAATTCAGGGGACACAAAGAAATCATGGTAAATTAATAAATGAAAATTGTTCGACACCCACTGACCAGTTAAGCAAATTATCATCATGTCCATTTGCTCATAGAGATCATTCAAAATCGATAATCTTTCAATTATAGAGAACATTAGTTACCTCATAAGAACCAAAATAAGAAGTCCAGTGCAATGAGCTGGGAAGGTCTTTATGAATGGCATAGCCACCTGATGAGTGACAATTCCACTTTTAATTATAATGATGGACGATTTATAACTTGCCCTCTGTTCCCTCAAACTATACCACATTGGCAGGGTTTCCAGCTGAGTGAGTTGTATGCTGGGAGAAACCTCTGTCTTAGAAAATTTTATCACATCTCTGGGACAAAGCTGTAGACAAAGGCACTGTAACAGGAGACACTAGTTTTGTTTTGAGAAGCCAAGTGTCTTATAGCAGAATTTTCCAACTAGAGATTCAAGCTTGTAGTTTTGGTCACATGCCATTTTTCAGCAAAATCTTTGGGTCTGGACAGTAGCCAGAAAGAACTAAGTGGGGAGTATTCCTTATCTTTTCAGCTTATCTATAACAATAAAAGGGTAATATGCTAATTAGACTGGATGGCCTAAGGACTTTCTGGATGACATTCCAGACAACCTTCCTGACTAAGCCAGGGCTGTGAGGGTGGAGGCTGCAGTCTGGCCGAGTAGTATTTCATTCATCGAGCCTCTAGTATTGTATAATATTGTATCTATTGAATCATCCTTTACACAGTCTCACACTACCTGGTCTCTCTCCATCCTTCCCTTATATAGAACTGCTTCCTCAGGGAATCCTAAATCCCGGAGACCAGGTGAAGTGGTTCAGTCAAACACATTATCACTGGGACAGATGTGGAATCTTGGTGCAGTAGGGTAGCCAGAAGACAATGCAGGAGAAGAAATAACAATATTATTAGCTTTGAGTTTTGTGACATGTAGTAAGGACTAGACGGGATCTTTGGGGTTCTCTGTTGGGGAGCATAAGAGACTTGGTTGGAAAGTTTGTGAGGAAGATATTCTGATAACAAGGAAGTGTGTGGAAGGCCGCCTGCCCTGTTTACCGGGATTCTGACTTAGGGGAGACTTAGGGAGCATTGAATAATTATGGTGGTTCCCATAATTATTCCTCGACCTTTACAAACAAGTCTGTGCATGTGCAGACCCCTAGGTGTTTACTGGAATCCTCATGCTTAATCCCTGGATGCCTTTGCCTAGAGAACAATGTAAACACATGTGTCCTCCCAAGATTACTCACCCTACTGATGGTATCTAAAGATAAAAATTGCAATAAAAGCCTAACGAGGCAGGCAATTGAGGCTGCTCTGGCCACTAGAGCCAGGAGCCCCTTAGTCCTCTCACAGCCAAACGGTGTCTGAGTAATCTGTTCATCCATAATTTAGGGGTTGATGGTCAGCCCTGGCAATTCTCTATAGGAAATTTAGGGCACATGCCTATATCTTGTGCTGGAAACTATTCTCACCACAGTAAGAAATCATAGGAAGTCAAATTTACCTTATCTTCTAGAAGAGTTTGAGTACGTTGGGCATATATTTTTAAACCATCCTTTAACAAAAAGCAAAAAGACTGGAAAAGAGATGTGTGTAGAGATCTGCTAACAGTGTCACAGCCTCTATTCCTCCACCCATCCCACCATATTATATTTAGCATACTCTACTCCATTAGATGAATTTTAATTCTTGAAATAGAAAACATGTCTCCAACTCAGAGAAGTTATGCAGCATAGTGGGGAAAACATGTAAAATACCTAAAATGCATTTCTGTTTTAAAATATAATACATTCTAATAAGCTATAATTCAATAAATGCATTTAAATTCAATTGGAAAAGCATTTTTAAGTCAGAAGGTTAACATAATATTTAATGAAGCAATACTAGACACATTAAAAGTCAAGAAAAATAGAAAATATCCAATGTCAACACAGTTATTTAACATCGTATAGGAACTATTGGAACTACAAGGCTTTGCAACTAGAAAAATAAAAGAAAAAAGTCTATAAGAAAAGAGAGGAAAAACCTCATTTGTGTCAGATTACATAGTTGCAATAATTTTCCTATACAATAGAATCATCCTTCAAGATTTCTGAGTCTTGCTGAAACAGTTTGGCTCAGTGGATAGAGCATCGGCCTGCGGACTGAAAGGTCCCAGGTTCGATTCCCGACAAGGGCATGTACCTTGGTTGCAGGCACATCCCCAGTAGGGGGTGTGCAAGAGGCAGCCGATTGATGATTCTCTCTCATCCATGTTTCTAACTCTCTGTCTCTTCCTCTCTGTAAAAAATCAATAAAATATATTAGAGAAACAAAACAAAACAACAACAACAAAAAAACACACACAAGATTTCTGAGTCTTGTACTGTCTATTCTGGAGAGCTTAATAGTATCCACAGTAAAAGGGTCAAGTAGTGTGAGTGACTGGGCACACAGGATCTTGGGACATTGAGGAGTTCACTCTAACTCAAACAGTTAAGCTAATGGACTGAAAAGTCTTTGTTGGAGATCATGAAGATGGCTTTCTAGGTGCAAGGTCACTATGCCAGTGTCTGCCCAGCTCCCTGGTGCTCACCACTAAATGAATTTTCTCTAATCCGAGTTAGGCACCATGCACTCTATCTCACTCACCTCTCTTGCCACACTCACTTTCTTTTTATTTCCCAAACTGACTCTTCCCTTTCCTGCCTGCAGCCTTTACACAGTCTCCCACTACCTGGTAACCTATCGGTCTCTCCCCATCCTCCCCTTACTTAGAATTTCTCATCATTAAACACATAACCCTGATGCCACTTCTTCAGGGAATCCTAAATCCCTGAGACCAGGTGAAGTGCTCTGGTTAAAATATTCATAGTATTATACAGCTCTTCTTAAGAATCATTATCTGACTTGGGATTCAATTATCGTATAATTAATCGTTCAGTATTTAACTCCCTTCCTCCCTCCTCTCTTCATCTTTATGAGTTTAAGATTTACAATGGCCACTATTGAAAACCTAGACCTTGGCCATCACCTGTGTTATCAGAGGTATTTGGTGAATGAATGATTTTCATCACTGGAGACTTCTTATTTTTGGAAAGCTATTCTTTCCCCTGGAGAAAACAAACAAAACATTGCTGTCCATATTAATTTCCTTATCTTCGATCTAAGAATATTTGTTTGAATCATTCAAAGAAATTGACTTCTTTCACAAACCAAACTTATAATTTTTGAAGAAAGTTCTCATGCCCTCGTATTTTCCCTTCATATTAAATGGCATTCACTCATTAATGAGAAAGGATTTGTTGAACATCTGCTCAGACTGGGCATAAAGTTCAGAGCTCTTCCTCACTCTTCATGTGACACTAGGGTTTCCAGGCCTTTCAACTCAGTGCCAATGAGAATAAATCTTCAGAACACTGTGTCTCTATTCCTTTTTCTCTAGGCCATTTTTCTTTTCTCAGTTGTTTTTTTTTTTTTTTTTTTTTTTTTTTTTTTTTCTTTTATTTAGTGTACACATTAGTCCTCACTGAGCTTCTTGATCTTTTCATCTCAATATTCCCAAAATTTGATGCTGTTTTCCCCATGGGTATCTGATGTTTATTAGTGGGCAGATGGTGGTAATAATAAAGAGGCTCATAGGGCTCAGTTTCAAGAATTATGTAAATTATGGATGTGGGAAGAAGTATAAAACAAACATATTAATACTTAAAAATACTTTCCTGAAAGTTTTATGCCCAAAGGAAAGTGAAAAACCATTGAAGGCTGTAATATGAAATTCAGAAAGAACGTCCTTTTTCAAAATGAGTATTCTGCAGGAGCTATCTTTTCTACATAAAGAGAAGGAAAAAAAAACTTGAGTGGATAAATTATTATACATATAACATGGACAAACTAAATAAATAGCTTGAAAACCCAGTAAGAAATGTGCAGGATCCATATGAAGAACCTTTCGGTGGCTATAAATTTAAGGAAAAAATAATGAACAAAACTTATGATAACAAAGTGAAAAGTGAAAATGACAGGCTGGAAAAAGGCATAAGCTGATTTAAAGTTAAGAGCATATTTTATACGAAACAGAGGCTAAAATAGTATTGGTGCCTCTATAATTATAGTAAACTGCCTTTAGTCAGATGTAAAACTTAATATCTCTAAACCTTTGTGGCAGTTGCTCTCCCTAAAATGATATGTACTTTTGGATCAGTTCATAGAACACCAAGGGAATCTTTGTGACTCCATACCCCAAGGTCACATCAAAACATTGGCTTAAAGTAAGGGCTTTACTAGAAAAGGGTAAGTTGGAGGACATTCTTGACCAGACATCTGCTTGGACAGTAGGGCTGGGATCTGAACCTTTCCCCAGGCAGGGCCTTCATTTTATTTTTTTAAATCTTGGGACATCTTGTGGGACTCTGGAAGAGGAAAAAACATGAAATGCTTGTCTTAGAGGATGTTAAAAAGCTAACACCCAGTTCAGCGTGCTGCATTACCTTCCAGTTCTGATTTGGAGCACAGAGCACAGAGCATTCTAACTGAGAAGGTTTCCTCCTCAAGGGCAGATTTATGAGGATATTTATTTTATATCAGCAGTGAGAGGTCATGATATCCAATATGGAAAAAAAATATATATGCTGATTAATATGAATAGTGTCTCAGAGACATTATATATATATATATATATATATATATATATATATTCTATATATACATAGATAGTGTGTATATATATATATACTATATGTATATAATCAGCATATATTTATATCTTTCTATATCTATCTATCTATCTATCTATCTATCTATCATCTATCTATCTAGAGTTCTTGTTAATGGTCTGAACACACTAGGATGTAAACTGCTTTTATTTTTCTCCCTTTTCTTTTTAAGTTCACTTTAAGAAGATTGTCCTTCCACTGGTCCAGAATGAAATTTTGAGTATTTTCCATATCTTTCTTCATGTATTTTAGTTAGAAGGCCTTCCTCAGTTCAATAAATAAATTACAATGTCAGTCACAAAGTGTTTCACCTTCATCCTTCTATCCCCATCCTTATATAGAATGGAAATTAGAAAATGCCATTGGTTGTATTACATTTCTCACCTAGGTGATTAACCATTTACTTTTATGATGAGAATGTTCTTAATTTCTGATTGATTGATCTAAAAGAGGAGTACAGAGAAACTTAAATACTGGTTTTACAGCTATTTCACATTAGGACAGGGTTAACAGGTTTGTGGTTTAGGGAAGGTATATGAAGGTGGTATTGTTGGATGAAAACAATGTACATAATGATTTAAACAGAGACTTGGTTTAAAAATATTCTTAGTTACAGCTAGTAAAGTTTTTTATTGGGGGTGGGGTGGGGTGTTTTGGGTAGAACATAGTAAGGCCACAGTGAGGTACAGCTCTGTTCATAATGAGGACACAGAAGGAGGAGTCTTTGTGAGCCCCAGCTTCAGAGGCAGAAGCAGTAAAGTGGAGAGAAGGTCAATTCCCAAACCCGCACACAGCTGGAGTGTTCCTCAAGGTGCACCCTCAATGTCTCCTCTATCTATGTCGACTTCATTTCCACTAGTTTTGTTGTATTGTGTCTTTGCTTTGAATTTGTTGCAAAATCTCTAGATTTTCACCTCGTGGACAAAAGAGTTCTTCTGGGGAAAGGACTCAAGAGCAGGTGCAGAACAACAGCAGTGTCAGCATCATGGAGAAAAAGTGAGACAGAACCCAAGGACAACCCCTAACCCCAGGCAGTCCTGGACCCAGCTACAGAGAAGGTGTCCACCTGGTGTTCTCTCCAGAAGGACCTCAAGCATTAATGTGTATTGGTTGAACTTGCTTTAATAGCAGAACCTTTTTTGTTCTTAGTCAGAATTCTTCTCCCCACCTCAGTGTGTGATGGGATGGATGAAGGATTTGGAGCGGTTTGGGGGGTGGGAGAGTTGACTAAACAGTCAAGCCCTTTTTTTTTTTTTTTTAGCTTAGAGAGAGACATGTTCAAGTTGAAGGCAGAACTGAATCACACAGAACAGTCAAAGGAAGTTTTATTTTAATAGGCCTTGGGAATGAAGAGAAGGAGCGAAGGAATGAGGCAGATATCATGGGAAAGAAACTTGGAGGAGGGAGAGTCTTTGGGTCCTCACTATAGACTTTGGCAGAACATCATAATACATCTTCATTTGTAAATATAAACAACTAAGAGTAACCCACTACCTATTTGAGGAAAATCAACACTTGGAGGAAATGGCTCCCACTGAGACACAATAAATGCCAGAAGAGAATTTTTAAGGTCTCATTAGCAATTTCAATGAGTTTTGAGAATTAATAAAATGGATGCTATAATGAAAATATAAAACTGCAAAGAGATAGTTCTTGAATATTAAAAAACCCATTAAATTCTCAAAGTAGAGTTTTGGGAAATGAACACATCTCTAGAGAAAAGCAGAATATAGAAAAAAATATTTAGAGTTGAATACATGGCATTTAAAATTAGATAAAGAAATAGCGGTTTCCTCAAGACTGCATTGAAAATATAAAAGATAAATAAATTATAAATGACATGAATATACATGAGATCTAATAATCTTAAAATAAAATGTACAGATGAAAAAAGTGGTAGCAGACTTTAAAAAAAACACACACACATAACTAAATGAGAAGTAATAAAATAAAACTACTGTTTTAAAGAATGGGGTTTTATATTCCAAAGATTGTTTCTCCTTTCAAAGATAGATATTTATATATATTCATTAGTTGACTTATTCATGTGAAAATTGATTTAACCAACATTTACTGAGAAATAATGCTTAGGGCAGTAAGTGTATACAATTTTTAAAAGTACAGTTTTTGCCTCTAAGTACATGTTGTTTTGAGGCTATCACACAACTATATATGTGAAAGTGTGCAACTCAGAAGTGAGCAACTAGCTCAGTTAGTTATGTTAATTTCCTAACCACACCCCATATTATTCCTGGTGGAGAGAGGTCCTCTCTCCATGTGTTGCTCATGGGAGTGGGCTTCTTGTGATATCCTGAGAAATGGAAATTTCTGAGTTTCACAAGGGAGGATGAGATACTGTAGAAAGATTTATTTCTCTTGAATCAAAGCCCAGGTTTCCAAAGAAGATCTGTAGCTAGGGCTTTAGTAGGGCTAGAATAAAAGCCAGCGTCCAGAATTTTTGCTCCACATTGGAGCAGTGTCCAATCCAGTATCAGGCTAAGTTAGTTTGTGTGCCAGTTGCAGTCCATTAGTCCATTGTGTTGGGGGTCCACATGGTCATGGGCCACATGCGTGAATGCCAAGTCAGGAGAGCCATGAACCACCCTAGTTGGTTTGGCTCAGTGGATAGAGCATCGGCCTGGGGACTGAAGGGTTCCAGGTTCGATTCCTACCAAGGGCACATGCATGAGATTGCAGGCTCCATCCCCAGTAGGGGGCATGCAGGAGGCAGCCAATCAATATATTTTATCATTGATGTTTCTACCTCTTTTTCCCTCTCCTTCCCTCTCTAAAATCAATAAAATTATCTTTACAAAAGAGAGAGAGAGAGAGAGAGAGAGAGAGAGAGAGAGAGAGAGAGAGAGAGAGAGAGAGCGCCATCAGCCAAAAAACAAGAGCAAGTCAAGAGAGCAAACTCCTTTGTTTGGAAGGTTATGTATCCCCAAATTTTCCCAAGCTTGCAATGGCCCGTCCCATTCTGGCCAATGATCTCTGTTCCCAGGTTTGCCTGATAGGCACCTTCCCTAGTTGCCCTAACTTCATTGCCCATGAGTCGCTCTCCTCTTGGTTGGACCCCATCCCTAAGGATCTTCAGGGAATGAGTCTGTGGTTCCCTGGGGAGTTTGAAACTGCAGTTTCCTGGTGAAACTTTCCAAATAACCATGCTTATAATATCTGGCCTTCCTTTTTTTCTAATTTCCCATTATTAATAACTAGCTAATTACATTATCAGTATGACCTCTTCTTTATATTAAAGATGCAAAAAGCATATTTTGTTCTTTATGATTTTGAGAACTAGTTTTATGTGATTAAAGCTTATCTACAAAGTATTGGTAACCTCATATCTTATTTTGCAATAAGCAATGTTATTCCGTTTTCAACATATGAACATATTGCTATTTTAAATATATTTACACTGAAGAAAGAGGTTTCTCACTTATTTTTATTAATTAAAAATAAATACCTGTCACCAGTGATTATGATATTTTAGAATATATTTAAACATATGTATTTATTTAATTTTATTTTGAATTGCATAAGTAGCAGCTCAGGTATAATATATGTATTTGTTACTGTTACTTCTTAAACTAATTTATATGCATCTATATATGTTCTCAGAACTGAAAAATTTCAAGAATTGGGGTCATAATATTTTTTTACTTATTTTCCTTGAAAAAGTTCTCAGTGCTTAGTAATTAGTGTAGGCAGATCTCAACTATTAATGGTGACTTCCTGACTTTGTAATATGTCTGACTGTCAAACATATGCTAATCAACATTATGCAGTGGACAATTCATTTAGAGAAAAACATTTTCACTTGTCATTATCAATGTCCTTCAAGAGTAAATTCTTCTCTGAAAATTTTCAATTAATGTCTTCTAAGTGTTTGGTTAGCATTTTACAAATTTGTACAAGATATCAAAAGTGCAAGTGAAACAAATAAATTAGTAATTTTCACAAGGGCAATATCTCTACCTGTTACATGTTTGTATTACAGAATTGATAGTTTACAAATATAAACTTTTAAATACACATTTAAAAATCATTATGCCCATATATGAACAACAGTTTAAAATATTTAGATGGCCTGGAAATTGATAAATATATATTTTAACCACCAAACATATATTTAATTGCCAAAGTGTTATGACTTCTTTTTATGAGTTTTTTAAGTCCAAGGATATACATTTCCCTTTATAACAATATATATTCTCTTCTTAAAGAGGTGACTGTCCACAACTGGAAAGGAATTATATGCAATATAATATAAATGTGAAGTACTGCATATTTTAAACAGTGGAACTGAAGGAAATGTTGGAATTTTCCAGGATATGCTGACAGCTGTCAAATGTGGAACTAACATGTATCAGTGATGTCATTCCAAGAAAAGGATATAATTAATGCTGAAGGTGGGAGGAGGGTGACAATGGTACAGAAATAGAACTTCTTAGCTGATCTTTAGCACTAAGTATATAATGTAGCAAAATGCATTTTATTAACTTTATTTACTTGGATGAATAGATTATCTATGATTTTAATAACTTATATATATTATTGAGGAAAGAAATTGAAATGAATATTTGAATTTATAAGTGGGGAAAACATGACCATATCCTTAATCTGTTAAAATAAAAGTTCAACAGAACTACCTATCAAAGAAAGCAATATTAATATTGAAGTTAAGTGCATAAACTCCAAGGTAAAATAATGGGCTCAAATCCTAGTTCTTGCACACAGAATATGAATCTTTGTAATATTACTTGACTCTCTTAACCTCTATTTTCTCATGGGTATGATAGAAATACTGGCAGGATATACTTTAAATGTTTATAAGAATTTAAAAATAATAATTTTAAGGTTTCAATCTGTGCTTGGAACACAGGTCTATATACATTTTGTCATAATTTTAAAAAAGCCTATGTAAATAATGTACAGACATCAATTAGAACCAAACTCTTCTAGGATTAGTGTGATGAAATATAAAGTCTACAGTGAAACCATAATGTACAAACTTATACCAGTGATTTCATCAAGTCTAGATGCTTGGGAGGGTTGTGAAAAGCAGTGCTAAGAAGTATTATCTTTGCAAGCAAATCAATCTGGGGTTAAAATTAGCCACCCATTCTTTAATATTGTGAAACCAAGAAAAAATACAAATACATTTTAATCTTCTAATTTTTTCATCTATACAGTAAATGTGATATTCTTATAAGGCTATTATCTAAGAAGATACTTTATGTAACATTGTTCAATATTTAGTACTGTATTATGCCCTAAAAAATAATTGTTCTTGAGAAATGAATGTTTAGATTGCTTTGAACCCAACTCCCACATTCAGTATTTTTAAAACCTGGACAGAATATATTTTTAAAAATCTATTTGAATGTGTTAGAAAACTGATTGTGTTAAAGAAAAATTATTCTGACACTTCTTGTTTAAAAAGGTAATGAAGACTTTGTTCAAGACTATTGCAGGGGTTAAAAATCATTGCAACATAGATGAGAGATTGTAGTCAACTTCAAATACAACAAAGACAAGTCGGAATTATAATCAGAGTATTATAAACAGAATAGACTGAGAGGGTCAGTGGAAGAAAAATTACTAAGAGGAAATATCAAGGATTGGAGGATTCTTGCTAAACTGGCCTAATAGGATTTTTGCGAAAAGTAGGCCAATGACATCAAAGGTGGAAATGAGGAACTTGTTCGGATGTCAACAATTATTAGATATCAAGGGTTGGGGATTGACTTGGAAAGACTCTTTGCTAAAACTGACTAAGGTAGATTGAGGAAGAAAGAAGCCAAGTTGAAAAGAGGGCTCAAAGAAGCTTACCTATTGGTAAGCAATAAAAATCTGCTGAGCAAGAATAAGAAAGAGGACAAAAACCAAGAGAAGTAGGCCTGCCATTGAGTGCCATGTTTTTGTTTAAGAGGTTGACAATAAAATAAAAGTTAAGGTGACAGGGTGAAAAGTTAAACAGAGCTTCCAGCAAATTGTGTATGGTTTGACAAAAACTGAAGTTTAAGGTCCTCCAATTTCAAATTCAGGGATGAAGGGAAATTACAAACATACAAATATTTTTGGAACCTCTTAGAATGATCTATGTTAAGAATAAGTGTGAACTGAAGTAAACTATCCTTTACTGAGAGTGGTGTCTAGTCTTTAAATATGTTATTTTCTACTTGGGTTTTGTAACATTCACCTACTTTTGAAACAAAAATAAGTCCTCTTCTGAAAGGTTAATCAAATATTTCCAGTTTAAGATCTGACATACTAAGAGATGACAGGGCAAACTGCCATACTTAAATATGAAGCCACAACAGAAGACAAAAAATTGCAGCCAAGATCTGCTTTTAAGATCTGGAGATGTTGCAGGAGACATAAGCTTATAGGAATACTTAAATGGCAACTTTGGTGCATTGGTGGAGCGGAAACATGACAATGGAAGCATAAAAGTGTACTTTAGGGGTAGGAGTACCTCATAGTTTTATAGATTTTACCTCCAGGAGCCTCACAAGGTTGTCTTTGTCAAGAGCCAAGAAAAATCTCCTAGTGGCTCCAGCAAGAGGATGGGAAATGTAATTATTTTGAAATACACCTAAAGTGCTCCATAATGAAGGCCTAATCCAGAAAAAAAAAGTTACCTGGTCTTACTTTAATTACATGGAAGAGTATTTATTAAGTTCTAGCTTTCCTTAGACTTCCGTAGCATGGTGGTGGAGCTAAGAAACACTTGTCAAGGCCCAGGGACATAAGCAGATAAAAGGCAGATCCTATCTAATAAAGAGGGAATATGCTAATTGACCACCACACCTCAAATTTGGTGGTGCCCACAGCCACAACATGGTGGTGCTTAGTCCCCTCAGCCCACTAGCAGCCCAGGACCTGCCCAAGGCTCAGGCAAGCCTTGGATGGTGGCTGCCCAAGGCTCAGGTTACCAGGGCTGGCTGAGGCTGCCGGCAGAGGCAGCAGCAGAGGTGTAATGGGGCATCGCCTTCTCCTGATCACTGGATCGCCTCCCATCCCTGAGGGCTCCAGGACTGTTAGAGGAGGCAGGCCAAGCTGAGGGACCCCCACTTCAGTGCATGAGTTTTCATACACTGGGCTTCTAGTATAAAAATAAGATGAGAAAATGCATTCCTTCTCCTATACTTTATCACTACATTGACATGATCACAGTATATTATCAGGTGATTAGAGTTTAGCGAATTGCAAAGTACAAGTACTATTAAAGGAATAAGGAAACACAAAGACAGAATGGGAGACAAAAATAAGGACATTGGGCATTGTAAACTCATGATCACTTACAGCTAGAGCAAATATGAATGAAACCCAGCTGTTCCTATACACATAAAGTTTCACAATAAAGAACTTTTACCAAATTTCTACTACCTGACATATATATCATATTCAGATTTTAACAGAATTTTAAAAGACATTTTGAAAAATAAGAAAAAATAGTCTGAAGAGACAGACAAACATTGGTACCAAACTCAGCTATGACACAGATCTTGAATTCATCAGACTGGGAATTCAAAATAACTATAATTAATATGTTAAAAACTCTATGTTAAGGTTAATGGACTAACCTTAATAAATATCGTGAGGTTACACATGTTAAGGAAAAAGCAGAGTAATTGCAAGAAGAGATGGAAAATGTAAGCAGAGAGGTATAAACTCTAAGAAAAAATCACAATAATGCTAGAAATAAAAATACAGCAACAGAAATGAAGGATTCCTGATGACTGTTATGATTTCATCAGAAGATTGGGCACGGCCAAGGAGAGATCCTATGCACTTGGAAACAAGTAAAAAAAATACCCCACCATGAACTGCAAGGAAAAAGGAGTATAATTTAGTCATAAATGTATATTGCAAAGTCTGAAACAACTACTAAAAACAATGTTTAAAGTGTATTTAAATAACTAAGAAAGAAGAGAGACTAATTGCATAAAATGCTTATTTAAAACCAGCAGATGCAGAAAGAGGAAAGAAAACAACCTAAAGATATTAAGAACAATAAATAGAAAACAGTTACAAACATAATAGATAATAATCCAAAGATATCAATAACTATGTTGTATATCAATGAGCTAAAAATACCAATAAAAATAGAGGTAGTCTGGTGGGGTGGAGGAAATACAACTATATGTTATCTATAAGTTACTACTGTATATATAAAAATTGGATAAGATAAAAGATATATTATGTTAACACTATTTTAAAGGAAGCTGGAGTAGTTATATATTAACTTTAGACAAAACAGACTTCAGTCAAGGAAAATTATCAGGGATAAAGAGGGGCATTAGATAATGTTAATGCAGTCAATTGCCTAAGAAGACATACAAGTCTTTAACCTGTATGTACCTAACAACATAATGACAAAATATGTGAGGCAAAATGATAGAATTACAAGTAGAAATAGACAAACCATATTATAGGTAGAGACTTCAACACTTCCCTATCAATAAATACTAGATAAAGCAGGCAGAAAATCAGTAAGGATATAGTTTACCTGAGCAGCACTATAAATCAGCTTGATATAATTAACATTTATAACTTCCATCCAAAAGATCAGAATATGCATTTCATAGATAGGATTTTGAACCTTTAAAATGAATAGATGTATTTAACATGCTCTCTGAATTCAAAGCCATTATATAAAAAGTAATTATATTTATAATACTAGTAACAAACAATCAGGAAATAAATAAAAAGCATAGCATTTAAAATAGCCTCTTGATCATCAAAAATTTACTCTATTTAGGTAGAAATCTAATAATAAAAACTGTCTCTTCTCTCAAAGAATGGCATTTGGGGCATTCAAAATTTCTCCAAATGGTTAGAACTTTACCATCTTGGCACCTTCAATCACCTAGGTCTTAATTGAGACATCTTTCTTGAATATTTAAAAACTTTGAATTTCCATTTCATATTTGAGCCTGTGTTTCTGGTATCACTGTATTCAACTGAGCATGGGCATAGGGTTTTGTGAATAGGCATTTTTGAGCCCGTGAGCAGTGACTATCACCAACACTTCTTGTTGTGACTACTTGAGTCCTTGTTTCTCAAGTCAGGCTGTGATTTAGAATCATTGGGGAAGCTGCTCAGAAATAACCCACCCCCTGGCTTTTGGTGGAATATTTTAGAAGCTTTTCAAGACATTCTAATGTACCTCCTGGGCTAAGAATCACTTGCTTAGGCCTATAAAACAGTAGTTATCAGTTGTCTCTGCACATTAGTATTATCTGGAGAACTTTTAAGAAAAACACTGATGACTAGATCCTATCCCAAATTAATTAAATCATAACCCCTGGAGTGATGTTTGTGATAGCACTGATTTCAAATGCTCTCCAGGCGATTCCTGTGTGCTGGCAAGAAAGAGACCTCCTCACATAAAATCTGTCTTAGGGATGTATTTCCATTCATCACATTTCTATCGGTCCTCAGATTGAAAGTTCATCCTCTCTCCATGTTCCTCAGCTATTCTTAGAAACTAGCAAAGACCCACACCACCAGAGTCCATTACTTAAGACACTGGCTATCCACAAATTTTGAACATTCTACGTATGGGTCAACATTTCTTTCTGCTATTTTTCCCCCCCCTGGAGTGCTAGGATAGATTTTTCCATTTAACTCTATTATTTCTATAATACTTTCCAGAAGAATCAGTTTCTAGCACCATAGCCTTCTAATATAGTTCTCGACATTTTGTTTTATATTTTCAGTTAGCTAGGAAAGAGATGTCAAAAAGTTTTGTGTGTAATAAAAGCATCCATGGCTGAATCCAATCTTGTGCTTCTTTCTATATTCTGCCATCGGGAACATTTAACTCAGGACTGGTTGTAATCTGTCATTGTCCTCCCATGTCTCAGTTTTCCTATACCATGCCTTAAGAATTAATTCCAGAAATTTTTATGGTGCAATAAATATCTATATCTTCACATTACTACCGGTATGACTGTATTACTTTGAAACTCAAATAATAATACTTCGGTTTTTGTTGTTGTCTTTCTTTTCTCCTGGTCTTCCTGATCTTATTTAAACGCTTACCAGGTTTTCTGCAACTACTTTGTACAGACAAACTTGTATGGAGTAGCTCCTGAATTGCTTATACTCTTAAGTTCTCTTTTTGTATCCGAGGCTTCCCATGAATCCTTTCTTAGATACGGGCAGACTCTGGGGAATTATTTCTCACTTGGCTTCTCTTCTATTGGATTTTTTTCTGGTCCCCTGTCAATTTCACTGTTTTAATAGCAGCTGAACACCCCTTCCACTTAGAGATATTTTAAGAGAAGCTGGAATGAGTGTATCTTTCTTTTCTTTTTCTATGTCTATATTGGCCTTTAAGGTATAAATTTCATCCTCATAATTATCTAGCTTTTGCATAATTAGTGAACCTTTTTTCTAAGGAAACTTTCAACTTGACCTTGAGTTTAATAATTCTGTCTTTTTAATTTAGTTTTCATACTTCTATCACTTTGGTCTGAAAGCATAGCTGTACTATATTTAAACACTTTTTAAAAATATGCTTTATTTTTTTTAGACAAGTTTTAAGTTCACAGCAAAATTGAACAGAAGGTACAAAGATTTCCCATATAACCCCGCCCCCACACATGCATAGCCTCCCTCATTAACAACATCTCCCACCAGAGTAGGTACATTTGTTAAAATTGATGGACCTACATTGGCACATCATTGTCACCAAGAGTCCATATTTCATGTTAGGATTTACGCTTGGTGTTTTATAATCTACTAAAGGTCTGGTGCACAAAAATCGTGCACTGGGGCAGTCCCTCAGCCCGACATGCACCCTCTCACAGTCTGGGACCCCTTGGGAGATGTCCACCTGTCAGCTTAGGGGGATCAGGCCAAAGCCAGCAGTCAGATATCCCTCTCCTAGTCTGGGACCACTCACTCCCACCACCACCCTTGCACTTGCCAGCGGTGAGCCTGGCTTCTGGCTGAGTGGCACTCCTCCTGTGGGAGTGCACTGACCACTAGAGGGCAGCTCCTGCATTGAATATCTGTTCCCTGGTGGTCAGTGTGTGTCATAGTGACTGGTGGATTTGCATATTAGAGTTTTATTATATAGGATGGGGTTGGACAAATTTATAATGACATATATTCACATCATTATTATATTATACAAAGTAGTTTCATTGGCAAGTATGGATAAAGTGTCTATTGGGTGGACATATGTGTTCAGTTCCTTTGGGTAAACACTAAGGAGTGTATTGGCTGGATTTTATAGTAAGGATATGCAAGTCAGTTTTGTAAGAAATTGCCAAATTGTCTTCCAAAGTGTCTGTACCACCATTTTGCATTCCCACCAGCAGTGAGTGAGTGTCCCTGTTGCTCCACATCCTCATCAGCATTTGGTGCTGTCAGTATTCTGGATTTTGGCAATTCTAATTCTTAATGGTATTTCATTACTGTTTTTTGTTTTTTCCCCACATCTTTAAATACTTCTACTTTTTTTTTTTAATTTCATGTGCAACCTTGATTTCTCAGGCAGTATTGCAACAACAGGCTTTTGAATTGCCTTTTTGATCTTTGTATCTGCAATAATTTATATTAGTTGGTTTTTTACTCCAAAAAATAGATGATGGCATATTCTATTTATAATATGGTTTCCCTTTATTTTTGGTTGATTTATAAAATATACGCTTGTAATGAGTGACTCAACTCAAATTAGTAGTCAGAGCTTATCTAATATACTAGTCATCTGGAGCCAACTTAGTAACATTTAGCAAACATCTCTAAAAGCTTATAAAAAGTCACCTGAGTTGAAGAATTTAGCCCTTTTTCAGATTCTTCTTTTTGCACTGAACATAGTTTAAAATATATTTTAAAATCAAGGTTGGAGCAGACTATATATATATTCAAAATTTGTCTTTCAAATGTATCTTAGTTGCTAAACTGAAGATAATCTTGAATATCAGATTGAAAACTCAGAAAAAAACAGAAAATTTCTGTTTTGACTCCTAATTTCTAAGAAATCTATATAAGACAAGACTATTAAATCTTTACCTCATACCTGCTTAGCAAAAGTTGGGCAAAAATATAGGTTTAGAAAAGTTACCAAAGCCTACTCTTTAAAGAAGGTACCATCTAAAGTTTGAGCTGTTGCTGATTCTGCCTGGTCTGCCTTTGTAAGTCTAGTGAGGCTTGTTATAGCCAAATTTATCTTATTGATATCCTGAGACCTCTCATAATTTTCTAAGGCCCAGCATAACTAGCTCATTTACACCAGTCTGTATCCAGTAAACAAAGCTAAAGTTTTATCATCGAAATAATTCCAAATCACCAACGGCTTAAAGTGATATTTCTAGGACACAGAAGTTAGTACTAACCTGCAATAGCCAGTAAACCAAGTCTGAGTTTTTCAATAAAAAAAGAAAAGAAAATTATAGGTGACCTAGCACTTAAAATCTTCTTAGATAGCAGTTAGTAGGCAACTTTGAAAACCATCCGTATAGACCAGGAAGAATCAGAGAATCTGAATAGAGAGATTATAGCTAGTGAAATTGAAGTGGTGATAAAAAAAAAAAAGAAAGAAAAAAGAAAAAAACCTCCAACAAACAAAAGTCCTGGACCAAATGGCTTCACAGGTGAATTTCACCAAACATTCAAAGAACTAACACCTATTCTTCCCAAACTATTTTAAAAATTTCAAGAGGAGGGAAGACTCCCAAGCTCATTTTATGAGTCCTGCATTATCCTAGTTCCATAATCAGATAAAGAAATGTAAAAAAAAATTATAGACCAATCATGGTTGGAGCATAGATGAACATAGATGCTAAAATCTTCAATAAAATATTAGCAAACCAGATCCGGCAATACATTAAAAAGATCATATGCCATGATCAAATAGGGTTTATTCTGAGGATGCAAGGTTGTTACAATATCTGCAAATCAAGAATTGTGATAGACCACATTATCAAAATGAAGGATAGCCGAAACCGGTTTGGCTCAGTGGTAGAGCATTGGTCTGCGGACTGAAAGGTCCCGGGTTCGATTCCGGTCAAGGGCATGTACCTTGGTTGCGGGCACATCCCCAGTAGGGGGTGTGCAAGAGGCAACTGGTTGATGTTTCTCTCTCATTGACGTTTCTAGCTCTCTATCTCTCTCCCTTCCTCTCTGCAAAAAATCAATAATATATATTAAAAAAAATGAAGGATAAAAACCACATTATCATATCTGTAAAAAAAATTAATAAAATTCAGCATCCATTTATAATAAAAACCCTCAGCAAAGTGGGAATAGAGGGAACATATGTGAATGTAATAAAGGCCATATATGAAAAACTCAGAGCCAGCATAATATTCAATAGGCAAAACCTACACAAGTTTCCATTAAGATAAAAGAGAAGACAGGGATGTCCACTTTCACTACTCTTTTTCAACATATTGTGGGAAGTCTTAGTCACAACTATCAGACAAGAAGAAATGAAAGATATATACATTGAAAAGGAAGAAGTAAAACTGTTTTTATTTGCAGATGACATTATACTAAATATAAAGAACCCTAAAGATTCCACCAAAAAAATTACTAGAATGGATAAATGAATTTATAAAGTAGCAGGATACAAAATAGATATCAACATTCACTTGCATTTTTATACGCTAATAATGAACTATCAGAATTGAAAACTAAGAAAACAAACCCACCCTAACCAGTTGGGCCCAGTGGATAGTGTAGGCCTGCGGACTGAAAGGTCTCAGGTTGGATTCTGGTCAAGGGCATGTACCTTGGTTGTGACCACATCCCCAGTAGTAGGTGTGCAGGAGGCAGTTGATCTATGTTTCTCTCATCGATGTTTCTAACTCTCTATCCCTCTCCCTTTCTCTCTGTAAAAAAATCAATAAAAAAAAATTTTTTAAATATTTTTTAAAAAGAAAACAAGCTCATTCACAATTGATTAAAGAAACCAACAAAACCTATGTAGAAATATATTTAATTATGGATGTAAAAGATCTATACTCAGAAAAGTATAAGACACTGAAAAAAGAAATTTAAGAAGATATAAATAAATAAATGTGAATATATTCACGGATAGGAAGAATTAGCATCATTAACATTTCCATAATACCTAAAGCAATTTAAAGTTTCACACAATTCTTATCAAGACACCAGTGACATATTTCACAGAATTAGAACAAGTTTTCCAAAATTTAAATAGAGCCACAAAGACCCTGAATTGCCAAAGCAATCTATGAAAAAACAAAGTTAGAGCAATTAAACTCCCTGATATGAAACTATACTACAAGTCATAATAATCAAAACAGCCTGGTACTAACATAAAAACAGACATATAGATATGAAGAACAAAATAGAAGCCCAGAAATAAACCCACGACTTGATGGTCAATTAATATTTCACATAGGAAAAACTCAGAATCCTATAATCATAAATGAAGACATGTGGAAGATGCACCTGAGGATGTTGACTCTCTAGTCCCTCTGGACTTCAAGGCCTGCAGAGATGGCCCACCTTTCTCTAAAATTAGCTAACATGGATAGTGCTGAAGAAACCACTCCCCTGCAAAGCAGCAAGTGCTCCCATCAGAAACTTACCACCTCTCTTCTCAGCATCCATGTTGGTAATCAGGAATAAATCTCAATGGAATCCAACTGGTGACATGCTGGCAGAGAGGCTATCCATCTAACAGTCTATAATTACTAGTTGGCACGTACCAATAGGAGCCAGGAAAGTACTCTGAGATTGGATGTTGAGAGGGCTTGATTAGTGACTGAAATGTTAGGCTGGAAAGCAAAAATTCATTGATACTTTCTCTGACAAGATTTAACATTCTAGCAAGGACACCAGAACATGGATTAAATTCACCCTGGATGGCTCTTAGAAACCTGAAATAAACCATGGCCAACTCTCAGTGAAATAGAAATGCAGAGCAGAGCATAAAGGAAGGAATATAAAAGCTGAGGAAAGTAAGCAGTAATGGATGCTTATTTATGAGGTCCAGCCAGATATATTAGATGAGGTTAGAAGATCCAAAAAAGAAATATGCTCCCTGAGAGGGTCCATCAGGAATGTGGTAAAGAGAGGGACACCAACATTAGTTCCTATGCCAGCCAGTATCAAAAGCTCCGCCTCCTAGGCAGCCATTGGCTCCTCACAATTTACTCAGATTTGGTTCTGATTGGTTGGTTTCTATGCCAGTCAACCTCTTTGGGGCTATCTCTGGGCTTGATCAGAGAGGCACGGCTGATCAGCAGCCCCTACAGAAGCCTGGAGAGAAACAGAGACAAGGCTGCTGGCGAAGCCTGGAGAGAAAGATAAAGGCAAGAAAGAGAGAGGCAGCTGATCATTAGCTGCCATGGAGGTTGCAGATCAGACCCTGCCTCTCTCTTCAGGCCTCTCTCCAGGTCTGATCCTCAGCCCCCTCAGCAGTCAATGCTGGGTTGCTGCACCTGCCGCAGTCAGTGCTGGATAGCCATGGCAACCCAGCACTGACTACAGGACTGACTTCCAGTGTTTGGTTGAGCCTTTAGTCAGTTGTTAGGAACACTGGGTTTTTATATGTTAGGGTGGGAAAATAGGAGGAGAAGCCAAAAGGGCTTGACTTATAGGACATTTTTAGTGGTCCAGTGGTCAGGGGCAGCCTGGAATATCCCCTCCAAGATAAAAAAAAATGGCTGCATCTTGCATCACCACCACAAAGAAAGCAGCCTGTGCAGCAGGCCACTTTGGACTTTTGAGGCAACACTTTCCCCACAGATAAACCTGGTAACTTTGAGTCTGGCCTGTGTGGACGAAAGGGGCTACATGCTGACCTGTCAGCCCAGGGAAGGCATGCATGGCAGTCTTGCAAACTCATAGACCTAAAGTAACTACAAAGGATGGTCTAAACTTAAACTTTAACTAAAAACAGTTATGGTGGGTAGTTATATCCTAGTCAAGTGTCTTCACTGAGGAGGTCAACCTTTACCTTAGTTGAGCCTATCTGTCTTTTTGCATCTATAATAACATACCCTTGAAATGTCTGGGTAACTTGTAACTTCCCTTTTTCTGGACCCCTTAGGACACAGCCTAATGTGCCTGCATGCCAGGACAGAGAACACAAATTTCTTCATTGTTATCATGGTAAGAGTTCCTGCACCCACTTAAGTATGTGTCTAACATTTTACCTTTTATCTATTCCCAGGTGTTTACCTGCTTTGCTTTCTCCCACCTCTCTAATCTATCCCCAGTGGATTTCATGTAACCTATCTATGTCCCCTTCCTTTGATTGCAATGTATAAATATAAATGTAACCCGCCATTCTCTGAAGCATTATCTCAAATCATTGTGGTTTTGCTTCCTGGCATATGTTGATAGTTTGGCTGAAATAAGCTCACAAAAATTCTTTACAGATTTGCCTGTTTTTATGTTAAAACCTAGAACAGGAAAGGGTAGTATAGTAGATCCAGACTGGGTACAATAAGCCCTGATTCTGGGCCTTATCCTTAATGTAGTTGATTTTATGGTGTTGGAGGTGTCTGGAGGAGGATGAGATGCAGAATGGTGTTTATGGTAAGGTCCAGTGAGAAAACTATGATGCAGTTCCCTGGGTATTAGAAGCAAGGTCATGCCATCAGATAGAGAAAGAGATAATGAACTTCCTTGGAAAAAAGTTCTGTTGCTCCACCCTGGTAGAGATGAAACTCTTTACCATGAGCAAGTTATTATACATGTAGAACCACCCACTTTGAATTGGGTTTAATCATATAACTAAGTCATAATTTGAACAGGCCCTATTTCCTATCAAATAGCATCCTATCTAATAAGGAGGGAATATGCTAATTGACTGCCCTGCCCTCAAAGATGGCAGTGCCCATAGCCACGAGATGTCAATGCCAAGTCACTTCAGCCCCAGGCAGGCCTGGCTGCTTTGCGTGCCTGCCTTGGGAGTCCCTCAGTCTTCTTAGTCCCCCAGCCACCCAGGACTGGCCAGAGGTGTAGGCAAGCCTCAGATGGTGGCTGCCCAGCCACCTAGGGCTGCCCGAGGCTCAGGTAACTAGGGCTGGCTGAGGCTTGTGCTGTCAACAATGGCAGCAACAGAGGTGTGATGGAGGCATTGTCTTCCCCTGATTGCCAGATTTCCTCCTGCCCCTGAGGGCTCCTGGACTGTGAGAGGGGGCAGGCGGGGCTGAGGGAATTTTCATGCATGGGGCCTCTAGTTTTCTTAATAAAATTCTTGCATATTTAATTTCATTTTAGTATCTGCTTCTCAGAGGACTTGAACTAACATATCTACTCATTCATTTATTTCCAAATGTTTTTGTAGTAATTATCAGATACCAGAATGCAAATCTCCAGAACATATACTCCATGCAGAGTGGGATTTACATCTGTTTATTTACCTTTTTCTGGAACAGTGGCTGGTTTCTATTGGCACTCAACACATAGGTGTTCAATGAATGAAGGTGCCCCATGGAACAATAAAGTAAATATGATGAAGGTCTCCAACTCACTGATATTCTCTGGCTGAATAGTAGGTTATTGAAGAATGAGAAAGTAAAAAGCAGAAGTGGCTGAGTAGAACTGGAAATGCCCTACCTAAAAGCTTTCAAGCTTTAACGTTTTAACAACACTTTATTGGCCAATTAAAATAAGTCCAGTGGTTAAATCTAGTTATGGGACTGCTGATTTGTAACCTCTGAGTAGCATAAAGTAAAAAGTGATTCCTCCTCATAATAAAAGGCAAGATGATGAAATTCCCAGAGTGATGAATAAGAGCAACTGATGACATACAGGTTGTATGAACCAACATTGACTGAAAATCTTACAGCCAGGGTCTGACAAAGGCATCACATTTACCTTAGCCTCAAGGAGTTTACATAAGACAAAACATGTGCCCGAGGAAAGGCAGCAAAACAATGGCAGAGTTTTACATAGTTTACGCAAGAGAAAATAACATAGGTTCAAAATGTATGGGCCTAAGGTGCCTGATGTATGTGGTGATTAGAAAATTGGACCCTTAAGTTTGGGACACAAAGTTCTATTCTGTATGACTCACAGAAGCTGGAAACTCGGGGCAAAAGTAGGAAAGTCCCAATTTATAAAATTTAGCCATTTTTTGTTAAGCCTGGGAGGGGGGATTTTAGGAGCATCTCAGGTAACAGAATTATTTTGGCACCTCTGCCTCTAAGAACTCATCAGTCTCACTCTCACCTAGAGAGCCCAAGATGCCCAGCTCTCTCTGCAAGATGTGTCAGCAGTGGTTTGCAACCATTCTCTTCACTGTAAACTTCCTTTCAAATGCTTATAAACTTCTAATAAAAGGTAGCATCACAGTACATGTAGGGCTAAATTCTCCCTAAATGTTAGAGATGAGTCCTTTTTGTCTACTTGTCAACAATAACATCTTTGTAAAAAAAAAAAAATACCTTTAAGATAAAGAGAAAAAATAATTTATTTATTTTAATCTACAAAGAAATTCACCTGGTTTAATGTTATTTGAGCAGGATTATATTTCAGTAAGTTGAGAGTTTTGCCTTCTTTGCCAGATTACAGACTCAAGCAGAGAAAAGGAATAAAAAGATGCCTTCAAGGTAAGGTGTTTCCTTATGAGAGAATATAGCAAGCTTCAGTGAATGTGACTGGCAAGCCAGAAATTAACAGATCTAAATAGTTATCCTGGATCCAGAGCAGAAATAAATGAAGGTATTTGTTTTCACAAATGCCTCCAAAATAAAGCATGAAAAAGAAAACATCCATTTGTACTTTACAATGTATTACAAATGCTGATTACATTCACCCTGAGAGCACGGCAATTTGAAAAGGGGATTATAAATGTACGTGCCACCAGGTGCTCTCTTTCCCAAAGGGGCTGGGGTAGGAGCGGGCAATGTAGCATTCAGATACTGTGTTAGCACTAGCACATTTAGAAATAGAGCAAAACTGGATGGAAATTAGAATAACATTGGCCTTCTGGAGGGTGAGGAAGGCTATCCCTACAGCAGGTTGGCAATTTGTCACATCAGCTCCTTCATGAACTATCAACCTCATTACCATGGTTCACTGCCCAGCTGGCCCTGGGGAGTCTAATACTAATAGCATGTGGAGGATGATGAGACTTGTGGTCCCAACTATTCCATTACTGATTCACTTGCAAACATGACACCTACATATTGGGATAAAGTAGATAATACATTACAGAAGAAGAAACACCAAAAACATCTAAAATCAATTGAAGTAGGGGAAAATAACCAAGACAGGGGCGTAGGTAGTAAAAACCCATGAAAGTAAGTCTTCTTCTAAAGATGGGGGGAGGGATAATTTTGTGTGACAGCTACCATTTTTTTAATGTTATATAAGCCCATATATCAACCAGTAACAGCTATAACTGTGCATTAAATAGGACTACTCAACAAAATAGATCTTGAGAATATTTTAAGACATACAAAGACCACAAAGATAGGGTGTTTGAAGGACATACAGTATACTTAATGCATAAAAAAATGAATTGAGGCTCTTTTCAAGGACTTTAGCCAGAAAAGAGAATGGTTCATTTCTAAAGCTTCAAGCTGATAGGTAATGTATGTTGATACATTTGTAAATATTAAATAATTTCATTTTGTGTAGATTCCCAAACCAAACATTTAATTGAGGCCCATCTATGCGGAAACAGAACTCACCTGTTATATGTGATCATTTGGTGGCTTAAGATTCTCTTTTTATCCAGCAGCAATGAATTTTAATTATATTGTTTTAAGGTTTGAGAGAACAGATATATCTACATATATGTACATCTATACATACATATACTTATCACTATATATAAACAAACTATGCCCATGTATTACTATATTACTATATATAAACAAATATGTATGAAACAAAAATATTGTTTCCTTTGTGTTTTATATTGATTCATTAATAATGCAAAATACAGAAACAACAAATTAATATCTTTAATTACTTGTCAAAAGGTTGATATAAACTGACAATATATTTTAATGGTTTGGAGACCATAGACTTTTTGTCCCATACAGCAGCCACTACCTTCATGAGGTCATTTAACTGTAAATTAGTTAACACTGGGTAAAATTTAAAATTCCGTTTCTCTGCCATATTTCAAATGTCAATACCTGTGAGTTGTGGCAAAAATGTATCAGATAGCATGGATAGCAATGCTTCTGTTTGCTTTCAATAAAGCCTTAACCAATATCTCTGAAAAGAAACCCAAAGCAGATTAAAATACATTGGAAATTTGAATTTTCATAGTTACACTTTTTTTCTGGCATCTCTCACTCACTGTATTTTTGACACCATCATCTAAAAATATTTTGCACTTAACACATATATTTGAATTACGCATGGTGAACATTTGTGAAATGACTAAAATGTGGTTCTCAGATGTGATCATGCAAGTGTCCTTTTTCACATGGGAATACGGATTGAAGCAGCTAAAAGTTTTGGTAGAAGTAGGTAACCTTTAGCTGTAATTGTAATTATAAATAACTTTATTACCAGTCATCACACCTAAGACTATTTAAATAAAGCAGAATGGATTTTCTAGCTGGAAAGTGCCAACTGCTGAAAAACACATCAGACTTCCAAAAGTCTGAAAATGCTTAAAAGCAGGTCATCTTAAATGTAGAAAGTCCATTAACATGTGCTTTAGCATAGAGCTTCAAAACATGTTGCTGTTTTTAAGGTCATTTCTAAGAAGAACAAACTAATGAAATAAAAAGTGTGAGTAATGCCCCCTGCAGCAGGATCTGAGGCCAGTCTTTTCTGATATTCTTAAAGATTTTTTGTAACTTTTCCACTCTGTAGGCTTTTTGTCATGCGGAGTGTGTGTGCGCACACATGCATGCACTTGTGTTTTAAGATAAGGCAAAGCCGTGTTTCAGGCATAAAAGGTTTGGCAGTTTTGAAACAGTTTCAACAGTGGTTCAGCATAGCTGGAGGCTACCTGAAATCTTAGGAGGATTTGAATAAAAATATTTGCAGCTCAGTTTGACAGAATTCTGAAGATAGGAATTGCATCAGAACTTTTGAACTCTAGACTTTGTTCTCTCTGCCCCCTTGGGACTGCAATAGGCTTAAAGAATTCACTCATCCAAAGTAGTTTGTTTTTGTATTCCACACATTTTTTTTTTTTTTTTTTGCAGCCTTTATTGCTGATTTCTTGGAGTTTCTTTCTTTCTTTCTTTTTCTTTTCTTTTCTCTTTCTTTCTTTCTTTCTTTCTTTCTTTCTTTCTTTCTTTCTTTCTTTCTTTCTTTCTTTTCTTTTCTTCCTTTCTTTTCTTTTCTTCCTTTCTTTCTTCCTTCCTTCCTTCCTTCCTTCCTTCCTTCCTTCCTTCCTTCCTTCCTTCCTTCCTTCCTTTCTTTCTTTCTTTTTTTTTTAATAATTCCTTAGGCGGAAATACCTGAATTTATTTTTTTAAAGTTTGAAATAGAAGGTCCATTTCTACTATTGTTCCTATCACTTTCTAAAAAAAATGTTTTTAGGTCAGCATTCATTATTTTTCCCAAATTTTGTCCAAGTTTATGATTCTCTTTTATTCATACTCTGCTTAATCACACTAGTCTAATATTGTTTCCCAAATCTTGATCCCTTCATACCAGTATCTCATTAGAGAGACTATCTGGAATACTATACAATCTCAAAATACCACATCATCCTTAAAAATTCCATACGACTTTCATGACCTATTATCATATTTCTAAGTTTTTAGAGGAAGACAATCTTTAGGAAGCAATCTTCTTTTTAATTTTTTCCAACATTTTATTATAAAAATTATCAATGAAATAGAAGAGTTGGAAGCATTATACAGTGAATACCCATATACCCACTACCCAGGTTGTAAATTAACATTTTGCTCTTTTTGCTTAACATATTTGTTTGTTCACTCATCCTTTTATCCAGTTATTTATCTAACTTATTCTTTTTTAAATTACTTTATTGATTAAGATATCACATATTTGTCCTCATCCCCTCATTCCCATCACAAAAACCTCCCTATGCATGCTTCCACCTTCATGTTGTCTGTGACCACTGGTTAGGCTCATATGCATGCATACAAGTTGATCTCTCTCCCTTGTCCCCCCACTCCCCTACCTTCCCTCTGAGGTCCCACAGTCTGATCAATGCTGTTCTTGTTCATCAGTCTATGTTGTTCATCATTTCCCCTAGATGAGTGAGCTCATGTAATACTAGAAATATAATTATAAGAACCAAAAATGAGACAAGCAATAATGATTATGCTGAGAGCCAAATGAATTAGTCTATAGTTTTGTGTGTTTTTTTGGCCAACAATTCTTTTGAGTCCCAATTTCTATGTCAAACAGTTCCTTATGTGTATATGTCAGCAATGATATTTCAGTTCTGGATGGTGGACAAATGGTGGTAATGTAGGTCCGACACTCTCTGGTTTGGTCCTGGGCAACCTGCAGGGACGCACAGCAGATGACTGTTAGTATGGCAAGGCATCATCAGCGTAGGAAGACAATCTTTAAGAGTAAGTCAGAGTGCTTAAACCAAGCTGGCCCACATATTAGCTATGTGACTTAGGCAAGTTCTTTAATCTTTTAGGGCCTCAGAGTCATCATCTACATAATTTCAAACTTATACCTCAAAGGATAATCAAAAAAGATCTAGTAATAATCTATGCAAAACTCAATGAGCAGCCCATTGTGAAGTATAAACAATAAATGCTAACAATTATAATTGCTCAGTATTTTATCTCAGAGTCCCTTGTGACATCACTCATTGCCCAACCAATTGGAATGGAAACTTTTTGAAAGCATCTTATTTATTTATTTTTGTTTTGTTTTGTTTTACTGAGTTTATATTTTCCTCCTAACATATAGCATAACATTAGACACATTGAACTGCTTAGCGATGTATCTTATACTCAACAGGTATGTTTAAAAATACATTATATATTTCAAGATTTATTTTAGTTATAGAGCTCTGAAACTATAAGGCAGATAAGGAAAATGGTAAAAGACTACCTCTTGCCCTGGCAGGTGTGACTCAGTGGAGAGAGCCTTGGCCTGGGCACTAAGGGTCACAAGTTCCATTCCTAGTAGAGGGCAGGTACCTGGGTTGCAGGTTTGACCCCCAGCCTTGGTCAGGGCACATGGTGAAGGCAACCACTGGATATGTCTCTCTCAAATTGATGTTTCTCTCTCTTCCCCCCTCTAAAAAAAAATCAATGGATGTCCTCAGGTGAAGATTAACAACAACAACAAAAGGATTAATTCTTGTACACGTGGTAGTAAATCAGAGCCTGACAAGTAATTTAAAAGCTTTAAGAACAATAAAAATTAAAATGGTCAAAAGTTAAGTCCAATAGTCATCTTTATAGTATGAAAAAGTAGCAATGTTTGTGGATGTTCTAATTAAAAAATAATATGAAGCAGAAACAGCGGCATAATCTTATTAGAGGAGATAAAATTTTGATTGTGTATAGACAACATGATTTTCTACTTGGAATTCTCTGAGAATAATGAAAATTAATATAAGAGTTTTTGGCTATATATAATTCAAATATTCCTAATTCAATAAATTTACACATAATAGCAATAACCAATTAGAAAATATAGTGGAAAAAAAACGATAAAAAATCATCCATGCATCAGAAGTTACTTTAATTTATTGAAATTATGATTCAATGCTTACTTTCATAAAAAAATTAAAAATTTACCCCCAAATATTATGAGTACATTTTTATGAATATAAAAATAATAGTGGTTTAACAAAATGGAAGAAAGAGTCAATATTGATCTCATTGATGGGAGTAATAGTTGATTTTTTTAAATATATACCTTATTGATTTTTTTACAGAGAGGAAGAGAGAGGGATAGAGAGTTAGAAACATCGATGAGAGAGAATCATTGATCAGCTGCCTCCTGCACACCCCCCACTGGGGATGTGCCCGCAACCAAGGTACATGCCCTTGACCAGAATCGAACCTGGGACCTTTCAGTCTGCAGGCTGACACTCTACCCACTTAGCTAAACTGGTTTCGACTAATAGTTGAGTTTATAACTTGTGCACTGGCTTAATGCTCCTAAGTTCTCCAACAAGCTTAGGATGCTTATATATATAATGTGGATAATCAATTTTGTTTAATCTAATCAAAAGTTAAGAAAACTTATGTGCTATCTTTCTGCACACATTATCAAATCCAAAAATATTTGTATATCTGTAATATTAATAAGGGACTATTTTTCTTCACATAAACAAATAAATCTCATTTACCTATTATGTCCAAACCCAACTCCTATACTGTTTCAATGATGCTGAGGCTGGCTGTCTACAAAGTCTTCTTCCTGAACACCCTTCTCAGCTGACTTCTATTTGGGTACAGAGGGGGAAATGGGCTATAGATTGAGGGTGTGGTTAGGAAAGATGAATATTTAAAATATTCCAGTTTATGTCAGTGAAAAGGGACAGCTATGATCCAAGCCTTCAACATCTTGGGCACTTGCAGCCCGGGCCACCAAGATATACAGGCACCAGCTATTTGTGCCCACCTTTGTAACTCATGGACTAGTTGCACTATAGCCCATTTATTAAATATACCAGAAGCCTGATGCACGAAGATTCATGTCAGAATGGGCCTTCCTTTTCCTGGCTGCCAGCACCATTTTTGCTATGGTTTGAAGCTGCCTTTCTACCTTCCTATGCTGCTCAGAGGCCCAGAGTGGAGGGGGGCAATTGGCAGCCACATATCCAAATTAACTGCCACCTTTGTTGGCTACTCACTCCTGATTGGCAGTGGGAGTTGCAAAGGTACGGTCAATTAGCATGTTTGTCTATTATTAGGTAAGATGTGTCAAAAAAAATCACAAGCTATTTTACTCCATGGACTTTTGTAATCTCTTAAATAATAAAATAAATCAGTTAAAATAATAAACATCTACAGTATTTCCAAAGAAGTTTGAATTATGAATGTTGTATTTCACTTTAATGACACTAATACAATAAATTTAACTAATATTCTTAATGGATTATTTTTTTAAAATATATTTTATTGATTTTTTTTTTACAGAGAGAAAGAGAGAGGAATAGAGAGTTAGAAACATCGATGAGAGAGAATCATCGATTAGGTGCCTCTTGCACACCCCTACTGGGGATGTGCCCGCAACCAAGGTACATGCCCTTTGACCTGAATCAAACCTGGGACCTTTCAGTCCACTGAGCCAAACTTGTTTCAGCTGGATTCTTGTATTGTCAGATAAAACAACTCAATCAACAACTTGGACTATGCAACTATAAATAAACTTCTAACAAAGCTTTAAAACGTAAATGCCTCTGAACTACACTGGAAAAATAATAAACAACAAGTAATCACATATACACAGTTGCTTACATATTTCTAATAGACTTGTGACTCTCCAAAAATTTCCATCTATATGTCAACTTTGGTTTTTTGAGAACTGATTTTATCTCTGTTTTGTATTTTGCCTAGAACTAGAGTATTAATCAATCTTTCTTTTACTTATCTTGTTTCTTTCATAATTTGTCTCTAATCTTTATCCTCCTAAGTCTTTTTATATCTATTGTCTCATCATGAAATTACTAATAATGATAAATGAATCAAAATAACTTGAAATATATTATATTGACTTATACAAAAGATAAAATTGTTGCTCTACTCGTGAAAATACTTGTACTAAAATAAAACTGGTTTAAAGGTGCTTATGCTTTTATTAGAGTAAATAATAAGAGTTTACATAGTTCAAAGTAGCTGATATTTTCCCCAAACATTAATGTTTTGACCTGCAGATAATTTTTATTTGTATTAAAATATAAGCATATCTGTTACCCAGATAATGTACAATTTTTCAAAAATAAAAAGAATAGAAACAATACTGTAAAAAACAATTTAGATGAATCTGGAAAATTACATATATTTTGCCTAACTTGATTTTTTCTTTGCACTCCACAATGCAGATAGAGAAATGATTTTTTATTCTTAACCTGAAGACTCACATTAGCATTTACATTTTTGTGCATTTCCTTGGGGAGTAGAACATTTACTGGTGAGCAAGGCAAAACGGAAGAAAATAAAAGAGCAGCCTCCTTAATTCTTCCCATTTAATGCCTTGGGAGACTGAAGCTTTCTTTCAAAATAAGACTAATATGAATATTTGAAAAAAACCAAAATGTATTCTTTTCTCTGAGACTAAGATTTTGCTTGAAATTCTGTATTAAAAATGAATTTTCTATTTATGTACAATTGAGAAATAGCTCGGATTTTATTTCACGTGAGAGTGATCAAAACCAATTGGGGTGACTATATAATAACAAAGATCAGTGATATATAGGATTGTCTCATCACATTGAAATGTTGAGGTATAATCTTATATTTGGAGGGCTTTAATATTAGTTTTTATCTGCGTTTTATGCTATCGACGTTCCCAAATGAATAGTCTATTGTTTCGCTACATAAAGGGGACCATTTCATTGACCCCTGAGGTGATCAGTCAGAGCCTCAAGTGGGAGAGTTCATTACCGGGGGCTTGGCACGAATGGTAATGAATGCCATTAGTCACCATAAAATTTTCCAACCGCTTTCAAAATTCTAGTCACAGTACTTGGTTCAGTAACCTCGTGTGACAATCAACCCTACAGGCTAACTGTGTACCATGTAATGAAAGATTATTTTTCATTTATTGTATATTAATATACCAAAAATTTCACATGCATTCTAGGGTAATATACACATAACACAAATTGTTTGAATTACCCAGATATTTCCTTGATATACAATCTTGATGGGATATAAAATTATCTTTGTATCATGAAACATCTTTTAATCGGAAGTTTGTGTTACTACCTATGGACTAGGACAGTGGTTGGCAAACCGCGGCTCACAAGCCACATGGGGTTGTTTGGCCCCTTGAGTTTTTAGCAAAGGCCAGTTTAGGAGTACCATAATTAAGATAATAATAATGTACCTACCTATATAGTTTAAGTTTAAGAAAATTGGCTGTCAAAAGAAATTTCAATCATTGTACTCTTGATATTTGGCTCTGTTGACTAATGAGTTTGCCGACCACTGGACTAGGACCAGGTTTCCTTTGTTTTCAAAATAGACCTTACATTGACACTATATTTATGTTGCACCAAGACTCCGTTGTATGATTTACAGTCAAATACAAAATTATAAGACATCATTTTCACACAAAAGTTTTGCAACCAAGATATGCAGTGAGGTCTGTACTTGGTAAATATCCCGTCCCCTCTTCTTCCACTATAGAGAGTTCTTCACTGACCCAGTGATGTTGGGCTTGGCCATATGATTTGATGTAGCCAGCGGGGTGACTGGCAGAGGTGACACAGGCATCGGTGTAGTGTCTAGGTGTTTGTCCACTGTGGCTTGCTTCCTGTGTTCTAGGGATCTATCATGAAAGGAGCCGAGGAGCCTGCTGCCCCTTACAGAAAGCTCAGGGAAGTCCACACAAGAACTGCAGGCTAGAGCCAAACAGAGTTGACTATCAGCCTGAGCCACAGCTAGCCAGCTATGCTGTCTAGATGAGTTAAAATATTATCAAACTGCAGCCCTGTAGGCATGACAAGAAATGTTTGTTGCTTGTTGCAAGCCAGAGTTTTTGGATGGATTGTTGTATAGTATTATTGAAGCAAAAATCTGTCAGATGAACTATGGAGAAGTGGCTGTATTAGATTTACCAGACACTCTAAAGCCATTCAGAGTCACTTGCCAGCTGTCTTGGAAGGAAAACCTCACTGGGAACTGGGCATTTCCAGTTGTAACTGCTGACCTCAGGATGAATTTCAATCATTTCTTTCCCTGGAAATAACAGGTTAGAAAATGATATAGTTTGACGCATGAACTGTACTTTAAAGTATTTGACAGTTATGAGAAGGGAAGTGAGATAAATAGGAACAGCAAAATAATGTACCTCAACCTTCTGTTAGACATTTTTGAACAGCAAAATAATGTACCTCAACCTTCTGTTAGACATTTTTGTTGGTGAAGAATGCTTCCATGTTGATCCTCTGCTGTTGTTTTTTTTTGTTTGTTTGTTTGTTTTTATTTATTTATTTATTTTTTATGATCAGAGCACAATATTATTTCCTAAATTTCTTGCATTTAAAAAAAGCTAAAAAAAAAACAAACAAAAAAAAAACACCCACTGACTTTTATCTTTCTGCTTAGGCAAATTATACTTTATTATGCTGACTTTATTATTTGTAAAGAAATAAAAATATATCCATAAATTCTTTTCCATATCTTCTTTTCTGTTTTCTAGATCACATGGGCACTATTTATTATCATGAAAGGGGAAAAACAGGTAGGGAAGACATGGAGGCGAGTATGATTATAACACCACCAATATCTATATCAGAGAGCTATGAGAGCTTATAAAGTATTCTAAGTAAAGCTCTTTATTTCATTTGAAGCACTGTGATAACATTAAAACATTATAATCACATTTAATTTTATTTTGTAGAACAAGTCTCAGAATATTTAAGTGAGATGTAACTTTTAAATAGAAGAGATTTTTCTTGAGCTTTCATCCTCTGACCCTATTATTTTCAATTATAAAAACCACTTTCAATAATAAATATGAACACACGTTTTCTTATATATCAGAGAATTTCCACCCTATTGTAGTTAAGCAGGGCCCCATTCAAATATGGGTCAGAGAGAAATTTTTACTTATATTTCTATGTGCTCTTAAATTAAACATATATTTTCATCCCTATCAATTTCATTCCCTTCCAAAATATTGCCAGATATGGAGACAAAGTGGTCTTTTTGTCCTTTGCTTGTTTCTTATTTTATAATATTGACAAAGTTGTTAAACTTTCACTCAGTCCTAGTGTTTCTACACTTCAAGTAGCTCCTGGATCTAACAATATCTCTGCTTTTATGTTGTGACTACCCTGTTCCAAACAGTCAGAATGTTTTATGTAAAATTAATTCAATAGCTTTGGCTCTGACATGAGGTTCCCACCATCTTGGTTTCTCTGAGGACTGTGGGAAAATTTCTCTGAGTTCTTTCTCTCTTTTGGTCTGTTGCTCCAACTTGGGACGCCAGATGTGGGAATTAAAAATCTTATTTTATAATTTGGTCACTATTTCTTATTGTTTGCTGGATTTTCTTTATTTCTCTAGCTATCTTATGACTAAACTCATTTAAATAAACTCATTTTCCCCAGTATATTTGACATAAAAAAAAAAAATGAGAACAGCCCAGCTGGCGTAGCTCAGTGGTTGAGCGTCCACCTATGAACCAGGAGGTCACAGTTCAAGTCCTTGTCAGGGCACATGCCTGGGTTGAAGGCTTGATCCCCAATGGGGAGTGTGTAGGAGGCAGCTGATCAATGATTCTCACTCATCATTGATATTTCTGTCTCTGTCTCCTTTTCCTTTCCTCTCTCTGAAATCAATAAAAATATATTTAAACAAACTAAAACAAAACAAAACAAGCAAATAGCAAAAATAATGAGAGAAGATGAAAATGAGAGGAAGAAAGCAACAAGTAAAAAGTCTTTCATCTGCTTGAACAGCTGGAAACGTCCTTATTCTTGCTCTTTGATGACCAAGTGCAGCTGTCCTGAGGAGAAAGTTTTCAAAAATCTTGTAATATATAATGCCTAGCAGACTGGATGGTGAAAGCAAGGGTCTTTGTAGCTCTATAAGCTTTCTACATCCTTTTTCAGAAGACTCTGAAAGTAGGAACATATTGGTCACTGGAAGACAAGGCATCTAGATACTACACAGAGAAATAAGCACTTTAATATTAGAGTTGTCTGCATAGGATTCTATACTTTTCTATGTGATTAACGCATAGTTTTTTTTAATAAAATACAAACTTCCCTGACATTTTAAAACTATAACAACAAAACATTTAAATATTGCATGTATCAGAAAAGAAATGAAAACACACTGAGATAAGCAGAGTCTTTCTGGGAGTTCACTCATGAAGGAGCCAGGGAGTCAGATCACCAAGTGCAGCCCCACCTGGGTTTGGGATGTGGTAGGAGGGTAAAAGGCAGGAAACAAGGGTAGGGCAGGGCTTCTCAGGTTGCACTAGAAGCTGACAAGGGCTGGGATTAGTGCCCAGAACTGTGTTCTTTGAAGAGCTCCTTATCTGGAGAGAGGTTGAAGCAGTAAAGGCAGCGCAACAGAGACCAAGCCAACTATGAGACTGAGTAGGAGATTTTCTATAACCTGGAAGGTTAAAATCAACAAAATAAAATGTTGTTTAGAACTGGGGTCCCCAAAACCTTATACTGAAACAACTATAAAATATCTAGACTTGGTGAGGCCAAGAAAAAAGAAAAGAAATTTAAAATTTTTAAAAATCCAGTTCTCTTTCAAAATAAATTTGAAAATGAATAATTCAAAAGGGAGTATTCAATTAACAACACCAAAACCTAGCTGACAAACTCAGCAATTAAGAGGAGAAATTCTTGGAGCATTGAAAAAAATAGATAGTTGAAATAAACATAGTTTAAGTTCCTCAAAAAGTTGTGACATAAAACCTGTTGATTAATTAAGAATGAATTGAAATAAAAAGTAAGCGATTATAAATGTTCAAAATTAAATATACTAATATATATATATATATATATATATATATATATATATATATATCTTTAACATGCTATAAAGAGATATTAAGTAAACTGGCAGACAGTACTTATATAGTAACTAATAGAACAGAAAGTAAAAATAAAAAGTTTCTTAAATGTTACCCAGAAATTGAATGCCACAGTTAATAACCTTGACCTCATAAAAACGCTGAAGCTTGCTCTGGGAACAATCCATATTTTTATTGGGGCAAAATATGTAATGGGAAAAATACCATTTTAATAATTTTAAGTGTACAGTCAGCAACATTAAGTATATTCATATTGTTTTTCAACCATCACCAACATCCATCGCTAAAACTTTTCATATTCCTAATCAAATCCTTTAGTTGTTATACAGTAACTCCCATTTTCTCTTTCTCTCAGCTTCTAGCAGCCACCATTTTATTTATCACTCTATAAATTTGCCTAGTTTAGGTACCTAATATAAGTCAAATTACATATACAATATTTTTTCCTTTTGTGTCTGGCTAAATTCACTAGCATAAAGTCATCTTGAATGATCATGTTGCAATATGTTTCAGAATTTCCTTCCTCTCTAAAGTGGAAAACATTCAATTTTATGCAATACCACATTTTGTTTATCCACTTATAAATCACTGGACAGTTGGGTTGTTTCTATATTTTGACTCTGAATAATTCAGCTATGAACAGTGGTATACAAGTATCTGTTTTATTTCCTGCTTTAATTTATTTTTGGTATATACCCAGAAGCAGAATTGCTGTATCGTATGATAATTCTATGAATTTTGTTTTTGTTTTTTTTGAGGATCTGCCATACTATTTTTCAGAGTGGCTGAATCATTTTACATTCCCACCAGCAATGCACAAGTATTCTAATATCTCCACATTGTTGGGGTCTTAGGGAGAGGAGGATGACAATCTTAATAGGTGTGAAATGTTCTATTGTCACTGTGAGTTTGATTTGTATTTTCTTAATGATTAATGATATTGAGCACTTTTTTATGTGTTTATTGGCAATTTGTATGTTGTTTAGAGAAATGTCTTTTGAATTCCTATACCATTTTAAAAATTGTTGTTTTGTTGTTGTTGTTGTTGTGATTAAGTAAAAAATATTTTAAAATTGCATCAGATTGTGTAACCCTCTTGATTAGAATCCTAGCATGGCTTCCCACAGAAGTAGAATAAAAATCTTACATTGATTGACATGGTAATATTGTATGATCTGGCTTTGCTGGTTCCCAAATCTCCCTTTCACATTCTGTGCTCCCCACAAACATCCTTCTTTCATAGCCTGCACACTCTCAAGCTCCTCTCACCTCCCAGCACCCACAACAGTTGCCTCTGTGTTTAAGGGTCTTCAGATCACCTTCCAATGGCTGTCTCCTTCTCATCCATCAGAATTTTGATTGGACCCATATTATTTGGAGAGGTTTTCCACAAATATTCCATCTAATGTGGAAAACCCATGCTAATGAAACTGGAATCAGGAATATCTATGCTGCCTGTTGCTACTGGGGTCAATAAGTAGAGACAAGCTTGAATCTTTGAGGTTTTTTTATTCAGATGCTGGTGATCCAAAAGAACAGCAGGTATAGTGACCTGAGAAACTGCTCTGACATCTAGTCAAGCCATCTCTTATATATGGCTCCAGGGTGGGAAAGAATCTAAAACAATATGAGTTCCAGGGTCTGTTTTCCATCATTGTCCTTATAAAGATTAGCCCTCAGATGTTTGTTTCCCTTCAGGAATATCCTGTTCTTGATCTGCTTTCAAAATCTATCTTATCCTGAGTGATGGATCCATCTGGACTTCAAGGCCGCTTATCTTTATGACTTTTTTTTTTCTTACAACACATCCTCCACAATTTTCCAGGGTCTGTAAGAAAAATTTCTTATCTATAGTGAGTGCAGTTAGATAAATCTTTTTTCTACAGCTATTAATCAAGTGTGATTCTATTCTTATTGCATATCCTTCCCCTACCACTAATATTTCTTCTCTCCTTTTTTTCTAGAGGACTCACAAACATTTTAATTTATATATTTATCAACTTGATTTACTTGTTCAAATCCCATCTCTTCTTCAGGCTGATAAGTAATGGTCCTAGCAAATTAACACTAAGGGACTAGAACAATGGTCAGCAAACTCATTAGTCAACAGAGCCAAATATCAACAGTACAATGATTGAAATTTCTTTTGAGAGCCAAATTTTTTAAGCTTAAACTTCTTCTAATGCCACTTCTTTAAAATAGATTCGCCCAGGCCTTGGTAATTTGTGGAAGAGCCACACTCAAGAGGCCAAAGAGACACATGAGGCTCTCGAGCCGCTGTTTGCCGATCACTGGCCTGGAGTGATACCTGGCATCTCTTCAAAGCTAACTAAATATTCTGAGGAATATTTAATTAAATATCAAATATTACAAAAATTAAATATTTCTGCATCTGTGAATGCCTATGATGAGATATAAGTTTGTTCTGTGGGCAGTGAGGAGTGGGTGACAGGATTGAAATTATTGTAAGGGACTTCTTAAGAATTAAAAGGAATATAAAATATGTACTACAACAGCAGTAGTTTCCTTAGAGACCACCTTTATCATACAAAAGCTGAAAGACATGCTAATTTTATTTTTACTCTCCACTGGAACAAAAAAAGTGTCTATCTTAATTAAAAATATATAAAATGTAATTATTAAGTAGCTAACAAAAGTAGTAGAAAGAGATATTAATAGATTTTACATGAGCATAATCAGGTTTGAGTTCTTTTGATATATAGAAAAAAATAAATATATATATTTTATATATATATATATATATATATATATATATATATATTTTTTTTTTTCTTATCTTATAACTTCCAACTAAGAAGTTCTGGTTCAGGTTTTTAAATCCCACTGTTGGTATTCTCAGAAGTGTTTAATGAAATGATTTCATATCTTGCTTTTGAAAACATTGCCACTGGTGGAGTTAATTATAGTATAATAGTTCTCATATTACCATCTAGTTTCTCCTTAGGTTGGGTTTCAAAGAAAAAAAGTGACTTACTGCATTGACTAATCAAAGCTTCCCAGAGGGGAGAAGATGGGAATATAATGGCTACTTCTGCCTCCCATGCACACCTCTTTCATTCCCTCCTACTGTCATGCTCTTTCAGTTATACTGCTGGCTTGAAATGACCAGTCACTCCTAGTCTAATCCCTTCTTCTGATCTTCTGTTAAATGGCATTATCCCCATGGAGCATCCTGTGAGTCCCTGCCCCATGACATTCTCTGCTTCCACTGAATGCCCTTGGACAGCCACCAGTTATTTTACTACTTGCCATGAAACTGATAAAGCATTTGCTTTATGTTCCCAAATGAGTTTGTCAGATCCTTTACATTCATTTAGCACATAACATAGTGTCTTATACATAATACCTACTCAAAACATGCTTTTAAAATAAAATTGAATGTTGTACACTGCTTAACATTTGTCACAAAGTAAAGACTATGGCGATGATTATGACTCATTTCTACTTTATGATAAGAAAAGTATTTGGAAAATTACACAACAATCTCATTGACCTTCTCTACTCTTCACTATAGAGGAAAAGTTCCCTTACCTCTTCCATTTTTTTTTTCTCTTACTGTGACTTTTTAATATAAGTGCAAAACTCTGCAGTGTTCTTATCAGAATGGATGTTTAATTGCAATATATAACAGTTCATGTAAAAGTATCAACACGGGGGAGGATAAAGTATAACCTTTGTGCAGCAGCAGCATTGTTTCTCCTGGTGCAGCTGTCTTTAAGTAGATGTTTGTAGTCAGTAATGATGAGTTGTTTGTATATTCATAATGGGCTACAAATAGCCTAGCATTTTACATCTTTTATTTGGGTCAAAAGGGAGGGTCACACAGATTTTTAAAACCTTTCTTCAGAAAATCAATTTTGAGAAAAGATTATTCTAATGTGCCACTTTTACAACACATTTGCTCTACATTTTTATCAAATAGGGATGAGAAGATGATCCATCAATGACCACAGACTTTGTCCTACCCTCAAGGCTAATGCTGCTCTTTAAAGTAGCTAGTGGAAGTTGAAATCATAAACAAGAAGCATTGTAATCAGATTGCAAAACTTTCCCTTCAAAAAGCAGGAGCACTTTTGGAGTACTTTCTGATAAAAATTGTTCTAGGTCAGGTCACCTAGGATGCTGATTCTGACAGGGAGATCAGCGGGCATGAGGTAATTGAGGGGTTCCATCAGGAGTGGCCCCTGTAGGGGGTGGGTGGAGGAAACTGACTGAGGCAGAGGGAAATGGTGAGTTGTAGTACCCACACAACAAAGGCCTGAGTGAGCCAAGCAGGGTCCAGCACAGGGAGCTGGGCTGTCTCAGCAGAGGTATCACAAGTTGGTGCAAGGAGGTCAGGCCTTTGTTCCCTCATGCTGATCAGTCATTGGATCCTGCTATGCCTGGGAAGGGGCATAAACTTGTGCAAAATGGCTCTCTTCTGACAAGGGCTGAGAGCTCTTAGCTGTTAATATTCCTAGGAGTTGGGGGAATGAAGGTGGGGAAGAAGTTATAACATGAAAACATATTAAAATATATATTAATATAATATGTAATATAGTTATATAATTGTGTATCTACTTCTTTTATGTTATATTTTCTTCCAACTGTGAGAAAATTTTTTACTTAAAGAGAATCCCTAGAGGTCATAAGTGATACGTGATAAATTTCCTGTTTATCAGAATGAAAGACTTCAAGTAGAAAATAATAGACACTGATATTTACAAATCCATGAATTTGAACTGAAATAACACCTTAATAACACGAGGGTCTACATCTGGTCTACTTTATTAATTTTATTTTTTAATCCTCACCCTTATATTTTCTATTGATTTTTAAAGAGTGGAAGAGAGAGGGAAAGACAGGGAGAGAGATAGATGTGAGAGAGTAGCCCATAACCAAGGTAAGTGCCCTTGACTGTAATCAAATCCTGGACCTTTTGGTCCATAGGCTGACACTCTATCCACTGAGCCAAACTGGCTAGAGCCATCTGATCTATTTATATTCTCATCAATGTTTTAAATATTCACACTATTATTGATTTTGAATTTAGAAATGATAATTTCTTCTGTTTATGGAATGATCAATTCCTGCATGGGGGGGCATGTCCCTCAGCCCAGCCTGCACCCTCTCAAATCTGGGACCCCTTAAGGGATGTCTGACCACCCTATCACAATCCAGGACTGCTGGCTCCCAACCACTCACTTGCCTCTGCCTGACTGCCCCTAACCACTTCTGTCTGCTAGTCTGATCACCCCCTAACCACACCCCTGCCAGCCTGATTGACACCTAATTGCTCCCCAGCTGGCTTGATTGTCGCTAACTGCTCTCTCCTGTCCATCTGGTCAACCCTAACGGTCCTCATCTGCAGACCTGGTCCCCCCCCCTCAACTTCCCTCCTCTGCTGGCCTGATTGCCCACAACTGCCCTCCCCTTCAGACCTGTTGTCCCTCAATTGCCTTTCCCCCAACTGCCCTCCCCTACAGGCCTGGTCCCCCCCAACTGTCCTCCACTGCAGGCCTGGTCACCCCCCACCCAACTGCCCTCTCCTACAGGCCTGGTTTCCCCAACTGCTCTCCCCTATAGTCCTGGTCTCCGCCAACTTCACTCCTCTGCTGGCCTGGTCACCTCAAACTGCCCACAACTGCCCTACCCTGCTGGCCATCTTGTGGCAACCATCTTGTGTCCACATTATATATATATTGTATAATAGCTGCCACAAGATAGCTGCCACAGTTTATTTATATATATATATATATATATATATATATATATATATATATATATATGTGGGATAGGATATATATTTATATATTTCATTTTTGTAAATGATAGTTATGAGTATAAATGTGTATATATATATATATTTATTTATTTATTTATTTATTTATACTAATATGCAAATTGACCATCACTCCAACACACAAGATGAGGCTGCCCCCATGTGGTCAAAGATAGCCCCCCCATGTGGACACTAAATGGCCTCCACAAGATGATCTACAGGGGAGTTGTGGGCAATCAGGCCAGAAGGGGAGGGCAGTTAGGAGGGATCAGACCTGCAAGGGAGGGCAGTTGGGGGCAATTAGGCCTTCAAAGGCAGTTAGGGGTGACCAGGTCTGCAGGGGAGGGCAGTTAGGGGCAATCAGGATGGCAGGGGAGCAATTAGGCATATATCAGGCTGGTAGGGAAGTGATTAGGTGGTGATCAGACTGGCAGGCAGAAGTAGCTAGGGGCAATCAGGTACGCAGGTAGGCGAGCAGTTGGGAGCCAGCAGTCCTGGATTGTAAGAGGGATGTCTGACTGCCCATTTAGGCCCCATCCCAGTGGAATCAGGACTAAACGGGCAGTCGGACATCCCTCAAGGAGTCCCAGATTGGAGAGGCTGCAGGCTGGGCTGAGGGACCCCCCCCCCTTACACTAATTTTGTGCACCGGGCCTCTAGTATATATATATTTAAACTCACTGAGTGCAATACTCAAATGAACAGTCATTTAGTTTCAGGGTTTATCTGTCATTGGCATTACCAGAGAAGAGAAGGGAAGGGAAGGGAAGAGGAGAGGGGAGGGGAGGGGAGGGGAGGGGAGGGGAGGGGAGGGGAGGGGAGGGGAGGGGAGGGGAGAGGAGAGGAGAGGAGAGGAGAGGAGAGGAGAGGAGAGGAGAGGAGAGGAGAGGAGAGGAGAGGAGAGGAGAGGAGAGGAGAGGAGAGGAGAGGAGAGGAGAGGAGAGGAGAGGAGAGGAGAAACATGGATGTGAAAGAGACATATCAATTGGTTGCTTTCTGCAGGCACCTTGACTGGGGCCAGGAATCAAATTTGCAACCCTTCAGTGAGTGGAACAACACTCTAAGCACTGAGCAACCCAGCCAGTGTTACTCAGCTATTTTTTGAATTGTGAATTTGTAATTTGATTTTACCTGTGTCTACATTATTATCAAAACATTTAACAGAAGAGATGTGCTTAAGAACTATGTCTGCAAATCTTTCTGAAGTAGCTAAATATTCTTTTCTCACATGTCGTATCTTCGGTTACCTGTCGCTTAAAGAATTACTAAATGATGCTTTTGAATCTCTTATTTTCATCTTGGCACTTCTTTACCTCTTCTACTGATAGCACTTTACAGATTGGCTTTTCAGACAGTGGAATATAGTCAACAGTGATGCTTTTCTGATCGATCAAACCAGCTTCTTTTGTTGCTCACTGGTGACAGGGTTAGTGATTTTGCCCACATCACTGTCAAACACAATATTATTGAATTTTTAAAACAAATTTTCCAACCAATTTTTAGACCAATTTAAAGACTGAGGGAAAGCTATAAACATTCACTCATTTTGCAAAAATTCCTGTCCTAAAAGATTCCAAGAGGTGAGGCAATCTTTCCTATTGCTTTAGGAAGTTATTCACCAATCCCAGTGAATCTCTTACAACAGAGTGCGGTGGTTACAAAGCAGAGGGGTGGCTGTCTCTTGGTAAACAAAGAAACTCATTCTGTACTGAGACCCAACCATGAGATTCTGCACCATTTGAATTCTGGTCCTCAGCTTTTCAGGCCTCAGAACTCACTTAATTTGTTCCCTAAATTTGATTAGACTCTGGGATTCTTAGATTCACCAAATTCATTAGACAGCTACGGAGTGCATTGTGAATGCCTGTCTTAGTTTACAGTGAGAATTTTATCAAGTGGAAAAACTACTCACCTCAGTTTAACAAGAGGACTTTCTTTCCCCTGGAGCATGACAAATATCAGTGGATTACTGGGTGATCATAGAATCAGAACTCAGTAGGTTCCAGAAGTAGAATTTTCAATGGTATCAGCATAAGATTAGAGATTAAGGTAAGGCTTTTGGTTTATTTTTATAGCTTATACGTTTATTTTTCCTAAAGGCATATCCTTCCCAAGAACATTCTAGCCTTTGATGTTCCTGGTAACCATCTCCTTTCTGCTACATTATTGTTGCAAGAACACTATACCTTTCTTGTATTACTCTGCACTTTCTATTCTTCCATTAATTACTAACACTTTCTCTAGTAGATATATTCTTTCTCTAGAGGTAGTAATGGCTTCATTAAGGTACAGTTACCTCTTAGCCCCAATATATTATGTGTTAGTTTGTAGTTTAACTTTCAGAGGATAATATTCTATTCTAAATTCCAAGAATCCAAGTTTCCCCATGACCTACTTAATAATGCCAGTAATTTTAACCCTGAATACACATGGAGATCACATAGAAAATTTAAAAATATCTTGGACTTGTGCCATTCCAACTAAATTTGAATCTCAAAGTAAAATGGGAAAATCTATTTTAAAAATCTCCACAAGATATTCTGATGAACCACCATGGTTTAAAACCACCAGTTTATACACTTAACTACTCAATTATCAATGTGTATGATTTTCTGTAAAGAGTGAATCCGCTACAGTATTTAACCAACTGCTATATTTGATATATTCCTCGCCCAAACTGAGCTATTTTAATTTTGGGAGTTAAGAATAAATTTGGCATTATTGGGTTTCTTCTCTATCATTCACTGAAACATCATATCAACAGTGATTACTGAGCTTCATAGAGATAGTTTTGAATGCCAACAGAAGTTTACCTTTATCATGAGCTGATCATATGCCAGTTACCAGGTAGTTTACCTCCATGAACCTCTCCGTTCATTTTATTTTTTGTTTCATTTGGCAGATGTGTTTTAAGAAAAAGTTCTCCACATCCTTACCAGCATTTGTTATTGATTTATTGATAGTAGCTAATCTGACAGGTGTGAGGTAATATCTCAATATAGTTTTAATTTGCATGTCTCTGATGATTGGTGACATTGAGCATCTTTTCATATGCCTCTTGGACATCTGCATGTCTTCTTTGAATAAGTGTCTATTCAGGTCTTTGCCCATTTGTAAATTGGATTGTCTTTTTTTTGTTTTTTTGTGTGTTGATTTGTATTTATTTTTAAGTTTTGTATATTAACACCTTATCAGATGTATCATTAGTGAACATGTCCTCCCATTCAGTGGGTTATCTGTTCATGCTGTTTTCCTCTAGCATTTTGGGGGCTTTCTGCAATGGTGACCATCATAGTTGGTGCTAAAACCAAGCCAGAGGTTCCAAATATTGCCACTAGTAAAATCACTGAAGTCAGCACGCAGACGACCTCAGAGGTTATGGATGCAACTCTAGATGAAACCATTGCCATCAATCATGAAAAAGGTACAACAGAGAATGAACGCTCTGGTGAATATGTAGAACCAGAAGAAGGGAATCCTCCAGGAGAGGCTGAGTGCTCTGCAGGGGCAGATTTACAGGAAGAAGCCATGTTGGTGCTGGGGCTACCTTGGCCCAAGCTAATCTCAGGCAGGTTGACACTTCAGCAAAAAATGCTACAGAGAGGCCCAGGGGTGCCTTTGAAGTTTTAGTAATCTTAGTTTTTTAAATGTCTTTTCTAGAAAGCTTGAGTGTGCCTTAAAAATGTTGTGTGTACTGATAAGTTTTAGTGCTGAGGGTTTTCTCGTCTCTGATATCAGAGTAATACATTGCAATGCAGAGCTTCAAGAGTTTCTCCTTTGGGTTTAAATTCTACATCACAGGAGCTGAACTCTGTCTACAACCTATACTCATTTGAGTTTGTCTATACATTTACTTTACTGTAATGTATTAAATCTGGATCCTTGAGTTTTGATTTTAATTCATTTAAATAAGATTAGAAAATATTTTAAAAATTACTTAAAGGAGAAATGGAAAAAAAAGCTTCAAAACCAGAGTGTTCTGCCCTGTTAAGGAATATGCTTTATTTTCATCCCAATCTTGCAGTAAAGTGAATGGAAAACAGACCAATCAAATAACTGTCCCAAGTGCCGGAGCTTGTAAATGATCTTTGCAGTTTACCTCCAGAGTGCCACCCCTCTTTTAAGGAAAAAAAGAAAGTTTTGTTCACCCACCCTTCTAAACAAGAAACAATACAATTCAATAACAATGCACATTACTGGAAAAACACTACTATAGCTATAATTCAGATATTAAGAATGACTGCTAATCACATTTAAAACATCACAGAAATAAAAATTAATTTACTACACAAAATAAATTAATTCATAAATGCAAACTGTTTCAGTTCAAACATATACAAAAGTCAGAATAATAAGTGCTAAAAAAAATCAAGTTTGTTATAAGAAAGATAATTAAAATTTGAACATTCTAATAAGTTGTCATATTTAGAAAAGGAGTTATTTTGTAGTAGTAGTAGTAGTAGTAGTAGTAGTGGTAGGGTGTACTATATTTTTCAGAAAGCCTAGTAAAATCAGTGGCTAGAAAGAACAAGGTCTTATGTTAGAAAATTAATCACTATTCTGTATTGCCTCCCATTCACTCAGTAAGTACAGTGGTTAAAACAAAGTAAAACAATTATAAACATGGAACTGAACAGAAGACTTAGTTTCTTCTCTCCAGGAGCATATTATCTCTCTATAAACTTGAAGCTAATATGTAAAGAAATTCATAACTATGCTAGAGAATTGCATAAACTTTTATAGCTAAGTACTGAGAAAATTAAGTGGCAAAGTTTCAAGGAAGAATGTAATCTTTAGTAGCAATGACAGAAATGGGGGTTTGGATTAGAGAAATAAAGAAGTTATTTTATTGTGGGAAAGAATGCATAATGATAGGCAAGGAGCTGTGAGCAAATGATTGACAAAAAGATGCAGCTAAGCCTGCTGGCTTTCTTAGAGGATGGGTGGGTGGGAATAAAATGTTATTTCCTTCTTAAGATTGAGTTTGTGTTCCAATTGAGTGAATATTTATTTAGAAACCTTAGGTAGGGCTCCCTCTTGATATCCTGAGTAATAAAAGAACTGGGGGGGGGGGGGGGGGGCAGGAAGCTGACCGAGAAAGGGAAAATAGGATGTTTTAGGGTGTCCTTAGGATCAGCCCCTGGATGTAGCCAAGTTCAGGCAAGCTTGGTCTGCAGGCCTAGCACGCCCAACAGGGGTCTGGAGGTGAGAAAATGCTCCATAGTTGCTCCAGGAGGATGTGGGGCTGAGTTTGGGTGCTTCAGATGCAGCAGGCCCTTTGGGTTACCAGTGGTCAGCAAACTCATTAGTCAACAGAGCCAAATATCAACAGTACAACGACTGAAATTTCTTTTGAGAGTCAAAAACCAAAGTTTGGGCCATGGGCCACGAAGTTTCAATCGCACTATATGTGTGCGCCCGCATGTGGTATTTTGTGGAAGAGCCACACTCAAGGGGCCAAAGAGCTGTATGTGGCTCGCGAGCCGCAGTTTGCTGACTACTAGGTTAGACAGTTTCCTCAGTGGGCAGTTAGACAATTTCCTCTTTGTCAGCAGCTCTGGCAGAAGTTGGGGGAATTAGATCTTCAGTTCTGAAGGCAGCCTGAGCTGTGCTTCACTGTGTTCTGAGATTGCTCTCTGATAGAGCAGTAATCATAATCTTCAGAATTAAGGTTTCCACTAAATCAGAATCTGCCAAGATGGAGCCCAGATGACTGAATTCAAAAATAAATCTCTACAGGAAATTCTGTTGATCATCCAGGTTTGGGCATCACTGATCTAAAGGGTATGCGTGACTCTCACAGAGCTTCAGAAATAATAAAGCTTTTCTTTCTCCAATATTCAGTAATCTCACACAGTATACACTGTTCTTAATGGGCAGAGCAGGAGGATAAACGAAGAAATCACATTATGAATAACTCTGGATTCAACAAAAGGGCACACAGGCATTTTAAGTGTATTCCACATTATATATGAACAAAGAGATGAAGTACAATAGGAAGCCCACTTAATTGCTATTGCATTTAGAAGAAATTAAAGGTTTTGTTTACACCATTATAGAATAGACATAAAATTATGTTATTTCATGCATTCTTCACACAGATACATAATAACCTACCAGGGAATGCAGGTAACATAAATAAAACTAATTGATAATTTTACATTGCAGGAACTCCTTTAATATAAAAATAGCATGCTATGTGTACAATTTTAGTTCTAATACGTGAGAACAGGCATTTAGAGAAAAAAAAAAGCATGCTAAAACATGCATAATTGGATCTTTTGTCTGGATTTGTGGCCTCTTCCTTAGAATCTATTACTAGAAGGACTTGATGTTACTCTTTGCTCCAAATATTTGTTGGTATTTGATGTTTATTGTTACATGTTTTGGGATAATACCCTTCACCCTCAAATACCTTTTGCCTCCAGAAATTTGGGTCTTCTCTCTCCCTACCTTCTCCCCCTTCCCAGTGAATTCCAGTTATGTGACAAAGTGTTTGGCTGACTGGGGTAGATCTGACTGAGACAGGATTAGTGAATAGAACAGGGCGTGTCTCTTTTCATAATCCATGTTCAGCTGTGGGTGGCGTGGATCTGATTGGCACCTGAGTGCTGGATAGAACATCAGGTCCGTGCCTTTTTAGACACAATGTGCCACTGGTAGGCATTCATCTCTGCCCTGAGTCAGTGACGCTTGCTCATGGAGGTAATGTGTGAACATTTAACAATTTCGAAAAGCTGAGCAATGAAAAAAACACCCTCTAACACTTGGGGCCCAGCCTGTTTTTCTGTGGAATACCCATGAGCAAGAGTAAGGCTATAGAGAGAAACTATTTCTTTCTCAACTCTGGGGAACATTTCTTATCTAGACCAGGAAGGAGTAGGAGGTATTCCAGTAGTTGCAACAGAATGGGTGTTGAGTTTCCAGCTTCTCAGAGCGGTAGGGGCTTCTGTTGTACAGGTTTCCTCCCACGAGAGTTGGGTGCAGTGCTCTGACGTAGTTCACAGAGGAGGGGCAGATTTTTGTGGTGAGCAGGAGTGGATCAAGTCCGGGGAACCAGTGAGCTCTGAATGAGCTTGAGAAGCACCTCTGACTTCCCATGCGAGAAGCTACACGTGGTGAATAGGACGGATTCTATGAGGAATACTTGCTGGGTAGCTCTGGTGCCATGAAGGGAAACCTTTTGAGAAGACAGAATTTATTAATTAAGCACTGCCACGTTATCGATAAAGTGACCTCATTCTAGGAGCAGAGTGACGAAGCCTGCCTGTATTATTTGTATGAGGAATCTCATATATCTTATAAAAAGATGCTGAAATGCTCTTTGAGAAGGCAATTAATGCAAGGCTTGCATTATGGAATAAAGAATATGCAAATTTTCTGTCAGTTTGAAACTCTCCTAAGAAATTATTTTACCATGTTCCAAGGTACAATAGTTTAGTGTTAACCATAATTAAGCAAATTATTTTGATGGCTAAAAACAGTTATATAAATTGTTGACTTGAGATCATGAGCAATGAAATATAAACATAAAGCTATTCTTTAAATAACGATAGCCACTGTGTTCTTTTCATTAGAGCAAACATTTTAAATAGCAAAATGCAACAATTATTTCAGGCCACACTGTCTAGTGCATGGCATGGATGGGGGGGGATCTGATTGTCTTCAATGTGTGACTTTCCAGCTACAGTCACTGGGTCCTCCTGACCCTTCACAGAACAGAGTTGAGACAGTAAGTTCTTCCTCTGAGACTTTCAGGGAGATCAGAGGCGGAGGGCAGACAGCCACTCATGCACAGAAGCCAAGCCCCTCCGCCCCAGGAACAGCCCCTACCTACTGTCAGGTTTGAGAAGAATGCTCTTTGGGAAAACATGGCTGTCTGGGCCCAGTTCCCAGGCAGCCAAACCCTGTAGTTCTCTTTTCCCTGACATGTCTAAAGAGAGGCTTTTGCTGCAATAGTATGCAGTTTATTTTCAAACTTCACCTTTTCCCACAATGATATCAACCCTATATCCATCAGGGATTCTTAAGGTATTATCACAGGTACATGCATCTTCCAGAGAACTGAGGTGAGTCAGACTCAACAGTTCTAATGCCGTGTGTGTGTGTGTGTGTGTGTGTGTGTGTGTGTGTGTGTGTGAGAGAGAGAGAGAGAGAGAGAGAGAGAGAGAGAGAGAGAGAGAGAGAGAGAGAGAGAGAGAGAGAGAGAGAGAGAGAGAGAGAGAGAGATGTGTGCTTAGAAAGTGTCAGAATTTTGTATTTGAACAAAATCATTTGACTAGAACCTCCTTAGATGTGATGCCCAGTAAATGCATCAACAACTCTTCCTGTCTTCGTGTCCCGTGTGGCCTAGAATTGCTGACACCAGGTAAGCTCAGTTGACCACCTGTGTCCCCTTTTGAGCAGAAAGGTTCACCTAAAATGCCAGGGGAAGGACTGTTTCCATGGCAAGGCCTATCCTCAGGAGACGAGAGTTCTCTGAAAAGCATTTGGCTGTCATGCCAGTGCGATTCTGTCCTGGCTTCGCCCTCCTCCTGGGCGGGTTACTGAGAGCCCTTTCCCTGGGATCTCTCTCATTGGCACTTACAAAGCAAACCCAATGTGAGCTGGTGTGGAGGGAACAGGGTTCAAAGGGCAGGCACTGTGAGGCTTTCTCTCCAAGAACATTGTTGCCTAAGCCTTCCATGCCATCTTTCCTTCAGATTTATTGTGATGTTCCTGGTTATGTCAATTCCTTGAGTAGATGACAACTTCTAGGCTTTCGTATTCAGAATATCATTGCAATCCACATATATTAACTGAGGAGGAGGGAGATGCAGAAGCTTTATTTTAGTTTTCCATCAGGCAGTACTAATATGTACATTCTTAGCTAATTGCCATTTTAAAAGTCACTGAATGGCAGAGATCCAGGACTGCTAAGCCTCAATGAGTAAGTGTGAGTGTGAGGAGTTCAAATTAATGTGTTAATCATCTATTGTGGCAGTCATTTAGTTTTAACACATAAATTTGGCAGCAGTTGGTTGTCCATGTTTAAACATGAGCACTTAAAGAGGTAGAGACAACTAGTGCACAAGAAATTCAAAGTATTGATAGTTGCAGAAAGAGGAGCAGAGATGAGGGACATCCATGAGACAGAAGTAGTAATTGTCTGAGGTTTTGATGAATTTCTAGTTCTCATCCATCTTACAGCCTGGTCCCTAATTCTTATTTGTCCTACAGACTGGCAGCAACAAGTATTCATAGGTAGATATCTGTATCTATTAAGAGTAAATCATACCTCGTACAATGACTACGCTCAGGATATATCGAACAAATATAGAAAGACAATGTGGCTAGATAGTAGAAATGAGACTGGAAAAGACAGGATGGAAACCAGAGATTTGTGATAAAAGAAAACCCCAAAGGAGTTGGCAAATGATGAAATATAAGTGAGAGGACTGATGCCTGTGGTGAGGATTCAAGCTAGAGAGAAGTAGCTCTAGAGGTAGGTGATCCGTCACTTTTTTCCCCCAAAAATAATCTCATTTCAATAACCTTTTTGTAAAAGAAATCAAAGAACACAATAACTAATGGAAAAGCACAGACAAAAACAAACAGTAATATAAGTAATACATAAAGCATTTACAATTTTAAAATACTGGTCTCTTTCCGTGCATTTGAAGAGCAAAACACCCTGCCCCTTTTGTATCTTTGGCTTTGTGAATACAGGTTAATGTTTTTAGGTATTAAAAATGGAAGCTAAAGAGTGCTCTCTTTAGAAGGGAATTTTTTTTTGCTATTTAATGCACATCAATTTAGCCCTACACAATGCAATTGAAAATGGGATGTTTATTTCAGTGAAGATGTTGGGAAGAGAGTGAGTGTAAGAGACTTGGTTGTAAATTGGCTCAGACAAGGCAAGTCATAATTGAAGGACAGTGTATATATTTATGTAGGATGGGAAGGACCATTAGTCACACATCTATCTTTTAAGTCACTGAGAGAACAATCCCCATTAGTAACATCATTTTGAATAATAAGAAAAATGTATGTATGTCCCCGGAATTTCAATAAATAGTGAATCATACAGCTGAGAAATTTGCAGGCACCTGAGAAAGTTAATTAACTCCATAATTTTATTGAATGTTTTCTACATTACTAGAATAGTATATTAAAATATATCTTGGTGACTACGAAGCATAAATATAGCCCCATAAGAAAAAGCTGAGAGAGAAGATATGTGAAAATGAATTAACACAGTCTGTGCACAAGTAAATTGCTTACAGTAAGTTAATAAAGGAAGGAACATTTTCCCAATCCATTTCTGAGTTGATGCATCACAGTAGCTAGCCTTGTCTCTGGTTTTGATCATGGTTGTGAACCAGTCTGGAGGACCTTCGACTCACTGTGTGCTGATCTTGTTCCATCTCAGTTTCATACTACTACTGGTTTATCTGGTTTGCGCTCAGGGACTTCTCCAGTGTGGTGCCCACTGTATCTGGGCTCAAGCTCAGCCTAAAATGATGAAGAATTCATATCCCTAATAGCAACACTCCGATGGGAGAGGAAACTAATGGAAAAAGGCCCTTGTCCTTCAGGTGAACAATGCATCTAGATGTTGTGCATAATTTCCAGGTTTAATAGAAAAAAAAGTTGGAAGGAAGGAAGGAAGGAAGGAAGGAAGGAAGGAAGGAAGGAAGGAAGGAAAGAAGGAAGGAAGGAAGGAAGGAAGGAAAGAAGGAAGGAAGGAAGGAAGGGTGTGTGTGGGGGAGCAATGTGTAATGTGCTATTGTTTCTGCCATCAGAGAATTCACCATGAATCACAAAAGACCAATGATGGTTTTCTCCATATGACTTTTGAACTAATTTTCCCATATTGTAGGTTTGAATATAACCTCTGTACTTCTTTGTAGTAGCTCAGAGATAAATTTGACAAAGGGACCAGAAAACAAGTTGTCCTTAGAGGTAGAACATCAAGAGGAGCCCTGTGACATTTTTCAAAATAAGTGCCATGTGAATAATAATAACTAAAAAAGATAAATAAAAATGTCTAAAAAATTTCTTCCTGTTCTGGCCCTTTTCTCTGCTTGATTGGTCAGGAATGATGATGTGATTCATCATCTTCACTTCACGGTTGGGATTAAAACTTCCAAAAACGCTGACAGGATCAGGAGGGCATGCCTCCCCTTCCTCTCAGCTAGGACTCAGTCACGGTTAATTTAGCCATGGTGAAAAGAGCCAACAGTAAATTCTAAAGCAACATTGCTTCACACATATCACACTGTTTATTCCTTCCAGATGCCAAAATTGATAAAAGCAAACCATAGTCAATTCACAACAATGAAATCATGAAGAAGCATTATACATGAAACTTATAAAATTATGCTTGTTCCAAAATAGCTGACTCCCTCAGGAAGACTGCTTTGCATTAGGACAAAGAAAACACACTGAGACTTTGTCATTCAGAGACGACCATCATGTTTTCTTATCTTTTCCTTTTAAGAAGAGGAGACAATTATATCTTGTATGTGATGCTGTTATGATCTACAATTTTAAATCTGCAATTTTTCTTTCAGGCTTTGAATAAGCTTGGATTCATGTCTTTGATCAGTTTGAAAATGCCTGCTGTCATCCTGGGCAACATTAGCTTTCGCCTGGAGGCCCTTGTATGAACTTTTCAAGGATGTTTGAATTTCAAGCTGTAACTATCTAAAATGGATAGAATATGGAGTAACCCAGGTTAAAAAAAAAATAGCACATATAGTATTATAACTTTTCTGAGAGATAAAAAAAGAAGATTTAAATAATGAAGTGGGGTAGCCTTGTTCCTGGGTAGGAAAGCAGAGTATTAAAAAAACATTTTGTTTTTTCTAAAATAAATTTATAAAGTGAAATAAATTTTATTTTGAATGTATTAAAATCATTCTTAAGTTCCTATTGAATAAGAAAAAAAAAGATAGAAAAAAACTTAAAAGTATAATACTAACAATCCAGGACAATTCCTTCAGGTATTAAGTAGTTATAATGAAGTTCAGTTCCAATAATGAGCAGTATAAATGAGACAAAAAAAAAAAAAAACTGAAGCAAGCTTAATTGTACAGAATTTAATGCAATAAAAAAATAAATGCATTGATCAGCAGATTTTTAATAAAATCCTACCATTTGCAACAGCATGGATGGAGCAAGAGAGCATTATGCTAAGAGAAATAAGTCAGAGAAAGATAAATATCACATGATCTCACTCATTTGTGGATTATAATGAACAATATAAACTGATGAACAAAAACAGATCCAGAGACAGAGAAGCATCCATCAGACAGTCAAACCTCAGAGGAACTAAGGGAGTGTGGGGTAAGCAGGAGAGATCAACCAAAGGACTTGTATGCATGCATATAAGCCTAACCAATGGACACAGACAATAGGGGGGTGAGGGCATGAGTTGGGGGAATGGGGACAATAGGAGAATAAGGACACATATGTAATACCTTAATCAGCAAAGACATAAAAAATAAAAAATAATCATTGAAATAACTCATTAACTCTATTTTGAGCAAATGTGGATCACATATCAGACAATATCCAAATAAGTTTCAGTTGCATTGAAGTTCTTAATGAATGATAAAAACTTCGAAAAAAATTATGCCCTTTTGGTCAGAGGAAAAGCTATTTGTGGCTGAAATAAGTTGTAAAAGACAAAAGAAATACAGATGTTAGATTACATGATCATCTGAGAAATTTTATTATGATAAACTAAAATAAAAGGCAAATTATAAGTTAGCAAAGGTTATAATTAATAAATAAAAGAAAATATTACAGATATGTAGTTAAAATTTAACATAAGAAAATTATACTAACATGTCAATAATGTCTAACTAATGAATTAAATACAAAAAGAAAATTCAGCAAAAACAAAATCTGTATATTTATACTAGAAGTTCAAGTCATAAACATTTAAATGAAAGTCTTTTTTTGTACAGTAAAGTAGCCATTTATAAAAGTTTATACAAAATATTGAAGAGGATGCAGTAAAGAAGATATTTTATTACATCTTGATTTGATTTTATTGATTTTAGAATATAAATTGGGACAAATATTTAGAATGAAATATCAAGAATCATAAAAGGAATAATGCCTAAGTACTATAACTAAGCATCTTCTCTAAGAAAATGATTAAATTACAAAAGAAATTTATGTATTAAATATTTTAACAAATTACCTATAATAGCTAAATTTGAGAATAATATCATGAAATGTTTAAGATGTTTAGAAAGTAAATCTAGATTTATATAGCTATCAATAATAGTGTCTATATTGTATTAAAGGAAAACATTCAAATATCATTTATAGCTTTTCTCAGTTATGTAAAGTATATAGCAAATGCAAACAAAAAAAGAAATAAAACAACACTTAAAAACTTATTTTCTTATTTCTGCACATGGGTCTTCTATAAACTTTAATAATAAGTATATAGTCTTTTCACAATGACAAGATATAATAACCAAAACTACTAAAAGCATGCAAATGGCTTATTTAATTAAAGTAAAAATACAATGATTATACATTTTACAGATAAGAATATTTAATAAATACAATTTTTAATAAATTAATGTGCTTTATTGATTATAATGAAAGATGAGTTTTTATACTGAATAAATTAGTTTCATTGATTATAATTCAAAATAATTTTTTACTGCTGTCTAACAATATTGTTCTAAATGTCACTTGTATGACTATACAGATGAAAAGAGGGATATTTTTCAACATTTTAGATGCAATAATTCTATTGAATATTAAGTCATAATTATAAAACTACAACTATTTATTTTTCATAATCAGTAAAAGAGAAAGAACGTTAATGGAATCCATAAAGAAAACATACTTCAAATGCTTTTTTGATATATAACTTTCATAGCCTGGCTTTCCAATAAAACAGTCTGAGTAGAAGATTGGGATTAATCTTTAAGAGGTTCAATGTTAGGCTAACAAGAGTAAGAGACACAGGAATGAAGTCAGGGAAGGAAGGGAAATCATGAAAGATGATGCATTATCTCTCTGGCCACTACTTCACAATTACCTCTTAAGACAAAGCCAATCATTTGGCAGTTATTTTCTGTTGGACACCTGTATACAGGATTCATAGTGTTGTTGTCCATTGGAGGGAGAAAGAACAGGGCTTCTGTTTGCCAGTCATCAAATTTTCACCCACAGGAAGTTACACACACACACACACACACACACACACACACACACACACACACACACTTTCCAGTTGCATTAGGCCCCTTTTGTGGTCCTTGGAGTACTGGACCCGTTGCCCTAGACTCAGAGTGTGGTACATTATTCAGGTTCAGAAGGAAGGAAACAAAAATGGAGGCCAAATGGCAGATGAGCCTGACTCTGAAAGGTTTCATGGACCTGAGCGGAAGAGCTCAACCACAGGAGTGGATGAGGAGGAGGAAGCAAGAGACCTAGTTCTAAGGATTTTGAGAGGTGTGTGTCTCATATAATGGCTGTCCCTCACATCTCCAAATATGCTATAATTTCTTCTATTAAAAAACAAAACTCGAACTCAATAAAAATGTAGTGAGCCCTCATTCATTTTTACCCTACTTTCGCCCCTTTAGAGTTAACATTCTCGAAAGGATTATCTATACTTGTTGTGACATTTCTAAAGTCTCGATTTCCTCCCAGCTACTACTCAGGAGTTCTATTATGTCAATCTTTTTAAAATGCCGTTGGAAGTTCTGATCTGTTAGCTCCAACATTCTTTCACTGTCCCCCGCCGCCACATTCTTTTTCAGCTTGGATCTCGTCTTTAAAAACATCCTGGTATTCCTTCTCTGTTTTTATCTTACAAGCATTTGGCACAACTAATCACCCTCTCCTTTTTCTTCAACATTTCTCTTCTTAGCTTGATTGATGATTTCCCCCGATTTTTCTCCAGCCTCACTAGTCGTTTTATCTCTGTTTTTTTGGGCTTTGTCTCCCCTGCTCAATTTCTAAAAGCTGTCTGCTTCAGGGTGTTGTCCTAACCCACACAGTGATGGCAGAGTACTATTTCTTGCTGTGAATCAACACTATCACAGGACCTTCTCTACTTTGCTGGTAGTGATGTTGCTTACTCTGCCTGGAAATCATTTTTTCCCAGATCTTCAAATGGTGACTTTTTTTATACTTTGGATCCAAATATAAAATATCATCTGGGAGGACTTCTTCAACAAATTCAATATAATAAAAGCCTAATATGTTAAGTGTCTAGTCACCCAGTCATCCATTCAACTAATCAAAGCATAATATACTAATGATATGCTAAGGTTGCTCAACCTATCACTATGATGTACACTGACCACTGGGGGGTGGGGATGGGGGCAAATGCTCTGACCAGGTTAGCTTGCTGATGAGCGAGATTGGCCAGACACAACCAGGAGCCCTCCCATGGTCCTTCCCTGGCTAAACAACCTCCTGCGTCCCTCCCTGGCCCTGATTGTGCACTGGTGGGGTCCCTTTGCCTGGCCTGCACCCTCTCCCAATCCAGGACCCCTCAGGGGTGTCAGAGAGCCAGTTTCAGCCCAACATCGCAGGTCAGGCTGAGGGACCCCACTGGTGCATGAATTTGTGCACCTGGCCTCTAGTAATGCATAAGATTTTTCCATTTCAACCACATTTCCTGTTGATTTTATTCATTAACATTTGAAAGAATATGATACTACTTTTATTTTTCTATTAGAGTACGATCTATCTCTCCCAATAACACCATCTGTTGAGAGAAAAGGGGATTAATCTGTCCTGCTCACTGGAGGGTACAGAGGAGCCATAATAATGCCTACCTCACAGTGGTACTAAATGAACAACTTTTAATAAAAAATACAAAAATAATATTATAAAGCATTTTTAATGACCAAATAACTTAAAATTTATTCAAAGTAAATACTAAGGCTGCTATAATAGTACTAGTGACCAGGTGTGTGAAATTCATGCATATTAAAAGGGGATTAATTAGAAGAAATAATTTGATATTGCTATTTGACCTTTATAATAGAAGTGTCAGAGATGAAAGAAAATGAGTAAAATGTATATGAAAACCTTCCTCCTGTCAGAGTCTGGGGCTCATCAGGGGACCCTGAGTCAAGTGTCTACTGACCCACATGCACCTCAAAATCACGTGAGACCCAGACCCAGCCAGTGCCCCCCCCCCCCCCAGCTGCCCCCTCATTGGGCTAGATCCAGACCTGGCCAGTCCTACCCTTGTCAGGACTTTCCAGGCAGGGGGCATAGCCTCATGTTCCCTGGCCTGGTGCCAGGATGGGGGTATGGCCTGAGGTCCAGCAGCCCAGACTGGAGCCTTGAGGTCCTTTGTCAAGCCCTGCCAGATGGGGGACATGGCCTGAGATCACTTGTCAAGCACTGCTGGGTATGGGGCATGGCCTGAGGTCCCTCTCAAGCCCTGCCAGGTGGGGGCACAATCTCAGTCCCCCGTCAAGCCCCACCAGCAGGGGTGAGGCCTGAGTTCCCCAGACCCAGCACTGGGGGTGCACCTTGAGGACCCCATAAAGCCCCACTGGGTGGGTGGCATGGCTTGAGGTTCCTTGTAAAGCCCAGCCAGGCAGAGATGAGAAGCCTCAGGTCCCCTGGCCCAGTGCTGGGGTGGGAGGCATGGTCTGAGGTCCCCTGTCAAGCCCCACCTAATGAGGGGCACGGCCTGAGGACCCCCGGCCTGGCACGGGGGCAGGGGGAAAAGCCTGAGGTCCCCTAGCACAGTACCAGGACAGGAAGTTCATCTTGAGGTCCCCGTCAAGCCCTACTGGGTGGGAGACATGGCCTGAGGTCCCCTGTAAGCCCCACTCGGGCAGGAGAGGGCATAGCTCAGGTCCCTTCTGATTGCTCATTAAGGCTCCTTAAGGGATCTTGGCCTCAGCTGTGGGTGCAGTCATCTTTGTTATGGAGTGATGGTCAATTTGAATATTCCCACTTTATTAGACAGGATAAGTATTGTATGATAATCATCACACTTGTTTTAAAAGAGCAACATATACCAAACACTTAATTACATGTGTGCTTTTTGATCCTATCTATTAAAAGAGTAATATGAAAATTGACCATCACTCAAAGACATAATCTGGGACCCCTTGGAGGATGTTGGAGAGCTGGTTTTGGCCCAATCCCTTAGGCAACTTTCCTGGGGAGGGTGCCAGATGCAGGGTTTATGGCTGGCAAGTTCTGCTGTGGAGGCGGGAGCCTCTCCCCATTTGGACTGATTGGGCACAAACCCACAGCAGGTGCCTTGGGGATGGGGTGAATGGGAATGGCAGGCAGCATCGGACTGCAGATTTTGGCCCAATCCCACAGGTCTCCCAGAAGGACCCTACCCATGCATGAATTCATGCCCTGGGCCTCTAGGTCCACATATAAGTGACATCATGTGATACACATCTTTCTCTGACTGGCTAATTTTGCTTAGCATAATACTCTTTAAAATCTGAAAAAAATTTATAGTCACGTTCCATATCTATTTATTTATTTTTTAATATTTTAAAAATTGATTTTTAGAGAGATAGGAAGGGGGAGGGGGAGGGAGAAAGAAACATCAATGTGAAAGTGAAACATAAATGAGCTGCTTCCTGCATGCCTCCTACCATACCGGCCAGGGCTACATTCCATATTTAAATGTGCATGCTTTCTCATGTTCTTTTATCTATATATATATTAAAAATGAATCTAACTAGAATCTATATTTTCTCCCTATATTGTTCTGGAAGTTATACATAATTTCTACAGTTTTGTGTTCATTATTCATTTTATTTTTTCACATCTTAAATGGGATGATTAATACGTTAACTTGTAGTTTCCTTTCCTAATATCAGCAATTAGGTCCTGTAATTTTGTTGTTGTTGCATGGAATATTTTGGTATGTAATATTAATTATTCTATCTCAAATGTTTTATAATTTTTGTATGTTGACCACATTAAAACATGAACCACTAGGTATATAGGTTTTTATATTGCTTGTGGTTTTTATTATTACTAATACCTGTTTTTATTACATTTTAGTCAGATAATTTGGTCTGTATAAAGCAGAACAAATTGAAATATGTTGCACTGCACTTGATCTGTGACAATGTTTGGTCATTTAACATATATTTTTATGTGAGCTTGAGATAGGTTGCTCTATGTAAGCTCATTATATTAATTCTATAATTCTTGTTGCTTAAATATTCTATACCCTTACATCCTTACAGTTACCTGTTTATTTGGTTATACCAATTAGAGACAAAAGTATATTAACATTTATATATGTATGAATTTCTCCTTTGATTCTGTCCATATTTTCATGCTATTTATTAATTTCATACATGTTAAGAATTGACAATTTTTTTTACAGTAGAATATAAGTTCCCTATAAGGATAGGTTTTCGCATCTGTTTTTCACTATTTATGTGTTCCATATCTGTAACTGTATTTGACTCCAGAAATATTTGTTGAGAGCTAAAGGAATCATTTTGGTGAATTAGATGTTTTATCATTAGATGACAGCTTTATAAAACACTAGAAATGCTTTGCTCCCTTGAAATCTTTTTCTCTATTTTTAATATAGTGACAAAAATTTTTTGACTTGTAGTAACTCATATTTGCATCTTTTCCTCAATGTTTAGTGTTAACTGTGTTTGTTGTTAATAGCACATAGCTTAGAACATATGATTGAAACTTTGCTAGCTAAATAATTAATTCATTAATTGGGATAAATCATATGTACACATATCTTTATTTTTTAACTTTATGATCTTTGACTCTTTTTGTGTCATAATTATTTTTTTGTTTTTTTTTTAATTATTTTGATTTGGTTGATTTTTCCTTTACTAGTATATTGCTTTCTCCCTATTGTTCTGGAAGTTACAAATTTTCATAAACATTTTACTGGAATGTCTATTATAATAACATTTAATCCTATCTAATAAAAAAGAAATATGCAAATTAACCATCACTCCAACACACAAGATGGCTGCCTCCATGTAAACACAAGATTGCTGCCACAAGATGGCCAATAGAGGAGGGCAGTTGGTAGGTACTAGGTCTACAAGGAAGGGCAGTTGTGGGTGATCAGGCCAAAAGGGAAGAGCAATTATGGGGGAGGGGGACCAGGCCTGCAAGAGAGGGCAGTTGGAGGCGATCAAGCCTGTGGGGGAGGGCAGTTAAGAGTGACCAGTGACCAAGCCTGCAGGGGAGGGCAGTTAGGGGTGACCAGGCCTGCAGGGGAAGGCAGTTAGAGGCAAACAGGCTGGCAGAGGAGCAGTTAGGCATCAATCTGGCTGGTAGGGGAGTCATTAAGGGGTGATCAGGCTGGCAGGCAGAAGAAGATGGGGGCGATCAGGAAGTTAGGCAGGCAGGCGAGCAATTGGGAGCCAGTAGTCCTGGATTGTGAGAGGGATGTCTGACTGTCCATTTAGGCCAGATCCTACCAGGCCTAAATGGGCAGTCGGACATCCCTAGGGGGGGTCCCATATTGGAAAGGGTGCAGGCTGGGCTGAGGGTCACACACCCCCATTATGAATTTTCTGCACTGAGTTTCTAGTATTAAATAAAATGCTTATTGTTCTTTTAAATTTAATAGAAACTTATTTAAATTCTGATTATTGTTTAATACTAAAATTTTTGCTGGTATATTTTGATTCTATTTTTTTTCAATCTCACTAAATAATGTTACTATAATCATTTCTAGCCAACATTTTTTTAGAGTTATCCTTATGTTTACCCCCTTTTTTTTTTTAACTACCATTTAATTTTTTATTTATTTATTCACCATTTCTTCTCTCATAGCTTCTTCCTCTCAGGATTATATTTTCCTAATATATATCTTTGGGATTTTCTACAATTAAGGAACTATCTGTGGTAAATTCTGTTAATATTTTCTTGTTGTTTGTCTTGTTTATTTGTTTTATTGTAAGTCATCTTTATTTCTTTCTTATTCCTCAAAGTTAGTTTTCCTGGGTATGAAATTTGAAGATAGTCCCCCCCCTAATAAATTATTCCATAGTATTCTGATTCCAATTTTGTTTTGTGTGTAAAATCTACCATTGGTACAATTATTGTAACAAGTTAATTTGTACTTTCCTTCTAATATTTTGAATATATTATTTATTGATGTGACAATGAATTTCTGATGTATGAATTTACTACAGATATTTTAAACCTTCAATTCATATTCTACACCCTCAATGAGTTGTTTAGAATAACCTGAATAATTATATTCTAGTCCTAAAGAACTCATGGTAGTTTCTTTCTTCTCAATAATGAGTGGTTATTAACTACATAGACATAAGAAGCATAGCCCTTGGGAATGTCTTGTCTTTTTATATAGATTATAAAGATGGTCTTCATAACTTCTAATGGTCTTCAAATCCATGAATCACTTTAGTGCTAAACTTATTTAGATTTTAGTTCTTGTCCTGCTATTTCTGTACTTTCATAGTGGTATGTTCTAAAAATAATTCCATGTCTCTTTCTCTGCTTCTTATTACAGTATCCTCCTGGAATTGCTCCAGCTTTTCTTAGTCATTTTTACTATAGTAATTCTAAATCATGCTTGATTGCATGTCCCACAGTATCAGCAAAATTTCTTTGAGATCTGGAGACAGCTGTTTGGTCTAGGTAGAAATTATGAACAAGTATGAGCAGAACTGAGATTTATCTCATTTCTCCATCCAAAAAAACTAAACAATAACATGGATTTAAAAAGTAATTTCCAATTTGCCAATTTACACTGAAAATTTAATGCATTATACATCAGTTTTCTCCATCTCAATGTGCACACTTTACTCTGATATGGCATTTCTCATTTTAGCATTGGTACCAGGATACTTATTAAATCTTTTGTTAAATACTAAAAGCCACAAGACTCATGTCTGAAGAAAGTATGTGCCTAAAACAATAAACCAACTAGTTAGGAAGACATGACAAATGCATTTGGAAGTCTCTGAAATGTGACTAAGAAAAAAAATCATGAGTCTCAGTATCCCTCAACCTCTGCTCATGGCCGCTTTCAAAGGAACTACCGTGTTTCCCCGAAAATAAGACATCCTCTGAAAATAAGACCTAGTGCATGGAAAGATAAAACATGCCCTGAAAATAAGACCTAGCACAACTTCGGGAGAAAAATTAATATAAGACACTGTCTTATTTTTGGGGAAACAGAGTACTATTCACCTACAGAAACTATAGTATGTCTTTTAAAATGTGTTTCACATAAAAAAAATCTTCCACAAAGTCTTCAATTTCTCAAGAAAAGTATCTTTCATAAAGAATATCTTTGAAGTATGTAAAATAGATTCTGTGGGGGTAGTACGTTTTGAATGTCAAACAATGACTGATTAATATGTTTTGGGATGAGAAATTATTCCTAATTTTGCAACTATGCATATCTGAATTTAAGTAAAATATAATATAGTGCCTTTTCAAGAAGATTAGATACTAATATAAGAGAGAAAGTAAAAATCAACAGTAATATTATGATGAGTATATTGTTTCTATTTTGCAAAATGATTTACAGGAATTCATTAAAGACATTTTTGAATGGGCTTGGGGTCATGAAAAATTCATGGAAGAAAAGATGTTTAAGCTATGAAATAAAATATGTGGAAGTTTGATGTAATGGAAACATGGAATGTTGGACTTTTTCTGGAGATATGATAGCCTGTGGAAAAGCACAGTGCTTTGAAACTGTAATGTTCATAAATTTGCAAATAGTATAATAAGTCAAGCAAGAGCGTGGCAAGAGCTAAGCTAGAATGATAAACAGAGGGCATATTCTAAAGAGCTTCTAATTAATTAAGATATGTAGTTTATTATTGACTGCATTAATTGGTTTAAATTAAGAGAAAGATGTAACATTTGAATTTTATTATTATTTTTTTAAATATATTTTATTGATTTTGTACAGAGAGGAAGGGAGAGAGATAGAGTTAAAAACATCGATGAGAGTCATCGATCAGCTGCCTCTTGCATATCCCCTACTGGGGATGTGCCTGCAACCAAGGTACATGACCTTGACTGGAATCGAACCCGGGACCCTTCAGTCCCCAAGCCGACGCTCTATCCATTGAGCCAAACCGGTTTCGGCACGTTTGAATTTTAGAACAAAATCATTTTGTTAGCATTACTAGTCATGGAAACCAGGTGTTGGAATGAGAACTGCTGTAGCCAAGATGCTACTTGTGAGGTGTGCTATAATAAGACCTTGCACCATGATATCAAAGATAGATAGAGAGGAGGTGGTCTGCAGGAAAAAAGCAGGGGAAGAAGTATTTTTCTCCTAGTTTCATGCTTTATAATATCTGGGTCATAATTTATACCATCTTTCATGTTTAATTGTTTAATCAAAAAAATTAATAAGATTTTATTTCCATGTGTGTTCTCTTATCTTAAATTGTAGAATTCAAGAAATAATAACTAGTTGCTGGAAATAATAACTAGTTGCTGGAAATAATAACTAGTTGCTGAAAATGCACCTTCCCTCTTCCATACCACATTAATGATACAATTGGTATAATTAAAACCTTGATATTTCTGGGTTTGATTTATACTCTGTTGAGGAATGAAATTGCTAAATTAGAAAAAAAGGGACAGTGCTTTTCATAAATCCTGCAAGATGTACTGGCCTGCTCTTATGAGGGGACTGCTCCAACAGAACAGTCCCCACTCCTATCTTAGGCACATCTATGCTCACTTAGAAATTCATTTACTCCACCACAACTGAGAGTAGGCAGGAGCAAACAAGGGCAAGTGAATAAAGTTGGAATATTATTGCCATGACTAACCCTTTGGTTTTTCCTATGATTACAATGTCAAAGACATCCACCCTCATTTCCACTCACAATACTCCAATTTGTCTTTGTGTTTTAATCTGTCTCATAATAACACTAGGAACAATTCAATCAGCCCAAAATACAGGTTGACTAACTGATTATACACTATCCAGATGAGATTGTAATGAAAACATTTGAATATAAAGATATGTTTTGTATATAAAAGTATGTTTTCAAAATCATTAAATGTCAAAATCTAATTACAAGATTGGTTTGACTCTAGTTTTCTTTATTTTTCTATTAAAAATTTTTGTTATGAACTCAATTTACTCGTATAATCAGAATAGTAATAATTTTTTTTTAAAAAAAGAACCTAAGACAAAAGGGAGGTATGCTAAATAAACACTTTAGCATCCTCTGAGACCATACACACTCCTGTTTTTTAGAAAGTGTTAGTAATATAAAATGATATGATCTTTGTGGTAGTGATAAGATTCTCTTCTTGACCAACTATAGTCAGGCTCCTCTGAAGCAATTTCTCAACTTTAAGGTTCTATTTCAGTCTCTGCCTGTCCCAATATTAGCAAAAATTCTAAGTCAGGATAGCTAGAATCCTACACCCTGAATATCTGATTGGGTATCACAGCTCCACCATCTTCCAGGTATGTCTGATCACTCTGACCTGCCTTCAGTAAGAATTCTTTTAGGTTTGTTTAGATAGAAATCCCCCTTTACAAGCCCCCTAATGTTTCTTCTTAGTAATTTTGCATTTCTGCACCCTACCTTGCTCCTTAGCTATCAATTCCCACTTTTCCTTGTATTCAGTTGAGTCCTATCTCTCTTTCCAACTATGATATCCCATCATAGTAGTTCCCTTGAAGAAAGTATTCCTTACTGTTCTTCTATAAGTATCCACCAGCAGCGTAAGAGGGTTCCTTTTTCTCCGCATCCTTGCTAGCAGTTGTTTGTTGATTTCTTATTAATGATAGCCATTCTGACAGGTGTGAGATGGTACCTCATTGTCCTTTTGATTTGCATCTCTTAGATGATTAGTGACTTTGACCATGTTTTCATATGTGTCTTGGCCTTCCTTATGTCCTCTTTCAAAAAGTATCTATTTAGGTCTATTGTTCATTTTTTGATTGTGTTGTTTATCTTCCTTTTGTTAAGTTGTATGAGTTCCCTATAAATTTTGGAGATAGCATTGGCAAATATGTTCTCCTATGCAGTGGGCTTTCTTGTTTTGTTGATGGTTTCTTTTGCTGTGCAGAAGCTTTTTATTTTGATTGAATACTATAGTTCTATATTAAAAGAAGACATTATTACCATTTGCAACAATATGGATGGAACTGGAAAGCATTATGCTAAGCAAAATAAGCGGGAGAAAGATAAATAGCACATGATCTCACTCCTTTGTGGAATATGATGCACAACATAAACTAATGAACAAAAATAGAACCAGAGAAATAGAAGTATAAAACAGACTGTCTAACCTATGAGTGAAGGTGAGGGGTTAGGGGGTAAGTGATCAACCAAAGGACTTGTATGCATGCACATGAGCATAACCAATGGACACAGATAGCAGGGAGGTGAGGGCCTGTGCTAGGGGGTGGGAGCGGCAGGGGAGAGGTCAATGGATGAAAAAAAAAAATGACTCGTGTAATACTTTCAACAACAAAGAATTTAAATTAAAAAAGAGGGATGTTATCTTGGATTATCCAGGTAATGTGCCAGTGTTAGAAAATTCCCTAAAAGGGAATGAGAGAAACAGATAAGAACCAGAGGGATGGCTAAATTTGCTGGCTTTGAAGGTGAAGGAAGGGGCCTGAGCTAAGGAATACAAAGAGCTTGTAGGAGCTGGTAAAGGCAAGGAAATGAATTCTCTTCCAGTGCTTCTAGAAGGAATACTTTGGCTTGTCCTGTTTGTTTCTTTATTTCAACAGTGTTGAGCTTTTGTTCGACAGAACTGTAAGATAATAAACTTCTATTGCTAGACTCAAAGATAAAGAGAACAAATGGATGGTTGCTAGAGTGGATTGGAGGGAAAAGGTAAAGGGGTTGAGAAGTACAAATTGGTAGCTACAGAAGAGTCACAGGGATGTAAAGTACAGCCAAGGGAATATAGTCAGTGGTAATGTAATAATGACATATGGTACCAGACAGTACTAGGATTGTCAATGAGGCCACTTAACATGGAGATAGAACACCAGTATTTATATTGACTCCCAGAAAGGTTGCACTAATTGGCACTTTCCCCCCTCCTTCTATTTAGTGAATTTCCTTCCCCTAAAGAAGCAGACTAAGTTTTATTAACCTTTGACTTAGGAATTGACCGTGTGACTTGCCTTAGCCACTACACCGTAGAGGACAACATAAGAGGATGTTTGTTCAGACCACATCTGAAGAAACCATGGAAGTTTCCTTTGCTGTGACTTCACCATGAGAAGGTATATGCTAGCTGGCCTGCTGGTCCCCAGAGGTGGACAAATGAGGTTTCAAGGATAAGAGGTGAATAAACTGAGCCAAGCTCAATTATGATCAGCCAACCTCAGCTGACCTTCCAACATGTGAACAAAAATTTTGCTGTTTTAAACCATTTATTTTGGAGTACTTTACTATGCTGCAGTAACAAAGTCATCCAGTTTCTATTTAAACCATTTTGTGTGTGAGTGACAAAACATCTGAGCAACTTTCATGCTTTATGGACAGCTTTTTACTTGGAGGCCAAATCTAGAAGCTGCTGAAGCTCAATTTTTTCCACCAAAAATATTTCCTCTAAACAGAATCTGCAAGGATTTCTCATGTTCCTTCTTTAGAAAGGTCAGCCTTTTATTAAACATAAGTGCCCCCCAGCATACCTGGAGAATCTTAGATCTGTGTTTTCAGAGTTTGGGCAGACAATATACTATTTGTCTGTATTTAAATGTCATATTTGTGCCATAATTCTCTCTGCTAATATATCCAGGATATTTGCCAATGTTATATGTATTCTTTCAATAAGGTTCCTGAAACGTATTGGTGCCAGTAAACAACCAAATGTTTTTGCATCACTGAGGTAAGCACTGAGAATTGAGGAACATTTTCAACAATTGCAAAGTTTCTTTTTTAGCAGGGGAAGGAAGAAAAGTCTATTACCATCAGTCTCTGTTCCTTCCAATATTTTGTTCAGCTCTCAACCTAACGTGCGATATTTTACATAGAGATTGCTGTGTCAGCTTCACCCTCCAATTCTTTTTTTTTTTTAATATATTTTATTGATTTTGTACAGAGAGGAAGGGAGAGAGATAGAGTTAGAAACATCGATGAGAGAGAGCCATCGATCAGCTGCCTCTTGCACACCCCCTACTGGGGATATGCCCGCAACCAAGGTACATGCCCTTGACCGGAATCGAACTTGGGTCCCTTCAGTCCCCAAGCCGACGCTCTATCCATTGAGCCAAACCGGTTTCGGCTTCACCCTCCAATTCTGAGTGTCCCTGTAGTACTGGTATTCTGCTCTTTCTCTTGAGAGGGATGAAAAGTGAACAAACAGGTTGGGGGAAATGGAACTAAAGTTCATACGTTCTTTAATTGTGCTCATATATTAAATAGTTTTTAAAGATTTAACATGCTCTAAAAACAGGCTTCTTAAATTACTAAACACTTTCCAAATTATATACAGCAACAGCAGAAAATGGGATGCATACAAGAAGATATCTGCAAGTCAGATTAGCTGTGATGTTTTGAACTTCTGTGCTTCTCTTCTACTAGACCATAAACTCTAGGTTTGCCGATTGATTGTTTTGCCCACAATGACTGGCCCAGGGCCTAAAACACATATCAGTGATCAAACATTATTTGGTGAATTAGGTTTTATGAATGATAGAGATGTCCTTTAGGTATGATGACCCATTTTGTGTAATGTAATACTTATTCCACCAAAATTGATAATTCTCTAACTGTAATTTGGGTAAGATTCTCTCTTTTCACTCAATAAAAAAATGTGGCTGTACAAATTGGAAAACTAAAGAGAATGTAAGAGAAGGACTAGGAATCAGATATGAATTCTTGGAAGTGTATAAACTATTTCTTAACCTTTGTTCAAATTGTCCCTTTGAGGAACCATATCAAATTGAATGTCACAGTTGCAAAGAGAGTTAAATATGTAATTGAAAATCAGCAATAATTCATTATGAGTGATGCGCAAGGGTTTGCTATTCATGAGTTCAATAATAACAACTTTATAGAACATTTTTAAATCCCTGGTCCTTTTTTAAAATAAAACTGGTTGCAGGTACACAATCATTTTAAACTCTAAACTATGGTGAAACAAGAACAAAACGTTAGTATTTTCCTGTAACATTTTCTCTTTTAACACTTAAAGAGATTCTGTTTGTGCATAGCGTCCATGGGTAAAATTAAGGCTTTTCTCATTGTCTATAGAGGGAAGATGAGATATCCTGAAAGACAGAGCCAGTGCATTGCCATTGCACTGGCTCATTGTGCATTAGATCAGACAGTAAATTAGATATTGATAGAACTATTTTGAACAGTCGATAAGCTTTCTGATGATTGATATCTTTATGCCACCTGGTAATATCAATGCTGACATTTAGAAACTAGAGAAAGGAATTGTAATATAATATTGTCTTTGTGGAATCCTTACGTGTAACCCAAGCTCACAAATCTCATTACAGAGATAGCAGGATTTACACAGTTGACTTTCAAAGGAACAAGGGAAAGAAAATTAAAACATTGCCGTTTCCTTTGTGCAAGAAACTGTCCTTCCAATCACCCTTCAACCTGAATCAGGGGACCAATGAGTCAAGTTTGGCAAAGTTCTCCCTGTTTGAGTAAAGAAAAAGGGGTTCGCAGAAGCAGTCAGAAAAAAAGTGCACCTCAGAGGACTAAAATAAACCAGATGTAAAGTAAATGGTTCATTTCATTAGATGACCATTTCTAGTAGGACATTCAGCTTAAAACTAAGTGCTCAGAAAACCACAAGTTATGTCACTGTCCACTTCTAGATAATATTTTCTGAAATGTAATCAGGAAAGTGGAAGATGATGGAAAGAAAGCTCTGTGATTTATACTACAGCCTCTGTTTTAGCTTCTTCTATCTCCTCTCATCCTCCATTTTATCTTTCAAGAAGAACTTTTGCAAAAATCAATCAATTAGTTAATTAATTAAATATTTATTTATTCATCAACAACATTTTAGAAAACTCCAATATGTTTTGGGATTATCGGCCCTGAAACACAACAGTGGGAAAACCAGGTGCAAATACTTACCCTCACAGAGCTTACTTTCTAGTGGAGAAGACAGATGATTAACAATTAACTAAATAAAGTACATAGGAAGCTTATTGGGGATCAGTGCTTAGTATGCAAGTAAGATTAGTCAGGTAGTTAGGAAATGTCATGAGTTGCAGTTTGCTATGAGGAATACCAGATAAAATATAGGGCACTCAGTTGAACTTCAATTTTAAAAAGACAAATAACTATTTTAGTATAAATATATCCCAGATATTACTTGGTGAACAAAAGGAATGTAATTAAAGGTGAGGTTTATAGATCTAGAGAGCAAATGATGTATGTTGTTGTATGGGTGATAAGAAGTTAGAAGAAATATTAAATAAATTGAGATATAAGTGGATATAAAAATACAAGTTGCAATTTTAGGTGTGAAAACTAAAATGTCTGAGATGAAATATAGACTGAATGGAATTAATGAAGGAAAGATAAATAAAATTAAACACACAGAAATAGAAAATATCCCAAATAAAATACAAATAGACAAAAATAAAAAATAAAAAAAGTGACCTAGTATAAATTTAATTAGAGTCCTCTAAGGAAAGGAGAGCAATGCAGTTAATAAAAGAGAAGAAACAATGAATAGGTGAACACTTCAAATAAGATGAAAACTGTTAACTCACAAATAAAAAGAGATGCAACACAACCTAAGCACAGGAATCTTGTAGGGGCATTATAATCAAGTGTGTAAGCCAGTGGTAAAGAGCATATTTTAAAACCATCTAGAACAAAATGACAGATTACATGTGTAGAGACAAAGAATCACTGCAGATTTAAATCAGAAATAACACAGCACAAAAGACAGAATACATTGCATTATTCTGATTAGAGATTGTCTGTACTAAGAGAAAATAAAAACAAAATAATACAAATTAAAAACAAAAACCTGACAGCCTATAAATGTATAACCAGGGAAATATTTTTTAAAGTATAAAGGGGAAAAAAGATATTTTCAAACATACAAAATCTTAAAGAATTAATAAACAATCAACTAGCAATACCAAATATATTGAACGAAGTCCTTCAAGGAGAAGGAAAAGGATATACATAAAGAGATAAAGATTATTGGAAATGGTAGCTATCCATATAAAAATAAAGATTTTTATCTTTTTTAAAAGTAAGTTATTGTTTAAAATAAAAATAATAACTTTATTATAAAAACAATATCTACTTTGTAATCTATGTATAAATAAAGCACATGGCAAAAATATCACAAAGGCCAGGAGAAGAGAGATCAAAGTATACTGTCGTGGAATTCTTATGTTATACTTGAAGTAGTATAATATCACCTGAATTTTAACTGCGATAACCAGACAACTTTCATGTCAACCCTAAAAGAATCGTACTTCTCATTGCCACAGGGCTGATATTGCTGAAAATCAAACACAATTTTCATTCATGGGGGTTGCTGTATTACCATGACAGTTGAATTGAGTCTCCCTTAGTTTTTTTCATGTCAAAATTAAGGCATTAATCAGGAAATAATTAAATCCTGGAACTCAAAAAGGAGACATCTCATTGGACCCAGATGAAACTATCTTGAGAGCCCTAGTCATGCTGAGACTTCCTTATATGTAGAAGGAGCTTTCCCTCCAGGGGCCAAGGAGATTGGACATCATGTTGAAAACTCTGCAATAACCCCTAACTATGAAAGACATTGTTCATTTTCCTCAAGACATATTACAGCCAGCCTGGTGCCACTATACTCATAACTTGAGTTAAATCTCATCATACTCAAGTAGCACAGGTATTCCTTTTCTTCACACTCCAGAAGAAAATGGAAATAGCTTACACATTGAAAAATTGCAATAGCTTGCTAAAATGTATCATCAGAAATATGTGAAAGTATATTTTAAGGATATTAAACAAAAGAGGGCATAATAGAACACTAGATGGGCTGAATTAATTTATATGAATGCATTTAATGTTTCCAAACTTAATGTATTAACTTGTGCAATTGGGTGTGGCTCTAACCACTTAGTTGGTTATTTGAGGGCATATAATCTCAATTGTAAAATCCATTAATGAGATTGAGGTGCCAGAGCTTTCCTGACATGAAATGAGAAGAGAAATCAAAATCTCAAGGAGATGGAAATATTGGACTAAATTGTGTGACCAGTGCACCCTCTCCATTACTTTGTTCCATGAAAAGACCTAGAAATACTCTCCTTACTCAGGCATTGATAAATGCAACAGTGGCAGGAACATCTCTGAAAGGCTCTGTGGATCTTTCCATTGAAGAACAACTGTGTCTGTAGGAGATGCCACCATTCCAACTGGCTCCCCGACTTCAAAAAAGGAATGATAGAATCCCAGAATAGCAGAGGCCAAGCAGCAGCACTCAATTCTCAAAGGGAAGGTGGTCACATTAATCATAAAGGGAAACAGGGACATGCAGCAATTAGAATGCATTGACCCACAGAGATCTTTAGTGGTGGCTAATAGTTCACAATGTCCCCAGGAATGACATAAATGAGCAGCCTACTAGCGTATTGCTTGATGCACATATTATGACAAACTCTAACTCTAGTAAAAAGAAACTTTTCTTGGGCTGCCAAAGTGGAGAATTATATACTCTCACTAAGTTTCCAGATGCAAATCCATTCATAGACCCAGGGGAAGGAGCACATTGAACTATTGATACAAGAATACACTGCAAATCCACCGTCAAGCCTTCCTTAAGGAGATCATCAGCCATCCATTTGCTAAGTGAATTTGTGTCAGGGGAAAGAAATACACCTGCCAGTGATTACTAGACACTGGCTGTGAACTGAGGCTTATTCCTGGTGACTTGAAGTGCTTTTTACTGTGGCATCAGTGATCTCTGCAGGCTTAAAGATCTTAGTCTCTAAGAGGAGAATGGTCCCACCTTGCAGAATAATGGCTTCATTGATTCAGAAATTAAAGCTTTCATCTGGCCATCTTGGGTTCTTTTTTACATTGAATCAAAAGGGTAAAAAAGGAGATAAGGTGCTGGATGAAATGATTGATAACTAATTATCAAGAAGAACTCAAGGCTGCTACTGCACATCCAAGTAAAGAGGACTGTATCTGAACCAAGGGGATGCTCCAGGTGCCTCTCAGACTGCCATGCCTAGCAGTAAATGCTAATGGAAAACTATGGTGACCAGAAAAGGCAAGGTGACTCAGAATTCCAAACCATCTGGAAATAAGTATATAGGCCACTCTCGCTCCTCCAGCTGAAGAAAACAGAAGAGCTGAGATTTTGGCTGAACGCAAGGGAAATACTGAATGGTAGTTAAAGAAGAAAGCCATAAAACCAACTATGATCTTGGGACAAATAAGAGAAATAGGGACTACAGCTACCTTGCATATTTTTCCTATGCTTTTTATATGCATCTTCATATTTGTATACGTTAATCATTCTATTCTTTTTCCTTCCTATTTCTTAGTAAAAATGTATTTCTGCAGAAGTTATGGAAGTTTAACTTTATGGTTTAGTCTTTAGGTAGTACAATACTCAATGGGACCGTGCCTAGATTTGGGGAGCAATTAATATTGTCTGCAATGGAAATAAAATCTGTTGGGACTATGTGTAATTACATTTTAGGGAAGAGTGAGAACTTCTCCTGAGAGAAGGATATATATACCTTGTGAGGTTGTGCTGATGTAAGGGAGTGAAAATGTAAATGGAAGAATGCACATATAAACTAAATAGCCAAGAGGGGGGCAGATGGGTTATCAATTTATTGCCTCTCAGCTCTTAAAACATACTTCAGTATATGCTCTGTGAAAAACAAGGATATTTCTTTCACCATGTCTCCATTCAAGTCAATTTACCTCCTCATTGGACCCAGACTACTACAGCCATATTAATTATTGGATGTCCTCTGTCAGCAATTCAGGAGTTATTAAATTGGAAATTGGTATTTATCTTTAGATGCTTTGTTGATGAAACTGATAGGTTTAGCATTGATTTTTGACAGCTTCTTTCTCAATAATTATAGAACAAAAACATTAAAAATATTCATCAACTACCAATAAATACATCTAGAAAACTAAAAATAAAATTTTTTCAGCCTGGCAGTGCATTCTGCAAAAACATTATACTTATTCTTCTCCTTCTAATGTCAAACCAAGAAGTGGATCTCTGCTCTCATTAATTTCATTTGACATTGTACTGAGAGTTTTAGCTAGTGCAAAATAAATTAGTAAAAAGACATCCAGGATAGGAAAAAGTAAAACTGTCCTTATTTGTAGATGACATAATTATCCGTGTGGAAATTCTACAAAATCTACAAAATATCTAATGGAAGCAATAAGTGAGTTTAACAAAGTTGTAGAATACAAGATCAGTACAAAAATCAATATTATGTCCACATACTAGCAACGGATAATTAGAGCATGTAACTTTAATAACAGTATTATTTAAAACAGCATCAAATAAAGTACTTAGGGTTATGTCTGACAAAAATGGTTAAGAACTGAAAACTACAAAACATTGGTGAGGAAAACTACAGAAGACCCAAATAAATGATCAGACTGTTTATTTAAAAAATGTTGCTAAAGCAACACCTTAATTTACAACAATAATCATATAAAGAAAAGTAACTCAAAGTGAATAATGCTCCTAAATGTAACACCTGATATTATATAACTTCTAGAACAAAATGTACAAAATGCAGAAAATGTATATTTTTGTCTGACCCAAATCACAACATTTTCTCCTACATTTTGTACATTTTTTTCTAGAAGTTATATAATATAACAATCACAACATTTTCTCCTATTGTATATATAATATTTTCTCTAATATATATACAAGAGCACCAAAATCATGACCACATGACAAAAGATTAATAAATTGTATTTTATCAAATTAATAAATTTTGCTCTTATAAAGACACTACTGAGAGACGAAATACTGGTTAGAAGAAAATATTTGCAAATTCAATGTCTGATAAAGGACTTGTTTCCTAAATATATAAAAATTTCTCACAAACAATAAGAAAACAACTTGCTTACAAATGCTGTATAGATTTGAATAGGAACTTCACTAAGCATGCTATGCAGTTACAAATGAGTACATGAAAAGTTAGTGAAGAAAACACAAACTAAAACTACATTAAATTAACCCTATACACTTGTTTAAATGCCTAAAAATTGAAAAGTCTGAACATACCAAGTGTTGGTTTGGATATGGAATAAAAGTGTTTGGATACATTCCTGGTAGATTTTAAATGGTTGAACAACTTTGAAAATAAATTTGGGAACTTTAAAAAAAAAAAAAAAGTTAAATGTGCAACTAAAAGAACACCCAGCCATTTCAATTTTTGGTATTTACACAGGAAAAATGAAAGTACATATCCATATAGAGACTTGTACACAGATGTTCTTAGCAGTTTTATTTGCAATTAAAAAAAACAAAAACAAAAAAACTGGAAATAACTCAAATGTCATTCAAGAGATAAAAGCATAAACAAATTGTGGTAAGAGAGAATGAATTGTTGATACATGCAACCATGTGGATAAATTTCACAATAAGTATGTAGCCAGATGGCAAAGGAACACACTATATTACTCCATTTATATAACATTTTAGAAAAGTAAAGCTAAGCAATAATGACTACATGCTGATTAGTGATTACTTAGGAATGAGAGAGAGGCAAAGAGGCTGAAAGGAAGGATTACAAAGAGGCATTAGGAAACTTTTGATGGTAATGAATTTCTGCATTATCTTAAATGTAGAGCTGTGTTACTGGTAGGTCAAAATTTATCGAATAGTATACTTTAAATATGTGAAATTTATTATTGTGTATCTCAGTATAGCTGCTGTGGTGTTGGGAGCCATCAGAGTTGAGACAAGGAAATAGAATTAAGTTCCTTCTAGCAGAAGTTATTCGGTGCCCTGAGGGTTTGGCCAGAAGTTAAGATTAACCTGCCGCTTAGCATCTTTGTAACTTCCCCTTCCTGATCCTCCCCCATAGCTAGCCCAGCCTTGGAATGTTACACCTTGGAATGTTACGCCGCCCTGGCAGTTAGCCAATCCTGTGTTGCCAGATACCTTACCACCTTGTCACTCAGTGCCTAAACCAATTATACACTGCCAAAGACCCCTCTGCATAGGCAACCCTGCTCCCCTTTGTTTCTGCTGTATATATACAGCCATTTCAAAAAATAAAGTTTGAGTCTTGATGAGAACTTTGTCTTGCCTCCATTTCTTCACGTCTCCTGTCCTCTATCATTCCCTTCTAGGTGCCTCCTCACCCCCACGTTGATCTCCCCCTGGTCGGGACACTGTGGCAAAGCTAACACAAGAGTATCAGACAAAATGGCAGGAAAGGATTGGGAAGAGAACTAAAAGCAGGTACTATCAATGTTGTTCAGGAAAGAAATTGTTTCAAAAAGAAAAAGAAGCCCTAGCCAGTTCTGCTCAGTGGATAGAGCATTGGCCTGCTAACTGAAGGGTTATGGGTTTGATTCCGGTCAAGGACACAGGTTTGGGGCAGCTGATCCATGGTTCTCTCTCATCATTGATGTTTCTATTTCTCTCTCCCTGTCCCTTCCTCTCTGAAATCAATAAAAATATTTTTAAAAGGAAAAGAATCTTTAAAAAGGTCAAATTTTGTTAAAAAATAAAAGATAAGAAAGGATTAAAAATATTCATCACATACAGAAACAAAGTCCTTAGAAAGGACCCCTGCTCTTTGCACATAGTTCTGTGCCCTTCAGTTTTTAAAAGATGGTCTGTGGAGGCCCATTGAAATATAAATTGATGATATTTGAAAGCTGGAGAGGTAGCTCTATTCTAAATTGGAACTATATGCCTGGCTGCTTCAAATATTAATCATAAGGCAGTTGTTAAATTAACTGAAAACTGTTGCAACTCCAATCATGCTTTAAAAGAATAAGTTAAAATATCAAAAATGGTTTGGTGGGTGCTAAGCTTTGCTTTTCTTATTTGCTTATCCTTTATATTAATCACGTTTGTACATTAGGACAGGTTTTCTTTTAGTTCTTTAGCTACCTTTTTCCTAATGGTTCACCCATTTCAAAGCCGAATTAGCATACTTGTCAATGTGCATGATTTTGAATATCAGACAAGCAATTTCTTTCACTCATAGTGACCGTTGTTTACTATAATGTATTTGATAAGGATCTTCCACTAAATTTACTTTTCAGAGAGAAAGACAGATTTGGAAACACTGTTAATTATATGAAAACTAGAGGCCCAGCACATGAAATTGTGTGTGGGTAGGGGCCCTAGGCCTAGCTTGCAATCAGGGCCATCTTTCACCTGTTGGCCAGTCCCCAGGCCCACCCACTACCAACACCCAACCCAGTTCCCCATTCACCATGTGGTGATCAGAGCCTATGGGCCAGGAGAGCAACCAAGAGTTTGGTCTTCTACCCACTGGCCAATCCCCAGTCCCGCCCTGCCAACACCTACCCTGGTTCCTCGTGGTTCTCCGTTCATCATCCAGCAATCAGAGCCTGTGGACTTGGGGGAGGGACCAAGAGGTGGTCAATGCACCTCATAGCTACTGGCTGATTGGTCATTCAGTTTGTTATGCCATTATGTTGCTAGCCTTCTATTATATAGGATTTCCAAGGTAATAAATTTAGACTTATCACTGGGATAGCTGACTCAGTCCTGAGTAGCTTGAGAGAGCACTGAAAGGGCTATTTTACGTTAGGATCTCATAATATTTAAAACTAAAGGCCCGGTGCATGGAATTCTTTCACCCTGGGGTGGAAGGGGTCCTTCAGCCTGGATTGTGAGAAGGTGAGCCCATCAATGCATGATTGGAGCCAAGGAGGGACACGGAGGGCTCCAGAGCATGTCAGGCCTGTCTTGTTCAGTCCCAATTGGCCAGACCCCAACAGCAAGCTAACCTACCAGTCAGAGTGTCTGCCATCTGGTGGTCAGTGCACATAGTGAGCAGTTGAGTGGCCTTAACATATCATTAGCATATTACACTTTGATTGGCTGAATGGCCAACCAGATGACTGGACACTTTGCATAATAGGCTTTTATTATATAGGATACATTTCTTTTAGTTGTGCCTTAGAATAGTTAAAAGAGTTTTGGAAAGCCATAGGCAAAATGTTAATTTTAGGCATTTAGATGCTCTTTACCATAATTGCAAGAGAAGGAAATAATGACATAACTAATCCTGATACAATCAAAATGCTTTATTTAGTCTGCATGAAACTTTTCTTCTGGGAATTACAGAATGCTCTGTCCTATTTAGCATAGCATATGGGCATAGCATATACTATTATTGTAGTCTTCTTTTTCTATTAAAATGCTAATGAATAAAAAGGGATTTCATTCTTATTAAGGAGGGTAGAGGTACAAGTGTGGGAGAGTGAATTAAAAACAAACCTACTGGGAGAAGAGATAAGAATTCCAGACATCTGTGTGATTCTTTCTCCCACATATCAAACTCAGAATCATACATCCATAGGGGGGAGGGATATTAAAACACAAAAGAAAAAAGAACCCAAATTTATAAAAAAAGAAAAGAAAATAGCAGGGTATGGCAAAGAGATTCAATAAAAGAAAACAGATTTCTTATTTTTTCATAAAACACCGTTGATGTTCATAAAATCTAGAGGCCCACATAGGGGATGGTTTAATGATTCATTCTTTGGTCATTTTAAGAAAGTTACTTAAGAAAAATATAATTTTATTATTCTGGCCGTTTCTGTCATGTCCCAGGTTTTTCATGCTGACTTTCCTTTGGTTAATTCAATATTCTTTACTGTTGTCTCCTTGTGTCTGCAAAAATGTTTATGAAATGAATCCTACCTTAATCTATATCACAAATCCATACCTCCCTTCCAGGTTTCAGATCCATTCAACATTTCTCTTACAGAGTCATTCAGATGGATGAATTAAGTACTGTACCCTGAAATATCATCAGATGACATGGATTTTTATTATTTTTGTCAGAAAATTATAACCTGGTGCACCTCCTTAAAATAAAGATGTGTTTGCTCTGACACTCAGCTGCACTGTTTGAGAGAATTTATTTTTATGTTGATTATTAAAAAAGGTGAAGGGAATAAATGAAACTGTGCTATTTATAGTGATCCTAGAGGTGACAGGAAAAGAAAGGTATTGTAGACCTGGATGTTCCAAGTGGATTTACACAAGGTAGTTTGCATTTTATAGCTGTGTACTTACAACCTTTAAAAATAAAAATTCTGAAGAAATAAACAAAAGCTTTCATATTTAAAATTCCTACCTAAAAGGCAACCTTGCTTTGAAGACTTAAAACTTTTTAGCTTTGCCAAAATCGGTTTGGCTCAGTGGATAGAGCGTCGACCTGTGGACTGAGGGGTCGATTCTGGTCAAGGGCATGTACCTTGGTTGCGGGTACATATCCAGTAGGGGGTGTGCAGGAGGCAGCTGATCGATGATTCTCTCATCGATGTTTCTAACTCTCTATCCCTCTCTCTTCCTCTCTGTAAAAAATCAATAAAATATATTTTAAAAAAACTTTTTAGCTTTAATTACTCTTCATCCTTGATATTAGAGTTTTTTAAAATGCAAATAAGAACATGGGGAAGATAAGAGATCCACCGAAGGTCTTGTATGCATGCATATAAGCATAACCAATAGATGCAAAACTCTGGGGAGGGAGGATATGGATGGGAGAGGGGGCAGTCAATGGTAAGATATGTACACATATAATACCTTAATAAAAAAAATGGAAAAAATAAAATGCAAATAAGAAAACTTAAGTATCTAAACTTAGCTTGTCAGATGGATGTTCCACAAAATCAGAAAATCCAAAATAAAGAAATGCTTTTTCTTTTTCAGTGTTTTCTTACCCCAGATTAACTCTCATATCAACAATCAATGATATGCTGATTCGTTCTAGTTCCCAAACAAAATTGAGAACCATCTTATATGAATTCTCCCTACCTCAAAGCTATTTCTCATATTTTCTTTAACTTTGTATCCCACTGTCACTTTTTTTACTGAGAAATTATTCATAATTCATTCTACTGTCATGAAACCTCCTATACTCGAGTCTGGTCTTTCCAGCCTCGCTGCTGGGGAAGACACCAACTCCTGCCATCCTGGCAGCTGACACTTTTTATAACCTCTGGATACCAAAACCACATTCCACAGGCCTGATGCTTCATACTTTGTGTATTTTCTTTTCTTTACAATTTTAACTTTATTTTTATATATACTTTTACTGTTGACAGTATTACAGATGTCTCCCACTGCCCCCTGTTCCAGCCAGTCCCTACCTCCCCTCAAGCCTTCAACACTCTCTTGTCTGTGTCCATGACCTATGCATTTTAGTATTAAAGTCCTTTGGATTTTTGTTTTATGCTTCAGAAAAATCTGATTCTTTTTCAAGTTTCCTATAGGTTTTGCTCATTTTCTATTTTCATATTTTTGCATTATTTGCTATCTCTTCCCAGAATGTTTTTGTACCCTTTCTATTTATATTTATTACCCAGGACACACAAACACCTATAGCAGCCACTCAAACTGTGAGTTCTGGATGAACAACATAGTCTGTTACATTTCTGTCTTCACAATCAAACAAGGTTTATGAATGGAATAGATAAGATAAGTTATTAGAAAAAAATGTGATGCACACATTAGGAATAGGACAATATAAGTGTATTGAAATCATGAAGAATAAGAAAATGGCAGTATCTTAGGATAGAAGAAGGAACGATAATTACTAAAGGCTCAGTACAGTATGATTTTTAAAACATTATGCTGTCCCCTTTGGGTTGCAACCATTCTGTGAATTAAGAGACTCATGTGCTTTTGCCAACTTAGCTAAGTGAATTCTTTTATTCTCATATTCCATGATAGCTTCCTATAATAATTAGGATAAAACAGTTCACAGTTAATAAACTGATCAAGATTTTCTGAGTCAGATGGGTTTGACCATTGTGTAAAGCACTTTCTTAAGTGCTCTCTCAGGTTTAATCTTAGTTCCAGCTCATTTGACTTGTTGGCACTCTCTCTCCTCTCTTGTGACTAAAATACAGCCTTGCTTTCCACTCTAATTTTATTCATTGTTGCATTCTTATTTTTCATAGGTATATTTTTTGTTTGGCTTAATAGGTGGCAGAGAAGTTTAAGATTTAATATTTAACCTGTTTGGAGTGGATAGAAAACATAACACTACTTATAGGTGAATACTAGATTAAATAGGATTGTCTCTCAAATGAGAACATCTACACATTTTCATCTACATTTAAGTAGTGTTATATATTACCATAATAAAATTTTTAAATATATTAATAATTGACACTTTTAATGTAAAAACTTATTATAAAACATCCGTACTTGATAGGTAAGTTATTATTTTTTTCATCAGATTTGGTTTTAGACATAAATTTGTGAGTGACTTAGAATGATAAATGCAATAATAATACAATAATAGCTTCTAATAATATTTGGCATGCCGAAACCGGTTTGGCTCAGTGGATAGAGCATATATATCAATATAATATATATATAATATATATATATATATTTATGTTAATTATTAATATGTTATTATTGACTTATATATGTGATTTTTAAATTGTTAACTAAAGAACTATATTTGTATTGTTTTCCTGTCTTCATCAAATCTGAAAATAAACATTCAAAACTGTTTTTTGATCTACAGTTGCAGTAAAAGGTAGCAGAAAGCAATGATTTTAGAAAAATGCTTTTTCATACTTTCCAATTGTTTCAGGTTCTCAAAAACTTGAGAGAATTAATATATATTTTATTAGAAACTTTAATGCTCCATAAGGGTTTCACTTTTAAACATGATTTATTTTAATTAAATTTTGTTTTTAAAGAAATCTTTTAATTTTCTCTTGAACCCACTATAAAATGACTACTAACTAAGACTTCAGTATTTGGTAATAAAAATAGGCATTTTTGAACTTGAGGATTTGCTATTGTCAAATATATATATTCAATCTATTAATCATATCAAGCATGTATCTGTCCAATTATCCACATATCTACACATCAATTCACTTATCCAACAAACATATGTTGAGAAGCCACTGTGTAAAATTGGTCATTGCTGAATATTATATTATATATAAATCAGCATTGGTTTTGTCCTTAAAAGGCTTATAGTCTGATAGATTAAATAAAATGTATATATAATCATAAGGACAAGTAACATTTGTTAAGCAGTGTAATAAATGTAAAGACTGGTTGCCATAAAATTACAAAGGAGGGTAAACATCTTTATAATGAGAGAAGGGACATTTTAATGGAGGAAATATACAAATTTGGGCTTATGGGGGGGTGGGGAAGCCATGAGTAAAAAAAAAAAAAAAAAAAAAAAAACAAGAAAAAAAGATGAGGAAGAGAAGACAATGATAGATATGAAAAATGGACCACTGGTATCTGTTGTGGAATTGGGAGACTCTCAACAATAATGTGGAAGAAAGTCATGAGATTTTAAGGATCATCTTTCTAATACTTTCTTCACGATCACACTTTTATAGTCCTTCATTTTTATTTCAATACTAGTGGCCTGGTGCATGAAATTTGTGCATGAGGGGGGGGCTCCCTCGGCCTGGCTTGCACTCTTTCCAATCTGGGACCTCTTGAGGGATGTCTGACTGTCGGTTTAGGCCTGATCTATGGGATTGGGCCTAAACCCACAGTCAGACAACCTTCTCGCCATCTGGGACCCCTGGGTTCTCACCACTCACCTGCGTGCTTGATAACTCCTAACCACTCTGCCTGCTGGCCTGATTGCCCCCAACTGCACCCCCTGCCAACCTGCTCTCCCCCAACTACCACCACCCCTCTGCCAGCCTGATCACCCCAAACTGCCCTCCTCTCCTGGCCTGATGGCCCCTAACCACCTCTGCCTTGGCCCTGCCACCATGGCTTTGTACAGAAGGATGTCCAGAAGGTCTCATAGTCTAATTAGCATATTACCCTTTTAATAGTATAGATAGATATGACATACCACCAAATTATAACATATCGCCCAGTATTACTCTATGAGAATATATACTTTATGTGATAGGAAGGCATCTAATGCACTATATTGTATACGTTGTAAATAGTAGGAAATACTGTATTTGTAGCAAGAATATACAGCCTGTGACTTCCCATCCTGGTTTGGGAATGGTTCCCCAGTTCTTTAGACATTTACTGGCCCCTGATGTGTTTTTATTTTTTGTTTTTGTTTTTGTCATTCAGTGTAACTTTATTGTTTATTGCATATGATTTGAGGTCTTTAATTTCTAATCATCAAAGATTCAAAGGACTATTTTTTCCATGAAGTTTAACATTAATATCAGTGAATTCATGTATTCATGTGTTTTTATTGTAAACATCTGAATTATTCACATTGTCATATATCCTGAACTCATAAGCATGGACAGTGCACAAGATGGCAGCAAGCCAGGAAGCCACTCTGCAAGCAAACAGATACTCTGCATCAGGAGAAAAGTCATAGCACAACATTTATTTCTAACCTGAGTCACCTCAGAATGTTATATATGTATGTATATATATATATATATATATATATATATATATATATATATATATATATATAGACTTCAACTGCTTGGTTGATGATGGGGTTGACCTGGTTTTGGGAGGCTTATTCCTGAAATAATTAAGGAGAGGGAGGATCAATCTTTCTTCTTGGTTGCTTGCTCCTCCCCAGCTCCTTCATTTTTCTTCTTGTTCTCAGCTTCTTGGGGATCTTCTCCTTCATCTTCACCTCCTTCTTCCTCTTTTGCATCCTCAAATTCTTCCTTGGCACCTTCTTCTTCTTTCTCTCCTTCAGCCTATTCCTTCTCCTCCTCTTCAGCTTCTCCTTCAAGGGGGTTCATCTTTAGCTTCCTCAGCTTTTTAGCCTCAATAGTCTCCTCCACCTCGATCTGTTCCCTCTGGATGTGGCTGGTATGTTAAGAAGGGAAGGAGCTATCAGACATCAAGTAGGAGCTGGTCTGTAAACAATTATAGGCAGATGGACCAACGACCTGGGAACTCTGGGCATAACCCCTGGCTATGCTTCCCACGCTGGTGAAACTGAGCTCGGTCTCCTCACCTTCTAAGAGTTTCCTGTAAGCTCCAATGTCAATGTCCAGAGCCATCTTCACATTGAGGAGGTCCTGGTATTCTTTTAAGTATCATGCCATTTCATTCTTTGTAGTTTTCAACTCATTTTCTAATTTGTTGATTGTGTCCTGTATAACACTAACATCAGAGTCCTGTTTATCCTCCAGCTCTTGCAACTGCTTTTCCAGCACTTCATTCATGCCCTGGCTTGCTTTGATTTCCAGGGTCTTGGCCTTGAGCAGGTGGCAGCTCTTCGACAACTAGTCCTCGGTGGCATGCACCACTTTGGTGTTTTTGGCAGCGCTCTCGGTCAGCACGGTGAAGTGGCTCATGTACCATTCTTCGGCATTCTGCATGTTCTTGGCAGCCAGCTTCTCGTACTGGGTGTAAATGTCCTTGAGAATGGCAGAGAGATTGGGCTTGGAGAACACATACATCTCCATGTAGATCTGAGTGTACTGGATCTGTGCCTGCAGCTCGACGATCTCCTCTTCATGCACCTTCTTTAGAAAGGTGATTTCCTTCATCAGGCTGTGGATGGGCTTTTTAAGCTCAGCGCTGGCGAGAGCCACCTGGTCTGCACCTTTGTGCGCCTTTAGCAGCTGGCCCTCAGCATCCTGGGGGTTCAGTACCTCTCCCTCATAGTGCGCCTACAAGTTGCTCCCAGCCCCTCCTGAGCCCCCATGCCTCCTAACAGGATTCCGAGGCTGCACCCCCGATCCTACTTCCCTCTCCTTGCTAGAGGCAAGGCACAGGCATCCCATTTTCATTAAAATGTTCAACCTAGGCCTGCTTCACTGATGTCCACAGGCGGCCCAGGGGGCAGACAGTGATCTCGGAGGAGCTGGCCTCCATCGCCAGAGCTCAGCCACGATGGCCTGGGGTGAGACAGCTCCACCAGGCCTTGTGGTTGCTACTTGGACCTGCTTCCTTACCCAGGGACCTGGCTCTGGGCGGGCAGCAGCAATGCTTCCTTCCCAACCCATGCTGGAGTGGGTCCCTCTTTCAGAACTGAACTCGGAGGGCCTCCCCAGGCAGCAGTTGCCTTGAGCCCACTGGCTCTCCCAAGGCTTGCTTCTCACACTTGCTAAAATCCTTCTCTGTCCACTTGCCATAGTAATCAGTTCTAGCTGAGGGAACTGGGGACTCCAGCAGGCCTGAGGGGACTGGGCACTGCCATGTTCTGGCTATGGGTGCCACCATATTTGTGTTAGAGTGATGGTTAATTTGCATATTACCCTTTTATTACATAGGATGCCCCTTTATTTTTTTTTTTTTACCACCATAATCAAATATATTATTCCAATGGCACTAATACAGCTTTGAGGTGCTCATGGTGACATTGCACAAAATTTCCTGCCTTCTAGCTTCTGTCCAAACAGAAATATCTACCTGCTTGTTTTTTCTCCCTTTCTAGGGGAAAATCCAATATGGAGTATTTACCCAAATAAACTTCTTAATGCATTTTATTTATTTATTTTTTTGACATTTGAGTTTTCCTCAGAAATGGAAAGAAGTGCTGGGTGTCCCATTCCACCTCCCCCACCAGCCAAATAAATGCCAGTAGCCAAGGCATTTCTGTTGCCTCTGAAATCTTTATAGAAAGAAACAGCATCAAGTGTTCACTTTGAGAGACAGCACAGAGTGGCCCCAGAACCAATCAGGTGAGTGGCATTGTGTCTGAACAGTCTCAAGATGATATGGAGAATGAGGACTTGTTGTGGTTGATCATGTGCTAGTGAGGAAGGTAGCACCTGGGTGGCAGGCTGCAGAAAAAGCAATCTACAATTTGTCCAGGAAGTTGTCCAGAACTGGGATGCCTTCCTTCAGCCTTTGCACTTACGTGTCCTGGCCACCATCTGGCTTGGGCGGCTGATGCTGTCGAAGGGATCTCAGGATAAAATCTGCCAGTGGTCAAACACACACTGCAGAAAAGCCTGGCCACTTGTGTTGGATCTCAGGTTGGCAGTGAAGCCAAAGGACTCATTGATGGGCAGGTAGGCCTTCACAACAAACATGAGGGTACCAGCCACCTGGGATTCCTCAAAGACATGGCCCCGTTTCCTGTTCAGGACTTCATAAATACCACCAACCACTTGCTCTGAACACTGGATTTCCACAAGGTAGACGGGCTCCATGAGTCAAGACAGAGCAGTTAGCACGCTGGCATAGAGGAGCACCAGGCTGTGGGGGTGATCAGGCCATCCTCTGGGTGGATAGCATCAGCATGCAGTGTTACATCACGGACATCAAAGCATACACCTCACATGTTCTTCTCGCACAATGCCCCCTCTTTTGTGGCCCACGGGAAGCCAGCCACTACACTGTCCTTGATCTGGTTGAGATACTACACACCCTTGGTGATGTCAGTAAGGACATCGGGCCCAGTGCATGTCCTTTTACTTCTTTCCCTCCAGTCAGTCAAGGTTTTGTACTGATAACATTATTTAGTAGTCACTTCCCTCTTTAATTGTGTTTCATGGAGACAAAGGAGTGACACAGGCTGGGACACAGGAATTCATTTTTTCTAACATTTTTGAAGCAGCTCATTTTAAACCAGGAAGCATTTTAGTGTGTGTGTGTGTGTGTGTGTGTGTGTGTGTGTGTGTCTTCAAATCTATTAAGAGCTTAGCATTGTGTCCGAAGCAGTTGGAGAAGAGAAAGGGTGTTTTGAATTTAATTCATTAGAAGGAGCAAAATTCACTCAGGAAACATTTAAAGATATCAGTTTGGACATAGAATGAGATTGCATACTGGAATACATGGTTTACCAAGAAAAGATTCCAGGTTTATTGTATTTAAGTTAAACATGAAGAATAACTACTTCACTAAGTCAAACATAGTTATTCAGTTTTTCCATGTGTCAGTCTTCTTTGCAACCAGGGGATATAGAGTAATTAATAAAAGCACATCAATATATGCCTCCTTACTTCATGAAATCTTAATTGAAAAGGAGAAACCTAGACAATAAAACACAACCTTTATATTGTATCAGATAGTGATAAGTGCCATGAAGGAAATTTTTTCAAAGTAAAGGGCAGTTGGGAATATAGAGTCAGAAATGACAATTTAAAATAGTAGTGGGGAAAGTACTCTCTGATGTCATATAAAATAATCCTTAAAGATCATGAGAAAGTGAGTTGTGGTGAAAGAGTATTCCAGACAAATGTAATATCAAGTACAACAGTTCAAGATAGGAGTAGTTGAACTCAATTGCCTACTGGGAAAGAGCAAATAAGATTGTGTGTTTGGACCTGAGGGGTTAGAGGGAGAGGAGGGAGAGAGAGAAAGAGAGAGAGAGAGAGAGAGAGAGAGAGAGAGAGAGAGAGAGGGAGAAGAAGAAGAAGAAGAAGAAGAAGAAGAAGAAGAAGAAGAAGAAGAAGAAGAAGAAGAAGAAGAAATAGAAGAAGAAGAAGAAATAGAAGAAGAAATAGAAGAAGAGGAAGGAGAAGAAGAAAGAGAGGAAGGAGAAGGAGGGGGAAGAGATGGAGGAAGAGATGGAAGAGGAGGAGAAAAAGGAGAAGCTATCAAGGAGGGATATAGGATCTTTGAGGCCTTAAGGACCATGGCAAAGATTATGGCTTCTACTCTGAGTAAGATAGAAGGCACTATAGGATCCTGCCTGACTTAAATTTTAAAGGATGACTTTGTTGGAGAACAGACTATGGAGAACAGAAAATAGGGTAGGTGGTTGAAGGCAATGTTGAGTGAGAATAAATCTTATGGCACATTGAACAGTCCGGAACAAGAATTCACAATCAGTGGGACACAAGTCCCAGAGAAAGAGCATCCAACAGTTCATATGCACATAAAGCACTGTCATTCTGGTCTTAATTTAGCTCTCCTAAAATATGCAGCATGAATAATGGATATGAACTCATGGATATTAATAAAATCTACATTTTTAAAACACACACTGATTTTATGAGAAGTATTGTATTAGAAGTACAAATGGTCTTAAACAATAGATTCTAAAAGAATAGCTACTACATTAAAAGGGACCTATAAAGTTTGTCATTAAAATAAGTTTATGACTTAAAAATTTGGAAGCCATTGTACTAAATAAGGGGACTTGACCTCCAGATGCAGGCTTTCTTCATTTTCATAAGGAAGTCATGAGAAGTTGCCAACTTCCTGATGTAAGCCAGTAGATTGTCCAGAACTGGCAGATTTCCAGCTGTATTCATATTTTGTTCTTTATATCCCTCTTTGCAGGGATTAAATGTGATCTTGGAGGGGAAGGACTACCTACAGGGATACTGGAGGGGCTGGCTCAAGTATTTGTCAGTATTATTGGGTCCCAGATCTGGTAGTACTGCAGGTATTAGAATTTTCCCAAAGCAATAAACTATGTCAGTTCAGATATATCCTACAGCTCTTCCTCCATGTATATTTATAGTGATCACTGCATTACACAAATATGAGGAAATAATTTAAATAATAAATTCACATATATGTTATTTTACATAGACACGGAAAAAATGTGATTGCTACTGGTTAACCAAACTATGTCTTATAGTTTATTGTGAACCTTAAGAACAAAATGTATTTTAAAATGGTGCTCTCTTTATTAACTTTTATAATTATCAGAAAATTAGTATGCCAGTAAAAAATAACACTGGTCTGGAATCATTAATTATTTTCAGTTTGAGAAAATTTACTGGAACATTGATAGAACTGATTAAATTAAACTAAAATTATCAACCTCTTTATTATTTCTAATAAATAAATAAACATAGATATGTGAGCTTTTGTTAATATTTAAGTTAGATCTTCAGAATTAATGGTCAGAATGTTATATTTGTCTACAGTTTCATTTGCAATATTCCCATCCTCTATTATTTCCTAGTGTCCCCTAGGAAAATAAATCACACTGTAACTAATATCAATATATATTTGTTTCCCCAGAGAGCCCCTTTTTACCAAGGCTTGTCCTCTATTTCAAGGTCAGTGCATTAATGACAGCACATGACTCTGGTGAGTTCAACCTCTTAGCTTGCAAATTGCAGAATTTTGCTAAAAGCAATTCTTGAATTAATTGTAACTATTTGGCTAGTTCAGACTCAAATGATGCCATCTGGGTTGGCCAAATTGGACTGTACAGAAGAAAGTGAAGAGCCTTTTAAACACTAGGCTGAATTCCATTTTGCTCTAGAAATGGCCATAAAATATAGCCTTTGTTTTTTGCCTTCTGATTCACTCATGGTACAACAAGGGTAACCCTCCCTATTACACTCATGCTCTCTTCTTTGTCGTATGACACTGGAAATTTTCTTATTTGTCCAGTATTTCCATTCCATAATCATATTAATTTATATTCTTCTCTCAACTTATCTTTCAAAACTCTGCTTTAATTAGGAACAAATCTTTGTATTAGATAAGCTACAAAGACAGCAATGTAGAGAAAGAGCTTGATGTTGGAATCTGTCCACATTATTTACCAAATGGTTCAGTATTTCCAAGCAGCTGATGACAGACCAGCCATCAATCCAAATTCATTTCCAGAGAGACACATAAAAACTTTACTGCTTAACAGAGCTCAAAATACCCACCTGTCTCTCTGACTAAAGTGCAAGCAGGGACTATTCTGCTGATTCTGGGGTCGTCTTTAATCTTTTACATTGGGTATCACCATCTGATGCTAATTATATTGTTGATGTTTCTAATTCTACTTTAGACTGGGAATTTTTTATCACTTTAGATTTGGGTGATTTGAATTTGGGGGGCCAAAAAAGCAGATTATGGAAAATGTGGATAAACTTGTGTGTAACTGAATGAACTTGTGTATAACTGTAATGCACTCCACCAGCTCGATCTAGAAATGCACTCACATCTTTTCTGCATTTCTATTTAATTGCTTGAGTACCCTTACTTATCATTAATTGGAAGTTTATTATTTTCTTTTTGAGGAACCTCTTTCCCTGTACTGCAGGCACTTACCCAGTTCAACAAGGAGTTATCTGGGCTTCCACAGTCAAATGCTGAGAAGACTGGTTAGCTTGTCACTAGCATAGCTACAGTATGTGCACAAGCTTGCTGAGTAAGGTCACCTTACACTGAGGCTCTCAAAAGGCAGACTTCTCCAGAAATACACTCACATGAATAATCAACTGAACTTTGACAAAGGTGCAAGGGTGATGCAATGGAGAAAATATAACCCTTTCAACAAATGATTCTGGAAAACCTAGACATCTACAAACAAAATAAACCTAGACACACATCTTACAACCTTTAAAAATTAACTCAAGCCCAGCCAGTGTGGCTCACTGGTTTAGCATCAACCCATGAATCAGGAAGTCATGGTTTGATTTCTGCTCAGGGCACATGCCCCAGTTATGGGCTGGATCACCAGTGGGAGGCACCCAGGGGGCTGATTGATGCTACTCCCTCATCATTGATGTCCCTCTCCCTTCCACTTCTGGAATCAATAAAACATATTTTTTAAAATTTAACTCAAAATGGATCACATATCTAAATGTAAAATATAAAACTTCCAGAAAATAATGCCAGAGAAACTTTGGGTTTTATAATATTTTTTTAGCTAAGAAAACAAAATCATAATCCATGTATTTAAGAATTTATAAACTGCATTAAAATTAAAATTTCTGCTCTGCAAAATACTCTGTCAAAATAATAAAAGGACAAGTCACAGATTAGGAGACAATGTTTATATCTGAATAAGGATTGTTGCCCAAAATATACAAATAACTAATAAATGTCAACAATAAGAAAACAAATAACCTGATTAAAAATGACACCACCTCATCAATGATGTACAAAAGGTAAATAAGCATATAAAATGATGCTCCTCATCATATGGCATCAGGGAAATACAAATTAAAATAGCAATGTGGCCAAAACCGGATTGGCTCAGTGGATAGAGCGTTGGTCTGTGGACTAAGGGTCCCAGGTCGATTCTGCTCAAGGTCATGTATATCCCTGGTGGGGGGGGGAGGGGTGCAGGAGACAGCTGGTCTATGTTTCTCTTTCATCGATGTTTCTAGCTCTCTGTCCCTCACTCTTCCTTTCTGTAAAAAATCAATAAAATAGCAATGTGATACCACTCACTACACATCCATCAGAATGGCCAAAATCTAGAACACTGATAACGCCAAGTGATGGTGAGAATGTGGAACAGTGGCTCTCATCCATTGCTGGTAGGAATACAAAATGGTACAGACACTTTGGAAGAAAGATTGGTCTTTTCATAGAAAATCAAACATATTCTTACAAAATGATCCAATAATCATGCTCCTTTTCTTTACCCAAAGGGGTTAAAACCTTATGTTCATACAAAAACCTGCATATAGATGTTTATAGCAGCTTTATTCATAATTGCCAGAACTTGGAAGCAGCTAAGTTGCTCTTCGGTAGGTGAATGAATAGAGAAACTGTGGTACAGCCAGACAATGGAATATTGTCAGTGCTAACGAGAAATAAAACCATGAAAGAACAATAATGGAGGAAACTTAAATGCATATTCTTAAGTGAAGGAAACCAACTGAGAAAGCTGCATACTGTATGATTCTACCTATATGACATTCTAGAAAGAGCAAAACTATTGAAAATTAAAAAACATCCGTGGTTGCCTGAGGTTAGAAGTGGGGAAGGGTGCCGAAACCCGTTTGGCTCAGTGGATAGAGCATTGGCCTGAGGACTGAAGGGTCCCAGGTTCGATTCTGGTCAAGGGCATGTACGTTGGTTGAGGGCATATCTCCAGGAAGGGGTGTGCAGGAGGCAGCTGATCGATGTTTCTCTCTCATCGATGTTTCTAACTCTCTATCCCTCTCCCTTCTTCTCTGTAAAAAATCAATAAAATATATATATTTTTAAAAAGAAGTGGGGAGGGTGTGGTTAAGTTGGTAGAGCATAGAGAGTTTTTAGGGCAGTACAATTTGTCTGTACATTGCTATAATATATATCACTATGAATTTATCTAAATTCATAAAATGTATACCATCAAGAGTGAACCTTAAAGTAAACAAAATGGACTTTGGGTGATAATAACATGTTAGTGTAGGTTCAACAATTGTAATAAATTTACCATGCTAATGGGGATTTTGATAATGTGAAAAGTTATGCTTTTATATGCACAGAAAATACATGAGAAATCTCTGTACTTTCTGCTCATTAATGCTATAAACACAAAACCACCCTAAAAATCTATTTTTTTGCCAAGGCCTGTGTGGCTCAGTTGGCTGGAGAGTTGTCTGGTACACCAGAAGGTGGGAGGTTTGATTCCTGGTCAGGGCATGGGCAGGAAGCAACCACACAAATGTTTCTCTGTCACCTCTCTCTCTCTCTCTTTCTCTCCCTCCCCCTCAAAAAATATATTTTTAACAAAGGAACTTTTTCCCCCTATTATGGTGACACTATGATGGAGATAAGAGCTCAGTAGTGGGTCTAGCATTCTTACTTTTCATCTGAGTGTTCTCTTGGCCTCCATGGGTTTCCCACCTAGAAGAGTCAAGGGTGTGACCCTCCAAAGGAACACTCATAAAATTAGTCTACAGTGATTTCTCCTATCTCTAATACATTAAAGCTATATCTGTGCACATTTTTATCAATTCATATCTAAATCTAAACACATACACTATATTATATTATATATATCCTCATTAAGTAATTAGGTCCATCATGTCACTTGCATTGTTTGGCAATTAAATTATAGCATTAAAATATGCATAACACTGAAAGTATTGGTATTTTTCTCCTAATCTGAATCAAAGGAAACAAATTATTATTAATACTACTCAAATATGTATTCTGAACCCTTGAAGTGCCATTTATACTGTATGCAACTCTAGGCACCAATCTTATTTATATACATTTTTAATGCAATCATCTATTTTAGATTATTTGTGGCCATTAGATGAGAAGAGATATGTGCAGCAAAATTGGTTCCTGTCTAAAAATCCAGTAATGATTTTAAAAATTATGCTGTGACACATTAAGCTTTTATACAAAGTGAAATCACTGTGCCAGAACCATGGGCATTTAATAAAAATAAAGGAAAACCTGTTAAAGGCAAATATCTTAGTATATAGTAATATCCTTTCACCTTTCCTTGCAATTTCTCCAGTTGGCACAAAGGATCTTGATGCTTTTAAGTGTTTTTATGTAGCAGGTAGAATGGATTTTTCAATATATCTTGATTCCCAGAGGCTTTATGGGTTTTGCAAACCTATGTTAAACCATAATTTGTTTAAGTGTTATTTTCTTATATGAATGGCATTATTCCATAGAGATGGTCTTGCTGAGTGTACAGAGTATTGAATTTTCTTTTCTGTGATATATTCAAAATCCATTGTAGATCTAAAGACTAAAAAGTTGAATAAATGAAGAACATGATAAAAATTAACAGAGCAGAGAAGCCCCAGCTGAAGGAGAAATAAATGGCTTCATAAACTTTGAATTGTGCAGCATAAGAGGTCTCTGCACAACAAAAGAAACCATCAGCAAAATAAAAAGAGAACCCAATGTATGAGAGAACATATTTGCTAATGATACAACTCATAAGGGTTTAATTTCCAATTAATGAACCCATACAGCTCAATACAAGGAAGACAAACAATCCAATTTAAAAATGGAAATACAGATGGCCAATAGATGTATTAAAAAATGCTCAAGGTCACCAATCATCAGAGAGATGCAAATACAAATGATAATGAGGTATCACCTCACACCTGTCAAAAAGTCTACTATCAATAAGTCAACAAACAATTGCTGGTGAGAATGTGGAGAAAAGGGAACCCTAGTGCACTGCTGGTAGGAATACAGATTGGTGCAGCCATGGTGGAAAAACAGTGTGGTATTTCCTCAAAAATTTAAAAATGTAACTGCCTTTTGACCCAGTGATCAACTTATGGGACTATATCCTAAGAATCCCAAAACACCAATCAAAAAGAATATATGGCCAGGACTGGTTTGGCTCAGTGGATAGAGCATCGGCCTGCGGACTAAAAGGTCCTGCGGACTAAAAGGTTTGATTCCGGTCAAGGGCATGTACCTTGGTTGCGGGCACATCCCCAGTTGGGGGTGTGCAAGAGGCAGCTGGTCGATGTTTCTCTCTCATTGATGTTTCTAACTCTCTGTCCCTCTCAATTCCTCTCTGTGTAAAATCAATAAAATATATATTTTTAAAAATAATAAATAAATAAATAAAAGAATATATGTATCCCTGTTTATAGCAGCATTATTTACAACAGTCAAGATTTGGAAATAGCCCAAGTGCCCATCAGTAGACGAATGTATAAAAAAGATATGGCACATTTACACCATGGAATACTACATGGTTATAAAAAAGGAATTCTTGCTTCTTGAGGCAGCATAGATGGACCTGGAGAGTATTACGCTAAGCAAAATAAGCAAGTCAGAGAAAGACAAGTATCACACGCTCTCACTCATATGTGGAATCTAATAAACACAATAAACTGATGAACAAAATGGAACCAGGATACATGGAACAAAATGGAAACATAGATATATGGAACAGACTGGCTGGTTCCTGAAGGGATGGCAGTGGGGGTGGCTGGATAAAGAGGAAGGGACTAGCTAAAGAACATATGCATACCCATGGACATGGACAATAGTTTGTTGAAAGCCAAGGGAGGGGGATGCTGAGGGCGGGGGTGGATATGGAGAAGCAGGGGGAAGGGGAAAGGGGGACACCTGCAATTATGTCAATGAAAATGGCACAAGGCATAAGTGATGAGTTTAGGCTGGACCTTGGTTCAGCAACCTCAGTTTTTTATTTCAGCGTGAAAGAATTCAGAGCCAAATTATAAGGAAAAGCTTATTTTAAAGGTTATGGATGTAATAGAAGAGCTCTTGGATCTTAGGAGAAAGAGGGAGAGAGATATGTGCCCCTTTAGGGATGAAAGAGGGAGAAGAAACACAGGAGTGGGTCTTCTGTCCTGTCCTGAGGACTTTTATCTGGAGTCCCAAGGGAGGGTCTCAATAGAATATACATCAGATTTCCAGATGTGCCCCCTCATGGTCTCCATTGATGGATGGCACCAGGGGGTCATTAGTCAATGCAGCTTGTCCTGATGTCACCATGGCTTTACTCAGCCTGATTTTCCTGCTTCTCTAGGGCTGGAGCTGAAACATAGCAGAGGCTTAGATGTCACCTTCCAGGCATTAATGCATAAGAGAGTGGTCACACAAGGCTTAGAGTTTTGCCTTTTCCTGGGCAGCTGGGTCTCTCTACACCTGACATATCATTCCTACTCCAATCAGCCACACTTAAATGTAAAAGGAATGGGAATGTCTCTCACAGTGCCTAAGAAGAAAAGTTGAACAGATTTTTGGTAACTGTTTGCAGACTGAATGGATTCCAAGTCTTTTCTTGGATGCCACTTCCTTCTAACTTCTTAGAAAGTAGGTCCTTTAGTAGAGACAGAGAGGTCATTGGTTATTTATTCTAGAAAAATCAACCATTATCTTAACACTATGTTCAAGAAGTCAAAATGAATTAACAAAAGGTGAATTATCAGCTTATTGCTTTTGATTTCAGAGAAATATTTTCCCCTTTCTCTCCTTTTCAACTATAAATCTTCCTAATAACTTAAGCATGTGGGGGGAAAAAACCTCTTTTCATTTGTTGAAGCAATTCCCTTTTTTATTTTAAGAAAAACCCATTGTCTACTACAAAGGGCCTTTTGACTCAGTGAGAGAATACTAATTTAAGAGATAAATTAATATATGTTCCCTTGTGCAGTGGGTCAGAAACCAGAAGAATGAAAGGCCATTTTGTTAAATAGTTTTCTAAACTATTATAATCTTAGCAAAGCAGGAAGGACAATTTGTTCATTTTTAGGGAATGAGCATGAGAATATGGGAACATTGTATATAATAAATGTTTTTTGAGTCATTCCATATGGCAAATTTGTCTGGTCTCAAAGACCGTGTGAGGACCATCTTCCTGTAGGAAATGTGATAAGAAAATGAACATTCTCTAGTATTTGCTATCTTTTGATTATAACAGACGTTGCCTCAGAATGAACAGACTTCAATTTTTACTGAGTGTACTAAAATACATCTTGAGGTTAATGTTAAGAATTCAGGAAAGCTTATAAGAAAATGTGAGGGCATTTCTCTGTGAATTGCTCTGCACTGAGGGTTCATATTAATTTTAGGTATTGTAGGTAGCTCCATTCAGGGAAACTCACCTATGCATAGCTGCTTTAAGCTAAATGGCTATGGGAAACAGTTCATTTTACAATTGTAGAAATATAGCTTTAAACTGCTATAATTAGAAACACTAGCAATCATGTTTTGATTTCAAGGTTAGATCAAATGAAATTCTACTCAGAACTTACATTGATTTTCTCTGAGATATTCAAAGTGTTTACTAATATTAATCAATTATATAATACTAGAGGCCCAATGCACAAAAATTTGTGCATGGGAGAGGGATGATGGGTCTCTCTGCCTGGCTTGTGACCTCTTTCAGTGCAGGCCACCTCACTCCTAACTGTCAGCCTGCTCACTTCTTACCCCGTGGCTCACTGCCCCAAAGACTGGAGAGGCTCCTGCCACTGCTGCTGCACTTGCCAGCTGTCAGCCCAGCTTCTGACTGAGTGGAGCTCCAGCTATGGGAACACACTGACCACCAGAGCCAGCTCCTGCATTGAGCGTCTGCCCTCTGGTGGTCAGTGTGCATCATAGCAATCGGTCGTTCTGGTCATTCCAGTTGTTCCACAATAACAGTCGCTGGGCTTTTATATAGAGAGATTATACAGTAGTTGATCCATAAGGAAGGAAGATTCTCACAGGCCTCTGGACATTCTTTTTTTACTCTGTGCCCTTGACTGTTGATTTTAAGAGCAGATGATGTCCTAGTATCTGGTTGGACCCAGTAGTCAACATTGCATATCCCTAAGAGTAAATTTAAATGTCATTAAAGTGAATGTTTGAAACTAACATGTTTGTCACTAAACCTTAGGCAGATACTGTACCAAACACTAAGAATTAAGCACTCTTTTGTTTAACGTTAAATCTAAGATATATGAGAAACTGAAAAATTAATTATCTCTCTCCATACATGTAATAACTACAGTAGTGCTCGTACCCCAGGTCTAGCAGACTCCAATTTCTTCTCCAGTCCACCACAGAAAACGTTTCACCTTACACAGAAATTATGAGAGAAAGCAGAGGAAGTTTAAACGTAGCAAGTGGTGGTTTTATTTACTCATTTTGAGGAATTAGACTCTAAAGATAAGGGACTAGCAGTCTACAGTACCTCTTGGGATCATTAGTTACTCAGTAGCACCATCAGGGTCTCCCATGCAGAGTCTTCCCAGGTAGAGTTTCTTATCTGGAACGCCTTTCCCACTTCTCTGCCTGACAGACTCCCACTCTTCTTTTCTGTTTCTTCACATTTTCTTTCAATCCTTTGAATAATTCATTGCTCCTATTGTGTTCTCTTTGAAGATTGTATCTACTAGAAAATTGTTGCATTATTGTTTGATATTTAAGGGTTCACATTCCCAACTGGACTGGGAGTTTCCTGAGGCACTCCTCCATGCCCTTCACAACCGTTGCTCATAGTTTGATGGTTAATAAAAGAGTGAAAGCCATCTCTCGTTTGTATGGATTAAAGGGACAGTGAATTATAATAAAGAGAACACTGTCGCTGTGTATCTCTTAATTGGACTTCTATTTCTTCTTCTGTAAATTTAGGATGTGGAGCTAGGTAACTTTCAATATCATTTATAAATTTATTGGTGTCTGATGTGTCCAAGTGTTGTTTTCACTGTCAGTAGAAAACATATCTTAGAAATCAACAGATAATCATATATATATATATATATATATATATATATATATATATATATATGATAGATATATGTATATCTATATGTATCTATCATTTCGTATATATACTGGAGGCCCAATGCATGAATTCAAGCACCAGTGGGGTCACACAGCCTGGCCTCACAATCTGGGACCCCTTGGGGGATGTCAGACTACGGGTTTCAGCCAGATCCCTAAACGGTCTGCGGGGATCTAGCAGAAACCAGCAGTCCAACATCCCCTGAGGGATGTAGTGGTGTGGGAAGCAGCAGGCAGCTGGGGAGGAGTCCAAGCCCAGCTCGGGTGCTAGGCCGCTCCCACTCATCCAGGCCCGCTATGTCTGTGCTGCCTCAGAAGCTGGAGAGGCTTGAGCTACCACCAGGTGCACTCACCAGCCCTGAGCTTCTAAGCTGAGTGGCACTCCCGCTGTGGGAGCGCACTGACCACTAGGGGGCAGCTCCTGCATTGAGCATCTGCCTTCTGGTGGTCAGTGTGTGTAATAGCGATCAAACAGTCAACATGTCAAACAGTTGACCAGTCGCTTAGGGTTTTATATATATAAATATATCAAAATGATAGCAGGGGTCTTCAAACTACGGCCCGCGGGCCACATGTGGCCCGCAGAGGAGTCTGATCCGGCTCGCCAGGTTTTTTGGGCAGTGAGCGCAGCCGAGGTGTTACAGTAGAAATTAGTAGTTCATATAGTCCGGCCCTCCAGCTCTCTGAGGGACCGTGATCTGGCCCCCACTTTAAAAAGTTTGAGGACCACTGATTCATATATGTCAAAATATCCTACTGTGTTGAGCAATATGAAAACTCTTACCTTCTCTATCATGATAAAAATAAATATCTACGGATATTTAGTATGGGAATAAAACATAACTTTCTGCATGCAATTCTGCCACCTTTTTGCTAAGATAATTGAGAATCCATTACTAAAAATAAACTTTCTAATATAAATATGTATGTATATAGTTAACGCTCCTTTTCAAAGGCTCATTTTTTAAGACCTAAAGTTTATTCTCAATATTGATATATATCTTAGCAGCAAAAAACAAGTTGGATTACACACTCATAATTTTCAATATTTTATTAGTTCCTTTGCCATTCTCTTGCTCTCTGAGCTTGGGCAAATCATTTGAAACTAACTGCTTGCTTCCCATTAGGAAGAGGTAAAATGAGTCAACTAGTTCTAAAGTATTTTTATTTTAAAATTGCAATATTTAGTCCTAACTGGTTTGGCTCAGTGGATAGAGCATTGGCCTGAGGAATGAAGGGTCACAGGTTAGATTCCGGTCAAGGGCATGTATCTTAGTTGCGGGCACATCCCCAGTAGGGGGTGTGCAGGAGGCAGCTGATGGATGTTTCTCTATCATTGATGTTTCTAACTATCTATTCCTCGTCCTTCCTCTCTGTAAAAAATCAATAACATATGTTTAAAAAATAAAAAAATAAAATAAAAAATTAAAATTTCAATTTTTAGGTAAAAATGTTAACAATTTCAAATTTATCATTTTAGTGATTTCCTACAAAATTATAGGGTAATTGCTTGAAAATGAACTGAGTAAAAGTAATATTCCATTCATTCTGTCAATAAAAATACAGATATATTACAGATAATGTGATACACAGAAGAAAATAGTTTCACCTAAATGACCCAAAGTACATAAACAATAATAACTGGCCACACGTTAATCTAAAATACTTTATTTCAAGTGCTCCAGGGCAGGGGTGAAGGATGCAATAAAATATTTCCTACTTGACCCAAGTAATATATTAAACACTTTAAAATACTTATTTTCTCTACACGAATAAACCTCATACAATCTCTGGTTTTTAAGATCCTTTACTTGCACTATGATGGCAAATCTTCAATACTCTCAAAAAAAAAAAAAAGACTATACATGTGCAAGTATAATCATGATAAGGCTTCCACAAATATGTCTGCAAGCCTATTGGATAAGAGAGATTCATCTTTGCTGCCTTTTAACAAAAGCTCATTTGACCCAGAATGTGATGCTCACGAGCTTCCAGCTGTTGATTCTCAGCTGAACAAACTTGTGGAGTGAGAAGTATACCAAGGAATACACAAAGAGACTTAGTGTGTGGTTTTTATTACCTACCTATTATAGCGTATACACTTGGTGGTGACAGGTATATTGTAACATATGTATCTCCTTAAATTAGCACAAATAAAGTTAGGAAGGTTAAGCAGCAAGAAATGGAAAACTAAAGGCCAAAACTATTTTTTTCCTTCACTAAGTTAAGACCATGTTGCGAAAGTGGCTGTTATCAAGTGCTATTTATGGCACAGTATAAACCATATTACTGACTTGAGTTTTAGATTCAAAAGCTTTGGTTAATATTACTGTCTGCATTCAAAGCAGAGCTCAGTACCTAAAAGCTGGTCAATAAACATTTTAGTACTGCTCTTTTCCAGTGATCTGAATTCAATAATGTTACCTTTCCAGAAGCTGCAAAATGGAAAGTGAAAGCATGATTTATGAAGCTTGGCTATGCATGGCCAGCTAAGAAAGCTTTCACTGATGCTCTCAGGATTCTCTTTAATGAAGTACAAGTTGCCAAGATAAGTTTAGGTAAATGAAGCCTCTGTCACATTATGTTATAGTGAACGAAATGACAGACACAGCCCAGCAGGTGGAAGTTAACGCAGAATGGTGGTGTCAAGCCATGTTGTCTAGGTAACTGCACAATGATGGAGCAGATGCATTAGCGTTATTACTATAAACAAGTTCATAATACCACTACACATTCGTGGAATCCCTTCAAATTAAGCGTAGCAGCTCTCTTTGTTTAAGTTGTCACTTAGCACACATGCAGATCATATTTCTGAGCCATCAATTCCTTCCAAGTAAAAGCTTCCTTATTCAGTACCAGCTCCTATTTAGATGGCACTGTTAACCTTAAAACCTCTAATGCTTTGCATTTTCAATAACTTACTGAGACACTGCCTGAATATTTGGTTGAAAATGTTACGTTCAGGGCTATGATGGACTGGATTGTCACCCTTCTATAGCTTGGGCTTCCTCCGTCTGAATGCAAACCAGCATCCTGAATACAGTGCATTGTAAGAACTCAGCTGTGTCCCTAAGCAAAACAATCAGGACTGGTTCTGGTAGTGCAAGGTGTTATTGTGATTTCAGTTCAGGAGGGTCTAGGGGTTTGACTTTGCTTGAAAGGAATAATTGCCTTACATCCAGCTTGGCATTCCTCTGTGGGAGCCCACCACTACACATAGACATAGTCAAGAATGAAAGAAGGCAGTTCATTGTTCTGTGACATTTGACAGTGAATTTACCTAACAAATAAATATTGGATTTTCCTTAGTAATTAAACTCTCTCAGTTCTAGAGTTCTATGTATAATTACAAAGAAAACACATGGACAAATATCTATTTTATATATATATATATATATATATATATATATATATATATATATATATATATATATATATATAAAAGCCTAGCACTATAATGCACACTGACTACCAGAGGGCAGATGCTCAATGCAGGGGCTGCCCCCTGGTGGACAGTGTGCTCCCACAGCCAACCTCCCATGACTGTCCAACCTCTTGCGGTGCCTCCCCTTCCTAGCAGGCCCCAATCACCCAATCAGGGCTGGCTCCTGGACTAGGACAGTGAACCTGGGAGTGGCGTGGTGGTGATGGTGGACATGACCCCTTTCCCAGTGGGGTCAAGGGCCAGCTCCTTCCTCAGTGCTGGCGGTCATCCTCCCGTGCCCCATTCCTCTCCCCAGCTGGCAGACCCTTATCAGCTTGCCACCCACCTGCCGTGGTGATGGTGCAGCAGTGAGGGAAGAAGGAGGGGGTAGGCAGGGAACCGCATGGTGACGGAGTGTCAATGATGGTGGTGGTGGCATCCAGCATCCATTCCTTCCATGCCTGACCCCACTGAGGTCTTTGGGCCTTGGGGTGGGGTGGGGAACTGAGGATGGGTGGGGCCGGGCATGGCCCCTTTCCCAGGGGTGCTAAAAGCCAGATCTCTTTTGGGGGCTAGTGGCCAAGCTCCTGTGCCCTGTCTCTCCCCCAGGCTGGAAGGCCCCAATAGGCCTGCTGCCCACCCATCATGGTGGCAGTACAGGTTGAGGGAAGGAGGAGGAGGTTCAGGGAACTGCGTGGTGGTGGAGCACCAATGATGGCAGCATCAGCATCAGTGTCTGGCATCCATTTCCTCCCATGCTAGACTGGTGACTGTCACCTCTTTTCCAGGGCACAGGACAACAACAACCACCTTTCAGGGCACAGGACAATCCTAACCAACTGAGCCTCACTGTTCAGGGCTAAATTATTCCATTTAAAAATGTTATTTGTATATATTTTCTCAATATCTGATTTTTAAATGTAAATGTTCTGTACTAATTTGACTTTTCTTATCCAGACTTAAAAAAAAAATTCTTTAGTCCCTTTACATTAGAATCTCCAAATATTTTGGGGGTTGGGAGGACTTGCAAATCTTTTATCATGGGTCAGGATAGAAGATAGTTGGGAAATATATAAAAAAAAAATAGAAATTTGGATTTGGGTTTATCTACACATACTTCCATGATAAAGCAAAAATATACTAGTTGCAAATCAGGCATTGCTTGTAGCTGATAGATGCCAGATAATGGGCCATATGGGCAAGCAGAGTACAGAATACTTCGTTTGCAAAATAAAATATTAGGGGAAAGTGCAATATCCAAGCTCTAAAATAGAAACAGTTGGCACATATAAATATTACACCATCCTCCCTTGTTTCCCATTTTTAGAAGCCCTCGACCCAGTTAAATCTTAGTTTGTTAAGTGCAGGTATCAAGCATGTTCTATTATAAAATTTTTCCACTAAATCAGTAAAGAACCAAAATGCAGACTCCAGTATGAAACATAGAAAATGAATCCCCTAGCAGCATGTCGTCACCCACAGAACAGCATTCACTCGGGTTCTTGCACCACTTCTGAGAGGCCTCCAAGTTCTACCTACTTAGTAGTCCCTGACCTGTCCAAGTTTTTCCTGTGTCCGACTCTGCGCTACAGCTTTATTTCTTTTTTTTTTTTTTTAATATATATTTTATTAATTTTTTACAGAGAGGAGGAGAGAGGGATAGAGAGCTAGAAACGTCGATGAGAGAGAAACATCGACCAGCTGCCTCTTGCACAACCCCTACCAGGGATGTGCCCGCAACCAATGTACATGCCCTTGACCGGAATCGAACCTGGGACCTTTCAGTCCGCAGACCGACGCTCTACCACTGAGCCAAACCGGTTTCGGCTACAGCTTTATTTCTTCCATCATGTTTCATTCTCCTGAGCTCGCCAGGCCCTTCCATGCTATAGGATTCCCACTATGCTCTTAATTGGATGGAACAGGCCACCTCCCTTCATCTTTACAGTTTCAGCTTCAATTTCACTTCCCCTTCTTTGACAATCTAGACAAATTTAAACCTCTCCATATTCCTTCTTCATAGCAATAATCACAAGGACAATTATTAAAAAAATTAAACATCTGTTTTCTCCACTATACTTTAAGCTTTATGATATCAAGGAAAAATATTTTCCATCCTTACTGATGCATTTCTAGTCCAATAAACTCTGAGGGAGAATATTTGCGAGATCAATGAAGGAAGGAATGGATGCATTGATGGATGAGTAAGGTGTTTTTGATTTATATTACCAAGTGCTTCCTAAACTTTTTGTAAGTCAGTGTATACTTTCCTTGAAGATGTGAAATGCCCATTAATCTTTACGCTTAACTGTAATGAGTGTTAGCATTACTGGTATTAAAATATTTACTAGATAGGTAAAAAAAAAAAAATGTGTAAGTTCCCCATATTTCTTTGATCATTAATGTTGTCAATATTTTTTATGTTATTTATCTGTTTATGTCCTTGGTATGGTTGAAATTTTAATTATTTTAGTTATTGTGATACCATTGTAATTAGCTAGTTATTAATACCAAAAGTGCAAAAGGAAGGCCAGACATAATAAGCACAGTCATTTGGGCAGCTTCACCAGGGCTGCTGCACACTCCCCGGAGGAACCACTGATCTATTCCCTGCAGACTACTGGGGGAAGGGGCTGGGCAAAGGGGAGGTTGGCCCACATGCACAGTGAGTCAGGGAATATAGTCAAACCGGGGAATAGAGGTCTTAAGCTAGAGGGGCAGGGAATGTAAGCTCCCAAGCAAAGGAGCTCATGCCTTGGCTCTCTTGACTCTCTGGTTCCTTTGATTTTGCTCCTGCGCCCTTGCGTTCACCGGTGTTCCCCCAGAGGTCACCACACTCCATGGCCTGGTGAACTGCAGTGGGGAACACAAACTAAGCTAGCCCAATGCTGGATTGGGCTGTGTCCCAACATGAAACAGGATCTCTAGGCAAGGGCTTCACGCCTAGAACTATTAAAGGCACAGCTGGACTTCTTCCTTGGCGGGATGGCCTGAGAGGGTACCTTGGAACCTCAGGGATTTAACTCCACACAAATAAAGATCATTTATCCTTCCAAGTGAGCCTCAAAAAATAGCTTTCTCTTGTTACATGGAAAAAAACAAACAAACACATTTCCCAGCAAGTGGTGGGGATAAGGAGCATTTCCCACAGGTAACACCTGGTTTATTTGACCTGTGTTTTAAAAATATATTAACATTCATTGTCCATGTAGCGCACCAGGCCAGGGGACCTGAGGCTATGTTCCCCTCCCCAGTGAGGCTTGACAAGGGTGGGACTGGCCAGGTCTGGATCTAGCCCAATGGGGTGGGAGGAGTTGCCGGGCCGGGTCTGGGTCTCACAGGATTTTGAGGTGCATGTGGGTGGTCTGGGACTTGATTCTAGGTCCTGTGGTGAGCCTTAGACTTTGACAAGAGGAAGGTTTTCATATACATTTTAATAATTTTCTTTCATCTCTGACACTTTTATTATAGAGAAAGGACAAATAGCAATATTAAATTATTTCCTCTAATTAATCCCCTTTTAATGTGCATGAATTTCGTGCACCAGGTCACTAGTTATTAAATAAAAGTTTATTATTAAATAAAAGTTTATAGTTTGAACAGAGTTCTAAGAATTCTACCAAGCGTATCATGCATGATATGCATCCATTATTATACTATCATATAGAATAATTTTACTGCCCTAAAAATATCCTATGCTCCACCTTTTCACCCCTGCCCTCCCTCCATTCCCCACTATGCAATAGTTCAGTTGGTAAAGTGGAGGACTTCATTGTCAGTTTTACTTTATTTATACTTTCAAGTGGAATACAGAAGTTTTGATATTTTAGATGGTGACATCTAGAATATGAGAATTTCCTCCCACATACCTAAATCATTAAATTTAATAAGGCATCCTATCAGGAATTGAATTGTTTTTGTGTCTTGTTCATTATATTTAAATAAATTCCCTAATTAGAAAACAGGGACCTTGGGAGCAGAAACTGGCTGTAACGCACAAAACATGCTCAAGCAGGAACTATGTTTTTAAACACACCACAGAGCCTCAAATTGTAACCACACATATGTCTTGCATAGAAGACAATAAAGAGAACATTCAGACCAGGGAACAAAGTGTATTGCTAACTTCCTTGACATGGGAGGGCTTAGAATAAAGCCTGGTGTTTCTCTTGCTAATTTGTCTTTCTGATGCCTCTATGACAACTTTGGTGTATTTTCATTGACATGCCCAAGACTGATCCTACTAGTCTTTTCTATTGCAGTTGCATTCCGACCCAATTTTGTAATCATCTCATATTTTTGCCTTTCTTCATTGCCAAATCAAGAGCTGCTTGAGGGCTGAAATGATGACTGATTCACATTTGCTTCTTCTATTTTCCTAGTACTGAATTTTACATAGAGCAAGACCTCTATTCCTTGGGCTCTCCATCCAAAACAATAAGTTCAATAAAAAAATATGAAATACTGAAGTACATTAAGCATAGAATAAATTTCATTTTTAGTCATTGGCATTCTCACAAAATATTCATGAATTACCTTGTATTTCATTTTTTAGTGTCTTCAGAAAAATAAAGAGGTGAAAAAGGAAATTATGTTAAAACAAAGCATGCATGTTTAGGAGAGTTATAAAATTATTATATTAAAATTATGCTTTCACAGCCGTATTTCTACATAGCAGTTTTACTTCCTTCAAACTTGCTAATTTGTTAACTGCAGCTTGATTAGGCAACATAAAGAGATTCCTACACATTCTTGGAAAGTAAGAGTATAATGATATAAGAACATCACAGTTTTGTTACGTCATAAACCCAGATATTTTTCTTTATTCTCTCTAGAGAAAGGCATGCTAGAATAAATAGCACTTAAAAAGCTGTTTTATTGGTGTTTCTGCCTTTAATAAGTTACTGTCTTCTTCTCTATGTACCTACCTATGTACATGTAACAAAAAAATCTGTTCTATATTGCATACTTATGAAAGGCAAAGAGCTAAGTGGGTCTTCATATTATTTCATCAAATCCCCACCAAAAAAAATCTACAAGGTAATACTGTTGTTTTTTTGTTTTTTGTTTTTTTTTTCTTCTCAACAGATAAAAAAAAATCAAAGCTCAGAGGGCTGAAGTTGCCCAATGTCATGTGAGAATTACAAATGGAGTATGTATGAATCAAGTGCCTTAAAATAAAAAGGGTCTCTATTTGACTAAAAACATTACTAACTAATTGTTCAGCACAAACTCTGATTTAAAAGGGACATTGATGAATTGAATGTTCATTAATGGACCAAAACTATGGAGTGAAAACCTTTAAGTGTACTGGATGAATGTCCTGGTTTAGTCATTCATGAGGTTGTAGCACTGTGTATTTATTTCTTTATTGTACACATTTAAATTGCACATTTCCTCTCATCTCTGTTCAGACTTTTGTGATTTTTTAATGTTAATGGTTACTAGTGATAAGCATGGAGCATGAAGCAAGATTTCCTGGCTTGAATGTCAGTTTTGTAACTTACTAGCTTCTGACTTCAGGCAAGTTACTTCCCCTCCTGTGCCTCAACCTCCACATTCACTTAAAGAAAGTAATAATAGCACCTGTATTATAGTGTTGTTTTGATGTTAATTTAATTTAGCTTTCATATTTATATTTAAAGTGCTAATATAAATATTATTTCCAAGGCACAGAAAAATAATCAACAAATATATTTTTCCAACCCAAAAGTAACAGAATCCAGTTTTTGCCTGCAAATAGCATGTATGGGAGAAGAAAAGGATGGAGAATGGCCAAAACCGGTTTGGCTCAGTGGATAGAGCTTCGACCTGCAGACTGAAAGGTCCCAGGTTCAATTCTGGTAAAGGGCATGTACCTTGGATGCGGGTACATCCCCAGTAGGGGGTGTCCAGGAGGCAACGGATCCATGTTTCTAACTCTCTATCCCTCTCTTTTCCTCTCTGTAAAAAATCAATAAAACATATTAAAAAAAAATAAATAAAAGAATGGAGAATGAAAAGGAAAAGAAGCAACACAAAGTAGACATAAGACTTAAGCAGAACAATAACTCAATGAGACCACAAAGGCACACATTAGTTTAACTGTTTTCAGTTTGGAATGCTCTTGTCCACAAGCAGTTGCTGTCTACCAGGAGTCAACACTCAATTCTCACTTTCAGGCTATGTCCTGTTTGGCAAGGGTGTCCAAGTGAGAAGCCATTGCAGACCTTTCACAGCAATTTAGCAGTTCCGAGGGCTTTTACTCCTGTTGGCATTCTCTGGTTGCCCTGGATTGCCTTTGTGTCCAGAGCACTTCTATCAATTCAATTCTGCGTATCCGGGGTTTAGCCTTTGCTCTGCAGTCTCCTGCTATAGTCACTTTCAGAATTTATCAAAGGTCTTAAGGGGGAATACAGCCAGGCATTGGAGTACCTTCATTTCTCCCAGGTGTCACTCCAGGCAGATGGCATGCTAAAAGCTGCTGTTTTCTAGATCTTTCTTTGTCTACCTGGAGCCCAGATTCTCAACCTCTAGCCTTACCTAAAATGAGAAAATGTCCCTTAGAAAACTAAAAATCCTCAACCTCACTTCTCAGACATTTTACTCCCTCTAGTTTTTGTTTCCACAGTCTTTTGTATCTAACTTGATCAGATGTTTCTAGTTTTCCCAGTGACAGCATTTGTTTACCATGACTTACTCTAATCAGCCAATTAAATTTTATTTTATTTTTTACCTACAGAAATATATGTTAGATAAATGTTTTCCAGTTTTGTGATTTTATTTATGCCTCACTTTCATACCTACCAAGTGGGGCCGATTAGAATAGCTGTCTCATAAAGTTGCCTGGAACATTGATGGAATTGATACATATGTGTGATGCTTACAGTGATGCTTGACATATAGCAAAGGAGGAGCTAAATGTTAGCTATTACTATTGAACACAACTTCAGAAGACAGGAGACCAGATTCTTCTTGTGCACTCAAGATAATCTTTTATCTCATACACTAATTTGGAAACACTTTGGCTTTTAATAAATTAAGTTATTCTCATACTAGTAGTTCTTAACCCTATTAGACTTAGTGTCCCCTCCACCCATTTAAAGCAATTTCTGATGACATATTTACTAACTTGAAATTAGATAAACAAATAATAGAATATACATCTAAACCTAATCATAGAAAACATTTGTAGTGTCCTAAATAAAATATACATAAAATAAAAGAAAGTAGTTTATAAAACATTATTATGAATTTCAATATAAGCATAATCAGGCATGAATAAAAGAGAATAAAATGTAGTCAGAAGTTTTAATCTACTTATAAGGAGTAAATTTGAATTTAGAAGAAGTTCAGATTTCTTTTCATTAAAGAAAACAGAGGAAGAACAAGTGCAATGGCATAAGATATTTGAATAAAACCAGCATTATAAGTAATAACACACTGCATTTATAAGAAATAGAGGAGCCCTAGGTGGTTGTTCAGTGGGTAGAGCGTCAGCTGGGGGATGGATTTGATTCTGGTCAAGGTCATATATCTTGGTTGCTGGCTCCTCCCTGGCTGAGCCCTAGTTGGGGCACATGCAGGAGACAACCAATCAATGTATTTCTCTCACTTTGATGTTTCTCTCTGTCTTTCCCTCCATCTTCCTCTCTCTCTACAAAATCAATGGAAAAATATCCGTGGGTGAGGATTAACCAAAGGTGAAAAAAAAAAAAAGAAGAAGAAAATAAATAAAGGAAAGCAACCCTAACTAAAGTAGAATGTACATGCCATCACACATTACTTAAATTGGAGAAAAAAAAATTGAGGTGCCATATTTATGTAAATCTGCTGGGTGATATTTTTATGTATAGTGTCATGTATATTATCTGTTATAATGCGGTTGCAGTATTAAAATTATCAGAGAACCCAAGATAAAACATCTATCTGGTCTCCAAATAACTGAAAAGACATTTGAAATTCATAGCAGGGGATAAAAATAATCTTCTTTGTTCCAATGGTGAATATTCAATTTTTTGTCATGTTAATCAATCTGAATGGACACTAGTCTTACCACTATAGCTAGAGACAAGAGACCCCTGTTAGGCCAGATAGTAACAAGGAGCAGCTAGATTGTTGAATGCTGGTGGGACAGGCAGTGCTAAAAGAGGCATGTGTTTAGGAAGCTCAGAGGAGCTTTAATCCACCTGTAAAGGATCATTTCAATATTATCAGAACCCACATAGCAGCCCCTGGTAAACCACCTGAATATTACCTTCTCTCTGAGGCCTGTCCTAGACGCTACAAGCTCCCAGGGTCCTCATCCCCTGCCCCATGGATGACAGTAATGTCTTCTTAGTTAAGGTGGCTGAAAAAACACCGGCCTGGAAATTTTCAGAGCAATCCTGGAGGGAAAGGATGAAGCATAGCACATTATCCTAGTTACAGTAAAACTAGTCCTGTACAATATCTATTATTAACAAAAAGCAATATAAAAGTTGATAGAAAAATCACTATCCCTTTAATATAGAATTTTATTTTTTTTTTTATAAAAGAGAGGCATAGAGAATTTAGCCTAAAGAAACAAATAAACTGATTATAATACCAAATAATCTTATGTTATCTGATACTTGAAACACTATGACCATTAGTTAATTTAGAATCTGGGAAACAATTGCTAGTGTGTCATTTGAATGCTATATATAGTTCTCAGATTAAAAGTCTGGAGTGAAAATGATTAAATGTATTTCAACACAACTTTATTAATAATTTCACATGCATGTTGTTTCAATTTCATTTATAAAAAATATAACTTTTTTTTTTTACTTTTAGGAAAAGGTAAAAAACTTTATTATCCTTAAATTATTTGTCTGTAAAATGTAAATATTTAAGATAATTTTAAGAGTAATTGATTATTTTTCAAATCTTTAGATGGACACATCAATTTTATTTGTTGCCAAGCAATATCAGAATAATCTACAATATATTCAATATCTTTGCCACAGATACAGAATAGGACATATTTTTTTGAAAGAAAATAATATTTTCTAAATAGAATTAATACTTGAAATTTTTAAATGAGTAATTACTTCTGGTTATACTTGGACTATGCAAAAACTGATTTTAGATAGAAAAATATAATGAAACTAGTGGCCCAGTGCACAAATCCATGCACATTCAAAGGAAATTAATTAGAAGAAATATTTTAATATTGCTATTCACCCTTTTTCTATAATAGATGTGTCAACCAAATTCACAATTGACAATAATGGATCAAAACACATGTGTGTGATTCACACCAGTGAGAACTTTATATATATAGGTAAACTTGCTTAATTAGACCTGCTTGCTGATTTAGCTAAACTTTTTCCAGCCCATTGAAGCACCCCAACTTCTATTTCAGGTTATTGTTAGCAACACAGCAGTAAATATCAACACAAAGCAGATTATTATTGTAGATCACATAGGGAGAACAAAGGGTAAACTATTTAACTGTAGCAGTGTTTGACTATATGCTGCACAGTGAGAAGTCATTTTCAAGATCCACCATTTCTTACTTCTGTTCAGTTAGGTCAAGTTTCTAAGTTTTCTAAATCTCCATTTTCCAGCTAATGGTTATAAAATTGGATTCCACTGAGTCTCCTATCTACCTATTCCAGGACTTCTGTGAGGATCAAATGAGATGAGGCATAGGAAAATGCTTCACAGACATTTGGTGACACTGTAAAGTGTTTGCACCTGGTTATAAAGAAACTGGGCTGAAGAAACTCCAAGGAGGCTAGTCACGAGGGAGAGGAAGCAAGGCATTGCTCTATGATATCATTACCCGGTGCCCACAGTGACCGTTTCCGGGTTTTTCTGGGCTGTGGGCTGCATCTTGCACCATGGGATTTTGGCAGCATTGGCTGCAATTTGGTGAGGTGTCACTCAGGGGAGGTGGTTGGGCCTGTGTCCCACTTGGGGGAAATGACTTGGGGGAAGCCAAGTGTTGCTTTGTCAGAGCCAAGTCGGCATTCTGTTTCTCTGTAAATGGCCAGTGTGTGTCATGGCAGCTCCTGCATTGAGCATCTGCCCCCTGGTGGGAAGTGTGTATCATAGCAACTGGTCAGACAGTCTGGCACTTAGCATATTAGCCTTTTTATATTTATAGAAACTGATTTTGTTTTGTGTTTTTAAGAAAACTAATTCAAAATAAGGATGAAATTTGGTAAACAATTTTATCAACAGTATTATCTCCCATTGGAAATAAATATCATTGGGTGAACTTATACTTGTTAGAATTTTTGATAAAAATGAAGAGAGGAATATGTCATTCAAAAAAAAATACTAAGAATTGCCTAATTTCCAATGAATATATCTCTATAATTTCAACAAACAGAATCAAAACAGAAATAAGTAAACAAAAATATATAAAGACAAACAAGCTGTAGATTAAAATATATGTATTTTTAAATTTACAAAGCCTTTCCAAAAATATTTGAAGCTGTGGCCAATAAATATTACTGCATGATGAATGAATGAAAGAATTATTTTGAAATCCAAGATAGGCTACTGAAACATTCTTCTTTGTTTCAATATCTGGTTCAAATTGCTTATTACTCAAGCATAGTAAAAGTAAAATTTTTCTCTGTGGGTGAAGGATAAGATTAAAACCCTAACCAGCAAAATAGAAAGTCAGAGATTTGTAATGGTCATAAAATCCTGGAAATGTGGGTTAGCAATTGCTATCACAAAATATATGAAAATCATAAATACTATTATTGAGTCCACATTTTAACTTATGGAAATTTTAAAAAATTCATGACTATCTCTAAAAAAATATTTTCAGTTGTGATTTTTAATTTTTCCTACTTAAAAATAAAGATTTTAACAATCCCAAAGCTCATTTCCCAACCCCCTGCTGTTATGATATTTGTAGGTAAGTTTATTGTACTTGACAAGGACCAAATTTATATCTCTGCATCCAAATTCTTTTGCTAGACACAGTACAAGTTTAACAGCAACTCTGCTTACCCTTTGTTGATAGGTTAGACATGTTTTTCTGAAATACCCCAAATAACACCATTGTCTTCACAATTTGCCAACAAGTAGCTTTCTACTCTTATCAATATAACTGACTATCCACTTAGTATTTTTACTTATGCTTAACAATATTCACCTGTAGGTTTTTTTCATGAGCAAGTGGCTAGAATAAAAGGATAGTTTGTCTCTTTTTCATTTGGTTCTCATATGAGATACAACTGAGATAACTGGTAAAGTTGTCTGTCTCTTGAGTCTGGAAGATCTAAGTTCTAACCCACTGTCTACCACATATTAATAAATAGTTAATCTTGTGCTTCAGTTCACTTATAAAAATGATATAATAGTATATACTTCATAAATTTTTGCTAGATTAGATAAACAAGCATAAAAGAGGTTAGGATAAGGCCTCATATAAAATATATGATGGTAATAATCACATTATGGATGAGAGCCGGTATTATTTTACAATACACAAGCTAAAGTTGGCTTTATTTGTTTCTTATTGGTTGTGAAATATTTTTAGAATAATTCCTAATTGCAAATTATAACAATAATAGCTTTTGTTTAAGTATTCTGTATCAAAGTTCTGGATCACCCAATGTCTGATCAAGTACTGGTTTAGTTCTGGATTGTAGATTACCACACAGTGAATTCTGGCAGGCTAGTTATGGAGAAATGATAGAGAGAATCAGATTAGCAGGAATCATAAAATTTTAGTACTTTTAACAATAACATTTAAGTGTTTCAATATTTTAAAAGTGACTATCAGTTGCATCCCTATCCTCTTTGCCATGTGACAGCAAGATTAAAGTTGGTAATTTAGGAGTTGAAATAAGAGAAAATATCCACTTAACTAGAGGAAGTGTTTTTCAGCTCCTTTTGTTAAATTCCATTTGAGAAAGAAACAAATTTGTTGAATGTTTGTTTCCCTGCTCCAATTCATATGTTGAAGCTTTCACTCCCTAATGTGATTTTATTTGAAGAAAGCTTTTTGGGAGGTAATTCCATTCTATTTCAATGAGGTCTTGCAGAGGGGGGTCTTATTTTGGGGTTATTCTTTACAATAAGAAGAAGGGAGATTAGAATTTATTTTCTAGGTGACATGTGAGGACATAGTGAGAAGGTAGATGCCTGCAAGCTAGGAAGAGACCCCTGTCCAGGAAAAAAATTGTCTGGCACCTTGAATTTAAGCTCCCATAGTACTAAGTTATGGCAACCTGAGCTGATTAAGACACAGTGATTCATGGTCATTTTGAGTGAGGTCATCTTTCTTTGCATTCATATCTATGTCAGATTCTTTGATTTGATTTTTTTTTCAATAGCAGGTCAGTTTTCCCAATATCTGTTTCTTTAACACGTGCATGGCCCATACTAGACTGTAGGTGAGCAGCAATCTTAAACTCATTGCCACAGTAGTTGTTAAAGTACATCTAAAAAATGTGTGTTGATTCTTCAGCTCTTATAACATCTATCCCTTAGAAAGAAGCTGCAAAGAATAAATTTTTCTGGGCTCCCTATTGGAATTACTTTTAAATAATTAGAGTTTTGGGTGATGGTCAAGCAATGTTGAAGTGTTTTATGATAAACTAGAGACCTGATGCACAAAATTTGTGCACGGGTATGGTCCCTAGGACTGGCCTGTGATCAGGGACATCTTCCCCAGCTGTCCACAGCCAGGCCTCTCCACCGCCCACTGTCACTCACCCCCCATTCCCTGTTCTCCATTGTGTGGTTGGTGCCTGATGGCCAGGGGAAGGGACGGAGAGGTCAGCTGTTCCTGCATGCTTGCCAGCCCCATCCCTGCCATGGATGGCCATCAGGTGATTGTAGCCTGCCGGCCCAGGAAAGGAACCAAAAGATGGTCAGTGTGCCTCATAGCGACTTGTTCAGCAGTCATTCTGGTCGTTCTGCCCTTAGGGTCAATTTGCATATTATCCTTATATTATATAGGATAGAGGCCTGGTACTGGTTGGGGCCAGTTGGCTTGCCCTGAAGGGGCCCCAGATTGGGGTTGGGGGACCCCACTTGGAGGTGGGGCCTGCCTGGGTGAGGGGCTGTGGGCAGCTTCCAGGCTGGCCACACCCCCTATTGGGGTGGGAGTCCCTGCTTGGGGGTGGGGTTGATCTGGGTGAGGGGTCTTGGGCAGTTTGCAGACTTTGTCAGGAAGGACATCCGGTCTATCTGCTCTAATTAGAATATTTCCCCCTTATTAGTATAGATGGTTTTAAAACTCATTGCTGCATTTGTCATAAGTAGCATATAAATATGACTATAATTAGTAATTCACTAATCCCTCTAACTATTAATTTCAAACCTTTGTTTGAACAGTTATGGACTAGGTCCTGGGGTTGACATTGTATGCTAAAAATGTTTCTCCAATATTAATTGAAACCATAATAACACTGTCTTGAAGATTTAATATGTGATTTTATATTTCATAATTTATTGATCCTTTCTAAGTTGGCTGCTAGAAGCTCACACTCAAGTCTGATATTACCTAAAAGGAGGCATTTTGGTCTAAGGTCATTCTGGCTCTATTACTCTTTCTCAATGTTATTTTCCCTTTGTCATGTTTTTAATGTTTTTAATTCTTCTTGATAATTTATGTACTTATCCGAGTCACCTTGAATTTATCTATGGAAAAAGCCAGCTATAGTATAAGTATAAATATTAAATAAAAACCACATGTAAAAAATGGAGAAAATGAATGCCAGGCAGAAATGAACAGTGCATGGATTCAATTGATTGACAATTTTCTGATGTTTCCTATTGAAAGCCTTGCTACTTCATTATCTTCTGATGTTAAAACTCAAATGACTATAGTAAAATAATATTTTACATAGTAAAAAAACAAAGAGCATGAAAAGCCTGAAACTTTCTTAATACACCAGGGCTGAAGTGCACTCATCACTAAGAGCATAATCTAGGGCAAGATATAAAAAAATAATAATACAATTTTATGTGTTAAAAAAGTAAAATACCATAAGAAAATATGCAATTTATGGGATATATTCTGTAACCAATGCTAGCCATGAGAAAAAAGTAAAGGAAATGTTCTTCAAAAAGAGGGAAGTATTGCCTTGCTTATTTAAAAATGCAATTTGAATACTTTTTTATATATATTTACAGCAAAAGTCAACTCGTATCTGAAAATTATAATAGGCAACCCAAAATTTGAGAGAGCAAAAGAGAAAGGTGTAATAAGAGGCAAAGTATTGGAATTGCTTAATTAAGCTGTTAAAATCTAAAAGTATAAGATATAAAAGGAGTTCCTAATATTTAATCTTTTAACTTTTATGTCAGCTCTTTAGGTTAATATGATCCTAATTCTTTAAAAACCAAAAGGCAGTTCCATCCATGCTGTTACAAATGATAAGAATTCCTTCTTTTTTTTAGCATTGTAGTATCCCATTGTGTAGATGTACCACAGTTTTCTAATCCACTCATCTGCTGATGAGCATTTAGGCTATTTCCAAATCTTAGATATGGTGAATTGCGCTGCTATGAACATAGGAGTGCATATATCTCTGCTGATTGGTGTGGAACTGGAGAGCATTGTGCTAAATGAAGTAAAGCCAGTCAATACCACATGATCTCATTCATTTGTGGAATATAAAGAACATTATAAACTGATGAAAAAAATAAATACAGAGGCAAAGAAACATCAGACTGTCAAACTACAGCGGGAAGGCTGGGGAGAGTTAGGTGGGATAAGAGATCGACTGAAGGACTTGTATCCATGCATATAAGCATAACTACTGGACACAAGACACTGGGGGGTAGGGAGTAAAGGCATGTGCCGGGGGGTAGGGTAGGCTGGGGGAAGGTCAATGGGGAAAAAAAGAGACATGTACTACTATTTGTAATACTTTAAACAATAAAATAAAATAAAATAAAATAAAATAAAATAAAATAAAATAAAGCATCATCCTTGAAATTATAGATCTAACAAAATCTGGGGGGAAAGTCTAAAATCCCTTGTCAAACACCTGGACTAGAATGATGTACTAGGAAAGAGACAGGGCTTTATAAAGAACAAACTCTTTATAAAAATGGTAACAGATATCTTTCTATTGACAGAATAATGGGATAGTAAATCAGAGAGAAGCATTAGATGCAATTCATCTTGACTTTAGAAAGAGTTTGATTTAGTCTTATATGAAGTACTAATCAAGAAATGGGGGAAAGTCTGCTGAAGGCCTCATTGCTGTTAAGTGGATCAGCATCCGGTCCATTCAGTCAGTCAGAGGCACTCAGAATATTGCAATTAACAGTTCAATATGTCGGGATCTATAGCATACTTAGAATCATATGCGACTAAAGCTATAATTTAGATATGGGATGAATAAAATAAAAAAGGAATGGAAAGCAATACTTGTCCTTCCAATAATAAGTACCGATATTAACATAATTACCAATGGATATTTTACTTTGGTATTGTGCCTTATCTGTTTAAAAAGGTCTTCATAGTATATCATTTTAAAAGTTGGATGATGAAACAGTTTATCAAGTTTAATGGATAGAGATAATTGGTGTGTTGAAAGTGTCCACATGATATTTTAGCACATTAGTATGGTCAACAACAAAAGAAGGAATTTTATATCTATTTGTGAATTTTTTACATAATAACAGCAATAATCTTTTATTGAGTATTAAATATGTATCAAGCATTTTGCACACATTATTTCTCTGAATGTAGAAAACATGTCTAGGATACATTATTATCAGGTATTTTCTAATCTCATAGACATCCACATGAACACAAATTTATAGAGAAACAGTTCAGGATTTGGAAAGTGATATTAAGATTATCGAATCCAACCTTTTTCAAGGTGAAGGCACTTCCATACCATCTATATAAAGAGGTAATATGCAAATTAGGCCAGGACGCCATAATGGTCATGACCAGCTCAGGAGGAGGGGCCTGGCACTGGCCCAGAGCCGGAGAGAACAACAGAGAGCGCAGCCTGCATTCAGCCCCAGAGCTGGAGGAAACAGCCTGCAGGGGGACGGGCACCCAGCCCCATCCCCATGGCCATGGCACTGGGCTGTTGAGGCCAGAGCGGAGACACAAACCTGCAGGGGGCCCGGGTTTGATTCTGATCAAGGGCATGTACCTAGGTTACAAGCTCCTCCCTGGCTGGGGCCCAGGTCAGGGCTCATGCAGGAGGCAAACAATCGAAGTGTGCCTTTAACATTGATGTTTCTCTCTGTCTTTCCCTCTCATCCACACTCTCTAAAAATCAATGGGAAAATATCCTCATGTGAAGATTAAAAAAAAAAGGAAAGAAAAAAAATGCCTAAAGAAAGTTGTCATTTTTTTGTCATGAAGGGACTAGAGTCCATGTTGAAAACATCTTGGCAGCTGTGATGGCTGGTAGTGACAGCAGCAGCAAGGTGATGGGGTGGCGCCTTGCCCTCCTCAGCCCAATTGCCACCCACAAAGGGAGGCCAGACTGCAGCTTAGGCCTGCACCCAATAGGGAGCTGGCCTATGCCATTAGTAGGACATCCTCTGAGGGCTCCTGGGTTAGAGAGGAGGCAGGCAGGGATGATGGACCCCCCCCCCCCCCAGTGCACAAATTTTGTGCACCAGGCCTCTAGTCCTTTATAATAATCCTATATAATAAAGAAGTAATATGCAAATTACTCACCCCCTCACAAGATGGCTACCAGTCTGGCAGGAGGTTTAGTGAGGGATGAACAAATAACTGAATAAGCAGGCTGTGTGGGGTGACCAGGCTGGCAGGGGGGGCAGTTGGGGGCAACAAGGTCAGCAGGGGTTGCAGTTAGGGATGACCAGGCCAGCAGAGGGGGGAAGTTGGAGGTGACCAGGATGGTGGTGGGGGGGGTAATTGTTTTTGTTGTTGTTATTGTTGTCTGTTCTTTTCATGACAGAGAATGATCATTTACTGAATATAATGGACAATAAAGGGAAAGTAGGATAAGCCATATAAAAATGTTATTAGGTTTGGTGAAAGAACTTAGGTTATATGGCCTTGAACAGTTCCAGTTTAGTGGGTGGCAGCAGAAGATATTTTTGAGGGTGAAGGTAAGGTTGTGTTTGTATAAAATTGGAGTGAAAGGATAAACTGTTTGAAGAGTAATGACCATGAAGAGGACAAAAACAAGAGGTGAGAAAAATTTAGCAGTAGGAACAAGGTGATTTCAATTCAGGACCCTCTTGAAGGAAGAAATGAGCTCTAGAGGCAGGTAAACCTTTCCTTAGACAAGGCATGACCAATCAGACACATGCATAGAGCAGGATGTTGTCCTGAAGGAAGAGATCATTGCAGATAAAAATTGTATGAGGGCTTTAATAAGAACATAGCTACTATTGTAGGTAAGTCATGAAATTGCTGAGGGGGTTAGAGCAGGATTGGAAAATTTTGTTTTAGCATTCATATATAGTTTAATACGTGCTGCTCACCTCATCTGGGTCTTCATGGGGGGAGGGGGCAGTTAGGGGTGACTATTATAAGTAATGGCAGAAGAAGGGGGAAGGCTAATTCATTTTGTAAAATAGAATATACAAGACATTTTGAAAAAGAAAACACACACACACACACACACACACACACACACACACACACTTTCTTTGGCCCTGGCGAGCTAGCGCAGTTGGTTAGAGCATCGTCTTGATACATCAGTGTTATAGGTTCGATCCTAGTCAGGGCACATACAAGAGACAGCCAATGAAAGCATAAATAAGGAGAACAACAAATTGATCTCTCTCTCTTTCTCCCTCTCAAAAACTAAAAAGAAAGAAAGAAAGACACCCAATTTATTTGCTCATTATGCTTTTTATTATTTTTTTAAAATATATTTTATACTTTGTTTATGGAGTAATTTTCTTCCTCCTAAACCCCATTCTTCAGAAGTCCCTCTGGTGAGGGTATGTAGATGGTAAAGAGAGAGAGTTAAAAAAGGGAGTTAAACATCAAACTGCAGCTTTAGTCTTAACACTTTACAGATATTGTTGCATCCACTGTTGTTTCTGATAAATCTAATTGATAATACTTTGTAAATTGTTTTTTTGGCTATTTTTAATATGTCCTATTTGCTTCTGAATTTCTACAATTTTACTAGGTAATTCTAAGTGTGGATTATGTATTTATTAGAAATTTGGACTTTTTTTGTGTGTGTGCTCCTTGAAATTGAACATTATGTTCTTTCATCATTTAGTAGGTATAAATTCAAATAATTATCTTTTCCATTCTCTTTTTTTCCCTTTTAGGACTCATATTACATATATGATAGCAAAAGCGCTTAAAGAATCAAAAGTGGTTTAAAATATCAATCTCAGTAAATCGTTGTTTTATTCTCTGAAACTATATCAGAAAATAAAATTATTCATCTAAGAAATAAAAATAATCTATTTATTTTCAAATTTTAGTGCTAATAATTGCTTTGCCTTGCAGGAAAATACATGAATCAATTGCTGTATTGTTATTTTACTAATCATTGAATTCAATACAAAATTTTGGCCAAAAACACTATTAACATTTGTGAAATCCTTGCTGCACAAATATCTAATGTTCTATGAAAAAGTAAACATTATGCATGTGTTTGAATGTAAATGTAACTCTTTATGTTAACAGATTATTTTATAATATTTTTCTAGTATCTAATGAATGTTAGCTGGAGGGAAGGGGAGAGCAAGAGAAAGACACACAAATACACAGGATCAGGGGAGAGAAACCAAGATGGCGGCATAGGTAACCGCCTAACTGCAGCCTCACACAACAATTTAAAAAAATACAACTAAAATATAAAGTGGACATTATCCAGAACTACAGTAAAGTTGACTGACTGGAAATTCTACAACTAAAAGGAAAGAGAAAACCAGAAGGAAAATCAGGGGAGCTATAAAAGCCTAAGGTACAGAGGAGACACATTGCGTGCACGGAGAGGACGGGAGCCAGAGAGGAGGGGCAGCTGAGTGCCTGGCTGGTGTTCCCTAGTGGGAAGGAGATAAAAGCTCCGGACTGTGCTGAACCCCAGTTCCGACAGCACTGAACCCCAGTTCTGTATGACATGGTTGAAAGGAAATTCTAATATTTAGTTAGGAAGATTTTATTTTAGTATAAAATGCAGTAAGGCATATTAATGATGATGATACCATAATAGAGTAACCGATGTTTAGTTACTTTTTATTATTTGCGAACATCTATGCAAAATATTATATTTCTTTTTATTCTTATATCTGACATCCTCATCCCATTGATGAGGAAAATCAAAACCTCCCCATAGAGAGGTGGTATTTCAACCCAAGTGGTTTGGCTCCAGAGCCTTCTCTCAAAGACGTTAGTGTGGATATAAGATCCATTGTTTCCATGTAGGCTTACACTTTGGGTCATCAGGGCAGTGCCAATTATTCTCAATAAAGTCATTGAAAAAAAATTCAAAAATCTGGCAAACTCTGCTGGAGATGCGGGTGGACGCCAGCTACCGCCCCTCCCCGCCCGGCGCCAGAACCGGAACAAAAGCTGCATGTGGAGAAGAAACACCACATAACCAGTCATCCTGAAAAGAGAGGCCATGGGGAGACAAAGAAATAGCCCACACATGAAAGAAAAGCAGGCATCACCAGAAAAGGAAGTAAAGGAGTCAGAGGCAAGCAGCCTACCAGAGCAAGAATTCAGAATAATGATCATAGGATGGCTAAAAAGAATGGAAGAGAAATTTGACAATAACCAAGAAGAAATGAGGAAGAACCATGAGGAATTGAAGAAGAACCAAGAAGAAATGAAAAAATGACATCACTACCATGAAGAACTCAATAGAAAGCATCAAGAATAGACTAGATGAAGCAGAGGACCGCATCAGTGAGCTAGAAGACATGATGGAAAAAAATACCCAATTAGAGCAGCTTCTAGAAAAAAAAGATTAAAAAGCAGGAGGAGAGCCTACGGGAGCTTTGGGACAATACAAAACAAAATAATATTCGAATAATAGGGGTTCCAGAAGGAAAGGAAACTGAGGTAGACATGGAAAAAGTATTTCAAGAAATAATGACAGAAAACTTTCCCGAGATAGAGAAGAAAAAACCCACACAAATCCAAGATGCTCGCAGAGTCCCAAGCAAAATGAATCCCAGAAGACAGATGCCAAGGCACATTATAATTAAAGTGGCAAACAACAACGACAAAGTAAGAATCTTAAAAGCAGCCAGAGAGAGACAGAAAGTTACATACAAAGGAACCCCCATCAGACTAGCAACTGATTTCTCAACAGAAACATATCAGGCCAGAAGGGAATGGGATGAAATATACAAAGTCATGCAAAGGAAGGGTCTGAATCCAAGAATACTGTACCCAGCAAGGCTATCAATCAAAATTGAAGGGGAAATCAGGAGCTTCACAGACAAAAAAAGACTGAAGGAATTTATATCCACCAAACCAGCAATGCAAGAAATGCTAAAGGGTCTACTGTAAAAATAAAGAAATAGGAAGTGAAGAAGGAACACGGGTATAGAATAAAAATGGAGTCAAATGAGTACCTATCAATAATAACCTTAAATGTAAATGGATTAAATGCTCCAATCAAAAGACATAGGGTGTCAGATTGGATAAGAAAACAAGACCCATACATCTGTTGTCTACAAGAAACCCACCTCAGAAAAAGAGATGCACACAGACTGAGGGTGAAGGGATGGAAAAAAGTTTTCCAGGCAAATGGAAATGAAAAAAAAGCTGGGGTAGCAATACTTATATCTGACAAATTAGATCTCAGAGTGAAGGACATAACAAGAGATAATGAAGGCCACTTCATAATACTAAAGGGAACAATCCAACAAGAAGAAATAACCCTGGTAAATGTATATGCACCCAATACAGGTGCACCCAAATACATAAAAAAAAAACTGCTGGAGGACATTAAGGGACAGATTAATAGCAATATAATCATTGTAGGAGATTTTAATACCCCACTGTCACCCTTCGACAAATCATCAAAACAAAAAATCACCAAAGAAATATCAATCCTAAATGACTCACTAGACCAGATGGCATTAATTGACATCTTCAGAACATTCCACCCCAAAGCCACAGAATATACATTCTTCTCAAATGCACATGGGACATTCTCAAAGATAGACCACATTTTGGGACATAGGCAAAGTCTCTTCAAATTCAAGAAGATAGAAATCATATCAAGCATTTTCTCAGATCATAATGGCATAAAACTGGAAATTAATTACAATAAAAATAATCCAAAAAAATCAAACACATGGAGACTAAATAGCATGCTATTAAACAAGGACTGGGTTACCAGAGAAATCAAGGAAGAAATTAAAAACATCACGTCAACAAATGACAATGAAAACACAACAATCCAAAATCTATGGGACAAGGCAAAAGCAGTTTTGAGAGGGAAGTTCATATCCTTACAAGCCTATTGCAAAAAAACTATAAAAAAGGCTAACAAGTGATCTAACTCTACAACTCAAAGAGTTAGAAAAAGAGCAACAAGAAAATCCCAGTGTAAGCAGAAGGAAGGAAATAACAAAAATCAGAGCACAGATAAACGACATAGAGACCAAAGAAACAATACATAAGATCAACAAAACCAAGAGCTGGTTCTTTGAACGGATAAACAAGATAGATGGACCTCTAGCCAGGCTAACCAAGAAACAAAGAGAGAGGACCCAAATAAACAAAATCAGAAATGAAAGAGGTGAAATAACAACAGACCCCACTGAAATACAACGGATTGTTACAAAATACTACGAACAACTCTATTCCAACAAACTGAACAACCTGGAGGAAATGGACATATTCCTAGAAAAATACAAACTTCCAAAACTCAATCAGGAAGAATCTAAAAATCTCAATAGACCAGTGACTTGGGAAGAAATTGAAACAGTCATCAAAAAGCTTCCAGCAAACAAAAGCCCAAGGCCAGATGGCTTCACAGGAGAGTTTTAACAAACATTCAAGGAAGAACTAAAACCTATCCTCCTCAGACTATTCCAAAAAATACAAGAGGAAGGAACACTTCCAAACTCCTTCTATGAAGCCAGCATCACCCTAATACCAAAACCAGATAAAGACAACTCAATGAAAGAGAATTACAGGCCAATATCTCTCATGAACATAGATGCCAAAATCCTCAACAAAATTCTAGCAAATCGACTCCAGAAGAACATCACAAAGATCATACACCTTGACCAAGTAGGATTTATTCCAGGAATGCAAGGATGGTACAATATCCGCAAATCAATAAACATGATACATCACATAAACAAATTGAAAGATAAAAATCATATAGACATATCAATTGATGCAGAAAAAGCATTTGATAAAATCCAACACCCTTTCCTGATAAAAACTCTTAACAAGGTGGGAGTACAAGGATCATACCTCAACATAATAAAAGCTATATATGATAAACCCACAGCCAACATTATACTCAATGGGCAAAAACTAAAACCATTCCCTCTAAGAACAGGAACAAGACAGGGATGCCCACTCTCACCACTCCTGTTTGACATAGTACTGGAAGTACTAGCCATTGCAATTAGACAAGAGGAGGAAATAAAAGGCATCCAAATTGGAAAAGAAGAAGTAAAGTTATCCTTATTTGCAGATGACATGATATTGTACATAAAAAACCCAAAAGACTCCATTAAAAAACTAATTGACTTAATAAATGAATTTGGCAATGTAGCAGGATACAAAATTAATGCCAAGAAATCCATGGCATTTCTATACACCAACAGTGAAACTACAGAAACAGAGGCTAAAAAAGCAATTCCATTTACCATCGCACCAAAAAAATTAAGATACCTAGGAATAAATTTAACTAAGGAAGTAAAGGACCTATTTGCGGAAAACTACACGACACTGAAAAAAGAGATAGAGGAAGATGTAAGGAGATGGAAGAACATACCATGTTCATGGATTGGTAGAATCAACATCATCAAAATGTCCATACTTCCTAAAGCAATCTATAGGTTCAATGCACTCCCCATTAAAATACCAACAGCATATTTTACTGACCTAGAAAGAAATCTCCAAAAGTTCATTTGGAACAATAAAAGACCCCGAATAGCCACAGCAATCCTGAGAAAGTAGAGTAAAGTAGGAGGGATCTCAATACCAGACTTCAAACTATATTACAAAGCCACTGTTCTCAAAACAGCCTGGTACTGGCACAAGAACAGACATATAGATCAATGGAATAGAATCGAGAACCCAGATATCAACCCAAATCAATATGCTCAATTAATATTTGAGAAAGGAGGCACGAATATACAATGGAGTCAAGACAGTTTCTTCAATAAATGGTGTTGGGAAATTTGGACAGACACATGCAAAAGAATGAAACTAGATCACCAACTTACACCATTCACAAAAATAAACTCAAAATGGATACAGGACTTAAACATCAGAAGGGAAACCATAAAAATACTAGAAGCATCCACAGGCAGCAAAATCTCAGACGTATGCCAAAAGAACTTCTTCACTGATACTGCCCCTAGGGCAATGGAAGCTAAAGAGAAAATAAACAAATGGGACTACATCAAAATAAAAAGCTTTTTTACAGCAAAAGAAACCATCAACAAAACAACAAGAAAGCCCACGGTGTGGGAGAACATATTTGCAAATAATACCACTGATAAAGGTTTAATCTCCAACATTTATAGACAGCTTATACAACTAAATAAAAGGAAGATGAATGATCCAATTAAAAAATGGGCAATGGACCTAAATAGAATATTTTCAAAAGAAGACAGAAGGAAGGCCAAAAGGCACATGAAAACATGCTCAAAGTCACAAATTGTCCAAGAGGTGCAAATCAAAACAACAATGCGGTACCATCTCACTCCTGTCAGAATGGCCAACATCAACAAATCAACAAACGACAAGTGTTGGCGAGGTTGCGGAGAAAAAGGAACCCTCGTGCACTGCTGGTGGGAATGCAGACTGGTGCAACCACTGTGGAGAATAGTGTGGAGTTTCCTCAAAAAACTGAAAATGGAACTCCCATTTGACCCAGTAATCTCACTTCTAGGAATATATCCCAAGAAACTAGAAACACCAATCAGAAAGGATATATGCACCCCTATGTTCATAGCAGCACAATCTACAATAGCCAGAATTTGGAAACAGCCTAGGTGCCCATCAGCAGATGATTGGATCCAAAAACGATGGTACATCTACACAATGGAATACTATGCTACCATAAAAAAGAAGGAATTCTCATCATTTGCAGCAACCTGGATGGAATTGGAGAACATCATGCTGAGTGAAATAAGCCAATCAATGAAAGAGAAACACCACATGACCTCGCTCATTTGTGGATGATAAAGGACATTATAAATTGATGAACCAAGAGACAGATATAGAGACAGTAAAGCAACAGGCAGACTGTCAAATTACAGTGGGGAGAGGAGGAAGATATGGGGGAGATAATAGATCAACTGAAGGACTTGTGTACATGCATATTAGTACAACCAATGGACATAAAACTCTGGGGAGGGAGGGTATATATGGGAGGGAGGGAGGGGGGCAAAAAAAATCAATAAAATATATATAAAAAAAGAAAAAAAATTCAAAAATCTAAGAAAATTAATTCAATTATATTTAATATAACACTCTAATAATTAGAATTAAATTTAATGCAATTAAATAAAATTTTTATTAGACCTATATATATACATATTTTAAATATATTTTATTGATTTTGTACAGAGAGGAAGGGAGAGAGATAGAAAGCTTTAAACATCGATGAGAGAGAGTCATTGATCAGCTGCCTCTTGCACACCCCCTACCGGGGATATGCCCACAACCAAGGTACATGCCCTTGACCGGAATCGAACCCAGGTCCCTTCAGTCCCCAAGCCGACGCTCTATCCATTGAGCCAAATCGGTCTCGGCTAGACCTATATATTAATAACTAATATTTGCATAGTTTTCTTATCCTATATAATATAATTATATATAATTAATATATATAATAAAAGGACCTATATAATATAATTATATATATAAAATTATCCTATATAATATGCAAATAGACCAAACAGCAGAACAACCAAACAACTAATCAAAGTGTAATATGCTAATGAAATGCTAAGGCTGCTCAATGCTTGCCATGACATGCACTAACTACCAGAGGGAAGACAGTCAATTGGTGGACCAATCACTATGACGTGCACTGACCACCAGGGGGCAGATGCTTCGACCAGTAAGTTAGTTTGCTACTTGGGTCCAGCTGATCAGGACTGAGTGAGATAGCCCAGACATGCCCTAGAGCTCTCCTGTGGCCCCTCCCCAGCCCAGTTGTGCACCTGTAGGTTCCCTCGGCCTGGCCTGTGCCCTCTCACAATTTGGGTCTCCTCAGGGGATGTTGGAGAGCCAGTTTCAACCCATTCCCATAGGCCACTCCTCTTGGGAGGGCGCCTAATGCAGGGCTCATGACTGGGAAGTGCTTCTGCGGCAACACAAGTTTCTCTGGATCAGAACTGATTGGGTCATGAGACCGTGGCAGGCACAGTGGAGCTGGGATGAATGGGAGCGGCAGGTAGGAGCTGCAGGTGGCTTTGGATTGGAGTTTTCAGCTCAATCCCTGCAGGCCACCCAGAGGGACCACACCCATGCACAAATTCGTGCACCGGACCCCTAGTATTTTATAAATTACCTTCATATGATCTCATATCATTCAGGCCACAAACCTATGAGAGAAGAAAATCTGAGAACTCTTAGAATCTTAGAAAACATAGAATTGTTTATATTTTACATGCTTCCATAACAAAGTACCACAACTGTGTGACTTAAACAAGATAAATCTATTATTGCAATTCAATTCAGTTCTGGATTCTGAGCATATGAAATCAAGTTGTTGGTAGGGTTGGCTTTTCTTGGGTGTTGTAAGGAAAGGATCTGTTTTGAGCCCCTCTCCTAGGCTTGTAGAAGGCCATCTGCATGTTCACATGGTGTTCTAACTGTATGAGAGTCTGTCTACAAATTTAGTTTTATGTTGACTGTTTTAAGTTGATTCCCTCTGCAAAGACCCAGTTACCATGAAAGCTCACATTGTGAGATGCTAAAGGTTAGGACTTCAACATATGAGTTTTGTGAGGATACAATGTGACCCATATTATTACTTTTAAAATATTTTTCTTTACTCGCTTTCTGAGTAATACATATTTTGTGACTGTTTACTTATTAATATGATTTTGTACTTAAAGATAATGGATCATATTGTTCAATACATACATGTTAATAAGAAATAGGAAACATTGTTAATGAAATACATTGAATAATAAGAAAACAAACAACATATGTGAATAAATGACTAAAGTGTAGCAAAATAGAAACCAATATAACAACAATATACCTATTACAACCTTAGAGAACATAGTATAGTAATAAAGAAAAACAATGAAAGTTTTCAATGAATGTTAGAAAGGAACTTCCCTAAACATTAAATAGACAAACTTTTTCTAACTAAAAATATATATATAAATATCAATGAGGCTGAATCTTCTGATTATTCATTTCTCAGATGGAAAAGTGGCTCTTCTAATTACCAGTTTGAGGTGAAAAGTTAAAATATCTTTTTAAATGTTACTCTGTCTTAAATAATTAGATTCATTAATGTTTCCATGTTTATACTTTACTATAAAATAAATTTAAAACTATGTGTTTTAGAGTCTTTTCAACTTTGTTGAAATTTCTAAGTTTTTAGTGTATTCTGGTAGTTTTTGAAGTTTTAACAGGAATGTCTACTTTCCTAGGATTTTTTGAATACACATAATATATTGTATTAAGATGATATATTCTTTCTTATCTTTTACTACATTTTATATCTGATATGAATTTCCACCTGACCATTTATTATAAAAATGTTTACTGAGCATCTATTCTGTGCCTAATATTTTATGGGTACTGGAGATATTGAAGTAAACAAAACAGAAAAACATTTGCCCTTGTGGAGCTTGTATTACCATAGACTTGGAGAGACAACTTCAAGTAGCTAGTGAATTATATAACATATTGGAAGCTATCCTATATAATAAAAGCCTAATATGCAAATTGACTGAGCAGCAAAACAACCAGTAGAACCACCAGTGGAATGACCAGTTGCTATGAGGCACACTGACTACCAGGGGGCAGATACTCAGCATAGGAGATGCCTCCAGCCTGCAGGCTCCAGGCCAGCCAAGGCAGGTGCCAATGGGGGCCCCTCGATCACCCTACTGGTTGCCCCACAAATGGAGGCAACCAATGACAGTGGTGGGGGGCTGGTCCAGAGAACAGGCGTCACCTGGCCAGCCAAGCAGGTGTCAGGGGGGCCCCCTGATCACACCACCAGTTGCCCCAAAGATTGGCCCTGGTCACCAGTCAGGCCTAGGGACTCTACCTGTGCACTGATTTTGTGCACCAGGTCTCTAGTTATGTAATATAGATAAAAATGTAATTAAGAAGGGGGATAAGAAGTACTGGTGTGTAGGAGGGTATCCTTTTAAAATGAGTTCACAGATTCAGCTGTTTTGGCTTAGTGGTTAGAACATCAACCTGCAGACTGAGTTCTGGGTTTGATTCTGGTTAAGGGCACGCACTTTAGTTGTTGGTTTGATCCTGGGCCCTGGTTGGGATATGTGCTGGAGCAGTCAATCAATGTTTCTCTCACATCTATGTTTCTCTCTGTCTCTGCACTTCGCTTCCACTCTCTCTAAAAAACCAATGGAAAATATCCTTAGCTAAAGATTAAAAACATAATAATAAAATTAAATAAAATGTGTTTTCAGGAGAGTTGTCATGGAAGCACTGGAGCAAAATATTGTAAGAACTGAAGGAGCTAATTATCTGAAGCCCTGGAGAAGAGTAGAAGATAGAACCTTCAGTAGAACCATCTGAAGATCAGAGGGTTCAGCTGGTACAAAGACCCTGGCTTGGGAGAACAGTATGGGGGCCAGTGTGACTAGAGTGGATTAGAGAAGAGATGAAAAATAAGTGATGGGATCTTGGAATTAATTGGATAGGGGAGTGAGTAATTTAAATGATTTTGTACTACTGCATAATGTGGAAAAATCTCTAATTATACTTGTTTAAAGATACACAATTCTATCTTCTTCAAATATAAAGATAGAATTCAACTACCCTTATCTCCTACTCCACTTTCCATGCCACATTAAGCTAATACTTTAGAAAAGGCATTCCCAAGTAACAACTACAGAACATGGTACATAACAGACAGAGATAGGGAAGTTAATTTCCTCATGTTTTGTCATCATACTGGTCACATGATTGCAAAGCAATATATGCTTATCATTATCACTGTAATTGGCAGCAAAGAAGAAAAACTGTGCAACTGAATTCAGAAATTTGAAATATTGGGACAAAACAAAACTAAAGTTTTGAAGTTTTTATATTAGTCCTGGTACAGTGATGTGACCAGAAGAACATTTACATGAGGCAAAAACATGAAAAATGTTACCTTAGCTGATTTGGCTCAGTAGATAGAGTGTCAACCTGGGGACTGAAGTGTCCCAAGTTCTATTCCAGTCAAGGGCAAATGCTCTGGTTGCAGGCTTGATCTCCAGTAGGGGACGTGCAGGAGGTAGCTTATCAATGATTCTCTCTCATCATTGATTTTTCTATCTCTCTCTCCCTCTCCCTTCCTCTCTGAAATCAATAAAAATATATTTAAAATATGAAAAATGAGATTTGTTAGGAATTGTCACATATAGGTAAGATATTTTTTCCATAATGAGTTGTATTTGGTTATTAATTCAGGACATTGCTATAGTTATTTGTTGATATTATATACCATTTAGTAAAGATATGTTTAAATAAACTGTTTAGTACACTACATACATTTTATTGCCAGCACTGGACTTTTTGTAGGCTTGTTTTCATTTTTAAATGTGTTCTGTGTACTGATTTTGAAATTATAAAATAAAGATAAATCTCTTATATATTATTACTAGAGGCCTGATGCATGAAATTTGTGCATGGGGGGATGTCCTTCAGCCCAGCCTGTACCCTCTCCAATCTGGAACCCCTGGCTCCTAATTGCTTGCCTGCCTGCCTATCTGATTGCTCCTAATGCTTTTGCCTGCCAGCCTGATTGAAACCTAACTGCTCCCCTGCTGGCCAAATCAGCCCCAACTGCCCTTCACTGCCAGCCTAGTCATCCCAACTGCCCTCCTCTACTGGCCTGATCTCATGCCCAACTGCTCTTGCTACCAGCCTTGTCACATCCAACTGCCTTCCCCTGCCAGCCATCTTGTGGTGGCCATCTTGTGGTGGCCATCTTGTGGTGGCCATCTTGTGACGACATGGGGGCAGCCATCTTGTAATGACGTCATGGCAGCCTACTGTGACAATGTCACAAGACACCAACTAGACTTTTATTATATAGGATTATTATGATGATTATTAAAAAGTACCAGCACAGCTTTAAACTGTTTGGATAATTGCAGAGTAATATCTAAAATTTCTTTTATAGAATAATTTCTGCTTAAGGACTCCTCAGCCTACATGCGCCTGGTAGTGGTTTCAAAGACAAAATAAACCTCCAAATTTCACAGACAAATGTTTGTTTGTTTTTTGTCAGAGTTGTACTTTGGAAACTTTTGTGGCTGGAAATGCAGATCTCTGGAGATAGAAATGGTTTTCTGTCATCTGGAGAAATTTTCAGAGGAATTATTAATTTTGAAGGGCTGAGAGTCTACAAAAATACTTCTCTTTGTCCAACAATTGGTGAAGCAATAAAAGAGACAAGGGAAATTTTTATTGGGTGGGTATTATGCTAGAAATGAGAGCAGAGTTACTTTCTTCAAATTGAGAAAGAAGTGAGTACTTGAATCAATTAAGCCATATAGGAAAATTAAGAAGAAATACCATATGTAATGCTTCATTATATTAGGTGTGTACTACTTACTATGATCAGTCTCTTTTAATCCTGTTGGTAGAAAATATCCTTCTCACTAGACAATTTATTTGTTATATCTAGTCAATATGTTTATTAAAACACAATTTAAATGCAAAGAAAGTGCCTTTGCAGCAAGATTTTAATGTAGTTCTTGTTATGGAAGAATGAAAACTACACACTTTACCTGTTACTAAGTACAATTAAGGTCTAATTAGAATCTAATGGATTTGCTAGAGCATTTAATGATTAATAACATTTAATCCCGCACACTATGAAAGGTATCATATTAACATACTTAATTTTAGTAGTCAAATGACTACGTTTAATATGAGGAACATTTAAATATTGCCATGCAAACTATCAAATAATATGATAGTTTAAGATCAATTGTATATGTCCACACATCTTTTTTTATTTATAATTCTATAACTGAGGATGGAAGCAATGATTCCTAGAGTAGAAAGTAATATAACTTGTCATAGAATATCTTCAGTTTCCTGGCAAAAAACAAAATTGCTTTTCAATGATAGGATAAAATGTTTATTAAAATCATTTAACATCTTCTTTATAGACAGCCTAAAATTATTTGTAATTTTAATTTTGTTATATTTTATGTTATACACTGTTAAAATCATTTAATCACTGGGAGTAAATGAAAATATATACTAAATATACACAAACTAGGCATTGCAATTTTGCATTGTGAGACATTAAACATGAAGATTTATTTGGCAATATGTTTTACAAAATAACAAAAAGTTATATGCTAATGAACATGAGGCAATGAAGTAAGAAAGAACTCAAGCTATAGATACAATAATTGTTCCCTGTATAAGGTGACCTGTGTGGAAAATGTTGCTGTTCCAGAAATGAAGTGGGCACATGGCTTCTGTATGAAACACTTCCGTATGAAGTGACATACTTTTGTCTCACATCATGTTTCTGACCTTCTCAACTTCTGACCTTGTGAGTAATGTTTGTACCTCTGATCTTAATCTACCCAGGATTCTTTTATCATCACGGTTTGGTATTGGGGGCTTTGAATCCTGCTATCACCATATTTCATTTTACAACACCACAAGCAAGTATCACATTCAACTTAGTTGTTGCCAGGATGTAATGCTTGATCAAACCCTTGTAATAGGAGAAAGGTGATGGGGTAAAGGGGGTGAGAGGGCAGGGCGGGGCAAGGATGAGCTCCCGACTCCACCCCGCAGGGCGGAGTTATCCCTGGCCCTCAAAACCCCTGGACTGGGAGAAATTCGCTCTCTTCCGCCATGCTGCCGGCGTGGGTGGGAGGAGCACATGCTAGCATGGTGAAGGCTCTTTTGTTTATTGCATCGGACTTGGCTCCCTGGTGGTCCTTGGGGGATCACGAAGTCTGGGCATAACATATGGGGGAACTCGTCCGGAATCCCCACCCAGGACCATGAGGGACCCCAATCCGGAGAGTCTGACTGGCCGCGGTAGGTGTGTGAGCGCTCTGGAGGGACGTAAAACCCCTCATGGAATTGATGCCCGAAGACGCCTGGTGGACGCACCATGAAGGCTACGGGCAGGAGGATCAGAAGACGTTCTGACCTCCCTGGAGGGCCCTAGAGGGACCCTCATGGGGAGAGGAATGAATCCTCTCCAGGACGAGGTGAGCGGCGTGAGCCGTTGCCTCACCTGTGGAAAGTGAGCCTTTCCCAGGTCTGAGTTTGGTATCTGTGGGCGACATGGCGCCCCAGGATGGAGCCGGTGAAGTGTGGCCGGCGTGGCGGTGCGGGGCCCCCTGGCGGCGTTGGGTCGGAGGGGGTGCTCCCGCGGGGCTCAGTCTGCGCGGTGGAGCGCAGCTGGGCAGTGGTGGCCTGGCTCGGGGAGCAGGCACCTGGGTTAATCTGCTGGCTGCCCGGAGAAGGGGAAGTGGAGCCGGGAAGCCGCTGGGGCGACCCGCGCTTTCTCTCTGGGGGCCGCCTGAGTAGTGTGGCTGGGGCTGCAGTGGCAGCAGCCTCGCTCCGGGGGCCTGGGCTCTGGTGGCCTGGGCCGGCATGGAGGCATCTGGTCCCTGGCGACATCGGGTACTGGAGAAGAGCTCAAGGGCGAATCTCTGTGCTCAGTAAAGTGAAAAGGCCAGTTCAAAACGAGTGCGCATAGTTTTGGGCTGTGCTTAAAACTTTTCTGTGTACAGAATGAGCCAGAATGAGGTTTAAAAATGGTGAAGATAACCGGGAGATAAATTAAAACTAGTTTCCCAAGTCATTGTAAGCAGCTTTTGAAATTCCCAGCCTTGAGGCAGAAACTATTATAGGTAGTAATGGCTGAGAGTCTTCAGGTAAAGAATGTGTTCATTTGCATTTGAACGCTGCTCCAGCAGCAGGTGATTGGTGGTGAAGCAGCCCACAATGGTTCCTCTTCCTTGTCATTGGTATCAACTAAGCAGAGTCAAATAGCTACTTAAGTATGAATTGTGATTGACCTATGATTTCCTGACATTGTCTTAAATCCTAGTAAACTGCCTCTGGTGTGAAGAGGTCTAGGGGAGGCCGGAGAGCGCAAGACTATTAGCTCTCCTACAAAGAGATTATTCAGTGCTTTGTTTGAACTTCAGAAAAAAAAATTTTGAGATCTGAAAAAACTGTATGATTAGATTTGTTGCTGAAACTTTACCCTAAATAAGCAGGATGTATTAGAAATGTAATGTTATTAATCTAAAAAAATGCCAAATATATTTGACTTGCCAGCTTTAAAAGCTCAAAGTATAAATTGAATTAGGAAAAGTTAATTGCAGTAACTAGATGCCTAGTATATGGCAGACTAAACTGTATTATATGTGTTAAGAATAAGCAGTAATGATCAAAAATCTCAAGGGTTGATTTATTCTCATTTGTCAGATGAAAAAGTATGTAATGCTTACACTTAAAAAATTATTTTAAGTCAGTTTTTCTGAAGTAATGTTTAATGTAACATGAAACTTTTATATTTGATTTGTTTTGTTTTGCTTTTCTCATATGCCATTGCTGTTGAATTTGGGCTTGTACCTGCATCTTGTATTTTGTTTAAACTTTGGGAATCGTTTTTAATTTCAATCATGTGTATCTACTTTATAGGTTTGAGTAGACTTCATCACAAAGGTTTATAATTTATTTAGAATTGTGTTAAAACAATTATTTGTATGATTTAACCCCCTGCGACTGCTTGGACAATTTTCACCGATGTTCTGCGGAGGGGGGAAGTAGAGGGGGCTTAGAAATGCAGATAGATCTGTATCTGTAGGAAAAATGTGGCATTTTGAGTTTCAAGAGGCTGGGGGCCTGGGAACAGGTACTGGACCTGCTCCCTCCTCCCTTGCCTTTTCTTTAAAATTTGAGGCATGGTTATGTATTTTTGGAAGATAAGATTTTTATAAAAATTATAAAGATTATGTCCTGGCAGGTTAGCTAGGCGAGGCAAGCCTGTTAGTTTCCTGATGGGCATTGGGGCACCCTATTTAGTCTTGAGAGAGCCAATAGGACCCGTACATCAGCCCAGGAAGCCACCGGACAAATTGCCTGTTTTCCTTGGACATCAAGAAGGACTGTGGTCCTCGGAAGGAACACGTACTGGGGGAATGCAGCTGTTGAACTGGTCCAAAGTGGAACAATGGGTCTTTGAGGAGCTACAGAAGGCTCTCATCTCAGCAGCTACCCTAGCCTTGCTGGACGACGCGGAGCCCTTCCACCTCTACGTGAGTGAGGTAAGAGGCATTGCCAAAGGGGTTCTCATTCAGACTCTAGGTCCCTGGAAGAGACCTGTTGCCTATCTGTCTAAGAGATTGGACCCTGTGGCAGCAGGGTGGCCAGCATGCTCCCAGGCAGTGGCCACCACAGCATTGCTGGTGAAGGAAGGAGGCAGATAAGCGGACTCTGGACCAGGAGCTAACCTGGATGGGTCAGGCTTTTCTCCTGGACCAGCCCTATGTCTGGATTCATAAGACTCTGACCATCAACCCTGCCGGCCTGCTTCCAGATGATGATGAGAGAACCCATTCATGACTGCACAGAGGTAACAGATGACAAGGTACTGTTCACGGATGGGAGCAGTTACGTTCAGGATGGGACCTGATATGCAGGGGCAGTGGTAGTCACCTTGGACCACACCATTTGGGCACAGTTCCAGAACTTTTGGCCTTAATCCAGGCCCTTTGATGGAGACACTGTGCCATCCACAGAGGAAAGAGGGTTACCAACTGCAGCCAGAAGGAATTGGCTGAACAGAAGCAAGCCACTGAAGGACCAGATGGTTGATGGACCCTTCAGATGACAAGACTGTTGGTCCCAGAGGCTCTAGGTCAGAGTTGCCCGGTGACACCAGGTTAAGTGTCACCAACTTCTGAACTTCTGTGAGGCAGAGTTGCTAAAAGTACTGTCTGTGCACAGGTAAATGCTAAGCAAGGTAAGGGGATCCCCCCTGGGAATTCAGGTCCCAGGGAACCTCCCCAGGAGAGCATTGGTAGGTGGATTTCAGAGATTAAACCACCAGCATTAAGGTCTAGTTTTTATAGACACTTCAGATTAGGTTGAGGTGTACCCCACTATCAGATAACAGCCCCACCTTGTTAGCTAAGGTATCTCAGAGTATAGCCCTAGCCTTAGGACAGGTAGGTGCGACTCGGGAGGAAGGGGGTTTAACTAAATGTGTCTTAGAATTGGTGAAAATTGGACCAACCCCCTGTCCTTTGCCCTCTTGAGGGCCAGGTGTACCCCTTACTGGGACAAGGTTCCCCTTTTTGGGAGGGGATCATGTATGGTAACCATTTCCTTGCTCAAGTCCTTACAGGCTCTGCAGTTTGCTTGTTCCAGATGCACTGCCAGTGCCCACCGCAGACCCTGTAGCCCCGGAACTCAATGTGGGTAAAGAAATTTGCTGCCCAAGGACTCAAAGGGATGCTGCACTGTTATCCTGAGCACGCCCACTGCTGTTGAAGTAGATGGCACCCAGACCTGACTACATGACTCCCAGCTGCATGGCCTGGATCCTGGCAACTACAGGCCAGGAAGAGAACTGGTGCCTGCAGGAGGGGAACTGGACTTCAGTGAGGACAATACTGATGGGAACTGTGGTACTAAGGGTCTTGATAACTGTATTTGTTGTTAATGCTGAAAGGAAGTAGGCTGAGTCAATGATTTGACTAGGCACATTAGACAAGGGGGGAATGAGAGGGCAGGGCGGGGCAAGGATGAGCTCCCGACTCCACCCCACAGGGCGGAGTTATCCCTGGCCCTCAAAACCCCTGGACTGGGAGAAATTCGCTCTCTTCCGCCATGCTGCCGGCGTGGGTGGGAGGAGCACATGCTAGCATGGTGAAGGCTCTTTTGTTTATTGCATCGGACTTGGCTCCCTGGTGGTCCTTGGGGGATCACGAAGTCTGGGCATAACAGGGGATAAATCTTGTAAGAGGAATCTAGTCCTTTGACTTGTACCTGGGTAATCACTGGATTAATATGTTAACCAAGGCACATTAATGATTCCTGATTCATGAATGGCCAGGAGTTAAAAGCATTAAAAAAAAGATCTCTGAAAAAAAAAGTAACTTAGAGATCTGTTTCTTTCCAGCCACAATGCCGATTATACCAAAGCAAATACTGATGATTTTCAGCTATTTCAAGAAATACTTGTGGCTTAACATAAATAAATTGTAGTTCAGCTTTCTTCATGTGTTTATGCCATACATGCATATGGGATGTGTATTATGAAGGTGCTATGGTGGTGTTAACGAAAAAACCATTGAAACCTGTAAAGAATTTTTGTGAGTTTATTTGAGCCAAACTGTTGATATATGCCGGGAAGCAGAACCTCAATGGATTGAGATAATGCTCTGGAGAATGGTGGGTTACATTTCTATATTTATACATTGCCATCAAAGGGACGTAGGTGAGTTACATGAAATTAATTGGTGATAGATTAGGGAGGTAGACCAAGATAAAATGGGAAACCTCTGGGATAGGGTAAAAGGTGAAATGATGGACCTGAGCTTCTTTTACAGAGATGGAAGTTAAATACTTTAACTACTTTAACGTAATTAACAGTTGACAATTAACTTGATAACAATAACAATGAGGGAATGTCTTGAGGCCATTTGTTGTGCCCTGAGGGGTCAGGGTAAAAAGGAAGTTACAAGTTACCCAGACATCTCACAGATATGTTATCTTAGAAGTTGGAAGGCAGATGGGCTCAGTCAAGAAGATCTCAGTTGATCTTTGTCAGGTGAAATATCTGGGACATGACTACCCATTATAACCTGTTTGTAGTTAGATATTTAATTTTCAAACCATCTTTTGTGGTTATTTTAGGTCTATGAGTTTGCAAGACTGCCACGCAGGCCTTCCCTGAGCTTGTCAGGTTAGCATATGTCTCTTTTCTTTCACAGTGGCTTGCAAATAATATGCCAAACTTCAGATCAAGACAACATGACCTAGGTATGGCTTTCCTGGCTCTTGCATATAAAGTATAAATATAATTCCTGGAAACAATGTCCGAGGCAACCAAATGAGACCTCTGAATTTCATAAAGAGGGATGTGGGAATGGTTAGATACCCCAGACTGGAGGGACAACAGAGCAACAAAGCATCTTCCAATCCCATAGGATAAGAGAACCTAAGTCAGGGTTTTTCAACTTTCAATCTAGCTCAAGTGTAGGCAACCCACATAGGCTCATTTCTTTCCCAAATCCACATTGGAAAGGGCCATCACCTCAGGGCCCTGCTGCCAACAGCAGTCAGAGAGACTCTCTCCTTCTTCTCTAAGATGGGCCCTCCCTTTCCTCACTAGATCAACCAGATGGCTGACAGCATCAGCGAGGCACATCCCACCACAATAAGCCCCAAGCTCAACAAGTCTCTTATTCCTGTGGACCTGAGAACACCTTCCTTCACTTTGGCAACTTAGTAAGGGGAAATCCAGCCATAAAAGTGGTCTAGCATGGAAAATCTCTTTAGCCCCGTGGGATGGTAACTTGCTTCCCTACTTAGAGGTGGTATGGCCTGGGGAAGTTTTCACTACCCTCTTGAGTGGCATTAGAACCACCAGCCACTAATAAGATTCCAAGTAGCACCAAATAAACCAAAGGACCACCACTGATGCTCAGAAAATTAATTTGGCATTGGAAGCCCGCTGGTGAGAATGTAAAATGTTACTCTGTTCATAGCTGTTATTTTTCTGTTCACTAGTTATTATGAGGAAAAATTGTTCCTACCCAAAATACAATGAATATGTTCTGAATTTATATTATTTGGGCTGTCATAGGTTTGAAGTATCTACATATTTAGAGTTATAAAATATGAATAAATTTCTAAAGAAAAAAGATATGTAACATTCAACACTTCAAAGCTTTAATAATAAAGGGATAATGCTATCATAAGATTTTCATAAATACAGCTAATTTTATAAAATCTCTTAAAATAAATGCTGGCACTTTTAAATTATTGAATTTGGAAACATTTGCTGGAGACAAAAGATGGCATATTCTTTTATAGCTTCAAGGGATTCTGCTCATCTGTGAAACAATAGAGTCAATAGCTCCACAACAAAAAACAAAAGAAGATCTCTCCCCCCCCCCCTTTTTTTTTTTGTAAAACTAAGTTCCCCCTTCAGAATTGCAAGGTGTAAATTAGTATATTTGCAGCTTTGAGAATGTTACAATAAAGAAATGTGTTTAACTTTGTTCAACTCAACATTAATTCTTTCCATACAGCTCCTGAGATTTTGATGAGGTAGTACTTATATTTTAAATATATGTACTTGGTGTCTAGTCTTATGTTATTCCTCTCTTATCTTGTTACATAGAAAGTGTTGCCCCTTAAGATGCTCTGCAATTAGCGAATGCTCCATCAGTGTTACTAATGGGCTTCGTGCGAACTGAAAGCAATTACCAAGTGCACTTCCCATTTTGTATTTTAATGTATTTGTTTATATCTTGCCAGTAGACCATGAAATTTTTCACAGCATTCATCACTTAGTCACCATTTTTACACTATCCCACCACAAATATGCCATGTGGTATCCAAAAAGCACTTCTAACTCCCCATAAAAAAAGGTGAAGGTCTTTTCATTTTTTTCAGTAAATTAGAAGACTGTTAGATTGAAGTACTTCATCTTTTATATGAATAGAAGACTAACAATGCAAAATAAAACATTATTAAAGGTTGTGAATATAACACAAAAGTGTGTGTGGGTGTGTGCACATGTGTTTTGTTTTTTATTTTTATTTTTTGGTGCTATTATTTAACATATTGCTCCATCAGTCTAACCTAGCTCACATTATTATAATTTTGACTATTATTATAAATGTTATTGTTGTTTACCACTGATCACATATAGGGATCTAGAACACCTACCAAAAAAAAAATCTTAGAAACTGAAGTTATCCACTATGACAGAGTTTTAGGCCTACATTCTCAAAACTAAAGAAAATGAAGCATTTCAACTTTACCAGAGTCATTTGGAATTTCAATCCTAAAAAAAAAAAAGATTATGACCATTCCTATAGTCTTTACTCCAGAAGAGAAAAATCTCCTTTGAAACACTTAGATGTATAAATAGAAAGTCATCTTATTCACTTTTTTATTCAATGAAATATTCACTCCAACAATAATGCAAAAGGTTCATCTAGGAAAAAACAACCAGGATATTAACTGATAAGAGACTTAGAAATTAATAAACATATAACAACAATGATATCAATAAACATGTATACATTTGCAATGAGGTTATGAACTGCAATATCTGCAGCTAATGCTAAGAGTAATTATTTTAGAACAGATTTTTGTATCTGTCAGTATCATATTTTTGCACTTACAGTTTTCATATAACTTTAGTTGCAGTTTCATGTTTATTTCTATAAACACATATTTCAAGTAGTGGGTGGAAATTAAGGCAGCCAGATGGCACAATGAACCAAGTGACAGAATGAAATGTCAGAGACAGGAGCCTCTCTGCTTTGCTTCTCTTGTACACAACCTCAGGTCTGGGAGGATGGTCTCAGCACCATTGGTTCCTATCAGGTTATTGTCCTAAACTTAGGATTTCTCTGCAACACCATTGCATCTAGTGAATAAATACCATAGACAAAAATTGTGTCCCTTCTATATCTTAATAAAGAGAGTATAAGCATCAATCAAAGAGCTGTATATAAATGGCCCAGCACCATCACAACATCATCCAAATGCCTCCATATGATTTCATATCTTCCATTCAGCTTGGAAGGGTCTGGGGGGATAATTCTGCAAAGGTGCCAAAGTAGTTGATAGCACCGGGTTGGGAAATTAGCAGAACAAAAAGGGCAGGACGAAAAAAGGATAAACGTGGGTTTTTTAGAAAGCAGTTTCCAACCAGGAGCAATAAGAACAGATGCAGAAAGAGGCACTTTTCATGGAAAATTCCTTGGCAAACCATAAAAGACTGTCATTACCCTCAAGACACACAAAATATCTTTAAAGTTCAGGTCCAGGGCTCTAATCCTACTCCACTGTATAATTATGAACAAGACTATTATAGTTTCTGGGCTTCTGTTTTCTCCTTCATAAAAGCGTTGGAAGAATGCATGGCTTAGAGAATTGGTTTGAGGGTTTAAATGAGATACACTAGATTCAGCTAGGACATAAATTCACACAATATCAAATCAATGGATGTCTTTATTTGATAGATGCTTTGCGAGATGATGAGACACGGTGTCTATTATCTTTTTCTCCTTATTCTTTAGTAAAGTAATTCCTGAGTTTTCGCTGGGCTTTTAGCCCCTAGAGAGAAATACTAATACAGCCTTTCGTTGTCTCTAGCTACTTCTGCTAATTGGAATGTGGACATAATAACTAAAAATCAAGTAGCTATTGAAGCAGGAAGTGTCTTTAATGGACAGGCAAACCTCAGAGATTTGTGGGTTTGGGTTCAGGCCCCTGTAATAAGCAAATATCATAATAAAGCAAGTGACACAAATGTATTGATATTCCAGTACATAGAAGTGCTTTGTTTATACTCTATTGTAGTCTATTAAGTGTACAGTAAGTACTTGTGATTATAACAATCGTCATAGCATCTTCACCAGGAGTAGGTTTTATCTCAGGAAACCACTTTCTTTGCTCATCCTTAAGGAGAAACTCCTCATCTGTTAAAAATTTAACAAAAGATTGCAACAATTCAGGCAAATCCTCAGGTTCCACTTCTAATTCTAGTTCTCCTGCTATTTCCATCACAACTGCTGTTACTTCTTCCACTGAAGCCTTGAACCCCTCACAGTCACCCATGAGCATTGCAAAAAACTTCTCCTAAATCCTGCTAATATTGGTATTTTGACCTCTTCCTATTAATCATGATTGCTCTTGGTAGCATCTAGAATGGTGAACCCTTTCCTGAAAGCTTTCAATTTACTTTACACAGTTCCACCTGAGGAATCACTGCTTATGGTAGCTATAGCCTTATAAAATGTATTTTTTTTAAATAAAAAGAGAGCTTATATTGAAAGCTTTAAAAGAGGCATAGTATTTGTATGATATGGGCTAAGTATTGATTTATTCCAATTTTAAACACTCAACTTGGTGAAAGAGATGATACATTCCTGAGCCCAGACATCCAAGAACTACATGGCTTTCTTTAGAAAAGAAGTATTTCTCACAAAGTCTTTCTGAACCTTCATTTATACTCTGAGAACCTATAAAGGATGTTATAAATAAGTCTTTTTTTATTTATAAAATGATGATGGAGGTAGGTACCCAGATAATAAAAAGACAACCACCACCACAACAAATGACTATTGAATTTAAGATTTCTAATACACTTCCTTCTCCAACCTGATTGTGTACTTCTTTCCCTCTCACATACTCTTCTTCATCCTGGCCTTCTTTCAGTTCATCAAATATGCAAATCTTTTTCAATTCGGAGCTTGGTTGTTCACTCTGCCCAGAATGGTTCTTTCTTTGACTCTTTACTTAGTTGCTTCATCTCATTATTGAAACTTTAAATTACCTCCCTCCCTCTAACTCCCCATCTCTCTCTCTTTTTTTTTCCTTTAGTGAACATGGTTGATTTTTTTTCTCCTCATAGGACATAATATTCTGTGATTTTGTCTTTTCTAAATTTAATGTTTTTATTTTTTCTTAGCACTGCATGCTCAGGATCTACAGTGTCTAGCAGATAGTGGTCTTCTAATGATATTGATTTAATAAGTGAAAAAATAAAATATTATTGCATTTCCCCTTAGTGTAGTTTGTCATAAAACATAGTTCCTAAACGAAATAAATATTTATTATATAGTGATAAAAATACTTTTTCTATCACTTGTTTTGGGAGGCTTTATAATGACCCTAGAATATATGAAGCAGTCAGTATCATTGTGAGGAAATTAATACAAAATTTTTTTTTTCTTAAAACAATGTAAATTTAAAAATTTTCTAAAAGCAAGTCTTTTTAAGGAATACCTTATAATTTGAATGAATTAGCTAAAGCATTTGATTTTACATCTTAAGAAAGCCTTTATAAATGCAAATAACATAATTAAAATCTTCAATGTACTTACTAGTAGTTCTGAAATGAAAATTGGCATATATGAAATTTTATTTTAAAAATTAAATACATGGAGATAAATGTAACAAATAATCAAGTTAGTAAAGTATTCAAAGACATTTCTTTGGGAGATAATTATTCCATCTAACATTCTGCAAAATTCTTTAAATTGGGATAATGGAATCATCTGGAGAACTCGATGTTTCAAGAAATTACTGCATTACCAGAAATGTCCCAATAATGCCCTTTCATGTTTTTTTGTCTTTAAAGGTGATGACTCATGCTAACTGCATGATTGAAAGAGGAAAATTTTGTACCACAAAGTCTTGGAAAACAGGGAGTCCTCTGGCATACTTAAGAACACGCTTTGTTTTGAGGATAATGAGGACATTCCAAGCTGTTTGGGTCTTTTGTCTGAAAATGCCCCGCAGAGGCAGAGGCTCTTTTAAACCACTGTGGTTGCCAGTGCCCGGTCCCTGCAGAGCCTGAGTCTGGTTTTGCTGCAGCATCCCTTGTTACTCCTTGTTACTCATGCTTGTTGGGGCCTGCGTGCCATTCGTGGGAACCTACTCAATGTGGTTGCTCTGGGTATCCTCCCTTGGGGGCATCATTTTGATAAGCTTTTCAAACTTAGGTTCTTCTTTTTGAAGTTCTGAGCACAATGACATATGTTAGCTTGCCTTGCCCCGACCTGAAGTGAAACAGAACTAGTTCCTGGCATATGGTAATTCTATGAAAGACCATGATACATGAGTAGTACAACATATCACTACACATTTAAAATTTTCAGAAGACTAATAATTTTCCATCAGGAAAATTAACTTGAGCATTTTGATTGATGTGACAAAGTTTTATTCTTAAATAATGAATCATAAATGGACATCTGGACTGAACAAGGAATTCCTTTTTCCTAAAATATGTCATTGCCCTGCAATTAGAGCAAGGTGATCTATCAAGGGGGAAACATTTCGGTACCATTGCTTATCAATTGAAAATTGTCCAGCAAAGTTTATGGCATGAAAAGCCCAGAGAAGAGCCAAAAAAACTTTGTGAAGAACATGGAAGAAAATTATCTAAACTCTGACCCCAAAGTCTTAAAAATAATGATTAAAAAATAAATAAATAAAAAAAAAAACTACACCCTGGTTACAAAAATAGAAATAATTTGGTATAGAATGTATGAATGGCATGGTCAACTAAATATTATACAGAATTTTGAAAGAAGACAAATAAAAATAAAGGAGAAAGTTTTTTTTCTTCTATGTATGTGTATATAAAATTCAACTAAAATGAAAGACTGAAGAAATTAACTGAACATCTTCTAGGAGGCTTAAATCATTAAATATTGTATTCATTGAAGAAAGTATATGGGATCATTTTGGCAATATAACTTTAATTTTTTATCATAGAAAACTAAATGTACTAAAGTTAAAGGAATAGTACAGTAAATTTCCTTGTACCATCATCTAAGTTAAAAATAATATTAACATTTGGCCAATTTTGTTTTCTTTATACTCATTCTGATAAAATCCTACTTGTCCCCATACACTTTTTGACTTTTTTTTCCCCAAAATAATATGGTTCTAATGACAACATTTGGTGTTTTTTTTCCTAATACATAAGACAAGTTAAATGCAAAAACAAAAACAATAACAGACAAACAAAAAAAGCCACACCAAAACCTGGGGTGGGGATTATCCCTCAGCACAGCCTGCACCCTCTCCAATCTTGAGAGAGAGGGTGCAGGTAAGGCTGGGCTGAGGGACCACTCCACCCCCCCCCCACACCCGCTGTGAGATTAGGCCTAAACCGGCAGTCAGATATCCCTCTCACAATCCATGACTGCTGGCTCCTAGCTGCCTGCCTTCCTGATTGCACCTAACTGCTTCTGCCTGTCAGCCTGATCACCCCCTAACTATTCCCATGCCAGCCTGATTGATGTCTAACTGCTACCCTGATAGCCTGTTTACCCCCAACTTCCCTCATCCGCCAGCCTGGTCACCCCTAACTGCCCTCACCTGCAGGGTTGATCGCCTCCAACTGCCCTCTCTTGTAGGCCTGGTGCCTTCCAACTGCCCTCCCTTTCTGGCCATCTTGTGGTGGGTATCTTGTGTTCACAAGGGGACAGGATCTTTGACCACATGGGGGCAGCTATTATGTGTTGGAGCACATGTGTCAAACACAAGGCCCGCGGGCCAAATCCAGCCCGCCAGGCCTTGCAATGTGGCCCGCACCGCGCTGTCATCACTGCACTCCGCTGTCAGTTTATGACATTGTCAGTTTATGACTGTTCAGTAAACCATTCGGCCCGCGATTTAGGCTGGATTTTAGATTTTGGCCCCTTCTCTGATTGAGTTCGACACCCCTATGTTGGAGTGATGGTCAATCTGCATATTACTCTTATTAGATAGGATAGAAGCCTGGTGCATGGGTGGGGGCCAGCTTGTTTGCCCAGATCAAGGTGAGGGTTCCCTTGGGGCATGGGATGGCCTGGGCGAGGAGCCTGTGGTAGTTTGCAGGTCAGGCACGCCCCCTGGTGACCCAAACGGAGGCCCTGGTATCTGGAATTTATTTACTTTCTACAATTGAAACTTTGTAGCCTAGAGCAGAGCAAGCCTCCTGCTCACTCCATGGCCAGCAGCCATTTCTGTTTGAATTTGTTTACCTTCTATAATTGAAAATTTGTAGCCTTGAATGGAGGCTTAGGCTATCAAGGACAGGCAGAAAGCTTGGTTTCCTCCATTGCCAGAGAAACACAAGCCTTCCTCCTGATCTCTGTGGCTGTAGCGAACTTGATTGGGTTTATTTGCATACTCTCTCTGATTGGCTGGTGGGCGTGGCTGGTGGGTGTGGTAGAGTGATGGTTAATTTGCATATTACTCTTTTATTAGGTAGGCTGCATTATTATGTACTCAATAATCTCAAAAAAAGATTTGGATTGAAAAAATAGTCTCAAAAAAGGTTTTTGAATGACTTTAAGTAAATAGTAATAAATAACATAATTATGCTTTTAAAATAACACTGTTCTATCTAATGCTTTGTGAAATTTGTGGACTTTTATATTCTTATTTTAAGCTTAAATGTTGGGTAGCTTGCATTCATACAAGCATTCTAATGAATCCTTAATGAGATTATTTAGGTATATTTTAAGTCAAGAGATAAGAAATTATGCAATTTTAAATTCCAACTTCAAATCTCAAATTGCACAGAAGATATCTGATATTTCAAGATATTAAGTTAAACTAAAGATAAAGAGAAATTTTGAAGGTCAGGAAGGGGCTACAAACACAAACATATGTTGACCAATTAAAATAAGTTAATAAATTATAACGATGGTGACTCACCTCCATTATTTTCTGCGATCCACACAGGAATGCAGAATGTATATGTTGAAGACTGTCAGAAAAAAAGTAACAAAAACACACGTGAAGCTGATGGCCAGTCACTTTGGTTTAGTTTATTAACATGATAATGATTTCTGAACAGGAAAAAGAAAACGAAGACCCTGGCTTATTTAAGATATTACTTGGTTCTCTGTCAGAAGCTCTAGAACTATCTATAGAAATCAATCTTTCTTCTATTTGCCTTGAATTAATTTTGTAATAAATTTTATATTGCAGTCAATTATTCTCTTAAATAAAGAAAGAGAAGAGAAAATATTGCCCTGAACTCTATAGTGTTGGAGAATGTTTTACTTAAGTTGTTTAATAGGTAAGAATTTACTTGTGAAAGTATAAATCCACAGTGTGATGGGTAGTTTGGTAATACAAATGAAAGGCACATTAACATGATCTTATTCAATGACAAGTGAAATTTTGCAATATGTAAACATTATACTTAAGTTGCCACATAAAGCATTATAACTGCCTTGCTGTTCCACAAGGAATATTACAAATATAATGGAATCATTTATTTCATAATTTATAATAATAAAAGCATAATATGCAAATCAACTGAATGACCGAACAGCAGAATGACTATCTGGATGACCATGCTATGACAGGCATTGGTGCCTGGCTAGGCCTAGGGACCTTACCTGAGGGGTCCAAGATTGTAAGAGGGCTCAGGCAAGGCTGAGGGACACTCCCTTATGCAAATTTCATGATCAGGCTTCTAGTTAATAATAAATATTACAATTGCATTGCCTTTAATGCCTTAAAATAAAATATTAATAGTGTTTATAGTGGTTTCAGAACCAAAGCATTATTCCTTTTCCATAGTAATCATAAAATAATGTAAGAGGCCTTAGAAGAAAAAAAAAATACCTGAGATGAAGAGCATCCAAGAACAACTCGCACTTGGTTGAGGTTCCAGGTACAGATTGCATTGGGTTTTATCCTGGAGAAACCAGGGCGACGCATCTCTGATGGCCTTTGTCAGAAGCAGTTACCCTTTTTCCTGCAGAAGGCATTGTCTGCAGTCCTGGGCTTTTGGAGAAAATAAAATCTTGGTTTACTTTCAACAGTATGCTAAGGAGAAACAGAAGTGCAGAAGAAAGGAGAAAATTGGGGGATGAAGCTGTAAGAGCTGAGAAGAGAGAAATGAGTGAATACAATGAAGGATGGAAGGAAAGGAGCTGGTGTAGGACTGAACTGCTATGTAATTTTTGATACATTATTCATCAGCACCAATCTTTGTTTCAAAAAAAAGGAGTTGAATAGCTTCCTCCCAACAGTTCTATAATTCACTAGTGGCTTGGTTCATGAATTTGTGCACTGATGGGGTCCAGCTAGCCTGCCCCTGATAGTGGCCATCAGGAGCGGGCCTGCTGGAGCGAGGAGCAGTGAGCTGGGCTGGCAGGTACCATGGGCCACTGGCAATTTGCTGGCTGGCCCTGCCTTCAATCAGGGTTGGGGGCTCCTTTGGGGGTGGGGCCAGCCGGGAAAAGGGGCCGTGGGCAATTTGCCAACTGACCCCTCCCCTGATCAGGGTCAGGGTGCCCCCTTGGAAGTGGGGTTGGCCTGGGGGAGGAACTGTGTGCATTCTAGTTGTTCCGCCATTCAGTTGATTTGCATATTACCCTTTTATTATATGGGATTAGAATTTTTGTATAAAGTGCCTGAACACAGTAGGTACACCAAAAAACGTAACCAGTTATTATTATTTTATATATATATATATATATATAAAATAATATATATATGTTTAAAAATGTTTGCATTTTTAAACATATATATATTATTTTATATATATATATATATATATATATATATATATATAATGTTTAAAAACTTTTGCATTTTTACAGTTATTTTAGAGTTAACTTATGAGCCATAGAAGAAATCAGTCTTATTCATTTATAGCAATTCACCATTATGAATTGTTATAAAATAAATTTTATGATTTTAAACTTTTAATTATAGAACTGCTTCATGTTATGATTATACTAATGGCACTCCGAAACTGTTTTGCCTCAGATTATTTAGATATTTACTCTTCATTGTAATTCATTGAGAATTTATACATGCTCTTTAGACAGTATTCCTTAGATAAGAAATTTTCTTTCCACAAGCATGAGTCCTTAAGTCATTGGTGTACTACTAGTGAGTGACATAAAATATTTCCTTCTTCACAAATTGATGCTGAATCTCCAAATGTCATGATCCATACAGTTTCCTGACATTGTCACTATAACTTCTCATCATCCTGACATGAAGATGAGGGAAATGTTCTCTCCCCTTATCACCTGCATTCAGATAACACAATTGAAATGCTCAGTTGCTATGGTGAACATCACTCTGGAACTACTCTTATAGGAAATACAATATAAGATCCTAGCCTCTCAAAATTATAAAAACTTCTAGCAGGTACATCATGGGTCAGGCAGTGAGAAAAATGCTCACAGTAAATATATGTTTAGGATTTTGCTCAGTGAGTCTCTGGGTTCATTGCAGTTCTGAATTCTGCGAAAGGGAAGAGTCATTTAAACAACGGCCTACTCATTATTTCATAGTCTCAGGTGTTTTGTTTTCTTATTTTCTTACTGAGCTTTAGAAGTTTATTGGAGCAAACAGCACAGTGCATGGAGGAAATGATCTTTGAGCTAGCTTAGTTTTAATAATTTTGCTCTCTCAAGTGCTTGAGCCATTTGGACTGGCTCTTGAGAGTTCTTGGCAATGATTGGGTTTGCATTTTGAGTGTTCAGCATCAAGGCTGCAGGTGGTGGGGTGGGGGATGATGCATGGCTGATTTGGGTTACTCTTACCGGGCAGTATTGCCACTTGGAAGGAAGAGAATATACTCACATGGCCTAAAGTTGCCCACTCAGCCTGCATTTCTCTTGATGTCTATTTCAAACAAGAAATACACTAAGATAGCAAAGTGCATGTGACGTGGGCAGCAGGGTGTGTGTATACAGGTGTATGGCAAATCATAAGGGTGATATCACTAAATTACCTCCAAAGAAATGATCTCTTTTTTTTAATCTTAAACTGGAAGATATGCTATGATTTATTTATTAGGCATATTTTTTGCTTTGAAGGTCATAAAGAGACCTACTGGGAATTGTAAAACAGATCATATGAGGATTTCAAGAGGTTATATAATAAAATCTGGGAAAGTGTCCTAATCATTGCCTTAATGACTCACCATGTGAGGCCGCTCCCTTCCATTCTCATTGCTGCTAATGCTCATTTTATGTAAAAACCTCCACTGGAACTAACTAGGACATCTTTAGGGTAATGTTAGTTTCTAGGCAATAGTAATTTTCAATTAAAATGGCACAGTGTACCAGTGCATTGAAAGTCAGATACAAGGATGCTATATTATGGGATTTTTGTTGTTGTTGTTTTTCTAATCAGCCTTACATCCCAGGCCTTGCTCAAAATTGCCAACACGTTTCTGGTTTATTTTCAGTTTTATGCCACAGTGCTTATCTGGTCTCCATTTATCTCTGCAGAGAGGAGGCAAAAATCAAAAATCTTCCTAAGACTTAGGCTCCGGCTTCCTCAGGCTACCAGGAGGCCTGCATAGCTCAAGATAGGAGAAGAAAGCACTTCAAACAGCTAGGAATTAATCAGCCAGCCTGGCTTCAAGCTTGGTGTTATAACTGAGCAATTCCATTTCAGAAGCTCACTTACATTAACTGGAATTAAATGAGACAGGCTCATTTAATTCTTGTGTATAAAAAGCTCTTGAAGCACAGTTTAAACCAGGAACTTTGTGATGTCATGGAGCAAAGAGGCTAATTGAGCTCATTGGAAAGTGAAGGGCCCCTGGGTTTGTATCAAAGAGGAATTGGACTGGCCTTTGAAACAATTTCTTTATATCTTATTCATACCTTCGTGGCATTACATTTTGTACCATCCATTATCATTTAACCAGAACGTTCAGTCCCTCCTCTGGTGTCAGTGTTATTTGTAATAGAGGAAGCTCTTTAGGGAATACATATGATAGTTTGTTCTGTGGACCAGTGTAACTTAAGGCCCTCCGCATGGTCCCTCTGAACATTTCTACTTTTGAGCAATAGGATTAATGAGTATTTTACAGTTTTAGAAAACAGACATTTGTTATACTGATGGGTTTTCATAAAGACTTCAAACACAAAATAAACATAATAAACCAAAGTATTTCTGGGATTGTTGTCAAATTTTCTAATCAGATTTATTTTCATTAATAACACAATGTATGTACATGTATTTCCTTCTTATATTCCTATTATTAAATTTATCGGGATGACATCCTATCTAATAAAAGAGTAATATGTAAATTGACCATCACTCAAACACACAAGATAGCCTCCCCCATGAGGTCAAAGATGGCTGCCCCCATGTGGACACAAGATGGCTGCCACAAGAAGGCAACAGGGGAGGGCAGCTGGGAGGGACAAGGCATGCAAGGGAGGGCAGCTAAGGATGACTGGGCCTGTAGAGAAGGGATTTAGGGGGGGACTAGGCTTAGAGGGGAAGGCAGTTCAGGGGAACCAGGCTTACAGGGAAGGGTAGTTGGGGGCAACCATGCTGGCAAAGGAGGGCATTTAAGGGTGACTGGGCCAGCAGGGGAAGGAAGTTAGGAGCAATTGAGCTGGCAGGGGAGCAGTTAGACATTAATCAGGCTGGCAGGCAGAAGCAGTTAGGGGCAGTCAGGCAGGCAGGCAGGCTAGCAGTTGGGAGCCATCAGTCCTGGATTGTGAGTGTAATTTTGACTGCCAATTTAGGCCTGATCTTGGTGGTGGTATCAGGCCTAAACAGGCAGTTGGACATCCCTCAAGGAGTCCCAGATTGGAGAGGGTATAGGATGGCTGAGGGACACCCCCCCTCCCCTATGCATAAATTTTGTGCCCAGGGCCTCTAGTTTATAATAATAGAAGCATAATATGCTAATTATACTGGATGTCTTTCCAGATAAAGCCGGGGCTGCCAGGGAAGCCTGGGTTTAGGGTGCCAGAGGAAGCTGGTACCAGGAGCTAAGGAAATGAAGGAAGGCCTACTCTTGCATGAATTTCATGCAATGGGCCTCTAGTTGGTTAATAATTTTCTATAAGATAGGAATATACATTTCTAAAATACATTATCTGTATACTGCATTGTGGAATTATTTTAATAACTTTCATATAAAAGCAATATTAGCCCAAACCGGTTTGGATCAGTGGATAGAGCATGGGTCTGGAGACTGGGGAGTCCCAGGTTCTATTCCGGTCAAGGGCATGTACATTGGTTGCGGGCACATCCCCAGTGGGGAGTGTGCAGGAGGCAGCTGGTCGATGTTTCTCTCTCATTAATGTTTCTAGCTCTCTGTCCCTCTCCCTTCCTCTCTGTAAAAAATCAATAAAATATATTTTAAAAAAATAAATAAAATAAAATAAATAAAAGCAATATTAAAGCTCATTTTCAGATTTCTAGGACATATTTACACAAAATAGGTCTACTAGTTCTCTCCCAAAGATTGAGAATGCTCTCAAATTAGTTTACTAAGAAATGTTATCTATTTCCTAACTAAATGATTAGTCAATCAGAATAATCAATGTATGGGAATAAAGCTAAAAGTAAAATCCATAATGGGTCTAAATCTATAACTAGACTCAGAATCATCTGCTCTAATGAATAGATTATTTGCTCTTTATATATCAGATACTACCCATTAGCTTAATCAAAAATATTGAAAGCTTTTTCTTCTATACACTGTTAGTAAAGCAAATAAACCACTTATTCATATTATTGACAAGTTCTTAATGGATTTATTTATTAAATATAGTGACCCTTCATCTAAGTGTAAGCCATGCAGAGGCAAACATTTAGGAACATGTGAATGTCTCCAGTGTTTACTAAAAGATGGTCATTTTTGAAAGTTAAAATTGTTCAATACATTAAAATAAACAATGTGTCTGGCTAACTCAGTAATAACACTTTAACTGTGTTTAGGTTTTTAAAATAAAAATAAAATTGGTTTTAATAAAAAGCAAATTGAAAATCCATAACTCTTTACAAAGTAGTGGAAAAGTTTCTCTAGAATATTAATTTATATTGAGACAGGCTTCTTAATAAGAAACTGATATATGGATTTTAATATGGAAGGTAACTTTAATTCAATAATTTATTAGTGTTCCATATTAATTAAAAGGATGTTGATCATGTTCACCACTCCACTTGAATACATTCTATCTAGACATTGACCTTAAATGATTTATCACTGTGAGCTCAGTTCTAAATTCCAAAGGTAATAATCTGAATTTCTGAATTATTATTCTCATAAATAGGGGATTTATTTATTTACTTTGTTTTTTATGAAAAGGTTCAAACATATAATGGAATTGGAAGAGTTTTACAATAAACACGTGTTTATTGGCTCAGGCTGCCATAACAAAATACCACAGATTGATGGCTTAAATATAAAAATTTGAAAATTGCCCATTTATCAACAAGAAAATGGATAATCAAATGGTCATGTATTCATAGAGTAGAATATTATATGACAATTAAAATTTTTAAAATATCCTATTACATACTATATTGGAAGAATCTCAAAAAATGTTGTTGAAAGATAAAAAGATATACATTAATGTACAAAGTATAATCCCATATCTACAAATGTTGAAACCAAGCACCATTAGGGGTGTGTCATATGGAGATTTATGTAAACATTGAAACTAAGTAGCAAAAAAAAGATAATAGTAAATAATATATTTACTGATAGAAGATTGAATATATAATAACATTAAGGAGAAAAAAATTAAAGGACACATACTAACCTATTGCTTAGTATATACTCTACATATTTTTTTTCCTCATTTTTTCAAGGTAATAGTAAAAATCTACCTAGTAATATTAAAAATCTTCAAGATAATAGTATAGTAAAAATATGTGATTAGCAGCAAATTTTAATGATCTGTTTAGTGTCTTTGCAATGTATTTGCCTAAGACATACATATCTTCTTTCTTCAAATTCTTTCCCAGATGTACCCAAAGTAGAAAGAAGAAATTATAGACCAACTGCTATTTCATCTCCACAGCATAGTTGAAGAAAGTTAACTATTGGTACTAAGAAGACCTGAAAGTAGGTTCAGATTATGAAAGTATAATGGAGATGAAATCAGAAATTACAAGAGTAAGTATAAAAAGACCATTGACTGCCCTGCCCTAAAAAATGGTGGCTCCCACAGCCAATATGGAGTGAATATGCTAATTGATTGCCACCCCCTCAAAGATGACGAAGACCACAGCCACAAGATGGCAGCACCCAGTTCCCTTTGCCCTGCTGGAGTGGCAGGAGCACAACAAGGCCTCCAGAGTCTCCCAGGCCCCTCAGCCCCCCTGTTGCCCAGGGCCAACCCGAGATGCAGGCAAGCCTCCGATGGCTGCTGCTCAGCTGTTCAGGGCCACCCAAGGAGCAGGTAACCAGGGCTGGCTGAGGTTTGCGCTGCTAGCAGTGGCAGCAGCAGATGTGTGATGGGGCATCACCTTCCCTGATTGCGGGGTCTCCTTCCACCCCTGAGGGCTCCCAGACTGTGAGAGGGGCAGGCTAGGCTGAGAGACAACCCCCTCCAGTGCATGAATTTTCATGTATCGGGCCTCTATTGAATAATTGCCTAATGTGATTGAATTCCATTAATATGTGAGAGGTGGAGGACAGGGCAATTTACAAACACTATTGTAGAATGAAACTATATTGTATCATTCAAAATTTTTAGGTTCTAAAATCAGCCATTAATGTGAATATTTCATATAGTCAAATATATTCTTTGAGAATTTCCATAGGAGGACAGATCAACTACTCTTTCTTAAATCTAATCAAACCAGCTTTTCTTTATCACTGAAATATATTGCTATTTCTTTTTTTGTTTTTAATATATTTTATTGACTTTTTACAGAGAAGAAGAGAAAGGGATAGAAAGTTAGAAATATCAAAGAGAGAGAAACACCAATCAGCTGCCTTTTGCATAACCCTACTGGGGATATGCCTACAACCAAGGTACATGCCCTTGACCAGAATCAAACCCGGAATCTTTCAGTTCGCAGGCCGACATGACATTCTATCCACTGAGCCAAATCGGTTTTGGCAATATTGCAATTTCTGTTTGAAATTTTGCAGCTTACCTTTTGGAATTGTGTTGCATAAAAAAATTAACTTTGACTAAGATATTAACAGATTTATATCCCATATATTATGCTTATTTAGGTTAGAGACTAAGTTTGGATCATCATGCCATTTACGTTGTTATTCCCCTCTCAAGCAAAATCATTTCCTTTTTAGTTAAATGTCCAAGTAGGGTGACTCCATGAGTCTCATAATGACTCCAAAAAAGAAAATAATATTAACTGGTGGTTATGATGAACACTGAGTCAGCCAACCAGCCTGATCAGTGTCCCAAAAGGCACCCCCCCCCGCCCCCCAACCAGCCCAGCACCCAACACCCCAATTGGGGATAGCACCAGCTGGCTAACTGCCCATGGCCCTTTCTCCCTGCCACTCCAGTCCAATGGGTCCCCATTGAGGCAGGCCAGCCAGATCCCACCCATGCATGAATTTGTGCACCAGGCCTCTAGTATTTAATATTACAAACCTGTTGAAATGCTTTCTTTTAGGCAGGATATAGAAAAAAGAAAAAAGAGATTATAGGGATGGTCAAGAGTAAATATATCTTTTTTTTTTAGTGCATCCCCTACCTCAAAACCATTCTAAGACAACAGAAAACATATTTCTAGTTACATTGAGTATATTTTTAGGAGTGATTTTCAAATCTTGAGAGGAATTTAAAAGAAATGCAAATATCATGCTCTGTGTTCTCCCATTTCCCCTAAGATCAGTTTCTTAGCAATGTTCTTTTCAGATAAGACAGTTGTCTTTTCCAGTACCAATCTACTGGAAACAATTATGTGTTGGGCAGCTGCCTTTTCAATGAGAGGTGGGTGTATCTGTTCAAAAAAAAAAAAAATTGTTTTCAGAAATCAGTCATCTTGACACTCCATATTCTATGCCATGTGCTAATTTGACAGGAAGTTGCATTGCAGGCAAGTTCTTTTCTCTAGGACATTACTCCAGGAGAGTTGTCAGGACAGTTGGGACCAGGTCAACAAGCAGAAGGATTCCATACCTATAAAATGAGGCCCACTGGCTATTCATACATCCTCACAGGGACTGAGATGATTTGGGGATGGTCAATGAGTCTTGTCTCAAATGTGATTCCTAAAAGCAAGCAGTATGCTCCTGATAGATGCAATACTCACTTTAACAAAACTTCTTTGTTCCAATGTCTAATTTGGAAAGTAATAATCCCCAGATAAGAGTGGGCAAGCCATTTATAATTTTCAGATTTGATAGTGACTTCATTCAAGCTCTGCTCATTAGGTAAAATTGAATGCACTGTAGAGTTGTTCTTTTTCCAAAAGAGAAAATATTTTTAGTGGAAATGCATTGCAAATATATTTTGAAAAATTATATTGTTTTATCTTTACATAACTACCTGTGGTGGTGAAGCCACACTTAGGGAAGCAAATAGAGGGAAAACCAAATGCATATGTTTCCTCTTTTAGTCTCCCAAAGAGTCATTAAAACAACTGAAGGAAGAAAGGCGTTTCAAGAAGAAGGACTAGTGGAGAGCCCAGAGCCCAGGCTCTGAAGTGATTGTCTCCAAGGAAACAAAACAGCATTCATTGTCTTATTCCCTGGAGAGAGCTTGAGACAAATTGGCCTATAATGTTAGAGACAAAGAGAAATCATTTCTAGCTTTTCTGTTTTGCTGTGGGGATCTGGAAGAGTGGGCTCCATTTGATTTAATAGGATATTAATAGGATGGTGAAAATTGTGGCCATCTCTTCTACATTACACCTTAATTCTCTTTGAAAGAATGTCGGTTGCCATATGTGTTCTTGAGCACCTGACTTTAGACATACCTCTGCTTGTTCACTGTGCTAATCAGGCATTTCGTTACAGGAGCTTGGCATTGAAAATCATGTGTGTGATACACATATTAGAGGTAGTGGTGTGATTATGTGTGTGATTTTCTTAAGTTAATTATCTGTGTAATTTCCTTAAGTTGGAAGAGGAAGGAAAGGGGACCATGGGTTTTGTTGTATATGTTTCTACTTCAAGACTACTCAGCCTTATAGATTTTGGAATTCAGTATTTCTGAGCTCCATCAGGGCTTATTGGCTCAGTGGATTCAGTGCTGACTAAACTCTCAGGGGACTAGTGATAAACGGCAGTGTCAGTTTATTTACAGTGGGATATCTGTCTGGCCTGCAGTGGCTCCTCCAGTTTGTCCAGTGGGAATAACAGCAATCCTCACTGGGAAAATGTTTACCGGAATTAAACGAGACTGCTCAGTAATTTGGCCACCTAAGAGGGAGAAACGGCAGTCTCAATACTTTTAACCCATTAAAATAAGTCAATGTCAATGTCATGAATAGCATAGTTAAAACCTTTTAAATACAATGCTGGGAAACAGAAGCATTTGGCTTTGGAAGTTCTCCCATATTTCTTATTGTCATCAGTCCTTCCCAGCTCCTTTTGATCCATTTGTTCCTCTACAACGTGAGAAAGCCTTGCTCTTCAAAAGGGCCCTTTCCTTAGCCCATCTGTGGTTTGTAGCACTTGCTGCATCCACACGACTCTACACAGAGCCTGTGTCTAAGTATCAGAACAGAGGAGAACACTGGCTTATTAAACCCTGAGGCATGCCATACTCGTAACAATTCAATCTTTTTCAGATTATACTTGAAGGGATGACTGCATCTGAAGGATGAAATTTAAGGACCTTCATGTGCAACTTGTCATGTTCAGATATGGGAGATTTTTTTCGGCGAAATCACACAGTAATGTCTAAATATATAATTTCTGGAAAAATGGAATTAATAACTCTTCTGTGTATGGGACAAATATCATACTAGTACTTTGCTTATTTCTAGCAGCCCCACTCATTCGTTCATTCATTCATTCATTCATTCATGCAGCATTAAGTGTGCAGTGTATGCTAGTGAAAGAATCAGCTTTAAGTGATGCAAAAATTAATTTTTTTTTCCAAAAGTCTCAACTGTTATGAGGGAAAAAAAGAAAAATTATATTAACAATAACAATAATCATGATAATGGTATCTACTACTTATTACTGGTACGTTATTTGTGTCATGAACTGTCTCCATTCATTCTATAACTCATTTCAGCTTCATAACACCATATACTAGTACAACTATTACTATCATAATATTAGGCATTATTATCTTCGTTTTGAAAGTGAATCAGAGAAGTTAAGGTAACTACCAAGGTCACACAACCTTTAAGGGGAAAATGCTTGCAAAACCTGTACTCTTACTCACAATGCTAGACTTGGAGAAAATTCTAATACAGTGCTATGTAAAAAATATTTAAAAAGATGCTTTGCAAGATAAAAGGAAGGTAGTACAAGGTTCTGTTCAGGGAATTTTTCAAACAGGAAGCATGCTAGGAATTGAGGCTTTGAAGTGCCCTGGGCCAGAAGATAACACGGGGCAGAGAAGAGGGCAGAGTCCAACTCTCAGAGAACCACAAACAGTTCTGTGTGCTGCACTTTAAGGAAAAGTCAAACATAAAAAAACAACAACACACACACAAAAAAACTAGAGTTAGGCAAAAGCAGATTTCAGAAGCCTTGGTATGCTTTTATAAGAGGCTTAAACTGTTAGCAGTGAGGAACCACTTAAGAATTTTAAACCAGGAGAGACATACATGTCATCTAAATATATGTCATCATTTAAAATAAGATTATCCCCCCACTTACCCAGTTGGAAGATACATAAACACACAAAAATTTTTAAATTATGTTTCTCTCATTCGTGCTGAAGAAGGTATATTCGTTTTGGTACACATGTATGCCCCAGTATAGTATATTAAATAACAAATTGATTTTAAAGCATTGCTCTATTCCACTCTATCATTTTACAATTCTCTATTCAGTATCTGTGGCATTCATGTCATTTGGCTCACTTGAAGTGCTTTTGGAGTGGGCTACCTTACTTTTCTAGAGCACTTTTCACTTCTATAAAAGTTGCTGTTTGAGATATAACACATTGTGAAACCACATTTCAAGCTGTCATTGAAAATTATACTTCAACCTGCAAGAACCTCATTTCTTCTAAAAAAGCTATCTTTATTGTTGAAAAAATTACAGATGTCCCCTTTGTTCCTCAGTGACACCTTCTAGTCTGCACCCAACCCCTGCCCCCAGGGTTTCACAAATCTATTGTCAGTGAGCCTCATTTCTTTCTTTTTTAAAGCTATAATTTTATTTATTTCAGAGAGGGAGAGAGAGAAAGAAACATCAATGATGAGAGATAATCATTGATAGACTGCCTCTTGCATGCCTTCTAATGGGGATCAAGCCCACAACCTGGGCGTGTGCCCTTAACCAGAATCAAACCTGAGACCCTTCAGTCCACAGGCTGATGCTCTGTCTCTTGAGCCAAACCAGCCAGGGGTGAACTTCATTTCTTAAAAGAAATTATCTTATAGAATAAGATTGTAAGTAGAACTCAGTGTTTCTCCAGAATGTACACACTTGCTTATTGTATTATTTTTATGAATGATTATAAACTGGCTTGTATACATTACTAGAGATCCCTTGCTTCTGTAGGCTCAAAACATCAGGAAATATTATTAAATCTACTTTTTATTGGGCACTTATTGTGTGCTCCACACTTTAAAGATTTCTGTATACATACATATTTTCTTATAATTAAAGTCAAATCACATTAGATTTAGGATATGTCTATCATGGACTCTGTCATACAATATCTATCTACTCAATGTATTTTTTAATAATTGAATACATGATTATGACAGATGTAGCTACTAATAAGAGCTATTTCTTAAAATATTAATTTATTTTAAATTGCATTCTTTTACATTCACTTGTCATTATGTAATATTTGCAGCTAGTAGGAAGCAGTATATGAGACTCCCACTTTTTGTATCTCTGAAAAAACTTCGTTTTATTAAGTTTCATCAGAGTTTCGAATTTGGATCAGTTAGTGGACATGAGAAGCTATTTCATTATTGCTTTAAAACATTATTCCCTGCTTCTAGTAATACTGGACTTATTTTTTCTGTGCTTATTGGCAATTTGACTTTTTTTTCCTGTGGATTTCTTATTCATATTGTATATTCATCTGCTTCTTAGTTTTTTCTTCTATCATTTCTTTGGAGTAATATTTTATATGGTTTTAACTTATATCTGTTGCCAGTTATATGTTTTGGAATATCTCATTCCAGGCTGAGGCTTCTCTGTTATCTCTGTCCACCATGTCTTGTGAAGAACAGGCATTTTCCACTTCACTGCAGCCAAATATGTAGAATGGTCTTTGTTGATCATTCAACATTTCAGTTAAATGGCCAATTTAAAATCTTGTCATATAGCTACATATGGAGAGACAACAGTGAAAAAAGAGCTACCAAGTGCATTATAAATGGAATCATGAAGAATCTATCTATCTATCATCTATCTATCTATCTATCTATCTATCTATCTATCTATCTATCTATCTATCTATCTATCTATCATCTATCTATCTATCATCTATCTATAAAAGCCTAAGCAACCAAAGGACCTATTGGCTGTCCCTAGGACTCGCATTGACCACCAGGAAGCAGATGCTCAATGCAAGAGCTGCCCCCTGGTGGTCAGTGTGCTCAGCTGACTGAAGGGCACCGAATGCTGGGCTCACAGCTAATAACCGCAGCTGCCATGACATGAGCCTCTCCCACTTCAGTGGCAGTGCTACCAAGCAGCTACTGAGCTGTGGTAGAAGAGGCAGCAGGTGCAGTAGGGCCGAATGAGCAAGGAGTCCAGGCTCAGGCACCTCCCCAGTCACCTGCTGCTTCACGCACTAGTACACCTCTCAAGGGATATTAAACTGCCAGTTTTGGCCGAATCCCCGCAGGGATCCCAGATTATGAGAGGGTGCAGGCCAGGCTGAGGGACCCCAACAATGCACAAATCATGCACTGGGTCTCTAGTTCCATATAAAGATGAAAAGAAAAAAAAAGCATAGAGAAAAAAATCTACTTTAATAGGAATCATGGGGTGATTTAAATGGCTTTAAGGAAACAAGCTAAGTGCAAGGTATTATTAAACAGAAGGATAAAAATGTAACTGGTAGTTCAGAGTGCACACATTAGTATATCTTTTTCATTTTATATAATGGACATTAGAGTCTGAGGTTGTTTAAATGTCAGGTATTTTCTTTGATGTTCTTTGACATTTTCTATAAACCTAGAATCCATTTTTTTTTTCTTTTTTAGCAGAACAAGCTCAGATTGTGAAATGTCACTTGCTATTACTTTCTTGAAATACATGACTGGTTATAGAGTGTATCACTGATGTACTACCACAATGGGTACTTGCAAAATATCTTGCATCAAGAGCTAATTAATTTTCCTGGTTCCTAGGTAAAAATGGTGGTCTTTGTTAAATTTATTTTATTTAATGCTCTGTCTTGAACCATATAATTTAGGTGCAACATTTTTTATTAAAACAATTTTAATTTTATTTATTTTCCATCACCATTAATCCCCCATATACTCTTTTTAATCTCCAGCAACCCTCCAATACCCCACCCCACCCCCTCGTTCATGGAATAAGCCAGTTGGAGAAAGACAAATACCATATGATTTCACTCATGTGGAATTCAATGAACAAACCTAACTAACAAGCAAAATAGAGACAGATTCATAGATAGAGAGCATGCCAGGAGCTCTGGTCAGGGGGTGCTGTGTGGGTAGGGAGATTGAGCAAAATTTATTTCTTAATCAGAGAAAAAAATCCAAGTACAGAGTCTGTACTGTCAGCAGGTAAAAACAAAGCTGACAAAGAGGATAGTTACTATAGTTATGTCAAATGAGGGTGGCTTTGCTCATCTACCCACACTCCAATATCAGAGCCTTTTAACTCCATTAATACAGCCAATAACATATTACAGAATTAATAATGCCTTTACATGATTTACTTCTTCTGATTTTTAAAGCTTTGTGCAATTGATTGCATATTAATCATTATTCCCATTTAAAATTGGGACTGAGACTCCAAAATTATGTGACTTGTTCAGTTAGGCCCCAGTTAGCTTTTCTCTGGGCACATCTACAATAGATGTAGTAATTAGGTTTTTGAAATTTTTGACCAGGTTTGTTTTTTGTTTTTGTTTTGTTTTGATTTGTTTTGTTTTGTTTTACCATTTACCTTAACCAGGTCCCTAATCCATGAATTTGGTTCCTGATGTCTTCAGTGGGCTCATCTGTATATTCAATACACCAGCTTGGTATAGACACTGACATTGATTGGTGGAGGAATTCTTAGTGATTTTTGTGTGCAAATTATTTGACACTATTCTTATCAAAATATGAAGTCTACTTCACTTCTAATTGCATATATGTCAGTATTGGTTAATCAATTCTGACTAACAGAACGTGGCAGAAGGAATGCTGCCTAATTTCCAGGCTAGATCATGATGCACTTGTTCTCAAAACTGGTTCACCATGCTGTGAAGAAGCTAAGCAGTCGCATGCAGTGCCTTTGTGTGGGAGTTCTGGTCCCAGCCCCAGCAGAGGTCCAAGCCAACAGCAACCATCAAATGCCAGGTAGGTGTTGTAAGGGAGTATTCCAATGATTTCGGTCTCTCACCCTTCACAGATGCTTGAACTCAGACAAGCTGTCCATCCCAAACTCAGTTCAGATGATAGATTTGTGGGCGAATAGTTGTCATTTATTAAGCTTCGGGCTAGTCTGACTACATTAAATGTAATAAGTAGGTTTGCTTGTGTTCATTTACTTAACAGCCCCTATGTACTGACCCAGTGATTGGTAGTAGGAGGAAGGGAGGAAGCTAAGAAGAAAGGGAGTCAACATTCTCAGGAAGCCTACTATAATCTAGGCACTGGGATTTACGGGGTTTAGGGGATAGTATTCCAAATAATTTTCAAAATAACACATAAAAGGAGGTATAATTATTCTCTTCATTAGGCAGAAGAGAATCAAAGTTAAGAGATTTGCTTTGGATTGGAGAACTGGTAAAAATAGTAGAATTAAAATACAAGCCTAGTATTTATACTGTCCCCTAGAATAGGAGTTCGACCAGCAGGCAGGCCAACCAACCGCCTATGTTTCCTCCCCCTGGCCAGGCTGGCCAGATCCCATCCATGCACGAATTCATGCACCAGGACTCTCTCTCTCTCTCTCTCTCTCTCTCTCTCTCTCTCTCTCTATATATATATATATATATATATATATATATATATATATATATATATATATATATATACTGAATGGCCAGATTATTATGTGTTTAGAGATCATAATAATCTAGCCACTCAGTGTATATAAAAGCCTAAGTGACTGTCTATCTGACAGTCCAACAGCTCTCATGAATGGGATTAGTGCCCTAATTAAAGAGACTTCAGAGATCTTTCTGCCTCCTTCTACCATGTGAGGACATGGCAAGGATTCTAAGAACCAGGAATCTAGATCTCACTAGACACAGATACTACTGGTGTCTTAATAATGAATTTCTCAACAACCATGAGAAATAAGAATCTTCTATTTAAGCCACCTGGTCTATTTTTGTTATAGCAGCCTGACTGAATATATATATGAATATATATATATATATATATATATATATATATATATATATATATATATATAATATATATATATATATGAATATACAGCTGACCCTTTAACAACTTGAACTAGAACTGCACAGGGCCACTTATATGCAGATTTTTTTTTCATTAACTATGTATAGTATTTAAATGTATTTTCTTTATGGTTTTCTTAACATTCTCTTTGCTCTAGCTTACTTTGTGGTAAGAATTTAGTATATAATACATAAAACATACAAAATATGTGTTGATCAACTGTTTAAGCTTTTGGTCTAAAGTAGGATATTATTATTTAAGTTTTGAGGGAATAAAGACTTATATGTGGAGTTTTGAATGTGTGAGGGGTGGGTGCCCCTAATCCCTGCATTGTTCAAGAATCAACTATATAGACACTATATATGCATGCTATATATGTTTTAAAATTAGAGATATTAGATGGAAATGATACATTAAAGTGAGAAAGTTGATGTGAGGGACAGGTTAGAGCTGCTAGAGGGGTGATCATCTTGAATAGCTGGTCATCTTGAATATCCCCCGCATAAGTGGAGGGGTAGGCTTTACCTAGGAGTGAAGGCAGTTCTGTCAGGTCCCCAGGAGGAAAAGAACAGGTGTACTTGAAAGAGGGAGACTGGCAGATGTGATGGCAGAAGTTCTCCTCAGATTGCTCCTTTTTCCTCAATAAAATTTAAATCATTGAAACAGCTAGAGTGAGAAGGGGAAATCTCATGTTAAAGATTCAAAGAGAGAGAAGGAAGAAAAAGTGAGCCAGAGCAGTGAGAGTGTGGATAAATAAGAGAATGTAGATTAATTGCTGGGCCTTACTCCTTAGCAGGGGGGCACATTTCTATTAGAACATGAAATTTAATAGAAACAGGATGATAGGGATTCTCTAATGATTGGCTATACATTTCAGATTAGTTTAGACTAATTTTTTAAATTTGAATAGAAGATGTACAGATCCTTATGGGATGATAGTCCTGATGATAAGGAATGATCTAGAAATGTGGGATTTATTATGATGTATTATAAACTGTATATGTGTGTTCCTCAAATTCATATGTAGAAGTACCAGCCTCCAATCTATAAAAATAAAAGCATAATATGCTAATTAGGTCAGACAGCTGAACAACCTTCTGGATGTCATTCTGGACAAAGTAGCAGTGATGGGGGCTGAGGCAGAGGTAGTTAAGGGTGATCAGGTAGGAAGGAGAGAAGTTAGGGGTGATCAAGGTGTGATCAGACAAGCAGGTGAGTGGTTAGGGGTGATAAGGCAGGCAGGCAGACTGGTTAGGGTGATCAGGTAGGCAAGCAGGCTAGCAGTTAAGAGCCAGCAGTCCCAGATTGTGAGAAGGATATCTGACTTCTGGTTTATCAGGCCTAAACCGGCAGTTGGACATCTCTCGAGGAGTCCTGAATTGCGAGAGGGTGCAGGATGAGCTGAGGGCCTTTCCTCCCCACTGTGCATGAATTTTGTGCACCTGGCCTCTAGTGTGAATATATTTGGAAATAGGGCCTTCTGAAGGAAACTAAGGTTAAATGAAGTCAGAAGGACTTCAGTGTCCTTATAAGAAGTGACACCAGTAATCTAGCTATCTGTTATCTATCTATCTATCTATCTCTATCTATCTATCTATCTATCTACCTATCATCATCTACCTACCTACATATAGGTATCTATCTATCTCTGCCAAGTGAGGGCACAGCATAAAGGCATCCATCTGCAAACTGGAAAGAGAGTCTTTATCAAGAACAGACTTGATTAGCACCTTTATTTTGAACTTCTCAGCCTCTAGAATGGTGAGAAATATATTTCTATTATTAAGCCACCCCATCCATGGTATTTTGTTATAGTGGCCCAAGCTGACGCATGTATGATGTCTGAAGTAAACAGGGATGAAGACTGGAATGAGTTTTAGATGAACCGTCTGCATGCAAACTGTTTTGTGTGGTTATGAGTATCTGGATCACAGAGAATCAGGTGTTTTTTGTTCTTTGTCTGTTTGTTTTGTTTGTTTTGTTTGTTTGTTTTAGAGAAACTGGAGTCCTTGTTTGTCAGCTTCACTCCGCTTACACTGATGTGAAGGCACAGGAGAAGGCAGGGGAGAAAAGCAAGTGTTGGTGCTTCACTCATTTCTCTTTTGCACTCACTATTCCTGTGCTCACCCTGCAGATTACTAGTACAACTATGTGTGACTCTTTCCTTGCAGGATTTCTCTGATCACCGCGAAGCTGTTGGCCCTGTGGGAATATGTCAGAAGTACTGTTATGATAATGGTCCTAAAGTGTTTTTTAACTACTAACTGACAGGAGTTGATAAATAAATCACCAAATATTTACCCATGAGCAAGGAACTCTGAAGGCTTTTTTACGTAGACTCCCCGGAACTCCCTGCGGGTTTGAGTTGCACAGAATGGTAACCTGCTGGTTAATGCATTCTGTTTTGGCTCCCTCGCCTTCCTGTCTTATTTATCTACTTCTCTACTGATGCTTCCTGGGATCGTCTCTCAGGTAAACTATGTGCACACAGGTTTTGCTTCTGGAGAAAGACAATCTAAGACACCATTTAATATTAATTTATTAAGTCATGGAAACTGCTTATCAAACATTAGGGAGATGTTGTGTCATTTACCTTTTGATTTAGCCTCATTAAGTTTCACATGTTTAGAATTATAGGTACACATAAAAAAAAAGGCAGCTATAAATCCAGAAAATTTAAAACAAAAATTAAAAAAAACCTATATTTAGAATACTTGTCTCAGAAGTAATGAATACTTATTTAATTATTATAATAGAAATTTAATATTGATCTAACCAAAAATTGAGATCTAAGTATAGGGGAAGGAAGGGGAAATTGTGGAGCTTCTGATATAAAACAGCTGAATTTCCATGAGCACAGTGAAAGTCAATTACTGATGGCTAAATTAATAAACCAAGAAATTTGTATTGTTAAGGTCATGGAGATGCACCAAGAAAAAAATAACTAAAAGAATTGACAGAGATTGCCTCTGGGAAGCAAGGGTGGGAGGTAGAGGACAAATGAGCAAGGAAGTGCTCATTTTCTACTAACCTATTAATATTGTGATTTCTGAAACTGTGTATGGACATTTATAAAAAGTTAAAATGCATACTAAAAATCCCACTTCCATAAATATTTGCATCTTTTTAAAATTTGTTAAGTTTATCAGGATGACATTGGTTAATAACATTATGTAAGTTTTAAGTTATTTATACCTTTTTTATACCACTTCCATATGTGTTTGTATCATGCTATTACAGAGAAATCAAAGTTCTTTCATGAAAAGTGAGGTTGGAAAAGGAAATGGGGGAGAAGGAGAAAGACAAAGGAGTAAAGAACAAAAGAAAGGGGAAGAGGTAAAACAAGGATGTATTGGTCTCCTTGGAGCCTTTTCATGTCTATCCATTTTCAATTCTTGTATTTTCATCAAATTTATTATTCAGTTCTGTAGTTGTTAAATGTCTTTATTTTTTAGGTACACAAATACAGTAGATGGTATGTTTTTTCAGTCAAAGGCAATGTTTTTCTTTGTTAGTAAAGAGATTATCTATAAATCCTTAGGTCATTGATCTCACTGACAATCACTCTATCTTGTCTTCTCTCTTTAGGACTAAGGAAATAAAATTCACCCATTTCACTGCATTGTGTTGGAACACATATCCCTTTACTTTTTAGATTATCTTAATAAAGTTATTGCAATCTGCACTTTCTCTCATGCAAGAAATTAAACCCAACATTTCTTTCTTTTTTTTCTTTTATTTTTGAGCCACTTAATATCTCCTTCCTGTAAGACTTTCTCACTTATTGTCAAATGATGGTATATCAATATATGGAAAAACCTCTCATAATAATGAAGATATTACTGAAGTGCTGATGTTCTCTTGAACTGATTATTGCACTTACCTCAAAAAATACATAACTAACTTATACCTAATAAATACTTCAAATATTGTCTATAAAGCAAAATTATTAGTAGTTTCAGCAAACCTACAAACATAATCATATTACCAATGCAAGGACAGGAAAGATGGGAGCAATTTTTCTCTCTCCTTCTTCCTCCCTCTGTCCTTTCCTTTTCTCTTTCCATGTTTCTGCATTCAGAAACAAGCATTTGTAGAAGAGGTTAGAAAATTGCTTTTTGAATATTTCTTTTTTCAGTTTTATTCTCACATATACTGAATATTTCCTTCTTTCCTTTTTTTCATTTTACTTTTTTCCCCATCTTAACCATTTTTAAGTAGACAACTCAGTGTAAATAAGTTCATTTACAATGCTATGCAACTATTACCACTATGAATTTCCAGAACTTTTCAGTATCGCAAACAGAAACTCTACATTCATTAACCAATAGGTTGATTTTTTTTTTTTACTTCAAGCTATCAAAAATCCTAATACAAATATGTGGAGTTTTGAAAGTTGATACATGAAAAAAAATCAGAAAAATAATTTAATCAAATATTTTTTCCCTTTATTTGGTAAGTTTATAATCAAAACAGATGGATTCTGGTAATATAGCAAAGCTTTACCTTGATCTTACTCTCCTTATATGAATTATTTATTACTGTTTTTTTTAATAAAGTAAAATTGGTTCTATTATTTAGTTATCAATTTGCATTCTGGGAAGCAATTTCCTTTGTGGCAGTGACACAGCAGTTCTAAGCAGGCTTACTCATTATGGTTCTTCTGCCTGTCAAATAAAACTAATTTTTTTTTCAATTGACATTTCAACAGTAGCCTTTACAGGACAGATTATAGTAAGTGGACATTCTCATTCAAGGGGGCATGGATGTAGAATTGTAAGTATGTTTAGATTATTTTCTAATTGAAAGATAAGACTTTCTCTAGTCAAGATGTGATTTAGAAAGATATTTCCTGCCCAGCAGTGCTGAATGACATATATAATGATGCTTGAATCATATCCACTATTGCACAAGGACTGCCTTTTAAAAATATACATGGAGAGCCTTTTTCCCAAGCAGAGTAACTTAACTGGGTATCTACCTGAGGCCCCGTACATGTGATAAGGAATTTCTGAACCAAAACTTGTTTTTTTGATGAAAAGAGCTTCTTTTTCATGAGTCCTTTTTGGACTCCATATCTATATTATAAAACTACTGTAGATACTCAGAACTGCCTTAGTTGAGAATGCTTTTATGTTAGTACACTAAGTGCTAGACTATTTCAAGGGCGCTAATGACAAGTGAGTCCACTTTACCCCTGAAAACTTTTAACTTTTATGAAGATGTTTAATGCCTTCTATTTTATTTATTTATTTATTTATTTATCACGCAAAGATATTTTTTTCCATTGATTTTTAGAGAGAATGGAAGGGAGCGGGGGAGAAAGAGAGAGAGAGAGAGAGAGAGAGAGAGAGAGAGAGAGAGAGAGATCAATGTGAGAAAGATATATTGATTGGTTGCCTCCCACATGTGCCCTGACTCAGGGTTGGGGAAAGAGTCAGCAACTCAGGTATATGTCCTTGACCGGGAACCGAACCCACAACCCTTTGGTGTGCAGGCCAATGCTCTAACCAGTGAGCACACCATCCAGAGCCATTTCATTATTGTTTTAGTACAAATAAAAATTCTCATTTCTTGCTATTAAAAAAAAAATCACAAATTATACTCAATGTAAATGATAAAAGATGATTAGAGGGAAAATATTTCATATAAGCCTGAAAGTTATATTTAAATACTCATTGATTAATATATCATACTAATAAGAATAATAAGCTTTTCCTCTAAAATCAGTAACATGACAAAATGCTCATTATTTTACATAATGACACTCTTTTTAAAAAATATATATATTTTATTGATTTTTTTACAGAGAGGAAGGGAGAGGAGAGAGATAGAGAGCTAGAAACATCGATGAGAGAAAGACATCTACCAGCTGCCTATTGCACACTCCACACCAGGGATGTGCCCAAAACCAATGTACATGTCCTTGACTGGAATCAAACCTGGGACCTTTCAGTCTGCAGACCGACGCTCTATCCACTGAGCCAAAATATAATAGTTTCAGCCATAATGCCACTCTCATTCAACAAGTCCTAGAAGTCCTAACCAGATCACTCAGACAAGAAAAAGAAATAAAAGGCAATCAAATTGGGAATGAAGAAGTAAAATTGTCACTCTGCAGATGACATAGTTCTGTATATAGAAAATCCTAAAGGTTCCACCAAAAAACTATTAGAAAAAATGAACAGATACAGTAAAGTTGCAGGATATAAAAATCAATGTACAAAAATCCACTGCTTTTCTATATACTAACACTAAAACTTCAGAAAAAGAAATAAAAAAAAACACACAAAAACCCAACAAAACAAAAACAACAAAGGATGTTGAAGACCTATATATAGAAAACTACAAAGCAGTATAGAAAGAGATTTAAAGAAAGACACATGAAATGGGAAGATATCCCTTGTTCATGGATTTTAAGAATCAACATAGTTAAAATGGCTATATTATTCAAAGCAATGTACAGATTTAATGCAATCTCCATCAAAATCTCAATGTCATTTTAAAAATAAACAGAACAAAAAATTATCAGATTTGTGTAGAACCACAAAAAACCCTGAATAGCCAAAGCAATCTTGAGAAAAGAGGAAAAGAAAAAAAAAGCCAGTGGTATCTTGCTAACTCACTTCAAATTATATTACAGAGATATGATAATTAAAAATGCATGGTGTTGACAAAAATCAGACACAGAGATCAATAGAACAGAGTTTAAAGATCAGAAGTAAAACCACATATATATTAGAAAATATTTTTTTACAAAAGAACCAACACACACACACACACACACACACACACACACACACGCACACACAGGAGAAGAGTAAGCCTCTTCAATAAATGATGCTAGGAAAATTGGAAAGCCACGTGCAAAAGAATGAAATTAGACTTCTTTTTGTCCTCATATATAAAAATTAACTCAAAATGGATCAAAGGCCTAACTATAAGATCTGAAGCAATGAATTACCTTGAGGAAAAAATAAGTAACTAGCCTTATGGATCTTTGTCATAGAGAACATTTTATGACTTTGACCCAAAAGAAATGGGAAATAAGAGCAAAAATAAATGAATGGGATTATATCAAACTAAACAGCTTCTGCACAGCAAAATAAACTGCCAAGGAAACAAAAAGGCAACCAACTAGATTGGAGATGATATTTGCAAACAACAGCTCTGACAAGGAGTTAACATCCAAATTTATATAAAGAACACATACAACTCAACACTGAACAATCTAACTAAAACATCGGAAGAGGACCTGAACAGACAGCTCTTCCAAAAAGACATATAAATGATCAACAAATATATGAAAATATGTTCTACTTTCCTAGCTATTAGGGAAATGCAAATCAAAACAAAAACATGCCAGCTTACATTTGTTAGAATGGCTATTGTCAACAACACAGCTAATAACAAGTGTCCGAAATGTTGTGGAGAAAAAGGAACCCTCATTCATTGCTATTGGGAATGTAAAATGGTACAGCCAATATAAAAAGTAGTGTGATGGTTCCTGAAAAAATTAAATATAGAGATACCATGTGAACCAGCAATCCTTCTCCTGAGTATCTACTCAAAAAACTCAGAAACATTTATTCACAAACACATATGCATCCCTGTGTTTACTGCAGCACTCTTCATGGTGGCCAAGACAACCAAAGTGTCCTTCCACCAAGGATTGAAGAAAGAAGATATGGAACACATATACAATGTAATACTACTCAACCATAAGAAAATGTGAAGTACTGTCATTTGAAACAACATGGATGGACGTTGAGAATTTTATGTTAATCAAAATAAGTCAGAAAAAGATAGAACCATATAATTTCACTCATATGTAGGATGTAAAACTGAAACTCAAACACATAGACAACAATATGTTGCTTACCAGAGGGAAGGGTGTGGAGGGGTAATAAAAGGTATAGGAGGCCAAATATATGATGATGGAAAACTATTTGACTGTGGGTAGTAGGCACAGATCAGGTATCAGCGTAATGTACACTTGAAAACCTACATAATCTTATTAATCAATGTCATCTCAATACATTTAATTAAAATATAATATATATGTATGTTACTTTATAATTATATATATATATAATTGTTGTTTATATACAATTAGTATTACATATTTATATAAACAAAGTATTACAGTATCTAGAATGGAAGTTTTTGTGATTTTGAGAATTTTTTATTGGTAGATCCAGGATAAATGATTTTTATAAATTGTATTTTCAAACTTCCAAATTCTATGAGCACTTGGAAATGAATCATCAGGTTACTTCAAACCTACAGGTTGTGTAGTGCTTTATAATTTATGCTAAATATATGTTATGGATATGTTATGGATGTTGTAAAATTTATAGTATGAAGTTACCTATTTTAACAGAAATATAAATTTTAAATATAAATACCATTAATTGAAAATAAAACACAATTGACTTTAATTATTTCTTCTTTTTTCATTTTGTAGACCATGTAACAGCTCTTGACTTTTTCAGTTCAAGTTGTTAACATCAACTGTGGTTGAATGTGTACATTTCAACTACAAAAATCAAATGAATTATGGAGCCTTTTCAATGGTGACTTACAATAAGCAATAACTCTGTTTCCCTCCTGTGAAATGTGGTTGGCATCTCCTACAGCCTGCTAAATCTTTCGTAAATATTTGCAAGTCGGGATAACTGGTATGGATTTTGATGCTGCTCAAGGAGATAAATAACTTCAAAGAGGAGGGGAGACACTTTACTAACAAGTAAAGGGGTGAATATGTTAAAATTACACAGGGTAAATAGATCATCTGTCTTTGTAGTGAATCTAGTGGTTAGTGTTTGAAAACATGTTTCTTGAATATAGATAGCTAAGTGTTGATGTTTTTTTAACTTTAACAAGACTTTTGGAATCAAATGAATGAGTAGAGAGAAAAGCACTACATTTAGCAATTTTCTAAATATAGCAGTCTCTAATATCATATATAGTAAGTTGATGATTCTCATCCTTTCAGTGAATTTAATGGCATATTTTGATTTAATTTTTGAGAAAATTGGTGTACCATTTGACAGAAGTTGAATTTAGTTTATTTAATCTCTGTCATTAGTACAGGGAATTTTTTCTACTTCCTTTTGGTCTGTTTTGTTTTCTGACACATCACCGATCCTGGTATATATTGGGTTTTACATAAACATTTGCTCACTCTCTGAACAACAGAATAAGTGAGTAAAAGATGTCAAATAATGGTCTTAAATGAATGACTTAAAAATAAGTGCTAGAAACCAAAAACTGTAAGAAAAGCATATATATATATCAAGGTAATATGCAAAGTCTAATCTTACATGATAATAATCTTAATGTTTATCTTTTGTAATATCTCTTTAGTTTGTAAAATTTACTTCTTCAAGCCAAAAATATTTTGTCATTTGTGGTTTTTCTTCTCAAGGACAACACGACCTCTCAGAGGAAAACTCAGGCCCCTGTTGTAATATTGTTTTTGCCACATCAGAAAATTGTGGGGAAATAAATAACTCCTGTTCCATCATTATGATAGCTAATGGCTTCAGGGATGACCTGGGAGCAGACAATATGGTCCGAACATCGTCTCCATCTGTGTCTCTCCTGTCAAGGGAAATTGGTTTACATCATTTCTTATTTCTTTCTTGGTCCAAATGACAAGTAGCCCATTCAGTGTTCAACCTCGAACCTCAATGACTGGTAGGAAATGACGACCTGTGAATTGATTAGAGAATCTGACTTATCTTTGAGCCATCAAAGTTGCAGAACTACTCTGTTTTCCATCAATTGTGCTCTGTGTGTTTGGGTGTCTGTGCCCACAAACACATATGTGATTTCCTCTGGAAATCTGTCAGAATAACTTGAAATGTTGTTTTCATCAGGAGTCAGAAAGGATTTGGAAAACAAAATGACAGTACATAGAAATGACAGATTAATAGGCTGTCATACAGGTATTCTATCATGAAAAACCTTAAGGATTTTTCATGGAGCAGACGATTGCTCTAAGAAAATTGTAGACAAAGTCTAACTTTACACATTTGTGTATCATCCTTTGCTGCAATGTAAAATTTCAGAGGATTTTCATGCTCTATTTCTGAAGTTAGCTATGTGGCCAGAACTGCCTTTAAATAAAATCATCACTATTACTAGCATCATCAGCAGCAAAAATAAAGCTACTTAAATCCTCAGTTGTGCAAAGTGCTGTGAACACTGCTGACTGCTATGTCTTGGCAATCTTCAAAAGCTAAAATAAGACAAGTAACCAAAATTGTATCTGCACAAAATAAACAGAATAATAGTGCAGCTCCTTATAGCTGGCTTGGAAGGCAGAGTTAAGATTAATTTTTAAAGCATGCGTAAATTTTGAAGACATGTTTACTTTGGTTAGGGGTATATTTTTAAAGCATGTTTACTTTATGTGGTGATATATTTGCATGGGATTGGTCATAAGTGAAATCATAATAAAGCTAAAATATCTAATAATGTCCAGTGTGCCTAATAACAGCCACTCATTCATATTGCACTGCTGATGCATGATGAAAATTTGATCTGACTCTACTAGATTCAAAATTCATGCATGGGGGAGGGGGTAAAGGGGAGGGAGAGTCCCTCAGCCCAGTATGCATCCTTTCACAATCTGAGAGCACTGGCTCCTAACAGCTCATCTGCCTGCCTGTTTGATTGTCCCTAACCACTCACCTGCCAGCCTGATTGCCCCTAACAACTCTGCATACCTTTCTGATTACCCCTAATGGCCTCTGTCTCAGCCTCCACTGCTGCAGCTTTGTTCATAAGGACATCCAGAATGATGTCTAGAAGGTTGTTTGGCTGTCCTGTCTAATTAGCATATTACCCTTTGTTATTATAGATGATATTAATAGAATCAAGAGTCTTCATTTCAATATAGGAAAAAATGAAGTGGCAAACACATTTATAAAAATGATTAGTATAGAGGTGCTATACCAGGAAATGACAATCACATACAGTGATCTTTGTTAAATACTTGGACATGGCTTTTATTCAAAAACATTGCTAGACTAGCAGCCAAGTGGAAAAAGAGTGCATGTTTTATATATTCTACTGAGATGCCTCAGTCATTCATATATATATATATATATATATATATATATATATATATATATATATAATGTTGTTGTTAATCCTCACAGGATACTTTTCCATTGCTTCTTAGAGATAGTAGAAGGAAGAGAAGGATGAGGGATGGAGAGAAAGAGAGTATGTGATGGAAGAAGCATCTGTGTGAGAGAGACACATTAACTGGTTGCCTCCCACTGACTGGGGACAGAGAGTGAACCCACAACCTAGGTAAGTGCCCTTGACCAGTAATGAAACCCTGGACCCTTCAGTGTGTGAACTGACTCTCTAACCTCTGAACCACACGTGACAGGACCTCAGTCCCCTATTATGTATCATATTAAAAATAAGGGGAGATGCTAATTTAATTTTACTCTTCTGAAGAAGCTGCTGAAACAATCTTCATCAGAGTCCCTTATCTTATGGGCCTTGGATGCCACAGTGGCCTCCAGGTGTCGCCATAAAGCTGAGAAGCCATATTACAACCAACATTGTCTGTGGACTAAACAGATGACTATTTTGATATAATGTCCATGACCTGCTTTAACAATTCCTCCTTTAATTTTGCCAAATGCAGACATGAAATGTTTAAATGAGGTATCCGTGATCATACCTCTAGTCAGTACTCTTGACAGAGTACTTTTCAAATATCCATTAAACCAAAAATCTTCAGAGGAAAATTGCTGCATCTCTTATTGAATGGCAAAAGGGCTTTTCAATATCTGGTGTGACCCATTCATTGCTTTGGTCAGCTCAGGGCTGCCATAACAAAATACCACACACCAAGTGGCTTAAATAAGAGAAATGTATTTTCTCACAGTTCTGCAGGTTGGAAATCTGAGATCTCTCCCTCTTTCTCTTCTCAGAAGGTCAGAGTCCTACTGGATTAGAATACACCCTTATGACATTAAAAAAAAAAATTATAATCACTCCTAAATACCTTATATTGAGACATGGAACATTATGGGCTATGAATTCATAGAACATTACATATGAATTTGGGGGGAGGGGTACAATTCAGTCCACAGCACCACTTCTAGAACTTTGATTATATTATTTCATACAAATTTAGTCAAAAATTTATCTTGCCAAGTCTAGATGGCTACTTAGGTTAAATTTACATTTTCTTTCATAGCTTAAACTCAGATTTCTTACAAACTGTATTATCATGAAGAGAGTAAAGAAAGATATCAGGTTTTCCCCCAGATGTGATCATGTTTTTTATTTAAACCAATTCTTTAAAAAAGTGGAAATTTATAATTCATGAATTTGCTCATAACTTTTGCATAAAGTGTTCCTCACTTGAGTCTTTGTTTCTAGAGATAGCAGGTTTTTACAGATATGCTGGTAGAGCATTCTGATTTTCTTTGTTAGCTATGAACACAAATAACAAATATTAATATTGAGAAAGGCAATGCAATTACTTTCCCATTTTGAATTAATTCTGCTAGCATATGTGAATCATATCTCTGGAACTGTATTTGTAGCGTTCTTTCTGCTGAATAAAAAATTTAGAGTATATTTGATACTCTTGCTCTACAGAAATGGTTAGAATTGTAATATATGGATTTCATTAGATGTGCATTCAGAATTCCTTTTATACTGCAAACAATGGCTAGAAAACATGCATTCTGCTATTTGTCAACATAACTGAAAATACTTGGAAGAAATTACAAGAATGATAGGAGCACAGAAGTTTGACCTATTTAACATGTTGCTATTAGGGCTAATAGATATAACATGATAATGCTTGGGAAAATTTTAATTGTTATAAAATAAATTAAAATTTAATAGGATAAGAACATTTCATTGCTATTATTAACAAAAACAATAATTATCATAATGTTAATAAGTGGATAGTATTAAATTCAGAATGACTCAAGTATTTAGTGGCTGCTTGAAGCTTTTCTTAATGTTTTCATTAAGAAATACAAATCAAAACTTAATAACAAGAGATAAAATACTTAGGTTAGATATGATATGCAAGAAACAATGGACATTGTATTACATTTAGCTGGTTTTGGCTTGTTATCAAAGACATCCTTGAAAGAAGTAAGTTAAAGTGCAAGAAATTGCCAAACATATTTCAAAGACTATATTTGTCTATCAAGGTACAGAATGGTTCTGTCATAGATCTGTCAAAATAGCTACAGAGATACCATCACTCTCTCTGTATTCCCAGTGCATTTTGACTGCCCATCAGTGGGAATACTTTTCCTAGTTACGGATACTTAATGTTCCTTTCATGCTTTCTTTACAGGTGCTGCCTGACATAGAATATGTTTATAAAAATAGGCTTGTCGTTGCTTACTACTCTCTAGAAATGGAAATGTTTCTGAAAGTTTGTTTCTGTCATTCTAAGAATATTTTGATTATCTATTTTAAAAAATTAAAACTATTTCTAAAATTTGCAATAAGAACACATTTAAAATGAGATATATAATATTAAATTCACCAATAAAGTGTATTTTCAGTGAAATGCATAAAAGATTTAAACAGACCCAAAAAGATCCACAAAAATGTAGAAAATATATTCCAATCAATTTACAATAAAGCAGCATACAATGATATAATACACATTATGAATATATACTTGGAAAAATATTTTTTTGCCAATATATTGTTATTGAGTTGAGTAGTTTGCTCAATGTTTTTCCTTTTTTTCTTTATTTGGGGGTGGGAGGGTCTTAATATTTTGGATCAGCCAAACTCAACAATGCTCATTTAACTTTTTATGACATTAAGTTTCACACAATGTTTTTCTCCTAAGTAAGTTCTGTATTGTATTCAGCTCCTCAATAATGCCATACTTACAAAAAGCCTTGTATTACTCATGACATTAAATTGCTTGGCTGTTCAATAAATTTTTCTCTGATAGACTATTTTTCTCATTGTTGGGTCAATTTGAAGTATAGTGGCTCCATTAGTCACATGAACACATCCATATTTTGCAAATACCTAGTCATCAGTTTAAGGGAACAGCAGGTAATAGTGGATACGTGCTTTTACAGCAAATAGGTCTTAAGTGATCTTGAAAAGTACCCTAAGTTCAGGAAAGTCTGCAGGCATTGTTCATATTTAACTTTATGTTCATTTGTATTGATGATTTAAAAAAAAACAACAACAAAAAATATTCTCTTTCAATGAGTTTTTTTTCTTTTTTCTTTACTGTTTTAATATTTTACTTTAATATAAGTTTTTCTAAAAATATATCCAAATTCCATTTTTGGTCCTGATGTAATAACAGGGACCAGATATATCCTCTTGCCTGAAACAATCAAAATATATGAAAATAAGTATATATCTACAAATTACTATCCAATTCCATGTGGCCATGAGCATGCTATATGATTCACTGATTTCACTAAAAATTGGTTCATTCTGTAGTTAATGAATTATTACAACATAAGAACAAGTGTCATCTTTTCCAAGGGATACTTATCAGCTGTAAAAAAAATACCATTTAATAATTAAAGGATCATGAGAGAAAATAAAATTATTTGTAAGTGAATGACAGAGACAAGGTTAGTAGAAAATTACTTTAAGATAAAAATGAAAAACATACATAATAATAGCTCTATTGGTAGAATGCTTTATACTTACCAAGTGTATTATCTAATTTATTCTTCACAACCTAGCTATACACTATATCTGATGCATGTGCAAGCTCCTTGATGTACAGAAAATGAAGTAAAGTTATTTCTTTTGTTATTCGCATAATGCTTTATTCTACAAAGGATTTAAAGTGAATAAGTTGCTGAAAACTCACTAGTAAGTGGCAAAGCTGAAATACCAAGGCATGTTTTCTGACTTTAATTAATAGTTAGAGGTTGATGAACTATATTGAAATAGTTGCTTTAAATAATACATAGTTTCCCAATGATGAATCCTGGCAGGTCAGGGTTCTGATGCATTTAACTGTAGAAGAAAATTGGTCATCATTGGTCAATAAGAAGCATGTAGAAAGCAAGCTTGATATGGCTGATTTGAACCATGGGAGAAAAGGAAGCTAGTATAACTGAGAGGTATAATAATGGTTGGTATCAAAATTCTTAAAGATTTAGACAACTTCAAGGATTATTACTTTTTACACTGAGGCCAGATGCATGAGATTCATGTACTTGGAGGGTCCCTCAGCTCAGCTTGCGCCCTCTCGCAGTACCAAAGCCTTTGAGGGAAGTCCAACTGCCAGATTAGGCCATTCCCCATGGGCCTAAGCCTTCAGTCAGACATCCTTAGCGATGCCACAGAGGCAGGAGAGGCTCCAGCTATGAGCTCAGCTTCTGCCTGAGCAGCACTCCCGCTGTGGTAACTCACTGACCACCAGAGGGCAGCTGCTGTGTTGAGTGTTTGTCCCCTGGTGGTCAGTGCGCATCATAGCAAATGGTCATTCTATCGTTCAGTTGATTTGCATATTAGCCTTTTATTACATAGAATAATGGTGAAATACACTACTGTGCCAAGTATTAGTTTCTTTCCTCTTCAAAATATAATTAGTAATAGCCGAAACTGTTTTGGCTCAGTGGATAGAGCGTTGGCCTGCGGACTGAAAGGTCCCGGGTTCGATTCCGGTCAAGGGTATGTACCTTGGTTGCCGGCACATCTCCAGTGGGGGGTGTGCAAGAGGCAGCTGGTTGATGTTTCTCTCTCATCGACGTTTCTAACTCTCTATCCCTCTCAATTCCTCTCTGTGTAAAATCAATAAAATATATTAAAAATATATATATATAATTAGTAATAATACTCATTCTCTTCATAATACTTGTCAAATCTATCTAATCACTACATTGCTTCTCTTGAAAAGCAGATGTCAGTTAAGTCACCACAGCTAGAAAAATAATGAAACTCAATTAAAATTAGAATAAATGGTTTATTAGATAAGTAAAATATGGTGATAGAAATAAAACTTTGGCTTTAGCTGGTGTGGCTCAGTAGATATAGCATTGACCTGTGGACCAAAGGGTGCTGGGTTCTATTTCAGTTAAGGGCACATGCCTGGGTCGCAGGCTTGATCCCCACCAGGGGGCGTGCAGCGTAGCTGATCCATGATTCTATTTCATCAATAATGTTTCTATCCTTCTCTCTTCCTCTCTAAAATCAATAATATCTATATCTATCTATCTATCTATCTATCTATCTATCTATCTATCTATCTATCATCTATATAAAACTTTGGCCCCAGACACTGTGTGCCTCTCCTCAATTGAATTCTTTTAATTTTATGCAAGAAATAATCAACAATCTATATTTGAGTTGACTATGTCTTTGCTTACTTATAGTTTTTATCCCTTTATTTTTATGTATGTATGTAATTATAAATATATTTTTATTGATTTTAGAGATGAAGAAAGAAACATCATGATGAGAGTCCTTGATAGGCTTTCTCCTGCACGCCCCACACCGGGATCCAGCCTGCAACCTGGACATGTGCCTTGATGGGGAATCAAACTGCGATCTCTTGGGTCAGCAGTCAAAGCTCAATCACTGAAACATGCTGGCTGGGCTATCACTTTATTTTCTAGATAAGTACCATTTCTCTATGAACACCTTGTTTAAAATCCATTTTTTTCCCCACAGAGAAATATGAAATACAATGCATTGACTGTTTTATGAAATCATACATTCTAAAATTTTATTATAAGATATAAAAGGAAATTTTGCAATGATAAAGGATGTAGGATTACTTTGACATAGAAGTCACAGTATAATTTTATTCTCTTCATTTCTAATGTCAAAAATGTAGGTATTTACCAAGTATTTGTTAGTGTTTCCCTTTGGTAATACCATTTTAGAATTTACAACTTTACTACAAAGATGACTAACAATATTAGACCTACAGCAGGTTGTATCCAACTTGCTGTTTTGCCCAAAAATCTCGAATTTTGACTTCTTGTAATGGAAGTTGATTCTGGACAAGTTAACTGAATGATAAGCTCATATAAATCTAGAAAGTACTTTCTAATTGGCCATTTATGAAAAAAATATGGAAGAACAATGATCACATATACAAAATGTAATTGTTTAATTAAAACATTATTGGCTTTTGAAATCACTTACTCTTTAAGTAAATCCGTAGGGTGCCTTTTAAAATAAAATTTATAATAATATGTTTTATTTTCTTCAGTTGTTACCATGCAAATACCAATTATAAAAGTTTTTATATGGTGTGTACACTTTATATATATATGCAAAATATTTATACTAATTGGACTTTAATCAAAATTAGTCTATTTCTCACCTAATGATAATAACAATAATTGTGCTGGGAAAAGACAAGGTGAAGATGTCCTCTGAAGAAGCTAAATAAAAAAAAAATGTAGAGGCTCATCTTTGAACTAATTAAAATGCAAGTATTTAAGAATATCTTTTTGTAGCCAGTAATATGCAAAGCCACCACACATCAAAGAACACAAAAAATATTTATTCTTTTTGTTTTTTAAAATGTAATGATAAATAATTACTTACCCCTTGTTTGCTACTTTTTAAATTTTTCTTTATTATTAGAGAGAAATGAGACAGAGAGAGAGAGAGAGAGAGAGAGAGAGAGAGAGAGAGAGAGAGAGAGAGAGAGAATTTAGTTGTTTAACTCACTTATGCATTCATTGGTTACTCTTGGATGTATCATGACCAAGGATAAAATCTCCAATCTTAGCATATTGAGATGATGTTCTGACCAACTAAGCAACCAGGCAAGTCTTTGTTTCTTATATTAGTGTATTACAACTACACAGAATTACTCAGAAGTTTCTGAGGAAGAGTTTAAGTTCTCAGGGAAAGGAAATGACATTGAACTACCAGTTTCAGGTTATTTGTTACAAAATTTGAGAGCTTAAAACAAACAAACATATACATGGCTGAAATATAATTCTTTTCTTTTTCAGTTTTAACTAGTCTGAAAGTCTTTATTAATAATTTCCCACATCCTGATGTAAATAATCCCTAAGGGACTTAAAATTATCAGGGAGCAAATGCTTAGCAACAGGAGAAAGGTATAGTGTAAGGACAATGCTTGAAATAACCACAGAGAAAAAGCATTTGGCAGGTAATAAGCCAACTGTAAAAGCTGATGCCTCTTCTAACCCCATTCTCTGGGGAGGAAGAGGCCTGCAGAATAACAGAGAGCAGGACTCCCATCATCATTACGGGGTGGGAGGCAGGAACAACACATAGCCTTGTTTATTAAGGACACTTCCTCTTCAATACATCATGTCCCTTTACCCCAGGACAACATAATCTCCTGGTTTCCCTTCCCAATCACTGGATATTTCTACCAAATGCAGTTGCTTCCTTTTTCAGACTTCTTAGTACTACAGGGTCACAAGCCTCAGTCCTAGACCTTCATCTTTCTCCATTTATATTCATCTCATCCTCCATGAGCTCATTTAGTTCCAAATCTTTAAATAGGTAAATTGAGAGTATATATATATATATATATATATATATATATATATATATACTCTCAATTTATCTTTTAACTTTATTTTTTGTTTCTCAGTTGTCTTCTTAAATATGCATTCATACAACAAATACTTTACTTTTATCACACCTACCCTGATTCAAAGCATATCATTGTCCTTTTGAATTAATCAGGGGTCCTCAAACTTTTTAAAGTGGGGGCCAGATCACGGTCCCTCAGAGAGCTGGAGGGCCGGACTATATGAACTACTAATTCTTACTGTAACACCTTGGCTGCGCTCACTGCCCAAAAAACCTGGCGGGCAGGATCAGACTCCCCTGGGGGCTGCATGTGGCCCGCGGGCCGTAGTTTGAAGACCCCTGAATTATATAGTAGATTTCTCAGCATCTATACTTGATTTGATTTCTATCACCACCCCAATGGTCCAACTCTTTATAGTAAATGCAAGAATCCAGAATGATCTTTTAAATACAGAAGTCAGGTCATAACTCTTCTCCATTCAAAGTCCTACAATGGCTTCCCCATTTCACTCAGTATAGCAGCTAAATTCCTCCTGCAGTCTACAAGGTCCAGGTCACCATTACTTTTCTTACTGTAAGCTCCTGTTCCCTCTCTCTTTTTTTTTTTTTTTTTACTGCATTCTAGCATGTTGCCCTGCATACATTTATAAAAATGCTAGAGGCCTACTGCATGAAAATCCATGCACTGGAGTGGGGTCCCTTGGCCTGGCCTGCCCCCTCTCACAGTCTGGAAGCCCTTAGGGGCAGGAGGCAACCCGGCAGGTAGAGGAAGGCAATGGCCCATCACATCTCTGCTGCTCCACTGCCGGCAGTACAAGCCTTGGCTGGCCCTGATTACCTGAGCCTCAGGAGGCCCTGGGCAGCTATGCAGCCACCATCTGAGGCTTGCCTGATCCTCGCCAGCCCTGGGTGACTGGGGGCTGAGGGGACTGGGGGACTCCAGAGGCAGGTGCCGCATTCCTGCCACCCTGGTGGGGCTAAGGGCACTGGGCGCTGCCATCTTTGAAGGCAGACAGTCAATTAGCATATCCCCTCCTTATTGACTGTGGGCACTTCCATCTTTGTGATAGCATGAGGGTAAATTAGCATATTTTCTCTTTATTAGATAGGATACCCAGCGAACTCCTGACTTTGGACCTCTCCTCCACCACTTAGCCTAGAGTTTGCCTCTAACAGATATCTTCTTTATATTGGGCTACAGTTTTCATCTCCTGTTCTATCTTGTTCAACATTACATTCACCCCATCAAACCATTTTTTTCTTACTCTATGATTATGTTTTATTTATTTCACAGCACTTCTTATGCTTTTACATTCAATATAATTTACTTCCTACTTGATATTTATGGTTTACCACCTGACACTCACCTCTAGAATGTAAGATAACCAAAAAGAATCATGTATCTTTTTTCAGAGATGTCCAGGGCCCAAAGCAGTATCTTGCACATGGTAGATATTATCAATATTTTTAAATGAACAAAATTGGATATAAAGTTAAGAATAGAAGAAATGGAAGAAACATCGATATATTAATAAAAGATTTCCCATATCAGTAAAGAAACTAAATGAAATATTGCAGAAGATTCTCATATAGTGGAAGTATCCCAACTTCAGCATTTGTGCATTGCAGTGCTAGAAACAAAAATAGCTATACTAATTTTAACACAGTTGATAAAGACTGTGTAATTAGTAGGAAAGGTTAAAATTTCAAACCATTCCAAAGATTGAGAATTTTCATCTCAGCCCTAGGGCCTGTGCAGGGTACAGAATTAGAAATGTGTGGAGTACAGAATAAAATCAAAACAAAGAGAGGCAGACAGAACATAATACTTCTGATGAAGAAGAAGATCAGATGTCCTTGAATTGGAGCAGTGAATCTCCGATAAAGGGTATGTGATTTATTTAAGAGGCAGGAAGTATAATACATCCAGAGCCTAATGGCTCAATTCCTGGAGCCTGTCTGCCTGGCCCAGCTATTTCAGAGCTCTGTCGTCTCTGGGGGTAATTTCACCTCTTGGTGTTTTGGTTTCTTCGTCTCCAAGTGAAGTACACCAAACGCATAGAGATGTTACTGATTAGAAGAGTTCATTAATTATTAGCAGTAATGTGTACTCACATGCGGGTGCATAACATACAAAATTGTAGCTCCTGGAAGGGTCTCTATGAGTACCAGATTCATATATGAAGTGGCAATCAAAAATGATTTCCAAACATTCCATGGAGAGGCACTGTTAAAAGATTGTGGACAAATGTACTTGACAGTATATACACCTCTTCTGGAAATTCGTTCCTACAAAGATCTGCTTTGTCCTGTACCAAGAAATCTGAGTAACATTTTAATTAGATAATTACCTATAAACATTTGTGGAAAGTTTAATTATAAAAGATCTATTAACCTCTTAAGAGGGAACTGACACATTTGTATTTTTAATATGTTGGTACCATTACACCTTTCTTATACCTAATTCATAATTTTGTGGTGCTACCTTGTTAACTGACAAACTTTGATTTTGTCAATGTTGTTTTCTTATCCACGTAGAAGCTGTTGAGCCATTGTATTAATCTCTTCAGTGTGCTTTCACTGTAAAAATAACTATAAATCAAAATATACTTACGGTATAAATGTAAATTAAAGTTAATTATAAATAAAAATTAACACTGCAATTGATAAAAATTTTCCAAATAAAGTTAAAATTTTTCAAATAAAGTTAAAGCATTTTAGGCTCAGATATAAATGCAAATTAATGTAGCCTAATCTAATTGAATATTAAAATATGTAACAAAATCCAGAACATACATAGTTAAGAACCATATTATAAATTTGTGATGTAAAAACATAGGATTTTTTAAAGTTTAGGGAAGATGATATTTTTACATGACAGTTTTTAATCCTATTTAAATAAAAATGAACACCCCAATAATTTGGCCTCTCCATATGTGTTCCACCACATCCACTGCTACTGTCCCCTTCTCTGACTTTGCTCTAGTCACACCATCTGCCTTATTTTCCTTGAACAAACTGGTTCTCTCCCACCTTCAAGCCTTGGCACATGTTGTGTCCTCAGACCAGAATGCTCCTCTCCTCTCTTTGTACATTTGACTTTAACTCATTAATACCATAAACATATTATTGGTGTAAGTTTCATTACATACTTAAGATATTTTAAAATATATTTTTAGTGGATTCAGAGAGGAAGGAAGAGGGAGAGAGAGAGAGAAACATCAATCATGAGAGAGATCACCTGTTGGTTGCCTCCTACATATCCCCACTGGGGATCAATCCTGAAACCTGGGCATGTGCTCTGACCGGGAATTGTACTGTGACATCCTGGTTCATATGGCGATGCTCAACCACTGATCCATATCAGCTGGGCCATATTTAAGGTTTTTACATGCATGTATCATCCCCTCACCCACTAAATGATCCTTTCACAGTGTGGCCTTCTCAAATAGTCTATATTAAAATAGCCCCCGGAATTCTATTTTTTTTTCTACTTTTCCCACAGCTCTGATAAAAATGTATTACATATGTAGCTCTTTACTTATTTCCTGACTTTCCCATTAGAATATGAGCTAGTAAACTGCAAATATTTGTTATTAGTTTTGTTTACTGCTGTATGTTTTTAGGATAGAATGGTGTCTGGCATGTAGAAGTCACTGAGAAAGGAAGTCTCAGAGAAAGGAAGTGAGTATTTCAATAAAAGATTGAAATACTTATTAAAGTAATATATAAGAAATACTATCCAGATATATTTCTATTTCACAGTTTTAGCTACTTAACAGATATTTCCCCTCATGTGTAAAGAGGGAATTCTGCCTAGATTCCTTCTCTATGTGATTAGTGCCATCCCAGTGTCCATGCCCCAGCCAGGAAGCCACATTGAATCTTTCTGTCTGTGCCACTGCTTCTAATCATTCATGGAAAATCTTAACTATTTCTTATACTGACCCTTTTCTAATGCCATTGCCGTTGCTTCAGTTCAGGCTCTGACCATATTTTATCCAGGATTTTAAAATAATTTCTCTAATGTTCTCTCTACTTTATTCTGTCTGTACTACTCTCATCTTTCTTAATATACATAAATATACAGTATATAAGATTAATAGATCAGGCCATTCCACTTCCTTCATCATAATTCTTCCATCATCCTCTATTGTCCATAGAAAGGAGGAAAGCAATAAATTATAGAAATGCTATATAAGAGCTCAGACTCACTTCCTTTCTCTATATTTCTGCTCTCCAGTCACAGTGAATTGTGTAAGTTCCAGGAAACTTTTCCCCTCTGCATGTTTGTTCCCTCTGTTTAAGGATACACTTTTGTTCCCATTTGGCCCAATGCTACTACCTCACTCATACCATGCATCTCAATGAGACCTGCTTAGAACCCACCATTGACACACTTTCTCCTCTGTCCTCTTATGTTGCCATCTAACACTGTTCATGTTACTGTAATTTCTGTTTTAAATTCCTCCATTGTGCTGTGAGGCTCCAAATACTAAGAGCACATTCTATACTTATTTTATCATTTTAATTTTTTTTAGCATATCATTTAAGTGCTTGGAATATAATCTATACTAATAAAGAGGAATATGCTAATTGTCCAGGACACTGTCACAGTAACAGTAACGACCAAATGGCAGGCTGTGTGGGGCAACAAGGCTGCTGGGGGGAGAGGGGTTGTGAGGGACGACCAAATGACTGAATAGCAGACTGCATGGGGTGAACAGGTCAGCAGGGGGAGGGATGTTGGGGGTGACCAAGCCTGCAGAGGAGGACAGTTGAGGGGGGGACTAGGCCTATAGGGGAGAAAAGTTGGGGGACCTATGCCTGCAAGGGAGGGCAGTTGGGGATGATCAGGCCTGAAGGGAAGGGCAGTTAGGGGTGACCAGGCCTACAGGGGAGGGCAGTTAGGGGCAACTGGGTTGGCAGAGGAGGGCAGTTGGGGAGGGACCAGGCCTGTAGGTGAGGAAAGTTGGGGGGACCCATGCCTGCAAGAAAGGGAAGTTGAGGGTGATCAGGCCTGGAGTAAAGGGCAGTTATGGGTGACAGGGGAGCAGGGGAGGGCAGTTAGGGACAATCGGGCTGGCAGGGGAGTGGTTACAGGGTGATCAGGTTGGCAGGCAGAAGTGATAGGGGCAATCAAGCAGGCAGGTAGGCAAGCAGTTGGGAACCAGCATTCCTAGATTGTAAGAGGGATCCCAGATTGGAGAGGGTGCAAGCTGGGCTGAGGGACACCCCCCTCCCCCCCACCAACAATGAAAAAGTTACATGCACCAGGCCTCTATCATATTTATAAAAGTCTTCCTTTTCACACAGTCAAATTTTGAAAATAATCAAAACTTTGGAATATATTTTACAAACAAAACTACTATTTTTTTTCAAATCATAAAGAGCACATGAGAAATGGGATAATTGGTTGAATAATATTTATAATTAAATACCTTAATGTTCTTTGTACACTTTATCTTATTAATACCAAACAATATTTTTGGTGTGTAAAGTTTATTTAATTAAATTACATATATAAAGAATTGGCATGCATGCATCACATTTTTTTTCACCCCAAAAGGTAGGTGCATTTAGTCACTGGGACTGCAAGACTTTTCTCTGACATCCCAGTCATGAACTCAGGGAGATGCCCTGCTCTGTTTTCTTGCTCTGTTATGAGACTATGGGGACTACAGTTGGATAAAAAAGATCAACTAAGATACAGATTATTTTTTTCTGATATTTTGGGAACATGATCCCAATATGATTTTTAATTCTGTTTTTAAATCAGTCTTCAGAGAACATTTTATTTAGATCTATGTGTTGTAGCAGCCTTGAAAATGGAACAGTCAGATTTCCTGCTGTGAACAGTATAATGGACTGTTGGGCCCAGCTACTGCCCCTCAGGATCCAACATTGCATTTGCTGCCAAGCTCTGCATCCATGGTCTGCTCCAAAAAAATGTCTAAACATGCAGCAGTACTAATGCAGGCTTATCAAGTGAGGCACAGGACTCTTCTAATGAGTGACTTTGGCTGAAGACTCCCTGCTGGCCTGACCAAACCTTTCTTGCAACTTGTGTTCAGTCTGAGACTCTTCCTACCCAATGCTCCTTTCTTCCCTCTCTCATTTTACAGGCATCTGACCTGCACTGCATCATGAAGTCTCCCTCTGCCTTCTCCTGTTCAGTTCCCAATAAATAGTTTGTATATTTAATCCCCTCTTGGAATTTGCTTTCTGGCAGACTCAAACTAATGAAAATGTCTAGTAGAGTTGCCTCTGTACTATCATAGAAAGAGAGTAAAGCAAATTAGAAAGAAAATATGGCAGGATAAGATCTGTATAATATTCTGTCAAGGTTATTCAGGATTTTCAGATTATTATCCATTCATTCATTCAACTTTCCTCAAATGACTATAATATATAGGACTTTTTAAAAGATTTTTTAAAAAATATATATATTTTATTGATTTTCCACAGAGTAAGGAAGAGGGATAGAAAGCTAGAAATGTCGATGAGAGAGAAACATCGACCAGCTGCCTCCTGCACAACCCCTATCGGGGATGTGCCCGCAACCAATGTACATGCCCTTGACCAGAATCAAACATGGGACCCTTCAGTCCGCAGACAGACGCTCTATCCACTGAGCCAAACCGGTTTCGGCTTTTTTAAAGATTTTTGAGATCAGAGATAAAAATTCTTCATTTTACTGCCTGGTCCTCTTTAGTCCTAGTATAAATTCTCTCCTTAGTCTTAGATTATGCTTCAATATTGAATTACCTATCATCTCCCTGAACATTCCACAATATCTCATGTCTGCATATCAAGTGTAGGTTGTTCCCCTACATAGAATGCCTCTTTCTACTTTCTGCTATTCTCCTACGTGTGCCATCTTTCCGTGTCCATCTATTTAATACCTTCTCATTCTGTCTTTTGGTCAGATCAGATTGTACCTTCTCTGTCAAATATTTAATGATGTTTAAATAGATCAAAAAGTTCCTAGGATTGCCAACTATGTAGTTTATAAAGCATTAGTCCAGTAAAAATTAATAATTAAAAGCTAAAATAAGCATTTTAGAATATGATTGTTGTCAATAATATTTCACATCATGCCTCATACTTTTGTTGTTTCACATTTCCCCCCATAAAATACGTTTAAACACATTTTTGCAAATGTAGATACTGTCTGTCCTGTACTCCCAATGGCTTTGCTTCTACGGTCATCATAAACATTTTCTGAAAGCAGTGTATGGTTTGTGTGCAAAATTATCCGGCTGTGGGAATCGAAGTTCTCTGATCACAGAAATAGATGGTTTTCACCTTTGGATTCCTACTGCTAAAACAGCCACTAAATACAAATATGTTGGGTGAAGATCGCAGTTAATGAGGGATATATATATATATATATATATATATATATATATATATATTCCATCTATATAAATTTTTATAAAATATAAACTATTTATTGTTCACAATAGTAAGCAACTATGTGTCACAAAAGCACCTTGGGTCTTGGATGATGGGTATCCCTAGCAGAAACCAATAATGTTCAAGATAAGTGTGTTTAGTGTTATAATAATAATAACATCTATTATTATTTCAATTACATCTGATTTATTTTAATGAAATACTATAATGAATTGAATGCATTAAGCTAGCAGTGTTTGTGAAAAGAAAGGACATTTTTGTTGAAAGCTTATATGTTTATGTTTTAATTATTTTTAACCTTGGGCAGCATTTCATAGTTACTTGTTTTGCAAATGAAAAGGGAATTCTATATTTTTAATATAACTATTTGTATTTTAAGATGAAAAAGTCACAAATCATATATGTAAAAATGTTCACAAACCCTAAACAATTTCTTCCAATAAAATATAATTGGTCTAAGGATTCGACAAATATTTATTTAGTGATAATGTATCACTCTTCTAACTCTTAGGTACATTTTATAAAAATTGTGAAGATAAGAAAAACATTGATATTATTTAAATAGTATATTTTAGGAAAATATTTTTTAGCATTTTTTATATCAACTTATATGCTAGACATCAAAACTAAATATAATTAACTTGCCCAGACCAGTTTGGCTCAGTGGATAGAGCCTTGACCTGCGGACTGAAAGGTCCCGGGTTCAACTCCGGTCAAGGTCATGTACCTTGGTTGCAGGCACATCCCCAGTAGGGGGTGTGCAGGAGGCAGCTGATGGATGATTCTCTCTCATCAATGTTTCTAACTCTCTAACCCTCTCTCTTTCTCTCTGTAAAAAATCAATAAAATATATTTTAAAAAATAAATAAATATAATTAACTTATCCTATCTAATAAAAGAGTAATATGCAAATTGGCCGTACCTCTGCTACACCCACAAGCCATGATCACCAGCCAATCAGGAGCGAGTATGCAAATTATCCCACCAAGATGGCTGCAGATACAGAGAGAGCAGGAGGCTTGGGTTTCCTGGCAATGGAGGAAGCCAAGCTTTCCACCTACCCTGGCCTGCCTTGGCCTCCACTTAAGGCTATAAATTTTCAATTATAGAAGATAAATAAATCCCAACAAAAATGACTGCAGCCATGGTGCAAGCAGGAGTCTTGGGTTTCCCTGGTGATGGAAGAAGCAAGTTTCCCACCATTGCCCAGCCTGCCCTGGACTCCATTCAAGGCTACAAAGTTTTAATTATAGAAAATAAATAAATCCCATGCCAAAACTGGTTTGGCTCAGTGGATAGAGCATTGGCTTGTGTATTGAAAGGTCCCAGGTTCAATTACGGTCAAGGGCATGTACCTTGGTTGTGGGCACATCCCCAGTAGGGGGTGTGCAAGAGGCAGCTGATTGATGATTCTCTCTCATTGATGTTTATAACTCTCTATCCCTCTCTCTTCCTCTCTATAAAAAATCAATAAAATATATTTTTTAAAAAGAAGAAGAAAAAGAAAATAAATAAATCCCAGATACCAGGGACTCTACTTGGGTTGCCAGGGGGTCTGAGTGGCCTGAAAACCACCATAGGCCCCTCGCCCAGGCCGCCCCTTTCCCTAAGAGTCCCCCACCCTGATCCAGGACACCCTTCAGGGCAAACCAGCCTGCCCTCACCTGTGCATCATGTCTCTATCCTATTTAATAAAATAATAATATGCAAATTGACCATCACTCCAACACACAAGATGGCTGCCCCAATGTGGTCAAAGATGACTGCCCCATTGTGGACACAAGATGGCTGCCACAAGATGGCCAGCAGAAGAGGGCAGTTGTGGGCGATCAAGCCAGCAGGGAGGGCGGTTGGGAGGGACCAGGCCTGCAAGGGAGGGCAGTTGGAGGGGACCTGTGCCTGCAGGGGAGAGCAGTTGGGGGGTATCAGACCTGTAGGGGAGGGCATTTAGGGGTGATCATGCTGGCAGGAGAGCAGTTAGACATCAATCAGGCTGGCAGGGGAGTGGTTAGGTGGTGATTATGTTGGTAGGCAGAAGTGGTTATGGGCAATCAGGAAGGCAGGCAGGTGAGCAGTTGGGAGCCAGCAGTCCTGGATTGTGAGAGGGATGTCCAACTGCTCAGAACTGGGATTAGGCCTAAATGAGCAGTCGGACTTTCCTCAAGGAGTCCTAGATTAGAAAGGGTGCAGGCTGGGCTGGGGAACACACACCCCCATGCATGAATTTTGTGCACCAGGCCACTAGCATAGTATATATCTCTGAGTGATATGTAAATACTGTTAAATTTATAATTTCTAAGGCCCTTTAACTGTGTATGTGACATAGTCATTTTATAATAATATTCTCTTATAGAAAGAACTAGAGGCCTGGTGCACAAAATTTGTGCATGGGGTGGGGGGAGGCTCTCCTCAGCTCACCCTGGACACTCTCACAATCTGGGACCTCTGGCTACTAACTACTACTAACTACTCTCCTGCCTGCCTGCCTGATCGCCCCCAACTGCTCCTCCTGCCAACCTGATCACTCCTAACTACCTCTGCCTGCTAGCCAGATCACTGCTAACTGCCCCCCCCCCCACACACCAGCTTGGTCACCTCCTTAGTGCCCCTTTTCTGGCCTGGTTGCCCCCAACTGTCCCTCCCCCCAATGGCCTGGTTGCTCCTCACTGCTCCCCTCTGCTGGCCTGGTCACCCTTCACTGCCCCCCTCACCATCCTGGTTACCCTCATCGGCCTGGTCGCCACCAACTGACCCCCTGACAGCCTGGTTGCCCCTCACTTCCCCCAGTGCTGGCCTGGTTGCCCCACACAGCCTGCTGGTCAGTCGTGTGGTTGTCCCTTGCTAACCCCCTGCCTGCCTTGTCACCACACACAGCCTGCTGTTTGGTTATTACTGTGAGGGCTTCATGACCAATTTGCATATTACCCTTTTATTAGTATATATAGATGACTCAGCATTTTCCTGACCTACTTCAAGAAAACAGGGCTTCTTGTTACTGTAGTCCATGTTCAGTAGAATTATAAAGCTAGAACAGCCCTAAGCGGCACAAAATTGCTGCAACATACGTTGCTGTTTTCATACTCAGTTTTTAGTTTGCCTTTTAAAATGAAATGAATCTCAAGAGCTAGAAGCCGAATCAATGGAGATCACTAGGGTTCACAGACAAGCTCTGAGCATCAGCATGGCTGTCCAGTCGCTGTGCGTGAGGCACCTGGGAAAAGGCGGTGGAAACTTTCCCACCCACTGCTCTGGGATGTCAGCTTCAGATCCCCGCTGACATGCCTGCTGGTATGTAGGCCTGTGACAAATCTGATTTATGTGGGTGTTCTGCCTCAGCTTCCAGAAAGGAATTGCTGATGTGGCGACATATTCGTCACTGCACCACTAGAGCGGTTTCTTCTGCTGGTGGCGGAACCTGGGCTTGGCAGGGCCATAAATTTCCCTCAGAACCCATGTCATGTTTCCGTTCTGTGTGAAGACTCTGGTGGGTCCTCTGTCAGGCAAATCCCCCCCGACATCCATTTTCTCAAAGTCGGGATGTCTGGCTAGACAACAATTTAGCTAATTAAGGAAAACGTTTCACAAAATGCTGATGGAGGCGGGAGAGAAGTGGTGTGAGCTGTGCCAGGAAACACTGGGGCTTGCAGTTTTATAATTTAAGGAAAATTAGAATTGAAATGTATCATTAAGTATTAGTGTTCCTAATAATGTCTAAAACAGTGCTGTGCTCTTCTCTCCCTTAAAATCCAATGACTATACAACCCAAACTGCTTTCTCCACCAGAGTAACTTCTCTCAAGAAATAGTTTTATTTGTGGTGTTTTCTTTCAGAGTCCAGGGCTGCCTTTAGACCCTTGGGAGTTAAATGCTCAATCACTATAATGGTTTCTTGTTTGTTTGTTTTTCTGAATCTAATTGTTCTTTTTTCTTCGTGCCATTAAACGAACTGAGTCTCCCACCTCATTACTGCTGTGCCTGCTGGTGTCTGCTCCACAGAATACTTTCCTTGCCTCCCCTCCCCGCATCTGTCTAGGCCAGTGGTCTGTAAACCAAGGTTCAGTAGCCACATGCGGCTCTTTAGCCCCTTGAATGTTGCTCTTCCACAAAATACCATGGCTTGGGCGAGTCTATTTTGAAAAAGTGGCATTATAAGTTTAAGAAATTTAGCTTTCAAAAAAAATTTCTATCATTATACTGTTGATATTTGGCTCTGTTGACTAATGAGTTTGCCTACCACTGGTCTAGGTTAATGAAAATTTTATTCTTAAAATTTCTCATGCCCAGCCAGTGTGGCTCAGTGGTTGAGCATTGATCTATGAAACAGGAGGTCATGGTTTGATTCCCAGTCAGCGCACATGACCAGGTTGGAGGCTGGATCCCCAGTTGGGGATGTGCAGAAAGCAGCCCATCAATGATTCTATCTCATTATTGATGTTTTTATCTCTCCCTTTCCCTCCTCTTTGAAATCAATAAAAATATATTTTTTAAAAGTTTCTCTTTTTTGCCAACATTTTACACTAAACTAATAAAGAAAAGTAGTAATAATACCATCAGAAACACTTTGCTTGTTCTTTGCAGCTGGTAAACTGCAATATACATAATAATGGTTACGGTTAAGTTGACATATTCTAGCATAGTATGTCTTGTAATGCTACTTCTTTCCTCACACTCAACTACTATCTTTTCTTTAGAGTTTAAATCAAAATATATTTAAAATTGAGAAAATTGTCTTAGAGGTGTGAAACGTTTTGTGTATTCTCTTCTTTTATAACTACAAAGTACAATATAACTAAATTTCCTTACAATAAATAAATTTTAGACACACTATAATCATCATGTTTTCTTTATCTAGGCAAATACCCATAAAGTCTGACCATTCAAGGAAATTATTTTGCTCCTCTTTTCATATTTAACTGAATGGTAAAAGTTTCCTTTTGGCTAACGATGATTAATATTATTTTATTCATATGTTTAAAGCTGTTTTAAATGTCTGAATTTCATCAGAAGTTTTAAAGAAAAAATAAAATAATGCTATTCTCCATTTTAGGATTGTTTCATCCTAATGTAAGCATTTTGTTCTTATGAATAAATAAGCTAGCATAACATGTAAATACTAAATATATTGTAGGAGCTGTTAAAGTATTTTATAATACAGACACATCATGACTTTATTAACAATTATCAGTACATTGATTTTCCAGTCAATAGTGTATATCTTCCAGTCCTACATGGGAATAAGTATGACTTACCCAAATAAGAATTGGAATATTTCTCTCAGGTATCATGCTATCAGGTACAACATTCAGCTGGTTATTCTGCTGTGATTCCAGCTTAATTATTACAGTTTTACATTTAGTAAAGATGATTGTTATTCTTCCTCTTAATCTATTCATATAAGTTATTAAATTGTTACTAATATTATAATAAAAAGGGGTTATTTGAAAACAACCAAACCTTTACTATGAAATGCATAATATACTATTTAAAATCTGTAAATGACATTAAAACATGCAACAGTCTGAAGTATTTCAGACGGAAGGGGGATGGGGAAGAAAGAGATTAGCCAAAGAATTTATGTGCATATATGTATAACACACAGATAAACAATAGTGCAGGGAAGGCCTAAAAAGGGTACTGGAGTGGGATAGAGAGGGTCAATGGGGGAATATAAGGGGACATCTGTATTACTTTCAACAATAAAGATTTTAAAAATCTTTGATATGAGAATTCCTTTTGCTTGGCATTCTTGCCAAGATTTGTTATTATCTGATTAAAAGTACACACACACACACACACACACACACACACAAGCACATATATTCACACACATATATTACATTCTACAGATGAATATATATATAAATACACACACACACACACATTGCATTGTAATATGTGGGTAGTGGCTTCTCATTGTGATTTTAATGTGCATTTCTTGATAACTAATGATGCTGATTGTCTTTTTGCATGCTTCTTTGTTATCCTTGTTTCTTCTCTAGTGGTGTCTGTTCTGGTCTTTGGACCATTGTAAACTGTTTTGTTGTTGTTGTTTTTATTGTGAAATTTCAAGTATCTTAATATATTCTGAATATTTGATTTTCAAAAATTTCTCCAACTTGGGAATGTGGTTTTATTAGCTTAAGAGTGTAATTTCTGGCCGAAACCGGTTTAGCTCAGTGGATAGAGCATCAGCCTGTGGACTGTAAGGTCCTGGTTTTGATTCCAGTTAAGGGCATGTACCTTGGTTGAGGGCACATCCCCTGGAGGGGGTGTGCGAGAGGCAGCTGATCAATGATTCTCTTTCATCAATGTTTCTAACTCTCTATCCCTCTCTTCCTCTCTGTAAAAAATCAATAAAATATATATATTTTTAAACAGCCTGTAATTTCTATAGAAAATACACATATTTGATAAAGTTCAACTTATTATATTCTCTATTTTATGAATTACTAGTAGCCCTGCACAGAAATCCATGTGCCAGTAGCTCTCTGTGGGGCCTGGACTCTCCATGCCCGCTGCCCAGAGACTCTCCATGGCCCAAAGACTCATCCACAGGGGGACACGGAATGCTTGCCTTGTTGCTGCAGTAAAAAGGCAAGTGTTCGGTACAATGGCGTGGCCAGAGGCCCATCTGCAACCCAGTGCGGAATGCTTGCCTTGCCACATTGGCAACAAAGCAAGCATTATGCCATGCCACTCACGCTGCCCACTCTCAGTGGCTCTCCCCCCCACACCCGGGGACTGGGGGACTCTGGCGGGGGTGAGAGTACTGGGCACTGCCATCTTGTGGCTATGGGTGCCACCTTTTTGTGATGGAGTGATGGTTAGTTTTCATATTACCCTTTTATTAGATAGGATTAGCCAAAGAAAAGAATGGGCCCTTGCTATTTGTGACAACATGGTTGGACCTAGAGGATATTATGCTAAGTGAAATAAGTAAAACAGAGAAAACCCAATATTGTATTATTTCAGTTATATGTGGAATATAAAAGGGGTCATGGTATGAATAGGTAAAGGGGAATAAGAAATACAAACCTCCAGCTATAAAAAAAATAATAATTTGGATATAATGTACATCATAGGAAAAATAGTCAAAATTATCATCATAACTTTGTATGTTGACATATGATACTAGACTTGTTTTGATGATCATATCATAAGGTATACAAATGTTGAATCACTATTTTGTACACCTGAAACTAATATAAAATTGTTTACCAACTATACTTCAATTAAGAACAAAAATAAAACATGTTCTCACCAAACTCTCTATAGAAATGTTTATAACAGTTTTTTTATAATTGTCAAAAACTGGAAAAATTCAAGCTGTCTTCCATTGATGGATGGATAAACAAATGGTATATCCATATAACAAAATGTTACTTAGTTGTAAAATGAATGAAGAAGTGACTCACACAGCAGGAAGAAATTGCTAAGTACAAAAATGTCAGGTCCAAAAGACATCATATTGTATGGTTCCATTTATTTGACCCTCTGAAAAGATTGTAGGAAAATGTGTATTAATTGCCAACTGCTGGGATGCAGGGGAGAAGTTGCCCAGATATAGTGAGCATAAGTGCATTTTTAGGGTGATGGAACAGTGTTGTAAGAAAGTGGTGGATACATGAATCTACCTGGTATGCATTTATCAAAACCTATAGAACTGTACACTGCAAAATGAAACTTTAATGTATTTAAATTTTAAGGAAATCAGTCAGTATGTTGAAGGATCCCAAGATGCAATGCAAACTCTAATGATACACCCAAAAGCAAATGTATGGCATGATCTCACTGAAAGAGATGAGGATAAACAAATTTAAATAAGTAAATTTATTTAAAATACAGGGTTTTAAATGTATACTGTAAGGACACAAACAAAAAATAACTATATAAAATAAACATGATACTCCAGTTGATAAATTTATTCTCACAAGTCCATGAGTTAGAAATTTGAAAATATTTTTACATGTCTACTAAGTGTGATGTAAATAAACTGTAACTAAGGGGATCTGGGTTTCTCACTGCCAGATTTATAAGGAAGAAAGGGGGAAGCTGGCAGAAACCTGTGGTGCTGAATTAAAGTTAGAGAGTTAAGTATAAACACATGCTTATTTCAATATAGATACATCTTAAATAGATGCTGATAGATAAAGTATAGAAATATACATATTTGGGAAGTATACATATGTGTATTTTCTAACTCTTCCCATTTGAATGACATGGGATTAGTGAAACCTCAATAGCAAAGACCACACCTAGCATTCAGATCTCAGTTTCCAAACATCAGTCTCTAATGAAAGAAAACAGGGGTCATTGGAGAAGTGACTAATTCTCTAAATTTGATAGGGAAAATATAAAATGAGCCTAAACCCTATTGCAGTGCCAGTAACTGATAAAGTTTTAAAAAATAAAGATGAACCATTTAAAAAAGATACAAAATTCAACTGGAAAGAGCTTCAACCAAACTTATAGAATAATAGCCAAACTTGAACAATTTGAGCAAGAGATCAAATAATGATAGTAAAAGATTATAACCCAAGGATAACAAAATATCCGCAAATATATCCTGATATAAAAGAATGATTGAATGAATAAGTAAATTAGGGAACAGCAACAAATATTTCTTTCAGAAGAATTCAAAATAATAAATGTAGAATGAGACACTGCCGCAGAAGAAAAAAGGCTAAGGAGATGTGAAGACTACTTAGAAAGTGATACCCTGGATAGGATTCTGAAACAGGAAAACAGCATAAGTGGAAAATCAAATGTAATCTGAAAAAAATTTACAGTTTAATTAGTATTTTTGTACCATGTTTGTTCCTTAATTTTGATAAATACACCATACAATGTTATCATCAGGGGATGGTGGAGAAAAGGTACAAAGGAATTTGCTGTATAATCCTTATAACTTTTTTTGCAAATATAAAATCACTTCAAAAAAATATCTGTGGAATGATTTTCTGCTCCTTCAGAATTACTCATCTGCCATGAGAGAATGGCTGGGGAAGTGATTCTCCCAGATTTACTTCTGGCCTCTGGCTTCATTGTCCCACCGGTTTTGCTCTATCTGTTTAGCTGTTCCTGCATCCCATTCCCCAAGTTTTATGATGACTCCACTCAGAATCATCACTTCTCTGTGTGAGAAATACTTCCTTAAAATGGCAAATGATTACTTCATTCATTTTCACTGCTGTTTTATAGAGTAGATATTGCATATAATACTATTAATCACAGGTAAATAACATTTATATTATATGATGCTTGGATTTAGGTCGGAAATGTGTATGGTGGTGTTGTTAGGGGCTGTGTTTGCAGAAGCCTTGAGGCCTGAGATGACATGGTGCATTTTCCGGACTTGAGGTAGTTTGATGACAAGGAAGTGTAGATGTGCATACCACTGCCCCAAAGAAGTGGCTGGGAAAGTGGGCAGGCTAGATCTCAGAGAAGCTGGAAGCCAAACTCTGCAAGTAAGTTTTTTTTATAACACATAGAATAAGAAGCCATTCACAGACTTGAAGTAATGAGATAAACCAGAAGTATATAGTAGATAAATCCTGCTGGCAGGGAAAGAATGATTTGCAAAAAGGCGACTCAAGAGGGCTGAATGTGTGGCCTGTGTAATTAAATAAAAAGTTGAAATTTGAAGTAATCTAAGTTAGACTTCTGTATCATGACAAGGGCATGTCTAAAGGTACATACTAAAAATAACAATTTTATACATACAAATATGAAATTTATAATGTAAACAATATATAAACAAAATTGAGAGATAAACCAGAAATATAATTGCCAGACATGTGACTTTTATTTTTACTTTGCTTTAAGTGTATGAAAATAAACGAGTATACTAAAAGAAAAATTAGCAAAAATCATGGACTGGATATTATGGATTGAATTGAGTTCCTCCAAAATTTATGTGTTGAAGTCTTTATACCCAGAATCTACGAATGTGATCTTGTTTGAAGATAAGCTTTGTAGATGATCATGTTAAGATGAAATCATTAAGGTAAACCTAAGTATAACCAATCCTATATAATAACGGGTTAATATGCAAATTGTCCCTTTGACTGGGAGTTCGACTAGGAGTTCAACTGGGATTTCAACAAGGGGGCAGGTCCAGCCTGCGAACTGCCTGTGGCCCCTCCTGCAGCCCCTCCTGCTGGCTGTCCCTACCCCTGATTGCCTCATCCCTTCGAATGGGGACAGGGCCGGTCAGCCAACTGCCCAAGGCTCCTTATCCTGGCCAGCCCTGCCTGATTGGCCTTGATCTGGGTAGGCTAGTCAGACCCCACCCATGCATGAATTTGTGCACCGGGCCTCTAGTATCTTTATAAAAAGGGAACATTTGGGCATAGAGACCAACGTACAGAGCAAAAACAATGGGAATATAAAGGATGAACACCATGTGCAGATTAGAGCTAGTAGTATGCTGCTGCAAACCAAGGGATTGCCAGAACTAAGTGACAGACTCAGGGTCTATTCTTCCTTAGCTTCTTCAGAGGGAATATGACTCCACTGACCCATTGCTCTTGAACTTCTAGCCTCCAGGACTGTGAGACGATAAGTTGCTGTTGGTTAAGCCATCCAGTTCGTGGTAGTTTGCAAGGTCAGTCTTAGCAAACTGAACACTGAGTTTACAACAAGAAAAAAAGAGCAATACAAATGGCAAGCAAAATAGGAAAACTTATTTCACCATACTTTCCATTAAAGAAATTCAAATACTGTCCTGGATGGTTTGCAACAGTGGTTACTGTGTCAGCCATTGGACAGAAGGGATTCAGATTCAATTTCTGGTCAAGGGTGTGCACTTGGGTTACAGGTTCCATCCCCAGCCCCTGTTGGGGCATCTGCTTGAGGCAGCAAATCAATGTGTCTCCTTCACATTGTTATTTCTCTCTCCTTTCTTCCCTCCCTCCCTCTCTCTCTAAAAATTATGTGGATAATTACATAAATATATATATTCAAAATGTTTTATATATATATATTTTCCTCAGGTGAGGATTAACAAAAAATAGAATTATAGTATGTTAAAATGAACACTCTTTTAAACTGACAGTGGGATAGACTTAATACATATAATGATATACTTAATGAATTATAATTATAATGTATTGAATTATAATGTATTGAATAAAAATTTGGAAAAATATACCAAAGGTCTTCATATACATACCCTTGGATAGATCAATTCCACTCTTAGACATGCATTTCCTTTCTGTATTAAATAATACCTTCTCAATGCTGAGAAGGAAAGGGTGATAGTGAAGGTCTGGCGAATATTTGGGGTGAGATGCAGAAGAAATAAAATTCGGTTGTGTAGTAAGGAATGCACTCTATTTTCAGGTGACAAGCAAGCAGAAACCTGTATGAGAAGCAGAAGTCAGCTCTACAGAAAGTTCTGAGGAGAGACACCTCCAGTCAGTGGGATGAATTAGGGCAAGGAGCCAAAGTAGGAGCAAACTATCCTGCATTATGGCAAGTGATGTGGGAGGACCAAGAGAACCATGTGTTACTATCCCATGGCACTAAAGCACGCATGCCCACATTGATGCATGCAGGTGCCAATTGGAGGGATTAGACTTGATCTCCCTTGAGGGTAGAAACCCACCTGAGTTTTGCAGAAGAGATTGAGCAGAGCCATTGACTTTCCTCGAAGCAATTAACAAAGGTGTCACAAGAGGATGTATGTGATTTCCGAGTTTGGTTTCAAATAATTGATAAAAATTACCCCAGTTAAATAGAAGGATCTATTCCAGACAGAGTAAACCATGCATGGAGTAAATCATTCAGGAAGCTGCAAGATTATTTTATTTTATTTTATTATTTTTAAAGAATGGAAAAAAGAGAAAAGTGGCTGGAGGGAGACTGCAGAAGAAGGAAAGAGAATTTGCAGTTGCTATGTATTTGTGAGACCAACTTGTGAATGAGGTTAAATGTACTGATAATAAAATATTAAAAGATGGGCACGGATGTTATGTGGACATTACTTTCCAGTCACAATGTTCTTTAATATAATGTTATAATTAAATTTAGAAATCGGTTCTAGACATAATATTGCTATGTATTGCTTCTGATAGGTCTTTGATACAGGTTCCTCTTACATAAAAAAAAGAGTAATATATTATACTTTAATTTTAAAAGGGAAAGCACAAATCACTGGGGTGAGATTTTCTTTTAGGTTTTTTTTCCCCATATATTCCTGACTTCTTGCTTTCTTTCAAATGACTACACTTAGTGATAAAATATAGCAGTGCCTCATTTTTAGAAATTAAAATACTCTTCCAACAATACTACTTTTTAAAATAATTTTTCTGTTGTTACTATTAGCCCTTAAAATAATCATGATGAATACATTCCAATAACAATGGGGTCTCTGATGACATTTTATGTGTGCTGATGTAACTTTTTGCTTAAAATTTCACAAAATAAAGTAATAATAATAGCAAACATTTATACATCATTTTATAAGTGGTAGTCACTATCCTAACACATTTTTTTGAATTTATTTTTAATTTTATGCTTTTCAGAAACCCTGTGAGCGCTATTGTTATAATTAGCTAGTTAATATAAACAAAGGAAAGAAAACAAAGGGAGGTCAGACATTGTAAGCATGGTCACGTGTGAAGCTTCACCCAGAAGCTACAGGTCACATGTTGTACCTCCAAGGGGATTATGGCCCCTCCCTCCCCATCTGATACTGGCTTGTAGAGGGAGAACGGGGAGATAAACACCTGCCAGTAGAAGTCTGGGTGGTGGAGGGGAGGAACTTACCTGTAAGTCTAGCCTGGAGAAGAATGGATTGGTTAGGGGGTAGACCCATCAGAAATGAACAAAATCTTGGTAACTCAATTGATTAGTTTGAAGAAGGTTCTGGTTAAAATCTCCAGACAAAGAGTTTCCTCTCGGTCTTTCTTGCTCAGTGACCTGCATTCCCGACCTGCTCTCGCCCATGCATTCCTGCAGTTCTCTCTCCTAGCCACGTGACCTTAGCAGCCTCATTCCCATGGGCATTTGGTCTCCACACACTGGATGCTTGGACTGGACTGGACTTTAAAAGTGGCAGGTTCTTTATTCTGGCCCTGCTTCAGAGACGATTGGACTTTTTCCAGTAAATTGGGATGATAGTTTTTTACAATATGCTAGAATGCAAAAAAAAAAAAAAAAACCCACATAAATTTATAGGTTCTTTTGAATGAATAAAACAACAACCCTTATGTGTAATTGAAAACCAGCACAGGGGAACCGTGCAATAATAACTAGTGCAGCTTCAGTGTAGGTAGCTAGTTATTAATGTGAGGAAGAAAGCAAAAGGGAACTAAATAATCTTAATAAACTGGGAGGCAGAAGCAAGTAAGAGAGCAGAATTCCAACTAGTTTATTGGTAAACAGATTAATTCACATACTCCAGAGACCTGCAGCCAAGGAGACTTAACTCTCAAAACTGCAGTGAAAATCTCTCCGGAGATGCCAAAAGCTCTACCAGAAGGAGAGGAGGGAATTCCTCTGCTCAGCACCAAATAGGAACTAAATGATGTAATGAAACTTTTGGACATGACCAATGAGAGTCAGGATGATGAAACAGAGGGTCAGGGCCCAACCCAGTCCAGAGGGAAAGTTAGGAATTTTAGTTGGATCAGAAAGGTAATCGATTGCATAGAGGACATGAAATCCCAACAGAATTTATTGGGAGGAGGGCCCAATCCAGTCCAGAGGGAAAGTTAGGAATTTTAGTTGGATAGTTTGAATGGTCCTTTGTTCTTTACCTGACCAAGAAGATATATGGAGGATTAACAGGAGCCTCGTGGCAGTGTTATAGAGCCTGCCCAAGCTCTCCGTCCCCGGAGTGCATTAATTCCCCTAACTCACCATAAAACCTTGCCCTCACGTTTAAACTTCTCCACACATGTGCCTTTGGAATTCTTTTTCACAATGCCAAAAAAGAACCTGTAACTTTCTCCAGCTAGATGGCAATAGATTCCAGCACTTAACCCCTCTGGGCTCCAGGAAGGTCACCCTTCTCTTCCTCATTTTCTAACTTTTTCCTGGAGTTTTTTTGTTTTGTTTTTGAGTAAGCTTTATTATCATCAAATCAATGAACCAAATATTAATAAGGTTTTATTAATGCTCTAGAAATTTTTATAGATCCAAAGAAGTAAAAATATATTCTTTACTAATATCATTTTCTAATTAAGTGCAAAAATGATATAGGTTATTGTAATTGAACTATGATAAAGTAGGGTATGACAAATGCTGAAAAAAATGCAGATGTTCTACTCTGTACTTGTAATAAAGTTGGAGACATCGCTCCTACTGTGTGGTTAAGAAAGTCTTTAATAAAGTAAGAAAGAGAAAGAATGTAATTCTATCTTCATCATGTAAGGGGCAGAAATATAACATTGGGGATCAGCTACAATTAAAGAAACTAGAGGCCTGGTGCACAAAATTTGTGCACTCGGGAGAGGGGAGGAGGTGGTCCCTCGGCCTGACCTGAGCCCTCTCACAGTCTGGGAGCCCTCAGGGGATGTCCAACTGATGGACATCCTTAGCGCTGCCACTACATTGCCAGCCATGAGCCCAGCTTCTGGCTGAGCTGTGCTCTCCCTGTGGGAGTGCACTGACCACCAAGGGCAGCTTTTACATTGAGCATCTGCCTCCTGGTAGTCAGGACGTGTCATAGCAACTGTGGTTCAATTGTTCAGTCAATTTGCATATTACCCTTTTATTATATGGGTTATTAATCATGCTCTGTTAACCATGATGGTTCTGTTCTGATTAGAGAAAGCACATTCTAACCTGGCTGAGAGTTGTACGCCCTGGGACATGGGTGCTAACATCAGAATGCAGTCCATCCTCCTGTTCTGAGAACTGCCTATCATTGTGGAAAGATTTATAACCTTATGGCTGAAACAATCTAGTCCCAGAGGCACTTACTTTTTACAATCCCCAGCCCCTATTGCCTGTAATCTGGTCCTGGGGCACCCAGAGGTGCTTGGCCTCTGTGACCCTCTCCTTTCTCCCAAGTCCACATGACTTGTAACCTGTAATGATTATCCTGTGCCTACTTTCTCATGCCTGTAATTCCTACTTGCCCATGTAATCTTTGTCCTTCTACCCAGCATAAGCAGCTGGCTTATGATGGGGTGCAGAGCAGATTTTTGTGGATGACCTGCTGCTGTCCCATACTGTTGGCATTATTGGAATAAACACTCATATATGATTCAACCCTGTCTGCTTCATTGGTAACACAGACTCCTTGGTTTTCCAGTTATAATCATGTTTATCTCAGATACCAAGATTGTTTCTTAGTCCTTAGTCATGTCAACCTTTCCCAAGAGTCCTCTGATAGGGAAACTTTCATTCTATAATCCCCCATTTGGCTTATGAGCATGTTCTTTGATCTCTGCAAAGACATACTTGTAAAACTCAAACTCTTTCTCAGTTGGCAGATAAAAAACACACATTGGCAAATTAACTTAGTAGCTTTTACAGAATATTCCATTTATTGGGTGGGTGTGGGTAGGGAACAACTTTCCACTACCAGGAGGTCTTCATTAGTCTTTCATCTCATTAGATCTCCAGCCTCATACCATCTCACCACCTCCTTTCTGCTCTCCTCCCTCCTAGTATTTCCTCAACACATCCTTTGTCTAACCCGCACCGCATTCTCACAGGGATCTCTTCTTCTTACACCTTTTTAGAAGAGCTTCTATGTTCTCTGGAGTCATCTTCACATATCCTAACCCAAAGAGAAGAATCTTTTATTTAACATGAAGGATTTTTTTTTCTCCTATGTTAGAAGTACATCATTTGGAGGAATAATGGAAATATGTTATAGATGGGTACAGTAGAATTAGCAAAGACACAGAAGTGTAATGATTTATTTGAGCAGAAAAAATGTCATTATGTCATTAAGAAGGTTATGAGACTCTTACGGAAGATGGTAAATGCCAGATCAATTTAAAAAAAAAAAAGCTTTATATCTGATATTGCAGGGCTCTATTAGGAGTGTTTGAGCAGAATAAGAAAACAGATGGAAAAAGGGAAGAGAATATAGATCCATGGAGTCCAGTTAAAATGTCATTGTAATTATCCTGACCTAAGTGATAATACCAAAAGACACATTGGTACCATTAGGAGTAAAGGAAATTGAAAAAAAAAAAAAAAAAAAAAAACCTTGAAGGAACTGTCATGATTTTCTACAATGTTGAAACCAACAAAATACTAGGTGCACCTGGAGTTATAAAGATTTAAAAAATAAATAAATAAATAAATAAATAAATAAAACTATAACATGGGATTTTACACAAGAAATAGAATATATTCATTAGATACAAACTTATAAATTAAGTAAAAGATGGGTAACTTCTCTAACTCCAAATATTATTGGAAAGGCTTAAGTAGTATTTCCTGCAATTAAGCATATCACTAGAAAGGAAGTTCAACTTGATCTTAATAACAGGTAGTTCAGTCTAATGAAGTGAACAGTGAATGTTCATGAACACTAGATTATAAATTGCAGGACTGAATAACTCATAATTTGCTAGTATTAAAATATCTAGAGTCAAAGACATCTGAAGGCATTCTTTAATTCAACCATTTTATTAAGCAACTACTCTGCGGTTCAGTACACTAGAATGACAATCCAGGCTCAAGGGTACAAATTATAACGGGGAAGATAATGACGTAGAAAACAATGCATTTTGATGTATGTCTTAATAAGGTGAGTGAATTAGCTGTGAGAAAATTAGTGGTGGGAATTACCCAGGTTTAAGAACAATAAACATGCTTGCAGCTATTAAAAGAGATGAATGGTTGTATACTTTGTTCTCTGGAAATTTGATTTGAGAACGTATTCCTAAATTGCTAATGCCACTATATCCAATTACTACTTTTCTTCCAATATGTATGTAGAAAGGGGAGAGGAAAAAATGGTAGGTAATTTTCTTTTCCTTTTAAAATATGTTTTTATTGATTTTATAGTTACAGGAAGAGATAAGGGGAGAGGAGAGGAGAGGAGAGGAGAGGAGAGGAGAGGAGAGGAGAGGAGAGGAGAGGAGAGGAGAGGAGAGGAGAGGAGAGGAGAGGAGAGAGAGAGAAATTAATCAATTAGCTGCCTCCTGCACACCCCCTACTGAGGATTGAGCCTGCAACCCTGGCATGTACCTTGACTGGGAATGAAACTGGCAACCTTTTGGTGCATGGGACAGCGCTCAGCCAAGTGAGTTACACTGGCCAGGGCAAGATATATATTTTTTCCCCCACAAGAATAAAAATCTTAAGCCAGAAAATAGAGCAGAATTTATAGTTTTGGTGTAAAAATCTTGCTGATGGTCAAAGAAAACATTCCAATAATTACTTCATGAAGGTATCTCTTTTTTAATGTATGAGGCAAGCTGGCTGCAAACAAGTTTTACCTGTATATGCTTTGAAGAATCCTAAATTTCATTAAGAATATCAAAATCTTTTCTTTCTTTCTTACTGAATTTTTTTTCATGTTGAATTCATGTTATTCATTCAGAAATTTCTGTCAAGGCAATATTCTGGAGGAATAATATATTATTCCTGGCTTTGGAGAACTTTCTAATGAAATTTTGCCAAATGGGGTAAAATAGTACCCCATTTGGCAAAATTTCATTATCTCAAGTATTGTCCTAATTCTATGCTTATTTCTCTCCATTTTTATACTCTTACATCTTCTTCCTTTTCTTCCTTCTTTTATTCACAGAAAACCATCACACTTTTTTTTTCCCTTTAGACATTTTCTTCAAAATATACTGCATTGAAGTCCCAGAACCAACACTGACAGAAACATCAATATATAGAGTTGGAGGCAGGGGGAGAAAGCTGGGTACTTTGTAAGAAGCATTAAATATGCCTCCTTTTATCACAGGTTAAGTAAATGTGAAGATAGCCCTGAAAAGCTTAAGTGGTTTTTGCTGGAGCTTTCTTCAGATGATGGAGAGAGGAAAAAGAACCTGTTATGTAGCATCTTATGCAAGATGCACTTAAGAAGAGATATCTTTAAGATATCTGAAGGATTGATAGTCCACGGAAATTGTACTTTAGGCAGTCTCCAACAAAATGCCTAAAGAGAGAAGAAATATCTATCAAAAAGAAATAAAATAAGGAGGTATTTTCATGAATATAGATAGACATATCTACAATAAAAATTGCTTTATAGTAGGGATAGTAAATTAAGTGTTATTATACTATTCTGTGAACAATCAGATTAGTTTGTCAAATTACATACAGCACAAAAACAAAACAAAACAAAAAAACAATGTTACTCCCAATATAAAAGAAGTGGAGATAAGATAGACATTTGCAAACATTTTCCCAAGTGGGGAAAAAAAAAAATCACAACAAATAATTTGGGGACTAGAAATGGGCAAAGTTTTTCTCTTCAAAGTTTCTTGATAAATGTATATATAGATACAATTTTATATTTTATTTGAAGTCACATTTTGTGATAATGGGATTGTATGTGTACAAGCTATAAATGACTTTACCTCTAAAGTAGGACTGTCTATTCATGTTAGTGCCCAAGTAAACTATTGAACTCCATTCACTGCCAAACAGTGAGAACAAAATTTAGTCATTTCTATTCTTCCCTCTTCCCAAAAAGTGATTGGGTTTCCACTTCTACTTCCATTCCAGATTAGAATTCAGCCCAGCCTCTCAGCATTCAGTATATTTTCTTATTCAAAAAATATTTGTAACTTTTCATGAAACATGAGTGATACCATGTTTCATGCATGCTGTCAAATGAATTTTACTGTCCTTTCAGTTTGTCTCTCTTACTAACTGTCCATCATGTTTTTGATCCGTTGTGACATTCTTCTATTCTCTGTAACCTTCAGGGTTGGTCAAATGAAAACAGCTTTCACGACATCAAATAGTGAAGCATGCATTTATGCTGTTGGGTGTTCTGATATCACGGTCCTTGCTTGGTAGTATGTTGTGACTGCAACACATTATTAATCTCATCATTCTTGAAAATGTGTTGCTTTTAAAGACTTATTACAGGGGGAACTGAGAAGTGCCTCTAATCCATGACATAATGAAAACTAGAAAAATAAGGCTCTATTTTCCAAAGTGGGTATTCTTTATTAAGGTTCTAGTTTTTCATTTAAATGTTAATTTAAAATTTGAAGGTTGTTTTGTAGCAATGAAAAATAAATCTCAAGTTGTCAATCTTGATACAAAAATATCCAAGAATATGTGGGAGAATCCCTGAATGCATCTCTCATAGCCACAGCTTTTTAAAGAGAAAGCTTTTTAAGAACACTAACACAGTTTTTAACTTCACTTCAATGTCAGAATCGCAATATGTAGACAGCTGAGTCATTAATCTCTTCCAGTCAATGTAAAAGGGGGGAAAAAAATCAGGAAATACAATTTTTTAAGATTAAAAAAGAATGTTCTATTTAAGTCTCAAACATGGGACATATATTTCATTTCACTGCACTGTAACATAATAAAATATTCTCCCTGAAAATCAAAACTCCTGTCTTATCATTACAATCTATCATACATTTCTTTTGGTAAATTTGTTTGGTGCATCTGTTTTCTATAATCAATGAAGTCTAATCCTACCCTGTTTTGAGCAATGGACAAAGTCATGCTTCAGAAATGTCAGGCATAATGAGAGATGGAAAACCACTAAGTAGCAACTTATATTCCTCTGAAAGGCAAGCACTCAGACAATTTAAGTTTCATCTTCGGTGGTGTTGGAGATAATAGCATATAGTGATTTTAATAAAGAAGCACATCTTGTTAGTATAGAGTACTTTTAAAACATGAGTTTTTTTGTTTTGTTTTGTTTTTACCTTGAAATGGACCTATTAGGTAGAAAGAACAATGTACTTTTTAAATATATATTTTTTAGATAAGGAAACAAACACAAAAATTAATAAGGGCAAGCCTAATAGATCAGTTATTTGAAAAAGCCATTAGAGGAAACACACAAACCATGCATAAAGCAGTCAGAATGGCACAAAAAAAAAGAGTTGAATTTTTATGTCACACTTATCAAGTGTGTCAAGTATGATTAATGAAGAGAGGATACATACTTAGATCTAGCCTGGTGAAACTTTCTCAACTCCAGAGATAAACTGAAATGCATATAGGTCTCTTGAGACAAAACGAATCAGTTTTGCATCACAGATCTCATCTACACCAATGAATTTTTGAAGACAGTACAGACCTGTGAATCCATTACTCTTTACTTTGCCAAGGTATAAAGAAAAAAAAAATTAAAAACAAACAAAGAAAACTAACCACACACACACATACACTCATGCACGCACATCCAAAGAGTGCACACTCTTTGAGATAAATATAAGGGATATATACATTCTGTGGAAGTTACTCCAGAAGATAATTTGGTATAAATGAAAATTATATTAGGATAACTCAAATTACAAAATACAAGGCAAGCTTATTAAGAAAGCACAGTTAAAAATGAATCCAGTAGAATTCAGAGTTAATCCGAATTAATGATGGTAATGGAGTTATAAATAATACTGATTGTATAAGAAGCATTCTGTGTGAAAAAGCAACTTGGAATTAAAATTCAAAAGTTTATTTAATAAAACTTAAGAATTCATGTAAGTTAGAAAAGAAATCCAGGAAATACATGTCTTGAAAATTGTGTGGAAGTTGGAGCAAGAGCTTATAAATTGTTTGGTTTTGGTATAAATAAATAAGCTGAAATGTAATCATTAAACTTATGAAGGCAAACACTAAGGAAAATATGTGTATATACATAGTGACTTGAAATTATACACTAGAAAACAAACAAATGATTCATTCCAATAACAAAAAGGAACAAGATAAGATATAGAATAATAAAAGTCAAATAGGATAGGAGGAATAAACTCAAATGTATGTATTATTAGAATCACTGTAAATAAGCTACAGTTCTCTATTAAAAAAAAAAAGTCTCTGCAATGGCATTAAAAATTGTTAGCTCTATCTTGACTGTCAGAGAAAGAACACCTATTTGAAAGTCACAATGATATAAGAGAAAGATACAGCCAAAGATATACTAGGAACTAAGTTAAAGTGAAATGCTCTGATGTTATAAAAAGGGGCATTAATATTTATTAAATGTTTGTAATGTAGCAAATAATCTATTTGTTTTATGAAAAAGACTTAATTATTCTTGTTTTCAGATGGAACAAATACATCCTTAAAATTATAGGCAGATTACTTGTTGAATAGGATTTGTATTCATATAAATAGGATTTCAATGCAAGAGTTGACTCAATTTTTTATGCTCTTTATTACATCAAACTGCATCACATAAGAGAACAGAAAAATCTCTGGTTAAGCACATCCATAAACCTTTAACAGCTAAGCTGTATGTTAGAAATAGACTTATTCTTAAACTTTAAATTTTCAGCAATACCGAATAGCTAACATTTGCTGTAAAGCTACTGTAGTAATAAAATATTTATCATAATGACACAGTGATTCAGTAGAATAGAAGAGAACCAAAACTTGTCCAAGTGTAAAAGGGAATTTTATGTTCAATATTGATGGACTTCTCTGCTAGTAAAAAAGGACTGAACTGCTTAAAAATGGTGTTTGGAAACTGACTAATTAAATATAAATAGGAATATAAAATTAGATTCAAACATCTCATCATACATTTAAATGTGTTTCCCTGGAATTAAAGCTCAAAATGTAAAAACAATTAAATAATTACTAAATTAAATAAAAAGGATCAAATGAAGACATCAAAGTATTTTCATAATTTGAGAATGCATAAATTTTGAAGTCTGCAAAGAGACAATAGATCAGGAAAAATATGTCAAAATCCAGGCAGAAAATATATTAGCTTCCTTAAACAAAATGATTCTAAAATGTTTTAGAAAAAAATATAAGCAAACAACACCATAGTGGGAAAAGAGTATACTTAAGAAGTACAGAGAGACATCCAGCTGGTGTTGCTCAGTGGCTGAATGTCTAACCATGAACCAAGAGGTCATTGGTTCAATTCCCAGTCAGGGCACATGCTGTGGTTGCTGGTCAACCCCTAATAAGAGTGTGCAGGGGCAGATGATCAATGATTTTTCTCTCTCATAGATGTTTTTATCTCTCTATCCCTCTCCCTTCTTATCTCTCTAAAAATCAATAAAGATATATTTGAAAAAAATAAATGTAGAGAAAAAGATATATAAAGCCAAATAAACTTGAGAATAGATTTTTACTCTCACTAGCAGGTTCTCTTTCTTTTTTATTATTTTTATTTTTATTTTTTATTGATTATGCTATCACATAATTGTCCTTTTCCCCCCATTCCATCCCAAACCCCTCCCTACATATGCCCCTACCTCCCTGTTGTCCATGGCCACTGGCTAGGCCCATAGGCATGCACACAACTCCTTTGGTTGATCTCTTCCCCTTACCCCCACCCTCCCCTACATTCCTTCTGAGGTTTGAGAGTCTGATTGCTGCTTCTCTTTCTCTGGGTCTGTTTTTGTTCAGCAGTTTATGTTGTTCATTATTTCCTCTAGATGTGTGAGATCATGTGATCCAAGAAATACCCAGCAAGCAATCAGCATTCCAGGTTCCCACAATGAGCAGGCCTCCTTCATTGAGTTTTAAAGCTCTATGGCCAAGATTAAAAATGGCAGGAGAGTAGGTGGATGCTGCAGGGACATGCTCCCAGGAACAAGCTGGAATTACAACTGAAATATGGAAAACCTTCCTGAAAAATCAAGGGAAAACTCACATGAGAGAACCCTGACAACCAAGTATAGAAGGTGGAGACCACATAGAGATTGGTAGGAGAATTGGAGGTATGAAAGGGCCAGCCAGGTGCCCACCCACACTAACTGAAGTTCCGGAGAGATATCTTAGTTGTGGAGAACTCTAGGACCTAATTCCCAAGTTGGGATCCCAAGCAGAGAGCACCAAACCTGAGGAGGGTACCCACATAACATCTGGCTGTGAAAAGCAGTGGGGTGCTATCTGCCAGGGAATGGCAGCTGAAAGTTCAGGCACCCTCTTAAAGGGCCAATGCAAAAAAATTCTTGTGCTCTGACAGAGGGAGGGTGAAGTGTACTACAGCTGTGAGAGCAGAAACCAGGACTGGGGACTCAGGGGACAGAGCTCAGAAGGCAACCCAAGTTTCCTGAGCTGAGTCATTCCCTCACACAGTGGAGAACATCTTTCCCACTTAGACATTTTCCTTGCCTGAGGGGAAGAAAATCCACACACTCTATTGGAAAACACCTTGTCCAGAGGCCACTTAAGAGATTAAAAGTAACAATTAGCCTCCAGGCAGAAGCAGCTGCCCCACCCTGTTGAAAAAACTCCTGCTACCCCTGAGAACCATTGCCTGGGGGCAGTTTAGTCAGAATCCTATTAGTTTGTAGACAGAGGTAGTCTCTGGAGGCTTTGAGTCTTTGCCAATTAGTCAGAAATAGCTTTTAACACTATCCTGCACTAGAGATTGAGAGGTAAAGAGGATCTACCCAAAACATAGTCACAAATCCAAACAGACAACCAAAATGAGGAAACAAAGAAACAACCCTCAAATGAAAAGAACTAGGTAATTCTGCAGAAGAAGAGATAAATGAAGCAGAGATAAGAAATTTATCTGAAACAGAGTTCAGAGTAATGATGGTAAAAATGCACAACAGTATAAAAAAGGATATAGTAACTATGAAAAAAGAACAATCTGAGATAAAGAATGACATAACACAAATAAAGAACACATTGGAAGTAATAGACAGCAGATTCAGGGAAGCTGAGGATTGAATCAGTGAATTAGAAAATAGAGTTGAAAATATCACTCAATCCTACAACCAAAAAAGAAAAAAAACAATTAAAAAACATAGGAGGACATCTTAATAAAGCTGTGGGACAACATGAAATGTAACAATATTGTAATAGCAGGTGTGCCAGAAGAGACATCAAGTGAGAAAGAAATAAAGTGTTTGAAGAAATAATGGCCGAAAACTTCCCTAATCTGGTAAAGGGATAAGTCACACAGTTCAGGAGACACAGAGAACTCCAAACCAGAAGTACACAAACAGATCCATGCCCAGACACACCATAATTAAAATGTCAAAAATTAAAGACAAAAAGAGAATCTTAAAGGGGAAACTCTACAGCCCAGAAGGAAATGGCATGAAGTACTCAAGGTAATGGAAAGCAAGGATATGAGACCAAGAAGATTTCATCACCATCAAGCCAGGATTACAAGAAAAGTGTATGTCAGCTTTGTCTTCAAATTACATTTAAGGAATAATTTTAGTCTTTGTCAATATATAGTTATACTAAATCATTATAGCCAGAATTTTGCCATTTAAGGGTTTCACTTGGTGGTTAGATTATAATATATTTACCTATATTTTCTATGAGGCATAAGGGAATTTTTATAAAATAATATCATATTAAAATAATATTTATATTAGTAATTGGAATAAAATAAAAATTAGAAAAGCTATAAGGAATTATGCTAGACATCATCTAGAATAAGATCTCAAGGCTTGCCCAAGCTGGTTTGGCTCAGTGGTAGAGCGTCAGTCTGAAAGGTCCCAGGTTTGATTCCGGTCAAGGGCATGTACATTGGTTACGGGCACATCCCCGGTAAAGGGTGTGCAGGAGGCAGCTGGTCGATGTTTCTCTCTCATCGATGTTTCTAGCTCTCTATCTCTCTCCCTTCCTCTCTGTAAAAAATCAATAAAATATATATAAAATAAAATCTCAAGGCTCTCTAATCTATAGAATGATATTGCACTCTTACCTCATCTATATATAGTAATACACACCGAGTGGCCAGATTATTATGATCTCTGACTGCATAATAATCTGGCCTCTCAGTATACATATATATACAGTGCATGAATCCGTGCATGGGTGGGGTCTAGCCAGCCTGGCCAAGAGGAGGGGACATGGGCGGTTGGCTGGCCTGCCTTCTGGTTGAACTCCTAATCGAGGGGACAATTTGAATATTAGCCTTTTATTATATAGGATATACAGTGAGTGGCCAGACTATGATGTGTTCAGCGGTCCTAATAATCTGGCCACTCAGTGTATACATGTACTGTTGTCAGCCCTAACTTCTCTCTTTTCATTTTAATTTAAAATTTATAAAAGTTTACTTGTTTTCTTTCTGAATGCATTCTGACCATTTTGTACATTCCCAGTGGAAATCACTGTTATAGATATTGAATTTAACAAAATTTGAATATTTTTTCTCTTAGCTAATTAATTATAAAATGTAATTGGAAAAAAATAAGTTGTTTGACTTTATGTCTCAAAATTCCTTGAACACATGGAGTTATGTTTCTAATAATTTAAATATTTTCTTGTATCTCTGATGACTAATTCAATAAACATATAACTCTCACTTATTGAATAACTATTATGTGCAAGAAAAATGTGAATCTAGTTTTCCCATTTGTAGAGAACAATTTGAGGTCATCAAGCCTGGAGAGTGTTTCTGTGTCCTTGATAATAGGCTAGTAAAATCAAATTCAATATACATGGATATGCTTTGTTACTGAGTTTTAATCTAAAAAGAATAAAAAGGTGAAGAGATAATGTGAAGAAATGATTTTAAAATAAAACAAAACAAACACTTCTAGAGTGGAAAGGTCTGTGTCAAGGAGCCTTGGCAGTGAGCCAATAAGAAATTTACAGGGCTCTTTGAGCCAAAGCTTTCTTGCTTTTGTAGCTCATGCTGATTTATGTATTCATACATTCAACAGCTACTTAGTGAATGCCAGCTTTGTGATAGGCACCCTGTCCTCATGCCCTATTCCCCTCATACAACCTTTTCTGAGTCCTAGCAGCCCATTGTTCTATGTATTTTTCAACCAGACAAATTCATTCTGACAATCTCATTGTATTTATTTCATTCAGGTTCAACAGGTCTGAGTTTTGTTTTTATTAGCTGTAGGAGAAATATTTGAAATTAGAACAACACATATAAAAGCTCAATGTAAAGTATTGGGGGGGGGGGCGGGGGGGGAAACAGCATCATCAGTAGGAAAATCAGAAAATTACAAAGAAAAAACACACACTCCAAAACACAAAATAATACTCTGAGATAGAAAGACTGCACTGAGAATTTAAGTCAATACTTGAAAATTTTTGTTATTGATGATCAAAACTAATGATCAATTATTGGGAAAAATAACAATCTCTAAATATCTTAAGAGTCCTGATTGGTGTGGTTCAGTTGCTTGGAACATTGTCCCACACACCTAAAAGTTGCAGGTTCAATTCTTGGTCAGGTCACATACATAGGTGGCATTTTTGATCCGTGGTTGAGACCTGTATAAAAGGCAACCCATCAATGTACCTCTTTCACAGTGATGCCTCTTTCTCTCTCTCTCTCTCTCTCTCTCTCTCTCTCTCTCTCTCTCTCTCTATCTCTCTCTTTCTCTCTCTCTCTCCTCTTTCTTTCTTTCACCCTCTCTGGAATCAATAAAACGTAATAATATAAATAAATCTCTTGAGATTATTTTGGAGCATGTATACTACATGAAACTATTAGCAGTTAATTTTGAGCAATACAATGTACTCTTAAACTGAAAAGAAAGTGAAAAGGCAGACTTTATTAATTTCTGACACACAAAGGTGTAAACTATTTATATGCCTTCTAAAAACTTATGTGCTATAATTAATATTCATCATTGGTAAATCTAGATCGAACCTGGAGACATATTGAATTGTAAATGCAATAACAAAACACTAGCATTATTAAATGTTTGAAACTTGCTAAGGACTTATCTTTATGCTTTAGACAAACTAATTCAATTGCTCTTTTAAAAATCCCTATGATGGGTTAATTGCATTCTACTTATGAAAAACTGGGCCTTTAGAGATCTAATTATGCCATCCAGCTAGTAAATAATATATCCAAGATTTAATTTTTTTAAAAAGCAAAACTTAGATGCAGGTGCAATAATATTGTATTTGTCTTTCTCTGATTGACTTACATATTTCACTTAGCATTGAATGCTCTTCAGGTCCTTCCACAGTATTGCAACAAATAAGATTTTCTTTTTTAAAATGGTGAGTAGTATTCCACCATGTAAATGTAATACAGTTTATTATCTAATCACCTACTGATGGGCACTTGGGCTGCTTCCAAATTTTGACTATTAGTAAATAACATTGCAATAAACATAGGGATGCATATATTCTTTTGAATCCTGTTTTTGGATTTCTATAGATACATTCTCAGAAGTGGAATCAATGGGTCATACACAGTTCCATTTTTAAGTTTTTGGATTCACTCCATACTGCTTTCTACAGTGGCTGCACCAATCTGCATACCCCCAAGAGTGTTCCCTTTTTTTTAGCATTATTGTCAACATTTGTTTGTTGATTTATTGATGATAGCTCTTCTGACAGATGTGAGGTGATTGTGGTTTTAATTTGCATTTCTCTAATGATTAGTGACATTGAGCATCTTCTCATGTCTGTTGGCCATCTGTATGTCCTCTTTGGAGAAATGTTTAGTGAAAAACTTAAACAAATAACATAGAAGCAGACTTATAGATACAGAAAACAGACTGATGGCTGACAGAGGGGAAAGGAGATGGAGGCTGGGTGAAAAAGTGAAGAGATTAAGCAAAAAATAAAATCAAAGACACAGACTACAGTATGGTGATTAACAGGGAAAGGAGGGTGGGGTGAAGTAGAGAGTGTAAAGGGGGGATATATGTTTACAGAAAGACTTGACTTGAAGGTGGTGGTGAATACACAACACAATATTATAGATGATTTATTATAGAATTGTATTCTTAAAAGCTATACAAGAGGCCTGGTGCATGAAATTAGTGCATGGGGTGTGTGTCCCTCAACCCAGCCTGCATCCTCTCCATTCTGGGACCCCTGGAGGGATGTCCGACTGCCCGTTTAGGCCCTATCCCAGTAGGATCCCTAGTTGAGACCTGTATAAAAGGCAACCCATCGATGTACCTCTTTCACAGTGATGCCTCTCTCTCTCTCTCTCTCTCTCTCTCTCTCTCTCTCTCTCTCTCTCTCTCTCTTTCTTTCTCTGTCTCTAAACAGGAAGTCAGACATCCCTCTCATAATTCAGGACCGTTGGCTCCAAACTGCTCACCTATCTGCCTTCCTGATTTCCCCTAACCACTTCTGCCTGCCAGTCTGATCACCCCCTAACCACTCTCCTGCCAGCCTGATTTATGCCTAACTGCTCTCCAGCCAGCCTGATCACCCCTAACTATCCTTCCCTGCTGGCCTGGTCACCCCTAACTGCCCTCCCCTACAGGCTTGATTATCTCCAACCTCCCTCCCTTGCAGGCTTGGTCCCTCCCAACTGCCCTCCCCTGCTGGCCCTCTTATGGTGGCCATCTTGTGTCCACTTGGGGGCAGCCATCTTTGACCACATGGAGGTACCCATCTTGCATGTTGGAGTGATGCTCAATTTGCATATTACTCTTTTATTAGATAGGATGTCACTCCAATAAGTTAAATTTAAAAAGTGAAGGAAAATAAAACCTAGATGCCTCTAATTCTAGAGTCTTTTTCTTCATCACTAACAGACAAGTCTCCATTGTGCTGTGTTTATTTTACAAACCCCAATTTATAAAGGACAGCAGTATCAACTATATCCACCAGGGCCCTCATATCTATAAAAACTGTCAATTATTTAAAAGTAATTTTAAGACCTTCAGTTGGAAGATTCTCTCAAAGGCTCATGATGTGAATCATCTTAACTGAAAAGATTGACTTGCCTTGACTGTGCATACCTGGAAGGTAGAGTCTCTTTGAGAAGAGGTGACTGCAGATCATATATGGTGCTTTTGGGGAAGCATGATGTTCAGGGATTGGTGGTGTTCAGGGGCAGGAGTGGGTTGAAAACTGGGTAAGATGGTTTTTGACTGGATGGCCTCAGATGTGTGCTTAATAGAGTGCCTAGTCCCTAAGTAACTTTTTTTTCAGGAAGCAATGATTTTCTTATTAGTCAGCTTGTAAGTTGTTGTCAATGAATGGAATAAATTTTAAACTGGTTCTGATGGTGACTTATTGCTATGGCTACAAAACCCCACTTCTTCTGTGGAGTGTAGAACATTTTATCTCAATTTCAGTTAAAATTGTAAACTATATTCCAGTCTAGTTAATATATTTTTTAAATAGACAACTTGGTTGCCAAAATCTTAAAGTCACCTTCAGCTATATGCCATTATTGATACTTCATCTTTTTTCCTCCCTACAATTTGAGTAAAAAAAATCATTCTGTTAAACCACTTGTAATATGTCACTATAAAATAGTGATATTTAATTATAATATTTCAATAACACCTCACTGATAAAATAAAGTCTTTCTATGTATAAGCAAAGAAAGGTATTTCAGTAGCATTAAAATAAGTAAAATAACTAATAAAATAAATATGATATTAAAATAATAAATTATAAAATAATTATTATTCAAGTTAGTCTTGCAGAAGTTTCAACTGGTCTCCTTTCTCTTACTCTTCACTGGACTTATTTTATCTTTTTTACCATATTTAATGCATATACATTTTAGCTTATCTCTAGCAGTAGCATTACCATGAAAAGTGAGAGAATGAATATGAATATTCATATTCATACTTTTTAAAATTTGAGGTGAGTTTGTATTTAAATCTTGGCTCCAACTCTTCCTTTATGAATGACCTTGCACTATTTCCTTGACTACCCAGTCCTCAATTTTCTGTTCTACCATATGTACAGAATCACAGAATCTACTACAGGGGAAGAAATACATAAAGTAATACTTACCAGAATTCTTAGTATTGTACATGGTAAAAATCCTTCTGTAAGTGCTAATTGCTGACATTACTATTATACATGAATCTTTCTCTCTGCCTTTCCCTCTCTCTTTCACCATCCCTAAAAATCAATGGGAAAAAAAAAGATTAACAACAACAACAAAAAGAAACAGCTTATATACTAAGTAAGACATATTGCTAAACATTGGTTCTTAGGGAAAAAAAAATAAACCAGAATGAGATTGCAATAGATGAGTGATTTTACAGAAATACCACTTTGTCCAAATAATATTCTTAGTTTTACAGTCACATCCCAGCATCGTATTTAGCTAATACAATTGAACCAACTATTCAGGCAGATTAGAGTGAATTACTACTTTTACACTAGAGGCTTGGTGCATAAAATTTGTGCAGGGGGTGCGGGGGTGGGGGGGACATCTCCTCAGCCCAGCCTGCACCCTCTCCAATCCAGGATCCCTCAGAGGATGTCTGACTTCCAGATGTCTAAACAGGCAGTCAAACATCCCTTTCACAATCCAGGACCACTGGCTTTTAACTGCTCACCTGCTTGCCTGCCTGATCACTGCTAACTGCTCTCTGCCACCATGGCCTGATCACCCCAAAATTCCCCCCATTCCCACCTGGCCACCCCCAACTTCCCACCCCCCTGCCAGCCTGGTCACTCCTAATTGCCTCCCCCTCCTACCTGGTCACCCAGAACTGCCCCCCCTACCAGCCTGTTTGACCCACGCAGCCTGCTGCTCGATCATTTGGTCAGCCTCACTAACACCCCCGCAGGCCTGGTCGCCCCACACAGCCTGTTCGGTCGTTGGTTCAGTTGTTCAGTTGTTTCGGTTGCAATGATCATTTAGGCTTTTATACCTAGAAATACCATTTTTCTTCTCCTCTCAGATTTTTCATTTGACATCCTCTAGAGACAAGGAAATAAAAGCAAATTGATTTTCAAATGTTCTATAGTGATGTAATCTATTAATTACTTTTTACTCTCACAATGTTCTGAGGTGACCTAAAATTAATTAAATAAATGTAAAATAGTTGCTAGTATGTGGCAGTTCTTATGATTATGGTATTTGCCACATTAATATTGTCTCTGATCTCATCATTTACACTTATTCCAGGAGTATTCTGAAGAAAATTTAATCTCTCTTTTCAGCATAGCAATAAGCAACCCTCTTAAAATTAGGCCTGCAGTCTCCAACTTTGCCTTTCTAGTGATGTATATTACTATAAAACTAAATGTTATATCAACATAAGAGCAGTAATTTAATTCAATAAATACATTTGCATTTATTAGGCAATCAATAATTTTGGTTATAAGATACAAATTTTGGCAATAAAACAACTACCTCTAGAATAACACTATCTGCTATTATGTTATTATTTTGGGGTATGAATATATAACAGTAAGATGGCCATATAAAATATTTATTTTCAAAATATGCTATTAAAATACAAATATTGGCAGAAAATCATAGGGTGGACATTTCATAAATAAAAACCATATAACATTTAGAAATGTAATAGAGGAGCAAAGATTGCATGGGTCATTTCATAGAAGATCATTCACTTTACAGAAATCTGTTTCCCATTGAGTTTACCCTCCTTCTCAAGTCTCTTGAGACTTCCACCATCTGTTTTTGAAAGAGCAATATACCTGTACAGCCTTTAGCTATTTTGCTTGTGACTCTAGCCATCTGATGAAAACATAAAATAACTTGACAGAAATACCAGCTCTTTCCAGAAGCAGACCCCTCTCCAGAAATAGCCTTGTTTAAAAGTTAAATTTATCAGGCTGATATTGGTTAATCATATTATGTAAGTTTCAAGTGTACAATTCTATAATAAATTATATGTATCAGCATGTTGTGCTCTTTAAACTCCATACATGTGAAAGTAGTAAGCTTGTGTCCTTAGGATTTGGCTTGTCAATAGCTCATAGAGATGCCTTTCAGTTAATGGGTGGCTGGGTGGAGGCAGAAGTCAGTGTATATCTTTGGGTCTTAGTTAGTACTAAATAAGTAAACCAAGATGTCTTGGTTCATGAGATATAAATTAGCCTAAAGACTTGAGAGTTGCAATTCTGCAAAGGTGTATGGATTATTATAAAAGAAAGTGAGCACTGACAACAAAAAGAAAACATTAATTATTCTCATCTTATCTAAACTCCTTTTTAAATAAGAAAAATCATGGGTTTTTAGTTTACAGTGTAAAATGTAATGTCGATTATGTTACTGTAAAATATTCAAATTAATTGTATAAGTTACTTTTATTAGAAATATATTTCTTTTCACAGAAATTTAGATGAACAAAAAACAATGTGGAAAGGAAGGTGTGGTGGGCTGAATTTTAAGTTGCCCTCCCGATGGTCCTGGTTCTTGTGGAATTCTTTCTCCTCTGAATGTGGGTAGAATCTTTGAATGTGAGGTAATATAATATCCACAATTATCACCTAAGCCCTTTACAAATAGAGCTTTTCCCAGCTATAAACAAATGGGCAGGTCAGAGAGGCTAGAAGCATGAGAAGGATATCACACTTGCAGCTGGCTTTGAGCATGAAAAGGATTGTGATGTGAGCAGCTTATAGGAGCTGAGAGCAACATCTGAGTGACAGCCAGCAGGAACACAAGGGCTTCAGTCTCACAGGTGTAAAGGACTGGAGTCATCCAAGTAAATACCCCTTCTCCTGTCCATCCCAAGAGGTTTCAGGATTGTCAGACTCTAAGTAGAGAATTTACATCAGGCTGCCCAAATTTTGTTTAAAATGGTTCCCTAGCATTTTAACATTAACATTAACAGTTTATCTAACCATTTCCCTGTTATTGAGTATTTAGATTTTTTAAGGTATAATTAGATTTTAGTAATGGTGTAAACTCCTTAAATTTGTATTTAATGCCATTACAATCTTGCTGTGTAACTTTGGGAAAGTCACTTAACATTTTTGTGCTTCAGTTTCCACAAATATAAAAAAGGATCTAACAATTGTGCTTATTTCATGGGGTTATTGTGTGGATTAAATGAGTTTACTAATATATATATATCTATCTCTTAGTAAACTCATTTATCTATCTATGTATATATATGTAGATAGATGGTACATAGATAGATGATAGATAGATGATGATGATAGATAGATAGATAGATAGATAGATAGATGACAGATAGATAAAAAGAAAGAATACTTAGAAAATGTCTGACAAAGGAAAGTTTCTTAATCATGTTAGCTATTTGTATTGTAATCCACATTTTTTGTTTTTACAACCATTATGAAAAATGCCTAGATTAAAATTGTAATGGCAAATAATTAAATCACTGAATCAAATCATTGTACATAGTAAGAATAAAATCATTTTCTGTACCAAAATTGCTTGCAAATTGTAACCTACATAGAAACTTGACAATAGTGAAAATCTTCTCTTTTTAAAGGGAGAGAACAATTTGCAGAAATGACAAGTGGCTGATTTGCCCTACACTCTTTAAATTTAGCTAATTTAAAGATCATGATTTACACAAATTGAGGCCTATTTAGAATTCTTTATTTTCATGGCTCAAATAACTTCTCATTTGCCTATTCTGAACTATTTAAAATTACTACTACAAATCATTAGAAGAAAATAGAAATATATTTCTGAGAATGTCAAAAAATGGTGGCATATATACAGCTATCAAATAATGAATCAATAGAGTGCCAAGTATAATTACAAATAAAAACGAGGAATAAGAATGAGCTCTCACTATCCAGCATACCCACAGTAGCCAGAACAGTGGTTCTCAAACACGGGATCTTGTTAAAAGTCTGATTCTGATTCAGTAGTTCTGGGATGTGACCCAAGCTACTGCGCTTGTACAAAAGCCCCAATAACACACATGTTGGTGCCCTACAGACCTCACTTGGAAGACAAAGAAGTAGAGCATCATTACCAACCACCAGAACTGTAGGCTCACATGGCCCATTTGCTGTAGATGGAGGACTTTAATTGAAGTTGGTTTTGCTAAGGATTGTTCAAGTTACTTAGAAATAGCGGACAACATTCAAAGTATATGCTTCTAAGTATAATTTGCAGTAACTTTCAAAGTACTATTGTTTTTAAAGTCAGCTTTAACTGTAGAGTGACATAGTTTCCAAGATCAATATGAAACCCTTATTTATCAGAATTCACCATGTATCTAGCTGGTAAAATGGAGATTGCATGTGGAATACAGGCCAGGTTACCTGAAAAATGGCTTCACTGCAAATAAACTGCTTAATACATTCAATGCTCCTAGGACACTCAGAAAACAATCCTGATTCAGATCCCATTGGTTATCTTGGGTCACAGCCAATTACAAGGAGGAACCGGCTCTTGGCGCATATTGGCACTGGCGTCACTTTTAAACCTATTTTATTTACAGCATAAATTGAAATTACGGGGCAGTAATAAGCTTTATCTTTTTAATTTCCTTCTCTCTTAAGTTCCCGTCATCATTGTGCTCTTTAAAAGCTTTTCCTTTTCTTTGATTAATTAAGCAAATTTATACACCCATTTACCAGGCAGTTCCCCCAAATGTTACTGGAAAAACTAAGCATACATTTTGCTCTCCATGTAAAGAAGGCTTGAATTATAAAGGATCCACTTAAGTGATACATAAAATTTCCCCTTCACAATTAATATGCACACAAAGAAAACCACAGCTAGCATGTTAGCACTGGATTAAAGTGCTTTCACTGGATCCATCATTTTCTCAGCACCAAGCTCTGACTGACTGTGCTCTCACATAATTAAAGAAAGCTCCTATTATGTTTAATTCCATCACACATGAACTTAGCATTTTCACCATGTCTGTAGACTGATGACAACTTGTATAAGGAAATGAAAAGTAAGGTAGAATCTGTTTGCTACAGTTTAACTTAATGAACAAAAGAAAAATCACATCAGTTGCTTCTTGTGATTAGAAAGGACATCCTTTCACCTTAAATGGTCCTAGTTCAGGTGGGGAAGATATCTGAGATGAAATGGTTCAATGCTGTTTGGCAATACAAGGGTCATTTTTAAAATTATTATTAGTTTTTAAAATATATTTTATTAATTTTTTACAAAGAAGAAGGGAGAGGGATAGAAAGTTAGAAACATAGATGAGAGAGAAACATCGATTAGTTGCCTCTTACACACCCCCACCGGGGATGTGCCCGCAACCAAGGTACATTGAACCTGGACTCTACAGTCCGCAGGCCAATGCTCTATCCACTGAGCCAAACCAGTTTCAGCCAATTTATTTTTTTTAATATATAAAGCAATGAGATAACACTTAAAAGTACATTCGACACTCTTTAGCAATAAAAGAGAAAGTAATCCAAAAGCTTAGGGGATAAAAAGTTAAGATATTAACATACTGACCAGAAAAGCAGATATAAGTAAAAAATTCATGCTGATTCCGGTTCCCCCTTTTCCGGGGACAACTTTAAATCCATAGGGTCCCCTGCTACTCTACAAGGTGACAACACTAAAATGACAGAAGAAACCAGTGACTTGGGTCTCTCTTCAGTATGTCGTTTCATTTGAAAGAATTGAACTAAAGCATAGATTTTAAGTGTTATTTGCTCTGCTCTCACAGATAACATGAACAAAAAAGCCATGAATATTAGGAGGGAACCCTAATTGAATGTGGGTTGGGGAACAGAGAAGCAAGCCTTGTGTGAACAAATGGCCTCAGAACGCACTGAGATGTGTGTTCCAAGTGCCTGACTTGCATACAATCTTCATAAAAATATGGTTGCCACCTCCAAACATGCAGCATTAGGTAATCTGTCTATTTATAAGATAAAGCAGCAAAAAAGTTCTGGAAAGAAGTAATTTAGACAAACTGACCTGGCAACCCTGGCCTACCTGGGTGCTCCTTCTTACCAAAGTGTCTGCATGATGCTATCACCACACCCGCATTGCCCCAGGATTTCCATTCACACAGGTGCCCTCTCGGATTGTTCCTTAACAAAAGATTCAAATGAAAAATTAAATGTCCTGCTTTAAAAGTGAAGATACTCTTTGGAGAGAATAAGGAGTCTTACTGGATGCATTTTGTACTTACTGGATGCATTTTGTTTATTCAAGTGCCCACCTTCTAAATATCAGGATGGGTCATATTTATTAAGCAAGAGTTTAGCTCATCAGGCAATAGACACGCTATTAGAAAATCAACCACTCTGGAATAGGACAAGTATTAGAGACTTATATAGATTTGGGGAACGCAAGGCAAGGGGATTTTAAAAAATATTTCCTATTTCAAAATTTTGCCTATAGCTTATCTTAAACCAGGGAGGAGAGTACACCCCTTCTCCTACCTTCCTTTCCTTGCTCCCCACTCTCAACCCTCCCCTCTCTCTACTTCCATCCTTTCCTTAATGTCTTCTTCCTCCTCTCCCTTTCATCCTCCCTCTTCTTTAATCCCTCTTTCCCCCTCATCTCTCTTCTCCATTCTTCAACCTCTCCTCCTCCTTCTGTGCCCATCCCCTCCTCACTTAGACTAATCCCACAGAAGTATAGTTCCAGTTACTTATGGGTTCCATAGACTTCAGCAGCCTGTGCCAAAAATCTGACTAGTTTGCATAATGCTTCCATGGCAAATGTTTCTAAATGCAAACAACCAACCCAGGTGTGCCACTGGGGAGAATAGCGATGCTTGCCAAAGCACAGAACACCGCCACTATTACACTAAGCACTCCTTACACTAGTATGCTTCGCCCAAGGGCATGTCCGGGTTTTGATGGAGTCTGAACCTTATGGATTATTTGATGCTCCCCCTTAAAGGAAAAGAATGCAAATGCGTAATTGGTTACAAGGTGTATGGATATTTAAACGAGGAAAAAAATCACCATCTTTAGGAGGTTTGCAGATACAGGTCCTTTTTTTCTTACAAGGCTTTTCAGGAAACTGATCAGAAATGTTTCCACAAGATTACAACTTGGTTTTTCTTCCCCACATAGAGCACTCCATAGTAAGCACAAGCACACGCCTCAGAGTCCAGGCAAGTGAGGGGCCCTGAAGCTTAGGTTTCTTTCCTTTTATGCTAACTCTGCCTCTGCTCATCTCACCCATATTCTTTCAGGGTAAACTCCTGTTATTCTCTTTTAATAAAATAAAATAATGAACAAGTTGAAATACATATGCCTTTTGGAATATTTATTCTAAAGAATGTCAGACCTTACATAATATCATTACTGTTAATGGCTATACATACTTTTTAGAAAGACATGTCCATATTTTGTATGCAGTAATAAAAATACTTAAAGATTGAATACCATTTACCATAACATTTTAATTATTTTGAAGCATTTAAATAATATACCATTCTACATTCACTAGATTGCTTTCAATATTTATCTATTCTAGTTGTAATTATCCTTATACAGTGAATAAGACAGATGTGATGTGATGTCTATCAGTAATTAAACATACATCCTATCCAGTTGTGTTCCTTGATCCTTGACTTTTTTTTAATGTTGTTTGAAAAATTTGGGGAATCACAAAACTGCATGTTTTCTTTAAAATTTTTCCAACAACTCAAAAACATTAGTATTTTGAAAAATGAAGCCTCTTATACAATGTATCACACGTACTATTTTAGTAGCAAGTTTTTCACACTTCATCATTGAACCAAGAATTCTGTCATCTTGTGAAAAAATAGCAAAAATTGCCTACACTGGTGAGATTTGTAAATTGGAACCAAGTGTGAAGGTAACATGATGAGAAAAGCACATTAACCAACTCAGAGTTCAATACAAGATCGGCACTTCAGCCTAGACGCATGTGAGAGGTTGTTAATACAAAATGAAAATTCAAAATTTAAGACAAGGAGCTTTCAATTATTCAGTTACATCCTTGAAAATAATTTCTGAAAATGAGAAGCATAGCATACCTTGCATTTAAATTTAAGATGATTTTTTTTAAACATTTCAGTATAGAACTTACATTAATCCTAAACCAGATTCATCAAGCAACTCTAGAAGCCTGGTATTTAAAATATATACATACATATATATATATATACATATATATACATATATATACATATATATACACACATATATATGTATATGTATGTTTTTATTGATTTCAGAGAGAGGAAGGGAGAGGGAGAGGTAGATAGAAGCATCAATGATGAGAAAGAAACATATATGGCTGCCTCCTTCACACCCCCTAGTGGGGATCAAGCCTGCAACCCTGGCAAGCTCCCTGAGCAGAATGGAACTGGGGACCTCCCGGCGCATGGGTCAATGCTCAACCCACTGGAAGCCTGGAATTTTTATGACTCTCCCTGCATAAAACATTGGAGTTAAGGTGAAGCACAGGCAGCTTGATTAACAGCTGGAAGAGTTAGAGAAATTACAGTAGAAGATGGCCTGGCTTTCAGTACATGCCACCCACTTCATGCCCTCATCACTGAGAACTCGCAGGGCTATCAGCTACCGACAAGCTTTCCCCACTTTTCTTATGTCCACGCTACATGTCATGCCTCCCAGCACAGGCTCCTCACTCATCTAGCACTTTTTTCTTTTCGTGAAAGAAAAGAAATTATCTTTGCCACTTCTAAGCCTTCTTCCACCAAGTATCTTATTGTATCTCTAATAATAATAGAATTAGTTATACTCTGTCATCATTTCCTATAGACTACACATTGTGCTAAAAGCTTTACCTTTATTACCTGATTTAATGTCTCCAATACCTAAGTGATTTCACCCCATGTTTTAGATGTGGAGGGTTATCTGCCTTGCTCTACATTTGTGCCTGTGTGTAGATTTTCTCCTCTCCATTCAAAGGCACATTCAAGTACCTTTTCTCTTATTTGTTTTCAAAAGTTATCTATTCCCCTTTCTTACTTCACCATAAAATAATGTGCCTTTAATTCTACCTCTTCCTCAGGCTAGCTATTTATTTTCCTTCAGTGAAGAAAAAATATTTTGTGGGAATAGCCACCCATATATATTTCCTGTCATCAGTTCTTAAACTCTGGCTCACTTTGACTTCCTGCCTCTGGTTCAGGGCCTGCTCATATGTGGCACTGCCCTGTAAGAGAGAGCACTGCTGCCCAGACAATTGGTCCTTGATTAGTCCCCAAACCATTTGACTTTCAAAAGCAAATCATATCTCACACCTTAACATAAATATAGTCTCTCCAAGTACATATCTCATGCTGACCTGTATTTCTCCACTGCCTGTCATTATCTACCTGTTGCTATGTAACAAACTTGCTTGTCTAAAAGATGACTAAAGTGAGCCCTTGCCTTAGGGTCTCGCAATGCTGTAGTCAAGGTGTTGCCAGGGCCTACTGTCTGATGAGTGTCAGCTGGGTGAGAATCCATTTGAAGCTTACTGGGGTTACTGGCAGAATCTAGTTCATTGACGCTGTAGAAAGAAGGGCTTGAGTTCCTAGTTAATATACCTTGTACTTTTGGCTAATCAGTACTTGATTAGAAAGCCAACCTAAATAGTAATAACAGCCGAAACCGGTTTGGCTCAATGGATAGAGCATCGAGTTGGGGACTGAAGGGTCCCGGGTTTGATTCCAGTCAAGGGCATGTACCTTGCTTGCGGGCATATCCCCAGTAGGGGTTATGCAAGAGGCAGCTGATCTATGACACTCTCTCATCGATATTTCTAACTCTCTATCTCTCTCCCTTCCTCTCTGTAAAAAATCAATAAAATATATTTTAAAAAATAAAAAAATAAAATAGTAATAACATTATTGAGATAGTATGTACCAAGTACAGCTTTAAGTTCTTTCATGCTAACTCATTTAGTCATCACAGGAATTTTATAAGTGTCCTTATTGCCTTTGTGTTTATGAAAAAAACTGACACAGGAATAAGTTGAGTGAGTGGCCCAAGTTCCTATAGCTAATGTGTAATAGAACCAGAATTCAAGAATCAGCCCTTGAGTTAAAAATCCCTATTTATAATCACAATCCCATCATGAATTTCTTATTTAAATAGTTTCTTCTTTTAAATTTGAAAAAGTGTTCATTAAAAAGTTTATCAGTATTTACCTTTACAATAAAACTAGAATTCATTAAGCAAACATTTTGTTTTTTTTCTTTTATAATGCTACTAAACTTGTCATCAATAAAATCATGCCAGTCATTAATGCTGATAAATGCTGCCTCTGTCCCTTGCACTTTTTAATGTACCAATCTTAAGGAAGATGGTTCAGTTATGGATGACCTATGTTTATCACAGAAGAAAGGAGGTGCAATGAACTTGAAACTGAGAGGAGTCGGTCTGAACACAGCCTGGTACTGTTGTCATGAATATTCGGTCTGTGCCATGGAGACTGGTATGCCTCCTTGGCTTTCCCACTAAATGCATTTTTAAAGTTAGGGAACTGGCTGTAGTCAGGTGAAATTCCATAAGTTTTTCCTAACTTCATGTCCAGCTGTGGTCACATGCCCATGGACAATGATGCCTGGATGGTGGAAATAGCTTCTTTTGAGGCAAGAGTGAGATATGGGTTATTGATATCACTCTATTGAACATTGAAGGTAAGGGAAAGGGTTTTTCAGTAAGTAGACAAATGATTCACGAATATTGTATGTACTACCTTAAATTGTCAACATCGAGTGACTATGTTCAGACTCTAGAGCAGCTAGCAGTGCAATGCACCTAACTTAATAAGCTTCAGTTTCCTCATTTATAAAGAAGAAGTAATGAGTACTTACAGCATATTAAATGTTGGCTTATTAAAATTATTTAAGTTAATAAAAAACAATGTACAGTTCAGATTATGTCAACCTGGCCGAGAATAAGAGCTTGATACATACTATTTATTAAAATAAGTCTTTATAGTATTTTTATGAGAATTAATTAATATTTTGTATATATAGTACTTAGCTTGATAAATGATTATTATTATAATAATATTTATTATTAGAGTATTATAGCAAACTTTTATTAAGTGCTTACTTTATGACCAAGTTATATATAATCCTTGCAAAGAGGAACATCCTAGCAATATTTTAGAAAAGGAAGATTCTTTGTGGGTTACTATTATATTACTAGAAAGTTTGGCATCATTTCTTTAAGATTGAGGAGCAAACTGAACGTTCATTAATGAATTTCTACATTAAAATAGGGCAAATGAGGGACATTCCCAATTGGATAAGAAGCAGTTTCAATTCTACTCAAATAAATTCATGCTAAAATATGTAGAACATATAATCAAACAAAATGTGAAATCATATAGTGTTTATAACAGTGAAACATTGACAGTTTCAAGCATCAACTCTGTAATTCAAATTCTTTAGGTCCTAGATATTACTTGGCACAAATAGGTAGGGCTTTTGTGAACAAGGCTAAATATCAATGGGAATACTTTATGATCTCAGTTAATAACAGGCTGGATGAAAGAGGATATCCATCACCAATGACATTGTTCATTTTACTAGTTAATGTTTCAATATGCTTCATATTAGAAAATAAAGAAAATAATTTCACCTGAAAAATTTTAATTATTATCTAGCAGGCATTGCAACTTAAAAACAATGGCTGATCTTAGTGACATCTCTTGATATGGCCCACTAGACAAGAGGGATGAAAAGGCAAGGACGCAAACAAATGCCGAGCAAGTTGATTGGTGTTGTTCTCATTATTATTTAGTTTGGGAAATCAATGATTCATTTCTTCTTGTATGACCAGTAATGAAACACAGCCACATTCCCCAGCTTAGTCTCAGACATTGCAGTTCTCACTCACACAAGGCAAGTTTCACTAACAGCATTCAAGGTGATTGAGTGATTTCCTGATATTTCTCTGATGGAGGATGTAATGAGCTTAGAGGTAGGTGGGAAGGAGGATAAATAGAAGTAAGGGCGTGGGTAAACCGAATGGGGCCCTCTTTAGTGTGTCAGAGCTGACTAAATATCACTCTGATAAGCACAGTCGGTTCCATAAATCTTCATTATAGTTAAAGTATTTTATCACAGCTTATTAGACTGTGATAAAATGTATAGTTCAGTAGATGTCCTCATATATTCTGGAAATTACCAGCACCATTTATATGGAACCTGTACTACTAGTTTTAATTAACTGAAATCATCTGCTTGGAATTATGTTCTCAATTTATCTCACATTTCAATCTCCATAAATTCTTTCTCAGTGCTTTTCTCTGTAGAATGCAAATGGGTCCTGTGCCAATGCCCAGGAATGTCTAATGGCATCGGGCAATGGGTGTTGTAGAGCATTTACAGAATGGGGAGTGCTGAACTAAACTAGCTTTGTTATGCTGGTTTAACCGAAGAAACAAACAAAATTTACACTAAAATATTTACACTAAATTTACCACTTCTTGTTACAGAATATTACTAATATTTTAATCAAAGTAGGTTGACGTGACCAAAGGAAATAATATCTTTCAGGTAAAATGTAAAATGACAATTGTTTAATATTTTATAAAGTTGTGGGTAAAACTGATACTATTCTACTTAAAATAGTGAATGCTTTTCTACAATATGGTATCTGATGCATTTAAGTATATAAAACATAGTACCATAATGTATATACTTTTGCAAAATCAATATTTTTATGCTTTATCTTATTTGTTTAAATATATTTTATTGACTTTTTATAAAGAGGAAGAGAGAGGGATAGAGAGTTAGAAACATCAATGAGAGAGAAACATCGATCAGCTGCCTCTTGCACACCCCCTACTGGGAAGGTGCCCACAACCAAGGTACATGCACTTGATCAGAATCGAACCTGGGACCTTTCAGTCTGCAGGCCGACTCTCTATCCACTGAGCCAAACCGGTTTTGGCTATGCTTTATCTTCTTATTACTTCTTTTACAAAATTTAAAATGAAATATTGATAAGTTTCAACATTTATTATGTCACTATTTAAAAACATATTAACTTTGTTAATAATTATAATCTGCACATATAATTGTATTATAAGTTAATGAATAGTTTTGTAAATAATGCCACAAAAAATAGAGGACTGCATAGTTCCTTTTGAATTAGTGTTTTGGGTTTCTCCAGATATGTACTCAGAAGTGGAATCACTGAATCATAGGTGTTCCATTTTTAATTCTTTGAGGAAACTCCATACTGTTCTCGACAGTGGCTGCACTATGTCCCTTTTTCCTATATGCTTGCCAGCACTTTATTTGTTGATTTATTGATAATGGCCATCCTGATAGATGTCATTTCACTTATATGTGGAATCTAAAGTACAAAGTAAATGAACAAACAAAATAGAAACTAACTCATAGATACAGAGAATAGACTGATGGTTACCATTGAGGAGGTTAGGGCTGGGTGAAAAGAATAAGGGATTAACAAGTACAAATCAGTAATTATAAAATAGTCATGGGATATAAAGTACAGCATAGGGAATATAGTCAATAATATTGTAATACCTATGCATGGTAGCAGGTGGGCACTTGAAACATCTGGGGGAACACTTTCCAATGTACATAAGATTGTCTAACCACTATGCTGTACACCCAAAACTAAAACAAAATAATAAGTGTAAACTGTAATTGAAATGTAATATTTAAATTTTAAAAATATGTAGTATCTAGCATTCAGAGAAATGAACTGGGGTAGGGTGAGCCAAAATACTAGAAGTGTTAAAAAGCAAAACAAAACAAAAAACATACTTTTAAAGCCCTGGCAGAGCAGCTCTTAGATTTTTATAGACAGATTGAGAAGGCTTAGGTTTGATAGACTTTTATATGACTTATCTCTGCATAAATATTATTTTTCCTTTGTCACTATCACCATTCCAAGATTAGTTATCTGCAAACAGTAGGTGCTTAATAAATATTGCCGGTTAACTATGTAATTAAATCAGTAGTACATGTTCCTATTTATTGTGCTTCTTGGCAAACAGACTAAAATAATACAATGAACTAATTTGCAGCACATGGGTGAGCACAGAGAGTGTTTAATTCAGTCTAATGTTCTTCCCAAATGGCTCAATATTTCCTTGAATTGAATCTCTCATGATCAGGCAGTGTGAGTAAAATACTCTCTGGGAATAAAGTGCTCATCCATGTGATAAAAATTAACTCCTTCAGAGCACCAGGGAGTTAATGGTAAATTATTTCTTCTATGGTACCAAAATGATTCAAATTGCCAATTAATCATTTCCCAGGACATGTCAAACTGTAGGCTGCAGAGTTTGAAAATATCTAGGAAAGATAGTTTAGTTTGTGCTTTGTTTCTCACTTGCCATCTTGCCAGGCCTTATGAGTCTATCTCTTCCTTTGTACTCTGCTTCGCCCTCATTAAGATAAACTTGTGTGTGTGTGTGTGTGTGTGTGTGTGTGTGTGTGTGTGTGTGTAATAAAAGGTGTAATTATCTCTTGGGTAGACTAACTGGCCTGCAGCATCAGTTGGTTGTCCATTCAACAGTTTCCCCTCCCTGCCATGCTGGCAAAGCCCTGATTTTTATGTTTCAATGTCCAAAATTTTGCGATGCCAAATTCAAGCCATCAGAGTACCTGAGTTTTTGTCATCAGGTACTCTGATGGCTTGAAGTAAGTCATGGTGGTCTTATTTCCCTTTTCAAGATGAGTTTCCATGTGGATTATGACCCAGTATGATCTGTGGGATCTATGTCTATTGTGAGTAGCCCTTGGTAAGATCTTTACTCACTAATAAAGCAGGACCACAGGAAAAAGCAACCTCTCTGCTAACTGCGGGGCCTCTATCTGCTCAGCCATCTTGCTGCCAAGAGAAGTCAGAGCTCAGGAGAAGGCTAAGCCTGAGGACCATAGGGCTGACATCTAAAAACTGTGTCCTTGAAAACACCATTGAGCCTCTGGTGGTGCTGGCCCTACCTCTAAACCTCAACTTCAACTAAGAAAAAGGAATAGTTTAAAAAGTAAGGAAATCTTTGACATAAAGGAAAATATTACTATCACTTATATCAGTTGAGACAGTGTTGTCTGCTAGTTTCAGATTAATGAAATGCCTTCTTTGAACTTATCTTAAACTATGGGAAATAAATATACATTTTGATAGGATCTGGGAAAGACTCTAAAATAGCCAATTCTTGTCAAAACAAGATCCATGTACACAGACTGGGCCTTGGTGTAAAGACATTCAGCAGAGAAGATAGTTCTTGGAATTCTATACTCCCCCAACAGAAATATTTAATTTATCACAAGAAAATCTATAATATGTGTAGTTATTAATAATTATTTATTTAAATATCCCTTAAAGAAGATTTTATCTCTTTTTAAAATGAAGAGAATACTCATATTTCTTTTTATTGTTTTAGGGGACTTAGTGTGGGACCTCAAGATCCTCATTTGTAGGAGGAAATAATTGCAAAACATAGGCAACATTTTTGATTAGGCTTTATCATAAGAGTAGATCTACTATGTACAGAGCCTCTTTGGAATTAAGACCCCAAGCACAAATAGGCAGCAACTTTGTTGAGACTAGGCTAAGAAATAAAAACAAAATGGCACACACCAGAATAAACATGCATGATTTTGTATTTAAAATTATAAGGAATAAAAAAGGAGTCAGAGATAGGAAAGCATAAAAGCAAAAAAAAATGTGCGAAATAACTACCTCTATACAGAAACTATTTTGTATTTCAATAGCACCTGAAGAAACAATGGGCACTCTAAATTATTATCTAAAGATCACACTTATTTTAAGATAAATGGCCCTAGAGCTAGATTCGAGGAAAGAGTAATATTATAATGACATTTCAGATGGAAGGAAAGCACATTTTATAGTCCTGAAAATAATAGAACATATTCATTGAACATCTGGTTTTTTAAATGAAAAATCTGAAGGATTTGCTGTGTATATTATTACATTAAAAGTCAGAGACAAGCAGTAGTTGAAAACAAAAGACTTACTGTGTGTGCTTTTCTACAATGTTAGATCACGTAGATAATTAACATTAGTTGAAACTCATGTTTTTTGTTTGCAGTAATGAGCCCTATAGAGTGCTTACTGACTATAATCCTGTTAACCTTGACTACAAAATAAAAAGGTATGTATATCTTACTTTTATCTACCTGTAAAGTCATAATAATAATAATAATAATAATAATAATAATAATGTCCTGCTCTTTCCTTAAAATAAAACAATCCTATCTTTCATTGCTCCTGGCTGTGTGAAATACTATTATAGTTGAAAAAGAATTTGCATAATGCTTTTGAAGTGGTTAATAGCTATGATAATTTTTTTATTAAATTATTATCTGTGTACATATCTTACCATTGTCCCCCCCTCCCATACATACCCTCCCTCCCCAGAGTTTTGTGTCCATTGGTTGTACTTATATGCATGTATACAAGTCCTTCAGTTGATCTCTTATCTCCCCCAGATAATTTTAATCTAATATGAAATGTTTATAATAAAGAACTAAAATTTTTATTGTGAAAGAGGGTTATTAAGGAGCACCATTTAATCAAGAGAACAATGGTAATACTTGGATACAAGGTTCTTAAAGGTTTATGATTTACAAATAGGTTTGAGATTTTTCCAGTATGTATTTGACCAATGACTCTCTTTGAAAAGGAGTTACATGGAAAATGATGTTTCTTTTTAATGATTTATCTTAAAATTGGTTTGTTGTGCTCAATGTGATTCCTGTTGTAGTCTTAGAGGTTGCATTCATACTGTATGGAAGGATCATTGCTTTCTCTTTTCATCCTGCTTTTAATCTGTCAGTATACTTCTCTCATTCCAGAGTTCTAGATAACTAATAAGGACAAAAGACAAAGTGGAGATTTCTCTGGTATATTTTGGCAGGTATTATGCAAATCTTTATTCTGTGTAATAGTACTCTTCTATGAAATGTTGAATGGTGAATTTGGTAATTTTATATTAATTATAATAACTCATCAAATAATTGTATGGGGGAAAAACTATTTTTTCCCAATACTTTATGTATTATACTTTTCTTATTCTCTTCTCTCTAGATCAAACTAGTTGGAAAACAAAGTCTTGTGTTTTCATATGAAACGGTTTACTTGCTGTGCAAACTTTATGTTCTTGGCCTCAGTTTTTATTACATAAAATAAGTATAGGAAGAATGTGACAAAGAATTACTGTGATGGTCCAATAAGTTGATGGATGAAAAAGTAACGAGGACATCATGTATAGTAGATATATATAGTAATATGTAATATTTCTTTTAAAATGATGCAATATTCTAAGTTTTCAATGAATCAGATTGTTTACTCATTTAAAATGAGTTCCTTTAATTTAAACATCAGTAAAAATGATAGTATCTTTTACATTTTTTAAGTGTTTCAGAATTTTTTGGAAGAATTAAGGAGTAAACAATCTATAATAATAAAAGCAAAATATGATATTTAGACTGGATGTCCTTCTGGATGACCTTCTGGATGAAATTGGGGCCTGCCAGCAGCAGGAGGGAAGCCAGGGTCCCAGGTGCCAGAGGGAAGCCAGTGCGGGCAGCTGGGGGAAGGAAGGCCTACTTTTGCACAAATTTTGTGCATCGGCCTCTAATAACATATATATACATGCATTTATCATTTTAAATAAAAGAATAGTTCCAAAATACCTTTTCAAAAAAAGTTTTTTAAGCACCCTCAACTGATTTTTCCTCTATATAGTTCTACTCACAAAAATATTTTAAGGATGTTGTGTGCTGATTTTAGAAATTGTCAAATTTTGTGAGCAACTGTGTTTGTAGTATGTAAGTAAATGAAAGTCAGAAATTTATATTGTATATGTAAAATGCAGACTTCATCATTCACCAACACATGAAAATGTGAAGGATCTGATTATATAAAATATAAAAGGTATGTGTATTATCTATACATATAAAAGCCTAAGCAACTGTTGGACTTTTTGGCTGTTCAACCAGTAGCTGTGATGCACACTGACCACCAAGAAGCAGACACTCAATGCACAGGCATGGAAACATGGAACAGACTGATGAATCTCAGAGGAAAGAGGGAGAAGGGAGGGTGGGAAGAGATTAACCAATGATCTTATATGCATACTAGAGGCCCAGTGCATGAATATGTGCACTGGTGTGGTCCCTCAGTCTGGCCTGTGGACTGGGCCAAAACAGGCAGTCTGACATTCCCCTGAAGGGTCCCAGATTGTGAGAGGGCAGAGGCCAGGCCGAAGGAGCCCCACTGATTCACAGATCTGTGCACTGGCCTCTAGTATGAAAAACAATACGGTAGTGCAAACACTTAACAAAATATTCATAGAAGTAGTCTTCATTTGTAGTAAGCCTGAGAAGGAACAAGTTTATTATCCAATGCCATAATGTTTATACTAAAGTAGTGATAAAATTAAGACTCTTTACATACATATTACCTTTCTTATCCTTTCCTTTTCCTTTACTTACTTAGGAGCATTGTCACATATTTAATGGAGGTTTTGATTCTTTCTAGAGATAATGCTTAGACATTTTTAATACCAAATCTAGTGAACACTTTAGATGCATTGATGCTAGAACTTTTAAATATATTTGCTATAGGCCTTTGTTGATTGATCATTGCTCTTTCTTCTATTCCTTTGCATGTGGGAGAGCTGAGACAAATGTTGCCATAAAGGGGTGCTCCATGTAGCACACCACTCATTTCAATGAATGTATTATGTGTTTACTTGAAGAGAAGGTCTCCATGGTTTCATGTCTATGCTGCTATGCATCTGGGAAGTAGCAGCTGTATTTCACTTCAGATAAGCTCTAACTTCAAAGATGATTGAAGTGTCTTCTGAAAATATGACTTGTAAAATGTCATGAGAGAAATGTGCAAATAAAATAAAAGTAAAGGAAATATAACTTCAGGAAATAAGGCACTTTTACTATATAGAATAATGTTCTTACAATAATATATATGTAACCTATACAATCATTTGAACATTATGATTATTCATAGTTTTAACATTTATTTAATGCATGCATCATATATAAATATGATTTAACTAGAGGCCCGGTGCATGAAATTCGTGCACCGGATGTAGGGGGTGGTGGTGTCCCTCAGCCCAGCTTTCACCCTCTCCAATCTGGGACCCCTCAAGAAATGTCCAACTGCCTGTTTAGGCCTGATCCCTGTGGAATTGGGCCTAAATGAGCAATCAGACATCCTTCACACAATCCAGGACTGCTGGCTCCCAACTGCTCACCTGCCTGCCTTCCTCATTGCCCCTAGCAACTCTACCTGCCAACCTGATCACCGCCTAACCACTCCCATGCCAGTCTGATTGATGTCTAAATGCTCCCCTGCCAGCCAGTTTGACCCCACCTTCCTTCCTCTGCCAGCCTGATCACCCCTAACTGACCTCCCCTGCATGGTTGATCACCCTTAACTGCCCTCCCCTGTAGGCTTGATTGCCCCCAACTATCCTCCCTTGCAGGCCTGGTCCCTCCCAACTGCCCTCCCCTGTTGGTCATCTTGTGGTGGCCATCTTGTGTCCACATAGGGGCAGGATCTTTGACCAAATGGGTGCAGCTATCTTGATCTTGTGTGTTGGAGTGATGGTCAATCTGCATATTACTTTTTTATTAGATAGGTTAGAGGCCTTGTGCATTGGTGGGGGCCAGCTGGTTTGCCCTGAAGGGTGTCCCAGATCAGGGTGGGGGGTTCCCTTGAAGCGTGGGGTGGCCTGGGTGAGGGGCCTGTGGTTTGCAGGCTGGCCACACCCCCTGGAAATCCAAGAGGAGGCCCTGGTATCTGAATTTATTTATCTCCTACAATTGAAACTTTGTAGCCTGGAGTGGAGGCTTAGGCCAGCTAGGGCAGGGGGAAAGCTTGGCTTCTTCCATTGCCTGGGAAACACAAGTGGCTGCAGCTACTTGGTTGGGGTGAATTTGCATAGTTACTCTGATTGGATAGTGGGCATGGCTTGTGGGTATAGCAGAGGTATGGTCAATTTGCATATAACTCTTTTATTCAATAAGAAAGTTATCTCAAAGACTTGCCTGTCTCATTAATACTGTTCCTACTGCCTTTAACAGTGCCTGGAATATAGTAACATTTTTTAAAGATTTTTTGAATGAGTGAATAAATGAATTATCACAGAATCAACTAGAGCTATCCATTTTGTGGAAAAAAGAAATATTTTAAGAATGAAATTTCCTACATAAATGTGTGTATTTACTAAATGAGTCTGGCAATTGTCTAAACACAGATAAAGATAAATACAGTATTTTTTTTCTTACAATTACTAATAAGGGCAGGCCAAAAATGCTTTTTCTTGAAGAGAAAGTTTTCTGTACTGACCAAACAGAAGCACTCAAACTTTATTCTGCTTGAAAGTTACCTGGAAATGTATTTTTTCATGTGTATACTAGAGGCCCAGTGCACGAATTCATGCACTGGTGGGATATGGCCAGCCTGGCCCCAATTGGGGTGGATCTCCTCCTCCCAACAGTCTGGGCCTGTTGGGAGGAGGAGATAGCAGGAAGTTGGCCAGCCAGGCTTGCTGGGCAAAGGGACCATGGGTGATTGGCTGGCAGGCCTGCCCCCAATTGGGATTGGGAGGCTTATTGGGGCCAGGGCTGGCTATGCAAAGGAGCTGTGGGTGGTGAGCCAGCCAGTCCTGCTCCCGAATAGGGTAAGGGGTGCCAATGGGAGTCCAGTGGCCTGGAGGAGGGGCTAAGGGTGGTTGGCTAGCCAGCTTTGCCCCTGACTGGGTGGAGGGGCTGATCTGGGGTGGGACAGGGTGGGAGAGGGGCTTCAGGTGGTTGGCTGCCCATCCCTGCCCCCTATTGGGTGGGGGTTCAATTAGGGGCAACCCAGCCAGGGAGAGGGTCTATGGGCCTATGGTGGTGGAGTGGGCTGATTGGGGGCAGGGTTGGCTGGGGAGGGGAAAGGGGGTGTTTGGCCATCAACCCACTCTTGATTGGGGTGGAAGAATCTGATCAAGGGCAGGCAGGCAAGGGAGAGGGGCTGCAAGGTTGGCCAGCAGGTCCCACTGCTTGATCAGGCCGGTTCTCTGGCCACAGTGGGTGTCATAGTGACTAGTCATTACAGTCATTATGGCCTTTATGGTCACTGGCTTTTTATATATAGAGATATTTTAACTTTTAAATGTAAATGGTCTTAATAAAAATTATATAAATACCTGTTTATCAATAACAAGCTTAAGAAGTAGACCCTTACTTTGAAGTTCCTCTGTGTATTTACTTAGATTTTCTGTTTTGGATTTTTATATAAATAAGGGGGATTAGCTTTTAAACTTAAGTAGCTGATATATATATTCTGATTTGGTAGAGAGGGAATAGGGTGCAGACACCTACAATCTTTAGGTGATTTCAAGGTAGGTAGACTTTGGGCCACATTTATACAAATACCACATCAATCTAACTAGTGTTTATTGGTAGGTATAGAGATAAAAAGAGATAATTTTAAGAATTTGTCTTGGCCAGAGTGGCTCAGTTGTTTGAAAGCTGCCCCATGCACTGAGAGATTGCAGGTTCCCATTCCTAATCAGGACACATCCCTGGTTTGTGGGTTTGATCCAAGTAATTAGGGGGCATTCAGAAGGCCACATAATCCCTGGCTTCAACACCAGGTGTTAGCATGTATTGACTGGGTGAAGAGTTTAATCATGATTTGTCTTAGTTCCTTCTTTAGTTAAATGAATATCATACAGTATCTACCTTATAAGAATGTTGTAGAATTAATTGATATATGTGAAGTAGTTAGAACAGTGCCTAGCATGTGGCAGGCCCTAAACTATAATTTTTATTATCATTACTTCCTCAGATGCTAATTTGCTAGCTACTTTTTAGTACTCTGTGTAGTCTCTACTGACCTTTTTTTCTTATGATTTTCTTTTACTTTTGAGGAAAGCTTGATTTTCATTTAGAATTATTTTACTTTTATCTGATGACTATAAAGGTGCATTTTCATAGTTTACCTTTACTGACAATAAAAACTGAGTGTAAAACAGGGCATTCCTACTGTTACCTCATATTAAACATACAAAGAACTATCGGAGGACCAGAGCACAATTTGCAATTAGAACTTAGACTGACTCTACTAGTAGAGTCTCACAGACTGGAGAAAGTCTGGCCTCTTTCCTTGACCCTCTATTTCTTTCTTTTTAAAAATATGTTTTATTGATTTTAGAGAGGAAGGGAGAAAGAGAGAGAGAGAAACATCAATGATGAGAGAGAGAGAGAATTATTGATCAGCTGTCTCCGGCACGCCCCACACTGGCGACCAAGCCCACAACCCTGGCATATGCCCTTGAGGGCAATCAAACTGCAATCCTTCAACCTGTAGGCTGAAGCTCTATTTACTGAGCCAAACCAACTAGAGCCACCCTCTGTTTCTTGCTGGGGAAAAAAAAAAAAAAAAAAAAAAAAAAAAAAAAAAAACTGAGGGGAGGGGAGGGGAAGGGAGAGGAAGAGTATCCTTAATCCAATATTCACTATGATTTAATAAACTCCCTAGGCACTGCTTGATGCTAGGAATATAATAGTAAAGATAACAGATTATAGTGCTCCCCCAAAGGGTTTAAAATTTATTGTACAGGAGTTGGGGAACAAACAATAAATAGATCAACAAGCATATTTTTATCAACTGTCAACTTCTTTGGAAGAAAGGTATTTCTCATCATACCTTTTGTTTCATTAAGTGGGCTGACCACGGAATCTTACCCCCTTTTCCTTCTCTGTAAGGTATGCTAACTATTACACAATTGTGCCATGCAATACCAGTGAGTGTGGAATCAGTAAGCTTAAGTCAGAATAGCTAATGAAACAATTTTCTCTAGTTTTGGTCCTCAAATAAACTGTCTCCATATAAAATTCTTCCAGAATGTGGAAGCGTGTGTGTGTGTGTGTGTGTGTGTGTGTGTGTGTGTGTATGTGAATAAACTCAACAAACCTTCAGTCAGACTTTAATACCATTTGGTATTTAGGGACTCAATTTTTAGCATAGTCCATTTGCACTGAAATGCAGAGGAGAAATGATGTTAGTAGAACATCATATTAGAATGTAGAGTAATATGTGGTAGCAGCAGAAATGGGACTGTATATAGCTAGGGCCAGATATCAGGGAGAAAGAAAACAGTGAATTCTAGGCCAAAGTGTGCTTTTGATCATCTCTGAAGAATCTTGAGGAGTGCAGCCATATTCCTCTGGATTGAACTTCAGGGGGATGTACTTGCAGTAGTTTATAGAATGAATGACCCCCTCAAGTATTCTATTTCATCTTTAAAAAAGCAGTTAAGAGCAACCCAACACTTTCACACTAAAGTTTGAATTATGGTTTACCTCCACACATCCCACATTCATAAAAACTGTGCCAAACCCTGTGATTCCAGCATGAATTCAAATCTTATTTATTCTTTAAATCAATATAAATAGTATAATTATAGACTAGGAATGGAATGGCACCATCTATTTGTTGGTGTATTCATTAATTTAGTTAGCAGCTATTTATTTATTGACTCTCACTGTGTGTAAGGCCACTGTTCTAGAGCCTAGAATGTAGAAATAAATGAAAGAGTCAGAAATCCCTGACTTTACAAAAGCAAACATTCTTGTGGGGAAAGAAAAAAATCAATGGATAAGACTTATGTGTAAATTATACAATATAGTAAAAATAATGATTAGTGTTATTTGGAAAATTTAAATTAAATGAAGAAGCTGAATAAAGAAGGCCAGATTAGAGTGATGGGGAGTTACTATTTTAAATTAAATGAAGAAGCTGAATAAAGAAGGCCAGATTAGAGTGATGGGGAGTTACTATTTTAAATAGGGGTGGGGGAGAAAATGAACTACTTATAATAAATTGAATAAAATTTATTCCTAGTACATATGCACACATAGCTAAATACCCTTGTTTAACATTTTTAGGAAATTTGATGGAAACCACATTCTTTACCCGCCTGCTATTAAGAATATGAAAGGCACATATGTTCTTTCCAAACGGCATTGTTGTATGATCAGCCAGGCAAGTTAGCTGTGACTTCTAGCATCAGAATGCTTCTTAAGCAGCCAGGCAAGTTAGCTGTGACTTCTAGAGATGACCAACTTTGTAACTGCTAGGCTAAATAAATTTTGAATTTGGCATAGTCTGACTTTACATAAGTCATATAAATAATTTCATCAGGAACCCCTTCGGTGTATATTGTGCAGCTTATGAGTTCAAAAGGAGGCAGTGCTACTCCCAATTCTATGTTCTAGAGATGACAATTGAGATTTCCCCTCTTCCGAAAATGATTGCAGCCAGAGCCTCCCCATGCTGTATGGTGCAGATCCCCATGAGTCTAAGTCCTGGTTAGAAGATAAATATCAATAGCACGCTTGCTCCCTTGTCTATGCAGATTTTGCTAATGAGTCATGACAGTTTTGGCCACAGACTCCTGCGGCTACCTCAGAATTCTTCTCAAGTTAGACTTCTGGGCAACCAGTACCAGCCTGGATGGGATAAAACAGAAATGTCTGTAGTCTGTGACGATTATAAGCTCTTTATAAAGACTGATTCTACTTATAGGTCTCCTACTGCTCACTTCCAGTGTGGAGGAGGAATGGTCTTAAGTGGGCAAGAATATAATTCATCCCTTAATTTTCTTAGAATGTCACCTTGATGCCAGAGCATATGGTAACTTTTCAGTCTTCAACATAGGTCTGCGTGTGCCAGGTATTGTCCCATAACTCAGTCTTGAAATTTTTTTTTTAAATTATTTGTTTATTTTCACTAAGTGACTCATTCTGGTTGGAAGGGTTTTTGCCATTTTTTTTTGTCTCCCCCCCTTTGCCTTCTTCCCTGCTCCTCTAGTCTACTCTGCCCGCCTTGATCTCTCTCTTGTCTCATTCTCTCAGAGTCAGTCCTGTTTTTTTAGTTCTGCAGTTACCTCCATTTCCACTTCCAAGTCTGTCAGTCAAGAGTCAGTTTTTATATGTCTACTCAAGATGATATCAGAGATTCCAATCCACAGAAAAAGACTGGCTCAGTTCTCTCCACTTTATTGCTTATGTCCTCCTGTCTCCCCAGACAACCGACTTCATTGAGCCTGAGGCCCCGGGCAGCTGTTGGAAGGGGCTTTTCTTTTTGCTCCTCCAGACTCCTTTTTCAGTAGGAGAACCTCACTCTAATCCTGGTTTCAAACACTATCCTTGTCTTTGGTCATCATATCCAGCATGGGGAACCTTTATCACCTTTCCCTGGATGTGAGCTAGGCCCCATTGACCCATAACTTCAGGCTTGCTCTCTATTCGGCATTTGCGTTTTGGTACATTGAAATGCTTCTCTTCTTTTTTGAGTTCAGTTACATCTTTTTAAAAAATTATCTTTTTACAATTTACCTGTAATTGCTAAAGCTTGGAGTGGGAGGTGAAATAAAAGGAAACTTGTACATTTGCAATTTGACTGGGGTTTTAGGTTCAATGACTCTGGAGGGCTGATTTTATATTATCTTGATGGATGATGGGTGCTTTTCAGTTTATGTGTCAGGAATACATACTTGTTTCAAAACACTTACAGTTATACTATTAGTTAGGTGAATCTGTAATAGACTTTCATATGGATGTATCATATTTTAACTAATTGGCTATGAATTAATATTCATTTCTTTTCACAATTTGTTCCCACAAAAACACTTAATTGAAGACCTTTTCATGCACATCTTTAATGTATTTGTTCAGTTATCCTCTTAAGATAAGTTCCTAGAGGAAGAAGTTGTGGCTTAAAAATACTTACCTGGAGATTAGAAGCTAAAATATAGAAAACATTTACAAAAAATTTATTTTAACTTTAAAAATAGAAAATAGAAATTAGAAAAACTCAACCATATAATTGTCATTGTTTCAGTCTCAGAGAAGATAAAATTAATGATATCACAATAAATCAATTAATAAGAAATAAGAAATGATTATTCAGTAGTGTATTCTATTATACATATAAGAAAGTAGTTTTGAAACTTAGTGTTCCCAAGACTTTTACATTTTTAAAAATGATCAAGAAGAACAAAGCACTATTTTTAATGAAGACATCTATTTACCATATTAAAAATGAAAAGTAACAAACTTTAAATTTCTATATTAATGTATTTAAAATAACATTAACAATTTTAATGCATGTCAACACAAATAACATTTTTAAAGTAAAATGATCTTTTCCAAAACAAACAAAAAAGTGAAACACTAAGAGCAGCTTTGCTTTACAATTATCCAAACCTCCTCAATGTCTAACTTAATAGAGAACATCTGGATTTTACATAATGGCTTCTTTATTCAATCTGTTATAAAATGTTTTTTGTGTGTGGTTGAAACACATGAAGAAATCCAGCCTTTTATACTATACAGTTGAAAAAAGGAAAAGTGTGCTTCTAGCTTTTTTAGACTAATAATGGGTAGTCTTTGTTCATATACCAACCTCAACATGTGGTAGTTTCTTAAATGGGAGTCGCAATTTGAAATTTGAAACCATATAAAAGAAAATTTTTGTCACACTGGGTTTTGTTTAAATCTGTTATGTGTCTTCACTTTTTTTTAAAGTGTTTTTTATTGATTTTAGAGAAATACAAGGGGAGAGGGATAGAGACATAAACATCTATGAGAAAGAAACATTAACTGGCTGCTTCCTGCACATCCCCTACTAGGATTTAAACCAGTGACCTCTTGGTTCATAGGCCAACACTCAATCACTGAGCCTACCAGCCAGGCTATGTGTATACACTTCTGGAATATCATATATTGGTCATTTGGGGAACAAATTCTTCACTAGATTATACACATCTTCCCAAAGTTGACATACCTAATAATAAAAGTGTAATATGCTGCCCTGACTGGTTTGGCTCAGTGGATAGAGCATTGGCCTGCAGACTAAAGGGTCCCAGGTTCGAATCCGGCCAAGGGAATGTACCTTGATTGCAAGCACATCCAGAGTAAAGGGCGTGCAGGAGGCAGCTACTTGATGTTTCTTTCTCATCTATGTTTCTAACTCTCTATTCCTCTCCCTTCCTCTCTGTAAAAAATCAATAAAAAATGTATTAAAAAATTATAATATGCTAATTAGGCCGGACAGCTAGACATCCTTCCTGAAGAAGCTGTGGCAGCAGGCCAAGGCAGAGGCAGTTAGGGGCAATCAGGCAGGCAGAGTGGTTAGGGGTGATCAGGCAGACAGGCAGGCAAGTGGTTAGGAGCCAGCAGTCAGAGATTGCAAGAGGGTATAGGCAAGGCTGAGGGACTCCCCCCTCCACCCATGCATGAATTTTGTGCACCAGGCCTTTAGTTAATTATATAACAAAAAATCATGTTTGTTACTATCACACTGATCTTATCAGAAGAGTCATTAGAATTAGAAAGCTGTCAAGCTGTATGGCAGCTGTGGCTCAGGGGTTGAGCCTATGAAACAGTGAACCAGGAGGTCATGGTTTTTAAATCAAAATGGTGTTCTGTAAAAAGTGGCCAGGATAGTTCATAACACAAACAATTGATTTTCCTTGAGAAAGCCTTCATGATTTGGTATGCATAAGTGTTTTACGTGTACTTCCCATTTTATCATATAGCCTAAAGATAATGTTCAACTAGCTGAGGAGTAGAAAGTGTATTAAGGACACTAAGAAATCTGTATCTCGGAGAGACCCATTGGAAATTGTTGCTGTAATTTGTACAGAAGATGATGATAGCCAATAAAACAGCTCCAGGGACACTCAGGAGTTGAAATGTCAGAATTTAGGTGATGAGATGTGAAAGGTTTATGTCAAAGATTATCTTCTCATTTCTGGCTGTGTCTGTTTGGTGGATGGTGGTGCCACTGATGTAGGAGAGGAAGCAGGATTGATGGATGAAGGCAGGGGAGATGGGATGAGTTTGTAGGTATAAAAAATTTTTTTCAACCCTCTTACATCCCTTGGCTGAGTCTGAAAATTAACTGAAAAGGTATATTAACAGGAAATTACACATTAATAGATTATGAGACAGGGCACTTCAGAAGGAAATGATAGGCCCAGGTACTTTTATGCTAAGTTTAATGAAAATTGGTCAGTTGTGGAGAAATACAATTAAGAAGTACAGGTAACTATAGTAAACCGGAGGAAATTTAGCAAGGCCTGTTAGAATTATTAGTGCTGTATTTTGTCTTCTAAGATAAGGATGCTTCCTCCCTCTAGGTATAGAAAAGGCACCTATCACACTTGGGTTTTATGGTCTGTTTCAAGGAAGAACTGGGCATAGGGCAAGGAAGGGCAGAATGTCAGGGTGACCTTCCTGGTTCTTCCATTTTCTCAAACTTCTTAAAAAAATAAATAAAATATATATATATATATATATATATATATATATATATATATATATATTGTATATATATATATTATTGATTTTTTACAGAGAGAGAGAGAGAGGGACAGAGAGTTAGAAACATCGATCAGCTGCCTCTTACACAACCCCTACTGGGGATGTGCCCACAACCAATGTACATTCCCTTGACCGGAATGGAACCCAGGACCTTTCAGTCTGCAGGCAGACGCTCTGTCCACTGAGCCAAACAGGTTCTGGCTCAAACTTCTTCATTTAAAAATGTTCTATATGCCAAGATACCATATTTTGAGCAATGTGTATTGCACCCCATCAAGTTATTTTGCTAATAATGTGAATTTGCAGTGCTTGTAAGAGACTTTGGGGAGAAATGGGATAGACTTAAATAAGGAACACCAGGGTGAGGTCAGTTCTCTATTTGCAGATCGGGGACTGCAAGTCCTGAGAGTGGAAATCATCAATCAGATAAGGATGCGAAAAGGGACTAGGAGGAAATACAAGGAACATGATATTTGAACATAGAAGAGGAGCCTTTGGAGGAGACTGAGGAGGAGGGTTAAGGGGGATGGCAGAGATCCCATTGGAGTGATCAATGTTGTCCAGTGTCCCTATAAGCAGATATGGCATGGACAGGGATTGTATCCCTTATGAGCAGGGAAGGTAAAAGTAACCTTGGCCAGAACAGGTTCTAGTAGGGTACTGGGCAGAAGACAGATGCAGAATAAGAAATCACAAATGTAAGTCTTTAAATAATCTAGGAAAATGGTGGTCCTGTCTGTGAAGGACCTTTTGTAAAGGCTACTGTCCTGTGATGGAGACCGTGCAGTGTGCGCCATCTGTGGCCCGTACTTCGCATGCTGAGTAATTTGGGAGCAGATACCTGAGGAACAAACTGTCGAGCTTCTGACTTTTGGTTGTTTATTTCAGGTAAAGACCCTGGGGGAGGCATTTGATCAGATGTGGGCAGAGCACTGAATTGTCCTGTCTTGGAAAAATGAGGACATTTTGAAATGTAAAAATAAACAGATGTCGTAGAAAATCCAGAGGAGATGCTGCATGGATCTATGAAACGGTGATGATAGGAGATAACTCCACAACCAGTTTACCATTTGCAGCAGGGTAACAATCATAAACAATGAAGAGTCCTCTTAGTCTGAGAACTATTGAAAATAAGGCAGAAGGGGTGAGTAGACTTGAAAATCAAAACAAAACAGGACATTGTTCTGAAATGAGAGGAAAATGGAATAGCTGGAGGCCAAGCTTCACACAAGTGATTACTTAAATTGGATGAATCACAGATAAATATTCAGAGAAAAGGGAGTAGTTGAAAAAAATATTGAACTCAGAGGTTTACTCCAATCAGAAAATAAATTCTTGAGACAGCACACAGCTGAAATTGCTTTATGGTCAGGCTCAGAAATGACATATTAAAAGCACCCATACCATCTCCTTTAAGAAAGCTCGTGAGTTTTGTAAATTTAATACCAGATGCAACTAGGACTTCATGTTGACATAAACACAAAATTGGATTCTTTAAAAAAAAAAAAAATAGACCTCTTCTTTTATCTTTATTTTCCCCCCCTTCTTTCTTATGTTTTCCTCTCCACTTTCCTATCATTTTCCTTTCTTTTCATCTATTCACTTCTTAGCTGGTTACCCAAAACCACACACCCCTAATTTTAGACAATTCTGATCATCTAAGCTTCTACTCAATTGGGAATGTGATCAAATTTGCAGACATCAGAGAAAGCAAGTTACTGAGGAATTCAGTGCGGAATGACTGTAAATCTGCTCTCAGTTTAGGGCGTGTGTGATTTACTTTACACCGTGAAGTGTGTAGCCTTCCCCCATCCTATGATCTAACTATCCTAGCATACTTTGGAAGTAAAGAAACTCACTTCTTCCATCGTCTGAAACCAATGGCCCTTAGAAAATTTCTTCATCAAACTACACCAAATTTTTACTTCTCTAATTTCTTTTTTAAGACACCTAAATTAATCATAATAGCAGAGTATGAATAGGAGAGCTTCACATTCTTTATTATGCTCTTAAAAATTATTTATTTCTTTGAAAGTGTGATGTATACATCAACTACTTGGTCCACTCAAAAAACTACTTAAGATTGTAGATTTTATATAATTAGTATTTTTAAAAATTATTAATGTTTATTGCTTCAACACTGTTAAGAGAAAATAGATTTTTCTCCTGTGTGTATAGGGCAGTGTAGAATATAATTGTTTAAACTAATATGGTCTGATGCCACTGTCTTGCTCCAGCTAAGGAACCAAGCATTTTAGCCACCTTTGCCTCTTAGCATCTGTGCAAATATCAACACAGGTGAAAAAATCAAATAACATCTTGGCATTATTATGAAAATAGTTTGACCTTACAGACACTTAAAATTCTCTCAGGAATCCACAAGAATCTGTGAACGAACCACATTTGGAGAGCAATACCAGTAGAAAAAGTACCATTGTAAATTAAATAATTGGGGAAATAAAAACATGGACATTTCAAATGCAACTCATTACATCCTACCATTCATTCTTCTTAAAGATCAGCCCACACAAACTCCACTAGGTAAATGATTTTATTGGATACTGAAGGGTTTATGATACTTCAGAAATGTTCAGATGGCATTCAATATCAAATTATTAATAAATGCCTGTCCCTTTGGATGCAAGCTCCTGTTTAGTTCAGCTATATGTATGCACAATCCTTTGTCTACCGTGACTGAAGATGTAGACTCTGTGTTTGGAATAAGGATAGCTTGCACCTCAACTAATAGGAATCATAATTCTGTTTTGATGTGTGACAACTTAGTAATTGATTTTTTTTAAAGTTGCACTCAGCCAACACAATATATAGCACCAATTATTTAAGATGCGTTGAGTCATATTTCCCCAGTGTTAGCATAATAATTAAGCAGCTTCTGAAAATGATGCTTATGTTTTGAGTTAAAATTTTAATATAGCTTCCAAAGTTATCTCATTTAGGATTGGCTAATGGGAGAATCTGACTCAGTTTATTACTTAATTAGTGGAAGGTGGTTATAAACATAATAGCTTGGGAATGAAGTATTGGTGTCATAAGGAAGCAAGAATAACACTGTAATAGATGACACCATCTTGAAATGAAATAATTAGATGTTGTTGGGTTCTCCACCACGCTCCCTAAAGCTCTTCAAAATGCATGCATAATAGAAAGTATCCAGTTTACCAACGGCATCACTCCGTATGACATCCTCCATATGTTCTGCTATAATTTCCAGTAAGCCTCAGCTCTCTACTATCACAGTAATTGGGGAAGTTAGATCCCTTCATTTGCAAACATTAGGAGCTCATACTCTTTTGTGTAACCTTAAAAGAAATCACTGTGAAGATGTTTGCTGAAATTGTATAAAGTAAATCCATTGTAAAGTTTACAAGATGTACATTACTACTTTTGTTAAAATTAGGTAATTTAAAATTCTGTTTCTTATACATAACACAATGTATAAGAATAGACACGATGTTATAGTCACTTGATCTGCTGATCTGTATCCCTTATGATAACCTTTACTTGAGACATGAAACATTCCAAATTGTTATGTCTTTTCCACAATAACTACTGGAACACACTTTTTGTTGCTTTAATGTTATTAATCCTTACCTGGTATTATTTTTTCCACTGATTTTTTTTTAAGAAAGAATGGAAAAGAGGAAGGGAGAGAGAGAGAGAGAGAGAGAGAGAGAGAGAGAAACATCGATGCGGCATGTGAATTGGTTGCCTTCTGCATGCACTCCAAAAGGGGCCAGAGAGTGAATCTGCAACACAAGTACATGCTCTTGCCTGGTAGGGTCGAACCCTAGACCTAGGGTCGAACCCTAGACCCTTTGGTTTGCAGACCAGCAATATAACCACTCAGCAATACCAGCCAGGGTTGAAACCACTTTGTTTTGTTTTGTTTAAGATTTTTACCATCTTTTTCCCCCCATTATACTTCACATTTAATATTATTCTACATCAGTTCCAGGTGTATAACATAATGGATAGACTATTATATACTTTACAGAGTGGTCCCCCTAATATTTCAAGTACCCTCCTTGCCATGTACATAGCCATTACAAGATTATTTTTTCCCTCCATTGACCTTTCTTTAGCCACTCTCCCACCTACCCCCCAGAACATAACCTCACCCCTTCTTCCCCCAGGGACTGTGTCCATTGGTAATGCTTATATGCATGCATATAAGTTCTTTGGTTGATCTCTAACACTCCCTCCACACACCTTCCCTCTGAGGGTTGACAGTAAGAGTTCTATGCTTCTCTGTCTCTGGATCTATTTTGTTCATTGGTTTATGTTATTCACTATATTCCACAAATAAGTGAGATCGTGAGATCATGTCATATTTATCTTTCTCTGACTGGCTTATTTCGCTTAGCATAATGCTTTCTAGGTCCATATATGCTGTTGCAAATGGTAAGACTTTCTTCTTTTCTACAGCAGAAAAGTATTCCATTGTGTAGATGTACCACAGTTTTTTAATCCGTTCATCTGCTGATGGGCACTTAGGCTGTTTCCAAATCTTAGTTATGATGAATTGTGCTGCTATGTACATAGGGGAACATATATCCTTTCTGATTGGTGTTTTTGTTTTTTTGGGATATAGTCATAGGAGTGGGATTACTGGGTCAAATGGGAGTTCCATTTTTAACTTTTTGAGGAAACTCCATAGTGTCTTCCACAGTGGCTGCACCAGTCTGCATTCCCACCAGCAGTGCACAGGGTTTGTTTTTCTCCACATTCTTGCCAGCATTTGTTTGTTGATTTGTTGATGATAGCCATTCTGACAAGTGTGAGATGGCACCTCATTGTCATTTTGATTTGCATCTCTAAGAGGATTAGTGACTTTGACCACATTTTCTTAGTCTTTTGGCCTATGTATGTCTTCTTTCAGAAAGCATCTATTTAGGTCCTTTGCTCATTTTTTGATTGGATTGTCTATCTTCCTTTTATTAAGTTGTATGAATTCTCTGTAAATTTTAGAATTTAAACCCTTATCAGAGATAACATTGACAATGCTATCTTCCATGCAGTCAGTTTTCTTGTTGTTTTGTTGATTGTTTCCTTTGCTGTGCAGAAGCTTTTTATTTTGATGTAGTCCCATTTGTTTATTTTTTCCTTGATTTCCATTGCCCTAGGAAATCAGTAAAGATATTGCTGAGAACACACATTTTTAAAAATGACTGACAAGACAAACACGTTGGTGATTGAACAAGTTATCATTTCGACTACTGACAGTGCGTCATGATTCTGGCATTATGAAGCAGCCCTCTATTTATAAGCTAGTCATTATCTCCTCCCTATAAATAAAGATACAGAATTCAGTTTAAATAAGCATTAATTGACTATATTCTGTGCCCCAGATACAGTGCTAAGAACTGAGGAAATATTGCTCCTGGCACAAAGGAGCTCTAAATTCTGTTAAGGAGACAGAGGCACAGAGAAACTCTAATGTATTCTGTATTCTGTGATAAAGACTATAAGACATATTTAAGGATGTCTGATGGGAGGTCAGAGGAAGGAAGAATGATCTGAAAAGAGGAGCTGACATCTTCATATAAATCCTGCACCTTAAGTAAGAAAGCATTTTGACAGCTGACAATGGTGAGATAAACACTCCAGGCACAGGACAAATTCCAGTAGGCACACACACACCTGATCATGTGGTCAGGTTCAGAAAATACACAGTCATCTTGGGATACCAGCGCATGCAGCACACAGAGGCACTGGGTAAGGTGGGGACAAAACAAAACAAAACAAACAAACAAAAAAAAAAACAACAAAAAAAAAACCTGTAAAAATAAAAATGGAGGAGCACATTCACATGAGTTATGAAAGTTATTTCTATTACTTTAAGTCTTTCTGTATGGATTCTCAAATTCAAGTAATTTATTCTGTCCCATAGAACCAAAATAGATTCCAAAGAAAGATAATTTGATTGGGCCATGCATAAGATCTTTCTCGCTGGAAAATAGTAAAGTTGTTAAAAGGGGTACTAGAATTAAAAAAGTATTTCTTTCTATAAGTTTATTCTCAAACATCAGTTATTTATTATGATATGCTAGAGTTCAATGGTGCAGAAAATATGAATGATTCTGTCCATATACAGTTCAGTTCATTTTGGGAAATGGACACTAAATAACTAGAAATATTTAATTATAAATTGTAATACACTGAAGGAACCACATAGAGTACGATTAAAGGTGTTTTCAAGTTTTTCTGATTTAAATCAGAAGTCAGGTTGGCATTCACATTTCTCTCGATTTCTTGATTGAATTATCATCTGTATATTCAAGTTTAGCTCTCCTAGTACCAATGCAATATTTGAGAGAGTGTGAACTTTGAAATGTGGAATTTGGTTAAAATTTGGGCTCAGCTAATCATTACTTAGTTACTTTTATCTGAACCTGTTGATCTGCAGAGACAATAATTCCCATCTTATAACGTTGTTTTAAGAATTGGAATTAGTATATGTAAAGGTCATGGATGGAATTTCTCATATTAATAATAAAAATTGCCACTACTGCCATGAAATTTCAATGAACTTTCAAAATAATATAGGTAGTCATGAAGAAAACACATTTCTTAAATTTCATCAGCTCAAATATTTAGAAGTTAATAACATTGTTGACAAAGATAGGGTTTAAAGTTGTTATTTAATCAAATACCCCTTTTCTTACTTATCTCTGAAAGTTAAGAACTATTTGATGAATAAATAGAAGAATATTACTTCTAAATATCAGTTTTATTTCTGGAAGTGCTGTAATAAAAAGCACTGGTTCCCAATTATTATGTGTACCCCACATCCCTAGTCTAAACATTTGGGTAACTCATCTGAGGGAAAGTTTGGATCTGCAAAGCAGGCAAACATCACCTAAACAGGGTAAGAGTAATCATTTTTACTTATCTTTGAAATCTAACAGAAGGGCCTAGTGAAAATTTCCTCTAGACCTGCCTCATAAAAGTCAGCCTCCTGACCCACCATGGTGTGCTCTTCAGGTTTGCAGACACACAGCAGAAGGCACCTACCTGTCCAGGGGCAATGCTACCCTCAAGGACAGAGAAGATGAGACTGATATTCAGTTCCTTCTCCCAAGTCACAAGTGTCACCAAACAGCACATCTCCCAGGAAACACTGTGACAGGCAAATATTGTCCCTAGCACCCATCAAGTGCAGTATGAATGTATGCAATCTAGAACAGGGATAAGTTGAATCACCTGGGCTGAAAGGAGAGTAAGAAGAAGGACACTGCCCTGGCCTGTGTGGTTCAGTTAGTTAGAGCATCATCCCCACACACCAAAGGTTGGCGGGTTTGATTCCCCATCAGGTCACATATCTAGGTTGCTGGAGGCAACCAATAGATGTTTCTCTCGCTCTCTTTCTCTCTCTCAGTAAAATCCTCCATTAAGGGATTAAGAGTTGAAAAAGAACACACAGATACTAAGGGCAGATTTTGCCAACTTTACACTGGCATAATGGCATCCTTCTGCCGAGAGCCAATTCTAGCATGTCATAATTATAAGAATTTTATCAAAAGGTTGATGAAACTTTGGAGCTCAATGAGGGCTGAGTCACATGTAATTACCTGTTGGAATGGCTGATAGGCACTTCCTCCAAAACTGAATAGGATGATTGCTTGCTGCCAGACAGCTCAAGGGCATCTTAATCTACCTGCTATTGCCTCCTGTTGGCCAAACACCTGAACAGCTGTAGGCTATTCCCCAATCTGACAATGCTTCTATAAACCCTACCCTTTAAAATGTACTATTTCCATCTTGCCTTAGGACAAATTGTATTAATAAAAGTCATGGGGTCCTGAGTCAAAAGGAATCTTTAGCTCCTTTAGCTGAAGCTCCTCTGACCCCCAAGGCCTTTCAGAATTATCTTTCCTCTTTGGGCTCCTTCTTAATCTATGCACAGCCTTTATCCAGATTGCTTAATCCTTCTTAATGCTGGTACAAGAACCCAGGCACCCTTCACTGTGTTATTCTGCAATAAGTTTGCTGACCATCTTCTGCTGGTGACCTGTTCACCCCTGGTCTGTGTTTTATCTTATTAAGCATATTCAGACCATATTCCTCTTTTCCTATAAGGTTGTGTATATTTGTAAAACTACTCCCTAGGATTGTGATAGATTTATTACATTATAACCAATTTTTTTTTTCTAAAGTGCTCTTAATACAAACATTTCAGAAATAAACCATAATGATAACAATTCTATAGTTGTTAATTTAGTATTTTTATCTCTTGGGATCTAATCATAGGAAGATAGTCTTTAATGAGTACAGAAACGTTATTCATTTTTATTTTATTTGACTACTTACATATTCTGGGAATGGATATATTTTCTCTTATTTAATTGAGCATAGACATGCTGGGGGAAAATTGATAAAGGGAATAAGAAAGAAATTGGTGCAAAAGATAGATAGATATTAAACAGATATGGGTAGCAGAGTAGACTTATTAAAGGACAGGCATGGGAAAGGTAGAAAGAATCACTTTCAGCTTCTTTTTTTAGACAACAAAACTGTGATCCAGAAAACAACAACAAAAAACTAGTAGCACTAAATCCCGGGCAACCTGGGCTTTCTTCATGCTACCACACGCATGTCTACCCTCGCCCTGCCTCCTGAGTTCCTGCCACAGAGCTGTAGATCACCTTGCTGTGAATTCCCCCATTAAATCAGGGCACTGGAATATCTGTGGAATAGATCTTGAGAGGGCAGGGCGGGGCGAGGACAAACTCCTGACTCCACTGTGGGGGCAGGGCAGAGTTATCCTCCATTTTGTAACTGAACCCTAGCCCTCACCCAACCAATCAGGGTTAGCCGAGGCAGTGACATCACCACCGACCAGAGTAAAACCCCTGGGCTGGGCGAAATTTGCTCTCTTCTGCCATGCTGCTGGCATGAGTGGGACAGAGCCCATGCTAGCATGGAAAAGGCTCTTTTGTTTATTGCATCGGACTTGGCTCCCTGGTGGTCCTTGGGGATCATGAAGTCTGGGCCTAACAGTCTCAAGTACATCTCTAGGGTGAGAGAGTAATGAAGAGACTTAGGCACAGAGAGTGTCTGAAATAATATTAGCCTCTGTTCAGGAATGAACGTTATGAGAATCACTAAGCCATACATGGTTATGGGGAGGTCATGAAGGGACTGGAGTCATAATTCACACACTTAACAATTTCATTGCAAACCCAGGACTTCTCAGATTCCACACTTCACCTTTAGAGTCTGCTTCACAAAATCTTGATGCTGTAATTTACCCACTAAATCTTGCCTTTTTGAACTAGCTTAGCAAGTGCATCTGGAGTAGAAACGGGTTTCTACTCTTTTTTTTTAGCAGCTGTGAATCTCAGCCCATCATTTGAGGAGTACAAAAACTATTGTTAGGGGCTGAAGGGGCCATTTGCCTGCCCACATCAAAGCCCAGTAGAACACAAACAGAAGTTTGCAGGCAAGAGAAGGTTTATTTTTAGGAAGAATCCCATTCCCAGAAACAGGTTAACCAAGGCTTGAAGACTGACTCCCCCCTGGCTTCCAGGGGATGGGTTACATAGGAGGAAAGCATAGTCATGGTAACTAAGGGAGTTAGGGTCCAATTCTCTACTAATTGGTGGAGGCAGGGTAGGGAGTAGCTGATCAGTGCATCTGATCCTGGTGTCAGCCATGCCATTGCTTCTGGCTTTACAGGTTTTCTGAGCCTGGAACTGAAACACAACTGAGGCCTAGATGTTATCTCTAGTTTGATCAAAATTCTGTGTCAGGTCAGCAGATTGGAGATTTGTTTTCAAGAGTATTTGATGCTGATAAGAATCTCATTGTCTGGAGGGAGAAGGAGGCAGGTAAGCCAGGGTGTTGGATAAGGCCAGTTTGAATGGGAAAAAAAAGAAAGGAGAAAGGTCATGTAAATAATGAAGTTTCTACACATGCCATTCATAATTTTTCTTTTTCAATCACAGGTAAAATTGACTCTTCCAATGATCTTGTCAAATTGGTAGAAATTTTAATCTTGGAAAGTTTTTAGATTATTCTCTTTTATGTTCCACACTAAATTCAGGAGTTCACCAGCATATAAAAAATGATGGAAGGTCTCCAATCTCAGGGCCATTTTGTTCAGTTCTCACCAAATGAAGCCTAAATCACCGCTCGCCCAGTCCTTGACCACTGACTTCATTTTAATCTCAGGAAGTTTATTACTCCACTGCATTTTTTAAAAAAAATACATTTTATTGATTTTTTACAGAGAGGAAGAGAGAAGGATAGATAGTTAGAAACATCAATGAGAGAGAAACATCAATCAGCTGCTTCCCACACACCCCCTAATGGGAATGTGCCCACAACCAAGGTACATGCCTTTGACAGGAATCGAACCTGGGACCCCTCGGTCCGCCAGCCAACGCTCTGCTCTATCCAATGAGCCAAATCGGTTTCTGCTACTCCATTGCTTTTTTATTTTCCTTTGTCCTTTAAAGATGTGGCCCTGTATAGGTACTTAAGTCTCTTCAACAATGTTGTCTTAGGAAAAAAAGGCAAGACTTACTGTCTTTAATAACTTTTGATTTCCACTGGATGGTGTAATCTTTAAATCAAGAAGCGGTTGCGCCAAAGCCAGTTTGGCTCAGGCTCCTGGGTTCGATTCCGGTCAAGGGCATGTACATTGGTTGCGGGCACATCCCCGGTGGGGGGTGTGCAAGAGGCAGCTGGTTGATGTTTCTCTCTCATCGACGTTTCTAGCTCTCTATCTTCCTCTCTGTAAAAAATCAATAAAAAAATATATGGAAAAAAAAAAAGAAGCGGTTGCTTGACCTATGAGAAGAAAACAAAAAACAAAAAACAACAACAACAACAACAACAACGCTGGGGACACCATATGCAGTCTCTGCTTGTACCATACAGACATCTAATCCTGCTTTCTTGTTATTTCTCATTTCTAAAGCTATCGAGATGTTTTATTTAAACTGTATCCTTACAAATATAATGCTGGCCAGAAAGAAGAACATAAAACACCTTGCTCTGCAGCACTCTAAAGAAGCATAATGTAACCATAAGTGAAATGTATTTTAGGGTTTGAATTCTGTAAAGCAATCAGCCTGCACTTCTGTCTGCAGTCCTTTTGAGATCTCTAGGGATATTGTCTAGTTTCCTTTTAATTGGACTAACCTGTTCTATGCTATGAGAACATTCAAACACCTTTTCTACAAGATGGCAGTTTATGTGTGTGTGGGTGTTAGTTCTATTCCAGTGTTTCTGACACATCAAGTAATAAAGAAACAGAATCCTTCACTATGAACTCCGGTTCATTTTGTCTCAATGACTAACTGTTTTTCCCAGGCAGACATCAATTTTCACCTGCCATTTCCCAAAAAACCTGCTGATTTCATTTTGTTTCTCTGGTCTTCTGGTCAGTGTTTCTCTCTCATCGATGTTTCTAGCTTTCTATCTCTCTCCCTGCCTCTCTGTAAAAAAAAAAATCAATAAAAATATATTAAAAAAAAAAAAAAAAGCCGAAACCGGTTTGGCTCAGTGGTAGAGCATTGGTCTGCGGACTGAAAGGTCCCAGGTTCGATTCAGGTCATGGGCATGTACGTTGGTTGTGGGCACATCCCCAGTGTTTCTCTCTCATCGACGTTTCTATCTCTCTATCTCTCTCCCTTCCTCTGTGTAAAAAATCAATAAAAATATATTATATAAAAAAAAAGTTTCTCTGGTCTTTCTAGACCTGGTGAGTCCTACAACCAGTCATGGGAAAACGGGGGCTAAACATTAATAGGCTGAGTAGGGTATAATTTATAATAGTGATTCCTTTCATTATGAAACATCTTTTATTCAGTCTTTATATTAATGCATAATTAAATAGCTGTCTCTTTAAAACCTTTACTTATATCAAAGCTATATCTCCAGAAAACCTCATTTCTGAGGAGGAGAGAGAGAGAGAGAGTAGAGAGAGAGAGACCCCATAGTACTCACTTTTTAATGTAGCTATTAAAAATGCAGCAGAGGAATTGAAAATGCTCCTAAATCCTTTAGTAACCTCTCTTGACATTTTCATTATATCTCCTATTACTGGAATCAAAATGAGAATAAGATTATTTCCGAGATTTAAAGGAAGCCCTCCATGGCAGTCTGTGCGTTGTGACATAAGTGTTGAATTTATAATGTCTAAACAAACAAGATACAATACAGGCAACTTGCTATTATTCCTCCCTGTGGATCTCTCTCCTGAATACATTGGGGAACAGGTTTGTCACCAGGGGCTGTGGGAGCTGAGTACCCTTCGCTGTGGATGTTGCAGCGAGAACATGAAATGGAGGCTAGATTTATGATTAAAGCCTCTTTTAATTCAAATAATCTATAATTTAGCCATGGTTGCACAACTAGCAGGTAGCATTTTTGGAGTTTTCCTCTTTGGCCTGTCCTTTGGAGGTAGGTGCATACATCACAGAATGACTGAAGCAAACAGCTCCCAAAAAGATGAAGTAGAGTTGGGCCGGAGACCGGGCTTTATTGAAGAGAAGAGTACTACTGCCTGCTGCTTCCAGAGAGAGGAGTGGAAGAGTGCGAGGGCCGGGGTCCATGTACTTTAAGGGGAGGATAGAGGACGGGGCTTAGGGCACTCAGCACATGCTGCTTGGTGGTTTCATGAAAGGCCTATGATTAGGGACCTACGGACTTAGGAATCGGGGGCTTACTAAGGGTATTTGGCAGGTGCTGATTGGTGGTTTAGTATTCAGGAATGTCTGGCTGCCGGTGGGGTTTACCTCTGTCCATCAACTGGAGGAAGGGAGGACCTAACACTCCCAAAATGTTCTTCCTTTCTGACCACCAGCCAAAGGATGTTTTTCTCCCAGACACGGAGAGGGAGAGGTTCATTATTGTGGCCATGAGCCTAGCCAATAGGCAAATAGTGAGTGTTAACAGGACTCTATGTGCAGGCATAGTGCTTAGTGCTTTATTTGCATTATCTAATTTCAACCTCACAATAACCCAATGATTTGAATACTGTTAGTCTCCCTTTCTTTGAGAAATGCAATAGCCTTCCTTAGCCCTCTTTCTTGCTAATGCCAAGTCAATGTGTGAAAATAGTTGGAGTGGGAGTTTGGGATGCATAGCATAAGCCAAAGTTCTGACTTTTTCCTCTGGGATCACAGTGGAAGGAAAGCAGAGTACACACACCCTTTGCATGGGGCAGGCAGTCTGTATTCATTTATGTTTTATATTTTAAGTAGGGGCTGGAACATGAAATTTGTGCACTAGGGGAGGTTGTGTCTCTAAGCCCAGCCTGTGACCTCTTGCAGACTGGGAGTCCTCAGGGGATGTTCTAAACTCGTAGTCAGACATCCTTAGTGTTGCTGCAGAGGTGGGAGAGGTTCCTGTAACTACCTCTTCACTTGCCAGCCATGAGCCTGGCTTCTGGTTGAGTGGAACTCCTCCAGTGGGAGTGCACTAACCACCAGGGGGCAGCTCCTGTGTTGAGCAGGATTGGGCCAAAACTGCCTCTCCAACATCACCTGTGAAGTCCCAGATTGCCTTAGGGTGCAGGCCAGGCCGAGGGACCTCACTGGTGCACGATCAGGATTGGGGAGGGACACAAGAGGTTAGCCAGCTAGGGAGTGACTGCAGGAGGGCTCCAGGGCATGTCCAGCCCATCTTGCTTAGTCCAGATTGGCTGGACCCCAGCAGCAAGCTAATCTACGGGTCAGAGTGTCTGTCCCCTGGTGATCAATGCATGTCATAGCAAGCAGTTGAGCAGCCTAGCATATCATTAGCATATTATGCTTTGATTGGTTGAATGGATGACTGGATAACTGGACACTTAGCATATTAGGCTTTTATTATACAGGATTCATTCATGCATTTATTCATTCAATCAATGTCTACCAAATGCCAGGCATTGTGCTAGTGGATAGAGATAACACAGAAGTAAGTTAGAGCCCTCCCTGGTTGGTGTGCCCCAATGGTTGGCATATTAGCCTGAGAACCAAAGGTTCCTGGGTTCGATTCTGGTGACGTACCTGGGTTGCGGGCTTCTGCCCTGATTGGGGAGAGTGGGGAAGGAACCAATTGATGTGTTCTCTCACATTGATGTTTCTCTCTCTCTCCTCTCTTCACTCCCCCACCGTCCTTCCACTGTCTCTAAAATCAGTGTGGGGGGAAATATCCTCTAGTGAGGATTAACAACAACAAAAGTAAGGTAATCATAGATTGTGCCAGGTGAAGAGTAAAAAGTACAGGAGAGACTTATATTTATTCTAGATTAATGGTGAGAAGTCAGGGTGCTAGAAGGAGGGAATAGCTTTGGTTAGGCTAGTCAGAAGCTATCTCATACTAATCATTACATTTACTTGTCAAGGTTATTTAGTGAATAATCGACATCAGAAACCCAGGCCTTGGTGTGGTGGGGGAAATCTAATCCTCTTAGGATGTGACTCCTGGGCCTGCCCAAATCATCTGCTAAGGCACTGTCTCTTCCAGACCTCCTGGCTACATATCCAGGGAGTGGCTGAGAGGTTCCTTCAGCCCAGTGGGCTGCTCCTCTCTTCCACATGTCAGCTTTGTAATGAAGCTGTCAGCGAGGTGATTTATCTTTATATCATGTGGTCCTTTAAGAATTTCTTTCTTGGATAATTGAATGTCACTCATCCAGGGAAGCTCCTACTTCCTGCATTAGGATGTCAGGGGATGCATGGCAATCTTGGGCCCATGGCCACATATGGCGTTGCACCATACATCACGGGAGTGGCTCTGCATGGCTGCTTCTCCTGCAGGGACAGCGGAGCAGCCCACCAGCTGGAGACCCCAGAGGACTGCGGAATGTGCAGAGAACTCCTGACACTGTACCTCACTAACTGCCAATGCGAAACTATAATGGTAAATGGTGAGACATACCAAGAGAGCTACTTTTATAATGCAGATGCTGCCTGGACATGCCTTACCCTTAGTGGACTGCAAAAAATAAAAAATAGAACCTTGAAAGGGAAAGAGGCTTTCCACTTTGCCACTGCACTGATTATCAGTCCCATTTTGTTTGACATACTTTGGTGTCCCCAGATATTTTGTAGCACTCCCTGAGATTAATATTAGGTGATGCCTGGAAATCAGTGTGTTACTCAAAAGAAAAGGGAGGAGAGTGAGTTACCAGTGATAATCTCTGGGTAATGGGATTATGATCATTTTTAATGTTCCTTTTCAGTTTTCTGTAATTTTAACTTTTTAAAAAATATGAATGTTACCTTGGTCACATAAACAAAATTTGCGTGAAAAAAAATAAGCTTAAAATTTTAAAGAATTAGTATTTTTCATTCAATAAATTGAGAAGAAAATGTTATCTAAATAAATTAATGTCACAAATTCCTTAATGTTGAGATCAATATTCTAATTACTAAGTAATGCTAATTAGTTACATTTTGCATTTACCTTTAGATCACAAGTTGGAAAAACGCAATGTTATATTGAAAGTAACATAAACTAATATTTTGTTAAAATTGCATGGGTCTAAGTAATGAATTTGTCACTCATTTTGTAATTTCCTTTTGTGAAATACCTCTGCTGGTTAGCATATTCAAGTTTTTCCCCCATGGAATTAATTTTGTATGCAAGTTCTGGGGTGTCTATTCATTAACATCCTCCTGCTGTTCACATTTTATTAATGAAACAACCCATCTCCCCCCTACCAGCAGATCCTAATTCCTTCCCAGAATCCATCTGCTTGTCATGGGCTTCCGAAGTCAAATTCCTATGCAAAATCAACTCTAACAGAGCCTTCATTTCATGGATCAGTTAAATACCAAAGATTGTTAGCTATTTCACAATATCAGATTCTCTGAAAGTATAATCTTGCTGTGATTATAACACATGATTGGGGAATGGGTTATTAAGGAATGCAGGTGCTCCTTGTAAAATTTACTATTTCATTTTTAAAGCCTTTTTATTGATTTTAGAGAGAAAGGAAAGGAGGAGAGGGAAACATCGAGGAGAGAGAAACATTCATTGGTTGCCTCCTGAATGCCCCCAACTGGTAATGGAGCCCACAACCTGGGTAGGTGCACTGACCAGGAATCAAACCAGCAATCTCTTAGTGCAAAGCATAATGCTCAACTCACTGAGTCACCATGGCCAGGGCTATTTCATTTTTAAATACACACCTAACAAATTTGGCTGCTGTGATCTACCCATTTTTCTGTTCTTCCTTCATTCTCCTACAACCTCGCTTTCTCTGAATGATAAATACAGGCATTATCTTATTGGCCCATTTGTAAGTCACTTATAGCAACACAGCCATTTTTTGTCAATCAATCTTTATCCAAGGAACCTTTAAAGGAGGGCCATTTATAGATGTTCAATGAAACAAAGTATTTCAATGATATCAGTTTTGATAATCTAGAATTCTGAGAAAATGTAAACTGTAGCCAGATGAAGTCCAAATGCATTTTGAATGTGTGAAGTGTTCTATGTTATGTAATTTATACATGCCAGCATTCTCTATATGTGTTAATATCAAGGGATTATAGAAAGAAACATTTAGCTTCTGCTACCTTATTGATTTCCCTACATTACATTTAATATCTAGTATAAAAACTAAAAAACAACACTCACCTATCAACCCCCCCTCAGTCCTGGAACCCTTTCCTCTCCTTTCTCCACAGTTGCTATTTGGTTATTCCATCTAGTTCCATGCCTTTAGATTCTAACTGTACGCTGATGATCCCAAACTCACATCTCCAGTGTAGATCTCCTCTCTGAATCAGACTCATACATCCAGTTGACAAACTGACATCTCAGCTTAGATGTCAAATAGGCATCACATTTAACATGTCCAAAGCTGTCTCCATAGAATTTCTTGCCTTCCTAATTAATGGCAACTTTACACTTCTGGCTATTCAGGCTAATATCCTTGATGGCATCCTGTTTTTATACACCATATCTAATCAGCAAAAAATTATAGTGGCCCAACTTGAAATATATCAGCATTTGATCAGTATATATTACCTCCAACATTTTACCTGATTGAAGGAGCAATAATCTCTTACCACCATCATTGCAAAAATAAAAGGACTAGATTTCCCACTCCAATTTTTTTTTTCTTTTCTACTGTCTTCATTCTCCTACCACCTCGCTTTCTCTGAATGATAAATACAGGCATTATCTTATTGGCCCATTTGTAAGTCACTTATAGCAACACTTGAGATAGGGCATGACGTGTTGTTACTGCTCAGAATTCTTCACTGGTTGCCCATCTCCCTCAGAGTAAAAGTGAAATGTTTATGTGATCTACCGCCCAGGAACAATCAGACCTCCACTTCTGGTACCCTTCCTTTGTCTGAATTCTACACTAGCCATGCTGGAGTCCAGACTGTTTTCTAAACAGTTTAGTTCCTGTCTCTTCTCTATATTTAGAATACATTTCTTGCAAATATTGACATGTCTTTCCCTCACCCTGTTTACCTTCATCACATCTTTGTTCAAAGAAAGGAAGCAAAGGTATGATAGCCAAGAGCATGGAGCCAAGAGGCAGGTTACTTGCCTTGAGCAGATGGCTCTGCTATTTTCCAGCTTTGCAGATATTAAGCAAGTTGTCAAACTCCCTTTCTGTTTCATATTTCTACATTATGGGACTAATAGTACCTATTTCATAGTATTGTTATGAGGATTGTGAAAATTAGTGAAGGAAAGAACACTAAAATGGAGTCAGGAGGCCAGAAGGGGGTGCTCTCACACAGTGCCACTTAATATCAATTATAGGAAGAATTGTCAATTATGGTCCTCATTAGCAGATTCATCACAGCAAAGAATCATCAGTCATAGGTCCCAAGGCATGCATTGCATTTTCTATAAGAAACTGCTTACCCCAGAAACTCAGCTAGTGAGAAACCCCATCTTCCTGAACTCTCTTTTTCTTTAAAACAAATAACCCCTTTTACCTTCTTTTTCTCCATAAAATAATGTTCCTCTCCTTTGTTCATTTGACTTGTTTATGGTTTTTGCTATAGCTTACTTGTTACAAATTGCAGTTCTTTGCTATTTCCAAATATACTTATTGTTGTTGGTAAAAGAAAAAAAAAAGACTTATTTTTAAGGTCAATAGGAGTAAATAAGTTAGTATTTGAAAAGCACCTTTGCTTGGAAGATAGTTTTATACAAGTGTTTTTGGTAAACAATAAAGATGTCATTTTCTTAATGAGATTTTCTCTGACCCTATATTAAAAATTCCATACCTTTTCTATCCCAATGTCACTCAACTCTCATTTCTGTTTTTTCCCCTTTTTTATACTTCTAATAATATACTATCTTAGTTTTTTGTTACCTGTCACTCTTAATAGATTCTAACATTTATGAAAATAGTGAAATTTTGCTGTTAATGAACTAAACTAGTGTGCAAAATACAGTAGATGCTGAGAAAAACATCTCAAACCAGGGACTCAGGCCCACTTAAAGACTGATACACAACCTTACGACATTATTTTTTTTTTTTAAATAGCACTTTGTGGGAAAAATATAAAATTAGTGACAATTCTATATTTAAATGAATGTTGAAAATCAATTAAAGTCTTGGATGCTTGAATCCTGCTTAACATTCTTACACTTTGTTTTCTGAGAGTCCTTTAGAATACATCATGATGGTGTAATTTAAAATATAAGATGATATATTGTTTGGTTTTATATGTTATAAGCAGAGGATCATTGGCTCTCTCACCAGAGTGACATTTTGGGTGATGTTGTCTTAGCTATGAAAACCAATTGCCTGAGGAGTAGTATGGAGAGAAACCCAAAATCAAAATGGGATTTGAAATAAAAAACATTAGAGGAATACAAAATATCTGGCACCTACTGTTTTAATGAAAATTAAGTATAGCCCAAATCTCAGCCATATTAGCAAATCCTCACAATTAATGCCTATTTACCTAATTTCTTCTTAGCCAAGACTTGTCCAACTTTCAACATAAATATTATAAGGCATGTTGAAAGTCAAGATAAAACAGCATGAAGAGACAAAGCAATTATAATAAATACCAATGATTTTTAACTGTAAGGCAATTTCAAATTTTTTAACATACTCAGAATTAGAAGACCAGAGAAAATATAAGTGTTTGATATGATAATTTGTGATTTTCAAAAGTAATAACAGACACCAATCTCTGGATCTATATTGTTCATCAGTTTATTTTGTTCATTAGACTGAGATCATGTGATACTTATCTTTCTCTGGCTGGCTAATTTTGCTTAGCATAATGCTCTCCAGGTCCATCCATGCTGTTGCAAATGATAAGAGTTCTTTCTTTTCATAACTGTATAGTATTTACTCAACATGTTTTTAGACTTGCTAAAAATTCAGTGCTATTTGGTCAATATAATATTTTTTAAGCTTAGGATGACATAATATTTAATTCAAAGCTGAGAGCAGACCAAACTACTTGAGTAGGTAACATTTAAATTAACTCATAAAGTCTTGAGGTGGCTACTTGTAGGCCCCAAGTCGGTGAAGCTATATTATAAGCAGAGCTTGTTGAACAATTTCAGGCTCAAGTCACATCAGCACACATTTGCTGTCTGAGCAGGGCCTGAAAGGTACCTCTTTCTCAAAGCTGATGTGTTGATGATATGATATATGTTACTACTCTTTGAGAAATTGATTGAGTCTTCATTTCTTGAGTTGTGAGCATTGATTTAATTGTGCTTATCACATAGCTAGGAATTCAGCTCTCACATAAGTATGTGAAGACCCATAAACCAATAAGCTGACCATTAATATTATTGTAAAAAAATTAGCTATTGAAATATCTATTTATATGAATATACATAAGTAAAGAAAATTGATACAAAACTATGTATGCCGTACTAGAGGTCCAGTGTACAAATTCATGCATGGGTGGGGTCCTGCTGGCCTGCCCTGATCAGGGCCAATTGGGCTGTGCCAAATGGGGAGGGGACATGGGAGGTTGGCTAGCCGGCCCCACTTGCTGGTTGAACCTCCAGTGAAATTCCTGATAGAGGGGAAAATTTGCATATTAGCATTTTATTATATAGGATAATGTATTATAATAGAATGTAGAAAAGACTAGAAAGAAATACATTCCAATCATATAACTATTTGAATAAAATTTGGATGACATATTTTACTTTTTTTTTTTATCATTTTCTATACTTTTCCTTTTATTTTCTGTTTATAATAAAAATGTTATTTAATGATCAGAAATAAATCAAATGCAAAAAATCATTGGTATTCTTCCAAGGAGTGTGGGAATCATTGCCTCTCCCCTTGGGGCCCATCCATCATCTATCCAGCTATGCATATATACATTCTCTCAGGTTAATCTTCATAGCACCCTGGAATTATTCTCCCAATTTACACCAAAGAACACAGAGGTCAAATAGGTAAAAAGTGTCACCCATATTTCTACAGTTAGAGAGTGGTAGAATCGAAAAAATTCTATTATTTTAGGCTCCTATGCAGGTGCTTTCCACTGTAGCACAATGACCTGTTTCACTCTTGAACTTGATTCACCTAAAAAGCGCAAGGTCCGAGGTCCACAATTTTAGAGGTTTGAGTATGTGATTCATACAGTCTTCTCTGGATGTAATTACCTATTTTTGAAAACTTACACGGCACTTTATCTGGACCTTTTCTTTGGTTGTGAGTCTTCTAAACAATAAGCTCTCTATGGACAGGTTATCTGTCTTTCTATTTTGTATTCATATATCAAATGCATACTGAACATGTAATATTCTTATATGCTTTTCTAGGAGAAGAGGTTAGGGGGGGTGCTCTTGTTTTATGTACCAAATTATAAATTAGTTTCAGAGAGTAAACATTTCTGGAATAAAGGGGATTATAGGAAAATAACAGATTGGGTAAGTAATATGCTTTATTTGGGTGGAAAGAGAAGGTGAGGAAGTGGCCTAAGGGTTGAGAACCAAATGGTAAGTGGAGTTGGCCACAGAAGGGGCCAGGGAAACCAGTGAGAATGCCAAGAGCATGGGCAGGAGAGAGAAAAGAAGCCTGTTTCTGGAGCGTAGTGAGCATGCGAGCGAGTGGTCCAGGAATGTCTGTGATTATACCATGCTTATAACGAGTTTGAAACACCATCAGACTGTTTCATGCTGGAAAATAGCATGAGCTGAATTGTTTTATAATGGTCACCTGTGGATGTAAGGGTAGAAGCAGGCAGACCAGTTAAGAAGTTGAGAAAATCATCTTAAAACAAGGTGATGGTGTATTTGCAGCAGCGGGAGATGTGGGAGCTTGGTGCTCAGCAGGGGAAGAGCTTCAATGTAAATGAAATCTTGTTTTGTTTTGTCTTTTTCTTTAAATAAAGGTGTTTTCTGAAATCACATCTGAATGTTCTCAAATATTTACTTTGAATTGCCAGCATTTTATTTATTTTCTTCCAACTGGGATGTGGAATGAATTGCACTTATAATATGTAGGAAATCTGCTAAAATAGGATATTATAATAGAATGCAGAAACATGCTAGATGAATTGGTCATATTTTTCAATGTTGCAGAAAAAAATAAGGGCAATAATAATAAACATGGAATTACAAATTAGCAGACATCTTTGAGCCCTGAACTGTTTCCTATAAATGATTTTAAAGTTAAAATAAAATATTACATTTACATTGTGATGCATCTGCAGGCCCCTGAGAATTTTACTGTATTTCTTATTAATATAAGCAGGAAGAAAAACAACTATTCCTATAACAATATGTAAATTTATTAATGGAGTATTCTCTAATAGATCTTAAGATTTCCGGTTCCAAGATAATTATTTTTAAAATTTGCTTTTAAGCCTAATTTTAGCTTAGGATAGCTAATAGCATTGCCTCAGAGAAGAGAAATAGTATGAGCAAAGTTACACTATTAGCCAAAGTGAATATGCAGCTTGCTATCTGTATTTTCATTCACGAAGGAAATGGAAAGATAGTAACAACTGTTAAAGAAAACAGATAAGTACTATTTTCTATAAATAAATGGAATTTTTTGTTTCTTTGAAATTTAGGGAAATCAAACTATTAAATTAATGCCTTCATACCTTTATATTTTATTCAACTAAAAGCCATCAAGACGTTTATACATAAAAACTAAGTTTTTTTTAAGCTTTAATTATTATTTAATTGTAAATTTTATGTAAGTGTATCTGGGTGAATGCTTAAAAATATACTGTTTCCTACAATAAGGTTGTTTATATTTGCATATAAGCAGCATAATGACCATGCTGTGACAAAGGCTATTCTTAATTACTAGTTTAATCTCATCACTGGATTTATAAAGTTGTCAAATGGGAATAAAAGAGTACCACACAAAGATTTTTTTCAAGTACCTAAAATTTCTCATCTTGATAAATGGATTCCTTTTACCCACATTTGGGCAATAACTGTATTTCTGATTGTTGAAATTGCTTTTATCTGTTCTCAGATCTGGAATGTATTCACTTTGGTGGGCAAGGCCGAGTGTTTTTGAGTGGACTAGCAGCTGGAAAAGGAATGAAAAGCTCAGCTTAATTTGTACACTTATTCTCCAAAGCCCTGAAACAGCTCAATTTTAAGTATCAAATAATTACCCTTACTTTAGAGTTCCCACAAGCTTGAAGGTAGAAAATAGGGCTCCACATCAGGAGTCTGGTCTCCGTGTCACCCTGTCAAACAGTTGTTGCCTTCAGCTATGAAAGTGCTTGCAGCCTTGGGAGTGCCAGGCCCAGGTTTAATTGACTTCAAAGGACATCCATGCCAGGAAATGAAACCTGGTGCTGGAAGGACAGTGTCCCAAGGCAAATCAATAAGGTTATTTTGGGGGCTCTGAATTTGGGAGGGAGTTTCTTCTAGTACAGTTTTCATATGCATCTAACATATTTTCATTTTTTGGGTAAAAAGTCTAAGTCCATATGATTGCTTCCTTTCTTGATGTAGCTGTAATTGAGGTTCATTATTTAAAGATATCGTTGGCTCATTTTAGATAAGTTCTACTGAAATCCACATTGATTTAAGTAGCAATTTCCTTAAAATTGTTGATTTCAGAAATGTTTATGTTGTGGTAAGAGCAATGCTCATTTTTAATAAATTTGGAGTAGGTTATTTTAAAATGCTCCCCTCCACACACACATTAGGCTATATTTTCCAGAAGAAAACACCTCATTATGATGTTTTCAATTTTCATCATGAGAAAGTCTTTAATGTATGATTTGTGGTTCTGATGAAACTTTAAATATTCACATCGTGGTGTACAAATCAATGCTTCAAAATCTTTGAATACAAAAAGACTTGTAAATTCTTAAATATAAGATAGATATGAGATGATTTTTAAAATGTTAAGTTTAGCAGTTGCTAGAGCCTCATTAGGAATTATAAAATGCTAGTATTGATCACTCTAAATATAACCCATTCGTATGTAGGAGATTTTGAGTAATGTATACTATTTAATCAAGATAACTTATATGGCTATCACATATATATTTATAAGACATTTAAGGAATGGAAACCTTCAAGTCATTCTCCAACATCCTTACAATGCCTCAAAGACAAATTAGTCTTCTAAGATAGTGAGAATTTTTAAAGGAACATTACAGTATTTTCCTTACAACAAAAATGGCACTTTCTACTTCATATGTAGAGTTTTGTTCTTGAAGCATAGGTCTTAGTTATAAAATAATGACAAACTTAGTGGTGACATTACTGAGCTTTTCCCCTGCTTTCTTGACATGCTTGATTTCTTTAAACAAACAGATTATTGGCAAGAACATTATATTAAACAAACAGAATTTGGTTTGGTCCCTGGTGATTTGCAAACCTCATAGTTTTTAAAATAATCTGATTACTGGCTTTGTGAAGAAACTGTTGTCATTGCCTAAGTGATTGGATATCAGAAATATTTTTTTAAAAAAATCACATGACATCTAGTTTTGGTTCCTAAAAATAATAAATAATTTAGAAAATAATGTTAATGATGTCTTTAAAATTGTATCATATCTAAAGAGGAAGAGTCATCTTATCCTTCCTCATGAAATGCCCATCATCATGGAGAGAGGACTCCTTTCTACTTTCATCTATTTGGTTCCCACACACACAGAGTCCTGTTCATGGCATCAAACTAACTCAGTGCACTGCGTCTCCCATCTCTCCAGCCTTGGGAGGCAATGCTTGCTGTCCAGCAGACAGCTGTCTCACCTGATGCTGCAGTGGCTAGCCTCGGTATACACAGTGCAGAAAGGGTATTCATTCACTAGGAGTGCCATAGCAAAGTTACACAAATGGGATGGCTTAAAACACAGAAATGGAGTGTCTCACAGTTTTGGAAGCTGGAAGTCCAAAATCAAGATTTTGGCAGAACCAAATGTCCTTTGAAATTGTAGGTAGAATCCTTGCATGCCTCTTCCTAGCTTCTGGGGTAACTACCAGTCCTTGGTGTTCCTTGGCTGACAGCTACATAAGTCCCATCTCAGCCTCTGTCATCACATAGCCATCTTCACATCATCTTCCTCTCTGTGTGTCTGTCTACATCTGTCTTTTAAAAAAAATACGCATATTTAGGGACACTAGTCAGTTTAGATCAGGGTCCATCCTGTTTACCTCATCTTAACTTGGTTAAATCTGCAAAGAATATATTTCCAAATAAGTTCACATTTTGAGTTAGTGGGAATGAGGCCTTCAACATACCTATTTTTTCCCCCCTGTGATACAATCAACTCAAAGCAGAGAATATATATAACTGGTTTATTTTAAAAAGTTATTTTCAGAGTTGAGAAATAGACATAAAGAGCCAGCAAAAAAAAGTTTTGGTTTGTTTGCTCATTTGTTTTGTTTTTCAGATTGCACTCTTTACATTCTTTTAAATTCACATTATTTAGTATATGATTTGGAAAATAATGAGAATTCTGGTCATTGTCATAAGATATACCCTTGATCATTGAAATCCAAGCATAACATATGTGGATAAATCAACAAAACACTGCTGGTTGCTTCATCCCTGGAGATCCTGGCATTTAAACAGGACAAGTAATCAAAAGGAGTCAGGCTCTGAAATTTCTTTCTACACCATTTTGTTTATCTATACTTCAAATGTTGTCTTTAAAATATGTTGCTTCCTTAGCCATTTCACCTCTCCTTTCTGTGTTTTTATTTTTATTTTTACCAAGTCCCAGAACTTTGAATTGTGTTGGTTCATCCCAGGAAGCAATAAAAAATCATTTTATTCTACAATAGCATCTCAAAGAAGAGCATGTTGTTTCTTCCTTCCATTGGTCCACCTTGCTTCACTGATATCTGAACTTATTTTGATATTACAAAATAGTACCTGCACACAGAGTAATGTTTTCAGTTGCCATAAAATTCATTTTACCAGCAAGTGTCATTGATTTACATGTGGCAATATAGTATTCCTTGATTAAGAGTTTGACAAATCCCCATTGAAACTGCATAATAAATCAATCTTTTACCGGAAAAGCCTGCGAGGGGGTAAGTGAAGATGCTATACATTAATACCTGGGGGAGAGTTACTAACCTCTGTTCTCTGGTGATCAATCACCTCGCCTGGGTTGCACTGACAGTGTCTGGAGGTCATCTGGTTAATGAGACAGCACTGGGAGAGTCCTTCGCAGGATTGCATTGTATCAGTCAATCATTAACACCCACAGTAGACAGCAAGATCCATTTGCGACTTTTAAGAGAAAATCCTGTGAAATATACCCAGAACAGATTAATGATTATAAATGGATTACTTAAAAACAATTAAGAAAAATATGCCATTGTTTTTAGAGCGCCTCCATTAGGAAGAATTAAAACAAGTTTGACATTAGGGTTTTTGGGGATTTCTTTTTCCCCCAGTGTCTTTCTTGAATATAGACATATTTTTATTGTGCCGTAGGACAGGAAAATAACAACTGACAGATTACATCATTTAAAAAAGTGGATCACGAGTGGTGATATCAACATTTGACTGAGATTGTAAATATTGTGATATCTAGAACACGGATTTTGGAAATTATCATCTCAAAAATATGTGTACTTCAAAAAAATAAAATTTGAACTTTAAAAAAAAGAAAAATATTCATTTAGCATAATTTCTTTCTTTTAGGAATCTTAAATTTGGCTGTTAACTATAGAGATGAATTAAAATGCATACTTTACTTATTTTTCTGAGGAAAAAAAGTGTAGGGGTTGGGCCCAATGCACATTAATGTTTTGTTTTTAATTTCTGATAAACATAGCAAATTACTTCATTTAATATCTCTTACCTATAATAATAAAAGGGTAATATGCTAATTCGACTGGACATCTTCCTGACATCCTGACATCCTGACATCCTTCCTGGCAAAGCCAGGGCTGGAGGTAAGCCAGCCCGGATTCGGGTGCCAGAGGGAAGCCAGTGAAGGCAACTGGAAAAAGGAAGGCCTACTCTTACACAAATTTCATGCATCGGGTCACTAGTATAAATATTCATCTTTATATCCTCAGCAGCTAAGGAGTAGACACTCAAACTGTTTTTTAGTGGGTTTTTTTTTTTTTAGTTGTCTTTCTCTATTATAAAATCTAATGACTCAAATCTCATACAAAATAGATATTCACAGCTATTCCTTCTAAAAATAAGGAAAAAAAATATTTACTATTTTTACTCAATACCATCTATTTATTTGTGATACCAAAATATAAGTACATATTCCATTTAAATGTACATTTTATATATAACTGACTTAGGCTAATGTAAAGCATTGAGTTATTATAGCTGTTTATTGCTATTAATATGAGTTTCTTTCAGAGTGGTCTGCTAATTTTATTTTTCTTTGCAAAGTTATTGCATGGCACATCTAATTAAAGTGTTTCTTGTTCTATATTATATTAATCTGCTCATAAGTTTACCCCCCAACATAATTTAAGTTTTCAGAAAGCTGTGATACTATTGTGTTCATTTAAATAGAGTGATTTGAAAATAATCATAATTTATATATCATAACTAGAGGCCCATTGCAGGAAGATTCCTGCAAGAACAGGGCTTCCTGCGGCTGGAACGAAGCAGAGAAGCGAGCAAAGCTGGCCGAGGTGGGCTTCCCTCCCATCTCCACTGCTGCTTTGCCTCCCTTCCTTCTCCTCTGCCTCGCTTCCTTCTCAGTGGCTTGGCTCTCTTTTGCAGTGCTTGGCTTCCTTCTAGCTGTCTTCAGTCTTTGCTCTGTGCCTGCATATGCAAATTAACCACCATCTTTGTTGGGTTAATTTGCATACTCACATGATTGGCTGGTGGGCATATTTGCATGTTCCTCTTTTATTAGTGTAGAATTTATTGCCTATTTATTGCCTAGTTTATAAAATATTGCTTAATCCATATTTTTGCAAACATTTCATAAACTTAAGTATATTTGCAGATGTTTCTGCTTTAGTGATATCATCTACTTAAGTTGAACCTGAAGTTGCATAACTTTGAGGAGTTCTTTAGAAAAACCTTTTAAACATGTTTTCTACTTGTAGATAGAATGAGTTGTTTTAGGTTTACTAACCTTACTATTTTTGTGTGCCTATCATAAATTTGTGTGTATATTATTTAATCAAAAACTGATATAATAATTCTGGGTCATTATGGCCCCTGTGGCAGGTTCTATTTGTCCAAAGAGGACTGCACCAATACCAGCCATCTCAGGGGTTCTTCTGCCATGTGACTGCCACTCCCTCACCAAGCAGTGGACTCAAATTGCTTTCCCTCGTATCTGGTACAGCCTTCCTGACTCACTTGTTATTAGTAGGATTTGGTGAAAACAATGCTGCATAATACAACACTAGGTCAGAGGAAGTCTGTTGGTCTCTTAGAACCCTTGCTTTCCAGATATTCTCTCTTAGGAGGCTTCCTTTCAGAATCCACTGTCACACTTTGAGAAACCTCAGACACATGGAGTACTTACCCTGCTTCCCCGAAAATAAGACAGTGTCTTATATTAATTTCTGCTCCCAAAGATGTGCTAGGTATTATTTTCAGGGGATGTCTTATTTTTCCATGAAGAAGAATATGGTACAAATTTATTGTTAAATGAAAATAAAGGAAATTTATTATCTGTATACGGTAGTACGGTAGTTGTCAACACAAACCAGACAAACTGTGAATCCTACAATATCAAGAATTTACTCATTTATTCAATGACAATCATGTCATTATCTTCTGGAATATCATCATAACAATCCAATTCCTGAATTTCCTGGTGAATTTCTTGTGACTCCATTTCTTTCAGAATCAGTGGACCAAATCTCTCATGTTTAGCAATAGCACTGTCTTTATTTTTATTTTTATTTATTTATTTTTTTAAAATCAATCTTTATTGTTCATAGTATTACAAAGGTTCCTCATTTCTTCCCCCTTCCACCAGGTTCCCACCCCACCCTCCACCCCCTCCCCACCCCCCATTGTCCTCATCATAGGTGCACAGTTTATGTTCAGTCTCTTCCTCCCTCCCTTTCCCCAGAGAACAGTCAGTCCACTCCCCTCCCATATCGCCGACTCTACTACAATGAACCACTATTATTGTTCATCAGGTTTTTCAATCTCCTTTTTTTGTTGTTGTTGTTGTTTTTAATTAATAAACTTTTACACTTCTAAGAATAAATTTTAAAATCTAATAATTTTAAACCTTGTTTTTTTTCTGCCCTGGGAATTGAGAGCAAACTTGTTTACATGTAAACTTGCCCTTAGGAATAGCACTGTCTTTAAATGAGTACTTCTTGTCAAGGTAGCCTGCTCACAGTGCATTTGCAATGCAACTGTCAGTGATTTTCTCCCATGAATTTTTCACCCAAGTCACAACTTCTTGCAGTTTAGGTTTCACAAAGTTTCCACGCTGATTTCTCTCCATTCTATTTTCAATGTAGTCATTAATTTCCATGCACAAATTGTCTTTAAATGGCTTGTTTATTGCAATATCAAGAGTCTGGAGATAGGCCATCATTCCTGCTGGAATCATTATCTGATTATGGTAAATTAATTTTCATTCTGAGACAGAGCCTAGGGGGGGCCTTATTTTTGAGGGGATGCCTTATATTTCACTCAGAAGGAAACCTGTAAGTAGGTCTTATTTTCAGAGGATGTTTTATTTTTGGGGAAACACAGTAGGTAGTAGAGTCAACGGTCTCAACTGAGCTGATCTCTTTGCTGCAGTAGCAGTTGTCAGATACCTGAGTGAAGAAGCCTGCAGGTGGTACTGGTCCCCAGGTATCTGAGACCTGCCCAGCTGTTGGAGTCTGCAGCTGAAGTTCCAAACATTGTGAACCAAGCAATCCAGGGTGCTTTTTATGAACTCTTGATTTACAGAACCTGATATAGCTAAGTTAGGGTGGCTTATTACACATTTTAAGAGAGTTGGAATGCTCTCTTATTAAACAAATAATTGATTTCTCAGATAACCACTTTTGTAAAATAGTTAATCTATTGGATTATTTCTACAGTCATATGTGAGATTTTTTAATATATTCAAAATAAAATGTTAGCTAAATAATGTAGATTATATGTAAAGCAAGTATTTAAATAAAAAATATAGTGCTGTATCACTAATACTCAGACCACATTAAAAAAAATAAAACATAAAATAATTGGATTAATTTTCTAGTCAGGATCTATGATCTTTTTCTTAAATGAAAAATAATACTTAATATATAATCTGATCTCAAGTTATTTAAAACCTCAAACCCTCATATATAAATTTAAAATAATGAGTAGTATATTAATATATTGAAAATAACAGCTTTGCATCTATCTAAGCATGCTGTCCTTTGATTGTCTATATTTATTATCTAGTTTATCTAAAGTTATATAAAGACTGAGGTACTTAATGCACACTGAGGCTTTCTCAAAGAAATAAAAGCTTCTCTCCCAAGTGTGTATCTGTTGCATTTCCTTTAATTCAGGGAAGATTTTATTCTTAAATACGAATGCAATAGATTGATTGATTGTTAGCGCCTGATCCCATAATTATTTCCATTCCAAATATATATGATTTTTGAAGAAAACAACAATAATAATAAACATTTAAATAGTTCAGATTATAAGCCAGGTATCTCTCTAAGTATTTCACAGTCTTTATAAGATAACCTGTAATAATAAAAATAATGTAATTTGGTACTCTTTTTATCTTCATTTTTGCAGAAAAGGAAACCGAGGGTTACTTATATTTAACCGGTAATTATTGGAGCTAAAATTTAAAGCCAAGCCATCTGTCTCCAGAGACTGAGATCTTAAGCTCTACATTCTACGGACTCTGTAGAGGTAGGAATGTGAAGCAAGGGGTGAGCTGGTTAGAATTTAATGGGCACCCTAGTTAAAACGAATTCAGAATGTTTGTAGGTTCTTTTGCAATCATTTTAGCTTTTGTGTTATTCTAGCCCTTAAAAATTAAACAGTTGAATTAATTTAAGGTAAAAATAATTGAAGCCAGTGGGCATCTTATTTACATAAAAGGAAACAGAAATCCCCTTTTGTATTTATGACTTTGTCTAAATCCCATTTAATATAGCGAAGAATAGAATTAATGGCACTGCGAGGGGTAAAGCAACCCAGGAGACAGATGGCATCCCGTTCAGCATCCAAATGAAGGGCAGCTGTGTTTTGAAAACATGTGCATTCAATCCCATGTTGCACCATGACCTGCCTGATATGCAGCCATTCAACACTGGATAGAGTATGCACCTGAACTTCTTTCTAACTGTTCCCACTCAATATGCACTTCACCTTGTACACATAGCTTCAATAATGACTGCTTTGTCAACATGTAAAATCTTTATGAAGGTGCAAAATAATTGCAGTCTGTTAATAGACTCCTCTATATCTTTTCACTACCTTTGCCAACATTATTTCTTTATAGTTAATGTTATATCTTTAATGGGCAGTGTAAAATACTGTATTCATAAAAATGACCATTTTTGCTATTCATTTTTATTTTAAACACTGAAGTTTTAGCCAATTCCCGCAACTTCAGAAGAAAGGAAATGAGTAATGTCATTAAATCAAAACTCTATTTTTAAAGCTAATTACATGAGGCCAAGGTATTAATATCATTACTCCATCAATCTGGTTGGAGATTTTTAAAAAAATGTACTTGGTGAATGCAGATTTCTTCTCTCTCTCACTCTCCCCCAAATTCCTCCTTGTCTTCTATACTCCTCCTATACCCTCAATTCACTGAAAACCTCCTTTTGAAGAAAGAAAAAAATAGTAAGAATTAAATTATTTGAGTAATGCTTTGGTTTCCAGAAGTCAGAATTAGGTTCTGAATTTATTAACCACATCAAACCTCCAGAAATGGACAGCCTGCCTGAGTGCAGTATTTGACTCAAGCTTACTTAAATAAATGTTGTCCCTGTCACTCATTCTCTTCCTTTCCTTTCTTTATTAAGAATGTTGCTGAAGCATAAAATCAGTTAACTTTAACTCCCTACAGCTCTTCTGGACTCCGGTGTGCTATTTTCTGTGTATCACCTGCATGAACTTAATTTTGATAAACTTAAATATTTTTATTTTCTTCGTAACTTCTTTTGTCTTCCTTTTACCATTGTCATTTTAACAAGTCTATACTGAAATAGAAGAGTTACTTGCTAAGTGTTTGAGGAAGAGAATGACTCTACATTATAGGAATACTGGAGAGACTAATGTATTATATGTTAGCAGAGATGGGAAATCATTATGGTAAATAAGGTCATGGAAGGCATGGATATTAGGACACTTGATCTGGAATCTACTCCACAAGTGAGATTTCTGGTGAGAGCAGTGTCAGAATGGGACAGAAAGAGAAGCATTCAGAGAAAACAGTGAGCACAGAAGTGACTATTACTGTACTTTTTGATTATTTAAAATGGAAAAAAAATTTATGTGTATAAGTTATAATCACGGTTGGAAATTCCATATTACCAATTATTTATTACAATGCATATCTTGTGTCTTTGAAGGAAAAAGTTGTGCTTATGTGATAAAAGATTGAGAGGTACAGGTGATTAAATTTTGTTGGTAGACTAAAATATACGTTTAACACATTTTAAGGAATGATTTGCTAAATTATTTTCAATTTATTCTAGAAATAATTTGGAGAAGTTGTAGCTGAAAAAATGCATATAACCATAATGCTAAAAATAAATAGATGAATAATATATATATATATATACACATAAATATAGTATAGGCAAGGTTAAACATATTAAAATTAATATCATTAGGACCTCTTACTCACTATTAAATAACAACAAAATTTAGCTTTTAATTTACCAAAGAAAAATAAAAATATGCAAAGGGGTGGGAAATGGGAAGAGACTAAACAAAGAACTGATTGCATATATGTATAGTCCATAGACAAACATTAGTGCAGGGAAGGCCTTGAGAGGTGATGGGAGTGGGGTGGAGAGAGTGAATGGGGAGAAAAAAATGGAAACATTTGTAATACTTTGAACAATAACGTTACAAAAAATGATAAAAATCAATGTAATATTCTTTATTTTTTTTTTTTTTTAGATACATACTTTGTTCTTATAAGTTACGGGCACACTTTTTTTTTTTACCACGGAGTAAAAGCACTTTGAGGACATTTGTGATATCATTAATAAATCCCCCAAAATAGACACAAAGCTAAAATGATTGCAAAAGGTTCAAGATATAGTTCAGCCGAAACCTGTTTGGCTCAGTGGATAGAGCGTCAGCCTGCAGACTGAAAGGTCTCAGATTCAATTCCGGTCAGGGGCATGTACCCCACAGGGGATGTGCAGGAGGCAGCTGATAGATGTTTCTCTCTCATCAATGTTCCTAACTCTCTATTCCTCTCTCTTCCTGTCTGTAAAAAAATCAATAAAAAGATATAGTTCAACAAATAAATGTGGGAACCCTTTTGTGTATTATTCTTGTAATGAAATTTTCATAACTGACTTTGCTCTCTAGTAGCCCTCAGCCAGTTACAGGGGTTTTAACAATGTGCTCATCAATCTTCTGTATACTTTACTAGAGGCCCAGTGCACCAATTCATGCACGGGTGGGGTCTGGCCAGCCCAATCTGATTGGGGCAGATCAGGGCTTATGGGGCCAGGCAGGCCTGGGGGAGGTGCCACAGGTGGTTGGCTGGCTGACCCCACTCCCTGGTCAATCTCCTGGTTGAACTCACGGTAAAACTTCCAGTTGAGAGGACAGTTTGCATATTACCCTTTCATTATATTGGATAAAATACTTATGATATTATTAGAAACCAAAAAGAGTCCTAATTATTTTTGTTTGTATTGATCTTGTGTTAGGTGATGGCTAATAGGGTGAACAACTCAGATATAACCTATGCTTGGGCCTTGCTGTTGCTTATTTACCTGTTTTCTGTCTCCCTTAGGCTTCCTGACCTATGTTATCTGACCGACAGTCAGTATTTGTTGATCCACATTTCCAGCTTAGACCCCCGTCTCAAATATATTTCTGACCTACGAAGTTCAAAATGTATCTGAGATAGTTATAGCTTGTGTCTGCACTTAATTGTATTTGCCCAAAATTCTGACACTTCCTAAACTCTCTGAGTTTAGGAAGTGTCAGATGATTGCTAAAGCGTGAAGGCATAAATAAGAAGGGAAGAAAAGGAAGAGAAAAAGGAAACCAAGAAAAGCCTAAGGTGAAGTGGGTACAGGAGGAAAGTAGAGGAACCCACTTCATCCAGTTGTTCACTAAACTCTAGCTAAACTGGGAGTCTAAAGGAAGGTTAGATTGTCCTGACCTGATAAATTCATATTTGTTTCTTTGTAAGTAATGAGCACAATTTTTCAATTCACATTTAAAAATCTATCAGAAATACATGTAATTTTTCATTAAACTCTTAAGCTTTTCAGAAACAATCTGATTTCTTTAATTTCTTTTAAAAAATTGGCTAAATTGTATAAGTTGTTCCATCTAAGTACACATATATAAAGATAATCAAATAATATCTATGTAATTTTTATTTCTAATTCTATTTTTATTTATTTTAGAGAGGAAAAAAGAGAAAAGAGAGATAAAACATCAATGATGAAAGAGGATCTTGATTGGCTACCTCCTGCATGCCCCACACTAAGGTTTCAGCCAGCAACTGGAACATGGTAATTGAACCATGAGGTCCTGGTTTCTAGGTCAGCATCAATATGAATATATGCTGTCTCTGTTTTTTTCTTCAGAGCCTCTAATTTTTTTAAAATAATATATTTGTCCTCTCTATTTGAGCTGTATTCAGGGTAATTTATTCAGATCTACCTATTTTAATTTATTCAGATCTACCTATTTTTTTTCATCTGTGTCTAATATGCCTCCTATGGTCTTCATGGTTTTTCAAGCATTTTCCAAGAAGTTTGAGAGAAGCATGGTTCATGAGAACAAATACTTAGCTATTCAGATAAATACTACTCTACAGGGTCCTCATGGTCTATCAATTGGAGGTATTTTGCAACTCAACTTTCGGGCTGACAGTTACCACAGCCATTTCCCTCCTGCTATGGAGGTGATCTGAATTGGGGGAATCCCAATGTTTAGGGACATTGGGGGACATTGTCCTCTTGGGTTGTGGTGTTACTGTTGAATCTCAGGCATCTCCAATAGAGAACTCTGGGCTGGGGTAATGTTTGAGGCACTGGTGTGCGTAGGGATGGCAGAGGACAGCTCTGGTGGCCTTCCCATTTGGATACCCGTGAAGGGTAGGTGGCTGGCTGCCTGGTGTTAAGTTATGAGTGTATGTGCTCGAAGCCTAGCTCATAGGGGCTTTACAGCCAGTGGAGCAGATCTCAGTGAGCTCCATCAGATCATCAAGGGTATGCTCTGAAAAGGAGCTGGTGATGTCCATGGCCAAACTTTGTAGGGACTCCATGCACAATTCATATAGATTTCGATGACATTGATAGGCTAATGTTGGATATTTTTGTAGATGGTAATTTTACAATTCGTGGACACCCCCTCTAAAACAATAGGAAGATTATTACAGCATAAACCTGCCAGCCAGATGGTCTGATTTAATTGAACTGGGAGGGCCATTCTGCTTGGGATATAATTTGAGGCATGCCAATAAAGAGGGAGTAATTTCTTTAATCATCTCTTCTGCTGGTACATTTTTAAAAAAATATATTTTATTGATTTTGTACAGAGAGGAAGGGAGAGAGATAGAGAGCCAGAAACATCGATGAGAGAGAGTCATCGATCAGCTGCCTCCTGCACACCCCCTACTGGGGATGTGCCCGCAACCAAGGTACATGTCCTTGACCGGAATTGAACCCAGGACCCTTCAGTCCCCAAGCTGACGCTCTATCCATTGAGCCAAACCGGTTTCGGCTGCTGGTACATTTTAATGTGAGCTCTGGTCCCAAAACCCATGCCCAGTGACATGTTGGCTCAACTCCTTCTACCGTAGCAGGGCCTGCCAGCACCTGGTGCTTAGCCATCCAGGACAATTGTGCACCTGGCTGATTTTGTTCCAGCACATCTCCTGGTACAGGGCTAGGCCAAAGAGATCAACTAGCAATCCTATTATCCTGGTTGCACACTTAAGAATAATAATAGCTACAAAGTAGTGGGGCCTCCTTGAGCAAGCAATCTGAATACTGACCAAAGGTAGCCTGTGTATGCTGATAGCCCGGGTAGATCCTGGGGTTCCTGTTTGGTTTTCATTTCTTATTATGACTGGCATTCACTAGATGGAGAGCCTTCTCTCTTCTGTCTGAAATCCACACAGTTCTACTAATGGATCCCATAGCTATAATTTCAATCTCTCACAAAATTTTGATGAATTTGGTTTCATTAGCTAGCCTTTGTAATATGAATAGAAAAGGCTGGTGGCCTTTGCTTAGTAGCTGGATTTGGGCCATCTTTTGGGTCAATAAAGTCTATATAATAATCATGATCTCTATGCTATTAGTAGGGTTTGTTCCCTGGAGCTCTCTATTATAAGAAGGTAATATTGCACAATCTGCCTTCAGTTGGGTTGGCAATGTATGGAAAATACAAGATGACAGGAAAATAAAAATGGGAAAGTGAGCATTTAACTGGTAAGCTGATGTGAATGACATTCTCTCTGTAAGCACCAACAGGAGAGTTTTAGGAGACTGGTAGTGAGTCTGAGGGCTAGGAATAAAACAGTAGTAGAGCCTGGGGTACAATTTGTGTCCAATTGGGTAACCATCTATTGTTTAAAAGCTTGAAGAGTGTGTCTTTGTTTAGGTCATTCTGGTTCTTTAAAAGAAAAGATACTTGGGGCCATTTTATAAGCCAGATGGAGATTCTACAGAATCCCATGTTCTAGAACTCAGGACTAAATAAATTGGGAAGTGAAATAGGTACCTTTATCTGAACCGATAGTGCATGGTGAACCAAAGTGGATGAGCACATATCTGGTTAAGAAGGAGATCACATGATGAGAAGCACATTTCTGGAGGGAGGAGCAGTTAGCAGGCATCCAGTGAAAGAATTCATGTTGGTGGTTGCATACGTAATAGTTCCAGCAGAAGTCAGCAGTGGCACAATGACATTTATTTGCCCTGGACATAGGATCTGTTTCTCACTCTCCCTTGGGCACCAATCACCACCCAGAGGTCTTCCACATGTTTGGAGGATTGAAGGGGCAGTTTACCACTTTGGCTAAAACTGAGGTGAGGTAGATGTTGTGCCTACATGTCCAGTCAGTGAGTGCTATCACTTGCCTATGGATTGCCAGGGGGTATGACATCTCTGGAGAAAAAGTGATATTGGAGGCTGTATCTGGTATGCTGGTATGATGTGGAGCTAGGAACAGGTGTGTAATTTGGACAAGGAAGCTTCGATAATAGAACATGCTTTGGGGGTTTGTTGGTGTGTGTGCAGATACATGAGTATTCAAGATTGGCATGTATAAAATGGCTACCTGGTTCCAAATGGAGATTTCTAGAGAGGCTTTCCCTGAGTGATGAAATTATCCTTTTGCCACTTCGCAGACAAGACTATAAGCCCATTGGCTGCCACCCAGGAATCCATAAAAAAGGTGTGCCTTTGGGAGTGTCGTTTTCACAGCATGTTGTAGATCCAGGCACGCCGCCACCAACTCTGCCATGCGGGCTGAGCCAAGAAAGCCCTTTTCAACTGGGAATATGCCGCTAGCAGAATGATATAATGCGTCTTTCCAGAGAGCTGGATTGCATACATTGAGCACACTGCCATCGGTGAAGAACAACTCCTTTCCAAACTCTGACAGTCAGTCCCAAGGGCCTCCTGAAACTATTAGAGGGGCAGGCAGGGCGGGGGAGGGGGGTGCCACCAGGTACACCTTAAAGTCAGCAGGCAAGAGGTGGAACATGAGGGAAGCAGCATTCTTCTGTACTCTGATAACGCCTTCGACATCAGATTTAACTCTTTCCTGAAGGTACCATCTCCATTTTAACAGCAGGGCTTCAGTGGCCATGCTGAGTCTCAGTTGGTTTGAGTCCTGGGTGAGGTATTTTGGACTTTCCAGGCTAATACCAATTGGTCAATTCAAACTAAGTAGGCCAGGGAATTTCTTTTTTCTTTTTCTTTAAAAAAAATATATATTTTATTGATTATTATTATTATTATTATTTTTACAGAGAGGAAGAGAGAGGGATAGAGAGTTAGAAACATTGATGAGAGAGAATCATTGATCAGCTGCCTCTTGCACTGAGGATGTGCCTGCAACCAAGGTACATGCCCTTGACCGGAATGGAACCTGGGACCACTCAGTCCGCAGGCCGACACTCTATCCACTGAGCCAAACCAGTTTCGGCAGCCCAGGGAATTTCTTAAGCTCCACAGGGTTTTTATCTAAGGTGCGTACTTGGGGGAAGGTCCTATAAGGGAGGGGACACTTCATCACAAGGGCTGGTGGGGAAGTCTCATCAGGAACTTACATTTGCTTATAATTCTGGGGGATCTTATCTAGGGCGTGTTCTTGCTTAAGGGAGCTAATGCCAGTTCTTGGTCCCCTCCCCCCATCCTTGCCCCCAACACACATACAGACACAGGTTTCTTGGGCAATAAAATGCATGCTAATGCAACAATACCATGAAGTAGAGCAGATAAGCTAAACTCTCTAAAAGCGGTCCGATTGATTGTCTATCCCCAATCCACTTGCTCTTCTTAAGCCCAGCTCCAGAACACTTGAAAGCAGTGCATGCCCATTCCGTTCTATTGTGTCCTTAGCCAGTGGACCTGCTTGCGATTCTGACAGCACACGGTTTTCTAATGCTCATGACTACCCAGAAGCCCATTAAAGCATTTAAAAAATGTTCATGTTGCCCGGGCCTATGTGGTTTGGTTGGTTGAAGGAACGTTCCATACTCAGATATTGTGGGTTAGATTCCTGGTCAAGGCACATAACTAGATTGTAAGTTTGATCCTTGGTTGGGGTGCAGCGGGAGGCAACTGATGGTTTCCTCACTCTTCCTCTCTCTCTAAACATATCCTCTGAGAATTTTTAAAAATGAAGTTCCCCTTTAAATTTCAAAAAAGGTTAAATGTGAGAGAGGTTTCTCTGAATATTTAATAGAAGTTCTTCATTTTTCTTTGTAGCATGGAAATGACCTGACATTGTTTTTGCTTATGTTTTATACTGTTGTTACCACAATGTAAGTCTTATAAGAACAGATTTATATGTGCCTTTGTGCATATGTGTACATCCAATAGTTTCTGTCATGTGGTAGTTGCTCAATCAATCTTTTTTCAATCAATGAATATAATTTTTCTTCTCCTTTTAAATGTGTGCCAGTTTTTCAATAGCCTCCAACACTCCTGCTTTTAAAAATTTTATTTCCCACACATTTTTCAGACTGATATTTTGAAAATCTATACTCAACGATGTCTTATCATTAATAAAATTTTCAATACACCTCTGTTACCCACAGAATAACTTGCAAATTTCTTAGCTTAACCTAGAATATCTACTAGTATTTTACTTATTCCTACCCATTCATTCTTCAGTCACTCCTTCCCCTCAGTTTATCATCTAGTGACATAGAAATGTTGCTGGAGAATTGAATTTCTCCATCGCTAGTGAGATAGGGTTCTTGGGGCATCACTGAAATAAACATTTACTGAAGCCCCCGTAGGAGGATGAGATGGGTAAGAGGCTTTATTTTTGTGGAGTCACATTCCGAAGTCCTATGTCCCTTCACCCAGTCCTGGAAAATAGGCAGCTGGGGCTTTAGCGGAGCTAAAAGCAAAGCCGTGTTCAAAGTGTTCATTCCATGGTGTCACTGGATCAGGCATCAGGCTAATGTCCATTAGTCCCTTGTGTGGAGTCCACATGGCTGTGGACTATGTGGGCAGGGTACAGAGGGTGAGTGCCCCACAAGCCAGGCATCATGTGTGAGCAGCAAGAGAGAAAGCTAGAACTCCCTTTGCTCAGGAATTTAAATATCAAATCTTTCTGTGTGGGCAGTGGCCAGGCCTATTCTGGCCACTGATGTTCTCAGGTGTGACTGACAGGTAAGCATCTTCCCATGCCACCCTTAGGGGCTTGTGTCTATTGTCCAGTCCCTTCTCCCATCGACCTGTAGGGAATAGACTTGGAGAGTGTTAAACTCTAGCTTTCTGGCAAAGCTGTACAAATGGCATGGCTATATTATCTAGTCTTGCCTTTATTCCTTTTCTTTTAATAATAACCACGTTATTAACAGTATCAAAAATTGCTGTAGTTCTATCACACAACGCTATCCATCTGTTCCACTAGATCTTGTTATTCTAGCCAGTCATATTTATTTGCCAAGCTTTTATTTATTCTTCATCTTCACCCTCAAAACTAAATTCTCCTATTATGTTTTTTTCATACAGCTTTTTCCTTTATTTCAGAGAGGAAGGGAGAAGAAGAGATAGAAACATCAATGATGAGAGAGAATCATTGAGCTGCTGCCTCCTGCACATGCCTTCTGGGGATCAAGCCTGTAAATTGGGCATGTACCCTGACTGGGAATTGAACCATAACCTCCTGGTTCATAGCTCAATACTAAACCACTGAGCCATGACAGCTGGTCAGCTTTTCCCTTTGAAATAATTTTATTCTTCTTCTTACTATTAGTATTTTGCATTTATAATAATGCTTTTTCAAATCTGTCATCCTAAAAGATACTTAGTATAATTAATACCAGAATTATATGCATGTAATTTGTCTTTACAGCTTTTTAAGCTTTTAATAATAATCTCTTCTTTTTAATGTATTTATTTTTTCTTATAGGTCAAGTAAACCGAAGTTTTGTCACCTGAATTTGACATTTTGAAAACTTTATTTTAAGCTGTTTATTAAGAAACAAGACTCAGAAAGAAACTTTGACCTACTTCTGTTTCCTGCCCAAGAGATTAAGACAGAGAAACCTGGTTTAGGAAGGAGGTCTTAGGATGTGGTCTCATCCTAATTTTAATGAAGTATGGTAAATAGATACTTGCAGAGGGAGGGGTTACTTAATACCTTCAGTGTCCCATTGTTTCTGAGTTGCTTAGCAAGGAAAATGTCTTATTATATACCCAATGTTGCCTCATTGTCATTGTAATTTTCATGCTTATATGAATCCTCTGTGTGTATGTATTAAAATATTTGATTTTCGTCTATTAATCTATCTGTTATTTTCATTATTGGTTCACCCAGAAGAACTTAGAAGGTTGGAGAAAAAGTGTAATTTCTTTAGCCCCCACAAAGTTATATTCCTGTCTCCTCCAGATCCTCATTAATTTATACCTCTTTTTAAGACATCTCTTCGGTATACAATATATTTTGGTTTAGTAAACAATTGATAATGCTCACACTTTGACAGCCTGAAGTTTGCGTTTCTCCTCACCTAAAGGTTTGTAGAAATTGTCATTTTAAAAAAAATGATACAGCATTACCTGTCTCCGAAGTCCATTGAAGATTTGCATCTCCTCAATATCACTTAATGCTGTCACTCTGAACCAGTCCCTGCATTAATCATGTGCTTCTGATATTTTGACATCTCAAGCCTTCAGGACTCAGGAGGGACCACCCTTCCAAGAGAAAGCTGATTCCTAAAGATAATAAATGACTGCCCCGTGAGGAGCATGCCTTTCATATGCAAACGATCCAGCCCAGCCTCATCCCCCACCAGCCTCCTTTTTCAGGTTACTTTTTCAGGTCAGCTGCTATTCCAGGCCACCACTCTCCTGCCCTAGTCACCCAGGGCCAGGTATCAAACAATTAGGGGCCACTGAAAGCCCCAACCATCCTCCCCCTGAAATTATTAAAACTAGCAAATCCGTAGCCTGTGTATACCTTGCCAAACCCATTTCATCCTGAAGAAACAATACTAGGCTCTTGTCCACGTTCCCCTCACCTCCTCTGTCTGCAGACCTACCTTGGTGCCCCCTGTGGCCCTGCATGGTGTGGTGTGCCCCCTCCTCTAGGTTGGGTTCTGCACTACCTCACCAATGGCAATTTTCTCCTGAAAAGTTGGCTTCACTGTACAGGTACCGGGAAAACAATAAAATCTTCATTTATGCATCTGTGACAGGGCAGTGACATGATTTTCTGAGATAATTCCCGTTCTGCTGCATTCAGGGTTGGTTATATAATTTACAAGGCCCATTGCAAAAGGAAAATGTGGCTCTTTTGTCAAAAAGAAAAAAAACACATATCATGAGAGATACTAAACTAAGACTCTTGAAATATTTTTCTAGTTATTAAACATATTAGGAGTAATAGTGAAACATGAGTAATAAGATAAAAATTTCAAAAGATAACATTTGGTTTCATACTTGTACTACAAAAAATAATAATGCTTGGTTAATGTGATGTATTGATTTATCGTAAGACTTTTCTGACTCACATTTTTGCAAATTCATTTATTAGGTCATTAAAATGTACACTTTTAGTAAGTTCACTTTCAATTGATATAATTAAAAATGCTGTCATTTCTCTTGGCAAATGGAAGCTCTCAGTATTTAAAGTTAAAACTCAACTTATTAAATAATGTTTAATAATTATATTAATTTTGATAAAAATCTTTTCCATTGATGTACCTGCTATGAGAGCTATTGAGTCCATTTTATAAACTGTTACATTAGCACAATTTCTATTTTTCTTTTTTTATGAATTTTTTCTTTAAAAAATATGTTTGTTGATTTTAAAAGAGAGGATGGGAAGAGAGAGAAACATTGGTTTGAGAGAGAAACATTGATTGGCTGCCTCCTGTGTGTGCCCTGACCAGGGATTGAATCCATAGCCAGGCTATGTGCCCTGACTGGGAATCAAATTGCCAAACTTTTGGTGCATTAGTCCACACCCAACCAATTGTTCCACACCAGCCAGGGCACATTGTGCCATAATTTCTGACAAATTACTCAAAAAATTAATATATCAAGCACTGGTAATTCAAGCAGTACATTTTCCCCCCAGAAATATTAAACTCTTCATACAAATTAGCTTCCTGTAAGTATGAATTTAATTTTAGATGAAATTATACAATGGCTTTTTAATGTGTTTCCTCTGCTATTTCCTGTGTCTTATACACTGAGTGGCCAGATTACTATGATCTCTGAATGCATAATAATCTGGCCATTCAGTATATAGGTTGTATGAGAAAGCAAAAGTAGCTTCAAGATTTTTATGTTATTCAAAAGAACTATTTATTAATTCTGATACTATTGTAATTAACTGGTTATTAATAACAGGAAAGAAGCAAAGGAAAGACCAGAGATGTTCCCTACAAAACACTGGGAGGGGGAACCACATAAGGAAGATAGACATATGCCCAGTCATGTTGGCGTGACATAGAAAGATACTTCCGGCTGCAACATGGAACAGAAACTTTGGATACTGGCTCTGATTTCAGTTCAGCTGAAACCCAGCTACATCGCTTCTATGACTGACTGAGAAAAATGGGACTTTGGAAACCTAGGAAAAATAAAGCTTTCTAAAATATTTGATCCTCCCATGAGGGCCTCTTTAAATGCTTTTTCCAACAGTACCCCAAGAACTAAGTCCCCCAGCATGAATTGGGAGAGATAAGTTCCTCTCCTTCCCTGTAACAATTCTATGATTGTATCTTCACTTAAAAATGAAAAACAAAACAAAACCAAACATTATAAAATGTGTTCCTCTAAGTTTTATATGAAAACATTTTCCCCAATACATGTGGCAAATCTTTTTTTTTTAAAAAATATATTTTATTGATTTTTTACAGAGAGGAAGGGAGAGGGATAGAGAGCTAGAAACATCAATGAGAGAGAATCATCAATCAGTTGCCTCTTGCACACCCCCTACTAGGGATGTGCCCGCAACTAATGTACATGCCCTTGACCGTAATCCAACCTGGGACTCTTCAGTCCACAGGCCAATGCTCTATCCACTGAGCCAAGCCGGTTTCGGCACATGTGGCAAATCTTTAGACTTAATATCTATTTCAAAATCTGAGGATATTTGCTTTGCAAATCACTGTTTTCATAATCAGAGAATGTAAAGAATTTGAAGAATTCTAATGTCTTCTTAATGTGCTTTATTGCAAGGACTATGTGTATACTATATCCTATCTAATAAAATAGTAATATGCAAATTGACCATACTTCTGCTACACCCACAAGCCATGCCCACCAGCCAATCAGAAGCAAGTATGCAACCCAACCTAGATGGCTGCAGCCATGGAGCGAACAGGAGGCTTGAGTATCCCTAGCGATGGAGGAAGCCAACCTTTCTGCACACCCTGGCTGGCCCTGGATTCTGCTCAAGGCTACAAAGTTTCAATTGTAGGAGATAAATATATCCCAGATACCAGGGCCTCTGCTTGGGTAGCCAGGGGGCATGACCAGCCTGAAAATCACCACAGTCTCCTCACTTAGGCTGCCCCATGCCCCAAGGTAACCCCCACCTTGATCCAGGACACCCTTCAGGGCAAACCAGCCGGGCCCCACCCATGCAGCAGGCTTCTATCCTATCTAATAAAAGAGTAATATGCAAATTGATGGCCACTTAAACACACAAGATGGCTGCTCCCATGTGGTCAAAGATCCTACCCCCATGTGGATACAAGATGGCCACCACAAGATGGTCAGCAGGGGAGGGCAGTTGTGGGCAATCAGGCCAGCAGGGGAAGAAAGTTGGGAGGTACCAGGCCTGCAGGGTAGGGCAGTTGGGGGTGATCAAGCTTTCAGGGGAAGGCAGTTAGGGGTGACCAGGCCGGCAGAGGAAGGAAGTTGGGGGGGACCCAGGCCTGCAGAAGAGAGCAGTTGTGGGGGACCAGGCCTGTAGGAAAAGGCAGTTAGGGCCAATCAGGCTGGCAGGGGAGCAGTTAGGCATCAATCAGGCTGGCAGTGGAGCAGTTAGGGGGTGACCAGGCTGGCAGGCAGAAGCTGTTATGGGAAATCATGAAGGCAGACAGGCAAGCAGTTGGGATCCAGCAGTCCTGGATTGCGAGAAGGGTCCCAGATTGGAGAGGGGGAGAGGGTGCAGACTGGCGTGACAGATATCCCCCTCTCCCCCGAGGAATGAATTTTGTGCACTGGGCCTCTATTTTTGTAATGACTGACAACAAAGTTTACAGCAGCAGTTCCAGTCCCAGTGTTACAGAATTTACCAGGTGATCAGAAAATACACACGAGTACTCAGAGATTCAGGAAAAACCCTTTATTTTCAGATACACTAGTACAGTACTCAGAGGAGTCCGTTCCCAAATCCTGAGTGAGTCAATAAGGAGGAAGCCTTCTCTTTATATCAGGCTTTCAGACCTTTTGCAGGCCTTGCAGCCCTACCCCCACCCCGTGGGTTGGTATGGGGGAAGTGAGATTGTACTCAGAGGCTTGGCCTGGAATAAGGCCTGATAACCCCCCCTGGGGGTTGTGTATGGTTCATGGTTATGGCCTCTGCAAAATGGGAGTATTCCAGGAAACAGGTCTGCAAGGCAGGACAGGAATCAATGGGGTTAATTACTGGCTAGCAAGAATGTGTGTTAGAAGGCAGGTTACTGCCACAGCCTCAGATTGCTAGCCCCTCCAAAATGCCTTATATTCCCCATCACTGGTGCTTAAGCCAATGGGTCAAGGGCAGGCCGGCCTCTCAGGGCATGTAGAGCCCCTTCTGTGTCCCATTTTGGCTTCTGCTGCTGTTGCTGCTCTCTCTCTGGGCCCATGTCTTTGGCCTCCAGTTTTGGCCTTGAAAGGTAGTCCCAGGCTTCCAGGCCTATTGCTCAATGCATCCACACCACATGGAACATCTGCAGGCATGGAGAATGCCCTGTCTGTGCTGCAGTTAGGCATATCTCTACTGTTCATACACAAGCTCTGTTTCATATTTAATTTTATGTTCAAAACAAAAATCTACACTAATAAAACAGAAAGATACAAATTGACCATACCTCTGTGATGCCCACGAGCCAATCAGGAAGGGATATGCAAATTAGAAAGACAAAGGTGGAGGTGGCCCCATCACCCAGCTGCTCCAGGTGTAGAGTGCCAGGCAGGGAAGAATGCCTGCTATGAGAGAGAGGGCGAGGGGAGAAGGGATCTACAGGAGCAGCACTCCAAATGCAATGAAGACAAAGATGGCAGACTCTGGCCAGAGTCAGCAGTAAAGATGGAAGATGACAGACTCCGGCCTGAGCAAAGGTGGAAGGTAGCAAAGGTAGCGGCCAGAGCAAAGGCCTGGATTCAGGGTGCCTGAGGAAAACGGGTGCTGGAAGCCAGGGGAAGGAAGGCTTATTGCACGAATCTTAGTACAATGGGCCTCTAGTATTAATATAAAAATATTAAGATTTTCAAGATCAGGATTTCACAGGCCTGTTCTGTGTGTGGGGTTCTTTATTATTGCACAGATCTCTCTCACACACATACATACATTTACACACACACACTGGCCCTGACCACATCAACTCTGTGCCATTTAATTAATTCTATTGATTCTTTTTTTTTTTTTCCTGACATTTTGCATGAGTGCTTCCAAGGATATAGTCTTTACCCTCAGCTCTTTACCCTTTGGCAGAAATCAGTCATGCTAATAAATTAAATTTGGCAGCCACTTATAATTTTAAAACCTGATCTCTCTCTCACTCTCCCCATGCTCCCCACTGCCAATAGGACATTTCAGCTGGCTCACTCTTGAAACTTCAAGGGTTCAGTGTGCTTTTAAAAAGTTATTACCTTTCCAGAAAAAGTGGCTCCTTTTTCTGTCTCTCTAAATCCTCTAAATGTCATTATTCTTCAAGTATCCAGACTCCAAGGTGGGGTAACATCGATGTTATCTTTATATACCATTACTTTCTACTATGTTTGGCTGTCATCATCTCCATTCTACATTATTCAATAGCTTCCTCAGTGGTCTCCTTGTCTGGAATTTACTCTGTCTGAACAAGTTGCCTAAAGTGTTAACTTAGTGTCACTTCTCTCCCTGTTACCAAAAATATACAATGAAACCCTATAATCAAAATTCAGTAAAAACTTTTCTGTCAAAGTACTTAGTGCCTATGATCTACATGGTTAAGGTGTGCTCAAACTTCACAACCAGAACTACTCTTCTTAAGAAAAATATACTATTATTTATTCTTACAAATCCATAATTTTGCACGACTTCAACCCTCTTACACACAAACACATATACATATACATACAATTATTTTCTATTTTGTATTATTTACATTGCCACTGTTTTTATCACCCTGGAAGCTAAGAAATCCTTGACTATTGAAACCAGCCACCATCGACTCCTTTTATTTATATATTTATCTATCTATCTATCTATTTATTTAATTATTTAATTATTTATTTTTGGTATGTCTTATCTTTCCAACCAGGTCAGAATGACAGTTAAAGCCATTAGTTGGAGTTAAGCAGTACTTTTCTCTAGAGATTCTCATTGTTACAAATGTTGCAGGTGTATTTAAAACAAGAACTCAGAAACATGGTCTATGTGATCCCTAGAAAAAAAGTAAAAATTTATGTCCAGTTGGGGATCAGGCATAGACAGGCATCTCTACAAAACGAGGCAGCCATGGTGGAAGCTGAGTAAAGGGAAGAAACCAGGACTCCAGAGCCTGAGTGTAATTATAACTCAGAAAATGAGATGTGCCACTGCTTGCAGTAGGGGCTAGAACCTAATGTTCTGGGAAACTGTATCCCTGCCTCACATCAGCCTTCACACCTGTGGTCTGTGTGCACTCTCCTGGGAAGAGAGGTATGCTCCAAAATCTGGGCAGCTGTGGGCACTACCTGCCACAGAACCACACATAAGAATAAGGTTATGGATTTAGATAAAAAAAAAAAAAAAAAAAAAAAAGCCAAACAAGGACACTGAGTTCAGTTTTAATTTCAAATAACTAGTGTTTATTTTAGTAGAGGTATGTCTCAAATAACCTATATAATAAAAACCTGATATGCTAAGTGTCCGGTCATCCATCCATCTATTCAACCAATCAAAGCATAATATGCTAATGATATGCTAAGGCCACTCAACCACTCACTGTGACATGCACTGATCACCAGGGGGCAGATGCTCTGACAAGAAGGTTAGCTTGCTGCTGGGGTCCAGATGATTGGGACTGAGCAAGATAGGCCAGGCATGTGATCTCTCCTTGGCTGGCCAACCTCCCACATCCCTCCTCAGTCCTGATCATGCAGTGGTGGGGTTCCTCAGTCTGGCTTCCACCCTCTTACAATCTTGGACCCCCTTGGAGGATGTTGGAGAGCAGGTTTCAGCTGCATCCCACAGGCCAGGCTAAGGGACCCCACTGGAGCACGAATTTGTGCACTAGGCCTCTAGTTGCATAGAAATAAGCATATACAACTATATAGTTATATATATATGTCTGTGTGTGTGTGTGTACACTATATGTTTCACACACACACACACACACACATATATATATATATAACTATATAGTTGTATATGCTTATTTCTATGCAACTAGAGGCCTAGTGCACATATATATATATATATATATATATATATATATGTGTGTGTGTGTGTGTGTGTGTGTATTATATATACTTACATGCATATACACACATGACCACAGAGCTTCAGAGGAGGTTTTAATTATATGTGAACAACCCCACATGGCTCCTACCAGGGTGGGGCAATCCTGTACAATAAAAGGCTAACATGCAAATTGACCAAACAGGGGAATGACTAGTTGCTATGACATACCCTGACCAGCAGGGGGGCAGACACTCAACACAGAGTCTGCCCCCTGGTGATCAGTATGCTCCCACAGAGGGAGTGCCACTCAGCAAGAAGCCAGGCTCACAGCTGGCGAGTGCAGAGATGGTGGCAGGAGCCTCTTCCCACTTCTAGGTAGCGCTAAGTATGTCTAACTGCTGTCAGTTGGATATCCTCCGAGAGCTTGCAGACTGTGAGAGGGTACAAGCCAGGCTTAGGGACCCTAATGAGTGCACACATTTTGTACACTGGTTTTCTAGTGGGATTATAAAAAACAGCCAAAGGCTTCTGAAAAACAGCCTCCTTCCCCTCCAGTGATAATCTTAGTCTAGATGTCAAAATGAAACTGCAGGGCTAATTTGTCTTTAGAGTGGATTATTACTTTCTTGTTAAGAAAAACACCCAAATTGCAGAATATAGCAGCTCTTTATTTAGAGGTTGCTTCAGAAAGAATGTCAGTCACTATTACTTGCCTTTAAGAAAGCAGGTTTGGGAGGTACAAAAGTTTTATAGTGAGATAAAGGGAGGGCTTCAGGGATGCTCTGATGGAAAGCTTGAGCATGGAGAGCTGGAAACAAAGCTAGAAGCAAGGCACTTCATGCGATTGGTTAGGGGAGATCCTTTGACTTTCTCTAATTGGTCCTGAGTTGGAAGCCAGACAAAATATAGGGAAGCCAGTGTTCATTGTCCAAGTCCTCACCATTCTGAGCCAATTTCTACAGAAGTTATTTGGCTCCCTGGGTTAGTTGCTGCAGAGTTTGTGGGTCAAAGCTCCATTGCACATATGGTCTGATAACTCCCCCGTTGTATATTTAATCTCTCAGTACGGATATTGAAGAATAAAATTAGATGTTTAATTTAAAGCTCTTGGCAGTATCTGGCATAGCATAGTACTCCATAAAGCATTGCTAATATCAATTATAATAATGAAAATTACTATTATTAGGTTTGTATTCCAAACATTCTAGAACAGTAAGAAACATAGTAACGGCAAGTTTGGAAAGTTTAGTTTCCTTCATCTTGACCAGACCATGTGTCAAATAAGACTTGTATTGATTCATAGAAAACTGCCACTTTTGTAGGTCAAAACTGTTTAAATATCTACAACTTTAATGGAGCCACTTCCAAATATTAATTGTAAATTATATTATATATTAAAAATTACATAATAGCCCCAATACTTCCTTTAAAATATTTATCAGTAATATCCTTATACTGCTTCAGACTGCTATTTCAGTGAAGGCATCAAAATGTTAGAAGAAAAATATGCATAATTACAGATGGAATGATAATTGGATGAAATGATTAACACAAAAAATTGTTTTAAAAGGGAATAAATCAAAAAACATAAAGAATAATTGACATCATCTTCATGTTGCTAAAAATGAGAACGTCTCCAAAGGAGTAAAATATCTGAAACTCAATAACTTGCCTGCTGTGGTGTTTTGCAAAGTGCATTTAGAGAGAAGTGCTGCATAAAGAATTAAGTATTTGTAACTTCAAGAGGGTGAGCTAATTTGCTTTCCTCTAAGCTCAAGAGCTGCTCAGAGCAGTTTCACCTCCAGGTCTAGCTTGTTTCCTTTCTGTGATAGCCCGCTATGAAGTGAGCCCACTGAGTGCCTGCTTGATTATTTGCATGTATAATCACTGGTATTATTTGATGGTGTTGCTTTCAGATCCATTTTTATGTAAATGAGAAACATGACAAAATAACTCTACAATGAGCTTAATGACATTGTTCAGATTATACATCTAATGGCTCTTTTTTATTATCCACTCTACTTTCACACCTTTAGGTAAATTGGATGGGGTGGAGGCCTGCACATTTTATCTTAAAAAGCTGTTGAAATTTGAGTTAATGGATGATATGGCCCCATTAACCAGCTATGATTTCTATCATACTGTCCAGGTGAGCCAACATGAAATTGAATTTGTTGGCTCTGAAAAGAAATAAGCATTATAGGTTGAGTATAGGTTGATTTTCCCTGACATCATCATTCACTGTATTAATGATGAGAAATGCCAGAAGGATTAATTCAATCCACTTCCCCCACCCCCACACACAGATAGGATATCATGAGTACTCAGAACTGTCTTGCTACTCATTTTTGTAAGAAAGCTTTATTTTCTAAAAGTTATAAACATGTACATTAACAGTGACTAACCCTGAATTCAAGTTGTACTTTATTTTAAAACTTATATAAAGGAAAATTGTATAGGGTAAATGAATTTCAATGTAATATTTTAAATATTTTAGAAGAGACAGTTCTACATAATTTGGCTTCTTTTTTCTAAAAATAAGTGCTATTATTTCACATATAATAAGGCCATTCTTAGCTTATTCTGTTGCACATGTAAACAGAAAGGTAAATTTCCTCACACTAATACCTAAAATGTGTTTCTTTACAAACTTTACTGTCTTAGAACTATTCAGCATGAGTGCAAATATTATACACTTTTATTAAGGTGCCTTTTACAATGCAGTATTTCAATGTAATCAGGACAGAAGTCAGCACATCTACACTTATAAGTAACTTAAAGTCTTACAATGGAAACCTACTGCGATTGCATATAATCAGAATCACTATCTTCCCAGCAGATGGGTGCTTAGCCAGTTGGATGAAACTGCTATTTGAATAGCATTTGCAAAAAAAAAAAAAAAAAAAAAAAAAAAAAAAAAAAAGCCTGAATATCCCAGGACATTTTTACATTTTTTCCTTTCATCACATCTCATGAAATATCTGAAGTAACTTGGTATCTAATTGCAAAGATTCCAATTCATTTATAGCATAGCAATTAAGGGGTAGTTATAATATCTTTTATGTCTTTTGATTTACTCTTCCTTAATTTTACATTTACAAAAATAACGCTGAGAGCAGTGCACATAAAACTAACTGCAGAATTTCTCAGGGACATCTTCCAGGCATATAGCAGCCTTTAGCCATATGAGTTTTGCATGTGCAGCTCCAAAATGGCTCTTATCCATATACATTTACGTAGAAAAAAAATTTAAAGGAAAATATATTTGGGTGATGCTGAGGACAAGTGTGAGCAACTATGACACTGAATTTGCCACAGATCAGCCATATCCATCTGTAAACCACTGGGAAGAGGCTTGACTTTTGTGTGGTCAACGTAGCTTAATTCTTGTGTATCAGCACTACTTCAAAATACCAAAACATTTGAACCTTTTATTTTTGGGTTTGCTTCTTAAATGCAAACCACTATAGAATCTTTTTTTAGGACAAATACTATTTCTTTTCAGAATTGTGTAGCTGACATGATGTGGCCGCTTGGGGAGTCCAAGGTCCTCCCTTGGCCACCTGACCAGACTGTGTGTTGTGTGTTACTGGGACCTTGTGACCTTGTGACCTTGTGACCTTCAGAAGACGGCCTGGATGCTTGAAGTTGCCATGTCCATTCAGAGAGCAACAAGTGCCTGGGAGTTTCCTTTCTGCAGATGCAGCCGGGCCAGAGCACAGTGACTGATCGTCATGGTAACACTGAGGGAGGAAATTCCGGGTCACTTGTCTGAGAGCCGACCACTGCGGAGCCCCACCACTTGGGACAGACCGAGGCTGGGACTTTAATAACTAAAATTCTAGCTTTGCTCCATTCATTTCCTTTCTTGTCCTGCTTTACCTACTTCCTTTTTCCTCAAACCCTTGACTCAAATTCTGTTTATCAGAGAAACAATCAAACACAAATTATATCTGTGCCTTTCATATTTGCAGGGTGTGGCAGCGGTTTGGTCTATAATTGTGGGGGAAAATGAATACTAGCTATCTAAGTGAAGTGGATAAAAAAGATATCCTTAGATTAGAAGATTTAGTAAATTTGGTCATTTTATGATTCCTCTTTTCTCCCATACTGGAGGGAATGGCTTGCTATGGTACGTGACTATATAAATTCTTAGGAACTATAATAACCTACTGCTTGGCACTCAGTGGTGAATTTACAATGTGGTGTGGGAGAGGGGAAAAGGTATGTAGAGAAATTTTACTGTATTGAGCATATTTTTGCTTTCATGATTCTGCAAGTGCAGACATTTGTAACTGTTCCTTTTGACTGAATGTGATAATCACAGGAAAATCTCTTGTGCTCAGTGATAGCACAAAAACTAACTTTAAAAGCTCAATGCCAAGGGAAAAGAGAGACAAAAAAGATGGTTTATGAGAACTTAAGTAATGGTGATGCAGATAATGCAAATAAAAATATCAAAATGACATGCTTTCAATTTTAAAGTTTTAATTTAAACTTTAAGTGAAATATTTATATTAAAGCTAATTTCTCTGGTATTACTGTGACCCACCATCACTTTTATACTACATAATTACATTCAGCTTTACATGAGGGAAAAATAATAAAATACAAACATAACTTTAGTTCTAAGAACTTTGAAATCCTATGCTCTATGATTATTAATTTGTGCATGAGACATAGACCCTATGACTTTTTTCTAAGAATATATTTCATTTAAAAAAACACTTCCAAATAACTATGCAGGAGGTTTTTAATTATTAAATTATCTGTCATAATTCTTCACTCTTGTCAGTAAGATACAATAATTAATGAATAAGTTAGTTGCTTTTAATGTTCCACAATTTAGTGATATACAACTCACATTGCCTCAGAATCTTTTAAAGTTATGCCTAGATGATCAAGCATCTGATATATTGCTTCTTTGGTAAGAGTATAATAGCCAAAGAACAATTACTAGCTTTGTGAAGATGGCATTTTATCAATAGAACTTCTATTAAGTTAGCTTTCCATCTTGTTAATGTCATGCTTTTTCCCCAAGACCTTGACATCATTATAATGTGTCATTGTAGATGGAAAAATGTACTTTTTAAGTGCTATAGATATAAGTGTGCTTTCCTGTCTCTGGTAAATTAGCATTCAAACCTTTCTTGTTATAGTTATTTTAAGGACTATCTAGTAAAAATATAGATATAAAAAGTATATTATTTTGACAGGAAAAATACTAGTTGCCCAAATCCTTTTCAATATTCACTCTTTACATATGGAGTACCCAAAAAAGACTTTTAAAAGGTATTTACATGGCATAGTCAGCATTCTGCTTTACTTGCCCTAATGGGAAAGCTTAATCTGAATTAAGTTGAATATTCATAGAGACAGCATTTTAAATAGCTATTTCCTGTATATGCAGTCATCTTATTGGTTCAGAATGAAATGCTTTAAAAAATGAAATGCTCTTTCCTCTTACATGATTTGATTTTTATTGTATTTTGTGGGGAGAGAGCAGACCAGGAAGTATAAAGAGTAGTGAAATTAGCTATTCTCGTGAATAAGTATAAAAGGCTATAAAAACTGGTTATGCCTGCATAATGCCAAAAGGAAACATTAAAAATTGAAAATTTCAGGCAGATGGCCATATTTTTGATTGATTGGACTACAAGTCACTAGTGTGATAGATCATTTTTTCCTCTAAGGAATTGCTCAGTTGTTTGATGAAGTTAACCAAACCTGTCAACTCTGTATGTGATATCTTATTGAGTTAGGAAAATAGCAATGTCTTCTCAATAAATCTGAGTGCAAAAGTCTTCACTAGCTAACTTCATGTATTGTTACTGTGGTCATAAGTGATGTCTTCAAAATGGTTAAAATATTTTCCTATCCATTTGGAGATAAAAATTACAGAAAATATTTTCCACATAAAAAAATAAACTTACTATCATTTTATGTTCATCATATTCCTTCTAATATTCTGGTAATTTTTTCTAGGTATCAATAAACACATTATAACACTCTATAGTAAAAAAATATTTTCAGATTTTCTATTATTCTGTAACATAATAGCCAAGAATACCAATGAAATCAAATGCAGGTAGTCAAAGCAATGGGGGGAAGATATTTTTTCTTCTGTGGTGAAGAGCTCTCTAGGCTTCAGAGTTTCAAACACTGTGCCTAAGATTCCTCTCTGTTTTGGGGATATCAGACTGGAAGATATTAACAACTGCTGGATAAGGTGATTGGAGGCAAGGGAGCATGGAGGTTAGCCTCTGGTGGGCTCTGGCATTTAGAACTCAGTAGAGTAATGATCCTCCTCAATGATTTAACCAAACAAAAACACAGAATCCTTTTTTTTTTTTTTTTTTTTTTTTTTAATTCTCACCAGAGGATATTCTTTCATTGATTTGTAGGGAGAGGGAAAGACAGAGAGAAATATTGATGCGAGAGAAACATGTCAATTGATTGCCTCCTGCAGGAGCCCAGACCAGGTCCCAGGCTGGGGAGGAACCTGCAACGGAGGTGTGTGCACTTGACAGGAATCAAACCTGGACCCCTTTGGTCTGCAGGCCAAACTATCCACTGAGCAAAACAGGCTAGAGCAAGAACACTTTTCTTAGTTAACCGTAACGCTGTTGAAACCAAGGTAGAAGATATGAGCAAAGTTTTAGTAATTGTTCACATATTACAGAAGAGAGATACAGCATTAGATTAAATAATTCCCTGATGCAGTCTCCCAATAGTCCCTATACTGCTCCTTGACTTCTGGTCTTACCCAAAGTGGGGGCAGCCGCCTAAACTATATCACAGAGGAGTCCTTTCAAACACAATCTAGATTTTGAATTTCAGAACTCAGAGTTTCTGTTAAACAAAATAATAATAATAATAATAATAATAATAATAATAATACGTCCCACTAATTACAGTCTACCTTCCAAATATTGGCTTCTTTATTGTTGGAAAAGACCAACATTTGAATACAATACAATATGTCCTACATCTTCACAAGAGATATGCATATACAGTTGTTGAGAAATTTTGTTTTATAGCTTTGCTGATCTCTTGAGCTACCTTCCTGTATTTCCCCCTTTTGTGACTAACTCCTCAAAAAAGTAGTTTATTCTGCTCATTCCACTGTTCAGTATATTAGGACTATTTGTGATCAGGAGTCTACTACTGCTCAACCTGAAACTGATGATCTAATCACAAAATCAAATAACCTTTCTCTGTCTGATCCTTTATAGTAGATCTCTCTGTAACTACCCACACAATTTTCTTTTTAAAACTGTATCATCTCTGTTGTGGCCTAGTGGCTCAATTTGTTAGAGCATTGTCCCATATACCAAAAGGTTGCAGGTTCAATTCCAGGTCAGGGCACATACCCAGGTTTTAGTTCGCTTCCCATAGGTCAGGGAAAGTTCAGATCGATGTTTAGCTCTCTCTCTTTCTTCCCCTTCCTCATTCTCTAAAAATAAAAATGAAAAAGACATAAAACAAACAAACAAACAAACAAACAAACAAAAAAACACACCCATATTCTCAGGTAAGGATAAAAAAATTGTATTATCCCTTTAGTACACCCAATCAGCTCCTCCCTCTTTCTACTGATGGAATGTAGTTTTATTATAAGATTCACTATCTTGCTGCTTTTCATCTTTATTAGTTTCTCTTCTTTAACTGTCCCATAGTCCAGCGTTTTTCAACCGCTGTTCCGCGGCACACTAGTGTGCCGCGAGATGTTGCCTGGTGTGCCGTAGGTGCAGACAAGACAAGAATTTTATAATTTTTCACTATTTTGTTTACTTAATATTTCATAATAAAGTAATTATAAAATACTTTCTTTGTGTTTATTTGATTCCTATTCAAGAGAATTACTTTATATATAGTCAATATAGGCACAGAGTTAAATTTTTTAACATTTTCTAATGGTGGTGTGGCTCGTGATTTTTTTCATGAAACATGTGCCTTTGCCCAAAAAAGGTTGAAAAACACTGCCATAGTCATAACTATTTCATCTTTGTGAGTACTTCCTAATCTGAACTGTGATGTCTCTTGACTGAACTAAAATTGTTCATTTAAAAAAATATATATTTTACTGATTTTTTACAGAGAGAAAGGGAGAGAGATAGAGAGCTAGAAACATCCAGGAGAGAGAGACATTGACCAGCTGCCTCCTGCATATCCGCTACTGGGGATGTGCCCGCAACCAAGGTACATGCCCTTGATCGGAATTGAACCTGGGATCTTTCAATCTACAGGCCGACACGCTATCCACTGAGCCTAACCAGTTTCAGCTAAAATTGTTCATTTTGATGTCTAGCATAACACCCCAATACACCCCTAAAACACAAGTTTTAAACATTGATTTTTACCAGTATTTATTGATACAATTATATTTTATAATTTCTTCTATTGGATTTATAGTTCTATTTATCCTATTGCTTAGTCTCCATATGCCTAAATAACATTTTCCTTCTCTCTATTCTTTACCTTCTATATTCAATCATTTTCAAAAACTTTTCCCTCTGAATTACATGTTGAGTTTGATCTTTTCTATCCCTTTTTCCTATTCAAGTTGTTTTTCTCCTCATATCTGGTCATAACTCTTTCTTTATTCTTTTATTTTTTATTGTCAAAATAATTCTTATTCATAATAAAAAAAAACTAAAATAAAATAGTGAAATTTGAATTATCTTTTAGCACAAACCCTTCATTTTATATTATTGCAGTTTTACTGTAATACTCCAAAAATTAATATTTGTGCATGAAATATATTTCCAAATAATCTTCAAAGCAGTTGAAACAATGTACTCTTTACTGAGTAATGTATGAGGATTCGACTTCTCCACTCTCCTGGTCCTATTTTAAAATTCTTTAACTTTTGTCAATCTTTTATTATTTTTTATTCGCATTGTAATATTTATAAATACAATTGAACATGCATTCATGTGCTTATTAATAATTCACATTGCTTATTCTGTGAAATGCCTGTGTATATTGCTTTAGTTTTTAATTTCCTTTTTTTGACTCACTGTCTCAAGGCACTCGGCTTTTTGATGATTACAAATTGTTTCTAGTTTAATCTTATAGATTCACACCTGGAAAATATCTCCCAATTAAAATAATTAACATATTGTTGATTTATAAATATATAAAATTTAAAATTCTTAGCTTAGTTTTATAGTCAAGGTTTTTAGGTATAAGCATTAGGAACCAAAAATCTACATAATTTAAGCAGAAATACATTTCATTAGAAGGATATTGAGAAACTCATAATCTATGGTAGGCTTGAGAACTAAAACTAGAGGTCATGTGTTGATAAGAAAGATATACTCAAAATTATTCTACTAACCTATTTCAAGATGCCAGTAATATTAATCTGATACCACTAATACTGAAAACATAGATGCTGTCAATGAAACTACATCCATAGAAATCTTTAGAAAATAAGTGAAGCTGACCCCACTGCTGCCATATTTAGCTGATCATTCACTTTAGATGAAAAAACCGAGATGTGTGTGTCTATTCGCCCACACCCTGACTGAATCTTATGTGTAAGAGAAATGTAGAAAGAAATTATCTAGCATGTTACACTTCTGTGTTTGAATGTGTGCTGTGCTTCACAAGTTGATGGATTTCCTCCATATACAGGATTTCCAACGTTGAACACTATAAGGAAAGATAGATGTCTACTAAAGTTTCTATTAATTCATTCTCTAATCTTTCTACAATTTTAAAAGTTATTTCTTTTATTCTTAATAACTTATGGTCAGCTCATCTAGACATTTATTTTCTAATATACCCCCTGAATTTCTTGCATCCTATCCATTTTAGTATTTCTCCTTCAGACATCTATCTCCTCTTTTGATATTCCCCTAGTAATTCTTCTTTCTCTGAACTGTTATATAATTTAATTGCTCAAGCAATATCTATTAAATTCTGCCTTGTACAGAAATTATTCTAGCATGTGCCATCTTATCCTATTACCCTGTAAGCACTGATTTTATAGAAACAATCCTTTTTATTTTTTAATAATTTTTCAATATATTTCATTTTTCAATATATTCAGAAAACTTAAATATCAATTTAAAGAACTCAACAAAAATAAATTCATAATCACTACCATTCATTCATTAATCTCAATACATATTGGATCCCTACTGTACATGCCAACATTCTTCTCAGAGCTACAGATATAATGGTGAACAGGACTGACTAGATTTTAGAAAGACAAAACAAAACAAATACCAAACAAACTACAAAAATAATAAACCAAATAAAATATAAGTAAATAAATTTTTTATGAAATTATTTTAATGTTTAAAGTATGTTTTGAAAATGAAATAATTTTCTATATAAAGAGCAGTTCAGAGGCCTGCAAGAAGGAAAGTGGTTGATTAGTCACAATGCTTACTTGTGGCCTGTGAATGAATGATGATAAATAATAAGATGTATTCAGATGGTAATAGTGGAGATGGAAAGAAGTAAAAAAGGATTCAAGTAATATTTTGAAGAAAGAAGTTGGCAGAGCTTGATGATGATGTGGGTTTTGCATATGAAAGAAAATGCTAAAGACTAAATTTTTCTGTACTTAACAGGAACAATTTTTCCCACTAGCACTGTAATTGCTATTAACTCCCTGACATGTATTATTATGTCCTTACTCACTTTCTCCGTGTTGTGTGATCTTTTGTCTTCCCAGGCCATTGTATAGTGCAAGAGATCATTGTACTCAGAACACTACAAACCCGTAATTTTCAAAGTCAGTTGATTCTGTAACACTAGAGATACTCGTACAGCAGGAGATAGAAACCACAATTTGAAAAGGAAGAATTTAATATATAGGATTATTAACTATGACTAAGGAACATACATAAAAGATAATGAGAATTCTAAAAATATCCCAAAGCTAAAGTTATACAGCCAAGGAAGGAACACATTTGGAAGGCAGCTCCATCCCAAAGCTGGGCTTCAGACCTCACAGGAGAAGGTGGGTGGCTGCAGCACACTGGATGGTGCAGAACCTGCTGGGCTGCCCCAGGCCTGCATTTGTCCACAATCATTGGCAAGCAGGAAATACCTTTTATGGTATGTAAGCCAAAGGTTGGGAAGGGAACCATGACCTAAAATGACAAGTGTAAATGTCTGTGAGTGTAGAGGTGGGCGGAGACCCGCGCAGCTATGAGGGGTAGAGATGTGCAGGAAACAGCAGAGATTGGCAAGCAGGAAACAACAGTTGAGGGTGCAGATGGCTCAGACCAACACACTAATTGACTCAGGACTCTAGCAGCCATCCCTGGCTGGACAGCACAAGGTCTTGATTATACACTGTCTGCATGAGTGGGCCACTGTGAGTTGATCAACAATTTATTGGGGTTGAGAACTCAAGGTTGCTGAGAGACTGCACCCTTGGGGTGCATATTTAGGATACAGCATCAGTGGATGCTTTTCTCTCATGCAATACAAACAGTGCAATAGGAACGATAAGAAGTAAAAGGTAGGACACCTCAACCAGGAGACCTCAACCAGGAGGAAAAATCTTTTTTTTTTTTTTTTCTTGCAGTGTCCTTAGAGTGCCTTCTACTATTAAAGTTTAACATTGCACTTGGAGCAAAAAGAAATGCTTATAAGCACAAACTTCATTATCGCTGGCAATTGAAGATAATTAAGGTGAATTATTGATAGAAGCTAAAATAGAATACATTGTTAAATAAAATATATATATATATAATAAAAAGGAAAAGAAAAGAGAAAAAACAGTGTATACAATTAAACATCCTATCTAATAAAAGAGTAATATGCAAATTAGTCATCACTGCTATACCCACAAGCCATGCCAACCAGCCAATCAGGAGCTAGTATGCAAATTAACCCAACCAAGATGGCTGTGGCCACTGAGAGAACAGGAGGGAGGCTTGGGATTCCCTGGTGATTGAGGAAGCCAAGCTTTCCAGACACTCTAGGAGGCTTAGGCCTCTGCTTAAGGTTAGAAACTTTCAATTATAGAAGATAAATAAATCCCAACAGAAATGGCTGCTGCCACAGAGCAAGCAGAAGGCTTGGTTCTGCTCCAGGCTACAAAGTTTAAATTGTAGAAGATAAATAAATCCCAGATATCAGGGTCTCTGCTTGGGTCACTGGGGCTGTGGCTGGCCTGTATACCACCATAGACCCCTCACACAGGCCACCCCATGCCCCAAGGGAATCCGCACCCTGATCCGGAACACTCTTCAGGGCAAATCAGCTGGCCCCATCCATGCACCAGGCCTCTATCCTATCTAATAAAAGAGTAATATCCAGATTGACCATCATTCTAACACACAAGATGGCTGCCCCCATATGGTCAAAGATCCTGCTCCCATGTGGACACAAGATGGCCAGCAGGGGAGGGAAGTTGGGAAGGACCAGGCCTTTAAGGGAGGGCAGTTGGGGACAAGCAAGCCTGCAGGGGAAGGCAGTTAGGGGTGACCAGGCCAGCAGAGGAGGGAAATTGGGGGCAAAAAGGCTGGCAGGGGAGTGGTTATGAGGTGATCAGGCTGGCAAGCAGAAGCAGTTAGGGGCAATCAGTAAGGCAAGCAAGCAGTTGGGAGCCAACAGTCCTGGATTGTGAGAGGGATGTCTTACTGCCCATTTAGGTCCAGTGACATAGGACCTAAAGGGGCAGTCAGACATCCCTCAAGGAGTCCCAGAATCAATCGCTATGACATTTGCTGACCACCAGGGGGCAGCATGAAACAAAGGGAGGCCCTGGTCAGCAACAGGCAGAAGCTAGGGACCCTACACATGCACAAATTTTGTTTACTGGGCCTCTAGTCTACATATAAGAAGCAAAGAAAAAATATACTAACATACTATAGTCCTTCTTTCTGTAAGTGGTCACAGGCTGTAATAGTTTTAGCTTCCTTCTATTCCCCAGAACCCAGCACTAAGCACTGTCCCCACCCTCTGAGAATCTCTTGGGTTTCAGAAATTACTTTTCTGCTCTCGATTTACAGCAGTTACACATTTTTTTCCTGATAATTGAAGACAGATGCTTTCAATTAGGGAGAGATTTTTTGTTTGTGTGTCTGTTGCTTGAGTGGCATTCGGTGTTTAGAATGGTCAAGGGCAGTCTCATATTCCAGGTGAATGTATCCCTCACTTTACCTTTTCCTGAAAGTATTGCAAACAGCCACTACCACTTGGGCCATAGACCCAGCAGATTCCAGGTTACTTGCGTATCTGTGTAGAATAACATTTCATATTGAGTCTTGACAAATCCTCATAGAAACCCAAAGTACAAATCCTTAGGGCTCTAGACTTAGTTCATGCCACATGGAGCAAAGGTTATTCTTTGAAAAGTAGCTCTTAGTGAGTCATTATAAGGACCAGATATAGATGACAATGGGGCATCAAAAAGGGACTCTGATAAAACTGTACATCATGAGATGCTTGTGTAAAACTCATCAAGTTGCAAAGTCTGGTGGGCCCAGCAGTAATACATTATAAAATGGAAGTAATATATCAAGGATAAGGCTAAAAGGCTAAAGTAAACCGCATAGAGGTGGTTCAGACCCCAGTAATACCCCACCATTAGTGCACTTATTCTAAGTCCAAGCTCATATCTATCGCTTTAAAGCAAAAGAAAAAGAGTACAAGTAATTTAGGAACATAGTTTGCAAATTAAAAAACAAAACAAAACAAAAAAAAACTGAAATAAATATAGGAAAGCTGGAATGAAGAGTTACTTGGTAGTGATGAGGATGAAAAAGAAAGAAATGTCAGTTATGACAGGCCTTGTAAGTCATGTTAAAATATTTTAAACTTAACTCTAAGAGCCACTATTAAAGCTATTTAGTGGGGTTAATACCACAGTTTAGAAAACTCATCCTGGTTTCAGAATAGTCAACAGAGAAAGTGTGGAAGGCAAGAGAGGGGAAAAAAAATTAGGAAGTTATTGAAATAATAATTAGGCATGACCTGAGGATCGTTTTAATAACTTCTCATCTTGGTGTACGCATGTTCTACTGTCTCAAAGTCTTATACCAAAACTTCTCCTTTTTTGTTATGAGTATTATACCCTCCCTCCACTTATAAAAGTAGCATTTCAGAGAAAAAGGTATTTTAGCTCAAGGACAAATAATCCACATGCAAACTAATATGTTTCAGATTTGGGATTTAAACTCAGTCTGTATGATTTCAAAGCCAGAGTTCTTTCAAATGCATTCATGAGGAAGGTAGACATGTACAGTGATAAATTAAAATGTGACATAAGTGAGAACCCCTACCAACAGCTAGACAAAATGTCATGGAATAATTATAGACAACTTATTCCACAGACATTAAATGATCACAAAGTCCTCAGACATAGAATGTTGCTAGTTTACTTGGGCATGTTTCACAATTAACATTTTGCTATCTATGTTGAACACAGAATTTGGAAGACTGCCAAATATTAAAAATGCATTGTTTTATGTATGCTGCTTAAGTGGAAAATTTATAAAATTTTGCCCTAGGAACACATTTTTGTTGCATACTCTTCATTCTTCATTTTGTCAAACAAATAATGTTTGCTCATTATGTAATAAACTGGCTTTTAAAAATAACTGAGCCCTAACTGGTTTGTCTCAGTGAATAGAGCGTCGGCCTGTGGACTAAAGGTTCCCAGGTTTGATTGCAGTCAAGGGCATGTACCTTGGTTGTGGGCACATACCCAGTAAGGAGTGTGCAGGAGGCAGCTGATAAGTGTTTCTCTCTCATCAATGTTTCTAATTCTCTATCCCTCTCCCCTCCTTTCTGTAAAAAAATCAATAATATATATTAAAAAATAAATAAATAAAAATAGCTGAACATTTTTAATGTTTTCATCTATAGTTTTGTTTTTAATTTTGTTATTTAAGAAGTAATATAATAATTATGTATGATAATGGATTTATCAGACTGAGCACTTTGTAAATTATATAAATGTCTAATCATTATGTTGAACATCTGAAACTAATATATTTCAATTATAATTAAAAATAAAAACTAGTGCTAGATCAGTTGATAAAAATTTCAAACTATATAGAATTACAGAATGCATAAAGTAAAATAATTTTAATAGTTTGGTGTATCTTTTCTTCACCAGATATGTGAATTATATCATAACCACTATATTTGTACTAGTAAAATGTTTAAATCTTATAATATAAAGTGGTATCTAGAAAGAACAAGTAGATATTTCATGAATTCCTAGTGGGAATATATAATATCAGAACTACTTTGGAAAATTGTTGGAAATTGTTCAGTAAAGGATATGTATATTCTATAACTACAGTAATTTAAATATATATTTTTAATATATTTTATTAATTTTTTTACAGGGAGGAAGGGAGAGAGATAGAAACATCCATGAGAGAGAAACATTGATCAGCTGCCTCTTGCACTAGGGATGATCACCTCTTACCAGGGATGTGCCCGCAACCAAGGTACATGCCCTTAACTGGAATCAAACCCGGGACCTTTCAGTCCGCAGACTGACACTCTATCCACTGAGCCAAACTGGTTTGGGCTATAACTACAGTAATTTAACTCTCTAGCATACAAACTGAAGAAATTCTTTCCCATGTTTATTAGTTTAGATAAGGTTTAATTCACAAGGATAGTTTAATTTTTTTAAAAAATCAAACATTGTCTAGCTATAAGAGTATAGGTGAATAAATTGTGCTATATTAATTGAATAGACTATTAATACAGCAGTTCAAATGAATTAACTACACCTACCCATATAAAATTGAACTAAATTCAAAAATAATATTGAACAAAAAATAAGGTATACAATATAATATGTGTTCACATTTAAATAAAATTCAAAGATATAAATATTGAAACACTATATTGTTTAAAGATATTCTCATATGAAGAGAATCACTAAGAAAAAGAAAGGGAATCATAATGTCAGAAGTCAGCGTAGTGATTCACTCTAGGATACGGAGGACTCCACAGCATTCTTTTAAAAAAATATATATTTTATTGATTTTTCACAGAGAGGAAGGGAGAAGGATAGAGTTAGAAACATCGATGAGAGAGAAACATTGATCAGCTGCCTCCTGCACACCCCCTACTGGGGATGTGCCCGCAGCCAAGATACATGCACTTGACCAGAATCAAACCTGGGACCCTTTAGTCTGCAGGCTGATGCTCTACCCACTGAGCCAAACCGGTTTTGGCTCCACAGCATTCTTACAATAAACTAAAAGCATGTTTTTTGTTTGTTAGGTTGGTTTTTTTAGGAGAAAGTACACAGGTATTTATTTTAAAATATAGATGTAATTTTTATATAGTAAAATGTAGTCCTTTCAGTGTACAATTCTTTGTTTTGTCAAATTCAGAGTTTGTAACCAACAACACAATTAGGATTCAGTGCAGTTTGTAACTATCTCCCCCACCTCCACTAATTCTATTGCTCTTCACCTTTAGAGGCACCTTCCCCTACTTGGATCCCACGAATTTTTAATCCACCTCTAGAACACTGCCTTATATGGGATGATTTGTAAATGGAGTAATAAGGTACATAGCCTTTTGATTCTGACTTTTTAGAATAATTTTGCAGTTACCTATAGTGTTGCAAGGATCAATTACTTATTTAATTATTAAATATTATTCCAAATTATGTAGGCATCACTACTGGTTTAGCTACTTCCAAGGTGAAGAACAATTTGGAATATTTCTAGTTTCAGCCTCATATAACCTTCATTCTTTATATATTATATTACCCATGCTATAACTATTATTTTATGTTTATTTGATACTTAAAAAACACTTAAAACAAAGGAAAACAAAGTTTTGACCTTTGAAACATATTAATTGTAAATTGCATTTAAATCTAAAATTGTTTATTGGGAAACATAATATAAGTTGATATTTTAAGGCAAAACAATTAAAAATAATTTAGATCTCCTGTTACAAATATTTAGTGTTCTCATTGGTACTTATTTTCATGATTAAATAGAGAAAAATATTAATAATAATACTATGGTATGCTTTTGAATGATTATATAAAAAATATTGCAATTCACCCTATACCTCACACCCTATGTGAAAACAAACTCAAAAGGGATGTAGCTAAATGTAAATTTAAAGTACAAATTTTAGCAGAACACATGAGAAAATCTTTGTTACTTGGAACTAGGCAGAGTTCTTAGAAATGACACCCAAATCACAAATCACAAAAGAAAAAAGGATGAATTAGACCTCATCAAAATTAAAACCTTAGCCCTGTTAAAAATAACATTACATAACATGAAAAGAGAAACAATAAGACTGGCTGAAATATTTGCAAATCATGTGTGTTGCAATGAATGTACAGCAAAATTTTAAAACTACATTAAGAAAGTAAGATTCCAATTAAAAATAGGCAAGATAACTGAACAGTTATTTTAACAAAGCATATATATATATATATATATAATGGCAAATAAAATGGTGAAAATATATTCATTGTCATTAGTCATTAGAAAAATGCTTATTAAATCCACAAGAAGAGATTTCCAGGACTGGGCTGTTAAATAAAGCAGCATCTGTTCTTGCCATTTTGAAACAGAGGTTCAATCTTGAGCACATGTATTTAAGTAGGGGTGTGTGTGTGTGTGTGTGTGTGTGCGCGCTTGGGGTGGTTATTGGTTGTGCCACCACTTGTTTTCCACTTAGTAGAAGTTAAGTGATAATGAATTGGAGTATAAAAATATTACCCTTTACCTGACCAGTTCTTCATTATTCTTGTTCTCCTACATTTCTGAGTATCTCGTAAATTGCAGAAGCTATTAACGTGGTAGGGGTAACAAAGTAGGAAGGAGGGTCCTTTCACCTCCAGCTCTTCCGGAGAAGTGGAGTGTGTGACGTGCTTTCAAAAAGCCCTAGCACCACGCACAGGGCCCTCCCTCCTTTAAAACCCCTTTTGTATTCCAGCAGCAGCCTTATAATCATCCAAATAGTCCAACACATGGTGATACCTTATTAATCTTCAGGAAGCACTGCTGGGATCACGTCACTTTCTTGATCAGACACCATGTCTCTGAGTTAAGGACTCCCTGTTGACTAGAAGATAATTCCCAGATTCTTGATGTGTTGGTATGGAGCCTCTCCTCTCTCGTCCAAACGAACACAACACAGCAATTGATTCACTTTCTCTGGAGAGTTTCTGACTATATATCTTGCTTGAATTGCCTTCCAACATTCCTGCCAACCCCCTCATTAGGCCTACCAGGACCGCCTACCCAAATCCATTATATGATTTCAGACCACTGCAGTCCTGAGTTTCTCTTTCATCATCCCAACGTGAAGTGATGCTTCTGTCTCTGAATGCCTAATGTGCTCACCACATTTATAGCAATTAATCACTTACTTCTGGTGGCTTCCTTTTCTAATGGTGCCTTCACTCTCATTTTAATCTGTTGCTGGTATTTATGTTTTGTGCTTATGTTTTGAATTTTCAAATTGGTAAGCCAAATCTTAAGTGTTTTAAGAGCAAGAATTGCTTATGTTTCTTTGTATCCTCAAATGTACCCATCACAGTGTCTTTCCTAATATATGTGCTCATAAATATTTGTATTTTATTCGATTTTACTAAAATTATTCCAGGCTATGCAACTGTCTTCTGCACAATAATTTCAGCATTTTCAAAATGGGCCATGTCAGCTTTTGAGCACAGTATGAAAAGCAGTAGCTAAACTAAAATAGTAGAAAATTATGGCAGAAAAATTAGAAAAGTAAAAGCTGGTAGGGAGTTGGTAATGAATGAGTATAGAACATAAAGAAAATATAAGACAAAAATTAAAAATAGAACAATTACTGCATATTGCCACTTCTTGTTAATAGACAATTTGGTTTGAAGAAGCAGGAAGTCACATGTCTAACCTTATAGAAAGAAAGAAAAGGATATGGAGGCACAGCTTTACCTTTTGAAGTCTGACACTGATTTTTGTCATTATTGGTTTAGTGGGTTTCTCAGACCAATTTCTGAATTAAAGTTAGTAATGAGGATATCACTAATAATTATTTGTTACATGTTAATAGAGTTAATATTTATCACCCCCTATAGACTGTGAGTTTCATAAGAAGAACACTCAGACCTACAGTTTTACCTCTCATACCTGACACAGATCTGGCTACATAATAGGTGCTTAAATATTTGTTGAATAGATTAAACCAACATTTTTTTTTTTTAGATAATTTGCTTTACTAAAGATTTGGGTTTTCAATCAGAACTTGCTCCCTTCTTTGATTATCAAAGAATATATAATTTGCTTCCCGTCTTAGTATATTTCCAAGAATCTTAGACTCAGTTTTATATTCCATTATAGCAATAATGTTGACTCTTCTGATTGAAATATTGACTCTGATTCCTCTTTTGTATCTTTTCTTATTATTTTACTCTTTATTATAAGCTATTCTAAGCTGTTTTAAATTCTTCTTCAGAAAGATGCAGGGTATAAATAAATAAAAGCTTTAAAGTGCAATCACTCACCTGTTCCTGAAATAAAATGCTGACATTTCAAATGTCTTATTGTAAAGGTCCATTATTTTAAAAAGGGTTGGAATAATTTCAGCACAAATGAGAATTAATACAGATGTCCTCTCAAAGGTTGAAATGAATAGTAAAACTTGGAACTTTCTAGAATTAAGACAAGGAACAAAATAAATGAACCAACAAAATAAAAACAGACTCATACACACAGAGAGGGGAAAGGGCTAGGGGACTGGATGAAAAAGATAAAGCTATTAGGAAATACAAGTTAGTAGTTACAGAATAATTATGGAGATGTGAAGTACAGCTTAGGGATATAGTCATCAATATTGCCTAAACTGAGTAGCAATTTAAAATCCTCAACAAAATATTAGAAAACCAGATCTAGCAATACATTTAAAATATCATACAGTATAAACAAATGAGATTTATTTCAGGGATATAAGGTTGGTATAGTATTCACAAATTAATAAAAGATATATACAATATAAACAAAATGAAAGATAAAAAGCACATGATCATGTCCATAAATGCAGAAAAAGCATTTGATAATAGCCAGTACTTATTTATGGTTAAAAAACAAACTCAGCAAAGTGGGAATAAATTTATGATTTAAAAAATAAACATAAAACTCTCAAACAAAGTGGGAATAACTCAATGTAATAAAGGCATAAAACCCACAGCCAAGATCATACTCAATGTGCAAAATGTAAAAGCTTTTCCCATAAGATCAGGAATAAGGCAGGGATGTTTGTTTTCACCACTCTTAATCAACATAGAACTGAAAGTACCAGCCACAGCAGTCAGACAAGAAAATGAAATAAGAGGCATTCAAATCAGAAATGAGGACATAAAACTGTCATTATTCACAGATGGCATTATATTTTGTACATGAAAATTAAGATACCTGGGAATAAACTTAACTAAGGAGGTAAAAGACTTATGCTCGGAAAACTACAGGACATTGAAAAAGGATATAGAGGAAGACATAAACAAATGGAAGAATATACCATGTCCATGGATTGGTAGAATCAACGTCATTAAAATGTCTATACTACCTAAAGCAATCTATAGATTCAATTCAATCACAATTAAAATACCAATGACATATTTCAAAAATCTAGAACAAACTCTCCAAAAATTCATCTGGAACAAAAAAAGAAACTGAATAGCCACAGCAATCCTGAGAAAAAAGAACAAACTTGGAGGGATCACAATACCAAATAATCAAGCTATATTTCCAAGCCATGGTTCTTAAAAAAAACAACAATTGCTGGCTAAGATGTGGAGAAAACGGAACCCTCATGCATTGTTGGTGGGAATGCAGACTGGTGCAGCCAATTTGGAAAACAGTATGGAGTTTCTTTAAAGAATTAAAAATGGAACTTCCTTTTGACCAAGTGATCACATTTCTGGTACCCCGAAACACCAATTTGTATGAATATATGGACCCCTATGTTCATAGTAGCATTATTTACAATAGCCAAGAAATGGAAACCACCAAGTGCCCACCAGTAGATGAGTGAATAAAAAAATTGTGGTACATTTGCAGAATGGAATACTATGAGGACATAAAAAAGAAAAAAATCTTGCTTTTTGTGACAGCATGGATGGAACTGGAGAATAATATTGCTAAATGAAATAAGAGGTTAGAGAAAGACAAGTACCATATGATCTCACTTATATGTGTAAGCTAAAACAATTCAAAATAAACTGACTATAAAATAGATACCGAGTCACGGATTCATGAAACAGAGAGGAGCCGAGAGGAGGGAGATTGGATAAAAGGTGAAGGTATTAGCCAAAGAACATACATGCATGACCCACACATACAGACAACAGTGTGGTGATGGCCAGAAGGAAGGGAAGGGGTTAGGTGGAGGCAGGCAAAGGTGGGGAATATGGGGACATCTATAAGTGTCAACAATAAAAGTGAAGAAAAAAATGCAAAAATATAAAAGTAGCCCTCTAACAAATTGCTACTCAAAATATTACTATGAGTAAAGAGCATTATATATATATATATATATATATATATATATATATATATATAGTTGAGGCCTAGTGCATGAAATATGTGCACTGGGGGACTGGGGGGGGGGGGGGGGAGATGTCCCTCAGCCCAGCCTACACCCTCTCCAATCTGGCAACCTTAGGGGAATGTCTGACTGTCAGTCTGAGCACTGGGATCGGGTCTAAACCAGCAGCTGGACAGCCCTCTCACAATCTGGGACTGCTGGCTCTCAAACACTTGCCTGTCTGTCTGACTGATTTCCCCTAACTGCTTCTGCCTGCCAGTCTGATCACCACCTAACCACTCCCTTGCCAGCCCTATCACCCCCACTTGCCCTCCCCTGCAGGCCTGCTCACCCCCAACTGCTGTCCCCTGCTGGTCATATTGTAGTGGCCATCTTTGACCACATGGGGGCAGCCATCTTGTACAAGGGCGTGAGGGTCAATTTGCATACCATGTTTTCCCCAAAATAAAACATCCTCTGAAAATAAGACCTATTACAGGTTTCCTTCTGAGTGAAATATAAGGCATCCTCCCAAAAATTATCCCCCCCCCCCCAGGCTCCTTCTCAGAATGAAAATTAATTTACCATAAACTGGTCAGTAGGGCCGCCCCGACTGGCGTCTAGCAACCAGTGACATTACAAGGAGTCCTGACGTCACTGCTCTGTTGAGGAGGAGCGGAGGTCAGAGTGAGCAGTGAGCGTGGGGCGGGAGAGAGGAGGAGACTTTCGCAGATGCCTGAAGAAGAACAGGAGGATTAGAGCTGATGGGACACGGCGAAGGTGGTGAGTGCTGGTCTGTCTCTGGTGACACTACCTGATGCTTGCAGCCACCGTCATGATGACTGAAGGTTCTCAGTCAGTGGCAGACCCTGCTCCAGACCAGATCCAGGCCCCAGCAAGCCCAGTGACAGTCCCCAGACATTGTCCCAAGGGGTAAATGTCTGATAAAGGGGTAGGGGGGATATCTGATGAAGGTGTTTAATGGCACAGGGGTGGGGGGGAGGGGGATCACTTAAAATGACACAGGAGGATCAAAAGGGGTTACTAAAATGGTAATCTCCCTCTGATTCTCCTGTGCCAATTTGATTCCCCTCTCTGGTCCCCCCTGTGTCATTTTAAGTGATCCCCCTTCCCCACCTTGATACCCCAAATTCCTTTTTTTTACCCCTAGAAATGAGCGCAAAAAGAAAAAGCTACTCCATGGAGTACAAGAAAGGAATCATGGAAGACTCTTGGGGCCAAAATCTTACTGCTTTCTGCAAAGAGAAGATGTTGAGTATTCGATTGATCCGAAAATGTCAAGCAGAGTATGATAACCTCATTGAACAAGTGGACAAGGGAATGCTAAAAAGTGCAAGTGTGGATCAGGTCTGCAACCATTATTTTCCGAGCTGGAAGACCTGATCTGTGAATGGGTTGTTGACAGGAGAGCAAAGGCTTTGGTTGTGAATAGGGCTCAGATTCAAGAATTTGCCCTTGCAATGGCACCAAAGTTTGACATATCCCCCGAAGACTTCAAGGCATCACAACACTGGCTGGATAATTTTCTTCAGCGAAGTGAACTGTCTTTAAGATCTACCGGTACAACATTGTTTAGGTTGGAAGATACTCAAGTTATTAAGTGAGCACTTGCATTCAAATCCTTTATTGATGATGCTGACTTCTCTAAATACAATCTTTCCAACATGATTACTATGGATGAAACTGCAGTGTTTATGGGCCAATTATCTCAAACAACAATTGAACAGCAGGGTTCCTCCTTAGTGTACATTCCCCCCACTGCTTACGAAAGTGCACGTGTTTCCTGTATTTTGGCAATTCCTCTGGATGGCACTAAAATCCCACCTTTAATCATTTCTGAGGGCACGAAGGAAAAGATTGAATGTGTTTTGGGCATTTTTATTCTTGAAACTGAAAAAGCCTGGGCCACACAAGTAGTTATAAGGAAGTGGGTTGATTTAATGCTGCTGCTTGTTATGAGAGGGAGCCAAAGAGGTCTGCTAGTCTGGGATGCAGCAAGCACTCACCACGCTAAAGACATGAAGACATTTCTTCACAAAAGAAAAATAGATCAGATAATGATTCCCGCAGGAATGATGGCCTATCTCCAGACTCTTGATATTGCAATAAACAAGCTATTCAAAGACAATTTGCACATGGAAATTAATTACTACATTGAAAATAGAATGGAGAGAAATCAGCATGGAAACTTTGTGAAACCTGAACTGCAAGAAGTTGTGACTTGGGTGAAGAATTCATGGGAGAAAATCACTGACAGTTGCATTGCAAATGCACTGTGAGCAGGCTACCTTGACAAGAAATACTCATTTAAACACAGTGCTATTGCTAAACATGAGAGATTTGGTCCACTGATTCTGAAAGAAATGGAGTCACAAGAAATTCACCAGGAAATTCAGGAATTGGATTGTTATGATGATGTTCCAGAAGATGATGACATGATTGTCATTGAATAAATGAGTAAATTCTTGATACTGTAGGATTCACAGTTTGTCTGGTTTGTGTTGACAACTACCATACTACCATACAGTATAGAGGTAATAAATGTCCTTTATTTTCATTTAACAATAAATGTGTACCGTTTTCTTCTTCATGGAAAAATAAGACCTCCCCTGAAAATAAGACCTAGAGCATCTTTGGGAGCAAAAATTAATATAAGACACTGTCTTATTTTCGGGGAAACCTCTTTATTATATAGGATTGCATATATTATGATGTATACAGCTAAAAACAACTTTATAATATGACAAAATTAGAAATCTCCATATACACTGACATTTTCAGTCACAATTGAGTCATTTTATGTTTTTTTCCTTTCCTTTGATTCATTCTAGCTGAAGGAATTGAGATTATTTTCACATCATAGTTTGGAATGTAAAATGGGTATGTTAGCAGCTTATTAAAACTAGTATATTTCTTCAGCAAAAGTAGGACTACCTAAAAAAGATAAAGCTATGATCTTTCAGAATTATTAATGGAGTATCATTTCAATCATGAGCAGCACAAAGAACCCTCCTATCTGAAGGTATACTGGAAGCTAAAAGGACTTATTTTTTCCTGCTATGATATTATCTCTTCCCCTTTGTATACTCTTTCTAATTTTCCAAAAGCAACCCCATCAGTGCACACACACACACACAGACACAAACACACCCCCAATGCCTAATGCTCACTTCTTGCTCTCTTAGCTTGGAAAGGTATTCACAAGCAACCGCTCCTTTCTTTTGGGTCTGTGCGTGGATATGTGTTACAACTCAGAGCATGTCCTTCTCTCTGTGCTTTCATACTTTGCTGCATTTCTAATTCCCTGACACAAGGAACATGTCCCATGTGAGCTGATTTTTCATAGCCACCATTTCTGCCACAGTCCCTCTGACTACTGTCCTGATTTTCCTGAGCAGCAGATGTCCTGTACGGATTGTGCCTACGTTCAGCCTAAAGACAGCTGCTAAAAATAAATGCAGAGAAGGTGGCAGAGATGCTAAAGGCTCATGAACCCCATCAGCGCTAAGCACCATCATTTTGCCCTAGGGTTTTCCAGGATACTGTAGGATAAGTAGGACCCATAAAGTCTTATTGATCATGACATTGCTTTCTTGCGAGCCCTAATTATCTTTGATAAAAGTGCAATCTGACAATCAAAATCCCCTGAGAGACTGGCTGGTATTTTTGGATCTGAAACTTCAAGGATACTTAATTGAAATATTTACTTTCCTACCTTCTGTCTGTTCAACTGTTACTCCCTATGTCTCATAAATTGAACGTGACCAATTTTAATAAGTCCCCAGGTTGTTATTTTCCTGACCCTTTCCCCTGTCTCTTTTGACTTTATGGTGTGTGTGTTTTTTACCGAAGTCTATGTTGTGCAGAGCTGCCACCTCTGCCCTCACTCTCCAAGGTGGAATGATACAACTGCAGCTTAAAATATCAGCATATCAGCAGTGTAGGACTCTGATCTTTCACTACTCCAAAAATGGAATCATGTTCATGTGAGCCATTCTGGAGTCTGGGAACGCTTAGTATTAATCCAGGTGTAAGACAAGTAGTATAAATCTAGGAAAAATAAATATTTTGTCTGTTTCAAATATAACACAGAGAATATTAAACTACAACAGTATTCAACAGAGTCTTGAATTAAATAGAATCAGACAAAATTATTTTTGTAGTTAAAAATCATTTGCATTTACTACACTCTGGTTTCAATTTATATTTTCAAAGACAAAGTTATATTTCAAATCTGATCTTGAGTACCATATCTACAAAATAAGTCCCAGACAAAACAATCACTTTCAGCTAAGTTCAGTGAACACTGGTGTCCTTTTAAACTCACCTTCCTCTCGGTAGGTAGCACCTGTAAGATGACTTGAGCTTGCATTTGACACTCCATCTCTACCATCCTTTTCCTATGTCCGGGATATTCTTACTTTGGTTCTTTCTTACTATCTGTGTAGTTGATTATCATTTTGAAAGTGTGTATATAGAAGCACAAAAGAGCACTTGAACTTAATAGGTATTTGGGGGAATTTTCATAGCATGGATGCAAATATTCACTCTACATGATCTCTGTCTTTGAGAAACTCACAGTCAGATGGAAGAGTTAACAAAAAAGTGATTTCAATATATTGTGCTATAAGATTCTGTGAAAGATCAGAAGAAAGGCCTCTAGCTCAGCCTGAAGGACTAAGAAGAAAAGAAAAAAAAAACTTTCCTCAGTTCTGGTTTGAATATCAATTCAGAGTTAGGCATCTGGAAAACAAAAATAGTATTTGTTCTGAGCAAAAAGAATGGCATAAACAACCACTGAGGAGACAGGAAACACTGTGCAGTTTGTAAGTAACTACCAGTAGCAAGAACCATTAATTTTAATGTATTGATTTCAGAGAAGAAGAGAGAGGGAGAGATATATAGAAATATCAATGATGAGAAATAATCATTGATTGGCTGCCTCTTGCACACCCCACACTGGGATGGAGCCCTCAACCTGGGCATATGCTCTGACTGGGAATTGAACCATTACCTCCTGATTCAAAGGTCATCACCCAACCACTGAGCCTCACTGGGAGGGCTAGAAAAAATTTTTAAAAAAACATATTTTATTGATTTTTTACAGAGAGGAAGGGAGAGGGATAGAAAGCCAGAAACATCGATGAGAGAGTAACATTGATCAGCTGCCTCTTGCACACCCCCTACTGGGGAGGTGCCCGCAACTCAGGTACATGCCCTTGACCGGAATCGAACCCGGGACCCTGGAGTCCGCAGGCCGACGCTCTCCATTGAGCCAAACAGGTTTTGGCCGGCTAGAACAATTTTTAAAAGCAATCCTAGATCTGCACAATCAGCCACCTGAGATATTGATAGAGAAGCAAATTCTTAGGCCACATCTCATTCCAATGACTGTCCTAGCACTCTGTGTTCAAACACGCCCTCTGGGGATTCTGACATGCCTCCCAAAGGATTCCTCTTTCTCTTTCTTGGTAGCCAGAGGTAAGGGACTTGAAAGGCCACTCAGGAGAGACACTGACTTCTTTTCTCTGGTATTAGAAAAGAAAAAGGGAGCAATATGATTTTCAGAGAATATAAAGAAAATAGAAATGATCCATAGAACATAAGTTGTCTTAGAAAGCTGTTCATATAGCTCCATTCTACACTTTAAACACTCTAATACCCCATTCTGTCTTCCCTCAGTACCAAAGTAATCACATATGTTGGCTAATTCAGAACATGTCATAATATCAGAATGGCATTTCCACTGGGCTTACAGTTCAGTCCACTCTTCTATATGGAGACTAAAATTTATGGACTTCTTATAGTCTCAAGATTATAAGCAAGCTTGCTTATTTCAATGCCTCTTGTACCTGGGAAACAATCAAAACAATGTTTTTCTCTGCCCTTCAACCTGCCAATGCCCTTCAGCATATTTGATGTATTTGTGTTATTTTATGTAGGCTGTTGTGAAAATCTGACATTCTCTGTAGACCTATGTCCTTTTTCTCTTCTACTTCTTTGAGAAGCTATTATAACATTTGATCAATTGTTTTTCACTGTATTTAAAAAACTATATTTCAATTACAGTTGGCATGTAATAGTTGTTTACTATTAATGACACCTCATCAGGCATCATCTCATTGGATCTAAAAAGTAAATTTATGATTTACTTTCAGAGAGGGTTTCTATATCTCCATTTCAGAAAAAAAAGAAAATAACAGTTTTATAGAGTAAAACTAATTTTCTCAAAATTACAGTTTGTAAGTGATGAGATTAAAACCAGAATTTAGGTTTTCTGTTTTTATTTCAGCATCCTCTTTTATAGTTTATTAGCACCCACAAATGTGCTCATTTTTACACAATATACAAAGTAAAAGTAAAATATTTTACTTAAATGTAAGGTCCTAACTAATTTAGAAGTTAAACTACAGCCATGGAAATTAGATCTGTAAAATTACATTGTTAATTGTTTGGTTCCATTAACATCCAAAAAGAGTTGGAGAAAATACAAGTTTAAGCATGTTCATTTGTTTCATCAATGTGTGCTGTTGGGTAACTTCAGAATCGTTAAAATGAATTTATACTTTACAGAGTCTTATAAGAATAGAAATGAAATAAAAGGGAAAAAAAGAGGAAGGAAATAAAGGATAAAATATAGGAATGAAAAAAAGAAAATTAATAATCGCTGAGTGTTTACTATGACGTGCTTTCACTTACAGTATCATCTCTAATAGTTACCTTAGGAAAGGGCTAATCAGGTAGAGGTAAGGTGGCACCATAGCCAAGTCAGTTACATTTGGTCTGGCAGAGATGGCTATGAATGTGACCTGTTCGGAGTTCATTGAGGACATTGCTTCATATGCCAGTAGATTCATTGTCATAATTATAAGGAAACAAGGTTGCATCATTTAGCGTGAAGTATTCTTGTTCATAGGTTTCCCAAAATTTAGAAAATAGGAGTTTTGTACTAGAGAGGCATTGTGTTCTTTTTATCTGCTCAGCATCTGTTTCTCCTTTCTTCTGCTTTGAGTCTCCTTAATTTGAGTGGAGAATAACCTATTTCTTACTCTTTGTCCGCGTGGTTCGAGTGCAGTTGACCTCATTCCCTGTCCTGTTTCAAGGACAGGGCACACGACATGCACTTGATCAATGACAGTATTTCATAGCCCAGCATTTGTCAAGGGATGATTTCATGTTCCAAGCTTCTAAAGATCAAAATCAGAGGTAAAGGGATATCATTTTCTGATGGCATGTTTTGAGCATGTGGACCAATATGTATCTGAACTCAGATGTTCCAGTCTCCTCAGTTATCTGAGCTAATGAATTCCCAGTCTGCACTTTATAAAGAAAAAGAAAAAATGAAGTTTCAATATGCATTTGCTGGATTTAGGTTACTGTAAGTTCAGACTTTGTATTCTAAGTACATGATAGAAAGTTTATGCAAGTTTTCAGAGGTTGGAGGAATTAATGGCAACATGTGTTTTTTTTCAGGATAGTTTGCAAAATTTATCAGAAGTATTAAAAAAAGTTTAATATTATCAAAGTGCTTTATACTTGATAAGATGAGGAAGGGCCTGGACATTTGAAATAAAGTTGAATTGACAAAGTTGAATCTGAATAATGTTCAAAGACGAACTGGCTATAAAGCTAAAGAGAATGTGAAGGTTTCTATACAAGAAATTCAGGATAATGTTATGCTGAAAGATGAGGGGGAATTATGAAATCAACTCAAATTATTTTGCTGAGTAATATATCTTTAAATTACTTTAAAATATATAAATTCACTTTAGGAAACTGTGTGATCCACTAATGGTAAATTATGTCCACCTCTTTTTATTGTCCAGTTTCCTGCTCCCTATTAAACTAAGTAGGTCAAGAAAATCAGTCAATTATAATTGTATAATTTTAAGTATTTAAAAATTAATGTAGTATTTATAGTGAAAAATATATATAATTTTCACATCACAATAGTAATGACAAAAAAAACCTACAAATGTATATAACAACCAATGAAGTTAAGAAATAGATCCTTCCCAATTTCATAGCAGCACACGCTGAATTCCCCTCCCTGGTCCTCTTTCTCAGTGGCAACATTCCTCCATCCACATGATCCTATCAGGAGCCTGAGCACACATCCTGAGCCTGTATATGCCTGCTGGGTCATTTACTTCTTGGATATACAACCTTGAGAAGTTGTGTTAGGAAGCATAGTAAATTAGCACAACTTTTATTTATTTGAAAGTTTATTCAGTCCTTGTTACTTGAAATATCTTTGGGTATTCTGTTCCTACTGACAGTTATCAATTTAATAAAGCTAATTTTCAAACCTCCTGTGAAAGATGTTTATATTCTCCTCCCCTACTTTTCTTACTGTCAACAATGTTAATAGTGACTTTATATTTTAAATATATTTTATTGATTTTTACAGAGAGGAAGGGAGAGGAATAGAGAGTTAGAAACATCGATGAGAGAGAAACATCGATCAGTTGTCTCCTGCACACCCTGTACTGGGGATATGCCCACAACCAAGGTACATGCCCTTGACAGGAATCGAACCTGGGACTCTTCAGTCAGCAGGCTGACGCTTTAGCCACTGAGCCAAACCAGTTAGGGCAACAGTGATTTTAATTACTGATACATATACTGTATATATACAATAACACATGTATGTGTGACTTTGTGTGTGTGTGTTGTTTATTTGATATATGCATCAAATTATTATATTACAATCATCATAATTTTTAAAATTATTTTTAATATATATTTTGTTGATATTTCACAGAGAGGAGGAAGGGAGAGAGATAGAGAGCCAGAAACACCGATGAGAGAGAGACATCAATCAGCTGCTTCCTGCACGCCCCCCACTGGGGATGTGCCCACAACCAAGGTACATGCCCTTGACCAGAATCGAACCCAGGACCTTCCAGTTTGCAGGCCGACGCTCTACCACTGAGCCAAACCGGCTTTGGCCAATCATCATAATTTTTCCATGAACCCGTTATTCATTTAACACTAAAACTCTCCCATTTCTATACTTTTAATGTTATTTAATTTTTAATTTAATAAATCTTTATTGTTCAGATTATTACAATTGTTTCTCCTTTTGTCCCCCCTATAGCTCCCAGTCCACCTGGTTCCCGCCCTCTGCTCTTACCTCCCTCCGCTGTTCTTATCCATAGGTGTATGATTTTTGTCCAGTCTCTTCCCATACTCCCCACACAGACACCCCTTTCCTCCTGAGAATTATCAATGCACTCCCATTCTATGCCCCTGATTCTATTATATTTACCAGTTTATTCTGTTCCTCGGATTTTTAATTCACTTGACTTTTAGATTCACTTGTTGATAGATATGTATTTGTTGTTCATAATTTTTATCTTCACTTTTTTCTTCTTTTTCCTCTTTTTAAAGAATACCTTTTAGTTTTTCATATAATACTGGTTTGGTGGTGATGAAGTTCTTTAGATTTATTTTTTTTTTATCTGTGAAGCTCTTTATCTACCCTTCAATTTCTGAATTATAACTTTGCTGGGTAGAGTAATCTTGGTTGTAGGTTCTTGCTATTCATTGCCTTGACTATTTCTTGCCACTCCCATCTGGCCTGAATAGTTTCTATTGAGAAATCAGCTGATAATCATATGGGTGCTTCCTTGTGGGTAACTAACTGTTTTTTACTTGCTGTCTGTAAGATTCTCTCTTTGTCTTTTGCCCTTGGCATTTTAATTATGATGTGTCTTGGTGTGGTCTTCTTTGGATTCCTTTTTTTTTGGGGGGAGGGGGGGAGGTGGAGGAAGGTTCTATGCACTTCCTGTACTTGTAAGTCTATTTCTTTCACCAGGTGGGGGAAGTTTTCTTCAAATAGGTTTTCAGTGTCTTGCTCTCTCTCTTCTTCTGGCACCCCCATAATTCTGATAGTAGCTTAAAGTTGTCCCAGAGGCTTCTTACACTATCTTCGACTTTCTGGATTTTCTTCTCTTCTTGCTTCTCTGGAGGAGTGTCCTTTGCTTCTTCGTACTCCAAATCTTTGACTTGATTCTTGTGTTCCTCTAGTCCACATGTGTCAAACACAAGGCCCGCGAGCCAAATCCAGTCCGCCAGGCCTTGCAATGTGGCCCGCACCGCGCTGTCATCACTGCACTCCGCTGTCAGTTTATGACATTGTCAGTTTATGACTGTTCAGTAAACCATTCGGCCCGCGATTTAGGCTGGATTTTAGATTTTGGCCCCTTCTCTGATTGAGTTCGACACCCCTACTCTAGTCTGCTATTGGATCTCTGTATAACATTTTTTATTTCAGTCAGTGTATGTTTAATTTCTAGTTGGCCCTTTTTCATATCCTCGAGGGTTTCATTAAATTTAATCAGCCTTTTCTAAGAAATTCTTGAAAAACCTTATAACCGTGGTTTTGAACTCTATGTCCAGTCATTTGTTCTCCTCCATTTCTTTCATTTGTGATCTGTTTCCTTGTCTTCTCATTTTTACTGCTTCCCTGTGTTGGTGGGGTAGCTTTGTGTGCTAGGTGTCCTATAAGGTTCAATGGGTCAGCCTCCAAGTTAGTTGAAGTGGAAACTCTTGGTGCACCCCTTTGTGAACTGTGTGTACAACCCTGCTGTAGTTAAGTCTTGATTGTTGTTAGTGTCTCTGGGAGGAACTGACCTCTAGGCCAATTGGCTGTGAGGACCTGCTACATCAATAATGGAAGAATTGCTGTGCTGGAGACACATTTATAGGGCAGGACTTGATCCAGTAGGGCTTTGGTGCTCACTGAGTCTTCCTCTTGAATGTGTCCCTTATGAGAGTAGTTGAAATCTGGTGTTGTCTCACACAGACCACTAGATACACTAGTTTTTGGATCTCCAATGGGGTGCAAGTAAGCTACTGTCTGAGGCCACCCAGCAGGAGCTACAGCAAAAACTATAGATTTCTCCTCTTTGTTTGGGATTTGGCAGTTTTGGAGCAGTCTGACTGAAGCTGCAGTTTATTTGGTTAAGCTGCCACAGGGAAGGCCATTTATATGCAAAAGCCGCTGTGTGGAGCCTGGGCAGGTTTGTAGAAAGTGTGAGACAGGGTCTCAGAGCGTCACTAGGCTAGGGCATGGCAAACAGGTGCCTCTGTACCTCAGCTTTTCAGCGTTTGTGCTCCTCTCTCTTTCCTTCTAATTATAAAACTTCCACTCAGCCAGCTTTCCCAGGGTTCTGGGTGATAGATATTTTGTCTTTTAGTTGTAGTTTTGAAATTGTTGTGTGAGGCGGCAGTTTAGTTGTTTACTGTTGCGGCCATCTTGGTTTCTCTGTCCCCTATACTTTTAATTTTAATTAATGGTTCAATTAGCTGGAGTTTTTCTTAAAGGTGTTTTCAAGAAAGATATATAGATCTTTCTAGGCTTTCAGCTTTAGTGACAATGCATTTGAGCATAGTTTTTCATTAAGAACTCTTTTCCTTAAAATACCCATAGTGTTCATTCACCTTCTGAATTTGATTAAGCAGAGAAGTTTTTTATAGACAAAATTTGATTTCTGCATGGATGAATATGATTTTTTCTTGAAATGATGGAAAATAGGAGAGTGTCAAAAAATGAAGGGGAACCAGACAGAGTTTAGATCATGGGTAATATCACTTGATATGGTAAAGATGTGTGAAATTATCCTTGGGCATTTTTTCACTTTTACTACCATCATTAAGCTTATAATAACCAGAAAAAATAGGTTTACATGAGGAACTCTTTAACTTGGCATCCTGTCTGCATCAGTTAGCTCCTAACATATAGGAAACCACATTAGTGGCCTTAAAACACACACACACACACACACACACACACACACACACACTCACACATACTCATTCAGATTATGAATCTGCAGGTCAGAATTTGGGTTGCTCTCAGCAGTGAAGTTGTTTTGATTTGGTTTGGTCTGGAACTGGTTAATCTCAGCTTTAATAATTCAACTATTTGCATTCAGCAGGTAGTCTGCAATGGCTGGGTTTATGATGGCCTCAGATGAGACCACAAGGACAACTGGGACTTCTTTCCAGGTGACCTGTCATAATTCACGAGGCTAGCTAGAGCTTGTTCACATGGTAACGGAGTTCTAAAAGCAGCAACAGGGCAATCTCCAATTTACAAGCACTTTTCAAGTCTGTTTGCAACAGCTTTGTTACATGGACCAAAAGAAGTTGCAGGGCTAAACCCAAAACTAGGGTGCAAAAAGCACTTCCAAAAAACCTGGAAACAGGGAAGTATGAACAAATTGTATCAATCCACTCCACTTGCCTCCACTTGTCTAGAATGTCAGGACACCTGACTGCAGGATTCCTAGGAGAGTGGGTATGTGTGACCCATTTACTATAGTAGTAGGAACAATAAAACTAAAAAGTTTAAACTAAAATAAAAATACTTGAATTCTTCATTCAATATATCCATACCAGTTTCAGTATTAATTTCAGATACGTTTCATTACGTGAAGTTTTGAAATACTAGAGTTACTGTCTTAGAACTGCATTATACAAGTTGATTTTCTACAATGATAAACAGAAAGAAAAAATTGTGATGGAAAATAATAAAAATCTTAACTGTTCAGCTTGATTCCTATATGCCCCAAATGCTACCAAGCCCTTCACATGACTCATTCCTACATTGGGAGTCTAAAAGGAGGCAATAGCTTGCATAGTTTTAGATGCTAGTTCTTGTAGTACAAACATTTTTAAAAAACATATTATGTAATTATATATTAATACTAAACAATAAAATATTTATTCAGTAAATTTATAGTTTTCATTATTAGTTCTGATAATTCTTTTGTCCAATAGTAAGAAATAAAACTATTATTTTTAAGATAAGAAAGATCTAATTTAATTTGCAGACAAGACAATATGATTCTTTAAATATATATGTTACATTCTACCTACTTTAAAGATGGCTTTTGTAACTTTATGTTTGGTATATTCACACACTCACCCAGACCTTTTTCTTGCCTTTCCCCTCACTGGTAGGTGTTTCTCAACATTGACTTAAAAGTTAGTCTTTTATAACTAAACTAGAGGCTCAGTGCACAAAATTTGTACCTAGATAGAGTCCCTAGCAGCTGCCAGCTGCCAGCTGCTGGCTGGGGCCTCACTCCTGTATCCCAGCCTGCCCCACCCCATGGTCAAACTCCAGAGAATCCCCCTGGTTTAGGGAACACTTTTCATACTATGCTTTTATTATATAGGACTAGAGGCCCAATGCACAGAATTCATGCATGAGTGGGCTCCCTAGGCCTGGCTGGCAATCAGGGCCTGTTGGATGGAGGGAGGGCTCAGGGGGGTTTGCTACATGAGTGCACTGACCACCAGGGGGCAGTTTCTGCATTGAGCATCTGCCCTCTGGTAGTCAGTGCACATACTAGTGACTGTTCCTTGGGGTTGTTCTGCTGCCATAGCTGCTGAGGCTCTTATGTATATATGGATGATTCCCGATGAAGTGGACTTTTTTTAGGAAAAAAAAAAAAAAAGATCTGTAGAAAATGAAATTAGTTTTCCAGTTGCCTCAGAGCCTCCTGAAATGAAAATTAGCCTGATGAGTAGGAATTAGTAGGAGAAGTCAGGGAGCACTTGTAACGCCACAGCGCGGGGACCTGGCAGTGGCTCCTGAGGCAATTGCTCTCAGGTGGGGAACTGTTCTCTCTTTATTATCTTTTGCACGAATCACCACAGAGGCTTTTAGCATTCAGTCTTCCTCTGTCCTTTTCCCTTGTGTTCCTAATCAGGTGCTGTGGTATTATCGGCAGGACGCACACCTGATGCTGATGCTAATGAGAACCGCTCCCTGCTTTCCCCTTGCCATGTCCTGCGAGTGAACTGTCTGGAGTCGGGTCCGCAAAGGAAAAACCTCACCAGGACGCTCTAATTGAAAGAATGATGACAGAGGGAGAAGCCTGGGTTAGCTGGGCGCTAGCAAAATGTGATTAGCACAGCATGTGTTGGTCAGACCTCAGGGAGGAAAATGTTTCTTCACCCTCCACTAGCTCTGCCCCCTTGGACCAGGTGGCTGCTGATTCCGCCGGGCCTCCAGCCTGGCCCAGGCCTCCGGAAAGCACACCTTCTTAATTAGCTCTCCTCCACTGACTCAAATCAGCTGCAAGGTCAGATCAGGCCTCCTGCTTCAGATGTTGTGTTTTATGTTTGAGTCAAAACGGATTTTAATCTTTAGATGGAACTTCTCAGGGCCCTTGCGAACATGAAGAGTCTCTTGAATGTGCTCTTGTCAACCAAATTGGAAATTAATTAGCAATAAGAGTTTTAAAAAAAGGTTTGTATTTAAAGATTATGGGATGATTTTGTCCCATAATATGTGCTGGACGCTTATGTGACCAGAGCAACAAAGCAGTTGGGGGATGGAGTGGAGGAGGGGGGTATAAAGCAAAGAGGAGACAAAGTCCCTCTCTTCAAGCTACATTGGTCCTTGTCAGAGTCTTCAAGGAGCATTCCCACCAGTAGAAAACACAGACCTGGGACTATGACAACTGCAAACAATAGTGTGATGAAAACACAACACAGCATCATGGAGCTATCCACATATACGTCTTTGGGTTAGATTATATCTCATGAATAAGTTACTTTACAGCAGTTTGCTATTGGATAGTTTCTATTTATCAGAAATAAGAAAAGAGAACAGAAAATTCATTAAGATGATAACTGTAGAAAAAGTAATTAATTTCACAAATCTATTCCTAAAAGGTATTTTAAAACTTAACTGAAACATTTTCCCTATAGATCAAGCAGCTTCTCTTCGTCCCACCTATTCTCTTTAATGGTGTAAACAAGCTCTGTTAAATTAGAAACCAGGAAACTTATAATTATATTTGATTTCCTTTATGAAAGACTGTGATATGATTCTAGCCAGCATTCAAACTCCTCTGGCAACTACCTGCTTCACTTCATCCCATTCTATTATTTTCAACCTCCTCATGTGTGACATGGACGATTGGTGTGGCCTTTCTGCCTTCAGTCTCTTACTGTTGTGGTTCATAGTCTACTCTGTTACAACTGTGACCTTTAAAAAGGTTTCTGATGAATTGCTACTGCTTATAGAAAAAGTCTACACTTTACCGAGGGTATATAAGGAATGTTAGAAAGTTAACATTTATTCTGGCTCAGTGCTATGACAATACTCTGAGATATTATTATACAATTTATTCGAGATTTTTAAAACTACCTTGCCAAAGACACAATAAATAAGGGGCGATATTTGTTTGGCTCCATGTACTTGGTTGCAAAGCAAGGCTCTGACTGATCCTTCCTGACTCGTCCTACTCACCACTCATCACTGATGCTCCAATCCTAAATAATAAAAGATTAATATGCAAATTAACTTTCACTCCACTATACCCATAAGCCACGCCCACAAGCCATTCAGGAGAAAATATGCAAATAAACCCAACAAAGATGGCTATAGCCACAGAGAGCAGGAGGGAGGCGTGGGTTTCTGCCGCAATGAAGGAAGCCAAGCTTTCAGACTGCCCTTGCCTACCTAGGCCTCTACACAAGGCTACAAAGTTTCAATGATAGAAGATACATAAATCCAAACAGAACTGGTGGCAGTCAAGGAGCTGGAAAGAGCAGGAGCATAGGGTTGCCCCCAGGAATGGAGGAAGCCAAGCTTTCCCCACACCCTGGCCAGCCCAGGCCTCCACTTAAGGTTACAAAATTTCAATTATAGAAGATACATAAATCCCAACACAAATAGCTGCTGCCACAGAGCAAGCAAAAGGCTTGGCTCCACTCCAGGCTACAATTGTAGAAGATAAATAAATACCACATACCAAGGCCTCCACTTGGGTCGACAAGGGTGTCGCTTGCCTTCAAACCACCACAGGCCCCTCGCCCAGGTTGCCCCATATCCCAAGGGAACCCCCACCCTAATCTGGGAACTCCTTCAGGGAATACCAGTCAGCCCCCACCTGTGCACCAGGCCTCTATCCTATCTAATAAAGAGTAATATGCAGATTGACCATCACTCGAGCACACTAGATGGCCATTCCCATGTGGACACAAATGGCCACCACAAGATGGCCAGCAGGGGAGGGCAATTGGGAGGGACCAGGCCTGAAAGAGAGGACAGTTGTGGGTGATCAAGCCTGCATGGGAGGGAAGTTAGGGGTGACCAAGTCAGCAGAGGAGGACAGTTGGGGGCAATCAGGCTGGCAGGAGAGCAGTTAGGCATCAATCAGGCTGGCAGCAGAGTGGTTAGGGGTGATCAGGCTGTCAGGCAGAAGCAGTTAGGGGCAATCAGGAAGGCAGGCAGGCAAGCAGTTGGGAGCCAGCAGTCCTGGATTGTGAGAGGAATGTTCAACTGCCCAGTAGAATTGGGCCTAAATGGGAGTAGGCCATCCCTTGAGGGGTTCCAGATTAGAAAGGGTGCAGGCTGGGCTGAGGGATACCCCTCCCTCCATGCACAAATTTTGTAATGGTAATATATTAGAATTTCACTGCCTCTCTTCTGGATGGCCCATTAATCTCTTATCTCTAACCATCTTGAATATTTTATTTATATTTTATATTATTTTTAAATATATTTTATTGATTTTGTACAGAGAGGAGAGGAGAGAGATAGAGAGTTAGAAACATTGATAAGAGTCATTGATCAGCTGCCTCTTGCACATCCCCTACTGGGGATATGCCCGCAACCAAGGTACATGCCCTTGACTGGAATCAAACCCAGGACCCTTCAGTCCCCAAGCCAATGCTCTATCCATTGAGCCAAACCGGTCTTGGCCAAGAAAGATTTTTTAATTATGCATTAGCATTCCATAACATTTTATATATCTCCATGTTGAAGAATTTTTAGATTATATTGTAGTTATTTGGTTATATATTGGATTATCTAGGTAGACTCTAGCATTTGAGTTCTTAGAAGCAAAGAATTGTTCCTGGCTACAGTCAGAGAAAGAGTTTTGAAACAAAATGTGGCTGGAAAATATTGCAATGAGAAGCACTCAGCCTCCTATTGCTGGCTCTGAGAGGCTATGAGCAAGTAAAAAAGAAAGACCACTTGGCACTAAGGGTGGACTCACCTGACAGCCAAGAACAACAACAAAGAAAACAAAATAGGAACCACAGTCCTACAACTACAGAAAACTGAATTCTGCCAACAACCCAAATGATTAGGAAACAGATTCTCCACTAGAGCTTCCAGAAATAAACACAACCCAGCTAGCTTCATAGTTTTATCCAGTGAAATTCGCCTGGACTTCTGTCCTATAGAACTATAAAATCATTAATTTGCATTTATTTAAGCCTCTAAATTCACCACGATCTGTTAAAACAGCAAGAGGAAACAAATACAATGAGTTTTAAAAGCTTTGCTATACAAAATACATTTGTATAAAAGTGACATTTTTTTAATTATTAAAAATGATACTTTGACAATTATGAGGTATCCTTGAGTGTTCATGCCTACTTGAAATTGGCATATACAGTGTAGGGCAAAAATAGGTTTACAGTTGTATGAGAAACACAGTTTATCCTTTTATTATTTTTATTAATTATTGTATTATTTTCTACCAGAGGCCTGGTGCACAAAATTCATGCACGGCGGGCAGGGGTGCTGGGGGTTATCCCCTCAGCCCAGTCTGCGCCCTCTCCAGTATGGGCCATTCCTCTCACAATATGGGACAGTTGGTTCCTACTCACCCGCCTGCCTGCCTAATTGTCCCTAACTGCCCCCCTCTTCCGGCTGGTCGAGTCTTACTGCCCCTTTTCCAGCTTTGTCACCCCACACAGCTTGCTGTTTGGTTGTTACTGTGAGGGTATCCTGATCAATTTGCATATTATCTTTTTATTAGTATAGATAGAAACAAGTGTAGTCCTACTTTTGCACAAACTCAAACCCCATATGAACCTCAGAATTATTTATTAATACTATTTAGTCTTCTCTTTTATCTGGCTTAGAAATTGATGATCTCAGAAAATATCCTCTTGATTAAGGCAAAGATCCTGTTTTGAAGATCTTCCAAAATGGGATCTATTCCTTAGAATTGGCTGATCAGAGAGTGTGGAGAATCCCTCAGAACCTGTAAAATATTTCTTAGTTGAGCATCACCATAGAGTAGGTATTGAAAAAAAAATCCTTTGTTAGAGCCTTTCATTAGATAAAATAATACTAGTCTAGCCATTATACATTTAAAAACAATTTATTTGCTTAGAGAAATTGATAAATTTCTAAAGATCTGTTTATAAATTAGATTGAATAATGCCATTTATGATACAGGGGATGGCTACAACTTTGGGAAAAGCTAGAAGTGGGAATGATCTTACCTGACCTCCTCCTCCAGTCTATGGGGAAGTATGTTACTATCTTACATCAATAACCAGATCCCCGTCACAGAAAATGAAACTTCTTTGTGTCTCATTTTAATTAGGTGAAAAAAAGTCATAAATATTAGCCAATGTTTATTAAAAAAACACACAAAAAAAACAACAGATCACTGATTAAAAGTATATAATTTCAACAAGCTTATAAATATATTTTATTGATTTTTTTACAGAGACGAAGGGAGAGAGCTAGAGAGCTAGAAACGTCGATGAGAGAGAAACATCAACCAGCTGCCTCTTGCACACCCCCTACCGGGGATGTGCCCGCAACCAACGTATATGCCCTTGACCGGAATTGAACCTTGGACCTTTCAGTCCCCAGACCGACGCTCTACCGCTGAGCCAAACCGGTTTCGGCTAATTTCAACAAGCTTTTAATCCTCGAGTTGGATAAACTGTTCAAAGTAGGGAGCTATTTGTAATGTACTGCTCACTTCACCCTCCTGGTGAACTAAATCTTTAATACAAAGTTAAGTTCACCTGAAGAATTATCTACAAAGGTTTATTCCCCCCGCCCCCCGTATATCCTTAGGAAAAACGCCTTATAACCAACATGGAATTTTTCAAAAGTGTCTTTGGCAAGTGTTTTAATTTTCCTGGGGAAACCTCCTTCCCCACCCACAATATACACACACAAACAAGTAAATTTGCACTGCCTTGTTCCAGAAACAGAGCAATCTATATTAATAAAATATAGATTATTTACACATTTGTGCAACTATATGAGATGTTTTCTAATGAAATCTATTAAGAGCATGATTATATAAATGTATTCTATTCCAAACTAATGTCTTTATAATAGTTTGCCAATTAGTGAAATTTGTGAATTCTTTAAGCATTACTTCACCTGCCACCTAGAAAATTCTTTTAATCTAAGACATTTGGTAAAAGGAATTCACCATTGCTGAAAGGGAAAAGAAAAGAGAAAGGGGGGAAATGATCTGATATTTTAACTAAAACCGTGTGAAAACTTTTATAATGAGACCTTCCTGAACCTCAGGATTTGTGCTTCTTAAAGATGTAATAAGACTTATTCCAGTAGTTTGGAATGATAAGTTATTGTTCTTGATCATATTTTATGTTCAGTATCCATCACTCTGACAATAGTCATATGGAATGCTGACCTTTGTATGCCTTTTGCCATAGTAAAACATGATCATATACTGAAGGGAAAATTACAAAGTATCTGAGACATATACTTCAACCAACTGAAACTTCTCTTTAGAAAATACTTTAAAAAAACAAAAGTCTTCAAACCTTAGGTTCTGAGTTAATGGTATATTTCTTCAAGATGAAACACTGCCTGTTCTGTGATTTGATGCCTGATTTCTGGAACTTGGTGGTGATGAAGCATCTTAGATCAGTCTATGAAGAGCAAGGCCCTGATTAATCTGATTGCAGGTTCAGAAAATGAACCTCTCTTCCTCGTTTCCTGCCAATCATATTAAACCTAACACAGAAGTGTCCCTCTTTTCCTCTGTCTCAGAGTCTACTGATGATTTAGAGGCATTAATGAAAGATGTGGAGAGGGTAAGAGGTAGAGAGTGAGAACGCATTAGAGAGAATGACTATTTTAACTTTCAAAATTTACCTTTGGTTCAAGACAACACTAATAACTTTTATTGTTTATTCATTAGCTCAGAATTAACAACTGAGATTCTGAAATTCACATAAATATGACTAAAAAAATAGCATTGGAAGAAAATTTTTCTTTTCTGCAGGACAAAGGACAAAATAAATTATTCTTAAGTTAATAAGGATATTAAATAATAAAATACCCCGGAGAACACTATTCTACAACAAAAGCCTATACCCTAGGCATAGACAAGCAGAATATGAATTTCAACTGATGTTGGCACATGAATAGATATCATTTAATCCTATATAATAATGGGCTAATATGCAAATGGTCATCACACCCTCATGCCCTCACTGTGGAACTGCTTAGACACGGAACATGGGGAGAGAGGAATGGGGACCAGCCAGGCTGTGGCCCGAGAGAGGGAAAAGCCACCCACCCAACGATCCTGGGAACCAGTGGCTCGGGCTGCAGGGACAAGCCTCTCACTCTGTGGTCCCAGGTTCCAGCAGCTGTAACTGCACCTGCAGCCCAGGAGAGGGATAAGACCCTACCCCATGGTCCCGAGTGCCTGCAGATGTGGCCCAGGTAAAGCCGCCTGCCCACAGTCCCCTGCAGCTTTGGCCAGACTGGGTGAAGCTGGCCCAGGTCCTGGTTATTTGTGACTGGCCAGAAGAGGGAATCCTGAGTCCCAGGTGAGGAGCGAGCCATGTTCTTTGTGGAACATGTTTTTTGCACCATAAAGAACTTGACCACCCAGGTAAGCAGCATCCCACCAACAATAAAGTAGTACTTGTCCTGGAAACCCCGCTTCTTGATGAGCCACATCACTGTGTTGGACAAGCACAGCACATTGACAATGTCAAGGGTCCTCTTCTGAGTCCCCTTCAAGGTCATTCCCTAGGCCCTCAGTCTCTCCAGAATACTGTGCCCATCTCCAATGAGGCCATCCATGCCTTGGTGAATTTTCTGGAGGGAGGAGGTTTATCCATTGGTATGGTGGTGTCAAGAGTCCTTGGGGGTGAAGGTATAAGACAGAAGCTCCTCTCGCTGTCTCTCCTATTGCTCTCTTGTGTATTGCCAATGCTGGAAGTTTCTGAGAGCAGTCTGCAGGTGTTGGACATCATACTTTAACTGGTTAACATGAAGTTTGGCGTTCTGCCTTTTGTTGGGGCACTCCTTGCTGGGTAAAATCTCCAGGCGTTCTAGCTGGCTGAATATCTGGTCTATGCTTGCTTGGATTTTGTTTTCTATTAAGTGCACAGACTACTTGTCTGCCGTTTCCAGGTATCCCATGTGAGACTGGATCTGGTAGACCTGCTTGTGCATTTGCTGGAACAGTGGTTCAATGTCACCAGACCAGCCGGGTCCTGCTCTGGCTTCCTCCCAACACACCTTCACAGCCTGCCTTCTGTTTTTTCCTCTTTAATAATTGCTTTAGCCTGAGTTCGTTTATACGACAATTTACCAAACACACACATAAAATAATTACTGTTTCTCAAGAAAATTTTTCATCAGATTATGTAGTATATCATTAATTGAAGGTATATTTCTCAATATATACAAAGATGCCTCCAAACAATTCAGTCAAGCACACATCTATCTAATAATATGTATGAGGTAACAGAATTGCAATGTCAGAATTTGTAATATAATTAAAAAGCTTCAGATTACTAAATAACATACATTATCCACATTAACCTTTAGATTACCGACAAGACTATGCCTAATTATTTTATTTCTGGAATACATAGTGGAAGAGATCTTACTCAAATAATAGAACTAGGGAAAAAATGTTTTTTTGTTTTATCACTCTTTCCTGATTACAGGTAGTCCTTGGCTTACATCAGACTCTACATTCCTCATTTCATGTTTATATCTTCATCTCCCATTTATTTCTTAAAAAAAAAAGTTCCGTCATTTTGACATATGTACATATTTGCTTTATGCTTTTTGTTATTTACTAGTAGCCCGGTGCACAAAATTTGTGCATGGCGCGGGGGAGGGTGTCCCCTCAGCTGGGCCTGCACCCTCTCCAATCTGGGACACCTCAAGGATGTCTGACTGCCGGTAAGTACAACACAGATGAGTAAGAGCCTATAATCTGATAAATAAAATTATTGGGAGGTACTGTTTTGAGGTATTATTACATATTCCCACACATTCTCCTTTGTTTTCTCTTTTTCCTCTCTCCAAGGTTAGTAGCTGGTTCTACCTTTATTGCTAATGGAGAAAGATTCAACAGAACTTCTGGATGGTGGCTACCTGGGTGTAGATGTAGGTAAACATTTATTGAGCTGTACAACTGAGATTTCTGTATTTTACCCGGACATTTGGCTCTTGTGTTTGCATAAACATAAGCAGGGGCTTCTAACCCACATTTTAGAATCATTGAGGGACACTTAAAATTTACTATTGGCTGGATACTCTCAAAATCAGAATCTATGGAAATTGAACAGAATTTGAACACTAATTTCTGAAGGAGTAGATTTGTTGTTTGGAATATTTTACACACACACACACTCCTCAAGTAATTTCCATGAACAGCTCTCATTGCTCATTGAAAAACAACCCCCAAGGGGAATTTGGAGTCCTTATAAGGCAGAAGAATTTAGGCACAATAAATAGACAATTGTGTTGCTAGAATCAGCAGGAAATGTGGGCCTTCCGTCATGCCATACAGCAGCCTAAAAAGCCTAACACTGCCTGCCTGGACTCCCCAGGCTCCCGATGGTACTGGACTTTGTGGGCAGGGCCTGGGGCTGCCCGACCTGCCTCCCTTGACCCTCGATGGACTGGGACCCCAAAGTTGGGGCCTGGTGCTGTCTGCCCCATCTCTCCTAGCCCCTGATTGACCAGGGGTCAGGCCCTGATGCTGCCTGCCTCGCCTGTGTATGCAGATTTACCCACCATCTTGGTTGGATTAATTTGCATATTACTCCTGATTGGCTGCTGGCATAGCAGAGGCATGCTCAATTTACATGTTTGCCTATTATTAGGTAAGGTTTGCCACAAATAAAGGTCAAGAATTGTTATATTTCTTTTAAATATTTTTACTGTTTCATTTCATTACTGCTGTGGATATGCTCCATGTGAGTGTCATAGGTGCTTATGAAGGTGGGTTCCTACTTATGACGCAAATCTCTTTACTTTACCATGGGAACAGATCTCCCACAGAACCCGAGGACTGTCTGTAGTTTGAAAATCATTAATTCCCAGAATGTGGGACAAAGAATTAATGGCATAAAGTAAACCTTAAACACTATTGCTAATGCTTTCCATTTTGTTTCCCAAAAGGGAACTTTCTGATTTAATAAATAAATTTTCCATTGAGGAAAATGTTGCAAGCTAAAATCATGTTTATCTGCCTGTAACATGAAGAGGTTAAAAAAAAATTTGCTGTAGGTAGAGAAAGTCAAAATGTGGCTCTACAATAGAAAAACATTGTATTTATTAAACATATTCTTTTCTCATCCTCATAAAGACCCTGTGGGGTAGGATCCTTTCCCTACATTTTATTGATTAGCAAACTGAAGTTGAGCCAAGATAAGTATTGTGTCCAGGATTATAGAATAAGTGGAGCAGGACAGAACCAGACCTAACCTGCTCAATCTTTTATATATATATATATAATTGATTTTTCACAGAGAGGAAGAAAGAGGGATAGAGAGTTAAAAACCTCGATGAGAGAGAATCATCGATCAGCTACCTCCTGCCCACCCCCCCCTCTGGGGACGTGCCCACAACCAAGGCACATGCCCTTGACCGGAATCGAACCTGGGACCCCCCCAGTCCACAGACAGACGCTCTATCCATAAGCCAAACTGGTTTCGGCACCTGCTCAATCTTTTATACCTAATTACAACACTGACTATCACACAATTCAAATATATTGGCTCTGAAATTGACACTCTCATGGAAATGATTGCATTTATTTGGATTTTTTTTATAAGGTAAGACTGGGAATGACAAAGTGAAAGAAATGCAAACCCATGGAAGTTCTAGAATAAGAGATTAAAATAAGATTTGAGGATAATTTTGGATTTTATTTACTTGTAATAGTTTAATATTTTGTAGAAGAAATAATATTGTTTTTAGTAGATGAATAAAATAGTTAGTAATTTTTTCAAGGTTCCATTTGTCTTTAAAAAAAAAATCCCTACTGAGATAAAGTCAGTCCAATGTATTGAATATAATCATCTAATTTATCCTTTCTATGTCACTTAACATTTCATAGCCATAGCAATCATTCCATGTTCTCTTCCACCTGTTAATTAATCGTATTCAAGTGAATCAACAATGATTGAACAACACTACATTTAAGGCTGTGGGGTTAATGTTTTGAGATACAGGATAAATGCCAACAGAATCCTCCAAAACGAGTAAAGAGAAATAAACATATAAGTTTGTAGTTTGTAGATTAAATCTTGTAGATAGTAGAACATGAGGAATTCTGTGTGAGGCCTGTGAAGGGTAACGATGGCTCAGAAGAGGTTAGTGGAAGTTTTAGAGAAGAAACAGCTTTTGCACTGGGCCTGCGATGACAGGCAGGCCATACGTGAGAAAGAAGATGGTAGGAAAGAGAAACACAGGATTCTTGAGAGAATGAAAAGCCTGAGAAAAAGCACAGCCATAATGAATAATAGAGCATATTTTGTGTAATCTAGTGTAATTCTCTTAAAGAGCAGAGATGAAAGTGACAGTGGGACCATATCAAGGAGTTCTGAATATCCTATTAGGGAATTTGGATGCAATCACTGCCTTTGAAAGTGATTCAGTCAATAGCACATATAGTCCCTCAGGTTCCCAGTTGGAATCAGTCTGTAATATACTCAAAATGATGGGTAGATTCATTCAATTTTTATATTAGAGTTACAGTGTTTAAAAATCACAAGAGATCTATAATATTAAGTACGATTCTGTATTCCCTTACCAGAGATCCATCATTAGAATGTAGACATGATCCCTGAATGCATAATACTTTGGCCACTCAATGTATATCCTACATAATAAAAGGCTAATATGCAAATTACCCTCTCCACTAGGAGTTAGACCAGCATCCAGGCTGCCCAACCACCCATGTCCCCTCCCTCTGGCCAGGCTGGCCGGACCCCACCAAGCACGAATGCATTCACCAGGCCTCTAATATTATATATATAATCTTGCCTCTCTCTCTCTCTCTCTCTCTCTCTCTCTCTCTCTCTCTCTCTCTCTCAGAGAGAGAGGCAAGATTATTATGCATTCAGAGATCATATAAACTAAAATCTTGAATGACTTCTGTTAGTATAGTAACATTCTGTCCTGACTCATTAAAATGTTAATGCTACTTTTCTATTTTAAAAGCATTGATCCAATTGAAAGAACTTTTAGTATATGCTCAACTAAGTGGTATTATAGCATTTTGAAGAAATCTGGTTCTTCAAAAAAGAATTATATGCAGGTATTTTACATATAAGACTTTGTCCCTTTTCCCTTTACCATTTACCAATAAGTTGCGTGAGGTGTTCTTTCATATTAAACTTTGAGTAATAGCCTTCTATATTCTTTGGCATGCAAACAAGGCACAGATGTGCCCATCTACCTGTTACCGTGATGTAGAATAAATGTAAAATACGTTTTATTGAGAGAAAATTTATGAGCATGGAAGTATCAAGGCACATGATATTAAGGCCAGAGAAAACAGACCAGCTACTATCTGGATGCACCACCATAAAGAGCTCCTGGTGATGGAGCCTCCTATTAAAGGAAACAGCCACCAGAGGACATTAGAATAAAGGTATAAGAACAAGAACCCTCTTGTTATGAAAAAAGTCTTGATAAAAAGACTGAGGCCCCAGAGCTCAGTGTCTCTCATCAATCAGTTTTTCTGTGAGATGCCCTATGCCTACTGAAGGGCTCTTGCCTTCCTGCTCCTTACCAAAAGTGGAGGAATGGGGCCTTCAAGGTTACTGAATTCATCTCTTGTCATCAATATAACGTGGTTTGATCAAATCCCATGTCAACATAATGGAGTAATTAGTACAGTTCACTGAAATAACAGCTGATAATTTAAATGGAAAAGACAAGATCAACAATAATGTAGTAGAAAGCCAGAATCTGAGATGTGGTTAAGAGTAGGTAGTATGTAAATAGTATTATCTATTACTTCTGACTTGGGGAGCTTATCATTTCACTATAGTTTGAGAGATGAAAACTACACATGTGAAAGTATTTCAATAATCATTCCAAAATGATTGTAGAAATAATCATTGGTATAGATTTGTTCCTTTGGCAATTTTGTAGTATGACAAAACAAACATTCTCTGATAGAATAAAACTTTAAAAACTAACTTTTGATTAATTTAGTAAGGTTAATATATAGTTCTTGAATGTCTTATTTTTCTAACTTTTCAACTTTTTCTCTGTTCAATATCAAATGTCAAACAAAGAAAATAAATTAACATCTAAAAGTGTGAGATGCATTTTTCTTTCCAACACATAGTTTTATACAGTAATTAACTTTCCAATTACTATTTCTATTTTTATTTTTCAGAAGCAACACATACCCACCTGGTAAGCAACTGCTGATATTTAAGCTAAAAAAGACTTTTTGGACAGTGTTAATAATTATTCATTCTACTTTTACATTCAAATTGTTAACATGACATTATAAATACAGAACACAAAGGATAGTTGGAATAATCCCCAAATGAACCATAATAATTTAGGAAGTTAAATTTTAATGCATTTTAGAAATATCGTAGAGCTATATAGTCATTAAATTTTTAGACCTCTACTTTCAGAGAAGAGTATGTCTCATGCTCAAGAGTGCAGCAATTTTCATGGGATCTTGGCATTTTTCTGCCATTCTCCATAGAAAATTAAGCAATATCATATATACATCAAGCATAGTCCTATGTTCAATTTTTTAAAAATTTCTGACTATTATTTCAAAATTTAAAACCAAAATAGACAAATGGAAATTTTGGCAGTCATTTCCAGAAACATTTTAAGTGTCAGAATAATCAAATATCTACATATTTAACTTCAGGATATAGATTATTGTCCTTATGTTGTTTTTGTATATTTTATTTTACTAACTTTACCATTTATTGCACAATGACAATCTTCCAAGTACTTGAACATTATGTTATTTAATAATGATAAAACCAACCATAATGTGTTGTTCTTACCTCAGATTGCAGAACCAAAAACTCAAATCAAGTGGTTCCATTAAATTCTTCAGAGTCACACAGTTAATAACATAAGCTCATTCTTATGCTCTCATTTTATTTATCTTAGAAGAGAATGTGATAGTGAGTGAAGGTTGAAATTATATTATTGTTGTATTTCTGATATGACCACATTTAGATCTTAACTCTTGTTTAAGAAAAAAAAGTGTATATAGTCCTAGCCTTTGAAATATTTGTTGTTATTATAGTTGTACAACTGGTACCTTTAATATCACCTGAATAAAAACTATATCTATTATTAATTCAATGTTTCATTTTCCATTGGCGCTAGGAACTTTCAAGACATGGAGAGAGAAGTATTTGAAGCTTTTTTTTATATTCATACAAAAGCCATATAATTGTCTGCAGTTAGTCACAAGGTAAGTGGGACACCAAGAAAACAAACAAAATAAGAAAATCAGGATACTGAATTACCAAATAAGAATAACTTTGAATTATATCAATTATATCAAACACAAATCTTTTAAAGCAAGATTTCTTTATCATCCATGACTGTTCATGAAGTAGTAGCTCTTTAACCAGGAAAATAAATCTGCAGAAGAGCAAACAATTCTAGGCTTCAAACTCACACACACATTTAACATTGCATCTAGAGCTGCATGAGTCAGGGAGAAAGAGATAAGGGTTGGTACTAAGAAGAAAAGGAGAAATAAAAGATGTTGACCAGAATTTAGTAAAGTCTGCAGTATCCTTGCAACTTCACATATCCCATCTAATTTAGTCTTTCCACAACACAGGTACATATTCCACTCAACAGATGAAGAATTTGAAGCTAATATAGTTTAAGTAAATAGCTCAAGGTCAGCTACATGAATGTGAGTAAAGAAATTTAAATTGATAGAATAAAAAAGCAATAATAATAAGGTAAGAGAGAGAAGTTTTGATTTTGCTTTGATTTATTCTACTTTTTCTAATACTTTTAAGCTTAACAATTATTTATTAGATTACAAAATGTTCATGTAAAATAAAGATATATGGTTAAATATTTCAGAAGAAATCAACAAGTTTATTTCTATTTCAACCAACTTGATTTCAGACTCTACACATAAAAATAGAAATTCTAATAAGTGATGATTTACACATATATTGATAAGTGGGTTTTAACTCACTAACATAAATCCATAAAGTGGAACCTATTTACATAATTTGAAAATTTAGCAAAACATAAAATATGAATTGTGAAAACTAGAGTAGGTAAGTGATAAGAAAACATTTATAATGTTATCCATTTTTAAAAATTTAATAAATAAGGTACTGTTACAGAATTTACCAGATGACTGGAAAATACACAAGGAGTACTCAGAGATTCAGGAAGAATGCTTTCTTTTCAGATGTACTAGTATGGTGACTCAGGGGAGTCTGTTTCTCCAAAGCCTGAGTGAATGAATATGGAGGAACCTTTCCCTTTATACCCTTTGGCTTCTTTGTCCCCCAAAATATGGCAGGCTTGGCCTGATGCCAGCACTGATAACCCCTCTGGGGGGTTGTGTATGGTTCATGGTTTATGGCCCTGTAAAATGGGAGTATTCCGGGAAACAGGAACTGCAAGGCAAGACAAGCATCACTGGAGTTAATTATGGGCTAGCAAGAATGTTTGTTAGAAGGCAGGATACTGCCACAGATTCAGATTGCTAGCCCCTCCCCCCCAAAATTATATTCTATTCCCCATCAGTACTAATTCATTAATTATTAATCATTAAAAGAAGCAAGTGATCCAGAGGAGGGTTTTCCAGATTTTTGTACTTGTGTGAAGGAAGGTTATGTTTAGGGATAAAGGGGCTGAGCAGGCAATTAAATATTAGATTATAATCATTAAAAGATGGGTAGGAAAAAAATGTTCCTGATCTGTTTTTTTAGTAAGTGAATTAATTACAAAATGGTATTTTGCCCATCTGACTATCTGGAAATTATAGTTTTTAGAACAGATCTTCAGTTTCAGTATATAATTTCTGGGAATTAATCCCAGAATAATATGTAATCAGACACAACCTCTTCCTCTTTTTATTTTTTCCTTAGATAAATATAAACCTATTTCTGAAATACAAGGTATATAAACACAAAACAAAGTCATGTACTAGATTAGAAATGTGTGATTTGATCTGAGATGGCTTCTCTTCTATTTGTGTGCTAAACATGGTTTGTTGGCACTGAAGACTAACAACAAATACATAATCCCAGAGCTCCTGTGGGGGAAACTGGCATGTAGCATAGGCTGTTGGTAATCATGCCTGACATGTGCTTCCAGGTATTTGGCATCTAAAAGTACTGTGTGCATTCGTCAGCCAACCATATTCGAATTCGGGGTTGGAAAAGGGGAGAAGACCAAGCACAGGAAATGTTTTAAACTTTAGGAAATTACCTGATATTTGCATTTTCAGCAGAATTAAACTTTTTAATTCATTAATTAGAATTGGCTTTCTGTTTTCGCTATCCTTCTCTTTTTATTGGTTGTATCCAATTTTATTTCTTTAAAAAAATTTTTTTTTAAATTTTGTGGGGGTAACATTGGTTAATAAAATTACATAGGTTTCATGTGTATATTTCTATAATACATTATCTGTATATTGCATTTTGTGTTCACCACTCAAAATAAAGTCTCCTTCATCACCATTTACCCATTTACAACCCCTTTACCCTCTTATTCATCCCCCAACCCCCTTTCCCTCTGGTAATTACCACATTGCTGTCTGTGTCTATGAGGTTTTTAAAGTTGTTGTTGTTTTCTTAATCCCTTTACCTATATCACCAGCCACCAGCCCCTCTCCCTCTAACAGCTATCTGTATCTATGAATCTGTTTCTATTTTGCTTAGGTTATTCATTAGATTACATATATAAGCAAAATCATGGTATTTGTCTTTCTCTGAGTGCCTTATTTTATTTAGCATAGTCCATGCATGGGCAGATAGGTACAAAAAAATGAAATCAGACCACCTTCTTAGAACTTACACAAGCATAAACTCCAAATTAATTAAAGAGTAAAAGCAAAACTCAAAACCATAAAAATCCATAGACAGTAAAATCTCAGACATTTCCCTTAGTGATATTTGATATGTCTCTTTGGGCAAGGAAAGTGTAAAAAAAAACCAAAAAACAAAATAACGGGACTACATCAAACTAAAAACTTTTTGCATAGCAAAAAAAAAATAATAATAAATAAATAACAACAACAACAAAAAAACATCAACAAAGGGAAAAGACAACCCACTGAATGGGAGAACATATTTGTCAGCGATACATCTGATAAGGGGTTAATATAAAAGAACTTATACAACTCAACACCAAAAAACAAACAAACAATCCAATTAAAAAGTGGGCAAGGACCTGAATAGACAATTCTCCAGAGAGAACATACAGATGGCCAATAGACATATTAAAAGATGCCAAATGTCACTAATCATCAGAGATGCAAATAAAAACTACAATGAGGTATTACCTCATATATGTCAGCCACTAAGGGAAAGAGCATGAAGTTTTCTCAAAAAAATTGAAAAAGGAACTGCCTTATGACCTAGCAATTCCACTTCTGGGAATATATCCAAAGAAAGCTGAAACACTGATTCAAGAGAAAATATGTACCCCTTCGTTCATTGCCAGGTTATTTACAATAGCCAAGATTTAGAAGCAGCCCAAGAGTCCATCAGTAGGTGAGTGAAGTATGGTAGCAACCATACTTAGGTAAAAACTGCTGTTTGAATTTTAACCCTGTTTTTCTGGCTTCTGCACTCACTTACTTGCTTAAACAATAGGGTGGTTACCTCAGCTTCCAGATTGAGACTTGGAAGCTGAGGCAGTTTTCTTGAGCCTGTGGACCAGAACCACAGGAAACTGATTCCCATTGACTCAGTAGCTCCAGGAGTTGAAACTACAGATAACCTTTAGATATTAAATTTGCTCAGTTCTGCTTCTGTACTATCTGCTTTTGCAAGATAGGTCCACATTCCAACATGGAGCAGCATGTGGCTGGGAATGACCCTGCAGGCTGTTTCCAGCATTTAGAATCTAGAACAAAGGAAAATTTTTATGGTTCAGACATTGAAAAGGACTGCCTACACCTGGAATGGTGTGGTTGTGAGGGTGGACTTCCCCTGTGTGTGGTTCTCTCATGGCTTTCCTGGCCAGTTCAATAAATCCTTGTCTGTTTTTTTGTTTGTATGTTTGTTTGTTTGTTCTTGTGTTTTTTTTTTGTGTTTTTTTTTTTTTGAATCAATTAGTAGCCTCTGGTGGTCTTATTTTGACTCCAGGGTTTGATCCACAACCGTGAGTACATAAAACATCTATCTATAATACATGTACACAATGGAATACTATTCCAATTTCATTGCTAAGGAAAGTAAAGTATAGATTTTTTTCTTCTGCTAAGGAAAGTGAAGTGTAGATTTTTTTTCTGCTGCCAAGATCTATACTCTGAGATTTTATAGCAACTCCTAGTGACATGTTAGGTTTTTTTATTCTAGCTATCATTAAGCTGTTTTTTGTTTTGTTTTGCTTTGCTTTGTTTTTAAATCTGGCAATACTTTGCTATACATAAGTAAATGAGTGAATAAAAAGTAGATAAAACTTTTGGATAAGAGATAATCATGTAAATTGTGCTCTTTCTGAGGTATCATGCTGAGAAATCTGTATATATAAAAGCCTCAGCAACCATGACAACTGAACAGATGACTGAACAGGCTGTGGGGCAATCAGGCCGGCATGGGGGTCAGGGAGGGGTGACCAAGCAATGAGCAGTAGCTGCATTGGGCAACCAGGCCTGCTGGGGGGTGGGGGAGGGGCAATTGGGTGACCAGGCCAGCAGGGGGAGCAGTGAGGGGTGACCAGGCCAGTGGGGGAATAGTTGAGGGCAACCAGGCTGGCAGGGGTGCAGTAAAGGGCAACCAGGCCAGTGGGGGGTGAAGGGGGAGGCACAGTTAAGGGCAATCAGGCAGGCAGACATCCCCAAGGGGTCCCAGATTGGAGAGGGTGCAGACTTGGCTGAGGGGACCCCCCTCCCACCCCTGTGTGTAAATTTCATGCACCTGCCCTCTAGTTTTATTATATTTCTCATAGATGGAGTTCTTTTCTGTGTCTCAAGGTGAAATAATATATTTTAATAACATTCCCTGCCATTAAGATATGGTAATGTTACAAGTTTTTTTTTCTTCTTTTTTTTTTCTTTTCTTTTTTTCTCCTTCTCTCTATAGGACACTAATGCCAGTATACTTTTGACTCCATTAAGTATTAATAGCCTTTTCAGTGTATTCTAGTAATGTTACATGTGCTTAAATGCTATTAGAAACATCCTGTGTGTTTTTTTTCCCTATGAACAATAATATTACTTTTTGTAAAACAAGATTCTCATATTTTTTAGAAGAATACATATAAAATTCAGGGGTTAATCATCAAATACTATGTATGTCTATAAATACAAAAAAGAAAAAATGCAGTTCAAGTACTCTTAAAGATCACTGCTCATTCTGCCAAGAAAAGGCCGACTTATTGAGCACTCTAGGCTCCATAATGGGGGCTGTTCTTAGTCTCAGCTAAGGGCCTTATCAGGTTTCTGTTTTGCTAGATTGCTAAATGTAATGCAAGAGGGGAGTTTTTAATGCTTTGAAACATAAGTGTAATCAGTCAATAATTTCTCATTATTATCTTAGGCTAATAATGTGGAAAACATCTTCTAGAGAATTTTAGGTTTACTACATTTTAAAACAGAACTTTCTGTAGAAAACATTTTTCTCACATACAAGTAGCAAATATTTTACTGGGTGTACATTATTTATATAGAAAGGTAACATTCTGAGGTATAACTTTACATAAACACTTAGCAGACTAGAGATTATGTTTTATAAAAACTTTAAATTGATTTACTCCTTTCTTTAAAAAAATCCCATTTCTTTAAAAACATCCAGAGTGTAATATGATAAGATAAAATTACCCATACAGCTACATTCATTATTATATATAACTTTTATACAAAATCAGTTATTTTTGTTTATACCATTCAATCTAATTTATCTCAGTGGTACAATATTAATACATTTTATAATATAAATGCATTTTTATGACGACATTTTATATGACTGAATAGGATTTCCTCTTAAGTATTTAGCTTATTCAAATCCCAAAGTAATGACATAAAGACTATTTCCATTTTTTCCACTATATCATAATGCTACACTAAACATCCTTGCAACAAAAATGTTTCCATATACCCTTACTCATTTTCTTGGGATTGTTACTGAAAGTAGAGTTGCTGAATATTGGTTGCTAGTACCTATATGTGCCCAGAACTCTTCTAAATATTTTACATTTATTAACTCTGAATGAAGTGCAGTATTATTACCTTCATATTAAATATGAGTTAACTGAGTCATATTCAGTTTAATTCAAGCAAGTTTTCAATTGATCCTAGTCTGTGCTTTATAGTACATTAATGAATCTGAATATTCCTTGCTCATTTGGTTAATATTACCAAACTGTTCCTATGCTCTTTCTGAGGTTTTATGAATCAATGTAAACTTCATAAAAAGGTGTTTGTTACTCATTCATTGCTCATTCTTGTAATTCAGGAACAGTTTGGTAATATTAAGGATTCACAAAATACAATATGCTAATATGATAAATGGTTCTACTAACTGACAAGAAGTAATTTGACTAGTTGATACCCAACCACATTAAAGTTTGTCAGCAAACATTTTCATTTAAATCTCAAGTAGAAATTTAAGGCAAAGTTTGGATGAATGCTTTCTTGGTGTCAATGAAAGATCCATTTTTAAGATGTAAAGACTATGGCAGAGTCTGGGCTCATAACATCCTACTATAACTTTTTCTTTAACCTGTTCTTATAATTTCACATTGACTTAGCCTGAAGATGTATATTCATGTATCATATTGCATGCTACCACCTGTCTAATTTCCTCAAGTACTTAACTAAAGTGAAAAGAATGCCCAGAAGAGGTGTATTATAATGAGCTTCTTCCATTAACCTTGAATTTCTGGCACAATTTATTTTTGGAAAGAAGATAGAAGGAAGCATATCAGTCTAACTTAATATGACTTGTAATCAATATTAGCGATTTCAGTGTAGAATAAATACCAAGGTGCCAAGGCAAACCTGGATTGATACTAATTTATACATTAGAGTCATCTGCTTGGAGAAAGATTGAAAAGCACAAGCTCATCCACTAGCCTGTTGTGATTTGAAATCACTCCAGAATCTATCATTTACAATAACTAATAATTTCATATTCTGGTGTCAGCAGGTCAGAATATTTGACATCAATAGCATTTTAAAATACCATATGCAAAAACCTTACTCCTTTAATTTGAGAAGTTGAGCAAAGAAAACACCATTTTTATAGGTAAAAACAAAAGAATAAAACTAAAAACTCAAGTTATTGGGGGGAACAAGACATAAGGTTAGGTTTTCACTAAAAGTAACTCTCCATGAAGCAAAATAATAATTTTAAATAAATATGCATTTGAAACATCTTATCTGGTTTGCTTTCAAAGAAGTTTTCTACCTCTACCTTAGAATATAATTCAGTTTTATTCTGAATGATTTTGTCTATGAAGCCCAGATTCATGTACCATTTAAGGACTGTAATATAGAATGATCGTTCTAACTTTCAGAAGCTGTGAAACTCATTGTCCCACAAATCACTTTGTAAATTTTTTTAATGTGTAACTAAACTTCAGTTATTGTCATACCTACTATTTTTTTGAGCTATTAAACTATTTCAGCAATTTTCAACATTTTTCATGGCACACATAAACTAAATACTAAAATTCTTTGCACACCAAAACATGTTTTTTTTAATATGACAAAAAAATAGGTATAATTTTGATTCATTTACACTGTATGACTATTGTGTTGGCTCTTGTCATTTTTTTTCACAACCTAAGGGAAAAGAGGCATGTGCCCTGGCTAAATAGTCAGTTAGTGTATGATTTAAAAATTATTGTGGCACACTAGCTTGCCCCTTGCAGAACACAGGTTGAAAATCACTGGGTTATTTGTTTAGTCTTTTTCATCTCCTAAATGAAACTGAGAAGAATGGAAATAGATAATTTTATATTCTCTTTTCCTGTACAACAATTAAATATCACTACAATGCATTTAATGAGAGTATTTTTGGAAAAACAAAAATTAATAACACAAGCATATATATACTTTATATTTTAGTTTACTGAATATTCACATTGTAGAAAAAATAGACACACGTGTCAAATGTGGATTCAATTAATGTAGACTACCTGGTGATTTTCATCCACAAATTTTTTTTCTTGTCAATTTACATGCAAAACAACAACTTTAAATTATCCTTCACTTCGGGTAAGCCAACTATCAATATATATCCATTTAACAGAAACTAATTTTAAATGCAATGGGTGCTATGTTCAATCTTGGCATATCTAGGTTTAGACCAGAATGGTGAATCTGAATCTGACCTGCACAGCAGACGCTGCTGTTGTCCTGTTCACATCCTCTGTTCTCTCAGCTGTTGTGAGTGCTGGTGACACATCAGACCGCCCCCCAGGCAGCCTGTGACCAAGGTCTTACTGACAAGGGTGGAAAAAACGGCTGGGCTCTTGCTTCACCATGGAATAATTAAGAGTTATCTCTTTTCCATTGCAGGATTCTCTGGGAAATTAGCCTGAGGCCAGCCAAAATTCACCTGCAACCCACACCTGTGCCTAGATTTTTCACTGACCTAGTCACGTGAGGTACTCCAAAAGTGGCTTGCAAGCCACGTGTGGTTCTTTGGCCCCTTGAGTGTGGCTCTTCCACAAAATAGCACGGCCTGGGGGAGTCTATTTTGAAGACGTGGCATTAGTTTAAAAATTTTGACTCTCAAAAGAAATTTTAATCATTGTGCTATTGATATTTGGCTCGGCTGACTAATGAGTTTGCCAACCACTGACCTAGTTTGCTTTCCTTATCTGTAACAGGTATTTTCCCAGGTTACTTCAATACATTACTTGCACAAGAATCCATATCTCAAACTTTACTCAACGTGTCAAACTAGCGGCTTGTGGGCCTCATGTCCCGCCTAAATAAACATAATGTAAAACTTTTTGTACATTTATATATAGTGAGAATTTTTATAGTGGGTTTAGAGTATTGTTTTATATCTGTTTGCATTTAAAATCAATTGTGTAGCCAATCAAAAGCAAAAATGAAATCACTTTCATAATGTACTTTCATGAAAGATGCATGTTTTACCTTAACAACAAAGTTATTTTTTTCTGCAGCATGAGAGTAAGAGAATTAAAGAGTACTAAATAAGACTTCTAAGTTTTCAGAGTACATGTCTACTTTAGGAGTTAGGATCAATAATGAATATAAAGAAAACTCAAATTGTTCCATAAGTGTCTGAGTTTCTCAGTTTTTCTTTGCTTAAGTGATATTGACAATTGTCCTTATTGAAGAGGAAATAAGTATGTGCCTGGAGCCTCACGGAAAACCATTCATCATTCTCTCGTGCAAAAGATAGAACTCTGTGCCAGCACACAAAGTCCAACGGCAGCTACAATAGCAAAAAATCAATGGATGGTATTAGAAAACTCAGAGGCTAATCAGAGCCCGGAGCGGGCGTGAGGTACTCCAAAAGCAGCATTGCTTTAGGACATAACTCAATTCTCTGAACACCACAGACTGCAGCTTAATTCAAGCATTTAGAGGAGAAATGAGCGTCTTTAAAACATACATTTTGTTCTTTATTGCCTCCCAGAGAAGCTTCAGTAAGGTACCGTAATGAATAATGATAACATACATCCTTAAAAACTGATGCTAGCTTTATCATCATGCCCAGATAGAATGAGTCCCTGCTATGGGAAGCAATGAGATGTCATTAGTAAGCAGCGTCTCCGCTAAAAGGAGAACGAATATTGTTACTTGTTAAGCACACTATTAATATCTGTAAAGGTAGATGGCAATCGGCTCTGTGCTTTCATAGGCAGCTGATTCTGCTGACATACCTGAACTGATCCTGAACGCTAAGTGAAGACACGTACCCAGATCGAAATACCATGTGTGGCAAATTTCAAGCAACTTGAAACTGACACTGTACAATAAAAATGCTTTTAGGTTAAATTATTAAAAAATACCAGGCCCTGAAAAATACCTGGATAACCGAACTAGTGTAATGGTTTCTCCCTCGGGAACTCAAAGTACTTTGGAATGCATCATATAGCAATTTTTCTAAATTTTCTCAATAGTAGAACATTTTCTTAATTCAACTGTTTTTTTTTTTTGGTCATTATGGGTAGAACTTATGAAAGAATTGAACCAGTGATATAGGTCCATAATATCTACCCTTTTCTTCTACTTGTATGTTTTTTTCTTTGCTTTTTAAAAACTTATTTTTTAATTACAGTTTACATTCAATGTTATTTTGTATTAGTTTCAGATATACAGCCTAGTGGTTAGGTAGGCGATCACACTAGTATACTTTACAGTGTCTGCCCTTACCCAATATTTCAACTATCTACTTGGCACCATGCATAGTAATTACAATATTATTGACTATATTCTCAATGCTATAGTTTATATCTCTGTGACTATTTTGTGACTACAAATTTTTAGTTCTTAATTCCTTCCTCATTTTCACCCAGTCCCCCAACACCTCACCCCTCTTGCAACTAACAATCTATTCTCTGTATCTATGAGTCTGTTCCTAACATTCTTAAACCATCAACAGGTCTCAAAATAGGCTTGCCTTTTTGATAAATTTATCATATCCCAACATGATCATGCATTGCATATGATAAATCCATGTATTTAATGAATATCATTTATCATGATGAAATCAGTATTAAAAGGGAATTTGTGTTTTTAATGAACCTCTCATTTTATCTTAGGTTATCAACTTGAATTTAAATCTTGAGTTATATATGCACTTATTGCAATAGGTAAAATGGCAAGGTCATTTTGAGTCAATAATTTTAGCAAAATAAAATATCATCATGAAAAATGAAGCCCTGCTTGGAAACAAAAGCTAATTAAGAGTTTCTTTAATACCCCAGAGAGAGAAGTGTACAGAGAGTAGTCACAATTGGTTTAAGATTGGCAACTCTATTGGATGTGACAGCACGTTCAGCTCATCCCACGCAGACAATCCGGCATCTGGGATGATAATTATTAGACTTCAGAGCACTTCTTGGAAACTGTCCATGTGTTAGAGTGCTTATAAAAGAAAGCCTTCTGGAATTACCATGGTTTTATATAGTCATACATTCTTAATCAATATTTATTTATCACTTTATATCTGAGTTATAGCTATTTTGAAATGTAAAAAAGTACTGAAGATTTAAACAAATATTTTTGTTTTTCTTTGAAAACAAATATTATGATTTATAATGCAAATATTTAAAATTCCAAATGCACTACCTCTGTGGAATTATAATGGTGAATAAACACTCATAAGTAAAATAAGTAGCATGATCTAATTTTAGCATAAACTGAAAATATTTTACCTATTTTTCTTACCATTAGCAATTTTTAGATGTCCTCTATTTAAAGTTTTAAAATAAAATGTTTAGACATATTTGACTAGTACATATGGTAGTATACTAATACAATAGTCATAAACAAAACTATATTTATTTTATTTTCAAAAACTATATTTAATAAGTGACTTTTAATATTAAAAAAAAAAACTCTGGATGAAAACTACCACACATAGAAATGGCTGATTCTGTGTTCTTTTTCAGTCTGGAACTAATGTGATTTATTTAGCAAGACATACAAAAGTCCTGCATTACATACCTTGTGTAGGTCACTTCTATGTTTTCAATGTAGAATCTTAAGATGCTTTATTGAGTATAAATATCTTACTAAACAAAATTTGGCAAAATAAAACACATTTAAAAAAACATTTATATGCCATGACATGAAGATATTTTCTCAAAGCTCCTTCTAACTCTCTTTTCTCACATCACTTAAAGTCTACACTCCATAGTGTTTAGCAAAGGCCTAATCTTATAGTCTCCCTGTTGTCTTAGGTTCCAGAAATGTTTACGTATTCTCAAAATATTATTGAAAAATCTCTTAGATACAAGTAATGGAAATCACTTTTAAACATACCACTTTGCTGGGTTTGTATAACTGGGAAGTTTACAGTCCCTGGCTTCAAGCACTGCTGGATTCATGAACTCAATGATGTCAAGGCCATGCTCTTTCATGCTCAAATTCTCTATTCATATGTTGATGAAAAGCATGCTGGCTGAACCAGACACATCCTAAAAGCTGATCAGTGCTAATGTAAAGGGACAGTCTATTACAGTAAAAAAAAAAAAAAAAAATGTCCTTGGAATAACTCTGTTCCAATTTTGTCACAAATAGTTGTTAAGTAAATAAATTCCTTTCTCTTTCTTGTATAGGTTATAGTAGACAAGGGTTGATGAATGCTAATTTGCCACAAGGACATAATGGCCACAAAACAATGAATGGGGAGTGGTAGATTCAGCTCCATTTGAAAATGAGGAAGAAGCTTCACAAAGATAAATCTTCCCATTTTATTTATTTATTTATTTATTTATTTATTTATTTATTTATTTCCATTCACATGGAAATTCTTTATTAGAACTCTCTACCCTGATCTTTTAGACTTGCAACTTCTTGTCATTGATCTGGTGGCTAGAGAGTGGTCAATAGGGGGAAAAGGAGACATATGTAATACTATATGTAATACTTTAAATAATAAATCATTCTACTTTTAGAATAAAGGTAGAATGGATGTTGAACATCTCCAAAAAATAGATATGGAAACTAAGATTTCCTAGCATTTGATCATAACTTACATGCCCGTGTTTCTCTTCATTATCAACAATCCATGTAACAACAAAATACTAATTAACATAGATCTAATATTCTAAGCAGGAGAAACACTGGTTCTATTAGTTGAAGTTGGTATTTTTTTTAAAATATATTTTATTGTTTTTTTTATAGAGAGGAAGAGAGAGGGATAGTTAGAAACATCGATGAGAGAGAGACATCAATCAGCTGCCTCTTGCACACCCCCTACTGGGGATGTGCCCACAATCAAGGTATATGCCTTTAATGGGAATCAAACCTGGGACCCTTCAGACCAAAGGCGGACGCTCTATCCACTGAGCCAAACCGGTTTCAGCATGAAGTTGGTATTCTAATAATATTAGAACAAATAAACTACCAGGTAAACTAGTTTTCAGACTATCACTCAACTGTGTCACACTTAGGCACTATAGTTATGTCATTAAAAGAAGGATACAGTTTTTAACATTAATTTCATTATACAACCTTCTATTTTTTCCCCCCATTTCTTTACAATTTATGCATTGATGAACCTGGACTATTTGACATGAAGAATTTACCACAGTCCACATCTGGCTGATTTTATATGCACAATGCAGTTCAAAATGTGCCTTTTTTTTTTTTTCCTCTGTAGTTTCAGCATGTTGGCAGCTGAATATAGAGTCCCTATTAGACTCAGGTTCATTTCTTCAGCAAGCTAATAAACGTTGGTATATTCTTTCATCAGGGACAGATATCTGGTTTTTCTTCATTTATATTTATGCTCAATAGCTAGATCCATTAATTCACTGGAAATGTTAAATGATGGTATTGTATGCTATCATTTCTTTTTTGTATACTTTTATAAAGATATATTTCCCCCCATCTATTATCCGCCTATTTGGTGTTATAGTTCTCCATGAAATACCTATATTAAAGCACGGTTATTTTTCTCTATTTACTAGTTTACAATAAGAAGCTGATGAATATTTATTGTGTTAACCTGAGTGGGCTATATTCTCCAGTTTCACACTCAATCAAACACTTGTCTTGTCATTGCTATGAAGCTATTTTATATGTGTGATTATGGCCCATTATCAGTTACTTTAGATAAAGGAGATTATCCTAGGTTATCTGGGTGGGCATGAAAATAGAATAGCCCTAAAAATAGAACGAAGGCTTCCTTGAAGAAATTCTACTTATGGAAAGCATCTCCAGTTCATTCCTAAGTGTTCCAGTTGCCCTTGCTGATGGCCAGCCCTATTGATTAAAACCCCCAACAATCATATTATTTTCCATAAGTCGCTTAATATATATCTCCAAGTGGTTTTGTTTCTCTTGTTGAACCATGACTGATACAGGTTTTAGTAACAGATGTCTTTCTAAAAGAACAGTATGGCACAGATGAGTGTTCTGAATTGGTTCTGGCTTTTGTTGAATTACTTTCCTAATTTTCTTAGACTTATGAAAAGAAATGACTCTATTTTCAGTGGAATAAAGTATACTGGTAGTACATGACATGCTATGGCAATAAGAGACAGGCAAAACATCCCCTTTGAATGTTTTTAATCAAATATGTACAGAAGGAAATGTTTTACATTACCATGTATTTGGTACTTTTAGAGTATTGTAGTCAAACTAAGGAGAATAATGATGTTTCTCCTGACTGTGCTAGAGAATGTGGGAAAACGGAACAATGATTTTAAGGCTTCAAATTTCCAGTTGAGTCTCCAGCTGAGTATAGTGACCTGAAAACTTCTGTAGTGTTTTAAAATAACCCTTCATCTCCTGTTACCTACCACTGGGTTGGGATTTCTGTAACTGAAATTCATATTCTCAGAGAAACAGACAATAAAGTGATGATAACCAATACATGGGGTGGGGGAAGGGTAGAGGAAACGAGGAGATATTGGTCAAAGAATAAACACTTCTAGTTATGAGATTAACATATTCTGGGGATCCAATATACCAGCGTTTTTCAACCGCTGTTCTGCGGCACACTAGAGATGTTGCCTGGTGTGCCGTAGGTGCAGACAAGACAAGAATTTTATAATTTTTCACTATTTTGTTTACTTAATATTTCATAATAAAGTAATTATAAAATACTTTCTTTGTGTTTATTTGATTCCTATTCAAGAGAATTACTTTATATATAGTCAATATAGGCACAGAGTTAAATTTTTTAACATTTTCTAATGGTAGTGTGCCTCGTGATTTTTTCATGAAACAAGTGTGCCTTTGCCCAAAAAAGGTTGAAAAACACTGCAATATACAACATGGGGATTATAGTTAAAAATACAGTATTATTTACTTGAATGTTGCCTAGCTAGTAGGTCTTAGATGTTCTCATTACAAAAAAGAAATGGTGAGGATGTAACAGATTGGAGGTGTTAGCTAATGATATGGTGATAATCATTTTGTAATATTTAAGTGTATGAAATCACTATATTGTACACTATGAACTTACACACTGTTACATATCTATCATATCTCAGTAATGCTGGGAGGGGTAGGGGGCAAAGACTGAACGGAAGGCATCTACTGGGAAGAAATGAAATCCAGACTGTGAAATCCGAGGGAATTGGGGATTGGTGGGTGGGTGGATGGGAAGAGATCAACCAAAGAATGTGTATGCATATATGCATAACCCATGGACACAGACAGTAGGCCTAGGGTTGGGTGGAGCTAGAAAGGTCAATGGGGAAAGAGGGGGACATATGTAATACTTTCAACAATGAAGATTAAAAATAAATTCAGAAAATTCAAATGAGGACGTATTTATAGACCCTGATGAAGGGGGAGAACAAACCCCTACATTTTCGCTTGCCAGTAAATGCAGACCTTTCACTCCTGCCTAAGAGAGTGAGCCTTCCTTTGCCAGTAGGAACTGTAATGGGTTGCTGCACTGCAGGGCACTGCTCATGTTATTCAGGACCTACCCCAGCCATCCCTCTTTATTTCTAGACCCATACCTAGACTAGACAAGTATAGAGTGTGCGTATAACTGGTCTACTGTGCGTTGTTTACCCAATTACAGTAAAATTAGACCTGCTGCAAAAATAATGTTATCACTCTATCATATACAGGTGTGGGCAAAAGCAGGTTTACAGTTGTGATAACCTAAAATAGTGTTTATTCTTGTACTATTATTTATTAACTAGAGGCCCAGTGCATGAAATTCGTGAACGGGGAAAGGGAGCTGTCCCTCAGCCCAGCCTGTACTCTCTCCAATCTGAGATCCCTGTCACAATCCAGGACTGCTGGCTCCCAACTGCTCACCTGCTTGCCTTCCTAATTGCCCCTAACAGCTTCTGCATGCCAGCCTCATCACCCCTGAACCACTCCCCTGCCAGCCTGATTGATGCCTAACTGCTCCTCTGCCAGCCTGTTTGCCCCCAACTGTCCTCCCTTGCAGGCCTGGTCCCTCCCAACTGCCCTCTCCTGATGGCCATCTTGTGGTGGTCATCTTGTGTGCACATGGGGGCAGTATCTTTGACCACATGTGGGCAGCCATCTTGTGTGTTGGAGTGATGGTCTATTACTGCTTATTACTCTTTTATTATATAGGATAGAGGCCTGGTGCATGGATGGGGGCCAGCTGGTTTGCCCTGAAGGGTATCCTGGATCAGGGTGGGGGCTCCCTTAGAGAGTGGGGCAGCCTGGGGGAGGGGCCTCTGGTGGTTTGCAGGCTGATTATGCCCCCCAGCAACCCAAGCGGAGGCCCTGGTATCTGGGATATATTTCTTTGTAGCCTGGAGCGGAACCAAGCCTCCTGCTCACTCTGTGGCTGCTGCTATTTCCGTTTGGTTTTATGTATCTTCTATAATTGAAACTTTGTAGCCTAGAGTGGAGGCCTAGGCTGGCAGGACAGGTGGAAATCTTAGCTTCCTCAATCACTGGGGGGCAATCCTAGCCTTTTCTCTCCAGCTCCATGGCTGCCATCATTTTTCTTGGGATTTATCTTCTATAACTGAAACTTTATATCCTTGAGTGGAGGCCTGGGCCTGCCAGGGTGTGTGGAAAGCTTGGTTTCCTCCATTGCCGGGGAAACCCAAGCCTCCCTCCTTCTCTCTGTGGCTGCAGCCATCTTGATTGGGGTTAATTTGCATACTTGCTCTTATTGGCTGGTGGGCGTGGTTGGTGGGTGTAGCAGAGTGATAGTTAATTTGCATAGTACTCTTTTTTTTTTTTTTTTTTTTTTACTGGTTACATTTATATTTTGGAGCTTTAGAAAAATAGTATTCATCTTGAGATGAGGTAGAAGAAGAGGGCCTCATAAACCAAAGAGACTTTCTGGTATTTAAAGATGATTTTAAGATTAAAGTTTAACAAAATTAATTTTTATTTTCTGTAACTAAATTTAGGGATAATTTTTATTAACAAATTAACATTTCTTTAGAGGCCTTATTTCACTTCATGTAGTAATTTCTACCCTGAGCCTACACAGACCTTCTCTGGAATAGGCAAATTTGACGTGCATTTTAAATATCGTAAATGAGACTTCCACCAAGTTTGGGTTTGAGTATGACTGATTTAGACACTGGAAGATGTAGATATTTCAGGATATGAGTTATTCCCTAGTAACATTTCTTTAATAGATTCTCATTATATTTACACTGAAATCCAATCTCCTTGACAGAATCTGTAGAGTATCTGCTGGCTTTCTCCCCTGCCCCTTTTTCCAGTGTCATCTAGTGCCATCTCATACTTACTCCTTAACTAAGTTTCAGCTACACTGGCCTTTGGACTATTCCAAGGAAATATCAAACTCTCTTCATTCCTTAACCCATTTGCATTTTCTGTTCTCTTTGCCTGGGAAATAAGTTCCTTAGCTTCTGTTAAGATGGATTGCCTTCATTCATTAATCTTTCCAATCATATTCCTGTTTATCCCATGGCACATATACCTTATTTTCACCAATTTTGGAATATTTTCCAAGATATTAAACTTAAACATTGCTTCTGTAATGTGTTTTTCCCCCTTAATTCTTTTGTACTTCAACTGTGAGGAGAAAAAAAAGTTTGCCTTATCATCCATATTATTATATTTTCCATTTCCTTATCACTCTGAAAATTTGGGGTAGTTTTCTCAATTTCTTTATTCATATGTTGTATCTAAACTGCCTTTTATGTTTCCAAAAAAATTTTAGAATATTATTTCCTATTTTTTCTATTTTTTGATATTTTTCCAAATATCTATGTTCATGGTAGTATATGTTGTCATTACAATTTCCAGTACTTTTATTTTTTAAATAATTCTATGCATATTTCACCTTTAATTTCTGAATAGCCTATTATTTAAGCTACTTTGGATGAGACTCTCATTTTGGTATCTGTTGAGACACCTATGTTTTGAAACTTTATTTCTTTGTTTGGATTGTGAATTTATTACAAGCAGAAGCTGGTTTGAGCTCATCATTTGGAATATTGGATACTCTTAGTTGTAGAACTATCCTATAGAGAAGAATTGTATTTTTTTTAATATATATTTTATTGATTTATTCACAGAGAGGAAGAGAGAGGGATAGAGAGTTAGAAACATCGATGAGAGAGAATCATCGATCAGCTGCCTCTTGCACACCCCCTACTGGGGATGTGCCTGCAACCAGGTACATGCCCTTGCCCGGAATCGAACCCGGGACCTTTCAGTCCACAGGCCGACGCTCTACCCACTGAGCCAAACCGGTCCCAGCGAGAAGAATTGTATTTACTTTTCATGTTGACTTTAGCATATGACATAATATATTTACTTTCCATTTGAAATTATACCTTGAGTTCAGGGTTTGAATATTTCATTGGAGATACTATTTCCTTGAGTCAGTAAATAGACTTATATTCAATCCCTTTCCTGAGAAAAGGCAGCCTTACTAGAGTTCCAATCTTATACTAGAGTCTCTTTTCTTATTCACTGTCTCATCTGGGTCCATAATGACATCACTCGTCATGACTTAGGCATTAATATTACCAATAACTTTTGCTATTAAGTTCTGCATTCAGCCTTTATCTCTCTGGACAACCACAATATTAACTCATGAGTTTAATATACTGGCTATATTTTCCATGATTACTTAATATATTTAGTAGTAGGAGAGTCCCATGTTACCATATAGATCAAGTTCTGCAACCGTTTGCCATCCCCTAAATATTCTCTATTTTCTACCTCAGCTTCATATATTATTTCTGAAGAACATAGCATTTTCTATGGCTTGTATTTTTAGTTTTTATTTCTTTTTTATATATCATGAATAAGGAGGAAAGCATTACATATAGTATATACTGCTGAGAGTTTGATGTCTAGGATATAACTAGACACAAAGAGAGGTTCACTGAATATAACAATCATGCTTACCTGATAATACATAACTCCAAAAAATATATAATTTCTGCCGAACCGGTTTGGCTCAGTGGATAGAGCATCAGCCTGCGTACTGAAAGGTCCCGGGTTCGATTCCGGTCAAGGGCATGTACCTTGGTTGCCGGCACATCCCCAGTGGGGGGTGTGCAGGAGGCAGCTGATAGATGTCTCTCTCTCATCGATGTTTCTAGCTCTCTATCCCTCTCTCTTCTTCTCTGTAAAAAATCAATAAAATATATTTAAAAAAAGAAAGAAAATATAATTTCTACATTAGAAGTAAGAGCCTAAGAGACTGTTCATCCCACAAGTACAAAAATACACACTCTAGAAAATAAACTGTGGGCAATATAAATTAAAAGTAGGTATGCTATGGAGGGAATTTTAATATGGAAGAATGGAACAGTGTCCAGTGAGTTTTCAGCATTTATGCTTTCAGCCTTTGGAGAAGGCTGTGGTCAGAATTGTTCAGGGCAGCAAAATTCGAAGAGAAAAGCTATCACTTTCTGGGCCTGAATAGTCATTAAAAAGAGTATAAGGCAACTACAGACTCTGAAAATTGGCTGTGGGGTCTTAGGAAAGAGACCAGATATGGTCTCTCATATTCTATGAATAAAGTCTTTGTAAATTTCTAGCTGCTCCCTGAAGCATGTATGCATGTTACAGACTGAAAGAAAAAGAAAGAAAAAAGATTGCATTGAGTTTTTAGTTACTGACTTGGAGAGTTTTACTTTGAGTCCAACCAAGTAAATTGCTGCTAAAATAAAAACATAAACCTCCTTCAGAAGAATATATAAGAATCCATAGTCTATTGCCGAAACCGGTTTGGCTCAGTGGGTAGAGTGTCGGTCTGCTGACTGAAAGTTCCCAGGTTCGATCCCAGTCAAGGGCATGTACATTGGTTTAGGGCAGTGTTTTTCAACCTTTTTTGGGCAAAGGCACACTTGTTTCATGAAAAAATCACGAGGCACACTACCATTAGAAAATGTTAAAAAATTTAACTCTGTGCCTATATTGACTATATATAAAGTAATTCTCTTGAATAGGAATCAAATAAACACAAAGAAAGTATTTTATAATTACTTTATTATGAAATATTAAGTAAACAAAATAGTGAAAAATTATAAAATTCTTGTCTTGTCTGCACCTACGGCACACCAGGCAACATCTCGCGGCACACTAGTGTGCCGTGGAACAGCGGTTGAAAAACGCTGGTTTAGGGCACATCCCTAGTAGGTGGTATGTAGGAGGCAGATGGTCAATGTTTCTCTCTCATCAATGTTTCTAGCTTTCTATCCCTCTCTCTACCTCTCTATAAAAAGTCAATAAAATATATTTTTTTTAAAAAAGAATCCATAGCCTATAAAACATGACATTTATAATATGTGGAACAAAATAAAAATTACCTGATTTATGAAAAATGAGAAAAACAACAATTATTTAATGTAGAAAAATAATCAAGATACTAATCTCAAGATATTCAAAATGACAACAATGACCTAGATGCAGCTAATAAAACTATTAGATAAATAAGATAAAACAAAATGCAAATTTGATGAAATAAAAAGTAAAATTTCAACAATAAACACTACAAATAGGAAGTGTTAACCAAGAGGTGATTAAAGATCTATAAAATATCTGAAAAAATAAGCAAACAAACAAATAAAAAAAAAAACCACAACTGAATGACCTAGAATTGACTAAGAAAAAAAAATAGTGAGCTTGAAAAGATATATATTAAATTATCTGAGTTGATCTCTACAGATACTAAAAACATCAGATGACAAATGAACATAAGTTTAAATATTGATTGGATAATATGAAGGACACTAACATATTTAAAATTGGAATCCAAAGTCAGAGAGAATACATATATTATGGCAAAAAATGGTTGAAAAATATATCTTTCACAATTAGATGGAAGTTATACATTTGTGAAGAAGTTTAGAATACCACAAACTGGATGAATATTAAAAATTATAAATATAGACACATAGACACATTATAGGAAAACTACGTAAAACCAATAATAAATGAAAATCTTAACAGCATCCAGACAAAGACAACACATTGAATCCAGGGAAACAATCATAAAAATGATAGTTGCCTTCTCAACAGAAACCATAAAATTCAAAAGAGCATTGGATAAATTTTTAAATAGCAAAATTTAAAAAAATTTACATAGAATTTTTAATACATTGAAAATACCTTTCATGAAAAATGTGTAAAAATATTTTTAGGCAAAAGTGAAAAAGAGAGATAATCACCATCATATCTATAATTTAAATGTTAAAGTTATAAAATTTACCAAAATTGAAAAAAAGATGAAATGGAAAGTCACACTAGTTCTATAACTATTAAAGTAATCAATATTCTTATATTTTAAATATATTTTTATTGATTTCAGAGAGGAGGGGAGAGGGAGAGAGAGAGAGAAATATCAATGATGAGAGAGCATCATTAATTGACTGCCTCCTGAGCACCCCCTACTGGGGGCTGAGTCCACAATGGGGCATGTTCCCTGACTGGGAATCAAACCTTTACCGCCTGTTTCATAGGTGGATGCTCAACTACTGTGCCACACTTCCCAGGTAAGTAAGTAATTTTCTTATAAAAAACTTCACAAAGAAAACCTCATGCCCAGGATATTTAATTGTTAATTATTTAAAAAATCAATTTTATCAATTAATTTACATAAATTCAAGAAGGAATCAATAACACGCCCTGGCTCCTTTTATGAAATCAGGTTAACATTAATACAATCACTTAATAATGATATTCTGCCAAATAAAAATATAGATTATATCACTTATGAACATAGAAGCAACAATTTATACAAAATATTAGCAAATTAGATTCAGCATTATATACAAACGATGATATATTATGATTAAGCAGCATTTGTGTAAGAAATACAAGATTGCTTTAAAAGTCAAACATTATGCAACACAATTGATCATAACAGAATGAAGAAAAAACTCTATGTTCATTTCAATAAAAACACAGTAATCTTTAGACAAAGTACAACACCTATTAATAAACAAAACACTTGATATATAACTAAATATAGGCAGGAACTCATAAACCTGATATGAGGCATTGAGAAAAATATCTAGAGCTAATAATTAATAGGAAACGTGGGCATATATGTCCCTTAAGATTGGGAACAAGACAATGATACTTACTCTTACCACCTTTTTAAAATATTTGACTACAGGGTATGATAAGGTAAGAAAAGAAATAAAATTCATAAAAGTTTGGGAAGCAGTCTTGATTTTTAGGTGACAAGATTGTAACAATTTACAAGATGAAATTTTTAATAAAATAAACATTCGAACTAATAATTGAGTCTCAAGCAATGTCATCATTTATAAAGTTATTTAAAAATTAATTGTAATCAACTAGCAGAAAATTTTAAAATAAAAATGTTTTAAATTCACTTACCATTACATTAAATATAAAATATTTAGTAAGTAAACAATGCACAAGACTTCTATTACTTAGAATAATTAAAGAATTGCTGAATAAATGGAGATATATGTACCATGCTCATAAATTGAAAGACACAGTCTTCTTAAGTTGTCAATTCTCTACCAATTAATCTATAATTTCATTGTGATCACAATTATAATTCTTACGGAAAATTTTAAGAAATGAAAAGCTAATTCTAAAATGTAGTGTACATGGAGATAAAAAGACTTAGATTCTCTAACGCAGTTTGGAAAACAAGTACTGAGTCAAAAAATGTAAAAAATGTAAGATATATGATGATAGTATGTATCAATATTATAGAGGTACAGCAAATAAGATTATGTGATTTACAAGTAGAATAATAGAAAAAAATAAAGAGCCCAGAAATTGAACTCCACTGACATGGTCAATTAATATTCATCATAGACACAAAAGCAATTCAATGGTGAATGGGGTAAATTTTCAACAACTTTTGCTAGAATTACAAGATACCTATAAGGGAGGAAAATATTCCATGCCTCTCAGCATACACAAAAATTAAATTATGTTCATAGACCTAAACCTAAAAGCTATTTTTATATCTTAGAGGGAACCATATGGATAATATTTTTTGATTCAAGGTATAGACAATGTTTCTTAAAGAAAACATTGACAAATTAAAATATTTTAAAAAATCTAATAAATGTAGTTTAGGTTTCTAAAAGTGCATTAAGAACAACAGTTTTCATTCATTGAAAGACACTGCTAATAAAATGGGGGGAAATATTTGCAAACATACCCTATCCTGGTTTCCAGGATAGAAAAAGAATTTTTAGAATTCAGCAATAAAAAGATAAACAAGCCTATTAAAATATTTGAAGAGAGTTCACAAAGAAAAATAAACAAATGGTCAGTATGCATAGGAAAAAATGCTCCATATTATTAGCCATTGAAAAAATGCACATTAAATCACAGTGAAATAATAGACCACATGGATTAGAACGGAAAAAGGAAAAGAAGTGATAACACCAAGCTTTGTTGGGGATATGGAATAACTGGAACTCTCATATACCATTGGTGGGAGGGTAAAATGCTACAATCTTTTTGGAAAATGATTCTGATAAAACTAAAATATATACTTCATGACTGATATTTTCAATACTAGATGAAATATATACCCAACAAAATTTATAATGCCAAATTCTATTCTATTTTTTTCCCCTGCTGTCAACAACTTTTACTTTGAATAGTAGCAGTATTCATAGTGAGGAGACATAAAAAAGCGAGGTAGACAGGAATGAGGACCAAGGGGGTAGAGAAATTAAACTGGGGAATCAACTAGGCAGAGTTACTAAGATATCCACCTAGGTAGGGAAGGAACGGCATGAGCTTTAACAGCTATGACTATTACTAAGACAGGGAGTTTGCAGATAACCAATCACAAGGATGTTGCTAAGACAACATTCTTTGAAAGGACCAGTCATGAACTAACAGGCATACTAGTATATATTAATACAAAAAACGCTGGCACTTCCTCCTCTTTCCCCAGTGCAGCACACAATGGATACCTAAAGTTCCTTACACAGGAGCACATTCCCTCTACCCACATGTCTTATGGCTTTAATCATCTTGGATGCTGAACTACTCCAGACTATAACATGGAAAGGAAGCTCTGGACACTGGCCTGCTCCTGGGCCCCAGCTGCACCCTTCCCAGGACTGGCTTTTCTCAATAAACTTGTGTTTCACTGTTTTTGTCCTCAACTTCATTCTTCAATTTCATGAGACAACGAACTCAGACTCAAACACCCACATTTGGGTTTCAATAGTAGCCAGAAACTGAAAAGAATGCATTTGTTATTTAATAGGTGAGTGGATAAATTGAAGAGTATTTGTATAAAGGAATACTAAAATGCAGTAAAAGCTAATGAATTACTGAAGCATACAATGACATAAGTGACTCTCAAAACCATAATGTTTAATGAAAGAAGCTTTACACAAAGAATATATAAAGTGTAATTCTACTTATTAAAAATGTTTAGAAGAGGCAAATTTAAACTATAGCAAATAAGATCAGAAATATGGTGTCTCCAGGGAAGAGGAGGCAGGAAGTGACTGTGAAGCAATACCAAGAAATTTTCTGTAATGATCAAAATATTTTATATCATAAGAGTTTGAATTATAGGCATTCCTAATTTTATCTCACTCCACATTATAGAGTTTCACAGGATTTGGCTTTTTTTTTTTTTTTTTTTTTGCTTTATTGCAAACTGGAAGCAAGATGACCCTCTACTAGGAAAAATATTATGGATTTTTTTTTATTGGAATACATGCTTTATTGCAGTAGTCTGGAACTGAACCTGTAATATCACTTAGTTATGTCTGGAAATACAATTGTCAAAATTCATGTAAGGTATAAAGCAGATGTGTGCATTTCACTGTATGTAAGTTTTATATGGAAGGAAATATCTTTTTAAAATATTTAACTATTCAATGATATTCATGCTAACGTGTTTTGGAAGAAGTGTATGAATTCCTGAAATTTTTGAATGAATATAGCCAGAGTTATATGGACAGACATAAGATAAAATACAAATTGTGAATGTTAATTAAGTTTGAATCCATGCGATGGATAAACAGGTGCTTACTATAAAAATATTTCGACTTTTCTACATATTTGAAAATTTTATAATCTAATGTTGGTGAAAAAGACCTACTTGGAATCCTCTACTCTTTACATAAGTACAACAAAGAATCAGAAACAAAGGTGGAATCCATTAATTATAAACCTCATGAAGTCAGGATCTATTTTGTCCTTTTCATTTGACAACTGACATGAAGATGATTCTCAAAGAACAGGAAGAATATTTATTGAATGGATAAATAAGTATATTTTTTCATCCTTAGGCCAATTTTTTACTAATGTTTTATACTTACACTATAAGAAATAAAAATTCTATCTAATAAAAGGATAATATGGAAATTAACCATCACTCTGTCACAAAAATGGTGGTGCCCATAGCGGCTGGGGTCCTGGACACTGGTGGCATCGCCCAGTGACAGGCCCCTGTGTCCCACATGCCCCGGCTAGACACTGGCATCGTTGCAGGCTTGGCTGAGGGACCCCACCTCCTTGTATGAAATTTGTGCACTGAGCCTCCAGTCTACATTATAAAAGGCCCGGGGCCATCACGACCTACATGACCAGACAGATGACTGGGCACCAGGAAGTGCATGGAGCTCCTCTAGGTCCCTTCCCCATGGCCCACAGGGGCAGGCAGAGCCGTAGGGGCAGTAGGTGGGGCAATGCAGACACGGCTGCAGATTAGGCCCAGAGAGAGGCCCAGAGAGGGAGGCAGGGCCTGATCTGCAGCCTCTGTGACTGCTGGTGAGACCCAGAGAGAGAGGCAAGGCCTGATCCGAACAGGCCTCAGAGGCTGTGAATCAGGCCCAGAGATCTGGAGACACTGACTGGCATAGAAACTGACCAATCAGAACCATATCTAGGTGAACTGTGAAGGCAGAACGTAAGGTGGGGGCTGAGGAGAGTTTTTAAGGGCAACAGCTGTTTGGTGTAAGGTTCAATTTTTTAATGACCAGTTTGGCAGCATTGTGCATATGGCTGGCTCTCAGTCCAGATATAGGGATTATATATTTTTGTCTGCCAAAAGCATCTCCTCCTGATGAAAAAGGCTTCCCGCAGCTCCTCCTCCCCCCCATTTAAGCAATCCTATCCTATATAATCTATAATACTAAAAGGATAAAATGCTAATTAGACTGATTTGACTGGCCATCTTCCAGATATCGGACTTCTGGACAAAGACATTGTGGTGGGACTGAGGTAGAGGCCCTTAGGTACAATCAGGCCGGCAGGGGAGGCCAGTTGGGGGCAAGATAAGGCCATTAGGGGAGACAGTTGGGGTCAACCAGGCTGGAAAGGGAGAGCAGCTGGGAGCAATCAGGCCAGCAGGGGAGCAGTTGAGCAGTTAGGGATGATCAGGCAGGCAGGTAGAGGTGATTAGGGGCAATCAGGCAGGCAGGCAGGCAGGCAGAGGGGTTAGGGGCAATCAGGCAAGCACGCTGAGGGCTTAGGGGCAATCAGGCAGGCAGGCAGGTGAGCAATTAAGAACCAGCAGTCCCAGATTGTGAGAGGGATATCCGACTGCCAGTTTAGGCCTATCCCTGTCAGATATATCCCAAGGCATCCCTGATTGGAGAGGGTGCAGGCTGGGCTGAGGGACTCCCCCCAACACACACCTTGCATGAATTTCATGCACTGGGCATCTAGTATAATATAATACACTTATCTACAGGAACCTCTGATGTGATAGATCATTTGATAAATATATATTTAGGCTAAGAAAATAATATTTTTCACAAGTAAGTATTGTGTATTGAAGCTTAAATCCTGACTTTATTTGAGTAATTTTGAACCTACACCAAATAATTCAACAGAAATTAGAGTCAGTTTGAAACTAATCATCTAAATAAAGTAGAGTTGAAGAAGCAAACAGATAAAGAATTTGAACTAAAGAAAATCTTCTCTACCCTTAGGGTTGATAGAATAAAAGAAGGAGATGATACATCTCCATGATTTTAGCTTGCATGCTTGCAATCTTAGAGGAGTAGGAGAGGGAGCCATCCAAGCAGCTTCTCATCAGAATCTCTGACCACAGAGAGAGATGCTGCCCAAGAAAGATGGAACCATGAAGATGCTGCCACCACCACCCTGCACCACATGCTCCACTGGAAGCCAGGAGCCAGGAGGAGGAATAGCATGGTTCTTCCCTCCTCTTGTTCCTCCTATCTCCTGCTAGTGGCCTGTACTGGCCAGATCCAAGGCATCTTTGAAAGTGCAATCTCTAAGGGTTATTCAGTTCTCAGTGATACAAAGAAGTTCAGAGGAATGTGAGAGATGGATTTAGGGAAAAACAGACAAATGATTGACTCACCTGCTATAACACATTTGATATTTCACATCTGTAAAAATAGTTGCAGAAATGAATAAAACCTGGTTAAGACATTCCAAAAATGTACTTTGCTTAGCACAATACCCAGCATATTGTGAATTTAGTGAAAATGCTTAACTTCTTTTTTCACATTTCGGTTTTTACCAATACAAGGAGGAAGCTACTTCCATAACTTTTCTGCAGCATTTTTTTTTTTTTTTTTTTTTTTTTTAGCTCATCCTCAAGACAGCTAATTAGGCTGAGCTTGACGTTCACTGGACTGCATGTTACTTTGAAATGTATTGTTCCATCTCAAACATCTTCTTGCTTTGTACTGCTTATATCAAAGATAAGTAAAAAGCATCCTGGAATTCTTACCCCCCTATCACAAGAAAAGCGGGGTAAGGTCCAGGTGTGTGTTCAATGGTCTTGCAAATCTCTCCTTTGTGGCTACCTGGCCCTCTATGATCCAGCTCTCCCTGGGGCACATGTCAGTAAAGAATATTTGAAGGTGAAGGTTGGCTCATATGGAAAAGATGCTATTTAAGATTCGGACCTAAGCCTCATCATGTTCTTGATTCAGCATGTACTAGTAAAAGAGAACCTTTACATGTGGCATTTAAGTTGCCTTCACAAATTAATAAAATTGTTACTTGATTCTTATATATTTCTCATGTGGATATTTCTTCAGCCAGAATCCTGGTATAGAAGAGAAAAATGTGCTTGGCCTTGAAGTCTGAGCACTAAGTGCTAAATAAATGGTAGCTGTGTTTGTTGTTGGAACAACATGCTATAACAGGTTTTGAACAGGGAGAGTATAATGAATTTTATGCATATCATCCTTGTCTTTTTCCAAATTTCCATGTCACATATTTACTTCATCACATAGGTAAAGGATCTATCTCCAACATTATCATTTAACAAAATAAGTCTTATTTTATAAGACTAAAATCTTCTGATAATATCTGAGATTAGGAATGTTTATTCCCTCTGTGATGCTTATTTTCAAAGAGAAAGAATAGAGGTTATTTTGAGAAACAAAATTAATGGCAAAAGATACCATAGAAACTGCACATAGCAACGAAGATCATGCACAGAGAACACTTACACAATCAGTTATCAGAATGAAGTTATAAACATGAGAAACTAAAATGAAGTGATTAAAACATTAAATTTAATTTACACTAAAAGCTATAGATACAGGAAAAATTGCTAACAACTTTCCCTCCCCCCATTCCCTAATACTGGTTCCTCAAGGGATAGGAGAAATTTCTGGTAAAATTATTTAGAGATTTAAGCCATCCATTAAGTCACATTTTACTAGTAAGAAGATGATGTACCTTCCTATTTCTCTCCATAAGGCCCGGGGTCCCAGAGGTTGACTTTGCCAAGCATTATTTTAGTTTTTCATTTTTTCTCTACTTGCAATGCAGGTAAATAATTTGAGACAGACCTATTATAACCAACAAAGTTCTCTCACTATATATCCTCTAAATATAAGAAAACATTTTAGGCTGAACCTGTTCCCTGAAATTATTTTAATTATTTAAGATACAATCATTTCCAAACCACATTTTTTTTAAATTTCTGCTTCTTTGTGGAGGTACTTTAGTCATACATTTATAAACATCATTCTCAGTTGGATTTAATTTAATCTTTTTAATTCTCTAAATCTCCATATCTGATATGGAGGATTAACCAATAATGTATTTGTGTCACATAAAAATTACTTTCCAGTTGTGGAAAAATACTTTGAAATTGACTCTATAATAATTAGTGTACCTACTCAAAATATACAGAAAAACTAAAAATAAAATATATATTTTAAATACTTTTTTCTGTGTATAGGTTTTGAAAAGCCCAACTTTAAGAATTACTTGAACAGAAGAGAGATTGTTAAAACAAGTTTCTCTTCTTAAACAAAGAATTAAACTATATTTTCCAGATTCCCTTGCAGTTAGATGTGACCATAAGACCATGGGATGTTGGTGAAAAGATGTGTGTCCTTTATAGTTCTGCCCATAAATACCTCACACATATGATTTACTAATATAGCTCCTCTTTTAAAATAGATGGAATGAAAACCATGACTATGGCAAATTTGGAAACCTTGTGTTAAAGGTATTAGAGCCATGATATGGAGTAAAATAGTTTGCTTATATCACTACTTGAAGAATTACATACTAATTAGGAACTATTTTTTTAAAATTTCATTTGCAATGTCAATATATATATATATATATATATATATATATATATATATATATATATAAGCTACTGTTTTTTTTTGAGGTTTATTTGTCATCAAAGAATCACTTTAATTAAGGCAACATAATAAAATTAATATAAATTAAAACATGTTTTAATAAATTCTCTGAGATGTTAAGGCAGTGTGTGTCTTATGGGAAAGAGATTGACTAGATGTCATTTCAATGGATGTGTTTTTTGGGGAGTCATTCTCAAGGGCATCTGTGCATGTCAAGTGTCAGATTTTGCTCTGTGCTGCCTTTCAAAGACTCTTTGCATAGTAAACAGTCGTAGAAGACAGAGATAGCTCCCCCCTCTATGGTAGAAAGTAGATTGCTTAGCTCCCTAGGTTAACAAAAATAATATACCCATCTGAGACCAAGAGTGGCAGTTCCTTTACAAGAGAAAATACCTTAACCTTGGGTTTCCTCAGCTGGGAAAAAACCCACTGTGTGTCATATCCAAAAGAGCCCACTTCTCATCACCTCTGTGGAACTTGGTGAGCCAAGGGGGAACCAAGAAGAACATAAAGGTCATGCTCCTTACTGTGTTATGAGAATATAATATTTTATCTTTGGCCCAGGAGGCTGCTGGCATGTATATATGAAACGGTGACAGGCTACCTTGTCAGCTTGCAAGTAAAATAAAATCTCAGAGGCTTCACAGTTCTTGAGAATTCTCTACAGCTCTGTGTCTGTGTTCCTTATGCAAATTTACATGCTATGTGTCTTGTCTACATAGACTATAGCATGCCTTTTTGCTGCTTTCTTGACCCTTCTTGTCTAATCGACCAACTATTACCTCTTGCTTCTCCTATAAACCCACATGGATACATTGAGTTTTTGTAAGAAAAAAGCGATAAAAACAGAAATTTTAGAAACAATAATCATATGTATTTAGTAAAAGTGGACATAAAATAATAATGGCAGTGTTGATGTGATAATTATAACTTAGATGACTTTATACATGACAATCATTATATTAAGAACTTTTGATATGTCAACTCAATGCTCACAATACCAATATAAGTGTGTACTGTTGTTATTCCTATGTAAAACTGCCTATAAATAATTATTTAAAAATAAGACTATGATCAAATCCATTTGGCCTGCTACAACAAAATACCATAGACTGTGTGGCTTATAAACAATACAAATTTATTTCTCTCAGTTCTTTAGGCTGAAAGTTCAAATCAAGGCAACAGTATGGTTGTATTCTGGTGAGAGACTTCTTCCTGGTTCATAGCTGGCATCTTCTCTCTGTGTTATCATATAGTGGAAGAGTAATGAATCTGTATGGAAACTCTTTTATAAGAACATTAATCCCATTCACGAGGATAGAGCCTCTTAAAGGCCCACATTCTAATACAATCACCTTAAGGGTTAAAATTCAGCATATGAATTGGGGATGGGGCATTCAAACCATAACAATCAGGGTACATGCATTGAGCAGCACCAGATGCTGCTATAGACAAGAGGTTCATGACACATCATAGTTGCAAATCAACCTTAGAACTTAGTTGTTTCCACAGAAGAAGGGGTTAGGAAAATAAAATTTGCATTGATTCCGCTGTTGTACATAGTAGTCACTTGAAGTGATTGAGAACTCACAGAATCATAAGGAAAGGAAGTATTTTAAAAATGTATGCTTTTATTTTTTTCTTAAATAAAATAGTGATATTTAGAGTAGTCACCATGATTTGTAATGGTTATGACTACAATTAGAATAAGGATAGCCCGGCTGGCATAATCAGTGGTTGATTGTCAACCTGTGAACTAGGAGGTCATGGTTCAATTCCTGGTCAGGGCATATGCCCAGGTTGTGGGTGCAATTCCCAGTGAGGGGTATGCTGGAGGCAGTTGATCAATGATTTTCTCTAATAACTGATGTTTCTACCTCTCTCTCTCTCTCTCCCTCTCCTTTTCTTTCTGAAATCAACAAAAATGTATTTTAGAAAACAGTATGGACAGCAACTGCTGTAAGCTTCTTAAATACTAGATCTATAAGATACAGAATAATCAAGATAAAAATTAAATAGTGAAGAAGAAAACCTATTTTCTATGTGGCTCAATATAGGTAAGAAAAGAAGAGAGGCAATTGCTTTAATCAATTTGTTAAGTTCTTCATATTTTATTTGGAAAGATATATGTGTATATGGGATTCTGTTTTACCAAAGTTTAACTGCCATAGTTTAACAAATTCATGAAGATATAGAGCTTTGTTGTTATTGTTGTTGTCTGCATTCAACAAACTTTTGACTCATGTCCTATGATCCTAGGATCCTGGCTGACATATTTCCACTGAGGTTGTTTTTTCTCTCTCAACTACTCACAGTAGGATCAATCATGCAATGACGGTTTCAATCAGAAGGCCCCTCAGGCTTTCCCTTAAACACTTGCCCTATATCTGTCTTTCTACATAAGATATGGAGAAGACTTAAATTGATTAAAACAATTGCTTCCCTGTCTTACCTACATTGAGCCACCCATTTACATTAGGCTGCAAATTTCTGATTTCCATTTATTCTAAATTAATCAGAATACACTGTGCTTCACCAGAACTGTTATAGTAAAGATAATGATGCATTGAAAAAATGTGTTCATACTTTCTAAATAATGAGAGGATGCTCTCCTTTTTGTGAAATCATTATGTTAAAAATTGAGTGGTAAAAATAGAGTGTTCAAGCTTTGAGGAAAAGAATATATTCAAAGATAATCAAAGCATTACTAAGAGCACTAACTTTTTAGGGTAAATAAGAGCTACCATGCAAATTACATTATGAGTGCTTGAGAACTTTACATACTTGATTAAATTCTCACTCATTGCTATTGAGAAAGATTGAGAGTCCACCAGGCATAAAACTTCTGTGGCTGGTGTGTGTGTGTGTGTGTGTGTGTGTGTGTGTGTGTGTGTATGTGTGTGTATGCATGTGGTGTGTGTGTTGGTGGGGGGTACATATCTATATTTAAAATTAAATCAAAATGATTTATCACAGTGATTTTTTTAAATCATGATTTGTTTTTGAATACTAACTATTCTATTTGTGCAATCGCTGGGGTAAAGGAGAGAATAATTCAGCAGGTGGGGCTTCACCCATTCCCTCCGGCCAGAGCAATTATAGGTTTATCTAGATTACAAAATCACTCTACAAGTTACCTTAAAAATATGTCCTGCTGCTCAGAAATGGTCCCATATAAATATAGTCCACTTATCTTTGACAAGCAGCAAGGGAAATGCAATGGGCTAAAGTTATCTCTCCAACAAACAGTGCTGGACAATTGGACACCCACATGTAAGAAAATAATCTAAGCATAGACATCACACACTTCACAAAAATTAACTCAAAATGAAACACAGACCAAGATGTAAAATGTAAAACTATAAAACTCCTAGAAGATACAATAGAAAAATTATACAGGGCTTTAGGGATTTTAGAGCACTGGAAATATTCTGCATTGTGCAATATGGTGGGTACATGTCATTACACATTTATCAAAATGCATTGAATGTACAAACCCAGAGTAAACCGTAATGTAAACTATGAACCTGGTGTTATGTGTCAGTGTAGGTTCATCAATTGTAACAAATATACCAATCTGTGTGGCAAGTTGATTGTGGGAAAGGTGTCCATGTGTGGTGGCAGGGCTTGTGTGAGAATTTTCCGGACTGTCTGCTTAATTTGCTGTATATCTAAAAGTGCTCTAAAATATAAAGTTTATTAAAAATATATATGCCCATAGAAGAGTTTGTCTGAGGAATAATATGTTTATAGCTAATTCTGCAGCAATAGTCATACAAACCTTATACTTTGTGTTTTGTACAACCAAAATGTCTGTTCACCTCAAACCTAATTCCTGAAGCTACAAAGCTGTCCATAATACATAAACTATATATTTTTTGACAATTTGATGGGGAGCCTCTTCATATAGAGCTTAACTATCACAGTCATAAAAAACAACAAGTTTATTGAATAATGTCATGTTTTCAGCAATCTGAAGGATTGCCAAAACATAAATTACAATTAAATTCTAGTCCTCATATTAATACTTATTATGTTGAATTATTCAGACAATCCCTTTGGGAGAACGAAGGAAAGAGAGTCAATAAAAATCCTTACAGTCAATTTAGGTGCAAAATTAAATAGTCTAAGTGACATTATCCAAAATCAAATGAACAGAGAAAAAATGTTTGTCTAAAAAAATTCAACACTAGGTAAATATTTTGTGAAGAAATATGAAGGTGATAGAAAGGAGAGAAAAAAAGAATAAAGGTTGAGCATACAAACACAATCTGAAACAAAAGAAAAACCTATTCTGCAAGAAAACACTTAAAAAGTTTCTTTTAAGAGATAAAAGAAACTTTCAGCAAGTAATAAATTATATCCTGGCAATTAAAAAGAATATACAGAACAAGAGATACAGGATCAAGTAGGAAGAGCACAGAATGAACTGACAAAACACTTGACAAAGAAAAACAACTTGCATAGAAATATACAACAATAACAAAGCCAGTAGTTAGAGGTCACTCAAGTGCTCTAGAGAACATGGAAATGTAGCACAGCCTGCTGATACAAAGGACAGTATTTAGTGCCTGAAGTTAGTGAAATAATGTTTATTGATTATGAAAGAACATATTGTGAATTCTGAATTATATACACAAGAAGTTTTTCAACATGTATAAAGAAATCAGGAAGACATGTTTAGTATGCTAGAATTCAGTGCTTCATGAATATGCTAAATATTCACAAGATGATTCAAAAAAGAAATAGCTTACCCACGAAGAGGGCAGTAGTTAGGAGACTTTTGATAGAATTATCAACATTAAGAAATCCCAGATAATTCACATAAGCTAAACATGTTCACTTCACTTTTCCTTCTAGTAAAATTTCAAAGATTGGACTGATGACACAAAAACATGGGAGGAAAAATAAGTGTGCTCATGCTTTTTGTTATAGAGCTTTTCTGCACCTATCAGAGAAGCAAAAAAGAGAAACTTTGTCTCCCTCACTTAGGCATTTTTCTTCTCTTCATCTTATTTTCTTTGAAAGTGACAGTGGTTTCTGGAATTTCTCCAGCAACTTGCTCTCAGTCTGAAGTCAAAAGTAAAAATGATTGTCAGTAGCATCATTGAGACTGATGTTCTTGGATCCTGTGCCTACTGTGTAGGTTTAATTATGGAAGATATGTGTTCTAAATTTTAAGGGCAATTTGGTGAGATTTAGCAAATATGCTTCCAAAGCATTTTGTGTTATGTGCCATTCATTTGGCTGTGACTCCTGTTGGTCCTATGAATGAGTGATGTCCACAGTGGCCTGTCAGCCCTTCTCAGCTCCTGCAGACTCATGCATATGGCTTCTTTTAAGGAGTCAATCTATCTCATATTTCATCTTACTCTTTGCCTGCTGCCTTCTATTTTCCAAGCACTATTGCCGTTTCCAAAATAGCCTGCCTTATCATGATGTGCCCACATTAGGACAGCTTCAGTTTAGTTATGTTTGCCTCCAGTGATGTTTCAGATTTAATTTGCTCTATGACCCACTTGTTCTTCTTTCTGCCAGCCATAGAGCTCTCTTCCTACACTGTATTTCAAATGGATCATTTATTTTTTCTAATAAGCCTTCTTCACTGTTCAACTTTCACATTGGGATACAGTAATTGGGTGTGGATAATATTAGTGTTGGTCCTTACTGACATGTCTTTGCTCTTAGTGACCTTTCCTAATTCTTCTGTTGCTGCCTTCCAAATCTCAGCCCCCTCTGGATTTCTGACCTGAAGCTCCTGTTTGCATTATGAATGGGCCAAGTTAGACAAAAGTGTATTTCTTCTGCAGCCAAGATGTCTTCTGGATGTTCAAATGCAGTTCTGCTTTGGCACTTTTTCTCTTTCACTCTGATCAGAAGTTGTTCCAAGTCAATGTTACTCTGTGCCTTTAAGATGATATCATCTACATATTTTAAGTTATTGCTATTTCTTCCACCAATTTTCACTGCTCCTTCCTTTGAGTCTATCCTGGTATTTTGGATGACATGCATCTTACTGATATCATATGCTGTAAAAGGATTAAAAGAGATAAGCATGTTCACTGAAATACAGTCTTAACTGAATAACTGTGGTGATTGTATTGAGAAATGGGTAATAGAGTGTTTTGCTTTGTTTTTCTGAAAAGTCAGGTTATGTTATGTGAAACATAGTAAATATTATTAGGTACCATCGGTGAATATGATGAAACTTCTATAATATGTTAATTAGATTAAAATCAAGAGAAAAGAGGTTGAAGAAAGTGTTCATTCATTCATCAATTTTATTACCTTCCATATCAGAAAATTAGTAGATTCCCCCCCCCTGAAATTTAAGTAAAAAAACCCAAAAAAACAAAAAAGCAGGTTTAAGTTATGATTTAAATAAAAACAAAAATTAGTTCCGAAAGAATAAAAACAGATTACAGCTCTTATGAGGTGACAGACAACATAGCAAAGAGAAACTAAAGAGAAAAATAAGGAAGTAGCAACAAAATATCAGATGAAATGCAAGAGGTGAGACTGAACAGATACTTATGAAAGGCAGATGGCTCTGATTTGCCTGCTTCAAGCATGGTCTTGGGCAAATCACTTAACTTCAAATGGCTTCAGTTTCTCATTTGTGAAATGGGAATGATATAGTATTAGTATCTATCTCACATTATAATGAAGGGCAAATGAGTTGAAGTATATAGTGATCCAAATGATGACAATACATGGTAAGCTTTCAATAAAGGAAAGCAATGATTATAATTTGTCTTGGACAATACACCTCAGTATTACATAGCTGCCTATTTTCATTAGTACCTTATTTCAGTATAATTACAATAAAGAACTTAACTGACTTTATTTTTTATGCTTGATGAATCCTAGACCTATTTCTAGTTCTGTGTATATGCCTGTATTAGACTGTTTTAAATATTATACTAATTCTACCCAGTAGAAGGAAAGAAAGCATTAAATATCAATAGAAAAGCATTTTTTAAAACAAATGCCATTGGGTAACTGGCTAGCTATTTGAAAAATCAAGCTCTTAAGTGCATTATAACAATACCTCTTAACTAATCTACCCACTGGTTTTGGAATTACTCTTAATTTATATGCAGATTATATTTCTCTTCTGTTCAAGTCTCTTCATTCTCCCTCCATCTCAATCAGGTAAATATTATATGAAACTATGTTAGTCTCTCTTTTGTGCTTTATTCTGTCCTTGTCAAGGATCAGCTCCTGCTCACCCATCTTCTGGTTGTACCTCAGACATATCAGGCCTGCTGTCAATGACCTTGTGCTTCTTGTTCTCACTGCATGAAATGCCTTCCCTCAAAGTTCCCTCACCTTTTCAAGTTTTGTACAATCATACTGAATGTGCTAATGGAAAACCCTCAAGAATAATTGATGCTTTCTCAGCAAAGCATACTAGTTAACAAGGAATAAATACATTTTAAAATTGATTGTAGCTTAATCTTTGGGAGAATATTTATTTGAAATAGTGTGTGAAGGCTTTTCCCTAAAATCTTAGCATATTTTAAAACATTGTATTTTTATGGACTATATTAGACACAGAAGAGAGTATACCAACAGATTTACTGTGCTTTTGTCACTATCTTTGCTCTACTTTTCTGTAAAGTCAGCCACACACTACCTTCATGGGGCTGATTGGACAACTGATGTTTTGTCTCCTGCTGTTCACATAACAGTGTAGATAAAACCTAGTTGATTGTAGACCCACAGATTTCAGCCAGAATGCTGGTTTTGTGTCTGTTGGCTCAGTTGAGATCCTTGCACTCTGATGTTTCAACCTTAGAGCAGCCTGATAATTGTACACATCCAAAGTATAAACTCACAAGCCAAACAGATGAACTTTCTGTGAAAGAAGCAGTAAAGTTCAGTGGGAAAATGGGCCAAGTTAAAGCATATAATTTAATGCAGAATCCAAAGATTGGATTGCATAATTCCAATGAATTAGGCAATGTATTTGTTCCTTTGTTTTTTGTTTTTGTTGTGTATTGTTTTTTTGTGTGCACCTACTAACTGCCAGGATGGTATAGCAGTTAACATATCTGAGAAGGCTCTGCCCTCTAGTGGGAAGCCAGACAATGAACATGTAAAAGAGTAAAGGCAAATTATGTTGAGCCCTGACTCTTTGATGGGGGTCCAGTCAGGAATCTTTCAAGATCCCATTCTTGAAAAATAAGACCTTCTCTCTCTCTCTCTCTCCCTCCCTCTCTCTCTCTCTCTCTCTCTCTCTCTCTCTCTCTCTCTCTCTCTCTTTTTTTTTCCTCAATGAGACTTGAATGCTAAATCTTTTTTAATGGGATAATCAAGAAAACATCATTGTCCTTCACAGATAGAAATTTTAAAAAGTTTAGTAAATTGACAGAGTCAAATATGATATTTCTGGAGGCATGATTTTTCTTCAAATAACAAAAAGTTTGTGACGCTTATCCTTTCATATAAAATGGGACTAAATAAATACTTGAATGATAAATAAACCAATGAAATTATTTAGAAAACATTTTAAAATGTTTGTTCCAATCTTTAAAAGAATAAGTTAACCAGTTTAAGTTATGTTTTCTATCTTTCAATTTTGGCCCAGTCGGCATGGTTCAGTAGTTGAGCATCAACCTATGAACCAGGAGGTCACAGTTCTATTTCCAGTCAGGGCACATGCCCGGATTGAGGGCTTGAGCCTTAGTGTGGGGCATGCAGGAGGCAGTTAATCAATGATTCTCTCTCATTGATGTTTCTCTCTCTCTCCCCATTCTCTTCCTCTCTGAAATTAATAAAAGTATATTTTTAAAACTTTGCATGACAGAGAAAATTTTTATACTTAGATTGACTACTTAAAGAAGCCCCATGTTTTACTGAAACAAATAGTTTGATATGTATAATATTCATCATCTTAATGGCAGATTTAAAAGAAACAGCATTTCAATACTTTAGATTCCAAGTGTTTGTGATTTATGTTTAGATTAAATAAAGCACTAATTATTTTTACTTGAGAAATATACATATGATATATTTATGTATAATTTATGTCATATATATATATATATATATATATATATATATATATATATATTAGATGTGACCACAAATGATATTCTTCCAATACTTAGTGTTAATTTAAATTTTCGAAAGCAAAAATGTATAATGCTTACATTTTTATATAGAAAACTAATCAAGAATGTTATAAAGCATAACATGTTATTAATTTTGAGATGTTGAGATGTATACTGACAAAAATTTTAAAAAGCCATCTTTCCAGCTTGCAATTCATATGGAATATGAGTAATTTTATTTTAATGAGAAGAGTAATTTGCACACTGTGTTTTAGATTTCTTCACCAGTGGAGTCCATATCTGTGTTTTAGAAGATAGAGACAGCCTGACTAGAGCAATAAGCAGTAAAAGTCTGTTAGACTTAATTATTCACTTTTGAGGTCTCTTTGGAGCATTCAACTGCTTAAACAATATAATAAGAGAAATAGATATGAAATAGTAGGAGGACAACTTACCGCTTTTTGCTTATCCAGGGAACAGTGATCCCTTCACTATAAATCCACTCCTCATGGACTTTAGGGCTTGGAGCTGGGGGAGAGAATTGAGAAGGACTCTGACAAAAAGAAGTGCATTTGATTTATGGGGTAGAGATGGCCACTTGAGAATGAGGGGAGAAGTCAGGTCCTCCTAGAAACTTTTTCCAACATAACAGCCAAGGATGCTTTGCCTTTACCAAGCTGTTACCCCTGTCAGAAAGCTATCACTTACCGATGCCTGGGATTTGTTCCTCTGCTTTCCTGTTAGGTCCCACTATCCAAAGCTCTAACCATGATTCTGTTTTTCTGGCTCAATGGTGGCAGGAGTGGGGGAGTGTGGAGGAGGGGAGGAGAGACAGGGGGTGGAGAGAGAGAACAAAATCTTTAACTTTGAACTCAAATATTTAACTTTATTCTCCAAAACCCACAACTTTTCTTTAGGTTGTCCAAAAACTTATTTGCAGGATGTACATACACATACACACACACACACACGCACACACACACACACACACACACACACACTCACACACACATGCACCAACCCCCAAAACTATATTATTTATATTATTCAGAAATGCTCCCAATTATTAAACCTTGCTTTTTATTATTGGAAGACATAGTGCTATAGGCAAGGACTAGGGAGGGCATGGGAACAAGAGGTGTTGAATTAAAAGTCAGCAGGTAGTGTACCTACTTCTCCATGGTTTCCTCCGTCAGTGGGAGTGATCTAGTTTGAAAGATGTCAAAAAACAACTAGTTGTTAAATATTTATGAAATTATCTTAATACTTGGTAGAATTAATAATTTCCTTACAATTAGATATATAGATTAATTGAAATTTTATGCTACAATAGACCAACAAACTGTATGAACAATAAAGTTCAACAAATTTTAGTTGTTTTCTTAGTGTGGATTCCTGGTTGTGAATAACTAGTTCAAAGGGGTTGATTTGTTTACATCACTTGATGGATAAGTGTTACCAAAATATCATATTATTTTACATTTATGCAAGCAAGCTGTGAACATATTTAATTTATAGCTTTCTCATCATAGTGATTATTTTGAAGTTAATACATTTTCATTAACTTGGTAAAGAAAATTAGCAGCAAACACTTCACTATACCTTACAAATAATCTTAGAATGGTTTAAAAATATACATATAAAGAATTATTTCACAGATTTAAAGCAAAATTAAAGAAAATAGTCTGTATTCCTAAATAATAATGTTATAGAAATTTAATAAAAGAATTCTGATAGAATAGCTACTCATACTTAGTTTCCTTAGCTTTATTTTTTTCAGTTTTCTATGTTAAATATCATACCTTTAACAGAAAATTATGATACCTATGTTGTAATAGCATCTAAATAACTTCTCAATAGATTTCATAATATCCAACTACATAGACAATATCAAAATAACATTGTAATTATTTTGAAATTTTAGAGATATCTGTGAATGTGTTTTTTAATTTTTATTTTTTACAAGTGAGCTTCAAGCCCTTTCATAATATTTTTTATCCCTGAATAAAAATACTTCCATTCTTGCAAAAAAAAATGTGAACCTTTTACCCCTAGAGCCTTGATTAAACCATTTCACAAATAGATGTATAGTTTCTGTGCTGCAAACACATTATGAAAAGTTTAATTCAGGAGGAAACTGGTCTTGCAAGGCATGTCAGGCCATAAAAACTGTGAACAATGCACTACCTTTGAGGGGTGGGTGGGGGGGAAGGGTCATTATCGCTGGCCCCAGGATAGATCCTCAGTTTGGCCTGGGGACCCCCAACCCCTGGGGGCCTTCCTATAAGCCCATGAAAGGGAGCGGAACCATATCTGCAAGACAAAGACCCCAGGAGGTTATTAAAAGTGAAACCCTCTGCGTGTATCTTCACTCGGGATTTGGAAATTATTCCCGAAATTCAGTAGTGTTAATAAAAGGGGTCCCTTCCTTTCTCTAGGAAGCATGCTTGGCATTTTTTTGGTCTTCTGTTACATAATGACTTACACACACACACACACACACACACACACACACACACACACACACAAAACACACATAACTTCATTATTTCTCAGGTGTCAGGTCAGAAGTTTATATCTTCTGCTCAGGGTCTCACAAGGTGGCAATCTCTGCATTGAACAGGCTGCTTTTTTTTCTAAGAAGTCAGGGTCCCTTTGCAAACTCACAAGGTTACTGACAGGACTAAGTTCCTTGCTGTTACTGTATACTGATTGAGATTCCACTTTCTTGAGGGCTGTTAGCTGGGGCTGCATAGCTCCTGGAGTCCTTTTATCTCTTAATTTCTTAAAATCGGGTCTACTCACAGCCACTCAAATATAGCCACTTAAGTCTTCAAAGCCAGTAAAAGCTGTTACCCCAGTCAGTTAAATGGAGTCTTATATAACCGATCCATGGGGTGACCATTTCACTTCTGTCATGTTCGATTGACTAGAAGTAAGTCACAGGTTCTACTGAGCTCTAAGGGGAGATAACTATAAAAGGGCACGCATGATTCAGTGAGGTTCATCTTAGCATTTTGCCTACCTCACTAGACAATGACTGCACTTATCTGCCCTGGGATTCATCAAGCTAACTGGGATTCATCTAGCTAATTCACAAACACATTCCTGAATCTTGAGCTAATTCTTCTATTATTCTACTACACTGTCTTACTACTTACTTACAACTAGAATCTTGTCAGTATATGTAGGCTGTTTTTCTAACTATCTGTCATCAGCTTATTTTTCTCATAATTTACTATCCTTAATAATAATAATAACAATGGATAAAGTTTATGGGTATTTTCTAATTTGTAAAGCATTTGATTTTTTTAATTTTATCAAAAATTCAGTGATGTTTTAGTCATCCCAATTGATACATTAAACACGTTTGCTCAGAAACTAAATAGTAATTTTCATAATAGTATCCTAGTAGTGTTAATTAAAGCCTTGATTTTTACCTGATTATTATTATTATTTTTGGCTACTCCCAAATTGGAATGGCCAGATATTCACTTCCCTGAGTTTTTTTGCTGGCTCTGTCAAATTCTAAAGGCAAAATAAAATTAGTTTTTCAATTTGCTATAACGCTGAAAATTTATATACACACATTTGACTAAAAAGAGGTTAATGAAAAGATATAAAATAAAGATGAGAATGTGGTTTATTAGTAGCAGCTGAGCATAAACCAAAAGTCAAGAAGTAAAAGTTAAGTAGACTTAACTTATCTAGAAACAAATGTCAACAAGAACACAAAAAGAAGAAAAAGGTGTCATTTAAATTTGAAATAAAACATACTGACTGTATTTCAGCATTATATAAATTTGAAATTTACTGGCTTTGAATTATAAATACTGGAAGCCAAATTTTTAAGGTTATAAATGACATGAAAAAATGCTCCCTTACCTCAAGTTCTGAGACTACAGTCAGCTCATATTTACCCTTCACCACTACATTAAAAACAAATCCATAAAAAATTTTAATTTCAAAGACTGTATCATATTATTTACATTAATATATGTGTATTGAGTGCAATGTACTCTAGTATAAAGAAAAACATCTTCAGTTAAAAGAATATGAAATAGCAATGCTCAGGCTAGCACACATGTAATAACTATTTGATAAAAATATGCAATTTATATTATTCCTTGCATGGAAAACATAAGCCTGTTATTCATAGAAAAAGCGATAAGAAACTAGAGGAAAGTATAAATAAACAGAGCTGGTTTACTAAATTATAATTATTAAATACAACTATTTTTGTACTTATTTATTAAAGTTGTCATTGGACTAAAGAAAACTAAAAATTTAGCTAATATACTCAGTATCAAACAGGACCTGAACATTATATGCTCCATCCTTCAATAATATCCTTCTTTGAATTTCACAAAGCTAATATATAATTTTGCTCATTAAATAAATAAGTGAAAAGCAAGAAGTTAATTAAGATGCCAAGCCTTTAACTTTCTAATCCAGAAGTTATAAGTACATATCATCTAAGATTCTAATTCATAATTAGTGATTCATTTTTTTACAACATATAGCTTATAAATACAGCTGATGGATTTAACAAATTAATCATGCTATGTTCTATTTTGCTGTAATAAGCAGATATCAGTCCTTACATTGAAGATAGGATGTCTGATATCTTTGTCTTCCCCAGCTATTAACAATTTTCCAAATATTTTTTTCAATAATTGGCTAGTTCACTCACTTGAGGAAAAGTTTTACCAAGCCATCTCCAAGGCCTAGAAACTGTCAGAAGTATCTCAGAATAGAAAAATCTAACAGATAAACTTAAGACGGGATTGCTAAGTCTCTCTTTCTAAAAGTAAAAACTTTTTAAAAGCCTACCCAGTTGACATCTGCATCCTTTTCACTGCCAAGAAGTATGGCATATTGTGCCACTATCTGAAAGAAAGGGTATTATAGTAAATATTTTTAAATTGTTCTATTTGCAAGGTAGGAGAGAAAAATGAATATTGGATGAGTATCTAACAATGTCTGCCACTCCTATGGATACACACATATGTTTCATAGGATTAGATGACTGCAGATAAATGGGCAAAGAAATACAGCAATCTGCTCTGATTGATTACACTACAGGGATGGGAATGGAGGTTAGAAGAGATTATCTTTTATGCCATTTTTGTACTGTTTCTCATATCACATTAAAAACACATGCTCATTTTATGTCAAACAAAATAAATAAAAATAAAATTTTTAAATTGATGAAAACATGTCACAAAAAGAAAAAAAACAAATAATAATGAAGAATACTTTAATTTACATTAAAACCTACAGTAAAATAAATCTATAGAATATAATACTCTATTTAAAAAGTTATACTGACCATAATCACCTAAAGACTAAAGACAGATACAGTAAATAGTGTTCATTTCTTAAGGAATAGAGGAGAAGAAAAGGGAACAAATTAGAAATATTAATTTTAGCTTATGCAATTTTTAAAAAACACTTGCATATAATAACTGTATGAACTATGAAGACAAAGGGATTACATTTAGACAAATGAATATGAAGGAGGAAAAAGAGGATACATAAGGGTTCAGAAGGCTTAACTGCATTTGGAGATGGTGAGAACTTCAAAGTGTCAGGCTAGAGGAGAGCATATAGTGGAGGAACAGGAGATAGGCCTAGAAAAATGGTTGCAATTAGAGACTCACAGAAGAAAATGAAATAACACATGTATAAGTTTAAATTAATTTTTAGTCAGCAGAGATTTATATTGAAATTGAGATGGGGCTAGAATGATATAAGTCCAAATTCAGGAAAACAATTGGAGGTGAAGTACATAAACAGGAAGCAGAGAGTGAGCTGATAATTATTCATATTAGGGTAGAGATGATGATTGCATATGTAGGGTGATGTTGCTGTATTTATGGGCATGTTTTCCTTGAAGGTATAATTGTTAATACTGAAAGTATGGTGAACATTTTCAGAAGATTAAAACATCTTGACCTCTTATCAAATCTGTGAATACCTCAGTCTGATTGGATATAGAGTGTAGGAAAGTGGAAGGCTAGTCAGGTAGAACACTCCCTCTGGGTGCATAGTAGCAAGATCTTGTTGTGCAAAAGAGTTTAGGCATCCAAAAGGAAGCCAATGAAAGAAGGGTTTTTATGTAGTAAAAGCAGTTTTGGAAATGTGCAAAGGAAATATTAAGGTATGGGGAAGACACATAGACCAATCTCGCAACTCTGAAAAATCCCAGAGGAAGATGTTCAAAATCTGACCTAAGGAAAGGGATGGATGTGGTGCATGTAAAAAAAAAAAAAAAAAAAAAAAAAAATCAAGAGAATGTGCTTGATTCTAGACTGAAAAATTACTGTCTTCTGCAAGTAGCCACTTTTTTCCAGTTTTGTAAACTACACTTAGGTGTCATGTGAAGAAATCTGTACTCCAAGTAATGAACATATGTTTGCATATTGGATAACACATTTCCCCATAAACACATTGCACTTAAGAACAACATTTCACACCATAAAACTGATCAATATGCTTCTTCCAGATAAAACTTAAACTTAAAAAATCTCTAAACTTTCTGAATAATGCATTACTTTACATGGATATATTGCAAGAGTATGTGTACAGAGTGCGTAATTTGTTGTTGAATGTTTCATTTGACCTAAAGTTTAAATGTTAAGTAAGATATTAGTATCGTAAGCTTTCTAAAATATCAGAAGACATTATGTTAACCAGGAAGGGGCTAGACTATCCTGTTATAACAATGATCGATCTCAATAGCTTAAACAACATAAAAACAAAATGCAAACCCATAATACACTTCTCATTATGGCTATACATTTGTCTCAGATTTACCTCACAACAGGATGCTGAGAAGTGGAACTTCATTTATCTGGAATATCTCCGGGCACCTTAGCAGAGGGGAGGGGGCATAGTACACATTGTCTCTTAAAGGCTTCTGCCTGGAAGCTACCCATGGTCTTTGAAGTCATATATCATTTGTCAAAGCAAGTAGCGAGGACAGTTTTAACTTACATATAGAGATACACAACCCTACTATGTAGCAGGAAAAAAATTAGAGTTAAAGGTCAATTGAACCAATATCTATCACTGTAACACACTAATTTTTCTCCCAATGAGAAGAGATCTTGATAAGCAAAACAAGAAAAGCAAATCCAGCTGGAACAGAGTTTCTGTTTTTGTACTTAACATTAGCACATTTGGGATAAGTACACTGAGTAACAGATTTTTGAATGAATATTAATTCAAATGGCTCTTTGGCTTTATAGAAAAGTTAAGTGTTAGAAATAAAGAAGAGAAACAGAAGTCCTATCTCCAAAATCTTTTTTAAAAAATACAGACTTTAGGTATAGTTGCTAATGACTCTCTCATACAGGGCACTTAAATGCTATGCATAATTGACAAGCATATATCACATTTAAATATTTTTTATTGGTTACAAAATGAATCTTTTCCCCAAAAGACTAAATGTGAAACAGAATCTGGACAGTGATTTTAATATAGTGCTATCTGAAGTAGTTATTTTTAAAGTTTTAGTTTCTGTGCATCTCTAAAATTAAACTGATTGTGAAAAACAAAACTTTATATAATGTGGTATAGCATACTAATAAGTATCTACTTAATTTTTTTATTCATAACCTATGTAAAGAAAATTACAAATAAAATAAAAACAGAAATAAAATTATTTTCTTTTAGTCTGTAAGGTAACCTTTTCTAAAAGACAGATGCATCAGTTAGTGTCAAGATATTTAGAGGTCTCAAATATCCTATATAATAAAAGCCTAAAATGCTAAATGTCCAGTTGTCTGGTCGTCTGTCTGGTCGTCTGGTTGTCTGTTCAACTAATCAAAGCATCAAAGCTTAATATGCTAATGATATGCTAAGGATGTTCAACCATTCACTATGATGTGCATTGACCACCAGGGGACAGGAACTCTGACTGGTAGGTTAGCTTGCTGCTTGTGTCCAATTAATCGAGAGTGAGCAAGATAGGTCATATACACCCTGGAGACCTCCCTAGCCTCAATTGTGCACTGGTGGGGTTTCTTGGCCTGACCTGAACCCTCTCACAATCAAGTACTCCTTGGGGAATGTTGGAGAGCTGGTTTCGGACCAATCCAGCAGGCCAGGCCAACGGACTCCACTGGTCTATGACTTCATGCACCAGGCCTCTAGTTATTAAGATAATCACATAAAGAATAGCAACCACATATTGAGTGCTTTCTGGCTTCCAGGCATGATATAATAGGTGTTTTACATATGTGTGTGTGTGTGTGTGTGTGTGTGTGTGTTCTTTTGTGTCAAAGTTATTTCACTTAGGATAATGTTTTCAAGGTTTGATTGTGTTGCAGCATGCATTAGTACTTAATTCCTATCTGAGGTAGAATAATACTATTATTGTATTCATGAACTACAATTTATTTACTCATCATTTGGATTATTTCCAATTTTGGGCTGTCATTAATTATTCTGATATGAACATATGTGCTTATGTTTTTGTGTGAAAGTATGTCTTTAATTTTCTTGGTATGCATCTAGGAATGGAAGGTCTGGATGATATGGTATTTATGTTTAAATACTTGAGGTACTACCAAACTATTTTTTGTACTGGTAGCATTTTTTATATTCTCATCAGTAATGAATAAAGGTTTCAATTTCTTCACAATTTAGTCAGAACTTGTTTTATTGTCTGTCTTCTGCTTGTAGCCATTCTAGTAGGGGTGAATCAGACTCTCATTGTCATTTGAATTGCATCTCACAAATGAACATGTTTTCATGTGCTTATTGGCCATGTATATATTTCCTCTGCAAGAAAGTCTATTCAATTTCTTTGGCCATTATTTAAATTGAGTTGACTTTTATTGTTGAGTTGTAAATGTTATTTATGTATTTTAGATATGCGTTCCTTATGAAATATGTGATTTGTAAAAAATTTCTTTGACTTGATAGATACTATCCTTGGAAACACAAAATTTTTCAATTTAGTGATGTTCAATTTATCTTTTTGTTGCTATGCTATTGCTGCCTTATCTAAGAAACCTTTGCTAATCCAAAGTGAAGAAGATTCATCACTATTTTTTATTTGCCTTATAATCTTGGCTTTTACATGTAAGTCAAAAAACACTGAATTTTTCTTGTATATCGTATGAGTTGGGGGGTCCAACTTAATTCTTTTGCCTACAGATATCTAGTTGTCCTGGTGCCATTTGTTGAAAAGACTTTGCTTTTCTCATTTAATTATATGACCTCCTTTTGGATCACATTCCAGTTTTATTTTATTTTATTTAAAAAATATATTTTTTATTGATTTTAGAGAGGAAGGGAGAGGTCGAGAAAGATAGAAACATCAATGATAAGAGAGAATCATTGATCATCTGCCTCCTGCCCGCCCGTCACTGGGGATCGAGCCTGCAACCCAGGTATGTGCCCTTGACTAGAATCAAACCTGGGACCCTTCAGTCTGCAGGTTGATGCTCTATCCATTAAGCCAAACCCATTAGGGCACATTCCAGTTTTAGTGATGAGCAAATGGAGGCTAAGAAGATAAAGTATAATGTGCAGAACATACTAGTAATATCATGTAAGTGGTAGAATTATTTTTCAAGCCTGAACTGCTTAGCTTCAAAATCTTTTCACCATAACATAAGCTCCCAGTTGCTGTATCCTGGGGGTAGAGGGTATAGCGGAAGTATAATTTTATAATAATATTGCTTAGTCTGCATTATTGTGAATATCATTTAGATTAATATATATATATATACATATATATACATATATATATATTAATCTATATAATAATAATTTGAAACTGCTTCAAGTAGAAATTTTATAGCACCTATACAATCTGAAAGTACCTGGTCTGCGTATTTGTTGAATTATATTTTTATTCACCTCATTTGTCTGGTTCATACCATTCAATTGCTTTGAATAGTGACTCACACTGAGTAGAATTCAGCCAGGAAAATAATTTCCTAAGTAAAGTTTTGCTATTCATGTTGGAGTTGTTATTATTGATAAGTAAAAACTCACAAGTGGACCAGTTGTGCATATACTTTTGAATCATTTGCATTCTTTTATTAAAATGTCACCATGTTAAGGGAAAAGGGGAAAAGATCAACCAAAGGACTTGTGTGCATGCATATGGGCCTGGCCAGTGGCCATGGACAATGTGGGGGGGGGGGGGGTGGTTAGGGCATATTAGGGAGGGGTTTGGGATGGGATTGGCGAGATGAGGACAATTATGTGATACCATAATCAATAAAAAAATGGGAAAAAAGAAAATAACTGTCAAAAAAATGTCAACATGTTTATATTTTGTATATTATAAAATTCAACAAAAATATAAGCAAAAGATAGATTTTATGCATTTTCTTAATGAAATAGCTCTTAATGAACCCAGGTATCATACCCTAGATGGTATAGTAACCTGGTCATAATAGGCATATTCATAATTGAAATATTTGGCTATATTTGTTAAATAATTTGGTGGAAAGTTCTGTTACCATGATTGTTTTCATCATTAATTTCAGAAACTATAAATCAACTTAAAACTACCCATTTTTACTCACTTAAAGATCTACACTAGCTCCTGAACCAACAGGTGACCCATTAGTTTAAGAAACTCATTAGACATAATTAATATGACTCTAATGTCTTAATGTCCAATGTTTCTAGAAGAGTAAAGATTATGAATTTCATTTAAACAATATTTACTGATGGAATTATCCATCTTACCTAATAGACAAACATGTAAATTGAACACTACACCACCAGCCAATAAGAAGTGATATGCAAATAAACCCAACAAAGATGATGGTTAATTTGCATACACAGGTGCCTAGTGACAGGGTGGGAGGGGGGGTGCTTGCATCATCACCATGGTGACAATGCAGGCATTCTGCCCCACCCCTGGTCCCTCAGAGCCTCTGGGTAGCGTGGGAAGGTGGGGTTAAAGCAAAAAGAAGTCAATTGTGTATCGGGCTCCTAGTTTTATTATAAGATAAAAGCTGATTTTATTTTGATCATTTAAACCATATTAAAGGTATCATTCTTTACTTGAATAAACAACTTATTTAACAATTTATATCATGTAAATGATATAGATTATGGGATAAAATAAATATTAATTTTATAAATTAGTTATTCTAATATAGAACCCAATAAACTGCAAACAGAAATAATGAATGGTGAATAATGAAAGCAATTTTTCCCTAGATCTTCTAAATATTAATATGTGTCAAACCAACAAACAAAAATCATGGAGTTTTCAGCAATAACATCAACTAAATACATTAAATGAAATAAAATGCATTTATAAATGCTACCATAAAATGTTAAACATAAAAATAGGGCTCTAAAAAAAATAAAACAATGGCTGATGTAACACTTAAAATGAACTGACAGAGCAAAAGGCATTAGCTTCATTAAACCTATGCTTTGAAAATACTTAACTGGTATTAAGGTTTATAGAATATCCTTAAACAATTTCACTGTAAAATTACAGAACTCTTTACACCCCAATTAAAAAATAATTGATAATAAGGATACGCCTTAGATAATCTACTAAACACTTATCTAATGCATAATCATCCATAAAACAATTATCACAATGAATGATATGCAGAGTGGCTCTAGTGTTAAAGCTGTCTCTCTCTCATAGGGCAGGGTGAAAATTCATTATCTGATAAAGGGACCTACTTCTGTCCTGCTCCTTCTATAGTTTTACATTGTGGCTCCTTAATTTTTTTTTTTTTTTTACTATTTTCTGATTTTTATCTGAGTTTCATTCTTTATCAAGTTTAGCAGTCACTTTTATTGTACAAAAAATTTCATGCACATTTTTACATAAAATTCGACATTAAACCCTAAGTCCCTGAGCTTGTATTTGCATCAGACATTACAAGTTTTCTTCACCTGGGGAAAGTAAAAGAAGAAAAGTTCTTATTTTTTGTGCTACTTGAGATTATCATTCTTTGCAGCAGCAATTGATGCTGTGTATTTACTTCCTTGCTCAAGCAAATAGGGTTATCTTTGAAATTTATATTAGAGTGTTAAATCCATGGCCTTTGTGAAGACATTATAGCTGAATACACTTTCATACTGCTATTCTTCATTCAATGTATTTTTCTTAAGAATAGAGAAGCTCTAAAGGTTAATGGCAAAATATAACATTCCAATGTTTACTCAGATTATTTTTCATTTTATTATATATTTTGGGTAGGCTTTCCTGCTTATTGGGAGATTGTGCTAGGTTATGTTAGCATTATACAATGTATCATAAGTTGTCATAGTTTTATTAAAAACAATAGAAATATTACTTTGTTAAAGTTTAGCTAGAGCTGGACTCTTAAAACCAACTGAAATATATATTTTGAATATATATATATATATATTCAAAATTGTATATATAAACACACATACATATATCAGACATATAGTTAATTTATTCTTCTTTATTTTCTTTTGTTTAGTTTGAATTGGAAAAGTGTTGAACAAATTGTTTCATAATCATTATTTGCTACATTATACTGCTTTTTAAGATGTTAAATCAAACGAATAATTGTTGACTTAAAAGGATATATCCATAATGTATTATCAGATCAAGGAGGAAACTGGTCTTTCAGAACTTGTTGTCTAAATGCAGAGACTATAGAACTGTGAACAATGCACTGCCCTGGGGGGAAAGGTCATTTTTCCCTGGCCCCAGACAGATCATCGAATATGGCCTGGGGACTCCCAACACCTGGGGGCCTTCCTGTAAGCCCAGGAAAGGGGGCTAAACCCTATCTGCAAGACAAAGACCCCAGAAGGTTATAAAAAGTGAAGCCCTCTGTGCATCTCTTCACTCTGATTTGGAAATTGTTCCAAGAGCCCACTAGTGTTAATAAACGGGGTCCCCTCCCTTTCTCTAAAAAGCATGGTTGGTATTTCTCTGATCTTCTGTAACAAAGTGAATAATGTTTGAGTATAAAGCATGCTTAGGAAAAAAAATACAGCTGTGGATGATTACTTTTTGAATATCTGTAAAAACCTATCTTTTGAATACTCACATGAAGATTATGTATATGTTTAAGTTATTTTGTATCTTATAATAGTCCCATAACACTTACAACAGGAAAAAAAATGAGGAAAATCTTCTGAAAAGGGGAGAATGCCAATAATTAAAGTTTTGTTTTATTGTTTTACTCAACTTTTGTCTAATTGCAACTATAATCTGTTCAAACTATCTCAAATGAAAACTAGCTGGGATGAGAAAAAACAAAGGCATTAAGGGGTCTATTGGTTTTAAAGTAGTGGGTTGACAACCCTCAGTTGGGGAGGTGTAAGCTCCCAGAAGACCAGGAACTTACATCTTCTCCACATCTCAAAGCTAAGTGGTCTGTAACAGCCACTTCTTTCTGCATCTTCTCTCTCTTGACTGACATTCTCTTGAACTTTATTGTGCCCATGCCACCTGTGCTATATCTCTTGAATAGTATGACCACAAAATAGCAGTTTCTTTGTTTTTCAGATTTGAAACGATTGATCAACATAATTTATACGAGCAAGCCTGATGTCATAAATCACAAGGCAGCTTTTGAATTATTTTTCCTCCATTTCAGAGGCAGCTCCTGGTGTGGCCAGCTGTGGCTGTGGGTATTAATATTTTATTGATTCTTTAGAAGCAGTAGGCAAGGTTTTCCCCTGAAAGGGGTTCCTCAGATAGCTGGTAGAGAGTATGAATTTGTAGCCCCCCAAAATGGCTTATTCTAAACATTTTGCCTCTGACTGAACCAATAAAATAAAATCTAATAGTGATCATAAGATTGGGGAGGGTATGGTTAAAGAAAGAGAATTATGTTTGGGACCATCCCCACAAATTAATGTTCTAAATGGCCCCACATTACAAGAAGAATGAGGAAAAGAGGATTTCTTTTACAGAAGATAGAATTTAATAGAATTCTAGATGATTTAGGTCTTATCCAAGAGAGAAAATAACAGCTGGAAGAGACTGCATAGAATCTCTTTCCAAGATTTAAACCATTCCTGAAACCAAAAGCCTCTATATTTGAGCTGTGACATAAACTGGTTTACTGGGTACATATTTTGTGAATTATTTTAGTCTTAAGACTTTAGTTCATTAATAGCATTAGCCTTAAGGCTCACTAAAGTTCTAGGCCTAATCTTGTGCTTCTGTAAAGACCAAATTATTTCTGCTCCAAAAGATACCTATTCAACACTCCCAACACCCCAACATTTGTCCACAGCATTAATAAACTGACTAAGCCAAGATTGTGTAGCAAAGAAGAAAATGATACAAAGAAGGAAATGATACTCAAATTCTTTTCATTATACCTTGGGGAGGCCAAGGAGTATAAAATAGTTGTTAAGACTCTGGAACCAGGTCTCCAGGTTGTATCCTTAGTCTCAAGAAACTACATGAAGTTGGACTATTCACTTTAGTCTCCATTGCTTCTGTTTCCTCAGCTGCACAAAGAAAATAATATCCTATAACCTAGGACTGTAACTCATTTCAAATGAGTTGTTCAAAATAAACTTTTCAGAATATCATTGAAATTTATAAAAAGCTAAATAAACATCCAATGTTTTATGATAGTTGAGACCCCTCTTCCAATTTGACTTGCTTCCTCCTGCCACTGCCTAAAATTTTGAGGTTCTTATTCTAGAGCAATTAAAAAGTCAAATCTCAATAGGTCATTCAAAGTCTACACTCATAAAACTACACTCATACCCCACATAGCCACACGCACACACAAGCAACTTAAAATATTCAACTATAGGAAAATCTATGAACAAAAATGTATGTTTTTACAATTGTTTCTATTTAAATGTGATAAGTAAATTGTACTCTTTCTCTTAGTGAAGAAAAAGTTTAATCATATTTTTAAAGAAGAATACATATGTCCATGATTCAAGGATTATTTACTTTCTTCATAAAAAATTATTTTATTGAACTAAGTATTGCTAAATAGTAGGATAAACTGCAATTCTTCTTATCTCGAGGAAAATAATATTAAAATATTTTCTAAACTTTCTGCTAATATGTACACTTATAGAGAGATAAAACCTTGGGCTATTTAACGACAATTGTAACAACAGATAAAGTATGACTTCCCAGTTATCAACAGTAATAAAAAAGATCATGAACTAAAAAAAAAGAACTAGAAGCAGGTACCTATTCACCACCAAAAATACCCATAAACCAAAGCTGTACACTAAGTAGACAAGTGAGAGAAAGCTGGATGAGTCTAGAAAAAGGAGCACTCCCGAAGCTGACTGTCAGTCAGAAACTGCAGGCTCAGCGCGTGGCTGTCCAGAGTTTCTCTGAGAGTCTCCTGGTATTCCCACCAAGGTGGATGACTCACTAATTTCCTTTATCTTTTTAGAGCTTTGCTTTGGCTTTTCTCTCTAGATAGAAAGCCCTTCCCTGAATAAACTCCCAAATCTCCCATCACCTCTATTAAGATTTTTATATCGAAGCTTTTCTTATTCTGAATTCCAGTAATAGATGAGATATGCCAATTATTAAATATTCCTTTTTATCTTATGTCTTGTATCTATCTATGACTTATCCCCTTTATAAATGCTGCAAAATTAAAACTGAGATACTATATTTTCATCTTCAAATGTACAATGCTATCCATATAATATGTATATAGAGGAAATAAAGCAAAACAAGTGAATATGGGCTGCATAGCAGTCATAGTTAACATATATTGTTACTATATCCATAATAACAAGGAAGCATGTCAGACTATCCACAATTATAAAAATTACTATGAGGAAATGGGTCCAAAGGATAAATATGTTGATTAAATATGTTATCAAAACAAGACTTCGAACCTGGGTCTGTTTTCCTAAACTTCCAGCTCAGTTGAATAGATTCAGTGATGGATTAATAAATTTACCCAAAAAGAACAGATTAATAGATTAATGACAATTTAGATAGACTAGTAAAATAATACACAGCCTTTGATATTCCATTTCCTTTTATTGAAGAGATGAATTACATCTGAGAGAGCAGGCTCATAAAACTTTTACATGACACAAAATTGCTGTTTCTTGCCTTCTTGTCTCTGTGCATGCTATTCATTCTGTCTAGAATGTCATTCTTTCCCTGGTATGTACGATAAATATTTATTCATTATTCAAAATCCAACTCCAGAGTCAATTTTTTGAAAGACCATCCCATACAGTTGGTTTTCACATATTATCAAAAGGAAAGGGACTCACTTTCTTATTTGAGTTACTATTGCACCTGACTGACCTGGTCTGCAAGCCCCTTAACTCCTAGGAGGTTCTCAGGCAAATGCACTGCCACCCTTTACTCATTGTCACCCAGCCAGCCAGTCTTTTCTAAGTTCCACAAACATCTGAGCCAATGTGCAGGTCAGTGCTCTACTTTAGCCAGTTCCATTTACCTGGAATACACCTAAGCACAACTCCTGCACCTCTCTTCCCCGTCATGTTCACTTACCCAACCGATTCTTTATACTTTGGTCTCAGTTTAAAAGCTACTTTCTCGGAAAATATTTTCTAACCACCCAAACTAAGGTAAATTCCTGCTCTTCAGTTTAATGGTCCTCTGTGTATTCCTCATAAAACATTTAAATATTTGTAATGATTTTTTGTATGTCTGTATGTTTAGTGTTTATCTCTTCTGGGGACAATAAAATCCAAAAGGAAAGGACTACATCTATTTTGTTCACCAAAGAACAAGTACAATATTCTATTTACCATACATTGTGTTTATGCCATTGTAACAATTTATTTAATAATGCAGCTGCCTTGACTATAAGTCTAAACTGAAAGCTGATTTCAATGGATTACTACAATATTTCAAATATATCTAGGACCTATATAAACATATGATATCTGCTCAGCAATGGATTATTATTTGTGTAAAATAAGTGCTTATTCAATGGAGAGTTGTATTAGACAGAATAATAGCTCTTCAAAGATATCCATCTTAATGTCTTAATATCTGGAGTCCATGAATATATTCTGTTATAGGAAAAAAAAGATTATCTTTAATGACTGAAATTTGGGTAGATTATTTAGATAATCTTGGTAGATTAATTATAATCACCTGACTTCCTAACAAAAGAAGCTGCTTGCAAATTAATGGTTAGAGAGATAAGACAACAAAAGAAGAGTCAGAGGGATACAATATTCTGGCTTTGAAAACCGAAGCAGATGTTAAAAGATAAACTGAGGCACATTAGAGTTTTCAGGAGTTTATTTAAACATATACTGACTTGAATGAGGCAGTACCAGAAAGCGGTTAGTAAAACTACACTAACAGCAGTTAGGAGAGAGGTTTTTATAGAGATGATGCAGAAAGAAGTAAAATAAGGAAACTATTTGAATGACAATAGCTTAGGCAGTTGCCTTATTTGGAAATGCCTACTTGGCTATTTGTGATTGATTGTCCCTAAGTTTTCTTTTTCTAATTTCCAGTGCATTGACTCTGGCTTAAATTTTGGTTTGCTTAGGTGGATTAACAAGGCATTTAGAGCTGTCCAATTCTAATGGCCTCCTTATTTAAATGTTCTTATAGAGCCCATGACCAAAATGTGTTTAACTTCCAGAGGTTAATAATACAAGAACATATATTTTTCTCTAGAGTGTCAAGAAAAGTATCCAGCCCTGCAAACAACTTGATTTTACCTCAGTGAGACTTGTCTAACCTCTGACTTACAGAACCATAAGGTAACTTTTCTTATAATTTCAAGCCATGAAATATATGAAAATACCATGAAACATATTGAAATGCCATGAAATGCCATGAAACCTATGAAAATGAAGATATAATTTAATAAAAACAGATAATACTTTATTAAACAGACAATAATTTAATTAAAAAAGAAATACATTATAGCAGCAATAGAAACCTTATTCCAAAATACATAATACATATGTAAGATAACAGAATATATTGATACATACAGAAAACCTTTGTATCCAGAAAAATTGATTGAAATGAGCAAAGTTCAGTTGACTTGTTTATTAATATTAATATGCTTATAAGTAAGACAGTGAAATAGGAATTTTAAGGGAATATAGGCAGGTTTAGGGGATTTTTAGAATTGGGGTCCATGGAAAAAACACAGGTCTACAGACTGAGAGAAGTTTCATAAAACAAGAAAACAGCAACAGGTACATTTCCATAACTCAAGAAAGCCAGGTGTGGTTACATTTCCATAACATAGAGAGAGACAACAGTTATCTACACTAATAAAAGAGAAACATGCAATTGACCATATCTTCACTATGCCCTCCAGCCCATCAGGAGTGAGTATACAAATTAACTTGGCAAAGATAGCTATGGTCCTGCCCCCCAGCTGCTCTGGGCCAGTGGAGGGCTGGGGAAGTGGGATGCCTGCTATGGGGGAAGGTAAGGGTGGAGGCCGAGAGCAAAGACTGAAGGCTGCAGGCCAGAGCGAAGTCCTGGGTCTTGGGTTCCAGAGGAAAACCTATGCTGACAGCTAGGGGAAGGAAGGTATTTACATAAGACAAGGGAACTGGGAGTAGCCAAGAGGTCTATGTTTACAAAATAAAGAAGGAGGAAGAAAGCCCAGAGGGAATAGGAGGACAATGAGGGAGGAGGGCTTCAGGAGTTACTATGGTAACCAATTCAAAAGGGAATATTGGTAAATCAGAGGGGATATCAGGACACAGGAACTTCAGTCTTTATCTGTACTTCAATAAATCTCCATCTTTGCTATACCATCTTCTATCCATGTATTAATTCTTTGACTCCAGGGGATAAAGAGCCTGGGAACCAGTCTGCCTAGGGCAGTGGTCAGCAAACTGCAGCTCGCAAGCGACATGTGGCTCTTTGGCCCCTTGAGTGTGGCTCTTCCACAAAATACCACGTATGGGTGATTGAAACTTTGTGGCCCATGCACAGAAGTAGGTTTTTGGCTCTCAAAAGAAATTTCAATCATTGTACTGCCGATATTTGGATGTGTTGACTAATGAGGTTTCCAACCACTGGCCTTGGGGAACAACTTATGTTCCAGTCCAAAATTCTGTATCAATAGTTTTAACTGGATCTAATCTGACTTTTTTATAGTTCATGTACAAAAGACCTTGGGTTTATAATTTGAGTAAGATGATAACAGGAGTAAGAATTTTTAAAATACTCCCACAGAAGCTAATAAGATGGTAAATTACAGTAGTTGAAATCTAGTAAAATTACAGAAATTTGGGTTATTCTATTCCACAATGTTCACATGGCATCATATTTCTTTTGTATTTTGTACCATAACACCATATCACATTTTAAACACACTGATAAACAGGTTAGGCAGGAGGAAACTTAGGAATTAATACTATACAAAATATCCTTAAAGGAATTGAATTGAAACATATAAGATTAAATTAATTGTAAGTTGATAATTATATGCAAATATTTTATTTGATTTTATTGGGGCAACATTTGTTAATGAAATTATACAGGTTTGGGTATATAATTTTATAAAACATAATCTATATATTGTATTGTGTATTTACTAGTCCAAGTCAACTCTCCTTCCATTATTTATCTAACTTCTTCTGCCTTTCCCTCTGGCAATCATCATACTTTTATCTGTGTCCATGAGTTTCCATTTTTATCTTTGCTTAACCCTTTCATCCTTATCATCCAGCCTGCAACAGCTGTCAGAGGGGAGGGTTTTATAAATATCATATATACGTAATAAAAAGCTAATATGCAAATTGTCTCAGGATTTTGACCAACTGGGAGTTCGACTGCCTGCCATAATGTGTGCTGACCACCAGGGGGCACTGTGAAACGAAGGAAGGCTGATCAGCCCTGATTACCAGCCAGACCTAGAGACCCTACCTATGCACGAATTTGTGCACCTGGCTCTAGTTTAAAAATAAGCAGATGGGAGATATCTTTAACATAGGTAAGTACAGAAAGTAGCAGGAGTATTAGTGAATCATGGCAATGAAATTGATTCTATATTCTATAGTTGTAAGGATAGGGTCTGTATCAAAGAGAAGGTGCTATTTATTCTCTGAAAAAAAATCTAATTATATAATTATCTGAAAAATATACCAATAAATTATCAACATACATTTTTCTTGTTACTAACCTACATTATTTTTCCATGAATATCCACCATTCTCTTTATAATAGAGGGCACACATAGTCTGAAGGAAAAAAAATAAGGAGAATACTAAAAGTAATGAAACTGAAAAAAATCACATGATTGGAAAGACCAAGAGAGATTAAAGTTGGCTCATTATAAACATTAATTCAAATGAAAAATGTCAGATGATAGTGACCTAAAAAAGGAATGTTATAAATATTCTATACCAAGAATAAAAAGAGAATATCACTTTAAAAAATAAGACAATTATGAAAATATTTGTCTCTCTGTTTGCAATTAAAAAATGAAATAATACCTACACATACATAAATTAGTAAAACCAAATCAATAATAAAGAATCTGAATAATGATTTATACATTTAAAAATTGAATTGCTACCTTGGTTGCTGGCACATTCCCAGTACGGGGTGTGCAAGAGGCAGCTGATCTATGATTCTCTCTCATCGATGTTTCTAACTCTCTATCCCTCTCTCTTCCTCTCTATAAAAAATCAATAAAATATATTTTTTTAAAAATTGAATTGCTAGCCCTGATTATAAAGTTCATGTCCAGAGAGAGTAAATGGTGAGATTTATAAAACAAATAAAGAAGACATAATTCCAAACTAATGTAACGTTTCCAAACTAATTATATCAAGCTAGAGCAACAATAATATTCAATCGTATAAGGAGTATACACAAAATGAAAATTATAGAGTAATCCAATTCATTAAATATAGTTGTGAATATTTTACAAAACAATATTAGCAAACTGAATTAGCAACACATAAAAATTATTCATGAAGTTTATTTTAACAGATTACATATCATATTTACATATTAGTTATTATAGTAACATATTAAAAAAGAAAATATAATACATTAAAAGATAACATTTTAATTAGATCTTCAATGGAGTCACAAAAAGCTTTTAATAAATTTTAAACACATACATGCTAATACTTATGTAAAATTTTAGTAATATAGAAATGTTGGAGAGCTTTTTAAACTGATAATTTATACTAAACAATTCCTCCAGTAAACAATTGTCTTAGTGCTGAAATGTTTAAATTTTTCCCTGTTGGATTTTTAAAAGAAAAGAGAACCTATTATCAGCATGGATATTAATTATTGTTAAATAATAAATATGAGATTTGAATGCCCATTTTACAAAAGACAGCAACAAAATTACCAATCAGTATATAAAATGTTGTTCCAGTTTATAAGTCATCATAAAAATGTAAATTAGAACTAAAAATAGATTTAAAACACACCTAATGAATTGGAAAAATCAAAAGTTGACCCTGAATAACCAACTGAAGACTAGATAGAGTTCAAAATAATGGTTAAAAAGATGTTCAAGGAGCTTACTGAGCACTAAAACAGCATGAAAAAGGACATAGAGTCCATGAAAAGCAACCAGTCAGAAATGAATAATACCACATCTGATATCAGTAATATACTGGAAGGAACAAAAAGTAGGTTAGATGATGCAGAGGATCAACTCAGCAGTTTGAAAGATAAGGTAGAAAAAACACTTAATCAGAGCAGCAAAAAGAAAAATGAATTAAAAAGAATGAGAACAGTTTAAGTGAACTTTGGGATACATGAAACATAACAATATCCATATCATAAGGCTCCAGAAGGATAAGAGAGAGAGCAAGAGATTAAGAACCTATTTGAAGAAACAATGACTGAAAAATATCTATCCTAAAAAAAAAAATTAACCTGGCTGTCCCAATTATGCCCCAATTATGTCTTCTTTCTAGACTTAGTGGGACAAACGCAGGTGACCAGGAGTCAGTAATAACGGTCTATCCCCTGGTAGACAGCTGAGCCGAACCAGAACACATGACACACAAGACAGAATTAGTATGCAATCACACAGGGTTTATTTATCTATTCCTAGTGGGTCCTAAGCTCCAGCAAAGGCCACCTGGCGATTCACACTGAAGGACAGATGACTAAAACAGAGACAGGCAGGTGGCCGCCGTTGGTTCAGGCTCACATAGCAGAGCAATCAGGGACTTGTCTCTCAGAGCGACATGGAGTCCTCCTCTTATCCCGCAGGAGACCTCAACTGAAGACGAGCTCCGGGTTATATAGACCTCCGTAAACAACTTGTGTGCTTATCAGTGTGCGCCAGATTGTGTGCCTTATGCTGGGAGCAGGGCGTTTACACTTTAAGGGCTCAGAGCTTTTATATCAAGATAGTGGGGTGTTCATTAATTTTGGAAATTAAATTTCCTAAACCCAGTCTTAGTCTTAATTGCTTTTATTATAAGATGGCTTTATTTTTTTTAATTAACGCTGCCATTTGTTGAAGAAATGAAGCTCAGCAGATAGCAGTTATTCAATGCTGGAGCAAATAACAAAAGTGAGCTCTCATTTTGTAAAAGAACATTATCAGATCATTCTTTAAAACATTGGGTAACCATTGTATTACAACTGCATTTTTGTTTCTGGCAGAAAGTTTCAATTTAAATGAAATTCAAATTTGCATTTGCAGCAATTTTTGCTTCACTCTAACGAAGAAATCACTTTATTATATTTTTTCTACAAGTGGATCTTGTTGTGTATGTATAATAATATCACCATATCTTATTCAATATGCAATATTATTCTACTTACAACACATTAAGATCTTCTAATCTACACTAATCATTTGTCAGGAAGGATATCATATTGCCCAGTGGTCACTATTAACTGTTTCAAAGCCTAAAATATAAAACTAAGTATAGATGTTTTAACATAGAAGCAGAAAAGTAAAGGAGCTACAGCTCAGCAGGATAGCTTGCATCTCAATTCTCTTAGTGATTTTGTGTGTAGAAAGCTATACAAAGAATGTATAGTGATTTATTTATACTCATCCTCAGGTTTCTATCCATATTCTATTTCTAACTATGCTTGTAATCCAGAATGTGACTCTGTCCAAATCCAATACTTCCTAATGACTGCAATAGCAACATTCATCCTTGCTTGAACATTGGGACTGTGTAAGCACTGAAACCACTAACTACAAAAATGAAATGGTTTGAAAAAGAAATTTAGAATTCCCATAAAGATAATTATTGAGTTTCATATGACTTTAAAAGTTAAAGAAAGTTCCCAGAAACATCAATATAGCAGAGAAAGTATGTTGTGTTTAGCATGGGTTTACACTAATGATTGTTATACTTCTGACTAGATATGAATATGTGAGAAATTTTTCTCAGTACAGAAAAAGATACATATTAAAACTATTTGCCAGGCATTTTACATAGGTAGTTATTTTCATTTGTTTTCCAAAGTAACTTTGACTTATATGTATAAGAGTTATATAATTGATTTTTTAAGTTTGATACATCTGGCTAAGTCAATATTTTTTTTTTTAGTTTTAATTTAAAATTAACATTCAAGAGAATACAATTTTATCATTAAGTGAATTTGCACTTTAATTTCTAATACTTGATATTATATTTCAACCAATTCTTTCTAATCTGAATTTTCATGTAAAAGGCATGTGGGTGGGTATCAATCCTAGTCTAATAATAGATAGGGCATAAGTAAAATAGATTGGACACATATAGGTCCCAACTGATTTGTTTCCTACCATGCATTGCTATTAGGCTTTTAACACCATAATCTTTGATTATCTCTATATTAATTTAATGGAAAACACCAAGACTTTCAGAGACAGATGGTAAAAAATAGTATTGATTATTTTTCAATTTGCTATTCACCAATATGAATAATTATAGACTACATATATTTGCACATGTGTATAAATATATGCATAAATGTTATGAGTATTTCTGAAACTCAACAATGATATCCAAAAAAAGATAAAGAGCACAACACATTATTAATAAGTAGCAATTAAGCTGCTGAAACAAATGAACATCCTGTATTTATTACTTTTCTTTCCACCTACTAAATTTTGCCAGTTAGATACAGAAGTTCATAGGAAGACTCAAATCACATTTATAGGCATAATTATACTGAGAGCAATCCAATTATGTTTAAATGCTTCCGTGATGTTATCATTTTTATGGAACTCTGTTACACCAGTTTCATTTGGGAGACAGAGCAGAGGCTGCTTTCCATTGACCTAATTCTTTCATCCTACTAAGTCTGCAATGTGGTCCAGCCATATATTCTTCAGCACAGACTGTTTTAATATTGATTTCCTCAAGCTGAACTCATTGGCTATCCATATCTATCTATCTATCTATCTATCTATCTATCTATCTATCTATCTATCTATATGATCCGGATGAAGATATGAAGAATTAGAAAATGATGAGCTCTTTCACATATTTCAACATAAAATGAGTAATATATGCTTGTATTATACCGCGTCAGCCCTCTAAATATGCTTATGAGGTATAATATCCAGCAAGTGGTTATCATTTAAGTTTATTGTTGCAAAGGATCCTAGTCTAGACTTTCTTGATTAATTTTCCTGAGTGTCATGCATTCTAAATTATCCAAAGGAGTCAAAGAAAGTAACTGTATTATTTATAAAAATTGTCTACTTACAAAAAATTTCAATTATAAGAAAAATTATTTTTCTTTTATAATGATAAAAATACAATTTAGATATTGTATTATTTTTATATTTCTTAACAAATTCAATCGTGGATACCAAAGCCAGATTTTTCAAAATCAGAGTTTTTAATATTCTTTCTCTTTAACTTTGGATTAATGACTTGTAGCTCTTATATGAGCTGAATGAATGGTTGCTACTACCATAGATAACCAAAAGATATGTATTCTGCAACATGTTGATGCTATGCCTTTATTATCCTGATCTAGTAGCTGGCAATTGCTGTCAGATGGAATGACTTAAAATGAACTACTCTAAATCTGAAATCAGTTTTTGGCACATGTTCTCAGTGTCTAATTGGATTCTATCCAACAACTGCATCCAGCTTGCTAAGATGTTTAGTTACCTCAGGGTCTATTTTACAACTAATTTAGCTTTTAATGGTTCACTGGGAAGTTGAATTGCTTAAAATGCAATATTTTATAGACCCTGGTGAATGATTGATAATATTTTCTATGAAAATTAATCAGGCTAAAATTATTGAGGCCGTCTAGTGAAGTATAAACTTTAAGGACTCAATCATTTTTTAAATTTCTATTTTGGAAGAGATGCAGAATTATTTACTAAGGAAAATCAGCCTCTGAATACTCTCTGATACTGCTCTCCTGCAAACATGACTGGACCCTTATTCAAACAAAGCCCTTGTTTTGAAATCTAATTTTATTTTCAGATATCAACCATCCTGAGCTGATTGGAAAGCACTGAGGCCTGCCTTTGTTCAATAAGATGATAATCAGGTCTCTAGATTTCCACAGACTATAACATCATACTCTTTATTCCTCAATATTAAAGAGAAAATTAAAATAACAAACAAAAAGCCATGGTTGCTATTAATGGGGGTACTTTAGGAGAATGTGTTGACTCATAGTTGGGCACAATACTTTTATAGCAAGCCAGAGAACTGCACTTGGACCTCAATGGTTTCACCTCTTGAACAAGAATTTATATTAGATTTTCCTATGACAACATGTGCAATTTGGATTGAGACATGTGCTAGGAGTCATTTCATGAAATTTTGTGTCTAGAGTCTCTTTATGGATTTTTAAAGAATACTGTCCACTATAGTCCAGAAGTTCTCTTCCAGAGACATCAAGGGAAAATCTCTAGAATCTTAATTTTGAAAAATCATTTCTATTTTGTAATTACTTTAAATATTAAGATACGTGTCTCTCATTTAATTTCTGAGAATTTTACAATTTAAATTTTACTTAAAACTAACAACATATTTAAAGTTTCTGGTTTATATCTGGGTACTTATTTTAATTTAACCATACTTCTTTTCAAATTAGCACCTTTGTTATCATAGAATCCATTCTAAAAAATTCTAAACTGCTCAAACACATAAAGTCTTAATAGAAAGTTAAAATTAAATTAAATTTAAAAAGAATAAACAAATGAATAAGATATTTAATAAATCTAAAGAGTTAAAAGATCAAAGGAGCAGGCATAAGTGAATGAATATTATCAATACTACTAGACAACTGATGCACAAAATTCATGCATGGGGGTGGGATGGGGTTGTGGTATCCCTCAGCCCAGCCTTCATCCTCTCCAATCTGGGACCCCTCCTGGAATGTCCAACTGCCCTCTCTCAATCCAGGACTGCTGGCTCCCAACTGCTCACCTGCCTGCCTTCCTGATTGCCCCTAACCACTTCTGCCTGCCAGCCTGATCATCCCCTAACCACTCTCATGCCAACCTGATTAATGTCTAACTGCTCCCCTGCCAACCTGTTTGTTCCCAACTGTCCTCCTCTGCAAGCCTGGTCACCCCTAACTGCTCCTCTCTGCAGGGTTGATCACTTCCAACTGTCCTCCCTTGCAGGCCTGGTGCCTCCCAACTGCCCTCCCTTGCTTGCCTGATCACCCAAAACTGCCCTCCCTTGCAGGCATGGTCTCTCCCAGGGGAAGGATCTTTGACCACATAGGGGCAGCTATCTTGATCTTGTGTGTTGGAATGATGGTCAATCTGTATATTACTCTTTTATTAGATAAGATGCATGTGCACTGACCAGGAATTGAACCAATTATCATTTGGTGCATTAGATGATGCCCAACCAACTGAGCCAGAAAAGCCAGTGCCAATACTTTCAATTTGGTCTTGAAGCCAATGTCCTTTGAACAAAGCTATGCTTGAGAAGCTGGATCACTCTTTTTAACAATTGTTTTATAGGATTAAGCAAACAAAGGAACAAAGTAACTTGATTTTTATAGAAGCAAGTAGAATCCTCAAAAATGTTGGGCTGAAGAATTTAGATTCAACTTAATAGCCTGAAGGAAATATTTAGGAATAGCTCCTTTTAAATGCATAGAAAGGTCATTTCTTCCATTACTTCAAAATTATAGTGTTATTGCAGTGTGTAGTTGTAGCCCAGAGGAAAAATTGTGAATAATTTACTGGTACATTGCAAGTTTATCCCTAAAATTTATTTTTTAATAATAATTCATTTTATTAATATTAAATGTCTGTAAATACTGTTATAAAATTATATCCACAGTGAATTTTAGTTTTCTATACTTATCTATATGATTTTATTTTATAAGCACAGCCATAAAACCATAATATAGTATTATGTTTTTATAATGTTTAATTTTTCATTTTTTAATATTTAGTATGAGTAAAGTGATCACTACTTAAAGGTAACAAAAATAGGGTAACTTGGAACAAAATGTTACAAATATGAATTATTCATCATTTAACTACTTTGGTGTAGCTTGCAATATTTTGACATACTGACATTTTAAATCCATGAAACTTTTCATGATTTCTTTGTATATTTTTTCAGTTTAAACTAAACTATAAGCTGTACACTAATGGCATCTTGGCACATAATTTTCTTTAACTTACTTTTATTTCTTACATATGCCTTTTGTTCTATTGTAATTGCTTATTGCTTCCATTATAGTAATTATAATTCTTAATTTTCTCTCATAGAAAATATCCTGCACTTCCTATTACTAAAATGTAATTTTATAAATGGCAATAATCAAAGAGGAAAAGATAAGATACAGAGTTTGTTATGATTTTTATTTTTTTATTTCTAGTCACAAAATTACCACTGGTGGATTTTCTGCTCAATTAAATGTTTTCATTATAATAAATTCAGGATCACACCTGAGTAAATGGTCAAAAGAATGAAATCTCTGTAAGTAGGATGTTACAAGAAGCACATAACTGAAATCAGCACATGTTTATTTAGCATTCCGCTGCACTCAAGTTGTTTTTCATGCTGGATATAAATGTAAGAGCAATCATCTCCCAATATGGATAAGGATTCTGATTTAGTGTTTCTCAAAGTTTGGTCCCTAAACCTATAGCATCAGCTTCACCTGGGAAGTAATTTGATGTGCAAAATCTAACTCTGGAATTAGGGTGCAGTAATTTGTTTTATTTAACAAGCCTCCCAGAGTATTCGGATATGTGTTAAAGCTTGAAAAGCACTGCTTTCTGACAAGCTCCTATAGACCACTCTCCTTAAACACAAACCACTCAACTGAATGAGTAAAAATACACGTTTATTAAGATCCAGGGCTTCTTCCTTACATTTCCCCAACTACATTGCAAGCTCCCCTGGACCTGAGACCTTCTCTGTGCCTGCTCATCATCAATCCTGCACTGTGTGTTGCCACATAACTCTCTGCAACATTGTTTTGTTTTCGGTGAATGGCACCATAATTTGGGACTTGACTCTAAATAGTAGATATTGCATAAGTACACAAGTAACTTGAACAAGGAAGGTTTTACTCAACACTAAAATCAAATGGGAAGAATATATTTTAACTTCCAGTTTATATGTCTTAAGTATGTCTTACACAAGGTCATTATTATCCACAATCAATGCTGATGATGCAACATTTTTATAAATGTTCACTAAATTAGGATAATAGTTACATATAAAATATGGTCTTATGTAAAATACAATACATGCATTTAATTTTTAAAAAATATATTTTATTGATTTTTTACAGAGAGGAAGAGAGAGGGATAGAGAGTTAGAAACATCGATGAGAGAGAATCATCCATCAGCCGCCTCTTGCACACCCCCACTGGGGATGGGCCCACAACCAAGGTATATGCCCTTGACCGGAATCGAACCTGTTTGACCCTTCAGTCCGCAGTTTGACACTCTATCCACTGGGCCAAACCGATTTTGGCTATGCATTTAATGTTTTATTGATTTAATATAACATGTATGAAAATGTTTAAATTTGTCTAATAATGTAATTTCAAAATGCTTTCACATCCATTGTCTCTATTGATTGAGTGGTGGGGACAGTATTTTAAAAATTTAAGAAGTTATTGAGGCAAAAATAAAATAAAAAGGAAGTTACACTTGAGAAGCATTAGGTCACACTTTTTTAGAGTTTCTTTTTAGGACTAAAAAATGTGAAAATAATATGATATTTTTTAAAAATGTGTATTGTGCCTGAGTTGTTTCCATCACACTAATTCATGTGCACTGTTACTTGAATATTAAGGGTTTGTTTTTTTAAAAATATATTTTATTGATTTTTTACAGAGAGGAAGGGAGAGAGATAGAGATCTAGAAACGTCGATGAGAGAGAAACATCGACCAGCTGCCTCTTGCACACCCCCTACTGGGGATGAGCCCACAACCAATGTACATGCCCTTGACCAGAATCGAACCTGGGACCTTTCAATCCGCAGACCCACCCTCTACCACTGAGCCAAACCGGTTTCGGCTAAGGTTTTTTTTTTTTTTTAATGCATATGCCTGCCTCTGCGAATACCTTCTCCCTTGGTTCTTGGTCTGTTCATTTTTCTTGTACATGAAGAGAATATGGACAAAAGTCCATAGGCAATTTCATAAATGTATAAGAATAAGATTAATTTTCTTAATTCTGTATTTACAGGTTTTTTTCAGACATACTTCAAGCATATTCATAATGTGTGTGGGTTACTGATCATCCTTGCCTTTAAAACACTTACAGAAAAGAACTTCCATCATATATGTAAGTGCCATTATCTGTAACGTACTGGGTCAGGCCTACCCTTAACATTTGTAAGATCAAAAAGAACAGAAATAGAGGCTCAAATTTCATATCTAAATATTTAAATGTTATATTGACTGCAAAATAACAATTTAAATATGTGCTAATCTGTTACTTTTAATAGGGCACTTCTCAAAATTACCTGGGAAGACAGGCTCTAGTGACTAAATGTGACTATGCTGTGTGCCCATCTTTTCTTGCCCTGGCTCAGTCTTAACCATCGGGCCGAACACTCCAGCCTGAATTTCCAGATCTGTCCAAAGTCTCTACAAACAACCTCCCTTGGCCAACCCTAGGCCAAGAGGTACCCACAACAGTGGTGGAGTCCACACTGGAGAGGACCCAGGCAGGCTGTGAACACAGACTTTGAGCCACTTGGGTACCTCATTCCGGTGCCACGGTCAGAAGGTGGTGCGTGGGCCCTGAGCGCACACATCCAGAGGGACCAAGGATGCCTAACCTCAGGTGGACGGAGGCAGCTGGAAGGAAACCAGAGTGTGGCCCCTGCTTGCACAGCAGCACAGGCAGGGTTTCTACTGGCCTTGGTCGCGGGCTGGAACTATGCAGCACACAGACATGAAAAGCAGTCTATTTCATCTTTGTTCAATTCTGTGAATTAGCCAATGATTTCACTTCTTTGGGGACAAATAGCTTTCAATTTTCCCCCTAAGAGTTTCCCAAGGTGGATTAGGACCTGCCTTCTAATCGCTTTTCACATCATTTTTGTTCATTTATTTTCTTGTTACAATGGCATTATTATAAAAAAAAAAAAAGGAGCCTCGTTGCCAGGGTAACCAGACTGGAGAATGAATATTGTTTTCTCTACAGAAAACTTAACTCTTCTTGAGTAAATGTTCACTGTAATACTAGTATCACTCAGTTTTGTGTGAATACAGTTTCTGCCCTTTTCTCTCTTGGTTATACACCCACTCTCTCATGGTTGTCCTATCAATTTTCTCTTGAACTTACTCTTTTTTGCACTGACTACGTAAGACTTTCTCCTTTATTTGATATATCTCCTCCTCTGTTCATTACTGATGCTAAATATTCTGCCAAATGGTAGCACTGGCTCCTCATTGAAACTCACTGAGTCAGATAAACTTGTGTTACTGGTAGCATTTCCAGTTGGCCTTGCAGTAGAACATCTGTAGCCACCTGGGCTTCAGTGGTTTCTCTGTCATTACCACCGCCCCGCAGCACACAACTGGGCTGCCCAGGGTGCTGGGGGAGTAGAACAGAAAGCCAACACAAACCTCTTTTAGAGCTATTTTCCACTTTCACTTAACATTCATCTGTACCTTCGTCTATAATTAAACTTCAATTTCAAAGTAATTTTGTCGAAAGGAAGAGCCAATTTAGCCACCATAAACCAATCACTGAAGTTGGAAGTGGAATCATCAAAGACCAACACATGTATTTCAAATAAACAGGCCAGAGATGAAGCAATTTTGCATGCAATTAGTCGTTTTCATGTTTGAGATTTGTTGCTATTCTTATTTACTTTGTAATATTTTAGTTGAAGCTTTGAATGACACCAGTTAGTTGTGAATTTTAAAAAGATGCACACTTTTAGACATTTTTCTTAGGCTATTTTCTCCTGGAATTTAAATTTAGGGAGTAAATCCTCATGTTCTATCAAGCTGTATTCTCTAAGTTCTGAGTACAAGGGCACTTTCATGAACCTGCAGTGGCTAAATTGAAAACAGGTATCTTTTTTAAAAGCATCTTCATACCCTAATGTTTTCCAAAAAGATGATGGTATTTCCACCTCATTCTAGGGGAAAACACTTTCAGATCTTTTGACTAGTAATTTTTCTTTGATGCTGCAATGCTTTAGGTTTATTTGGTTGATTTTTTTGTTTGTTTTTTAGTCACTAACTATAAAGGAAACAGATGCAGAATTTAGGATCTGAATTGCTTAAGAAGACATTTTATAAATAGATAATAACATTAATTCAAAAAATCGAACACAGAAGTCAGAAAAAATACTAGGAAACAGGAAGAAATTGAACAGGTATATAGGAAAGTAAAGAAGCACCTGTGATGTAAAGAAAGAATGTTTACTGACACAAAGAATGTAGTGAACAAGCAATCAAACAAGTGGGATGCAATCAAAAGCACATTTAAGCACAGCTGGTGTATCTCAGCAGTTGAACATTGACCTGTGAACAAGGAGGTCACAGTTCAAAGTTCAATTCCTGATTAAACATAACTTTTGGGCTAGAACCCGGATTCTTTGTCTCCTGGAGTCGATGAATCCATGGACAGAGGGTGGTATAGCAAAGGTGGAGATTTATTGAAGAACAGGTACAGACTCCCACCTGCGCAGGGGGAAAGAGTCCCACAGAACAGACTCCCACATGGGGTGGGGGAAAGGGTCCCACTGAGTTCCTTTTCCCTATGGCTTATAAAGGCTGCAGATCCTGGTGCCTTGATATCCCCTTTGATTGGTCACTATTCCCTTAGACTAATTATTATAGTAACTCTGAGGCTTACAGGCATAACTTCACATGGGACTTGTGAGGTTCTTCCCCCTCCTTCATGATTGTTTTCCTATTCCCTTTGGTCTTTCTTCCTCTCCTTCTGGATGAAGGGCTTCCTTCTCTTCATTTTGTAAATATAGACCTTTTGCTGTTCCCAGCTCCCTCATCCTATGGAAATGTACCTTCTGCTGCTCTGCGTCCCTGTGCTTCATCCATGGTCCTCTTAATTTCTAAAATTTCCTACACCTTTCCTGTTTTACTCCTAAAATTCCTGTTTCACTGCTTAGGGCACATGCCTGGGTTTTTGGCTGGATCCCAGGTAGAGTGTGCAGGAGGCAGCCAATCAATGGTTCTCTCTCATCATTGACGTTTCTTATCTCCTTTCCTCTCCAAAATAAATAAAAAATGTTTTTTAAAAAAACCCACATTTAATATTATTCATTTAACTTTGCTCAATGAGACTAATTTTAACCAGTAGCTGAATTGAAATTTTAAGCACCCACAAATTTTCTACTCACACTTTAGCTAATTCAAGTTGTGTCATGTTGTACCACAAAGCAGTTTTATTTCTGTACAATGGATGCACAGTCCTGATCTTAAAAAGTCAAAGCTTCCAACTTCAGAGAAAATGTCATTAACTGCCCTCTCTTTCTCCCCCACCCCCGCCCCCTATAGACTCTGACTTAGAAGGAAAACCTGCATACTTACCGTTACCTACAAGCAATCACTGTCAAGCTGCCTGCTTTCTGGGCTTGCTGAAGTACTAAGCCCACTTTCCCGGGGATAGGGAACTTTTTTGGTGTGTTCATTTGGTGATTTTCCTTAATCCTTATGCCCATCACGGAGAGACTCAATTGTGCATGGTGCACCTCTTTCTATTACACCTTGCATTAGTCTGAGGTTGATCAGATGACCAAAACTACTAAAGGATATACAGAGTAAAGGTTGTTTGACAGGGATCATGCAATTGCAGAGGCTGGTACAGCAGTTTGTTGTCATGAATCTGGTGACAAACCTAGAGTTACTATAGGCCAGCCAGACTGACAGTTCAAAAGAAAAGCTGGACATAGACAAACTGGATTTTGAAAGGACAAACAGGGACCTTCATGGCAAACTATAAAGCAACTCAGCCTCATTACTTCCAAGTTTGTTGCTATTAATATTCCTGCAGGAAAAAAAAATTGCATTCTTTGTCCTAGAGTTGCGCGCACACACACACACACACACACACACACACACACACACACACACACAATGGGCCAAGGACTTAGGATAGCTGAAGGAGAAGGTCTAGAATGACCTGGAGGAATTATGGGTCCAGGAATAGCATGATGATAACTAGGTAAGCCAGTGAAGCAGCAACTATGGGTGTAAACTGCTTTCCTCCAGCATCTACCTTCAGAGGCAAAGGTTAAGCTTTATTTCTGCCTTCTACTAGTAAATGCCTTGCAAATTTCTACCATGGCCAAAGTAGGCTGAAAACATATGGGTAGGGAAATTGTAGGAAATGTACATCCAGTTTAACTAAGGTAAGATAGTGCCGATCTTTCTCTCTCTCTCTCTCTCTCTCTCTCTCTCTCTCTCTTTCTCTCTCTCTCTCTCTCTCTCTCTCCTCCTCCAAATTAAGTCCATGGAAAACATATCTAATTAAATGTAAACATATGTAATATAAAATATAGACAAATACATTTATATATTCCATTTAATATTCCATTTAATATATATATATATACATATATATATTTCATTTAATATATATTCCATTATATAATATACATGTATCATTACATTTATATGTGTTCTAGTAGGAAAATCGTTAAAAGAGTTGAAGAGGGATTGTAGGAAAAAATGCACAAAGGAGATAAAAATAAGAGAAACAAAATATAATATTGTGTGACAGTCATGTGTTCCTTGAAGTTAATAACAGAAAGAAAAGGATCTGTGGTAATAAAGGGTAATATGACTCTCTCACACCATAATGAAAGACCAGAAGGAGGCTGTGTGCACAGCAGGCGCTAGGAGGTAGAGCTGTGTGCCTGCGTGGTGAGGCTAGGAGATGTGAGTCTGCATCCCCTGCTGGCAATGGCCAGGGAATGTAAGGCTGCATCCCTTGCCCGGCACTGGCTGGCGGATGTGAGGCTGTTATTATTTATTTATTAATAAATTTATATATTATTTTCATATACATTTTACTAATTTTCTTTCATCTCTGACACTTCTATTATAAAAGGCAAATAGCAATATTAAAATATTTCCACTAATTAATTCCCTATTGATGTGCACAAATTTTATGCACCAGGCCACTAGTAATTAATAATTTCATACCCAATGAGTATAATAATGATGGATACACTAAAGACTACTTCCCAATCAAAACCCTAGAGCACTAGATGTATTTTAGCCAAGTGATTAAGTATATTAAGTACAATAAGTAACAAGCCACCATAAACATCTAAAGGGCCTGAGATTATATATCAAGATATATATAATAAAAACAAGATTGGATGAAATTTTCATTGCTCTTTATGTTCCTTTCTTGAGAGCTTTACATATTTGCTGAATAGCAGGTTGAGGGTGAAGTTGAAATAATTCGTAATGCTAAGATCAATAATCATTCCTCTGGGCCTTCATAAATGTTGGGAAACTTTAAAATTCAGATCCTGTGAAGAATAAAATTATAAAGTAAATAATATTGAATTATCAAGAATACAAAAAGTGTTTTAGGTTGCTCAGGAAAAACTAATATTTTAATCATATACATTCTATAATGCTCATGTAATATAAAGCATCTGAAGCATAGCTACATCACAAATATGCATTAACTAATATATCTAGCTGAAGCAGTCTCTTAAAATGTGCACATAATGGAGTTGGAGAGAAGAACAGACGAACTACTTGAAAGGTTCGGAGTGGGCTATAATGTATCAAAAAAGCTTTTATTTTAGGCACCTGGGTGCAGATGGGCTGAGTCCAACAAAAAAGGAGTCAGTGGACAATGAAGGGAGCAGCAGACTTGTACTAATCTTTGCTGCCTGCGAGCCATTCTGCTGATGTAAGGTCCAGTGAGTCCTTGGTTATTCCCAATGCCAGGTGTCTTCTGGTTATCTGGACTATGCCTTGCTCAAGGCTGCAAGCTTTCTGCAAGATATCTGCTATGCACAATAAGTTTTTGCTGCCCTGTTTTATTCTCTTTACCCTTTCATTCCTGTCTTAAAAGATATATATATATATATATATATATATATATATATATATATATATATATATAAAAGAGTTAATATGCAAATTTACCATCACTCCAACACACAAGATGGCCACCCCATGTGGTCAAAGATGGCCACCACAAGATGGCTAGCAGGAGAGGGCCGTTGTGGGAAATCATGCCATCAGGGGAGGGCAGTTGGGGCGAACTGGCCTGCAGGGGAGGACAATTGTGGGGGATGCAGGCCTGCAGGGAAGGGCAGTTTGGGGCAAATTGGGCAGGCAGCAGAGAAGTTAGGTATCGATCAGACTGGCAGGGGAGTGGTTAGGGGGTGATCAGGCTGGCAGGTAGAAGCAGATAGGAGCAATCAGGAAGGCAGGTGAGCGGTTGGGAGCCAGCAGTCCTGGATGGTGAGAGGGATGCCCAAATGCCCATTTAGGCTCGATTCCACTGGTGGGATCAGACCTAAATGGGCAGTCGGGCATCCCTTGAGGGGTGCCAGATTGAACAGGGTGTGGGACTGGCTGAGGGACACACACACACACACACCATGCACAAATTTTATGCACCAGGCTATATATATATATATATATATATATATATATATATATATATATATATATATATGGAATGGAAATGGGGTTGCCATTTCTCTTTTGCTACTTCTTACATGAGAAAGGATATCATCAATGCCTACGTAGTAAATTTAGATTATTTCCTGGGGTATAGGCCTATAGGGTCCTTTTATCTGGGAAGGACAAACTGTCCTACTATCTGCTTAACTAGGACTTGTAATCTTATTTGTATAAATTTGGTAATTATCCTGAAAATGCAGGGCCCAAGGAGGAGGAGGAGAAATAGTGTTAGGAGGCCCAAAAGGGGTAAAAGCCTGGTTAACTTGGGCAGAACTGCTTGTAGGCTGGATTATATGGACTGCTCTATTCTATCCTGACTAATTTCCTTGAGTCATTGCGTATTCTGTAGAATGCATTGTGTGTTTTTTCTATTTGACCTTTAGAGTTTAGATTAAAAACAAGAGGAGGTGTTAGCAATTAAATAACCATTCCCTTTTTTGGCTAAAAGATAGTCTAGGGCTAGTAGGGGGACTATTGTATTTTAGGAATATAAGAGATCTGGGATAGTCAGAAGCACTATGAAGGTAAACAAATATATGTAATCTGGAGAGAAATTCTGTAAATCACCCTGGAGTCAGAGGCCTGTAATAAGTTGGAAAATGTCTTGCACTACTTGGATGGGAGTGCCAGGTGGGGGAATATTGTCACTAACAATTTGCAGGAATGTGGAATCCTGGGTATATAATTGATTAGTCATTTAGGCTGACATGTGAGAGGGCTATTTTTTTCTCCAGGAAGGCTAATGGGAAGGTATCTATAGGTTACCCTGGGGCGAGGTTTTGTTTTCTATAGTTTTGCCACATGCTAGACATTTGGAGCTTTCTGCCTTGGTGAGATTTTATACCTGTGTTTGGCCTATTGTCCTTGTTCTGGGGTCACAGGGATGATGTGGCCTGGACACAAAAGGAGGTTGTGATGGTATGTAGGGATGGTATTCTTGAGTACAAGTAGGACTTGTAACCTGGTGGAGATAAATTGTTTTATACATTTTAGTATTACTGGGGTAAAAGTTAGAATAATAAAGTGTTATGACAAATGGTCTGGTGAAAGGAAAGAGACAGTAGTTCAGAGGGTTGTAGTCTAAACCTCTATCAAATCATTTATTCTTAAGTTTCCTTGGTTTAGGGAAGATATGATTTTTTAGATCCTTGTGGACTGCTGTTTTACTATCTCAGTTTCCCTATTCTGATTATCCTAACATTTCTTTCTACAAACATTCTTTAACGGTCACAAACCTTCTTATACCTTTCATAAACATTTTTACAACTTTAACTCACTTTCTTTTTCCTTTAAAAATGCATGTCCATGCCTTTTATTATTAAAACCATACACTTTTTAAACCTTAATTTTTCAGTGATAATTAAAAAGTAAACAGCTAGCATTTTTAGATTGACATTTATGAACATTCTGACTTTTAAGAAATACATATTTAACAAAGTAGAAGACATTACATTAACAGTTCTAAATTTACTTTATATTCTTTAATAAAAGCTAAAATTAGGTGAACTTGATACTTATTTAAATATTTATATGTTTATAATTTAATCCAGCAATACTCCAAACCTTTTAAGTTGTCAAAGACTTTGGAAAATTATATATAGGCATATGAGGCTGGAGAAAAAGGTGAGGGTTAGAGATAACATAAGGTTTGGATGATAATGAGGTCAGCTTCTGATAGTAGTCAGACGGGTAAATAAGCATTTGAAGTTATGAAATAAAGAAAGTTATTCTTTGGAAAAAGGTGTTCGTGTGTGTGTGTGTGTGTGTGTGTGTGTGTGTGTGTGTGTGTGTGTGAAGGCACTGAGGTCAGAGCAGTCTTCCTAGCATTAAAGGGTGAGAATGCTGGCTTTGGGATTTAATGGCTCAGTGAGGAGTCCCTCCATCATGTCATGTTACAGAGGAGCTTTGTAGGAAGACTGAAGTTGAGAACTCAGAGGTGAGGGTATCTAGTGAGTCCAAGAAAAGAGAGTATATTTTGTTTAAAGGAGGGGACAGTGATGGAGAAGATAAGTGTTTAGAGTCTAAGAAATGGCCTGGCTGTGAGGGATGAGAGTGAAACTGAGGTAGGTGACTGTCATTTGGTTTAACTGGACTTTATGAGGGGATGCCTGTACCATTCCGGTAGGACAAGAAGAATGAATAAGGGGTTATTTAATAAAATGTAGTATAGAGGTGAGGTGGCTAATGACTAAGACTAATCCGTCAATCCTCATAGTAGAGACTAAGGAGGGGACAAGGGTCCCAGCGAATTCACAGAGGGTAGAATAAGTACCCCCAGTGTCAATTAAAAAGAAAATCAGCTTACCTGCCACCACAATCGTTATCCAGGGCTCTGTCCTAGCGATGTAAGTCTGTGGGGCCTTGTTGGGATTTGGACAGCTTCAGTCTTCAGTGGCCAGTTCCAGGATGTCTAAGAGCTCCACACTGCATCCAGAGGGGGCCTTGCTGAGGTCTGATCTGGAGGGGCCAGACCACAATCTGATTTCTAGTGGCCATCCCTCCCACACTTTGGGCAGGGCTTAGCCAGGGATCTCAGGTTTGGGAAGGACTTGGTACAGTGTCCTGTCTGGTCGCATTTGAAGCATGTGCCCAGAGGAGGCTTAGCCCCTGACTTACCGTTGGATGGAGGACCTGCACTTTGTTTGGGGTTCTTGAGACTGGTGGTGAGGAGCTGAAAGGCCTTCGTCTGGTTCTCAGCCTTGACCTGATCTTGTCATTGTTTTTGGATTTGGTCTCATCATTGCTTTTATTAAAGACCTTAAAGAAAGATCATGTTTAAATGGTCTCCTTGGGATTTTTTTTTTCCCTTCTGGATTGTAGGGTTAAAATTGGTGTATTTTCTCATGGCTTATGTAAGGCAAGAGAGGAAGGCTGCTGGATTTTTCTGACTTTCCCGGGTGACCTCTGCTAATTTGTTTTTATAATTAACTGCTTTGTGGAATGCCTTCTCTGGCTGCTGGGGGGCTAGGGGATGGTGGGATCAAAAGTGGTAAAGGACAATTTGAGATTCGGGGGGAGGGAGGAGGGCTTAGAGTGAGGAAGGAAAATCTGTGAGGGAGAGCAGTTGTTACAGAGAGAAGGGTGTGTCCTTGACTGTAAAAAAAAAAAAAAAAGCCTGGATATTTGACACCTCAGACTACTTGCCCTGCCTTTGGCAGAAATTGTCAAGATCAGTTAGGATTTAAAAATCAAAAATGCTGTTTTCAGGCTATTGGGATCCATTGTCTAATATATATTGAGGTCAGATTGTGTTGCAATAAAAAATAAGTTGTTTAGGGCATAAGTCCTGTGCAAGGGTGTGGTGCAAATTCCCCATGGTGACGGGCTGTGGCTTAAGGTCTGTGCTCCCTGAAGTTAAGGTAGAGCAAGGTGTCCCCATCTCCCCTAATGTTCACAAGAAATGGACCAAGCCCTCCCTCCATGACAGGCATCCCCTCGGGAGAGTGGGCGATGGAGCCTGGTTCCCCCAGAGGACTTGTCCTGACCAGCACTGGATTTCCAGGGGCATCTGGGCCATACAGTAACAGCCCAGAGCCCGGATCCAAACCCAAAATGAAGGACAGTCCTGATGGAGGAAAACAGATAAAAGCCACTTACCCATGAATCTATGCCCATTGTTGATGGAGGAGGAGGCAAAGAGAGGTCTACTATCCAGTCATGCACATGACCCAGACCGGTCCGGAGGAAGGCTCTGGGGGTCAAAATAAGTGCCGTGAGTTCAGCAGAAGTTCAGCAGTGTGCAAGCATGGCTGGGGCCTTCCCCTGACACAAGGGTAGCAAGGAGCCAAAATATCACGGTCTCCCTGAGTGCCAAGTGCTTGGTTGCTGGAACCCTTTGATAGCTCTTACCAGACCCTTCACTAGACCTTTCTGGTTCTGGCACCAAATGGATAGTTCAGAGCGGGACAGGGTTGCCCAACTATGACATGAGGCCATAATGTATCAAAAAAGCTTTTATTTCTGGTGCCTGGGTGCACAAGGCTAAGTACAACAAAAAGGAGTCATTTGACAATGAAGGGAGCAGCATATTTTTATTGATCCTTGTTTCCTGCAAGCCAGACCCTAGCAGCAAGTTAATCTAATGATCAGAGCATCTAACCCTTGGTGGTCAGTGCATATCATTGCTAGCTGTTGAACAGCCTTAGCACATCATTAGCATATTGCACTTTGATTGATTGAATGGTCAACTGGACACTTAGCATATTAGGCTGTTTTTTATATAGGATTAGAGGCCTGGTGTATAAAATTTGTGCAACAGGGGGTGGGGGGGGGCGTGGTTCCCTCAACACAGCTTTCCCCCTCTCACAGTCTGGGAGCCCTCTGGGGATGTCCTACTGATGGCACCCAGGCTGATCAGGGGAAGGTGCCACCCCCATCACCCTGCTACTGCTGCTACTGCTGGCAGCTGCAGCTGCCAAGGTGTTTTCATCAACATGGACTCCTGTCCTTTCACCATGAAAAAATGACAACTTTCTTTAGTCATTTTCAAGATATCTCTTTCATGGGCTATGACATTTCTTTCTTTTTTATCCTCACCTGAGGATATTTTTCCATTGATTTTTAGAGACCATGGAAGAGAGAAACATCAATGTGAGAGGGAAACTTCAATTGGTTGCCTTGTGCACGAGCCCTGACCTGGGCCCTGGCCATGGAGGAGCCTGCAACCTAGGTACATGCCCTTGACCAGAATCAAACCTGGACCCTGTGGTCTGCAGGCCAAGGCTCTATCCACTGAGCCAAGCCAGCTAGGGCAGAATATGACATTTCTTAGCCCTTCCAACAGAAGACCTTCATTTTTTTCCCCTCTAGGAGTGAGGTGGAAAAATCCTAGATCACCTTCTTGGATTCTTATTACTTAAGTTCCCAAGAACACTGTGAGTGGCATACAAGGAGCTCAGCCAATGAGTGGCCAGAAAAGGTGTTTCCTCTGCAGCTCACATGCAGAGGCGGGACTGTCAGCACTCTGTGGTGTGTCTGCTCTGGGCCTGCTGCAGCCGCGCTGTGGTGGCTTGGGCAGGCCCCTCTGGGTGTGTGTCCACTCCAGGCCTACACCATCCATGGCTTACCTCACTGCACACACAGTCCCCTCCTGAGCCCATTGTGATTGTTATGGCATCCTGGCTAATTTGCATATTACCTCTTTATATATTAGATTAGGGGTGTCGTACTCAATCAGAGAAGGGGCCAACATCTAAAATCCAGCCTAAATCGCGGGCCGAATGGTTTACTGAACAGTCATAAACTGACAATGTCATAAACTGACAGCGGAGTGCAGTGATGACAGCATGGTGAGGGCCACATTGCAAGGCCTGGCGGGCTGGATTTGGCCCGCGGGCCTTGTGTTTGACACATGTGTATTAGATTATATATATATATATATAGATAATGAACATTTTCCTGCTTAATAGTGTTAACCTCTGAAAGTTGGTTGATATAGTGCCATCATTGGTCAAGTTTTCACATTAGTATGCTGAATAGTTGGTGAGGATTATTAAAAAGGAAAGAAGCAAACTATCTACATCACGTTTAGGAATTTATTAGCACTTAATTTACTCACACCATCCTTACTCCCAGCTTCCTAGATGACTGGCATTCAGCTAGATTGATCATGATAGAAAGAAAGTAAATTTTGCATTTAAGGAGACTACCACTTTTGTAATAATATTCTAAATAACGAATATATTGAACCTCAATTTTGAGTGTCTTTATAACATTCATATAAGATGTAATAATTTTTTTTTAGAAAAACGATTGAATCACTTTTTGAGAATTTAAAAAAAAAATAATAAGCAAAGCAAAATGCTCCTGGGTAGAGAATATTTATGCCAATTATACCTCAAAGTGATTTTTTCCCCCCTTGAAATAGAAATCTCCAAAAGTAGTGGTCTATATTGGAACTGCTGACAAATTCTTTACTCCAAAGTTGCTAATGAGTACTGCTATAATTTTGTAGACATTTCTTTGTGGAAAAAAAATTGAAAGCAGCAATAATAAAACTTAGTTTTATAATACTGAAATTATTCCCCACCCTTTCCTCTTTGTTTTTGTTTTCTAACTTCTAGGGTGAAAAACAATTAGGGAAAGGAAATGTAGCTCAAGAGATTGGAAAACAGCCTGAGCCTGGCCGCACCCTTGCTTCATTACCTTCCCTTTTCCCCCTTCGACATGTTCCACAAATGGCTTGACTGTGTCTACCTGACAGCCTCACACTTCCCTGCTGACTGGCTGTGGGTCCTTTGAAGTCCAGACAGACAACGTTTTCTACAAACATGTATTGTCCCTGCTGAAGAGGCCAGTCTTTGTGACCATGCAGCTGTAGCTTTAATATGGCCATGTGGATAGTTTCCCAGAATTCAAAAGCACTTTCTGAAACTAGCCTTACACAATAGATGTAAGGGGAAGCAAGATTGCTCTGGGGGGCGAGCACTCCGTGGTAGCTAAGCAAACAGATCCAGAGGTTAGCAGTTCATGCCAAGAATAAGAAGCATGTCCCCAAAAGCTTGATCAAATGTTGAACTCCTTCGTACTTTCAAAGTCAGGGCTTCAGAAACGTGGTTGCCATGTTTTGATGCCCTTTACCCTGAAATCCAGCAGAATTAATGGCCTCTAACCATTGCACTGAAATAAAGTGCTTTTTCTCAGACGAAGCTCTTTGCAAGCACAGGCTGGGATGAGAGCTACGGAGAAATAACAAGCAACAGAGCTGATTTTCCTGAGCTCTCTTCATGGACTGAGCCATACATCTGTAACGATGTGAAGGCTTCAGAGATTTCCTAGTTGTCCTCATAAGAAATAGACATCATCCTATTTCCTGACAGTTCAGGTAGTAGAAGCCGGCACATTTCCCCCATAGTCACCAGGCTACGAATCTCAGCAACTAATCCACTGATAATTAGATGTGATGCTTCAAATTAGAAACCAATATTACACGTGTGGATGAATGGCACTTCATTATGTATTTCTGTCTTCGTTACTAAACTGTGACCAGATTAAGCTTTGCAGCTTGGAGGTAGCTCTGGTTCTGTGAAAGTCCACCCACGATCAAGGACAGCAGGACATGATGAATGTAGGAGCCAAAATACACTGACTGTCTATTAGAGGCAAAACCATCTCGGGCCTCCCGGTGTGTGTGAGTCTAATCCTCTCATGCTAGAGACATCAGAGCATTGCAGGATGAAGCGTAAATGGGGATTTAGAATCCCGAGTGCCTCTCAATCCATGTAAGAGATTAAACAAATCATATTTATTATGGACCGACGTTAAGTTAGATTGGTCACAAACTGACCCAGCTCATGAGGGTGAAGCAACTAGGTCTGATCTGATGAAGCCCACATCGCTGAAGCCCAAGCTTTGTTTAGCCGGTGATAAAACTGAACCAGAGCAGGAACTGAATTTAATAGGCCCCCCTGTGATTCTCCTCTCTCATTTGCAGCCTCCAGATTCACTTGCTTATTTCGGCTGAATAGGCAGCATTTACTAGTACACAGTCCATAAAAAAAGCTGCCTTCTCTACCTTTTCACCCCTCTTCTCAAACCATGCAGTGTGTTCACACTCAGCCTGCTGTCATCAGTGGCAAGAAATGCTGCAGCCCCATCTTGACACTAGAGGAGCTTGGAGGGAAGTTTAGGGCAGAATGACTGACCTCCAAAGAAGCCCTTCTTCTCGGCCTTTATGAAGAGTGGCCATGGCCAATCCCCTTGGAGCAAAATGTCCTTTTGTATGTGTGTGAGTGTGTATGTGTGTGTGTGTGTATATATGTGTGTGTGAGTGTGTGTGTGTGTGTGAGTGTGTGTGTATATGTGTGTGTGTGAGTGTGTGTGTATGAGTGTGTGTGTGTGTGTGTGTATGTGTGTGTGTGTGAGTCTGTGATTGTGTGTGTGAGTGTGTGTGTGAGTGTGTGTATGAGTGTGTGTGTGTGTGGGGGGGGGGTTGCCATTATTTTGCCACTGATGTGGGCACTCTGCATTGTGTGTCTAAGATTGAAAAAACAACTATTTTTTTTTTTTTTAGATTTTGAAGATTGTCTTGCCAAACAGATTTCCCCATTTTCTACTTCAACCACATTTAAACATATGCATTTTATCTCTCAAGTTTAATCCAAGATATGTTATATATATGTATATATTTAAGTAAATTAATATAAATGAAAACAATGCATTTTACCATATCCTAAATCCTTATATCAATCTTTTCTCCCCAAATTATCCCTCTGTCATTCGACCTGATTCCCTCTTGTCTTTTTTCTCCTGATATATACTAATAGTATTAAATATTGTGCTTTCTGCCATAACACATATTATGATTCCAGATATTGCCTCACTACCCACCTATTTAATTAAACTTGAAAACAGGTCTCATAGCTGTAGCTGGCATAAATAGAATTTGTTTCATTCTCTTAGTTTACTCACTCACACTTGCACTTGTAGTCCTGAATGAAGTGGATTCAGAGATTTCTAGAAATGAATGTAACTTTTGAGAAAGTCAGTGCCTTTAATTTAACTTTGCCAGTGCTCTTGTAAGCTCTGTTCTTTCAGTGAGTTAAAATGACAGCCCAAAAGCAATATACTCTTTTACATTTCTCTATCATTTAAAAACTATAATTAGTTTGCTCCCAAGCTTTTCTAAAATCTATTATTACTTTGTGATTTTTTGGGAGGGCACTGCAATCCCTAAATGCCATGTGGTTTGTCTCTGCAAGACCCTATGTACTGACATTATGCTCATGGCTTTGCAGTCTCTAATCTGTGCCCTTCTATTCACTGCAGTAAGAATCACCTTTATCAGGCATCAATTTCTCTGTCAGAGGCCAACATATCCTTGCAATTGCATCTCACATTAAATTATAGTTAAGGGATCCTTTTGTGACTGTTAATTACCAGGTTTAACAAAATGCAAAAGGAAGAGGAAAATTAAATTTGTCTGTTCTGTGCTATGTATTTTATATGTATCCTCTCACTTTAGACTCTGGACAAACTTGAGAAGAAGGGAGTATTACTCCTTTTATACACATGAAAGAAGGGAGACTTACCTATACGAAGACATTTGCCTAAATTCCTAAAGCTGACAAAATTTTGGACCCTTTCTATCAATATTTTCCTACCATAAGGAAGGTGGGGAGAGCAACAATACCATTTGTTATTGCCAAGAAACAAGGATACTATAATCCAGGACTTTCAAAGTAACAATGACCTAATTCTTTCATTAATTCACACATGTATAAGGTATGGTCTCTAAATGCTTTTTTCCTCAATATTTTCACAGGTAACATATGAGTGCTTGAGATAGAAAATTAAAGAAGAAAATAGAAAGAGACACTGCCCAAATTAAGCCCTTTTCCAGAGTATATACTAATTATTTATATACTTTTATTGAAAAATATATAACAAAAAATGATAGCATAATTATATCAACAGTTAATTACATAAATATTCATGATTAAAATCATTGGAAGTACAAACTACATGCAGTCTGTGGACAATCTCAATTTCTGTAAGTATATTTGTCAACTTAAAGTGTACACTGCATGGAGTATAAAAGGTTCCTTTTTAAGTACTTGTTTTGGTAATGTACAATAATAATATGAAAAGTAAGTATCTCAACAATACTGGGAAAGAACCATTTTGAAAAATAATATAAAGAGAAAAGCTGTGAAACATAATTGAATAGTTTTATCACAAAGTTACGTTTGACTTAGCTCCTTCTCCCAAAAAAAAACCTGTTGAATAACAATATTACTTGCTGTTATATTCAAAGATCTCGAATATGGTTTAGAAGTCAATAAATATTCTATCACTGTAACTATTTAATTTACATAAGAGTTCCAAATACCATATATTCTTATTCATAAAAGATACAATGATATTGTGGAGAGAGACTCACAAAACATACAGACATATTACCATACCAATACTAGCACTTTAAAATCACACCTACCATATGAGCTTTGTACTACCCCTTGGAGCTAAATTTGTTCAATGGTAAGTAACATAGGTAGCTGTGAATAGATTTGTCATGTACTGAGAGCAATGTCTACCCATCATCACTGGACACTGATTCATTTCCATGTAGGCATGCCCAGGTAGTCCTCAAAGCCTCAGGGACACTTGCCAGTGCCAGGCAGTGACTTTGTTCAGGAGGTGGAGCTGCTGCCACTAGAAGGTTCGAATCCAGCAGGTGGGAGCGGTACTGGGGTTCCCTTCTGAGATTGCCCCTACAGTAGGTCGTACTATTCCAGCAGTAGCCTGTTTGGTTTGACAAATGCAATAACTAACAAATGGTCTGCTTTCAGTAATGTTTCACTAGCCCTTGCTGAGAACAATGGTCTTCTGTGAATTTTAACTCTGTGCCTCTGCTGTATAGTAAGGCTCTGGTGGAGGACCCCTGACGGGAAGCAACAAGCCTGCCAATAATCATCATGGGATACAAAAAGTGATGCTTTGCTTTGTTTTTGCCTTGAGGTACAAAACAAAGAAAAATGCAGTTTTCTCATGCAAGTATCAAAGGAAGTTTTGTATTGATTCAAGAAAAAAAATGATGATGCATAAGTATAAACAGAAAGAAATGCATTAAAGAAAGATCCGGAGGAATTAAATAAAAACAATGAAGTTTAATTCATTCAATTAAAATCTATTTAGTAGAAAAACGAATGATTTTGTTAATAGATATTTATTGAGCACTACGTGCCACCCAGTTCTAAATGGTTGATATGTTCCATTTCATTTCTCCTCAAGACACCAGAACAAGATAGGTAATATCAGGGTCACTATTTGGCAGAGAAGTAACTGAGGCTCAGAGAGGTGGAGTAATTTGCTTGAAATAAAAGTGTTTCAGAGCTGAGGGTAGACAATGAGATTGTAACTAAATGGTTTAATGAAGTTAATTGCCCATGTTCTGAGCTATATTGAATGCTAATTAAATAATAGTAGGAGCTAATATGTAGCAAATGCATAGTACTTCTCATCGGGTCACCTGATTCAGTTCTGGAAACAACCCTATGGAATCGAATGTTTAGTTTTGTCACTTATTTGATGAAAGTAAGGTTTGGAAGAGGTAAATGACCTTTAAAAAAATTACTAAAATAGTAGGTGTCCAAAATGAATACCAGGATACAAATTACCAATTTAAACAACAGAACTATTTCTCTTATATACTGTCATATACAATTCCATTTGATCTCATCTAAGAATTTATGACAATATACACACATACACTCACACACACACACTTACATGTTATTCTACCATCACTCTAAGAATAATAATATATGTAGCAAATAGGCATACAAATGTCATACAAAAAAACAAAATCATGTGCACAATTTATAAGACTACTCATCTTCTGCCTACTCCTGAGAAAGATTCCAAATTTTATGTTGCAATTAAAAGGACTGACACAAGTTATAGACCATTGAATGATCCATGCTGCTTTAAGATTTTTCTGTGTGAAAAATCTAACATAAAAAAAGACTTCTACACAAAATGCATTGTCCTATAATCTGCCTCTGGATAAACACACAATTGGGTTCTACATAGTATAAATATACATCATTTAAATAATTCAGAATAGCTAAGGGGATTGAAATAAATAAGAAGTAATGTTGCTAGCCTTTTGAAATAGTTGCCACAGCCTGAATGTTTTTTTAAGCCAATATTGGTCTTATTTATGTCTCCTTTTTCCTATGTAGAATTCCAGAGCGTTGTAAAAGCACATAGTTTTTAACCTTCTATTTATTTATACGAGGTAATTCTGGCATATATAACATCACTGGCTCTAACAGTGCAGCAAATAAAACCCATGCTTCATGTACTAAGTTGCAGAATGGCGCTGTTCTGTTTGTAACTGATTTCTGGAAATATTATTTTTGATGATTAGTTACCTCACTTCAGAACATGAAAAAAAAGGAAATGTAGCCATGATCTACAAAATATTAATGACATTGTATGGTTTGTACTGGCCTTGTAAACTGTACTGGATCAAGGCTTGAGAATCACGTTATGGAATATTCCAATTCACTGTAATGTGAATTGATTCTAAGATTACAGATGTCATGAAGAAGAGGGAAAATCCCAAATTATTTTAAAGGAAAAAATGAGGCAAAATTTACACATACCTATAGCTCCTTCAGATTCCATGGTCAGATCTTTCTCTTGCTAATATAGGCATACTCTTATTTAGAACTTCTTAAAAGAAAGTACTTAAAAATTCCAGAAGATACCTTGATGGAATAAGAGGTAGGAAAAAGTAATCTCAACAGTGGTCCTGACCTGCATGGCAATCTTTACTTCTTTCCCTGGTAAGCAAGAACTACACACTTATACTTAGATGTCTGTCCTATTTTCATGACAAAGATTAGTCTCTAGCCAATGGCAGTTTTTTGGAATAAGTCTTACCTAGGAATGTAAGATCAGGTAATGAGTTTACAGAGATGTCTTATATGTCTTAAGATTATAAATATACACTGATGGAAGTAGAATGGGTATTTGAATATTGTTCTTATTTATTTACACGGACACTGGGGCAGTGGGGGCTTGTCCTGAGGGATGGGGGTGGTGAGGAAAGTGTCAGTTCAGGGAAGAAGGAGACATATGTAATATTTAAACAATAAAAAAAAGGAGAGATGGCCAATTAGAAGACTAAGGTTTGAATCTGGTTTATAAAAATGCTTTATTTTCCCACCCACATTTTTTCAAAGAGAGATATTAAATCTAAACAAAAATCTATATTATCAGCTTTTCTTAAATCAGGGAGGTCAACCCTGGCCAGTGTGTTCAGTTGGTTTTGCTGTTTCATGTACCCAAAGGTCACTGGTTTGCTTCCTTGTCAGGGCAGATGCCCAGGTTCAGGTTTTGGGCAGGTTTTGTCCTCAGCAGGGAGGCAACCAATCAATGTTTCTTTCTCACATTGATGTTTCTCTCTAACTCTCTCTCTCTCTCCCTTTAAAAATAATCAAAACATATTTTAAGAAACAGGAATATCAGTAATTTGTTCACATTTTTATATAGTAACAATCTTCAGTACCCAAACAGCAAATGACACTTCATACAGATTATTTGTTCTTTGGTAGGCCACAGTTCCCAACACTCCATTATTATTATTGATTTGTGTATCTTCTTTCATCTATTTTTCTTCTCTGCATTTGAGCATTAAGACAATAAAAACAAGCACATACTGCTTCATAAGTTTATCCACTAAGTTATCCATTAAATAAAGCTTTTTAGTCAAAATGACTGAACTGCTTATGAATGGAAACAGACTAACTATAATATATGCATCTTACAGTACCATTGCTTCATTGCTTACAAATGTCAATGTATGTACATTATTCTTAATAAATGGAAAATAATATTTAAGTTAAAAAATAAAGGAATTAAGAGAATTTGATTAGAGAAATTGAAATTGATTTTCTACCTTTCCCAACTGCAAGAGAGTAAAAACATTTTGGTTAGGAAAAGGGGATGTCAACAATTTTACTATCTTTGAACATAAATGTTTCAGTCTTCAATTATGGAATGAACAAGTAAAGTTAGCTATTAACTCTACTCATAATATCAACCACATTGACTTACTTAAACATTATGCATAATGATGATAGTTTGATTGAATTTTAAAATGTTACTTAACAGAATTTGTGGTCAGAATACAAATGTGTTTTTGCTATCAGTAAAGTCTGATGTATTTCCCCTATACATCTCTTATTTTTTAAAAACATACCAGAGTCTCCATTTCATTCTTTCTCAGTTAGCACCTCCCAAAGGAATTTACTACTTTGGTTTGTTTATGGTTGAATTTCACATAAATGAAAGAAAATAGTGCATGCTCTTTTATCTCTAAGCTTCCTTCACCCACCATTAAATGTGTGAGCTTTATCATTTGTTGCTTATAGACATAGTTTACTCTTCTATTCCTAGTGACCATTTGTTGTTTGAAGTTTTGGGAAAAACTGGCATGGACATTCTTGGTCTACAAGTAAGTATCCTATCTAATTGACTATCCTACCCTCAAAGATGGCAGCACCCACAGCCAATAAGGAGGGAATATGCTAATTGATTGCCCCGCCCTCAAAGATGGTGGCAACAACAGCCACAAGATGGCAGTGCCCAGTCTCCTCAGCCCCTCTGGGGTGGCAGGCACATGGCAAGGCTGGGCCCGCCCCCAGGCAGGTCTGGTCACTGAACACCTGCCTCTGGAGCCCACCAGTCCCCTCAGGGGACTGGGCAGTCTAGGAGCACTCAAAGGCGGGAGGCTACCTGGCAATCAGGGGAAGGCAATGCCCTATCACACCTCTGCTGCTGCCACTGCCAGCAGTGCAAGCCTCATCCTGCCCTGGTTATCTGAGCCTTGGGCAGCCCTGGGTGGCTGGGCAGAGGGACCCCACCCTCCAGTGCATGAATTTTCATGCACCAAGCCTCTAATCAGAGAGTATTTATAAGCTCAGATTTAGTAAACATTACAAGTTTGTTTTCTTTTTTTTTTTTAATGTATTTTATTGATTTTTTTTACAGAAAGGAAGAGAGAAGGATAGAGTGTTAGAAACATCGATGAGAGAGAATCGTCAACCAGCTGCCTCTTGCACACCCCCTACTAGGGATGTGTCCACAACCAAGGTACATGCCCTTGACCGGAATCGAATCTGGGACCTTTCAGTCTGCAGACCGATGCTCTATCCACTGAGCCAAACCAGTTCCGGCAACAAGAGTTTTTTCTAAATCAGTGTATCAATTTACATTCCAACCAATAGTTAATATGCTTTTCATTACTCCATCGCCTTATCAGCTCTTGATATCATTTTTTTAAACCTTTTTCAGTTGTTGCAACTTTTATGGTAGGTGCATGGTGGCATTTAATTATAGCTTTATTTTCTATCCCCTTCATGATTATTAAGTTGAAAATCTTTACTTAGGCTATTTGGTTATTTGGGTATCATATTTTGTTAAGAAAAAGTCCAAGCTTTAAAAAATTGGGGTTGTTTCTGTTTCTTATTGATATTAGGAATTCTTTGTTTATTCTAGATACAAGTCCTTTGATAAATATAAATGTCTTACTTTGTGGATTGCCTTTTCTTGCTCATAATTGTTTCTTTAAATGAATTAAAATTTTTTAAGCTTAATGTAATTCAATTATCAATATTTTTTATGATTAGTGATTCTTGCAGAAAGTTTAAAAATTAGTTGACTAGTTCAAAGTATAAAGATATTATCTTCTATTCTAAAAGTATTTTACTTTCTCATTCAAACTGGTCAAAATCTATCTGGTTTATGTATGGTGTGAGGTAGATAGGTTTATATTTTTTATGCAGGTATATAATTATCACATCATCATTTTGTTGTTAAGCCTCATCCAAGGATATTTTTTCCATAGTCTCTCTCTCTTTTTTTTTTTTTGTAGGAGTATGGAAGGGAATAAAAAGTGTGTGTGTGTGTGGGGGGGGGGAAATAAGAAAGAAAGAGAGAGAGAGAAAGAGACATTGATGTGAGAGTAACAAATCAGTTGGTTGCCTCCCATACACACCCTAACTGGGCCAGGCATAGAACCTGAAACCCAGGTATGTGTCTGTGACCCTTCAGTGCTCAGGCAAGCACTCTAACCACTGAGCAACACCTGGACAGGGCTTATCTTCACTATGCTTGATTAACTCTTTTTTGGCTGAGTTGAAATCAGCTCATCAGCTTACATGCTGAGATTTTGAATGAGATTGTACTGAATCTAAAACTTTACAAGGGAAGGTGAGTATACAATAGAAAGTCTTCTGCATTGATCAGTTGTTCTTAATTTATCTTAATAACATTTACTTCTTGGTGTATACGTTTTGCACAATTTGTTTTATTTTTGGTGAATTATATATTTTCAAAATTGCATTTCTTAGAAGTTTGTAAAGAATTTACAAACTTATTTTTATATGCCAATATTCAAACCAGTGACATTTTAAAGTCATATGTTAATTCTAAGTGTCTCTTTCTAATAATCTTTTGAATGCCTTTGCACTATATAATGTAATCTATAAGTAAAGACAATGTCACTACTTCCAATTCCTAAATCTTTTAATTATTTTTTTTCCATCACTAAAACCTCACCAATGAAATATTAAATAGAAACTGTTAATGTTAGAAAGCTGCTCTCTCTCATTTCTAATTTCACAGTAAAATGTTACAATATATCAACATTAAGGGGAATGTTTGCTGTAGAATTTTGGTGAAAACTCTATTGTATTAATTAATCTCAATTCTATTTCTGGTCTAATAATTTTTAAATTTTGTGAATTCTGGCAAATTTTATTAAGCATATTTTGTGTCAATTACTTGTATGGTCATATGATTTTCCTCCCATAACTTGTTAATTTGGAACATTATACTGATTTTTAAATGCTAAATCTGTCTTAAGTTTTCAGAATAAATCAACTTTTTTATATCTTTTTTATATGTCTGAAGTCAATTCTTAAAATGTTAATGATTATTTTTTTCCTAACTGTTTATGAGTTGTCCCATTCTCTCTTCATTTTTAGTACTCTGTCTAAATATTAGATATTTCTCTCATATACTTTATATCTCTTATGGCTTTTTCTGCACTTTCAGTTATTTTTTTCTCTCCAGACTCTTATTTAATTATACTTTAGTTATTTTATTTTTCAATTTTAGAGTATGCACTTGATGGCGTGTGTGTGTGTATGTGTGTGTGTGTGTGTGTGTGTGTAGGGGGGAGTCATGAAAATCCCCCATCTTTTTTTGCACTGTTGATCATATAAGTTAACAATATTTTGAATGTGTTTCTTTGATGGTCTTTAACCATTTCCTGTTTTTCTTTAGTTCTCAGTTATTTTATTCTGTTACTTGATATAACTGACTCGATATTATTAATAGGTTATGGACATTAGTAAAGGCTCTGGATATTAAATTTTTCATGAAGAGACTTTTTTTTTGGCAGGCAGTTAATATCATTAGTGGGGGTTGGAATGATATTTGCTGATATATCTCTTCACTGTCAAACCCAAGCAAAACTGGAAACATTTAAAGACTCCTGTTTCCAACATCATTGTTCAAAAATTCAGTTTCCTTTTAAAGAGCAAGAATTATGTCACTCCAAGCCTGGAAGAGTTGTTCAGCTAATATTAGTTTAGTTTAGGCAGATACAAATCAATTTTGAAGCATTCAACAAAATTTTGATTAATAGTCCCTAAAATATAACACTACAACTCGCCTTCCAGCTCAAATACTTTGTGGAGAACTCTCACTCCAAGGAATCCAGATTTCTGTATGTAATAAAAGATTTATGTGTCCTTTGCCCAGTTTTTCATAGCTTATTTTTTAACATGCTCAAGGGGAATGATCATCCAAGTATTTTTGTCTCTAGCATTCTTCTGTGAATAAAGCAATGCTTTATGACAGTGTCAAGATTATATTTTGTAACAAGAGGCAAAAACCTCTCACTCATGGAGCCAAACAACTGAGGAAATGACATCCTTAAAGAAGCTGCACAGTTCCTAGTGGCAGAACTTTATAGATATGAAGACAACACATTAAAAGCATCTTGTTTCAGACAGAACCTTGCAGCAAGAAAACATCATTCATGAATTTCACCAACAATTACAATTCTTACAAATGCTATGACTTGATATTTAATGGAGAAATCTGTTTACCCATCAATCTAAAAGAAAAAAAAAGTTTTCCATTTATTGCTCTCAAATCTCTTCAGTTTCAGAAGCTCTGTCCTATAATTTCAATTGATCATAATGATAGAGAGTGGAGTCTTCAATTTATCTAGTAGCTGCATCTTGACTTAGCATTTTATTTCTGTCATTTTACATGCTCCCTTTTTTATGTTCTCACCATCATTTTGGAGAGGGGGTTGTCAAGAAAAGCAATAACTCCTTGAACTAAGTAACTTGATTCCTGAAACTTTTCCTGGAATGCAACTATTTTTTAACAAATCTATACTATGCTTTTTTGTTTGTTTGTTTTAGAATCCAAGAATCATTCCCGGCACCTTGTTGAGTAACTGTAATCTGTAGTTGTTTCTTTCTGATCATGTTGATTCACTTAGAGATTGTTAGCAGCAAACTATGTACAATAGAATGATCAGATAACTTGGAATATCATATCGTGTAAAAATAATTGATATTAGTTTTCATAGTAAAGAAAGGGTATTTTTAGTTATTGCTGTTGCTGTAGGCTTTTTTTGTTTGTTTTTTTTTTTCTTTATTGCTCTGGTTTAATTACTTTGAAATGACTTTGAAGATTGCAATCACTTATTATCAGCCTTATCAAAAATATCCATAGACCTAAGCCTGGAATCACCTTCTTCCATCTCACACCTCAGGCTCTGAAAACACCATATTAGATCTTCAAGCTTGTTTATAAATGGAAATATTAATAAATATAAAACAGATGGATGATGTATAATTTAACAAGAAAGTCACCAAAAAATTACAACTTCACAACTCTTCCAACCTACACTATTCCCATTTTGCAACATTTACATCAGTAAAGTGTCAGGAGGACTCCTGATTTATGGTGCATAAAATTTTTGTCTTGGGACAAAACATTTTCTCTAAATTTCTATTATATAGTAGGACTTCTTTGCTCTTGCAATTTAATAGGTAGTGCTTAAGAGAAGAATTAGGGAGTTAATTTAGTACTGAGGGACTGCCATCATCAGCCTGTCTCTTCTTTCTCAATTCAGCACTCAACTAATTTTTTTCCAACTAAACTTCAATCTGATGTCAAAACCTGTGAATACACTCAGAACACTCAACAAAATGGTGTCCTACTGTGCACTGTTATGTGGGTTTGAAAGACTGCCAATAGCTTGCCAAACGTGCTATTTACCACTCTGAACTTTTCAGTGTACATCACACAAAGTTCAAAATCATTTCTTTTCAGTGTCTCTCAGTACACCTAGTGGCATCTTGTGAATCCTTAGTTCTCCATGAAGTAGTGGTTGAAAACCTTGACCTCTGTATCTTAACCACAGCAATCTTACCTGCTAAAACAATGAAGCTATAGTGTTATATTACTGAGGCAATTGTCTCCTAAGAGCAAGGAAATTGTCAGAGGGAAATAACCATTCTTTTGAATACTTGTCTTGAAAAACCTAGGAATGGCAAATACTGAATCTATACAAAAATGACAAATATATTAGGAAAAAAGATGAATAATTTTAGCACACATTTTTATACACACAATTAATAGAACACTAAACAATAGCCAATACTTGCCTTTTTATGACTTAATATTACAGAAAAAAACGGAGAAGAACCAAGCAATGCTTAGAGAAATGGAGTTACATTTATTATTATTATTATTATTATTATTATTATTATTATTACGTGTGGGCCCAGAGAAAAATGTCTCTCAAATTCTGGGCAGAAACATGTTGTAGACAGGGTGTAAGCTGACAAGGTCCTTGCATTCGAGGGGGCTAGCAGGGCTGGCCCCCTACCCAAACAGTTTTCCCTGACTTGTTTGGATGGCGATTATCAGTAGAATGAGAGCAACCTTTCATGGCTTGCCAAGAAGTCTGTAACTATTTACTGAGATTTGCTGTACTAAGAATTTGTCCTTCAGCTCTCTCTCTCCTTTAGAGATTCAGAGGAACAAAGAATACGTTCCTCTTAACAAACCTCCTATTCAGTATTTTGCATATAAAAGACATTATATAGTTAATAAACTTGCTGCAGTCGGTCAATGGCTACCTGTAGTCCTCCAGACCCCACTTTCCTATCTTTCTTTCTTTTCTCAATTCACACCTCCCTACTTCAGCCCAGTTCAACAGTCAGGCTCGCCCTGGCAAGAAAATTTCTCTATTTATGTCTTTTTACCCTCTTTGTTTCCCAAATATGGTGTTTTCCAGTCCCCTTTGTGAGTTCTTAAAGAGCCCTATGTGCTTTTCGACCTCAACCAAAGGCCTGGCATGGTGCCAGCACTGATAACTTCATTTGGGGGAGGTTTATGGCCTCTCTGGGATGGGAGTAGTCTTATTTTCCTTATTATTTAAGCAAGTAAGCAATTACAGAAGCCAAAATAGCAGGGTTAAAATTTCAAATAGCAATTTTTATATAAGATGGATGCTTTAATAGCTGAGGAGAATTACATAATATGTTTAGTGAAAAGCTCATAATGGTAGCAACTTTTTTTGGAGCCAGTGATGGATGTTCCCTTAAAAGAAATCTGTGAGATCCCCAAAGAGCATGAGCAATTTGAAAAACCAAGTAAATCTGTTGTTCTCTCCACTGCTTTATGCAGATTTGAGAATCACTGCCTTAGCCTTACAGATTTCATCTTTTTCAATGCTCTACTTAGAATATGTGCCTCTGTTGTTTGGCTGTATTGTCTAGTATTAGCCAACACACTAAAATGGAGGATTTCCTTGTAAGCTAAGCAATCATACTTATAATAGTAAGATCGGTTTTCTAGAATAGTTTAAAAATATAACTTAAAAAATGACAATACATTGAAAGGAATCCACTTTTAGCCTTTTAAAATATCATAGCAATTATTTTTTTTCTAGTATAAGAGGTTTTAATTCTCTGAGTCATAACGAAAATATCAGTCAAATCCTACTATATTGTCACTATTTCTATTATTTTCAATTGGAGAGGGAATACATAGGTGTGCACACAATGTCCTTTACACTCATATCTCCTATCCTCTATTACAACTTGATAAGCTTCAAATGGAGTGTAATTTGCACTAATGCAGACAGAGGATAAGCCATTTATTTTACTCTTTCCATTTGATTCTATGTACTTATAAATGGAAACTTTCTCTGGAAAGATTTAATTATTAGTTTCCTGTGGCTGCTATACACAAATCAGCACAAACTTGGTGGCTTAAACCAACATAATTGTATTCTGATATTTTTGGGTGTAAGAAGTTTAAAATCAATGTGTGGACAGAACCGGGCTCCCTTGAAATCCCCTGGGAAGAGAATCTCTTCTTTGCTTTATCCAGGTTTAATGTTTCAGGTGTTCTTTAGCTTGTGGTCACATCACTATACACTTTACATCTATGATCATATTGCCTTCTCCTCTTCTTTATCTCTTGTCTTTTTCTCTGTTTCTTAGTCTATTTCCCCTCTATGTTATAAGAATACATGTGATTGGATTTAGGGCTCAACTGTATAATGGAGTGTCGATTTTCCCCTCAAGGCATTTAATTGAATCACATATGTAAAACACCTTTCTTCAAATAAGGTAATAATCATAGGTTCCAGACAATAGGATGTGGGCATCTCTTATGAGAGCCACCACCTAGTCCACTGCAATCTATCCTCTGTCACCCAGAATGTGTCTCTCACACATGCAAAATATATTGAAAGCAACCCAACTTCCCCCAAATAATCAAGCCATTAATTTTAATTTATTTTTACCCAAACTGTTTTTGTTTGTTTGTTTGTTTTTTACAATCTGAATTGAATAATAATTTACCAAGTCATCAGTTGTTAATTTCTTTTTGATGAACAGTTCTGAGAGTTTTTGTTTGGGTTTTTCCCCCTCATACCAACCCGTTCTCTGATTCTTCCACATTAATTGGGTATCCCCCCATTCAATTCAATTGTAACACTGACTACCTGGTGTCAAGGTCAGACCCTTCAATTTAAAGGCTCAGTTCCACAAGACTGTCCCATTTTACATGCCAGTCACAAGTGTCAGGAGTTCTGGTCTCCCATATTTCTATCCAACTAAATTAGATAGTCCCACACCCTACTCCTAAGTTTTGATAGTTTTTGAGATAGATTCATAGAATTCAAGAAAATGCTACTCTTATCAGTATAGTTTATAATTAAAATACAACTGAATACCCAGATGAAGAGGTACAATGAGCATGGTCCAGGATGGTCCCAAGTAGAGTTAGGTGTACCATGTGGTTGTGTTCGCCAACTTGGAGAGTCCCTGACCCTCGTTGTTTAAAGTTTTTTTAAAATCCAAGTTTTGTTTCCTAAACATAATTGTGCCTTTGATGGCTAACTCATTCTTTAGTTCCTATGCCTTCCCTGGAGGTTGAGGGGTGAGCATGAACATTCCAAGTTTCTAATCAATGCTTGGTCTTTCTAGCACGGATCCCCCTTCCAGGAACTATGTAGGGCCAGGTTACTGTATTAGAGAAAAAAAACACCCCTATCATCCTTTCACTCAGAAAATCCCATGGGTTTTAGGAGCTTTGTACCAGAAACTGGATCAAAGACCAAATATCTCTCTTATTATACCACAGATCATTTCCTCAATTTATCCCTTTACTCTTGCATGTTAATGTAAATAGCAGGGAGAAGCCAGGTCACACATAAAATCCTTTGCTTGGAAATGTCGTCAAGTTAAATATCCAACTTCAGTGATTATAAGTTCTGCATTCTATGTAATTATAGAGAACAATTTAGTCAAGTTTTCTGGCACTTTAGAACAAGATCACATTTTCTTCTGCTTCACTAATGTGTTCTTCATTACTTTCTGAGCCCTGTAATGTTGATACTTCTACCAACATTCTGTTCAGAACAACATACGTATTCTCTAAGTTAATAGAAATATTCTTTACTATGCTCCTCACTTCCTTCTGAGAGATTTCCTGAAGCATTATTAATGTCCATATTTATGCTAGTATTCTCTCTAAAGAAATCAATCTAGGATTTTTCTATCATGGACCTCGAATTTCTTCTATTCTCTACCATTATCCGATTCCAAAGACACTTCCCCATATTTAGGCAGGGCAGACTGGAAATGTTCACTTATACTCAGTCCATGGTGTGGCTTCTTCCCAAGGAAACCTGGGTTCTTCTCTTAAGGCCTTTCTATTGATCAGATCAGCCACCTGCAGATTATCAGAAATAATTCCTTTTTCATAGTGTTAGCTGGTGGTAGATGTTAATCACATCTACAAAATATCTCCATGGCAATACTCAGATTAGTGTTTGTTTCAGAAACTGGGAGCTATACCCTAAACAAATTGACACATATAATTGATCATCACAGTTAATTTAAGCAGTACTAAAAGTAAACTCAATATTAAAATAGCACTATTAAACCCACGTGTAATACAACATTTTAAAAATTATATCTAAGTGTCAAGAAGGAAGTTTTGAAAAACAGAGAGGATCTTTCTCTCTCATTCACCTATTCCTGTGTTGCACAAACCTCTGTGTGTCCAACGTATGTTGCACTGGGGTAAATATACATGGTGACTCTAGGCACCTAATTGGTAGGTGTGGTAGAAAGGTAAAGTGAGGAGTACCTTTGTCTTAGATATTTTTTTTTTAAATGAGAACTTAATTAAATTTGCCTTGAAATCCAAAACTCTTGGAAAAGAATTTGCTAAAATTGTATAAATAGTATAAAAGCACTGGTATTAGAAAATGATTCAGAAGTTTATTATATAGAGAGGAAAAAGAGTAAATTGACTAAAAAGTAAAAAAAGATAAACATATAAAATGAAAATTTTCTTCTAAAGCATTTACCTAGATGTTGGCCATTATCTGGTGCAATGTTTTTATATTTGTTATAAAAGCTGCAAATACATAAATGCTTCTGGGATTATTACAATTCTTTATGCCTACATGTTGTCAACTTTATAAAATTTAACATGCAAATAAATTCTCTATTGACTATCTCTCTCAATCCTAGTGCATTTCTTACTGAAAATCAGTGTTATCAATTATATTTCAGAAATTATTCTATATATACAACAAATGCACATAGAGACCAATCCATTATTTCTGCCATTTAGTTTTTTTTTTTTAATATATTTTATTGATTTTTTTCAAAGAGGAGAAGAGAGGGATAGAGAGCTAGAAACATTGATGAGAGAGAAACATCGACCAGCTGCCTCTTGCACACCCCCTACCGGGAATGTGCCCGCAACCAATGTACATGCCCTTGACCGGAATCGAACCTAGAATAGGACCTTACAGTCCGCAGACCGACGTCGGCTCTACCACTGAGCCAAACCGGTTTCGGCTGCCATTTAGTTTTTTGCATAAATCAGTATACACTGTCCATTTCTGTAACTCCCACACACATATCTTAGACATCTTTCTGTGGCAGTTAATATACATTTTACTTATTTTTAACTACTGCATAATATTCTATAAACAAATGTAGTGACAATTTATTTCCCTAGATCTTTGGGATGTAAGTTTTGGTTGTTTCCAGTTTTTTTTATATTACATACAATATATCCTAGTGTACATGCACAGGTATTTTTCTAGCATATTTTCCTTTTAATACATTCTGCCCAGTTTGCCTCCAAAGTGTCTATGTTGATGTACATTGATGAGCTTTGTATGAGAGAACATGCTTCCCCATATTTTTTTAAAAAAATAGGATTATCCTGTTTCACTCTAAAATGAATCCCTTTGAGATTTATTAATTTTCCAGATGTGTTTTAATTTTGATAGTTAAAAAGATAGGTACTCTTGTCTTCATGTAAATTCATAAGATATCAGTATATATTATACTTCATAATTTCATAGTATATAGTAAATATTTAATATTTTAACCATTTAATAAGATTCAAAATTTCAGCACAAAGAAATAACATTTATAGAAATACTGGCTATTCACCTGGCTGGTGTGATTCTGTGGTTGAGCGGTGACTTATGAAACAGGAGATCACTGTTTGATACCAGGTTGGGGCACATGCCCTGGTTGAAAGCTTGGTCCCCAGTGGGGGATAGGCAGGGGGCGGCCCATTGATGAATCTCTCATCATTTATGTTTCTATCTCTCTCTCCCTCGCTTTTCCTCTCTGAAATCAATAAAAACGTATTTAAAAAGACTTGCTATTTCTGCATTTGTCTAATATAAAATATAGTTTATTAAGTAAATGTAAGGTAATGGAGTGGTTTAATAAATATAGCATCTGGCATCTGCTCTCACTGCATTTGTTTAGAATCAGTCACATGTTTTTCAGTTCCTTAGGCAATCACAATCCTCTGAGCCAGTGGTTTTCAAACTTTAGCATGAATCAGATTCCTCTGGAGGGCTTGTTAAAACTATGCCCATCCCTAGAGTTTATGATTTAAAATGTCTGGGGTAAATACTGAGAATTAACACTATTGACAAGTTCCTAGGTAATTCTGATGGTGAGGATGCTGGTTCAGGGTCTGAACTGGGAGACCACGGTATTAAGTAATCACTGAGCACTAACCTAACTGTGGCTTATGGATCACCACTAGAGAACCACTTGGAGCTTGTTAGAAATGTAGATGTTTCAGTCTTAGTAAATGGAAACCTCTGTGCTTTAACAAGAGACTGGCCACTTCACCTGGCTGGTGTGGCTCTGTGGTTTACATCTGATTCTTATGTGCTGTCAGATTTGATTTAACTTATGAAACTAAGATGTATGTCTGCTCTGGGCACATCATACCTCCAGCCAAACCTGCTATTTATTGTAATATGACATATATTCCATATGACATATATAAGAGGGCATAATATTTTCATCTGTTGTGACTGTATAATTAATTAGAATTATTATTATTTTCATATTTATTAAGTTTATTGGTGTGCTATTCATTATAAAATTATTTAGGTCTCAAATGTACAATTCTATAACACATTATATGCATATTTTATCATTGTGTGTTCACCAACCAAAGTCAAATTTTTTCTGTCACCATTTATCTTGCGGTCACCCTCTTCTACCTCCCCCACACCCTTTTTCCTCTGGTAATCACCATGCTGTTGTCTGTATCAATTATGTTTATTTATTTATTTTGTTTGTTTATTTGCTTAATCCCTTTACCTCTTTCAACCCCACCATTACCAGTAGATTTTAACCTAAAAATTTTAGGAAGAAGATCACATATTTAATACATTTCAAGTTCTATATGCACTCTGACATACAGGGTGGCCACTATCACTTGTGTCTATTTACATTTAAATTTCAATTAATCAAAATCAACTCAAATTAATAACTGGTTTCTCAGTCACAGGAGCCATATTTCAAATCCTCAATTGCAGCATTTTGCCAGTGGCCACACATTTGCACCATCACAGAATGTTCTACCAGACAGTGCTCCTCCTCAGGCATCACAAGGTTGTATATTTTCCTTCTTTTTCAAAACAAGGTTCAGTTCATTCAAACCATATTGACTATGATACTATGACAACTGTGAGTCATTTCTTGCAATTTTCCTTAGAATATCTATTAAATATTCCTAAAGAACAGAAGTTTATAAATTACAATTACTTTTTATTTTGGAAAACAACACACACACACACACATACACACACACACAATACACTCATAGTTTTGTGCTTGAAGGTTATTAAAATATGACATGTAATTTATTGACTTCTTTCTCCAAAAGGGCTCAATCCTTAGAGAGATAATTTTAAACTACTCCAAACTTTCTGGCTTTTATCTATCCCTTTCTACTCTCAGCAGCGTTGTAATCAATAGAAACATGTCTAACTTTCCTGAACTTTGCAGGCTTCTTTTCACTCTGTACTGTAATAATTAACATTTCCTCTTTGTGCTGGAGACACTAGAGATGCAAGGGCAATTTAAATGCTGCTCATGTTAAAAATAACTTTTTACTTTGATAGAAAAAATCAAAATCCTAGGACTAAGACATATTGCTCATAAAATTTATGAAAGGCATTTTAAAAAGAGAATTCCCTTGAGTTTTGGTGCAGCCCATTAAGTGCAACTCTTTATAGAATTCTAAGACATCTTGGACACTCTCTAGTGTCAGAGTTCCTCCCTGGAGGCAAATTTATTATTCAGGGACAATCAAAACTCATTGAATGTTGGAGTACCATCAGAGTCCATTACTCACAATATTCAAATTTTAAAAATTCCTAAATACCCAAAGTGCTTTGGTAAGATTGTGGCAAAACATAAAATGTGAGTTGATGGGGAAGGCTGTTATTTTTGGTCTATATTAATTCCATATAAAATCCCAATTTAATTATTAATACAATTTGCTAAGGAGGTGAAAATATGTTTGTTTGATTATGAGATGTTGCCACAGATACAGTTGGAAATTTTGATGTACTGTTTTTTTTCAATAATATATTCCTTTATTTGAGTTTCAAGTAAATATATAATATGTAGAAGGTAAAGATAGTAGTATGCATATAATCCAAAAAGATTAGTGCATTATGGATGAGAAAAGAATATTAAGAATTAGATTTGAGGAGTTCGATAAAGTTCTATGCAAGGAGTTTCAAAACTCAGTTTAATCTTGGCTGTTTCCCTACTTTTTTTTATTGACAATAACAAACTCAAAAGCCTAGATTCCTTGGAAATTCTGGTGTTATTTTTTACTTTCAACAATTATTTTCTCTTTCAACAATTACTGAGTCACATATGTTGAAACAGAGTGAATGGCAAGATCAGTTATACTATTACATGAAATGTGATCTAAATATTACTTAAAACAATAAATAGAACCTTAAATTTGACGTAATATCTATTTTTGGTCTATTTTAATTGGTAAGAAACAAATATTTATTAGTCAATACTTAGAAAGAATTCATGTTTTTGTTCCTATAATCTGGTGGCTTTATAATATACATACAGCTATACAAATCTATTCCAAAATGATAATATAGTGTCAATGTCTAGAATAAACATTCAAAGCTCAAAATGTCACCCTACACTTGCTACTGTTATTGTAATTTCCACTTGTACTTGCTTTAAATTATAAAAATACAGTTTTTGGTTCAATAAGTTAAACAAATAAGGATACCTTCAAATTTCATTGGTTGCATTCAAGGCAGTAAATTTCTCTTCATTGAAAGCTTTGAGCTGGAATCTGGATTGTAAACTATTGAATGAGAAACATAAATTGGAGCAGCAATAGTTTTCAGAGCAACTATTTAAAAAAATCATCCAACATTAGACTGAACCACTTAAAAATGCAGTTTTCAGTACTTTAGTTCATATAATTTTTAAATGTCTTCAAATAAGTTGTATGAAACATCTCTGTAATATTTTACTAATGTGCAAATAATTTTAAATGGGAACAATTTGAACAATGTCTCAAATAAGACTATTTTTCTTATTATGTTTTCTAAAACCTGTAAAACAGCCCACACACCTAAAAGTCACATGTTGGATTTGTTATCAGGAAACATACCTAGGGTTCAGTTCGATCTGCTCCCTGATTGCAATTGATAGATCTCTCTCTCTTTTTCTCCCTCCTTTCTCCTCTTTCTAAAATATTAATGAACTTGTCAGGATATAAATAATTAAATAAAATCTATAGAAACAAAAACTAAGTTCAAACTCTCTTATGCTTATGTTTTCTGTCCTCCTCAGGAATTAAACCAATTTATAAACAGAATTTCATAGTTGCTTAACAAAAACTTGCATAGTCATTCCATAAATCAATCACTATTCAGAACTTTAATCGTATTTTAAATATTTTTAAATTATTAAACCAACTTAAAACAATAAATAAAACCTTAAATTTAACATAATATCTATGTTGCAGATGGTGTCACCTTGCTGAAAATAAATGAATGCCCACAGCATGTATGTAGTGGTGATCGTTCTTAATCCAGCATCAAGAAGGGTTCAGAAATCTGGAGAAGCACTATGCATAAATTAAATAAGAGTCCAGAGATGAAACATTATTTTGAAAGGTATCATGGGGAATCAGAGAAGACTTAGCTATAGGAACGAAGTTCTCCTTGTCTTAGGACCCCTTGCTTTTTATTAACACAATTTGTTTTAAGGTAAGGTGAAAATATACACATCAAAGGGTATGGTAAGGTACAGAATCCTTTGTCAGATTGGAAGAATTGCCTAAGGCTGTTCACGTGTTTGGCCAGTAGGAGGCAATAACATGTAGATTAAGATGCCCTTAGCTGTCTGGCAGCAAGCAATCATCCTTTTCAGGTTTGGGGAAATGCCCTCAGTCATTTCTAGATGATTCTGCTCTGCTGACATGCTGGAACTGGCCTTCAGCAGTTTTAACATGCATTCTTTTGAATATGCCTTTGCTACAAGGAGGAATAATAGTGTCTGACCTTTCTTACGTGCTTGCCATGCTCCAAACACTGTTTTAGCACATTACATTTTAAATACATTTAGTCTTCATAGCAATTATGTAAAGAACTATCATTATAGCCCCCAACTTATCATTGAGGAAACTGAGGCCAGAAGAAGAGAAGTCACTTGTTAAGCTAGGAAGTGGAGAAGTCTGCCTAGAGAGTCATTTTTCTGAACCATTACTGATCTACCGCCTCTGACAATGGTGTGTCATATTCTAATTCAGACAACCCACTGGTATTACCTAGTTCAACTACTGTAAAACTGTCATTTGTCTTAACCACATTGCATCTCCACTTGGTACAAATTTACATGTTAATTGGCCGAGGTGATTTTCCTGATGGCACTAGATACAAAGCAGAGAATTTCACTGCCTATCATTGTGATGTGAAGTAAAAGCCTCCAATTGTTAAGCACTTTCAGAAATCAAAGTCCTTTTTATGAAAATGGCCTTCCATTATGCATATAGTTTTGACCTTCATAACTTATAATTTTTGTATAACAATGGATGATGAGAATTTCTGTCTCTTGGAAATTTGACTGTATTAACTGAAGACCAACCAGAAATGATAAAGCAAATATTAAAACTTATATACATACTCTTAGAGAATCACTAATGATTGACACAGTGATGCAAATACAGATATCAAAATCAGAAAATCTAAGAAATTCGTAAATTTATTTATGGGCAGTAAATCACAACATTTTTTTTTAAGTTGAAGATTTGCTGATTTCCAAGAACACAAATACTAATGACATATAATCCTAGTGAGTGGGAGAATTGAATAAAAAGATTGTATGAGCCTCAAACTCAGAGTGTTTCTGTAACTTCTATATGAGAGCATTTTATAGGGTCTTTTTTAACATTAGGCTTAGACTTTCTTAAATTGAAAAACAAACAAACGAACAACAAATCTCATCTTGCCGAAACCGGTTTGGCTCAATGGTAGATCGTTGGTCTGAGGACTGAAAGGTCCCAGGTTTGATTCGGGTCAAGGGCATGTACGTTGGGTGCGGGCACATCCCCGGTAGGGGGTGTGCAAGAGGCAGCTGGACGATGTTTCTCTCTCAGCGGCGTTTCTAGCTCTCTAGCTCTCTCCGTTCCTCTTTGTAAAAAATCAATAAAATATATGTTTTAAAAACAACAACAACAACAACAACAAAACTCATTCTGCTTTTGTTTGTTTCCTTTTTGTTAAAAATGTGATATACAAATTTTGATGCAAACTACAACTCCCCAGATATTTATATTAGCAGATTTAATTAATTTAATTATTATGCTATAATTCAACACTAATTAGGGACACTTGTGATGCTGCAATTTTCTTTTTAAAGATCTCTCAAATGTTATAAGAGGGTCCTTTCCCTCTCTGAGGGTCCTCTTTCCCTAATTTTCCAGGGCTTTTCTAAACTTTCACATTTGCATTCTGCCTAAGGAGTCCTATTCTGGACCACTGATTCAGCCTATCCTTAAATTCCAGGTATTTGATTTGCATTTTATATTGTTGATGACTGTTAGTAGTTTAATCAATCTGAATAGATCACAGAGGAAAACTCAATCTTCAACAAGAAAGTAACACTACTATTTAAGTTTTAGCTCAAATAGTAAAATCACTGTTGCAGAATTCCAAACACTGATGAACATGGCAGGGTATGAATGTTTAGGGCATGCATCCTCTGAATCTCTCATCTAATACCAGGTAGGTAAACACCTATTCTAGCTGCATGTGGGACTAACTTTGCTCTCACCTGAGCTGTTGTCATTTTTTTTTAAATATAATTTTTATTGCCTTCAGAGAGGAAGGGAGAGGGAGACATAGAAACCTCAATGATGAGAGAGAATACTTGATTGGCTGCCTCCTGCATGCACCCCCTACAGGGGATCAAGCCTGAAACCCGGGCATGTGCCCTTGACCAGAATCAAACCCAGGACCCTTCAGTCTGCAGGCTGATGCTTTATTCACTGAGCAAAAGAAGCTAGGGCTCTACTCCTTTTCAAGTGTCAATTTCATTGGGATATTTCCATGAGTTATGAATTAGAGAAAAAAACTGTTATATTTACTCATAGCATAAGATAAAAGGAATACATTATAAATATGTAGAGCCAAAATTGAAAGATGGTGGAAAAGTATACTCTAAATAAAGCAATTTGCATATCACATTTTATTTTATGAATAATAATAGTGAAGACAACCAGAATGCTGGGGACAGCCTTTAAGCAGAATCACAAATTTTTTTTTGGCTTAACACTGCTGGGGAAGCAAGCATGACACAATATTCACAAGTAAATATGATTTGTCACTTATAATTCAGAAAAGGGCATATCAGTATGACTTTTAGCAATAAAAAAGAAAATATATCATGTAGTATATACCTAACTTTTTAGTATATTCAACATCCTGAATTTTCAACAAAATTTTATTTTTAAAATAGAGATTTCTATGTCACAAAGAATCATTTAATTGGAAGTAAAATATGAACACAAATAGAGATTTTAAATTAAAACCATACAACCAGTTTAAACAATTAGTTATGGGCTTTTCTTTGATGCAATAGTTATTTGTGTGTTTCCCTTTAAAGTTTCCCTTATTTTATAATTGATTTCAGTCTTTAATCTACTTTTATTGGCTTGCTTTTAAGAAAAATAGGTTTTGAAGAAAATGATTTTATCATATGTCTATATCTTAAAATTAACTTCTAACTGCTGTGTTTGATACCAGTATTTATAACTACTTTTTATAAAAGAAGTTACTTAAAAAGTTTTTATCCCTTTTAAGACCTTTTTGCCATTTTCACATTGGATAAGCAAGGCGTCTAATTTAATGTCTAATATAGTTAAAAATCAACATTTTCAAACCAAACATGTAAGCTTCCTCTAAACCTGGTCCTCTACTGAAGTTAACATTACTATTTTGTTTGAAAAATTATAAATTTGGAGTCATACTGGACAAATTTCTTCCATATATCCTGCATATCATATCTATCTCTAATTCATCTTCAATACTTCATAAAGCAGTGCTCACTCCTCTATCTCCACTGCTGGCACTCTAGCCCAAATTACTCTTGCCTAAGCTGATAGTATAGTTTTTTTAACTTGGCATCCTACATTCATGGTACTTTCCAACCAATTATATAACCTAAAACCAGAGTAATCTTGTGAAAGGTTTATCTAATTATATAATCCCCTACTTAAATTACATTCTCTTAGTACAGAAATTAAATCCAACAATCCAACCCAAAACCTTTCCTATATCTTGTTCTATCTTCTTTTTCTTTTCTTTTTTTCTTTATTGATTAAGGTATTACATATGTGCCTTTATCCCCCCATTGACCCCACCACCACCCCTACTCATGCCCTCACCCTCCTGGTGTCTGTGACAATTGGTTTGGCTTTATGTTCATGCATATAAGTCCTTTGGTTGATCTCTCCCCTTTACTCCCACCCTCCTCTAGCTTCCCTCTGAGGTTTGATGCTTCTCTCTCTGAATCTGTTTTTGTTTATCAGTTTATGTTGTTCATTGTATTTCACTAATGAGTGAGATAATGTGATATTTATCTTTCTCTGACTGGATTATTTTACTTAGCATAGTGCTCTCCAGTTCCATCCATGCTGTTGCAAATGGTAAGAATTCCACCTTTTTTACAGCAGCATTGTATTCCATTGTTTAGAGGAAATACTGTTTTTTAATCCACTCATCTACTGATGGGCACTTAGGCTGGTTCCAAATCTTAGCTATAGTAAATTGTGCTGCTATGAAGATAGGGGTGCACATATCCTTTCTGATTGGTGTTTCTAGTTTCTTGGGCTTTATTTCTAGAAGTGGGATCATTGGATCAAATAGGAGTGCCATTTTTAGGTTTTTTTGAGGAAACTTCATGCTGTTCTCCACAGTGGCTGCACCAGTCTGCATTCCCACCAACAGTACACCAGGGTTCCTTTTTCTCCACATCCACGTCAGCATTTGTCGTTTGTTGATTTATTGACAATAGGCATTCTGACAGGTATGAGATGGTACTGCATTGTTGTTTTGATTTTCATCTCTCTGATGATTAGTGACTTTGATCAGGTTTTCATATGTCTTCGCCTTCCTTATGTCCTCTTCCGAAAATTATCTATCTAGGTCCATTGCCCACTTTTTTTGATTGGGCTGTTTATCTTCTTTTTGTTAAGTTGTATGAGTTCCCTGTAAATGTTGGAGATTAAATGCTTATCGGGGATAACATTGGCAAATATGTTCTCCCACGCAGTGGCTTTCTTTATTGACTCATTTTGTCCTATCTTCTTTCTTGCTCTCTGTGACTTGGCCACACTGCATTTCTCATGTTGTTGAAACTCACCGTACTCCCTTTCTCTTCCTGGAATCTTCATCTTTCTTCACCCTCTCCCATCTATGGCATGTTAATTTGTATTTTCTTTTGAATCTTAGATTCATCATCACTTGTTTTGTGATAGGCTTTTGGGTCTTCTCCAATGAAGTTAGTGATCAATACCTCCTGGCACTGTTCTTTGTAGCAATACCCACTGTGATAATTTTATACTTAGATGACAGTGGCTCACTAATTTCTCATTTTCCATTCAATGGTAAAATCTCTGAACTACTCTTTCTTATCCCACTGTTATAACCTGAGGATATTCAGTAGTAGATTTAAAAGCATTCTCTCTATATAGATTGTGGAATGTATTGCATTAAATTATGAATACTAGGGCATAACATGAGAAAGGATCATCTACATAAATCTTATATAACTTTACCTAACTTCCCAATCTTACCTATAATTGGAAGATGCTTCTCTGTCTTGAGACTCCTAATGAGCTCCGTATCTAAGTAATTCATTCAGGGTTATCCATTCAGTTCCATAGCTGGATGTTATCTGTGTACATAGTTAGAGTAACTCACTGGATAGTAAGTTACTAAATTATACAAACAGTCTAAGCAAAGATTGTTATAGATCTTCATTTCTACTTACCTCTCAGTCTAGATTTTAACACAAAATATTTTGAAAATAATACACACATATGCACACAGACATGCACATACACACAGTAGCTCACTATTTACATTTTTGTTTATTTATTTATTTATTTAAATATATTTTATTGATTTTTTTACATAGAGAAAGGGAGAGAGATAGAGAGCTAGAAACGTCGATGAGAGAGAAACATCGACCAGCCACCTCCTGCACACCCCCAACAGGGGATGTGCCCACAACCAATGTACATGCCCTTGACCGGAATCAAACCTGGGACCTTTCAGTCCGCAGACCGATGCTCTACCACTGAGCGAAACTGGTTTCGGCACTATATACATTTTTAAAAACCCACTGTATTATCTTATATATATATATAGATTTTTTCCATCAATTTAAAATTTATCTGGAGAATTTTTTGTATCACAAATGAATCAAGTGTATGGTGCCCCCTCTTTCACCTCATTCCCTTCGTCCCTATCTGTTGCCAATATCAATACAAATCCAATCTATTCATGCATTTATAGAGATAAATCATCATGCTTCAGTGACATGAGGGATTAGTGGACATTTCTTATTCATTCTCCAAATGAGTTAATTTTTCTGTTTCTCAAAAAGGAAATAATTTTAATAGGTGTTGTACAAGCATTTTAAATATAAAATTTACTTCAACAATGTGAAACAGGATAAGTTGTGACAACAATGAGACATTTTAAAAAAGGAAAGTAAAAAGTAGGTTAAAAGGGGGAAATTTATATACTATTAGTTTAGAAGTTAACATTCAATTGTCTTTCAGAATTCTATTGAGTGTTTCCATAAGCAATTCAATTTTATAGCTTCTAGTTAGAGTTGGATTCTTACACTTAAACAAACTCAAATCATTTATATCCTGTGCCTCTAGAAAGTCTTATAATAAAAAAGAAAATGTGCTATAGGCCTTTATTTTTATGCTCACACTTGTGTGGGTATTTTCTTGCTGAACATTTATGCGTCCAGATAGGTCTTCCCAGGTGACCTTTCATGACACACTTTTAGCTGGTCTCTTCCTGACTTTTGCTATTTCCATCTCAGAACAGGAGGCAGAATAATTCCTTGTCTCTGTGTTAAAGAACTCCAAGACCAAGAAAAAATGCCCCAACTGCTTGTTCCAAGTAAATACCTGTTTTTAGAAGATAAAACTGTGATGAACAGCTTGCTCATCAATACTTGTTTCATGATACTTTATCAGAGAAATCACCAAACCGAAAATGTTTTTTACTTGTCAAGGTCCACCTGAAGATTATCTAGCCTAAATTCTAAAGCCCTATGTGTATTTTATAAGAATTTCATGTTAATTAAATTATGAATTATGACAAGGTATATTATTCTTAAAGAAAGGTAGTTTATGAAATGCCAGCTTGGTCTATGTGTTTTTACATGTATTATCTCATTTCACTATTATAAGAATGCCATGATGTAAGTGTTATAACTTTATTAAACCACTTTTTCCAAAAGTACGTTTTTTAAAAAGTTAAATGAATGTGAGGATCTGGACATTTGAAGTCAAGTGTCTCTGGCTGAAAATCCCAAAGACTTTCCAGCTTCTCTTTTCCTTGACTTCTTATTAATACAGTTTTTCCTTCTGACATACATCACCCACATAATATTTTTTCTTCCAGCTTCTGCAAGCAGAAAATACATCCACCAAACATATGCTTTATTTCTGAAGCAAGACCTGTTTGGTCCGCTTTGAATCTGGACAGATGTATGAACAGGTGAATAGACTGACTCTGTCAGTCTTACTGTTTTGTGTTAAAGAAGAAAAACAATGTTACGTGGATTTTTACTGTGGTGTGCATTATATTGCTGAGTGTCTCCTGGAAGACATGCCACAGGACTCCTAAGAGCCATACATTTTCACTTAACATGGGACACTTTGTACATCTGTTTTAGTATAATTTATGCTTTTGGAAATAAAGTGCAAAGTGGGTCATAGTTTTTATGACACCTGAGGAGTCTATGGTTCATTTGTTAAAGAAAAAAAGCGTGACTTCTGTTAAAGATCAGTAAGATAGACGTTATTCAGGACCTTCCTGATAAGTGTAGGGCTACTGGGAGGAGGTTTTGTAGTCAGGAAGAGAGACTGGACTCAAGTTTGAATACAACAAGGAAAAGTTGGAACTTATAAACCAACAAGCAGGATGAGAAATAGTGCATGGAAAATTACTAACATTTCCTATATAAAGATTGTGGAATGTACTGCATTAAATTATGAATCTTCCTCAGAGAGATTCTGGCAAAACTGACTTACCAGCACTCTTGGGAAGGCCAGTCTGGGTGATCAGACATCACATGGGGGATGACTGAGGATGATAAACCTGATCAGAGAGCAAGAGTGATCAGATATGGAGAATATGGAATGCTGCCTAAACCAGCATTTTGCTCAAGTTAGACAATGCAGGGACCAATAGGGAAGCTCCCAAGTTATAGCCTAATTGAGAAAAGTTCAATTGCAAAGAGTAGTTTGGTCAAGGAGAGAATATTTGTCACATTTTAAAGGTAGCAGTCTCTTTTACCAAGGGAAAAAATATATTTCTTCTCAAGGTGAGCCCATCCTTTTCCAATGCGTTAATCTGTCTATCCCCATTGACCTGTGACCCAGGCTGAGTCAAGCAGATTATTCTTCCAAGAATTTGAAATAGTGACCTAAGAGACAACAGAGCGAGTGGTGATACTCAAAACATTGTCTCAGGCAGAGGAGGCCTGCCAAGGAGGGAAGACAAAAGCTGACTAAGCATTTTGAAACTTAAATGGTAACATGACAAAATAACTTTATGTCTACTAAACTCAATGATGAAAAATGAGATCTGTATTTTAAAACATATACATTTAGGCTTTCTATTATTTTTTTCTTGTCAAAATCAAAACTATATTTTCAAATTGAATAGCTTCCACTTATAAACACAAGTAATAAAAACAAATAAAGAGATAAGAACCATCATAGTAATTATTGCTATAAAATACTTCTTTCTGATGTATATAAGAAGCACTCAATTTTTTCTACTTATTCAAGGTTCCCAAAGGCTGCACATATTTATGGAGAGCCTGAACAAAGAGAAGGAATCTCTCTGGGTACCTTAAAGTGTGCCTGAATTTAGAATATCATCACTTAGAATGTACTAATTTTCACCATTTTTCTAATTCTGCAAACTCAAAAAGAAAAGATCATATGTGAACTTAATTGATAAATTAAAAATAAAACACAGCATATCAGAGGAATTTTATAGCATGGGATTACTGCTTAAACAAATCTACAAAAGAACTTGTCTGTCTTTATACATCTAAATTATTGAAATGATGCTGAATGACATGGTGGAACTAGTATAGTATGTAAAGTACAATATTAAATAGAATGCCCTTAGTTTAGCCTCCCCCCTCAATACTTACTGTAAGATCTCTTGAATAAATCTTTTCCTGTACTCTTTATCAATCTGCTAAATGAAGCATGCCAGGTAATCACTAAGTTTGCCCTTTCTACGTGGAGGGAAAAATACCAGTGTGGGCTTTGCTATTTCATAATCACTACCATTAGCATTACTAGCTTCACCAAACAGGCTGATGAATGAGGTATTGCTTCTTCGAGTGACTAAATAGCATTTAATGTGCTGTTCGAAGTTTAAGAAATCAGGAAATTCCATAGCAGAGTTTGAAGGGCATTTGTTTGAGAACAGAGGGCAATAACAAGGGAAGAATTAATGAAAAAGACCTATGAATTTTTATGATAATGGTTTTAAGAATATTTGATTGTGTAGAGTACCGGCTTTACATTTTCAAGTAGAGAAGCATTGCTTTGACTCAGAGACTTCTGAAGTAGACACATGCTTGCTCAAAATTCATTTAGGATACTTCAGAACTTAATAAACCAGATATAGCACTTACCGGTTTGGCTCAGTGGATAGAGCATCAGCCTGCAGATTAAAGAGTCCCAGGTTCGATTCTGGTCAAGGGAATGTAACTTGGTTGAGGGCACATCCCCAGTAGGGGGTGTGCAGGAGGCAACTGATCAATGCTTTTAACTATCCCTTTTCCTTCTTCTCTGTAAAAACTCAAAAAAATATATATTTAAAAATAAATAAATAAACCAGATTCATTTAGTTATGTTAGTGGGAAGATTACTGATTTTAGATTTTCAGTTCCTTTTATCAAATCATTGTCCTATGTGACCCAGATCAGTTTACTTCAGAGTCGACATTCAAAAATCAATCAATAAGACCAAAATATCAAAGACTATAAAGAAGAAAAATAACATGATAATTTCAGTTGATGGAGAAAAAGTATTTGACAACATCAAAAATCTATTAAGAAAAAAATACATTGCAAATTAGGGGGAGAGGAAAATTGTCTTTACCTGGTAAAACAAACAAACAAACAAACAAAACAAAAAACTCCTAAAGCTTACAGGTATTACTTACTGGGGAAAGACTGATATTTTCTCTTTAAGACAGGGAATAGGCAAGAAGTTCCACTTGGGCTTTTTATTCAATATAGTACTGAAAATTCTAGCCAATAAAAAATCCTAGCCAATGCAAAATAAAAGATATTAATTAGAAAAAAAAACACAAAAAACCCCCACAAAAAACAGAATAAAACTTTCCTTGCAGATGGCATGATTATCTACATGGAAAATCCTAACTACTATGCCTAACAAACTATAAAAATAAAAAAAATAAAAACCACACACAAAAAAAACAAAAACATTCTGGTCACAATGGCAGCATACATAAATGTGCTACTCACTTCCTTCCACAACCACATAAAAATTACAACAACAACAAAAACATCATTTAGAACTACCTGGAATCTACTGAATAGAAGTCCTACAGCTAAGGATATAAGAAAGCCACATTGAACTAGTAAGAGGGGTGGAGACCCACAAAGGGCTGGCCCCACACCCCTATGTGACAGAAAAAAACCAAGAGGGATATCTGGATTGTGGAGCAACAGATCCCAGTCCCAAGCCAGGCTCCCCAGCCAAGGGTTCCAGTACCAGGAAGAGAAATCCCCATGACTTCTGGTTGTGAAAACCAGCAGAGGCTGTGGCTGAGAGAGACAGAGAGCTGCAGGAATAGTAGACATTCCTCGAGGGTCCACACACAGACATACTTGGACTCACTCCCTCTGAGCTCCAGCATTGGGGAGCAGCTCCAAAGGCATCAGGGACAAATGGGGAGAAACTGAATTGTTTGGAATCAGAGCAAAAACTGGAGGGGCAGCTTTCTCTCAGACAAAAGTTTGACTAAGGCCATTGTTTCTTTTCTTATCCTTCCCCCCATACAGCAGGCAAGCATGCTCCATATCTGAGTCTCTATCACTGTTTACCCCAACTTGGTGATTCCCTGAGACCTTGCCCCATCTAACTTGTGGGTTCACCAAGCTATTTCCAGTAGCTTTTTCATACAAATGGTCTGTCTTGGCTCATGCTTCAGACTTTCCTAAAATCTCTCAAACAAGCAGCATCTGGCCTCACCATACCCCATACCTTTTGCTAAGTGGTCCTAGGCCCAGTACTAACAGAAGCCAACCTTCATTTGTAGCCTGGCCTCTCCTGCATACCTCTAAATCCTGGGTCTCAGCATAAGTAGCATCCATCTGCAGATCACTTTGTAGCTCACGCCCAGTTGCCACAAGCAGAACACATGTCGTGGTGTAGTAGCTGAACTTTATCTGCACTTTGTGGGAGGCCCCAGAGCCAGTGCTTCTGCTGGACAACTTTATACCATGTCATTGCACCATCCAACCACCTCCACAGTACACACTCAAGTGGAGGACTCAGTGGGCACCAGAGCCCCACTGAATTAAGTCCTGCTCTGTGGAGTGGGGATTGAACTTGTAACCCAGGCACATTCACTTGACTAGAATTGAACCTATGACCATCCCTTCAGTACGTGGTCCAATGCTCTAATCATTTAGCAACACCAGCCAGGACTAAATTTCTAATTTTTAAAAATCATTTAATATAATTTTATTCAGAAATTAGTAACTAGAATTTCTGGGAAATTGTGGACAATACATTTTTTAAATTCAATTTAAATCCTTCAAATAACAAGGTATTTTTGGTTCTATAATCACATTATAATGAAAGTGTCATGTAGGTCAAATAATTATTTGATATATAAAAACAAATTTCAAAATAATACCTATTCTCTAATGAATGTATAAATATATTTATTTAAAAGTTAATACACAGAAAATAATTTTCAAAAATTTTCAGAATTAGAACAGCAATTAGCTGTGTATTTTCTTGGATATCAATAGTCATATCTATTTATATCTACCAATCTATCTATCTATCTATCTATCTATCTATTTATCTTTCCATTGACCACTGGTTTAATTTTCAATAAACTGACAGCAATCATTTCCACTATTGTCAGGTTTAAACTAGTTATTCATCCTGATATATTGTGTATAGTAAGTGCATTTTCCACTGCCCTTTAACTTTATTTCTTTAGTCCCATGGGTAAAATATTCTCTACTAGTGCTACTTCAACTGAAAGAATAATTTCTCCCCTGGTAGACTATTGTGACTCTGCCAAACAGAGCAAACCTTAAAGAGGTTTGAGTATAAACTAAAAAGGTCAAGATCTAAACTATGGTTAATCAGATAATTAGATAAAAAATAATATTCAGAATGCCATATCCTAAAGGGAAAAAGGAACAGCTCAGAATGACTTATAGACAATTGAAAGTGAAGTGTAAAAACAAAGTGCCTCTTTGGTTATACACCAAGAAATTCTCTGGCTAGTGGGCAAAAGCCAAAACCCTACTTTCCCAACTAAGGCAAGTCTATTATTCCAAGTCAGTCAGGACCTGTTTTGGAAAACCTGGAACAGCTTGACACATGGGAATAAGGCATCTGGGTGGATGGCATGGAGGTTTTGACTCCTTAGATTTCTCTGAAACTTCAGACATTGCACTGACTAGTGAAGAGCAGCCATCTCTTACAAGCTCTACTAGAAGACAGAAGCCTGCCTTTGGTAAAGCATATGTGCTCTCCACTCCAAGGACCCATTCCAACCCCCTCCACCATCTGGTAAATCTAAACTCAAGCTCAATTATAGGATGGCCATGATTAGGGTTTGGATAAGCATTTTTCCTTTTTGAAGTTGCTTAGGGAAGAAAGAGACTATATCTTAAAGGACCCAGACAGCATCACTTGCAGGAACTGGAGGTATCAGTTTCTGAGGATGCCTATTTAAGGAATCTAGAACATACATTGGATAGGAAGTTTATTGCCTTAGGAGTACTTTCATGAGATATAAGAATGCGGACGATGGCCAAACTCACCTCTAGGATGGCTCGTAAATTCATGAAAAAAGAAAAGGTCTATGTCAGTGGTCGGCAAACTACGGCTCGCGAGCCACATGCAGCTTGCAAGCCACAGTTTGCCACTCTTGCTGACTAATTAGTTTACCGACCACTGTCATATACTACCCAATATATCTTTACACACAATATATGCCACAATTGCCTAATCCTCACAGCTTCCAACTACATGGTAACATTTAATCTAGTCCAGTGGTCAGCAAACTCATTAGTCAACAGAGCTGCGGTTTGCCAACCACTGCTGAACAAGTTGAGATTTCCATAGCAGATGGTGGTGGAATGGATATATAATAAGATGCATGGCTGGAAGATCCACCAGATGATATGGCAGAGTATGCATTATTTAACAAAACCATAGCTGTGTGCTGGAGAAAGGGTCACCAGCATCACTAAGAAGCATGGTACCTCTTCTCTATAGGCTAAGGTTAATGATTAAAAAAGCTATTACAGAATCTGGATCTCTCATAGAAAAAAGGTATCTTAAAACCACAGAAGTTATGTCCCAGTGCTTAGTTATTAGAAGCCAGGGGTTCACAAATAAGTAACTATCAAAACTGGAGTCACAAAGACTTAACTGTAAGTCATGAAACCAAGAAAATTCTAGAAGAACTCATAAACAGTAAAATTTTGGGTATTTTTATAGCAATTTTTTTTTGTCTATATATCACCTGGGGCAAGGGAAACAAAGGAAAAAAAACACATGGGACTACAACAAACTAAAAAGTTTTTCCCAACAAAAGAAACCATGCACAAAATTAAAAGGGAACCAACTGAAAAGAAGATCATATTTGGCAATGATACATTTGATAAGGGGTTAATTTCGAAAATGTGTAAAGAGCTTACACTACCTAACACCAAGAAGACAAACAACACAATTTAAAAATGAGCAAAGGACCTGAATAGACACTTCTTCAAAAAGAGCATACAAATGGACAATAGAAACATGAAAAAGTGTTGAATGTCACTAGTCATCGGAGAGATTCAAATTACAACCACAATGAAATATCACCTCACACTTGCCAGGAGGCTACTTACCATAAAAAAATCACAAACAAGTATTGGCAAAGATGTGAAGAAATGGAAAACCCTGTGACTGTTAGTGGAGATATAGTCTGGTGCAACCACTATGGAAAAGTATAGAGTTTCTTCAAAAATTAAAAATGATTGCCTTTTGACCCAATAATTTATGTCTACTTCGAATTAATAACACACTACTTCCTGATCAATTCAAGAAGATTACAATCATATTTCTATTACCCTTGCCTTAAGTTCTATAAACAGGCAGTCCTTGGGTTACGTCAGACTCAACATATGTGGTTATGTTGCCATCTTCCATTTTATTTTTTTTAAAAAAGGTTCTATCATTTCAACATATGTACATATGTGCTTTATGTTTTCTATTATTTATATACCACAAGTAAAGGTCAGGAACTGTTATCTTTTTTTTTCCTGTTTCACTTCATTACTGCTGTGGGGATGTGCTCCACGTGAATGACATGGGTGCTTATGTAGGTGGGTTCCGACTTAAGGCAAAAATTGTGTTATGGTGCCATAGGAACGGATCACCGATGTAATCCGAGGACCTATTGTATATTGCATTCTTCTCACCTTTAATATGCTTTCAATTTTTTATCTGTTTTCAGGTTTTTATCTTCTATTTTTCTGAAATTTTACCTTGGTATTCTTCTATACTTGATATTGTATTTGACATGCTGTGGACAATTCAGAATTAGTTATCTTCTTCTGAAGAGTATTGATTTCTCTTCAAACAGATGAATAATTTTACCAGGATTCACACTGTCTTCTGTAGTTGTTTCAGGCTCCTGCTCTTGGTTTTGCAATGGTTCTTGGCATCCTGACCATAGATGTTCTGTTGTGGAGTCAGTCAAGTATTTGAGCAAAGAGAAAATGGAGACTTTGAGTGCTCCTTCATTGGTAGTTCCTTCCCTCTGAGATCCCCCTATGTGCACACATCTCAAGTCAGTAGAATCGCGGGTTTTTTGAGTTGTAACCATTCCATATCCAAAGAACTGAGAGGAATTCTGGCGAAAAGGCAGAGAAACATCAGCACAGTTCATTTCTTTTAGGGATCAACTTTTCTCTGCTTTTGTCCTGATATTGTTTTCATTCTAGTGCTTTCAAATAGTGCTTTGAAAAATATTTAGTCCAGGAAGGTTAGTTTTGAGAACCTGAAGGCTTGATATTATAGCTGCAGGGAGCTGGGCAGAACAGAGGAGTCACAGGAAGTGCCCTCAGATACATTAAAAACAATTGCTTTGTTTAGTCTCCTGAATGCTGGCCCTGCCACATCCAGAAACAGGAATCTTGTAAGCCAGACTCTTGAGTAACAGCTGGAAAGTTGGGGCATTAGTTATGTTGTCCAAACTCTTCACTCCTCAGGGAGAACTTTGGAATTAAGGGTTCCCTCCTGATTGTATGGCGATTTATAGCCAGTTCTGCGGATGGCATTCATAGCCAGAATGAGACTCAGTTTTTCTTATTTGGCAATGTGGAAGTTTCTCATCTTCCCATTTTCAGGAGTGTCTAAACCAATTGTTGGATTTCTCACAAAAGTAACTGATCCTGGTGTAGCTGGTCTGTGGGGAAAAAGCCTGGAGCCTCTTATTCTGCCATCTTGCTGGCATCCACATCTTGACTAATTTTTAGTAAAAGGCGAAAGATTTATGCGATCTGAAGAGAAACCAGAGCATTTGACTAATTTTTAAATTATGTTTTTATTGATTTTAGGGAAAGAGGAAGGGAGAGGGATAGAGAGATAGCAACATTGATGGTGTAGTAATATAAAGAAATGTTTAAAAATGTCTAAAACTGTTTTAAAAGTTTTTACAATGTTTGAGTTAACTTTTCTGAAACTTAAAGCATGATATTAAGGACACATACCCCACCACTCTGAACGTGTGTATCCCATACATAAGGATTTGAACTTTGATTACTGACTTAGAGTGACTTGCTCTATGTTCACCCATGTAACTGCGGATTAACACTTGTAGCCTTGATGTAGTTGTAAGATCAGCACCTGACGGCTGTGGGTACAAATAGGCTATAAAAACGGATCCCCTAAAAGACCTCTTTGATCATTGCTTAATCACTGGACATGCTGCCTTCACGATCACTTTGATCCCTGTGCCACGATGGTGCCTCGATCTCTAGAAGCTTGCCTTCACTGGTCACCTTCAGTTTGGGTGCCGTTCCCCTCCTTGCTCTGTTCTGCTTCACGCTGGTCCAACAGCCAAACCTCCCATCAATCCATGTTATGCGCAGGGATCTCTGACAGCAATGCTGCCCCAAAACTGAAAACTGAAACCCGGTTCCTGACCTGACTTGCCAGCCAGAGACTGCACCACTGCTGCCCCGAGAGGAGAGCCACATCTTGGTATCCCATTTAGCCTGTACCCACAGCACCAGGAAAGTATGTAAGTAACTAGGGGCCTGGTGCACAAAATTGGTGCACCTGCCAGCCTGATCACCCCCTAACCACTTCTCTGCCAGCCTGATTGATGCCTAATAGCTGCCCTGATGGCGCGATTACCCCCAACAGCCCTCTCTTGCCAGCCTGGTCACCCCTAACTGCCCTCTCCTGCAGGACTGATCACCCACAACTGCCTTCCCCTGCCAGCCATCTTGTGGTAGCCATCTTTGACCACATGGGAGCAGCCATCATTGGTGATGGCATGAGGGTCAATTTGCATTATTACCTCTTTATTATATAGGATAAAGTGTTGTGTGAATTGCAACTGCATATATTTGTGTGGCATAATCCCTCCAGCAATTTCACATGTGTTGATTATAAGGTCAGATATTAATGCCTACCCTTAGTCCTGCCTGCTCAGAGCTGTCTCTTTGCTGGCAACTACTTGAAATGTCCGAACACCTGCATGGTTAAGTTTATCTGAAGGGACGCCTTGGATAACACCCCTACATTCTCAGACAATTGATGAGAGAGAGAAGCATCTACCAGGTGCTCCTGCACACCCCTTATTGGGGCTCAAGCCCACAACCCCTGGCATGTGCCCTGACCAGGAACAGTAATCTATTGGTTCATGGGTATATGTTCAACCAGTGAATAACACCGACCAGACAACACCTGAGTAATTTTTAAATATATTCTCAAAATGAGAAAAGACATACTCCTTAATTAAAAAAAAACAAAAAAACAAATAATTGCAAAACAATAGTAATGAATAGAAGAGTTTCTTTTCTCATTTTGTGTGTTAAATATATTTTTCATTTGATATTAGGACATGGCAAATTTATAAGATTAACCTATGTTTAGGTCACATTACATATTAAAAATTAATATATGAAAATTGTTATTTTATGTAAATACTCAGCAGTTGTGTTGACACAGAGTGTAGTTCTTAAAAACAGGAAAAGCCCTATTAATCTTCAATGTGTCACTCTGAGATGTTACTTCTAAGTTTTTTCTCTTATAGAGCGAAGCTTAGACTCTTCATGGGCATGCTCATCTTTATTAATACTCTCACTTTGCTGTCATGCATAATAAAACACTTGCTATAAATCATAAGTCAGATAATACTTGAACAAAATAAAAGAGACTTAAGAGAAAGTTTTAATTAGCTTTGCAATATGTTATTCATCAGATATTTGTACTGTTAGAAGCTCAGGTTTTCATTGCTTCTGGTTAATTTGATTATTTTGGGTAAAATGTCAAGATAATAACTCCTTTATTTGAAAGATTCTTTTTTCTTTTCTTATATAGTGCATTGCTTCATATAACATTATCTCATCTTGCAGTCACCACGATGGCTGAAAACAAGAACATTTAATTTATGAAGAAGTATTTCTGCTTAATAAATTGGGCACTGTTGATTGAGATTATAACTGACTTACACTTTAAGCAAATGAGGGGGAAAATCAGTTTTTAAGAAGAGAGTTTTGTGAGTTCCCTAAAAACTGGGCATGTGTGCCCTACAGTTTACAAGCACAGAGACTGAAAGCCATTTTACTGACTTGAATGAGAATGCATTTTATACAGAGGTGGAGAGTGACTATCCAGTCTTTTGAGAGATGAAAGGACCTGCACACCAATTGAAGGGCTGTGGGCAAGGGACTGAATGAACCTCGGGAGTTCTGAGAACATGAAAAGATAAAACACATATAAATACAAGTGGCAAGCTGAATTAACTGAAGCAGAAAGTCTTGCTTGGTAGTTCCGTTGAAAAGAAATCCTTTAAAAGCAAGTAAGTGGGAAAGAGAAAGGGATCAGTAATAGCAACCAAAACAAACAAAAACATGCTCACTGAAAACACAGTTATTTTCACCACAGGTCTTCGTAAACTACATCATTTTAAATCCCCCAATTTATGCCTCTGTGCTGCTCTTTGGTGAAGAAAAGTGAAAAAAAGCAAGACTAGGTTTTTAATGCTTCAAATGACCCATCTCATCAGGAGGTGATCTACCGCCGTGTCAAATATGTTATAGCTTGTCGCAGATGGACCTTTCAGAGCACATTTAAATCTGTTTCAAACCCTGAACTTTAAAAGCACATGTTCACTGTCCAAATTATTTTTTCAGTTGAAATAAAAACATGGTGTTTACAATGATTTGATGTATGTTGTGCTAAATTAGCATCCATACATACAAATATGCATTTAAAAAATAATGTTCTATTCAGCAAAAGTAAAATATTCACCCGAAAATATTTAAGGAGTTTTAGGGGGAGTATACAATTTATATTTAATTTTTCTTTTTTTAAGTTACAAAATTCGAGGATGCTGCCTTATGAAAATGAGGATTGAATTGACTCTTATAATGTGAGGAATAGATTAAACCATGATTGTAACAGCACACAGCTAAATGTCACAAACGGAGAACCAGAACTGCTGATAGCAAAATAGGGTGCTTGCACATTGAAGGGATCCAAGAATATTGTTGTGACCTTCACTGACTATGACAATATGGTGATTATATTATAACTAGGGGCCCGGTGCATGAAATTTGTGCACTTGAGCGGGAGGCGTCCCTCAGTCTGGCTTGCACCCTCTCACAGTACAGGAACCCTCTTGGGATGTCCAACTGTTGGCTTAGGCCTGGTCCTCAGAGAGCAGGCCTAAGCCATCAGTCAGACATCCTTAGCACTGCAGCAGCAGTGGGAGAGGCTCCTGCCTCCGCTGCTGTGCTCACCAGCCTTGAGTCTGGCTTCTAGCTGAGCTGCGCTCCACCTGTGGGAGCGCACTGACCACCAGGGGGCAGCTCCTGCATTGGTGGTCATTGCGTGTCATAGCAACCAGTTATTCTGCTGTTTGGTCGATTTGCATATTAGCCTTTTATTATATAGGATGTGAAGACATTAGGACAGGCATGTTTATTAAATGACAAAAGTTGTCTGATTGTTATGCATCTTTAGTTTATATGACAAGTGATACCTGGAGCACTTTCTCATTTCATCATGTCTCATAGCCCATCAGGATGTATAGATTCCTCTACTAGAGATATTTCACAATTCTTAAAGGGGGCTTCCAGTCTAAATGGAGCCAGTGATAGAAATATGAGTGAAACCGATGTACTGCTGAGAACAGGATTTTTGTTAGTAATATGAGGACACACCCACAGAAGAACTGTATTTATTAATTGTTATGCAATTTGTTATTTTATAAGTTGTTTAAAAAATAAAGATGGACCACATTTGCAAGGCCCTGCGAGTCACTAGTAAAACTGCTGTGCTTGTTTGCACTTACCATATTCTTCTTACAGTGATCATTGCCAGTAAGTAATTAGTGTTTGAATCACACAGATGAGATATAAAATTATTCATATATTACCTTGTTAAATCATATATATACCTCCTTAGTTCCTTAACTAAGGAGGTATATATATATGATGAACCAATTATAGTTTCTAAAAAAGGTTTGGATTTTGAAGCTGAGAAGTGGATATACTTTCAGGTAGAATATTAGTATGAGTCTAATTATTTACCAGTTTTCATTATGCACTTATTGTTATTTCTATAAGTAGAATATAAACTAAAATGTGTCATTTTGTTCATATGTCATTTGTGTAAGTCATTAAGAGTTTGCAATAAGCAATAAGATTGCAAAATAGATGGAGATTCTATATGGCTGATCATTTTATGGAAGAAAAAACAGTTTAAGGGGTAAAAAATGTGTTCAAATTAATTCATTTACTATATTTATTATATTTTTCACTTGTTATTTTCATTAGACTATTTAAATATAGTTTCTATTTTTTTGCTTAAACTTTCCATAATTTCATTCATTTATAGAAAGAAAGCATATTTTTCTTTGCCTTATGAGCATTGTTATAATAGTTATATAAAAGTTATTGTTTGCTAATTCTAACACCTGGGCCCTCTGGAAATAGACCTACATTGATTTTTTTCTTTCTTTTAAAAATAGGTCACATTTTTCTTGATTCTACTTTATTCTTTGTAGAATCAAGTACAGTGTTCTATTATGTTCTGAGACTGTGCAGACTTCATATAAGAATTGCGTTATTTTCCTCTGAATAGGGCTTATTTTTATGGTTGTTCAGCAGGTATTTAACTTGGTTGATTTCAAACTGTAAAATCCTTGTGCAGCACCTCAAATCTCAATCCAATTCTTTGTTCTTCTCTAAGGTGTACTCGCCATTGTTTGCTCCAAACATGTGTGCTTTAGGATCAGCAGGGTTATAGGCAAAGTTTATACATAGAATTGGATTCTCCCATCAAGAATAAGAGACTTTGGGTTCCTCAGTCTGTTGTCCCATCCTTCAGGCCAAACATAATGTGTGTTTTTCTACTAACGGTTGAAGGTAAAATAGGCTTCAAAGTCTAAAAACAACTCACAAGACCATCAGAATAATGTGGAAAAATCTGCAGTATCTTGCAGGACCAGGCAACTGCATGACAGTAAGGAAATGAATCACAGCCACAGGCTGCCTCAATACCTGCCACAGGGCCAATAGGAGCTCCAACTACCCTCCCTCATAAGGACACAAGTTCTCCGTAAGAGCAAGACCCACCAACGTGTGCACATGACACCTCAGAAGCAGGGGACCCAGAATGGAGTCTCAGTTGGGGTTTTATGCCATGCTGGTCACATAGGCATATTGCAGTGTGCAAGGCATACAGCTTCAGGGGTTATATCCCAAAGGAAAACAAAAACAAAAATAAGTAAACCAACCTAATCAGATTCAGTAATAATCTACTCAATTTTAGTCCATAACCATGAAATAGATAATAAAAGTGACCAAAATATTGCAATATTGATCTAATTTTCAAAATGAATGGTCTTTTGCAAATGCATCTCAGAAATCAATTTGTCATGTCCTTTGAATATTTGTTATACATTTAATGCACAATGAAAGTACATTTTAAGAGAAAATTGACAACTATTATTTCAAAATACAGGCCTGTTAACCCCCAACTGTCCTCCCCGGTAGGCTTGGTCCCCCCCAAATGTACTCCCCTGCAGGCTCGGTCATCCTTAACTGTCTTCCCTTTTAGGTCTGGTCCCCTCTAACTGCCCTCCCCTGCAGGCCTGATTGCTCACAACTGTCCTCCCCTGCCAGCCATCTTGTGGTGGCCATCTTGTGTCCATATGGGATAGCCATCTTGGACCATATGGGGTGGCCATGTTGTATCTTGCATATTACCTCTTTATTAGACAGGAGAACCATAGCTGATTTGGCTCAGTGGATAGAGCATTGGACCATGGACTGACAGGTCCCAAGTTCAGTTATGATCCAGGACATGACTGTTGGTTGCAGGTTCCCAGTCCCTGTTTGGGATATGTGCAGGAGGCAACAAATTGATATGTCTCTCTCTCACATTGATGTTTCTCATTGTCTCTCTTTTTCTCTTCCACTCTCTGTAAAAATTAATAGAAAAGTATTTGTGAGTGAGGATTAACATCATATATACATTATATATATATTTGTCATATGTAAACAGTTTTTGGTGAAGTACCCCTATTTTTTTTATTTTATTTTATTTTTTTTTACAATTTTCTAATGCTTTAGTCCAAAACTTCTACTTTTTAGTTGGTTGCTACCAAACTTTAAGGTGTGGAAACTGTGCTACAGGCCTCACAATCTCTACAGAAAATAGAAGTAAAATATAACGAGGTAAAGACAATATGGAATTATACTAAGAAGTAAATATTATTCATTGAAATGTGACTTAGAAATTTAAAATAGATTACTAAAGTTAAGCAAATATTAGAATTTAATCTAATGATATGTGGTAAATGAATGATATATTGGTAGAAATGTCAATAACATACTATTATAATAGTTAAAATCACTTAGTGGTACAAGAAGGATGCCCCCTCCTATAGTGATCTAGAAAGTTAACTTCTTCATTTTGTTATTGTGTGAAGGGTCATTATTTTGCAGACAATGTTAACACATCTGTAAAATAGGGAAAAGACTTTACAAGGAGCATTGTTACATTTGATGATTGAGATCCAGAGTTGGAGCTTTTTGTGTCCCACAATTTTGTTTTAATAAAAAAAAACAATAATTTTAAAAATGATTTAAAAGAGAACTGTAAATTGCAATTGATAAATTTAAATAATTATTTTGGTGCCCCCATGCTGGAAGCCAGTTCTAACCTGTCATAATTGCAAGAGTTTTATCAAAAGGTTGATGGAACTATTGGTCTCAACAAGGGCTGAGTCACATATGTTATTTCCTGCTGAAATGGCTAACAGCATTTCTCCAAACCTGAAAGGATGATTGTTTGCTGCTAGACAGCTCAGGGCATCTTAATCTACATGTTATTGCCTTCTACTGTCCAAACACCTGAACAGCTATAGGCTATTCCCCAATCTGACAATGCTTCTGTATGAAACCCTACCCTTCGAAGTGTATATATCCACCTTGCCTTAGGACAATTTGTGTGAATAAAAAGCAAGGGGTCCTGAGACAAGAGAACTTGGTTTCTTTAGCTAGGCTCCTCTGACCCCCAATTTTTTTCAAAATTATCTTTCGTCTCTGGACTCTTAAGTTACACACAGCCTTTCTCCAGATTGCTAAACCCTTCTTAATGCCAGAACACGAACCCTAATTTCAGATCCTAATGAAAGGAAAAATTAACCAGAATTTATTAGGTATGAAAATTAGAAAATGGGCAATTGGGCAACTGGGTGATGTCTTGCATAACATTATACAAACAAGACTGCACAATTATATCAAAAGAGCAAAAGTCCCAAGAACAATTGCTTATAATCACTTTATGATACTTCATTTTAGCCAGGTTTTATAGCACAACTTTATCAAATAGCTTTTATTAGAGGTTAAGAATCTTGGGAAATTTAGACAAACTAAAAATATATAATATATAATTATAGTAATTATATCAACATTTAATAGAAAACATTAATACGTAAGCATTTTTAAATTTATAAAGATACTCATTTTCTTCTCAGTAATATTAAAAAGTTAACTGTAGATAAATGACAATTAGTCACTATAATAGAGGTAGGAAATATATTTTAATCAAGCTACATCTCTTGCCCAGAACAGTACTGTATTTTACCTTGTTTTAACTTCGAGGTATTAAACTGGTTAAAATGGTTCTTTTTATTACTTGGAGATTGTTGTAACATTGTTTCATTCTCTTTTAGATGTAGTTAGTTCCCCTATCATATAGCTTTGTTTTTAAATCCATTAACTATTTTTATTAAAATTTGAGCCATCTAGTATTTTCACATCTTTAAAAAATAATATACCCTAAAAATGAAATTAGAACTTCAAAAGATGTGGTGCCTCAGCTTAGTAATTTTACTCTGGGGAATAAGTCTAAGAAAAACTGCTATAGAAAATGCTTTTGCTTAGAAAACAATGCAACCTTGATATTTACTTTTCTTCAAAGAAGATGACACGTATTGTTGGGACTAGACCTTTACAATTTATCTAGAGAAAAAACTATGAAATTGTTCAATAGTCAAGAAAGCTCTTTGATAACAATCAAATAATGACAGCTCTGAATGTAGAATATGCTGGAAGGTATTTGGCAAATTGTGCTTTTAATATAGCAACTTTGTGTGAATTCATCTTGAAAAGTATCTAAAATAATAAATATTTATACCATGAGTTTATCATCTTTAAGACCAAAATTTAGCTTTCTTGAATAATTCACACTTTATTTTCCATATATTCAACTCTTTTGACTGAATACTCTTAATGTTTAATTTTTTCTTGCTTCATCAGAGACACCACCATAAAAACTAGTTTGTTTGTCTTGAGTTAAGAGAGTAATGATCTCAAGGGATCATAAGATGTGTTCCAGGCTTCACATGGCCCTCATTGGGCTTTTAAAAATATTTTATGCACAAGTGGATGCAAATGTGTTTACTGATCATTTATTTCTAAATACTACAGTAGGTTCAGAGGGGATTAGAAAATAAAGAATATATATTTACCTTTAATAAAATCATGCAGTGTTTTAAAGGATATAAGATTTTAATAGAAGCATAAAACAATACATACAATATTATATCATGAAATCACAAATAAACAATGGCCACAGTTGATAATATGAGGAGACTTAAGCTGAAATCCAGAAAGGAAGAAAAAACAGAAATATAATTATGATTTTGGGCATCAAAAACATGCAAGTGTATGAATTGCCATGGTAAAGAATGTAGAAAGAAAGTATACCAGAATAAAAATGAAAATCATTAATAGCTGCTTAAATTAAGAAATGAGGACATAAAGAGTACAGATTAATAGGAGAAATTAAAAAGAATTGGTAAATAGAAAACTTAATATAATATAAGGTCATGAAAACCAATGAAGAACATTTGAAAAAAGGAAATAACAATAAATAACAATAATATTTCATGCATGAATGGAATTTGGAAATTAGTATTTTGGTGAATAGAGTTTAGGAATCTTTAACTATTATTAAGGTTATTGGAGTGACATGCAACACAAGTATTTAGGAATGAGGATAAGGAAATGTAAGATACATTGCTAAATTTTGCTTCTGAACTCAATATTGTCCATCACTATGATGGGTTGTAATCTTATATAATAAAAAAGGTAATATGCAAATTGATCACCATGCCATTACAAGATGGCAGTGCCCACATTGGGGGCAGGGCCAGCCACTCTGTGTGCCTGCTGCTGGAGTCCCCTAATCCCCACTGGGGGCCTCAGGTACTCCTGCAAATCCCACTGACTGAGGCTCAAGGAAGCAGGGCTTATCGAGCTGCAGGCAAGCCTCAGATGGCAGCTGCCCAGCTGCCCAGGGACAAAACAAGGAGCAGACAAGCTGCAGATGGCAGCTGCCCAGCAGCCCAGGGCCAGCCTGAGGCTCAGGTAACCAGGGCCAGCTGAGGCTTGCACTGCTGGCAGTGGCAGCAGCAGAGGTGTGATGGGGGTGTTGCCTTTCCTTGATCACCTGGGTTGCCTCCCACCTCTGAGGGCTTCCAGACTGTGAGAGGGGGCAGGCCAGGCTAAAGAACCCCTCACCCCTCCAATACATGAATTTTTATGCTCTGAGTTTCTAGTATAAGATAAGCACAGTAACACTAACAGTGTTACCTACAGTAATAGTTGGTTTATTGTAGAAATTGGGTAGGAAATTGAGAAAACAAGAAAAATTATGAAGTGGTTGTAGTCACCAATGAATCATTCTGCTAGTGAGTGACACACCTTCTAACATCACAATGGCATTTTAAAAAATTAAGCCTTTTGCAAAAACTACAGTTCTCTTAGTTTAAAACCTCAAGGGTCCATTTTGCTCTTTTAAAAATCTTTGACATAAAATTTAGTAATCTGTGAGTGCCATAAAAGGGTAATAATACATTTTTGTGTGTTCTTGTTCATACATATTTTTATAGATTCTTTTTAATTTTTGAAGAGTATATAATTTTGAAGGCTTATAATTATGAGAGATATGGTTTAAAAATATATTAGTTTAGCCTGGACCAGTTTGGCTCAGTGGATAGAGCGTCAGCCTGTGGACTGAAAGGTCCCGGGTTCGATTCCGGTCAAGGGCATGTACCTTGGTTGCGGGCACATACCCGGTAGGGGGTGTGCAAGAGGCAGCTGATTGATGATTCTCGATGCTTCTAACTCTCTATTCCTCTCTCTTCCTCTCTGTGAAAAATCAATAAAATATATTTTAAAAATAAATAAATAAATAAATAAATAAATAAATAAATAAATATCTATTAGTTTAAAAAAATACCACATATCATGTGGTCTCTAAAAGAGCAGGAAAGAACTGGGATATAATTCATTTTGTGAGTTGACAAGCAGGTAGCAGACTTTTTGACTGTGAGAAAGAAGAAAGAAAATTGGTTTCTATTATTTCCCTAGATTCTTTTTCTACATGGCTTCTTATTTCTCTGCCATTTTCACTACCACTTCTAAAGTAATTCCATAGACTAATATGGTCCTTATCACACTTTTCATACTTACTTTCAGCAGATATCCTTGTCCCATTTTTCCTCACAGAAGTATCTTGCTTGTATTTGACAGAAATAAGCTTTTATTTTCATGCCCATGGATCTATAGATCACTATAGTGACCCTAAGAACTAACTAGAACGAGGTGAGTTTTTTTATTTTTATTTTTTATTTTTTATTTTATTACTATTATTTTTTATTGATTATGGTATCACATAATTGTCCTCATCTCCCAATTTCCATCCCAAACTCCTCCTTATATATGCCCCCAGCCCCCTGTTGTCCATGGCCACTGGCTAGGCCCATATACATGCACACAAGTCCTTTGGTTGATCTCTTCACCTTATCCCCACCCTCCCCTACTTTCCCTCTGAGGTTCGAGAGTCTTTTTATTTTAATATATTTTTATTTCAGAGAGAAAGGGAAAGGGAAATAGAAGCTTCAATGATGAGAAAGAGTCCTTGATTGGCTGCCTCCTGAATGGCCCTCACTGGGGATTGAGCCAACAACCAAGGCATATGCCCTTGACCAAAATCAAACCTGGGCCCCTTCAGTCCTCAGGCCAATGCTCTAGCCACTGAGCCAAACCAGTTAGGGCTGTGGTGTGTCTTAAGTTCTATGTTTGAATTTTGCATTGCTATTTCCTTTGCCATTTCAATATACCAAAGCAGTACTCATGCTCAAATCCAAAATCAAATAAGCTAAGAAATATATTGCAACCATATTGGGAGGTAGGAGGGCGTGAATATTTGCTGAACAATCACATAACAATCAGAATCCATCCTCCTCTACACAAATATTCCACCTGTCCTCTTGCATGAAAAACAAACCAACCAACAAAAACCCACTAAAAGACTTATATGTCAGAGCAGCAACAGATTTTAGGACAAGAATCTCATCTGCATCTTGTCCAGGTGCAGATCTTTTTGATCTGAAGATTTAAGGATGGAAGAGACAAGCCGTTTACTCTCTACACAGCCAACTTACTAGACTGAAAGGAGTTAGGATATCCTCATTAAATATTTTCATCCACAAGAAAAAGGATAAGAGTCAGAAATAGTTGACAGACCACAAAATTTCTAAATTCCTCCTGGGCAAAAGTTGTCAAACGCTGCTACCCAGAGGGTAGATGATGCTCTTTGATTGACTCCAGATTTGCTCCTGGTGGTGGCTACCCTTTCCTGTTGATCTCTACCCCTCTCGCTACTCCCTTCAGGGTGGGTCTTCTTTATCTGTATTCCTCCTTTGCTACTTTTGAAGCAGTACTGCTTGGTGGCTAAGCAGCTTTCTCAGACTGCTTCTTGTCTTTAGAAAGTGGGTTGCTCTCCATTATTTTTATATTTAAGTAGAAGGTCTCATTTGTTCCAGGCTGCTGGTGACTATCTATAAAAATAAAAACATAATATGCAAATTGACCAAACGACCAAATGGTAGAGCAACCATCCAGACGACCTTATGGACGACCATGCTATGACATGCTCTGGCGCCAGGCCAGCCAAGGCAGGTGGGATGTGATTGGTTGTGGGGCCCACCATCACCCCACAATTTCCCCACAGAGGGAGGCCCAGACTACTCGGCTGGTGGTGCTGCAATGGGTGGACGGGGTTTCCCTCTGTGGAATGATTGATCTGGGGGCCCCAATATTGATCACCCCACAGAAGGAGGACCAGGCTAGCCAAGCAATAGCAACCCATGCCTGTCGCCCCCAGAGGATGTAATGATGATAGGGGGTGGGGGAGGCAGCACTGCACAGATGGCAAGTAGTGCCAGTGGCAGGGTGGGGCCAGCTTCTGGCAGCTGGGAGAAGAAAAGTCCTGATAGGCCCTGATCTTTGGTCAGGCATAGGGATCCTACCCAAGGGCTCCTGAATTGTAAGAGGGTGGAGGGCAGGCTAAGGGAGACTACCCCCATGCCCAAATTTTGTGCACTGTTCCTCTAATGTTAATATAGTTTTCTAAAAGCTGTGGGTTTCCAATGTATTTGATGCCAGTGACCTACAACTGCCAAAAGGCAGAACCACAGTTTGAGATTTCTGTTGTTTGTTTAGTGCTGCTCTTTCCCTGGAGAAAGTTACAGCTCTTTTTCTATATCAGGCTTCTGTAGGAACATACCTTTGTCTGGTAACTTAGCATGTTCATTCAGGCTACCAATTAACTTATTACTGACCTATTTTTACATTAAAACACACACACACACACACACACACACACACACACACAACTTCCCCAAATCTAGTGGCACATAAGATCAACTATTCTCAATTCTAATTCTAATTTATTCTCAACAACTATTTATTCTCACAGGTGTACAGGCTGTTTGGAAGCCTCTGCTCCACCTATCTCATTTGGAGCTCAGACCAAAGGAGCCAAATCTATGTGGAGTCCAGTGGTCTTAATTGTATAGATCATAACTTCCCAGGGAGTTCAGGAAAAACACTTGATACCTCTTAAGATCTACATTTGGAACTCAGGCTCTGCATCCAATGGCCAAAGCATTTGTCAGGTAGCCAAGCCCCAAATCAATGAGGTATAAAATGTTCTCCACTCATAGCAGGACAGAGACTATAGTGACCAGTTGCTGAGCAATGAAGCAAACATTCACACCGCCTAACGTATGTTATGTTCTCAGATTCTCATGCATTTATTTCTGCTATCACAGTGGGATCTTGACTCCTATCATCTTTACTCCAACTATATCCTCATCGTGCCCTTTTAAGGATATCGTTGTCCTCATGCCATCTTTATAATGGTTTCATCACTTTATCTGCCAGAAATTTCAGGCTCAACTCTTGCTATAAAGTAACTTTTATATTAGTTAAAAGTTATCCCTTGAGTCTATATTTCCTCTGATTTATTCTGAGCCTTAAAACCTACACCAACTATCTCTGATTCCTCATCAAAGAAACACTCACAAATGCAAATGCACATACATATTTACAAGACTAGGAGTTCTTTTTAGTTAGAAACCATATTTTACTTCTACTTAAGTCCAGATCCATGGAGAGCACATGGTACATAATAGTAAATGTTAAACAAACGAATGAGGATTGAAAAAGTCAGTGAGGTATTTTGTAGTTGAATAAGTGGGATGTAAAGTGGGAAAAACTTTTCTATTCACTCGCACAATCAAAATGCTTTCACTTATTGTTAATGCCATTGTCATTTAGCAGCCCCACTTAGACTTGATTTATTTATTTTAATCCACTGTAAGCCAGAATGCTTGATGGCTGAGCCAGTAAGGCTCACATGACACATGTGATTGAGAAGCTAGCAGCTCTTATGAGTAAATGTTGTATATGTGAAAAGGGCAGGAAGGCTTGAACTGTGTCACCTGATTGGCCATAATGTCTCTGAAGTGAGGTGAGGTCCATGTTTTTCATCCGTGTATCCAGGGCCCATCAAATAGTAAACCCTGAATGAGTAAGTGAGTAAGTGAGTAAATGAGTAAGTGAATATTCCTGGCCAATATCCTGCCTCCAGGTGATATGATTGTCAGGTGAGTATTTTTTGAAAAAGAGCATTAAGTTCTTTTTCAAATAATATTCATTGTAAAATTATAAAATAGAAAAAAATTATGAATTTAAGCTAAATTCTAAAAGTAAATGTTTTAAACAGATGCTTATTAACCAACTTGTACTTGTTCTGAGATATACTAGCAATAGCCTGCAGTATGAGCCAAAGCTACTGCCATTATAACAATAAGTTGAGGCATAAACTTTACTCATTAACATTTTGAAATGAAAGTGAGAAATCTATAAGGAAAAGAAAAGGTACCAATTATAATATATCTCTTTTATCTTGTGCAGTTAGAGGTTGAAAGGAAAAACTTTGATCCACTTATCAGTCAAATTACTCATAACCTACTCTGCTATGGACACATTTCTTGGCCCATTATTGGTTTACAATAAAATATAGAAAAGCAATTAAATTTTAGGATAATCCCCACTGAGGCAGTCTCCGTGTACAAAATTCAATCTCCATGTATAAAATCTCTGATATTATTCAATATATGTCTACTTATCAGAACAGTCAAAATTGGAAACTGAAAGCTGCTGAAAATTCTCAAAAAAAATAACAGCAAGATATCTTCATGATTCACATATCTTTATCAAATTATTTGCACATAAAATGCATTAAGATATATCTATTCTAACTCTAATCACATTCCTAAAAGGCTTTCCCAACATTTCTAAGGTTTATTTTAAAATATATTTTATTGATTTTTTACAGAGAGGAAGGGAGAGGGATAGAGAGCTAGAAACATTGATGAGAGAGAATTATTGACCAGCTGCCTCTTGCACCCCTGTACTCTTGCACACTCCCTACTGGGGATGTGCCTGCAACCAAGGTACATGCCTTTGACCAAACCTGGGACCCTTCAGTCCGCAGGCCAACACTCTATCCACTGAGCCAAACCTGTTTTAGCAACATTTCTAAGTTTTTAACTCCACACACATGTTATTTACATAATTTAGGAGAGGAGGGAACTACTTCAGATTTGAACATAGGTTATCACAAAATAGGGTTGCCAATTTCCAAAACATAGTGAACAGATAATTAATTTCATCAGAGTTAAGATTTTAGTTTTTATTGACAGAGAATTTCATAAAATAATCAGAAAAATCAAACAGGTTTAAATATTCATATAATCGTCAATGAAAATGTTTTCCCAGTTTAAAAAGGACAGAGGCCAAAAATATATTAATTTTTAAATCATATATTCATAATTCAACCCATAAAGGAGAGTATGCATATTACTATTGAGTAAAAGTCATATTCTAAATTGCATAAAATCCAAACTAGCAAACCCTGGGAATTAGACAAATATTTGAAGAGTAAAATTTATAAATCCTGATATGTAGGCCCAATTGACTGCCTGGTAGTGAAAATAAAACTGAAAATCCAAACTAGTGTGTGTGTGGAAGTAATTCACCTGTATAGAGAGATTGCTTATATACCTGCTATTTAGTAATTTCTATGAAGTATTTTATTTAGTACTCACAATGGGTGAAATAGGCTCAGTAATCCTTAATTTCTCCTGAGAAAACAGGCTCAGAATGTAACAGAGACAGAACTGAAACCAGGAACTCAGTGACTCCAAAAGATTTTGCAGCAACATATCTTGTCCCTGAGAACATGTTTTGCCTTGTAGAAACCACATAGAACTGAAAACATTGTGAAATATTAATATCAAAATACCTTAATTTTCTCTGTATATTGGTTGAACAACTAATTAGAAATGTGTTGTCTACAATAGAGCATAAATATTGTTAGAGAGAAGCAAGAATGTAAGCTAGACATAAAGATATAAGTAGATATTTGAGAATATTTATATACACAATGTAGTTGAAATTATATGATTCAAATACAAGGCCCCCAGAAGTCAAACAGATGGCTGGACCTGAGAGATAATAATGAATAGAACAGGAGAAAAAAATGTTCAGAAGAAGAAATATTAAGAGTTTAGCACTCAGAAATAAGAATAAGTTTGAAAAGTGAGAAAGGAAATATTATCAAAGTTAGTCAATTTCTTTTTTTTTAATAAATTTAAACTTTAAAAAATATATATATTTTATTGATTTTTCTCAAAGAGGAAGGGAGAGTGAGAGAGCTAGAAACATCGATGAGAGAGAAACATCGACCAGCTGCCTCTTGCACACCCCCTACCGGGAATGTGCTCGCAACCAAGGTACATGCCCTTGACCGGAATCGAACCCGGGACCTTTCAGTCCACAGACCGACGCTCTACCACTGACCCAAACCGGTTTTAGCCAAAGTTAGTCAATTTTAAGTTATTAATTATTTACTAAACAGCTTTATATTTTAACTAGGGACCCAGTGCATGAAATCATGCACCTTACAAGGAACTGTGGGCCACAAGGCTGTGATGAGCACAGGGGTGGGTCTTGGCCCATCCTCTGTGCCCCTGCCTGGCCCCTTCAACATGGCCCCCAGTCTCCTGTCTGCCAGCATCCCTGCTCCTGCTGTTGCTGCTTCCACACTCTAATGGTGCTGGCTCCACTCGCACTCACTGATGGCATGGAGCTATTGGGGCTCACACCAGCAGTGGGTGCATGCAGAGCCAGAGCCATCAACAGGTAAGAGTGGCTACTTCCATCCCGATCGCCCCTCAGGAGCAGGGGGAGGTGGAGAAGCCTTCAGGGGCCATCAGGGCCAGTAGCCACATCTCATACTCACTGATGGCTCTGAGTGATCAGAACCAGCATTGAGTATGAGTGGCAGCTCCTGCACCAGCTGTGGGTGCAAATGCTGGGTGGGGCTGTGGAATGGGAGCAAAGAATTTTCAGTAACCACCAAAGGCTCACCCCAATGATAGCAACAGGTGCCCCACCTTGGTCTGGCGCCCCCACTCACCTGCTCCACTATCCTGGTGTGGTCTATTCCTGCCATGTTCCACACACACACACCCTGGTGGTCAGCATACATCATAGCAATCAGTTGTTCAGTTGTTCTGATTGTTCTGCTGTTCAGTCTATTTGCATACTAGCCTTTTATTATACTAGCCGATAGAAGCCCGGGTGCATAAATTTTGAAACATGAAAAGATAAGAACAGTTACAAACAGTGTTTACAGGACTAGAGTGCCTCTCCCTGGAACCGTAGGGCCCTACGGTTCCAGGGAGAGGCACTCTAGTCCTGTAAACACTGTTTGTAACTGTTCTTATCTTTTCATGTTTCAAAATTAAAAAAAAAAATCCCCTTATGTTCCCACTATCTCAGTCTTCCTTCTTTTTGTGTTAATATGTATCCAAATACATTTATCGCTTCCATGTATTCAGATATCATCTCAGTGGTAATGAATCACAAAATTAAATCTCTTAAGCATAAAGAACATATCTCTATATGCACGCTGGATATTCTTGTCTCAGATTCAGAATGTGTGCAAAATGTGGTCCAGAATTTCAAGCTCATATCATTTTAACCATATGAAATCAAAGTACCTAACTTCCCTTTCCCTCAACTTCTTTATCTCTGAAATTAAGATAAAACAACCCTTTCTTCTGGGCTTTTTGTAGAAGCAAATGAGAAGTTACATTTAGTGAATATGCTTATAACAGTGACTGGCATGAGAAAAATAAATTTTATAATTATAACTATAATATTATCTTCTATTCACTCTGTGAGAGGGTAACATGAGCAAACTTTTATAAAACCAACCTCTTAAACAGAGTAAATTTACACATGAAAAGTTCATATCTTATTTAACTCAGCATATGATGAAGATTGGATAGCATTCTAAGTTGCCTATACCCATCAAGGGACTCAGGAATCTCCAGCCCCTAAGTGGTTCAATCATCTCAGCTCTAGATTTCAAGGTGAGGAAAGAAATATCCAGAGAGTTTTCCACTGTAAGTTATGTTTTCCCAGGAGGGACACATATTTCTGCTCAATGCTCATTTGCAAATATTCCTTATATGCTCTTACCTTATAGCAAGAGTCATGAGCAACATAGATTTGCTGAGTATTAAAAGTCTGTGTCCCCACAAAGATCCCCTTTTACTTAGGAAGCCAAGATGGGAATCTGGAACTTATTTCTGGCTTTCCCTTTCCATCTTCAGTTATACATTTGTTTTAACTAAGTTCTTTCATCTCCCTCCCTCTAATGTCTCTGAAATGAGCTTCCTCATCTCCACTAATGCTTCTCCTTCAGTGGACATGGACCCTGACCTAGTGTGCTTTCTGATCTGTCTGATCCCAGCCTTATAATCTACCTTATTCAGTATTTTCAGAAATTAGGAAAATATGACTGTGAATTTCATTGCACAAAAGAGTTCTGTGTTCTTAAATTCTTCATATTTGGAGTAGTCTCCTTGGGACATTGGTGGCTTAGCAAGAGAGCAAAGTAAACCATGTAGTATTGTACCAGCAATTGCATTCTCTGGCCTACAAGTGATGTCCCTTGATGTCCACTCCCACCTCATTAGTCAAAACTGCCTTAAAAGGCCCTCAACAATCTAAATATATTAAATCTCCTGGCCTACTTTCTATTCGGTTTTATGGTGACCTCTGTATCCCAGTTTTTATTTACTTATTTATTTATTAATACAACAGATATTTTTATATACATTTCCACATGGATAATCATCTTCTCATGCATTACTCATAGTCTTGTCTCCTCAAATTCCCATCTTGTCTCCTCTGTTTCCATCTTATCTAATACTAGAAAAATACTTCTTTAAGAAGTACTCAAATATCCATTGTGTACCATTCCCCCCCCCCTTCCTGCAAGCTAAATTATTCCTACAGCATGTTGTTCACCTCCTGGGACAGTGTTCATACCTGAATTACTATAGCTTTTGATTAGTCTATCCTATATTATATGGTGTTAGCCATATAAGGATGAGGAACTGGTATAATTCATTTTTGTATCCAAAAAGTTGGAACAAATGATGTACTTAAATTTGTGAATTTACCTAAAAGTTTGGCAATAATTTTATGGAATAAATGCTTGAAGGACTAATTCTAAAGCTTTTCCAAAATTAGGCTTTTACTCCATAAATCACTACCATGTAAGTAAACTGGCAGATACAGGTTCAGGCTATTTAATACCCATCTCAACCTCTTTCTAATATGCTCTCTGATAATGCAAATGCTGAATTACTAAAGCAAAAACAAAACAAGAACATGGGATTCTTTTGATTAAGAGTCCTTAAGTAAAACACAGTTGAATGACTCTTGAATTCAAACTGAATTAAGTGGAGAGAAAAGAAGTGTACAAGGCATCTATGTGCAAGACTGTGTGTGCGTGTGTGTGTGTGTGTGTGTGTGTGTGTGTGTGTGTTCATGCAATGTAGCATAGGTATTGTGGTTATGAAGCAAGCAGCTGTAATAAAAAATTCCTGATATAGCAGGAAGTTTCCTGATTATGGCATGAAAAACAGTCCTCTTGAAAGCCCAGTTCTATTGTTGGCTTGGAACTTATTCTGGAGATCTCAATCTAAAGGTTGTTTCTATTACCTGCCAACAATTCAGTGAGAAATTACATTAATTAAAATACATTTCTTCTGCATATGTTAGCTTGAATAGTTTCTGTCTTTGTTAACAAACCCAAACTGATACCACAGTATGTGAATAGTAACACCTCTAAAAGAAATGGGCATCTGTTATGAATACCTCACCTACCGTAGTTGTGTTCGAAGACAATGAGGATCCTGCTAACATTGGAGCACAGAACACTGTTATTTCATCATGCAATATCAAGGCAGCAGATTAAATGATTATCTCTCTCCTGGGAGAAAGCGTTTATAGATGGAAAGTATTTGGTGAGCTGATTAGCTCCTAAAATACACCCTTATGACAAAAATCAAGAATGCGTGAATTCTGGATGAGTGAACTGCTTCAGCTATTGGAGAGAATAAAGAAATACAAAAGGACAAACCAAGCTTCAAATCCTAATCCAGACACTGTCCCAGCTCCAGAAACTTTCTATGAATGAACTAAAATAATTACATTATAACCTCTTTTGCAGTGAAGGCCTAACTCCTGTGATAATCAGTATAGTATTCAGAATGGGCTAAGCAGTATTACTTAACAAACCCCTCAAATCTAGGAAGCTCAAGATAAAGTTAGATTAAACTGCATGTCCATTGCTGGTGAGCAGGAGGCTTCCTTCATAGACTCTAAAGGACTCAGACTGTTGATGCAACTACCTTCTTGAATATAGTGGCAGGGCAACTTATAAAAGAAAGGTCTAAAATGTCTGTACTAGCAAAGAAGTGCTTTGTCCTGAAAATTATGCACACATTTCTACTCACAACTGACTGAGCACAAACAATAACATGGCTCAATGCAACCCCAAAGGGATCAGTAACAGTAATCCTAGGATGTGCTTAGAGAAGTGGAATACCAAATATTAAAGGAAGATGGGCAGCAGTTTAAGACCCTATTTTAATTTCATACTTAATATTTATGACTATAAGTTTTATATTGATTATAAAAGTATAATTTTTATAACTAAAACTATTCTAATATTAATAAACAGTAAAATTGGGTGGCTGGACGTTTCTGTTCTTAGTACCTCTACCTATAATGCATGAAGACTCCTCTTCAGCTCAGTTTATGCATGCCCATATCAGAGTTCCTTAAGACCAGTTGATTGCAAAAAACAAACAAACAAACAAAAAAGAACTTCTTTACAAATGGTTCTTCAACATAGGCTAAAATTGTTCCAAGTGTGCCTGTGGTTCTTCAGCAGCCTACCAGATGGAAAGGTGCCTGGGGAAGGTTCTGCCATTCAGCAAAACTGTGAAGGGTACATGTTTGTCACATTGTGTGGTAGAAGAGCTGGTTGCAAGTATGGAGTAACCATTATTCAAGAACAGTGGGAAATAGTTTGGTCATATGATCAGGGAATTAAAAAGGAACTATTTTTAAAAATAGATAGCATACAAAGAGGTTTGGGGAAAAGGTAAGTCTATTAACTTCTCAAAAGAGACCTAGAATGAGAGGATATTTGTGTGATGTGTATCCCTTGGTAGAAACTCTCAGGTGAATGAATAAGACATCATTTTTAAGTAATATTACTTGGCCTTTTCCCCTAGGCACCTTATACTTAATTAAAGGGTTTAGGGCAAAATGTGACCATGCTGGTTGACATAGAAATGTTGAATGAGTATATATAGAATGCTTTTCTCTTTGCAAGGCTTATCTGGCCATGCAACTTAGAATGTCAAATGCCAGCAGTAGAGTGGAATTATGGTATCAAAATAGCAATATATCTCTAGGGGGCCAGTTAGTTTACTTTGGGCACATCAAATATGGAAGATTTTCTTACATAAAGAAACACATATTCTGATTTATATTCTCTGCAGTGCTTTTGCCAATAATTGGCACCATAAACTTACTAAACGCCTAATTTACTAAACATCAGGATATTCTACTTGTTTTCTAGCCAAAGTAGTGAAGTGACTGGTTTATACCCAAAGAACTCATCAATCTTACTCTATCAGTCAGAAGCAGCTGGTTGAATAGGCTCTTACAGACTGTTTTTAAGAAACAAACTCAGAATCAGAGAATAAACTGATGCCAACCAGATGAGAAGAGGGTTGTGGGGATGAGCAAAAAGGTGAAAGGAATTAAGAAGTACAAACTGTCAGTTATAAAAATAGTCATGGGACATAAAGTACAGCACGCAGTCAATAACCTTCCTAATAAAAGAGTAATATGCTAATTGACCATACCTTCATGATGCCCACAAGCCAATCAGGAGTGGAAATGCAAATTAACACAACAAAGATGGCGGGTTAATTTGCAGGTGCCCAGCGGCCCGGGGTGGGGGTGGGGGGACAGGTGGGACATTTGCATCATCACCATGGGTAAGCAGAAAGGCAGCCCCAGGCCGGAGCAAAAAATCTGCTCAGGCCAGAGTGAAAGCGGTGCCAGCAGCCAGGAAAGGAAGGCCTATTCTACATGAATCTTCCTGCATCAAGTCTCTAGTATCCTAATAATTGAATATGGTGCCAAATGGTTACCAGGCTACTGCGGTGATCCCTCCATAAGGTGTATAAATGTCTAATCACTATGTTGTATGTCTGAAACTAATATAATATCATATGTCATCTATAATTGAAAAATAAGTTTTGTACAAAAACTTTGTGTTGTGCCAGTTAGAAATAATACTTTGAAAGCTGGCTCCTAGAGCAGACAGAATATTCTACAAAGCAGTGGCCAATCAAAACGGCGGGTCTAGTTCTCCATTATCAGAACATCTAAAACTAGAATCGCTGGGTGGATTAGAAACAGCATTTCTTATACTGTACTAATGACTAACTCACAATATATTTTCTCCTTTTCCTCGTATCACAGAGTTTTATTGGTTTAGTGTTCTTCGGTAAATATTTCCACCAGATAAAACAACAGTGATGCGCCCCCCTCTTTTTTTTTTGTGATCACCTCCTGGTCATTTGGGATTTCTTGTTGGCTACTAGACCAAAAAGAAAAAAAAGGAGAATAATACTTTATCATCTGGAATGACTGATTTGATAACTGTGAGTAAATTGGATTGTTTTAACACAATGTGGGGGGAAAGGAAGTATTTCATGCACTGCTATATTCAGTGATATTAATTAATAGAAGAATGGAGTATTTGTTGGGGAACCCTAAAATGTCTAACCCAAGCACATCATGGGTTAGACATTTTAGGGTACCCCAACAAATAAAGGATACTGAAGAGTAAAGGAAGTAACTGTTAACAAATAAAATAAAAACTGGATGATGGAAGAAATAAGTTGAAAATTCAATTATTATCTTATGCAAATATAGAGAATAAAGAAATGACTCATATTTTCTTCCTTATGCCATTATACTAAGAAAAATTATTTTGTTTCTCTCCCCCTTATAGAGGAAACATTTTACTTTCATCCCTGAGGAAAATGGAATGACTTTCACAATAGAATTTTAATGGAACTAGAGGAGAAATAAACATCATGCAGAATGTGCCTTTTCAGTAAAATTTGGCTATTTCATTTGTATGAAGAATGTTTATATTTATTAGAAAGGTACCTGTTATTGTTAAATACTGCTGTCTAGAAATTTAAGGATGGAAGTAGAGAGTATTGGACTATAGTAGGAATACAATAGGGAATTGAAAATCACCCATTCTAACTGCCTTTTGTGAAAGTTGCTATACAGAAAGTGCCCAAGAGCTAAAAACAGTGATTTTCTAATCTTTGAATCTAGAATTTCAAATATGATCTTGGCATCACAAATCGGTTAGAATTGAACACATCTTGTATTTAGAACTGAATTATGTGGGAAAAAGGCATGGCTTGAGTCATCCACTTTGTACATGAGGGTTATAGCAGAGATAGTGTGAGATTGTAGCAGCGGCTTCCTCATACCAAACGTACCTTTCTTACCAATCACAGAAGGAATAGGGGCTTTCTTGACAGCCCATTCTGGAGCACATTTTTGGTATGAGTTCCAGAAAGATGAGGCAAGAGAGCTTTTTTTTTCCAGTCCCTCCCAAACTTCTGCAATCATTTAATGCTTACAAAAACAAAACAAAACAAAACAAAACAACAACAACAACAACAACAAAAAAACCTTTCTGCTAATATAAAACAGGGTTAAATTTCTTCAGCTGAATTCGGAATCATATATTAACTGAATGTTTAATACCACCTGCACAATTCTCAGAAACCCAGAGAAAAAGAGATATGAAATTAACAATCATTTTAATTAAGTTTTTTTTTTTTAACACCATGGTATAATCTTAAATTGAACTTTAACATTTCTGGCATTGTCTTTTTTATGACTAACTGAAAACCTACCAGGAATAAAATAATGACATTCCTGGAATGAGAGCTACATTTCTTTGGTGCTGCTTCAGTGCCAAGCAGGAAACTAGACACATCAATAGTTTCAGATAGAAATAATTTACCCTGTTACACAGGTAAGACATTTGAAAGTCAAAAAGCTTGGATTTGAAATTCACACAGCAAGGAAGATAGACTTATTACCGCATCGGTCTAGTTGCCTTTAAGTCCATGGACTTCCCTTGCATCACACATGTCCCTTTTTCCTTTCTTCTATTCCCACTGTATGTCATCCACATGTTTATACCTACAGATTAGAAACTGTAAAGTCTTAAAGCAGACTTGGCAGAGTCAGGCTTTCACTTTTAATTTCTGCCACGTAATGCTCTTAATTGTATCTATCTCCATTTTAAAAGACCCTGAGAAACCTAGACAAATATTTATAAAAGATTTGACTTTTCTACCTGACAAAGTTTACAGAGCTTATAGGACTGTCCAATACTTCAGAAAGTTTGTATAAATGTATTCTCAAAATATTGAATGGAATTTCAATGCTTTGCATGGAAGATTATAGACACATTTTGAGCTCCTAAATAGATACTGTACTGTCCTTCCTCTCTACCTCCCTTTCTCCCTTCCTTCCTTCCTCCCACCCTCCCTCCCTCTTTTATATAGTCTTTTCCTTCCTTCCTTCCTTCCTTCCTTCCTTCCTTCCTTCCTTCCTTCCTTCCTTCCTTCCTTCCTTCCTTCCTTCCTTCCTTCCTTCCTTCCTTCTTGCCTGCCTGCCTGCCTGCCTTCCTGCCTTTTTGCCTTCCTGCCTTCCTGCCTTCCTGCCTTCCTGCCTTCCTGCTTTCCTGCCTCCCTGCCTCCCTGCCTCCCAGCCTCCCTGCCTCGCTGCCTCCTTGCCTTCCTGCCTTCCTGTCTCCCTGCCTTCCTTCCCAGTCTGGTATGTAAGAAAATAAAAAGCTATTTCTGCCTCAGAGGGCTTTCACAAGCAAGAGATGCTGTTATTTAGTCTCTGACCAAAGTCCATTTTTCATTGCTATCTGTTTCAGACCCCTGGAGTCTGTGCACAGTCTGTTCTTCTTCCTGCTCACATCTCTGTGTCAGACAAGGTGACATTATTTTTACTGAATGTAGCTTTAGTTTGCCTGCTTCTTACATGTTTGCTAAGGGTTTTCATCTTTCTGGTATATTTTATCCACAGTTTTTCTGCCCATCCAAACAATATCCATACTACATAAAAGCAATATGATTCCCCAATCTGAAATCTTCAAGGAGTTCCTATATGTCATGTATTTGATAATCAATCATATACAGTGTCTCTTAGCAGGTCTCCACTTCGAAGTTTATATAGTCTTTTCATTCAAACTAGAGGCCCGGAATTCATGCACTCAGCGGCGTCCCTCAGCCCAGCCTGCACCCTCTTGCAGTCCGGGAACACTAAGGGGATGTACAACTGATAGCTTAGGCCCACTCTCCACAGGTCTAAACCAGCAGTCGGACATCCTTAGTGCTGCTGTGGAGGCAGGAGAAGCTCCTGCCAATGATGCTGTGCTCACCAGCCTCAAGCCTGGCTTCTGGCTCAATGGTGCTCCCCCTGTGGGAATGCATTGACCACCAGGAGGCAGCTCCTGCACCAAGCATCTGCCCCATAGTGGTCAGTGCGTGTCATAGTGACCGGTCTTTCTGTTGTTCAGTCGACTTGCATATTAACGTTTCATTATATAGGATAACGTTTCAAACTAATTAATTTAGCCATCTTTTAGGATACTTTTCAGGAACTGAGTTACCAAACTAAGCTTTGAAAAATGTAATGTTTAATAAAAAACACTCAAAGATGGTTTTCTGGACCTGCCTATAATTATTACTATCCAACATTATGCAACTCTAAATAGTTCAGTTTTAATAATCAGTATTTGGTTGTAATCATTTTAAAGTTTTCACTATGCTATGTTCTGCTTTAATCATTGAGAGGCATGTAATATATGCTCTAGTAAGAAAAAAAAAAATACAAGATGATGCCAAAAAATAAATTGTACCATGTAAACTAAAATTAAAAAGAAAAAATAAATAAAAGAGATTACTTCAACTCATTCTCTTCAAATCTGGGAATAATTCTTCATGAGAACCTTATCTGAGATTTTTGTCTTAAACACTAGCTTGAATAATATGTACATTGCATCACTCAGCAGATCATTGTTACTTAAAGAGCATTATATTCTTTATACTTTTCTATGGGGAGATAAGTATATAGCACTGGTTTAAAAATAGTGTAATACTAGAGAAGGAAAGGATAATAGAGGTTGTCTCATTTATAAGGTCATCAAAATTGAGCTCCCAGCTTTTGCCATTTTGGCTCAGTGGATAGAGCATCAGCCTGTAGACTGAAGGTTCCCAGGTTCAATTCTGATCAAGGGCACATGCACAGGTTGTGGGCTTGATCCACAGTGGGGGGCATGCATGAGGCAGCTCATCAATGATTCTCTCTCATTCATTGATGTCTCTATCTCTCCATCTTCCTTCTTCTCTGAACTCAATAAAAAAATATATAAATTCTTTAAAAAAAAAAAGCATTCTTCAAAAAACAAACAAAAAACAAAACAAAACACACCACCACCAACAAAAAAACACTAAGATTCCATCATCAACATTTAGTGAGCACCTATAGCTCTATCCCTTTTGGGGGGAAATGCAAAGAAAACAATAGAGTTTTTATTCTCCAGATGCTACTTCTTAATTAACTATTTAATTATTAATCAGATATTTTTATGTTATTATTTTGATAAATTTTATAACCTGTAATAAAATTATTTTAAAGACATTTTATTGTGAAGTTATATTTATCATTGATCAGAATTCAAAGGTTATAACACAAAATTTTCTTAAATATAAAGTTATATTTTAAAGTATGCTTAGTGCAAATAAATGTGTGTTTTTTGTTTGTTTTTGTTAATCCTCATTTCCATTGATTTTTTTAGAGAGAGAGGAATGAAGGGAGAGAGACAGAGAATTAAAATTGATGTGAGAGAGATCCACCCATCGGTTGCTTTCTGCAAGTGCCCAAACTAAGGCCAGGGATGGAGCCTGCAACTAAAGCATTTGCCTTGATAGAAATTGAACCTGTGATCCTTCAGGCTGCTGCTAATGACCTAACCCCTGGGAAAACCAGCCAGGAGTGAAAGTATTTTTATATGTTTTTAATAACCTTAAGAGTGTTTTCAAATAGAACAACCTCTTTGCAAGAGGTTTTACTATCTTATCTGTCAGTCAAGATCATAATATTTTCTTATATATTACAAATTTAAAATATTGAATTAATACAAATTTTTATTTTTCACTCAAGACTAAAAAAATACGGGGCTAATTTTAAAAATAACATTATCAATGCAGTGGATGTCTGTATTTTGGAAACATGTGTGTCATTACCATATGAAATTAAACCTCCTCGTCTGACACAGTAAAACAGGGGTCCTCAAACTTTTTAAAGTGGGGGCCAGATCACGGTCCCTCAGAGAGCTGGAGGGCCGGACTATATGAACTACTAATTCCTACTGTAACACCTCGGCTGCGCTCACTGCCCAAAAAACCTGGCGGGCCGGATCAGACTCCTCTGCGGGCCGCATGTGGCCCGCGGGCCATAGTTTGAAGACCCCTGCTGAGTAAAGTGACCCAGAGAATAATCCTATATGATAAAGAGGGAATATGCTAATTGACCCTCACACTATCACAAAGATGGTGTTGCCCACAGCCAATAAGGGAAAAATATGCTAATTGACTGACATGCCCTCAAAGATGGTGGTGCCCACAGCCACAAGATGGTGATGCCCAGTCCCCTGAGCCCCCCAACTTTCCAGGGCCAGCCCAAGGGGCAGGCAAGATTAGGGCCAGCTGCTCAGGTGCCCAGGGCCAGGCTGATGCACGGGCAAGCCTCAGATGGCATCTGCCTAACTGCCCAGGGCTGCCCAAGTAACCAGGGTCGGCCAAGGCTTGCTCTGCCAGCAGTGGCAGTAGCAGAGGTGTGAGGGGGCATAGGCTTTCCCTGAGTGCCAAGTTGCCTCCCACCCTTGAGGGCTCCTGGACTATGAGAGGGGGAATGCCAGGTTGAGGGATCCCCTCTCCAGTGCATGAATTTTCATATACTGGCCTCTAGTAGGTTATATAAATAGAGATGTGCATGTGCACAAACATTTATGTGTGTATATAGATGTGTATATATACACAGATACAGACATATATATGTGTAATTATTTCCTATAGTGATATGACTCTTTGCTATTAAAGTATTTATTATATTACATTCTATATTAATACATGTGTATTTTCCTCTAATATATGCATTTTTTAAAAAATAAAAACTATATTTGTCTTATTGACAGATTGCCAGTTTTTAGCTTGGTGACTAGCAGAGATCTAAGTTTATTAGCTAGTTTGTTGATAAATTTCCATATTATAGTATATCCTTATGACTTATTATATGGCTAAATTTTAACTGCTGCTGTCAGTTCAAATGTTTTAATTCTAAATTAAATAATTTAATTTCATAATTTGCTCTTAAGTTTTAAGATTAAAATATACACTGAACAAAATTAGAACATAAAACTATTATTGCGATAAAATAATAAAATATGCTAACAAGATTATACAGATAGTAAACATTTTTATGCAACAAAATAAAATTGTTATATAATAAAATAGATATAAATATAAATAATAGGAGAATAAGAAAGAAACATCTTTACTTACAGAATAATTATTAGTTCTGGGAAAAATGACAGAAATAGATGCAAATGACTATACCATAAGTACATGAAAGAGGATTGAGGGTGAAAGGACACTGGAGATGGAAAAGTCATGAAAGGAAAAATAAAAACAACTTCAAGGAAACTTTTTTATTAATTTGAAGCCAAAGAATAAGATTAATATTAAACTCTCTATAAAAATTAGTATATAATCTTAGCAGGGTTTGAAAAGTAGAATTGTAAAACAAAAGTAAACGAGAGCTTTAATAATAAAATCACATGGACCAATCAGGTGTCTAAGGATATGTATTGCTCACGTCAACTGAACATGGTGAGGATATAGGCTTAGAATCTTCAGGTCGGTTCTGTGGGATAAAACAATGTTTTCCATTTCCCATGTCTGCTTAACTCTAGGCCTGAGCCTTCCTGAAACTATCGGTTAGGAAGAGCAACCTCTAACACAGACAGTTTGTCCCTTTACAGAACATCTCTAATCTCTAAAAGTCTAAGATGTCAGTGATTTATTCATTGAAACTCTCTTTTGTATTAATTCAGTTCAGTTTTCTCTCATTTGTGCTCTACAAAAAATTCATAAAATAATCTCACCATGAATCTGTGCATTCATTTATTCAGTTTACTCTACAAATATGAATTAAATATGTGCCCTGTGCCAGATTGCTGTGGTAGCCATTGACCTCCCTGACAGACCCGTTCAGAGTTATCCATGCTTATATGGACTAAATAAGTTTACATGATTGTGGGTTTTCATTGATTGTGGGTTTTCATTGATTGTACCTCCACAAGCCATGTCCACCAGCTAATCAGGAGCGAGTATGCAAATTAACCCAACCAAGATGGCTACAGCCACTGAGAGAGCAGGAGGCAAGCTTTCCGCCCACCATGGGGAGAGTAGCCGGCCTGCAAACCACCACAGTCCCCTCACCCAGGCCACTGCATGCCCCAAAGGAACCCCCACCCTGATCCGGGACACCATTCAGGACACCAGGTCCCTCCCACTTGCCTTTCCATCTTGTAGTGGCCATCTTGTGTCCACAAGGTAGCTTGTTTTAAAATTTGCATAGTATTTTAGAAATGTAAGATTCTTCGTATAATTTGGTATTCTTAACCAAGCTGAGAGGTAGTTGAGCAGGTAATACAACTACATATTTAATTTTCAGAGGGAAAACCCAAGGCTTCAAATGAATTCCCTATTTTCCTCTAATAAGTTTTTCTTCCTAATGTATTATCTGCTTTTTATATGTCAACCCATTTATTCCATTTTCAAGAAAAACCATGAGTCATCTTCGTCTACTCCATCTTGCATCCCTCATCTACTGGCAACAACGAATTGTTAATAGTTGCTCTTTCTCTCAATTCTTGGTCTTCAACCTGATAGTTTTATTAGTAGAGAATCCTCTTAACTTTCTCTGATCAGTTTTACACTAGCTCAGTGTGTGGCACAAAATAGGTGTTCATTTATTAACTGATGCTCTGGTCTTTGTCTTTTGTACTTTTCTACAGTGTTATGGTAACATATTTACCCAAGGGCTCACCAGTAAAGTGCTTAAGAGGGTGAGAGTGAAATCTGACTGCCTGGGTTCAAAGCCTAAGTCATTTTATGTGATCCTATTAGTTACTTATGTACCAAGGTGCATCAAATGTGGTAATGCATATTAAGTATTTTCCTCAGTACCTGACATATGTCAAATGAGCTAAAAGAGTGAACATCCTTATTATACTCTCTGCAATGTTTGTCTTGCTTATTCAATCTGGAAAGTATCCATACACCCTCAAAGTTTAAGCTTGTAATTAGCACCTTCATGAGGGAAGTGTGCCATTTTATGCAGGTGAGTATTGCCACTTTTCTCACATTATTAATATTACGTATTCAGACATTTATTTTACCCTGTAGACTATGAACTTCTCTGAGAAGAGCAAAGGTGTCAGAATCACTTTTGTATTCCTAGGGCCTAAGGCCTAATGAGGAACCCAACATCTTAAAGGACAGGATGGATATTGCATAACATTATTTCCTATTATTAAAATGCTAGAGGCCCGGTGCATGAAATTTGTGCGTGGGGAGGGTTGTGTCCTTCAGCCCAGCCTGCACGCTCTCCAATCTGGGACCCCTCGAGGGATGTCCGACTGTCCGTTTAGGCTGGATCGTACCTGGACATCCCTCCCACAATCCAGGACTGCTGGCTCCCAACTGTTTGCCTGCCTGCCTTCCTGATTACCCCTAACCGCTTCAGCCTGCCAGCCTGATCACCCCCTAACCACTCCCCTGCCATCCTGATTGATACCTAACTGTTCCCCTGCCAGCCTGGTCACCCCTAACTGTCCTCCCCTGCTGGTGTGATTACCCACAACTGCCCTCCCTTGCAGACCAGGTCCCTCACACTTGCCTTTCCATCTTGTAGTGGCCATCTTGTGTCCACATAGCTTCAGTCATCTTTGACTACATGGGGCAGCCATCTTGTGTGTTGGAGTGATAGTCAATTTGCATATTATTCTTTCATAGATAGGCTTAGACAGGATAGAACCCTGGTGCATGTGTGGGGTCAGCTGAATGGTGTCCCGGATCAGGGTGGGGGTTCCTTTGGGGCATGCAGTGGCCTGGGTGAGGGGACTGTGGTGGTTTGCAGGCCGGCTACTCTCCCCATGGTGGGCGGAAAGCTTGCCTCCTGCTCTCTCAGTGGCTGTAGCCATCTTGGTTGGGTTAATTTCCATACTTGCTCCTGATTAGCTGGTGGACATAGCTTGTGGATATAGCAGAGGTACAGTCAACTTGCATATTACTATTTTATTAGGATGGTTCAAAAATTATTTATTTCGACTGTTGTAAAGATTACAGATGTCTCCCTCTCATTCCCTCATTGACCCCCTTCACCCTGCTCCACCTCCTCCCAGGCCTTCACCACACTATTGTCTGTGTCCATGGATTGCACATATGCTACATAATAAAAGGGTAATATGCAAATCAATCAAATGGAGGAATGACTGGTCGCCATGACACACACTGACCACCAGCGGGCAGACGCTCAATGCAGGAGCTGCCCCCTGGTGGTCAGTGTGCTCCCACAGGGGGAGTGCTGCTCAGCCACAAGCTGGGCTGACAGCTAGCAAGTGCAGCGGCAGTAGCGGGAGCCTCTCTTGCCTCTGTGGCAGCGCTAAGGAGGTCTGACTGGCTTAGGCCCGCTCCCTGGACTGCTAACGTGTGCAGGCCAGGCTGAGGGAATACCCCCTTCCATATGTGGAGGAATGTCATGCACTGGGCCTCTAGTATGCATATAAGTTCTTTATTTATTCTTTTCCCCTGCCCTCCCCGCCTTGTCTCTGAGATTCATCAGCCTGTTTCATGCTGCCATGTCTCTGGTCTACTTTACTTGTCAGTTTATTTTATTGGAGTCCACATATAAGTGAGGTCCTGTGATACTTGTCTTTCCCTGACTGACTTATTTCACTTAGCCATACATGGCAGGGAAAAATTTAATTCTCTCTAAATAAAATAGTAAACTGAAAGTGACAAAGGTTACATTTAGAAAAACAAACAAACAAAAAAATAAACCCCAACTTGTATCAATATGATTAAAATGCCTCTTGAAGTCACTGTGTCCCAGATGCCAGTGGAAACAGACATACTTTTTATTTCTAAACTGTGAAGAGACACTATTGTTTCTCTGTTAAGGCGGATCCTACCTGGAAAATGCTCCCCTTCGTTGGAAGCCTTTTGTGTATGTCTTCTCTGGACTGCTTGCATCTCTCTGCACTTATCTCTTGGCTTGCTCTGAAGCTGATGGCATCAATACACCCAGTTTTCCTTTCATTCAGTGAATGATGGGTGCCTGACTTATTGAAACAGGTTGAACTGCCCACTCCCGGTATAGCTACTGCCAGGCTTCGCTTCTCAGTTCCACCTGATTCACACTGAAAACAACAAGCAAAACGTGGCAGCCTCCCTTCCCTTATACTCTCAGAGGGTCTGAGTCCGATGAAGAGAAAATGTTATCGGAGATTCAGAAATTGTGAACTGTCTTTTTTCCTCCCTGTGTAACTCTTCTCTCTGCCAAAAGCTTCTCCTAGGTATAGTTAATGATTCCGTTTTCTGTGCCCTGTGGGTCTTCATTTGTAGTTGGCTGTCTTGGTACTTTGGGGACTGGAAAACTTATTTTCAAGAATAGATTGGCTGGGACCGGTTTGGCTCAGTGGATAGAGCGTCAGCCTGCGGACTGAAAGGTCCCGGAGTTTGATTCTGAGCAAGGGCATGTACCTTGGTTGCGGGCACATCCCCAGTGGGGGGTGTGCAAGAGGCAGCTGATCGATGATTCTCTCTCATCGATGTTTCTAACTCTCTATCCCTCTCTCTTCCTCTCTGTGAAAAATCAATAATATTGTATATATATATATATATCACCCCATACATTGTTTTAGTTATTTTACTACAACCCTTTAAGGTTATTTTTGCTTGATAAAAATCAGAGATCAGGAAAATTTTCCAAGGCAGATTAGCTAGACTGGTGTAAACATGGGATGTGTTCCCTGGCCAGTTTGATTTCCATGTTCATTCTTTTCTCCGCTATATTTTACCCTTTACAACATCAGGACCTCAGGTAGAACATGCCAAGTCTTGTGACATCATAAGAGAAACTCAAGCAAACAAAATCTAAGTTCAGCTACGTTCTTTAGAAGAGTTACACCACCCTTGTAGTAGAATTTTATCCTCTCAATATAATAAATAAGGGGTATTTAAGAATGATCCATCATGGAAGTTTATAGAATGTGATTTTGAAACTATATTTTTTCTCATTTCAAAAAAAATGTATGCTTATGCTAATATTGCTAAAAAAAAAAAGAATATTTGATTAAAAAGTGAACGATTTCTGCCAAACTCTCTGAATCACATTCCCAGATGTAATAATTGTTTAAACTCCTTCTAGATATTTATAATCAAACACACGCACTCACATTTATAATCAAACACACACACACAAATGATTTCCACCATTTATTGAACCCTTACTTTATCTTAGGAATCTCATTATTTCAAAAGTTTTGTGATTATAGGCTGTGAAATTTACCAGATTGAATTAAAAGCCTAATTCAACTTCTACTAGTTACAATGACTCTTGGCAAATTCTTTAACTATCTTATGTTTTAATTTTCTCATCTATAAAACAGGGTAACCACAATGTTTACTACCTAGGGCTATAATGAAAGTCTATGATGAAAAATTCGTGTTAAACATTTAGAACGATGCCTACCATTCAGTCAGCATTAGATATTATGGCTTTTATATCCTTTACACATATTAAGGTAGCGATCCCAAAAAGAAAAATCTGTTATTGTATCCATTTGGCTGACAAAGAAATTGAAGTTTAGAGTTTCTGAAAATTTCCTAGTTCTGGCAGGTGTGACTCAGTTGGTTGAGTGTGATCCCATGCAGAATTGATCCCCAGTAGGAGGAGTGCCAGAGGCAGCTGATTGATATTTCTCATAGATGTGTCTCTTTCTTTTTCCCATCCTCTCTATATAAAATCAATAAAACATATTTTAAAAAGAAATTTCCCTGGATTACACATAGTTTCTGAGGTAACAGGGGATTAGCCTCTAAATGCACTCAATGAATCAGTGCTCTGCTACCTAACATTTTCACTTAAAGTCTATAATAATAAAAGCATAATATACAAATTGACTGAACAGCAGAATGACCTTCTGGACACTGTGACACGCACTGGTGCCAGGCCAGCCAAGGCGGGTGCAAAGCAATTGGTCAGGGACCCCCACCATTGCCCCATGATTGCACCACAGAGGGAGTCTCAGGCCACCCTCTGCAGGATGATTGATCACAGAGCCCCGGCAGAGTTGGTGGGGCCTCTCTGTTGGGCTATTGATCTTGAAGCCCTAGCTGGCGGCTCTGTAATGGGTGGGTGGAGGCCCCATGATAGAATGCCCCACAGAGGGAGGCCCAGACCAGCCAAGCAATTGTACCCCATGCTTGTCATCCGCAGAGGGAGGCAACCTATGGCTGGGGAAGGGGGGCAGCACCAACAGATGGCAATGAGTGGCAGTGGCAGGGGCGGAGCCAGCTGCAGCAGCAAGGGGAAGGAAAGCCCTGAGAGACCTTGATTGCCAGCCAGGCCTACGTGAGGGATCCCAGATTGTAAGAGGGTGTGGGCCAGGTTGAAGGACACATCCCCTCCATGCACAAATTTCATGCATTGGGCCTCTAGTATAATAATAATAAAAGAACAGCTAGTTTACATTGACCATTAATTATGTTCTAAGTGCTTAGAATGTAATGTCTTTTAAAAAACAATTTTAAAAATAAAGAAAATGAGATTTGGTGTATGTAGGTTAATTACTTTTTTCACCACCATGCAGTAAATAAGAGGCAGAGTGTGCAAAAGAACTCAGTACTGCCATCAGGAAACTACATGCACCTAAGCACTTTCATTTACTCCTACCAAGGGTTGGGGATATTTTTATGTTACAGCAAATGAGTCTACTTAATCCTGTTCCATTGAAAGAATGAACATATTATGATTTATTTAAACCATTCTGATATTAATGCATATGCAGCATTTTTGCCATTAGAAATAATCTTATAATATTAAATTATGTATATATTTCTTTCAAATTTTGTATGATTATTATTTCTGCAGTGACACTTCCTTAGAAATGAAATGTCTAGTTAAAAAATAGAGATTTAAACAATTTTACCATATACATATTTGCACCATTTTCCCCATTTATCAAGAGTGTGTGGATGCCTCAAGGATATATTAATATGTACATAGCATTTCTCCAGTTTTTAGGTTGGGTTCCCCAGATGGAGAGTCTGCAACTGGCTCATACAATACTTAGTGGCCAGGTTATTATGATCTCGGAACACATAATAATATGGCCACTCAGTGTATATTCTATATAATAAAAGGATAATATGCAAATTGTTCCCTTGACCAGGAGTTCGACCAGAAGGCAGGCTGGCTAACTGCCCATGTCCCCTCCCCCTGGCCAGGCTGGCTGGACCCCACCCTTGCACGGATTCATGCACTGGGCCTCCAAAATATATATATATGTATACACACACACACACACACACACACACACACACACACACTGAGTAGCCAGGTTATTATGCATTCAGAAATCATAATAATCTGGTCACTCAGTGTATGTTCTCTCTTTCTCAGGAGCAGAATAGATCAGAGCACACCGCTCAGCAGGCTGTGGTTTAAGCTAGAGTTTAGCTTCAATATGCTCGTAAGAGGAACTTTAGGTCTAGCATGTCAGCCAGGACACAAACTGAATCCTTATAGGTAAGTGGTACAAGGAGTCTTCTTCGGTTGTGGTTGTTCTCTGTAGAGCAGGACAGATCTGAGCCTTAGCCACTCAATCTCTGAGCAGGTGAGGTGTGGTGACACTGGCTGATAAAGAAATCCAGGTCACCAACAGCTTCCAGTGCAGTTCATGCTTCACAATGCACAGACCCACATATGTTTAACACTAAAGTAACAGACCCAGTCACAGCTTTGGGAGGATTTTGATTGGGTTCAAGTTCTGAGAAAATTTACAGGAAGAGGAACATTGAAGTGAACATTGAACAGTTCCTCCATAGTCATGAGAAGCAGCAGCAATGTGTTGAAGATCCACAGAAGTGATCCTTATGATATGGCCATCAGCCTCCAGTGGTGGTGGTGGTGTCACACAGGCACGAGCCCTGTGGTAGCCCAGGCCGCAATATTGGTTTGTCATAACTCCCTAAGTGATTAGTCCTTTCCACAGTGGAAGGAGTACAATGTCATCAATATGCCACCAAATGACTGGTTGGTCAATTTGATTGCTTGGCTGGCATTCCTTCCTTTACTACTCCAATTTATCCTCCTCACGGGAACCAGAAAGTAGATATATTGAGATATACGTAGAAACTGAAAGGTTCTCATTACTCTTAGATTAAAAGTAAAATCATGACCTCTGTGTACTGTGCATGTTTTCCTCATTCAGCTTTAGTTCCAACCTGTGGAAAACAATGTGTGACTCCCTGCATTTACTACTCTGCAGTCTCAGTTCTTTTCAGGCTATCTTGTACATAATGTTCATCCTTGGTGGAAAGCCTTTTAAGGAAGTTTGTTATAATAAAGGTAGTCTATAGAATCAGGCAGACCTGAGTGTAGGAATGGCCTACATCTCTTATTATTTACTAGAGGCCCAGTGCATGAAAATTCATGCACTGGAGGGGAGGGTCCCTCAGCCCTACCTGCCCCCTCTCACAGTCTGGGAGCCCTTAGGGGTGGTTGGCAACATGGAGATCAGGGGAAGGTGATGCCACCATCACACCTCTGCTGCTGCCACTGCCGGCAGCACAAACCTTGGCTGTTCCTGGTTACTTGAGCTTCAGGCAGCCCTGGGTGGCTGGGCAGCAACCATTCTAGGCTTGTCTGTGCCTCGTGCCAGCCCTAGGCAGCTAGGGGGCTGAGAGCGGGTCCAGCTGCACTGTGTACCTGCCACTCACCCATCCCCTCTCCCCGCCAAGCTGGGCTGAAAGGACTACGGGACTCCGGCAGGGCTGAGGGGACTGGGTGTTACCATCTTGTGGCTATGGATGCTGCCATCTTTGTGACAGTGTGACGGTCAATTTGCATATTCCCTTTTTATTAGATAGGATGTTACATTCATAAGACATTAATTCTATCAAAACCTCTTGTTCCTATTGGTACAATAAAGATAGGTGGTGATTATCATATTTTATTAAATAATGTAATTATAACATATTAATAAAATTATATTATTTACAAAATATAAATGATATTTGAACATTTTCTATAATTCATGATGTATGATAATAATCTGACATTTTTTGAATATTTACTATATACAGTAATACTCATTCAAAAACTTTACATGTGTTATCTTATTTAAGTCTCACAAAGGGTGTTTTGAGTTAGTAAAAATGCAACAAATAATAACTGTTACTATCATGTATTCTACCTACACACCCACAGATATTATGTGGTTAGTTTCTATTCAAATTTTAATTTGTCATTACCTTTTAGTAGTAGCCATTCTAACTTCTAGAAACAGTGTTATTTTCTTCCTGTATGTGCCTGCAGTCCTCAGTGCTTACTGAGAGCATAGTTATTTTTCCCCATACTCTGTTATCTTCTTGTTTTCTCCAAAAACACTATCTGCAGCTTCGGGACAGGAGCCAGGGAATACTCATCCTTTTGTGCCCAGTGTGTATTATAGTTCCTCACATATATTAAGAGCTTACTGAATGTATTTTAAAAAATGAGAGAATGAACTCATAGTCACTTAGAAGTGAGTGGTGGGTAGAGAAGTTCCAGATCCTTGGCCAATGGCAGTGGAAACAGTAGGTGGCTTAATTGTCTCCCCACTCACTATATGGTTGTGCAGAAAGTATATCCTCACAGCAAAGCAAGAAGGCAGAGAGTTTTGCACATAACTTGACTTAATGGAGACGTTATTGGTGATAAATATGAGACACCTCCTGGGATTACAAAAAATACTTGGATAAATATATTTTATAACTTCCCCAGAATTCCAGAACTCTGTGGTGGTGAGAGGAGCTCCCAAAATTCTATTTATTAATATTAATTTAACTCTCTTGAAACTCTACAAGTAGGAGTCAATAGTTTTGTTTGCTTATCTAGATGAAGTATTTAAGGTAAATTGAAGCAAATTCTATTTGCCTAGGAATTATTGGAAGCAAGTTTTCCTCATGTCTATGCATTGTAGTGAGGTCCTAACAATGAAATTTGAAAATAAATAAACATATGGATTTTAGGATATTAGAGGTTACTCTGAACTTTAAGGGACAGATGACTTGGAAAACATGAGCCAAAGAGGTGTCTAATGTTCTCTGACAGTGCAGATATCCTATCTAATAAAGAGGGAATAAGCTAATTGACCCTCACACCATTGTAAAGATGGAGGCACTCACAGCCAATAAGGAGAGAATATGCTAATTGACCACCTTGCCCTCAAAAATAGTGACCTCCACAGCCACAAGATGGTGGCTCCCAGTCCCGTCAGCCCTGCTGGGGTGCCTGCCTCTGGAGTCTCCCAGACCCCTCAGCCCCCCAGCCTTCCAGGGCCAGCCCAAGGTGCAGACAAGGCTCGGATGGCAGCTGCTCAGAGGCTCAGGTAACCAGGGCTAGCCAAGGCTTGTGCTGCCAGCAGTGGCAGCAACAGAGGTGTGATGGGGTGTCAACTTCCCTTGATTGCCAGCTTGCCTCCTGCCCCTAAGAGTTCCCAGATTGTGCAAGGGGGGCAGGCTGGGCTGAAGGACCCCCCTCCAGTGCATGAATTTTCATGCACCAGGCCTCTAGTAATTCAATAAAGGAGAGATGTCAAGGTCCTATAGAAAATCATTATTAACAGGTGAAAAAGTTTAATTTTATGATTTTAATACAAATTATTTTTATACATTTATAAATTGCGATTCATTTTCTTATGCAATCTAAAGATGACATCAATATTACAACAATGTAACATGATAGAAATGGGTTTCTTGAAATCATCTAAGTATCACATTGCTAAATATTGCTGAGCATGTTATGTGAGTTCTGAAATAAAACAGGTGGGCATTTTTCAGCATAAAAATGAAATTTGGGGTACATTAAAATTCTAGTGTTTACTTGATGTTAGAATGCAATACCCCAGAGAATACTTAAGGAATATTCTATTGGCTTTCATCAGAATACACTTAAGAGAGAAGAAATAACAACGTTCTCTGGGGACTGTATTTCTATAGTTAGTGTTAGATAAATCATGTTGGTAGTGCAAGTTTAAAATATAAAAGCCTTTTCACATTAAATACACATCAGAATACAACAGGAATAAAATCATTTCACTTTCTCACCCTTGGACTATATATAAATATTAGCAATGTTTTGCATATGAGATGTTAGCTTGAAGATCATGTTTTGTGACAAAACTGAATGAGCTTTAAATTCATGGACTTTCATTTCTCATTAACTGACCTAAAAAAAAAGCAAACACTGGATATGTGACAAAAAATGTCACTTGAAATAATATTCATAGAACATAAAATCCTTTTACAAATAACAGAAGTTTACTTATAGTCAATTGCCCTTGTATTTTCACAGCATGTGCTAATGCTTTTGAGGTTTGGGGTTTTGATTCCTATTTTATTCAACACAAATAAAATTACTTATCTTATTATTATGAAAATTCATTGTTAAGGCTTCACTGAAGCTCTTTCTTTAAATTAATGAGTTCTGGGCAGCCAGAATTTTGTAAAACAAACAAACAAAAATTTTGTGGGAATTTCATATCATACATTAAAATAAATACTCTTTGAAGAGGTAACAACATTTTCCCCAACATACATACATACTAGGGGCTCAGTGCATGAATCTATGCACCTTGAAAGGAACTGTAGGTTGTAAGGCTGCAGTGGGCACAGGGGTGGTCTTGGTCCATCCTCCTGCTCCTGCCAAGCCCCTCCCCTCCCACAAGGCCCCCTGGTCCCTCTGCCAGCAGCCCTGCTCCTGCTGCTGCTGCTCCCACTCGCTGATGGCACTGACCCTGCTCACACCCACTGATGTTGCAGAGTGACTGGGGCTGGTACCGTCATCAGGTACGAGTGCCAGTTGCTGCCCCAGGAGCAGGGGGAGGTGGAAAAGCCCTCAGGGGCAATCGGGCAGCCACTGTTTGCACTCACTAATAGTGCTGAGCAATCAGGATTGGCACCAGGATCCGGCAGCAGGTGTGAGCAGCATCTCAGGTGATGGCTGTGGGTTCAAACAGAGCCGGCATGGCATTGGCAGCTGGTGCAAGTGGTGGCTTTGGCACTGGCAGCAGTTGTGAGCGGGGCCATCATCAACAGCAAGTGAAAGCAGTGGCTGCTGGCCCCGATCACCCCTCAGGGGCAGAGGGAAGTGTAGAACCCCTGAGAGGCAATCAGGGCTGGCACCAACACTCACACCCGCTGCCAGCTTGGTCACCCCCAATTACTCCTACCCTGCAGGCCTTGTTGCCCATGCAGTCTGCTTGTTCAGTCATTTGGTTGTCCCTCACTAGTCCCCTGCCAGCCTGGTCATAGACAGCCATCTTGTGAGGTTATGATGATCAATTTGCATATTACTTCTTTATTATATAGGATTATTATTAGATTACTCCAAAGGTTATAGAAATATTATATAAAGAGCATATGCCTACAGTACATATATTTATTTAGATATTCTAAATATTATTCCTAGGATCAATATGATGCACACATTGAATAGCTTTCACTTAGTTATCTTTAGAATTCAATGGTTTATGGTAGGCCTCATACCATTAGTTTGCATTGATGCACTTTGTGACAAACAATGGGAACCAAATTCTAGTTATTGTAGAGATGTAATTTAGGATATGCTCTCGTGCTCTAGTATAGTCCCCAGGAGAAACCTGGAAAATATCTTCTCCCTTCAGTCTAGTGTCAAGAAAAACTATTTTGATCAATGACTGGATTTTGTACATTAAGACATTAAGAATAACTTGCTGAACTGGTTTGGCTCAGTGGATAGAGTGTCAGTCAGTGGACTGCAAGGTTCAAGGTTTGATTCCAGTCAAGGACATATACCTTGGTTGCAGACACCTCCCTGGTAGGGGGTGTGCAGGAGGCAGCTGGTCAATGATTGTTTCTCATCAATGTATCTAACTCTCTATCCCTCTCCCTTCCTCTCTGTAAAAAAAATAAAAAATACATATTAAAAAAAAAGAATAACTTAATTTAACTCCTTTTTGTTTTGGTCTTAAGAAAACATGAGCAAATATTTTAGCTACCTTTAGTTCATCTACAAAACAAGTAGAGGATGCAATTTTGTATGCAAGTATTTCCTACCCATATATTCCCTTTGCCCTACTCATAAAACAATTTATTTTATTTTTGCAATTTAGTGTATTTTAATAAATTCAAATAGTTTGTATAAGATTGAAAATAAACTACTTTTAATAACATTACAGCAGTTTTTAAAACCTCAACATATGTAATTTCAATATTTCTTTTCATTTTAGGTGATTTTGCAGTTTTGTTTTATTTGCATTTTTAATTATCAGTGATATTAAATATTTTTTGTTTTTCTTCGTGAACTTTTTCTTCATGCCTTTTTAAAACTTAATTATTTTCTTTTGGCTATATGAAAGGTGGAAAGAAAGGTAGGTAGGTGTATAGATTATTGTAAATATGGCTAATTCAAATAAGACATTTGTTTTAATCGATGAAGTATACACTCATTAACATTTATCATTTAGTTCTTGTTGTTTGTTTGTTAATCTGAGAGAGAGAGAGATCTATGTGAGAGACATTGATTAGTTGCCTGCTACATGTGCCCTGACTGGACTCGGGATCAAAGCTGCAACCCAAGTTCATGCCCCTGACAGAAAGTCAAGCCCATGATCCTTTGATGTGAGACTTGATGCTCTGGTTACTGAGCAACACCAGCCATGGCTTATCATTTAAGAGGGTTTTTTTTGTTTTTGTTTTTGTTTTTTGTTTGTTTTTTGTTTGTTTGTTTGTTTTTTTTGTGTGTGTGTGTGTGTGTTTTAAATATATTTTATTGGGTTTTTACAGAGTGGAAGAGAGAGGGATAGAGAGTTAGAAATATCGATGCAAGAGAAATATCCATCAGCTGCCTCTTGCATACCCCCTACTGGGGATGAGCCCACAACCAAAGTACATGCCCTTGACTGGAATTGAACCCAGAACCCTTTAATCCATGGGCCAATGCTCCATCCACTGAGTAAACTGGCTAGGGTATCATTTAGTTTTAATGCTAGTTTTCATGGAACAAAGGAGTTGAATTTTTACCTATGAAAATATTTTCCTATCTTAGTTTTTTTCTACTAATGCTGACTGGTTTAAACATAATTCTCAATGATAAACAAAACACTATTAGTAGTTAAAAATGGAAACCAATACCAAAATACCCCCTGAAATTTATAGTATTCTGCTATACCATGAATACAAATATCAATGCATGATCAATAGAAACCATCAGCAGGCAGCTGCTTTTGCCTACAATTTTCAAATGAAATGCTTTGTAGCAATGATAGTGGTTTGAGAAAAATCAATATGTTTGAATATATAGAGTTGAAATGGCTACTATATCATAAATGTTAAAGGCAATAAAGTACCCATAAAAATTCACGTTATATAAAGTGTGTATACATTTATGTTGATGGAACACTGTTGTGCCTTCAAAGGAAACATAAATGTACTACTTAAATAGAATGAGTCTTGTACTAGTACACTACAATCTAGAATGGCTTTTTTTTCTTTGTTATTATAGAGGTAAAGTTAATTAACGGCCATGACAATATATGAAGATAAAATGGAAGATTTGTATGTATGAGTAATTCTAAACTCATGAGCAATCTTTTATCCATGACTTGAACTCAACTTCTTTGCACACACCAGCTACGCAGCCACATTACCTGCACCTGCAAGAAATAATGCGTCTAATTTCCAAGGCCTATCTTTTACAAAAATTCTACCAAGCGGTACTAAAATAGTCTCCTAGCCATATTGGTTTCCCTTGCTAGCATGCATTTTTGTTAAGTCCATGTGTTAACTGCCTCTTCAGTGATACACATCTTGCAATCCTAAACCCTGTGGATGGAGAGTTTGACCTTTCTTGATTACTCCAGTTACAGCAAAACTCCCCAGCCTTGAATTATCCTGATATTTACCATGTCCTTTCTCTTATATTTTCATTTGAGCCCCTATGTAACCATGTTATGATATTTGTTTATAGAAAACTTGCTTTTCTTATCCTAATAAAAGAGTGATATGCAAATTAACTGTCACTCCAATACAAAAATGGTGGTCTCTCTGGCAACAGGAGCCCAGCACCTGCTCCTTGGCTGCTGAGGGAGGGAAGGGGCCTCTGGCCAGAGGACTAGGGGCAGTACACTGAGCCCTGGCAACTTGAGCTCAGCATCAGTGCCCTGGCTGCATGGAAGGAGGTAAAGGGACTCTGGGGGCATGAGCTCAGTGTCTCTGTCTGGCCACATGGAGGGACAAGAGGGCCCAGAAAAATAGATCTTTCCAGTTCCTGATGCTGACAGAGCCCTATGGGGCCGGGGTCCTCAGCCTGCAGCCTCCAGTCACAGACTGGAAGCCCCCTGCCCACAGTTCAGATGCAGCCAGTATGGCACTGCAGCAGGGGGTGTCCGGCGTGCATGCTACAGACATCAAATCACTGCCACCTCAGCCACTCCCCCTCCCCACCCCTCTGCACTGGCAAGTAGTATGGTCCAAGGGGCCGACTCCTGAGGCATGGCTCCTACAGCACCTGATGTCCACCAAGCCAGGTGGGGAAGCCTGACCTGAGAGCCCAAGCTCCCAAGTAAGTGAGCTGCCAGGCATTGTGGGCAGGAGCCCTGAGGGGGCCCCAGGACAAGCATCTTCCCAGAGGCTGAGTGGAAGGAGGAGGGGAGGAGCCTCTGCTAGAGGCCAGGGCGAGGGATGCTGGTTTTGTTGCAGGCCGGGCTGAGGGACTCTTTTCCCCCGAAATCCCCCGTGCATGAATTTCATGGACTGGGCCTCTAGTCCTATATAATAAAGAGCCAATATGCTAATTAGACTGAACAACATTCCTGATTACCGTCCAGGTAACCTTCTGAATGAATTCAGGGCTGAGAGGGCTGGCCAGGGCTGTAAGGGCCAACCCTCTTGCATGAATTTTGTGCATTAGGCCTCTAGTTGAATATAAACTTCTGTACAGCATAGATTTGGTTTTACTTCTATTCTACTCCCAGGGCATATATTGATGCCTGGCACATAGTAATCACTTCATAAATATTTGTTTAATGAAAGAATGAATACATTCTAAATATCTCCCCATAGTGGAACCAATTACTGGTAATTCATTCTAAGGGTATTAAACAATTTAACAGCACACAATTTAATGTCACATAAAAGGAGAAAACTGTATGATAGTTTTCAGATATTTCCATATGAAGACAGTTTTAGTGCACATGAGAAGAGCACAGAGTTTGGGAACCAGTCTGGGCTCAGATCTTTAGACAGACATTTAGTTACTCTGTGGTGCAGAGCAGATCAGTTAATGTCTCTGGTTCTCTCCTTCATCTGTAAGTTACAGATATAGCTCTCTGAATTATCATGAAGTACAATAATGTTTGTGATTGTGTAGAATATGATAGGTGCTCATCAATGGTAAATTATGTTCTTTTTCATCTATGAATAAAATGCCACAAAACTATTTTAAATCTTGTTAGGACCATCAAAAGCCTACTTTCTCTATTATGGGTAGTTCTAAGATTAATAATAAAGTTATTAGATATAGGAGTTAATAGCAAAGCTGAAAAGTACATTAAGGCTGAAACTGGTTTGGCTCAGTGGGTAGAGCGTCTGTCTGTGGACTGAAAGGTTCCAGGTTTGATTCCGGTCAAGGGCATGTACATTGGTTGTGGCTCATCACCAGTAGGGGGTGTGCAAGAGGCAGCTGGTCGATGTTTCTCTCTCATTGATATTTCTAGCTCTCTATCCCTCTCCCTTCCTCTCTATAAAAAAATCAATAAAATATATATTTTTTAAAAAGAAAAGTATATTAAGTTCAACAACATTTTGACATCATAAGTATACAAAAATCACTGTCAAATACCTTTGACTGTTGAATGATAGGAGAAAGGGTTCTCATGAAAAACCCATGAGAACCTCAGCTGAATCAAGAGGATAAAACACTTTAATTTTATTCTAGTTGACCAAGCATCTTAACTAAGTCATAGATTTATATCATAGGAAACAGCTGTATTTCTAATTATTAATTCAATTTCTCTCTTTGTAATTGCATTTTTATTACTTGAGTAATAAACAGTATATCTTAATAGATCTAGAATAGCTTGTCCACCACTTGAGATCAAGTAATTATTCTTGCTGATTTTGTATAATCTAACAAATGTAAACAGTATTTTAAATGTGAGTGCTTAGAAAATATCGTTTAGGTTAATTTAAATACAATAATAGAAAATTGAATAAATTTGTAAATCAGATGTATTTATTTAATTTCTAAGTATTATTTAATAGGATATGAAAATAAAGTGAAATATAATAGAGAAAATAAAATCCTTCAGGAAAATAAGGAAATTTAAAAGACAATAGCCATTAGAATTCAGTTCTAATATTACACATTTAACTCAAACAATAGCAGACACCTAGAAATAATATACATTTTGTTAGACTGGGCAGAATACAAAAATGTGTTTAAAAGTTTGATGTATGTGAAGAAGTGTCCAATATGCCTACAGTGAGCACAGGTAAAGCAAAGGCAGAGGAAATTGTGCCCCAGAGCAGTGACCATTAAATAGTTTTACTCAGGTTCTTCCACAAAAAGATGTTTTAAAACCTTTGAATCCACTCAAACATGTAAAAATTATGTCAGTTTTTTATTGGGGAGAGTGTTAACGGAGTAGAAAGGGGGTTGGCCCCTCTTGTACATTGAGCAATAAAGACAAGATGTAAAAAAACTGATGTAAAAATTTTATAGTAAATATATGATTGCAACAGATGCAATTTCTGTTTTTTTAAACTGTTACAACGCTTTTTAAAAATATATCAGAAAGAGACATAGTGAGGTGTAATGTAAGGTATAAAAGGTATGCACTTGGAGGTTCACTGGGCCCTCATTTCACCTGCGCTCACTTCATGCTCCCACACAGCAGGAAAGGCTCCTCCACTGACGTTTCCCCATCAACCAAAGCACATCTATAATCTAGAAGCTCAAACCCGCTCAGCCTATGGCAGGGTTTTAATCCATCATCCCTGACATCTGGGGCCAGGGTTCTTCCACTGCATCACACTTATGCTTCTGTTATCAGGAAGAACCTAATCCATGGAATTATAGTAGAAAACTGTGGTAGAGTGAAGGGGGTTAGTTCAACCTTACAATCATGGACTTTGAGGAGGTCCCTATTCCTGAGGAGACTGATCCCTGGCTCTCCGGAGGAGAGAATTTATAAATATTTACAGGGTAAATAGAATCCCTTGGCATTAAATATATCTAATGACAATTTAAAAAAGGTAGGGGGATAAAAAAAACATCAAAATACCTGGACCCCAACAAAATAATTAAAACAAATGTTCACAAAATGACTCAATTGGAAGTTCAAAACTTGCCAAAGTAATAAATTACACCGGAAAAGATAAAAGCGTTCTGATTGGCTTTTATAGCTCCACAATATAGGTTCTGAATTGACTTGAACATCTGCAGAAATACACCAATTGGCAAGGCTCATGGACTTAATACTAGATCTCAAATTACAGTTATGCTTGGGTATCTCACTAAATTTAGGCATGATTCCTCTTGTAGTCTTAGAAGAACTGCTGAATATAAAATAGAGGACAAACAGGTATGCTTCACTTAGCTATTGCACTATAACTATTGTGCTAAAATACCCCACCATGGACCTCCATAATGAAGAGGCTCATGACCTCCTCAAAATCTACTCTTTAAGTTACAAAATAGTAAGAAATTGGATACCCCACTGAGTGTCACTACTGCCACAGGCATTACTTAATCTAAATTCATGCTCCCTGGGGACATGTGTTTCCTACCCCCTTGTCACACAGGTCCTTCAATTGCCTTGATTGTCCATAAAGGGGGATATCTCTAAGGTTCAAGGTTTGGACAACCAGCTCACCTTGTGCCATTCTGATCAAGAGTCTGCTTGGCTCCGTAAGGAGGATTCTTCTATTTCCTAAAATTTTAGTTATCTCTAAAGTAGATATTTCATGAGAAGGTATAAAGGGGTTGATTGCAATATAAGGCCTAATATTTCACAAAGATGTGTGCCTTGACATCTCTGAGCCTTCTAAGACCCTCTAACTGTGAGTTATTCTGTTCTTATTTGACATGGCCCCTACTAGTAGGAAAAACTCCCCCTCTGGCTAGTTTCCTAACCTGCCACAATCCAACTATCCTCAACCTAATAAATTTCATGTTTCTACCGAAACAGGGAACCCTTCCCTCCCATTACTGCAAAGGCCAACTATCACAGCCCCCTCCAGAGTGCAAGACTGAATCTGTGCGGCCCGGCATGGTGTGCAATGTCCTCCTTTTCTGCATGATGATTTTATGTCACCAATAAACTGCTATACATGTCACCTGCTCCATGTTGGTCATTTCATACTATTTAGAACAGAGAGAACCTGCTTCTGTTTACATACTCCCCACTCCAGCTCCTTCCCTCCCTCACCATCACCTTCTGTTTGGTCATTTCACATTATTTAGGGCAGAAATTCTCAGCAACTGGGTGAGAAAGAACTGATCAGAACACTAGATATCTATAAAGATAGTGAATGTGGTGTCAAAAAAGATGTAAACTACACACTGTGCAGCACTTTCCTGCCTTTGAATTTGATGTCTTTGGTGGAAGAGCTGTGTAAGTAACAGTTTATAAAAAATAAAAAATAAAAAATATAACGAAAGACAAAAAAGACACAAAAAATGCTTCTTTTAATAGCCAAAATTACATTCCTTTTTTTTCCTTGATTTTTTTTTACCATTCTAACCACTCATCTGAAAAGATAGTAAAAACAATGTGAGTTTAATAAAATCTGTGCAAAAAGTTAGTTGCTTTTTTATAAAACAATAAAATTCTATGCATATATTTAAACACATATACATAGATATCTTCCCATAAAAATTCTTCTTAATTTTCATTTTGCAAAAATTGCTATTGTTTTTATTTCTTTATAATGTCCATGAACTTAAGCATAAAAAGTTCTTATAGAGGATAGTATTGTTTCTATATTTTATTCTAGAAATAGTATCATTTTATATATACTTAGTATAGGCAAATTTTTAGTGTAAGATATGATACAATTATTTTCTAAATGACTAACAATTTTTAAACACTATAATGTTAATAATCTTGGCAACATTCTAATATGAAAGTCTTTTTATTTATATCCATTGACTTGTTTATGCATTAGTTCCATAATACCTCAATTTTCACAGCTTTATATGTTTAAAATCTGATAAAGAAGCTAAGCAATATTGCTCTTATTTTACAAAATTCCCTCCTAAACTCCAGTTTTTGTTTTTATACTCTAAGTGATGTTATAATACTTTTCCTTATATTGGCATTTCTTACTCTGACTATATTTATTTTGATGTCTTGTCTTTGTTTTAGAATGTCATTTTTAAATAATATTTTTGCCTCATCCTATGACTTTTCTTCAAGATTAAACATGAACCATTTATGAGAAGAATGAATGATTAATCAGTGAGACTAAGGCATGATTTTACTAAAGTATACATAGTAAAATAAGAGAGCATATCTCAATTTTAATTTAAAGAATATTGTAAAGAATAAGTATGACACTTCAAGTGAGAGGTCTAATGTAATACAAGTTAATGACCACAGAAGGTCAGAAGTTGGCTGTTTTCATGTTCTCCTTAATTGTACATAAACAGGTACAGAAATGAATGGATATAATAGCTGGTGACCTGATTTACCATGTTTTCCGAAGAGCTGGAATTCTCCAGATCATTAAAATACACACACACACACACACACACACACACACAAAAAAAAAAAAAAAAAAAAAAAAAAAAAAAAAAAAAAAAAAAAAAAAAAAAACCCAAAAAACACACACCAACATTCTGTTCATTCCTCTGTCACATGTGTCCCAGTGACATATTTCCATTCAGTCTCCTCACTGGAAAGCATTATTTCAAACTTGAGTAGTCATTCAAACCCTAGCTTAACATCTACCATTGTAAAATCCAATAAAAATTAACAAACAGGGATGGAGATGTGTTGGTTTGATTATACAAAAATAATCATCAATGGTTTTACAATAAGATAAAAGTAATATATAGATGATAATTCTTTGATTTCTGGCTAAGTTACATTTCAGTGTATCAGTAAACTTCTCCCCTTCAAGTGATATTGCTATGCTGAACTCTCATCAAAACACATACTGCTGAAGCCGGTTTGGCTCAGTGGTAGAGAGTCGGTCTGCGGACTGAAAGGTCTCAGGTTCGATTCTGGTCAAGGGCATGTACTTGCACACCCTAGTAGTGCAAGAGGCAGCTGGTCGATGTTTCTCTCTCATCGATGTTTCTAGCTCTCTGTCTCTCTCCCTTTCTGAAACTCTGTTAAAAATCAATAAAATATATTAAAAAACAAAAAACAAAAAAAACACATACTGCTTAATACTTTGGATTAGATTTTATGAAACTGCCATTTTCTGGTTGAAAATACTCAAATAAAGACAGCTGCATGTGTTTCCACTTAATGTTTCAGTTGCTCCTGAGCATGTCCCCTATAGAAACTACAAATTGCTTTAATCAGATAGAAATAAATAGCAATTCAGGGTGAAAATATTCATATATTCTAAAGTTAACTTTTTGAAATACTTTTTAAAATGGAAATCTAGGACCTTCTAAGTTTGCATGATTATAAACTACTAGAGGCCCAGTGCATGAATTTGTGCTCATTGAAAGGGAATTAATTAGAAGGTGGCTGGTGGGGTGGGACTGGGTGAGATGGCCAGGCATGCCCTGGAGCCAACATCCCAGGGTTCCTCCCCAGCCAGCTGCACCTGGGCAGTGTCTGGGCTCAAAGGGCGTCTGCAGAGTGAGCGGGGAATGGGGAGATCCCTCCGACAATTGGGGTCCCTCAGGCTGGCCCTAGGGGATTGGGCTGAAACTAGCAGCTGATCATCCCCTGAGGTGTCCCAGAGTGCAAGAGGGCAGTCTGCAAAGTTGCTGCTACTCCTGCGTTGAGTGTCTGACCCCTGGTGGTCAGTGCACATCATAACTATCAGCCAGCTTTTATATATATATATATATATATATATATATATATATATATATATATATGGTCACATTATTTTTCCCACTTTTCCAGGGAATACATAAATCTGATGTTCTGTTACTCTATATCTTCAAGGTAAATTGTTTTTACTAATATCCTCATTGGGACAAAAAAAGGCACACATATATTGAAATATTTATTTATACTTTGCTATAATTTACCAGTGAAAGACATTTGAAATTTTTCTTTTGTTGTTGCTTGTTAAATTACACAATGAAAGCAATAGAACCAAATTGCCCCTCAGAAAGTAAAAAACACATTTGTGCCCATTGCCTTAATTTTCTGTTGTTAAATGATGCAAGACAGTTGACTACTAAGCAATGCTTTCAAGAGTCACATTTGAGACAATTTCTATTACATCTTTCCATTCCCAGTAATAACTCTGTGTTTTAGTTAATTTAGTTTGCTTATCGTTAACAAAACTATATCTTTTATTTAATTACTTTGGTTTGGTTCTCAGCTTCTCCCTCTTAAGTAATTGTGTAATCAGTGATCAGGTGTGCCAGGCTTCTAACATATTTTGCTATGTATAGGGTATTTGTACTACCTCATTTGTTGGGCTTGTCTGAATGAGGATAATAGGGATGGTATTAGTAGAATGCAGCTCTGGAAGAATGCCTTCAATTTATTTTAAGGACTACACCTCTTGCTATTATACACAAATCCTGCCCCCCACCCCCATTGGAGGAAAGTCACTCTACATTTCAAAGAATGGAATAGAATTCCTTGATATCTATAAAACAGTTAAGATAGAGGTATTTTGAGAGGCTTACATTTTCCACTGTGGCCAAGTAAATGTGTAATTGGAAGCCAGGAAAAGCTTCCCTTGTCTTGTAGATGGTGCTGCTGCAAACCAGTATGGTCATCATCAACAGAAGATAGGAGTACCTCCTGGAAGATGAAAAACTCACTTAGTTACCTTTTCTTATGCCTATACCACAAGTAAATCAACATTTGCTGCTGAATTTTAAGAAGTCCCTTTTTTGTGATGGGACTATAACATTTCTCTTTTTTTTAAAAAATATATTTTATATTTTATTGATTTTGTACAGAGAGGAAGGGAGAGAGATAGAGAGTTAGAAACATCGATGAGTCATCGATCAGCTGCCTCTTGCACACCCCCTACTGGGGATATGCCCGCAACCAAGGTACATGCCCTTGATCAGAATCGAACCCGGGACCTTTCAGTCCCCAAGCCGACGCTCTATCCATTGAGCCAAACCGGTTTCGGAGGGACTATAACATTTCTAAGTTTTAAAAATGGCTGTTAATATTTTGAATATTTTTAGAATGTAAGAACAAGATGAAAGAGAGAGGGCAAAAACAATACATCTGCATGCCTAATACAGCTCACTAACCAAAAGTTGAAACAGGTTGTCTAAACTATGGGGAATAGATGTTGGTTCTGTTAAAGGACGTCACCCTTGAGAGTTCCTTTGCTCTGTGCTTAGAAGGTAAACAACAACATATTTACCTTTAATGTGGAAATCCTGAAGACATTCATATTAATTAAATTCCTGGAGCAAGATTTATCGCCACTAGTTTTTCCTGTGAGACCAGTTAATGATATCAATGCTAAAAATGAATACGACAAAAAACAACAAAATACAATATTTCTCTAATGTCACAGATATATTTTACATCACACAATAAGCAAAGAATCATTTCTCTTTTAAAAGTTTCAATTGAAAGCCTCTTCAGGGCATTGCATGCCAACTTATTAGTATTTCCATGTACTTATTGTAATGTGTTGTTCTCAAGGCTTTTGTATTTTTAAATACATTTTTATTCTTAAAACATATTTAATCTGAATTTTTCAGTTCCTTTCAGTAGTCAACACAAACACACACACACACACACACACACACACACACACACACACACCAGCAAAGCATTCAGACCCCTTTCCTAATCTTGCATCACATTCTAATAAGTGGCACTAATCATATTGGAAGGGAAATTAATTGAGAAGTCCTGACTGCCTTTGCCTAGCTACTCAATCTTACACATTATGTTTGCAGTTCATTCTTAGTGAGCAGTCTTTTCACACTGTCTTTACATCCCATGACCCAATATAAACAAATGTATGAACGATTTGCCAGCACATCACCACTGAAATGTTGTGATTCAAAGCAGCCAAAGTACATCAAAATGACAATATAGTTATTTCCTAATTATCCCACAGCAGCAGAGTAACCAGTGCTTCAATATAAATTTTAATTGATTCCTAATTAATGTACTTTCACAGAAAGGGAACAGTCCATAACTTCATTAAATAGTCAGCACACAAACAACTATTCATAAGAAAAGTATTAACATATGCTCATTTACTCTCTAATCTGCAAATGTTTTAGGCTCTGGTCTGTGAAGAGGCTGCACAGTCTTCACTAGGTCATTCTGATATTCTTCAGGGACCAGGATATCTGCCCAGTGATGTTCATTTAAGAGAGGAAATAAAATATTGGCTATTTGATAGGTGATATGCTTGAGAGGGCATGGCCTAGTTCTCGGACCGTTTCCCATACAGAGGTGTTAAGAACAAATATGCAAGTCTGTGAATTGAGAGCACATTCACTGTCATATACTCCAAGGCTTGGTAGGGCATGGAGGAGAGGAGAGAAGAAATGATGAGGTGATAGAGCTCAGGAGGATAGGATTTATCTGCTGCCTAGTGGAAGAAATGAATGAAGAGTGTAGATATTAATCATGAGTACCAGTCAAACTCTCTGTTCTAGTGGGGTCCAGGAGGCAAAGGGCGGGGCAAAATGTACCTCTGTATTATGAAGAAATGAGCAAACAAAATAGAAGACACATACAAAATAATGTGATGAGGCCTGCTACAAAACATATACATGAAGATACCGGATGTTGACTTAAAGTGCTTGGGTTGACTTTCCTACTTATACATAGAGCTTTGCAAAGATATTATTTTTTTATTATCTGTAACCAGGTAAAAAGTTCAGATGATCTGCATTGTTCCTATATACATCTGTACTCAAAATTATTCAATAACTGGGCTAAGCCCTTCAAAGCCCATCACATATCAAGTAGTCAATATTTTATTTCTCCCTCCTAGATGAACATCTCTGGGAAAGTGTGGAATTACATGGCTACTTAAAATATTTTCATTATGAACTACTTGAATGATAGTGAGAAAAACCATGCATTAGAAATCACTGGTATTTTAACTTAAGGTTACATTAATTTTGGTGTACTCCTTGAAATAAACTTCTATTGTCACATATGATAAATATGCCATTGATTTAATAAATTGTAGCTATGCACTAATCTTTTTTTTCCCCTCTAATTTTGATACCTAATTTTTGGACTGGAAACTGTATTCTTTGTCCGCCGGAATCAAAGAATGAATCCACAGACAGAAAGTGGTATAGCAAAGGTTGAGATTTATGAAGAACAAGTACATACTCCCATGTGGGAAAAGAGAAGAGTACCACAGAATGGACTCCAATGTGGGGAGGGGGAAAGGGTCCCCTGGGTTCTTTTTCCTCAGAGCTTATATAGGCTGCAGAACTTGGTGCCTTGATATCCCCTCTTATTGGTCACTATTCCCTTAGACTGGTTACCATAGTAACTCCTGGGCTCAAAGTGTGAACCTCACATGGGACATGTGAGTTCTTCCCCCCCCCCTTCCTTATTGTTTCCCTATTCCCTTCTGGCTTTCTTCTCCTTCTGAATGAAGGGCTTCCTTCTCTTAATTTTATAAATATAGACCTTTCTCTGTTTCCAGCTCCCTCATTCTATGGAAATGTATTCTTTGCAGCTTGTCAGCTTTTCTATTCTATGGAAATATACCTTCTGCTGCTCTGCAGCCCTGTGCTTCCTCCGTGATCCCCTTAATTTCCAAAATTTCTGAAATTTTCTTAACCTGTCTTATTTTACCCCTAAAATTCCTGTTTCAGTAGGAACTTTGAACAAGGTAATAATGCACAATACAGTGCTTACCCTCTTCAAAATTGGCCCTCAAATGCCCTCCTAGTCAACAGACTATTTTCCCCCAGTTTTATTGAGGTATAATTGACATACAACATTGTATAAGTTTAAAGTGTACACTGTAGAGATTGATACACAAAGTGGATACTGCAGGAAGGTAGTTACCATTTTTGTGTGTTGTAAGAACATTGAAGATCTACTCCCTTAGCAACTTTTTAAAAAATATATATTTTTATTGATTTTCAAACAAGAAGGAAGAGGAAGAGGGAGCTAGAAATATCAATGATGAGAGAGAATTATTGATTGGCTGCCTCCTGCACACCCCTTAGTGGGGACCAACCCACAACCCAGGCAAGTACCCTGAACTGGAATCTAACAGTGACTTCCTGGTTATTGGTTGATAATCAACCACTAACCCACACCAACCAGGTGCTTAAATATATAATATAGTATTGTTAACTATAGTAACCATGCTGAATATTAGATACCTGTCCCAAGTAGATCCCAGGAAAGGATCTGGGGCATTCATCTAAGGCGTCCCTTGAGATAAACTGTAACCATGCAGAAATTGGCACATTCAAATAATAGCTGATGGAGAGACTGCTTTGCATCAGCAGGACCAGAGTGGCAGGCTTAGGGCCAAAAAAGACCAAAAGCTTTAAGTTTAAGCATACAAAAATTAATTCAATTAACTGCCTGTTAATTGAATGAAACATATGCAGTTGCAAATCTCACAGCTTTTTATTATTCTCACAAATTCCTGAGCGGCTGCAGGTACAAACTTAGGGATCCCTGTGGTGTTGTCCTCTGTGGTCCAGCAGCTGGGCTGGGCTGGCCCGAGTGTAGGGGACCTGCATTCTTCTCCCAAGAGCTCCGTCGTGTTTCAATTGGTGATTACTGACCATTCTTCTGTCATCTGGCAGGAAAAAGAGCATGGAGCTGTGGTCGCTTGTCAGACTGACAAAGGGATGGGCCTTTGTAATGACTCCACAAGACAAGCATCGTTGGCTGGCAGGGGTCCATATTTAAGGCTTGTTCATACCCATAGCAGCCCAGGTGGCTATCAATAATTTAAGTTAATGCACATATGTTAATCCCAAACATGACGAGAGCGCTAAGGAGAGTAGGTCACTCAAACAAGTGTTTATCTTGACACAAGTCACTCTGCATCAATTCAAGTCTTTATCTCTGGGGTACACACACTTCAGGGCAGTGGGGAATGTACCTTTAATATCAGACTCTAAGTTTTAAGGGAAGTTAAACATTTTTTTTAACTTTTCTCACATTCTTTAAGCGTTTTTAAACATTTCTGTATTTTACTACAACAATCCCTGTAACCTATTAATGTTATAAAAAAAGTTTGTACTCATGACTCACATTTCCCTATGTCCTCCGACTCTTTCCCCTGGCAACCACCATTCTATTCTCTGATTCTGAGAGATCAACTCTTGGATTCCACATATCAGTAGGCTCACATGCTATTTGAAAGACACTGTTAATTAGGTTAAAAATTCAGTATAACCCAACTAGAAAGTAGTGGACCTAATCAGAATGAAGAGGTTTTATCTATTAAAAGAGTTGCAAGCTCTGCCTAATAAGTGCCAGAAAGAAATGGAAAGTAGGTTAGGGGAGATTTTGTCTATATTGGGGCACTCTCTGGTGACAAATAATTTTATATTAGTACAGAGGATGGTCTGAATGCTTGGAGAAAGCATCAGTTCTCATTAAATAAGGTAGCAATGCCAGAGCTTCCTTGAGAATATGTTGATAAATAAGTGAAAATGATTGGAAAAGGGGTGTACTAGAATGAGTTAAGACCAGATTTATTACTAATCACCAGGGAAATGAAAATCAAAACCACAGTGAGATATATCTTGTACCTGTTAGAATGTCTATTATCAAAAAGACAAGAGATAACAAATTCCGGTTGGTGTGGGAGAAAAGGGAACACTTGTGTACTGCTGGTGGAAATGTAAACTGCTGCAGCCACTGTGGAAACAGTATGGAACTTCCTCAAAAAATTAAAAATAGAATAACCATGTGATCCAGCAATCCCATTTCTGAGTATTTATAGAAAGGAGATAAAAACAGAATATCAAACAGGTATCTGTACTGCTATACTCATTGCAGCATTATTCACAGTAGCCAAAATAATAGGAACAACAGACAGATGAATGTATAAAGATCTGTGAGATATCTAGAGGCCCATGCACAAAATTCATTCAAGAGTAGGCCTTCCTTCACCTGGTTGCCAGCACCAGCCTCCCTCTGGCACCTGGGACCCAGGCTTCCCTCACAGACCCATCTTTGGAACATCTGGTCTAATTAGCATATTGCACTTTTATTATTATAGATATCATATGTGTATGTACATATATTTGTATTGTAAGGGCTAAAATAAAATTATTGGTTTTCCTCCCACCTTCTAACTTCTAATTTGACTAATAATCAAATTAACAGAGACAGATAAATAAGAGAAAATAAAATTTATTTCATACTTATGGTAAATTCACATAAACATGAAAATTCCAAGGAAAATTAAAAAATATTGGGTCTATATGACATTTTTGGACAAAGGAAAAAATGGGAGGGACAGGGTATTAGATTTCAAAGGTAAGAATGGACTATTTACAGGTAGTTGAGGAAGAGCAGAATATACATGGCAGGAAAATCCTGGCTAGGCAACTCAGACAATGGACCATCGCAGGTATCCCACTAATAGGCTCCTCCCTGAAGACCTCTTATGTAACATACTTTAATCAGTTTAGGTTAAGTCAACAACCCAAGATTTCCTTCCTGAAGCAGGTCTTCCCATGTGAATCTCATCAGTAGGAATGTTAAAGGTTTTCTGAATATTATTTCTTAATAAACAGCTTAAAATGAATATCCCCAAAAGTAGTTCCAGGGTGTCAAAAACTTCTCCCTTCAATATAGCTATATAAATATGAATATAAAATTCACTATAATAAAGAATAAAATCCTGCCATTTACTACAAAATAGATGGAATTTGAGGGCATTATCTTAAGTGAAACAAGAAAGAGAAAAACAACTACTGAACTTCTGAATGATATTACACACATATAATGTTTCAGTCAACCCTGTACCACATGTGTACATTGGTGGCTCCATGAGGTTATAATGGAGCTGAAACTTTCCTGTTGCCTACTGACATCTTAGCCATCCTAACATAACCCACTGTGTACAGGTCTCAGTCTATCCGTGATAATGCTGTGAGCTGGGGCACTCAGCGAGTCCAGATGACTTTCCTACAGACTTCTCTTTCCAAGCCAGTGTTTCCTCTGCTGTGACCCTTGTGGTTCTTATTTTGATTCCAATATGTCCTTCAGCAATAGCTGTCAGGAAAATTTGAAGAAAAAACAAGTTTATTATTTAAAGACCCTGGAGGTACAAGGTACCTCAGGGAGCACACAGCCATGTCAAGGGGACAGAGAGAGGAAAAGGGCATAGAGCAGGAGCCTTGGGAGCCTGGGACTCTGCTTTCACTGGGGCAAAGGTTGTAACCTAGGGTTTGAGTTTTGCAAATTGGTGAATTTAAAGCATAAGAGTAAAAATTCAAAGCAAAAAAAGGGAAAAATCAAGTAGCCTAAATGGCCAGTTATTGAAATCAACCAGATCTCTAAAATAAAGAAGCCTGGGTAAGGGGAGGCAGTCTGACCCTTTATCTTATCCTTCATCTGGAAGTGGGTTATAGCCTTCCTTGAAGCAGTTGCCTCTGAAATAGATGCCTCTTTGAAGTGGATGCCTCAATGCTTTGGTCAGTCATTCAGAGTCAGACAATCAAAGCTTTAGGTCAGACAAAACCTTTAAAACAATCCAAAACCCACTGTCAGGGCTAACACTATAATTTCTCAGGTATTTGTGGTGATGCTGGTGTAAACAAATCTACTGCACTTTTATCCTGTAAAAATAAAGCACATACAATTACTTCAGTAGGCTATACCACCTAGGTTTGTATAAGTGCATATGATGTTTGCACAATTACAAAATTGCCTAAGGATAATTTCTCAAAATCAATTCCCCTGTTAAATGGTGCTTGACTGTTTGTGGAATGTAAAAACATTGAAGTCATAGGAACTGAGAGTAGAATGGTGATTGCCAGGAGCTCGTGGTGGGGAAAATGGAGAGACATTGGTGAAAAAAGAAACAAACTTTCAGTTCTAAGATCAGTAAATTCCAGGAGTCTAATGTACAGCATGGTGACTATAGTTAACAATGCGATATTCTATACAAGAATGTTATTACAAGAGAGGAGCTTTAATATTCTCACTGTAACAGCAACACAGAAATGCTAATTATGTGAAGTGAAAGACTTGTTAATTAACCTTATTATGGTAATAATTTCACTATATATATATATATATATATATATATATATATATATACACACACACACACACACACACACACACATATAGATAGATAGTCAGATTGCGCACCTTAAACTTACATAATGTTATTTGTCAATTATATTTTAATAAAAATGAAAAAAATAAAAACTTAAAAGCTAACTATTGTATATTTATTTTTTGAGATGGCCCATAGGATAGTCCATTTACCAAAGCAGTAAGAAATACGTTGGTAAGGGAAAATAGTATTATTGTATTTAGCTTATGCAAAGGTAAAGTCTAGAGGTAGAACACCTAAATACAGAAGTAAGAATCCTAACACGCATACACAGACACATTACTGAGCACACTAATTTTATCTATATCAGTGGTTCTCAACTTTTCTAATGCTGCAATCTTTTAATACAGTTCCTCATGTAGTGGTGACCCCCAACCATAAAATTATTTTCATTGCTACTTCATAACTGTAATTTTGCTACTCTTAATGCATTGTAATGCAAATATCTGTGTTTTCCAATGGTCTTAGGCAATCCTGCTAGTGATTCTCAACCTGTGTGTTCCACAGGTTGAGAACCACTGCTGTAGAGCCATTGGAAAACACAGATATTTACATTACAGGTCACAGCAGTAGAAACATTGAGAACCACTGATCTATCTAAATTATATATATGCATATATATATATATATATATATATATACACACATATATATGTGCATATGTATATTTATGTATACATACACATGTTACTTATTCATCTTTCTTAGGAAGACTTGGGTGATCCTACAAGGAAAAGGTGACTAAATTACCTTTTTAAGTATGTTGGTAAAATATCTGATGTGATTCAGATATGCGGAGATCCAAAATATCATATTGGCTCCATATTAGATTATGAACCTATAAGGGTTAAATAACAATGAATTTATATCTTAAGTCTATCCTTATAATGTGTCTCCTAGGTCCACAGACTTACGCTGTAGACATTTTCCTAGTACTGAATGTACTATAAGTTTGACAGGCTAAGTATTAACAGAATTCTCATATTGTTGCTCTCTGTTACAGTAATAGTCAAAAGGGACCTGGTCCATCTAGAGATTTGCCATGTTATTGATGTTGCATTAATTAGACCTACAAGCAATAAGTAACAAGAACTTGTGATGCTTTATTAAACCTGTGCTCAAGAGGCAAGAGGCAGGAGACTAAATTCTACAAAGGTTCAGGGACCTAACACATTGATGCTATTTTTATGAGTCAGTGGTCTAGGGATGCTGGGTTTTCTCTGTCTTTTTTTTTTTTTTAATCATCACCTAAGGATATGTTTATTGGTTTTAGAGAGAGGAGAGAGAGAGAGAGAGAGAAGAGAGAGAGAGAGAGAGAGAGAGAGAGAGAGAGAGAGAGAGAGAGAGAGAGAGAGAGAGAGAGAAGAGAGAGAGAGAGATTAATTGGTTGCCTTTCATATGTGCTTGGACCAGAAATTGAACCTGCAACCTTTGTTTTTTGGTGCATGGGACAATGGTCCAACCTACTGAGCCATGTGTCAGGGCTTCACTGCCTTTTGAAAGATTTCTTAATGTTTAATATGCTGATAACATAGCTTAATCTTTTGTCCCATGCATTCTAATTTTCAGTCTGCTCATTTAATATTTTAAATAATTTTTATCATTTTTGTAATTCCTAGGAACTCTTTATTCTCTGATTGCTCTTTCAAAATAGCTGGTTATTTTCTAAGAGATATGATGTCTCTTGTATTTCTCAAGTGATACTAATTTGAATTTTAATGTCCTCTTTTAATGCCTGATTTATGTTTCTTTTAAGGTCATTTGTTCTGTGTACTCATTTTGATCATCTATTTCATGCTCATGGTTGCTCTAAAATTTTCTAGTGATTGTTAGTTTATATGTATGAATAAAAAACTACATTAATTGTGTGGTGTGAGTTACATCCACAGTTGTAAAAGTATATTTCACAAAATGATGAGTTCCTTGAATGCAATGCCTGACAAGTCACTTTAAGTAGGTAGAAGGGACTTGTCAACAGGTAGGCACCAGACAGGTGGTGCCCCTAAAGTCCACTGACCGGTAGGGACTCACAATAGTTTTAGGAGAGCATTATTCTAGAATTGGTTAACATAAAAGGTTACATCAGAATGAGCCATTTCTTTTTTGTTTGTTTGTTTGTTTGTCTCTTTCATTCCACAAAAAACCACCCCACACACACTGGACATGTACCCTGACCAGGAATCAAACTGTGACTTTCTGGTTCACTGGCTAATGCTCAACCACTGAGCCATACAACTTTACTTTTAACAAGCAGTATCATGTGTTCACCATTTTAATTCTTGTTGTTATTTAATATTTTGTTTGTTTGTCCTTTTTTAATAGTGGCGGGATTATTCATTATTGTTTTCAGAACTGACTTTAAATAAATGAAGAGTCCACTTAACAATTACATGTTGCAAAGATCTATACTTTAATTTGTATATAAAATGCCAGTAATAAAATTGGAATTTCCTAAGCCATTTAAGTGAATATGAAACTAAGAGTTCCTATGACTTTGATTAAATGTAGTTAAATCCTAGCTCTAGAAATGACGTCTCTCTCTTTCTCTCTCTACCCAATCCCCTCCCACCCCAAATATCAGCAACTGCCCAAGGCAGCAGAAGACAGTAACATGGACATGACTAGTGGTCACATGTCTGGACCACTGGCAGCTAAAGACAACGTATCAACCTGTATTATGTTTCAGCTTCCGATCCTTGATATGAAACAAACCCTTGGCTGCTGTCAATGAGATGAGGCAGAGGGACTCTAGAAAAGATCTCAGAACTGTCTTCAATACCTGAAATAGATGATTGATTACCCTTACTTCATCTCTAATCAATCAGCTCCTAGCATGACCCTGAATCCCCCAACCCTTGTGATTTTGACCTACATAATCTGTTGCTGACATGCCATTAGGGTTTTAGAGCATAAGCTCCCTTTTCTATTTCTTTTTTTTTTTTTAGTATATTTTATTGATTTTTTACAGAGAGGAGAAGAGAGGGATAGAGAGCTAGAAACATCAGCCAGCTGCCTCCTGCACACCCCCTACCGGGGATGTGCCCGCACCAATGTACATGCCCTTGACCAGAATAGAACCTGGGACCTTTCAGTCCGCAGACCGATGCTCTACCACTGAGCCAAACCGATTTCGGCTCCCTTTTCTATTTCTATACTGTAAACTCCTGTTCATATGTTTCATTAGGCCAGTTGGTGCAGGCAGACAGAATCAAAGAAAAATTGAGGTTCCAGTGCTAATATCTATAAAGATAAGCATTGAGGAAATTATTTTAGAATATAATTGAAGACTGTTATAATATTACAGATTAATTGGAAAATACAGTTTTCCAGATCCTTAAACTATAATACAAACTGCTTGAAATCTCTTTATCTTTTCCTAGTTCCATCGAATTTATTACTTACCGATTGAACTTTGATTAATAAGGAATAGGACAGATTGCTATATATTTTTTAATAAATTTCCATTATTTGTTAAAATTTCTGGAATTTTTTAGTTTAAAAATATTATACAATTGCATGGTGACCTATTAAAGAAAAAACTGAGTTTCCAAGTACTTTTCTGTCTCAATCAAGATTTATTTGCTTCTGTAAAACCAAATCAAACTCAGAAAGATACTGAATTGCAAAGTGTTATAATTTAGCAACCCCACATGATAAAGTTAAAATTGTCTTGTTGCTCAATAGAATATAATTATTCTTAATTAACTATTATATAACTAACTGCTATAATTTTGAGCTTATAATGTGTGTGTGCTTGCACCAAGAGAATACAATTTTACGGTAAGTGTTGGTATTTATTAAAATTTCCTTTCAAACCTTGAGAAGTGGTTATAAAACTTGGTTTCCCTCATTTCCACTCTTTAGTAAAATCAATCAAGGTTTGCTTTAAATTTTTTAAACCAATATTCTATTATCTGCTAAAAAAATTAGTTTAAGCATTGGTTCTTCATTAAAAAAAAGTTAAAATTATAAAATATTTTGCTATTGCAGTCATTATAGGAAAAATCATGAATATAATTTTGAGGGTCTCAATTTTAATATTTATTACCAAATTTTGTATAGCACAAATGATGAAAAATTCAATCTGCCTTCTAAAACAATTAGTTAAAATCATCTTCTACATATAAATATTTCAAAACTAGGCTGCATTACTCTGGATTATGGAATTCAAATTTTTCATGAGTTCACATGAAAATCCTTGTCATATTCAAGTTGGGAGATATCTTAAACAAAGATAAAAAAATATATATATATATTTTTCTAAATGTCATCACAAGAGTGAATTTACCAAGATTCTTTACAATTTACATTAAAAAAGATATGTGTTGATATACCTTAATATGTAAAGGATTATGATGTGCAACTTAATGATTATCTTTTCTCCTTGTTAAGTAATTAAAACATATTATATAGTAGTGAATTGGTTCCTTAATGACAGTCTAGTGAATCATTTCACTACAAACATTTTAATGGAGTTTAAATGTAACACACTAGTTTCTAGATATACACAGTTAACAAAGTTTCATTGTTTTTAAAACAAGTCTCATTTTTCTCATGAATGCCATTGGGAATGAAAATGGAGTATAGATTTTGACTTACCATTTTAACAATTTCCTTCACTTTTGTTTGAAAATGTCTTCCAGGTAACTAGCTCAGTCTTTTCCAGGTAAAGGCTAATATGCCATCTAAACTATCTCTAAAAGTTTGTGTGTTCCTATCCTTTTCCACTGATTTTAATGCAGAGTTGCTCTTTTTTCTTTTCTTACTGGTACTACAAAGTCCTCAAGTGATACTTCTACTTTCTTTCCTGTAGCCCAAACTGCCCACTTCATAACTTTACTGTGGTGTGACTTTGCCCCTATGGTCTTAATAGCAAAGCTGCTGACTTTATTGTGCTACCTTCTGCATTTTCCAGGGGAGAGTAATAAGTCGTGGAACCTTAAGGAGCCAAGAGAGGTCCTAAGAGCAAGACCTGGTTTTTCTCATGGTCCAAACATGGCCAACTTGGGGACTGCATCTTGGCCATGAAGAAGCAGCTATTGCTGATTAACCTATATGTTTCACACACAGTAGCAACCATTGTTCCTCGGCCTTCTTGTTTTCACCTGGGGTCATCATGCCTGAAAATCTTCTTCAGTGATTAAAACTGAGGATGATATAGGTACTTGGACTTTTTCCTCACCTTAATGACCCATCTTTCATTAATGTTAAGTATGATTTCTTCCCCTGTTGGAAGTAAGATATTCAAACCTGATCATTTGTGTCTCTGACATCTTGTTCCCTCTTCTTATTTCTGCATTAGGATGGTATAGGCAAACTATGTTTACATTTACAGAATTAATAATAAATATATTCACCTTAAATGTGACTGTAATAAAAACCCTACAGAATTTGAAAATATGAACTTATCTATACTAGAAGCCCAGTGCACAAAATTTGTGCATTGGGGGAAAGGTTTCCTCAGCCGGACCTGCACCCTCTTGCAATACAGGACTGTTGACTCTCACCTGCCCGCCTGCCTAATCACCCCTAACTGCCTCTGCCTGTTGGCCTGATCACCACTAGCTGCTCTCTCCGGCCGGCCTGATCTGCCCCCTAACTGCTCTCTCCTGCCTGTCTGTTCACTCCTAACTGTGGCTTTGTCTGGAAGGACATCTGGAAGATGTCCTATCTAATTAGCATATTACCCTTTTATTAGTATAGATGACTAATTATTTAGGACTTTAAAAAATCCTTTATAATTAAAAACAAAATTTCTAAGTGTAAGTCTGCCAAATAATCTATACCCATCTTGTCAACAGACAGAATTATTCTCTTGTTATTTTTGATACCTATTCTAATAGCCACTGTATTAATTAGAGTTTTACAGAGAAATGAAGCCAACAAAAGATGAGAAGAAAGAGAATGAGGAAGAGGGAGCAGAAGACATGGAAAGAGAAAGAGTGAGAGACAGTAAGGAGATGATTTATTTTAAGGAATTGGCAGACTGGTATGTTGGAAACTCAGTCAAGAATTAATGCTTGTCTTGAGCAGTCTTGAGTCAGAATTTCTTTTTTTAAATATTTTTATTGATTTTGTATAGAGAGGAAGGGAGAGAGATAGAGAGTTAGAAACATCAATGAGAGAGAGTTGATGAGGGCATACTGGGGATATGCCCGCAACCAACGTACATGCCCTTGACAGGAATCGAACCCGGGACCCTTCAGTCCCCAAGCCAACGCTCTATCCATTGAGCCAAACCGGTCTTGGCTTGAGTCAGAATTTCTTTACCTGCAGGAAACCTTAATTTTTGCCCTTAAAGCCTTCAACTGATTTAATGAGGCTTAACCACATTATAGAAGGTAAATCTCCCTTATTTAAAATCAACATATTGTAGATGCTATTCACATCTACAGAATAGGTTTAGTTCATATCAACACCTAAATTACTTTGGTTAATTTAGCCTAACCAAATTGACACATAAAACAAAACATCATAGCCATTGAATATAATAAGAGCATGCAGTTTTAAGTGGCTATTTCACCTGCCATAAGTTCTAAATAGCAAAATATGAGATACTATTATATTCTGTACTTGCTTAAAACTTTTAGAAATAAAAATGTATATTTTTCTATGGCACAAGTAATGGTAAAGTTAGTCATTAAAGCATAATTTATCCTTTTAATATATTATAACTATTTGATACTTACCTGTGTTATTTTGAAACAACACAAAAGTAGATAATTGATATGTGAGAATACAGAGAATTATGTTTAATTTGAAGAGTTTTAATATGTGTGATAAATTTTCTCAAACCTTCAATTCTCAGTGTTTCAAAACAAATTTCAAAAAACACAAACTATACTTAAACTATGTTATTCACTTTATTGTTTATATACTATTTTTAAAAATGTTTTTATTGATTTTTTAGAGAAAGATGAAGGGAGAGGGATAGAGAGATGGAAACATTGCTGAGAGAGAAGCATCAGTCAGCTGCCTCCTGCACATCCCCCACTTGGCATCAAGCCTGCATACCGGGTCTGTGCCCTTACCAGGAATAGAATCAGGGAATCTCTTGATTCATAGGTTGACACTTAACTACTGAACTACACTGGCCAGGCATCTTTAATATGCATTTTTACTAATCTTATTTTATAGGAATGATCATCTTATTTTCCAAAGCAAATGCCAAGACAGAGAGTCTGATACTTCTTCTGAAAATAGGATAAACTCTGAAATTGAATTTGTCCCCAGAAATCTAAGATATATCATAGAGAGAAGTTTTATCCTAGGAATTCTGAAGTGGTTTAAGGTAACAAACTAGTCTGAATTTATTAGACATTAGATGTGAGTGTATAATATGTATCTCAACATATTTAATTATTTGCATGATTTTATGTGTTCTTTGGAGACTGGGCAGATGTGTATGAGATTGTTGTTAATACAAATAAAGACCAGTGAAATATCAGATATGCCACCAAAACTAAAAAAAAACCCACAACAACACAAAATAATACAAAAGCTTATAACAAAATTATGACTGTATAGCTATTCTTTTTGTTATTGTCTTGTAATAATTATGTAAAATTCAGATTGTATTATTCTCATTGTAGTAAGTATAAATATAAAAAAGCAAGGTTTGTGCATAAATGAGGAGATATAATAGAAATGAGAATGTTAAATTGTGGAAACATAAAAAAAGGGGGAAAATAAATTCAAAAGTCATGATAGACATCACAATCTCTAACCACAGAATGGGAGATTATATTCTGGAGAAGAATGATAATAAATCCATTTTTAACTGACAATCTATTTTAATATAATGCAATACTATATCCTATTCTTTCAAATTGGACAAAATCATTCTTACTGCTGGTGAGAACAAGTCAAAGTTAGTGTAGTGAGCCCAGTTTAATGAGTGAAGAACAGAGGTCAAAATTCTTCCAGAGACAAAACCGCAATAGCCCTGGTTGACCTTGGGCTCTTACATAATTGTCTAGTTGAAGTAAAAGGAATGTCATCTTTGTTAGGGCTGCAGCCATATCTGTTTAATTTGACATTTTTCATTAGCTAACAGAAGTATGTCTAGTACACTACTGGTGGTAAATAAAACATATTTTATATTACTTATTAGAATTGCTTATTGACCATCTGTACAACTAGAATTTAAACTTCCTAAGAAAACATAGTTATTCTTCTCTTTTGCTCACTATTGTATCTGCATCCCCTACAACATTATTTGGTTCATAGCAGGTCCATAATAAATATGGTCTGATTAAATAAATTCATGTACAAAATATTAAACAATTAATTGATTATCTTCAACTCATAGATGTGTCATTTATTTATTTTTGTGTATGTGTCCTCCATGAACATAGATTCCAAAGAAATCTGATTTTAAAAATATACCTATCACCCTCAGATAGATATATTTTAATACAGTATAGAGAATGTTACCATACACTTCAGAGAAAGTGAAGTCTTAATAGATGGAAGGACTTCTAAATGAAATAAAATAAAATATGGTAAATAAAATCTTGTTTCTTAAAAAATATTTTTAATGTGAATATCTTTTAAAGTTTAAATTTCACTTGAATTCATTTCAGGAAGGCAGAAATAGACAAACCTAAGTCATTTGCTTGAGAGTTAAGAGTGGACCACTTTTTTGGGTTTGTTTTTCTTTGATATTTTTATTTTGTGGGCATTTGTTTGTTTGTTTGTTTGTTTTGTTAACCCTCACCTGAGGATATATTTTTTCCATTGATTTTTAGAGAGAGTGGGAGAGGGCAGACAGAGAAAGAAACATTGATGTGAGAGAGACACATTAATTAGTTGCCTCCCTCATTCGCCCCTACCAGCACTGGTGATCGAGTTTGCAACCAAGGTACAAGCCCTTGATGGGAGTTGAACCCTGAATCCTTTCAGTCTGAGGGCCAATGTTCCAGCCTCTTAGCAAAACTGGCAAGGGCATGGACCACCTTTTAAAATAATGTACATCAAATTATCTAGAGAATGAAGACATAGGCATTCTAGATATTCTACTTTAGATTGGAAAGTTAAAAAGAAAATAATTAAAAAGACAAGTAGAAACATTATGAACAAAGCATGATCCTAGAATAGATATATATGAGCTAGAAAATGTTTGTGTTATATAAAATTTCAAGATGTCATTTACCATTTGAGATAAATTAGGAAACAAAATGAGGATTTCAAAATGATGTCCTTGCTAAGATTTAGCAAACATCTAGTGACAAAAAAGTCAAAAGATAGTTTATTCAAATATTATGTTTAATTTAAATGATAGTAAAAAATATTGACTATTTTTTGGCAGATGGTTAATTTTTAATTCATAGAGATCAAGTTTAGTCCAAGGTCTGTCATGCCTCTAGCTATTATAATTGAATTTCCGTTTTTTAGTTTTCTCTAAGTTTCAATTATTGCAGATCTACAAATAATATGATGATTACTATTTTACAATAGTTTGGGATTTCAATAAGATAATGTATATACAAACATCTAATATAATACCTGTGGTACTTATAGACCTCCCATGAATATGTCTCAGATGTGCTGATTTCCCTTTTCTATATCCTCTCCCAACCCACCAGTGCCAACCAGCTCCCCTTGGTCTTACCCGCCACAATAGCCATAAGCTCATCTTTCTTACTCTAATTTCTTCTCCAAGCGGCAGCAAAAATGGTCCTTATAAGGAACTCACCTCCAATTTTAGCACTATTCTAATTAATCCTTAATATTTTCCTTAGAACAAATTCTAAAAGTATTAACCATAGCCTGGAAGGTCCTGCAGGATCCAGGCCCTCCCACATTCTCTAGTTCTTTATGCTTCGGTGAGAACTGAACTCTTTCTTCAAAGGTGCTTCATTCTTTCTTATAACAAAGTATGAACACCTGTTATTTCTAATGTCTGAACATTCTTCTCCCTTTCTTTTTGCTTCTAATTCTTGCTCAACTTTCAGAGTTAGACTTATTTGTCATGTCCAAAAAGGAGCTTTCAATACTCCTAAGACTAGAATTGATGTTCCACTATATTTTCACATAACATCCTGAACTTCTTCCCAAAATTGATCATACTTCTCATCTATTTCAATTGGCTTGCCCTTCCCAGCTTTCCTCTTATGTCACATAACATCAAATGCAGCCCATTTATACTAACAATGAAAACTGATATATTAATCATTCATTTATTATGTTATATTATTCTTTATAATAAAAGCATAATATGCAAATTCACTGAACGGTGGAAGGAAATGTCGTGGGGGGCAGGGCCAACAAGCAAGTGGTGCCAGGCCATCCAAGGCGTGTGCCAGCGGGCAGAGAGAGGGGAGGGCAATAAGGTGTGCGGGAAGTGACAACCAGTGGCAGGGTGATGGGGGCCAGTGCCACCCCCTGATCCCTGATTGCCTGCCCAGTTGCCTGTCGCAGAGGGAGGCCACAGAGTGGCAGCTGCAGGGCAATTCGGGGTGGGGCTGACCACTCACAATTCAGGGCAGGGCCAGCCATTCACTGTCCCCAGATTAGCCTACCAGGGTCGCCTCCCACAGAGGGAGGCTACTGGTGACTGTAGTGGGGTGATTCGGGGTGGGGGAGCCGGCCATCCACCATCCCCAGATAGGCCTGCCAGGATCACCAGTGGCAGTGGTGCAATGCGGGGTGGGGCCTGCTGCTTGCTGCCCATGTCAACCCCTGATCTGCTTGCCAGTCAACTCCTGCAGAAGGAGGCCAGACTGCCTCTAGGTTGTTTTTTGTTTTTTTTATTTTTGTTTTTTTAATATGCTTTTATTGATTTCAGAGAGAAAGGGAGAGGGAGAGATAAAAACATCAATTATGAGAGAGAATCATTGATTGGTTGCCTCCTGCATGCCCCACAATGGGTATTGAGCCCAGAATCCAGGTGTGTGCCACAGAATCAAACCATGACCTCCTATGCTCAACCACTGATCCACTAAGACCAGGTAGGCCTCTAGTTTTTTATTTAAAAACAAAACAAAACTTCATTTAACTAGAAATGTCCAAGTCATCATACATGTCTCTTTATCAAATAAGGCAACCCAAGCTAAGTTCGTGTGTGTGTGTGTATGTGTGTGTATGTGTGTGTGCCTGTGTGTGTGTGTGTGTGTGTGTGTGTGTGTGAGCATGTGTCTATTCTCTGATCACAACATGAAAATAACCTGCTCAAATACTTCACGTTAAAGCATCACAGAATAAACAGTGGAAGAATGACATGAATTCCCATTTTCAGGTTTTTGCATAAAAGCCTTTAAATTCCTTGACAGCAGCAATATCTTTAATTTCCCCTGTCTGAGAGCTAAGCTCCATTTCTCAGTGAACAATCCTTCAGAGAACTCATATGTCTAAGTGTATTTGATAGATAAATGAGTAACATCAAAACTAATGCCCTGCTTAATGGATGTGCAACTTTTCCAGCATCCATTCATCTGTGTGGGAATGTACCATAGTGTAGGTGGTCTTCCAGTCAATTATACTTCTGCTGAGCATGACATGAGGAGTACACAGCAAAACAGCTTCCTTAGGAAGGAGTGATGGGGAACAACAGGACAGAAATCATGAGGGATTAGAACATTGCCTCATAAATCTGCAGTGGTGCTGACAAGATTTCAGTTTTGAGAAAAGCAAACCTTTTCTCTTACTCATGCTGTGGAATAAAAGATACTATGCTAGTGGATTCATTCTGCCCAAACCATCATGTAACCAATGCACAATTTTCATTAAAATATTTTATATTGTTTTATATTCATCTACAAAACGATGGTGTTTTAGCTAAGTATTTTCAGAAATTGTTCACATTAGTATACTTAAGAGTCACATCATTGTTTAAAATGTTTAGCCACAATTAGGCTAACCTTCAGCTCAGGGAAACATCTATATCATTATAGCCCAATGTACACATGCAAATCCCTGGATTTGTGATGAGAATAAACCCTTTAGTCAATTGCAACAGTCAGTGATCTAATCCTGAATCTGAATTTCTGAGGTGAGGAAAACTTGACATGGAGCCAGTGTTTTTCAGACCATGCTATTAATTTATGCATTTTATCTGGTTAAATTATATTACTATAATAGTCATTAGCCAGTCAATCACCAGTTCTGATTTATTATGTTTTAAATGGACTTGGGTAAAAAGCAAAAGAGAATAAAAGCAACATAGAGTCAAACAATTTAATTTTGATTTTTGAAAGTACTCATATATTCCACACTCTGCCTTTTGAAAGGTAATAAGCAAAAATAAGACATTAAGAATTTAATTTTAAAACCTTAACTGAACAAAAGAATTCAAACTTTTAAGGTAACTAAAAACATAATATATAATCACAAATCATTCATTAATAATTATCCATAAAGCCTATAGAGACAGAAAGTAGGCCTGTGGTTATGTAAGTGACTATAAATAGGCACAATCTATTTTTTTTTTTTTTTTTGGCGTGTTGGAAATTCTTAAAAATATATTTTGGTGATGTTTGCACAACTCTGTGGAAGTACTAAAAATCACTGAATTGTACACTTACAACAGGTAGATAATATCTGCATGAAGCTGTTAAATTTTAAAAAATCAGAGCATTTTAACAGGAGCATCTTGTCTTATAAAAGGATTGTGGGCCTTGAGCTCTTCTAATAAATTGCGTTACTCTGCAACCTCATTCCTGGTGGAGGTTTTCTGTGAATCCACAGGGATTGGTAGGTTAATAGAAGTGAATTTAAATGAGAACCCTTATTTTACAGTACACTTGAAGAACAGTGGGCAATGTTTTTACAAATAACATATTTTTACAAAGAAATATAAAAGGTTTTTGATGATTTGATAATAAAAATATGTCAAAATATGGAGGTTTTATATATCTTCATGTTAATTTAAACTATGGCCAGTACTGAAAAGCATTCATTCTGCATAATATGAGGTATATTACATACATTTTATATATGGCATATATAATATTCTATGCTATATCATATAGCATATTGTATGGTATATAAAAATATACCATATTTGCAAACAATTAACACATCAGAGTTACAGGGTTTATCAGCATTGTAGGTAAACCAATATATACAATTTAAATAAAAATACCCTAACATAATTTAACTTTTCAATTGTTTTATATTTTTTAAACAACTTATATCTACAAAAGAGAACAGTATTGACTATTAAATTATCAAGCAGCAGTGGGAAGTTTAAATGGCACATTAGTAATCTCCACCATAAAATAAGAAGAATATTAAGAAATATGTAGAATTTTCAATACTTTTTATTTCATATACTAGTATTATATTTCCCCTTAGTAGAGTTATATTTCCTTAAAGTAAACACACATACATATACACATTCCATAGATCCAGTTGAATATAAAATTTATAGAGGAAAGCAACAGTACTCTGCCCTACTGCTTCTCACCTCATCCCCAAAATGTTTTAAAAACAGTTATCTGCACCTTACTTACCCAAATCTAGATTATATCATATGGAATTATAAATTAATGTATCAATTGTGCACATTATCTATTGCTTTTTGCCATGATAAGGGAGTATTTGGCATTTTAAGACTAGGATAGCATCCTTGTTGGTGTGGCTCAGCTGGCTGGGCAATGTCCCTACACCTAAAGTGTCGTGTCTGATTCCCAGTAGGTCACATGTCCTCAGTTGGGTGGAAGGCAGAGGGGGTACTGTGGGGGGCATGCAGGAGGTAACTGATCTATATGTTTGTTCTTGCATTGTCATCTCTCTCTCTCCCTTTCTCTCTAAAAAAAGGCTAAGATAGCAGCATCTTTGTTCATTGCTTTCACTGATGTTGACTATCATTTAATAAGTTCTTGAGAGAAAGAGGAAAAAAATCATCTAATGTCAGTTCATCTCACTGAAATAGAACCTGAACTATAGTGTCTTTTTATAAAGGCTGGCTTCTTTTAAGCCATCTATTTAATGTGCCCTCCCTATTGGGTGATTCATCACTCTTCTGTGTCATAGAGGAATTCTTCAGTGGGGGGCTGAATCTAGTTTTCCTTTTCATATGCTTCCACATAGCCAGGCATAAGTCTTACAGATTTGTTCTCCTTTAAGCCTCTTAAGTTCCCTTTTTTAGTTTATTCTCCTTATTAATCTAGTTCAGGTTTGAATACTTTTAATATAATGATAAATAATTAAAAGTAACATCTCTAATAATGCATGTTAAAATATATCACAAGCAGATACTTCACCAGGGGTTATGCATTGACTGACTTTAATTGAATAAATGCCTATAATCAAACAAATGTGAACCATATAAAATTTATGGAGAAATCAGATTGTTAACTGCATTCATTATCCTAAAAATGTATACAAACTTACAACATACAACTGAAACTTTTCGATACCATAATTAAATGTCTCTCTGGCTAATTTTGTTTGTTGTGATGAGATGTCCCCTTTACCTTGGAAAGTGATTGGTCTTGAACTGTGCTGTGTTCTGTTCTTATTGACCAGTCTATTTTCAGTTTATTCATGAATGAAAATAATTTAAGAGCAAAGAAAATCATAGCTGTAAAAGTATTCAGAAAATGTTAGGCTGTATTCAAATACCACATATAAAACACACTTTAGAAATTATGTTTATCTTTTTGCTTTTAACATATACAATTAGTTATCAAAACACTTCCATGAGGGCACCAATAAGCATCACTTGTGCATAAATGAAGATGGGAAGAAAGAAAAAAGTATTCAGTGAGAGTGGGCAGATTAGTTGTGAAACTTCATTCCTATTCCTGTTCATTTGCATACAAATTGATCTGGAAATCCATCAGCTGACTCCATTAATGAGGTCAAGAACAACATGCAGACTTAATCAAACTGTGCTACAGCTTTTGTGACTGTCTCTAGGAATGAAATTTCCAAAATATGAAATCTTGTTTTCTATTGCACTTCCTTCCTTTCTAGAATAATTTCTACCGTAAGATCATAATTAAATGTCATTTAGAAGTTTTCTCCATTTCCAATTTTACTCCAAAACTATTAATGTGGGTTACAATTGTCATTTTAATTGAACTTTAAGACATAACTGACGTGATGGTATTTGGAATGACAATATAATAAAATGCATTATTTCAGAATTTTGAGTGAAAATCTGAGTCTTTGAATTGAAATTCCTGCTAAGGAAATAGAGAGATTATATGAATATATTAAAAATCCCCCTCACTTCTCTGTATCATTTATATGCATTCCTGTCACAGATATCCTTTATTTGAAGACACTATGTCAAATCATATTCTGTAATCTGAATAGGAATATAAATTATAGTCTACAATTTTCATATTAGGTAAGGTTTTAAAACATGGCATTACTTAGTTCAAATAGTATTTAAGCTTTAGCACATATTTACATAATATGCAATAGAGTTTTGTGAACAAAAACTTTGGTAAAATTGCCCTGCACTGAATACTAGACTTTCCTTTCTGACCTTACACTTTTCTGTAAACCCCTGTCAGTGTTTTTGTTTTATTTTGCTTTTTTTTGTCATAAGTTTTGATAATGAAATTGGCTGCATATTCTAACAATATTTCTTTTTATAGATACATAGGTGAATATGTGATAAACTGTGATATGCTCTTAGAACCCCTACTATTTTTTAAGTGACATCATGTGGTTGAATAAGATAGGAAAGAGATATAAACACATATTTGTTCGATTTTGCAATCTTTCTGTTTTCTTCTTACTCAGCTGTTTTGTAAATATGACATTTTGTAAATATAAGGTTTATATACTGGAATTTAAACAAGCAAAAGTATATTATCTGAATTTGGAAATGTAAAAAATCTAAGTACTGTGAGTACAGATGGACATTGAAATTACTTTTATAAATTCCTTCGATTTACATTCAAGTTGTATTTATAAATTTTAATCAGTAGCCAAGGACATCACTATTTTTTCATTAATTTCTTGTTTCTCCCAGACTCATTTCGATTGTGTTACTAAAAGAAAAGTAGACAACACATTATTTATTAGAAACACTTGAAATTCATTTGGAAGAAACTATAACAACAGTGATGAAGATATCAACACACTTGACAAACCATCTATGTTTTCCACTCAGCACACCCTACAGTCTTTCTTAAACATCTTAAGGCTAGAACTGTATTGAGAACATCTTCTATTTCACATATTATTACTAGAAAATAAAATATTTGTTGATTTGATTAGAGTTTCATTTGGGGATTATGTAAAATGATGTTTTAAAATAAAAAATATATAGGAAATATACAGGCATCCGTGTAAGGCACTTGCATAAAGCTGTGCTCCAATTAGTGGACATGGATTGACCGTTAAATCTTAATCTTGTGACAGATATTGTTACTCCATATTAGGATAGTCTGGGTGCCTCTGGAGGGCTGCAGAATAGGCCTCCCCAAAATATCACTGTAAGATTTCAGGACATGCCACTCCAAAACATGCTGCTTTAGCTATATTGATTACTTTGAGCTATAGGCACTTGAAAAACACAGATGCACAGAGAGACTTTCTCTGAACTGCCCTTATCTGTCTAAAGACAGATCCTCCAAAAGGAATTCAATTATCATAGATCTCCTCCCTGGGAGTTTCATCAACCCGGGAAGATTGACTCTTATTACAGGAGAGGAAATTAGAAGTTGACACCATACCCAGACAAACTTTGTCACAAACTATCTTACCTCTCATCTATTCTTCTCAGGACCCATTCATCTTTCCTAGAATTCATTTACTCTCCCCTAAGAGGCCTAAACTTCCTCTCCCCTTTTCCTGCTAAGGTGGTATTGAAGTCTAAATTCAAACCCACATAGGGCATTTTTCTTTGGTTATTTTCCAAGTATACATGTAAATAAACTTCTGAGGGTTTTATTCTTGATTATCTGTCTTTTATTAAAAGGGGTCTCATCTTAGAACTAAGAAGGATGGAAGAAAAATTATTCCTTTTCTCCTTTTTACATCCTTATGTAAATTTAACTATTGTAAAAAAAAAAAAAAAAAAAAAAAAAAAAGACAACCCACAATCTGGTTATGCATTTGCATATTGATAAAGCACGGATGTGGCTGCAAGAGGGAATGAGTGACTGTACAAATTATACCCAATACCGTGGTCTATGGGAATGGTGCCTAATGGGGCTGTGCCGTACACAGTGGGCACAATCCTGTGTGACAGCCCTGAGCATGATGACATCATCTTTCTTGAAGAGATTTTGCAGAGGCCTTCCAGTCACTGCCTTATGGTCTTGCTCCAGGCAGGCTGGCATTAATGAATGCCATTTCCAGTGTCGCACATTTCCTAGTTTCCAGAGAAGGGCACTAGCAGGAGGTTAAATAAGCATGACAGAAAAAGGCCCAAGTGTTCATTTTTCCAGCTTTCTTCCTCTCAGGTCCCTATAGAGTATATCAGCCATTTTGTGGTCCTGTCAGTTGCCACAGCTAGAATCACGCAGCCCAATTATCTAGGTTCTGATAGCATGGATTTCCCTTGATCCTTCAAGCCTAGGAGCATCAATACTTCATGCTGTTCAGTCTTTGGGTGCACTGATGTCTCTTTTGGTTCCATTAGGCTTCTTCTCATCTCTGTCAATAGTCTTTTATTTCAGTATTCTTAACCTAACAGTTGCAGCATGTTATCTATTCCTGACCCAGATAGGTGCATTATTTTAAACCCAATCTCTTAAAAACATAATTTATAAATTATGAATTTTGAATTTTTTTATAAATTATAATTTATAAATTATGAATTATGAATTTTTTTCTAAAAAAAGAATAATTTTTTTAGAAAAGCATGTGATACATAGCTTTTTTGTTAATTATTTTATCACAAACATGCTACTTTTAGGGGAGGTCTGATTGGCAGATAAATAATGAATCTGGAATAGCAGCCTCAGCTACATATTCTCCAGTCTTCTGTGTCCCTGGTAGAGCCATCTATCCAGTCACACTGATCTTTCCTGCTGAGATAGTGTGTGACCTCAGAGTTTTTATCAGCAAGTGCTCCAATGGGTAGTCTGAAGTGTGCTATTTCTGAGACTGGCTTCAACCCACAATGTAAGTCAGGCCCTGAACTTCAGAGGGAATGTTGGGGTCTGTTTCATTGGTCACTACCGGAGGTATAAGCAACCATAGCTTTTCCTGGCCTTGCACACTATCCTCTCTCACAGTGCACTATGCCCTCTGCATTTTTCCCAAACCATTTCCTTCACTTACCTCTCTAACTCTTCCACAGAACTACCTGGATTTCTTTCTTCTTAACAAACATAACATCCCCTGTATCTTCAGTCTCATTTTCATTCATTGTACCTTTTTTTCTTTAACTGAGAAGTGGGCCTTCCTTGAAAATCCTTTTTTTCCCCCTGGAACTATCTCAAATATTTGCTAAGTATATATTCTTACCATCATTATCATAAGGCCATGTGCTGCAGATGTTTCCCTTAGAGTGCATTCTCTCCCAGACTAACCAGATTATCTCCTTCATTAAATTTGACTAAATAGAGCTGATTCCATGCAACTCAGTGGACCCCTACCGCATGATGACTGTGATCTGACTGAGCCAATTCCCCTCATTCACTGAAAAGTTTAACACTTTTGATTCCAGTCTTCTGCTGCAAATACTAACATGCTAGATGACTTTAGCATCCACATAGAAGAGCTCATGCCAGGCATTTTAAAGATTCAATTAAGGTCAGTGTAGGCTGGTTGCCCAACTGTTTTCTGAAGCAGATAACTCTGATCTGAAGATGAGTTACTAGACTGGTAGTGCCTTAACTTTCTCGTTTGTGAGACAGGAATAATACAGTAACTCATTTCAAGAATGTTCAGAGAAAAAAAAATAGCAGATAAAATACTACCTGCCTCATATTAAGCCCTCAGTAAATATAAGCAATTATCATTAATATTAATTCCTTTCTCATAATTAGTATTTCCACAAAAATGTACAAACACAGCCTCATTTTAAACTTTATCATCACCCCAAATTGCTGTACCTATGAATTTCACCAACTCAAGAATCACAGTCTCTGATTATTTCTTCCTTCTGGCTTACTTCTTCAATGCCATCCCGATGGTTTATGCTCCTTCATGGAGGCTTTCTGTCTATAACCCCATTATTTCAGCTGAATTCTCAGGAGGGAATATTTTTCTTTAATTGTAACCACTGCTGGTTTGGGTTCCTAGGAGCACCATTTCGAGAACAATCTTGCCATTGTCCCAAATTACCTTAATTCTCTATTTTTCTCATAACACTTGTCTTAGGCAAAAACCACAGCTCTGAATGGAACCATGTACCTTCTGTAGCCCATCCTGCTCCTGAGCAGCTGAAGATTGTTGGGTATAATTACAAAATAAGCAGATTGGTTCAATCATTAACTAATCATCATCGACTTTCATTATGCCTTATTTTGCTTAAATTGCAAAAAAAATAAATAGAAGTCTTATCACAGAGGCTTCCTTCAAAACTACCAAAATTACCAGCATCTTTTCCTCCTTTTATCCTTCTCTGCTGCTCTAATAGAGGAGTGATTCAGCTCATGGAACTTCCAGCCAATTTCTGTGGGTGCTATGGAGATCATCCCTCATTCCTTCTCAGAGCATTTATACCGCTAGCTATTCCTTTGCTCTCATTGCAAACTCTTTCTCTCCTGGAGTCTTTCCATTTGGGCCTCAGCACCTCCTTTGGTGACAGTCCTCTGTCTCTCCTTTCACACACAAATTGTTTTTAAAAAGTGTTAAATATTTGGTAGAAATGTGTTGTCCACTTGCTGTCATCTTCACTATGTACATATATTTTTTTTACAGTGATCCATGGACATATTCATCATTAAAAAGGTTTTAGTATTTTTTTTTAGAATATTCTCTTTAATCTTCTTCCTGCTATTTATTATCAGTCCCTCATCTCCATGGCTATGGTTGAAAACTGCTTGATACCCCCTCCCCCCATGATCAGTCTACATTGCTGAATGCTCCTTTCTTTGTGAAACAGCCTTCTCTTTGCACAGATGACATGTCTCTCTCCTGCTTTCTTCCCATCTCTATAACTGGTTTTCTGCAGGAAACTTCAGGCTTCCCCTCTTCTACTGGACTCTTCATTTGAGGAATCTCGCAGGGGTCCTCAAACTTTTTAAAGTGGGGGCCAGATCACGGTCCCTCAGAGAGCTGGAGGGCCGGACTATATGAACTACTAATTCCTACTGTAACACCTTGGCTGCGCTCACTGCCCAAAAAACCTGGCGGGCCGGATCAGACTCCACATGCGGCCCGCAGGCCGTAGTTTGAAGACCCCTGCAAGGCTGTTCAAAGATACCCTGTTCTTTACTCATAATATGTTGTCTCCTGAAACCACTTCATTTAAAACTGGACTTTCCATTATGGCTTCTATGCAGATGGTCTCAAATTTACCCTAGAGGTGGACTATCCTTTTTTTTTTTTTTTTTTTTTTTTTTGGCAACAATTTCAAATTTGAAAAATCGAAAAGAGAGTAATTTCATAATATCTTGACAAAATTTTGTTAAAATATATTTTTATTGATTTCAGAGAGGAAGAGAGATATGGAGACATCAGTGAGGAGAGAGAATCATCCATCGACAGCCTCCCGCACGTCCCCACACAAGGAGTTGAGCCTCCAACTCCAGCATGTACCATGACCCAGAATTTAACTGTGACCTCCTGGTTCAAAGGTCAATGTTCAACCACTGAACCACACCAGCTGGGCTTGAAAAACTTTTAAGTGCTCAAAAACAGGATGCCGTTTTCAATAATAAACAGACTGTGCTGTAATGGTGGTACACTCCAAAATAATATATTAATAATGAATGAATGAAGAGGTGCATCTTTTTAAAAATGAGCACAAAAAGCAGTGGAATCATGGAGAAGTGTTTGTTCTAAAAGAGATTCAAAGGTTATAATTGTGGATGCTTACTTATTGCACAACAAAGCAATGGTATACGGACTAGCTTAGTCATCTCACTTAACTTTTAAAATGATTTATCATTTTCTTTCCATTTTATTTTCACTAAAAACACAAAGCAGTCCAACTGACATGGCTCAGTGGTTGAGTGTTGACCTATGAAACAGGAGATCACAGTTCCATTCCTGGTCAGGGCACATGTCAGAGTTGCAAGCTTGACCTCTCATGTGGGGAAGGCAGGCAGGAGGTGGCTGATCGATGATTCTCTTTCATCATAGATGTTTCCATCTCTCTTTACCTCTCCATTTCTCTATGAAATCAATAAAAATATATATTAACAAAACACAAAGCAGAATCACCAACAATAAAGACAAAAGTGGTGGATATTTACTGAACATGCATTGGCTTAGTGATATGAAATGAGTTAGTGGGAAAGGAAAAAGACACTGTGATGTTTGCCAAAGAGCAGGTTCAGTCAGATCAATAAACGTTAGAGAACTTGTGTTCATAGAGTGCATTCTATAGTGCACAGTGTATTCTACAAATTCAGCATTTTTGTGGGGGGAAAAAGTGATATTTAAGAATTTTACAAGTAACTATAATTTCCATTTGTATATAGGATTATTTTGTGTATAGGACTCTTCATTTGTTTAAAAAAAGAAAAGCCAAATAATCACAATAACTTCTTATCTATAAAGAACATTCTTTCATTTGCAGTTACCACCACTTGCAGCAGATTGGAATTGAGCTGGCTGTTCCTGACTTCGTAGCTTCTCTGCTGCTTGTATCTAAAAGGATCTGACTCTTTCTTATTCCTGTGTCCTGCTACATTTGGCCTGCAATCCAAACCTTCAACTAATATCTTTCAAAAAACCTCTGACTAGCTTAATTGGCTAACTAAAAAGAAATCACTGCTGTTTTTGTCGTCTCTGTTTATACAACCAGCCCAAGCCTGCTTCAATATCGACAGCCTGCTATTTCGTCCACACTCACTGCTTAAATGTAACTTCTATGGACGCTGCTCTTTGCAATGACCCATTGCTCTGTTTAACCTTCTCAGTGTCACTTAGTGATTACTGCTCTGAGAAAACTCCCTGGAACTTCTAGAATTGGTTAGGATTCCTCTCTTTCCTCTCTCTCTTTATTTCTCTCTCTAATTCACATATAATATATTAGTTTTAGGTAATTAGGTATCTGCCCACATTATGAAATGATCGCCACAATTAGTCTAGCTAACATCCTAACGTATATCACCTTACATAGTTGCAAACTATGTGATGTATGTACTTTTCTTGTGATGTATGTACTTTTAAGATCCACTCACTGAACAACTTTTATTTTTTTAAGTATGTTTTTATTGATTTCAAAGAGGAAGGGAGAAGGAGAGATAGAAACATCAATGATGAGAGAGGATCATTGATTGGATGGCTCTTCTATGCCCCCTACTGGGGTTTGAGCCCTTAGCACGAAAATGTGCCCCTGAGCAGGAATCAAACCTTGACCTCCTGGTTCATAGGTCCATACTTAACCACTGAACCACACTTGCCCGGCTCTCTTAGAAACTTTTAAATACTCAACACAGTATTATAAACCACTAGAGAGCTGGTGCACGAAATTCATGTACAGGGGTTTGTGTCCCTCAGTCAAGCCTGGACAATCTCCAATCTAGGACCCTTTGAGGGATGTCCGACTGCCCATTTAGGCCCAATCACAGTAGTATCAGGCCTAAATGGGCAGTTGGACATCCCTCTCACAAACCAGGACTGCTGGTGTCCAACTGCATCCCTGCCTGCCTTCCTAATTGCCTCTAACCTTTATTTATGGAATAAAAATTACTTAAAAGTGATGTGGCAGTTTTAAAACATAGGTGTGCGTTCTTTGATACTTCTCTCCTTGAGAAGTGGGATCCATGTTCTTTTCCCATGAGTCTGGGTGAGATCATGACACATACAGTGAAACAGAAATAACACTATGGACCAGACCTCTCTAGAAGCTCTCTTTGAGGACTCTACCTGTCAGAATCTGGCCACCGGTCTGAGAGCCACAGAAAAAGACATCTGCAGGTGCCTCCATTAACAGATCCATATATCTCATGTTTTAAGTCATCCATACCAGCCATGTGATTGAACAAACCATTTGTAATTCTAGATTCTAGGCCTTTTGATTAATCCTCAGTGTTGAATCTCCCCAAGTGAGGCTAAAGATGTCAGAGAAAAATCATATTTGCAATGTCCTATATACATTTTTTACTTTAAGAATCAATGAGTATTTACCAGCCAGCATGGCTCAGTGGTTGAACTTTAACCTATGGACCAGGAGGTCATGGTTTGATTCCTGGTCAAGGCACATGTCCAGGTTGCAGGCTCAATGGGGCATGCAGTCTCAATGGGGCATAAGCCAGGAGGAAGGATTAGGACCAAGAGGACCTTATGAGGTAAGGCTGGAGAAGCAATCAAGAACCAGAGCATGCTGAAACCGGTTTGGCTCAATGGATAGAGCGTTGGCTTGGGGACTGAAAGGTCCCAGGTTCGATTCCGGTCAAGGGCATGTACCTTGGTTGCGGGCATATCCCCAGTGGGGGGTGTGCAAGAGGCAGCTGATCGATGACTCTCTCATCGATGTTTCTAAGTCTCTATCTCTCTCCCTTCCTCTCTGTACAAAATCAATAAAATATGTTAAAAAAAAAAAAGAACCAGAGCATGTACATTCTTATAGTCTTTTTTTTAAAAAAAAAATATTTTTATTGATTTTTTATAGAGAGGAGGAGAGAGGGATAGAGAGCTAGAAACATCGATGAGAGAGAAACATTGACCAGCTGCCTCTTGCACACCCCCTACTGGGGATGTGCCCGCAACCAATGCACATGCCCTTGACCGGAATCGAACCCGGGACCTTTCAGTCCGCAGACCGACGCTCTACCACTGAGCCAAACCGGCTTCGGCCATTCTTGTAGTCTTCATTAAAAACTGCAGTCTTGCCCTGGCCAGTAAGTATGGCTCAGTTTGTTGGAGAATTGTCCAACAAATATATATATATATAAAATATATATAAATGATTCTCGCTTATCATTTATATATATATATATATTATAGAACCCATTAGTAAAATACTTAGTTTTTGTTTTTAATACTTAGTTGTAAAGTTGTACTAGGGTTCTCCAGAGAAACAGAACTAATTAGATATAGATATAGGATGAAATTTATTGTAAGGAATTGGATCATGTAATTATGGAGGCTGTAAGCCAGTTGTGTAATTCAGTCAGAGTCCAAAGGCCTGAAAATCAGGGGAGCTAATGGTGTAGATTTCAATCTAGGTCTGATGGCCTGAGAACCAGGAGCACTGAGAGCAGGTGAAGATCAATGTCCCAACTCAAGCCACCGGAACAGGCAGGACAAATTCTTTCTTCCCCTTACTTTTTGTTCTACTCAGGTTCTCAACAGATCACATGATGCTCACTCCAACTGGGTCCGCTAATTCAAATATAGTAGGTACTTGGGTTACATGGGAGATCCTTTTATATGGCCCTACCTAACATGATTTTCACTGTAAGTCTGAGCCCGCCTACATAAGCACCTACATCACTCACATGGAGCACATACCCAGTAGTAATTAAGTGAAACAGTAAAAAGAATTTAAAAGATAACAATTCCTGACCTTTACTTGTAGTAAATAAATAATAAAAAAAAAACATAAAGCACATATGTATACATGTCGAAATGACAGAGCATTTTTTCTCTTATAAATAAATGGAAGATGGTGATGTAACTATGAAATGACATAAGCTGAGTCCAATGTAACCCGAGGATTATCTGTATCACCTGCAATCCAGTCAAGCTAACACACAAAATTAACCATCCCATAAATTTAGGATTGTTTCTTATGCGTATATACTGCCAAAACAGATACTAGTAGCAAGAACAATAGCAAACATTTCTCTTGTGCTCATTATATAGTAGAGATTGTTCTCATTATGTTGGTTAAAATTTTATTTAATTCTCACAATGTATCCATGAAATACTTCAATTCTCATTCTCATTTTAAAGTTGAAAATACTAAAAACACAAGGAGATTATGCAATTTAACCATTGTTACTAAGACAATACACTTAAAATATTTTTTTTGTGTTTAAACAAAGACAAACTAAATGTTTCATAATTTAATCTTTTAATTTATATTGAGCCTATTAATTAAGAGAATTCTAGACATAATATTTTATTTGCACTGAAAAGCAAATAATAATACCACTAGAGGCCTGGTGCATGACATTTGTGCACTGTTGGGGAGGGTCCTCAGCCTGGCCTACTCCTCTTGCAGTGCAGATCCATTGGGGGATGTCCGACTGATGGCTTAGGCCCACTCATACTCGGACATCCCCCGAGGCTCCTAAGCACTGCCACAGAGGTGGGAGAGGCTCCTGCCACCAGTGTTGTGCTTGCCAGCTATGAGCATGGCTTCTGGATGAATGGAACTCTTCCTGTGGGAGTGCAGTGACCACCAGGGGGCAGCTCCTGCATTGAACATCTGCCCCCTGGTGGTCAGAGTGCATTACAGCAAGTAGTCATCCTGCCATTAGGTTGATTTGCATATTAGGGTTCTATAGGATAATCTGTAGACATTTATTTTTCTTCATAATCAAGTTACCCTTAGGTTTCTGTTTACTTTAAGGAACTGGTAGTGCATCATTGTTACATCATTGCTTAAGTTGTTAAAATAACAATTTGTGTTTTGAACCTTTAGTTTTTAGTTTCTCAGAATAAGAGCTCTTTTGACATGTTAATATTATTTGATAAAGCTAGTTAAGAAGCAAGTCATGTGACTTCACATTCCAAAGATGTTTCTGAGTAGGTAAATTGCAGACTTTCCCCAAACTAACATTTAAGAAAACTGCATAAAACATTTTCACATATTTAAATCTGAGGTTGGAGTAAAAAAAAAAAATGATAAGTTACAGAAACTGTAGGAGAAATAGAAAACAAAAGCAAGGGCTTTTCATGCCACTTTGGCAACAATTAAGTCGGGGTGGAAGTGTTGAGGTGGCTACCACATTAATCCATTCACTTTATCAGGTGCTGTGAAGTGCAGGGAGTTGGAACTGAGAAGCCTCAACATAATTTGGAGAAATTTAAAGATCTATTAAACTATTAAATGCATAAACTGAGAAAAAATCATCTGTACAATGGTACAAATAAGCAAAAACGGAAACATGACTGTCTCCCAGAGGATCAGGTGAAATAAAGAAAGTCAGTTAGAATTCATCACTGTGGCCTGCACCTTGCAAACTTCCTGTTTAGACAGATCATTAGTTCTAAGACCTCCAAACTAGGAGATATCATAAAAACCTATTTCTAAGTGTTTGGTAAAATCAAACTCGAAAGGCTCAGGTCACAGGATAGGATAACTACTGATAAAGCCCTCTGAGGTAGAACTCCAGAGTGGAAGTCAATGAGAAACCAACACCAGGAGAGAGTCAGAAGGCTGAGTAATCATCAAACATTTTCATGATAAAAGAATCTGTGAAAAATGCAAAAGAAGTATGTTTAAAGATTAAAGACATAACAATGAGTTAATATTACTGTAAGATAAAATAAGAAAATATATGAAAAACATGTCAGTTCTTTTTTGCAAACTGCCAAAATTCTTAGAAGCAAAGAATATAATCATTGAAATAGAATATACACAATAAACTAACTAAATTACTAAGCAAGTGAAGAAACTGCAAGATGAAATAAAGGAAGGTTGTCAATGGAGGAAAAGGGAACATTTGCAATACTTTTTGTAATGAAGATAATTAAAAAAAAATAACTGCACCAAAATATGTGCATAAAAGCACAATGAAGAAACACACACACACACACACACACACACACACACACACACACAATAAAATACAGGACATTACCTGAAATACACAGGTATAAAGTTCAAGCTTAGGATAAAGGAATCCAAAAATGCTGTTAATAAAATAAGAAGCTTACAAAACATAAACTCCTATAGGAATTCCAAAACGAGATGCCATTGTAAATTAGTAATATTAGAAGAAATATTGGCTGCACAATTTCCAGAATTCCTGAGTGGCATGAGTCTTTGTGTTTCTGTTGGGAATGGGGAGAGATGGGTTCAGAAAAGAGAAACACAATCATAGGACAAGAAAGATGAACTGAAATTCTTTGTTTTTGCCTGCTGGTATAAAAATGGTAATAAAACACACAAAGACACTGTTGCTGATGGCCCTCTGGCAGACAGTGGTGGAAGGAAGTACAGGAAGAGTGGGCTGCATGTGTAGGAGGACTTCTGGGACTCAGTCGGCACTCCTACCGAAGGAAGCAGTACAGCCACATGGAGGCTGGCTGCCCTGACTTCTTCAATGGAGACATGGTGGCAGCAAAGGGTGCTGTTACCCAGATCAAACAAAGAAAAGAACTCTGATTATAAAGTTGGGGAGGGGGGGAAACGTGTCTCAAAACAGACCAATCCAGACATGTGATCGTTATACAGGGTGAAATATAAGTGGGTTTACAGTTGCTCATATGGAAAATAATATAATAATTAATAACTAATAATACAAATATAAACTGTGTTCTGCATACTCACAACTGCAAACCTACTTTTGCCCTATCCTGTATATGATAAAGGAGTGCAAATAAGTGAGAAAAGTGGCTAACTATGCATAGAAAAAAAAATTAATTGAGATTCCTATGTCACATGGTTTGCCAAAATAAAGTTCTGATGAAATCCTATATAATAAAAGCCTAATATGGAAATTGACCGAATAGTAGAAGGATGGGTAGCACCAGACCAGCCAAGGTGGATGCCGATGGGCAGAGGGAGAGAAGAGAGATTTGGGGGTGGCAGCAACTGGTGGTGACAGATGGACAATCAGGGGTAGGGCCTGCCACTCGCTGGCCAGAGGCATCCCCCATCAGCCTATGGGTCGCCTCCTGCAGAGGAGGCCAGACTGTGGCTTAGGCCTGCTCCCCCTGGGGAACAGGCCTAAGTCAACAGTCAGACATCCACTGAGAGACACCCCCCTCCCCCCATGCACAAATTTTCATGCATTGGGCCTCTAGTAAAGATATAAATGAACAAAGAGAAAAATAGGATTAAGACATCTAAAAAGAATAATAGGATTCATGAGCTTTTACTGATTATTTAAAATATACAGATCTATTGTGGATCAAAAAGAAAAATAAATTCTTAAAAAATTCTAAAAAAAATTATGATATGTTGCTTCACTAGATTTAAGCAAAATAGCAAAATACATTTGTGTTTAAACAGCCATGATTAAATTATTTTCCAGCACCCTCAATCCCAAAAAAGGAGAGAGAGATATTGAGAAAAAGAGGAGAGAGAGAAAGAGAGAGAGAGAGAGAGAGAGAGAGAGAGAAAGAGAGAGAGAGAGAGAGAGAGAGAGAGAGAGAGAGAGAGAGAGAGAGAGAGGGAAAATATCTTTATTTTAGGCAGGGTACAAATAGGACAAAGAAATTAGAAAAATACTCCAACAAACCAAGAAAGAATGGAAAACTGTCAAAGTATCTGAACAAAATTATTCTTACCAGAAATGGGGCAAACACAAGTTAGAATATTTATATATCATTTTATATTAATCATATTGACTAAAATTGACATCTGATGACAGTGCTATTTGGTGATAGGATGAGAAAATGGGACTTTTTGTAGCTACAAATAATTTTGAAATTAATTTGGCAATATAAAAAAAGTTGATTATACACACATCCTTTAACTCAGTAAATAAACTTTTGTATACCTTCCTGTGAACAAGGGGGCAAAAAGAATGCTAATTATTGCAATCTATTTTAAATCAGTAACTAAAAATAACTTAACTTTTCCTTGGTACAAAAATGTAGATAAAAATGGATAAAAGTGTAACAAAAACAAATAGTGCAAATGAATTTGATACATTAATTAGGTCAAAGAAATAAAAATGCATGCAGTAAGAAAGTATATAATGTTTCAAAATGCACATTTTAAAGTCTTAATATTATACTAATAATGGCATATAAATGTCTAAATCCTAATATATAAATGGAAATGGAATATGTCAACCTTGAGATTCTTCTTACCTCTGTGAAAGGAAAAGTTGAGAGAGGTGACTTAAGAGCTTTAGTTACATTTGTATCATTTTAGTTCTATTTTAATTAGATTCTTAAAAACAGATATGGTATTTTTATAATCTTGGTGGTGGGTATGTGTGTGCCTATTTCCTTACTGTTCATTTCTATATGTGTGATATTCTTCATTCCTTTAAGTAAAATAATATTTTAGAAGTATATGTTCAAACATTTGGTTAGAAGAAAAACTGAAGAATAGCTTACAATTGTAACTGTAATATAGGATGAATAATATAAGGCATATATATTATTATAAAACTAGAGGCCTGGTGCACAAACTTTGTGCATGGGGGTGGGGTTATCCCTCAGCCCTGCCTGTACCCTCTCCAATCTGGAACCTCTCTAGGGATATCCGATCCCTAAATGGGCAGTCTGTCATCCCTCTCACAATCCAGGACTGCTGGCTCCCAACTGCTCGCCTACCTGCATTCCTGATTGCCCCTAACCATTTCTGCCTGCCAGCCTGATTGATGTCTAACTGCTCCCCTGCCAGCCGGATTGCGCCTAACTGTCCTCCCCAGCAGGCCTGGTCACCTCTAACTGCCCTCCCCTGCAGACCTAAGCTTCCAACTTTTATGTTGTCTCCCTCTTCCCCCCGCGCACCTTTATATTGTTTCCTGTGGAGTAAAGCAAGATTTTATTAGTTGACATTTTATCAATGTTAGGTTAGTCAGGCAATATTTTCTCTTTACTCACAGGCAGGGTTGGTTTGCGGGTGCCAACTTTGAGAATCAAGAAAGAAGTTTGAGACTGCACTTGAGTTCAAGTCCATGCCATGCAGTTCAGTTTAGCTCCTGTCAATGGGTCCTGCATTTCTGCTGATTGGGGGTACCCAAAGAATCGCAAAGCCCACTTCCATTCCCATTCAACTATGTGCAGGGCTCCCTAGGGATAAGATGATGATTGACATGGAAATATATCTCTGGCTGTGAAATATTTTATCAATATTAAAATACTGCCAATATTTTCTCCAGGCCACTTATGAGTAACCTCCCAGTCCCTGGGCAGGAAAATGTGCATACTACATGTTTTAATCTAGGCACCAAAAAGCTGTAGATGAAAATTCCCTGGAGAAAAATGTCTCTATAAAAGCTTACATAGAAACAACAAATTCACACATACTGAATTATCTTTAATAATTGGCAAAATAGTGTTCTGATCTGTATGTTTAAGTTTTTAGTTTACTATTTTTACTTTCCCCCAGGAATATGTATCATTTTCAAATGGAAATATTTATTGTTCATATAGTTATGCTTTTTAAAAATAAAATTAGACTAACATGGTATGTAGCTAAGGTCCTTTGCAAAACAAGGCTTACATTATTAGGAGATGTATTTTACACAAATGGTTTTATCATCTCAACTACTTAGAAAGATATTAAGTTTTTTAAAAACTCATCAGCAGAACTGGGAAGTATTAGTTTTTCTATACATGCAACTTCATTGGAAAATTTATGAAATGGTAAATGTGTTTGTGTTTCTTTTTTCTATTTTCTATGTGGCATGTAGCAAATCCAAAAGTACTGAATACTTCAATAGATTTTTCTTTTACATATAAAGTAAATATTCCCTATCTGATCCTGGAGCAGGAAAAGAGATGGCAGGTCAACTCTGATAGGACAGAGCAGGCTGGGTGGCCAGATTGTGGTGTCTGCCTCAGGGTGAGTCACCCACAGGATACAGACACTGCAGCAGGTGCCAGCAGGAGGCCTAGCCATGCGGGTAAAACATGGCACAGGAGGCCTAGGTCACAGACAGTCATACAATCCCATATGGAATTTGACATCAGAGGGCTGCAGAATGGGACGTACCATTTTTCTAATAGGGAAGTATAGAAACAGCAATAAGGAATCCAGAAACAAATAATATTTTGAAAATCAGCCCAGTAATCAGGAAATGAACATCAGGAAAGTCTTTAGGCGGGCAGACAGGGAACTGATCTATACAGGGTGCATGAGGCACCAGAGTGGAAGTTATAAACATTGATCTATTTAGTGCTCAATAATCTGAAATAGCTTTCAATTTATGAAAAAGGAAACTGTGGACCAGACAGGTTAATTATAGCTGGTACCTGGTCTGACTCCAATTCTTAACCCACTGAAATTGAAAATAATGTTAGATTTAATTAGCATATGAATCAATATATCAACCTTAGGGCTGGGCAATTTGGGATGAATAAATATGAATTGTTTCAAATAACACGAGTTTTAAAATGTTCAGAGGTCTCACTGTTTTTCTTAATTAATCATTAATTATTATTTTTGTAACTACAGAGGTGATATTAAACATTTGCCATAAGGCCATCAGGGGAAATGAGGCATTACAAAGTATCTAGGTAGTGTCTTAAGTTTATACAGTGCTTTTTCGGTATTTTGGAAAACTCTATCCTATCTGATTAAGATTCCAGTTAATGTTAAAGTTGTTGGTAGGTGTTGATTAGCAAAACTAAGGTTTTTGGTAAAGTGAAGACAGTGCTATAATTTAACCAAAACTTTCATATTCAACCTTATTGTATATGGAAAACTACACATATAGTATGAGGAATTTATCAAATTTATCTGATCAGAGCACCATCTGTTTGTGCTGAATCAGCTTGAGAAATCAGCTTTCTCAAGATATATTTTGGTAAACAATGTTCTTTTGGGAATGTGGGGGTGATGGGGAGATTAGTGGAGGAAGCTTTGTCTGAGGCAGAACCTAGCAAAAAGAGAGCGTTCTGGGATAACTGGGATCCTAGTTAATGAGCCAAAGCACAGCCACTAAGGACAGAAACAAAGTTGACTTTTCCAACAGAAACAAATAGATTTGAAATAGATAAGCAGCAAGAGGGTTTTAATGGTACCAGTGTTAGGTGAGAGTTGCTTAAATATCTTCTGCCTAAAATTAGGGGTGTGGTGAAGATTAAAAATAATAATGATACTAATAATGATAATTAATTGAATAAAATGATAGCTTGATCGATTTGGCTGATTCTTTAAGAGCACGAAGCATACCTGCTGTGCAAGCGAAACAGTCTTGTGAAGGATGTTGTGCACCAATAAATAAAACAGTCTGCTAATTGTGTGTGTTCCTTTGGGTTGCAAAATTTGGAAACAATTGGTAATTTTCTGTCAGGAAGCATTTACAAATCCAGTCTCTAGATAATCCTGACACAGTTAGACCAAGGACAAAAGATCATGTGGAATAAAATTAGAATACTCCAAGTAGAGTCTAGGCTATTGCTTTGCTTTTTATTTCCCAAGTCCAGTAACTATAGCATAATTTCTATTCCCAAAATTGCAAGGTCATTCTCCAACACTTGGACATTCACTGAAGCAATAAATCAGTGACGAGTTCTACTTCACGTTCTCCATGTTCAGTGTGATTTGTGATGATTTACATTATTTAGAACTATAAAAGGGAGATTAAACCATTGCCATCACGGATTACATTTTAAGGGCATAGAAGGACATAATGGCTTTTTAACGAAAAGGTTAGCTTCTGCTTGGAGGCACTGCCACTGCTCCATGACTCTCCTAGGTGTTCCTAATGTGTTACCCTTTAGGGTCAGAGCAATTATTGAAATTCTCTGTGGAGCCAATATTTTGCCACGTTTTATCACCTCAATACAGATGCATTTAAAGTGGTGCAATGTCATCATCATTGCCATACGAAAGGTAAGCCTTCAGGTAAAACCTAACATTATCCACAAGATAAATTTTTATCCAGTTTCAGTTTGAAATGTTTCATGTGTACTTCTCAATGTCACCATACATTTCTGAAAGGCAGCACATATTTAAATATTAAAAAATAATAGCTCCCTCTATCTCCACCAAGAGATAAGTTTCAAGCTAATTTGATTGATCGATAAGAACATAATTATCCTGAAATAGGATGATATGCAGTCCAGGTCTTATGTACCTGTCATCACAGTATATGAAGTGATTCCTATTTCTTACCTCTAACCTTTGTATTGCCTTAGCTAAAGCCATATCTCAAATATGTTAGTTCTAGAATTTAGCAATCTAGAAATTGCTGCCTAAGGGGGAAAAGATAATAAAGATGGGTAGTTAGAAGAAACATTTACATTATATGGAGTTTTTCAGAATTCATGTACAGAATCTCTAATTGATAGAAATAAAAAGAAAAGAGACATATGTACTACTATTTGTAATACCTTAAACAACAAAATGTAAAAAACATAAAAAATAAATAAAATAAAGGAATCATTAAATTATTATATTTTGTAATTAATGATGTAAGGAAATGTTTATGATACATTCAATATAAGAACTGGAGGACAAAACAGTATGCAGAATAGAATCTCAATTTACAAAAAAATGTTATCTATTTATTTGTTTTCATTAGAAAAAGTCAGGAGAAATTTTCTCTACCCTAGATTTTAACACTTTTGGAAGCGTTCTAAATTCTAGGATTTTTAATAATTTTGGATGTAGGGATTACATACAAGTCATTTTTATTCTTTATACTTTTCTATATTTTCCCACTGAATCCTAATTTCCATTATTATCAGAAAAATGTAAAAGTTACTTTAAAAATTAATTATTCGTACTATACTTAAAACTTAATTATTCGTACTATACTAAAAAAAGACATTGAGAAATATTATGTTGGCTTGCTTGAGAGACAAAAGGCAATCTTGTGACCTTATATCAAGTATTATATCAACAGACACAACAGTCCTATAGGCTTAAAGATAATCCCTTATAAACCCCAGCTCTCTCCATCCTTGGTCCCCATCATGAAGCGGGTTGTCTGAAGAGTGATAAAAAAATCTGGGGGGAAATCTCACTCTAGGGGGAACCATTTCAAAATGCACTTGCTTCACAGGCAATGCATACTAGGTGTCAGAGATTTTTAATTGCCTTAACCCTCTGCTTGTCCGTTCATCTCTAAATTGAGAAAAGGGTGTACAATAAATCCACGTTCAACAGGAGATGTAGTGTGCACCTGGCAGAATTTCTTTGAATAGGTATAACAGAGGATAGCACAGTGAGAGGGGGAGAAGGCACAGGTTGATTTGTTCTTAATGAATCTGTCAGACCATATTGGAGCATGATCCAGAAACAGTACCTGAACAAAAATTAGAACTTTATCAGCACCCCAGAATCTCTTCATGCCACTTCCACGCAGTGTCCACCTCTACCCAGCAAAAGTAACCAGTATTCTAACTTCTAACATATGGCTGTCCTTCTTTATGACCTTACCTTTGTTCTAGGTTTAAAATGCCATATCCAGAACAGTTTTAAAAAGACAAGGCATCTTTCAAAGGAAAAGTTTAGAAATTTCTGCTGTCTTGCCTTTCAATTTTCCCATTCAGAATAGATAATTCAGTTTTCATCTTTCAAAACTGAAGTATGGAGAAATAATTTGAATACCTTACAGCAAATCAGAAAAAGAAAGTATGAGAAATTCTTAGTAATTTATCTTTGTAATTACCTCTACATGAGTGATCTATAGATTCAAAGGTGATTGATAAAACCAAGAAAGACATGTAAATATAGGGCGGAAAGAAAAGGGAGATAATGAGGATGAAAGAGAAATAATTTTAGCCTCATATTTTAATTTTCTTAGTTTTTTCTCTTTTCATTCAACACATATTAAATTGTTTTAAATATGCATAAAGATTAACACTCTTTTGGGAATAAAAAAACACAAAACATTGCACCAAAATATTTTTTTTTAATTTTTATTTTATAACTTCTTATTTGCATCCTCAGCTTTTATACTATTCTGAAAAATAATCTTCTCATAAGCTTAAAAACAAGGAATAAAATCACTAGTATCATGATAAGCACAATATAAAACCTACAATGTGAATGCTTGGTGTCCTTATAAAGCTTTAAAACTACTATTTTAGAAAGTACACCATGAAAAGACTTTGCAGTCTCATTATAAAGGAATAAATAAAATGACAAAAGTCATCAGATTAGAATTACCGTATCTTCCTACCAACAAATCTAATAACCTACTCTTATGTGTTTTTATAAAATCTGCCTTCCCTCCTATCACAATACATTTTGCAACGAATTGCATTTCTTTAGCCTCACGAGTATTTTGCTATTGGAATTATTCTCTCTCATCTGTATATACAAATTTTTATGCTACTGAATTGTTTTTCTTTAGTTCACAGACATATCTTATAATATTTCTCAACTTCAAACCCAAACAACAAGTTGTCCACAGCCTCCTTGTCTATGACAGCTCGTTTCATCCACTTACCTTTGTTCTCTATTACATTTGTTTATTTTATTAATTTTTTTCTTAGTCTTTTTCTTTTTTCATATGCCATTTAACGGGATTACTCTTAAAGTTTTCAAAAAAAAAATAGGTGTTTGATGTGATTTTCTTTTTTTAATTAAATTTATTGGGGTGACTTTGGTTAATAAAACTATTTAAGTTTCAAATGTCCAACTCCATAATACATCATCTGGATATTGGATTGTGTGTTCACCACCCAAAGACAAATATCCTTCAATCATCATATATTTGACCCAATTTCTCTTTATTACCTCCCCGACAACCACTTTTCATTCTGGTAACCATAGTACTGTAGTCTATGTCTGTGAGTTTTTATTTGTTTGTATGTCTTGTTTGTTCATTTGTTGCTTTTAGTTTTACATCCCACATATGAGTGAAATGACATGGTGGGTTTTTTTTTACTTTTTCTGTCTGATTTATTTCACTTAGCATGATATTTTCAAGAATCATCCATGTTGTTACAAGTTCCACAAAATGCGCTATAGTTGCTATTCCCTTGTCTTCATTTGCCATTCTGTTGTCAACCCATTCTGACAATCTTTGTTCTTCAAAATTACCCTGACGGAATTATTCTGTGGTTACCAATGACTTTCATCTTGCCACACCCAAGATAAAGTTTCAGTTAGTTCCCTTCTTCCTTTCAAAACATCATTAGACCATTGACAACTCTACCCCTTGAATCACTCTCTTCCTTTGACTCTTAAGTAACTGCACACCACTGGTTTTTTTTTTAAGAACCAATGAATGTTCTTCTTCAATATCCTTTCCTATTGCTCCATTTTTCTTTTTCTGAGCTTTAGATTTTTAAAATCTCCTTTGATTAAGTCTTCATAACTATGTCTTTACATTTATTTTCAAGGTGTTCTCATCCATCCCTTGGCTTTACACACCATCTCTATTCTGATGCATTTCAAATGTGTCTGCCAAATATATTTCAAATGTGTTTCTTTGACCCTATTTTTTTTTTTCTGATTGCTAGGCTTATATATCCAACTATATAATGAAAATTTCTTCTATAGTTGTCCAAAATAAAAATCTTGTTTTCCCTGCTATGGCTGTTTTCTCCCTTAACAAACTATGTTCTTACCCTGAAGTAATGTAAATTTCATTTATACAGCTTATTAGGTTAATACCTAAAAGATATACAAGATTCCTCTGTTTCACCCAAAATAACTATATTTGTTATGTGCTGAATTGTTTTCCTCCCACCTTAGTATTTCATATGTTGAAATCTTAAAACCCAGTAACTCAATATATAACTACTAGAGGCCCGGTGCACAAAATTCATGCATGGGGAATGGGAGGGGTGTGTCCCTCAGCCAAGCCTTCACTCTCTCCAATCTGGGACATCTCTCTCACAATCCTGGACTGCTGGCTTCCAACCGCTTCTGCCTGCTAGCCTGATAACCCCCTAACCACTCCCATGCCAGCCTGATCCATGTCTAACTGCCCTCCCCTGCTGGCCTGGTCCCCTCTAACTATATTCCCCTGCAGGCCTGGTTGCCCCCAACTACCCTTCCCTACTGGCCAGTCACCTCTAACTGCCCTCTCTTGCCAGCCTGGTCACCCACAACTGCCCTTCCCTGCAGGCCTGGTCCCCCCAACTGCCCTCACCTGCTGGTCTGATTGCCCACAACTTCCCTCCTCTGCTGGCCATCTTGTGGTGGCCATTTTTGAACCACATGGGGGTGGCCATCTTGTGTGTTGAAGTGACAGTCAATTTGCATATTAACTATTAAATAGTATATTTGGTGATATGGTCTATACAGAAGTAATTAAGATAAAACAAAGTAATTAGAGTGGGCTTGAGTCTAATATAGCTCATATATTTTTGAAATTTGGATAGACGGTTACAGAAGGAAGGCAATCAGAAGACACAGGGAGAGAATTACCATCTCAGCCAAGAAGAGGCCTGAAACAGAACCTTCTCTCACAGATCCAAGAAGGAACTAACCTTGTCAAAATCTTTATCTAAGACTTATAGCCTCCAGAAATGTAAGAAAATAAATTTCCTAATTTGAGCCAGCTAGTCTTTTATATTTTTTATGGCAAGATTAGACATAAAAAAAGGTAGTGCAATACCCACCCCACCAACATGTCCTACCAGCTCTACCTTTAAGATATATCCTAACTCTAACACTATTTCAGCACTAAATTTGCTCCCTGAGCCACTGTTGTCCATGAGGGCAGTGAAAGCCTGCATGCCAGTCCCTTTACTTCCACAATGAGCCCACAATTCAATGACTAACATCATATTTTGAGAATGCAAATCTTGTATTGCTTTCCTTCTCAAGCTATTTAATGGCTTCCTATCTAAACGAAATAAATGCAAATACCCTACCTCAACCTACAATGTCTTAAAAGATCTTGCCTATGCCCAAGGTCTTAATTTCATCTTCTACTAACTTAGGCTTTGCTCTCATTTGCTTTCTTGTTATTACTGGAATAGACTGTTTTTCCCATCACAGGTCATTTGCAAATGCTCTTCTCTCCCTTTCTCACAAGGCCTTCCCTTTTAGTAACTCCTATTTGGATGTAGTGAAACCAGATAAGAGCCATTCCCTAATCAACTTAAAATGTGCACTATCCATCTATTTACCTGTCATTATATTATTATATATTTATTTATATTTTTCTGTATGTCTTCTCAGTAGAAGGTAAGCTCTTTGAGGAAAAAGGCTTTGTTTGGAGCATGGTTCTCCCAGCAGCTAGAATAATGTTTCTCAATATTTGCTGCATGACTAAATGTGTGGAGTCGCTGTCCTGAACCCCAAAGATGCCTCATATAATATTGTTGTCCCTGAAACAACTATTACATTTATTTCTAAAATATGCCCCCCCAAATACCTACAATTCTGAGCTCAAAAAAGAACAGAAACATAACCTTCTCAAAGACCCAACCATGCATTCTATTTGGCTTTCATTTGTCCCTTGTAATCTTCACATCAAGAAACAATAAGGGGATCAAAAACTTGCTACCCTCTTATCTCCATTAGGTTTCTGAGTTATCAAGTTAATATTTTTTTTAAACTTGCAACATATAAAACATTTTTTGAAAAATAATGGAGCATACTGAAATCCCTTCTGAAGGTTTTTATTTATGAGATATTTGAAGAGGTCTCAGAGTACCAGTTGCCTGAGAAACTGCTATTTTCTTCACTTAAGACACTTTCTACCTCCTACTAAGCCAAGCTTTCCTGGGAGCCTTTTTGATTAAAAGTTTTTTATTATTCTGATAAGATGAATATTTAAGGATACATCAAAGTATATTTGATCATCTGAACATAATCTTTATAAAAATAGCTAATACAACACCTTTTATCTTAATGAGTAAGACAAGATTCAAAGCAAGCATGCTGTTTTAAAATGATTCTCTCCACTGTTAATTTTCTGACAGTTGAAAAAGGTTATCTTTTCTTTAATTCACAAAGTTCAGATTTCCTTTTTACAGGTAAAATAAATGTAGATAATTATTAAGTAGCATGAGGGCAGTTCAACCATTTCTGTAAGGCCTCTGAAGGAAAAATTTATACATATGTATATCTTATATAATAAAAGGCTAATACGCTAATTGACCAAACAGTGGTATGACCGGTTGCTGTGATGCACACTGGCCACCAGGGGGCAGACTCTAAATGCAGGCGCTTCCCCCTGGTGGTCAGTGCACTCCCACAGGGGCAGCACTGCTCAGGAAGAAGCTGGGCCCATGGCTGGCAAGCGCAGGGGGCATGGCAGGAGCCTCTCCTGCCTCTGTGGCAGTCAGACACCACCACCATCCCCGAGGGCTCCCATTCTGTGAGAGAGGCACAAGCCTGGCAGAGGGACCCCCTCCTTGAGTGCATGAATTTTGTACAGTGGGCCTCTATTTTTTTTAAGGTGTTACAGTAAGATCAAATAATCATAACTAAGAATTTTTTTGGTTGATAGGTCTCATGTTTAGGTTTTCAGAAGTTCAATTATTGAATTATTAGATTAAAAATTTGCTGAACACCAAATATAAGACTTCCCTAATGGTAGGCCCTGGGCATGCTCAAGGTGAAGTAGATTTCTTTTGCTCTTGAAAAACTCAGAGGTTGCTCAGGAAGATAACCATGTAAAAATATTTACAATTAAAAGTAATAATAATTATGATAATACTGAGTTCATATTAATGTTTGTAGATTATTTTTCCCATAGTGTGTAATTCCCTTAGGGTGCAGCTAAGCTTTCAGAGTAAATCCTCAGAGATAATCAGAAAGTGATATTTATATCGTGCATATTATAAATAATGAACAAGTATACGTAGAAGAGAATAAAGAAAAGGCTATCACTACCAACAGAAATGTATGTGTAAAGTCATGGAGCCAAAATATAAATGTGAGTTACCATCTTGGCCATATGAGAATGTCATATGAAGCAAAGATTTTTAGAGAAGGTATACATGGTTATATTTGGTTCAATAAAAGAAGTAAATCAATATCCAATAATCTCCAAAATTTATAGTGAAGTCATACAACTTAACAAAAGGAAGACAAGCATTCCAATCAAAAAATGGGCAAAGGACCTAAATAGACACTTTTAAAAAGAGGATATACAGTAGGCTTAGCAACATATGAAAACATGCTCAAAATCTCTAATCATCTGAGAGATGCAAATCAAAATGACAATGTGGTACCATCTCATACCTGTCAGAATGGCTATCATCAACAAATCAACAAATGACAAGTGCTGGTGAGGATGTGAAGAAAAAGGAACCCTCATGAACTGCTGGTGGGAATGAAGCTGGTGCATCCACTGTAGAAAACAGTATGGAGTTTCCTCAAAAAATTAAAAATTGAACTCCCATTTTACTTAGTAACCCCATGTCTAGGAATATATCCCAAGAAATAAAAATAAAAAAACAATCAAAAGGATATATGCACCCCAATATTCATAGCAGAACAATTTACAATATCTAAGATTTGAAAACAGACTAAGTGCCCATCACCAGATGAGTGGATTAAAAAAAACTGTGGTACATCTATACAGTGGAATACTAAGCTGCTATAGAAAAGAAGGAACTTTTACCATTTGTAACAGTATGGATGGACCTGAAAAGCATTATGCTAAACAAAATAATCCAGTTGGAGAAAGATAAAATATCACATGATTCACTCATTTGTGGAATATAATGAACAACATAAACTGATGAATAGAAATAGAACCAGAGACCTAGAAGCATCAAACAGACCATCTAACCTCAGAGAAAGATGGGGGAAGATGAAAGGAGGTGAGAGTAAAAGATAAACCAAAGGACTTATATGCATGCATATAAGCATAACCCATGGACACAGACAGTAGAGGGTTCGGGCATGTGCGGGGTTGGGGTGGGGAAGGCTGGGGAGAGGTCACCGGGGTGAAAAGAAGACATATGTAATATTTTAAACAATAAAGAAATTTTAAAAAAAAGTGAATTGAGGACAAATTGTGAACCAGTTTGATTGCCTTCTATAACATATGGCAATGATTGTTTTATAATGAAGGCAAGGGTGAACCAACAGAAATATTTTACTTAGGAAAATATGATCAGACACTTTAATGAAGATGTATCTGGTGAGACAGTATACATAAAAATGGACAAACAGTCTTACGAGTTCTTACCAGGCTCTTGCAGTTGAAAGATATTAAGGGCCTGAACTGAAAAAGGATAATGGATGAAAAGAAATGGCTACATTTGGGAAACATTTCATAGGGTGTCCCAAGAAACGTATACACACACTGTGAATAATTATAAAGGCAGTATTTATTAAAGTATATTTCATTTTCAAAATTGAGCAATTGACTCTTAAAGTGTGTATACATTTTTAGGGACATCTGTATTTAAATGGATTTGATGTCTACATGAAGGAGAAGAGGTCAAGATAAAAGAATGAACAATTGTGAATTGTTTTGCTTGCCAGTATAGATGAATACAGTTAAACTTAACTAAAAAGGTGAGAAAAGTCAGTTGGGCAAATACCTTAGAGAAGTAAGCTAATTATTCCTTTTGGGGATATATTGGGGACCTTTCAATGTCCCTCTGTTGTCATCATATAGATTCCTATTCAAAGTGGCACATAATTATGGCAAGAGTAGAATGACCTCAAATAACATTATTATGCTCTAATAGTTTAGAATAATTCTGGTCATAAGGAGTTTTAAGTGTAAACATTGCCCAAGTGATAAGCATTATTATTCATATAAACCTTGAGGAAATCAAATATTTAGGTGAACCTGGCATTTCTTAGTATAGCATTTGGACTCTTTGGCCATTTAAAACTTTTTTGGTTCAAGATTTTCATATCAGTGCAATAAAATGAATCTTTATAGTTTGGTTTTTGAAAATGTGACTCTCAATTCAGACAAAATTGAGTTTTAATCTTAATTCTACCACTGCCTAGCTAGGTAAATTGGACAAGTTACTTAACAGAAATAATATTTACAATTAGCTCATGTAAATATCAAGGTTAAATGACACACTTTAAAAAACTCTATTTAAAAAATACAGTGCCTGACATATAGCAAGTTCTGAGTCAATGTTTATTTCACTGTAATGATCCAGAGCAGGTACAATAAAATCAGTATTATTTTCTATTTTCTCAACCTTTTTCTGTATCATAAGAATTTTTGTTATTGTTGATAATGTTGTTTTGTTTTTGGAGGCCATAATTAATTTTAAAAATACATACTAGGAAATTTCCATTAGGTAAAAAAAAATATATCTTCAAAAAAGAGAGAGAAATAAATATTTGGGGGGGGGGGAGACACACAAAAATTGTTAATTTTTCCCATAGACAACATTCCTTTGGAATTGACCTTTTCTACTCCCAATGATTCTGATGAGTCTGCGAATCTAGGGTCAGGGCTCACCACTGGATAAAGCCATGGCCCAATTCAGAATCACTTTTCTAGATTCAAACAGGGATAAAGAGATTGATACTGAATTGTTACTGCATCATTCTAAAGATACGTTCTGAATGTGCTGCTGCTGAGATGCTCAAGCTGCCCCAATTCTGTCATTCTTGAGAACTTGTATAATGATGAATTTCATTGTCTGAAACACATAATTATTAATATAAGTCTTCTTTCATCCACCTTAATACTTTTTATTGTTTAAGTTCATTGAGGTTGGAGTTTGTTGATGACAACCAAATAACCTAAATGACACAAAAATTGATACCTGAAAGGAAACTATACAATAATGATCGTTGAGGAATATGGGCTATTTAGAAATGGTTATCAAATTCAGATAGGGTAAATTGAATCTAAGTCTCTATTCATATTCTGGGTTATATGGAATTAGTCTATGCCTCTCAGCGCCAAATGCATTAATCAATTACTCTATGTGGCCTCATGGTTAGTGCTTGGTAAAGTTTTAGGAGATCAAATAGCTGCTAATACAGATCAAGACAAAGAAGATGGGAAATGTTTCTTATCACAAAAATGAGATTACTTTCCAAGCGTTAAATATTTAAATTAAAAAAATTAAAACAAAACCAAAATTGAGATTTTCATCTCTTAGAACCTTTATATGAGAACAATGAACAGCTTACTGCTTGCTTCTGTTGCTAAAAATAATATGGGAGTTACTGAATTTTACTGACAGTTGGCTGGTAGGTAGGGTTCTTTAAGGCTGATCCTACTGCTTTGGAAAACTAAGAGCATTAAGAATCCAATTTTCCAAATCCCTGTGAGAATCATCTTTATTGTGCCTTATCTGTCTGAAGATAATGTGCTTCAGAAAAGTGCTTTAGAAAAAAATTAACCATGTTCCTCATACTATACACCTTGAATTATTTTTACTAGGCAGCATAAATTCAAATGTCATTTAAATTAAGAAAACATAGAATTCGTATTTCATGCCCAGCCTGCATAGCTCAGTGGTTAAGTGTTGACCTATGAACCAGGAAGTGACCTTTAGATTCCTGCTCAGGGCACATTCCAGGGTTGCAGCCTTGATCCCCATTATGGGGCTGGCAGAAGGCAGCTGATCAAAGATTCGCTCACATCATTCATAATTTATATCTCTCTATTTCTCTTCCTTCATCTCTGAAATCAATAAAAATACATTTTTAAAAAGAAAGTGTTTTATGTGGAGGGATTTGCAGATGGTTTGAGTTACAGATTCTGGTTTTATCACTGAGCTTTGTGGGAGACAGCACACTTATATCCTTGGTCTGAAGATGGACCCTCTATCTCAGGTGGACACAGCTTCTCTCACTCATCGGGTGGTAAGGTTGGGAATGTGTAGCCACTTTAGTGCATCCAGCCAACTTGGTGCATGTAAGTGAGGCCAGGGCAGCTTAGGAAAGAACACATCAGTTGCATTAGCGAGTTTCTTACGTTGGTACCAGTTCCTCACTGCCAACCACTGAAATCAGGGGAGTGCCTCAGATCAGTTAACTAAGGAATGGAAACCTGGTCCAAGTTACAGCTGGCTCTGAAAATATGCAGACAACAGCAAAGAGAGGGCACTGGAATATTACAGCCTCATTAATAGGAAGTCCTTGAGGACAAAAGGAAAATACTTTGATTAGGCAAAAATTTCAATCGTTATATTTTCATTTATACTTTCTTAAAAAGGAGTGATGGCCTGGGGTCAGGATCTCCACTAATACATGAGTGGTGACTAATGGACTAGAAAATTAAATTATTGGAAAGCTTTAGGCTGGGGGATTGTAGACGTTCAATCTTTTCTCTGAATTTCCACTACACATGATTTTGGGCAATATTTCTGTTTTATTACTGAGTCCTCCATAAGTCCATAATACTCCCCAAACATACTGGATTTGGAGAAAAGAGGCCTCATGACATTGGCCCTTGTTGGCTTTAACTAGACATTTTTTTTTTAGATTGCCACTCTTAACAAATCAGTGATTTTGTTTGCAATTACAAGTGGGTCGGTTGTGTAAACAAGAACATTTTTGGAAGTAAATATATGTGGGGAAGAAGCGGTTTGTGAGTGTGTGTGTATGGAGGGGGTATGTGTGATGAATCAAAATAAAACACAAGTACATGACAAAAATGAACTATGTTTATGTAATTAGTCCAGGCTTGATTCTCCTGAGATGCCTTCTTTCTCTCCAGTGTGATGCTGAAAAGCTACCAACTTCGGAAGTCAAGCTCCTGCGTAGAGGATACACATGTGACTCAGGCTAAGCCAATTCTTTTCTCAGAACTTTAACTGGAGCAGACTTGCTCAGAAATGGACTGTCTTTAGTCATGATTAAAACAATGTAGTCTCTAAAGAGAATGAAAACTTTCTGAATTGCTGAAGATAGAGGATCCCTGCCTTTTTAAGATCTTTGTGTGTGTGTGTTATAACTCTACTATTTTATACGTTGTAGTAATTACCCTTCCCTTGCTCTAACTCAGTAAGTAAAGTTAATTCTAATCAGAATTCATTAGGACTCTTATAAAAGCAGCTTAGACATTTTGTCATAAATATAAATGAAACTATGCATATTTGAAATACATATTTCATTACAGTGTTGCACTAAGACAATATTAATTAATTTGAGATATAAATAACACAAACTTTACCTAAACATTGAACAAATGCTAATTTAACAACCTGTGTCAGAGAAAGCACACACATCTGGTTTCATTTGTCCTTTCATAATTATGAGACAGTAAGGGTATGAAAAATATAGCTGCATCTTCTGTCTCTGATGTACACCATAGCAGAAATTCAGGTTGATAATTGATTTAATTCCCTATGTTTACCTAAGAACTGGTAAAATATCTAATTTTATTCAATATAACTTAAGTGATATGATGGTAAGAAGTTTTTGTGTTTTTTTTTAAATGAAATATCAAGAAATTTACTCAAAATCCCCATTATCAGTTCTGACACAATAGAACACAGTCCTATTTCCCCATCTATCCCTACATAAGTAAAACTTATTTACCTAGAAGTTTGAAGTCCCTGATGTGTAAAATGAACTTGGTGACAGAGTGAGTCATTTTATACTCCAAAATATATATCTATAAATCAACCCTAGTTCTGCAAAAATCATAGTCTTCCCTGGCTTAACCTGGCATGTAAGTCAGTTTGTAAAACCATTTCCTGACAGTCATTTACTAGACTCTCTAAGAAAGGACTGACCATCAGTGATATAACCTGGACAGCCAACCTTCTTGGCTGTTACCATGGTGATGTGGAAAAAAAATGGTTTATGAAGAAATGTGAATTGTTTACTTGTAGTGAGCACCCAGCCCTTCCTATTCACCCTGGAAATTTTCTTATTTTAATTGGAAACATTTAAATATTTTAAAGCCAAATAGATAAAGAATTACATTTTTTAAATGTGTTTTCAAGCCACATTTTAAAAAACAAATATTCTTGGAACTGCCACATTTAAAAATATTAGTTATTGAAATTATTTCTGGGAAGTCAGAAAGTGAATATTTTATAATGTATGACATGATTTGTTTGACAGAATACAAGATTGATAATCATATTTCAAGACCCTAACATTAATTAAATATTCACATTTTATAGTAGCCTCAGAGAAAAAAAGCATTAAATAGGTAGAATTCTAATGGTTATAGAATTAGAATGTCTATTTTCTTAACCAAAAGCTTGATCTATGTAATTAGTAAGAAAATGTCATTTATCTGTATAGGAATAGTAGTGATTAATTAATATAAAATATTAGAAAGATTCCTACATAAGAAAATGTCTTAGTATTATAGTGACATTTCTCCATAAGTTTTGTGGCTTATTAGCTTTTTAAAGGCATATAAAAAGCAAAGCACTTTTGAAATCAGTTTTTTAACATATGACATTGCAGAGGATCTCACAACTTCAGTATAAAAATATTTATGGTGTTTCCAGCCAGCTTTATATGGTATTTTCTTAATACACATCTTAATAAATGTACCCATTACACAAAGTTTACCCTCTACCATTCTTCACATCCTTGAATCCTTTTACTGGTGCCCAAGATGTAAGCTTCTTCTATAAGTTATTCTTTCATGTTTTATCTTTATACTCTTGTAATGCTTCCTTCGATTCATGCTCCCAAATATTCAGTGAATTCTGAAACTCCCATTCCATAACTAAAATCTACTACACTCTCATCTTCTCCCTTTAAACTTGTGTTCTTGTGGATATAGATTTCCTTGTAGAAGATTTAAGGAGAATCTATCATTACCTTACCCTGTACTACCACATGGGTATCAACTGAGATTTGACCATTGTTGGTTCCTTAGTGCCTTTTCCAAGCCATTATTGCTAATTTCTCATGTAAAAAAGTATTCCAGTACATTTGAGGCTTATGACAGTTGGTTATGCCCCCAGCTACTCTTCTTCATGCTTTCACTGATGGTTCCTGTCATTTTCCTCTCTTTTCAGTGGTAACTTTGTTACCTAGGTTTCCTTGTCTTACTTGCCATTCAAGTTCTTACTATCATCCTGGGTGATTGTCATTAAAGCCCCGCATAATACACTGTATTACCAGTATGCTGAACTGACATTTCTAATGACCAAACATTTGGCATCGCTTGAGACATCCATGCCCTTGGACGCATCCTGAATGTGATCATTGCTCAAGTTACTTTAACTGTTATATATATAATATGTTTGATTAAAATACATAATTTTCTCTTTCTCCTACCATATGTGGGACAGATCAGAATTATATTAGCTGGGAAAGAAAGAGGATTCCGTGTTATGAACAGAGATGCCTCTTACCATCAGTGCTGAAATGTGTGCCGTGGTTGCCATCTTCAACAGTCAATGCCTCTGTGCAGGCTGACTCATCGTGTGAGTAAGAGGGCAGCATGCTGCCTTGCTAGTGACCCTGCTATTGGACCCTGTGCTTCACTTTCTAATCTCAAAGGGAGACAATTACATCGGGGGGTCATCTCTATCTTCCAGAATATCTGTGCCCACTCCTAATAGTCCCTATTTTTTACACTAAGTTACATTGATCATAATAGTGGAACATCCTATCACCCAAACCCAGCCATACATTTGAAGCTTGTTCCACCCTTGCTTTTCATGACCAAGGCTGGCATCTTGAACTGAACCATGCAGTCTGGAGAGGGCTTTAGGAGGTGTAAATTGTTGTCTTTCTTGGATAAGACCAACCAGTATTCTTGACTCAAGTGCATGTCTTTAAGGACCTCCTTACATTCACCAGGGTTTTCAAATAACTATTTCAGTTGCAAGTCCTTTAGATTGCAAGTCAAACATGATTTCCCCCCATCTGTCTATGTCTCTTTATTCTAACTGCAAAGGATATATTATAGACAATTGCTTTTATTAAGATTGTCAAACAGACCCTTAACTTAAGTATTCACCTCCAGACTGTTCAATGTAACTTCTGGGCCTCGGTATGTCTGTTCTCCCTGCCTTCTGGGAGCACTCACTACTTGTGATTAATGCTCCATAACTGTCAAATATGGATTCAAGCCCCCTCAGACTCATGCCCTCTCTCATCTCTGCTCTCTAACTTCCCCTCTCAAGTCCTCAGCCAAGCACTTGTCTGTACACCTGCACAACAGGCAGTTACCTCATTGGAGCAAGCATCTACTATTTGATGACCCCTTCATCAATTCTTGTATCCTTCTCATGGCCCTTGAATTTCTATGAAGGCAGGAGCATGTATGTTCTGTTCTTGGTATGTGCTCATAGCTAACAGTACCTGGCATAATCTGTTTGTTTAAAGAATTAATAAGTAAATGATGGTGTAAACAAAAGCTGTGAGTCATAAGATTGGATTTTTTTTTTTACATAATTTTGTACTGTTTTCAATTTCCTGATAAACAGCTATGGCCCTTACTGCAATCATCACTAGACTTATAAATGACAAAACCCACATAAAGAGGGGAGCAATGTGGATATGAATTGCAAGATGGTGCTGTTCTTCTATCATACCTAGGGCCATAATATAAATAATAACTGAAAGGTCAATGTGGAATTAAATTCTACTCTCAGAAAAGGTAGGTGCAGTTTAAAATTAATTGTTCATGGGCATAATAAAAAAAATAAACCAGTATTTTGTAACATTAAAACTCCTAAGATAAAACTGAATTTTTTTTTAAATTTTACTACTTTTGCCCTAACTACAATATGTGTTGCTCCCTGGATAGAGTGTCCACCCTCCTGAGGGTTGTGGTTTCCTCTCCTGCCGGGTAAGGGCAAGTGGGGATGGCAACCAATTGATGTGTCTTTCTCACATCAATGTTTCTCTTGTTTGTCTCTCTCTCTCTCTCTCTCTCTCTCTCTCTCTCTCTCTCTCTCTCTCTCTGAAAACAAACAAACAAAACAAAAACACAATGAACAATAATATCTTGGGGTGAAGGTTAACAACCACAAAAATTTTACTACTTAAGTGATTAGCTGAATGATTTCTAGAACCATTTGCTGTTTAAATATTGCAGTTTAATACAGTAGTTAACAGTTATTCAATTGCTGTCATGATGAACCAATATAAAATTCTATTTAAACAAACTACTCTTTAATTAATAAAATTCATTGATTTCCTGTGCCCATTAATCTTTACTTACTCTTGTCCTTCTGGATAGTATTCTGTCCCTATGATTTCCTCCTAGATTTTGAGCCTCTCCATGTATAATGACATTTAACCTGCAACTCTTAAAGGTCTGCACATTTTTTCTAATGTTGAAAGCTTTCCTTCAATTTTCCTCTCCAGCCCCCAGCTACTGGCCTATTTCTCCTCTCTGGCTTGCTGGGCTTCTTGGGAAAGAAAATGAACCCACATCCTCACAGGTCTCTTTGGAAAATGAAGGCTGATGAATTTATTTTCTTTTTTACCAAGTAGAATATTTTACCAAGTTCTATTAGCTTTTCTTTGACATCTCTAACAATTATTTTTCCACCTGTCTTTGGAAATTGTCTTTCTCTAGTTTTTTTTTTGTTGTTGTTGTTGTTGTTTTTTAATTAGGATTTCCAGAATCCTGTCTTTGGTTCCCCAACCTTTCTACAAGTCTCCACATTTCTCAGGGCTTGTAACGAGCATCCACATGCAATACAAAACAAAATTATCTTTTCCTCTGACTTGTCATTTGAGCTTCAGACTTGTGCAGTTACTCAAATTCATAGACACATTTATTTGATACATTCCTGACAACTTTATTGAATGAACTGGGCTCTGTAGGGAACAATCAGAAAGTAACGCTGTTTTCCCCCTTTCATTATCCAGCACACTCTCTAACCTCATTGTTTTCTACTCTTTCAAGCATAGCCTGTCAATACTTCAGTTCCTTTATAGTGCAAGAGAAAGCCGCTATTTTAGTTACTTAAACCTCCTCTCCTATCAAAAAGTCATATTGATCTGTTTGGGAGCTCTTTTCCTTCCACAGCTCAGGCCTTTTTTGGACAAGAATGGCATTTCCCTCTTTGTTTCTCTAACTCAATGGTTCTCAGACTTCAGCAGGAATAAGAATCAACTGGGGAACTTGTTTGAATACGTTGCTCTGCCTCCTCCTGGGCGTTTCTTATTCAGGAAGCACAGCGAGGTCTCAGAATTTGATGTCTAACAAGTTCCCTGGTGATGCTGCTCCTGCTAGTCCAGGACCATACTTAGAGAACCACTTCTCTGCTCCTCCCCTACATGCTGGCTTCTATGGGGTTGCAATGGCTACAAGAGAGATAAGCTACATCGAAGACCTCACTAGCTTGCTAAACTTTTAATTAGGTTTCGATGTCTTCAGGGGGACAAAGAAGTACTCTTTAGCTTTCTATGGGTTTTTAAAAACTTCCCCCTATGGAACTTGCACCTAAAATTTCTTTGACATGAATCTGCTCCCCCTGTTAGGACCCACATCATCCTTTGGTCTGCAGGTACTCATCTTATTTCTTTCAGGGTGATTGCTTTTCAGATGGCCTTAGGCCTGTGGGTGGCAAACTGCGTCTCACAAGCCACATGCGGCTCTTTGACCCCTTGAGTGTGGCTCCTCCACAAAATACCACGGCCTGGGCGAGTCTATTTTGAAGAAGTGGCATTAGAAGATGTTTAAGTTTAAAACATTTGGCTTTCAAAAGAAATTTCAATTGTTGTCCTGTTGATATTTGGCTCTGGTGACTAACAAGTTTGCCGACCACTGTCCTAGGCCAACTAACGTTAGAATTCGCATCAGCTCCTAAATGCACTTGTTTTTCTGCCTTCAGGAGATATGCAGCTCTCTCCATCACAGCCCTTTCATACTTTGTCTTGATGCTGTGATTTCATATGTCATTGAAATGTTTTACCTTCTGACTTACCTCAGATCTCAGGCCTAAATCCCCCCAAGAAGATGCATATCAGGCTTTCTGACATATTTCTTGGAGCTCATTCACTTAACTTGAGATGATAGAGAAGCACTTTATTATCTTCCTCCATGGCGGGGAGACCAAGTGCCCTAGAATTTCAACAATAGTTCACATCTAAAAATTCTGACTCCTTACCCTGCACAATACCCCAACCCTATCTATAGCAACAATGACAACAAAAGGAAGAGATGGGCTTCTCCTGGCAAAATATTTCCTATTACAATCGCTTTTAATGTATTACAAACATGTCTAGAACCTTGCTGGAGAATGTGGGGTACATGGAAACTACTGTATTTGCTTTTTGCCCTGGAACCTTTACAAAAATTCAGTGACATAACCAGCCCATAGACCAACCTGTCACCCTTACCGTGTATCAGACAATTCACAAAATTGTGAATAGTCCTTGCTTTTGAAGACATTTAATTGTGTGAACAGTCTAAATGAGGTAAAATATTTTAGGTGTTATAATAGAAATCTAAGGTACATCTAGATATAAAGATAGCAGTGGGCAACTCTGTTAGGGGTTTCTATCCCACTGGGGTTATCAAAGACACCTCACACTCAGAAGACTAAAATGGATCCATTTTTTCTTCCTCTCATACCTGATGAGCCTCCTGGGTGTAGTGGGGAGGGCTGCTGCTTGGTAACCACTTCTTATTTGTATGAGTAAAATTATATCAAATGGTATCCCAGAAATGCACCCTTGTTCTTGAATTTTCACTCAGGTAATTTTTAGAAATTATATCCACTCAATAATGCACTTCCTACTCTTTATATTTTGAAAAATCAATACTTGTACATCAACTATATCTTTTATGGATGTAGTACATTTCTTCAAGCATCTTAAACATGGGCACCTATGTTATATGAAGACAGACGTTTTACTATAATGGTACTAAAAATGGATTGTGAGCTTGGATTGATTTTTCTCACATTAGTTGCCTTAAGTGGCTTTTATAAAGCAGACATATAATAGCATGGTTGTCCCCTGCCAAAATATCAAAGAGAAAAATATTTTAAAAGAAATGATATGAAGCATTTGGAAAGAAAGCCCATATCCATCCTCCTCTAAGTGGCCTTTGGGACATTTCTGCTTAAAAATGTTAATGCGTTTTATGAGTTTTGATTTATAGGTATTTTTAACAGTATGCCTTTAAGGTGTCAGCTCTGGGTAAGCTAATTGTGTTCCCTTCCCCTTTCTAAAAGCCTGAGACTGCTGGATATACCTTAAGGGGACTGAGCAAAATGAGTAGGAGTCAGGTTTGTTAATAAGGTTTGATCTGAAACAGAAAAGAGAGAAATATAATAATGTTTGGAATTTGAATAACATGTTAGCTAATAGTAATAGAAATAAACATCAATTCAAGCAGAAGAGGAGGCAGCTAAAATCTTATTATATAGTCCAAATTGCAGAACAGCTGCAGGGCTCCAATGAGCAATGGGGCAACACGTCACATCTCAGAACATCTGATGGTGACTATTGTCTCACCCGTGCAGGTGTTCCACATCCTAACAATTACTTTCACTTCACGAGTAGGGAACACAATTTGAAAACTGGAATATAAACCCAAAGGTAAAAGAATGCCCAAGTCATGAAACAGAAAAATACATCCTTTTCTTTTGTCTATGGAACTTCTACAAAATAAATCCTGTACTTGAGTAAAAAAACAAACAAACAAACAAAAAAAAAAACATTTCAGTAAATGTTAAAAATAATGACTGTAGCCCTGCCAGGTGGCACCCTAAATGGTTGGGGTTTTGATCCCTTGTTGGGGATTGTATGGGAGGCAACTGATCAAAGTTTCTCTCTTCTCCCTCTCTCCTCTCCCTCTTTCTCTCTCTCTAAACGTATCAATAAAAATATATCTTCAGATGAGTATTTTAAAAAAAACAAAACACCCTGATTATACAAGCCATGTTATCACACTTCTAGTGTAATAAATCTAGAAGTCAACAACAAAAGTAGCTGAACATTAGGGGGACAGGGAAGGTAAGGGGGAGAGATCAACCAAAGGACTTGTATGCATGTATATAAGCCTAATCCATGGACACAGACAACAGGGGGGTAGGGACATGAGGGGAGGATGGGAGGATAATGGGGGAATAAGGACACATATGTAATACCTTAATCAATAAAGAAATTTAAAAAATAATAAATAAAATTTAAAGTGAAAACAAAAATAAAATGTCAAAAAAATAAATAAATAAACAGAAAATTAAAATCCATAGCATTTCTAAATGAAAAAGATATTTAAGAGACAAGATACCTTATTAGAGCTTTCTATAAAAATGAGCTGTATTTGTTTAAATACTTTTATTTTTCAGAAATAAAAGAAAATATATAGGTTATATTTACTTTATAAAGTTATAAAAGTAAACTAAAAATTGAGTTGAAATTGATAACAATAAAAACTTAAATTAATTAACATGAGAAAATACATTTAAAATCCTAAATAGAGCTAATTTCTCCTTCTGTAAAAAGACCAGAATCATTAAGAAAAGAGAAAGAAAATGCACTAACATGTAATTTAGGATTAAGAAACTGGAACTATAGACAAGAGAATGATATCCATTATTATGTGACAGTTCTATGCAAAAGCATAACATCTTTCATGATTTTCCAGCAAAACATATATTTTTACTGGCCTAAGAAGAGATAAAAGATTCCACATTCCAAATTTTTAGAAGAAAATATTTTCAAAGGTATATGATTTTAAAGGACACTATGTCCAGTAGCTTTACTTACTTGGAAATTTTAATATATGTTCATTAGACAAACTTTTCATGGTTTAGAAAATGTCATAAAAACTTCCCAGATTAATTTATAATGCTGGCATTACCCTATCATCAATGCCTTATAAAAATAATTGCACAGTTGGGTGTGTGCATTCACGCATGCATGCAGATGCACACAAGCGTACACACAATTAGACACATGCACACACACACACAAATCATTGATAAAAATATAATATTGGAAGTAGATAGTTGGATAAACAAATACAGGCAATGAAGTAAAAGCATAGCATTGTAAAATAGTTATCTATTTAAATATATGAATTTTATTTCAACCAGAATTACAAAAAATCTTTTTTTATAGCAAATGATTCTGAAGTGCATAGGAAGAATGAGTGTGAAGTTGCTAAATAAGTATTAAAAATGAATAGTGAAGTCCAGCCATGCACGGATCGGTGGTTGAGTGTCAATCTGTGAACCAGGAGATTATAGTCAGATTCCTGGTCAAGACACATGCCTAGATTGTGGGCTCAATTCCCAGAGTGAAGCCTATAGGAGGAAGCCTATCAATGATTTTTTCTTATCACTGATGTCTTTTTATCTCTCTCCCCAACTTCCTTCCTCTTTGAAATCTATATATATTAAAAAAAAAAAATAGTGAAAAGACACCTGTCATTTGGCTCCCAAATAGTTGTGTGGAAATAATAATAATAATAATAATAATTGCATCAAGTGGGGGACCACAGTGTTCCAAAATGGTACCAGGGTATCTAATAATCTATTTATAAATACAACAATACAATCTTCAGTCTCTAACATATAACAAAATTTTTTAATGGATTAAATTTTTTACATGTAAATTGAAAGTATCTACTAACATATTATTTAGAAGAACATATCAGAATGTTTATATTATAGATAAATGGATAAAACACATTGAAGCCATTAACCTAAGTTCAAATCATGATAAAATTTTCACACACAGAATAAATTATATAATATGAATAAAAGTATTATTTGGCAAAGGACAACATAAACAAATATCTCAGATGTCACCCTATTATCAATCTTTTTTAATAAACTAGAGGCCCAGTGCATAAAAATTCATGCACTGGAGGGGGAACCCTCAGCCTGGCCTGACTCCTTTCATAGTCCAGGAGCCCTGACTGGGTGGGAGGCAACCCAGTGATCAGGGGAAGGTAACAGCCCATCACACCTCTGCTGCTGCCACTGCCTGCAGTACAAGCCTCTGCTGGCCCTAGTTACCTGAGTCTCAGGTGTCCCTGATTAGTTGGGCAGCTGCCATCTGAAGCTTGCCTGCACCTCGGGCTGGCCTTGGGGAGCTGGGGTGGGGGGGCTGTTAGGGGACTGGGCACCACCATTTTGTGGCTGTGGGGTGTTGCCATATTTGAGGGGGTAGCAGTCAATTACCATATTCCCTACTTATTGGCTATGGGTGCTGCCATCTTTGTGATGGCATGAGGGTCAATTAGCATATTTCCTCTTTATTACATAAGATTTTAAAGTGAATTCCAGTTCCTATAAGGTCCTTCATAGTTTTGTCCCTAGCTACCCATTAGAATTCTTAATACATCAAACATTGCTACTAATTTGTTAATAATTGATAGATAAAAGTGCTTTTACAAAAAAAACCCAAAAACTTTATTGTTGAAAATATTACATATGTGTTCCTTTTCCCCCCATTGACACCCTCCAGTCTGCCCCCATCCTCTGCCCCAGGTCTTCAGCACCCTATTATCTGTGTCCATGGGTTATGCATATATGCATACTAAGTCTTTGGATGATTACCACCCACCCACCCTCACCCGCCTTCTCTCTGAGATTTTGCACTCTGTTCCCTGCTTCCTGTATCTGGACCCACTCCATTTATCAATTAATTTTGTTACTTAGATTCCACATATGAGGAAGATCATGTGATACCTTTTCTGACTGGCTCATTTTGCTTAGCACCATACTCTCCAGGTCCTTCCATGCTGTCTCAAAGGGTAAGAGATTCTTCCTTTTTCTTCCTGCCTAGAATCACATGGTATAAATGAACCACTGCTTTTTTATCCATGTACTGATGGGCACTTGAACTGATTCCAGATCTTAGATATTACATATTGTGATGTTGTGAATTTAGGGTGCATACATTCTTTTTTTTAAAATATATTTTATTGATTTTACACAGAGAGGAATTGAGAGGGACAGAGAGTTAGAAACGTCAATGAGAGAGAAACACCGACCAGCTGCCTCTTGCACACCCCCCACTGGGGATGTGCCCGCAACCAAGGTACATGCCCTTGTGCCCTTGACCGGAATCGAACCCGAGACCCTTCAGTCCGCAGACCGACGCTCTACCACTGAGCCAAACTGGTCCTGGCAAAGGTGCATACATTCTTGGAATCTCAAGATTCTTAGGATATATTCTTAGAAGTTAGATCACTGGGTCAAATGGCAGTTCCATATTTAATTTTTTGAGGAAACTCATTATTGTTTTTCCATAATTATTGCACCAATCTGCATTCCCAATAGTAGAATGCTAGGGTTCCCTTTTTCTCCACATTCTTACACTTTTTATTTTTTAGAAAGTTTCTTCCCCAAAGGAACAAACTGTAAAGCCATAAGACTAAGATTATAGGTATAAGAAATAGAGTACTGTTAATTGTTTTTTACTAACAGAGGGTGCCAGAAATGTAATAGCCATTCTAATTTCACATCCACAGATTTTTCACTGCAATTTTTACTGGACAAATGTAACTGTAAATCATAGGGCAAGGAGTATAATGGAGTCAAATTCTGGTACATAGAATAGGCTAAAAAAGGATTGAAAGTGAAACTCCAAGGCCAACTGAAGACTATTCAATCCAGAGAAGATTCCATCTGGGAAAAAGAAGACCAATATAACAAAGTGAGAAGGCTAGTCTGTCCAGAGAACAGTTCAATTGGATGTAAAATAAAGGCATAGAGAGTCTCAACTAGGGCAGATGATAAAATTTAATTAACTCACAGGCTATTAAATGGTTAACACACATTTAAGTAGGGAAAGTGATGACATGGCAAAGCTTAACTTATTCAGTAATCAATTATATTCATAATAAACAAAATATTAAATATTAACTAAATAAAATATTAAATATTAAATATTAAATATGATAATATAATAGTTTACAGGAGAAAATAAAAATAAAACAAAAATTTATTAACATGGAAAAATATGATAATTTCATTGAAAATGTGTTTAATTTAAATAGAACAATAGTGCAAGTGTTGGAAAGACTTTTTGGACATTTTATAAAGATAAATCTATTCTGAGAAAGATAAAATTCAGATTGAAATGCTGAGTGTGTGCCGTTTTATTTCAAGGATTTGTGTGTGTGCCATTTTCCTCATTTTCATAAACAAGTTGCACTGAATATAAAATGCCTCAACCAGGAGCCTGCCTTCCAATGGGAGACAATAACCACCTAATCACTACTCTCCTTCTTTCCAACACAATTAAGGTCATCAGAACCTCATTTTGTAACAGGGAGCATACCCACAGACCTCCTAGCAGGTGCTGCATAGTCACGCCTCATACTTTCTGTAGATTGAAAGCAAGTAGCTTTTGTTTGCATACTGAGCATATCTGCTTGAGTTGTATTCCCACAGATATTATCCTGAGAATAGAAACAATTGTTCATTCACTAGCAGCCTTCCAGAAGCACTGTGATCTGGGGCAGAAAAGAGCCACAATAAAAATGAGGCATTCGCAATTCTGGAAGAAAACGCTGGTGTGGAAAATACATAAAATGGCTGTTTTGTCTCAAGACTGCTTGCATTATTATTATCTTTGCTGGGCGTTCTGATTCCTGTGCCTCAGAGGACTGCAAGTTGGTATATATACAGACATGTTTGTAGATAATACAGTCAAAGGCCAGCTTGTACTAACAGTGTTTGCATTAAACTCTCTACACTTGTTAGGCTGGCACTATATGCGATCAAGAGCAGCTTCTAAATTGTAAAATCCTTGAGACCAGTGACTGCTTCTTATTCATCTTGTATTCCCATCTTGAGTCTTGTACATAAGAAATATCATAAACAGTTTTGAAATTAAAGATCCTTTATATCCAATCTGTATTTGCAACTCAAAGCTGCTTAAAGGGATATATTATAAAATCACAATATCTAATGTTTTACTAAAGATAGCTAACATATATTTTCAGTGAAGTGTATAAATCACAATATACTGCATATATGTTATCTCTATCCCCCCAGCTTCTGACTATGACTGATAATGAAAATTGATCTTGAAAATTTTCTATTGAGTCAAAAGTCAGTATCCTAATCGCTTTCAGGGCAATTCTCCAGGTAAGTGCTTCCAATATGTCAGAGTTGTTAAGCAATATGCAAACAATTTGTTGTCCTAGGTTCAAAGGCTTGTATCATGTAGTGAACACACACACACACACACACACACACACACACACACACACACACAGACTTCCATCTATATACTCTTTACTCTCACTAACTACTCTCTAACAGCTAAACTTCATAATATACCATAACTAACTAAACAATATGGTATAATTGAATGATAACTAAACTACTCAGTCATCATATTCAAAATAGCTAAATAATGTAAAACAGGAATGAGAGCCAATTTTATTTATCCTCTTGCCTGGGTCAGGAGGTGCCTATATATGTGGTTAATTCATCACTATTCCCGGGTGTGTTGTGAGGTGCTTCCAGGGGAGATATGTGTTTGAGTCAATGAAGTCAGTAAAGCAGATTGCTATCCCTATAGTGGGCAGCATCATTGAATCTGTTGAGGGCCTGAATGGCACAAGAAAGCTGAGGAAGGAGGAATTTGCCCCTTTTTCTGCCTCATTGCTTGAGCTGGGGCATCTTACCTCATGTCCTCCTGCTCTAGGACTGAGATTTATATCAGTAGTTGCCCTGGTTATCAGCTCTCATGACTTGAACTGAGTTATACCACTGGTTTTCCCAGGCTTCCTGCTTGCAGACAACAGATCATGGTACTATCCACCTCTGCAATCGCATGAGCAATTCCTCATAATAAATCTCCTACTGGCTCTGATTCTCTGGAGAATTCTGACTAATACACAAGGCAAAAAGAATGCAAATATATTCCATTGTCACCATTCTGTGCTTTTGGAAATTAATACTGCATTTGGGTTCTGATTCAGTTGTAAGTGTTCATTGATTATATGGAGCTCTTGTGCTTTATTTACTTATCTAATTTCTGTTTGCTGAAACACTCCAGCTTGGGGAGACACACTTATCCTTGCAACAGATATTTACAGGGTGCCTAGCATAGGTTAGGCCTTATGTAGGCAATGGAGTTGTTCAAAAGGCAAGGCCGCCGAAGCTGGTTTGGCTCAGTGGTAGAGCATTGGTCTGCGGACTGAAGGGTCCCAGGTTTGATTCTGGTCAAGGGCGTGTACATTGGTTGTGGGCACATCCCCGGTGGGGGGTGTTCAGGAGGCAGCTGGTCGATGTATCTCTCTCATCGATGTTTCTAGCTCTCTATCTCTCTCCTGTAAAAAATCAATAAAATATATTAAAAAAAAAAAAAAAGGCAAGGCAGCTCTGGAGAAACAAGACTTAAATTCCAAATTGCAGCTAGCCATCTTGAGTCCTGTCACCATCCTGTACAAGTAAGTATCCGTGTTTATATTGTGATGAATTTTAACAAACAATGATAACTCTGTTATAGTTCTATTTATTATTATTTTATGTTAATTTGGAAATTGCTCAATGAAATGAACAAATGGAATAAATGATTCATGAATGAACATGTTGAGTGTCAAGACAACATGTTTAATCTTGTAACTGATCTGTCATTGACTTACTTTCCTCCAAAGTATAATATAAAAGTGGGTGTGATGACTTGGACAGCACACTGGCACTGATTTCAATTGAGTCCAATGTAAGCAACTGTCTCCTTAAGTGAAAAAATTAGGTCAGGCAGGTTCTCGTCATGGTTCTCATTGACTTACCATGTTTGGAAACACATCATAGCCACCAGTACAAAATAAGTGCAGGATGGATTCTGGACTTAGAGAAAGGAAACTAGTGACAACTTTTCATAGTGACAGGGCTCCAGCTGAGCAGCCTGAGATTGTGTTGGCTCCAGAGCCAATGGGTAATGAGTTTCCTAAACCAGACCTGAAGGAAGTCACACCATGGAGAATAGTAACTGTGAATTTTGAGTCCAAAGTGCCTTCTCAGGCTCTGTGGCAGTAAAAAGCAATGGGATGAGTTCCAGCCTCCATTCCTTTGTAGGGTCTCTTCTCTCATTGCTATCTTTGCCCTAAGTGATGGTTCAGTTAGCCTACATCAAGAGGTGCAAGGTATAATCCCCAATGGAGGGGTTGTTGGCAGGGAATAATAAGGTTTTTCAAAATTTGTGACTAGAGAAATTGAAAGTGAGATATTTTATTTACATTCTAAATATATTTTCAACTTTTTCTGTTTTTTAGCACTCTTCCTGGGTTCCCAATCTTTTCTATAATAATATTAAAGCAACATTCCATCTACACTAAGTATATTTAAACATAATATTTTGTTTTGCTTTGTGACTTCATTTCAATATATTGTTCAATTTCTATCTAGTCTATTTTTCTTCAAGTTATTTTCATATCTGAACATTTCAATACCTAAAAGATGTATTTTATTGACCTTTATTTTGAATCATTTTAGAATTACCAAGATATCAAAATAGTTAATCCAATATTAATGTATATTCATAACTTTTGCTCCAAGCTATGAGATCTGTTGACTTCAATGTATGAACTTTGAAGGAAGCCTCAATCAATGAATGCTTCATTCTCTGTTCTGTGTGGTTCACCCTTTGTTCTCAATAGAGCTTTATGTGTATTATGAGAATTACAATAATTAACTATATGGCTATTTTATATTTTATGAAACACTATTTCTCTCCTGGAGATATAGATCACCTAGGAGGAAAGATAAAGTTCATATGCAAATAACTATGACAGGAGGTAAAATATGAGAAGTACCTCATTAGGTACATAAATAGTATGTTATCAAGTTCTGGGGGAAAGAGAGAGAGAGAGAGAGAGAGAGAGAGAGAGAGAGAGAGAGAGAGAGAGAGAGAGAGAGAGAGAGAGAGAGAGAGAGAGAAAGACCCAATGAAACTGGAAGAGCTTTATCTAATAGTTACATTTTCTTTAGCTCTCACAGCACAAAGACTATTTTTAAAATACATGTATTTTGAAACTATACATGCATTTTGGCTGCTATTATCAAAAAGCTCATTAATATATTTTTTTAAAAGATAAGGAGGAATAGTAAGTGCTCAAGAGCATCCTCAGGAAAATAGTACAAATACTAATTTTTCTGAAAAACCATGCCTTACCAAACACCTAAAGTTTCTAAAAAATATAAGTCACTGACATGTGTGGAGTTTGGATCTACTGTTTCTTGGGGTGTAGGCCACCTAAACATAATGCCATATTTTGTTTAGAAAAAAATCTGGATGTGTGAGGTGAAATACAACATTGTCATTTTAATTTGCATCTCTCTGATGATTAGTGACTTTGAGCATTTTTTACATGTCTCTTGGACATCTGTATGTTCACTTTGGAGAAGTTTCCATATCATAAGAAACTAGAAACACCAATCAGAATGAAAATATGACCCTCTCTGTTTATAGCAGTACAATGTACAACAGCTAAGATCTGGAAACAGCCCAAGTGCCTATCAGTAGATGAGTGAATAAAAACGATGTGCTACATTTACACAATAAAATACTATACTGCTATGAAAAAGGATCTCTTACCCTATTAGACAGCATGGAGAAATCTAAATAGCATTATGCTAAGTGAAATAAGCTACTCAGAGAAAGACAAGTATCACATAATCTCACTCATATGTGGAATCCTATCTAATAAAAGAGTAGTATGCCAATTGACCACTATTCCAACATAAAAGATTGCTGCCCCCATGTGGACACAAGATGGCCACAAGATAGCCAGCAGGGAAGGGCAGTTGGGAGGGACCAAGCCTGCAAGGGAGGGCAGTTAAGGGTGACTAGGCCTACAGGGGAGGGCAGTTAGGGGCAATTGGGCTGTCAGGGGAGCAGTTAGGCATCAATCAGGCTGGCAGGGGAGTGATTAGGGGGTGATCAGGCTGAGAGGCAGAAACGGGTAGGGGTAATCAGGAAGGCAGGCAGGTGAGTAGTTGAGAGGTAGCAGTCCTGGATTGTGAGAAGGATGTCCGATCCTATTGGGATTGGGCCTAAACGGGCAGTGGGACATCCCTCAAGAGGTCCCAGATTGGAGAGGGTGCAGGCTGGGCTGAGGGACACCCACCCCATGTGTGAATTTCTTGTACTGGGCCTCTAGTATAAGGAATAAAGTAAACTGATTAACAAAATAGACCTAGAGATATTGAAATAGGGAATAGACTGACAAATTTCAGAGAGAAGGCAGAGGTGGGGAGAGATTAACTGAGATTTATATAGCCCATAAACACAGACAATAGTGTGGTGAAGACCAGGGAGGAGGGGGTTAATGGGGAAAAAAGGGAGGCGAGGTCTGTAATACTTTCAAGAATAAAGATACGTTTAAAAAAATTCAAATTCGAGATGTGTTTTAAAAGTTTTACTTCACTCATACTGAGAGCCACTTAGACCATTTGTCTTTACCTTTCATAGTAGAATGTTAGTACCAATCATTAACCTCTTGATACAATTTTGTAGAGTAAATAAATGTTTTATCATGATTTTTAATGAAAATCAACTACTAAATTCCAGAACTTAGAATCACTATAAATGCATACTTTGGATTCAGATCAATTAAATCATTAATCAAAGTCCCTGCAACACAGTAGCTTGTTGGTAACCTCTCTCAGGCATTTTTAGGTACATCATTCTAATCATAGTACTTTCTCTCCCTCCCTGACAATATAATTTTTTTTTCTTTCACTTCTTGGTCTTTTCTCCTAGAACTCACAGAAAAATATTTTTGTATTTCTTTTGTCTTCCTCCTCCTTCTTCTCCTGTGTTTTTCCTCCCACCAATATAAATCAACACTTTACCTTCTGCTCTTCATTTAGTGAGTGCCTTCACAGGCTGACAGTCTATATGCATGGCTGCCCTCAGCCTGAAAATAGCAAATAGAGAGGTAAGCTAGCTTTGACCATCAGCAAGTTTCCTTTTATCTCAGCTTTCTTGTTTTAGAGACATGGTTTGTACATGTTGTTCAGGTTAAATATTCTTCCTTTCTTTTACACTCGGTGAATTAGCTACCTAATTTGTCAGATTCCTATTCTCCCTATCCCATGGCAATAACCCTTTCCAACATGCACCATTCTCTCAAAAATCAGATAGATTTTTATTCAGTCTTTATATCTAACCTAGTTCATGGCATATAACTGATTCCAATTTGAGGCTAGCAGATTGAAGTCCAGAGAAGTTGGAACTTCCTAAAGGTGTCTCAAGAAGTAACAAGGCTAACACTAGAGCCCTGATCCAACTGTGGCCCAGCACTCCTTCCATTACCAGTCATCAGAGTACCTGAGATAAAAAACAAAAATAAATGTTAATAGTTTATTAGAGGTTTTTCTTCTTTCTTGATGTAGGCCTGTAGTGCTATGAACTCACCTCTTGGGATTGCTTTTGCTGTGTTGCATAAATTTTAGGTTGTTGTGTATTCATTTCCATTAGTTTCCAAGATGTTTTAAATTTCTTTCTTGATTTCTTTGGCAACCCATTCATTATTTAAATAAACATGCTATTTAGCCTCCATGTTTTTGGATGTTTTAGTCTTATTTTTGTAGCTAATTTTTCTTAAGATCCAGAAACATTTCAAGTGACCATCGGTAGATGAATAGAATAGATTAAAAAAAAAAAAAAAAAAAAAAAAACCTTGTGGTACATTTATACCATTAAATACTATGCAGCTGCTGAAGCCGGTTTGGCTCAGTGGAGCGTCGGTCTGCGGACTGAAAGGTCCCAGGTTCGATTCCGGTCAAGGGCATGTACATTGGTTGCGGGCACATCCCTGGTAGGGGGTGTGCAAGAGGCAGCTGGTTGATGTTTCTGGCTCTCTATCTCTCTCCCTTCCTCTCTGTAAAAAAATCAATAAAATATATTTAAATACTATGCAGCAGTAAGAAAGAAAGATCTTTTATCCTTTGAGGCAGCATGGAGGGACCTGGAGAGTTTCATGCAAAGTAAAATCAGCCAGTCAGAGAAAGACAGATATCACTTGATCTAATTTATATATCATTAAATATAATAAACAAAATAAACTGATGAACAAAATATGGACACGTGGAATAGACTGATGAATCTCAGAGGGAAAGGTGTGTGTGGGGGGAGAGATATTGACCAAAGAACTTATATGCATATATGCATGACTGATGGACACAGACAATAGTGTGGTGAAGGCCTGTGGGTGGGGGCAGGTGTAGGATGAAGGGGTTCAATGGGGGGTAGGGAAGGGGTTGTATATAATATTTTTAACAATAAGGATACATTTTGAAAAAAAATAATTTACATTGTCTCTATACTTATAGTTTCCACTGAGGCAAATGCAATTTCTTAGAAAAAGAATAAAATTAAAAAATGTATTTTCATAAAGACAATTACAACTAAAAGAAGTAAAAAGTTGAAGAAAATATGGGGATAGATGAATAGAGAGTTCAACAAACTGTTTAGAGCCTGCGGGAGTGAAGAGTTTGAAGTATGGTTCTGTCTTCTTTCTTAAAGGACCTTGACCTTTGTCCACTTGGTAACATATCCCTCTAAAATCCTTTCAGTAAATACTTTGCTTCATATTCAATGCAGACTCCATGTTATTTTAACTACAGTGCCAAATTCACTGTGAAAGAATCAACCGGGGAATTCGTCACTTATAAAGATGCCTGGGCCTATCTCTTGAAGCTTTTATTTGATAGATTAGGGTATAATCCAGAAATCTGTATTTTTAAATGCTTTCCATGTAATAGTGATGTGCAGCTTACCAGGGAACAATTAATTCCTACTTTGTATTGTCGACAAATTAGTAAAATTATGGCTTTTGAAAAGAAGTGAATTTATTGAATTTCTATATGACAAACATTTCTTGTTTTCCTGTAGGCTAATTTCATCACTTTCTTAAACTATTCTTATTTTTTTCAGAAAAAAACATACTATAAGGAGTAGGAAGTGTTAAAATGTGCATTAAGTTTATCTATTCACTTATACAATCCATAGTAAATATTCATGTAGAGTCAATTACAGGAGTGAAGAGTGGGAAGGAATTAAAATCTAATGAAAGTTAATCAAAGAGAAGAACTTCCTTCAGGCTGGCCATGCATGTCTGTGGTTTGTCTGTCATTTATAATGCTGCAGCCTCTGGTTCATAGTCAAGCTGTAATTCTGCCAGTTAATGTATCCAATTAAACCCCACTAATGAGCTAATCAACAGTGTAAAATCTGTGTAAAATCACTGAGGGTGTATGATGAATGGAAAATGCACTGAACTCTCCCAATATAAAAGGCGCTTTATTACACTTGTTAAAGTGGCACTGTCTTATCCCTCTCTAAAGGGTAATTTATCACCAGGGTCCATAACATTGCCATGCCCTGATAAGGCAGAGGTGGCAATAAACCCATCAGAAAATGATTACTCAGGAATGTTCAGCAATTACAATGTCTCCCTGTATCAGACTCACAGGCTGGAGTGCAAATGTGCTTTTCTGTTGATTCAGGATTCAAATGAAGAACCAGCAGTAAACCTGAAAGTGATCCAGAGTAGCATTGTGAGTGGATGGTATTTTTATATGTGTGCACATTTACTTATAATGTTCCAAAGCAAGCATCTGTGACATCACAGTTTTCTATGGAAAAGGAAGATGGGTTTCTTTATAGGCAATCCGTAATACAAGACCGAGGCAGCATGAAGTTGGTTGCCCTGCAGGAACTATGAATTTCCTCTCAAATCAGTCATCTTTTATGAAAAGATTTATATCAGCAAATTCCTATGATTTGGACTATTCTTTTGCTCTAGCTTGTATACAGAAATAACATTCTAGAAAGGCTCCTTATCATTGGGAATGCAAGGCTTTCCTTGCAGGGCAAGGCCCAGAGTCTTCCACTTCAGGATACCGATCCCAGAGCAAACGCCAGTATTTGCTCTCTTTAATCCTGTCCATTTATGTCACAGTCCCTGGGTGTTTGATATGTTTAAAATCAGTTGGAAATCCTGGATAGAGTTCTAGGGAAGGACAATCCTTCTTCATATCTGGATAGTTCTCTACCCTATTTGCTACTTTAGTTGTGGTCTTTGAAACAGGAAAATCCCCTACCATTTTACCTGAAAATACCTCTGCTTTTCATTGCTTCTGCCATCTTACCTTCAAGGGAGACATGACCCGCCCACAGTCTTTCCCATGCTCATTCACTTCTGTGTTGCATTCCTAGCTTGGCTCCATCCTTTCTTTCTTTGTTTGCTTTTCAATCTGTCCCTTTCCCCTGAAGTTCAATCTTTAGCAACAGATATGTTTGAGCATCACTGACATTTAAGATTCTTCTTATTCATCTTAGTCCTCCTTCTAGTTACCGTATTTTTTTTTCTTCCTTTCACATAAAAAGCATTACTTCCTTAACTATCTCCTCTTTGTGCATACACAGTGACTAAACCTGATAATCTGATTCTCCCTTTATTCTGCTAATCAAACTGAAATTGCTTCCTCAAGGTTTCTTACTATCATTCAAATATCAAATGTCAAACTCAGTGGTTTTGTGACAGTACTCATCATAGTAAATTTTTCTGAGAAAATCTGGCATCCTTGACATGTGCTTCCCTAAAATCCGTACTCCCTTTGTTTTGTACAACACTGCACTCTTGTTTTCCTTCATGTCTCTGAGTACTTGAAATTATCTTCTGTTGGCTTTAGCCAGCTGTTCTTTACATCTTTATATTCAACAGTTATATATACTAGTAGTTTAATAGCTTGGAATATAGTCAAATTATTAGGCAAGATGAAGGTTACTCAATTTGTATGTATAGGCATGGTAGGACTATAGTGTAAAATCCATAGTGTATAGTGTAAAATCTATAGTCCTACCATGGCTATACATACAAATTGAGCAACCTTCATCTTGCCTAATAATTTGACTATATTCCAAACTATTAAACTGCAATTCTAACTTATTTGTGAACTCCAGGTCTGAATTTCCAAAATCCACTATTATTATTTTATATCTCACACTAAATATTTGCAAAATTTAGCTGAGCATATTTTACTGCTTAATCAACCAGCACTCTTTACACAGAAATTAGGCTAAAGAAGAATGTATTAGAGAAATATTAGGATATGACTAGATTAACCATAATTAGCCTGTACACTTGTCTTCCTTATATTTTTTCTAGGTGTTGGTTTTATTCAGTCCAATAAAAACACACTTGTGCCCTAGCCAGTTTAACTCAGTGAATGGAGCATTGGCCTGCCGACTGAAAGACTCTGGGTTCAATTCTGGTCAAAGGCATTTATCTTGGTTACAGGCCACTCCTCGGCTCCGGGCCCTGGTTGTGGCATATGAAGAAGGCAACCAATCAATGTACTTCTCTCACATTGATATTCCTTTCTGTCTTTCCCTCTCTCTTCCAATTTCTTTTAAAAAATCAATTGAAAAATATCCTTCAGAAAGGATTGAAAAAACACACACAAAAATAAGCAAACAACAACAAAAAACCACACACACACTTGCTCCACAGGATAGGGGAGATGGTTGTCAACAGCTCCTGATTCCCATACTGGAAGCTTCCAGTTCTGAGGCTCTGTCTGCATTTTCTTCCCTACCTCCAGTTGCACAGTCATGAGAAATTCATCTGATCAGCTCACTGTGGGTCAGCTGACTGACACCTGCCATTTAAGTGCACATGGGCAGAGTGAAGGGAACCTCAGAGGTGGTGAGAGTGTGCTGAACCAGGCGTCCATTCTAATGGCCACCCACCTGCTTTCTGCCCAAACAATGGCATCTACCAAATCACACAACCTAAATACCATCGCGTCATCTTTGACACTTTTCTTCCCTCTAAACCCACTCAGCACATTGTCTATTCTCACCATTGTCTCATCAGTATTTCTGTTTCCCTCCTTCTCCAATTCTGCCGTTCTAGTTCAGACCCAGCACCAAATCTATATGAGAACATTGTTACATTGGTTTCTTGTGTGAACCTCTAGCATTTGAATATATTCTTCTGAGTGAGTCAAGGACAAAGAGTATCACTTTCAGTCTACGTGCAGGCTAATTTCTCTCTCCCGTCCATTCACAATCACATTTCTTTGCTATCCTTTAAGACAGGGGTGGATAACCTTTTCTCTGTAAAGTGCCATTTGGTTATTTATAACACCATTCACTTAATATAATTCACTTAATATAAATTTATGCTGCTATGAAAAAAGCTCTTAGATTTATTGAATTTTGAGTCCCCCTTGCCGTTGCCTGGGCAGGGCCAGAACGAATGAATTTGTGGGTCTTGTATAGCCCATGGACCAGATGTTCCCCACCCTGCTATAGGATATTAGGATTTAACACAACTTTATAATAAATTTTCTTTAACATTTTATCAATTGTGTCTTCAATTTTTTATGCTATCTTCTCTCTAGGAATTAGTGAAGAATATTATTCCTACCAATCCATTAAGCCATTCTTTACTAAACCAAAGTTACCCATCTTACTAAACTAACTATCAGTTATCTCTCTATCTCCTTTTCACTCAAATCTTAGCAGTGTTTAATACAGATGATCAATTCCTAGTCTTGAATTACTTCCTCCTTGACGTTTTAGTTTCCATATGCTCCTGATTTCCTTCCCACCCCACAGATGTCTTTGTTTCATTGTTCATTGGTAGCTCTACATCCTCTTCCCAAACTCCAAATTTTGGCATATTCCAAGGTTCAGTCCTCAGGTTTCATTTTATTTTCTTATCTCTGGTGATACAAAAGCATCTCCAATTAATTCACATAGCTTAGTCCTATGGTGCATTTATAATTTTTTCAATATTATTTTATTTCTGTAATACTTTCTGTACTCTCACGTAGTTGACATTGAGCAAGTCTTTCCCCATTTTCTGCCTCCGATACCATCATTATCCTAAAGGCCCAATTCAGTGCCATCTCTCTTATAAAACCTTTCCTTATTATCCTGCCCAACTTAGCTGGAATAAATTATTTAGGTTTCTCTCTGTGTGTTGTTTGTACCTCTTTTTAATACTTATTTAATCCTGGATTGTCTTATAATTTGCCATTTAATATTACACCAACCCTCCTAGACTGCAGTGCCAGGAAAGAGTGCTGTAATCTGCCCTAGCATACCATGAAGGTACTCTTGTAGCTAAACTGTCCATAAATGCATAACTCAACTCCATCAGACACCCTAGACTTTGAATCCCTACCTATCCTGTCTATACGACTTTTTCTTCTCTAGAAGTTTTGCCAATATTTACAAACTCTGGATTGCTTCCCAGACTAATTTTATTAATTTCTTATTTTCAATCACTTACAAGGTAGCAGACCAAGAATTTAAAATATTATATTGATTCACTCTATTTTATTTATTTTTAATTTTTCTTATTGACTTATTCAAAAGTTTTGCATTTCATGTATTTAATTATAATTTAAAAAAAAATATAGTTGACATACCATATATTAGTTTCATGTGCAAAACGTAATGACTTGAGCTGTATATACCTTACAAAGTGATCACCAGAGTACTGTTATGATAATACTGACTCTATTTCTTAGGCTACCCATTACCTCTCCACTGTTTATTTTGTACCTCTAAAACCCTTTCACCTCTTTGCCCACTGCTACCCCCTTCTATCTGACAACCTCCAGGTTTTTCTTTGTAGCTATTTATGTGTTTCTGTTTTGTTTTGTTTACTCACTTATTTTGTTTTGTAGATCACACATATAAAGGGAATCATACAGAATTTGCCTTTCTTTATCTAACTTATTTCACTTAGCACAATGCCCTATAGGTTCACCTATATTATCGCAAATGGCAGGATTTCATTCTTTAATAACTGTTGGGAAGGATGTAGAGGAACGGGAACCCTCCTACACTATTGGTGGGGTTGCAAATGGTACAACCCCTGTGGAAAACACCATGAAGTTTTACTCAAAAAGGTAAAAGTAGAACTACCATACAAACCAACAATTCCACTTTTGGGTATTTATCCAAAGAAGATAAGAATAATTTTAAAAGATATATGCACTCCTGCCTTTCTGGCTCCCTGGCTATTTTGGTGGCTATTAGTTGGAGGCCTTGCCACACCTAAGGCAGGAAGATAGTGGCTGCAAAGAAGACAAAAGAGTTGCTGGAGTGGATCAAGTCTAGGCTCCAACTTGTTATGAAAAGTGAAAAGTATGTACCGAGGTACAAGCAGCCTCTGAAAATGATCAAACAAGGCAAAGCAAAACCTGTCATCCTTGCTAACAACTGCCCAGCCTTGAGGAAATCTGAACTAGAGTACTATGACATGTTGGCCAATCATCATAGTGACAATAATACTGAATTGGGCATAAGTGTGAAAAATACTACAGAGTATGTGTACTACTATCATTGGTCCAGGTGATCAGCACAAACTGGCAAAAAGTAAATCATGCAACATTTCACTTTGATAAAACTAGCCAGAACTTGCTTTAAAAAATAAGAGATATATGTGCCTGTGTGTTCTTCGCAGTTATTATTTACAACTACAGGCCTCAGCCCATCACCCTCTCCAATTTGGAACCCCTCAGAGCACATGTGTCAAACACAAGGCCCGCGGGCCAAATCCAGCCCGCCAGGCCTTGCAATGTGGCCCGCACCACGCTGTCATCACTGCACTCCGCTGTCAGTTTATGACATTGTCAGTTTATGACTGTTCAGTAAACCATTCGGCCCGCGATTTAGGCTGGATTTTAGATTTTGGCCCCTTCTCTGATTGAGTTCGACACCCCTACCTCAGAGGATGTCTGACTGTCAGTTTAGTGGGATCGGGCCTAAATGGGCAGTCGGACATCCCTCTCACAATCCAGGACTGCTGGCACCCAACCACTTGCCTGCCTGGCTCCCTGACTGCTCCTAACTGCTTCTTCCTGCCGGGCAAATAGCCCCCTAACGACTCCCCAGCCAGCCTGATCAATGTCTAACTGCTCCCCAGCCAACCTGATCGCCCAACTGCCCTCCCTTGTTGGCCTGTTGCCTCCAACTGCCTTCTCTTGCCAGCCATCTTGTGGTGGCCACCTTGTGTGAGGGTGTGATGGTCAATTTGCATGTTACCTCTTTATTATATAGAAATAGCCAATATTAGAAGCAACCTAGGTGTCTATCAATAAATGAGTGGAGCCGAAACAGGTTTGGCTCGGTGGGTAGAGCATCTACCTGCGGACTGAAGGGTCCTGGGTTCGATTCAGGTCAGGGGCATGTGCCTTGGTTGCGGGCACATCCCCTGTGGGGGGGGTGGGTGCAGGAGGCGGCTGATTGATGTCTCTCTCTCATCGATGATTCTGGCTCTCTATCTCTCTCTCTTCCTCTCTATAAAAAAATCAATAAAATATATTTTTTTAAAATGAGTGGATAACTGTGGTTTATATATTCAATGGAATATGTCTCAGACATAATTTTACTTTTATTTATTTCTCTATAGCCATATCCAAATGAGAACTACGGTAAGATTAATAGATGTTAGCTTGCCTAAATCTATATGTTAATGAGGAAAAATGTTTAAAATATTTGAACCCATTTAATTCCAAAATTATAGGCGTTAAGACTCTTACCCCTTCTCATCAATCACCTACTTCCCTTTCTCCCCTCCTTTTTGCTTTGGCACAGTGCTTCACAAACAATGGGAACTCAGTAAATATTTGCTGAATTGTCTACAAGTTCTGTGGAAATCAGTGGTTTTGCCATGAAAATGCTGGGAGGCAGGGAAGGTTAATTGAATATGAGTCTCAAAGTGTCTGTGTTATTTCTCTCCTTAGTCCTGGCTGGCAAACTGCACTTTCCTCCTTTTCTATTGCCTCTTAGAACCAGCCACAGAGGGCCTGCAAAGCTTAAGGCAAAGTCTACTAACACAGCCTCCCACATTGGGAGGCTCTGCCAGAAATTTACAGTAGTTAGTTGCTTGAAAGAGATCACAGAGTTGTGGGAAAGAAAAAGAACAAAACAAAACAAACAAACAAACAAAAACACTGGCTTAAAGCACAGCATTTCAAGTGCAGTGCTTGACAGTAAAAATGCAGATTCTGTTATCTTGGCATTATTTACATTTTTTGGCATTATTTACAGCACGTATGGATTTTCTAACAGACTTAAGTTAAATGAGACAATACTGAAAATCAAATAAGAAAACAAACAAACAAACAAAACAGTGGCAGCTTTTAGAAACATCAATGATAAGAGAGAATCGTTGACCGGATGCCTCCCCACCACCCTGCATGCTCCCCACCGGGGATCAAGCCCAAAACCAGGAATCAAACCTTGATCTCCTGGTTTATAGGTTGACACTGAACCATGCTGGACAGGCAACAGAACGATATTTTAATTCTATAATTTATTTAGTATTATTTGGTATTTTTCTGTTAATGCCTTCTGTTAAAGAAGATTGTCCTGCCCTAGCTGGTTTGGCTCAGTGGATAGAGCATCAGCTTGTGGACTGAAGGGTGCCAGATTTTATTCTGGTCAAGGGCACATTGGGTTGGGGCTCAGTCCTCAGTAAGGGGTGTGCAGTAGGCATCCAATAGATGATTCTCTCTCATCATTGATGTTTCTATTTCTCTTTTCCTCTCCTTTCCTCTCTGAAATCAATAAAGATATATTTTATAAAAAAAAGAGTGTCTTGCCCTCTTTTATAAGTATTTTTCATAGACTCATCGATTTATTTAGATTAATGTATTGTAGTATACTATTGTCACTTTGCTATTTATTTTGATGCTAACATTATCCCAAATTTGGCTAATAAAAACCTATTTCAGTTTAGTTCTTTTTTATATATATATTTATTACTGAGAACTTTCTAAACAATAAGTAAACAAAATAAGCAACAGTAATAAAAATGTGAAAAGTGAAAGTGCCAGAAAGTAAAGTTGCTACAGTGAATTATCTAAAATAATTAATTTCAACAAAACTCGAAATATAAATAAACCAATACAAAAGTGTAACTCATACTTAAAGAAAATACATTGTCTTTAAAGGGCCCAAATGTTGGATTTAACAGAAAAAAATACTTCAAAATGGCTGTTATAACTATGATTGAAGAATTAAAAGACAGTGTTTAAAAAATTAAAGTTTGATTATAGTAGCTCAATAAGTAACAAATCAAAATAAACACAAGGAAATATATAAAAAAGAACCGAACAGAAATTTCAGAATTGAAAAAAAAATACAATAAAAGAAGTGGAAAATTTCCTATATGGGCTCAAGAGCATATTTGAGATAACAGGAAAACAAATCAATAGATTTCAAGATTGATCAAAGGGAATTAGTCCATCTCAAGACAGGAAGAAAAAAAAATGTCCTAAGAAAAATAAACAAACTCAGAGACCTGTGAGAAAATCTTAAGCATATCCACATGGATATAATGTGACTTCAAGATAGATTGCAAACAACATAAAGGAGTAGAAAATTATTTGAAAAAGTAATAGTAAAACATTTCCACATATGATGTAATAATAATCAATTTATAGATCTAAAAACTCAACAAATCCCATGTAGGAAAATTACAAAGTTTTAGATACATCAAAGTCAAATTGCTGAAAGACAATCTTCAAAATAGCAAGAGAAAAACATGTGCAGAGAAATAATACAATTAAGGAAGGATTAAGTTTAGAAACAATGATTCCAGAAAGCAATGGGATTTACATAATCCTTGCAGCATCTTTCATAGAAGCCTGAGCCTGAAATCGCACTGTTTCCACAAAAGTTTGTAATAAAACTTTGTGGATTCCTTCCCTTGTACCTTTATTTGTATCTATCTACTTATATCTATTTATCTATTGACCAAGTATATTATTCATCATGTTAATTTCATTTTCATCCTCATGTATTTACTTCTTAGTTTTATTAATAATTTTCATTCATGTCTCTGGGACTAGGCAGTGAATTTTAGATATCCTTCTTTATAGTTAAAGGGAAATGAAATAGCTAAATATTTAGCATACTCTTTTTTAGTATACAAATAATAATTTCATCATTTGCTAGTCTCCTCAGAAGAAAAATAAATTTTTAAACATTATTTTTTAAAGCATAGAGTACATTGAAATTGATTTTGGTGAGCAATATTTCTAAGTTTTATGATATTGAGATAGTTTTGTTTTATATGTTGAAAACTTCATCAGACAGATTCCAGCCAATCCATCCACCCATCACTGCGTAAAGCAAGTGCCATGATTCCTCACAATGTCTCGATATCAAACAAAGCACTCTTGAGATATTTTTTACTTCTTCAGTACTAGCTTCAAAATTAGTTTAACCTAACTAACATATCCTACATAATAAAAGGGTAATATTCAAATTGACCTTAACGGTGGAATGACCAGTCGCTGTTATGCACACAGACTGCCAGGAGGCAGATGCTCAATACAGGAGCTGCCCCCTGGTGGTCAGTGTGCTCCCACAGGGGGAGCTCTGCTCAGCCACAAGTGGGGCTGATAGCTGTGAGTGCTGCTCCCTTGGCAGGAGCCTCTCCCACCTCCATGGCAGAACTAAGGATGTCCTACTGACAGCTTAGGCTCCGGAGCTACCAGAGGGATGTCTGAACACCAGATTGCTCCCAGTTCCCCAGGGAGCAGGCCTAAGCCAGCAGGTGGACTTCCCCTGAGGGGTCCCAGACTGCAAGAGGGCACAGGCTTGGCTGAAGGGAATCCCCCCACCCCCCGCCCCCACAGTGCCATGAATTTTCATGCACAGGGACTGCAGATGTAATTTTTTATCAGCTCAACAATGCTTTGGAAAGATCTGGGAAAATTTTGACAATATATAGGGAAATGACTCACTAATTTTAGGGAGTGGGTATCGTGAGTCAAGATTTCATCAGGATTGCTGGCAGGATGCTATTCCTGGGATTCTCAGGTACCCTTTAAGGCAGCATCTCAATCCGCAAGCATTTCTTCTCGTACCCTCCCATCCATAACTTAAACCACATAACTTCAGTTTAAGGCGGACTGAGGAATGAGTCACAGCTCGGACTAGAATCAGTAAATCTCTATTGTATGTTACCCAGAACTCACCTCTCTGCTTGCTTAGGACAATAAGAAAGTCTTTCCAGGCTGCCAGGACTTGACTAATAGAAGCCAGATATGGGGAAGGCTGGATTTAGGTTTGTAAATTTTATTTTCTAATAACAGTATATTTAAACAGTAAGTATCTTTTGAAAGTACGGAATCAAATAAGCTAACATTATGGTGATTATTTTGAAAGATGGATTTTAGCCAAATGGCGATTTAAATGTTAGTGAGAAGCAAATGCTGGCTTGTAGCAATAGCGTTAGTCAGTATTTCTCTCAATTCAATATGAGCTATTGATTCATGGCTGCTACAATATGAGGCTTTGCTGAAAGAGCAACGGTTTCCAGATATCAGTAATTTTGAACAAGATAACCATTTGAAGATAAAGTCGGTTAAGAGAACAAATTTATTTAACTCAAACTGAACCGGAGCACTAGGAACTTTGAAAAGTATAAATTTGATTAATTGTGGCTCTTGTCTTAGTTTTGAAAATGTAGGTTGCTATGCTGATAAAATGTTCTCTATATTACTGTTTCCAAAATTAATTAAGCTATTGCAATAATTTCATTGGAGATATTATTCTGAACAAGATAAATATAATCTTATATATACCCAGATGTTGAGTCATAGAAATAATAAAGACTATATAAAACTAGCAGAGGCTGCCTCTTTCCTGACCCTAAACTCCTTTGTGCACCTTTTATTCTCTCAATGGCTTTCTATATCTGCCATTGACATTTCTTATAATGCTCAGGTAGATGTTAAGTTATCAAATAGGTAAAATGCTTTCAGTACCTCAAGCTTATTGAAATATATTCCATTGTTTCCTTCACATCCCATATTCACTCATTATTCATTCTCTATTTCTCTGGCCTTCAATATTTCTAAAAGCTTTCTTTCTTATTCATTTTTTTTACATTAAGGTAAAAAATAAAGGGCAGTATTAGCCTTCATAGTATTTACATTTTCACAATTAACTGCATTTTAACCAATATGAATGGTGTCCACCAGATATGCTGAATTGGAAATGAAAATTTTAGGTTAGTGCTTCCCAGTGCAGAGGTGAGATTTACACAAAATTGCCAGAGCAGTTGAATGTGTATGGGGTGAAGCAAAAAGAGACTGAATATTTTAAAGCACACCCTGGATGATTGTAAAACATTCTTCCATATCTCCCTTTTGACTGAGAAACACACTCACCTAAGTTCCTGCTTCCTTCCACCATGCCTAAAACCAAGCTAAACCAGTACCATTGCCCTTCCAGTTGCTGTCTGCCACCTCCCATTCCCAGATTGCCGAATGAATCCCACTAACCAGAGTAACTAGCTTTGGATGGATAGTTGAGTCAAATAACAAGTATTATAAAATAAGGGACATGTGTCACTGCCTGAAAAAATATTCTTTTAGGACAATTCTTCAGAATGGACTCGAAGCGTTGATTTTTATTTTTTTTTCCCTTCTGGATATAGTCTACCACAGCGTTTCTCATTCTTCAATGTATATTAGAATCATCTTGAGAGTTTGTGAAAACATCAATGTCTGGCCTCTACCCAAAGATATTTATTTAATTGTTTTAGGAAAGGATTTGGACATTGATTGTTTTTAAGTTCCCAGAATGATTCTAATATGAAGCTGAAGTCTGGAATGTTTAGAAGCAAAAAAGGCCATAGGACAAGGAATATGTTAGCTCAGTTTAAAAGGCAGTGTAATTAATTTAGGCGTGTATTCTCCTTAAATCTACTTACTTACAATATTCTTCTTTTATCCTCAAAATAAAATATATGAAGGTGGTTTGACATTTTACAAATAAAATTAAAATATATTGACTAATTTAAGTCCTAAAGGTAGTCAATGCCAGATGTTGAAATCCAAAGCAGTGCTATGTACTGCTAGGCCACGACTTTTCCCTAACAGGATATGTTTTCCTAAAGAGACTCTGTTGAGGACTGATTATATGTCACCTAAAAAGATATACTGGTCAAAAAAACTTTTAAAACTCTTTAGAGGATATATTCATTTTAAATATTTTTGTGAAAGGTATTCATTTGTAATGCTCTTTGAGGACCTGCAGGGTTTCTCCACCTTCCCCTGCTTTTGAGGGGCAATCTGGGCAGCATCTGCCACTCACACCTGCTGACAGTGCCAGCCCTGCTTGCACCTGCTGCTGGTGCGAGTTCCAATTGCTCAGCACTGTCAGTGGATGCGAGCAGCCCTTGGGAGTATTAGGGGCAGGAGCTGGGCTGCTGGCAGACAGGAGACCTGGAGCCACAGCAGGAGGGACCAGGTGAGGAGTGAAGGATGGGCTGAGACTACTTTTCAGCCTAGGGGCCCACAGTTCCTTTCAAGGTTCACAAATTCACACACTGGGCTCCTAGCCTTATTGATGACATACAGAAAATTTCATGTTTTAAATATGCGTTTTTCTTAGCAGAATTGTATTCATTGAAACAATCAACTGAAAAGATGACAAAAAGAAATTTTGTGAGAAAAAAACAAAAGCAGGCACTAAATAGACAAATAATATTTAAAAGCTATTGGTTATTCTTGTCACATTTTTTCTTATTTTTAAGACCTTAAAGTAAACTCACTGAAATGAAACAAAAAGATACAATGTCATGTTTCTTTCCTTGGGACATTTTAAACAGCAGGAGGGACCCAGTGATTGTCAGGTGGCTTTTGCAGTGAATACAAAAGAAGTAAAGATTTCTAATTTAACCTAAATTTGGTTTCTAGTGGCTCAGTCCAAAATTTATGAAACCACCCGTTGTCTTTTGCTATACATCTAAGATTCTTATCTTCCTCAGTTTCTGCTCATTTTCTTTTCAGGACTGGCACATTCCTGAAATTCAGTAAATTGGTACTGAATTTAGAACCTCTTCATTAAGAGATTGATATATGTGAATTCACTGATTCTTTTTTTGTTATATAGCATGAAATCTTTAAAAAGATATCTTAGTACCTGAAGGCTCATAACATTATCTTCATTATTGAGGGAAATCAACCACATATATAGTGATTTATTTTGCCTTTTAAAAAAATTATTTTATTTTATTATTAAATATACTAAGGGTAACACTATTTAACAATAATTTTCATACAGGTTTCAGGTGCACAGTTCTACAACACATCATCTGTACAGTGCATTATGTGTTCAGTGCCCTAAATCAAGCCTCCATCCATCATCATTTACCCCCTCCATACCCTCCTTCCCCTCCCCACCCGAGTTCCCCCTCCCAATCTCCACACTGTTGTCCATGAGCTCTTGATTTTTTTCTTTTTTTGCCTTCATTTTCTTCAACCATTACCCTGAAAATATTTATCAGATATTTCATCAACTTTAAAAAAAAAAGTACTAATGCCAATGTGGTCTTCCATTCATTTAAGACCTTTCTGGTATAAACTTACCTAATTATGCCGAAGCCGGTTTGGCTCAGTGGTAGAGCATCGGTCTGCGGACTGAAAGGTCCCGGGTTTGATTCCGGTCAGGGGCATGTACATTGGTTGCGGGCATATCCCCGGTGGGAGGTGTGCAAGAGGCAGCTAGTCGATGTTTCTCTCTCATCGACGTTTCTAGCTCTCTATCTCTCTCCCTTCCTCTCTGTAAAAAATCAATAAAATATATTTTTTAAAAAAACTTACCTAATTATAAAGGCAAAAAGCCTTTTCTTTTAAGAGTTTAGATTAAGATTCTAGAATTGAATATTCTACTGTCTATACAATGGTTACCTTTATCTTAAGACAAAATCACAATAGAACAGACCAAAGTTTATGGTCTGAAACCTATTCCTCCAGCTCACAAGATTCTGGACTCTCTTCAATGTTATTATATAGTCCATTAAGTAAACAAGTCTTTTAACATTGATTAAAATGTTTAACATACTTATTACCAGTAATTACATATTATTTCTTATCTATCTACTTTCCAAATAATAATGTAGTTTCTGCCTTTCAGGCATATTAGAATTAAAAGTACTAAAAGAAAAACAAAAATTCTTTAGGTCAACTGACAAATGTGTGCACCTGGGAAATGTACATTTTTCATATATTTAATTTTTGGTAAATTTTTATTTATATTGAAAAATATTTTATATGAATATAAATAAATACTATTTTTATAATATTGTATGTAATGAGAACTATATAAAATTAATTAATTAATTAATATGAAAGGGATTATCTGGTCACATATGAGAAGTAAATTATTTCCTTTCAAGTTATATGCATTTAAATAAATTTATCCACTAATTTATCCATTAAATGTTCATTGACCACATAGTGTCTGTAAAGCACCATTACTTTATTACAACAGTGGCTAAGAGAAGCTGAGATAAAATGTAGGAAATTCTAACACTCATGAGCCATAGAATATTCTAAAAATTGCAGTGACCAATGACTGAAAAAATTAAGTCACAATATCCAAGCCAATCATACCATTATTACTAGCTCTGTGACACTTTCTCCATTTTTCTCTTTTTCTTGTACCATGAAGCATTCTTTATCTTTTCCCCTAAAATATAAATCTGCTTCAACATCCAGGTTATTCATTTATGACCCAAAATCTGGCCACACTGACATTGCCCTCATTGTAGTTCTGGTCTACTTGCATAAAAAATAAACCACAAACAAACAAACAAAAAAAAACATTTAACTATCTTTATTTTTTACTATTTGGGTATTTATAATAAGAAAACTATCATTTTATTTGTTCCGAAATATTTTGAAACTACTTTAACTTAAAATGTACTTCAACTGCTATAACTTATATTTCAGAATGCGATTGATTTATTTATTTATGTTCTTCAGAGTATCTCACCCACAGCATTTATCAAAAGGCTGTGACATATAAAATATAACAGAGATAGTTTCTATAGCTTTCAAACTTACAGAGGTTAAAGAAAGACTGAAGAACTGTGCCAGACTGAAGGAAACTAAAGAAACAGGCTGTCCTGTCCTATCCAGGACCCTGAACCAGAAAGGAAAAATATACTCATTGAGACAATTGGCACAATTTAATGGTGGTGTATACACTGGATGGTGGTGTATAATTTTCAAGTTAGAATGGTTACATTATGGTTGCTCCTGCTTATGTGGTAGAGTATCCTATTTCACCAACAAAGAAATATGAATGCTCCCCAGTAAAAATGATAGGATGATGGAACAAACAAGGTAAAATGAAATACTATAATGTTTATTTACATATCTATTTTCTTATTTCTTGCATTCTACTACAAATGTTTAAGGCAATTTATAAAATATATGTAATAAAAGAAACATAAGTTAAATTATGAGTTAAAATAAAAATTCAATATATAATTACATTATAAATTAAAAATAATAACCAAGGAATAAAACAAGTAGTTAAGAACCATGTAAAAAAAAAAAAGATACAATTTTGTAGGTTTTATTGAATGACATTGAAATTTAAAGAGCTTGAGATCAATTTTTTTATTAAATATGAAAATATTCTATTTTATTTATTTATTTATTTTTAATATATTTTATTGATTTTTTACAGAGAGGAAGGGAGAGAGACAGAAAGCTAGAAACATCCATGAGAGAGATACATTGATCAGCTGCCTCCTGCACACCCCTCACTGGGGATGTGCCCGCAACCAAGGTACATGCCCTTGACTGGAATCAAACCTAGGACCCTTGAGTTCGCAGGCTGACGCTCTATCCACTGAGTCAAACTGGTCTCGGCTATTTTATTTATTTTTAATTCAATATTTTAATATTTAAAATAACTTCAGTCGAAGAAAACATCTGGGGGAAAAATGTGGGACTAATAGGAAATATGTTTGGAATTGGCCAAGTAACAGGCACCTTGACAACCAGTTTTTATTTTTAAAAAATATGATAGCACAATAATCCTGCTACGTGAAAGTATAAGTCAGATTTCTGAAATGATTGCTATGGAAGCACAGGATGCTGTTCCTCCTTTTCATTCTTTTAAGGAAGAGATGACTTATATTTTTCACCTCTGAGCTCCTTTTTCTTTTTTTTCAGTATCTCAGTGGAACTAGTGATTACTGTGGCAGACATTGTTTTGAAAATTGTACAGTTAACATGATTTTCCTCCATTTTTCTGTCTCATTGGGCTGAATGTAAAAGCCTAAGTCTTAATATCATGTTTTTGTTGTATATGAAGTTACTTCTGTGTCTACTGTGTTTGCCCCACCTCCACCAGACAAAAGGAAAGAACACCACGGGCAGGATTTCCAGTTGTACAGGCTGCTTCCTTGATGACTGTGTTTGAAGGTACTATGTGTAGAAATGGCAGGTCTGTTTGCTATACTCAGTGCCCCTTTCTTGATTCCTGAAAGACTGGAATTGCAGTGCCCAGCTCTGTTATTTACAACCTGTTTTATGTGTTGCTGCTTTTATAGAGTGCTAAATTGTTTAATTAAATTTTACTGGTTTATTCTGCTTGCTCATTCATATCCTACATACTCCAGCCTATGACATTTTCTTCCTTAAAATGAACACAGGAAGCCATGTATTTTTAGATGTTATTTGGGCTTTGAAAATGGATAAGTAACTTAATGTGTGAGGTATTATTTGTTGAAAAAAATAATTGAATATTCCACATGAGTATAAAAGTCATAAACAACACTGTTAGCATGTTGGGTTTAACAAATATTTTGTAGGAGCAAATGTTGGATTAAATATTTCATCTTACTGGGTGTCATTATGGTTTATTTATGTGCTTTTGTTCTATCTTATATTTTTTGGAAAAGTCTTTATTCCGAAACAAAGAATTGTGCATAAAATATCTCCTGTAACTAATTCTCTGTTTAGAGTCCATAAGAAGTGGAAATACTCTTGTTTTCTTTATCAAAATACTCTCATAATTGAAGGTGACTGGTACATGAAGTACTTGAAATGACTCTATATCACTCTTTTCAGCCCTATTTCAGAAATTTCTCAATGGCTCTGGTGACTATCTCTTTTTTCTTTTTAGAGAACTGCATATCTTTACATTATAAAACTGACCATTTAAAATGAGTCCCTTCATTGTTTTTCTTCACCTATTAAAGACTAACATATGCAGATCCAAACTCATCTCCTTCACACTCATCCCATCATCAATGATAATTTTTCATGATACGGAACCCTGCCTAAGCTTCTGGAGAATTAACAACATAAATTCACTTTTTTTTTTTCTAATCCTAGTAATTATGCCTATTATTTTATATGTGCATTATTTGATTTTTTATTTTACAAAAACTTATTTGAAAGAGTATAAACAAAGGCTGAATGTTTTCCTCTATATGAAAGTAGAGGCATTTACACAATTACAAGTGGAGACTCTGTGGTGAGTGCTGGGGTTCAAATCAAGACTCTGTCATTCAGGTTTGAATAAGAAGAAACAATGGAGTCATACATAATCTGGTTCCTTTGCAGTCTCTCAGAATTCATCACAGAACACTCTCCATCTGATTCACTCAGCACCAAACATCTTGACTTCCTTCATTTCCTTAGTCCAAGCTCTTCTATATGTTCATGCCACTGCCTATAGATTTATCTTCCTTTACCACTTTTTATGCTACTAGCTCCTGGCATCCTTTGGATCTCAACTTTCTTAATCATTAGATGAACATTTGCTGAATGTGATGGTTAATTTTATGTGTCAACTTGACTGAGCCACAGGATACCTAGTTATTTGGTTAAACATCATCTGGCGTGTCTTTCAGGGTGTTTCTGGAGGAGACTAACATTTGGACCAGCAGACTCAATTAAAGTAGATTGCCCTCGCTAATGTGGGTAGGTCTCATCCAATCCATTAAAGGCCTGAATAAATCAGAAAGGTGGAAAAAGGGATAATTTTCCCTCTCTTTCTGACTATCTTTGAGCTGAGGCATAAGTCTTCTGCCTTTGGACATGTACTCAGACTGGAAGTTAAACAATAGGCTCTCCTGATTTTAAGGCATTTGGCAGTGGTCGGCAAACTCAGTTAACAGAGCCTAATATCAACAGTACAACATTTGAAATTTCTTTTGAGAGCCACATTTTTTAAACTTAAACATCTTCTAATGCCACTTCTTCAAAATAGACTTGCCCAGGCCGTGGTATGTGGTAGAAGAGCCACACTCAAGGAGCCAAAGAGCCGCATGTGGCTCGCGAGCCACAGTTTGCTGACCGCACAACTAGAACAATGCCATCAATTCTCCTGGGTATCCAGCTTTCTGGCTACAGAGCTTGAGACTTTTAATTCTCTGTAATGATATGAACCAGTTCCTTATAATCACACACATACACACACACACACACACACACACACACCATCAGTCCTCTTTCTATGGAAAACTCTGACTAAGACACTGAATTTATATTATCTACTAATAAACACTCATATGACTACTATTTGGACAACATACAAGGAAGGACTACAAAAGAAAGTAAACAGTATGTTATGATAGAAAGAAATACAGGTTATGTAGGTGATCAGGAAAGGCTCCTAAAAGGAAATGGCATTTTTACTGAAATTGAAGTAATAGTTAGTAAACAAAGAATCAGGAAAAATCATCTCAGGCAGATGGAAGATCTTTTGTGGAAATGTTGAAATAGTGACCAGCTGAGTGTGTTGAAGGTCTGAAAGAATAAGCCTGTCTGAAGTCGAGTGAGCAAGATTTTTATTTGATGACGTTAGAAAGAAGGCAGGAGATAGATTCTATAGAACCTAATAGGCCTTGGTAGAGAATATGAATTTAATCTAAGTATAATGGGTATTCACTGAAATAGTTAATTTAAAAAAGAGATAAGATTTAATTTGTATTGGTTACATGTTACTATGGTGGGACCCTTAGTTTCAGTCATGACACAATAAATGGTAATGGATTGGATCTGTTCACAAAAACTGCTATAAAATGGTAAAACATGTGAGACAAAACATTTCAAGTTTGAGGCAATAAGAAGAGAACTGTGAGAGTGGAAAGAAGGGAAACCGACAAGGTAAGCTTGATGGTTGTGTCTTGGTGGCCCCAACTTTCCACCTGGAAAATGGGGAGGCAAATGAACAGTGATATTGCTGGGCTGCAAACAAAAAAAAAAGTAGATTTCTGGGCTTCTAGAGAAGCCAAATTGTACACCTCGGAATATCTAAAAACAGGAAGCTATCAGAGAAGGGGCTCCATGAAGTCTGTGTGGAATCATCATGGGCCTGTGAATGAGGGCTGAGTGGGTCACTACCGGTAGACAGTTGAGTCCCAGCCCTGTCTAAGTGGAAAGCTCCCCTAAGCATATGGAACATTCAGTGGACATTCCAGGAAGTGCTGTGGCTCAGAAGTAGGAATCACACCATATCATTAGTGGTATGTTCTAATATTCAGTACAAAACACAATACAATTTCCTTAACAAAGAATAAGATCAAACCTGACAGTACTACAGTATAGGTCAGTACATTAAACTCCTGAAAAACAAAATGCAATGTCCTTTAACGGGAGACAAAATAATCCAATACTCACCATTAAAAGCCTCTATGCTCTGCATAAAATTGAAGAAAAAATATACCTATACCGAGTGTGAAGAAATAGGAAATATAACACCATAGACAAAGAAAGAGCAACCAAGTAAAAATAAATAAATAAAGTCCAAAATGATTCAGATGTTGTAATTAGTAGGAGATGACTTTACAGAACTGTTGGTCCTTTTCTTTTTTTATATTACCATGTAGACAGCATTATTTACAGTGTGCAGGTAAAAGGGAAAAGTATAAGAGTAAAAGTTACTGTTTTTAAAAATAGAAAAAATTTAGGTAAATGAAAATATCTATAATTCTTTTTTATTCTTGATTTAACTCACTAATAGATTTCTATTTAGCATTTTCTTTTTGATGGAAATAATAATGCCTGAATATAGTGAACTTTAATCTTAGAAAATAGGAAATTAAATAAAAATTGCTTGATGGTTTTTAAATAGATTATAGTGGTACAAAGATTTGGTTTTCTTGACTTTGAGAGTTTTTAGTAACTACAAAGTTCATGAATTTACCAATGCTAATTTATCATTATTATTATTTCTGAATCAGCAGAAGTAGAATATTGATAGTTTAATTAATTGCTGGAAGAAATGTTCTCAGTACAAGCCATATGATATCCAAGGCTATGATAATCTTTGAATCAGAAGTAGAGATAAATAATTTATTAAATGATTTTCTATGTAACAGTAGGACTACCTTGCACAAGTCTTAACCTCTTTGAGCTTTCATACTCCTTACATGTAAGCTTGGGATAACGCTACAAATTTCACCATGCAGTTTTTTGTTTTGTTTTTTATTGTAGCAGTGGGAGGCATGCTCCTTCACCTTCCTAATCTAGAAGTGGAAGATGAAAACCCTATTTATTCATTTAAAAAATGCAAATATAGTCATACTCTAAGAACTGTTTTACAATGTTATTTTTATTTACATATAAAGATAATTATATCTATCTCCCAGTTTTCTAGATTGTATAGTTTTGTCTAGACAGAGCTCTTGGAACAGAAACCATTTTTTTTTTTTTTTCGTCATGGTTCAGCTATGGCCATAGGTTTCCAAAATCTATTTTGAAATTCAGAAGCCAGATGTATTCATTATTTTGGTTCAACATTTCTGTTAGGTCATTATTCAGAAAATGTCAAATAAGCCAGTGTTGGAGCTATTCGATATTAGATTTGGCTGGAAACAGGGAGAAGAGATTTCATAATGTGCTCCCCCCAAAATTTGCAATTCTATGTCCATATTATTTGATGTATAAATAACACCAAGATTAAATTCAGATAACCCCAATCCCAACTTCTTTACTTACTGGACATTTACATGCTATTGCTGATCCCATTTCCTCGTTTTAAAGTGCAGGCACAAATCCAGCCTGGGTCAGAGAGATGCCACACTAAGTCTGGTATGTGAAAGCAAGTTATAATAGTGAGATGATGGATTTCATCCTTCCTGTCATTTAACTAATTAATTAAGTAAGCTATATTAGTTAAAATACTAACAAGAATGTTTTTATGATATTTGGATACATACATGTCATATGATACCCAAGGTTATGATAATCTTTGGATCAGAAAATTGATTTTATTTTTATGGCTTTTCATTTTGAAAACATTTTTTCCAGTAATTTCATTTTCTCTAACTGAACATTCTAAAATGTTTAATCATGGGTAAACTATCAGAAATATTATTAAGGAGGTACATTTATTTATTAAATATTAAATAGGTGCCTATTATGTAGCAGGTACTGCTGAACATCCTTTGATGTACATGGAATAGAGCAAGAACAGAAAATATAAAACCAGAAATATGCTCATGGAGCTTATATTCTGGTGAGGAGATTCCCAAAGACATATTATAAATGAAGATAGCATGTATCTATACTCAATATATATCTATACACTTCTCACCTTGAAAACATTATTTAGTGCCTCAAATTTCATTTCATCATGCAACAAATAAAATATATTTATTGATGTGACATTGAAATCTGTAATGCAGGAAAAAAACCAATATTGCCTGTTGCAAGAGAACATATCTAATCATTATTTTACAGTCAACAAAAGTGTTTATTTGTTAATATTTTAGTATAACCTTGTTTTATAGTAAAAAAAAAAAGTCTTTGTTTTAATGAAGATTACATTCTAAGACTAACAATAATGACAGACACAGTGTTCATATATTGTATTTACAAACTACTTCTAAAGTTCTTAATATGTAATGTTGCTCCAGCGGTTTCTGGGCAGGTTATATTAATCAAATTGAAAACAACTAGTTGATCATCTAACTACTGAATAACCCAGTATTCATAATTACATGGGGGAAACCCTGACTGAGTGATTTTTAGTTATTTTGCACACACTGAAAGGTTCATTTTAATAGCTATCACTTTTTAAAAGGCATACTTAATTCAAATAATCATGAGCATGATATTGAAGTTGTGTTTTTTGTCATAATTCCAAACTTCAAAAAAATGTAACCTTTCCACATTTAATAGAGGAAACTGTTTTTGGCCAATCTGGTAAAATGTTTAATATTTTTAAAACTAATTAGTCTCAGCAGAACCAGGAGTTGACTAATTTCCCAATTTCACACATTTCTTAACGTGTTGGTGTCATTTAAGAGCCTTTAAGCACATTTTAAATTGGTGTGAAGGAAGTCCTTGATCTTCAAAGAAGGTTTACTATATGGTTACCTTTGCATTAACTTTTTTCCTAATTATTTATTTCACCAGGAAACTAGATGTCTCCCAATGTAACAGTAAAGTGTCTAGATTGACCCATCTTTTTAATTTTTAAAAAATCATTGTAAATAATTTTACGTCTAGTTTATAGAAAAAAATCACTCATGAGATTTCTAACACATAATTATCTTTAGATATTTCTTATCTGTGGCAACTGTCTTTAGTGCTAATTCAATGACAATAATTTTTACCTTCTTCCTGCTTAGTCAGCAAAACAGACAGCATTCATAAACATGTAAATGGGCAATCAAATATATTAAATTTTAAAAAATGGAAATTTTCTGTTTCTCTGTATATATGTGTGCACACACATGTAAGATCAACGTGGAGTTCAAAGTAAAAGTATCTTGGAGATTTTTCTTTAAATATTCATGGAAATTGTTTAATGACTATGAAATTAAGTATTTTTAAATTTATTTTGATGATGGATTTGACCAAGTTTGCTTAAATTGTAGCATTGCCTTTATGCATGCCTTTGGCTTGACCTCCTTTGGAAGCATCGCATCAGTTGTCAAAAGAATATTTATCCAATGAAAGGCATAAAACCTCTGAAAATAAGGTAACAGATTTTTTAATAGCAATATTCCCTGTGCAGAAGAATACAGCATTAGGTAATAAAACAATCTTCTATCCTGTGACTCCTTGCCATGTGGTCTTGGCATATCAGTGAGAGAAGCAGGCATTTATTACTTTATATGTCCTCTGATACTTTGGGATTAGCACTTAATTAACTCAGTATAAATAGATTGAACAAATGGTGTAAATCCCAGTGGACACAACACTTATAATTCTATGATGGATCCTTAAAAGAAACTCTGGAAATGAACTAACAAGAAATGGAGAAGTGACACCTGCTTCCGATCAGGTTTTGAGTCTGACATTTTTATTTTTCTGCACGCATATTTTGGTTTTGGCTAGCACATTTAGAAGTCAAAACTAGATAGACAGACATTTATAGAGCCTTATTATAGAGCCTTTACCATAATTATCAATTCAGGGGAAATATGAAAAGATTAGAGATTTAGTTTAATTCCAGATACAATTTTAAATACTTGTCCCATTGCAGTTGAATGTGAGAGACTCTAACAAAACCATTCGTTGATGATAGGGACATACTTTTATGTTTTAGGCAATAAGTAGTATTTACATATTATTTTTTGTAAAAGAATAAAAAGACATAACTAATATGGTTGTGGTTTATTATTTTTCAAAGTTCTCCTCAAAAGTGAACTTCAACCCTTTAATCCAATTTCTCTGCAACCATTTAGGAACCTGATTCAGCCCTTTTTGAGAGTACCCTACATAGTGTATTTAGAAGTTTTAACCCAAATTGCATCTAAAAGCAAGCATCAAAGAAAACGATAATGAAATTTTAGCCAAACTATATCTCAGATTCATGTTAGAGCTGTAATTTTTTCTGGACTTTATTGTCAGTAGACCTTTTGTAAATGGAAATAAATATTCATACAAATTGTTATCAAAAGTGCAGTAGACATTTTATAGCTTAATACATTTTAAACTATATAAAGAATAAAAAGCGAAAGCATTATTTTGCTGACCATGACCAAGATTATTTTAGATCTTGAATAAGTGAATACATTTGTGTTTGCATCTAAAGACAGAAAGGTGGCTTAATAGCCCTTAGTAAGGGAACAAAATCTCAGCTCCATGAAAGTCACTTCTGAATTGAGTCCTGATAAGAAGATGTTTCAGAGACATATCAATTGAATACATCACATCTATTATGCAGAGATTTTTCCCTTGCTTATATCAAAGGGGGGAAAAAGAAAGAAGAAAGGTTTTAAAAACTAAGATGATTAGAAACAGGACTCTGAGAGTCTGTTTTGCTTGGCCAAAACTTCTGGCACACTAATAGAAATGGACTTTGGAGAGCCATCTAATTTAACAAGTTGTTTATATTTATTCCTTCCAGTGGTTACCAACATTTTATTTGAAGTGACTGCAGGGTTGTCACATAGTGAGTGATATTACCATATTTATCTGATAACAAACAAAAAGTGAATAACAAAATGTTATTTTTCTAGATAATTAAATAAAAATAATCTTATAATTCATAAATTTTGATACTCTTGCATTTTCCTATATCCTGTTTCTTGACTTATACATAAAAATTATACAAAAAATGGGATCTATATGGTTATTTATATTATTGTCATAGTAAACCAGCTTAGTTTTTATTCCCACTTTACCCTTCCCAAGTACATCAGGGAAAATATTTGTGGGAGTACCATCTATAGGAAAATACATTTTCTCTAAGTAATGGCATAAGAAATCAGTCTATAATTGGGGATAAGAATGGAAACATTCGTTCCAAGTGGGAATCCTTGTCTTGAATTCCTTGCATGGAGATGCGTATATCTCTGGTGAGAAAACGTGAGTATCCACATGGCCAACTGAATATTGAGAATTAGTGCCACGACTGACCAGCAGACCCTGAACAAGAGATGAGTGGATTACTCTGATGCACATTTCTGTGAAAGAGAGGGCTAAGGGACTGCTTGGCTATAGGCACCAAACAGCCCTGTTCACCTCTCTCCTTAGGCTTTTATTGTAATAACACCTTGAGCTAAAATTAATTATTATATACTGTTAGCAGGATAAGCATCCTTGAGAAGACACATACATCTGTAGTATCCTTTAAGCAAGGATGTTTGGAAGTCTAAATAAAAAGATTCCAATAAATCATCTGGGGGCTCAGACTTGCTTGGAAAAGTTAAGGTAGAGTCTTCCACCTTTGGCAAGATCCCCTAAGGCCTCTGCCTCTTCAGAGGCTCCTCCTTACAGACTTTCATACCAAGTCTTTGCTTCCCCACAGACTAGAGTACTGATAAAGTACCTAAAGACACTGTAATCCAAACAGTTTTTTATAATAGCTTTTGGATCCCATGTTTTCACAGTTCTCAAATTCTGAGAGATAACCAAATTGACTATCATACATAGGCTCAGACTTGCCAGCAGAGAAATGTACAGTTGTTGTTGCAGGCATTCAGTAGATAACTTTCATGCACTATTAATCTTCTTTATATTGACTTCCTATAAATTTTATTTCTCTGGTGAATATCATTTTATTTTCTCAATCCTAAATATGCTACAGCTGGTCCTGCCTATTTCTGACAATATATCTTCCTGAACGTTATTTAGGAAACTGCCTCCCCTCTGACTTTTGAATATCCACTAAGATTATGATCTCATGAGGTGGTTTACACAAATACCAGAGAGAGAGAGAGAGAGAGAGAGAGAGAGAGAGAGAGAGAGAGAGAGGGAGAAAACACATAAATAAGTTAGTCTAAGTATGAGTACTATTCTTTAATGAAGTTGTAAAATGCACATATCAAATCTACAATGATTTCAATAATTTTCTAACTTATAGGTGCATTTTTCTTCTATCTCTTCAATTTCTTTCAAATAGTTTGAGACATTTTCTTTAAAGACTCTCCAAAATGTTTTATTACTAATATTTAATAATTTAGGAACATTTATGACAGTCTTTAGAAATTTTATTCACTGTATTCATGCCTTTGTTCTTGTTTTATTCCATGTTGCATGTCTGAGTTTACTCCACACATTAAACAAATTAGTACCTGCCAATATCTATTTCTGTGAGTGTTGTCATAGATATTGATATTCTGAGAGGAAAAAACAAAAAGACCTGAATGAGTCAGAATGTTATTGAACTCCATTAAATATTACTTTTCAAGATAATTTTGTGTGATATGTAATGTGAAAAAAAAAAGGATGCATTGAACATTAGTATCTCCATCATGGCTATAATTTCATTGTTGTTTCAAAGCAAGTAATAATTTTCCAATTATTGAGCAAAGTCATAAATAGCACACTGATTGAGAACTATAAATTAGTAGGGGTTTCTTACTCAGTAGAGAACAAATGTTGACTGTAACTAATTTTTTTCAGTGATTAGTTGTGCAAATAGACTTTCAGCTGGAGAAAAGTTAAGGATTCCAAATCAGCCACATTACAAAGAAATAATCTTATGCATTATTACCTGCCTCCTCCTCCCCAATTTTGGCCCCAGACCTTCCAGGTATTCTATCATATGTAAAACATGCAACTATTGATCTTAATACCTAGATTTGACTAACTATTCATTTTGCTGCCAGACTTGCTCTAATATAAACCCCACTATGAATGCACCCAATCTCCTTAAAGCTGTCAAACCAAGCTTATCTATTTGATACTGTGTCATATCTATAGTAAAGAAGATAAACAGGGTTTTCTAGTCAGGCGACCTAAATTTGAGTTGCATTTTTTATTGCATCAGTTGGGTTAATTGAGGCTTTCACCAGGAAGTCATGTCAGGCAACAGAGGGGAGAATTGAGAGGGACCAGGGGGAGAATTGAGGTGCTGTTATGCAAACAACAAGAACCTGGAAACAGGGCATTTCACTGCATGGGAAGTAGGCACGTAGAAAAGCAGAAACTGTTCTGGAAAATGCACTTAATTGAGCCAGTCTGGTACAAACCCAATATTATTGATACTGTAGTGATACAACCTAGTTACAAATAACTGGAAAGAAGCAAAGGGAAAGTCAAGTAGTCTAGTCATTCATTTGTGCAGCTTTGCCAGGAAGCTGCAGTATTCCCCTGCCAAGGAAGCCGTCAGTCCATTCCCACAGGCCCCTTGGGAAAGGGACTGGACAGGAGGAGAATAGATGCATGCCCAGGAAAGTCTAGGAGATGTAGGAAGCTATTTGACTGCCAATCATACCTGGGGACAGGCCATTGGCAGGTGTGGCCACCACAAGCACGGGAACATTGGGGATATTTAATCCTCCAAAGAATTCACCCTCGTGTGCTTTGGGGACTCGTAGGACTCTTGTCACAGGGGTCTCACTCTCCTGATTCCTCTGCCTTCACCCATGTGTCTAACAGCCATGAGGACCCCCTACAATGGGCTAATGGATGCAAACAGCCTGATGCTGTGCCAGACCCAACTCCAACATGGGACTGAAACTCTGGACACTGGCTTTGCTGTTAGCTCTTCTGAATGCCCAGCTGCGCATGTTCAGGACTGGATTAAGGGAAATGGGACCTTACAAATCAAAGGATGTAATTCCATACAAATAAAAATTACTCATCCTACCATGCAACTCTCTGAAAATTCTTTATCTCCCTATATGGTAAGGACCCCACTCCAAGCACTCAGTGGGGAAAAGGATACTTCCCTTTCACTGATAACAGTATGTTAGGGTTAGAAGGCTTTATAAATCCAGGGTGTTTATAAACACGGTAGGTGGCTTGACACCAGCATCAACACAAACTTATCTAACTACTGGGTTGCACTATAACCTGACCACAGCTACAAAGGCACTAGATGGTAGGAATTTTTCAGCTCTATGACAATCTTATGGAACCTCTATTGTACATGTATCTGTCATTGAAAAAAAAAAACATCATTCTATGGCTCATGACTGTTCTTGGGATCCTTATATCAGTCTGCTCAACCATGTCTCCCTTACGTCCAAAGATGGCCCACACGTAAAATCCCTCCTTGAGAAAGAAAGCAGAATTTCCACTACGATATTGGGCCTGTCGTGTCAATACCTTGGCATTGAAGGGTGCTCTACTCCTTGTTTCTTTGACAGAACTCGAAACAAAGTCCAGGATCTGTTAGCCAGGGAAGGAAGGAAATGACTGTTGTGAGGCCTTCAACAGGTCTGCCGTAAAATACTTACACAGAACTGCTAAGATGTTACCTCGGACTTCATCCCTGTGGAACTCGTTAATTCATTGGATACAGCTTCCTAGGACTCATCATATATTTGGAACAGAAACAATATCTTAATTTCTTTTAAATCAGAAGGAAAAAAATTAGGTAGAAAACATGTTTTAATATGTGGCATCAAAACATTTATCTTTATAGCAATGTGAATGTGAACCATCATCTTAATATTTTTCTGTAAATAGCCGAGACCAGTTTGGCTCAATGGATAGAGCGTCGGCTTGGGGACTGAAAGGTCCTGGGTTCAATTCCGGTCAAGGGCATGTACCTTGGTTGCGGGCATATCCCCAGTAGGGGGTGTGTAAGAGGTGGCTGATCGATGACTCTCTCTCATCGATGTTTCTAGCTCTCTATCTCTCTCCCTTCCACTCTGTACAAAATCAATAAAATATATTTTAAAAATTTTTTTCTGTAAATCAGGTTCCCATGGAACTCATTTTTGAGCCCCAGCTCCAGCCTGGTGCAAAAAGAGAGGAAGTGCATTCAAGACGTTGGGAACAGCATTTGTAAAAGTGAAACTCCATTCCAAAGGGATGGATATCCACACTCTCAAATTCCCAAGTGGTCCTAGACTCATTATACGTATGAGTAGACACCTGCAGTGAGGACACTCAGACTAATGCATTCCAAGTCAATGCCAATTAAACTGGACACAATAAGCAGATTTTCCCAATGGTGTCAATGAAAATAATGCTGCAACATAATTTCAACAGTTTTTCCTTCCCATTTTTCAAAATGATAGATTGCTGTTTCTAAAAGAAAGCCAGTCCCTTTCTAAAACGCACTCTATGTCCCACAAACACGGGGTCATATACATATGTGCACAGCACACACACATATCCATTTTTTTTTCTATTTGACATCTTTTTCAGACTTGTACACTTGATAAGTGGCTTTCTCTGTATTTTTACTGTCAAGGTCCTTTATTTGCCAGCTGGTTAGAAAAGAAGGAGACAAAGGTCAATTTGCTTTTCCCCAGAAACAAATCTGTCACATCACTGACGTTCCAGTGCAGTAGCCTTGTGGGAATGAGGGGTGCCGGTCCTCCACCTCCAGGGCAAAACAGATTTTCTTCTGGATGAATCGGACATCAGAATGACAATCAAGGTTGCTATATCAGAAAAGATATGAAGTCACACTAAACTTGACTACATATTTCCAAAACTCCAGTCCTTTACGATGCCTTTTAAAGTATATCTTCTGCACATAAAGATTTTCTGGGTTTGTAGATGCAAGAGTCTTGCTTTAGAGAGCAAAACTGCAAAGCTTTGTGATCAAAGCATAAGTGGATCCTCTGGCAGAAAGAAGTCCAATTCAAACCTGAGTAAATATGCCTGCTGAAATAAGAATATCTTTTTATATACACTTCCCTGGTTTCAGTCTTGAATTTCTATGCGAATTATTTACAAAGACAAACCACAGGGAAAACATCCATTAATCTGCTGAATGAAATTTGGAATCCATTCTCAATGCTGAGACCCCCTCCTGGTGCTTGGTAATTACCCCAATATTTTCTACACGCTTGTCCCAAGCATCTTCCTCTGGGGCTTCCTGTGAAGAAGGCTTTCTCTCTGCTGATCTGAAAGGCAGCTTGCCTTATCACTCTGCCTCATTCCATCTGCAACTCACAGGGTGTCCCGCTAATCATTGTCATTGGAACATTGGATGAGCAGTCTAGGGACATAGATAGATGTGACACCCAAGGAGACCAAGACTTTCCAACAGAGTGTTCATCTCTGTGAATGCATCTTGCCCTCCCAGGTTCAAAACAAGAGATGAATTCTTTTTAAAGCAAAGGCTTGCCCTTTAATTATACAAATGCAGTGATCAAAGTTATTATCACTCTTTTCAAAGGGCAGGGATGTGTTAGAATGATGTTTTGTTACCTTGACAGAAGATATCTGGTCCTAGGGAAGAGAAAAAGTTACCAAGACAAATACAATGGGGGAGGAAATAAAGAAAGAAATAGAAAATGGACTCCCAACAAAAAGGCTATTTATAGAGAAATGCAATTTAGAAGGCAGTTGATGCAAAATAAAGATAAAAGCTGTGAAGTGTTGGATCTTGAAAGCACTTCAAAGTTTATTTAAATGTCACATTGCTTTTTCTTACATCTATGAGTAGCAAGTTTCAAAAGATAAATGTGATCCACAATTTATCCACACATCACTTATCTATAAACAGGGAAAATAAAGCACAGTGATATTTTTTCATATAAAAGGAATCTCATTTGGAAGTGTTTATCCTTTACTTTGCTTAAATAAAGATGATTTTCATGCTTTTGGAGACTGACATGTATGAATAACATTTTCAAAATAAGTTGTTTCAGAGATTCACTGAAACTGTCAGGGGTCTGAGGACAAGCTGTGCTACTTTACTTGGTATGTAAATAAGTGAATGTGTGTAATCTAATTCAGAAAACTCAAATATACCATCTAAATAATATAAGCTATTAGATTTATTTGATAGACTCAATCTGAATAAAAGAAAATTAAGTAATATATGTTAAGGGAAAAGAAATAACGTGGGTTTTTTTTAATTGACTTTATTGGGATAACATCAGTTCACAAAACCAAACAGGTTTCAAGTGTACAATACAACAAAACATCATCTATACACTGCAAGGTGCTCCCCTCGCCCCAAGTAAAGGGTCTTTCTACCTCTCCCACCCCTGCTTTGCCCATGTCTACCTATCCCCCACCATCCTTTCCCTCTGGCTGTCACCACACTGTATCCTTTGTCCATGTGTTCTGTATGTATGGTTTTTGCTTAATCTTTCATCTTCTTTCATCGGGCCTCCTACTTCCTCTTCCCTCTGACAGATGTCAATCTGTCCCATGTATCCATGCCTCTGTTTCTATTTTGTTCATCAGTTTATTTTGGTCATTAGATTTCATATATAAATGAGATCATATGGTATTTGTCTTTCTATGACTGGCTTATTTTACTTAGCATAATTATCCATAGGTCCATCTATGCTGCAGTAAAATGTAAGATTTCCTTCTTTTTTACAGCTGTATTCCTTTCTGTCAATGTATCACAGCTTTTATCCACTCATCTACTGATGGGCACTTGGGCTGTTTCCAGATCTTGGCTATTGTTAATACACTGCAATCAACATAGGGGTGAAGATATTCTTTATAGTTAGTGGTTTGGGTTTCCTTAGATATATTGCCAGAAGTGGGATCACTGGGTCAAAATGCAGTTCCATTTTCTAATTTTTTTAGGAAATGCCATACTGTTCCCCGTAGTGGCCTGCACCAGTCTAAATTCCCATCCAACAGTGCACAAGGCTTCCCGTTTGTGAACTGACAACTCATTGTGGTTTTAATGTGTATAAGTGCTTTTGAGCATTTTTTTTCATTTGTTTATTGGCCATCTCTATGTCCTCTTTGGAGAAGTGTTTATCCAGGAACTTTGTTCATTTTATAATTTGAATATTTGTCTTCTTAGTGGTTGAGTTGTATAAGTACTTTATATTTTGAAATGATATTTTGGAATTAATCTCTTAGTCAGGTATGTTATCAAAAATATACATAAAGATACCTGAAATTTTACTGACTATGTTTTCTTCTAGGATTTTTATGATTTTTTTTGACTTATATTTTAATGTTGCTTCTCATTTATGTCTGTGATTTTTCAGGATTAAACATATAATGTCACAAGCATTATTATTATACTTGCTATTATCCAAATAATGTAAAATATTAAGGAAACTATATTTTGAAATAAATATTTAGAAAACACTATACATTTTATTTTAATGCAATATCTATACATCACACTTCAACATTTTAGCCATAAAAAGGAAGATCTTTTTGTAAGTATAAGGTAGAATCCAAAGTCAAGAACAAACTGTGGTTAAGTCTCAAATCTCTAAATTAATCTCTAATTTGTTTCTTCTTATTCTCTCTTGGGAATCTATGCTAGTAAGGAATTGCCTTGACCAATTCATCATAATATCCACTTGTTATCAAATTTCTTCCTGTTGCTAAAAAAAAAAAAAAAAAAAAAAAAAAGTCAATTCCCAGATGTTATTTGGTTTATATAGCAGAGACATTTGTCAGGGTTTTTCAGGCCCTTTTTCCTCAAACATCAGCTTACTGGACTCCAGGACACCATTCTCTTCTCATTTCCATCTTTCATACAAACTACTCCTTCTGGTTTATACCGATTTTGTTGCTTTATCTGCATTCCCCTAATTTCTAATCATGTTAATGCTGAGGTCTCAGATCTTTTCTGTATATCTACATCTAATCCCTTGAAAGTCTCATTCAGTATCATAGTTTTAAGTACTATCTGTATCTCTAAGAAATTAAAATTTCTTATCTACCTTGTAATCCAGACTCTTCTATGCAACTTTTAATCTCATCTAATAATGATAATGGATGGTAAATATCCCCAAACTTAACACACTCAGTGCAAAACTCCTGAACATTCCCTAAATATGTTTATCTTAAAGTTTCCTAAACTCAATAAATGGAAAATCCATTTTAACATTGCTGAAGCAAAAAACAAACAAACCAAAAACTTGGATCCATCTGACTCCTTCTTTTCTTTAACTTTCCACTCTTAACATCTCAGCAATGTGTTAGCACAACATTGCTCATGAAACCAATGTCGTCTTCCAATGGGCTACAGGTTAAAGTTTATTACTATATTTCTTTTTTAAAACTATTTTATTGATTTTTTTACAAAGAGGAAGGGAGAGGGATAGAGAGTTAGAAACATCAATGAGAGAGAATCATAGATCAGCACACCCGCTACTGGGGATGTGCCAGCAACCAATGTACATGCCCTTGACCAGAATGGAACCTAGGACCCTTGAGTTCCCAGGCTGATGCTCTATCATCTGAGCCAAACCAGTCAGGGCTATTACTACATTTCTTAATTTATCATCCCTTGCTCTTCCCTTTGCTTGTGAAATACCACCCACTTTAGATTCCTGCTGTTCCTTACTAAGGCCCAATATGCTCCCATCTTTGTTTTCCTGGTGCTTCTGTCTTGAAAGCTTATCATTCACATTTTTTTTAGGTTACTCCATCATTTCCGTCAGGTCTTTGTTCATATCCATATGAACATACATGCTCTTGCTAGTGGCAGTAAATTATCAATTTAATCTGTACCATACTGATAAAACTTATTTTATAGAATCATAGTTAGATGCAACTGAGAAAGTAGAACAACATAAACAATAATTGTATGAGTGACATACATCTCAGTCCACAAGAAAACAGTCTACTGGAGTTATATAACAGTAGATTCAATAAAAGCTTAAAATGTGCTAAAATAAAGTTTATACAAGCACTTTTCCACCTCTTACTGCAAGATTGCATACCTAGTCTCTGTATAAATCAACCAGGAAAGAAATGATCTACAACAATCCAGCCAAGTGGTCAATGCATTTGTTTAGAACTAGAATAAATCCTGTTATATGTAAAAGCAATGAAGTGAAGAGAGACTAAAGAGAATATTCTTCAAAGTGAGGTGACTCAGAAGCCTCAGTCTAGTGCTAGAGTACTATATTAACTCAGATCAAATGTTTGAATGTTTCAGGATCAATGTTGTCTCCCGAGTCGTCATGTACACCTGTAGTTACATGGACCTTTGTGCTTACTTGGTGGGCTCAAATAAAGTTTTCTCCTTATTAGTATGTAAGTGAAGCATGGATCAAGGTTGAGTAGTTATTCAATCTCTCTAGTTACCTAACTTCTCTTTGACTAACCTTCATATTTGACTAACCTTCATAAGTAGTAAGAGTGGGTCTATATACTACTTTTGTGATAATCAGCGAAGTAAGTCTTACAGCCATTCCAGGTTAATAGTAAGTGGTCAATGTATATTAGTCATTAGTGTCATTAATCAAAAAGTAAGTATTTGGTAGAGCCCTGCATGGAAAATCAGGCAACTCTATGTATACATAGAATCAAATGCACATAATTGACCTTTCTCAGAGATAAATGTGTCTAGTTACAAGTGTTTTGTATGGCTCCAGTGATTCCAGAGTATCAAAATCACTATCACCTTGAGGGGACCAAGAAATGTCAAAGAACCTATGTTAGCTGTAGAGTACCCTGAAACTTGAAATTATTCTTTAGACCTTTGGAGAATTAAGAACTCTTTAAGTATTACAGCTTCCTGGGGAGACTGATAAAAGTTATTTTAAATTGATCTGTTCTAAATTTCTATCCTAATGGTTTCTCGGGGATAATTTATTTTCCAAGCCTGATTTTCTAGAAGGCAATCAAAATGATTTATTTTAGTCTGGACCAAACTGAGGGGCCAATGTATACATCAGCTGAATCCAGAAGTGAATGTTTTTCACTCTTAGCTAATTGATAAAAAAAGGAGGGGGGTGGCTGACATCTGTGGATACAAGAGGATTTTTTTAAACTAGTCTAGCATATTCCCAGTTTCTTCTCACTGATCATGTGTTTGAAACAAATACAGATTTCAATTAGTTTAAGTGTTATATATCTAGTTATAACAATATAGCTAGTGTTATCTGAAATGCAAATTGTTTTACTTCCATTTCTTATCATTTTAGAGTGCTGTTGCTTTTTTTTATATTGCTTTCCTTTCTTCTGACTGGAGTCATAGCACAACTGTATGTATGAGTGTGTCTGTAACATAATTGCAGAATCATAATGCATCATTACCATTTTTGCTTTCATATAAGCTACATACCATTTTAACTCTGAATAAATTGTACATTTAGTTATGGCTCAAACTTAGTAATTGCTTTGTGTCCTTCATATGTGCTATGAAAATTGCTCTTTTATAATTTTGTTTTACCATAAAAGGAAAAATAAATAAATACTAAAGTGAAATATTCCCAGGTCTAGGTACAAATCTCTAATGAATTTACAAACACTACTGATGAATTAAAAGTATGTCGACTAAGCAAATTAACATATCATTTGGGCAACTTCATACTGAAATAAATTTAGGAAAACTCTATAATGGTGAATTTGAGAGACAAAGAGTCTATTGTGCTTTTTTATTATTTCATTTGTTTTACACACAGGACCCTAAGAAGTTCAAAATATCATGCTAATTTTTATATTAATAATATTTATGAAATATCTATTCAGTAGACTGTCTTAGACTTAAAAGTCACTTCTCTGTTTTTAGCAAATAAGAATTTGAGAAGATGATCTTCTATCCATTTCATTAATGTGTACAATTGGAAACCTGCAAACTAGAGTCCTCTTTTTAACTTAGAAGTTTGAGCCTAATGGTTGATAGTGAATTAAAGAAAGAAAAGTGTTAGGTGAAATTCATGACCACAGAAGTCTCTGTGAGGTTGTTACAGGCACCTCTCACTGACACCAGAGAGGTGTAATCAGACAGGACAGCCCCCTGAGTCAGTGGGAGATAGATGGCCCCAGCCTAGATCCTGGTCTTCTTATGTAAATGAATTTATTCAAGAGACCTTGACTGTGTTGTGAAAAGCCAATTTATTAAAGCAATTAAAGCATATACCTTATTGAAAAGAGCAAAAGCAAGCAAACCTATGCATCTGGCTTATGAAGCACAGACACGCTCTCAGCTAATCTGAAGAGCAAATTGGGTGGGGACCTGAGGCATTACTTTATATACCCTCCTGTCTAGAGGCTTCAGAATTTCTCTGTTGACAATTTTGGTGCAGATTAATTCTCAAGGTCCCCTTTTACGTTACTGTGGCCTTCCCAGAATTCATGAAAAGCACCTGGCAACTTTATCTTGCCAAGCCTGAGACTCCTGGCTTCTCTGCTTAGGGAGTAAATTGACCCTTTTCCCTACCCTTACCATTTCTCCTTTCTGCATTCTCTCATTAGGGAGGTTTTTTAACCACTTGCTCTGTGTCCTTGGCTGGGGAAAATAATGGTTTGTTAGTTACAAATTGCCCACATTGTTTGGCCTTGTTTTAACTTTTCTGTCTCAGTTTCCCTATTCCTCCGCCCTGGAGTCCTGTAACATGCTGCACCTGCAAGATGAACATTCTTGCAGTTTGGAGCTCAGCCGTGCTTGGCCCTGCAGTTATGTCTGTGCTCTCTTGTTCTTCCACCCCTTACCCTGCCTGCCTAACCCTGCTTCAAACTCCTCTCAAAATATTTCCGAGAGGCAGAGAAATGGAGAATGAGAGCATTTTGAGAACTTAATTTGAAATGACTTTTATTATATATATATATATATATATATATATATATATATATATATATATATATGTTGTACATATATAAAATGTGTTTGTAAGTATATGATTTCCTCTTTTCAAGAGAGAGAGAAGAAATATCACATGAACTCACTTATAACTGGAATCTAAAGAAAATAATAAATTGACAAACAAAATAGGCCCAGAGTCATGGAGGCATAAAACACACTGACATATCTCAGGGGAGAAGAGGAAGATGGGAAGAGATTAACCAAAGGCTGGGAGGAGAGGGGTAAAGAGCAGGGGATTGGGAGACACCTGTAAAACTGTCAACAATAAATTAAAATAAAGTTTAAAAAATACATTTTCAGAGCCTAGCGGTGTTATGAAAAGCCAATGTATATACTCTCATTAATACATTTGCACATCAAAATCAAAATTGACACTACAATAAATATCTTTTATTTAAAAAGATATTTGAAATATAGTGTTTGAAATTTTTCTAAGTAATGAGGGAATCTCTGATGATGTGACTTGGCTAGAGATTACTTGCAAACAAGTCATCAGTCCTCACAAACACAGAAAACAATAGAATGCCAGTTGTATAACAAAAAGACGCATTTATTGAATGAGAAAAGACTCAGTTAATTTAGCTTACAGAGAAAATAGAACATCACATGCTTCTGAATGTCAGATTAGAGAGAGCACAATGGTGTTGCTTTTCTGGGAAGCCATTTTCTTCCCTCCAATCTAATCTGTAACTTAACCTAGTACAACTTCATGGTTTGAATGGTAATTTTTAACTTTATCTCACTGCATTCTAAAATATAATCTTGTGTCCTATTAACTCTTAGACAGTGTTGATTTTTGTGTTCATTATTTTAAAGCACTTTAAAGAAACATTTCAATGGGAGAAGTTTCTTAAATGTTGAACATCATTTCTTTTGAAAACAGGACTACACATGGAACAAAGATTTGTTCCTATCTACTATTCATTCCATAAACATTATTCAGCAACTACTACATGTAGAATAGTCTCTTATACACATTGGAAACTCTGTAAGACCTATCTTTTTCTCCAATAAACGTTATGAGGATAATGGTAAAATTGTTGCTGCTGATTCCCTTACCCTCTGAGCTTGCCCAACACTGCAGGGCTGGCTGCTTAAATCATACCTGAACTCCATTTCTTCATCTCTGTCCCAGGTGAGGATGGATGCTAATCTGAGCTATACCCCTTCCTGTTTATTTATTGCATCTTTTGAAATACACACACACACACACACACACACACACACACACTACCTCTGAAGACATTGGACATTGATCAGGTGATATTGACAGTGGTATGTAAACCCATTTTAAGAAAGATAATATTTCTTTGACGTGCTTATATTCAGAAACCCATATTATAGTCAAAATAAAATTCATTTCTTTCCTACTTCCTTGTGTAAATGTACTGAACTAAAACTTAGGCTTTGTTGTCTTTTAATTATGATTCTTGACTTCCCAATGAATGTTTTGAAAAACTAATTTTAGTCAAAACTCATTTTTGAAAGAATCTTTTATACTCTCTGGAGTCTTTCTATTATGCACAATGTCAATGAGAACAAAAAGGAGAGACTGCGGGGATAGAATTGCTGTATGAGTCACTGCCTATGTGAGTTTCTGAATTGCGTGGGATGTGAAGCAGGAATCATGCAGAAGAGACCTGCCATAGAAGCCAAGAGACATGGAGCAACACAGAGCTCTCTACAGCCCCTAAACATGGGACTCAGGAATGGAGGATCATTGATCATCCTTCCAAATGCCCAAGGATTGGCTTAATCCCAAATGTCTAAAATTTGGAAAAATGTTCTGCTGAAGAAACACAATGAGATCTGCATTTCTATAAATGTGGTGGCAATTATTACAAGAGCATTGCATAGTTTGGACTTAAGAAAGGCTGTGCCTTATCAGAACAGTTGAGAAATTAAATGTGTGCCCATGCGGAAACCTTTAGATGAAGGATTGTAATTCCTTAGGTTCTCTATTTACAGATTCTCTGGAAAGTTTGCTTGAGGAACCCGCAAACCAGTTGTACAATGGGCAATGACCTATGACAAAACCAGGCACTCTGCCTGAGAAAACTTCAAAGTTCACAAATCAAAAGACCAAAACTTTTCTGCTTACCCATTCTGGCATGGGACGGCTCTGAATGAATAATAATTGAACATCATACTATATTTCTTTGCTATTCACATGAGATGTCCAAATAAAAATGCTCATATGCTAAATAAGAGCTATCTCAAGTAAATGACTGTTGCTTGAAGAGACTGTCTCCTCTATTACATGAATTTGAGTACACATTTAAACAAAAACCGATCCAGAGACAGAGAAACATGGATCAGACCATCAAACTTTAGAGGGAAGGTAGGGGAAGGTGGGAGTAAAAGGGAGAGATCAACCAAAGGACTTGTATGCATGCAAATAAGCCTAACCACCACAGACACCAGGGAAGTGAGGACATGAGTGGGGGGTGATGGGGTAATAAGGACACATATGTAACACCTTAATCAATAAAGAAATTAAACAAGAAATCTGTATTTAGGTCTTTGCTCACATGCTGATGCTATAATAAGCAGATAGAAATACATGAAGATTTAAGTATATGTGTGTGAGTGTAAAAATTCGGACACATGTCATAAACTTGATATAATTCTGTGATAGTTATCTTTACTATACATTTGTTTTCAGTGAATCACTTAGGGAAATTTTCAAGTTATTTTTATTTAAATAACATGTTTTAAATGTATATACAATCTATGTTCATGATGGTGGAAGAGGAAATTACTGATTCATAATTAGATTTTATTGCTGTGATATTGTTGTACAGAGTTGATCAATAGCCATAAAGCCTGAACTAGACTCTAGTATTCATGTGGCAATATCCAATGCTATAGAGTCAGATGATTTTGATTTAACATCACTATCATATTTGTATAGCTTGTGAAGGCACCTTTTATGTAAAGTATAAAGTGAATGGTGTCCAGTTAAATAGTGTAACAGGGCAGGAATCAAATCACATGAATTGACAAGATATGACAAATACATTGCCATAATAATAATTTGCCTGATTAATTAGGAAAAGTTATATATATGGTATATGTAACATGACTAAGAGTACACATTTGAAATCTGTATTTAGGCCTTTGCTCACATGATGATGCTGTAATAAGCAGAGAGAAATACATGAAGGTGTAAGTATATGTTTGTGAGTGTAAAAATGTGCATACATGTCATAAATTTGATATAATCCTGTGATAATTATCCTGTGATATAGGTATGGATTTTTTTTTCTTGCTGATCGGTCTATAACCTAACTTCTTCAAGTGAAGAAATTCAGACAGCCCAGAACCAAATCCAAAACAAGAAACAAGACACTACCCACCTCAAGTCCTTTGTCAGTAAAAGCCCTTCATCTCTTTAGAAATAGCTTTCCTGAAGACCACATGTTTCAGAACACTGTTCAAATGAATGTTTACAGCATGCACCATTTTATGTTTGACTGCAGAATTGTGACTATGATACCAGTCATGTTGTTGCACAGAGCTGTCATTTGTTCTTTCTCATTTCTATAAACATTGTATGTTTATTTTCTTTAAAAAAAAATTTTTGGATCTTATTTGGGGTCATTTTAAATAATGCTGCTACCATTTTACATGCCTTCTGGTACATAAATATAAAAAATTTTCTTGTTTTTATACTTAGAAATAAAACTATTCAGGTTTGGGGTATTCATGTTTATGCTTAATAGACACTTTCAAAAAATTCAGCAAAGTAGTTGTAACACCAACTTCAGTTTTATAGTTCTATCTTAAATCTGTTGCTTGGTGTCTTGCATAGTTTTAAAAATGTCTGTACATTTTTTCTTCAAATATTATTTTTGCCATACTATCTTTCTTTTCTCCCTTTATAACTCTAATTGTAAACACTTTAGAATTGTTTAATAATGTTTCATATGTGTCTTACCCCTGTTTTCTATATTTTCTGTTCTTCACTTTGGTTAATTTCATTGATTTGTTTTTCAGATCCTAATTCATAATTGGGCTGTGTACGATGTACCATTAAAGTAGTCTATCAAGTTCTTAATTCCTGGTAATGGTTTTGTAATGCTAGAGTTATTTTTGAGCTCTATTTTATACATTTTAACTTTCTGATGAAATTATCATCTTTTCATATATTTTCACACATGAAAATTATAGCTAGTTTAAAATCCATTACTATTATCTACACTATTATTTTCTGTAGGTCTGTTTTTATTGTCTGTTTTTTCAAGCAGTGTTTTTTGTTTAATATATTTTATTGATATTTTACAGAGAGGAAGGGAGAGGGATAGAGAGTTAGAAAGTTCAATGAGAGAGAAACATTGATGAGCTGCCTCTTGCACACACCCTATTGGTACCAACAACCAAAGTACATGCCCTTGACAGGAATTGAACCTGGGGCCCTTCAGGCTGCAGGCCAATGTTCTATCCATTGAGCCAAACCAGTTAGGGTTTAATCAGTGTTTCTTAAATGCCAGAGAGTCTGAATGAAAGTTTGTAGAGATTATTTGTGGGAAGTGTAATTATTATTATTATTTATTTCCTTTGCTACTAACATTTGGTCAAATGAAAGGAATATTGCTTTTAATTCTATCAGGGACTAAGATGGTTTGAGACTTGGTTTTAATCTTCATGAAAGTGATTCTGTATTCTTTCTGGCTGATCTTTTTGGACACATCTCTTCAGGGATCCCAATAGAAATCCTAGAATGTTTTCCAAAGCTTAGCACTTCTTCATGTGCCCATGTTAATGCTGAATGTCTGTGTTTTTGTTTGTTTGTTTGTTTGTTTGTTTGTTTTGATTTTGATTTTTCAGTTTCTCCGCCATTTCTGCTTCTTAGACTAAGAATGGATCATCATGATGTTATCAGGGGTTGAGCTGGTTGAAGTGAAAGTCTGGCTGCTACTTGTAAATAGGGGAGTAACTCCAAAGTAAGAGCAGCTTCCAATATCACACTCAAGTCTTTTTTGTCTCTTATCTCTGTAAGATTTTAACCTCTAAAGGTTTGGCTGACATGATAGTTTTCTGATGCCTTCAAATTGATTTTTAAAAATATTTTATTCATTTGTCTTTCTTTTCTCAGAAGGAGAGTTGGTCTGATACAACCTGGTCTGCCATAGCCAACAGCAGAAATCTTATATACAGATTCTTCACATGAACTATGCTATATACACACACATGTATTATTCAAGAAGAACAGCAATGTTCTGGGAGGTATAATGTATAACTTGTGGTTTAATTTATAAACATGTCTTTTATCAATCCAATAAAACATTTTAAATATGAGTCCTGCCATTAAAAACACAAATTTATTATTCACATACATAGACTTATTTGTGTTTATGTATCATATTTGGGCTTTGTTTCTGAAGATTGATTTTGGCAAATGATTAAAATTATTTGGCTGCAGTCTAAAGCTAAATGTAAAAGTAAAACAATATTTTTATAAAGTGATCTTTATTGGGTATATAAATATAGGCATGTGAATATATTGATTTTTAAATGGAAATACACTATATATATATATATATGTGTGTGTATATATATGTATATATGTATATATATAATGTCAAGTCTTTGTTTCATGACTATATTTTCCTTTATTTGAGAGTAAATCTATTGAATAACTGTTTAATAAAATAATGTATTTTTCCTTTGACTTTAGAAACAGTAATTTCATTAAATTAGAAAATAGTAAAAGAATGCACTTAAGAGACTATTGTGGTGAACATATTCAACACTGCATATATAAAGAATATAATATTTTTAAATTATTGTCTCAATTTTGAAGGCATTTTAACATTTTTAATTTATTTTTCTGCTGTCTCAAAACCTGAAAACAACTCCTTTCTTAACAATTGGAGAATAAATATTTTCTTTGAAATGTGAAACATTTAGAGGTTATCAGAATATCCTTCCAAATAATCATGAAATAAAAACCACAGGCCCTTTAAATAGAATGTAATTGTTTTTATGTACATATTGATGTTTTCTTAAGCATATACCTTCTCACTTCATTTTCTACTTGCTTTGATGAAACCTTGTAATAGTTTCACAAATTAAATGCTGAATAAAATAAAATAAAGTATGCTATATTGATTAAACACTTTAGTTTGTTTATGCTGTTATCCCTCATCCCCTAGAAAACATGCTGCTGCTAAAGATTATCATCTGATGGCCTTTTAATAGCTCAATAACTTTTATTCGAAGTATATTCTCTAGCCCTCCTTTTACTTTGGTCCTCTCATTCACATCCAACAGTCCTGATCAGGGCTCTGTGTGAGCAACCTGGCTAGTTTCCTCATCTTTGGTAATGAAAAGGTCCTGACACTGCGCTGGAAGTATCCTTAGAATCTGGATCCTGTCCACCTTCTGGACATACAAACCATCCTTGCTCTGACTTCTACATACATTCACACAAATTCATGGCCAGGTCTCTGAATCATAGCCTTCTGTTAATCTTTGACACTTTTATGTCTATATGTTGGGACAAGTTACTATTTTCTTTTGTTTTTTCCCCCCAATACATTTTTGCTATTTTCATGGATCATGACCAGAAGTTGCTGCTCTCACTTGAGAATTTCTTCCAGACTGATTTCGTCAGTCACCAAGATTCCTATGGCGGGGCTTGTTCCATGGTGTGTCAGGCCACAGCCTCTTTCTTGCCTCCAGGGTCATTTTTTAAAAATTAGCTGCCATGCTGTCTCTGGAATTCAGAGATGCAACAGACTTCACATAAGCAATACTTTGCAGTGTCATAGAGTTGACGGCTCTTTTGTCTCATTCCAAAAGATGCGATTATTCAAGATATAGAGACTAGTTTATTACTTTAAAATGACAGCCAAATATTTTTTTAATCTTAAACATAATATGTAATATCTACCATGAAGGGAAACAGAAATCTTGAGTAAGTGAATATCAATTTATTCATTCCAAAAATATTGTTTGGGGACCTATTACATGCTAGCAACAAAATTATTGTATATTTATAACTGCTGCTATTATCAATGGAAGAAAATGAATTATTAAACATAATAAAAATTAAATCTATAATACCAATCTCATATTACAAATATATTCGAAATATATTCTCTAGCCCTCCTTATACTTTGGGAGAGAAACAGTCCAGAGATGGAAGATCTTGATCACTCCTTCCCTTCAAGTCATAATGGCTTTAGGTAGTTATTCTGTTTGACTCAAATCCCAGTTTAGGGCAAGATATAAATGGTAGAGTGAAACAAGAAAGTATATACACTAACGAGTCTATTTAGGTAATAAAAGAGTAAAAAGTTTTTGCAAACAGTTCATTTTTACCTACAAAACATGAGACAATAAATTATTCAGTTAGTTAACTCATCAGTCCATCTTCCCACCCAAGAATGCAATCTGAAATAAATGGATAGATAACATTGAGAAAAACCTCTTTTGCCATAACCAGTTTGGCTCACTGGATAGAGCTTCAGCCTGTGGACTGAAGGGTCCCAGGTTAGATTTTTGATCAAGGGCATATACCTTGGTTGTGAACACATCCCCCATAGGAGGTGTGCAGGAGGCAGCTGATAAATGTTTTTCTCTTATTGTCGTTTCTAACTCTCTATCCCTCTCCCTTCCTTTCTGTAAAAAAATCAATAAAATATTTTTTATAAAGCTCTTCTGACACTTAATTTGACCATCACTTTTGATATTAAGGATTCATTTTACTTGTTTTATGTGATTATTCTGATGGGATAAATTTGATAAGGTAAATTAGGAAAACTAAGATTTTAGCTATTTTAATTACCAAGTAATATGAAAAGCTTGTTTTGACCCTCCATCTGAACATCACCTTATCACTATATGTTCAGAATGAGTGAGATTCAGGAATTAGCCAAAGAAAACATGACAGCTCAGATTCGTATATTGGTCAAAATGGAGAATAGCTTATGAATAGATCCATGATAGAATAAGAAGCAATGACGAGATAAGAAATAGAATAAAGTTCAGAGATAAATCTCTGAAAGCTTATAGAGCACCATTTTTGTATAAAAACCATCTTTAAATATTATGGTGTCGCTATGCATAAATTACTGCAATGTAATTATTTTGTACAATTAACTATATCACAAATCCTTTATCATCACTTAAAAGGTATTTGTTAAGAGTTAAAATATTAAAAGATGTGCATAGAAATTTCTGCATCAGTCACTGAAGCTAAATCGGTAACTAAATATAAAAATATCAAAGTTTGAGCAAATGACCTCGTGGAAGCCTCAGTAGAGCAACAAGAGAAGGTGATTTTGAATAAAGCTTAATTGCCATTGATTTCATTGTTCTTCAGAGAAAGACTGTGCTAACAGAAGTGCAGTGTTTCAGCGGAGACCAGAAAAAGGGCATTCAAAGGGCTAGACTCTGGCCACGTGACTTCACATCTATTCAGTTTGGAAAAGGTCCACTTGGCCCAAAAGGGAGATGCTGCCTCAGGCTATCCCAGCTTGACAGCACCAGCCACTGCAATTATAAAACTAATTATCCTTGAACTGATTCTGTACTCACCAAACCAGATCCTGGTTGGAAATTGGCCCGTCAAATAAGACTTTCCTACACAGGATGGAAGTCCTGGATAGCCACCATGGACAACACCATTATACTGCTCATTGCAAATCATTATATTGTGATTCTGGTTCGAGTTGAATTTTTTTGAATATTATTATTATGGATTAGTTTTAAGAGACAAAACAACTTAAGTCTAAACAAAATTATTATTCTGCTCCAGAACAATGAGAAATAAATATATCCAATAAATAGAATACTTTTTATTCAGATATAATGTATGCTCAACAAAATGAAGAGACTCTAAGTGTTCATTTGACTAATCTACATACCTGTGTACACAACACTCAGAAAAACAGCTTACACCCCAGAAAGGGTTCACATTGTCTGTTTGAGACAATCTCTTTCCACAGAGGCAGTCAGTGTTTTGAGCCCTATCATCAGAGATTATTGTTGTTTCTTCTAAAACTTTATATAAATGTAGTCATAGGGCAGATAATACTTTTTTCTTGGTATTTTTCATACAATATCATAGCTATAATACATGTTTTGTGTGTATTAGTAACCATTTTTCTTGTTTATATTAGACTATTAAAAAAATATACCAAAATTTGCTTTTCCATTTTCCTGTGGATAACTATTCCCCCCATCCCTACCCCAGTTTGGAGTTATTTTAAATAAAGACAGCAGCAACTACTTCATATACTGGTATTATTGATGGGAAATCTGCACATATTTATTCTCATTGCACATCAAGAAGCAGAAGTGACAAGTTCTGTAATCAGCAACTGGATACCCAGGAGAGTTGATGGCATTGTTCTAGTCAAATGCCTTAAGATCAGTACAGCGATTATGTCTTCAAATATCTATATTTTTGCTTCAATCACTCTCCATCTAGATTCTAATTATTCATATATCAGACTACTTGATATAGTTACATAAATCCCCTGAGACTATTGAATTTTTCTCTGTATTGTTCAGATTAGATTATTTCTATTGATCTGACTTCAATTTACCTGACTCTTTTCTGTCATCTCAAATTTACTGTTAAACACATCTGATTAATTTTTGTGACATTGTCGTTTTCTATTTTCTATTTTTGATATTTTTAATAAAGAACTGTGCTAAGTTATAGTTCATAAAGCATAAAGTTTTTCAGTTGTAGGCATATAATTCAATGTCTTTTAAATAAATTTATAGAATTGGGAAGCTAGTTTTAGAACATTTCCATCATTTCAAAATGATTCCTGATTTTAGCTGATCCCCATTCCTACTGCCAAATCATGGCAGCAACAAATCTGCTTCTTGTCTTTAAAGAGTCCCCTTTATATACATTTCTTATAAATGGCATCAGATATACAGTCCTTTACAACTGGTTTTATTCACAAATGTAATAAAGTTTATCCATATTACAACATGTAACATTTTTTCATTTTTTGTATATTTTTTTTCATTTACCAGTTAATAGACATTTAGATTTATTCTATTTTTTTTTCATATGAATAATGTCGTTATGGAAGCAAATGTAATAGTTCTGGGGATGTAAGTACAACATGGTATTATAGTTAATAATACTGTTTTACATACTTGAAAGTTGTTAAGAGAGTTTATCGTAAATGCTCTCACAACAAAAAGAATTGGTAATTATGTGAAGTGATAGAGGTGTTACAAAACACTATGTTAATAATTATTTTGCAAATATGAGTGTATCAAATAAACAACAATTGTTTATCTTAAACTTTAAAAAAAGAATTATTAAATTTATTTCTTCATTCTCATGTTTCCCAAAACTTAAAAAAAGAAAAATACTTCATTTTTCCTGTATTATAAATTAAATTAAACAATTAATTAATAATTTATTAGTAGTAATATTATTGAATTTTCCATGCTGAAATGTGTTTAAATTTTAGCTTCACCATCAATCCATGTCAAGTAAGGAATCTTAACATAAGGAGACTAACTTCAACTCACAGTTAATAAATAGCAGAGCTGGGAATCAAATTTTGGCAGTCTGAATAAAAGTTGAGTTCTCAGCTATCTCACTTCCATTCATAATAAAACACTTGAAAGCTGAACAAAAGCATACAATAAAATAATGAATTATTTAACCTCACTTGACAAAATTAATCACTTATTTTGGTGTTCATTCTCTCCAGACTCTTTTTTATTTTTACATAATTGTGTAATGTTATTATTTTAATTGAAATATAATTGACATACAATATCCTATTAGTTTCAGGTATACATAATAGTGATTTAATATTTATATACATAATAAAATGATCCACAATAAGCTTAGTTACCATCTGTCACCATACAAAGTTAACAAAATATTATTACTGTGCTATACAATACATCCCCATGACATCTATAATAATAAAAGCATAATATACTAATTAGATCGGATGTCTTTCCGGACACCTTCCAGACACTTTCCAGACGAAGCCGGGGCTGCAAGTCTGGGTCCCGGGTGCCAGAAAGAAGCCGGTGTTGGCAGCCAGAGGAAGGAAGGCCTACTCTTGCGCAAATTTTGTACATCGGGCCTCTAGTTTATTTTATAACTGGAAGTCTGTACCTCTTAATCCCATCACCTATTTTGTCCACCTTTCACCTCTCCTCTCCCTGGTAACCACCAGGTGGTTTCTTGTGATTGAGTCTGTTACTGTTTTGTTTTGTTTTTTAGATCCCACTTATAAGTGAAATCACATGGCATTTGTCTTTCTCTGACTGTGAAATGTTCACTGAGTTGCTTTCACAACTTTGCTACTATAAATAGTATTGCAATAAACTTAAGGGTGCATATATCTTTTTGAATTAATGTTTTCATTTTCTTCAATAAATACCCAGAAGTGGAATTCTTGAATCATATGATATATGTAGTATAATGCTGTTATAATTTGTACTCCCACCAAAACTGAATTGACATTCTTGGATATGAAAAATATTGTTTCAATCAATCCAACACTCTAAATATATTATATCCAAATCTTACTTAATTTTAAGACTGTGAAGAAACAGTTGTTTGTTTGTTTTTTAATAACAGAAGCTATACTCAATAATGAGAACTGTATAGTTACTGGCAGTTCATACACAATGAAAAATAAAGGATGTAAAGGAAAAAGAATATTTTTATCAGTTTTTTTTTTTTTTTCTTACTAAGGCTACTGACATGACCCTTAACCAGCCAAATTTGCTTTAGGATATCTCCTTGTTCAATCTCTATTTTGTAACTTTGTTTTAAATTAACATTTGTTAAGTAAACCCTAGGATGGACTGTAGGGTGTTAAGCCAGTTTCAAAAAGGACCATGAGGGAATTGAAAGAGAGAAGTCTATTCCTCACAGGTCCCAGAGGAGGTCAGGGCCTGCCTCCAGGAGCCACACAGAGTGGTGAAGGCAGGGTGCAGGCAGAGGAAGAGGTAGGGCCTGGACACTGACCTTTATCTGGGCCTGTGAGTGAGTGCTTTGGGTTTCCAGGGGTAAGAACAGATTGGTCAAATTAAACCGAAAAGAGAGACATTTTTAATAAGCTCCCCAGGGGTCTTATCTATGGAGCACAGAAGGTTAAAGGTCCTGGGAGGGAGCAGAGACTATATCTCTAGGGGAAGTCACATTAAGAACTTCACTTACCTGTGACTGCTGTTGTCTGAGCAGGCATTTGCTTCAGGCTCCCCCCACCCCCCTCCCTCCCCGGGCTGCTTGGCCAACAAAATGGGTGTCAATGCAGCAATACCATGGGGTAGCTTAGCTAAACTCTGGACACCTTACCACTGAATTATCGGTCTTCTCTTTTCACCCCAAATAAGGCTAGACAATGCTTCTACATTGTTCCTCTGAGCTAGTGGCCTGGTCTGGACTCTCCATAGTGATCAGTGTTTTCCTGCTCTGAGAAGTCCTGCTGAGCCACAGAGGTGCTGGGCATTGGGGAAAGACTTGAATTAAACTTGGGTCCCTTATTTGCAGGGGCCAGGACACGTCACTATTTAATCACCTTCCCTTTAGGTCGGATATGTGTGGTCCAAAAGCACAGGTTTCTGTTCTGTCTTGGAATGGTAAAACTGGAATGATTCCCATTTTGCTTGTTTTCTGAGCAAATAATGACATAATGTATGGAGTAAGTATATTAGTAATATTATGGTTTTTTTATGAACATATTATCTCACATACTGCTTCTTTTTCTAGAGATAGTATTTCTCACAGATATTAACTGGGTACAGTGAGGATTAGGTAAAAATTCACAAGATAATGGTGGAGAGTTTCATAAAAAGAAACTTGACTATTTTTGTTTTAATTTATAGAATAAAAATTTACTGTTTCAGTGTTTCAGAACACATAAATAAACACTGTCATACTTTAAAACATATATATGCTGAAAATGAATGAATCAGGAAAAAATATATGTAAAATGTATTTCACGTACAGATTATGCTTTCTGGTGCATTCTATTGTTATGTTTACTTCTTCCCGTGGGTGGGGAAACAGAGGGTACAGCCTCCCTTTTCCACCACTGTTTCTAAACAAAGCCACAGGAATAACATTCCCCACTGACAAGGGTAATTGGGATAATTAGTTGTCAAATGAAAACATTTTATCATCTGTTTTTCTTAGCTTTTTAAAAATGTTATAGGTAGTTTGGATTGCATTTTAATATACGGCCTCCGATATTTTAATTTTTACTGCTCAAAAACCAAAACAATTTATAATAATCAGAAAGGAATGTCTAGTCTATGTACAAAGAACTCCCAAATTTATTAAAATCCTGGGTTCTGAGCTGCTCTGGATGGCTTAATGTAGATTCCTCAATAATCAGTGTTCAAAATGAAATATGTCAAAGATAAATGTTTTCTGATGAGGTGTATTCAGCAGACATTTAGCTTGCACTATTAAGGAAATAAAAGCCCTGCCATATCCTCATTGGGGCTAGCCATTTAATTCAAAACTCCTGCCTTCACATGTATAATTTGTAAACACAGAAATAGGTTAGCCAGCAAACAGTATTGTCATCATCCTATAAATTGAGTCTTACTAAAATCCTTTTATAGAAATATTTTAAAAACACCAGTACAATACCTGTTAGGTATCTTAACAATGGAAAATGAGAAATTAAATATTTCTCAATAGGGCATGAAAATCTGAATGAATCATTTGGGAAAACTCCCAACATAGCAACTTCTTAACAGAGCTTTACTGCCATAATAGCAATGATGAGCTGAATTCCTCTGGGTGCATAAAAATCACATAAGAACAGTACTGTAATTTTAGATGAATGAACGTGTTGTGAAGGGGTGCAAATTGGCTCACGCACATATCTCCACAGCCCATGGGAGAAGAGATGAGCCTGAAACAAAATCCTTCTTGAGATTATGACATTCTGCTTATGAAGCTTATATTTCATCTAGCAAAAAAATACACCTACCAGGAAAATCTTTTGTTAACCTTCTGTTGTGACATCGCCTCACACTAGCGAACAGCGAGATGCAGTCACTCACACAGCAAGTGCTTCTGTTTGAAAAGAAATTGAACATTCCCAAAGGGTGAGAATATGGCTATTTTCACCTTCAAAATGAAATTGTCAGCCTGGGGCCCAAAACGTGACTTGATAAGATATAAATTTGCCACCATGGACCACCTCAGCCTCCTTCAAACTCCTCTTCAATCTTGGAGATATTATCATGTTTTAGTACCTCTACAGGTCTAATTATACCTCCAGTCTCTCTGAGAAGTTGTTTTTTGCTTTTTGCTTTTTGTTTATTCCCCACTTGCTAAGTATTGCAGAAAGTTGGGCATTTCATTTAGAAGTCCTAGGTTCATTAACCAATATAAATCTGACTAAAATTATAATCTTTCCTCTCAAATTGCTCATTTCCTCCAGATTTCACCATCAGTATCAATGATACCATCATTTTTCTTGTATACAAATTTAAGCCCTCAGAAATATATTTGAAATGCTTCTTCATGCCCTGGAATTTAGAGATCCCAAATACTTATTTTTAAAGAGTCATTTGGGCCCTGGATAGCGTTTCTCAATGGTTGGAGCCTCAGCCCTAGCACCCAAGGGTTGTCGGTTTGATTCTTAGTCAAGGGCTGGCAGTTGAGTTGCAAGTTCGATCCCCTGCACAATTGAGGCATGTGTGAGAGGCAACCCATAGATGTGTCTCTCTCATATGATTGTTTCTCTCTCTTTCTCTCTCCCTTCCCACCTTTCTCTTCCCTTCCACTCTTTCTTAAAAAAAAAAAAAAAAAAAAAAAAAAAAAAAAAAAAAAGGTCAGTGGATCACTCTCTAAAACAAACTGATCAGTGGAAAAAAATCCCCAGGTGAAGATTAACAAATATAAAAATAGAAGAGTCAACTTGGATATCTATTAAACTAAGATGTTAACATCATTCAAAATATTTAGAATCCCTCCTTTATCTGTAGAGGTAATTTCTCACAAGTGGTCATATTTGATGTAGAAAAAGGAAGTGTCTTAGTTGTAAAATGTTACCCCCTCAAACAACAACAAATGTGTGGATGTATATATATTTAAAAGTTTATATGTTTGTAAAGGAAGAAAATATCATCAGCCTGAGCTTAAAAGTCTGAACAGAGAGCCTCCCCCAAGCTTTACCTCTCAGTAACAGGCTAGTGTTTCTGGCTGCAGCTCTTCTCCTAACATTTCAGAGGAAGCAAATCACTCTGGCTTACACTTTCCCCATCTTGTAAATGTATTCCAACTACATGTTTTAAACTGTCAGTTAATATAACAAATGCAGTTCTTGATTGATACTAATTCATATTTTTAAAACAGGTATATATGCTTGATGAATGTGGCACAATGAATGCTACTCTGTATTTGCAGAAATAAGACAAGGCGTCAGAAATAATTTATACCAAATAATTTTTCAAAAGTAATTGATTTTATTCAAGTCAATGTCTGAGTCCAAATAAGTTACACAGCAGGTTGTTTTTGTTTACCCAACTACAATCTTTCTTTTGCCTCCTTTGTAGTTTTTAATTGTCACCTCTGCAGTTCATTTTAAAATTGAAATATAATATTGCAGGGAGAGAAGACAAAATATTGGAAAATATTTAAAATTAAGAACTAACCATTTTTGTTCAGAGAGGCCATAGACACTTTATTATCTGCTGGAATCACTTATTTAACAAGAACTCTGGATGCTATCCTTCTTTGTGCCTATAAAGCTGTGAGGCAAAAATCACATGCTTCAGGAAAATCAATAGTCATATATTTTACTTCAAGTGTAAAAAGCATAGTGTGGTCATACACACACTCCTAGATAAAAATACTCTCATCCACCCCAACTTTCATGGACTAAATTGAAGTATTGCATTTTAGATTCTTTACATTTTACACTTGCTTCCTGTATCCCTCACACATATTGTTTCTGATTTTCTCACCAGTCTGTACAAGAAGTGTGTTGAGAACCTTTTGCTGTATAACCCAGTTTGCAAAAATTTAGCAGCTCGAAACAACAGATATTTATTACCTCATGGTTCCTGTGCATCAGCTTAGCTAAGTCCTCTCACTCAGGGTTTCCTAGTGAAGCAATTAAAGCTTCCTCTGGGCCTATAGTTATCTCAAGGCCCCTCTGAGGAAGGAGCTGCTCGCCACCTCACTCACCTGTGTGTTGTTGGCAGGAGGTAGGGCTTTACAAGTTGGGAGCTGTGGCTTTCTGGTGCCAGAAGAGCTCAACAGGGAGATGTGTATCCTCTAAAGCATCTAAAGCTTAGCATGTGCCCATACACACATTCAAACATGCTTGTTAACTGTCAAATACAGACACTCTTATAAGCATAAGTGTGTATCTGAAAGACTGTATTTATGGGAAGTAATTAATCTTTTATTGTATTCCACTTTAAGTAGAATTTCCTTCAACAATTTTAGCAATCTGGCGACTAGTTCCATTGTGTGATTTTCCAACAGTAAAACCTAAAATTTAAGAATATATATGAAAGCATTGGTCTTAGAAAAAGAGAAACTATTAGAGTCAGTCTTTGCATGTTTAACCAGGATTACTTTGAAAACTAAGAGTCAAGACATTGACATTATTTTTTTAGCTCATCAGAAATACAATGCGTCTATATTTACTATAAAGCACTTAATAATGATATGGCTAACTTGGAGGGAAAGAAATGTAAGCATAAAATGAAGGAGATTCATTTTAAATGCTCTTCTTTGTCAGTAAGCAATACAGTTCATCAAATTTTTACATGTTTTCATTAAAATAAAAGAGTGGCCAAATTAAAAATATAATATTATCTGTCATTTATATCCCCAAGACTGCTGATGTTTATATTTCTGATTTGCATAATTTAATGCTATTTTTGTTAGTTGTTCTTCATAGCATGGATCTCCAGATCTTCCTTTTTTTTTAATACATCTTTATTGTTCAGATTATTACAGGTGTTCCTCTTTTTTTTCTCCCACCATGGCTCCCCTCCACCTGATTCCCCATCCCACACCATGCCCTTACCCCCCACCACTGTCTTCATCCATAGATGTAAGATTTTTGTCCATTCTCTTCCTGTACCCCTCACACTCCCTTCTTCTTGAGAATTGTCAGTCAACTCCCTTTCTATGTCCCTGATTCTATTATATTCATCAGTTAATTCTGTGCATCAGATTTTTTATTCACTTGATTTTTAGATTCACTTATTGGTAGGTATGTATTTGGTGTCATTTTGTTTTTCATAATTTTTATCTTTGCCTTTGTCTTCTTCTTCCTCTTATTAAAGAATACCCTTCAGCATTTCCTGTAATCCTGGTTTGGTGGTGATGAACTCCTTTAGTTTTCCATGTCTGTGAAGCTCTTTATTTGACCTTCAATTCTGAATGATAACTTTGCTAGGTAGAGTAATCTTGGTTGTGGGTTCATCACTTTGAATATTTATTTCCAGTCCTTTCTTGCCTGCATAGTTTCTGTTGAGAAATCAGCTGACAGTCTTATGGATACTTACTTGTAGGTAACTAACTGTTCTTATCTTGCTGCTTTCAAGATTCTCTCTTTGTATTTTGCCATTGGCATTTTAATTATGATGTGCCTTGGTGTGGTCCTCTTTGGATTCCTCTTGTTTGAGGTTCTGTGCACTTCCTGAACTTGTAAGTCTATTTCTTTTACCAGGGAGGGAAAGTTTTCTGTCATTATTTCTTCGAATAGGTTTTTAATATTTTGCTCTCTCTCTTCTTCTGGCACCCCAAAAACCCAGATTTTGGTACGCTTAAAGTTGTCCCAGAGGCTATCTTCATATTTTTGGATTCTTTTTTTTTTTTTTTGCTTTCTCATTAAGGTCCTTGAATGTCTCACTAGGCTCTTTGGGGGTCTCATCAGTAGTTTTTAGAAGAATCTTGAGTAACCTTATAAATGTGGTTTTGAACTCTATGTCATCCAGTAGTTTGATTTCCTCCATTTCTTTATTCATGACATGTTTCTTTTTCTCCACATTTTGGCTGCTTCCATATGTTGATGGAGTGACTTTGTGTCGTAGGTGACCTATAGGTACCAGTAGCTCAGCCTCCCCAAAAACCTGAGGTGGATGTTCTTGGTTCACCCATTTGTGGGCTGAGAACAAAGTCTTGGTGAAGGTAAGCCTTGATTACTGTTGGTACACTGGGATGAACTGACCTCTAGACCAACTGAATATGAGGACCTGCTGTGTCTATAATGGGAGTACTGCCGCACTGGAAACAAGCTTATTTTGCAGGACTTGTTTTAGTGGGGCATTTGTACTCACTGACTCTGCCTCTTGAATGTGTCACTCATGGATGTGAGGAATTGCTGATGTCTCACAATGACCACTATCTATACTGGCTTCTGGATCTCTAAAAGGGTGCAGGTCAGCTACTGTCTGAGGCCACCCAGCAGGAGCTACAGTGAACACTATAGTTTTGTCCTCTTTGTTTGGGGTTTGGATGTTATAGAGCTGTCTCCCAAGAGTTGCAGTTTATTTGTTATGCTGCAATAGAGCAGGCCATTCATATGCAAAAGCCACTGCAAGGAGCATGGGTGGGTATGTAGATTGTGTGGGGCAGAGTCTCAGGGTATCACTAGGCTAGCGCATGGAAAATAGTAATGGCTGTCCCTGCGTCCCATGCCTCAGCACAGTAAACAATTATTCCTGCACACAGCTCTACAAGCAAGCCACCCTCACTTTCCGACCTGATGGCAGACAGACTAGCTTCTTCCCTTAGGAGTTTGGGTCCCCCGCATCTCCCCAGAAACTGGATTTCAGAGTAATCAGAAGCTTGTCTCCCTTCTGGTTGAACAAAGCAATGCCCACCTCCAGCCTGGATTGTGCACACCTCCAAACCTCAGCTTTTCAGCATTTGTGCACATCTCAATGCTTTTTTCTATTACCTTCTAGTTGTAGAACTTCACTCAGCCAGCTTTCCTGTGGTTCTGCGTGATGGACGTTTTGTCTTATAGTTTTGAAATTGTTGTGTGAGGCAGCAGTTTAGATGTTTACCTATGCCGCCATCTTCAATATCTCCCTAGATCTTCCTATTCATGCTTTACATCCATAAAATGTTGTTTATTAAACAAAATGTAAATTTGGTATGAGAATTGTGACTAAATGATCAAATAATGATAGTTAACGCAGGCATCTTAAAGATATCTGATTTTAAAATGCAAGAGAATAACATTTTTAGCTTTTTATATTTAGAATATGGCTTTATTTATGCAGAGCAACTACTCAATGTCACCAATATAGTGGGCTCCCATTGGGTTGGATAGTATCCTTCGAAGAACTATGTCTGAGTCCTAGCCCTGATACCTGTGAAGGTGGCCTTTCTTGGAAATATGGTATTTACAGATATATTCAAATTAAGAATCTTGAGAAGAAATCTTCTTGGACTTAAGAAGGGCCTTAAATTTTATGACTGATGTCCGAATAAGATAAAGGAGAGGAATACAGAGACACAGAGGGGAACACTGCTTGAAGAGGGCAGAGGATACAGCTACGTGCCTAAGGATGGCAGGGATTGTCTGTAGCCACCGAAAGCCAAGAAGGAGTCATGGGTTTGATTATTCCTCAGATCCTTCAGAAGGTACTAACCTTGCCTGTGTTTTTATTTCAGATATTTGGTTTCAAAAATGGTGAGAAAATGAATTTCTGTCACATTTGTAAAGTTTGTTATGACACCCCTAGGAAAGCAGCACAACCTCATTTGACATATGAAAGGAGATTTTTATTTTTCCCAAGATGAAAAATAATTAACTTGATATGGGTATCATTGGCTTAAAGACAAGAGTGAAATGTTTAGTCAATATATGCTGCATTTCCATTTTTCTTGGTATGCCATAGAGTACTATAGCATTTGGTCGAAGCAGCTATCATTAATTTTGAGTTGATAGGTGATTTAAGAGTCATATTCTGAAAGTGAATAAGTATTAGGACCACCTTAACCAATAAATTATTTATGCTTTCTTTATTAACAGTTAAAAGGTGATAACAATCTAGTTAAACTAAGTCTAAATGAGTTCTGTTAATAACTAAACACTTAAACAAATTGAGGAAAAATATATGATCATCAATAGATTTTTCCTTTCAGAGGGAACATAAAGTAACAGTGCATCTTGTCATGGATTCTTAGATTTGATGACATATCTGTGACTCTAATACAGTCTATGTTAGCTGAAGGAGGATTGGAGAGAAGTTTTTGTAGAACATCTTTCCAAGGGTACTTCTCTCTTATGCAAAGAGACCTGGAAATGTCACATTATCACTTGTCAGAGTTGCCAAAAATATCTGGTTCCCAGTAAAGAAGAGGTTTTTTCTCAAAGAATGCTAATGTTTAACAGTCCTTAGGAAATTCCATGGGAAGATATGATGGATATTTTTTTTATTTAAAGTAAAAATTTTAGCCCTGGCCAGGTGTCTCAGTTGGTCAGAGTGTCATTTTTACACCAAAAGGTTGGGGTTCAATTCCTAGTCAGGGCACTTATCTCGGCTGTAGGTTCTCCCTCTCTTTCTAAGATCAATCAATAAATAAATTTGTAAAACCCTGAATGAGGATTAAAATACTAATAATAAAGTAAAAATTTCCTCTAATTTTATGGTTATATTCTGGTGCTTTGATTTTTTACCTTTTATTTGAAGTTTTAAACTCAACCATGGTGAAAGTTGTGTATCTGGCACAGGTTATGCTGAAATGAGGCTTTGCAGAGTGGTTGTGGTGAACAGAACCTGGGATGACTCTTATGTTTATACACTGTTTAATCCCCTAACTTGGTACATACAGATATATGTATATTTATATCTTTGCCTATATTTATTCCTGTATAAATATACACATACGCTCATACATATGCATACAAGCATGTACTTCTCTGTAGAAGTATGCAGGCAAGTATTTGTATGCTAGCATTCAGGTTGGCTTCTTCCTCTTTCTGGTTTTGAAGAAATAAGCTGTCATCGTGTGGATGACATCTTGTCTATGGAGAGGACTCTGCAACAAGGAAATGAAAGTAGGAGCTGAAAGCAGTCCCTGGTCAAAGGGCAAGAAAAGAGGACCTCAGTTCTGAAACTGTAAGGAGACTAATGCTGCCAACCTAAGAGAGTGTGGAAGTGAATCATTCTCCTTAAGCTCTGATGAGAATACAGTCCCGGTTAACACCTGAATTGCAGTTCAGCCTTGACCCATGGAAACTGAGATAGTAAAAATGTGCTATTTTAAGCTGCCAAATTTGTGGTAATGTGCTATGTTGTAATAGAAAACTAATACAGTACTCAACTTTTCCACAATATTAATGGACCACCCGTTCTTTTCTTCTTGATCTACATTGCTGGCTTTTGATATGAATTAAAATATTTTATAGTAAAATAAAAGCTATTAAGATATATTTTTTCTGCTCCATTTCAATTTTGTTCTGTCATTCTATGTTAAAGGTGATTGGTCAGCAATTTACCTTCATGCCTTAAAAACATTAATATAGTAATAAGGCTTTTTGTTTGTTTTAATTTAATTTTGTTTAAGTATAATTCATATTCATTTCTGGTATCTGCTACTTGATGATTCACATAAGAAACTCATTGGCATATACGTGCATTATATCAATGAAAAAATTAATTTTGCAATTGTGTTATCAGGTAATTTCTTAATAAAGTGTTTTTAATTGTCAACTGCCTATAATCAAAGGAGTCATTGCCATGAGAAAATGCTACCATTTAAATGTCTAATTGTGGTGACAAGTATGACATGTAATTGTTCAAGAACTTTTCCAACTGACTGTCCCATTTTCCTGAAAGCCCATTGTTATAGAAATGATAGTGACATTTGACTTTTTATTTCATTTTTTGCGTTTTAATCTAATGTCCTGGTTGACAGAGATACTGGCAAATGTTTCTCTTTTATTCTATTTATTTGGCATGTTTAACATGCTCTCTTTAGAGAGGTTTTATTTGCTTGTTTTGATTTTAACTCAGTTCAATTTTTCTTTGCTTTCTGGCACTTGTTTCAGCCTTTGAGGCTCTATACATTCTTGAGAAGAGTTCCTGCCTATGCCTTCCTCCTCCTGAGATCTGTCAGCCGGTCTAATCAGCAGTGAAACCCTTTCCCCAGTAACAATTAATGAATGATGAGATGTGGTAAATGTGTATTTTGTAGATTCTGAATGCCACCTTAGCTTCTATCTGAGTCTATTAAAAAGTCTAACCCATTTGCATTGGCTGTTAATGTTTCTTTCTACTGTTTGATTTTTAAATTTGCTGAAGGCATTTCAAATTTAAGCTTCAAAGAAATGAGGACAATGTAGAAAAGTAAAGAGTATAATTCCTGAAATCAGGCATTATAACTTGTTGGATTCAAATGCTTTTTTTGCTATTCACTGACTATGTGGCTTTGGACATGCAATTCAATGTCTTGGAGCCCAGTTCCCTTGTCTCTAAGATAAAGATAACTAGAATGCATCCTCATAGATTACGTGGGATAAATTAATGAGATGATATGTTTTTAGCACCTGTCAAAGCACTTAGAATATAATTTTTCTCAGACATTTGTTATTATCAATGAAACTGTTAATATTATAAAACATTTTAGATGCCAGTGGTTCTTAAACAGGCGTGATTTTGTCCCCCAGGGGACCTTTGGCAAGTTCTAGACACATATTTGGTTATTACAACCAGGTCAGTGAGTGAGAGGATTCTATGGCCTCTAGTGGGTAAAGGACAGAAAAAAATGTTAAGTATCTTAAAATGCGAAAGACAATCCTCCAAAATAAAAAGTCATCCATCCCAGTATATCAGTAGTGCTGAGATTGAGAAATTCTGCTGTAATTCTGTTTGCTAATCAACTTTTCTTCTCCAGAATTGCTGTTTCATCATACTATAATAGCAAAATCATTTTATTTTTTCTTTCTTTATGTGCTTTAAATTTATGTTTAGGTTTCTTCAAGATAATTGACTTCAAACAAAATGAATGACTAGCCTGGCTGGTGTGACTTAGTGGTTGAGTATCAACCTATGGACCAAGAGGTTAGGGTTCAATTCCTAATAGTGGCACATGCCTGGGTTATGGGTATGACCCCTAGTGGGGATGTGACACAGGCAGCCAATCAATGATTATCTCTCATCACTGATGTTTCTATCTCTCTCATCCTCTCCCTTCTCCTCTGAAATCAACAATAATAATAATAGTAAATTAATGATTCTAACATATAAAACATTAGGTGTAGAAAACAAACCTAAATAGTTTTTATGAAAAGAGTAACTCTTTTCCTACAAAATACATTATTCTATTCACTATACAACAAATTATGATGCTTTTGGCCTTTATTAAGATATATTTATAAAAATCCATATTAAATAGTCGTTATTGCTAAGTTATTTAGTGACCTATGCAAGTTTACTCAATGTAATTAAAACCCAGATAAATGCTATGTTTAATTTTTTAAAAAGTAAAATAAGTTGTCTTAACTTACTACTGCATTTAAAGTGAATTTTTTCCCAACAATGACAAGTTAATTGTTGCAGGGTTTAGCAATTCTGTTTAATCAGTACAATTAATCATCATTAATGCACACTTTATAGTGATCAATCACATTCACTTTTACCACAAAAATTGATCACCAAAGATTGAATTCGTAATCATCCAGAAATTTTAAAAAAATGGGCTGTTAACTCCCATTTTAGATCACTAATATTTTTCAATACTGACATGTATTTGAATATTTTTTTCATTTAAATTAATATTAATTGACAGAAGTGGATAATTTAAATATAATATTTGCAAATTGAAAAAATGTCCTATACTAACTTTTCATTTACTTAAAAATGGTAAAGCTTTTTAATCTATGTAACCAGAAAAAGGATATATATTACTTAGTCACATCTATAAACACATAGGCATAGCGTAGACATATATTTAGGCATAACTTATACATATATAAATAGATATAGATTATAGATATAGACATAGTTATATCTATATTCAAAAGATTTACCAGTTTCAAATGCCTGTTTCTCTGTGAAGCCTTTCTTTGTAATTCACTTAAAACAACAGTCCTGCATACACACTTTTTCTTCATTTCTTTTCTGTTCTATTTTACTCCATAATATAAACAACTATCTAATGTATAAATACTTTATTTCTCTATATTTAATGTGATCTCTCTCTCTCTTTATCCCCCCCTCTGTCACACACACACACACACACACACACACACACACACACACACACTGGCACTTATATAAGAATATGAGCTTTGAGGTCTGTGTGCTTGGTTTTAATTACAGCTCTGCCTGTTATGAAATGTGGGAGTTGGGAAAATTAATAACATGTCCTTGCTTCAGTTTCTCTGGGAACAGTAAGGCTACCTATCTCATAGAATTGTTCTGAGGTTTAAATGAGTTAATATAAAAGTACTGAGGACATAGTAGCCTCTGTGTAATTGTTAGTTCAATGATGAATCTTCCTGATGGTGAAGGCTTGTTTCTCACTATTGTTTCTCCCGACCTATAACATAACTGGCACGTGATAAGCAGATGAAGGCTTGCTCGAAGAATTAATTTATCCTTAGTCACCAAAGGTTCTCTGACTTCCTTTTGTCACAAACGTCTCACTTTGCTCTCTTGGAAACTGTCCTGTCCTCCATCTCTTCTCCCCAAAATGAGAAGGAAAGAGAAAGAGTAAAGCTGCAATATTTGCAACCAAATTGGAAGGGGACTATATTTAGGATTGTACTTTATTTTTTCTATCATATAATGTTACTGACCACCTTTGTCATTTCTATCAAAATATGGTGGAACAGACAGTGCCTATAATAGATAAAGCAAAATAAAAAAGAAATATCATAATTGTAAAACCTGATCTCTTTAAAGGCAAATTAAGCATATTGGATTAAAAATAGCTTTCTTCTTAGACAATGTGTAGTGTGAAAATGGAGTTTAGATACACATGTAACTAATGCAAAATGAAAGCATTCTGTTTTGTAGCTGACAAACCATCTGCTTGGGGATTTGTGCTTGATTTATTATTGAATCTTGTAGAAGACATAATAAATAAAATTGGACATATAACAAACATCAATATGCTTTCTTTTCATTTATACTTGAGAATGTTTTTTATACCTTAAGTACATTTAATTGCTCAGATTGAGACTAAAACAAATGTAAGCATAAACATTTTTAGATTAAACTTTTATTTTCTTTGATTTCATACATTAAATCTAGAGGTAATGACAAGCTAACATGTGAGCCTAACTCTTCACTAAATCCTCCAAACACAGGTATGAGGTAACTTTTACAATAACATTTTTATAGTTTAGAAGATTCAAAGTGAAATCGTTAAGCAACTTGCTCTAACACAGCCAATATTCAAATGTAAATGTATGAGACTATAAAGCCAATCTTTTAACATTATCTCAAACCTTGTCTTCATTGGTAGAAATAAAATTCTATAGATTTTAACACAAGGCTTTTTAATTTAAATTTTGATTGATTTCTACATCAATTTTAAGTAACAAATTTCTGCTTCTATCCATGAAGGAGGAATAAGGACAGGTCTTCCACCATAAACAACTAGATAAAGTACATGACAGCATTTTCAGACATTAGGCAAATGGACAGTGCAGGTCTGTGATCCATGAAAGACGGAACATAAATCATGTGAGACATACATTTCCCCATTTCATTACCTAGAGACAAATTTCGGGTCATTAAGATAAGAGGGGAAATACAAATGGAGATCAGAATTTTGGGATTCTGTGTCAGCCAGAAATGTTAAGGCAGAATCCTGAAGAGGAAGGCATGTTGACAGATTACTCTGTAAATCCATTTGGAGAATCTTTAGTGTTTGCTGAAACCAAGATTGTACAAGCACGGTGTAAAATTCTAAAAGATAGTGTGGAAAAGTCCAGGCATTTATAATGATAACAATTCCAAGGGCTGACACAGAGCAGGCAGATGCTCAAGCCCAAACCCACCATAGCAGAGACTCTTCAGTAATAACCCATATCATTCAGGGACATCAAAGTGACCCCTATGTCCTAGCACCGTGGTTGGCAAACTGCAGCTCTCCAGCCACATGCGGCTCTTTGGCCTCTTCCACAAAATACCACGGCCTAGGCAAGTCTATTTTGAATAAGTGGCATTAGAAAAAGTTTAAGTTTTAAAAAATTGGCTCTCAAAAGAAATCTCAATTGTTGTACTGTTGATATTTGGCTCTGTTGACTAATGAGTTTGCCGACCACTGCCCTAGCATGTGCTAAGCATTCTCTGGTTCTCTGGAGTGAATACTTATCTCCTTCTACCCTAGCAAAGTTTAAATACAAACAGGAATAAAATTAATTTAAAAATATCAAGTTTAAGGCAAAAATTGTCCTTTGGAAATCTAACACTATGTAAATACTCCAAACACAGGTCTGGGGTAAGTTTTACAATAACACTTTACAATTTAGAAAATTCAAAGTGAAATGATTAAGCAACTTGCTCTTTGTTACACAGCCAATATTCAAAAGCAGATGTATGAGACTATAAAGCATATGTTTTAACATTATCTCAAGCCTTGTCTTCATTGGTAGACAAGGAAAATAAAATTATAGTGCTCAACATCAAGTAAAAATTACTATACAAGTCAAACAGCCAGAAACTCTGACATATAATCAGGATAAAGTTTACTTTACAAAAATAGGCCCAGAAATCATAGAGATGTTAAATTTATATGAAAAAAAATGCTAAAAGAGCTATTATAGTTATATATAGGTATTTAAAGTAAACTATAAATGTAGTGGATAGAAATGGAATTTTTTAAAAAGGACCAACAAACATTTCTAGACATAAAAACTAAACTATCTAAAATTAAATAGTTATTGGATGGGATTAAGTTATTTAGACACTGCAGAAAGAAAAAAGAAGAATCAATGAACTCAAGGAACTTGGAAGCATAGCAAAGAAATCTATCTAAAATGAAGGGCAGGGGGGGGGAAGACATTAAATACACACACATACACACACACACACACAAAAACAAAAACAAAACAAAACAAAAACTATGCTTCTGAATCTATGGAGTAGTTCAAAGCAGATCAAAATAATATATTTACAGTTCAACATAAAAGGGAGTACAATAATATTTTAAGAAATAATGATTGGAGAATATCCCAATTGCATTAAAAAAAACAACAACCCTATAAGCATACCAATTCTAAAAGCTTGGTGATCTACAAACAGGAAACATGCATATAACAACCACATCAAGGCACATTATAGCTAAATTTCTGAAAATTAGCAGCATGGAAAACACACATATTATGTACAATGAAACAAAGGGAAGAATAAATGGGGGCTTCTCATAATAAATAATGAAAGTGAGAAGATAATGGAAAACATTTTAAAGCAATGACAGAAATATTGACAATCTAGTATTATGTATCCAGCAAAAAATATTCTTCAAAAATAAGAATGGAACTTTTCCAGAAAAGGTTAAAGAAGATAATTCATCATCAAATTGCCAAAACAAAAAGAAATATTAAATTTTTTTTCCATCTCATGTAAATTTAACATATTTAAAATTTAATATAATATCCCTCATTTAAAAATGAAAACAGATGCTCAATTAAAAATTTTACTTTAAAAAATTATTCAATTGCACGCAAAAGTAAAAAAAAAATAGGAATTACAAAGTTCATTATTAATATTTGGCTAATAGCTATAGCTCATCTAACTATTTACGGTTCCTTACAATTATACACATTTAATCTGACCTCAGGGAGAGAGCTTGACCTGGGCCTCTGCAATCTGACAGACACAGAATTGTGTGCCTGCCTCTGGAGTGGAAGAGCTAAGATTTGAAGAAGTGTCAGAGTACAAACAGGATTACATAGGAAGCAGTACTTGGCCCATGATTTTGTGGGTTGTTCAGTTTTGTTCTTCATAACTTAAAAAAAAATGTTTATCTTTATTGCTGAAAGTATTACAAATGTTCCCTTTTATCCCCATGGACTTTCTCACCCCTCTCCTGGCCCCACTCCCCCTTAGGTCCTCACCTCACTATTGTCTGTGTCCTTGGGTTATGCATATAAGTTCTTTAGTTATGCAACTGCAAAAAAAGAAGGATCTCATTTCCCTTGAGAAAGCATGGAGGGACCTGGAGAATATTATGCTAAACAAAATAGAGAAAGGAAAATATCACATGATCTCACTTATATGCAGAATCTAATGAACAAAATAAACTAACAAAATAGACCCAGAGCCCAGTTAATGTTGCTCAGTGGCTGAGTGTCAACCCATGAACTAGGAGATCAAGGTTCAATTCTCGGTCAGGGCACATGCATGGGTTGTGGGCTAAGTTCCCGGTGAGGGGCAGGAAGCAACCAATGGATGATTCTTTCTCATTATTGATGTTTCTGTCTCTCTCTCCCTCTTCTCTCTCTGAAATCAATAAAAATCTATAAAAATATTTTTTTTAAAAAAAAGAAAAAAAAATATCCAGACACTTGGAAGCATGGAACAGGCTCATATCTCAGATGAAAGGGGACAGTTGGGGCAGCGGGAGAAGACAAGAATTGATTACTCTAGTCTGTGGTTTTTAAAGATGCAGTGTTTTTCCCATGTGTCTGAGATTAGGCTGCAAGGTCAGGAGAGATGGAGCTGTCTTGAAAAGAGAATGATGTCTGAGGGTCCCAAGCAAACCCAAATAGAAAGTTGCTGTACAGTGGTACCATCAGAATGGGAATTAAAGGGAAGTCAGAAGATGTCAAATGCATTGCCACCTTCTAAAGTATAGATATGTGTTCCTATGTATGGGGTTCTGAGAGGTGGGAGAGAGAAGTTGCTCTCAAATGCACAAAGAAAAAGAGCTCACCTTTTAATATAAACACACAAAGGGCACAATGATAAAAAAGGCAACATTTGTCAATAAAGACTTTGCCTTTTCTTTTGTTCATCTGATTTTAGAACGTGTAAAGTAGACTTTTTAAAATTACTAGTGGAAGTAAAACAAGGAGTTAAATAATCCAACAATGATTCCCTTTCTCATGACATATAACTGAATTTGAGTTGGGCCTTAGCTGAGAATGGAGAAGTTTTAAGTTGGATGTGAAAAACTATATATATGACTAGAGGCCGGAAATTCATGCACAGGGGTCCCTCAGCCCAACCTGTACCCTCTACAATCCAGGAGCTCTCAGGGGATATCCTACTGATGACTTATGCCCACTCCCCGTGGTTCTCTGCTCTCTGTGGGGCTTGGGGATCTCGCTACAGCCATGGAGATGAAGCCCTCATCCCTGTTCTCTGCTCTCTGCCTGCCTCCACCATGCACCATGTGAAGGAAGCCCCAGTGCCCTGCAGTGTGCTCTGTCTGCCAGGCCTGGCGGCTTCGCCAACACTGACACACTAAGGAAGCCCCCAAGCCCTGCTGCCTGGGCTCTGTCTGCCACGTTTGGGGACTTCCCTACCACAGCCACTCTAAGGAAGCTCCCACGCCCTGCTTTCTGGGCTGTTTGTCGGGCCTGGGGCTTCCCCGCTGCTGCCACTGCCCTAAGGAATCCTCTATGCCCTGCTGTCCAGACTCTGTGTGTCTGGGGCAGATAGAAAAAAAAACCCTCCAGAGGTGGATCCAGCCTCGCTGCTTCTGCAGAAAGGCTGGACACACCAGTAGTGGAGATGAGAGGACTGGGCACTGCCATCTTGTGGTTATGGGGCCGCCATGTTGTTGCTGAGTGATGGTTAATTTGCATACCATTCCATTAGATAGGATAAGGGCTAAAGATGCTTTTTCGTTGCTTAACTACGTGGTAAGTTCAATATATGTACAAGATAAAGGATAAAGGTCAGGGATCTACTCTATCATATAAAAACAAAGAAGGGGCAGTGGCAATTTGAAACAACAGAGGGAGGGAAAATAAAAGAATTAAGTGATGACTTACCACTAGATCAAGACCTTTCAATACACCTTTCTTATTTGATTTTCATCCACAGTTTCACAAAACCACTCAACAGTTGTTTCCAGAAAATATGAAGAGCATTTGAAAAACCTGTTACCTATTTGTTTTTGAACCCGCCTTTTCTCTACACAGATGGCTGCCTGAAGCTGAGTTGCTTCTTTTTCTGAGAAGATTTGTCTTCAGAGCCAGGAAGAAATCTTAGCGTGTCTGTGTGTTCAGGCAGAAACTGAAATTAAAATGTGGTTTGTCATGCTTATTTAAGCTCAAATTTGGAAAATTATTATAATTTTTTTAAATATCTGTGTGTTTTTCCTACAAAGGTGGTGATTTATAGTTTAAAATGGATATCTGTTAACTGATTCCAGGCCAACTTCCACTAAAAGTAAATGAATTTCAGAAAATAAAACCCAAATAATAACAATACTCAACATGAAAAACTAAGACAATGTGCTGCTACAAGCAAACTAAGTTTTCAATGATTTCAAATTTTATAAATATCATTCATATGTTTATTTGCAAACCATCTATATTATTGTTTACTTAATACATTTCTTGAAATAAGATTGACTTTTTTATTTCTCCTGATACTAAACAATATTTTTGTTATTACTTTTTTATATCAAGAGATTCAAATCTTTATCAAAATGTTTAATGACATTTATATGATATAATAAACAATCAACATAAAACAGTATGCATCCCTAACTTCTCATCCTTTCTTTTTAAAGTCTTATGTGATTCCTCTTGTAAGACACAAGATAAAACAACTTTACTATCTTACTACAGTGGGTAAATTACCAAGAAATCAGAAGGTATCTATCATTTTTAATTTCTCTAGTGAATGAATGTCTGACAATTGGCAATTCTCTTTCTACTAGAGAAAAACATATTTGAAACCTGAGAAAATACTAGCATTTACAATCACTCTGGTACTTGAACTAAACACTTATACCATTTGCTTATTACTATTTTTCTTATGCTTTCCTCTTCTTAAGTGCACAAACATGTCCATGAATATATATATGTATATAATGGCTTTCTTTCCACATTTTCACACCTCTTTTGTAAATCATTTATGCTATGTCAAAGAATGCATAAAAGAAGTTCCAGGAATTGTGATTAAATACAGTTTGACACATTTATTTCACTCAATTTGAGCTCTTTCAAATGTTTTCATATAATGCATTATAATGAAGTCTAAATATATACTTGAGTCAATGTTTATTACCTTTTTCCTATTTTCTTTTTTATTGAATTTATTGGGGTGACATTTGGCAATTAAAATTCTATAGGTTACAGATATATAATTCAAGTACCATATTATTTCACTCATATAATTGACTTTAATGCACAAAATAAACTGAGGGGGAATATAAGAGAGCAACCTGGCTGGGGGGAGGGGGTGGTGGGCAGCTAGCAAGCAGTTTTACTCTGTGCCTAGTTAACCAGTATCCTAATGCACATTCTTGTTGGCCTATTAACTCACTGCCCCTTCCTTAGGCAATAATCTGTTTTCCTAAATACTCCCAATTTCCAAGGGCCATAAACCAAGAGTTTAACAGTTGAGCCAGAGGAGAGGTCACTGGTGCCACCCAGGCCAGGCCTTTAGATGTAATCTTACTTCTCCATTCTAACTGACTTGGGTAGAGCTGTGAAAGCCAGCCTTAAAAGCCCGGAAATTAGGAAACAAAGAATTTAGGAATATATAAGGATTAACCTCATTGTATTAAATATCCAGGCTTTGGATCTTTGAACCTGGAACTGGCAGAGAGTTTGAATAAAGGTTTTTTCCTGAATCTTCTGAGTACCTGTTGTGTGTTTCCTGGTCACCTGGTAAATTTGCAACACTAAAAAAAAAAAAAAAAAAAAAAATGGAAACTGACTCAGAGAATAGACTGACAGACAGCTCTCAGAGGGAAGGAGAGTTGCAGGGCAGAGTGAAAAAGTTAAAGAGATTAGCAAAAACAAAACAAAAAACTCATAAATACAGACCACATTATGGTGATTACCAGAGGGAAATAGGGTGGGGGGGGGGAGGAGAAGGTTTGTGGGGGGATATATGGTGATAAAAGAGACTTATAGAATGTTTATTATTGTCAATGAATGTGTAATATGTCTTTGCCCTATGCTAAGTGGAATGTTTTCCCAGTAGGGAATGCAATAATAAATGATGTTCTGATAACAATTCTGCTATAAACACCTGCTATTCATACAAACAATTATGTGATATAGATGTAGGTGTAGGGGCTCTGAATGGGTCACCCCAAGATGTACCCTCTGTGGTAGGCTGATTGTTTTGAGCTAAAGGTAACCAAGACACTGGGGGAATAAAAAGAAACCCCTACCCACCCTACCCCACCCCCTTAGCTAACAAAGAATTTTAATTAGGGAACCTGCCCACAATGAGAGCTTATCAGAGATAACTTCTTTTTACTTATCTATAGAGCAGGCAAATTTCTAATTACTGACCATCTGCTCTTCTTATTGACCTACAATGAACCTCCTCCACTCTGAAGCTCCAAAGTGATTCTTAGCTCAGAATGTTATATAACCACTTTTTCTGTTTCTCTCTTTGAAGTTCTCATTTGTGGGGCCTCTGACTCATGTATTTGGGATTTCCAAAGATATTAAATTTGTAATTAAATTTGGTCTTTTTCTTTTAATTTTGTCTCCTGTCTATTTAATTTTTAGACAATCTAAAAGAACTTAGAAGGTAAAGTTTTTTCCTTCCTTTCATAGACATATATATAGAGATAAAGAAATTATATATGTGAAAGAAAAGAGCCACAAGCTAACCTGACAAGCTCAGGGAAGGCCTGCGTGGCAGTCTTGCAAACCCAGAGACCTAAGATAACCACAAGAGATGGTTTGAAAATTAAATATCTAACAGGTTATAGTAGGTAGTCATGTCCCAGAGATTTCACCTGACAAAGATCAACTTTGATCTTTTACTGAGCCCCTCCTCCTTCCCCGCATCTAAGATAACATATCTGCAAGATGTCTGGGTAACTTGTAACTTCCTTTTTACCCAGGACCCCTCAGGGCACAACAAATGGCCTCTAGACATTCCTCATTGTTATTATCATCAAGTTAATTGTCAACTGTTAATTATGTTAGAGCACACATGTCAAACACAAGGCCCGCGGGCCAAATCCGGCCCGCCAGGCCTTGCAATGTGGCCCGCACCGCGCTGTTATCACTGCACTCAGCTGCGTTCCATCACAATGACACCCGGTGACATAGGAGGCTTATGATCTCGCCGGCTGCCTCGCGGGCCACCGTACTTGCTATCTATTACGCATGTGCATAGATAACAAGTCACGCAAGATTCAGGAGGCATGACCTATAGTCCGGCATCCGATGTGGTTGTGCTGGTGGCAGAGCAGAGGAGAGAGTGAGTGTGCGGGCATAAAAAATACACAGCAGAAGCTGCCAGTTCCTGGCATAAAGTGCAGGCATAAAAATCGCAACAGAATCTGCTATCTGTACCCAGCCAGGCATTTATTGACTGACTTTTTTTTCTCCACTCCATCTGCCAAATCAAGCTATCCCTGTGCAGTTTTCAACTTTTTCCTTCTAACGCAGATTTCCAATAAACTACATCTTTTACTGCCAATATTGATCCCAAAATGTCCAGGAAAAGAAAAGTTGACGGTGAAGGCAGACAATTTAATGACAAATGGGAAAATGAATACATGGTTGTGCTTAGAGAGGGCAAACCAGTGTGTATATTGTGTTATGAGACAGTGTCGGTGATGAAAGAGTACAATATACGTCGTCATTTTGACACCAAACATAATGTTAAGTATGGCAAATATACTTTGGAAGAAAAGCATAAAATTGTTAAAGAACTAAAAGGCAAACTACAATCACAGCAGCAAATGTTTACAAAGGCTACAGCAAAAAATGATGCTGCAGTGAAAGCAAGCTTTATAGTGGCTGAAGAAATTGCCTGTACTTCAAGGTGTTTTTCAGAGGGTGCCTTTTTGAAGCAATGCATGCTAAAAGTGTGTGAGCAAGTATGCCCAGACCAGATACAGAGTTTTCAAAATGTCAGTTTGTCAAGAAACACCATTACAGATAGAGTTCAAGAACTCTCAGGAAATCTATCATCACAGCTGGCTGAACAGGCATGCAGTTATCTCGCTTTTTCACTTGCTATCGATGAAAGCACAGACAACACTGATACAGCGCAGCTGTCCATCTTTATACGTACTACGAAGACCGACCTCTCTGTCACTGAGGAACTTTTGGATGTAGCTGCCATGCATGGGACGACGACTGGTAGAGATATATTTGAGGCTGTGGAGAAATCTATAAATAATTTTAAATTACCCTGGGAAAAGTTGGTGGGGCTAACTACCGATGGCGCACCTTCAATGTGCAGAGAAAAGAAAGGCTTGGTTGGACTAATGAAGGAAAGAATGCAAAAAAGTCACTGCCACACACCCTTGATTACTTATCATTGCATTATCCACCAAGAGGCTATGTGTGGAAAAGTTCTGGACATGAATGACATAATGACCACAGTCATTAAAACTATTAACTTTATACGGGCACGTGGCCTGAATCATCGCCAGTTCCAGCAGTTTTTACAGGAGGTGGGTGGAGAGCATGGAGACGTGCCATACCACACAGAAGTAAGATGGCTGAGCAAGAGCGCAGTCCTCAAAAGATTTTTTGAGCTCAGAGAACAAATTGCTCTTTTCATGGAAAGTAAAGGAAAGCCCTTGCCTGAACTGTCAGATCCCGCCTGGCTATGTGATTTTGCTACGATGTGTGACATATGCAAGCATCTCGCCCAACTGAATCTGAAGCTGCAGGGACGCAAACAAGTCATCACGAAGATGTCTGACATGATCACAGCATTCCAGCATAAACTTCAACTATAGAAGTCCCAACTGGAACAGGACAATCTTGCCCACTTTCCCGTTTGTTTGAGTATCTCAACCACTATTTCTGGTACTTTTCCTTGCAGTCAGCTGGCTACCAAAGTTAGCCGTTTACTAAGTGAATTTGAGCGGCGCTTCTCTGACTTTAGAACACAGCACTCAGGCTTTGACATCTTTGCCAATCCTTTTACAGTTGATGTCAACAATGTGCCCCATCACCTTCAGATGGAGATAATCGAGCTTCAGTCTGACAGTGGCCTGAAATCAAGGTTTCAGGATGTTGAAATTGAGGACTTCTACCCTCTACTGCCCCCTGACTCAATGCCAGAGCTCCGACTTCATGCTGCCCGTATTCTATCCATGTTCGGGAGCACCTATCTTTGTGAAGAGATGTTTTCAATAATGAATCTGAACAAAAACAAGCACAGATCACGCATTACCGATGACAACCTCCATGCTGTTTTGGGGGTTGCTACAGCCCAAGAAATAAAACCGAACATTGACTCATTGATCCGGGGAAAACGGTGTCAGACATCTAGCCAGAAAACAAAACAATGAGCATTTTAGGTACATTCCAATATTACTGTTTTGCTTGATACCAATATTACTGTTTTGCTTGATAGCATGTGAGTTGGTTAACAGCACTGTTAAGGAAAAGATTGTTCCACTCATTTTAAATTCACATTTCTGGTTAACATTGTCAGTTTATGACTGTTCAGTAAACCATTTGGCCCGCGATTTAGGCTGGATTTTAGATTTTGGCCCCTTCTCTGATTGAGTTCGACACCCCTACGTTAGAGTATCCTGTATCCATCTCTGTGAAAGAAGCTCATGTTTATCATTTAACCTTTTACCCTATCCCAGAGGTTTCCCTGCTTTGCTTTGTCCCACCTCCCTAATCTATCGCCAATGAATTTCATATAACTCACCTATGTCCCTTTCCTTTGATTGCAATGTATAAATATAGAAATGTAAAATGCCATTCTCCGGAGCATTATCTCAATCCCTTGAGGTTCTGCTTCCTGGCATGTGTTGACAGTTTTGGCTCAAATAAACTCACAAAAAATTCTTTACAGGTATCAATGTTTTTTTCATATATATATATATATATATATATATATATATATATATATATAACAATTATAAACATTAATTGGACTTCAAAAAACGAGTTGAAATAGAAATTTTTTTCCAAAATCTCTTATACACAGAACTTTTGAAGATGTAAAATGAGAGAGCTATAAAACATCTCTTTATTATTAAATGTTATCAATGATCATTACGCATCATCTAGCTTTCTGGTACTAAAAATAGATATAACTAAAATGTTTAATTTCCTTTTTTGTGTGTTCCTTTTTTCCTTTTCTAGGAGCTTTTTTCCCCCCTGCACTTTACTTCCAGCTAAAGCTATGTCTCAAAATCATGTTTTGATTTTCTACTAATAACCCAAAATACAATATCCACTTATAATTAATGAAGTTATTTCTTAGGAATTTACTTTAAAATTATGATGTATAAATTGTTTTAACGTTGGAAAATATAAATTATATTCCTTATAAAATATAAATATCAAGTAATTTTCTCTTCTTTTACGTCAATATTTAGCGAAACATAGCCAAGAAATATACGTATATGATTGTAAGAAAGGAGAATAACATCTATTTGAGATAAAGAGAAAAGAAAATATTTACTACAATCAAAGTTTTGCTTTTTAAAGATTTCTTGCTAAGGTAGAAACAAAATGCACTAACATTCATTGTAACTGCAATTTTATTTATTGACTTTGTTCACTTGGGGTAAGCATTTTTCAAATAGAAAAAAATACTGATTAAAATATATATTTCCTTTTTATTTAAACTTATCATTCTAAATAATATTGAATAGTGTATCAATAATAGTATTGATTTAATTTGTTTTATATTGATGTTATATTCCTATTTTCATTTTGGAGAAATATCTCAAATATTTCTGGGTCTCAAATACTCCTTATATATAAAAATTTTAACATAACAATTAGCTAAAATATATTTGTATATGTTAAAGTATTCTGTATATACTTATATTGTGAAATGTTAACAATTATGCAAAAGAATAGAAATTTACAATATGTATTATATCTAATTTTGAAAACCCCAGTTCATTACTCATGTTTTGAAGATAATTTATAACCTGTTTTACCACTTACTGTTGCATTAAAAAAACAGAAAACAGGGCTTCTCTATTCCAACTCTCAAATGTTCTTTCTCACAAATAATAAAACATTCCCTAATGTATTTACAGATTCATTTAAAATGATCCAGGACTTGCATCTTTGGAGGACTTACATTAATCATCCTCATGCTAATGTTGCTTTTTAAAAGAATCCGTTAATAATAACCTCATGTGGAAAGAATCCTTGGTAAATAAATACATTTGCATGTAAACAATTTTTGTAGACTCAATTTAATTTCCACAAGTACAAGATATTCTTTTTAGTTGTTGTTTTTATTATTTTTTGCTTATTTTATTTTGCTTAAATGTTTTTATTACTCAGTTAAGAGGTTCAAGAGTTGATGTGTTCCAATATCCCATTCCAAAATCCAGCCAATCCTTTAATTTTAAAATTATAAAAAAGTTGAAAGGATAGTAAAATTAATACCTGCATACACTTTAGCTAGATTCACTGAATATTACCATCCTACCTAATAAAAGAGTAGTATGCAAATTAACCATCACTCTGCTATACCAACAAGCCACACCCACCAGCCAATCAGAGCAAGTATACAAATTAACCCCAACCAAGATGGCTGCCATCACAAAGAGTAGGAGGGAGGCTTGGGTTTCTCCAGCAATGGATGAAGCCAAGCTTTCCACACACCCTGGCAGGCCTAGGTCTCCATTCAAGGCTACAAAGTTTTAATTATAGAAGATAAATCCCAGGAAAAATGGCAGCAGTCACGGAGCTTGAGAGAACAGGCTAGGGTTTCCCCCGGTGACAGAGAAAGCCAAGCTTTCCACCTGCCCTGGCCAACCTAGGCTTCCACTCCAGGCTACAAAGTTTCAATTATAGAAGATAAATAAATACCAGATGCCAGGGCCTCCACTTGGGTTGCCAGGGGGCGTGGCTGGCCTGCAAACCACCACAGGCCCCTTACCCAGGCCACCTCATGCCCCAAGGGAACCCCACCCTGATCCAGGACACCCTTCAGGGCAAACCAGCTGGCTCCTACCCATGCATCAGGCCTCTATTCTATCTAATCCTATATAATAAAAGAATGATATGCATATTGACCTTCACTCCAACAAACAAGGTGGCTGCCTCCATGTGGTCAAAGATTACTACCCCCATGTGGATATAAGATGTCCAACACAAGATGGCCAGCAGGGGAGGGTAGTTGGGAGGTACCAGGCCTGCAAGGGAGGGCAGTTGGGGGCGATCAAGCCTGCAGGGGAGGACAGTTAGGGGTGACCAGGCTTCCAGGGGAGGGTGGTTAGTGATGACAAGGAGTGCAGGGGAGGGCAGTTAAAGGCAAACAGGCTGGCAGGGGAGCAGTTAGGCATCAATCAGGCTGGTAGGGGAGTGGTTAGGGGGTGATCTGGCTGGCAGTCAGAACTGGTTAGGGGCAATCAGGAAGGCAGGCAGGTGAGTAGTTGGGAGCCAGATGTCCAGGATTGTGAGAGGGATGTCCAACTGCCCTTTTAGGCCCAATCCAGGTGGGGTCGGGCCTAAACAGGCAGTCAGACATCCCTCAAGGTGTCCCAGATTGGAGAGCTTGCAGGCTGGGCTGAGGGACACACTCCCTCTTCCCCCTGTGCACTAATTTGACTTTTGAGATTTTATATATTTGCTCATATTTAAAAAATATATTTTTATCAGCAAGTAGTATTCCATTATTAGAATGCATGACAGTTTGTATATCTATTCAGAAGTTGAAATAAATCTCAGTTGTTTCCTCATTCATGTTTTAATCATATCATCTGCAAATAAATTTATTATTTATTTTCAATATATATGCTCTTTATTTCCTTTTCTTACCATATTGCACTAGGTGTGATTTCTAGAACCATTTGAATAAGAGTGGCAAAAAAACAAATCAAAACAAAATATATATAACATGTGTTTTTTTTTAATATAATACCAACTTCTTGATTTGGGTTTAGGTTACTGATTTGAGACTATTCTGCTCTTTGATATAAATATCTAGTGCTTTAAATAAATAATAACTGCATTAGCCACGTCTCATAAATTTTGATATATTATATTTTTATTCAGTTCAAAATATTTGGTAATTTCCCTTAAGACTGCCTATTTAACTCCTGGGTTATTTTAGTGAATTTTATTTAATTTTCATGTTTGGGTTTCTAGATATATTTCTGTTACTGATTTAAAATTTTATTCCATTCTGATCCAAGAGCATAGTTTGTATACTTACATTTTTTGTTTGCTCTAGTTTGTTTAATGGCCTAGAAATGTTTTATATAGTTCAAAGTTTCAAATGCACTTAAGTGTAGGAAGCAGTTATAGGGTTAAGCTTCAGATTGACCTGGTGGCAAAGTTACAAACAAGTCCCAGCTTGGAGGGCATATCCTCTAAGCATAATCAAACTTGATCTTGTAACTGCTCCCTAGATCTTTCCTGGGTAGCTAATGGGCTGTGGAATGGGCAGCAAGCGCTGCCAAAACAAGTGAAACTTACAAAAACATTGTAGATTACCTTGTTTGTCCTGATTATAAATAAGGCCTCAGCTTTGCAGTCTGGATCTGTTCTGTGGCCTCAGCCAGGCACAGAAGATCCACCTAGACCCAGCTTTTTCTCTTTGTCTATCATTTCTCCATCTTTCGTTGCCCCTGCTCCGACTTGCCGAACCTTTGGCTGTGCTGGCACGGCACACTTAAGAAAATGTGTATTTTATTATTGTTGAGTGAAGAGTCAATTAGATCAATTTGATTGACTATGCTGTTCAGGTCTTCCTTATTATTAATAACTTTCTTTTTTTTGTTGTTGTTGTTTATCTACATTTTATTGGCACATTATTTGTCATCTGATAGGACATATACCCGCACCTGGATTTGTATTACATCAGTACTTAGAAACAAAATAATTGTCACTCATCACCTTACAATTGCATACGTATTTTTCTCTGTGTCTGATGCAATCATTCAGAAAGCAAATAAGTCTACAATATCTCAACATTTGAACATTTTGTTTTAATTCACTTAGCCTTTGGACTGCGAGTCTATGCTAAATATCATCAGTATAACTCAACAATAAGGACAATGAGCGAACTCACGGTTTAATATGCATTGGATCATAGCTTTCCAAACTTGTTTCAGTACAATCGTTTGCCTTATCTTTTTATGAAATTCTTTATTGTTGAAAGTATCACATGTATCTCCTTTTTTTCCCATTGACCTTTTCCCACTTGCTCCCACCCCCAGTACATGCCCTCAACCCCCTAGTGTCTGTGTTTATTGGCCATGTTCATAAGTATGTATATAAGTCCTTTGGTTGATCTCTTACCCCATCTCTCCCTCCTCTGCATTCTCTGTTTTCTATGACTTAGTGAAAGAGGAGTGTTTAAATCTCAAAATCCCTTTTATTTTATTTATTTTATTTTATATTGTTTGATATAGTGATTTTATTTCTTTACTTAAAGTAGTTTCCAATATTAAACTGATTTTAAAAGCTGGTCTTAAATTATTATCCAAATAATCATAGAAATACTCTATAAAAGTATTATAGGAACTAAGTAGATTATCACATTAGCTTTACTTTAAATAATCTAAGTTGATTAAACACATCATTTATTCATAAATCTTTTATGTTTGTTTTTCTTAAATATACTAAAATATCTAAATTCAGACATGAATATATTTTCAATAATAATTAATTATAACATGAAATATTCTTTGTGAGTTCAGTCTACTTTGTAGAAAACCTTGGCAGTATTTTTTAAAAGCTAAAAGTATATTGTATCTTCATTTTGTACATAGAAATTAAATATCTAAACCAAATTTTATTGATAATATCTGCCTGGTATACTTGTTCACAGAATCATGGGATACTTTATTAAACTGACTTTATAATATTTATTGTATTATGAAACAAGCAATAATCAACCTCAGTGTAAATCAGAGCAGGGAACATTCATTATAATCTCTCATATCTTACTAGTTGAATTGTCATTCATTCTTTACATTAAGAAAAAAATAAAACATTATTAAATAAAATATTACAAGTGGCTCTTACTTTGTGAATATAATTCCTGTCCTCTTAATGTTTATTATCAGAACAGTTACAATGTTCTCACTTAAGTTACCCAAGTTCCAAGTGAGTATATTAATGATTGTGAGTTGCCTATATTTTAAATCCTTTTAAGGTGAGAATTAACTTCAGCCCCTCCTGGTGATTTTCCTATTATTCTCATTGTAGGTTTCATGATTAACGGCTTTCAGTTTCCAGTAAACTGCCTCACCCAGTTTCCAGTGACCACCTACACTGGCCTCACCTGCACCTGGTCTGACTGGTTACTCTGACTGACCTTTATAAGAGACATAAATATCCCACTGCCCCTACTCTGTGCTGCTGATGCCAGTTTGGCCTCAGCCCTTCAGCTAGCAGATTTAATAATCCTATTTAATAAATGTTAATATGCAAATCGAGCAAATGGCAGAATAACCAGTCACTATGATGCACACTGACCACCAGGGGGCAAGCTCTCAATACAGGAGCTGCCCCTGGTGGTCTGTGCGCTCCCACAGGGGGAGCACGGCTCAGCCAGAAGCCCTGAGCCAGGCTCATAGCTGGCTGGCAAGTACAGAGGCAGTGATGGCAGCTCTAAGGATCTCCAACTGCCAGCTTAGGCCCACTCCCGGAGGAGAGCTGGCTTAAGCCATCAGCCAGACATCCCCCATGGGCTCCAGGACTGTGAGAGGGTGCAGGCTGGGCTGAGGACCCCCCAGAGTGCATTAATTTTGTGAACCGGGCCTCTAGTAAATGTATAATTCTTTACCCCTTTTAGCCTTTGTGCATTCCTCCTTTGGGGATAACAGTGGTGAAGACTACTTTCCAGGACAAAACTTTTAAACAAGGGTCACTTTTATAGACGTGGCTGTCATAAAACAAAATGACTTCAGGAAAACCCTTCTGTCTTGATAAGAGCCCAAATTCTAATTCACAGTCCAAGGGTAGAAGTGCTTCTAAAAGGCACCAAAAAGGAACACACCAGTTAGATCTGAAAACTAGACCTCTTCAACTAACACTTGCATTTTTATTATTAAGGAAAATAAAAGAAACCACATTTCGGTATTTACTGAATGTCCAAGTTAGGAGGCTACAAAATAAATGAGCAATTCATTCATTCAACATTGTTTGAATTTCTACCGTGTAGTAGATATTGCTCAAGGCAAACCAAACAAAATATCCTTCTCCTAATGGAGCTTGGGAGAATTAGGGAAGGTCTATTGAAGAGGGGGGAAATGAAGGTGTAATACTGTAAGGGCACATTTGTAGTAAAGGGTAATTTGGCAGAGAAACAGGAGTGGGGACAAGTAGAATCTTTCTTAGAATGGCTCAGGTTATAAGTGTTAACTGGAATATAGGTGAGCAAGGGGAGATACCTACAGAGAGGTGGGTGGGGTTCACCTTGTGGAAAGCCTCAGATGCCAAGTTTGAGAACTTTGTACCCAGTTTGCTAGTCATAGGATCCAGCATCTATAATAATAAGAGGTTAATATGCTAATTAGACTGGATGTCTTTTCAGATGAAGCCGGGCCATAGGGAAGCCCGGGTCTCGGGTGTCTGCCGATGGCCAGAAGGAGTTGGGTCCCAGGTGCCAGAGGGAAGCTAGTGCTCGCAGTTGGGGGAAGGAAGGCCTACTCTTGCACAAATTTTGTGCATCGGGCCTCTAGTGGGTTTATAAATAGGCAAATAGTTCTTAGAGGTCAGAGTGACATAACAAAAGGAGTGCACTAATGAGTATTGATATTACTTTAAAATATTTACTTGCCTACATTTTGTTTTCATCTCAAAAGCCCTTTAGCAGATGGAAACTTGTATTCATAAGCTACTAGGAAAAAGAGAACAGAAAGAAAAAAAAAAGAAAACAAACCCTTAAGGTCTATTCTTACACAGCTTCTTCCTTCCTTCCTTCCTTCCTTCCTTCCTTCCTTCCTTCCTTCCTTCCTTCCTTCCTTCCTTCTTTCCTTCCTTCTTCTTTTCCTTCCTTCCTCCCTTCCTTCCTTCCTTCCTCCCTTCCTCGCTTCCTTCTTCCCTTCCTTTCCTTCTCTCTCTCTCTCTTTATTATTTCTTAAGAAAGATTAATGCAGGCAAATAAATTGCAACTTTTTTGTAAGGAGAGCTACATCCTACTACTAGTTTGTGATTGAGCTCTTTGACCTATTTGTCATTTTGAAAGAAAATGAAATGGCTCTGTCAGATGTAGAATGTACCCAGATCAACACAATGCCCAGTCTCCGTGCCATGATGAACAGCTTATTCGGGCACCTATAATTTATATTCACTTCAACTTGTTTGCTCGTTTTTCATTGTCAGTACCCATAGAGATGAAAGGAATAAGTTTCATTATTGATGAACTTTAAATGCAGACAAGCTTGTGGAGAAATATAGACAAGCTTAGGGAGGGATGAAATCAGACAGATGCATGTTTTTGAAAATTAATGTTACATTCAACCAAGGCCTGCTAAAAAGCACTAATTAAAATGATGGTTTGGATGATGCCCTTATAAGTCACCTATTTTAGACTGTTATTTACTTACAACCTTGTATGTTAACTATCCTTATAAAAAGGTCACACCATAAAAATCAAACAGATAATTTGGACTGATAATATCACCTTTGTCTTTTGCTCATACAAACACATAGTTTGAACAACAGATTGCTTTTGGGTAAAGGCCTGAAACCTTCACCATGACTCAGCTTGCCATGCTAACGTAGTATTCATTAACCCATGAAGCTTTCTCAGAAAATAAGAAGATTCACAATAAAAATAGTAAATATTTTTGCTTCCTAGCTGCTCCCCGGCAATTCATACTGCTGGGGCAGACTTGCAAAATTCTTTCCCCTAGTTAGCTTTGGGACCTTTGCTTAAGCAGAATAAAATGTGGATGGGTTCAAGTCTAAAACACCCCTACAAAAAACTCACTCTAAAAACATTTCATGTGTACATAATAAAGGAATAATTAAATGCAAATAATTCCTAGCAATATTAATCAACTTCCTGAAAAATATCAGGCTAAAGCAATCATTTGCCCTATGTTAGCATTCTGGCCTTCTTGCAACTGAACCCTGAAAAGTAAATGGTGTGGGATTTCCTTCACTAAAACGATCATTTTGACCATTTCCACAAAACATGCATTAAGTTGCTTTAGAAGTCACTGCTAATGACCCTGCTCTTTAGACCTCGGCTTGCAGAGATAATGAGTTAGAGATTGCTAAACATGTCATCTCTGTTCATCTCCAGCTTGGTCTGGATACTGAATGACCCAGTCTGATAAAACATAACTGCTTTTTCTTTACTCTCATTACAGTTGGGAAGTAAAATCTCATTAGCTGACTAGAGAACTCTGTATGGTTAATTAAAATATGGCCCATCATCTGGGAAGTTTTCCCTACTTTTTATTGCTTTGACATTGTGAGGCAGACCACGAGAATCGGGAAAGTTACAGTTGCTCTTCAGTAGGAAACTCACTTAATCCTTAGTAAATGCTGTCTCCAGAAACTACATTTAAATTCATTAAAATATTTTTTTTCTGAAAGTTTGCACCAAATATTCCTCTAATTCTAAAACATGGACAGAGGCAAGTGGGAGCAGAAACCTAACCTATTAATTTATTTGACATAAATTTATTTTATTGAGATAGTTATAGCTAAAATACAACTCTCTTATTTTAGAATATTACAAAATCTTATATCTCCTGTCTAAATGCTAAACATGTTATAATTATTGTGTATAGTAATTCCTATGATTCAGTTAAATCAATACCAGTCAACACAGGACTTGGGACAACTGAATGGATTTATTCATCCACACATTAGTTAGTGCCATAGTGGGTGTTCTGAGTATAGAGGAAAATAATACATAGGCCCACATTTAAATTGATGAGACAGGAAAATAGCCAATTATTATAACACTCTATCAAAGACTGTAACAGAAATACTGAGTACATATTTATACATTTGTAATGCAGAGCACTTATAACTGGAAGATTCAACAGAGATTTGCTTTATGATATTTAATTTTCACTAAAGCATTAATATTCATATGCAATTTTTACAAGTATGCCTGAATTTCACACATCTTGTATTTCAGTGCAAGCATTCAAGTTTCCCCAAATGTTTCTCAAGAGTCCATTTCACAGAGATGCCTGCAGCACAAAATACCAAGCTTATTTTTATCCAAGGAAAACTTGGAGTGAGACTATCATATGCCTGTCGCCAGCCTGCTCAGAGAATGCTAAGACACACAATTTGCAATAGACATGTCCTGGTAATGAGTAATTTTACATGGTTCCTCAGTCTCAAGTCCTACCATAAAAAGGTTGGCCTGAGGTTAGCCTGAGGCATCTTTAGTTGTGTTTGGTTCTGTAAAGGCAGTGCCTTTGGTCAGTTCATTTGGCTGATGAATTCTCTCCTTAGTTGCCCTCCATAACAGTAGCTCAGTGGACGGGGGCTTTGCTTCCTGTTTTACTGGTGAGCACTCATGTCTCTTCTCCTGGACAGAGTGCTCAACCAGAATATTAGTTTATATGTGTCAAGGGGACATCACTTCTGGGAAAACAACTAACTGTCTTGCTGCAAGCCATTCTTCCGAGCTTTCCTGAAAATGCGTGCTATAGCTAACCTTTCTCTCTTATCTTATTAAATTGCAATAGAGGAGCTTACTCACTTTCAGAGAAACCCATCTTTTTCAACTTTACTTTCAGTAACAAAAAAGTGCATATAATCATTCTCACTTCTGTTGTTTGAGATCTGTTGTAAAAGAACTTATCCTTGATCTCTCTATGTACATAAAAAAATAACCTTAAAGTGATTATCACATTCACTTTATTTAATTTATCCTATATAATAAAAGGCTAATATGCAAATTGTCCCTTGGACAGGGATTTCAATTAGGAGTTCAACCATGGGGTGGGGCCAACTGGCCAACTGCCCATGGCCTCTCCTTCCCGCCAGCTCTGCTTCCTATCGCGCCCCCCACCACCACCCCGATTGGAGGAAGGGCCGGCTGGCCAACCTCCTGCATACCCTCCCTTTGGCTAGCCTAGCCTGATTGGCCCCGATCAGGGCAGGCCGGCTGGACCCCACCCATGCACGAATTTGTGCACCAGGCCTCTAGTAGATTTATAACAGAGCCAAAGGGTATAAATAATTGTGGGGCTGAGCATATTGTCTCACCTCTGAAGCTCTACACAGTCAGTTCCCTCTTTTGTTTCCCCTATTAGTTCTTCAGACTTTGCTTACATTTACCTTTCCCCAGATTTTTCAGATACATGAACGTACATTAGATGTTCTTGTTTTTTATGCATGTGCAGCAATTTTATTTCATTACTATAACCCTCATATATTCTTCCTTAGTAAAACCCACAAGAAGAGGAATTTCACCCAATACCTTCACCATTTTAGTCACATGTCAGGCACCGAACAAATGTTTTGAACAAATAATGAATAGATCAGCCTGGACAGCATGGCTCAGTGATTGAACGTTGGCCTATGAACCAGGAGATCATGGTTCAGTTGTCAGTCATGGAGTCAGCTGATCAATAATTCTAATCTCTTTCTTCCTCCCCCTTCCTCTCTGAAATCAATAAAAATAAATTTTAAAAAATAGATTAGTTAATTAAATGACAAAGCATCACATCATTTATATGTATTAGAGTTTTATTATATTCAAAGATGATAAGTAGATGATACTTTGAATATGATAATGTAAGATGTCAATTTAATTAGTAGTTGAATTTGGTCTTTGTCTTGCTGTAGTTACCTCAGTGCACCACAGACTGAAAAATTTCATTGATAGGATCTGTGCTCAATGGACTGTTTAATGTAGGGCCTAGAATTCTGGAATTTCCCCAGTGTTCCTGCTCCACTCTCAGATTCCAGGCGTACCTGTACAGCTGCACCATGTTTTGTCATCTTTTGTCATCCTCCTCTCCCAACTGTTAAATGCTGCTGCTTTTTACTTGGCCCACAGCCCCTGGTTAGTTTTACTACAAATCTTGTTTATCTGAAACTCAGAGCATCTGATCCTCTTCCCTAGGTAAGGACACCTCATCTTTGTATTGGTAAAGAGTCCTGAGTATGAGCATGCAACTTGTCCCTATTCTCTAGGATCAGGGCAAGATGGATAAAGAAGGAGAATCCTCCCTTTCCCTAGCAGCTACTGAGTTTTGGTTAATTCAGAGTCATGGCTGGTTTCTAGCTCTTGCATTAGTGCCAGAGGGCTTCTGCTTTTATCCTTCTCCTAGCGGTAGTGGTAATGGAGTAATGCATGTTGTTCTGGGACCACAAAGTGAAATACTTTTCTTCACCGTGCCCCTCCCTCCTCCCCGCCCCCCACAAAGAGAACATGGCTTTTGCTTTGCATTGCCGGGGCTGACCAGCAGCCCATGAGTGATGGATCAATGGATTATACCATCACAGTTTCACTGTGAAAGAGAGGGCTAAGGGGTTGCCAGGCTCAAGGGTCCAAGCAGCCTTGAATGCCTGCCTCATTAGGCTTTTATTATATTTTGAGATAAAGTTTATCTTTTAGATACAATCAATAGGGTGAGTAATCTTGGGAGTACTCATGTGTTTACATTATCCTCTAGGCAAGGGCATCCGGGAACTAAGCATCATGATTCCATTAATCACCCAGGGGTCTGCACATGCACAGACTTGTTTGTAAAGGTCAAGGAATAATTAGAAGCTCTGTCTTCAACACTCTCCTAAGTCTCTCCTAAGTCAGAATTCTGATAAACAGGGCAGGCAGCCTTACACACACTTCCCTTTTCCTGGAATAACCTCCTTACAAGCTTTCCAACCAAGTCTCTTGTGTTCCCCAACACTTCCTCCTTTTTTGTTTTGCCGAGTGTAGAAGACAAAAGGAAGTGGTGAACTTTCTGCTTTGGAATGTCGTAGTACACAAAGATCATTTACTGCTCCAGTTCCTATTTTACACACTATAAGAAAATCAAAAGGAGCAATGGTTAGTTATCTGGAGTGCATGGATTCTGACTATACTCCAATAGTTGCTCAGCTTTTGCCATCAGCTTCTTCATCATTCCCCATGTTATTCTGAAGGCTATCTGGGTCTGGGACAGGCACAACATTTGGGGTTGCAGAGTCCCCAGGCCCAATTCTTTATTTCTGGAAGAGGATTGGGTTTATGCCATGGCAGGGTTTAATTCAGAGAGCTGGAATCCACAGTGTCCCTGTGAGGGTAGAAACATAAGAATGTTAATAATTCATTGGATCCCATTCAGTTATTATTTTCCATATCTCACCATAAGACTTGTCATTTCTGAGATGGGGTTATTGAGGTAAAATGCCTTTCTATAGAGGATTGAAAATGATAATTCAGATTTAAAAAAAAAAAAAACCTAAATGTAAAGAGTGTGTTAGTAGTATAGCAGGGTCCGTGAGTTCCATATTCCCCCTTTTTATTTTACTAGCATACACTTAGGGTAACCTGGCACAATCAGTGATGGCCAGCCCTTGTGGATTTAAGAGATTTCCATAGAATGCTGGATGGACCAAGTTCTGCAAAATGCAGGCCCATTATCAGTTTTTATCTTGGATAATATAGCTACAATTGGAAACAGGTATTATTGAATTCATGCAAAGAAACGTATTGCCACTTATTAAGAACTAGAGGCCCCGTGCATGAAATTTGTGCACAAGGGGTGTGTCCCTCAGCCCAGCCTGCACTCTCTCCAATCAGGGACCCCTCAAGGGATGCCAGACTGCCCATTTAGGCCCAATCTCCTACTGGGATCCGGCCTAAACTGGCAGTTGGATACCCCTCTCACAATCCAGCACTACTGGCTCCCAACTGCTCACCTGCCTGCCTTCCTGATTGCCTCTAACTGCTTCTGCCTGCCTGCCTGATCACCCCCTAATCACGTCCCTGCCAGCCCAATTAATGCCTAATGCTCCCCTGCCAGCCCAATTGCCCCTAAATGCCCTTCCCTGCTAGGCTGGTCACTCCTAACTGCACTCCCCTGCCAGCCTGGTCTCCCCAACTGCCCTCCCCTGCCAGCCTCATTGCCCCTAACTGCTCTCCCCCGCTGGTCTGGTCTCTGCCCCAACTGCCCTTCCCTGCAGACCTGGGTCTACCCAAACTTCACCTCCCCTGCAAACCTGGTCCCCCTCAACAGCCCTTCCTTGCAGTCCTGGTTGCCCCAACTTCTCTCCTCTGCTGGCCTGGCTACTCCTAACTGTCCTCCCCTGCAGGCATGATCAACCCCAAGTGCCTTCTTTTGCAGGCCAGGTCTCTTTCAACTACCCTCTCCTGCTGGCCTGATCGCCCACAACTGCCTTCCTTTGCAGGCCTGCTCCCTCCCAACTGCCATATTGTGGTGGCCATCTTGTGTCCACATGGAAGCAGCCATCTTTGACCACATGTGGGCAGTCATCTTTTATGTTGGAGAGATGGACAATTTGCATATTAATCTTTTATTAGATAGGAATGTCAAATACTGGAGGGATAGGTGGGCAGAACATATAATTTACGAAATTGCTTTAAAAATGCTTTCTTATATCTAAAAAAATAAAAGTTTAAGAATCAGCAATACTTGCAAGTAACATGGAATCTTGTCCTTTCTGGAAAACCCAATATTTCAGAATAACAATTAGAGCTATAAATGAAAACATAATGTAGTTATTATTTGACAAAGCTTCCCATGTACCTTTAGTAGAAAATTTTTCTTCATGAGAGAGAAAACAAATTCTTAAGGCATTCCAGAAGGCCTAGTGGGATGATCTAAAGCCAATTCTGGGTCAAGAAAAAGTTTCTTAATATTCAAATTCTGAAAGGATTGTCAAATCTATTTTACCAAAAGTTCATATATCAAAGTGTATTTAGCACAAACATAGACTAGAAAACTTTGGTTCCCATGATTAAAAGATGGTCTTATTGTAAAAAATAATAATAATAATAAAAAAATACCAGATTAATATGAAATATCACCATTTTAATAATTTATAGAACTTTTGCTTCCTGGGTAGAAAATAGGAAAAATCTTTTCCCTATTAACAGACTAGTTTATTTTCTAACTTCATTTGTTTTTGAGTGTGATCAGCAAATGACACTAATTGGATTTCCACAGGTCTAATCCTCCTAGAAAAAGACTTGGGGGGTTTAGATGATTATTTCCTATAATTTTTCTTTCTGAGTAGACTAACAGCATGAAATCTTACATGTAAGAAAAGATCTTAAAAACAGAAACAGTAAATAGTTAAACACTCATAAAAGGATAGACTGGGATATTAGCCTTAGAATCTTCAAACTAAGTCCCCCAAAGATACGAGAGCAAGCAAAGAACATCAATCAGCAATCAAGTCATGTTACAGACAGACAAGAACTTTCACTAGCTTAGAGTTTCCAGTGGCTGATGACTTGAGAGGGAGAGTAAAGCATAGTAACCTTCATTTGGTATAAAAACTGCTGTTTGCAATTTTAACTCAGCTATTTTTGACTTCTATAAATATGCATGCTTGTTTAAATAAAAGGGAAAATAAGACTACTCCCATTTTAAAGAGGCCATAAAGCATACCTCAGACAGAGTCCTCAGACAGGCCTTGAGATAGGAATGCTGGCCCCAGACAGGCCTTGAGATATGGTCTTATGGTGCCTTCCCAGCACATAAGGTTTCTTTCTCAGAACTTCCAGAAGTCTCATTCCAAATTTGGGAGACAAAGAATTGGGAAAAGTATAAAAAGGGAAGACTTCCTCCATGTTGGGGCCCAGAATTTGAGAAACAATATTCCTCCAAGCCCGCTAACATAAGAAAATAATTTGGCTCAATAAGAAGTCTTCTTTAAGCTCACTGATTTACAACACAACAAGAGCAGGAAGGGTCCCCAAGATAAAGAATTTTTGGCAGCTCCTGGAAAGTTTCTGCAATCTCTGCCATGTGTTTAGCCTACCATAAGTAGCTGGGGGCCCCAGCAAAGTGAAATATACCTCATCCTTAAACAAATTAAACCAAACAACAAAGACCCATAAAACAACAATCAACAGACACTCTTATATACAATATTTACAGGTGCACATAACACACAGCCAAGATTTACTAAATCAGAGTTCTTTTCAGGGATCTTTCAGATGTTTTACATTGCCTAGGACTTACAGCAAGAATGTGGCCCTGAGGGTTCTCAGGTGGGGTAGCCAGTAAACATTCACAAACAGCCTGTGTTCACAGATCTCATCATATTCTGCTCTCCATAATAAGTATTGATCAGCATCTAAAGCCGTTTTAGCCAAAATCTGCCAGTCCCAAGGCATCATATGGTAATTTTAAGACAAAGCATTAAGGAGTCCTTTTGTAAAAGGACTGTTTGCCCCATTTTCTCTAGGTTATAAACCTTCCCACACCAGAGGCTGAGGATTGGCGGTCTTAGGTAATACATCAGTCCTCAGGTTACATCTGACTCAACTTACATCGTTTCTTGGTTACCTCACAATCTCCCATTTTCATTATTTATTTTTTTAAAAAGTCCCGTCATTTTGACATATGTTCATATGTGCTTTATGTCTTTTATTATTTATTTACTACAAGTAAAGGTCAGGAATTGTTATCTTTTAATTTTTATTTATTTATTTATTTATTTTACTGTTTCACATCATTACTGCTATGTTTGTGCTCAATGCTCAATGTGAGTGATGTAGGTGCTGGTGTAGGTGCTCTTGAATTACAGCAAAAATCGAGTTAAGTCTCCCCGTAGGAACGGATCTCTGATGTAACCCTAAGACCTACCTGTACAGGCTTTACAGGCTCTACTCTAGGATGAGGGGGCTGTGGTAAACCCTCCCGGCATTCAGTAGGTTTTTCATCCTCAACATGAAGTGGGCATGGTGCGGCTCGAACAAGAGCCCACATAGTTAAAGATGACAAAGGCACTCATTTTCCCTGAGCCCAATTTCTCTTTAAATGCCTGCCTACTTGTTCCCAGAGATCAACATCTAATGTTCCATCATCAGGGACCAAGGATTATAAATTATAGACAACATTCACTTTTAATAACTTTTTAAGTAACAAAGAGATCTGCGACTCAGTGGACAATTCCTGTCCTATTGTGAAACCTCAGCTGAAAAACAATTCCCTCAAAATTGGAAATCCCAAGCAGGCTCCAATGACTTACTGCACAGTTACGTTCATTCCCTTACTCTTTCTTCATTTTCGAGGGATCCGTGGTGTCTCATTGCCTTCCTTGGTCCTCACAGGAAACCACCTTGCCTGACCAGCAGCCCCTGAACAACAGATGAACAGATTACTCTGACACAATTTCACTGTGGGGGAGAGGGCTAAGGGGCTTGCCTGGTTCAAGGGTCCAAGCAGCCTCAATTGCATATCTCCTTATGCATTTATTGGAATTTTTATCTTTAGATATAATCAGTAGGTTGAGTAATCTTGGGAGGACAAATGTGTCTACATTATCCTCTAGGCAAGGGCACCATGGATTAAACATATGGATTCCAGTAAACACCCAGGGGTCTGCACATGCACAGTCTTGATGAAAAGGTCAAGGAATAATTAGAAGCTCTTTCTTCAACACTCTCCTAAGTCTACCCTAAGTCAGAATTCCGATAAACAGGGCAGGTGGCCTTCCATACACTTCCCTTTTCTTATAATATTTTCCTTAAAAGCTTCCCAACCAATATTCTCTCATGCAATGTGCTCCCCAACATTGCATGAGAGAATATTGTAGTATATGGGCATTACTAGTCCACAGCATCTGCCAGTTATCACCTGCAGGTCTCCATGTACCTGTCTTCACATACCTCTTCTTCCTCCCATGATCTGCCACAAATGTAACATTCAATATGTCTTGTATATCCTCAAAGTGATTGTTCCCCTTTGGAAATCAGTGCACTGCTTATCTCATAATATCAGCCTTAAAATTTTTCTAATGGGTTAAAAAATTATATTTTTTGTAACTTATATGGCATCTGTTCTTATTGTGGGAGCAATATTCTTCTCTTGTGACTTTCTAAGTATAAGCAGGACTAAACTTACTTTTAATATTATAAACTCTACTAGAGGCCCAGTGCATGACATTTGTGCACTGAGGGGGTATCCCTCAGCCCAGCCTGCACCCTCTCCAATCTGGGACCACTCAGGGGATGTCTGACTTCTGGCATTTGGACATCCCTCTCATAATATGGGACTGCTGGCTCCTATTTGCCTGCCTGCCTGTCTGATCACTCCCTAACCTCTCCCCTATTGGTCCGATTAAGACATAACTGCTCCCCTGCCAGCCTGATGCCCCCAACTGCCCTCCCCTGCAAGCCTGGTTCCCCCAACTGCCCTTCCCTGCAGACCTAGTCTCCACCAACTTCCCTCCACTGCCAGCCTTATTGCCCCCATCTGTCCTACCCTGCCAACCTGATCTTGCCCCCAACTGCCATCCTCTGCTGGCCAATTTGGTTTTGATTGGTGGTTTCTATGTCAGTCAGCATCAAAAGCTCCACCTCCTAGGCAGCCATTGGCTCCTCACAGTTGACCCAGATTTGGTTCTGATTGGACAGTTTCTATGTAAGTCAGTGTCAAAAGCCCTGCCTCCTAGGCAGCCATTGGCTCTTTGCAATTCACCCAGATTTGGTTCTGATTAGTTGGTTTCTATGCCAGTCAGCATCTCCAGGCTTATCTCTGGGTCTGATCATAAAGGCACAGCTGATCACCAGCCACCCCAGGCTGCTGGCCATAGGCTGAACTGCTGACCTCTGGGAGAGAGAGAGAGGCTTGGCTGCTGACGAGGGAGAGAGAAGCAGGGTCTGATCACCTTGCTTCTCTATCCAGTCCTCACTAGCAGCTGCTGCCACTGCTGATCAGTCCCACCACTCTCTCTCTCTCCCTCTCCAAGAGGTCAGCAGTTCAGCTAGTTCACCTCCGAGAGGTCAGCACTTCAGCTAGTTCGCCTGCTGCACATGCAGCCTGGTGAACAGTCAAGCCTCTGGGTCATTGTGGATGTGACAGACCCCGGGTTTTTATGTATTAGGATAATTGTGTCTTTCAATTTAATTAAACCCTGAAATATAACAAAAATGAATCTTGATTATTGCTTATTTTAAAAAGTCTGTTTTTTAAACAGAGGTACAAAGAGGTGGAATAATTTATCTAGATACATGTTGACTGATGGACACAGCCGAATTTGTAGCACAGCTAAATCCAATACTAGTATTTGTGCATACCTTGGTAAATCTGTTAAATTGGGTCAGGTTGACTAGAAGTCTGCTAGCGTTAGGAGTTTAGGAGCCTCTTGGGAGCACACGTATACCAAGAGATGAGAGTGAAGCAGACACTAGACAGATTTAGTAATAAAACTTCAGTCATTAGAGGCAGGGAACTATGAGAGTTTAACATAGTGTTTGAAACTCAAATTTATCTTCAGACTCACTCACTCATGGAAGATGTGTAATTCCTCAAAACCCTCAGGCACTAGTCCAAGATTACACTGAAGGGCAAGAGCACAAGCTATTAGAGCTAGTATATTTAAAAAACCCAGACATTGACAACGCCCATGTTTCACCTTCTCCTGATGTAAAAGTAGTAGTCACCTCCTTTATAAATCTATATAGCTCTATATAATATACAACTCTGATATGATGTTTTTACCTTCCATTTAGTAGATTGTAAAAAATGTTTATTATATGATGAATGTAATAAATAACTTTTACATTCCTCAGTCATCTACCTCCAATGAAAACTGGCCACATTACTCTAACACAACTCCCTCTTGATTTAGTCCTTGGATGACTTATCCCTTAAGTAGCACACATTATAGTACAGCAACAGACCTCTTAAGCACAGCAATATATGCACACTTCACACTCATGAATCCTTCTTCTCCATGCGTCTATGCTATTCTCTTTCCTCACAATTGACTTAGAATCCAAGCACATTTAACACAATAATTAATTTTTGCTTGCTCTTTTTTTCACCATGTCTATGATTCAAGTGGAAGGGAAAATGATGTGTGTATTTGTGGTGGGTGAAGTGACAGTAGCTACAAATAAAAGTCAAAAGCTTTACTTCATACAAGCTTTTGTAAGATACTGCAGAATAAGCACTAGGCTTGTGTTTTGTTTTAAATCTATTTTTATTGATTTTAGAGAAGAAGGAGGGAGAGAGAGAGAAACATCAATGATGAGAGAGAATCATTGATTGGCTGTCTCCTGCATGCCCCACACTGGGGACTGAGAGCATGAACTCTGACCAGGAACTGAACCATGACCTCCTGGTTCATGATCAATGCTCAATCACTGAACCATGCCACCCAAGCAGCATTAAGACTTTTTCTACCTCTGAGGCTAAAGACAAAATTTAAGCAGAAAAAGTGGATAACTGCAAGCTTCTATAAGATTCACAAGTTGATTTTACCTAAGTAAAGTAAGGTATTTAAAAAGCACAAACTGACAGCAATGGTAATGTCGAAGGGGTGATGACAGAAATGACTAATAGTAAATAGCTTAGTGGGAGGGACAGCGTCCACTAAAATGGTTTCATATATGGGCACTTAAGGGAGGACTAGCTGTTACCAAAGGTTTCCAGAGCACTAAAGATAAAATTGAATAATTTCTGTCCATATTTGAAACATTCCCAGGGAACACCTACAATTAATTAGAATGGTGAGACTTTTGAGGGCATTGAAAAGCTTGCAATAGAAATTGGGGAAATCACCAAGAAATATCAATTTGCAAATGGTTAAAACAAGAGATGTAAATCAGAACATTAATTAAGATATATTAGCTGTAAGGGTTTTTGGTTACTATAATTATTCCTATTAGTTGGGGTAAGAGAACACTTTTTTACTGTCTCCATATATTTTATTAGCATTGCTCTTTTCTAACCTTTATTCTTTGTGATAAAAATAATAGTTCTATTTCTATAAAAGTAAAAAATCTTTGAGCTGGAAGGGACCTTGAATATCATCTCATGGCATCACCTTGTATTTTAAAGAGGTCATCTGAGCTAAGCAGGTTATCCAAATCACCCACCTGGTATTTCGGCAAGAACTAATGACTCAAAGTGCAGGTGCCGTGCTTCTGATGACACTACATTGCAGCCTTTGGAACAACGCACCTTTTTAGAATAGCTACTTTTGTCTTGAGGGATCAATTTCTGAATAAAAGATAATCATAACAATGAAAATGCTCAAAATTATCAAGATACCAAAAACTAAAAATAAATAAAATTTAAATTTATATTCCCATAGGCAGACTTTACTAAGCACATGCTTGAGAACCAGTTCCATGATTCCGAATGCCATTATGCAGGCCTTCATCCTGCACCACTAGCATCCTGAGTCTCTAGTACATAGATGCAGATCCTGGGACCTCAGTCTCCACAGTTCTCTGTGCCAGTATATAAAGGAGAGATGTATCAGTTGGAAGAATCTTGACTAACGCATACTGTGGTAGCAGGGGACAGAGGGACACATGAGGGCACAAGCCATCAAAGCTCTGTAACAAACAGAGACTTGAGACAGCAGGGCGGGGCGAGGATGGGCTCCTGACTCCACTGTGGGGCAGGGCAGAGTTATCCTCCATTTTGTAACTGAACCCTAGCCCTCACCCAACCAATTAGGGTTAGCCAAGGCAGTGACATCACCACCGACTGGAGTAAAACCCCTGGGCTGGGTGAAATTTGCTCTCTCTTCTGCCCCGCTGCCGGTGTGAGTGGGACAGAGCCCATGCTAGCATGGAAAAGGCTCTTTTGTTTATTGCATCAGACTCGGCTCCCTGGTGGTCCTTGGGGATCACGAAGTCTGGGCCCTAACAGACTCTGATCACAGAGCTACTTAAACTCTTGTAATTCTTGATTGATAGAGGTAGTAGGAATATCCTTTATTATATTTGGTCTTAGTCCAGGTTCCTTGATATAAAAGCTTCTAAAACCCTCAGAATCTCCAAAGAGGGAGTGAGGACTGAGGTTTTTGTATGCTAATGTGATGGCTTGCGCCTGGGAGCTCCTTGATAGCTTCCTGATGGAACCTGGTCTCCAGAAAAACTAAAATGGGATTAGAGGGTTGGAACTTTTGCCTCTGACTTCCTTTGGGGGGGAGGGGGGTAGCAAGGGGCTGGTGATTGAATTAGTCCTCAGGGGCCAATGATTTAATCAATCATGCCTAAATAATTAAACATCATTAAAATATTTTTTCTATGAATTTGGAGAGCTTCCAGATTGGTGAACACATCCATGTGCCAGAGGGTGATGCAACTCAAACTTCCCGCGTCAAGAACTCCTGCACTTGGGACTCTTCTGGATCTTGGACTATGTAGCTCTTCATCTAGCTGTTCATCTGTATTCTTTACTATAAACCAGTAAACATAAGTGTTTTCCTGAATTCCATAAACAATGAGAGTAAATTAGTGAACTGGAGAATGAGGCTAGGGAACTCTCATTTTATAACTGGTTGATAAGAGGTACAGATAACCACCTGGGACTTGCAACTAGCAGTTGAAGTAGGGAAGCAATTTTGTGCAACTGAGCCCTCAACCCTTGGGTCTGTGATAGCATCAGGTAATGTCAGCATTAAATGAAATTGTAGGACAACCAGGTGGTGACCAGAGTTGGAGAATCAATTGTTGATGTGAGGGGAAAAAATCCACACATTTGGTATCAGAATCACTGAGAATCAGAACAGTTTGTAGACCCTCTGATGATAAAGCTAAATTCAATAACAAACTGAAAATATATCCATAAATTTGAACAGTTAATCTCCAGTTTATTAATCTCCTTCATACTAATGCAGTCCTGGAAATAAAAATGTGTAACAGAATTATATATGTTATTAAATGTGAAAATTGTTATTAAGAGAAAAATATTTCTGAATACATTATGTTTTAAGTGTAGAGAGACCCAGACACATCCTTGCCCTGCCTTTCTGAGGGTTGCTACTTCAGCAAAACCAATACTCCTCTTCTACCCACTGAGCTCAAAGATAATATTAGAGGAGATCTAAGAAGAAAGAGTAAAGACAGTGTAGCATTCATGAAAGAAAACAGAGAACAACTTAAAGGAATTGTTCTTAAAGCTTGAGACAAACCAATGTAAAGTAGCAACTACACTTAAATTTCTAATTCCAGGAAATGGAGGTTAGAATCTAAAGGTGCCTATCAGCTTCTGGTCTAGAGGACCTACAATGACTGAGTTCAAAAGTATGAGCATCAAAAGAATGTCATCTGAGGTCTTTAAAGCAAGTGTAGGTTAGTTAGAAAATGTGGTCAAATGGTCCATGACATTTCACATGACAGGTGACTTCCAGGTTCATGATTCATGCAGAAAATATTTCAAGGAAAAGTGTAAGTTTATTAAAGCTTGGGACAGTGAGGTAAAGGGAGTGTTTCTGGAAAAGGATCAAGAGGTCATCCCAGGAGATGACCAGCTGCTGGTCATCCCAGCTGCTGCCCACTGCTCTCCTGCAAGAAATTACATGCCTGAGGTGTTGCAGGCTGCAGGGTGGAGTTCAGAATCTGAAGGAGAGACTGACGCCCAAATGAAAATGCTATACAAGAAATATGAATTTAGAAGGCTTTGGGGACCAAGGGGTGTCTCTTTTGTGAAGAGCACACTGACCTTGACTGGTCCACTTTTTTTTTACTTCAATACATATTTCCCTTTAGCAATGCATACAGACATATCAAAGGTAAAGTCTGGTAAACAGTAAAAGGATTATTAGGTTCAGAAAGTACCTTGAGCCACCACTATCTCAATAGATGCTTATTATCAGTCCTGCTAAACCCCAAGCTCCATTGGCCTTCCGCATTCCTTGGTGCACTGAGAGTATTGGCAAGCAGCAGTTTCCTGCACTGAGAAAAGGGGGTTGTGGGTGCACTAAAAAAAAAAAATGATTTTATCTATTAATATTTGCTTTAGGTGGGAATTTTAGGGAGGTCCCATAGGAGGATCTCAACAGAATATTCACTACCTTTTCAGTTGTGTTTTTAGCATGCTGATGAATGAAAATGAGCATATAATGGAGCCTGGGGCTCATTTTCTGATTTTTATCTTTATCATGGATTAGTCTGGCTCTAATTGGCTTTTTGTTATATATCTTTCTAAAGTGATTTATACCACCTACTCTTAGCTATGTTTGATGAGGGAGGATCTATTTAGACCACCTGTACTTAAGTATCTAAGTTTACTTAGAATTACTGGCAGAATCCAGTCTTGTGATTTATCAGCTGTCTATTAGTTGCTCAGCCGTTTTAGCCATTTGTTCAAGCATTTATCTCAGTTTATTTATTCCACTTGACAGGGAATCTTCCTAATTTCTCATTAATCTGTCTCAAAATCTTTCATAGGACCAGGGGTATCTAGAGCAGTGATTCTCAACCTTTCTAATGCAGCAACCTTTTAATACAGTACCTCATGTTGTGCTGACCCCTAACCATAAAATTATTTCCGTTGTTACTTCATAACTGTAATTTTGCTACTGTTATGAATCATAATGTACATATCTGTGTTTTCCAATGTTCTTAGGTGACCCTGCTAGCAGTTCTCAACCTGTCTCAACCCAAGGTTTGAGAACTGCTGCTGTAGAGCCTAGGACCATCAAAAAACAAAAATATTTATATTATGATTCATTAACAGTAGCAAAATTACAGTTATGCAGTAGCAACAAAAATAATTTTATGGTTGGGGGTCACCACATCATGAGGGACTGTATTAAAGGGCCGCTGCATTAGAAAGTGTGAGAACCACTGATCTAGAGGAACTGTTAGAGAGAACTTCCTCCATCAGTGGAGCCTATTGGAATCCCCAACTTTTCATATGATTTCCAATAGCAGTGTGGTGGGCAGGATGAGGAGTCACTCAATTCCCTTTTCAAGGAAGGAGTTGTTGCCCGAGCTGCAGAACATTGCTATTTGCAAACAGCCTTCATCTGTCAGCCCCTTGATGGACTCTTTCAGGTACAGAGTTCTGCCTCACCAAAGATCAGGGCTGGCCTCTAAAGATTCAATAAAGGCCATGTACAGGGCAATGCTAATTCTGGTTCGTTTTAGGTCCAGAGCTTTCCAAGGACTCCACAATAACTGTTTCTGGTCCTATATTAAAACTTGACTTTCTTTTATGCCAAGTTATACTTTCTTTCCAAGGGCATTTCTGGATAAAATCCTATAAGTTAAACTCATCTAATTCTACTTTCCAGAAATCCAAAGTGGCTGAAGGCAGTTAAAGTGAACTGGGGAAGGGCAGCTATTTCTCCTTGGGTGGCATAGTAAGTAGGAAATGTGCCTCTTTCTTCCTTTGTAAGGTATAAGCTAGTGGCATTGTTTTAGGAAAAGGGAGTGAAAAAATGTGGCAAAACATTCTTGTAGGATAAAGTAATAGGCTTAAATATAATGAGAAATAGAAAACATAATCATTTGACTAAGTCTTGGAGGTAGCAATAAATATTTTCTAATAACTACTGAGAAGTTATGGTTTCAGAGTGACATACTATTAAAAACCTGATTCCATGAAGGAAACAGGAAATTTGAGACATGGTGGATAGACATTATTACAACATTTTAAGAGCCATTTCTTATTGAATTGAAACTCTTCTCTAAACCAGAAGTGTTGTGTGTGTGTATGCGTGTGTGTTTGGTATGACTCTAACTGCTAGATAAACATACCATGAAATCAATCCCATGATCTTCTTTGTAGGAATATATTATTCCAAATAATAATATATATCCCACAGTCAAATTTTATATACTAGTTTATCTCAATGAGCTTCATAAAAATAGTATATATTCTCTTTACTGACTATTATACATGCCAGATATAATATTTTTAAAATTTATTATAAGTGAAGTAGTTTTTTGCTTTTGTTTTGCTTTGTTTTTTTGTGTTTTTTTTTTTTTCAGGCATAGCCTTGAATGAGGAGCTATGAACTGTCCAACACCATTGAAAATAATTTAAATGGAATTTGTATCTCAAAACGTTAAAGACTAAGTTAAACAGTGATGAACCATACTATAATTTTATTATGCAAGATTCATTTTATTATGAATTTCCTTTAAAAGCTTATCTCAGAGTGTTTTTTTGTATTTTCTTAAAAATGTTGAGTATTTTAATTTCTATAGCAGCCTTACATGCAGAAGTAAATTTGGAGATACAGATAATGAAGAAGCATAGTCAATGAATAAATAAAAGGTTATAAGTGATGGCCATATAAAAGAAGTATTCCAAGATCTAAGTCTTTCTGTCAGTTTGATCAGGAAAAAAAAATCCAAGGAAAAGGAAAATAATGCTAAAACTGAGAAATAAAATAAGAAACTGGGTCTCAGAATTATTGGACATTAAAATTGGGACTCAAACGTTATTTTTTGTTTGTTTGTTTTTTGTTATTATATGTTTATGTCTAGTCTGCATTTGCAAGATTTTTTAAAGAAAAGAAATGGGTAAAAATAGTTATAAAGAGCCATTGAACAGACTGTCAAACTATAGCGGGAAGACAAGGGAGGTTGGGGCGGGGGGGGGGGGTTGTAAGAGATCAACAGAAGGACTTGTATGCATGCATGTAAACATAACCAATGGATACAAGACATGGGCGGGGGAGGTGAAGGCATATGTGGGAGGGGAGTAGGGGAGGCTGGGGGGAAGTCAAGGGGGGAAAAGGAGACATATGTACTACTATCTGTAATGCTTCAAGCAATAAAAAAATAATTGAATAAAATATGAAGCAGTCAATGAGAGCTTCAAATCATCAAAAATATAGGAATTGTTGTGTGTGTGTTTGTGTGTGTGTATATCCTCAAATTTCACAATTTATATTATTTAGATGTAAATCTCCCAGGTATAATTTGATTGTCAGCTTATAAATTAAGCAAAGAAGTCACCCAGTGGAAGTAATACCATGGATCTAAATATTTGTTTCTCATAAGATCCAATAAATACATACACAGTTAAAATATCTAAGTAGTTATTTAACTTTGAGAAACACGCAAAGACCAAATAAATGCAGGAAATTGAGAAGAAACAACTTGGAATAAGGAAGATGTTAAGACACAGCAGAGCTGAAGGACTATATAGTTCATATCCAGAAGGATTGAAACATGGAATCTGACTGCTTCTGGGATATGAATAAAAATGTGCATGGAGCTATTGAACTAAATCCTGGAGTAGGATAAATACTCTAGAAGGAACAGATGTCAATTTGGACAGTAATGTGATTAGTATGATTTGGTAATTGAAAAGAGATAGCAAAGAAAGAATTTGAAATCTACATTCAGGTCCTGTGACAATGTTGTTATTGGACTCAATTATGTTACATTACTGATATATAACTGAATAAGTTTTATCATGAGGTATGACTCATCTAAGCACATGTCAGTTAGTAAGGAAATGTAGAGTTTTGTTAACTATAAATTAAGATTTAATGGGAATCTGTAAACAATATTTGATCTCAGGAACATAGCTTTCTATTTTCTTAAGGAAGACTAATAGCATAACACAGCATCCTGCCTCACTGGTTAAACAACAGAATGAGAAGACAGGAACTGTGAATTCTAATTTTGAATAATGATTTATCTCACACTAGGTGAAGCAATTAACTTTGGTTTCCTTGGGTATAAAGTGAAACAAATAATACTCAATTACCTTGTGGAAATATTATAATGAGAAACTCAAGGTGCATACTGATAAAAAACCTAAAAAGTATGAAGTTCTAGATAATATAAATAATATTTTAAAATTCATCAGTCACATGCAAAACATATTGCTTGTTTTATGCAACATGGTTGAGCTACTAACATAAATGGTTTGTGAATGTGTCAAGGTGTCTTCACATTTCTAGATAAAATGATGGGGGCAAAATTAAATGTATTCAAAGAATTTTAAAGTTACATTGAGACACAATGACATTGGCCTATCAATATAAAAAATGAACAATGGAACAGAAAAGATTGAAGCAAGAGATTAACACATACAGGCTGGACAAAATTAGGTCTACAGTCGTTCTTGTGGGAAATAATACAATAATCCTACATAATAAAAGTCCAGTGACCTAACAATGGAATGATCAGAATATTTGGTCAACCAGTCGCTATGATGAGCACTGACCACCAGGGGCAGATGCTCAACACAGGAGCTGCCCCCTGGTGGTCAGTGTGTTTCCACAGTGGGCTGGTCCCTGCAGGCCATGCCCCCCACCAGTGCAAGAATCCTGTACATTGGGACTCTAGTTAATAAATAATGATACAGCCCTAATCAGTTTGGCTCAGTGGATAGAGCTTTGGCCTGCAAACTAAAAGGTCCTAGGCTCAATTCCAGTCAAGGGCATGTACCTTGGTTATGAGCACATCCCCAGGAGGCAGCTGATCAATGTTTATCTCTCATTGATGTTTCTAACTCTCTATCCCTCTCTCCCTCTCTGTAAAAAGTCAATAAAATACATGTTTTAAAAACTAATAACAATACAACAATAGATTCTGTATTTTGTGTACTCACTACTATAAGCCTAATTTGTCCTACACTGTATACAGTGACTAAATATGTTAAAATAATTACTTTAAACAGTGAGGAAATAATTGTCTTTTTATTTTATTTATTATTTTATATATTTTATTGATTTTTCACAGAGAGGAAGAGAGAGGGATAGAGAGTTAGAAACATCGATGAGAGAGAATCATCGATCAGCTGCCTCTTGCACACCCCCTACTGGGGATGTGCCCGCAACCAAGGTACATGCCCTTGACCGGAATCGAACCCGGGACCTTTCAATCCGCAGGCCGACGCTCTATCCATTGAGCCAAACCGGTCCCGGCTGTCTTTTTATTTTAGACACTATTTTTTCCCCATCAGCCTTCTTTACATTTTGTTTATGAGTTTGCTGAGGAACAGTTTAAGACCACTCAGCGGCAGTTTTTACCCACTCAGTGGCCTGAGCAGTGAGGGCTGCAGCCCAGTTTTCAGGGGCAGGCTGAGCGCTCTGGTCTTCAGTAGAAAACTTCTGGGCAGCCACAGAGGGCACCTGCGCCTGCAGACCAGTCTGTGACCTCAGGCTGAGCAGCAGTGAACTCCAGAGCTGGAATGGTCAGGTCACCCTGAAATTCCTCCCTGGCCACAGCCTTTTCAGCAGCGCTCTGTTCTCTTTTCAATGTCTTCAGGATCTCTGTCGAAGCAGAGGTCAGGCGCAAACTCCATGGGAGTTCCAGGGAATGGTACCATGCATGTGCAGAATTTCCTGGGCCAATCCCCACTATATCAGACCCACTGCATAAGTTCCCTTGTCTTTGCCAGGGATGTCAATGTCTACATAGTGCTGAGGCAAGTCTGTGTTATACTGGACAATGGTTAACGTAAGACTCCTCTGTGAGAGGCAGCTGGTCAGCATTGGGCTCAGTAACCACCAGAAGTCTCAGGACCCAGAAGTCTCTTGAGGTCTGATTAGTGAAGCTTTCAGGAGTGAGGAGGTCAGCAACAGGAGTGGCTCCAGTGGCAGCAGCAAATTTCAGCGCAGCTTGTTGGAGGATGTCCCCAGAGGATAGGACACTGACATCACCTGGGTTTTCAATGGCAACAATGGCATGAACTGACAGCTAGAAGCTTCTCCCAGGTTTTCTGCAGACGCCATTGCTTTTTCTTTTGCACAGGCACTGCTCCATTTGGATCTATAGGGCGGTGCCGCCTAAGTGGGTTCCTGCAGTAAGGAGTTTGAGGACACCCTCCTCATTCATTTGCAGAGCATCAAGGGATCCCTTTAAGTTATGTGGGAACCCAGGACAATGTCATATGGGCTCCTCTCTCAATAGCATGAATAGGTGTAAGAATGGTCTTTTTAATAACTGGTAGTGGACCACATTAAAATTGAAAATTTCCATTTGTTGAAAGATTCCATTTATAGAATGAAAGGTAAGCCACAAACTGATTAAAATATTTTCAAATCATATCTCACAAAGGATTCACATCTAGAGAACATTTATTTTAAAACTCCTAAAATCAATGGAAAAGATATTAGAAAAATTGGCAAAGCAATTAATCCTCCACTTCACAAAATAGGTTACCTAAAGGACTGACAAATGTTTATTTATTTGTTTTAAATATTTTAAATTTATTTTTAGAGAGAGAAGAAGGGAGAAGAAGGGAGAGAGAGGAATATTGATGTGAGAGTGATACATTGTTCTGCTGCCTCCTGCAAGCCTCTAGTATGGATCGAACCATTAACCCTGGCATGTTCCCTGACTGGGAATCTTTTAGTGCCTGGGATGACATCTAACCAAATGAGCCATACTGATAAATATTTTAAACATACTTTACCTCATTGGTCACCAGGAAAATTTAATTAGAACCATAGTAAAAACATTTCCACACAAATAGCTAAAATTTAAAAGAGTAATTGTTTGTATCCTCCAAAAATCTTATGTTGGAGCCATAATCTTAAGTATTTCAAAATAAGAATATTTGGAGATGGGTGTCTTAAGAGGTAATTAAGTTAAAATGAGGTGATTAGGGTGAGCTCTAATCCAATTCATCCGATGTCTTTATAAAATATAGATATTTGGACACAGACAGGAGACCATGTGAGGGCTCAGAGAGAATATGGCCATGTGCAAACCAAGAAGAAAAAAACAACCCTGTGGACACTTCAATTTCAGACTTCCAGAGTACACACCTATGACAAAATAATTTTTTTGTCGTGTAAGCAATCCAGTCTCTAGTATTTAGTTATGGTTGCCCTAGCATACTAATACAATAACAATACCAGTGGTTCAGGATATAAACTGGTATAATCAGTCTGGAAAACATTTTTTGGTGGTATCTGCTAAACCTGAAACAGTCTACTATCTAGCTGTTTTACTCCCAGGGTTGTAAATATGTTCCCCAAAGGACATATACAATAATATTCATAATATTACTAGTCTAAATAGCCCAAATGACTAACAATCCAAATCTCCATCGACAGTAGAAAGGATATATGAGCTGTGGTACTTTTTACTCTGTAACTTTTTGGAACAATTAGATATAAAAGGTAATTATTACATACAAAAAGCATGGTTAACTCTTGCAAACATAGTGCTAAGCAAAATGCCAGATACAAGGAGGAAGGAGGAAATAACTGCAAGTAGCATTGGGACAGTGGTTGCTCTGCATTACCTAAATGTTTTCTTGTCTTTTTTTTTCTTTCTTAATTTAAAAATTATATAGGGAAAGTACATCAACTCTTCATTCAAAATACCCTAAAGGCTCAGCCTCTCATTCAGAGAACAAGCTGAAGACCTTCCTTGGCTTACACCCTTCATAATTCTGCTGCTTCTCTGCCATTGCCATATATTGCATCACCTGTGTTCACACTGGCCTCCTGGCTATTCCTCTAACACCCCAAGCTTACTTTCACTTTAGAACCTTTGTAATAACCCCATGGCTTGCTTCCTCACTTACAATAGGTCTCTGACCTAATACTACTAATTTCTTGTGAGGTTTTTTTGATCTCCCTATCTAACATATTAATACAGTACAGATTACATGACTAAATTTTATTCTAAAATAATAAAATTGTTTAAGCAATGTAATTTTAGGTCAGTTACTCAAATTAAAGAAAATTATAGATCAATATTCTTGATAATCATAGATGCTAAAATCTACAACAAAATATTAGCAAAACAGATCCAGCAATACACTAAAAAGGTCATACACTATGACCAAATGGGATTTATTCTGAGGATGTAAGGCTGGTACAATATCCACAAATCAGTAAATGTGATATGTCACATATATAAAATGAAAGATAAAAATTACATAATCAAATCAAGAGACAGAAAGAGCATTCGACAGAATCCAGCACACATTTATGATAAAAACTCTACTCTCAGTAGAGTGTGAGTAGAGGGATTATACTACAACATAATAAAGGCCATATATGACAAACCTACAGCCAACATCATATTAAATGGGAAAAACCAAAAACATTTTCCTTAAGAACAGAAACAAGACAGGGATGTCTGTTTTCACCATTCTTATTCAACGTAATACTAGAAGTCCTAGCCATAATGATCAGACAAGAAGAAACAATGAAAGGCATCAGGATTGGAAAGGAAGAAGTAAAACAATCATTACTCACAGATGACAAGATATTGTACATAGAAAACCCTAAAGACAACCAAGAAATATGCTAGATTTCATAAATAAATTCTGTAAAGCAGCAGGATACAAAATTAACAACCAGCAATCTATGGCATTTTTAAACACCAATAGTGAACTCTCAGAGGAAAAAAAAAAAAATTCCCTTTACCATTGCAATAGAAATGAGATACCTAGGAGAAAACTTAAACAAGGAGATAAAAGACTTGTACTTGGGAAACTATAGGACATTGGAAAAAGAAATAGAGGAAGATACAAACAAGGGAAAACATAAACCATTGTCCTGGATCAGAAGAATTAACATCATTAATTCAACACAATACTCATTAAAAATCCATTGGTATATCTCACAGGCCTAAAACAAATACTCCAAAAAATTTATATGGAACCAAAAATGATCCCAAATAGCTGCAGCAATCTTGAGAAAGAAGAACAAAGTTGGAAGTTTCATGGTGCCAGATATCTCTATGTATAAAAGCCTAAGCAACTGTCTGACTGTTTGACTGTCCGACTGGTAGCTATGACAATCAAGGGGCAGATGCTTAGCACACAGGCATGGAAACATGGAACAAACTAATGAATCTTAGAGGGAAGGGGCATGGGGAAGAGTGGGAAGAGATTAACTAAAATCTTATATGCATACTAGAGACCTGGTGGGGTCCCTTGGCCTGGCCTGCCCAGATTAGGCCAAAAACAGCAGTCTGATATCCTCCAAGGGGTCCCAAATTGGGCGAGGGTGCAGGCCAGGTTGAGGGACCCCACCAGTGCACAAATTCGTGCACTGAGCCTCTAGTTCAACTATAATACAAAACTATTGTAATCAAAACAGTCTAGTAGTAGTATAAGAACAAGCATATAGATCAATGGAATCAAACAGAGACCCCAGAAATCAACCCAAGCCATTATGGGCAATTGATATTTGACAAATGAGGCAAGAACATACGATGGAGTAAAGAGAGTCTCTTCAAAAAATAGTATTGGAAAAATTGAACAGGTACATGCAAAAAAGTGAAACTAGATCATCAACTTACACCATACACAGGGATAAACTCAAAATGGATAAAAGACCTAAATGTAAATTGTGAAAACATAAAAATCCTAGAAGAAAACATAGGCAGTAAAATTTCAGACTTCTCACGTAGCAGAATCTTCACCAATTCATCTCCTAGGGCAAGAGGAAAACAGGAAAAAAAAATAAACAAATGGGTCTATATCAAATTAAAATGCTTCTGAACAACAAAAGAAACCATCATCAAAATGAAAAGGGAACCAACTAAATGGGAGGACATATTGGCCAATGATGCATATGATAAGGGGTTACTTTTCAAAATATATAAATAACTCATACAACTCAACAAAGGAATACAAACAATCCAATTAATAATGGACAAAGAACCTAAATAGACACTACTCCAAAGAGGACAAACAGATGGCCAATAGACAACAAAATAATTCTTATCACTAATCATCAGAGAGATACAAATTAAAACTAAAATGAGGTATCACCTCACACATGCCAGAATGGCTATCATCAAGTAACAGCAATGGTGTGGAAAAAAAGGGAATCCTAGTACATTGCTGCTGGGAATTCAGACTGATACAGCCACTGTGGAAAACAGGATGAAGTTTCCTCAAAAAAAAAAGGAACTACTGTTTGACCCAAAATTCCAGCTTTTGTGAATATATCCTAAGATTCCTGAAACACCAATTAGAAAGAATATACTAGTATGCACCCCTATGTTCATAGCAGCATTATTTACAATAGCTAATATCTGGAAACAACCCAAGTGCCCATCAGTAGATAAGTAGATAAAAAGCAATGGTACATTTATACAATGGAATACTATGCAGCTGTAAAAAGAGGGATCTTTTACCTTTGAAACAGTATAGATAGAGCTGGAGAATGCAAAAGTATAAAGATAGTGTAAGAAGTCTCTGGGACAACTTTAAGCATACCAACATTTGCATCCTGGGGGTGCTGGAGGAAGAGGAAAGGAAACAAGGAATTGAAAACATACTTGAGGAAATGACAGAAAAGTTCCCCTACCTGTGAAAGAAATAGACATACATGTCCAGGAAGCGCAGAGAGTCCCAAACAAGAGACAAAATAATTCTCATCACTCCAAAGAGGCCCATACCAAGAAACATTATAATTAAAATGCCAAGGGTTAACTCTCTCTTTGTCTTTAACCTTTGGCATTTTATTTTTATTATGTTTTTTTTTTTAACCCTTGGAATTTTAATTATAATGTTTCTTGGTATGGGCCTCTTTGGATTCCTCTTGTTTGGGACTTTGCGCTTTGTGGATGTGTATGTCTATATCAAGAGAAAAGAAATTATTTACCTATAAGGGTATGCCCATATGACTGTCAACTGTTTCCCAACAAACTTTGCAGGTCAGAATGGAGTAGCAAGAAATATTCAAAATAATGAAAAGGAGGGACCTATAACCAAGATTATTCTACCCAGCACAGCTATCTTATAAAATTTAAGGTCAAATAAAGAACTTCACAGACAAGAAAAAACTAAAACATTCATCTCTACCAAACCAATATTATATGAAATGTTGAAAGATATTCCTAAAAAAGTGGAAGAAGAAGAGTAAAAAAAAAAAAAAAAACAAAAAAAAACCTGAACAATAAAATGACAATAAATACATATTTATCAACAATTATATTTAAATTCAAAATAAATGAATAAGGAATCTAATGAACAAAATAAACTGACTAATAAAATAGGTCCAGTATCATGGATGGATGGAACTGACTGACTGATCTCAGAGGGGAGTGCTGTGAGTGACAGAAAGAGACTAGCAATAGAACTCATAGTCATATATGTATAGCCCATGGACACAGAGATAGTGTGGTGAAGTCCTGGGGTAAGGAGGGGGCTGGGTGGAAGAAGGGAAAGGAGGAGGAAATGGGGACATCTGTAACACTATCAACAATAAAAAATAAAAATAAAAAAGCCAATATAATCAACAGGACATAACTCAGTGGAATAAAGAGGTGCTTAACTTTGGCCTTCTGCCAAGTACAAGTGTTTTCTTTCACCACATCTATGAGCTGTATAATTATTCAGTATGATTTAGGCACTATTTCCTCTTTGTAGTCAAGACAAGTATGGATTGCATTGTTTGACAGAAAATTGTTTTCTTCAATTCTATATATATTCTCCAAAAAAAGTATTGTTCCTTGTGCAACTATATCTGATTTGTCTCTTAAATACATTATACATTGTCTAATTAACATAGACACAAATAATGATATCTAAGTTGAAATTAGAATTTCCCTTTTCTAAAGAATACTATTATAATGTTCCCAGCTAGCCATTTGCTTCATGAGTTACTATCCACAGGTAATTCGTATTCATAGCTGGCTGACTTGCTTCTTCATTTTGAATGCTTCACCATAAGCACCCAGACTGTCCTTTTTCCCCTTGATCAGAATTGGTCCACAACCTGCTTGCAAGCATTTCTATGGAGTCAGAGATAAACACAGCAAGTCACCTTCCACTGATTTATTATTTTTATTAGGATTGAAATCATTACCATGGAAGAGTGCACACCAGGCTGTTTTGTTAAATCATGATCAAGACTTAACTCAGTAAGACATTCTTATCTGGTTGCCAACTTGATAAACTTTTGACATTTTCTTCTGTTTTGTTTCTTTCACACTTAAATCTCTAGCTCTAATTTTTCTCTGTCCTTTGAATGCTCTGCCAACTTCTCTTGCTTCTGTGACTAGACCCTTTTTACTTATATTGTCTTTATTTAAATTTTGTTACTGTGGTTGGTCTTTCAGAGTATAAATGGAAATACTCCAGAAATGTTGCATATTTCTGTGCTTCTATGTCAAGTTTGTGAATCACAATGTATTAAAAGACCAGAAGACTAAGTGTCCATGATTTTAAGCTGCTACTATAATATGTGTAGCATATGTCTCTCTTCCAGACTGTGATCATTATGTAACATGATTGTCTCTATCTTGTTCCTGCTGATATGTCAGTGGCTACCTCAGTGTCTGTCACATAGACAATGCTTAATAAATGTTTGTCAATGGAGTCTGTTTGCTACCTTCTATTTGACACTCGCACAGCACATCCATATTTCAAATATTCTTGCCTCTCCATTTACCTTCATTGATTATTTAAATCTCAGACTGAAATGATTCTAATGTAAATGCATTCTTTGAATGCTCTTCTGGTCAGAGTGTGGACTGTTCAATAATGGAATTCTGCAATTTTACTTCCCATTAAACTCTATGTATTTCTCCTAAAATATTATTCCCGATAGAATAAAACACATCATTTTCTATCCATCATTTCAATCTTTTATAGAAGATAAGAAAATAATTCTCAAAGAATGAATGATGACAATGGGAGAATTATGAAGGAGAATAGTAAGTTAAAACTAAAGTGTGAAAATTATTTTATTCAGATGACTATGTGAAAAAATAACTTGCAAATATAAAAGCTGTGGCACTGAAAAGAGCAGCATCTTTCCTCACTAAACTATAATGCAATGATGCTTGCAAGGACCAAACTATCAATGGCTTGTCAAATAGAACTCCTCCAGTCTTCTTTCAGGAAAATTAAGCCAGACCAAAACCAGGTTTAAAAAAAAAAAGATACAGTAGTTTAATGTATTTCAACAGCTCTGAGATAAGATGCATAAACAATAAGAACTAGTTTTCTTCTTTAAGGAATGCATTTCAACACAAGAGAAATAAGGCATGCAATCAAGAGCTTCAGATGATTTATATTCATTTTGCCCTTTTAGCTAATTAAGTGACCCCAATAAAGTGGAAGGCATCCATTTTTTAAATCTCAGGATCTCAGAATAGTGAATTATATCTGCAAATCCAAACCCAATGTTCAGCTCTGCTATCAGGGAAAGGGCAAATTCATGGCTGGATTAATTTAGTTTTTATTTCATCTATTTTTTTTTTCATTAAGTTTTCATCTTTCCACCACTTATTGCTTAAATTTTCAGTTCTAATGAGAGAGAGGAAAAAAAGAGAGATTAAACTCTTGGCTAAAATTAAGTTTTTGAATGGTCCCTTTTATTTTTTTTACTACAGGCCTGATGCATGAAATTTGTTCATGGTTAGGGTTCATATGCCTGGGCAGTGATCAGGGCCAATTGGGGTCTTCTGGCTGCTGGCAGGGGCCTTCCTCCATTCTGCATCACCCCCTGGTGGTCAGCACACTTCATAGTGAGCAATTGAACTCCTGGTCTTCCAGTCAAACTCCTAAGTGGACTATTTGCATATTAGGCTTTTATGTATATAGATGTTTTCTCTCCTGATTGACTATTAGATTAGAAAATCAATTAACTGTCTTAGTATTTAAAAATTCTGAAATGATGTGAGGATTATTTAAAAAAAAAAAAGATAAGAAAATGTTTTATTGTTTTGTTCTAAAATGGAAAAGCATGTGTCCAGCAAGCCACATCTAAAAGATTGGTCAAGCCGAAACTGGTATGGCTCAGTGGATAGAGCATTGGCCTGCGAACTGAAGGATCCGGGGTTCAATTCTGGTCAAGAGCATGTGCCTTGGTTGCGGGCACATCCCTAGTGGAGGATGTGTAGGAGACAACTGATCAATGTTTCTCTCTCATTGATGTTTCTAACATTCTATCCCTCTCCCTTCTTCTCTGTAAAAATTCAATAAAATATATAAAAATAAATAACTAAATAACTAACTAACTAAATAAATAAATAAAGGGTCAAAACCCTGACTTTCAAGGAGGCCAGTGCTGCTGCGTCACAGGGCTGCCAAGAGAAGCTCCCAGCTGGGGAAAGTTCTAGCTGGTGTCAAAGAGAGGACCTGTCTCCAGGTCTGCAAAGGTGCCAAACCTCTTTCTTCAGAGCCTGCATGAAGAAAGTTTGCTGAAATCTAAGATTAAAGAGGAAGATAAGATTGGAGGAACTGAATAGGAACATAAAGCATGAAAAGGTTTGCCATATGACAAGCTGGTGCAAAGATTGGTTCAGTAAAACATCCATAAAACCAACTTTCTTATGAGGCTGCATCCTATGGGCCCTATGGGTATTTTTATAAAAACAGAGTCAACAAAAAAGGGTGTTCTATTATTACTATGTGAAAGGTTTTGTCATATTTAACTTCTCACATTGTCCTTAGTGCCTACAGGGTTTAATAAGTAAGTACTCATTTAATTTAATTAAATTATAGGTAGAAAACTCTAAGTACTAATAGCCACGGATCAAGCCAGGGATATAATTTTATTTTATTTTTTACTTTAGCATTACTTTGACAATTTACTTTCTTAGGAGATAGATTTACTTAAATAACAAAGGCATTTATTTACCCACATAGTTAAATATAAAAATAATAGTAAATCTTTTCAAATATAATTATATTTTTTTTACATTTTTTTTCTTAGTTAATTTTGTTACTTAACTAATTTAATTAGGTTAATTTTGATTGACACTGATAAATTTTATCAGACTTAAAAAATAATTCTGACATAATTGTTTGTTTACTCAGAAACAGAATTGTATTCTGTACTAATCATAGATATCTAAAATATAATATTATATGCTAATTTCAATGTTTCCAGCTAATTTTTTTAAAAGACAATTTTATTATAAAACTGAACTTGGCAGTATGTAAATATTTAGCATAATTTTTATGCTTAGAAACTTTTATTGATTCATCATGCCATTTTTGAAGATAGCTCTTAAATCCACAGTTCAGAGTAGTAACAAAATAGTTATTTCTCTACATTACACATGAAACACTGCTCTTTCATAAACATCCCAATATTGTCATGCTTCAGTTTTACTTATATTCCTCTTCTACTGTAATCTAGCTCAATGCACAAAATGTTATTTATCAGGTAGCTATCACACAATTCAGACTATTCTATTGAAATACAGTAATATTGTAAACCTGATATAAAACCAAAAATCATACAAAAAAATAAAAGATGCCATACAAATTTTTGCAAAGGCTATCTTATGTCTGAATTATTTGCCAAAGACTTAAAGAATATGCATATATTGACTATTCTTAAGAAACCTATTACAATTCATCATCCAGAAAGGTGAGCATTGATGGAGCAGAACGTTACATTTTGTTTACATTTTGTCCTTGGGTCACACTTCCAATTAGGAACAAAACAATGATGTGCATTAAATAGTTAAACTATCTAATCGAATGGCATCATTGTTTTATTCCTAATAAGTAAAATGCTCTCAATTGGATCTAGACTTGATTGATGTCAGCAGATTGTAGGTATATAAGAATTTATAGCCTTTTTGACATAAACAGTTGAACTTTATTTGCTTTTTCTTGTCTTTTGACACATTATGCCCCACTGCCACATTCCCTCAGGATTGACCTTCTGTCTTGGAAGAAGACAAAACAGTTTTGTTTCTAATAAGAAGATGCCCCTAACCAAAGAGAAAATGAGAGAGACAGGGGACACAGAGGCTATTTGTAGTATGATTTGGTCTATTAGTTAATTTCCTTTTCTTTGCAAATAAAGGGTTAATTTGACAGTGGGACAGAAAAGGCTATGGTATCCAAAAGGTCAGAAACCACTGAGCTCAGGGTGGCCGCCCAGGGCGGCCTCAGGGACATACCAGATGAGAAGCAGTATTAGCGCCCAGGAGTGCGGGGACTTCACATTGCCACCAGCTGACTGCTCTCACACAAACAATGGTAGGAGAGGCAGGAGATCCACAGTACAAGACTGCTTTCTTCACAGTTCTATTGTCCGTGAAAAGGCGTTCCAGCAAACACCCCTTCCCCAGCACTCATTTCTGCATAAAATTATTGTTGTTGAGCCATATGTGTAAAATGAAATCTACTTGTGCGACTATGATCACAGTTAATCACATCAAGATAAAGTATCTGACCAAACTGCTGTTATAGTTCCAGCTGAATGTGAGAACTGCCACCAACTGGTGGTAACAATTTGTCTCAGTTAACTAAACTCTCCTGTGTACTATGAATGCTGGCTGCATACAGGTAAGTTGAGTAATTTAAACTCAGGTCATCTTTCAGAGGACTGAGCTCCATTTCTGGCTCTCTAATTGGATTGCTTTGCAACCCAACTTGGATCTCATCTGATTACATTGCCATATTGCTAAGAAGGAGATGATATACAAATATTTGGATCTTCAATGCCAGCAATGGCAGGCCAAGTCTTTATTAAGATAGAGTATCTCTTTTTCTGACTCTTATGATTTCCTCTTCCCACTGTAAGGGCTTCTCTGATCACATTAAGCTCACCTGGATAATGCAGAATATGCTCTTTGTTTCAAGGACAGGTTATTAGGAACTTTAACTTCATCTGTAACCTTCATTCCTCTTTTCCATGTAACATAACACATTTACAACCTCTAGAGATTAAGATGTTGACATCTTCGAGAACCATTATTTTGCTTACCATAGAAGTCTGTTTATGACAACTGAGATAACATTTCCCATTCGTAAGAGGGGTTGTCATCTGTATGGTACACAGATAACCAACATCAGTCCTGAAATATACCTAGCAGCTTGAGCCACTAAAACTAATTCTGGACTCAACCATGCTAATGTGGATGTTTCTTCTAACAGTTGTTACACATGGTAGCTCTAGGATTGGATGAGGTTTGAACTTCAGGGAAACAGTCTATTGGTTTACAGCTAGAGTCATGGAATACCACTTTCTCATTAATAAACAGAAAATACCATTGATACCAATTTTATTTATCTTTTTTGCTGAACAAATGCACACTATTGCTTTCTTATGGTTTTGCTTTTCTCTTGAAGCTTATTCCATTCCTTTTGGAGGTATAGCTCAGAATCCAGGTGATCTTTACTACTACTTGATTTAAAGTGGAGGAGATTGAAGGAGGAAGGAGATATGTTAGACCTGGGCAATGATCCTAAACGGAATACTGTGTTCTCTTAGCATATGTTTCTAAATGGTGTTTGGGGAGTGAGAATTTTGTTACAATAATTAGTAGATAATTCTTCTGGCATTTTTTTTGTTTGTTTGTTTTGGAAAAAGATCAGGAAGATTAGGATATCTATAATGCCTCTAGCACCAGGAAATAATATATTTTCCTATATCCTGTATATGTGTTTATACACATTGTTTGTAACCCTCATAATAACTTGCCTAGGTAGGTATTATAAACCCCACCTACATATTGAGAAACCGAGGCTCAAAGAGTATAAATAAACCCTCCAAAATTCAAACTGAGGTCATTCTGGCCTTTCATCTTACCTACTAGAGCAGTGTTTCCCAAACTTCTCTCATGATGAGAATCACCTGGTGGAGTTGTTAAAACACAGATTCCTGAATCCCAACTAAGAAGTGCTAAACTAGAATTTTTGAGAACATATAGGTAAAATTGCATACCTAACTTAGTGCTCTGTATATAAAATCTGTCTTAGAGCACTAGTTAAGTATACAATTTTACCTATATGTTTCCAAAAATTCTAGTTTAGCACTTCTTAGTTGGGATTCAGGAATCTGTGTTTTAACAACTCCACCAGGTGATTCTCATCATGAGAGAAGTTTGGGAAACACTGTACTAGAGCCTCCACTCTGTCACACTGCCTCAGTGTTCAGGCACAAATTCTACTTCTCTTTTCTAAAAGCATGTCTTCACTAGGGGGGTCTCTCATCCCAGCCTGCCCCCTCTCACAGTCCCAGAGCCCTGGGACCTCAACTGCCTCTCCCTCACCATTGGCCCTTGCAGCTGCCATGCTTTGTCCAGAAGTACCTCTGGAAGACATCTGGTCTATCTGGTCTAATTAGCATATTACCTTTTTGTAGTATACACTAGGGACCTGGTGCACAAAATTTGTGCACTGGGGTGGGGTCCTTCAGCCCATACTGCCCCCTCTCACGTACTGGGAGCCCTCAGGGGATGTCCTACTGACAGCTTAGACCTGCTCCCCATTGGGAGAGGACCTAAGCCTCAGCCTGTCCTCCCTTTGCAGGAGCCAACCAGGCTGATCAGGGGAAGGCACCAGCCCCATCATCCCACTGCTGTAGCCACTGCCAGTCACCGCAGCCAACACGGTGTTTTCATCAACACGGACTCCAGTCCTTTCACCATGGAAAAATGACAACTTTCTTTAGGCATTTTTAAGATGTGTCTTTCATAGGCTGTGAAATTTCTTTCTTTTTCTTTTTATCCTCACCTGAGGATATGTTTCCATTGATTTTTTCCCCTTCCCTCTGATCACAGGCTTGGCCCCTACCCAAGCCTAAAGCCTCGGTCCAAGCCTTTGATTACCAGCTAGGGTAGCCCAGGTTTTAGGCTTGAGCAGGGGGGCCTGCCTCTCCGATGGTAGGCTCAGAGTGATCTGTGTGCCAAAGATGTTCCTGGGACCTCAGGTGTATGCAGATTAACCACCATCTTTGTTGGATTAATTTGCATACTCACTCTGATTGGCTGTGGGCATAGCAAAGGTTGTCTATTATTAGATAAGATAAAAGCCTAAGTGACTATTAAGACCAGAATTACCAGAACGACCACCAGGGGCAGATGCTCAATGCAAGAGCTTTGTGCTGGTGGTCAGTGTGCTCTCATAGGCAACCTCCCCCAGGCCAGCCAACCTCCCATGGCACTCCCCCAATCAGGCCAACCTCCCTCTGTGCTTCCTCCCAGCCCGCCAGCCCCCTAATAGGTCTTGATCACCAGTCAGGACAAGAGACCCCACCTGTGCAAGAATTCATGCCCTGGACCTCTAGTATTTTACTTAAGACCTTTTATATTTATTTTCATCCACATAGATGGATACCACTGATATGTTATCCTTCCACCTTTTTCTAACTGTGCCACATATAGATAAAATCTTTTATTTTTATACTTGTATTAAAAATTATAAGTAATTAATGAAAAAAAAACCTCTGCTTTAAAATAAAACCTAGTTTCCAAATGTAGTACTTAAGATTCACCATGTAGTAGATATGGCACTAATAAAATTTTCACATGAATTTTTGCCTTTAATTCCTAGAGAACTAAAATTTTATTATTTCACTTTCTAAATCTTTAGAGGGTGATCATCTGAGCAGAAATATTCTATAACATTTCAAATACATGCACTCTTATATTCAGGACTATTTTATAAATACTATAAATGCACACCTCCTTCCAACATTTCCATGCTAAACTATATCATAAGTTAATACTCTCCTTTAGTCGCACAATAAAAAATTCTGGATAGTTACCATAACATGATTGGTTCTGGTGAATATCAGATTTTTCTACATTTTAAAAAAAATTAGTTTTATTCAATTCAACAGTGGACATGATTTAAAATTATTCAATTTACTTCCCTTTTGAAAGTGATCTGGTATAAAAACCTACAATTCCATTGCATTTTTAAAGCTGATGTAGTTTGACACAATCACCAAATCATGTTAATACTTTAGTTATGTAGAGAGATATGCTACATGGGGACATAATAGAAACTAAATGAGTGGGCACTGCTACAGCACTCTTTAGGCTCTCCTCAATGACCTCTAAGGACATGGCGTTGTTTTCCTTCCCTTCCTTCCTTCTTTCCTTCCTTCCTTCCTTCCTTCCTTCCTTCCTTCCTTCCTTCCTTCCTTCCTTCCTTCCTTCCCTCCCTCTTTTCCTCTTTCCCTCCCTCCCTCCCAGCCTTCTCTTTTGCCCTATGTGATGAGCAGTTATCAAAATGGATGTTTAATGATGATGGCACTCTGGGATTCATGCCCAAGAAGAAAGACATATTTATATCTACCTGCGGACTCATACATTTAGAGTTGATTTTCTTCTTTGGTTCTGTCCCTGCCCCACCTCAATTTTATTTGCTACATTGCTGACCAGCCAGTGCCACTTCCACTGGCAGCACGGTAAGTGGTATCTACACTTGCTCATGTGTGTTCAGCAGTGACCTTCGTGCCAGAACATTTTCATCTTTTCCTACATTTTCTTTGTTTCTGTGTTAAAGAACTCCCCATAGTGATGCCACCTGCATCTGGTGCTATTTGTAATTTGTTTCTGAATTTATTACAGAAAGTTTGTTCTATTTCTTGCAGACTGAGTGCTGAAAGAAAGTGTCTTTTCTTTCTGGTATGAATACAAACCATAAAATCTAAATGCTAGCTAGCTAGGGTGGAATGCCAAAGAAAAATAGATCTGTGCTTAATAATTCCATCCTCATTCTGAGATTTGCTCATCCTTGGTTTTATTCCTACCTTTTGCAATTGACTTTTATTAAGACATTAAACATCTACAAAACCTGTATGAAAAACTCATTTATCCTTTTTGTAAAGCAGAAATAATACTCAACCAGTAATCTGCCTCTCTGCAGCTTAGTGTAATATAAAGTGTTTCATGCATTGCATGATTTTTTTTTTAGATGATGACTTTTCTTCTCACACAGTTCTATTTGATTTTTAGGGTGAAACATTTCCATTTAAATATCTTCAGAAATACCTACTATGGGATAATGAGGAGATGTAGATAGAAGCAAAGTCTAATAACCTTACTTGTTTCTTCTTATATTGTCCCAGTACAATATGGATACTTCCTAAACTTCATAAAATCACACCTGCATAAATCAGTGCTTATCTTCCAAGAATTGAGAGTCATCTTTCAATACTAGGAAATATCCTTGTCAGAGCCAAGTAGAATTGAATATCTTTAAATGAGATCATCAGTGATTCCCATTGGGTCTCTTTCTCTTGGCTAGTCATGGTTCTAACACATAATTACTTTCTAGTTCCTTGTAACCCAGCACTCAAAACTCTTGCACATCATTTTCATGGTCTGAATTTGAAATTTATTTCAAGTGCATAGCACCTTCTCCGGCACTTTTTAGAACTCATGTTTACTGCAGTCTCATTACTACCTTCCAGTTCTAAGGTCCAGTCTCTCTGTAGATTGATGTATCCTTCTAATCCCACTAAACCATCTTCCTGGATCACTGCCTAGTCCAGGCTCTGTGACTTCCATGAGTCTTCTGGTTTGGGTCCTCATATATTTAGTTATTCATAAAATTGGGTCCTCTCAGACTTACTTCAAAACCAAATGGATTTTTCAAATCTCTGGGTATTAACCCCTCTGATGGGGTCTATTTCTAATACTTGCTTAAGTTTCACAACTATTTATTATATTATAGGAACCAGTTAGGTGTTAGGGATATAATGAGAAATGAGACAACCAGCAACTGTTCCCTTGTGGGGGAAAATAAACTAGCGAAGGAACAGAAGAGAAACATAAGAAACAAGAAAATAAATGTATTAGAAGCTAACACAAGTGCTATTAAAAAGTAAACAAGTAGGAATTCTTATGGGGGAAAGTGTAGATTAGGTGAGTATCGATTCAATAGTATAGTTAGGAAAGCATAAAAATATCTAATATATAGTGAAAGGAAGAATATTGCAAAAAGAATAATCTGTATGCATAAGGATACATGGGTAGCAGAGAACTCAGCATGTTCAGGTAACAAAAAAGGAGACTCACACAGTAAAGTGGTGGGAAGAATGAGATGAGGTAAGAAAGGTAAATGAAAACCGGATCAGCTACATATTGGGCTAAAAAAAAAAAAGTGCATATCTATACATGAAATACTATGAAGCAATCAAAAGAATGAAGTATTGAAACACCCAACAATTTGGATGAATCTCCAAAGAATTATGCTCTGTGAAAAAATGACACTCCTAAAAGGTAGTATACTGTGAAATTTACATATTTAATTTAAAAAGCAACAATAAATGTGATCTTCTCTTGTAACAAGGTATACTAGTAGGATATAAGAAAACTGTACATTTAATTAACTTAACCAAGAATTAAAAATAAGTATGTACTAACAAAACTTGAAGTATAAAATGTTAACAGTTTCATGTTTAAGCATGTAACAGGCAGTAGCAGTATTAGTGTCTCTTTTGGCCGGCCTCGACCACAGGAGGATGGTGCATGCAGATGGCCAGCCAGGCCTGCCACATCCTGTCCCCAGAAGTAAAACCTGCCAAGAGAAAAAAAAAAAAATTGCTAGATGCCGACACACACAAAGGAGAGCATTGAACCACCAGAGAGCTGGAATGTAAAACTGCACATGGACAGAATTCCTTAGTTCCCCTCTTTCCAGGATCCTCTTATAAAAGCCCTTTGCCTCTCCTAAGGTGTTGAAATGGGCTTTGGAAAAGAGTACCCCATCTTCTCACGTTATTAGAACTCGAATAAACTTTCTTTTCTTTTCTTTTTCTTACCAGCACCTGTTTCATGAGTTTGATTTTCGTGGTGGCAAACAGCCAAACATTGATTCTGATTTCATTCTTACTTCCATTATACACTAGGTGGGGTATTAAAATCCAAGTCAGGTCATAATTCTGAAGATTTTATTTTTAGTTTTTAGAATAGAGTTTATGAAACACTAGATTTTACTTATTTTTCTCCTTTTGATTAGCTCAACACTAATTCATATATAGGCTTTTGGATACTGCTGAATTAGAATAATACATTATCTAGAAATTCCAAAAGCCAACAAACAATTTCCCCAAGCCTAAAAATAGTGAGTATATAGATACAAAATGATCTTAATCGTGCCTTTGTCTTTCACTATGTACCGAGATTGAAAACTGTCTCCCTAAGTATATTCTCTCCACTACTCTACCTAGCCTTACCCTCCCCACTTTTTCTTTTCCTTTTTCTTTTTATTTTTCCTTCTTCTCTTCCCCCCATCCCTGCCTCTATATAAGTCTTATCCACCTCCCTCACTTCCCCTTCGTATTTTCTCCTCTGTATCTTCTTCTCTTTCAGCAAGGAAAACACTGGTTTGGGGCTGAACAGAACACCACATGCATAGATGGGTGTCTCACATAACTAAATTCTGAACAGGGAGAATGAAGTGGAAGTAGTGTGGGCAACCTTGTAAATATCCTTAAAGAGATAGGTTGTAATCTTCCATTACCCTGCTTCTTTCTTGATGGTTGGAAGGCAGATATCACAACAGAGGTGAGAGGAACCTCTTTGGACAATGAGGTAAAAACCACATTTTAGATGATGGTTTTCTAAAATAGAGTGACCTTAGCTTTTGATGATCACAGAGTAGCCATTCCAATTCTGATTCCTTGCATTCAGATGATCTAGAAATAAACTATGTACATATTGTTTAAGATTCTGCCATTACTTACCAATAAAGCTACACCAAGCGAACACAATATGGTTCAAATGCTTTACTTTGAATTTATTCCAAATTAGTAACATTGTACCTCTCTTATGCATTATAAACAAATATAGTTAACTATTAAGTAATATCCTCTCTATTATATGGTATTTGGAAACATTCTTATGTATACTGTAATCATATTATTATAACACTAGAGGTCCGGTGCGTGAAAATTCCTGCACATGAGTGGGGAGGATCCCTCAGTCTGGCCTGCCTCCTCTCACAGTCAGGAGTCCTCAGGGGTGGGAGGTGACCGGCAATCAGGGGAAGGCGATGCCCCCATAACACTTCTGCTGCTGCACTGCCAGCAGTATGAGCCTCGGCCGACCCTGGTTACCTGAGCCTCAGGTGGCCCTGGGTGGCTGGGAAGCCCCCATCTGAGGCTTGCCTGTGCCTTGGGTCAGCCCTAGGTGGCTGGGGGACTGAGCATAGGTCCGGCTACACCACATGCCTGCCAACCCCCAGGCATGGCTGAAAAGACTGGGGGACTCCGGCAGGGCTGAGGGGACTGGGAACTGCCATCTTGTGGCTATGGGCACCTCCATCTTTGTGATGACATCATGGTCAATTTGCATATCCCCTCTTTATTAGATAGGATAGCTACCCTTTACATTTATAAGTTAAAATATATAAATTATATACTGGTGCATAATTGATTTTTTATCATGCTGAAAGCAAATGAAAGGCAATATGTAAAGCAGGAAGAAAGATATATCTTGCTATTTATCATATAATTTTATGTTTCTTCAGGGATATTTTTTAGCTGTCAATTCATATAAGCATAAACATGACATGATGCACATTAATAGGTATAACATATGATAGAACACAGACGGTGCCCTGAGAGTGATGCCATGGGAGCTGCCATGGAACAGTTTTTCCTTTTGGAGAGACGCAGTGGGAGCTAGGAGACAGGTGAGCTCATTACTGACAGGCAACTCAAGGCCTTGTAGATGTGTGAGGCAGGAGCAATCCTAGCAGAAACAACCAGAGAGGCCCTCGGCACACTTTAGATGAAGCTGTTTAGAAGATGAATTGGAAGGTTTAAGGTCAGAAGAGGAAAATATGCCTAGCCAGCTATTTTAAATGGAAAAGAAGAACGTTCAGAGAATTCCTTCAAGAGTGACATTCCTGTGAACTTTGTGTATCCACTTAGCAAGTGTTATTCAGAAACTGACTCTTTTTTTTTTTTTCATTAATGTGTTCAAAAGTGAAAGAGAAAGTGACATTTGTACACAATAAGGATATTTTATACTTTTCAGAAATGAAATAGTGACTATGGGAGGTGCTGTGACCCAGTTAAAATTGAATGATGATGCATTTTAAGCTCCAGGAAAGCTAGCAGAGGGCATCTGTGAGAGAGATACCAGGGCCACAGGGAAAAAGGGTAATTAACTCTGGGTCATATCACTGTGACTGAGCATTTTCCAGACCATTCCATAGATACACCTTGGGGAAGCTGAGTATAAAAAGTTAGGAAAGCCTGGCCAGTGTGCCTCAGTGGTTGAGCATTGACCCATGAACCAAGAGGTCATTGGTTCGATTTCTGGTCAAGGCACAAGTCCAGGATGTGAGCTAGATCTTCAGTAGGGGTGTGTGTACTAGGCAACTGATTGATGTTTCTCTTTCAGCAATGTTTCTATCTCTCCCTTCCTCTCTCTCTAAAAGTCAATAAAAACATATTTTTAAAAATTTAGGGAAGAGTTTTTAGGTGTGGGTGATGAGGGACAGCAGGAACTGTGGACTGCGTTCTTGGCAAAATAGACTCAAATCTAGGCAAAATGTCCCAGAGTTGACCTCACAAATGCAGAAGCAAAACAACTAGCAGCTATGTGCCAAGAGTCACCTGGGCCTGAAGAGTAGCAGAAATTAGTAAGGAAAGTAGAAAAATGAAGGAGAATAAATAAATTGATTTTTATATAGTGGTAGAAAAAATAAAAATAAAATATTACAGTGGAAGAAAATGTTAGAAAATAAGAAACAGCTGCCTGAAGAAGTCAGGTGCATTCTAAGGGAATTTTTGTTTCTTTGCTTGCTTGTTTGAGAGTTTGGGGGAGAGAAATGATGGGGAAGACTATAAAAGGGGAATAAAAATGGTTCACCACAACTAGCAATAAGGGCCATTATAAAAGTGCTAGGAAATTCTAAAATAGAGAAATTTTGGAGAGTTTGTTCTAGTTCTGTGAAATATGCCGTTGGTATTTTAATGGGGAGTGCACTGAATCTATAGATTGCTTTGGGTAGTATAGACATTTTAATGATGTTGAGTCTACCAATCCATGAACACAGTGTGTCCTTCCATCTGTTTATGTCTTTCTCTATCTCTTTTCTCAGTGTCCTGTAGTTTTCCAAGTACAGGTCTTTTACCTGCTTACTTATGTTTATTCCTAGGTATCTTAATTTTTTTGGTGCAATGTTAAATAGAATTGTTTTTTAAATCTCTCTTTCTGTAAGTTCACTATTGTGAACTTATTGTTTGTATAGAAATGCCATAGATTTATTGGCATTAATTTTGTATTTTGCTACATTGCCAAATTCATTTATTAAGTCTAATATTTTTTTTTTGATGGAGTCTTTAGGGTTTTCTATGTACAGTATCATGTCATCTGTGAATAAGGACAGATTTATGTCTTCTTTTCCAATTTGGATACCTTTTATTTCTTGTTATTGTCTAATTGCTATGTATAGCATTTCCAGAACTTTGTCGAACAGGAGTGATGAAAGTGGGTATCCCTGTCTCATTTCTGTTCTTAGGGGAAATGGTTTTAGTTTTTGCCCATTGAGAAGAAATACGAATTGAGTAGAAATACCAATCAGAAAGGATATTTGAACCCCTATGTTCATAGCAGCACAATTTACAATAGCTAAGATTTGGAAATAGCCTAAGTGCCCATCAGCAGATGAGCGGATTAAAAAAACTGTGGTATATCTATATAATGGAATACTATGCTGCAATAAAAAAGAAGAAAGTCTTACTGTTTGCAATAGCAGGATGGAACTGGAAAGCATTATGCTAAGTGAAATAAGCCAGTCATAGAAAAATAAATATCACATGATCTCACTCATTTGTGGATTATAAAGAACAACATAAATTGATGGAAAAAAAAAACAGATCCAGAGACAGAGAAGCATGGATCAGACTGTCAAACCTCAGAGGGAAGGTAAGGGAGGGTGGGGGAAAGATGGAGAGATAAAAAAAATGACTTGTGTGCATGCACATAAGCCTAACCTATGGACACAGACAACAGGGGAGTGAGGGCATGAGTGAGAGCTTGGGGGTACAATGGGGTGATAAGAACTCATATGTGATACCTTAATCAATAAAGAAAAAATCCAGATTAAAAAATAAATAAATAAATAAATGCCACTTAGTATCCCATGAGAATCTCTGAAAATGTCTCGCCTCATGGTGTTGAAAGAAGCCCACTCCCCTGGCAACAGGTGGGGACACAGAGAGCTCCCCGCCAGTAGCAATAGTGTCATAGGAAGTGTTCTGATTGTAGAGTGTTAGATGTTTTGCTATTTAAAAAGGCAGTTTTAAAGAAAAATTCTGAAAGCTGAAAGGATAAAGATAGTAAATAAGAAATGTAAGTTCAAGCTACAGCGCTCATTCTTTTACTGCGCAGTGCAATAGACTTCACACGGGGAAATTTACACCCGAAGGCCAGTGCGCTGTGAACCTTCCCCATGCATCACCGTTACTGCAACACCTGTACCCCGTTTCTTTGTGAGGATGCGCTGAAACTGCACTGGAAAATGTTAAACAGCTTTCAGAATCTCTCCTTCCTGACTCAGAATGGATTTCCACTGATGTAGCCTTGCGCTGTATTGCACAAGCTTTCCAGACTTTGATCTAATATCAACTGATTTAATTTTAAATGTTACTCATAGGAAGACCCATCTATGCATCCGTATTTATAAACCAATATTTCTTTGGACTTTCTGCTTTTATCTAAAGTGCCACTTTTACCCAGAGTACAGAGTATGTTGATTACAAAACATATTTGGATTTAGATCATGCAATGACAAGGGAAGAGACCTTCAGGCAGTTTCCTTTTTATCCTGCGGCAATCTAAGACAAAAACAGAGACATGAAAAGAAGACGCAAGGTCTGAAACCATGCCATTTATTTGTCCTTTTTAATGAAACACATATCATAACTGAAATGCACACCGCACTGAATGTGCCTGGCGCTTTTCTAAGCATTTCACAGACCTCACCTGTGTGAATCCTCCTTGTAATCCACCAAGGTGGGTATTGTGATTATCCCCATGTTACACATGAAGCATCTGACATAACTCACTCACACATATTTTAATGGATGTTCTTTAGTTCAGAAGGTTTAAGCCTTAGCCAGATTTTCCCTGTAAAAGTGTCCATGGAGGCAAAGGGCCTCCTTTGCTGGGCCCCCGCAGAAGCGCATCAGGCTGGCAGCAGGGAGGCCAGCCTGCCCAGACACCAGATCATTTGACAATAAGCGGTGCCTCGGGAGTGACAGTCTGTGGCCGCATCCTTTGGCTCTCTGATTTAAATAGGCCTGTCTGCCCTTGAGGGGAAGCAAAGGGATCTGTTTCACTATGGCAACAGGCATTTCGAACAGCAAATTCTTTCTGGGTGATGCTACAGAGCTGCAATCCCAAATAGGTTTCATGAGGCAATAGTGAACTTTTAAAAAAATATATAACTTACTTTGATCTCTTAAATTTGTCATACTGTGCTGTTCCTCAAGAAGATTATTCAGAAAAAAAATAAGTGTAGTTGTTTGAATCTGATTTCATAAGAAACATTACAATGACCTATTTTAAAAGTCAAATTAGGTTGTTGTTGTTAACCCTCACCCAAGGGTATTTTTTCCATTGATTTTTAGAGAGAGTAGAAGGAAGGCAGGGAAGGAGAGAGAGAGAGAGGGAGAGAGATCATTCAGTTGCCTCCCCCACCCACCCCACCTGGTATTTATTCAAATTAAATTCGATTTCTTAGGTACCTGTCTCCTAGTTTGGCAGGAAATTCAACATTCACCATGGTCTCTCTTTACTGCTCAACTGTCACTCCAGGTTACACAAGAACACAGAGGTGAAGTGAAAGGTGTAGGGATTACTGCTCATGCTCAATCTATCATGACAACTGCTAATGGCCTCATTGTCCCACATCATTTGATCCCCTATGTGCAGTGGTCGGCAAAACTCATTAGTCAACAGAGCCAAATATCAACAGTACAATGATTGAAATTTCTTTTGAGAGCCAAACTTTTTAAACTTAAACTTCTTCTAATGCCTTGCCCAGGCCGTGGTATTTTGTGGAAGAGCCACTCAAGGGGCCAAAGAGCCACATGTGGCTCTCCAGCCTCAGTTTGCCAATCACAGCCCTATGGCCTTTGTGCCAAGCTTGGGCCACAGGACTTTCTAGTTCCCTAAAGCTCTGGGACCTGGGGTCCTATCACGAGGCTCTTATTCTCTGGGTTTTGTCATCTGTCGTGAGTGATGTCATGGAGGAGTGCCTCCCTGTAACCAAGGACCTGTTGTCAGGACTGGCTCCTACCCCGGAGAAACTTCTCCTGGATGTCTCTGTTCAAAACTCTTTCCCTCTTAGGACACTGCCATCCTTCTGTCAATAACCTTAGACTTTCATGGAGAGAAAGAGAGGAGCAATGAGTCACCTGATGAACCTTCTGCTCCGGGCCTAAGACAGGAAGCCAGGAAGGCTCTGGCTACTTGCCTGAATGGGGAGAAGCGGACACTGCAGAAAATAAAAATGAAATAAAACCTCAGTAACGAATTCTGTCACCAAAATTAAACACATTTCTTTCCCGTAGCACTTCCCAGAGTATTTAACCTCTGCCAATGCATCATCAATCTAAGCCGGGGGGAATATTATGTAGTATTTTCCATACATCTTTCTCTATAAAAATCTCCTCTTCTCTGAAGCGCACCTTTCCAGAACTAGTTTGGAAAATGTTCTCACTGTTTGGACCTCAAAGATTTTAGACCTTTGGTTTCCTATATTTCCCAGTCTCTCACTGCCTCGTCTCCTAGAGAGCATAGGAAAGGAGGGCTTGTTATATGTTGTCTCACAAGGTGTATTTCTATGCTGTTTTAATTTTGAAAGGAGTTGGAAATGTTATAAAGACAGTGAATGTGCACTCTTTTGAAGCTCCTTCAGAGGTAATGACATATTTCCTTGAAATGCTGCTTTTTCAGAGACGGGCTCTGTGTCTTTTCAGGATGAACAAAGCAACAGGTGGCAGGAGAGGCACTGTTTAATGGTTCTGCCAGGCTTCATCTACAAGATGCTGAAACCCAGCACCGGCAAGCTCCTTATGGTGAATCACTGGGCAGATTAGGAGTTAAACAAAAGGGAACAGAGAGACAGTTCTTCTATCCTCTAAGGAACATGAAACTCAAAAGAGGAAGCACACAGAAAACTTAGGGATGTATTGAAATGTTGGATAATTCATTGCCTAAATGCTATATTTCCTGTGTTTTCCAACTTGGATTCAGAAGTATATTTTTTATTTATTTCCTATTAGTGGCAATATTGTTTCAAAAGAGAAAAAAAATATATAAACATGACTTCGGTCAATTAGTAAGTTTTAGTAAACTGCTAAAAAAAGAAAGAAAGAAAATATGAAAATATTACTGACCTAGTGACCTTTTGGTCAGACAATGAATAAGCTATCTATTGGGTCTAAAAGCCTCTTTACCAGCATAGAGAGCCCAGGGTTGTTTAAACAGCTAACTGGTTCGACCTTGGTGAATCTCACAGCCTCATTTAAGGCAGACAGACTTTATAAACAGAGAATAAATTATTCTAGAATATAAAGTGGTATGGCAATATAAAGTGTAGTATAAATAAATAAAAAAAATAGAGTCTTACCTTAGTTTTGAGGAAAACTAAACCAAGATTTAAAAAGAAAGGGCAAGTCAAAGACAGGGACAATATTTTCATAGTGATTTTAGAGAAGAGAGCCAGAACTTACATGTGTGTCACAAGATAGACAAAGTACATTTGCTTCTCTTTATATTCAATTTGTTCTGCCAAAGAGTAAATAAAAGTAAGGGTGTAGATTTTGAGTTTCATATTGTTCTCCATGAAATTTTTCCACCCACCATCGTTTTTCCTAATTAGTATGTTTTAGGGTGTTTATTGTTGGTTTGTCAAATGTGAGTCAGGTAAAATAAAAATCATAGATTGTGAAAGTGGTTTTTACCAAGGAAAATTAGATATTTTCTATTTTCCAAGATCTCATCACTGCATTTTTCCTTCCTTCCACCCAAAGCCATACTTACAAATGGCATCTGAACATAGTATGGGGTGGAGGTATTGTGTGAATAAGTCAAATAGCAGTTTTGTTTAGTCACTACCCTATCAAATGTTTGACCTTGGTACTCTAAGTTCCTAGACATCTATCTGACAGCATCCGTATCTCAATGCTCCCAGCCCCTGAGCTTCCAAGAAATAGCTCTCTTTGTTATGATTAGCACCAACCAACACAGTTCTCCAGTGTGAAATAGTTCAGGCTTTCTAAAGCTGGACGAAGAAGCTATCCAACTCCCTTATGTTTCAAGTGTCTTCATTATTATTAATTCTAGGAGATGTATCTGCTTGCTTTTTTCTTCTTCTTACTAGTTACTGCTGCAACAGATTGGTTTTGGGGATGTTAGTGTCCTAATTCAGACTGTGGAATAGAATGCCATCTTCCCAAAGCCATCATCCCCAATCCGTCCAGGTTGGTCCTGTAAACAAGCACACAAACCCTGTCACATATCATTGTTTCCCTCACCATTTGCCATACCTTTTAACTATATATTTTATTCCATGTGTTTCCTTGTGTTTCTTTTTTCTGCTTTCCTCATGAAAATATAACTTCGATGAGATTAAAAACTCTATCTGCTATTAAAAACTCTATCTGCTTTGTTAACCTTTTAGTCTCCAGAATTTTGTACTCAGTAAGTACTCAATAAGTTTTTGTTCAATAAATTAATAAAGGAAAGGGTATTCATACCTCCTCCTTTATCCCACTACTTAGTATGCCATACTTCTTTTCTAAATCTGTATAATAAAAGGTTAATATGCTAATTAGACTGGGAGACCTTCCAGGAGACCTTCCAGATGTCCTTCTGGACAAAGCCATGGTGGTGGGGCCAAAGCAAAGATGGTTAGGAGCAATCAGGCCAGGAGGGGAGGGAATTTGGGGGTGATAAAGATGGTGGGAGGGGGCAGTTGGGGGTAAGCAGGCTGGCAGGGGGAGCAGTTGGGGCGATCAGGCTGGCAGGCAGAGTGGTTTTGGGTGATCTGGCAGGCAGGCAGGTAGGTGAGCAGTTAGCAGCCAGTGGTCCAGGATAGTGAGAGGGATGTCTGACTGGGGATTTAGGTCCAATCCCTGTGGGCCTAAACCAGCAGTCACACATCCTTCAAGGGGGTCCCAGATTGTAGAGGGTGCAGATTGGGCTGAGGGACACCATGCACCTTCTCCAGTGCATAGATTTCATGCACCAGGCATCTAGTGTTTAAATAAAATGTCAAGTGTACTGATGGAATTACGACCACAAAATAAATTGAAAATAAACATAAGGAACTTCAAATGCGCTAAGGTTATACAAAGTTGTAACAAGTGTGTGTCTTTTTTTTCCTTTTCTTTTTCTAAATACATAACTCAAGTCTCTGCAGACTTCTCTTTATGAGATTGGGGATCACTTATATTTTATACTTTACCTTTAGGGACCCCTTTTTCTCTTTTCCTTTCTCAGAATTTAATTAAGAAAGTACAGTTTAGGTCTCTAAACTTAAATGTGCAATAAGCATTATTTTCTGTCTCAACTTCACTTCCTAACTCAGTGCACATACACAGACTTGCCCCTTCCCTATTATCTCAGAAAAGCAGTGTGAAGTCTTTCTTGAGGGCTGCTCCCTCCTTCCTCATGTGACTAACAATAGGGGCATCTTGGTGTCAGCACCTTGTAGTGAAAGTTCCAAGAGTCCCATGGGTGTTCAGGCAATCATCTGGAGGATCTGAGATGTTTGCTCTTGGCAATGTATGGGAGAGAAATAATAGCTCTATCAGTCCCATCTCATCAATATTTAGTCACTGGATTTATTTGTCATATAAGAGCCCAAGGCATTATTGCTGTCAGGATAATAGGAAATAAGTGTTGTACTGAACTGAATTAACTGAGAAACTTTCCTCATTAGTGCTAGTCAAGACCTCCTCTTAAACTGGTTCTCATTTATATCAGATCTCAGTGCCTAAGCTGCTAGTAAACAAAAATGATCAAATCATTAATTCCATATTGAAATAGTAGTGCTGATAGTGCTGATAATACTGACAACAGGAACTGAGACACACCCACCTAAGAGTTTAATCATGTTTTCTTTAGTTTTCTCAAATAATTAACCTGATAGAATGGCAAGGTTGGCACATCCTTCCTTAATGACTTCCTGATCTCTGGGAAAATATAAAACACAGGGAAGAAATTCTCATACCTACTTATATTAGTGAATACAAGGTACCTAAAACAATATTAATTATATCATTAGCATAGCAAGTTGATTATTATCTGAAAGAATTTGTAACCCAAGCAAACAATATTGAGAGATATGTAGATATCTTAATTAGGCTTTTTGACATTGTATTTTTCTATCGCTTTCCAGTATGTCATGCATTTCTATTATACTCATGAAGTCTCCCATCTTCAGAGGGTTCCCAGTAAATTATTGACCCCAGGCCTCAGGAAACTTGTAATATAGCAGAAGAAAAAAGTTGTGTTTCAACACAAAGCAGAGTACAATGATGCTATGAGAGCCGTCTGGGCTCAGAACTGGCAGATGTTACTTTCTGTGTGGGAATCCTAGAAGGCTGCATGGAGGAAATGGCCCTTGAATTGGCCTTTTCAGTTTAGGTGAATGAAGCTTGTGCAGAATGAGGAAACTGATGGTTTGTGTGGTAGGAGACTTGGACAAAGGCTCTTAAACCAAAAACCTTGTTTGGTATTAGGGAGTGATGAGCAGCTGACTCTTGTTGGATTAAAGTGTTTGTGGAAGAGAAAGAAGGTGGAGATACGGGTCAGGACCAAATGGTTGGAGAGTTGTGACTGCCATAACTTAGGACAGGCCTTATGCACAAGCAGACTATGTGGCCAGGTTTTCAGGAGGGTACACATCTCAGTAAGACTATGGATTAATTTTTAGTCAAGAAATGGCATTGAAAACAGACCCCTTCTCTAAGTGAAATGGCCTTTAATAAGGATGCAAATATGGTGAGTGGGAAAAAGTACAAGAAAGATTTTTGATGCTTTTAGCTCTCCCCCTCCCCCCCCCCCCCCGCAAGATTTTACCACACTATTCTCTGTGCCAATATATGCCTATAAATTCTTTGCTTCATCTCTTACAACCCACCAACCCACATGAAAAATAAGCCAAGTTTAAGACATTAAAATGTTATCACATTTCCTTCACTTTATTAGTTGTACTCTGCATTGTTTAGTTTTTAGGACAGCGCAACATTACAATATTACCTATAAATATTGTTTACATCAGATGTATCATATCTTATGTCTAAATTTTCTACTCTTAAATCAGATGGATTCCCATCTTTCGGAGAGAATTTGCCTTGTATGAATTGAGGGAAAGCTCAATAGATATGAACATGGATTTCCTTATAGAGCAAACTAAAACTCTTATTTGTTTTTCAGATGTTTATTGTTTCATAGTTAAAAATCATTAGAACTTCTTTTCTGACTGTTGTATAACTCATTGAAATGACAAAAAAATGAAACCTCATGTGCACTTGAGATGTAAAATTCTTAATACCTTGGAGGAAATAATGAAACAAAAAAGTATGACTTTCATCCTTCAGAGTTTGACAAATTTATGTAACTATGATAATTTTTAGGTAAAACCTCCCTCCATTAGATAACGGTCTTTATTCCATTTAGTCTACTAAAACAGTACTTTTCAAACATTTTTGCTCATGTATCACATACAAGACTTCAAAAATGATATACTCTCTCATAGGTTTTCATGTTGGCCAATTGTTTACACTTAAATAATTGCCAAGATAGAATTCTCTGGATGTTATGTATTATTTCATGCTTTAAATATATTGTCACCAAAGTCTTTGAAATACAAATTTAGCACATTCAATTTAAGAAAAAAATCTGGCAATTTTTAGTCTTTGATACACAAAGCAGCTAAATGGCACCACTCTGTGTGAAATACATGCCTTTATTTTAACATTTGAATGCATGTGCTGATAAGCGTTACTGAGAAAATTGTTCTTCTTGAATGCTAATTCTAAGACAGAGACTACTTATGTATATAAATAGAACATTGCCCTAAATTTACAACATGTAAAATTTAATGCTTACTCTTTTCCAATTTGGTTAGAAGTCTTATTAGCTTTGCTCTCACAGAACTCACATGAGTTGCAATATATTCTTAAAACACCCTTATTTGGTTCCTTGAAGCTAGATAGAAAAAACATTCTGCCTACATTGTAGAAAATAGATGACGGTGGAGATAAAGACCAGAGCTAGCAAAACAGTCAAATGACTGCTGCAGCAATGATGTAAAAGTGAAAATTGTGATGCTCTAGATTTGAATAGGGCAGTAAAGATGGACAAACATGGACACACTTGAGAGTTCTATACTAATAATGATCAGCAGAATATATTAATAGTTTGGATGAGTTAAATTTAGTTCTCAGAGTTCTCACTTGAGAAGCTGAATGGTTGATAGTGATATTTATCGACTCAGAAAACAATTGATAAAATTGGCCCAACCAGCAAGAAGGAAGGATGATGATGTCATTTTGGGAAATATTCTTGAGGTTCTCTGTGACATCCAAGTGGAATCTAAATAGAGAGTCATATAGGTCTGAGCCTCAAATATATTTGAGGAGAGAGGAAAATATTTCCTCCCTTTCTGTCAAGCAGTTTCAAAAATATGCTATTCATAATCTTTGCTTGATTTATAATATTATAAAAATACTGTCATTGGCTCTAAGTACAAATATTCTACAATTTCTCCTTCACCTACTATTAAATATATTGAATATCACTATTATATGTCAAAGTAAAGTTCACTCATTTATTCTTTCATTCTTCTTTAATAAATCTATACACACACACACACACACACAGAGAGAGAGAGAGAGAGAGAGAGAGAGAGAGAGAGAGAGAGAGAGAGAGAGAGAGAGAGAGAGAGAGAGAGAGAGAGAAAGAGGGAGAGAGAATTATTCAACCATGTAGATATAATTCAATGAATTTCCATAACCTTAATACATCTATGTAACCACCACCCAGATCAAGAAAGATAATACTACCAATAGTTCAAGAGCTAAGTCACATCTCCTTTTTTTTAATCACTTTCTTTTTTTAAATAAACCACTATCCTGAGTCCTAACTTTATAAATTTTTCTGTTGTTGTTATTGTTTTTAACTTAATATTGTGGGAACTCACTTGGAACCTCAAAATTAGTATAAATATTATTTTAAGCCTAAGACATTTGAGATTCAACAGACACAGGAAGTACCCTTCTTAGAGCTTCCCTTATCTGACTAAAAGCAGTAACTTCTGAGAAATGAAGCTCTTATAAACCTACTCTCCTGGGAGGTTTCAGGGCCATGGAAAATATTAAAACCACTCACACCTGCATAAACAAACATTATCATAAACTTTCTTATTTCCCATTAGTTCTCCTAAAAACCCATTTGTCTTTCCTAAAGAATCCTATTTGTTCCTCTAAAAAAGACTTTTCTGGCCCCCTTGCTTTTTCCTAGTATATTAGGTATATAAACCTCTAATTTCAACCATTTGGTGAACTAGCTACTTCTTGCTAGCTCTTGTGTGCCTATTAAGAAACCTTTCTTGTTTATCAGCATTTTGTCAGTTTAACTCCCAGGACCCTAGGACATTAACACAAGAGAGTAGAGAAAAAGTTTCTCCTCCCCAGCAATATGAAAATAATTATATATCATGTTCTTTTGTGTGTCTGGAAATTGTGCTAAAAATTATATTTGTATGATTATCTTCATTGCTGAATAATATTTATTTATATGAAATTATAATTTATCAATTCTGCTACTGAAGCAGTTTGGGGCTGTTTTACTTATCCATTCAGGTATCAACATGTATACCATACATTTATTGAGTACCAATTTAGCATCAGACATTGTGCTAAGTAAAGATAAAAATAAGGATATCATACAACTTATGCTTTCAAGAGATTTACATTCTAATACCAATAATAAAAAATTAACAAATGCAACCAATGCAAGTGACAGGAGATTATATTAATAAGATAGAGTACACTGGGGCAAATCATATAATTAATTCTGCTCCAAATATAGGGCCAAGAAATGATTGAGGAGCAGGAAACCCTTGATTTAGAAGCCAGAGCAGGTTAGAGGGTAGAGAGAACTGCATGTGTAAATAAATTTAGGAAAAAAAAAATGACAGCTTTAGAAAGTTTAATTCCAAATGCATATCATTTTTTAGAATATAGTTCTAGGGACAAGTGATTATCCTGCAATTGAAGGCTGAGGCCTAATAATTAAGTTATATGGATTTTCTAGTCAGATTTTTGTTTTTGAAAGGATACTTGTCATTACAGATAGAAATGATGGACACAAGAGGAAAACAAAGAAAACTAAGGAAAGAGACCCACCCAAAGATGAAGGTGAAAACAGGTAAGAGGCATTAAGCGGTGGAGAGAACAGGATTTGGCTCTTCATTGATGAAGGACTCCAAGGTGGCTTTTCAATTTCTTAGCTAATAAGTTTGATCTTAGTATCCAGGCTAATGATGGAATAAAATAAAAAATAGCACATGGAGTTCAGGTTGGTACTTGCTGAATTTGAGCTGACAGAATTATCCAGTAAGCAGTGAGTTACTCATAGGATTTGGGAAGTTAAATTACCAGGTTTAGTGAATTATATGGCAGGAATGAAATCAAGCAAAAGTGGGGTTAAAAATTGTGAGAATAAAATTAAAGACTAGTTCTGGGAAATATGAGAATTTAAGACAGAGAGAGGAAGAAGAATCGTGTGTATTCCTTTAAGTGTGTACTTTTTCATAGTCTGTTTTGGTCATATTTCTTTATTATTTATTACTTGCACAAAATTCATACAAGGGGCTTGGCCCTCACAGCCCCTCACTGCACCAGCTTCTTTTGAAAGGTTGTCCGGACAATTATTGGAATGTCGTCCAGATGGTCATTCCAGTGTTCAGTCAAATTAGCATATAAGCTCTTTATTATATAGGATGGTTTATGTAATTTTGTAAAACAAATCTATGAACAATTATCTATACACAGGGTAGGGCAAAAGTAGGTTTACAATCAAATGTGAAATAATTTATTAATTACTAGATGCCCCTTATAAGAAGTTCCCTGCAATAGGGCTTTCTGCTTCGGTCTCCACTACCCTGCCTTCTTCTTTCCCTTCTCTCCCACCTCACCTGCTTCCCTCCTTCTCTGCAGCCCCGCTTGCTTGCTTCTCTGCAACTTTGCTCCCTTCTGCAGTGCTTGGCTTCTTTCTATGCTGTCTTCAGTCTTCACTCTAGCCTGGATATGCAAATCAACTACCATCTTGGTTGGGTTAATTTGCATACTCATCCTGATTGGCTGTAGGTGTGGCTTGTGGGTGTATCGAAGGTGTGGTCAATTTGCATGTTTCTCTTTTATTAGAGAGGATTGTTTTTCCATAGGAACAACTGTAGACCTACTTTTGCTTCACCTTATAGTACACCTATGCAGCTTACACATATTTATTCTCAAGATACCTAGGTAATCTTTTTTTCTCTCTTCCTGACAGTAGGTGAAGAGGTGTGAGGCCATCATTCTTCACAGAATCTGAAAAAATATTGGTTATCAGGACTTGAAAATTTTTCAAAATGCATCTCCTTTGTTTTAAACTTTTATTTCCATTCATTCTTCTCACTGTATGTGGGTTTATGTCTATGTTTTTCACAAAGTGCATGATAACTAAGTTAAATTAAGTGGTTTCTCTATCGATGCCTTTTTTTCAGACCTATTTCTGTCATCTGGATATCTAGTTCATTACTTTAAATTGTTATATAGTACATTGAGTTCATCCTCCATAGTTTCCCATCCATTTCCCCAATTATGGACAACTTTCAACACACTCACTACCTCAGAGGAATTGGAGGCCCTGTGGATTTATGTGGGGCAGAAATACCAGGATCCGAGTTGCTGGATTAAGGGAGAGACCTGCACTTAACATGGCTAAATGTTGACACACTGCTTTCCAGAATCTCTGAACCTGTTTATAGACTCACTGGGAATATTAAAGAAGTGATGAAACCAGGGGACCCTCTTCCAGAAAAAAAAAAAAAAAAAAAAAAAATAGAGACTCAAAATGAATATGTATTTAAAGCAATAAAAGAAATCACAACCAATTTTAATTTGGTAATAGTAGACAAAGATAAAAATATCATGGCATCTAAAAAAAATAAAAACCAAAAAAACAAAAAACCTTTTATTTTACTTGACCAGTTAATATCCTCATAAAATACTCTTTCCCTAATTTTTAACATATTATTCTTTAATTTCTTCTTCCTATGGAACAACGTGGAAATAACATTTTCTGTCAATAATGGAAAGATGATTTAGCCTGTCTTTATTATGGTTGTGAAATAATAGCTGAAATGCATAAAGCATAAATGTATAAAACTTTTAATATTGGTACAGAATGTTTTCTTAAATTTAGATTAATTCCATTTCATGTAATTCTTATCACAAATGAAAAAGATATGCATGGCATGTTTATGATAGGAAAAGCTGCATTATAACATATATTTTTGTAGAAAATAACTTTGATAAAGTGTAAATGATTATAAAATTATTATTTTACACATTTAATGATTGGAAACATTTTTTATAGACCTACTTCTGGCTCATCACCTTAAACTTTTTTTCTACTTCATACGGCATATTTTCAGTGCTTTATGCCAATGATTTTCAACCTTTTTTTAATCTTATGGCACATGTAAACTACTAAAATTCTGAGGCACACCAAAAAATATATTATATTTTTTGCCTATCTTACAAAACAAATAGGTATAATTTTCAGTAATTCACACCAGACAACTATTTTGTGTAAACTGTTGTCATATTTTTATTGAACAATCTAAAAGAAAAGAGGTCAGTGCTCCTGATGAAATAGTCAGGCACTGCATGTTTTAAAAATTCTTGCTGCACATCAGTGTGCTGTAGCACACTGGTTCAAAATCACTACTTTATGCTTTAAGACACATTCACTTTGTTCTAAACTTTAGGTCACATCTTCATGTCATGATGCAAAGTAGATGGTATGATATTTCCAGAGTCTTTCCTACATTGGAATGGATATCAATAATTTATCCATATAATAAGTTACATTTTTGGCTGAATAGTCATTGATCACTTCTTCATGTGGCAATAATTTGTAATATCATTTTCTATAGAGAACATGTTATAAATCCAAAAATATTCAAATAAATCCAAAGTACATGTATCTGCAATATAACTTTTACTTACTCACATACCAAATATATCTGTATCTGCTCCAATATTACTTGGCACAGGAAAATATGATATTAAATGTCCTACTTACTGTTTAAAATTTAAATTTATAAAATCTGTTATGAAAATAAGCCATAGTCAATATAATCAGGACCTGAAAACAGTTATGGTAAGACTATTAAGAATTAGTTTACAGCCTACCTAAGAAACTTAACATCTTACCTGGGTAAGGATGATATTGTAAGTCCTATAATATGATTAACAATGAAGATATAGTTATTTTCTTTTTTAAAATAATCTATAATAATAAAAGCATAGTATTCTAATTAGGACAGACAGTCAAACAGGATGAAGCTACTGCAGTGGGGGCCAAGGCAGAGGTGGTTAGGCACGATCAGGCAGGCAGGCAAGCAGTTAGGTGCTACAAGGCAGGCAGGCAGAAGGGTTAGAGGCAATGAGGCAGGCAGGCAAGCAGTTAGGCGAAAACAGGCAGGCAAGCAAGTGGTTAGGGGTTGTTGAGGCAGGCAGGCAGGCAAGCAGGCCAGCAGTTAGAATCCAGTGGTCCCAGATTGTGAGAGGGTGCAGGCTGGGTTGAGAGACCCCCCAATTCATGCACAAATTTCATGCACAGGGCCTCTAGTAACATAATATCTACACTAATAAAAGAGAAGCATGCAAGTTGACCATACCTTGCCTCTGCCCACAAGCTATGCCTACCAACAATCAGGAGCACATATGCAAATTAGCCCAACCAAGATGGCTGTGGCCATGGGCAAGAGGAGGCTTGGGTTTCTCTGGCAATGGAGGAAGCCAAGCTTCCCACCCTAAATCCCAAATAGCAGGGCCTCCACTTGGGTTGCCAGAGGGTGTGGCTGGACTGCAACCACCACAGGCCACTCACCCAGGCCACCCCATGCCTCAAGGGAACCCCCACCCTGATCTGGGACACCCTTCAGAGAAAACCAACCAGCCCCCACCATGCACCAGGCCTTTATCCTATCTAATAAAAGAGTAATATGGAAATTGACCATCATTCCAACACACAAAGATGGTTGCCCCCATGTGGACACAAGATGGCCACCACAAGATGGCCAGCAAGGGAGGGAACTTGGGAGAGACCAGGCCTGAAAGGGAGGGCAGTTGTGCACAATCAGGCCAGCAGGGGAGGCCAGTTAGGGGTGACCAGGCCAGCAGAGGAGGGAAGTTTGGGTGCCTGGATATGCATGGAAGGGCAATTGGGCGAGACCCAGGCCTATAGGGGAGAGCATTTGGGGGAGGGGCAGGCCTGCAGAGGAGGATACTTGGTAGGGACCAGGCCAGCAAAGGAGGGCAGTTAGGAGTGACCAGGCCTGCAGGAGAGCAGTTAGGCATCAATCAGCTGGCAGGGGAGTGGTTAGGGGGTGATCAGGCTGGTATGCAGAAGCAGTTAGGGGCAATCAGGAAAGCAGGCAGGCGAGCAGTTGGGAGCCAACAGTCCTGGATTGTGAAAGGGATGTCTGACTGCCCATTTAGGACTGATCCTACTGGTTAGGATCGGGCCTAAATGGGCAGTCAGACATCATCCCTCTAGGGGTCCCAGATTGGATAGGGTAAAAACTTGGTTGAAGGACACACCCCTCCATGCACAATTTTCATGCACCAGGACTCTAGTTAATATATATTTGGTGTAGAACAACATCTTAACACAAAACAATGTTCTTACTATATTTAAAAAAAACCAAAAACTTATGAATACATAGAACTGACAGTAGTTATGATGCTCATTATCTTTTAACTGCATTTTTAAAAATTGTATTCTTTCCCTAGTTGAAATAAAAGCTAAAGTTGTAACAATATACAAGCATACTTGTCATATTTAAAAAGTTACAGTTATTTTAGGACTGATTTTGACCCTCAAATGTGTCTTGGTTGTGATGATGTAAATAATATGAACACATTAGCCAAAGAATAATAAGCAATTAGCAAAAAAAGCAAAATACTAAAATTTGTGGTCTTTATGACAATCCACTAAAAATTTATGTACCATTATCTTATGGCACTTCTAGTCACTCTCAATTTGTTTTAGATTTTCAGCGGGTGACTTTGGGGTGAAAGATGCCATTTCCTATAGTCTCCAATGCAGTTAACTACCCCACACACTGGAACAACAATTTTTATTGGGGAACATTAAATCAGCTTTCCCTTTGGCACAAAACGTGAACCTCTGCTCCCATGCTGGTCATCCTCCTGACTGCCTCAGCCCCTCAGAATGAATGATTGCTCGGCGTGATAGCAGATACATGTTTCACAGCTTGCATAGGGAATTCCTGAGTTTTTGTACATTATAAAATCTGTAATGCAGTTATAAAGATAAGCTCTAGTCAATATATCAAAGATCTGAAGAAAATTAGGATGGGGCTATTACAATTTGGGCCACAGCCAAGCCAAGAAATGTAACAAACCTAATTTTCATTACTTAGTTGTTTTATGCATATGTGGAGTGTCTCTTAGACAAAAAAGTTTTAAGCAAAGAAATATTGGGTAGAATGCAGGCAAAATTTACCTCCTTGATGGTGACATAGACAAGGAAATTTTTAGCACATTTGCAAGGCAAAAGTAGTTTGTAAACGTGTTACATGATTATTTTGTGAGTTGAAGTTGATACCTAAAGCTATTTAATGGTTTTCCATTTGAAGATTGAGGTAGGGAATATAGAAACATGGAGAAATAATGAAGATAAAGCACAAAATATAGGTGATAAAGGAAGGGAACTGATAATCAGTTAAAATGTTGTTGGATATGATGTTGAAATCTCTACTGAAATCCATGTTGACTTCAATGACTCCTACATTGTGTATGAACCTGTTTTTGGACTCCCTCTAACCAGTAGGGTATCCTGCCCACTGAGGATTTTATTGACCACAGCAAAGAGTAGTTCCACCATCTCTGGTTAATGAGAATATAAGCTTGACAACTTTAGAGGACTTTTTGAAAAGTGCCTCTTTAAAATATAGCATCAGCTTGAAGCGTTATAATGTAATGCAAATTAATTCTAAGTCCTCCAGTATTCCTTGTGCATGGGCAGTTAGTCCTAATATAGTTGGAAATGTCTGTGTTAGAGTAGGTAATTTAACAGAATATCTAACAATGCTTTACTTATTATGGAAAGATTGTAACGTTTCCCCTCAGAGATTAAACAGTGAATTGTGGTTCTGAGCGATAGTAAATTCAAAAGTGTTAATAGTTTTAAATCTTTTATAGCTTATTTAGAGAAGCCAACTCCTGAGTGTGTGTGTGTGTGTGTGTGTGTGTGTGTGTGTGTGTAATAAATGATAAAGTACAGACTGACCAGAATAGATCTTAAGTAGCTTTGGTAATGTACATATGACAGAAAGTCTGAGAGAAGAATTTAATTAAGATCCCTTTTGAAGGGACACACGATTTTGAATATTTGACAAATTATGCATGAGGTTACCTTTCCTCCTCCTGGCACTGTGGAGTCAACTAGACAGAGTCATCCTGTGTACTGGGAGTGCAGGCACAAAGCATGCAGCTTTCACAGTGCATCCTGCAGACAGAGTATCAGGTATACAGATTAATATACCTATATTGATCACTTAATATATGTCAATTGTTATTCTATGTAATTTACATAAAAAATTCATCTATTTCTCACTGTGAAATCATAATATAGACACTATTATTTCCCCCTCCCTCCAAGTTTCAGATGAAGAAACTGAGACACAGTCACTATAAATATGACTTGGTCAAGGTCATGGAGCTTCTAAATAATAGGGCCAGAATTTGAATCCACGGAGTCTCACTAAGGAGATATGTAAATACTTGGTATGTAATGACCAAGTTTGTTCATTGCACCTATAACTTGTGAAATTGAATAAGCAATTATAAGGCAGTATAATTACTTTAAAAGGGTAGAGACTAAATCACAGAAACACAAAGGAAAACAATATAGTCCTCTGGGCCCAAGGTTTAAATACTCTTTATATATAAATTATATATAAATTGAGAGTGTGTGTGTGTGAGAGAGAGAGAGAGGTCAAATGGTGTCCCAGTCATGACCAGTCAACAGGCTGCACATGAACAGGAGCTAGTGGGCAGAGACAGGGGCAGGGACTTTCACAGGAGCCAGCACAGGCCTGCCCAGAACTAACATCATGCTGCCTCAGAGGAGACAGAGGTCGCTCCTGATTGAGGCACATGCAGGCAGGAGCTGGTGGGCTGGGACACAGACAGGATGGCCTGGCCAAGCATCCATGGCATGGCTTGAGCAGGTCCAGAGTGGACACAGAAAGAGTGACGTGCCTGAGATGCTGCGGCTCAGCTTGAGCAGGCCCGGAGCAGACATAGATATTTTTTCGCGGTGAAGGGACTGGAGTCCATGTTCATGAAAACACTTTGGATGCTGTGGTGGCTGGCAGTGGCAGCAGCAGTGGGGTGATGGGGATGGCGCCTTCTCCTGATCAGCCCAGTTGCCTCCTGCAGAGGGAAGCCAGACTGCAGGTTAGGTCTGCTTCTCCCCCCCCCCTCCCCCCCCCCCCCACCTAAGTTGTCAGTATGACATCCCCTGAGGGCTCCTGGACTGTGAGAAGTGGCAGGCTGGGCTGAGGGACCCACCCCCCCCAAGTGCACAAATTTCATGCACCAGGCCCCTAGTGTATGTGTGTGTGTGTGTGTGTGTGTGTGTGTGTATATATATATATATATATATATATATATATAATTGAATATATACATTATACACACACTGTATCATTTCTTGTAGCAATCTTTAGTCTTCAATTTGATTCTAGCTTTTGCATAATAGCAACTCTGCATTTAATCCATTTATTTTTTTATTTTTTTTAAATATATTTTATTGATTTTGTACAGATAGGAAGGGAGAGAGATAGAGAGTTAGAAACATCGATGAGAGAGAGTCATCGATGAGCTGCCTCTTGCACACCTCCTACTGGGGATATGCCCGCAACCAAGGTACATGCCCTTGACCGGAATCGAACCCGGGACCCTTCAGTCCCCAAGCCGACGCTCTATCCATTGAGCCAAATCGGTTTCGGCTGCATTTAATCCATTTAAAAATGAATTTTAAAAAAATCACAGCCTTTTTAACCTTATCTTACTATTAACATTTTCCAACTGAATTCTTGGAAAAAAATTAGGTTTAACTTGTTTTACAGTGTAAAAATAAATAATTATTCTAAAATTTATAAAATTCAATTTCGTCTATAATGGATATCATCATTTGCTTACATATAAACATACATTGCACACATGCAAGTATCTTTTGAGTTAATAATTTTGTCTAAATTATTACAAAAAAAATCCAAAAGTTACGCTAACCATATTTGTATTTTAGCAATGTTATTTTAAAATTTGCAAACTGCTTGCAGAAGTAACACTCCAAATATATAAGAATAGTACTTATTTTTTTTTTCAAGTTTGAAAACTTCTAGTGCTTCAAAGTGTTTGGCATATTGGTCATCTGTGAGAAGACCCACAATTTCACATTCAATCTCTCTAGCATTGAACCTAAAGAATAAATTACCCACCTAGAGTTGATCTTCATTATTCATTCATTGTTTGTGTATTAATCACAATACAAAAATAATTCCACCAGCAGAAAATCTAGAGTAGTAGAGAAAAAGATTCCTTGATTTTGTTTAATCCTTTTCCGATGAAAATACAACAGCCTAAGTCTGAACCTCAGTGTCTTCCCAAATGCACCAGCAGGGAAAAGCCTGATGTACAGAGGAAAGCTGATGTGAAGAGTGAGCCCAGTCTATGGACCATTAAAACGCAGCTCTGAGCCAGGCTGCTGCATCCACAAGCACATGGACACCTACGGAAGTGGCGCCCCCTGGCGCTGTGCAGTTCCCAGCATGCTTAACCACACCTGGCAGTCCTGACTAGGACTCCACTTGATGCTGCAAAACACTTCCAATGAGTTCATTTTGGAAACGTGAAAACATCTCACAAAGGCTGTTCCTCTTCGTTTCAGAAGCAGCTGATTTGCAAGATACTAGAGAAAAAGCACATCGTTAGGAAATCCAACATTTACATTACAGATCGTTAATGATTAGTTTAAGAGACTTTTATCAGGAACCACGCTTGCTTGGAGACATGCAGCCAAACTTCTGTGAATGATTTGATAGTGCTCTCCAGCAAAGCTTTTAATTATGGCTACTTTCTAAAGTGCATTACATTAATTAGCCATTTGCTCTGCAGGCTGCTTCCCAAGGCTTCGTCTTCCAGTTCCCTTGACTCCGCGGAAGGACCTGGCAGTCGCTACAGCAAGAGTTCAGATGTTTGGAAACAGAATTCAATGATCTTTTGCCAACATGAGGAAGATAGATAGGAGCAAAAGGAAACGAATGCGCTGCTCGGCAAAAACGCGGCTTCATTTCTCAAAAACAGAGGGAGGGCAGAAGAAAATAAATTGCATTGGGCTGCTTCTCAGGCTTAAAATAGAGGTTTACCAAGCAGTTTCATTTTTTTGTGTGTACCATACATCATTACTTTAACATTATTTGGACAGGAAACCGATTTAACTCAATTACCCTTAACTGAATTCAGGGCATTTTAGTCACGCAAACAGGAAGGGAAAACCGAGGTGCATGAGAGCTATTAGGGTTGAGACAGAGAAGAGATGTCCCACCCATCCAGCTGCCCCCTATTGCCATTTCTTTCTCCATCCATGCTTGCATTACGCCCACAGCTTTATTCTCTTTACAAAAATACATAATCTGACTTTGGGAGTTGTCTTTTTAAAGGCATAACACATCAGGGAAGCCTCACATTTTCAAAAATCTTATTGGGGATGCTGGACCATCCTCCCTAGAGCTGTTGCCTCCTAAATATGAGTTCAATCCCCAATTTAGGACTCTACGGTTTTTGTTTGCAAATATTTTTAGTGGTATGCTCCTTACATTGCACAAGCATGAATTTGTTATTTAAAAAAAGACACAGGACAAACAGCACATGGAAAGACTAGAACCTGGGAAGGTCAGACTATTGCAGGAGCCTAAGTTGATGTCAATTAGCCGTAGGTGGTAAAGCGAAGTTTAGCATCAGCCGTGTGCAGTTCCTGGCAACATCCACTACTGTCAGCTTCTGTCTTTTCATCTTCCTGTCCTATTCCCCCTACTCCAGCAGGACAATATTTCTAATCAGAGCATAACATAGCTATCTTCTTCAAGATAAAATATCCTCATTTCCTGGTTTTGTATTGTGCAGTTAGCCCAGGTAATGCATTTCTGCATAATGTTGGCTACTCAAATCTTGAATGTGTAAAGTGCTGATTTGATTTGGATATCACCCATAGAATGGGTATAACTCAGACGGGACATCTTATGCTTGTTTTTTGTTTTTTTGTTTTTTTAATAAATATATTAAAAAACTATTCTATTATTCTAAAGATGAAAGAAAAACTATATGTCCAATTTTCAAATGAGAAATCTGAGATTCAGGAGGCTAAAAGGTTTACTCCTGATAAGCAACACATCAATGGTAGTGTGGTCACTCAAGTGCAAGTATTATATTTCTAAATTCAGTGTTCATTGAAATCATTGCCGATCTCTATACAGATATGAACTGAAATAGTTTTATTTGATCAGAAAGAATTCCTAAATTTTTTCTGGTGACCTAAAATAAAAGAAAAAATAGATATGCCAAAAACTAACATGATTTCCCTGTTTTTATGGCGAGTTTGTTTTTCATTTAACAGAAACCAGGAAACAGGGCACAGAGGCCAATTCCCTGAAATTAAAGACTAGAATTAGGCTAATTTGTTTTTAGCACACCCCAATATAATCTTATGAGTAAAGTGGCAGCTGAGCTGAGGCTGTATTTATGGTGGTGACATGCATACCCAGGCACACACAAATGGTATAATACACATTATCGAGTGTTAGTGGCCATAAGAGTATGGGGGACAGGGAAAGTGAGACTCTGAAAATTGTGACTTGGTTTCTTTCCAGATTTTTCTACCTTTCAGGTTTCTTAATGTTTTTTGACTCGATGGTAATTTAAAAATTATTTAGCTTCATTTTCAGATATCTAATATTATTTTGCCTTAAAATAGGTTTTAAAAGATGTTATTGGATTTTCTTTATTCTTAAACTAGAGGCCCAGTGCATGAAATTCGTGCATGGGTGGGGGGGGGGGGGGAGATTCCTCTCAGCCCGGCCTGCACCCTCTCCAATCCTGGACCCCTTGAGGAATGTCCGACTGCCAGTTTAGGCCTGATGGGATTGGGCCTAAACTGGCAGTAAGATATCCCTCTCACAATCCAGGACCACTGGCTTCTAACTGCTCACTTGCCTGCCTGCCCGATCACCCCAATTGTGCCCCTTCATGCCCTGGTCACCCCCAACTGCCTTCTGCTGGCGTGGTCGCCCCATGCAGCCTGCTGCTCAGTCATTTGGTTGCTTCTCACTAATGCCAAAAGTGCCAACAGGGGCTTTTCTACTCATTCTTGGTATTTGGTCACTGCTGAGGTTTTCTGGACTCTCTAGGCCAGGGATAGCCAGGACCTTTGCCTCTGACCAATGCCATGGTCAAGTATGGTGGCGTGGCCAGCCTGAGTGAGGGGCCAAGGGGGGGAGTGGGTGGGTTGGCTAGCTTCCCCACCCTCAGTTGGGGTGGGAAAGGCTGATCAGGAGTAGGGTTAGGGCAGGGAAGCCATCTTGTGATCTCATTATGACATGAGGGTCAATTTGCATATTATCTCTTTATTATATAGAATAGGATCTATCACTCTAAAATGAAATATAAATATGATAGTCTTTTACTAAAATTCCTCAATAATATCTGAAAAAGAAATTGTAAATATAAAAATGTTTATAAAGTAATATTAAATAAAACAGTAAAAATACTGTATGTGGCATTAAAATAATTTGGTAAATGTTATGCACACATGCATGCAGCAAACTTTGAAGCAGTTGTGTATTATTGTGAAGGATACAAAAATATACTTTAATGTTATTTTCTATCAATTTTTAAGTACAATTTTAAAATTAAATAATGAAATAATGTATTCAATAGCTGTGTTGCCTAGCATACTTAATCTAACTGCATCAACACAAAATGGAAAATTCTTTTAAAGTCAAATTCAACTTAATTTTTCCAAGAAAAAAAAACACACAAAAATGAATTGTATCCAGGCATATAATGCTATTCAACCTTTGAAAAAAATATATATCTATTGCCCTGGCCAGTGTGGCTCAGTTCGTTAAAGTGTCATTTCATGACTAAAAAGGATGCTAGCTTGATTCCCTATCAGGGCACATGCCTGGGTTGAGGGCTCAATCCCCAGTAGATGGCATGCAGGAGGCAGCGATCAATGTTTTTCTCTCTTCAGTGTTTCCATCACTCAATCCCTCTCCCTTCCTCTCTTTAAACTCAAAAATATATTTTTAAAAATAAAATATCAGAGGCCAGAAATCTGGGAAAGTAATGGGTAAACCCTTAATATCCACCTTCCCCTTAAGCTTATTAGAAATAAGCTTATCTAGGAAAATCAGGGGAAGGAAATGTGGGTAAGGAGCACAAAAGGGGTTCTAGAGATATGTGGTCTTGGTATTTGATTCCTTGTGGATGTCTCCGGTCTTGCTGAATGCTTTAATCAGTGGATCCCAGAACAGGATGTTCAGCGTTCTGCAGACGGTCAAGCACTGACTGGGTATGCATCATCCCAGTTTTTCTGAGCCCTAATCAATCAACCACCACATTCCTGGTAGACAGTCATGTAAATTCATGGCTGGATTAAAAATCTCTTTGTTCTTGCCTGGCCAGCTGAGAATTACAACCAGATCATAGCCAAAACATAAAGTTAAATATGTACATTCGATTAATTAATTACGCATTCTGTTGATAAAAGAAAGGGAAAGAAAAGAAAAAGAGAAAATATGAAAGTTGTACTTTTATTCTGCCTTTGCACCACTATCAGAATGAAGACATATGAAAGCCAGGAATCCAATGAACAAACATTAGTCATGTCAAGTTATGGGACAGAATATGAGTTTTCTTGGTGAAAAACTATACTAAGCTTTCTATAAATTTCTAAAGAGCTGAGTATAGTTTTTGCTTCTTATGTGCTCAATGAGTATTATATATCATTATAATTGTTATCGGATCCTTGTGGTACATCATCAACTGCTTCTTCTGAACACATGATACTAATTATTGAATAATTTATCTGAGTTGTTCAATTCCAAACCCAGATAACCTCAGCTCAAATTTTTTAAAATATATTTTATTGATTTTACACAGAGAGGAATTGAGAGGGACAGAGAGTTAGAAATGTCGATGAGAGAGAAACATCGACCAGCCGCCTCTTGCACACCCCCCACTGGGGATGTGCCCGCAACCAAGGGACATGCCCTTGACGGGAATCGAACCCGGGACCCCTCAGTCCGCAGGCCGATATTCCATCCACTGAGCCAAACCGGTTCTGGCTCAGCTCAAATTTTAATACAAGACATCATTCTGTGACAAGAACTCACCCTACCTATTTCCTGTTACTCTAAAGTTAACAGAATAAAAAATCAACTTTTAGAAAACTAATTGTTGAGCTCATATCTATTCTATTCAGTATCTTTATATGGATCTTCAACATTATTAATATTCTTAAAGCTCACATGTTGTGATAAATAAACCATAAGATAAAGTAACAAAATTTGGTAACTGTACTCTATATTTATTGCAATATATCTTTTTTTAAAAGCAAAAGCCCAACTGCCCAAACCGGTGTGGCTCAGTGGTAGAGCGTCGGTCTGCGGACTGAAAGGTCCCGGGTTCGATTCCAGTCAAGGGCATGCATGTTGGTTGTGGGCACATCCCCGGTGGGGGGTGTGCAGGAGGTGGCTGGTCAATGTTTTTCTCTCATTGACATTTCTGGCTCTCTATCTCTCTCCCTTCTTCTCTGTAAAAAAAAAATCAATAAAATATATTTTTAAAAAAATGGCAACAGCTTTAAAAAACTGAATAAATAAAAAATAAATAAATAAAAGCAAAAGCCCAACTTGTTGACTGGGAAAGTTTCAGTAAGCATTGAAAGTAGAAATATATTGATCAATATTAATAATGTATACTTTCAAAATATAAAAGAACAAGGACTGGCTTGAAAATCAGTTATAAATGCATAATTCAAAAACAGTCATCATATCTAATAATAGACAAACATGTAAATTGACCGTACCTCTGCTATACCCATAGCAAATCAGAGTGAGTATGCAAATCAACCCAACAAAATGGTGGTTAATTTGCATACATAGGAGCTCAGAGGCCTGGATCCTGGGAACTTTCTCAGCATCCAGGTCACTCAGAGGTAGGACCAGCATGGGTCCTGAGCAACCTGGGAAGGGCCTGAGCCAGGGGGCTCCTGGGCAGGGCCAAGCCTGCAATGGGAGCTGGGGCGGGAGGAGCCCTGCCTATACCCCAAGCCTGGGCCAGAGGCTTTGGGCCTGGGAAGGAGTGGACTCTGTGATTGGAGGCTATTGGCAATCTGTGTGAACTACAGAGGAAACACCTTTTCTGACTGCTCATTGGCTAAGCTCCCTGTATGCCACTGGTAATATTCTTAGTAACTTGGGTATAAGAATCCAAAAAGGTGACCTAGGGTTTTTCCACTAACTCCTGGAGAAAAAAACAAAATTCCATTGCTGGAGGGCTAAGAAATATCATATCCTGCCCTAGCTCTTTGGCTCAGTGGATAATGCCTAGGCCTGCCGACCACAGGGTCTGAGTTCAATTCTGATCAAGGGCATGTACCTAGGTTGCAGGCTCCTCCCTGGCTGGGGCCCAGATCAGAGCTCATGCAGGAGGCAACCAATCAAAGTGTTCCTCTCACTTTGATGTTGCTCTCTGTCTTTCCCTTTCTCTTCCACATTCTCTAAAAATCAATGGAAACATATCCTCAGGTGAGGATAAAAAGAAAGAAAGAAATGTCATAGCCTATGAAAGACACATCTTGAAAAAACCTAAAGAAAGATGTCATTTTTTCAAAGTGAAGGGACTGGAGATTATGTTGATGAAAACACTTTGGTGGCTGTGGTGATTGGCATTGGCTGTAGCTGCGGGGTGATGGGGCTGGTGCCTTCCCCTGATCAGCCTGGTTGCCTCTCACAAAGGGAGGCCAGACTGTGGCTTAATTCCACTCCCCATGGGGAGTGGGCCTAAGTGGTCAGTAAGGCATCCCTTGAGGGCTCCCAGTATATGAGAGGCTGGGCTGAGGGCCCCCCCAGTGCACGAATTTTGTGCACCAGGACCTTAGTTTATTTAATAATCAACTCAGAGTTAATTATTGGCAAGTCCCTAAGTAGCTTGGATTTTTCTTCTTACATTAATGAAAATTAATGAAAAAGGAATAATGAGATTTCATTACATTAGAGTATGCCTACTCTTTCAACAATGTGGTCTTGGATCTTAGAGATTTGGATCATCTTCTTCTAAAAAAGAAAATTAAGATTCTGACTCTTGACATAGGTATGTAAAAGGTTGAAAATAATTTCTGTATGGGACTTTATGAAGAAATCATTTAAATTATAATAATGCTAATGAATATGAATTTGAACTTCAAGTTTATGTAAATTGGCAGGGCAGGAAGCACTTAATAAAAGACTTGCTTGAACTTGGCCACAACTAGAGTGGTTTTAATTATTTTTTATTGTTAGGTTATTAACTCAAGGTACATTTGAAATATTGGCTAATTTCTCTCAATATTAAATCATAGTTTGTTCTTTGCCTTTTATTATGGATGGAGGTAAAGAATATATTTGAATATGAATGCAGAACATAAAAATAAAGTACCTGGGAAGTAAACAGGGAACTAATAGTCCTTATTCTCTAACTCATTTTTCCTTTTGGTGATATTTGACTTATTTAACAAAAATAACATTTTTTATATTATCGGAGTATTTTGGTTTTCTGAACCATACAATACTGCAACTTTAAGGTACATTCTTTGGTGGCTCCAAGACCAAATCATGAGAACTTATTTCTGAATGGCAGCCTTTCCCTTTGTGGACTATGTAATTTAGTCTTAAACAGAACTATACAGCTTGTATCTTAGTTCCCCATCTGCAAGAGAAGACAAATGCACTCTGTCACCTACTTACAAGTACACAGAATCAATAAAGTGTGTTTAGATCTCTATAAACTTGAGTAGCATTATACTATTAGAGCATGTCCCTTCACAGAGAATCTCTCAAATAAGTGTTAAGTTATTGCCGAGAGACACACTTACATAGCCACCTCATTTCATCTCCCCAGTCTCTCCTTGCTTTTCCTTTTCAAGCACTGAGTTAACCTCACTCACATAGTTTAAGGCAGCATGGAACTCTTACTTTCTTCATTCCTGGGTGTTGTGATATTTCAACAGCATCATCAGCATAACATATTGAGTGCCTACTATGTAAAGGGCATTTCCGAAAGGCAGAATAAAGAGGGTTTGAGGGGCAAATCCACTTTTCTCCAACACGTTCAGAAGCATGAGTAAGGGCCCCTCATAAAATAGTGTTTAATCATGATAACGCTCAGAAAAATCATAATAAAAATGAGCACATTAAAAAAAAGTAATGTTACATGATATACCTCCCTTTTCTATGACCAAGTACTCCTTCCTCACTGCAAATGCATAGATAGATATGTTTGTGCCTACTTGCAAGCGACATGCCACACACCTTTTAAATAATGGCAATTCTATATACCTATATATTCTGGTGCACTTTTTCTCCTTCCCACTTGTCTCTAAGGAGGAGGAACATTTCTCATTTTAATTACATTGCTCTCCCTGGTTCACGAGAGCTTTTTGACACAGGCTTTAAAAGCTGGAAATAAAGTGCACAGTGTTATTTTAACAAAGTTCATTCCTTTAGGCAGCAGCAAAAGGACTGGGAGGGCGATTTATTCCAATCTCCTTACCAGATGCTTTTCACACTTTAATAGATAATCCACTTTTTCATGAGCAATAGCTGTTCTTCAGATGTACACACCATGAACTCTTAAGAGGTCTCTTCTCCACTAGCCATTCAGTGAGTGCATTGTGGAGTATTAAGACATTTGAATTTATCTGCATCACCCATCAACACAGACAATAGTGTGGTGATGGCCAGAGGGAAGGGGGATTGGGTGGAAGTGGGCAAAAGGAGGGGGAATGGGGATAGCTGGTAGTGTAAATAATAAAAACAATGGGATAAAAAGATGTTTGAATTTGACACTTAAACCTTCTTGTCTTTTTACCCAATTATCATAATTACCATAAAGTTTGGTTTTTCTTCCCTTTTTAAATTATTGTTATATTCTACCTTGCATTCTTTTCAAGAAGCTTCACATGCAGCCATAGCCTCCCAAATGCACTTACTCCAACAAACTGAAAGGAAGGCAATCTAATGTAAATCTGCGCAAGAACACATGGTAGAGAGGAGGAGAAAGAGATAATTTAAAAGAAAACCAAATACTTGATCAGTATGTCTCAAAAGTGTCAAAATCATCAAAGACAAAATAAGGACTGAGGAACTGTTACAGACTATAAGAGACTAAAAAGAAATCACAACTACATGGATATGATTTTGGAAAAAAAAAAAAAAAAGGACATCAGTAAGAAAAGTCATGTAAGGTTATTATGTCAACAGGTAATACCAGTATACCCATGTTAATTTTCTATTCTTGCCACTGTACTCTGGTTTATGTAATATTTTAATATTGAGATATGTGAGTGGGGATGAGGAATAGAAGGAAATTATTAAAATATTTTTGAGCCCAATTTGTGTGGCTCAATAGTTGATCTTCAAACTATGAAACATGAGGTCACAGTTTGTTCAGTTCTCAATCATGGTACATGCCCAGGTTGTAGGCTCAATCCCTTGTGTGGGGCATATAGGAGGCAGCCAGTCAATAATTCTCTCTCATTATTGATGTTTCTACCTCTCTTTCCTTCTCTCTTCCTCTCAGAAATCAATAAAATATATTTAAAAAATATTTTAAAACTTTTTTTTGTATTTCTAACATAAGCTCTAAATAAGTAGATAGATAAATAAATAAAATGGAAAAAAATAACATTAAAACCTCATGAACACAAATCAAGGTAATTTTCCAACAGTTTTAGTTGAAGCCTGATTTTGGGGGGAGATGGGGTCATCTAGAGAAAGAAATAATTAGACAAATATATGAAGAATGTGTTTCCATGGGAGTCAAGTTTCACTTTTTAGTAGAAACAACAGAATAAAGGGTTAGGCCTGGAAATCAGAGAGCAGGGAATCATTGTTTCTAATGATTTTCTTTACCATTCCCAGCATCAGTGCTAACAAATCAAGCCTGGTTAAGTGTGGCAAGCCAACTGCAGCTATTTTGTGAGTGCTTCCCTCCCATCCTCTCACCCCCTCTTCCATTTATCTTCTGAGTGAAGATGTACACTTGGTCACTGTGACCTATAATAGAATCATTCATTTTGAGAATTTGAAACTCCTACCAATATTAGCATTTATTTAGATAAAAATCACCCCACCTTTTAAATGGCAGATATGATACCAAGATAAACATATACACATACACACAAAAACACACACAATAATTCACACAGATTCTTCTGTGCAATGATGCCCCAAAGTGAACAGAATAATTTAGAAATATAAATATCTATTTTAGAAGATTTTTCACTATTAATTGCATATCGAGTTTGCTTAGCCTAGTAGAATTCCAAAGTGTGATGCATCCTATATAGTAAAAGCCCAGCAAATGAATGGCAGAATAACCATAATGACTGAAATGACCAGGACCTCTTGCCCCAGCCGGCCCCACCCCTGATCGGCTCCCAATGCCTATAAATCACTGCCTGGCTCCCTGGTGCATGTACGTTTAGTGAGAGCACAAGGAAATAATTATCAGTCCCTTCTGTCCCCAACTAGAGCCTCCAGAGGGCTCCGCTAATACTGCAGCCAACGTGTCCAATTCTACCTCCATGGCCACAACCCCAGGAGACTTTCCAAGTTAGCCAAAAAGTCTACTACTTAAGCATTAATGGTATGGCAGCCTTTTGCTGAGGAATGTAGAGAGGCTAGGAGGAGATTTTGTGAAATTTCAGGGCCTTTCAGATTAGGTGAGCTTTCAATCTCTCTTTAAAAGGGGTGGCAAAGAGGACCTGCAGGCTGCCAGGAGCAAAGCAAAGGGTAGGCACATTCAAAAACAGAAAAACTTTTAAACAGACAGACATGAAGATCATATAGAGAAACCGAGGCACAAATCATTAAAGGGCCATCATCCATCTTGACATATGTTTGCAAGCAACACAAAATCAACTTCATCTCATGGCATGTGAAATGCAAAATAATCCTGTGGTGGGTTTTCTTTTGGCCATCCTTAAGGTATAATTAGATCCAGCTAGGGGAAAGCTATAGCTTCCAGCATTAGACCCCACAGCTGGCACCATCTGTTGGGCCCCCATCAGAGTAGGCCTGCTGAACCCCACCTGTGCTTGAATTCATGCACTGGGCCTCTAGTATCATCATGTAAAATATCTATATATCCACTTTTCTATGAATAAAGTGAAATTTCACAAGGTTTATTAATTGCACAATCTCTATATTATAGTGGCTAGCATCTGACTTGAATGTGGAGGACCTCCAAGGCCATGGTAAACTAAACAGCCTGTGACTCTGTAAGGGAGAAAGCTGATGCTTAACTGTTAGCTGGTTGTCATGTAAGACTACAGTCCTGATATGATCATATCATCCGGATTTTCAAGAGAAAATTGAAATGCTATCTAATACAATTTTATTAACCAAACATCTAGTTTCTTATTTCTGTTCTGACTGTTGGGAATAGTATTTTTTCCAGATGTATTAGTGCATTTTTTTTCCTTAATGACTCTCACTTAAAAATTAAAAGATATAATAAAATTTGGCTATGTACTATAACTGTTATGAAATGAATAAAATTTATATCATCTAAATATTTATATATCTTTAAGGATGACAAAATTTTATTTAAAAAATTAAAGTGGCTTGCATGCCAAATTTTATGGGTCAAACAAAACATTTGAATTACACTTTCTATAATCAATCTTTAAAATTTTTGAGGGAGAGGAAAAAAGCCCTGAAATAATTTATCTTCAACTATATAATTGGTTTTACACCAGAATCAAATGAGAAAATGCAGGTGGGAGAGTTGGTATTTTATAGAATGTTGTACATAGCTAAGTAATTGTTATAACAATTTAATTGTATTTACTTAACAAAAAAAGTATATTAATCTTGGGGCTTTTGTCCTGAAAGTTCATAAAATATCTCATTATATTATTCCAGGTAAGTAAGAAGCTATACAGGTCCACAAATGGGGCTGAGCTAGCCTCTATAAATCTGTGCCCTCTGAGTTACAAAAACAAGACATTTTGGAGTCAGCAGACTGAGTTCAAATGTTGACTCTGCTACTTCCTAGCTGAGTGACTAGCTCTATGTCTCAGTTTGCATAACTGTAATATAGATCCTATATATAAAATTATTAAAGGATTAACCAACTCTGCCTTTTCAGAACATCTTTCTCAGTGTCCACCCCAGCTCCACCCAAGGGAGGGTTTCAAAACTACAAACACCAAATCACAACAGTTCCTATATGAGTTCAAACCTTCAATGCAACTAATAAGAAATATTCAAAGCAGCTGATATTTGAAAAGCAATCTGCAATTTGAAACCAGTTCTTCCATGTGCTAAAATCAAAGAATGATACACATTTTCCAATTCACAGGAGCAAAAAGAAATGACAGCATTTTCTCAACCTTGAGATTTTCTGTTGTATATTTTTTCTAAAGTCTTTCTTTCCTGCTAGGGAACCTGAAAGTGATCAAATGAATTGTTGAGCATACATTAATAAAAGGCCTCAGTCTATGCCATTTTTTTTTAAAACAAGCTTTCTGATTTATACATATACTTGCAGGTTTCACTCTTAGGTTGTGTTGATAAAATGTCATTCCCCCCGCCCCTACACCTCAGCCTTGTATTTAATGGTTATGACTGTATAGAAATGTTTTAGGCTAAAACATCATTCTCCAAAGAGAAATATATAGTGTTTTCCAATCTGGGCAGAATTATTATTATTTTTTTTTTTACTAATTAGGTAGGATTTTACCAATCTAAAGTAGACATTTCTGAAAACAACTGGAGATATTCTTTACTTGGTATGCAAGCATTTTAAATGACTATGTCAAGTGAATTATATAGTCAACTGAAACTTATTTTTTTCCTACCAGTTCTGGAAATTATATATTAGTGCTCTGATTTTTAAAAAGCATAGCCACTAGTAGAAATTCTTCATCAGATATGATGAATAAAAAATGTTTTCTTATTCTTCCAGAAAAGAATAGAAAATTCTAACAATAATTCAGAATTTATCCAAAACTTTTTTAGTGGAGACCTGTGATTGGACAGTATTTTAAAATGTATTTGGTTACATAATTCTAAATAATTTCTCATGCTGTACTATTGAGAGTAGAAAAGGTATTTATGACAGTCTTCTCAAATCTCCTAGTAACTTTGCTAACATGTAGATTCAGACTCAGTAGTCTTGAGAAGGTCCTAAAGACTGCACATTTCTGAAGGTTCTCCTGTGAGAAGGATGCTGTTTGTCCAGATTATATTCTGAGAAGCAATGTTTTAAGTTACAGAAAAAATGAGTCTCAGATAGACCTTTTAGAGATGTAATATTCTAAAGTCATGTAGAAATATACAGGTAATGCATAGGAGTAGTGATTTCTGAAATGTAAACAAAACATGAAATTTCTCACTTTAAATTCTAGCTACTTATTTAAATAATTTCAATAATTCAAAAACTAATTGGTGTCTCTCTGCACCTATTCTTTAAATTTTAACTCAGTGTTACGTTGAATTGAACAGGTTCATTTACGTCCTTTCTAAGTCATACACCTTGTTTCTCCAATGAAGAGAGTTCTGTCACTCTGGCTCTAGCAGTAGTCAAAGAATCACAGGTTTATAAAGCTCCTGAAATAATACATAATGGGGCCGCAATTTGAAAGCAGCTAGACTTGGTCGTATACTCTTAGAAGAGAATGTTTAGTTCATTTGCTGTAACCTCTAAAATGTTTGTTGCAAATGCATTAAATATGGGAAAAGTCAATATGGTATATTGAATGTATTTTATTGACTTATTTTAAAGGCAGTTGAAAGCATATATGTATATATAAAAGCCTAAGTGACTTTTCAACAGTTCGACCAATAACGATTATGTGCACTGACCACCAGGGGGCAAACACTCAATGCAAAAGCATAAAAACATGGAACAGACTGATGAATTTCAGAGGGAAGGGAGAGGGGGGGCAGAAGGAGATTAATCAAAGATCTTATATGCATACTAGAGTCCTGGTGCACAGATTCATGCACTGGTGTGGTCCCTTTGTCTGGCCTATAAGAATCAGGCTGAAACTGGCAGTCCAACATCCCCCAAGGAGTCCCATATTGCAAGAGGGCACAGGCCAGGCCAAGGGACCCCACTGGTGCACAAATCCATGCACTGGACCTCTAGTTTTTTGTTTTTTTTGTTTTATAAGTACCTAAGTTACTGCAAATATAACTCAATATATTTACTTAGGTATATTCTAAAATAATGGAACAGAATTTCATGACATCTGACACAGATAATGGATAACATCCACTCTCAGAAACCCTGAGAGATTTTTGAAATATGGTGTTAACTAAGTACAAAGTTCAGCATAATCATATTGTGAGAAAAGTGAGGTTTTGAATTCACACTAAATCATTTGTTAAGCCATTGTAGAATTCTGCTACTTTGAATGGTTTCAAATACACTTGCTGCATTTACCTGGTCTGGGCAATATAAGTTTATATTTTTCATAGTATTTTAATATCAGTGTCTTGTGGTAGGGGTATTAAGTGTCTAAAAATTCCACTATTTTTTGTATTTATAAAATACCTAGGAATTGTGAGAAAAAAATATCTCACACAGCTATACATTTCTTAAAACTTTTAAATAGCTTCTGAAAACTTAGCTTGTGCAATTATATCAGTGACAACTAAAGAAGGGAGATGTTTATAGAGTACCTCAATCAAACCACTAAACCAGGGAAGTGGAAAATTGCATTTTGTTGCTCTGAGTTAGGTAAGCTATTACCTGAATATGTATGCACATACTTATTTTTTAGGTTTAATAATTTGAAGTTTTTCACTTCTCTTTTATTTCACTTATCTAGGGAAAAGCCCCATATTGAAATAAGTTAGTATTTTAGTTTCATTTCTTTAATCCCTAAACAACATTTCTCATGGAGTGAGGTTTCCCCCATCTCATTTTAATATCATTTAGTATTTATGAAGGGTACCCATTTGTGAACCTCAGTGCATTAGCCATGCTCCATAGTGAATGTTCTGTATAAGACCTCTGGAAGCATTGAAAGTGAACTAGATAACACCAACTCAGATAAGTACAGGATTGATGTGCATGCTGTCAAATAGTGATGTGCAACAGATGATTTCATTCTGACTATTTATGTATCTTCAAGCCCAACCATGGTGCTCTGTAGAGCATGGAGTTTAACCTGGAATCCACAGATCCATGAACTGATCCATAAAATAGCTGAACTTGGGTGCAAGTAGTGTGTTTATATGTGCATGTGTATATTTCTTGAAAGAAAAGTTGTTGCTTTCAGGAGCTTATCAAAGGGAATAAAAGACCCCAGAAAATATTAAGAAACACTGTCTTAAACCAAGAAATATCTAGCTGAGCATGTAGATCTGCCTTTAGATTAACCCCAAGATCTTTAAGAGGACAGAAAATACTAGCATTTGTTGAGTTACTACTAAGAGTCAAGCACTGTCACTCTTTTTAGACCTCATTCAATCTTGGCTCCAATTCTGAGATAATTTTCCTTTACTTCATTTCACAATTGAAAATTTTGAGGGTCAGAAAATTAAATACTCAGCAATTAGACTTCAACATTTATTGATGTAATTATATATGCTATTTCATGCATTATTTCATTTAACCCTCACAACAACCCTATGAGAAAAGTGTTCTTATTTAATAGATGAGTAAACTGAAATTTACAAATTGATGTAGCTTAGTCAGAATTATATATTTAGGGAAGGGCAGAACCAAAATAAAATAAAACAATATACGAAATAAATGTTTTACTTGTAATCACTATTTTATACCAGATATTACTCAAAAGTGTATACTATTTGATTAAAGTACAACTCCTAAGAAATAATGGTAATTCATATTTGTATTTTACTAAAATAATTGTACATCTTAAAGAGGATTAATAGTAGGAGAGAAATACTTTTATGGAAGACCTATAAGAATTAGGCCAAACTCTAAAGATGAGAGATGAGTCCGAAAAATTCTTATATCCTGCCGAAACCAGTTTGGCTCAGTGGATAGAGCATCGGCCTGCGGACTGAAAGGTCCCAGGTTCGATTCCTGTCAAGGGCATGTACCTTGGTTGCGGGCACATCCCCAGTAGGGGGTGTGCAAGAGGCAGCTGATCAATGATTCTCTCTCATCGATGTTTCTAACTCTCTATCCCTCTCTCTTCCTCTCTGTAAAAAATCAATAAAATATATTTTTTAAAAAAAGAAAAATTCTTATATCCTTATAACTTTAGGGTTGAATAGAAAGTCTTCATATATTAAAGTCCAACTACCCTCTGATGTTGAGTCCCCTTATCCTATCACCATCAAGTCAGCATCCAGTAATTAAATTTTTCAATGGGTAAGAAACTCATAACATTTTTTACTTTTATAATAATAAATATTATGCAGGTAATAAATTATTTTCTGAACTAAAATATAATTCTGCTAGGTTGGGCAACCCAAGCCTAAACTCATTCACAGCAACTAGATGTTCTCTAGTCATTTTCACTTCCCTTGAGCATCCATCCTCTCTTACTTAGATTTAGTGTTATCATCTTTGCTTGAAGATATTTATTGACAGCAAACAAAGGTGCAAATTGCCAAAGATCTCTATTCTTTGTCATTGACTGCCAGCAGCAATGCTATCCTTTCTTTGATTTTATTTTACCATGTATGACTTTTAAAACTTTTTCTTTGGAGGAACTTGACATTATATTTGCATAATTCTTCACCAAAGATTTATTAAGTTATCTACTTTATAACAAGGTGAAAAAGACATGAAAACACATTCCCTTCCCTCCAAATAATCACAATCTAATAGAGATAGACCAGTAGACCTATGTCAGTGGAAATCATGCGTCTTTACAGAGTGCAAAAGAATGTCACAGGTTGTAGTTCTCCAGAAGAAGAGGGTTCTAGAATGCTTATTTGAGACTTTGTCCTTCGTAACAACATTCTCACTTGCCATGTCAGTCTTTTGCATTTGCCTTGAGTTATATGCTATCTGTCTTTTGCCTTTTAAAATCCAATTTTATCCTAGCTACTTGTGCAGTCAGGTGGCTTTCTTTGGGATACCCTTCTCTTACTCATCAGAATCATTTATGATTGCAGAAATATAATTACATTAGTGATAAGATTTTTATATTTTAAAAGGCTCATGACACATTCTTATTCATGAACTTATATGTTTAGTTTATTTTTTTTAAGTACAACTAATTGTTCTATTCTTGAATGGTTTCCTATGTGGTAATTAGCAGGATCACCCTCAGACAGCTGGTCCATTGTCATAAAACAAGTGAACAGATCAGCCTAGGAGAAAATGATAGCAATGAATTTTGAAGAAACTAAAATTGCTAATAAGAACATGTTACTTTGTCCAGTGTGAAAAGAAAGTATAAAAAGTAAAAATAAATAAATAAATAAATAAATAAATAAATAACCCACAAAAAAAAACACCAAACTTCTTTGGATTTTAATGTTTTTAAATCTAAACTTGATAATGGATCTAAGAACCTAGTGAATTCTTAAGCTTTGTGTTGAGTCATGTTTATCCATTTAAACTTTGAGTAATTTGATATTCTCCTTTTTCCCTGTAATATTTGCAGTACAAGACTCTCGACAAGTCATGGTAGAATACCTTTATACCCCGAAATACTGCCTATGCCATTTGAAGTCTCTTCAACAGAGAAGGACCTTTAAAGCCATATAGATAAGGAAATAATCACAAAATTACTACAATGCTCAATCATCATCTCCTTTCTTATAACACAACAATTTAAGTTTTAGAAAAAAATGTAGCTTTTTTTTTTTTTTTTTACAAACAATAATAGTAAGTATAATATAATAATCTGGCTCTATCTACTAATTTTTTAAAATATATTTTATTGGTTTTTTACAGAGAGGAAGAGAGAGGGATAGAGAGTTAGAAACATCGATGAGAGAAAATCATTGATCTGCTGCCTCTTGCACACCCCCCACTGGGGATGTGCCCGTAACCAAGAGAAATGCACTTGACTGGAATTGAACCTGGGACCTTTCAGTCCACAGGCCGACGCTCTATCCACTGAGCCAAACCGGTTTTGGCTCCATCTACTAATTTAAAAAAATAACTGAAATACCCTTCATAACTATTATAATATCCCCAAAATATGGAGGTATAGGTTTTTATGGTCACCAATTTTTCACTTGTAACATTCCTATAGCATTCTTATTTCTAAGCTAGGTAATGGTTTTTATAGCCATAACCAAAAGTGATATAGTATTTTGCTTTTATCTTTTCTTTCTTTTATGTTTGTTGTTTCCACAATATCATCTGCCTTTTATAATCCCCAGATCCAAACTGTTACCATATTATTAACACTAGAGGCCCAGTGCACAAAATTCATGCACTGGGTGGGGGTCCTTCAGCCCAGCCAGCATCCTGTCCAATCTGGGACCCTCAGAGGATGTCCAACTAATGACTTAGACCCAATCACAATTCTGGATTGTTGGCTCCCAACTGCTCGCCTGCCTGCCTGCCTGATTGCCCCTAACCGATTCTGCCTGCCAGCCTGATCACCTTCTAACCACTCCCCTGACAGCCTGGTTGATACCTAACTGCCCTCCCCTGTCAGCCTGGTCAACTCTAACTGCTCTTCCCTGCAGGCCTGATCACCCACAACTCCCCTCCCCTGGAAGCCATCTTGTGGCAGCCATCTTGTGACCACATGGGGCGGCTATCTTGTGTGAGGATGTGACGGTCAATTTGCATATTACTGCTTTATTATACAGGATTTTTACACAGGAGGCTTGGCTTTCAGCTCTCTCATTTTTCTCAAAATCAATTTTGAGCCATACCATCTAGAAAAAGTCACCAAATGATAGAAAATAACTTGTTTGTAATAGGTTGATCATATTAAAATTAATAATAAAATATTTTCTATATACTTCTTATATTTAAAAACATAATTTAGATTTTTTTAATAGCTCAAAGGGAATATAAAATCAACTGTCCCTTTGTCTTGGTCCAGTCCCTTGTGACAGCATCTCCTTACCCTTAAATGTAGTAAATATACATGTGATATCTGGAAAAGAGTGATTTTCTATTCACCTTCCTTCCACCACAGGGTCCAGCTAAGGCATGTAGACTTCACTTCCTAAGTATATTTTGAAGATGTTGTCACCTAAATCAGAAAAAAGAAGTTCTCTTCTGAGTGTGGGAACTTATAACTTTCTAAATTTCATTAGAATGTATTCTGTTTGAGAACAGGCGAAGAAGTAGTGAAAAAATGACAAAATAATCTCCAAAAGGAGGCATGAAAGCAAGCAATCCAGTGTCATTAATGTGAGAGCTGTCAGGGATATGGCTTGTAATAACAACAGATAGAGCTTTGTTCAAAGCCTAAACTCAAAGCTTCAACAGTAAGCAGAGGAGTGACATTCACATTGAGATGTAAATTGCAACCAATGACACTTCTATTTATGTAAGATGAGTTTATTCTGGTGTTTAGAAACATAAATTGAAATTCTGCATTTTCTCTTAGAAAGACTCACTGAGTAGAAAATAAAACTTAAGCTTGTCCCTGACACATCAGGAAAATACAAAGGCCATTTCACTGGCTAAATGTTAGTTTTCATACAGTGCAAAGGTAATCCTGTTTAATAGGGAATCTAAACTAGTAAGATTATTTCTAAATTCTCTTGGAAAGGCCTGTGTTTGTGAGGCAATGGAAAGTCTATAAAGCAGTAAAGCCTTCCACACAGACATATGCAGACATTTCTTCCTTATCCCTGAACATTAGGTAAACATTTTCACAACTGTGTACTCTAGGGACAAGTGATGCCTTTTATAGAAATAAAAGACTGAAAGAGAATGTAAATTGACAATAAATTTCAATTCTTCTCTCCTGGCACAAATATGTTATGGGTTTACTTTTTTCCTTACAAGTTTCTAGATAATACATTTTTAAATCTTTGTACTATTGTTTTAAAAGAATCACAATCTTTAACAGAAGAATGATTTGAAGACCAACCCTAACCCTAACACCTTCTATTTGGAGACCCAAAACAATGGAGTTACAAATCCGGGTATTCTTTTTTTTTTTTTTTTTTTAATATATTTTATTGATTTTTTACAGAGAGGAGGAGAGAGGGATAGAGAACTAGAAACATCGACCAGCTGCCTCTTGCACACACCCACCCCCCCACTGGGGATGTGCCCGCAAACAATGTACATGCCCTTGACCGGAATTGAACCTTGGACCTTTCAGTCCGCAGACTGATGCTCTACCACTGAGCCAAACGGGTTTCGGCCAAATCCCGGTATTCTTGTGTTTACCCCTACCATAAGTCTCTGGAGAGTTCTATTATAGCTCCAATCACGTTGGACAAAATTTACTTGTCTCTCCCTCTCTCTTACCCCTTGAATTGGCACTCTGATGGCAGATGGCATGTCTTCCTAGTGCCTACCTAGTTCAGTATCTGGAACAGAGCAGGCATTACATAAAGGTTGAATTGTTATGTTACCTTTGTTTGGTTATGCTATGTACACTATATTTAAGTTAAATACTTTCAAGCACTTCAGGCATTAAGAGGATTTATTTCTCAAACTCTGGAATTCAGCAACATCTATGATCAAGAATTCTATATAATACAAGAGTAATATGCAAATTAACCACCACTCCACTACACTCACAAGCCATGCCCACCAGCCAATCAGAGTGAGTATGCTAATTAACCCCAGCCAAGATGGCTTTAGCCTCAGGGAGGCTTGGGTTTCCCAGACAATAGAGGAAGTCAAGCTTTCCACACACTCTGGCTGGCTCAGGCCTCCACTTAAGGCTACAAAGTTTCAATTGTAGAAGGTAAATAAATCCCAGATACCAGGGCATCTGCATTGGTTGCGGGGGTGTGTGGCTGAACTGTAAACTACCACAGGCCCCTCACCCAGGCTGCCCCACACCCCAAGAGAACCCTCACCCTGATCTGGGACACCCTTCAGGGCAAAGCAGCTGGCCCCCACTTATGTACCAGGCCTCCATCCTATCTAATAAAAGAGTAATATGCAGATTGACCATTACTCCAACACACAAGATGACTGCTCCATGTGGTCAAAGATGGCTGCCCCCATGTGGACACAAGATGGCCATCATAATATGGCAAGCAGGGGAGGGCAATTGGGAGGCACAAGGCCTGCAAGGGAGGGGAGTTGGAGGCCATCAACCCTTCAGGTGAGGGCAATTAGGGGTGGCCTGGCTGGCAGAGGAGGGAAGTTGGGGGCAAACAGGCTGTCAGGGGAGCAGTTAGACATCAATCAGGCTGGCAGGGGAGTAGTTATGGGGTGACCAGGTTGGCAGGCAGAAACAGTCAGGGGCAATCAAGAAGGCAGACAGGTGAGCAGCTGGGAGCCAGCAGTCCTGCCATGTGAGAGAGTTCCCAGATTGGAGAGGGTGCAGGCTAAGCTAAGGGATACCCCCATGCCGCTGTACATGAATTTTGTGCACTGGGCCTCTCATACTCTAATGCATGTTTTATGATTATGATAATAATGTAAAATATAGTTTGTGAGTTGCTTTGCCATTGTTTTTGAGATCCATTACATTATCATGTCCTATTCTATAGCACAGTCCTTGTGACTGGCTGGTGAATAGTCTATGATTGAGAACATCTGGGGAAAAAGTAAGTTTTGCTTGGTATAACCTACACTATTTGTGTGATTCCACCTCAACCTTCTACACAACTCTATTTAATAATAAGAAACAGTCAGATATTAGTAACAGCATTAGTCAATTAAAGAAGACAGAGTTAATGTCACAGCTATTTTCCAGAATGTTCTCATTGCCTTAGAAATCTTAGCAATTCTTCCATAGGTGATAGCTGATTGTAGCCCCTCCATTACCTTTCAAACGTTAGCACTACAATGGCTGCGACAAATCTCATGCCAGCTGGCTGAGTGAGAGTATTCCAAAGTAACATGGAACTCTCAACTATCACTCCACCATTATCAATATGTTTATTCATTTAACTAATAGTTTTAAGTCTTTGTAATATATCAGACATTTGTCTGGGCATGACTATTAATTTAAAAGACAAATTCTTTACCATGTAGTTTACATCTAATATCAACAGACAGACAATGAATATATATGGAATAAATATACAGTATATTAGGTGGTGATAAGTGTTATGAAGGAAAATAAACAAGATGAGGTAACCATATAAATGACTGTGCAAAATGGGAAGGTTTTGAACATAAAAGGAAGAAGTATTTATAACAACACTAGAAGGCATAAAGCGGAATTGTCCCAGGTATCTAAGGCATGAAGTTACTCTAACGGAGGTAAGAAATATGCTGGGGTATAAGGAAATACCTGAATTTCCAGGATCTAGAGACCTGAAAATTAAGGTATTGAGTAGCAGGGAATGTTTAGTGTACATTTGCATGATAGCTCAGGGAATCATTATTATAACATTATGATGTACTAGTAGGTGCTATTATTATTTCATTTGGATGGGTCAGGAAAACATGCATAGGTACCTGATGCAGGATTTTCCTAGGGTTTCTGCTCCAATGACTCCATGATTCTCTGGCCTCCTCTGGATCCCTTTCTCCATTGGTGGAAAGTACCCACGCCGACAGTTTCCCTCTCATGGAAAATAAGCCTATACAAGTGATTCAATAACACCATTCTTGGATACATCCAAGTATGATAAGCTAAAATAGAGATGGTGAATTCTTGCTGCAAAGGCTGTGCAGTGAAGCTGGAGGAATACCCTTTACATGGGTCTTCTGTGGTGATTCAAGTCTCTGGATAGAGCTTCTGTGCTTTGGCCACAGCACTATGCTTTGTTTACCCCCATATCCATCTGTATTGGTATTTGCTCTATTGGCTTTAATATTATATGTATTATATTTTTTATTTTTATATATACATATACTAAGAAAACAAATAGTGTGAGTTCTCAAACAGGCTTAGTTATGTTATCATGTCTGCACCTTTTTCCTAGTGATATTTGCTAGCAGAAGTGTAACCTTGGAATATTTCTTCTAAGTGTAAATTATTTTAAAAAGTTATTCCACTAATTAGATGGTTAGAAGTAAACATGTGCTTTTCAGATATGAGTCAATGGATATCAGCTTATTCACTACAATGAAATCAATAAACATTAGCAAGCTGATACTGAGATATTGGATTGTTTATATTATACAAAAAATTAAGTATTTTTATAATACTTGTTATTACAGTAGTATTATCACATAATCACAGGCATATATTTTTGGTAGCATATATGACAGCAATATGACAGCACCTGGACACACAAAAACTAAGTTATCTTAAGAAAAATAAACAAACATAATTAATTCTATTTGACATAAATAAGCAAAAGCTGAATAAAATGTGATGTTCTAAAATAAGGAGATGAATTAATTCATTGAAATATCTTTAGAATGTTTTATAGAATTTAAAAATGATATGTTGGAAGGCTGTGTACCATCAAGGTAAATTGGTTTGATGTAGAATTATTAAACTAAAAAAGGAGAAAGGACAGTTTTATGTGCTCTATAATATCTATGGGTAAACCATGGATATATTTTTAGAAATTAGAAGAAAACATGGCAAAATAAAGTTAAAGTAGATTTATTAGAATTATGGGACTGTGTGTAATTTTAATGAGTTTTTTACTATTATTGGAAGATTGTATAATAAATAGAATTTATATTTAATTGGTGAGCACAGGCTTATTCATGACTTAGGCAATTTATAGTTCTTAATTTACTAAAGACCATGAAAACAAAATGGTGGTCTTTTAATATTATACTTATATTGACCTAAGGACTTATCATTTATCCATTTGTAACTTACAGAAAATAAATTGGAGAAGGAGAACACAATTACATGGAAAAATTGCTAAAGAGCTTTGATGACATCTGTAATAAGTATAGACTCTGATAAAGTGATTCAACAGAAACATTTTTCAAGTAAAATTCTATGGTTTGACATCCAGTACCTTTATGCATTTTGAGGGATGTCTAGAAAATTTGTTGGTGCTCTCCAGAGAGATGGATAAATGTCCGCAGAGGATGAGATAAGTGTCTCTGATAGTTCTTTACTGTTAAAAGTTGAAGTTTACTTGTAACCTTCAGCTCAGTTTTAAATTAATCATTCTGAATTTATGGTAGCCTTTCTGGAAGTCCTGAACTTGAAACTATATAAACAAACACTTAAAATTGCTAGTTCTTTGCAAAAATGAGTATTTAAAAAAAGAGGTAAGATTAGAAGATTGAAATAACTAAAATTTAAATATATTTGCATAGAGACTATACATTTTGCCATTCAATATTTTTCTACAAAACAGTTCTTTGGATTTGATGTTTGAAAAACACTATGAATATGACCTTTTTTAAAAAATATGCCTTATGAATGTATAAGAAATTCACAAAGTACTCTTTGCCATTGTTGCATTCTGGAAGGTAATGAATGAACGCATATGCTGACCTGTGAATGAAAAAGTCACTTCAAGATATGTGTGTGTGGGTTCTTTGGAAAATAATAATATTGGATATATTTACATGTAGACATTATTATTTGGTTCAAATGCCCATTAAGTTTAAATAAATGTTATACTAGGCCTAGTGATATGACTATTAAGTTGTCTTATTTTCCAACTAATACTAATACTAAAGTTAGTCATCTTCAGCAAGGAAAATAATGCAACGCTTCAACAAGATGAACAATGATTAAGCATCCCTCTGCTCCAAATTGTCTTAGGAAAACAGTCTGAACCTGGTGTTATTCATCTGGACAGTATCATGCAGGGGCATTTTCTAAGAGGATTTATTCAGATAATTTTAAAGCCAGTTTGTTTTTGACAACTCCCTCCTTATATCAAGAAACTCAACCTTAGTTGAGCTGATTCAAATAAAGTTATTGAAACCATATCTATATTTATTGTCAATCTATTATGGGATCCTTTCTATGTTTAGAGCCTGCATTTGGAGAACAAAGGGTTGAGTGAGGAGGACATAAAATCAGTTTCATTTCTATGTTTCATTATTGATGCCCAGCTTTTTTTTTTGAAGCTAGTTGTTTAATTAGGACAATGTTAAAATATCTCCCATACTCAAATCTTAACAACAATAAGCATTTATTTGATACTTTTACTAGAATGAAGATCACCTTAGATAATCATGGGAATGACCTCCTTAAAAAGTGGTTAGAGTGCTATTGTATCCCCCTGAATGTATGTGCATTGCAATGCATTTTTTTTCTATAAAATCAATAGTGAGATGTTTATGGAAAATCTGAACTAAGTAAGTAGTAAACAAGTAAAATAAAAAATTAAGGTAAATCAATATTTTTATGTGATAGGAATAAGAGCATTTTAATTTAACCTTAGCTTTACTAATAACATTTGCTTAGTCTTTTCAATTAGGTTCTATGGCCACACTGATTGTGAAACTATAAAATCTTATTGATACTTTAAAACCAAATAAAAAATACTGATAAAGCTAATGTGTAATGAGTGGTGGCAAATACTTTTTAAAGACCTCAGCAAATAAATACACATTTATTTCCTAAGCACTGTGCTAAGCACAATTGGCATAATAAAAGATGTAAATATATTTAACACCATCTACAATAGTGAATTTATATTATAGAAAAATCCCTAGTACCTCAAGGAATTTAAGCAACCCATGATGTTAGAGATAACAATATGGAGTTCGTGATATTTGAATAGTAAAGACATGTTTAATGACAAAGAGTCTACTTGAGTTAGGCCTTAAAGAAAGATGAAATAAAAAAGCAGAGAAAAGAAAGGCATTGGGGGAGACTATGTGTGTAAAGTCCACTGGTTGATAGGTAGACTAGGAAGAAATTATTGTAGTTAAAAGAAAAAGGCTAATGATTAAACTTAGAATCTGCAAGGAACCTTGATGACTGAGAAAGACAAGAAGCCTAATATGGATGATAATACTCAAAAAAGAAATCCAAATAAATGATATATTCAATCTCATTAAAAGAAAAAAATTAAAACAATAGTGAATAACCACTTTGCAATCATTATTTTAGCAAACATTAAAAATTCAGGGAATACTAAATATTGGTGAGGATGTTGTTAACCAGGTATAGTAAGGCATTACTGATGGGAATGTAAACTAGTACAGCCACTTGAGGAATTAATGAAATTACACTAGCTAGACTCTGTCAAGAAATTCAGTCCTAGTTTCATACATAAATGCAACGTTAGGATTTTGATATGGTGGTGGTAGTTATTTTCTGACAGCAGGGAATTAGAAGTCATTAAGTATCTAAATAAGAATCTTAAATTATTAATGAATAAAGTAAAATGTGATGGGAAAGCCACTGAAGCATCTGAAATGTTACATAGCCATACTGATAAATATTATATATAATATAATATTAATATATTTTATTAAATATAAAAAAGGGAAGAGCCTGGCAGGTGGTTCAGTTGGTTGGTTGGAAAGTCCTCTCATACACAAAATGGCTGTGGTTTCAATTCTCGATGAGGGCACAGATCTAGCTTGCAGTTTCAATTCTTGGTCAGGGCAGGTATGATAGGCAACTGATCGATGTTTCTCCTCTCCCTTTTTCTCTCTCTAAAAATCAATAAAAACGTATCTTTGGGAGAGAATTTTCTTTTTAAAAAATGAAGAAAAAAACATAAGATCTATAATACAATCCAATTTGTGTAAATTTAGACTGTTTACATATATTAAACAGTACCATAATACAATTTTCAGGAATACGTACAAATGCTGAGATATACAGCAAACACAAGGAATAGACGCCTGTAGAGGGAAGGTGGTAAATTGAAGTAGGATTGTAAGATGAAAGAAAAATAAAATTAAGAGTGATTTTGCAGATATTGAAGATAAATGAAAGGGGACATAAAGTGAGATGTACTCAACTCTCTGCACCAGGGATCCCCCAAGAGAAAAACCAAATAACCACCTTCTATGTTTTCTTGGAATATAGTTATAACTCTATGCAAAAGAAACCACATGTGGTTTGTCATTATACTTTTTAATAATTTCATTGTAAGACTTTGCCGAGTTCAGCAGAATTATAACTCTAGTTGGGAGCCTAGAACTTTTATGTTTTTATTTTTATTTTTTAAATCTGTAAAAAGAGGAAAAACACAAATTTGTTCAGAGCATGCCCTGCATAGCAGACAATGGCTCTGGAGTGAAAAATGCTGAGAGTAATAGGCCACACTGAGGGGAAGAGAGATTACTCAACATCTTCCAGGAATGTGGGTAAAAGTAGGTTGACACAGGAGGAGGAAAGTGGAGCAGTCAAATCTATGCCATTCTAGCTCTTTCCAAGTGCATCTGAAAGTTAACGGTGAAGATATGTGACTGCTGAGGAAGCATTCATTTTTTATCTCTGAGATGCAAATTGTATCATGTCTCATTTAAGGCAACAGTGCAGGGTTTCTCCAGGTTCCTCTAACCTGTTGGAATAATAGAGGAAAAAAGAGCTTTTGTTTTTCCTTTATCCATCTTCTTTAATAGAAAATAGATATTGAAAAAAAAAAAAAGCCATAAAAAAAGATAAAGGGGTATGGTAAAAAGGACATTCTTTTCTTTCATGCCTCCCATGGTAACCCCTTTATTTAATCACTAGAGGCCTGGTGCATGAAATTTGTGCACAGGGGGCGCCCTCAGCCCAGCCTGGACCCTCTTCAATCTGGGACCCTTCAGGGGATGTCTGGCAGTTGCACATCTCTCTCACAATCAGGGACCACTGGCTCCTAACTGCTCACCTGCCTGCCTACCTGATCACCCCTAACTGCCTCTGCCTGCCAGCCTGATCACCCCCAACTGTCCCCCCACCCCCACCGGCCTGGTTACCCTAGCAGGGGTCTTCAAACTACGGCCCGCGGGCCACATGCGGCCCACAGAGGAGTCTGATCCGGCCCGCCAGGTTTTTTTGGGCAGTGAGCGCAGCCGAGGTGTTACAGTAGGAATTAGTAGTTCATATAGTCCGGCCCTCCAGCTCTCTGAGGGACCGTGATCTGGCCCCCACTTTAAAAAGTTTGAGGACCTGCCTAAAGTGCCTGCCCTGCTGGCCTGATCACCTCTAATTGCCCCACCTCCACTGGCCTTGTTGCCTCTCATTGTCCCCCTCTGCTGGCCTGGTCACCCCTCACTGTCCCCCTCTGTCAGTCCGGTCGCCCCTCACTGCTTCCCCCCACCAGCTTGATCACCCCACACAGCCTGCTGGTCAGTTGTTTGGCCGTCTCTCACTAACCCTCCTGCTGGCCTGGTTGCCCCACACAGCCTACTGTCTAGTTGTTACTGTTAGGGCATCGTGACCAATTTGCACATTACCCTTTTATTAGTACAGATTCCTTTATTGCCTGGCTGAGTCTTGAGAGAAGAGGAAGGGAAAGACCAGACCACAGGAAGCAGTCACCACATGATAATCCCCCTGTAGGAGGCAGGAGAATTTAGGCTGTTAAACTCCAGGATGATGATGGAGGATGCAGCTCCCAGCTTTCCACTGGTTACAAAGGATGGGCTGGAGAGGGTGAAGGGGGTCCTTGGGAAAAGAGAGCGACATCTGTAAAACTTTCAACAATAAAGTTAATTTTTTAAAAAAGAATGATGGCCTGATCCCAAGCTGAGCAGGTGTGTGGTTCCCAAGGGGAACGTGCCTTCACAGGTTCAAGAAGCTGAGGGGCTGTCACTGAGGAGGGACAGTGTTCCCCAATATTCACCAAAGTCTGTGAGGCTCTTTCACAAGTTCATTTTTTAAGTCAGAGGACCCCAGGCATTGGTGTCATCAGCATCTTTTAATCTATCGGCCTCAGAATCTGTTTGCTCTCTGAGTAGTAGCATGAAAACCCACTGCAAATTCTTCCTCTAGCTCCTGTCCTGCTCAAATATGAGCATGTTCCGGGCTGTGTCACTCTCACTTTTAAGCCTCATTCTTGGATTTATGCAAAATATCATCTTATATGTCAACCTGCAATGTGTAATGCCTCCATTCTAAACATCCTGGTTATATTACAAAGGTTAATGTCTCATGCTGCTATCCTGTTTCTGTAATACAATTCTACCCATTGACCCTCCCTGTAAGCATGCAAGTATTTGGGGAGTTGGGAAATATCATCTTGATGTGCTGATGAGGGGCATTAATGGGAACATTAACAGAGGAGACCCCAGAGTGTAAGGTGTTATTTTGTGTGAGAGGTGAAGTTGAATTCTCATTCATTTTCTTCAACAAATATGGACTACTAATTGTCCTTATCAGAAAAATGACCAGAATACCCAATACTGCTTCTCGTCATGCCTCTTTGTACAGGGGGTGTCAGGACACTGCATGAACTCAGACTGTTCCTAAAAGGGATTATGACTATTGACTTTCATGTGAGTTTCTTACAATTTTGTACCTAATTACTAGGATGTACAATAATGATTATGTGGACCATTAAATTTTCATTAACATTTTATGCCCTTTATTTGATTAGTACAGCACCCTCTACTCATGTGTGCTCAGTGTTCATAGTTTGTTAAATGTGCAACATGGTGCTCTGCCCATAGAGCTTGATCTCCCCTAGTCTAGACATAAGGAAATTTAGCAATATGTGGTTTTCTAAAACTTCCTCTTTTTTATCCTTATGACAGAACTACCAGAATTGTCAAATGATATAATAAAAACTGAGTTAAAATAAGCATTCTGAAAAAAAATAATTTGGATATTGTGATAAGTGGATGGAGTCACTGGGCATCTGAGTTCAAGAACTTATTGGCATGCAGCATGAGTGCAAATGCCCTAATTCTGAGTTTTTCAGTTCAGGTAATTTGTGGTTATGTCCATTTGGCAGCATATATTTAGAATGGTGACAACAAATGAAAGCATATCTTTTGAAATAATATAAGGTAACCTGGGCTTGAAAACTTGATACTACTCTATTCAAATCTAAAAGATAGAACTCTATTTCACAGGTAAAACACTTCATGTGCATGATAAAAGGTTGATTTCATGTCATTGAATTGTGGTTATCAATTCAAATTCAGGACCCAGTAGCTAAACTTTTTTTTAAAAATTTATTTATTTATTTATTTTTTAATTTGGACCATACCAAACACTGCCAAATGTAAACCATCTTAAGGTGGTGGCTTAAATAATTTGTTGCATTGTTAAATTAATAATTTGATCCTCAGCTTGTAAAACCTAGTTCTTGTCATCTTTTAAATTCCTTATGAACTTCAGGTACATGGATCTGTAATCCTCTGCTCATGTTAGTTGTTCTAAGCCCTATATTTTTCAGTTATTCTGCTTTGCTGGGTGGCTGATGTAGTTAATTTCTCCACAATAGTTTACAATTTGTAATGATTCCAGGTCTCCCATTTCACTTCCCTCATGCAATCTAATTTTTATTAATATTTGAAATATATGAGAATTTATTCTCAACACTCCCTGCAGTTTAAGATTCTCCTCCCTCCCCACAACACACACACACACACACACACACATTTTTGACTAGGCTACTTGTAATAATGAAAGGAAGGATTATTTAATTTATTGCAATGCTAAAACATCTTCTCTTGCTTTATCATTGTCACATATATTGTAATTATGTACATTTCATTTGCTGCAGGAATACAAGAACAGTTTACAAATGATGAAATATAACACTTTAAATTTTTTTAAATAATTATGAAAATATATACACAAGTGCATTTCTGTCAGGATTGTCATTCCTAAATAAAAATATGAAAACAAACAGACCATATAATCTGAAGCTTATATAATCACAGAAAAATAAAGAAATGACACAAAGAGGCTCCTATGTTAGCAGCTTAAAAAGCAGTTAGCAGCTTAAAAAAAAGAAAGCTTACTGGTATAAGGTTAATTTTATGTGTCAATTTGGACAGACTATAGTAACTAGATGTTTGGCCAAATACTCATCTAGATTCTTCTGTATTTTTTAAAGATGTGATTAACATTTACAATAGTTGACTCGATAAAGCAATTACCCTGCACAATGTGAGTGGACCTCATCCAATAAATTGAAGTCCCTAGGAGAAAAGACAGGCTTCCCAAAGAAACCATCTTGCCTCCAGACTTCAGCATAGAAAGCCTTCCTGAGTTGCCACCCTTTGGACTCAAGCCTACATCACCAACATTCTTGCCGGAATCACCAACCAGCCAACCTGCCTTGTGGACTTTGAACTTGCCACCTGCCAGCCCTAACAATTGCATGAGACAATTCCTTAAAATACCTCTTGTTTTCTCTCCATCAAATTTCCTACTGATTCTCTTTAGAACCCTGACTACCACAATAGTCATTGTGGAATCCTATGAATTTTATCATAAAACAAACAGGCATTGTCCAGATCATAACAGTAATAATCAAAATACACAACATGTTTTCTTTTTCGGTCTCTCCTCACTTGTGATCAAATACATTTCTGGACTAAGATCTCAATTAGAGTCATCATTAGCAAAGGTTCATTAACCTAGATATTTGTAATTTTACCCTGACAGTTGTTATACAGAGTGTGAGACAGCTTGTGATGTTTCTCAACCCATCATCTACTTTACTTTTTAAAAATATCACCCTTCAATCCAATTGAGTTAGACAACCTCTGGTCACGTTTGCACTGTGTGAAATTTAGCTCTGGCCATTGCTTATTGGGCCCTAAATGGGCACCATGGCAGGCCCCACTCACTGTCTTTCTCTTTTTGCAGTGATCGGCAAACTCATTAGTCAACAGAGCCAAATATAAACAGTACAATGACTGAATTTTATTTTGAGAGCCAAATTTTTTAAACTTAAACTTAAACTTCTAACACTACTTCTTCAAAATGGATTCGCCCAGGCTATAGTATTTTGTGGAAGAGCCACACTCAGGGGGCCAAAGAACCGCATGTGGCTTGTGAGCCACAGTTTGCCAACCAAGGTCCTGGTCCTTTGGGAATCTGCAGGTAGGTTTCAATATGTATAGCCTCTGTAAGTCTTCTCAGGAATGAAGAGAATGCCACTTTCAAAGAAAAAGAAGACAAGGATAAAGCAAAAGTAATAAAAAGCAGGAATAATGCTTTCTCAGGATCCAAAACAGAGAAAATAAGATCCTAAAAATTGGTAATTTGAATTTAAATTAATAATTACATTTAGTAAAAATAGAATTTATATTAACTGAATTCAGTCCTGAAATTTAAGTATATATCTTTCTTTAGATTCCACGAGATATCTCATTAACCTTATGCTAAATTACTTTTGCCTTCTCACACTCTTTCTACATTTTTATTTTCTTCTTTGTGCTCATTTGAGTGGCTTAATCATAAGAGCTGATATTAAGATAGACCAGCATGTTTTCCTTTTGATAAAATTAACATATTTTTTATCCTTTGCTGGGCTATATTTCAATTCTTAAGCAATTTGAAGAGATAAAATCAATGCCTTTACTACACACCTCAGCTGATGCAAAAATACCAACAAAAAAACCCCCTGGTTTTGATTATTATTGATTGTTTTAACTAAGATTTTAAAAACAAAGGGTGACAAATAAAACTGTGGAAAACCTAGAACTGATTAGATTTTGAAATAGCTATAAGTATTCCAAAATGCTGAGAATAATGGTTCAAAATAATTATAGAAAATTTATGGAGGAAGACAGTAAAGTGATTAGAACTTAAATCTGATAGCATTTGAAGTAGGAGTTAGATGTAGTGAATAAGTAAACATAAGTATCAATTTTTCTAGACCTAATCCAATCTTATCCAATCAAATAAACACCTTTCCTCTAAGCCAGGCAAGAACTTAGTAGCATAAAATCAAGAAAGCACAGGGTTACTGAATGGCAACTTTGGAGACCCAAAGCTTTGTGAGATAGAAAATCAATACTCTGAACAATTACCCAGCTTATCCATTGCTTCAGTTAAATCAAGAAGCTGTGTGGATAGTCCACTTGACAGTGACCAGGGCTTTCTCAAAATAGAGGTTTACATTGGGAATAATCTCTTCTGTTCCTAACACATGATTTTCTTTTATTTCAAAAGTTTAAATGGACTCTTGCCCAGAAAAATTGTTCCTTCTCTGAAGCAGTAACAAAGTGTTTGTAAAACATGCTATATTAGAGATCATGTTTAAGAAGAGCAAAAATGATAACTACCAATTTTACTAGTCCAGAAAGGACATGCTATAATCACTTTAATATATATTTAAAAAATAGGAATGAATAGTGTTAGGCAGTAAATCTGTTATTTCAGATTTATGTGACAAAACTTTCAATGAGTCAATCAGATCTAAGTGTTTCTGAATAATAATTATGCTCACACCATAATAGTGGTAGAGCTCTCTTTAAATTATCAAGAGGCATAGAAAGCTCCTATAAAAGAAGTTAAGCTATACCCTTAATCATGTCTCATACACATATGCATTTGTCTAGTGGTTTGTTAAAAAGAGCCCCTTTTCATGCCAAGAGAAAGGACCACAATCATAACTATTTTTAAATATCTCTAGAAATGCCTATGTGGGTGGGTAGGAGCAGAGTTTTTTCATATAAAATCAGAGCTGATCTTTAACATCTTTCACTAAACCTCTTCCAGGCAGTAGTGTTGTTTGGTCCTGGACCTCACAATCTGTGTCAGATACTACCCTAGTCCCTCAGACTGTGGTGATGGAAACACAACAAAATCCAGACAAAACACTATTTCTGCCAAGGAACTTTGTCTAGTAGAGGAGAAGAGACATGAAAACAGACCATTCCAAGCCTAATTGATAAGTACTATTATCAGAAGAAGCATAGAAGACTTTATCAGTAGGAGCAGGGAAAAGTCAACCAGTATATTATTAAGAAGGGATTCTCAGAGGAGGTAGCATGACTGAGACCTATCAAATGAGTAGCACAAGGTTACAAGTCCAGGCTGAATGGGGAGCCTGTGCAATGGTTTGTACAGCATCGTGTACTGGAGAAATGCCAGTTGTCCAGTGCTGAGAGTGCAAGGCCAAGGTAGCAAAAAGGAGCAGGCAAAGATGGGGAGATCAAGTCAGACCACAAGGACATTGGCAACTGTGGCAAGAGGCTGCACTTTATTCTGGAAGCACTTGGAATGTACTAAGAGTTTTAAATTGAGGAGAGATGGCATTAGCTATGCATTTTAGAATGATGACTCTGGCTGTAGAAAGTGAAAAATAATAGAGTATTGAAGACTGAATGCAACAAGTTTGGAGATGAGGCAAATAGTGGTGTTATCAATGACAGATGAGAGTGGTCTGAATGCCAAGACAGAGGATATGACAAATTTGGAGAAGAAGTCTCAAATGTTGCTATGAATTTGTTGATTGATTTGGAGGGATAAGATAGATGGAAGATGCCAGAAGCCAGTTTCAGCATGTCATAATTTCAAGAGTTTCATCTAAAAGTTGATGGAACTTGGGGACTCAACAAAGGCTGAGTCACATATGTTGTCACCTGTTGGGAATGGCTAAAGGCATTTCCGCAAACCTTGACAATGAATTAAATTGATTGTTTGCTGCAAGACAGCTCAGGGCATCTTAATAAACATATTATTGCCTCCTGTTGGCTAAACACCTGAGCAGCCAAAGGCAATTCCCCAATCTGATAATACTTCTGTACAAAACCTTACCCTTTAAAGTGTATATCTCCACCTTGCCTTAGGACAATTCGTGTTAATAAAAAGCAAGGGGTCTTGAGACAAGGAGAACTTAGTTTCTTTAGCTAGGCTCCTCTGACTCCCAATGCCTTTCAAAATTACCTTTCATCTCTGGACTCTGATTTAATCTACACATGAGCCCCTACTCCAGGTTCCTGCACCCTTCTAAATGCCGGATCAAGACCAGGGGTGTTAAATGCCGCCCAATATCTGGCAGGAAGATATTTGCTTAGGCATCTGAGTGAATAAGGATTTTCTGACTGCAGAAGGAGAATCCACAAAGACTGAATGAGATTTGTCCATGGCTGGTATGTGTGCAATGAAAGCCTGCTGTGTGATATGGGCTCAAGCAAGATACCTACAGAAACCTCTGTGGTGCTGAATGGGAAGCCCCTGCCATTCACAGTTCTTCCAGATTCGTCTCCAGCCATAACGCTTGTCCTCTTAAAGACTTAATAGACAGATTTTCAGGGAGTCTGGGTGCAACTACTCCCACCTACCTCTGCAACATCACCTTTGTTTCCATCATCTGCTTGCTTAAGAAAGCAAGCCCCTTTCCCTGAGTACACAACTGCCCTGATACTGTCTCTGGTGGCTGCTCTCTGGATTACTCTTTCACGTTTTTAGACACTAGTGCAATTGAAGATAGTTTGCACACCCTCCCCCCCCCCCGTTTTTAAAATTTTATATAAACACAGACTCAATGGGATGAGGACTAAAACCATACTTCCCCATCTATTTGCATCAGGAGCCTCAGGTTCAGGCTTTTCTCCTCTCTCAGAAGATGAACCCCTCCTCTTCTTCCCTGGATCCAGTGCCTCTCACCTTCTGCCCCAACTCTGCCTTCCTGTTCTCTGAGAATAATATTTCCCTTTATCTAGCTTCTTAGGAAAAATCCCTTCCAGTCCTTGATTCCTTGATTTTGCTTACCTTAAACTCCAATTCAAAAACAAGCCCTGTCAACTCATCACCAAAATATATCCCCAAACCATCCACTTTTGCCACTTCATCTGCTACCAGTCTAGCCCAGCTACCATCACCCACAGCACACACCAAAACTGTGACAGCTTCCTCCCAGGCCTTCCTCATGCTGGTCGTGACCCCTCAGGCTTGTTTTTCAAACAGCAGCAGAGTAATCTTGTAAAGTACACATCTGAGAACATCAGTTCACTGCTCAAATCCTCCAGTGACCTCCTCTTAGACTCGAATAAAGTCCTAATCCCTTTATATTGCCTGCAAAGCCCTACAAAAACTGGCCCTCTTCTTTCTCTGCATTAACAATATACAACTCCCTCCCACAAAAACAAAACAAAAAACCAACAAACCCACAATATAAAACCCTCCCATCCATGGATTCCAGTTAGAAATAGGCCTTTTTTCCTCTTCCTCAAATTCTCATTTCTGCTCAAGAACTTCCTTACTTATATGCATAAAATAATCTGTCTCAAGGCTTAAAAAGACTAGTGTCCCCCGTTCACTGAGGACTTCACTTAACATTTTAATATATCATTTAGAATTCAACCAGAGAAGAAGCAGAAAATAGAAGAGAGAGAAGATATACAGGAGTGGGCAAAAGTAAGTTTATAGTTGTTCCTATGGAAAAAGACATGCAGTTTATGATTATAATAATACAAACAATGTTTTGTTTACACAGAGCTGTAAACTTATTTGGCCCCACCCTATATATACACACAAAGAGAAAATATCTGTATAGAGAAATATTTTAGAGAGATAAAAATGTCAACATAGCAACATTTAGAGTTCAATCAGAAAAACAGCAGAAAAATGTGTGAGTGTGTGTGTGTGTGTGCGTACAGAGAGAGAGTGCACGTGTGCGGGCTGGCTTAGCAAGTCCAAGTTTGTTGGGCAGCCCATCAGGAGGGAAGATCATGAGTTGACTGGAAGTCCACAGGAATAAGAATGTTGTCCAAAAGCAGAATTGCTCCTGTCTTTTAAGAAAACCTGGGCTCTGGTTTTACAGCCTTCCAACTGATTAAGTCAGGCTCATCCAGCATAATCATTTTTACATAAAGTCAACTGATAAGAAATTTTAATTGTTTCTGCACAATTTCTTCACAGGAGAATCTAGATTACTGTTTGACTGAAAAAAACTGAGTGTAATTTAGCAATGTTGATACATCAAAAAGCCATCACAGTCATTTACCAACTCAGAGAGGCCTTCCATTATCATAGTGGCCACATCAGGACCCTGCCAACTCCTTGTTGCCTATGTCCTAAACCTGCTTTAATGTTTTCATAACCTATGTCACATGCTGACATTTTTTATTTGCATATTCTATGATTCCTCTAGTAGCTCCAGAAAAACAGAAACTTTGTTTGTTATTCACCAATCTATAGTTATTTAGGATTAGAAGCCCAGGGCATGAAATTCATGCTCTTGAGGGGGTGGGGGGGAGGGGCCCTCAGCTGGCCTGTGCCCTCTTGAAGTCCAGGAGCCCCGGGGGGATGTCAGACTGAAGGCTTAGTGGGCCTAAGCCTTCAGTCGGACATCTTTAGCATTGCCACAAAGGTGAGAGTGGCTCTCACTACTGCTGCTGTGCTCGCCAGCCATCAGCCTGGCTTCTGGCTGAATGGTGCCCCTGTGAGAGCACACTGACCACCAGGAGCAGCTCCTGTGTGGAGTGTCTGCCCCTGTGGTCAGAGTGCATCATAGTGACCAGTCATTCCACCATTCAATCATTTGCATATTAGCCTTTTATTATGTAGGATTATGTAGCATATGCTGTAGATGAGGCCCCTAGAAACATAAGAAATGCAAAAAAATTCACTGTTAACTCATTCTTGAATTGCCCCCACTTAAAGTCAAATTGCCCCCCTGTGGGGTGTGTACTGCACCTTGGGAACCATTGAGCTTGACACTTTTCCTCTCTGAGCTTCATTTCTGAATATATACACATATACCATGGGAATTGTAATCTCTTCTCCGACTGCCTCACTGGGTTGTCAGGGGCTGGGGTAGGGTGACCATGCAGAGGGATTGAAAGAGCTCCAGGTGGATGCTTCTCTTCCTTCTTTGAAGTCTGGGCTCCTGTCAGGCAGACTACTCAGACCCCCAGAAACTTGGCTACTGCTGCCTGGCCCCTGCTGCAAGTGCATCAATATGCAAATATGTCAATACAGAGGACATGGTCACAGAAAAATTAGCATATTACCTCTCTCTCTCTCTCTCCATATACAATAGCCCTGGCCAGTGGAACTCAATTGGTCATAACATAATCCCATACACAAAACATGGAGGGAAACATGGAGGGTTCAGTTCCCAGTCAGGGCACATACATATCAGGGTTTTGGGTTTGATCCCTAGTGAGGTGCATGTGTAAGGCAGAAGATGGATGTTTGTATCTCATGTTGATCTCTCTCTCTCTCTAAAAATCAATAAAATATATTTTTAAAAATACGAACATCATTGTTGTTGAAAATAAATGTTACTTCATTCAGTTTCCCATTAAAGGAATGGTGGTCTCTGCTGTCTAAAAAGAGTGAATTGGCGGCACAATGATTTGTATTATATACTGAGACGCTATCATGTTATAGGCACTCTGTAGGTGGTGTGAGGATACCAAAAATAGCCTTTGCTTTCATGAATCTTATTTATTACATATATACATTTTCCTCTAATTTGTCTTTGAATTTACCAAGCACAAATTCTTTTTCCAGAGTTACTTTTTTTTCAATTAACTTCATCTAACTAAATAAATATCACAAACACATTTAAGGCATTTATTTATGTTTGCACAGGAACCTTTACATACTATTGTTGATTGAGAGATTGGGGCATATAAGAATCAAAACCCAAGGCACAATAAGTAAATAATCAAACAAAGTCTAAGTCCCATAGAAGGAAAAGCTATGGATATACTGAAAATCAATACTTCATCAACCAATTTTCTAGGTGAATGGATGTATGAATTATTCCCGGGGAGTGAGCTCTAAGTTGGTTCATTGCAAAGGAATAGCCTCTCAGGCCACTCAAGGTCCATTTAGAAAATGTATATAAACTGTACATAAACCGAGCCAGACAGTCTGGATATCAAAGTGCTTCCTTATCTTACTGAGCAGGAGGACCTGGCAGATTGAGAATTCTTCCAGAAGAAAACATATTAGGCAACAAATATCTCCTTAAATTATGCACAGTGTAGGAAATTGGAAATGTTAAGAAAAACTCCTTTGAGACTATCAGTATACAAAGATTCTTAGCAGAGCAAATATCAGGTTCCAGAATAAATGGTTCTCAATGGCCTAACATTTTGCACCAAATTCCTACTAACAGAATTTCTAAGCTTGCACGATGACTGCTCAAGGCTTACTAATGTTTCTGCATGGGAGGTTCTCAAAATGTTGCACATTTTCAAATACAGGCATTTTCCTAATGTGCCAACTTTTCATAATGCAAATTTTATATGATTTGATTAATGTATTTTGGAGAATAATAATTAATATCTATTTTATACAGTGGAATCATAAACTTTGTTCTATTTTTGGGTTTATAGTAAGACTGTTGTGCAAAAAGAAGAAACAAAAAAAAACAATAAAAACAAATAAAGGAAAACTCTTAAACCAAAAAAAAAAAAAAATTCCTATTAAAAAAACAAAACAAAATTAGATGGAATCAAACATTGGGTCTTGCAGTAGGATTTATATTCATTTGTAACATTAAAAATAAAATCATCTCCCTGGCCTGGTGTGGCTCAGTTAGATTTTTCTCTCTCTAAAAATCAATAAACTATTCTTTAAAAAATTATAATAAACAGGTCAAAACAAGTTTGGCTCAGTGGTAGAGCGTTGGTCTGCGGACTGAAAGGTCCCAGGTTCGATTCCATTCAGGGGCATGTACATTGGTTGCAGGCACATCCCCAGTAGGAGGTGTGCAAGAGGCAGCTGGTTGATGTTTCTCTCTCATCAACGTTTATAGCTCTCTATCTCTCTCCCTTCCTCTCTGTAAAAAATCAATAAAATATATTTAAAAAAATTATAATAAACAATAAGTCAACAAATTAATTAATTAAGTTATCATGAAACTTCCTGTGAATCATTGGCCAACCCACATGTGAAAGTGGTATTTTTCTCTATCATTAAGAAAGGAGCACCAGCAAGTTTAAGCCCTTACTCATTTTATGTGTGATGCACCAGGACAAACACAAATTAATATAGTAAATGTTCCTAAAAACATAAACATAAAATGTACATCCATTTGTTATGCAGGCCTTCCTCAATTAACTGAATTATAAAAGCTGCTATTTATTGAGAACTTACTAACCTTTCCATTCAGAGTAATAAGAAATTGACTTATATTTACATATTACTTATTTTCATCCATAAATGACTCTATGAAGCAGATATTATGTCATTACCATTTTCTAGATAGAAAAATGATATACAAGGGGATTAGACATTTTCCCATTATCACAAATCTTGTAAGCGGCAGAGCACAAGTAGACTTGAGAGGACAGGCTCTTAATATCACTATATAATATTGCTTTTATGAACTCACTCAGGTGTCTTAATTTTATTCATAGAACACTCCTCTTATCATCTATAACAGTCATCAAAATTTGTAATTATACGTCTAGGTGTTCTCTTATTGATTTAGTGTCTGTCTTTCTCTGTGGTTTGTAACTCCTGGCAGATGGAACCATGTCTATAAAATGCAGTTTCAGGCACTGAGAAAATTATCATAAAATTATTATTCATATAGTATTGACTACATGAATGGATGTTGAAGAAATTAAGGGAAGAATGAATGAATTCAGGACAAAAGCATTTAAAAATTGCTTTGCCTGATATCACCTTTTTTGTTTTTTGGTTTTTTTGTGTTGTTTTTTTTTTTTTTCAGTCAAAACACTTGCAAATTAAACTTATCTTTGATAACCTAACCTAGGAAACTTTGGTCATTTGATGGCCACTTTAGGAGGCACATTTGGAAGGATGTAGCGGTACCCACCAGTTGCTCTCTTATACCTCGTCATCCTCAGCTTCATTTCACTATCTAAATACAATCGACTGCCATTTAACAAATGCAAGACAAAGTTCTATGTGTCCCACTAAATGCACTCTGCTTCAACAGCTGTTCAAGCTGCAGGACTCAGATCTCTTACCTCTTACTCCTGGCAGGTGATTCCCAGAGTTACTTTCACACTGATTCAGCTGCTGAGTCCAGATGGAAAAAAAGTCATAATGATATTGGCTTTAGTATGAAAAACCATATACTTTACAAACTCATGAAAGCTATAAAGAAAAACTGGTGGTGATATTTGAAAAGAGAAAATTATTGGTGGAAGCATAAGAAAGTAAAAATAAGAAAAATATGAGAAAAAAAGCAAGACCTTGAATATATCAAAAGAAAATATTTCCTTATGATCCATTTAAGTTAGTCAGTGACCTTTTTTTATTGTTATCAATTATCCAAACCCTCACTTCCATGATTTTTTCTTTTTATTAGACTGCAAACACCTTAATGTTCATGGAAGAAACTGTCTTCTTGATGTGTACAGAGGCTTATTAGTAAATGCTGGGAGAGTATTCAGGTCTCATGAGAAAAGCATACCATATAATACACACACACACACACACACACACACACACACACACATATATATATATATATATATATATATATATATATATATATCCTGAGTAGCCAGATTATTATGACCACCCCATCAGTATTTCGTTGGACCACCTTTTTGCCTTCATTACTGCAGCAACTCTTCTTGACATTGACTCTACAAGATGTTGAATGGTGATGCAAGGAATCTGGCACCATGCCTGATAAACAGTTCTGTCCAATTCTGTGAGATTTGATGGTTGTGGAACCAGCTGCCTGATGGCTCTTTTAACTTCATCCCACAAATGCTCATTTGGGTTGAGATCTGGTGATTATGGGGGCCACCTAAGCAAGGTAAAGTCTCCTTCATGTTCTTCAAACCACTCATGTACAATATAAGCGCCATGGCACAGTGCATTGTCTTGTTGGAAGAAGCCATCTTCTTTGGATTACACCATCAACTTGATAGGATGAACTTGATCAGCAACAATACTTAGGTATGTTGTGCTATTCAGACGTTGTTCCACATGAATTAAAGGGTCCAAATCATTCCAGGAAAACATACCATAACACTGCCCACCAGCTTGAAGGGTTGTACTCATGCATGTAGAGTGCATGCTTTCATGCTGTTTCCATGAAATTCTCACTCTGCCATCCACATGATGCAACTAGAAAAGTGATTCATCGGACCACATGACATTTTTCCAATGCTCAACTGTCCAATCCTTGTGTTCCTCTGCAAATTGGAGACATTTTATCTTGGTAACTGCAGACAGCAAAGGTGTTCAAACAGTCCTTTGGCTTCCATATCCCATACGATGCAGTGTACGGCTAATTTGCCTACAAATGTCATGTGGCCATAATAATCTGGCCATTCAGTGTATATATGTGGGTCTGTACATGGAACAATGTGTTTTCTGTCAAGACCTTGGTATACCTGAGCTGTAACCTGGAAGACAGAGTTTACAGGACAGGGAATTTGGGTGCATCTTATTTGCAAGTGCTATGATAGCTGACTTCTTTGTTCAGTGAGTGAGATAAACTCTTTTTCTCCCCCTCTCCTTCTCCTGTTCTAGCAGCTATCTTTCCTTCCTAACATCCCCCAAGTGATACCATCCAAATGTTTTTGGGGTTTTGTTGTTTGTCTCTGAGGCTTTATTTGTCCTTGGGTTTAGTTGGCACAAATGGCATTAATTGGATCTGTATTCTCTATTTTCCTAGGACACAGTGATTTAAGCTATTTATTTTCTGATTAGGGAGGGAAGGTATTAACCACTTGCTCTTAATCAAGTGTCCTTGTTTGAGGAGAAAAGGTCTTGCGATTCACAAGTTGTCTTTGTTTAATTTTCTTGTCTCGGTTTTTTCATTCCACTTGCCTAGGAATTTTCCTAGCTTCTTACTATCCTGTCACAATCCATATACATAAAAGCAACTTCCTCTTTACCCCAGGATGTAGTAGTTGATGCCAAAAAATTAAAATTATGTGTATAGGTTTTGGTGTGCTGTGTTGCTTTCTAGCATGAATTGGTAGTTTCACCGATTTGTTTCTTTTATTTTGAGGGAAGGAGTAAGATTTACCAGGTTACAACAATCATAATAAAGATATGGCTGAATCCCCATGAACTCTTAATCTGAGATGAGACTTGCTCCTTTAAAGCCCTGTTACCTATTGTAAAGTTCCAACATTGGTAAGGGAGTGTCCCTGTAAGAGTCACTCACACATCTCTGTGTCTTTCCACAATGCCAGGTTTATTAGGGAACCTCCCCAATAAGCCTAGGGGGTCACATGCAGGTTACACACTGAGGTAGGAGAAGGGGGGAGCTTACACAATAGCAATGAATAGAAAGAGTATTCAGTGTAAAGTCCTGGGCACTGGTGGCATCCAAAGGTGGAGAGGTGGGCATAGGTCTCAAGCCAGGTGGCTGCAGTATCAGCACCCGTCCAGTGGGGTGGAAGTCTGGCAGGGCTCCAAGTGTGAGCCATGGTACAGCCAAGCTCAAGTGTTGGGTGGTCAGAGCTCTGAGTTATTATAGCCACCGGAGGTGGAGACCCACACATAATGGTGTCCAGGTGGAGTGTTTATCTGACTGTCCACACTTGTGGTTTTGGGTGTTCAGAACCCCTTCTAAGGGTTGACAGTGACTCCATATTGGATTGTCAAAGGTATTCAGAAAGTGCACTCTTCTCTTGCTGTAGACAGTAGGTTTGCGAATAGAAGCAGATTATGAACTATTGCCAATATCCTCCATCTCTCTGCAAATGAACAAGAGCTGTCTTAGCTGAAAAATGACTAAAACCTATTTATTAGTCAATATATTGAATTATTTTTTTCTCTCATTTTTGGATATTGCTTGGGGTCATTTAATTATCCTATAAATCAAAGGTTAGCAAGCTATGACCCAGGATTTCATACCACTTACTTAAGCTTTTTTTAAAAAAAGTTTGTAAAACCATTTAGATAGTGAATTGCTCAAAAGTGGAGACACTCATATTCAGTTCGTTTCTGCCTAAAACTAATGAAGTACTATGAATATTAAGGGATTGCAAAATGATGTGTGTGTTTATTCCAAAATTTGAATTATAATTTTATTTTCCTCCATGAAGAATTTAGCTTCAAAGCACAGAAACACAGCTCATGCCTTGTCATCAGTTAGAATGAGCATTACTGTGTATTTATTCTGAAAGTTCAGGAATAGAAAGAACCTAAAATCCAGCATCACTGGGACCACTGTCATATTTATGCTCTTTTCATATTTCATTTTTATTAATCCCATCTATGCAATTCACTAATATATTCAAAATATATTCGTAAGGCCCTATTAGATACCAGACATTGCGCTAATTGCATTGAATGCAAAGTTAATAAAATATAACCCTTTCCCATAGCAAGTGCAAAGTTTAATGGAGAAGAGAAACATGTAAATGCATGAAGCAACAGAGATTGCCATGGGGTAGTATTTAAATCAAAGAGGATAATGAAGTAATGAGCACTGCCTCAGGGTCCAGATATAACATTTGAGTTGTGTTTTGAGTCTAAGTATGAATTTGCCAAAGAAGCAAAGAAAAGCATTACCATATGAGAAAGAAGAAGGCATGCTTTCTGTAAGGCACCAAAAAAAGCCCTGGATTCTTGAGGATGTGGGCTACTTCTAACTCCTTAACAGACTCAAGCAAACAGGAGTTAATTAAGATTATTTTTTTAATCCTTAGAAAACTTTGGGCCAAAATGTGAATATTTGAAATTATAAGGCAATAATTTCATTTAGAGAGTAATCTATTGGTGTAGATAAGAAACATACAAACTATATATGAAATCATATTTGAAATTAGACAGTATGGCATGTTTAAAGGGGAGAGAGAGATAGAATGGTAAGGAAAAAAGATTTGAGGATGGTGGGGTTTAGGCAAGTGATAAAGAATGTGGAGGGATGCCAGTGAAGTGTGCCCAAGTTGGCAGCACAAAAGTCAGATGGAAATTTTGTTTTAGGGAAAACGATTTTCATAATCTAAAATATGGCCTTCACATTGACCTCCTGACTTTGTTCAACTCGGCAGCAGCACCACATAACCGTCACTGAGCTGAAAACCTAGTGCCAGGAGCCAGGAGAGCACCAATGCTTGTATAAAGTCTAAGGAGCCGCTTTCATCTTTGAGGTTGGGCTTGGGCCCTCTTAACACTGAATCTCAAGAGAGTCCTGAAGGTCACTAGCTTTCTGTGCCTTTCTTCTGCTGATCCAGCACTTAGAATTTCCATTTCTATTTTAAAACCAATAAATCAGCATATCTTGCCAGAGGAGTTTTAACCTCTTAAGATGCAATCAAATGCCTCAGCCAGAATGACTCCTGAAAATTGATCTGGGCATTGCTAAGAATGGAAGAGAACTTTCATGTTTTTAAGGAATATTCATTGCTGATGTACTATGTAGAATAATGCTAGCTGAATCCTACAGGCTTGAGTGATGCTGTTGTCATGAGAAAGATCTGAGGTTATCTACACCAAATAGAACAGAAAAGTTGTCCTTCAGTGATACTGACCATTGTACATACTAAGATAAGTACTGTAATAATGTATTTGCTTATAGATGTCTTTGTAATTGTAGGCATGCTAGTTTGAGCATTCAATGTTTTTAATCACTGTTAAAAACCATTAAAACATAAAATTAATTTTTAATTTGGGAAGTACCTCACTTGGTCCTTTATATAACACACCAAATAATTGAAGGTTGCTGTGTGTTGGGTTATTTTAGGCCACATCATTTTAATTTTTATCCTGACTTTTCTCTGACTTTTCTGGTTTTACCCAACAAATTATCAATAGATGATTTTCACCAAAATTAGGTCTCTTAATAAAACAATTCGTTTTTTAACATAATAATTTTCTCATTCAATGTATATTTCAAAGCAATAACATCAATGGATGTTTTCTTAGGTGATTCTCACACCCCCCCCCCCCCCAATCCTGTCTTATTTCTTTGATCAGGGCTGGCTCACCCTCACAAGTGAATCCTAAAAGATCACTCATATCTCTGCTTGAACGTTGGGAGAGCTGGGAAATGACCATCTCTCCTGAGACCTTGCTTCCTCTTCTAATGAAACAGTATCTAATTAGTTTAATCAGACTATCACAAAGATTTGCAAGGTTACATGTCCCACGTGCCCTGTGTTATTTAGAGAAAAGTATGTGAATAGAACAACAGCATGATTTATCTAGCATTATTCCTTGAGCCCTTAAACTAACTGAGTGATTTTCAGCTTCAGTGCTCAGAATCAGTAAGCATGTCAACGTAGAACCCAGATAAAAAAAGATCAAGTGACATGGCCATCACTAAAATCACTAAGTAAGGTCTGACACCATGACCATGAGGAAGCCGGCTGCTATTGGGAATGTCAGAACAGCATTATTTTTTTTTTTTCTTGCAGAGATTAGCACTAATTTCTCTGCTCTTCCACTGTGGCATGTCAAATGAAATATAATCTGTGCATGTTTTGCTAAATTAGCAAGACATTTAGTATTATTTCTGTCTTTCTACTAAGGATAGCAGACCTCCCTTATTGTAAGTGGGGGTAATTAGGTAAGTATATTGAAACAATCTTTGCCTCTAGAGTTTTTATTTTATTTTATTATTGTTACAGAAAATAATAATAGTGTTTTCATTATTGTGTGTGTGTGTGTTTTTTATCACCAATTCATGTTCTGTTTGAAGGCAATGTTCTGTTTAAAATATGAATGGCTAAAGGGAATAGGAAAAGGAAAGGAGTCCTTAAAAGGCGGTGGTGAGCAATTCTAGTAAGACAGGCGCAATGCATTCAATTGTATTTAAATTGTTTCAAAGTTTTCCTCAGAACGCTTAAGGGAGAATTGCAGGCATATTGGGGAGGAAAGGCCAAGCTGTGCAAGGCAGTTTGAATGAAATTATTCTAATATTCTCTACTTCCATTATTTTTCCCTGTGCTTTCTGCAGCCCACAGGGGAAGGAAGGGAAAGAGCAGATACCACCCTGATCCCTATGTCCCAGTTCTTGGTTGCAAAAGCTTCAAGAACATACTGTCCCTTGGAGCTTGCTTTGTAATTATGCTGTGGGCTTTTTATGGACCGACACATGGAAAAGTCTGAAGAATAATCTCCTATTATCACTTTGCTGGAAGGTTGTTTTAATCCTATCAGAAACGACACAAATTCTTTCTTGGCCCCTCAAGAAGTACCCAAGTTGAAGTGGATATTAGGGGAAACTGTTTACTCTTGTTCACATTTGTGGAATTCTGAACATGAAAAGCCTATAGGCAAAGAGAAATATCAGCCAGAGGAGAGAAAACTGGTTCCTATGAGTCCGTTGTTAAATATTCTGGCGTTTCACAAGCCAGTTGTTAAACCATTAGTGGCTTTCCCTTGTGCTTCACAAGCATGTTTATACCATGGAAACTGATAAAAATTACACATCAACTTCCCCATTTCCCAATTTCACAGTATAATAGAAGGAAAGGCCCCTAGAATAATAGTTATAACCATCTGTTGCACTTTAGAAAAAACACTTGAATATAAGAGTATTTGTGAAGACAGCTGTATTAGTCTTGAGATGATCAAACAATAAATAGCAGGGTGATACAGCAGAATATAATTAAAGAAAAAAATACCTTAAAACTGTTCAAATATGGTCTCTAAATACCCATGACTGATACCCATCCCTAGATAGGAAACGTTGGCTTTAAATACCACTGTGCTTGAGTGTCTCTTTTAATTAAAGATTGTACATTACCTGTAATTTAACCACAAGTTATTCTGACTTACCCCACTCGCAAACAATTCTCTTAGTAGTGTTCTACTGACAAAATTTCAAAAACTCCTTTTAGGTTTTGTTAAATCAAAATCAGCCTGAATATTTAGGGGATCACTGTCTCGGGCTTCTGCAGACAGTAGCCTGAGCAAATTTAGTTTTGTATTTGTGCTCATGAATGGATAATTGTCTGACCACTAACTAATACAGATTTTAAGTTCAAGTTAACAGTTATACTCTGCTTACTATGTCCCACATTTATTAACATACTTCATTATCACGAGAAATTATGAAATAACTACTCACATTTTACATATGAGTTTAAATAGCTTGCCTAACATCGCACAGCAGTACATTGGTAGCAAGGCTTTAAATCAAGGAGGTCTGGCTCCAGAAGCTAAGAGATTAACAACCAATGCTCTTGGAACCATAACATGTGTGGCTGGAATTCAGAAGTGTTATTGACTAAGAATATTCTAATTCAATTGCTCCTTTTACTGGAATGCAATGTGTGTTATATATTTGCCTTTTTTAAATGAAAATGTTAGTTTATATGCAAAGATTTTGACATCTTGATAGGATGCTATGATTATTAGAGTCGCTTGTATAAATATGAATGTATTCTAATTTGGTTTGCTTGAATAAACAATTAATAATTTACTAGAAACTACACTCTACTGAAAACAATAAAGAAAAGACAAGCAGTACCAACAGTAACATGATATCTGCACCAGACAGTATTACAATGTAAGATGAGGAGTAACACTTATTAAGCTCTGAATATCTGAAGATTAGAACAAGATAATACACAATCAAATTCTTCCTCTAGAAAAGTTTGTATGGGAGACACTAGCAAACTTATGTGAAATTCACAGATATTTTTATAGAAAGGACATAAGGCAAATTAAGTAGATGTTAACAAAATAAATTAGAAATAAAATTGTCACTCTCACTAACATGCTACTACAGAGTTATATAAAAGTGAGTGAAATAAATCATGACAATAAAGGATTTCCTAAGAAAAGGTAATATTGAGGGGAAAAGAAAAAATCTAGACTAGATAAGAAATTGAGGAAACAGAAGGATCCTGATTAATTGAAAAAAAAGAAGTGTGTGATGAAAGAAGAAAGCAGAGCTGAAAGTATAATATAAAACTGGGCATAAGAGAGAAATTGAAATTAGAAATTTGAGAGGTGCCGGCATTTTTTTTTTCAGGAAGCTGAGGCAACTGGGCTAATAGCATTAACAAATTTCAGAGTAAAGAAGCATGGTTTATATTCAGTAAAAATAAATATTTTAGCCAAAACCAGTTTTGCTCAGTGGTAGAGCATCAGTCTGCGGACTGAAAGGTCCCAGATATGATTCTGGTAAAGGGCATGTACATTGGTTGTGGGCACATCCCCGGTAGGGGGTGTGCAAGAGGCAGCTGGTCGATGTTTCTCTCTCATCAATGTTTCTAGCTCTCTATCTCTCTCCCTTCCTCTCTGTAAAAAATCAATAAAATATATTTTAAAAATAAATAAATAAATATTTTACAGTGATACTAATGAAAAAACATTTCCACATTATATTACCTTTGATGATTGCTTTTACTGATTTAACATATATTTGAGTTAAAATAATAAAATTATTGAATTTAAAGGGTTATAAGGTCAGTCTCTTAATCAGTGTTCATGTTAATGGAATGATTGAGTGAGCAGTAGGCATTTAAAAGACGAAGAGAGGAATCAGGACCCATAGTGTCATTTTGAGAAAGAAATCAACTCAGAACAAAAAAATGATGGAATTACAATGCAGCAAAATATTTCCTGGTAAATAAATAGATCTGATAATCCTTCAAGGCATAGAGATACACATAGAGTAAGACTAGAATAGCACATATGGGAACAGAAACTCTAGAGCAGTGGTTCTCAACTTTCTAACGCCGCAACCCTTTCATACAGTTTCTCATGTTGCGGTGACCCCCAACCATAAAATTATTTTTGTTGCTACTTCATAACTGTAATTTTGCTACTGTTAATTAATCGTAATGCACATATCTGTGGTTTTCGATGGTCTTAAGCTATACATCAGCGGTTCTCAATCTGAGGGTTGAGACAGGTTGAGAACTGCTAGCAGGGTCACCTAAGACCATCGGAAAACACAGATATTTACATTATGATTCATAACAGTAGCAAAATTACAGTTATGAAGTAGCAATGAAACTAATTTTATGGTTGAGGGTCACCACAACATGAGGAACTGTATGAAAGGGTCTTGGCATTAGAAAGGTTTAGAACCACTGCTCTAGAGGATTTAAGAAACTTTAATGGTAGGAGTGGATGTTTTTGAACCCATAAGGACATTAATTGACAAGTTGATAAAAACAATAATTAAATCCTGAAACCTATGATCAAATTATTTTTTATTTATTTTTCCACCATAAACCATTAGACTAATGGCATAATGTGTTAATTAGAGTAAGCAACTCTAACTGTTGCAACAGATAAATCATAGAATTTCATAGACTTAACAAAATCAATATCTCACATGTTCAAAGGCTAAAATAAATCAGTCTACCCTCCTCTATCTTTCAGTTTCACCATAATATTTGGCCTCCAGGGTCACTCTAACATGGAAAGTATGACTTGTAGATTTATGCATTCTTTTTAAAAGTCCAAGCCAGGCCCAACCTTGTATGGCACAGTGGTTGAGCATTGATCCATGAACCAAGATGTCATGATTCGATTCCTGGTCAGGGCACATACCTGGGCTGCAGGCTCAGTCCCCATTGTGGGGCATGCAGGAGGCAGCCTATCAATGATTCTCTCTCATCATTGATGTTTCTATCTTTCTCCCCTTCTCTTCCTTCCTCTCTAAAATCTATAAAAATATATTTTTAAAAAGTCTTGGCCACGATATAGTACAAGTAACTGTTCACATTTCATTGGCCAAAATGCAATTTCAGTGACAAAACCAAACAGCAAGGATATATAATCTTCCTGTGTGCCAAGAAAGAGAATACAGTAAAGTGAAAGATAGTATTGTTTCTGCCAATATGTATTATTAGCTATATAAAAATTAGGCAATAAATTTACACTTGGAACACATCCTGCTTTTCATAGTTCATCACTGGGAAAGAAAACCAAGCAAAGGGATAAACTGAAACAATCAATCCCCAGTGCCCTCAATATGAATCTAAAAGATTCTGGAGCAGAGCAGAGTGTCTGAACAATGGACAATGAGAGAATCTTTAAAGAGAGGACTGCAAATCAATCATAATAATAAAAGCATAATATGCTAATTAGACTGGACAGCCAAAAAAATTCTAGATATCATTCTGGATGTTCTTCCAGATGAAGCCCACTGGCCGGCGGTGGCCAAGGCCGAGGCAGTTAGGGGAGATCAGGCAGGCAGGTGAGCAGTTAGTGGCAATCACACAGGCAGGCATAGTGGTTAGGAGCAATCCAGCAGGCAAGCAGAATAGTTAGAAGTGATCTGGCAGGCAGGCAGAGTGGTTAGGGGTGATCAGGCAGGCAGTTGAGCAGTTAGGAGCCAGCAGACCTTGATGGTTAGAGGTATGTCCGACTGCCAGAGGTACAATTGGTTGAGGGCTTCTCCATCACCCCACAATTGCCCCAAAAAGGGAGGCCCAGGCCAGCGAAGTGATCATACCTCTTGCCTGTCACCTGCCACTTGGAGAGTTGATCATGTCCAGGCCTGTGCACCCTCCTCCCCCCCCACACACACATACCTCGGGATGAGCGCCAAACACAGGGTTCATAGCTGATAATTGCTGCTGGGGCAGCGTGAGCCTCTCCTTATCACGACTGCCTGGGCTCTAGCCTGTGGCAGGAGCAGCTGGTCTGGGATGAGCAGGAGCACCAGGCAGGAGCTGCAGGCAGCATTGGACTTCTGGTTTTGGCCCAATCCCGCAGGCCACACCAAGGGGCCCCACCCTTGCACAAATTCATGCACTGGGCTTCTATAAAGAACTTGGATTATCAAGTATCAACCAGTAAATATTTGTATATAGTAATTTCAGAGAGGAAGAGAGAGAGAGAGAAACATCAATGATGAAAGAGAATCATTGATGAGCTGCTTCCTACATGACCCACACTGCGGATCGATTCTGCAACCCTGGACATGTGTCCCGACCAGAAACCGAATCTCAATCTCTTGATTCCTGGGCTGGGGGATGATTAACCACTGAGACATGCCTCTCAGGCTATAGTTTATTTATATATATATATATATATATATATATATATATATATATAGCAGAACCTCCAGTAACAGCCTGAAGGATTGGAAACTGGGGCTTTATCCATCATCCCTGGCTTCCTGCTGTTTGAGCCCCCACACCTCCCCTGCAGGAGCATTCCCTCCAGCTTCTTAATGCCACACCTGTCTATGGGCCAAGAATGCGGTCTTTGCTGCCTAGAGAAAGACCTGATGCCCAAGTTAGGGGGAGCTCAACATGGCAGTGAAATGCCCCTCATAGCTGCAACGAAGTGAGAGCTGAGATACAAGGACACTGCACCAACAGTGTCTGCAGGTCATCCCCAAAATTGGCATTAAAGTCAGCGTGTTATCATCAGTCCAAGGTTTGATAGGGATTTGGCAACTACAGAGAAAAAGCATAATGAAAAGTCTGTATCAGCTCTCACAGAAAATAGACAACATAGCTTTTCTCCTTATCAATTAAAGTTCAGCACACATCTCTCCAAAATAATTTGCAGTTCCCAAGGGATTCAATTTCTGGTTTGAGTGATAAATAGAATTATTCATAAGCAAAGAATAAAAATGAGGAAGAAAAAGATCAAACTATTATATATGGGTATAAATATGCTTCATCTCTGTCTTTAATAAGATGTTCCAACAGATATTACCACTACGAATGAGTCATATCTCATTGACTAAGTTATCTTTGACATATCCATCAAGAGGGCAAGTTCTATGGGGCAATAGACAAAGAAAAATATAAATATGTCTCAAGAGAAATAAAAAAACTTCTTACATTTTTAACGTGTTATATAGTATAGATAAAATAAACTGTGTAATGATAAATTTAACATTTGTACAGAAATCAAGTTTGTATAGCTTCAAAGTATGTGTAAATTATAGAAACTTTTCTTTGTATTTAAAATAGTCTGTTTTCTTTTGTAGCCTTAAAAACTTTCATAAGCAACTTTCAAAATTAGTTTTAACATTTGTAGAGCCAGGACAAAATAAACAAACAAACCGAGATTCCTAATAGGTAAGCCATTTGTTAGTAGTTATACATTTTCTAAGTGAAGTTAACTATGCCAGTTAATCAAGCCTTCATTCCTTACTGCATTATACTCCTACTAGAGGCCTCATACACAAAATTCATGCAAGGAGCTCAGTCCCCCCACCTGCCACCGCAGCGGCGGGGGCCTCTGCAACCTCTGCTTTGGCCCCCACCGCTGCTGCTTGTTCCGGAAGGACATCTGGAAGGACCTCCGGTCTAATTAGCATATTACACTTTTATTATTATAGCTTGACTTCAGGAGTTAATACCAAAGATCACATACTAAGAAGCAGAAGATTGTTTAGACACCCCTCCCTGGATGATTTAATTTGAAATAAATTAAGCTAAGCAATTTACCTATCTGAGGAAAACTTTCAAATGTAGCTAGCACTTTAAAATACTACAAAGTTTATAATCAAAATAATTGAAAATGAGATTGATTTTATGAATCTTCCAAACTAAAGTACAAAAGCTTCACACAGAGATTAAAATGCTAGAAATAAGATAATTCAGGGGATCTCCAATATATTCAGAAATATCCATATAAGCATTATTTATAAATATTTTAGTATTTAAATAAACTTTGAGGTATAAATTATATTCAATTAAAAATTATTTTAAATACGTAGTTTGACAAGTTTTGACAAATGTATTCCAGTCACTGCTACCACCATCAAAATACAGAACATCTCAATCACCCAAAAAAGTTCCCCAAATCCTTCAGCAATCAACCTCTCACCACTCCTTTACCATTGGCCCCAGGCAACCAATGTTATATATTTTTTTGTCACTGTACATTACGTTTGCATTTGAAATGTTTGAATGTAAATGGACTCATTATTATTGTAATATTTTTTACATGGCTGAAATAAGACCCTAAACATAGAATACAAAATAGGATGGAAATTATTGTCCTTGTCACTGGAGAATCAGTGAGACCATAGACTCTCCCTTTGGGATCAATCTCTCAGGAGCTCTCAGGTTATTTAGGTGTCAATAGTGATGGTTGCTCTCAGTTTTAATTTGGTAGGTCTATCGCCCACTTGGAGAAACTCTGTAAAAATAAAGTGTGCTTTCAAATTATTATAGTTTCTACTTCTTCCTAAAGTCCCCTGTTTTAAAATCTGCCAAAATTCAGACATTATAATCATTTTGATTCATCTATTTACAATAAACAAACACTTAAAAGTTTCAACAGCAAAAACTGATTAAAGGGTATCATATAGCTATTTATTCCCTTTCAGAACTCAAACAACATCCTAATGTTAACTACATAGATTTCAGTTCTCTGCCTGAAGACAGGAGATTACAGTTTTTTTTTGTGTGTGTGTGTTTTTTTCAGGAGCTACTATGATCTGAACAATACTTGCTTGATGATCATGATCAGGAAAAAAGGCAAGAGGGGCTGAATTAAAGGACAGCAAGTGCTAACCTAAAACAGTTATGATCTCTTAGTTAGGTGAAAGGTTGCCATTAAATTTGAAATATATTAAGAGCAATGTTTATAATATCAGTGTCCTTCTCTATTCCCATAAAAAGAAAAAAAAATTGCTATGTGAATAGGATCATGGAATTTCAAGGCACATTTAGAGATGGTTCCCAACTTTCCCAATAATGGTCTATGTGGCCATATAAGGTAAGTACTCTGTGTTAATACTTGAGGACCTCTCCAAAACTTTCCTTTTCCTAGATTTTACTTTTTGGTTGGATTTTGGTATTTTCCCAAATTGTTATTCATGCAATAATTTAAACCTCTGTTCATAAGAGAATCTGTTGAATTCTGTCACTGTAACTTTGATGATCTCTGTCCAATATCTATCTTGATCTTGCCCTTCCTTCTGAAGACATCAGTAATTTCCCTGCTTTGCCTCCTTACTCTAACTCTTCTTTACAATGCAGTACATTATAGTTGTTGAAGTCCAATGGGAGTATAGTTAGCCAAAGAAAAATGTGTAGAAGAGAAGAAAATAAAAAAGGAGTCATTAGCATGTTTTAAAAATAAAAAGACTGGTTATGGATATTGAGAAGAAGTATGATGAGAAAAATAAAATTGGGAAGAAGTATATAGGTTAAGGGGAAATATCTTTAGAGAAGAGGTATTGGTATTAATTAAGATTGGTAAGGTAGCCTTGGCCAAGTATCCCAATAGTTAGAAAATCATTCCAATATGCCAAGGTTGTGGGTTCAATTTCCAGTTTAGGGCACATATAAGAGGAACAACAAATTGATCTCTCTCTCTCTCTCTCTCTCTCTCTCTCTCTCTCTCTCTCTCTCTCTCTCTCTCTCCTCTCTTCTGTCTTTCTCTTCCTCTATAAAAATAAAATTAAAAGAAAAAGATTGGTGAGGTTGATGGCACCAGGTCTTGGATGTTCATCACTATCAAACATTTAACTGCATATAATGGATTACAATTAAACTTTCACAGGGAGTGTGAAGAATACAGTTTTGATTTGGAGATGTTAGCCTGGAAGCCATTTGTAGCATGTATTTATATGTTGTTTTTCCTCTGTCTTTGGAGTGAAGATTGCCAAAATATTAAAAGACTATGGGGAAAACTTAAAACACAGTCATTGAGAAGTAACTGAGTAAGTGGTTGAAAACAGATTAAATGCTTGATCCTATCAAAGGGTTCTCAGTAAATAACAAGCCCTAAATGGAGATCCGAACATAATGTGAGCTGCCTTGTAAATATCTAGTAGTGAAGAAAACTCCTTAAAACATTAGTCAATATGTACTCAACAAAACAAAGATTATTCCCAAGGAAACTAATAAACAATACTCTGGAATCAATCGCTTAAACTAGAAACTCAAGATGAATTTATAAAGCGTGTCCAAGTGCGAAATCAACAAATCTTGAATAACTACGTCTTTTATTTTGTTTTGAAATCATGGCAGAACCTATCTGCATTGAGATTTCTATCAGATAATAATGGTTTCATAAAAAAAAAAAATACCTGTCCTCTCTGGTGGTGTATTTTTTCTCTTCCATTAGTAAAATTTAGAAAGTGAGATCACAAAAACAAATACAATAGAGGCAGAATAGAGAGCTTTATTAGGACAGAGGCTAACAAGCTATGGAATTGAAGCATGGCAGAAAAGCAATAGAATCATAAAGAAGGCAAGTAACCTCAAAATTATTAAATCAATCTAATGCAAAGATTCAGAGGCCCTTCATAATTCTAAAGTGTTAATGCTGTTCAGATAATAGCAATGCTACAAAGCAAGGAAATAACGCAATAGTCAAAATTAATAAGCTAAGACACTGTGTAATCTTGATAATAATTGGCAGAGAAATTGTTAAAGGACAAAGATTTAGAAAGAAAAGTGTGAAGTTAAGAGATAAGGTGAAAGATTTCCAAGCAGATGGGGGGACTGAAAACATTGTTCCTTGTAGGGTTTGGGAAATTTGGGAAGGGGAATAAAAGATACTCAATCATTCACTTCTCAGGAATACTGAAGCTGGGGCACACATGCACATTAGCAGAGGATTAGAGTACATTAGGACTTTAAAATGAATGACTTTTATTTTTAACTTTGTAGAATATATAAGAACTAGAGGCCCAGTGCACGAATATGTGCACAGCTGGGGCCCCTCAGCCTGGCTGGCAATGGAGCCAATATGGGCCATCTCGCCCAGTTCTGATTAAGGCCCATCAGAGCTGGCCATCTGGGGGCAGGAACCAAGGAGGTTTGCCTCCCATGGGAGATTTGCTGAGGGACTGCACTGAACATCATGGGGCAGCTCCTACATTGAGCTTCTATTCCCTAGTGGTCAGTGCACATCATACCTACGAGCCAGTCATCTAATTATCCCGTTGTAATGGTCACTTAGGCATATATATATAAATTGCCTATAACCAAAAGCAAATGAAATATATTATATAAGTAGACAGAAGTTGGGAAACCAGAATTCAGGACATTTCAACATCATCTTCCCTACCTAATGCCAAATGCATCCATAAAATGGCTCTTCAGACATTGTATTAGTTTCCTTGGGCTGACATAACAGATTACAGGCATCTCCTTTTTAAAAAATATATATATATCAATATTATTGATTTCAGGGAGGAAGGGAGACGGAGAAAGAGATAGAAATATCAATGATAAGAAAGAACCATTGATTGGCTGCCTCCTCCATGCCCTATTGGGGGTTTAGCCTATAACTCAGGCATGTGTCCTGACCAGGAATCGAACGGTGACCTCCTGTTTCATAGGTCCATATAGATACATGATCAACCACATGAGCACAGGCATCTTCTTCTTCTTTTTTTAAATATACATATATATATTTAAATTATATATATATATATATATATATATATATATATATATATATATATAATTGATTTTTTACAAAGAGGAAGGGAGAGGGACAGAGAGTTAGAAACATCGATGAGAGAGAAACATCCATCAGCTGCCTCCTGCATACTCCCTACTGGAGATATGCCTGAAACCAAGGTACATGCCCTTGACTGGAATCAAACCTGGGACCCTTGAGTTCGTAGGCTGATGCTCTAGCCCACATGTGTCAAACACAAGGCCTGCGGGCCAAATCCAGCCCGCCAGGCCTTGCAATGTGGCCCGCACCGCGCTGTCATCACTGCACTCCGCTGTCAGTTTATGACATTGTCAGTTAATGACTGTTCAGTAAACCATTCGGCCCGCGATTTAGGCTGGATTTTAGATTTTGGCCCCTTCTCTGATTGAGTTCGACACCCCTACCTAGCCACTGAGCCAAACTGATTAGGATACAGACATCTTCTTTTATTGTACTTTGCTTTATTGCGTGTCATGGATGTTACACATGTCTCACAAATTGAAGGCAATACCTTCCACCAACAAAAAGATTACAGCTCCCCTTACTGAGATCCTCGGTTTATTGCTACGGCCTGGAAGTGAACCTGCACTATCTCCGACGTATGCCAGTACCATGAACCGGGTGACTTCAAACAAGAGACACTTTATTACAGTCCTGGAGTACAGAAGTACATGATTAAGGTGATGGCAGGGCCACACTCCTTTCAAAGACTTTAGGGAAGAATCTGTTATCTTACCAGCTTCTGGTGACCACAGGCATTCCTTGGCGTGTGACTGCATCACTGTAATCACTGTTTTGCATTGTCTCCTTCTCGGTATTTTCTGAGTGTGTCTGTTTGATTAGATAAATGCGATTGCATTTAGGGACCAGCTAGATCACTCAGGGTAAGCTTCTCTTCTCAAGATGCTTACTTAATCACACTTTTGGGATCCTAAGTAATATTCATTCATTTACCATATTATAATACTTATAAATTCTGAGAATTAGGACATATCTGTTGGGGAGACTAATATTCAATCTAGTACCCACCAGCTGTTTTGTTTTGTTTGGGGGGGGCAAAATTATGCCTGGTGATTGACTTTCGTCTTCCAACATTTTATTAAACACTTGTTCACTGCAGAAATTTCATAAGCCAATAGCATATACAATAATGTTTCTTAATAATTCAATAAACAAATAACTGCCAAAGCGATGATATATTAATTACACTATTGTTCCAGGCAAAGGGAGATGAAAGCTATAAAATCCACATTTAGATGACAGATGCTGTTTTGTAAGAGGAGACACTCAGAAGACCAGCTTCAACCAGCCTCTAGCTGACTTCCAGGTTGCCAGGGCAAAACAAGAGCCTCTTTTAGATAAGGCAGGTTCTAGGGAATGAAGGTGCTGGTGTTGGCAGGAAGGATAATCTTTGCAGGGTCACTGGGAGGTTTTTACCATTGTCTAGGATGAGTTTCCTCAACAAGACAGGAGATAATATCCCAAAAATATTCAGAGAGCTATTTGGGTCTTGCCTAGAACAAATCTCTCAGATTATCCTCATAAACTCTGGGTATTTATAGTCCAGAGGTCCCCTTGTCATAGATGCTTCTCTTCATGTTTTTATAAATAAGTCCCCATAGGTGTACATCATCAACTAGGCTACAGACGTTAGATGATGACATCTTGACACAACTTACTTCATATATATATCAAAACTATCAAAACAACTTTGCTTCTAAAATGACTTCTTTTTATTTTGTCATAAATAACGGCACAAAAACAACTTCACTTGTCATAGACAAGTGGATTGAAAGTAATTTCAAACCAATACACAATACCAGGTCTCTGGGGGCAAAATGTATACAGTTGACCCTTGAACAACACATGTTTTAATTGTTTGAGTCCATTTATGTGCAGATTTTTTTTTCAATAAACACAGTGGATCCTCCTCATATACAGGTTTTGTCTCTGCAGATCAAAAAGAGTAGTTTTTATGTGAGGTTGGGAACCCATCCATGCAATGGGCCAACTGTATGCATTTATCTATACTACTTTATAGAATAACTTGAGCATCCTTGGATTTTTATATCTGCTGGGGCTCTTGGAACTTAGGGATGACTGTAGTTATGTTTGGGAAAGTTAGAAGTTACATGTGGATTTGACACTGTGCAGTGGTCAGTTCTCCTAACCCCTGCATTGTTCAAAGGTCAACAGTTTATATAATACTAAAAAAGCAGTATTATGATTTATAAATTAAAATAAAGTGCACAATGCAACTATATTAGTTGGTTCTCACAGAATAATTTCATTGATTTTGGCTGAATTCTTATATCCACAGCCAAACTATGGGCTCAACTGGCAAAAAAAAATATTAATTGACTTTTTAGCTTATAATTATAATTAAGATGAGGGTAAAATAATAAAGACATGTGTGGGAACTTTACTCACTCCTATACAGAGTAAAATTTTTTTTCTGAATTGACTACTAGTTTTTGTTTAACACAGGAAAGATATTTACTAAAACATTTTTATGCTAGTTGCAAAATGCTCGTGTAAATATTTCCACCATGACTGAATTCAAGCTAATATGAAATCATTAAATGCAGAGCTGGGAAGAGATATTCAGTAGCACATAATGGTACAGTATTTTTTCAACTTAGATACCATAGTCTATATAACCTTAACAGCATATATAATAGTAAAATATACTGAAATAGCTAAAAATGTCATAATCTCTTATAGGATTTGTTTTTCTTTAAATATAGTTTTATGTTTTAAGTTTATATAATTTAAGTTTCAATAATGGTTATGATGAAAAATGGCTTGAATATTCCTGAAAATTTAAATTGGCTCTCATGCATGGAGGGTCCTGGATATTTATGCTAAGTGAAATAAGCCAGTCAGAGAAAGACAACTATCACATGATTTCACTCATATGTGGAATCTACAGAGCAAAATAAACCAAACAAAATAGACCCAGAAATATAGAAGCATGGAACAGATTGTCGAATCTCAGAGGAAGGCTGGAGTGGTGGGTAAGTGGGAAGAGTCAAACCAAAGAACTTGCATGTATAATATATATGCATAACCCATGGACAATAATGAGGTGAAGGCCTGGAACAAGGGTGAGGGCAGGCTAGAAGGAGTCAATGGGGGGAAAAGGGAAGATATGTAATACAATTTAAAAAAAAAAAAAAAAAAGATTGGCTCTCACAGATTATTCTGAGCTGGTTCCTTCATACTATAGGCATTCCTACTTTTATTGCTCTTTATTGTGCTTCACAGATGTTGAACCTTTTTTTTGTTTTACAAGTTAAAGGCAAGATCCTCCACCATCAAAAAGATAATTACTTGCTTTATTGCATTTTTCAGTTTATATAGAACCAAACTCATAATAACTTCAAGGTAGGCCTGAACTGTATAACATGGCCATCAAGAATCAAAAGAAATATTTGCACTTGTTACACTGAAAACTAATGATAACTTAGCACTTTCAGTCAGAGCAAATGCATTTTAAAATCTTCAATGTTTTCTGGAAGCAGTAATACAACTCCCAGTCAGGGCTAGCTCCTGAGAAAACCACCATGTTTTATATTAATGGTCCCAATATAGTAAGCAGAACAAAAAGCCAACTTTACTATCCTACATTTTAAAAAGTTTTAGCTGTGTCTAACTGGTTAATTTTATGTGTCTCCAGGTTAATTTTATGAGGGAACTTACTGATGAGGGCTAGTTATGCCCAATTCCATACTCACCAACAAATTCGGATTTGCTGTGTGACATTAGGCAAGTCACTTCCTTTTCCATGGCAGTTTCTTCGCCTACAAAATGCAGATGCCCTGCTTCACAAGGGCATAGCACAATGTAACAAATTAAAAATGCTACAAATTTAAAATGCAATTGCACCATTAAAAACAGCAATTAAGAAAATTAGAAGGAAACTAAGACAACTCCTTTGGAACCGAGCCATTAATTTTTAAGTAAGAAAGGTAGAAACATAAAGGCATGGCCTCATCATGATCTGCTATAACCTCTCTCTTGGGAGAAAGGCCTCACGCACCAGTTCCTCTCTCACGGAGAAAAATGGAGAGGCGTGTGACCCCCGCCTGTTCCTATTATGCGAGCATCTGCAATCATTAGGTTCAAGTGGCATTTTTAAAAAAATTATTTTCCGCAAAAGAGTCCCAAGTATACAATAATGATCATTTAATGGGATTTTATGACACAATAAATATCACTGCTCTTCCCCACCTGAATTCTGAACCAATTGAGAAAGGCAGATGGAGCACCAAACTATCAACCTTATTACTGACCGTGGAGAATGTGGCTTATATTGGAGGGTAAGTGGACTTTCTTAAACAAATGCTACAATAAATGGACTTAGTCATCATAACATCAGCAAAAGGAGATCGCTGCACACTTCCATCATAGAATGCAGACTTTAATAACTTATAACATGGGGGATCTAGACAGGATACATTCTCTGAGAGAGAGAGAGAGAGAGAAGAGAGAAGAGAGAGAGAGAGAGAGAGAGAGAGAGAGAGAGAGAGAGAGAGAGAGAGAGAAGGTGAGCCCCTATCCTCACCTTCTCCTTCTAAATTCACCAATCAGGTATGTCTCTTCTCTTTACTAAGAGATAACTGGACAATGATATGGAGAAAGTCAGAGGTATGCAGGAGTTTCTAACTCTTATCCCTCTCCCTTCTTCTCTGTAAAAAAAAAAAAGTAAATAAAATAAATCAATAAAATGTATTTTTTTTAAAAGAAAGCAAAGAAGAGAGAAAAGAATTAAGATAAATAAATCCAAACTCACCCCTGAATGGTTCTTCTCACCACTCTACATTGCCTAGGTGTGAGTGTTATAACTAGGCTTAATGGCTCCTGGAATCTTATTTTGCAGTCAGTAAGGGGGTACTCTTAAATGATTATATTCTTACTGGAGACCTGATGCGTGAAAATCCATGCACTGGGGGAGGGGGGTCCCTCAGCCTAGCCTGCTCCCTCTTGCAGTTCAGGAACCCCCGAGGGGTCCTTAGCGCTGCTGAGGAGACAGGAGAGGCTCCCGCCACCAGCGCTCCACTTGCCACCACCACTGCATTTGCAACCCTTAGGTTCAAGTGGCATTTAAAAAAAAATATTTTCTGCAAATCATATTCCTTGGATCATGCTCTGTCCCCCAGTTTCAAAGCCAGCCCCACAGCAGCTCCCTGACTCCTCTTCCATTGGCATGCTACCCTCCAGCCATAACCAGGAAATGTTCTTCAGTGTAAGGATCCATGTGATCAGATTGGGTTCACCTGGACAGTGGAAAGTCTCTCCCTCTCTCAAGGCCCACGATCCCTGTTCTGAGTCACATCTTCAAGATTTCTTTGACTATTGTATCAGCGTTCTTCAGAGAAACAGAATCAATAGTGTGTGTGTGTGTGTGTGTGTGTGTGTGTGTGTGTGTGTGGAGAGAGAGAGACAGAGAGAGAGAGAGAGAGAGAGAGAGAGAGTCAATATTTAAGTTTCCTTAAGGTTAAATAGTGATTCTTCAAGAATTTATAGCTGGGATAAATGAGGTAAAACAAGAGAAAAACCCATTAACACACACACACACACATGTGCACACACATTTCTCCTAAATATCCATGGGGGGGGGAGATAGAATTTAATTCTTAAGTGTCCTAGAAAATAGGGATTCTTAAGATGATTTCATTTAACTTGAATATTTAGAGCCCCCATTCACTTCCATTAAAAAAATAATAGTCTCCATACAAATAGTCTGAATTTAAGATTCTATAATATATTCTCATAATAATACTCACATTTGATATTGATTGAATTGTGTCCCCCATTCATATACTGAAGCCCTAAGCCCTAATATGAGTGTATGTAGAAAGAGAGTCTTGGGGAGTAATTAAGATTAAATGAGATCATAAGGGTGGGATCATATTCCTCGGGATTACGGATTTACAAGAAGAGAAAGTGAGAGCCATTTCTCTCTCTCTGCTATGTGAGGACATAGCTCGAGAACACACATCTGCAAGTCAAGAAAAGTGCTCTCACCAGACACCACACCCTGCCAGAACCTTGATATTGAGTTTCCCAGTATCCACATCTGTGAAAAAATAAATATCTGTGCTTAAGACACCTGGTCTATAGGTATATTTTTTATGGCAACTGAACAGTCTAATAAAACATTTAATTTATAAAATGCCTTTAATGGAAATATAATACAATTAACCACAACAATTTTTTTAACCACAACAACTTTCTCCAATAGGAATTAAGAAATTCCAACTAATGCAACAATAGGTTTTGTTGAAGTAACACACACACACACACACACACACACACACACAAACCCACAACTACATATTAATCTTAGTAAATGGTGAGCCCAACTTGTTACTCTAACCTGATTTTTCTCTCATAACTAGAGCTTATATGTTTAAAAAATTATTATACTTCACAATCCAGAGTATCTGTTCCTGTGTGAACCAAAGAGCAGCCTAACTTTCAAAGCCCTGGCTAACGCTAACCACCCAGATGCGGGAATTCAACCAGATGGCCAAGTCAAGGACACTGAACATGAGAATCTATATCAAGACCAGCAAGGATATTGCCTGATCATCTACAGAGAGCCCCCACCCACCGCCCCATCTCGCCATCTCTTTGTTCTGATTTCCCTCTTCATCTTTATAAAAACATCTGCCTGCACTGAAATCTTAAATGGGTCTTTGAGGACTGGGGAAAGTTCCCCACCTTCTCAAGAATAAAACTATTTCCTTTTATCACCAGCATCTACCTGACAACTTTAGCTTTTGTTGGACCAAGCCGACAAATCCAGGTTCTGTTACAGTTTAATAATGACTTCTTAGAAACAATTCCAAAAGCATGATCTATGAAAGAAAACATTGGTAAGATAAACTTCATTATATTAAAAACTTCTGCTCTACAGATTACACTGTTTAAAGAATGAAACAACAAGACACAAAGTGCACACATACACACAAAAACTTTTCTAAACATATCTTTCATTAGATATTTAGATATATCTAAATATCAAAAAAATAATCAATAGTAAATAAACAAAGAGCATATTTAAATTGTGGTTAAAAAAATCTGAAGCAACATTTCACCAAAGAAGATACACAGATGGTGATCAAGCATTTAAAAAGATGTTTAACATTATATATCATTAGGGAATTACAAATTGAAACAACAATGAGATATCACTACATACCTATTAGAATGGCTCAAATCTAAAACACTGGCAACACCAAATGCTGGTGAGGATGTGGAGCAATAAGACTCATTCATTGATGATGAAATTAATAGAATATATACTATTTAGACTCTTAATAGAAAATAATCTATTATCTTGAGTAATGAACTGAACTGGAGTGAGCTGAGTGAAAGGTTTGCAGAAATTCATGTTGTTCTTTACAGCGGATAACAGGTATTTTCCATTGTTCGTTTTGCTACAACCTCAGACTGAGAAACCATCTCTGTTCTTTACACAGCCTGGGCCAGAATGAGGTCAGAGCTTTGTAAGCTCTTCTCCTGGAAGCAACTGCAGTTATAAATGCCATGTACCATCACAGAAAGGAAATTGATGGGGCAAGTATTTTAAGTATTGCAAATTCTGTGACTTCTACTTGCTTACTATTGTTATTTATACCAATAACAATTTTGGGCTCTTTCATTATTTTTTCCACTTATTTATTCATTCAGGAAATAGCTTTGGAGTTCCTATGGTATAAAAAATCTAGACAATGTCAATAGGCAGTGATCAAAGTGGGCAAGGTCCCTTGCTCTGAACAAACTGAAATAATTACCTGTTAATTCAATAAAATCCTGCATGTGTATGTGTCACTCAGGAATGATCACTCCATTGTCTTCTGGCATCTGCTGTTGAAAATGAAATATTTGCTTTCCATCTGTTAGTTTTTTTTTTTTAAGTAATTCATTTATTTTCTCTGGTGACTTCATTATTTTTGTCGCCCAGGTTCTGTAGTTTCAGTGTAACATATATAAACATGGGTTTGTTGGTTTGTTGATGGCTTTGTATGCTCTTCCAATCTGGAAAACTCTATGATATTGCCTCATGAAATATTAACAAACCTATACTCTTTTACTTTTAAAAGTTTCTGATGGCTATTTAGGGCTTTTCATTCTATGCACTGTACTCAACTGGTCTATCAAATTTCCTATTTCTTTTCTTTTTTCTGGATGTATTTCCCAGGCATTTCTTTCAATTCAGTTGTTCTCCCTCTCCTGGCATCTACTCTCTTAAATATATTCATTGTTTTTTTTTCTAGAAATTAATTTTATTTAAAGAGATATGCTTCATTTTCCCCCAACATTTTGTTCAATTTCTATTTCTTTACATAGTAAGCAATAGGAAAGAACAGCATGGGAGAAAAAAGATAGTATAAAATGAGGTTCAGCCAAAACCGGTTTGGCTCAGTGGATAAAGCGTAGGCCTGCGGACTGAAAGGTCCTGGGTTCGATTCGGGTCAAGAGCATGTACCTTGGTTATGGGCACATCCCCAGTAGAGGGTGTGCAAGAGGCAGCTGATCGATGTTTCTCTCTCATTGATGTTTCTAACTCTCTATCCCTCTCTCTTCCTCTCTGTGAAAAATCAATAAAATATATTAAAAAATAAAATAAAATGATGTTCAAAAGATAACCAGAAAACACAGGGTTACCTAGGTTATGGTAAAGAGTTTGTGTTTCAATCTAAGAGTGAAACCATTATTTTAAGCAGGCATATCATATTTCATTTATGTTTAAAAGCATGCTTTCTCGAAAAGATGGGAAAAGGCTGCAGGAAAAAGTGACAGGAGGCTATTTCAGAAGTTTTAGAAAAGCGATTATAGAGGTTTGGATTTGATTACAAAAATATAAATGGAGAAGTGAAAATTATCCTTAACATATGCTGGTCGGTGCTCTGAGCTTTATGCACATTATCATTTTAGTTTTCCCAACAATGATTTAATTATTATTAGCCAAATCTTTCAGATATACAAACAGAGGCTTAGTTATACTAGGTAACTTGCTAAATTCACACAACTATTGCAATAGTTTTAATTAAGATCTCTTAGTCTAGTGACTGTATAAGAGAGAGAAATAACAAAAAAATTAAACAATTAAATAATTAAGGTATATTCAGATTGTGAGATGTGCTATGAAGAAAATATAGAAGGATAATCAAGAGAGACTGGTAGTTGCAGTGATGATAATATAACCAATTTTAAAAATATATTTTATTGATTTTTTTTATAGAGAGGAAGGTAGAGGGATAGATAGTTAGAAACATCGATGAGAGAGAAACATCAATCAGCTGCCTCCTGCACACTCCCTATTGGTACATGTCCTTGTCTGAAACCAATCCTGGGACCCTTCCATCTGCAGGATAACACTCTAGCCACTGAGCCAAACCGGTTAGGGGAATATAGCCAATTTTGAGTTGAGAACAAATTGACAAGAAAATAGGCCTAAGCAAATCTGGGAGAACTGTCTTTGCAAGAATTAAAGATAAGAATTTTTGTAAAACCATCAGCATAATGTTCTCAGTATTAAGAGTTCTTATGTCTAACTTAGAGTCACTCTTTTTTTTTTTTCGTTCTTAATAACTTTTTTTTCATTTGTTTATTTCTGTGTGTTTTTTAAATTTAATAAATCCTTATTGTTAAGATTATTACAATTGTTCCTCTTTTTTTCCCCCATAGCTCTCCTCCACCCGGTTCCCACCTCAACCTCTGCCATTACACACACCCCCCCCTATCCTCATCCATAGGTGTATGATTTTTGTCCAGTCTCTTTCCATACCCCCAAACTCCTTTCACCCTGAGAATTGTCAGTCCACTCCCTTTCTATGCCCTCATTCTATTATATTTACCAGTTTATTCTGTTCATCAGATTTTTTATTCACTTGATTTTTAGATTCACTTGTTGATAGAACTGTATTTGTTGTTCATAGTTTTTATCTTTATCTTTTTCTTCTTCTTCCTCTTCTTAAAGAATACCTTTTAGCATTTCATATAATACTGGTTTGGTAGTGATGCACTCCTTTAGCTTTTTCTTATCTGTGAAGCTCTTTATCTGACCTTCAATTCTGAATAATAACTTTGTTGGGTATAGTACTCTTGGTTGTAGGTTCTTGCTATTCATCACTTTGAATATTTCTTGCCACTCCCATTTGGCCTGCATAGTTTCTGTTGAGAAGTCAGCTGGAAATTGTATGTGTGCTCCCTTATAGGTAATTAACTATTTTTCTCTTGCTGCTTTTAATATTCTCTCTTTCTCTTTTGCTCTTGGCATTTTAATTATGATGTGTCTTTGTATGGTCCTCCATGGTACTTCCTGGACTTGTAAGTGTATTTTTTTCACCAGGTAAGAGAAGTTTTTGGTCATTGTTTCTTCAAATAAGTTTTCAGTATCTTGCTCTCTCTCTTCTCCTGGCACCTCCATAATTCAGATGTTGGTACACTTGAAGTTGTCTCAGAGGCTTCTTACACTATCGTCATAATTTCAATTATTTTTTCTTTTTTCTTTTCCTGTTGAGTGTTTTTTGCTTCTTTGTTTTTTAAATCTTTGATTTGATTCTTGTGATCCTCTAGTCTGCTGTTAGATCTCTGTATAATATTTTTATTTCAGTCAGTGTATGCTTAATTTCTAGTTGGTCCTTTTTCATATCCTCAAGAGTCTCACTAAATTTATTGGCTTTTCTATGAAATTCCTGAAAAACCTTATAGCTGTGGTTTTGAACTCTACATCCAGTCATTTGTTTTCTTTCATTTGTGACCTTTTTCTTTGTCTCTACATTTTCACTGCTTCCCTGAGTTGGTAGAGCAGCTTTGTGTGCTAGGTGTCCTGTAGGGCCCAGTGGCTCAGCCTCCTCAGTTACCTGAAGTGGACTCTCTTGGTTGACTCCTTTGTGGGCTGTGTGTTCAGTCCTGTTATAGTTAAGTCTTGATTGTTATTGGTATCAATGGGTGGGATTGACCTCCAGGACTATTGGCTGTGAGGATCAGCTGTGTCTAATCTGAGAGAAATTCTGTGCTGGAGACACTCTTATGAGACAAGGCTTGCAAAAGCCTCTGTGCTCAGCTTGCATGGGGCAGAGTCCCAGGGGGAGCAGACAGTCTTTGTTTCCCATCATCCCTGCCCTCTGAGGCCGCTGGGTATCAGTGTCCTGTGGTAATCACTGCAAGCACCTCTGAGAGAAAGCTGCCTTTGGGTTTTGCCCACTGTCAGACAATTCAGTTTCCTGAATGAGTTTGGGTTCCCAGAGTCTAACCCAGAACTGGAGTTCAGTGCAGTTGGAAGACCCCATTTCCCTCCCGCTTGAGAAAGTCAGCCATGCACTCAGCCGTCCTTCCTCTCCGTGCACGTCTCTGTACCTCAGCTTTTTGCAGCTCCTCTGCATCTCAATGTGCTTTCTCTTTCCTTCTAGTTGTAGAATTTCCACTCAGCTAGCTTTCTTGTGATTCTTGATGATGTTTGTTTTGTCTTTTAGTTGTAGTTTTGAAATTGTTGTGCGAGGCAGCAGTTTAGGTATTTACCTATTCCGCCATCTTGGTTTCTCTTCTAGAGTCAGTCTTTTAATGTGTTGACTTCTCTCAGTATATAGTGAGCAATAACCTAGTCTTATTTATCAATTTCATGTCTTGTCCCTATGTCTATTAATGACAAATTCCCCCAAAAGTCTTTTTCCTTGGTTTTGGGAGCAGCAGGATAGAATTGATGTGTGTGTATCTTGTGAAAGGCTTAAGGGAACTAATAGCCAGGCATGGTGGAGAATTTTTGGAATGATAACATTAGAAAATTGCATTCTTAAATGCAATTTTGCTTCCCGTGGTTTCAGTTACTCCTGGTCAACCAAGGTATGAAAATATTTAATGGAAATTCCAAAAATGAACAATTCATATATTTTAAATGGTGCATCATTCTGAATACTGTGATGCAATCTCGAAATATCCAGCTCCATGCTGCCCGGGACATGAACCTTCCCTTTGTTCAGTGTATCCACACTGGATATGCCACCTGCCCATTATTTACTTAGTAATTTTCCCAGTTATCAGAGAGACAGAGAGAGTCAGTTAAGACAGAGTTATCATTCACATGACTTTTATTACAGTATTATGCTAAAATTGTTCTATTTTTAGTTATCTTTGTTAATCTCTCACTGTGCCTAATTCATAAATCAAACTTTATTATAGACATATATGTTTAAGAAAATGATAGTATATTACAGTTTGGTATTATCTACAGTTTCAAGCATCCACTGGTGGTCTTGGAATGTATTCCCTGCAAATAAATGACAGGTTCCTGTCTTATGGAAAGAGAGTAGGGAAAACAGATGGTCTGAGATCGAAGCCTTGGCTTTTAACAATATTTCTTGATGAATGAATGGCTCTTGTGGAATTCACTTCTATCCTAAAAGAGTATCAATATTTTAAAAGTAGCCACCTGGGTCTTTATGTTCATTGGACAAATCAACATGTTTCTAAGGAAATTTATTAGTATGTCTAAATTACATAATTTTACATTTTCCTTGGCAGCAGTAGAAAGAGGCAGTTAGTAAGGAAATGTGTGGCCTGATACAAATCTGTTTCAGAAAAGGCACATAATTATGGAAATAATATATGAACATATACTAGTAAATGCTGGCGTGGCGCACATACACACACACACACACACACACACACACACACACACACAGGATCTTTCTAAATTCACACAGCAATCTTTTGTTGTCTGATAAAGTCACACTGTGCCTCCCCTGGCCTAGTCTTATGGAAATTCTACAGAAAATGAAAAATCATTACTTGACTTGGTACTCGGCAGGACTCATAAATAGCGCTCACATACTTGACTGCTGTGCTGCAATCATTTTCATTCAGTGATAAAGCACAAGTCTATATCTAAGAATATCTTATTCAATGTTCCCCAGCTGTAATACCAAAGACAATGTTCTCTCATCAATAGCTCTGCAGAAAGAGAAAGACGCTCACTGGATAAGGGAGAGGGAGGCATTGCCACAAACGAAAGTCCTGGCACTCTGCCCAGATCTCTAAGGGCATCGAAAAATCTGCACGCATTCTTTTCCACGCGCCAGATGAGGAACAGTGAGGAATCCAACCACGTTGTACCAATAACTCCTATTCCGAAGTCAAAGTGTCTGTTTTAAATCCCTTGTGTGCTTCTTATTAGTCAGGTGAGCCTTGGCGAGTGACAGAATCACACCAAATCTCAGCCTCCTTACCTATAAACGGCTTGAATAATTGAACCCCCACGAAAGAGATGTTGTGAGGATTAACTGTGGTTAACTTGAATGCTTCATAACTGTATGTGATCAGTATTAACAATTTTTAAAGCACTTTCTTAACAGACATAAAAAGTAATTAAATTACCATTTGGTAATGGGAGTTTACAATTTGATATGTGTACCAGACCCTTGACTAAAATCAGTATATATGATTATTTTAATGACATTTTATTTCATTTCAATCCAGAACCTCATACATAGTCAATTGTAACTGGAGACACATTATAGAATAAACTACATACTCTTTACTAGAGAATTATTAACACAAACATAAATATGTATTCAGTTAACTACAATTAGTATTGAATTTGGCACTTATATTGATTTTCTGTTTTCCCTTTCTTGAATTAGCATAACATTTTAGCCAGATCTCTAGTTATATCTTTCTAGATATAACTAGTTCATTTTTTTAAATTCCTAACCTGAGGATATTTGTGTGTTGTTAGCATTTTTATTGCTTTTTAGAGAGAGAAGTAAGGATAGGGAGAGAATGAGCTATGTGAGAAACATTGAGTGAATGCCTCCTGCACACCCTTTACTGTGAGAATCAAACCTGCAACCTTTTGGTGTACCTGACTATGCTCCAATCAATGAGTCACATGGCTCCATTTATATTGCCATATTTCATTTCTGAATTCTGTGTTGGCCACAATAACTCTCCTGTGTATTTAATACATCAATATAATTTTTAATATCAAGTTCTTGAATTCTTTAGTCCCCCCCTTTTCCATTTAATTTGCAGAGCTGAAATTTAAGAATTTTCTCTCCTCACGCACGTTTTCTAAAAAATGCTGGCTACAAAAGCTTATTCCTTATTACACAGGATAGAACTCAGAAAATGATAAGTCATTTGCCAGCTACTTTTTGGGTTAAATTCAAGACTCAATAATCTTAACCAAGCATCATCATGAGAATGGGAAGGATTTTTTTTTAACAGTGCCTTTAGCAAGGGGAAAGTTGTTTTCAGGATGAGAAAATCATCTAGCTAGTTAATGGGCTACCTAAGAAGAAAAGTCAGCCAAAACTGGTTTGTCTCAGTGAATAGAGCGTCAACCTGTGGACTAAAAGGCCCCAGGTTCGATTCCTGTCAAGGGCATGTACCTTGGTCGTGGGCACATCCACAGTAGGGGGGTGCAAGAGGCAGCTGATCGATGTTTCTAACTCTCTAACCCTCTCTCTTCCTCTCTGTAAAAAAACAATAAAATATTTTTTTAAAAAGAAAAGAAAAATCACCTTCACTCATACATGTAAAGAACACATCAGTTTACGTAATCCTCATAGTATATGAACATGCACCAACAATTTTCCTCTGAGTCACTGAGGTAATAAAAGAAAATATTACCCATTTTCAATTTTTGTGTAGGCTATATTTCCTCACATATTATTAACTAGAGGTCCAGTGCATGAATTCATGCATGGGTGGTATCTGGCTGGCCCACCCTGATTGGGGCAGATCAGGGTTGGTGGGCCAGGGGGAGGGGCAGAAGGAGGTTGGCTGGCTGGTCCCACCCTGGATCAAGGTGGAGGAGGGCAGGCTGTCTGGAGGGAGGGGCCATGAGAGGTTGGCCAGCTGGACCTGCCCTCCTCAGGCTGATTGTTCAGCCAGCCACAGTGTGTGTCATAGCGACTGTCATTCTGGTTGTGCTGGTTGCTTGGCCTTTATAAATATAAACATATTGGATCCTTATAATCACCCTTTGCAGTGCAATGAATAAGCATCTCTCTTTGGGGACACTGAGGCTCGAGTGATGTCCTGAGGATGACTCTGCTGGTGACAGGGAGGAGCCAAGGTGGGGACTCACGATGTAAATCCATGTCCAGTATGTTTCATATGCCACAATGCCTTCCTCACATGTAATCCTTACTGCACACCACTCAGTTCACAATTCCTTGTTTTCATCCAGCAAAATAAAGCTCACCAAAGAGGAAACTAGTATACAATTCTCTTTTTCTTTTTTTCTGTTATTAACCCAAGTCCTAAATAATCCTAACTTAAAATCAAAATGATACTTAAATCATTTTGTCACAGAATAAGCAAATTATATTTGCTGTTGTTCTTCCTACAGAGCAATGAATAAAAATAATGAAGCACAAAGAACATATTACTAATTGGAAAATAGTGATTCATTATATGGTATCTAGTATAAAAAGGGGGACCGTTTAGTACAATGAGAAAAAATATGGGCTTTAGAAGCAGGCAGACGTGAGTTCAAGTGGAGTCTGGACTGCCCTTCATTGGTTGGTTGACCTTGGAAAGCCATTTACCTCCCCTTACCTTCAGCTTTTTCATCTGAATAATGAAAATTAGAATTCCTAATTTGCAATGTTGTTATGACTATAGTAGAGTATGCAATGCATCTAAAAGAGTATACGATGCACATTTAATATTCAGTAAATAGAAACATTATGACAATTAGTTGATTATAGGATTCAGTAAATCTGAGGTATAGAGAAATCAGAAAGCTTTTCCAATGTCATAAAAATGAACCACTGACAGAGCTGGAAAAAGAATACATGTGTCATCACATGACTTATTATTCACTTCAAATAAGGTCAGCAACCAAGTATCCTTATTTCTAGAAAAAAATAAGTAGACTGTTGTTGTTGTTGTTGTTGTTGTTGTTTGGAGGATATTACAGATAATTAAAAACCAGGGATAAATGGCAGACATATATTTCACTGAAATAGTCACTGTACTGGTGCTAAATCTATGCTGGAAATATTATATTCTATTTTTGCTATCATAATTAGAAAAAAAAAAACTAAAGAAAATCTAAAGATTTCTAGTGTCTACCCATGTACTCTCTAAGCCTCACGTACTTCATCTACAAAATAAGAGTTTAGATTTATAAAGCTTTTCCAGATTAGTCGGGCTATTATTCTGTGATTGCAGAAGCAAAACACACATTCAGACAATAACACAATATTTTCCATTTGACAAGGGACCTGTGACTCAAATCTATTTTGTCAGGATAATGAAATATGAACTGAATTAAGTGGAACTACCGATTCACATGTCTAGAAGAAAGTAAAGTCATTACTACTAACTTCAATATTTGATGAATTAATAAATCTTTTAAGCCTTGAACAGGAATAGTATGTAATGTGTTCCAGACAGTTAGTGTTAAATTAGTCAACTAATTTACCTTTTTTTTAAGCTTACAATAATTTGCTATCTTCAGATATAGCTCCTGGAGGAAGACCATTGCCTCAAAGGGCTTTTCTTGACATTATGCCTGATTTTAAAAACACTTTTTACTGACTGATGAAAGGAGAGGGAGAGAGAAACATCAATGTGAGAGCAAAATACTGATTAGTGCCTTCTGCATGCCCCCTACCAGGGATCCATCCCACAATCTGTACATGTGTCCTGACCAGGAATTAAACTGGTAACTTTTTGGTTGCCCAACCAACTGAGCCATACCAGTCAGGGATAAGGCCTCATTTAAAATGGGAGAGAGATGTGTGCAGGAGAGCTGCTTTGATGTAAATGCTATAACAAATGTTTGACAATCTTGACAGCTGCCCCATGGATGGACATGATGACAAACAGAACAGCAGTTGTTTAAACTGTGTGTGGCCATCTACAAGTAATTTTTCTCATTTAAAAAAATAGAGATAATCTAAATTTCTCTGTTTAATGTATGGTTAATGGTGGCTCAAATCCATCTTCATTCAGAAATGAGAACCATAAGACTGAAGGAGTCACTGAGTATTCAAGACTGAAAATTTTTAAAGCACATTTTAAGTATGATAAATTTGGACATCTGGACCCATAATTTTAGTACATATGTAAGAAGATTTCAAAGAATTCTACCAACTTCAAACTTTTCTATGAATATCATTAGTATGTTGCAAATAAATTTAAATATATATTATTACATTCTGATTATAATAATCTAAAAAGGATCACCACCATATCATATAATGAAATAAGTATCTTAAATATTTTCAGTATATAATAAATATTGACTTCAGTAAATCTGAAGGTATAGAGAAATCAGAAAGCTTTTCCAATGTCATAAAAATGAACCACTGACAGAGCTGGAAAAAGAATACATGTGTCATCACATGAATACTGCTTTTCTGTTGTTTGTTTTTTTGTTTGCTTCCTTACCAAATGTCTTCTCACTTAGATGTAGACCTGCTTGCAAAATTGTACTGATGTATCTAAAACACAACACTAAAATGGTATGAAATATCAAGGCACATTCAATGTCCATTGAATTGGTGCTATGTGAGCCTAGATTTCCAGTGAAATAACACATTGACTTGTGTAGTTGTGCCCCTTCTGCAGCCCTAAAACAACCAATTTTCCTTAACATTTTTGAGCATTGTGTCAAGCCTGAGATTCATTGCTTTTACTGAAACTGGCTGTGTCTAATTACAGAGGAGCTAAGGAGAGAAATGGTGCACAGAAACACACTTAAGTTAGTTGGAGTTCACCAAAAGCGTCTTCCAAAGAGAGTCTGCCTTTCTAAAACACATTCCTTTATAAATAGTGGCAGAACCATCAGTGTGAATAGTGTGCAACTTATTTTGTATATTGTGTTTCTCCGATTATGGTGTCATCAATTCCTAGTTTTATTGAAAACATATTTTCTAGATACAGTACCTAATAGTGGAAAAAATGTACTGTACACAATTACCAACAGTACACAAATGTACTGTACACAATTACCAACAGTGTTGTTGTTTTTTTACTATTTCTTTTAAATTTCGTAATTGCATTTCTATGTTTTCAAGTCCTGGGTCTCTTTAACACTTTGTATTGATATTTAGTTTATTGGGGTGACATTTGTTAATAAATTTATGTAGATTTCAAGTAAACAATTCTATTATACATCATCTGTACATTGCCTTGTGTGCCTATCATCCAAAACCAAGTCTTTCTCTGTCACCATTTATCCCTTGTTTGCCATCTTCCCTATTCTTTATAAAAATTCATCCAAGCTAAAAAAAAATGACATTACATGTATTATGAAAATAAAATAATTTAAAAAGTTATTATTTTCTTCTTTAAGTTGATTGTTTTCAGGTTATGAGTTCAAAAAAATAAATAAAGTCAAATCATTATACTATTTTATTTGAATGCTTCATAAACTAATTCTATTGTATTCTAAAAAAAAAAAGTAAACACACATGTAACTGATTGGTCGAATAAACTTGATAAAGTATCATAATCAACACAACTTTGTAAACTATCTCTCATGTTCCTTTCAAAATGTATTCATAGATGTTTCTTGTTCTCATTTAAATAAAAAAGTTCTATGATCACTTTACCACACACACACACCCTCTGAATTATTTATTCAGAAAGGTCCAGTACAATACCTTAAATCTGCATGATTCGTTGAAAAGGAAAGTTTCAGGTCTCTTCTCCCCACAATCCTTAACTTCCCCACCCCTCCCCATCAGGATTGCTGGAGAGTAAGTAGGGCGCCTCCTCTTTTGTAAAGGATCTTGATTTGCTTTTTCCCTTTATTCTGCTTGATAATCCCACCTCAAGCATCTAGCCCTGCTTTTATTGGATTTTGGGGAAATCTAATGGAATACATAAAATGTGCATTCATTGGCATTGTAGTAAAATAATCTTTATACTCCTTGGGCTTGGTGTAGGTTGAAAATAAAATCTTGGCTTCATGGTGGCCTTCATGTAAACCTCCTAAACTGGCTGCTGGGGCTCTATGAGCAACCCCTGATGTGGATGATACAATCTGCCCTGCCCCCTCTTCCCTCCTTCTCTCTGCCCCTCACACCCCCAACCCTCCACCTCCAAAATTTTCTATTACCCATTCCCACAGTCTCTTGGACAGGAATCGAGGGCTCTATTCTTATATCACATCTGTGTGGTCCACGCTTTTTCCATGGACCATTCTTACAGTCTCCTAAAAAGCAGCTACCATTCTGGCTTTCTTTGGCTGTCAGGCAACTCCTCAGAGTGGGCATTCTCTCTGGGTCATCCTTTGGGTGTCAAAAGGTGCTGTTCCTCCACAGTTAACCAATAAAATACAAAATGCCAAATTAAATTTGAACTTCAGATAAACAACAAATAATGCCATATGTAGGATGAGCTTATACAAAAGCTGACCATTCTTTATCTGCATTTCTACCCTTCGCTTGTGGTTGAATAAGACATAACAACACTTCTCTCCAACATCTTTGCAATTCTCCCCTAATCTGGGCTCTGTCCCTAACAGGTAAAGGCAGGGAACAGTTCTTAAATATTGCTTTTGACTTTTCTGGCTATATCTCACAATTCATTAAACATCAAAAATCTATCTTATCTCAATTCCTCAGTTGAAAATTTAGCTTTTTGTTTAATAAATATACTATAGTGTATATTTACAGATATTTTTAAAATTCTCTAAAACTTCATATCATTAGTGCCCTATAGGTTTAACTTGAAGTGTTTAAAATCAAACTAGTTTTATATTTATGTTTATGTACAATACATATTAAATGTATAATTACATAATAAATGTAATTATAATTTTTTATTTAATGCCTCAACCTTTCCAGGAAGTGCAACAGCAGCCTTATTCTTCCTGGAATTTCCCCTTTGATTGTCTCAACCATAATCTTTCATGATTCTGTTCTTTACTTCCATTGACTGGCCCAGGAGGGAGCTTTGACCTGAGACAAGACTACCAGACTTATTCATTAGTAACATATCAAATCTGAGAAAAATCAGTTATACTTAACTTTCACATATAAAATTCAGAAGTTGTAATTGATTATATTTCTTATATTCTAGAAATAAAAGGAACTCAATAACAGTTTTAGAGGCATCTGAATGTTATTATTTATGTGGTCTATATAGATGCCATTCTGGACCTCCTCAGATTTGGGATAATTTAAATTATTTTTTTCTAATCTAGAGTTAGGATTTTCTTACTTTACAATACATCTATTTCTTAAGTGTTGCAATTCAATTTATTATTTTACTACTGTATCCAACAAAATACTATCAAGACTTTTATAAAATGGAATGAATTGGGGAGATAATAGGTTGAAGCAGATTAGCTAAAATAAATTAGTCCTATTTTAGAAATATAGTCAAAAGAGAGAAACAAATAAATGAGCATACAATTAATACAGTTAATGTTTCCACATATATCACATACATATTCCATCCACACAAAAATAATTTATATAATCATATTTCAAATGTGAGGTTATACCTGAGTGGAATTATATTTAACTAGGATAAGAAGAGAAGAATACAGGCTCTAAGAATTCTTCAACAGATTATCAATTTCCTATGGAAAACATTTTTTTAAAAATTAAAGTTAGAATGAAAATTTCTGTGTATATGAACACTGAGCAATGGCGTTGTTCAATGTTTTTTGTTTGTTTGTTTTCTTGTCACCAAACCACCTTTTTCACAAAGGCAGGCAAATAATAAGAAAAGTGCATCTGCGTACTTTATTGTCATTTTAGCATTACATCTAGTCTTGGCTCAGAAATATTATAGACAATGGTTTGGTATTCTACCCTTTGCTACTTTTAGAGGTTTCTCCCTCATTACATTAATGTCCTTCAAACATTTTCCCAATGCCTTTTTGCTGCCCTAGTTTCTGTAGCTCAGATACTTAATCAGTTACCTCTATACCAGTTCTAACTCTAAATTTAAGGGCCCCATGCTTTATTATCATGCACAATAGACAGACAGCACAATGTTATGGAATTAGGTGTGAATCAGGTAAATCACCTTTATAGATGTAATATCGACATATATATATATATATATATATATATATATATATATATATATATATATTTCCTTTAGCATACTTTTTATTTTTATGTTTTTTTCATATTTTCTTAAAAATAAGAAAATTGTGCCTTTTGATCAATTGTTTTTCAATAAAGTTCTCATGATGTTTATGAGTATGCAATGAATCTTGAAAGTACTTTAACTTATAGAAATAATATATAACACATTTAATATTTATCAAGATTCTATTATATATCTACCTTCGTTTCAGGATGTGCATAATCATAAAAAAATGGAAAACATGATTTGAGATTATATATATATATAATATATAGCAGCTCAAATTTATATCTATATAGCAATCAATGTATGGCAGAAAGTTGCAAACATTCTAACTTAAAAGTAAGTGTAATATACCTGTAGTGTGAAGAAACCAATGTGCGGCTATATTACAGTGACATTTTTCTGTGGTGTTCATACTGATTTTAAAATCAAGAATTGAGCATATTTTGTCTTTGTAACCTTTTTCTTTTGAGGAGTCACTCCATCTCTATATATATCAGGTCCTGGGTGCTGCAGTCAGAGTGGCTTTCTCTGTCTGCATCTCACTCCCATCTTCATCACCTGACACCAACAAAAGCTGATCGTATGATCCACAATGTCCAGTGAATGGAGACACCGTGTACAGTCTGTTATGCCTAAGGATGTCTGGCCAAGGGAATGACTGAGGCCTGAAATCTAACCATGCTTCTCTCCTCAAGCTGTGTACCTTGGCATGGGGTGAATATGCCCGGAGAAAGGTCACCTTTTTCTAATTCTCATAAAGGCTCCATCTGCTTGCCAAGCTGTTTACCTGCAGGGCTGCCTCTAGCTAGTGGGGAAATCATTTGCTCATTTGTACAGAGGCTATGGAGCCATATGGGCCAGCAGAAGCCCTGCCAGTGAGAAAAGTCCATACTCTTTGCCTCAGTGGCTGTTTTGTGGAAGGACCCAAACTCAAGGCTCATCAATTAGAATTCTCCCCCTGGACTTTTATATGACAGCTTGAAATATTGCACTTAATAGCTAAGGTTGCTAAACTGAAAGGAAAAAAAAAATGGCCACCGCCATATTCCTCACTACATGGAGATTCTCTGTGCAGCACTAAGCAAAAACAAGGAGGGGAGGAGGGTTGAAAGGTGAACACATATGGAACAAGCTCTGACTTGAACTCCTGGTTCCAACTGTCACTGAAATCTCTACCAACATTTCCCACTTAGATGAGCCAGTGGATTCCACCTCAATTAACTGGGTGCAAACAGAGTTTCTGTGATATTCAAATGAAAGATTTCTGATATACACCAGTGGTTTACTGATTAGTTCAGTTGTTGCAATTTGCTAGCAAAGATAGTGTGCATAATAGAATGCTACTAATCCATCCCTAATAGCTGTGCTGCTGGTTACTATGGAATAACAGGCAACTGTTGCTTTGCCACTTGAAACTGTATGTCAAACGGATGCTTTCAGAGTCAATGACTGATTATATTGGGAGGAAGTAGGTGACCAAAGGATCTTTGAAGATAGATTACTGCTTTTGCCTAATCCCAAAATAATGAAGCTGGATTGGCAAAAGAAATAAAATGTTTCAGTTTGAAGAAGTGGCATAAACAAAGGCACAAAGGAGCAAGTTAGAGGCAAATGCTGTAACTCTTTTATGCTTTCATTGAAATAATTTATTAGCTTAGTACTGAAAAGCTTTATGGGAGTCTGGAATCAGAATCACCTTGATTCATCCTATATAATAAAGAGCTAATATGCAAATGGTTGTCACACCTTCACACCTTCGCTCCATAAAGGCTCAGACACTCAGCAATGGGGAGAGAGAAATGGGGACCAGCCAGGCTGTGGCCCTGGAGAGGGACAAGCCTCCTGCCCTATGGTCCCAGGCACCAGTGGCTGAGGCTGCAGCCTGGGAGAGGGACAAGCCACCCACCCTGCAGTCCTTTGTGCCAGTGCCTGTATTGCAGCCTGTCCATCCCAGGTAAAGCTGGCCCAGATCCTGGGTGCCTGTGACTGGCCAGAGAAGGAAATTCTGGGTCCCAGGTGTGGGTCAAGGTAGAGGCAGTTAGGAGAGTTCAGGCCAGCAGGGGAGCAGTTAGGGGCAATCAGGCCAGTAGGGGAGCAGTTAGGGGTGATCAGGCAGGCAGGCAGAGGTGGTTAGGGGTGATCAAGCTGGCAGGCAGGTGAGCACTTAGGAGCCAGTGATTCCAGATTGCAAGAGGCAATCGGACATCCCCCAAGGTCCCAGATTGGAGAGGGTACAGGCCAGGCTGAGGGATCCCCCGCTCCTATGCATGAATCTCACATATCTGGTCTCTAGTATTTACATAAGATTGTTGGGGATTAATCTTTCTCTCTCTCACATAGGGAATAACTCCTCTTATTCTAATATAAATCTTAGAGACAGTTCTGACTGACATTGTTTAAGCATTGGGTCCAACATTTATTGGATCTGATTGACCAGAGAAATATGAGGCTTTTATCCTCACTGCTATGTCACATGCTCAACTCTGGACCTGAAGATAGAGGCAGGCATATTAACTCAGAACACTGGTAATTGGTTGTCCAGGGGAGCTGGGAAAATCATTACTTAAAAGAAAAACAAATGATGGATAGGTAAACATCCAATGTCCAAAGCAGACAGTAAATTGACTAGCTAGAAGACAAGGAGGTGACTGTTAGTATTAGACAGCATAAAACATGAGGTTGGATAAATGTGGGGTGAAGTTCAAAAATATTGAAGTGGTTTACATGTGAAGCATGTGAAACTCAGTATTTCAGATGCAAGTAGAATTGACATAATGTGAGGTTTATCACTGAAGAAATATATGTGAAAGATGTGTCTCTTTTTATTAGAGAGATAATGAAATTTATATTTCAAACCGAAACACTTTGAGAGTGAAAGAGGGCAATCTTAATGGTTATGCTGAAATAAGGGAGATATATTGAGACTTTCTGTCCCTCAAAACAAGTGCAAATTTCATCCTTTTTCTAAGCCAAGTGGTCAGAAAGAGGTTGTGGAGTGCCATTTGTGTGGAGTGCCATTTGACCCTGCTATGACAGCCAGAATTGATTCCAAGAATCTGTGACTAACCTTAAGGCAGTCACCTGCAGTTGGACATAAGAAGGCCCAGGTGATTGGCAGGGAAATCTGGGTTTGAGAGGAATAATTTATCAGATGGTAATCAATGAAGCCAATTGGATCCGTTCCCTTGAGAAGTGTTATTTGCAAAATATGTAGAGTAAGAACTGTCCCTACTCAGCTCCAGGCAGTCATTGCTATGAAGTCATAAGAGCCCATTGTTGTCAGATTTTCTGATTTGATAAGAATACCAGAAATCTGGATATTTTAAAGAAGAATTTAAAGAACACTCACCGATAATGCAGTGTTTTAGTTGATGTGGACTATAGTTTTATAAAAGATAAAGCCAAAAATATGTGTCTCAAGAACATACATTTATTTTTATTTTTAAGATATATTTTATTGGTTTTTTACAGAGAGGAAGAGAGAGGGATAGAGAGTTAGAAACATGGATGAGAGAGAAACATCGACTAGCTGCCTCCTGCACACCCCCTCAACCAAGGTACATGCCCTTGACTGGAATCAAACCTGGGACCCTTCAGTCCGCAGGCCGACACTCTATCCACTGAAAAAAAAAACGGTTTTGGCAAGAACATACATTTATTATCTCACTCTTGCAATAGTCCAAAGTGAACGCTCCCAGTCAGTGGGAAGCTCTCTTCACACAGCGATTCTGAGAGAAGGACTTTTCCACTTTGAGGCTTTGTTGCCTCCTAACTGCTGATCACCATTTGTGTACATCAGCAAGAGAGATAGATGAACCACCAAGTTTTCCTTAAGAATCTTGGCCAGGAATGGCTCACACCTTATACACTTACTTTCCACTGATGGGAACTAGTGCAGAGGACATCTAGAAGCAAGGAAGGAAATATGCCCTGGCCTGCTGTCCTCTATTACAACAGAGTCAATATGTGCTTCTATGCATTAACCTGGGGGAAAGTATCAAAGGATTTCATAACCTGATCAAGCTGAAGAACCACTGATTTAAATTCCCCAAGCAACATTTTGCTATGAGTATGGCTTCCATTATACTTTTTATGGAGATGACTCCCTCATCTTTTTCTCCAAGACACAGACTTCCTACTCAGGCTCCAGCCTGGTACACTGGCTGCACTGTGCAGCCCCACCGTATCTCAAAGACACAGGCAACTCAGCAACACTGACCTCATCACTCACTCTCCTGCAGCCAGCTCCCCCTGAGCTTTCCATCTGTGAACATCACTGCCATTCGTCTGGCTGTTCAGATGGGAAACTTGAAAATCTCTCCTGATTCCCTTTCCTTCTCACCCCTCCTAAATGGATCTGGAATGGAGCTCATCTCCTTATATGGTTGGATCCCAACTGTGGGTTGCACAGCCCAGGTCCGCTTCTCACCCAGATTTTCATAGGGAACCTTCTAACTCTTCCTCCAGCCACCAGTCTTGCCCCTCTATGTATGCGTCACAGAACAGCCAGTGTGATCACTCTGCAGTAAACATATAACTGAGTCACATGCTCTGCTAAAAATATTTTTTTCACCATTGTTTCCAGAATAACTCTTATTTATTAGTATGGCATGTAGGGCCCTTTTATTAATTGGGTATAATCAGGAAAACTGAAATCACACACAGAAATCCAAAAGAGGAAGACAAATGCAATAAGCAATGACAAAGAAGTTGAAGAAATGAAAGCATACACAGTGGATGCTGAGAGAAGCAGAAAATGAAAATAGTAAGAAGCCACTACCTCTTTAGGGTAGCACGGACAAAGAGAGTAAGTAACGTTACCAGAACTCAGAGTCAGGGATTCCTGGAAGAAGCTGGAACTTTTGCAGAAAAATGCCTGACAGGAGCTGGGATTGTGAGTGACAAAGGTCTTAAATCATGGAAAAGATGTAATCTCTGCAGAAAAAGGAAAACGATATTGCCTGGCCTCACTTCTCCTGCCCTGCAGCCTCATTCTAGTGCTGCCCATCATTGAACTCACCTGCTATCCAGCTGGCAAGGGGGCCAGAGTGAGGTACTTTGCAGAACACAAAAAGGTTAGGAAATGAATGTGCACAAACTGAATATTTTGGCCCTGTCTGTCTTTTTGACATTGTTCCCTCCCTTGCATGTTCTGCCCTTCACTCCATTTCAGTTTTCCTGTGCTTGCTCCTTGACTGCTCTGTGTTTATATGCCTCAGAACTGCATTTCAGGGACCAGGAAACAGGTCACACTTTGTCTTCTGCCTCAGGCCGGAATATCCCTTAACTCTGCCGCCTTGGGTCTCCGTTTAGAAAGCACTCCTCTACAAGGGCTATTTTGGCCCCCCAAACTAATCAGGTGCCCTTTACATATGGGGTCTTCATAACTGTAAATCATCATTATATAATGTATAACAAAAATTAAAACTTAATATAAAATAGGTCTGGTTTCAAACTTTCTGCCTGCATCTTGAGCCAGCTCATAAATCTGAGAGAAGGGAAGGGGCTCCTTACCCACCAGTGACCATGGCGCACAGGGGATGCGCAACAAGAACCAGTTCCCTGAGTGTGTGTCGCAGTAAATGAAGGCATCTGAGTCAGAGAACAGCAGTGTCACAGAACCAAGCAAGCCCCTGCTCAGGGTGACCCCCCCAAACTGTGGTTAGAGCCTCATTGTTCTTAGATTATGAAACAAAAAGGACATTGTTCAAATTTTCCATGGTATCCAAATATGTGACTGCTATGTGGACTTGAATGCTACCTTATTTCACCTCCTGGCTCCTTCATTTAGTCAACTCACACCCTACTGCTTGAAACAGATGAGGGAGAAATATACAAGAAACCAGGAGCCCAGCTACAAGGCTATTGCAGAAATCTGGGTATGAATTGATAGGAGAAATAGATGAGAAAACAAAAATATTGAGGGTATTCTGAAAACATTGTACTGTGGAAATAAGTCTGTAAGGATAATAAGAGAAAGCCATGATGACCCAGGAAAATATTATAACTGATGGTCACGTGGCTGAGACTCCTCTTGTTTAACAATAAAGAAGCACTTCTCATTTAGTTGGACTATTTGTGAGAAAACCACAAAAAGCGTAGTTAAAAAATAGCTGATACCACATTCTTGGAAAAATACATGGTTCACTAATATTTATTTTAAATAATAGATTACAAATAAGAGATTTATAACTCCCAAGTGAGAGGTAGAGCATATGGTTTGGGCTTTAATTATTATTTCCATGACCATAAGTAAGTGGAATGATATATTTATCCTCATCTCAATCCCCCTTATTTCCACATACTGTTTTGCTGCTGGAAGCTGAGACAAATCTCCTATGAAGTGCTTTTCTCACTCTGCACTGGAATGATCACCTTGTATTAAAACAGTCTATTGGTTTTCAGTTCCTTCAAATTTTATTCATAGATAATTTCTTCCTTAGCCACATAGATTTGTTCTTGCCTGTTACATTTCTATATCTAATTTCTGTTATAAGAGTTTATAATGATGAAACTATTCAGGGTTCCTGGCGTGACAGACAATATGTGAGTGTGCTATCCTAGCAATCTCCTTTTGCATGTCAGAAGGGAATTCAGTCATTTCTACTTGTGAGCAGAATATCTTCTAGAAGAGTCCATGAAGAACATTTCTTGATATACAATGCCCTTTTCCAATGGTTTATTCTTTCTATACTATAGTTATTAACCTGAACAGCAATAGATAAGATCTCTTGCTCTGTAATAAAACTGCCTCACTAGGTCTTTGCTGACTGTATATTGGTTCCATATATTTTCAATATTAAATAAAGAAGCAAAGTAACATTGAAGTTGGATCTGCTTACAAAAGATTAGAGAGTTCAGTGATGATAAACAGCAACATAGCTATGTTAAGTGCTTTCTATGCTCTCTAGCAAGTACTGCTTGAACAAATTCACCATTAAATCTGACTTTGTGAAAATAGGTATTTAAAATCAATAAGACATGTGCATTAAAATGTAAACCTAGTGATGTGCCTTTTATTCAAATGTAGGATAACCAATTATATTGTTTATAAAATACCTTGATAGTTTGAAACAGGCTTTATGAAGAATAAAATAGGCATTCAAACAACAGAAAATGACCTAGAAGTAAAAGTATAGATTAGCTAGCATGATTTCCCAGGGAAGAATGATTGCATCTCAGATACTGTCACCTAATTACCCACAGAAATGCCCACAAAACAATTGTGTAGCCAAGAAAACCAATAACAACAAAAATATATAACCACAAGCCTAGTCAGTGGTTGCACATTGACCTACAAACCAGGAAGTCACAGTTTGATTCCCTGTCAGGGCATGTTCCTGGGTTGTGGGCTAGTTGCCCAGTGGGAGGCATGCAGAAGGCAGCTGATCAATAATTCTCTATCACCATTGGTGCTTCTATATCTCTCTCCTTCTCCCTTCCTCTTTGAAATCAATAAAAATATTATTATATATACACACATATATACATACACACACACACACACATATATATAAATACACACACACACACACACACACACACACACACACACACACATATATATATATATATATATATATATATATATATATATATATATATAAAATAATAATAAAAGCATAATATGCAAATCTACCGAATGACTGAACAGAATGACCATCTGGATTACCTTCCGGAAGACCGCATTATGATACACACTTGTGCCAGGCCAGCTAAGGAGAGTGCGATGCGATTGGTCGGGGGGCCCTCCATCGCCCCATGATTGCCCCATAGAGGAAGCCCAGGACACCCTCTACAAGGAGATCATTAGGGGGGGCTCCATGATTGATTGCCCCAAAGAGGGAGACCCCACCTCCTGGCCCAGGCTCCACAATTGATTGCCACACAGAGGGTGGCCTGGACCTCCCTCTGCTGAACAATTGATCATGGCTGAAATCGATCATCCCAAAGAGGAAGGCCTAGGCTACCCCACTGGCAGCGCTGTGGCAAGTGGGCAGGGCCTCCCTCTGTGAGGGAAGTCCAGGTCCTGGGTGCCGGAGGGAAGCTGGTGCTGGCAGCCAAGGGAGGGAAGGCCTACTCTTGCACGAATTTGCACAACAGTCCTCCAGTGTGTGTGTGTGTGTGTGTGTGTGTGTGTGTGTGTGTGTGTGTGTGTATGAAAATAGACCGAATGGTGGAACAACCAAACAACCGGACTATGACTTGTACTGACCACCAGGGGGTGGGCATAGAACATGGTATTCCTTGGCAGCAGGTGACAGAGCATGGAAAATGGCAGGCATTGGCTGCAACAGGATGGTGGAGCAGGTAAGCAGGGATGCCAGATCAAAGTGGGGTGCTGGTCGCTGTCATTGGGTGAGGCTCTTTTGGTTACTCAAAATCCTTTGCTCTTGATTGCCCTGAGGACTTCTCCCCCTGCATCTGAGGGACCATGGGGCAGCAGCCACTGCTTGCACCTGCTGACAGCGCCAACTCCAATAGCTCCCACTGCTGGCGCAGGCCCCAATTGTTCTGTGCTGTCAGCGGATGTGAACAGGGCTGAGGCCAGCTCAGTCAGGGCATGGAGTGGGGTTGCCAGCAGACAGGGGGCCTGGGGTCATGGCGGGAGGGGCCGGGCGGGGGGCGTGGAGGATGGGCTGAGACCCCTCCCTGTGCCCAACAGAGCTTCCTTTTAAGGTGCGCAAATTTGTTCATTGGGCCCCTGATATATTTTTATGATGCTCTGTGAATGAGAGAAAAGACATTTTCCAACACAGACATGGAAGTTCAGCTGAACATTTTGGCTAGATAGGAGCCAGAGACAAAATTTACCTAATGGGGTTAATTATACTTATTACATAGTGTTAGTGTGATAATTCATTAAAAGTCTATGCAATACCTATTATGGATTTGTGTTCTCCCCAAAAAATTTACATTGATGTCTTCATCTCCAGTACCTTAGAATGGATCTCACTTGGTAGTAGTGTTGTTGCATATATAATTTGTTAAATTACAAGGATACCTAATGGAATGGGGTGGATTCCTAATGCAATATGACTGATGTTCTTATAAAAAAGGCAAATGAAGGCAGAAAATGCCTTCCTCTTCTACAAGCCAGGGGACACCAAAGATTGCCAAGAGATTATCAGAAGCTAGGAGATAAGCATGGAGCAGATTCTCCCCTATACCTTTCAGAAGGAGCCAACCACGATCTTGGAACCCCAGCCTCCAGCACTAAAATAATATAAGCCACCTACTCTGTGGTGTTTCGCTGTGGCAGCCCTGGTAAACTAATACTGTGCCTAAGAGTCACTGGAACATAGTGAGGATTCTGCTGAAACAGTGTCTCAGTAAGATTGCCATGTGAATACATTCATAAATAGAGGGAGGTAGTCATATAGAAAGTAACTATTTCCTAGCAGTTTTGAGGGCTAGAATTCCAAATCTGTATTCTAGTTTCCCAAAGGACAGAGGAGAGTAAGTCAGGAATCTGAGGCATTTGGCAGAGACCCTAGCACAGCACTCATAATACAAGAATTCAACAATTCACTTAAGTGACAAGGAAGACCCTTCGGCACAAGGAAGAATTAATTTTTATTTATTTATTTATTTTTTTTGGTATTGGAATTAGTGTCAAATCAGTCATTTGTAGAGTATCCATTGTATGTCTGAGTATTCTGCTAGGTATGAAGAGCACAAGAATATCAAACACCTGGCTTTCATTTTCAAGAGCTAACAGTATACTTGGGAGAAAATCATAAAAATATAATAAATCTACCATGGAGGTATTAAGTGCAAATGATTGGCAAAAAGTAACATAATTCAAGATACAGTGAGGATTCATATTGGCAGGAAACTGTATATGGGTACTTTTCCTATGTCACCATGAAGTGTATTGAACCATCAGCACACTTTCTGAGGCTCTTTACTCTTCATTGCATAAGAACAACCTTGTTGTTTTGGCTAAACTGTGATCCTTGACATTGAGTGAGGTCAGTGAGCTTCTGAATGAGTGAGTCATTACAATATTCCTTCTCCAGGGTTTCCTATGTGCCTGCACCTACAGCACAAGTGTTTGGGAGGGTGATTTATTTGTTCCTACTATCTACATCTACCAGCATCTTTCTTTTGAGCACAAACATCATTTATGAAGATTTCATTAACATTTGAATTTATTTATTTATTTATTTTTGTTTCTTAGTGACCTTTCTTTAAAATTCTACAAAAACAGATAAGATTTAAGGCTGAACTATATATATATATATATATATATATATATATATATATATATATATATATATATATATATATATATATATATATGTATATGTATACCTCTGGTCCCCACCACAGAAATTATTGAATTTGATTCATAGCGATATGACAGAATTTGGATATATTTACATAATGGTTAGTTACTTCTAATTCTTTGTTTTTAAATACTCTGTACAATGGGAGAAGCAATTTACTCTTGTATTTCTAAGTATAGCCTCTCCTTAAGCACTCAGCATGCTGCTTTGTGGGGAGGGCTCACATCATGGAGCAAATCTTGCTATTGTTGGGGACTAAGACAAGAATGAGACAAAAACAAGGCAGCAGAGGGTGGTGCTGAGAACAGACTGATGGTAGTTGCCAACCAGCAGCTGGAAAGAAAGGCGATTCTTGTGCCCAGGGCCTGCACTTGGCGGGAAGGGGCAGGCATGTTGCCATAGCATAATAAAGCAGTCTAGCTGCCTATGCTATTCAGAGGTTTGCACAGAACGGAGTTGGGGCAGTGGGCTTGGTGACAGGTGTGAGACTGGAGGCTCAGGAACAGACAGTACTCTGGTTCTGGGCCATGTGATGAAAGCCTGAGATGTGCTCCAGGTGGTGACAATATGACTCCAGCTGTGGGGATTGGCAGAGGTGAAAAAACAGACACATGATCATTTGGACCAAGAAATAGGAGCAGCCTGGCTGGTATGGCTCAGTGGATTGAGTGCTGTCACATGCATCAGAAAATGGGTGGTCCGATTCCCATCAGGGGGTCAGGCTCAGTCCCCAGTAGGGGACATGCAGGAGGCAAGCTGATCCATGTTTCTCTCTCATCAATGTTTCTCTCTCCCCCTTCCTTTCTCTCTAAAATTCAATAAAATAAAAATATTAAAAAAAAAAGAAACAGGAGCAAAAATATTGGGATGGCAAGAGTACAGAATACAATCGAGATCCTTCGTGGAGGCCAGGATCTAGGCAAAAGCAGGTGCAACAAGTCTGGGACAAAGAGCAACAAGCAACAGGATGGCAATGATGATAGCAGGACAGACTTCTGGAAGCAAAAGGGTCTAATATTCCTTCTTCCCATCTACCACAGACTAAAATGACCTCAACAAAGTGAATGCCAGCAAAAAAAAACAACACCTGTTTAGAAGAGGCAAGAGGTTGCCAAAATCAAGGCAGTTTAGGATGAAACATGCACGTATTTAGGAACATAGGTGTAACATAAAGTTTACAAGTTGAATTTTAATGACGGGGTTATTAGGTTCTGATAAGTTTTTTATTCATATTTAGTCAAAATAATATAGTCATGATTCATGCATATAGGGAGGGATATTACCATGTCTTTACATGCAGCTAACGTCTCTCTTACATTTTATAGGGGGGGGGGGGGAATGATGGTGCAGGAGAAGCAGATGTCATGCCTAACTGTCTCAAGAAACTCATTCTTTTTTCAGGCTAAATTCAGCTACTGAAACTTTATAGTCAAGCATTAAAATGTCAGGGGAAACAAATGTACATACTGGGCAAAGACCCTAGCAGATAGATAATGCTGGGAGAATGGGAGGGCAGGTAATCCTTCTGAATCTAAACTGAGACAGAATCATGATTATATATTCAGAACTACCCCTGATTATATATTCAGAACTACCAGGGAGTCTCTATATATTTGAAATAATAAGTAAATAACTGATTAAAATAGAAGATGTAATCAACTTTAATTTGATTAAAACCATTACTCCAAAGTGAGTTTATTGTAGAGTTTATTGTTCCCAAAATGTGTTCTTGAAACTAATAGTAACAATATCTTTTAGGAATTTTGTTAGAAATCCAAATATTTGGACTCTACCTCATCTATTAAATGAGAAACATAGAGTAGAGCCAGCAATCTGTGTTTTAACAAGTTCTCTAGCTATAGAATTGTCAGCATTACCAAAGAAAGGTATAGTATAACAATTAAATTAAATTTCAGATAAACAAAGAATAATTTTTTAGTATGTGCCATGCAATATTTGGGATACACTCATGCTAAAAAAAAAAGATATATTGTTTATCTGCGATTTAAATTTAACTGAGTATTTTGCATTTTATCTGACAACCCCACTCAGGTGATTCTGATGCAAGTTTAAATTTATGAATATTAGGGTTACATTACAGCAATATTCTTTTAAAAATAGTATTTCCTACACCTATAGAGCAAATAATGTGGAAGCATTAATGTCTGGTGCAGGCTTCTGTCTGGTGGCATGTTGAATATGGTTCTAAGATATTTTTGTTTGGCTCATTTTATTTTGTATGTGTTTTTTGTGTTTTGATGTTTGAATTAATTTCAATATTTAAGATATTTTGAAATTTTACATACAATCATGATATGGATTACCTACCAGGATGGCAACAATTAGGATTACCAGCAAATGGGGGCCAGTGTTCCACAGTCCTCACCACTCCTTATTGTCTTTACCAAGAAACTAGATATTATCTGACATACCTATGATTGCACTGTTTTCATCAGCCAAGGCTGGGATTGCATTACTTGCCTGTGTTTTCTAAGGAATGTGAGTTTGCAAACTCATCTTTAAATGCCCTCCCACCCACATGTGGACCTTTAGGTATTAATATCACTGGATACTTCTCCCAGAACACAAGTTTGTAAATTAGAAGTCGGGTTTATGATAGAGGCCCATTTAGAACAACCCTGCTTATCTTACGTAAGGACCAATTTTGAGAACAAAATCATTGGGTTCTTTTGTTTGTTTCATTTAAATTGAAAATATTGTTCTTGATTGTCTTGGTGAAAATATATATTCCATATTTGATTGTATATTTTACCGATGAGAAGAATCCTATATAATAAAAGGCTAATATGCAAATAGACCAAACAGTGGAATAACCATTTTCTATGGCATGCATTGACCACCAGGGGGAAGATGCCAATACAGGAGGAGGGCCACTCACCATGGCTGGTGAGTGCAGCAACAGTGGTGGGAGCTTTTTCCTCCTCCACAGCAGTTGGATGACCCCTAAGGGCACTCAGACTGTGAGAGGGCACAGGCTGGGTTGAGGGTCCCCGCCCTCCCCTCAAGTGCACACATTTTGTGCAGCAGGCCTCTAGTATCAATATAAAGATCAACAGTGATTTTTAAGGACTAAAATGTTAGCCTTAGAGAATATTGAGGAAGCAAAACATAGAGGCTGATATCTAATCTTCATGCTACAACTAAATTTTGGTCATATGTTGAATGTAGGCCATATATGCATCCCAAAGATTTTGTGATTTGCTAACCATTTTTTTATACCAGATTGAAGACGTATGTGGATGGATAGAATCAGTGGCTCATGCCTTGCTGAAATTTGGATCCTGGCCCACTCAAGAATGGCTATGGCTGGTGAAGCCACACAATTTAAGTATTGCTTGATTTATTTTAAGTAATTGAATAACTGAACTGAAGAAAATTCACTTAGTTCGTACTTAATCCAACTTTGTGCTTTCATGATTTAAATTCTGCAAAGTCACTTTCAATTCAACGTGAGCAGCAATGTCCCTTTTACTGTCTCTAGAGTTTTCCCAGAATAAATCTTTCCCTTTCCAAGCAAGGCTTGGAAAACATGTACAGTGTTTCTGTGACATATGGGCCTGTCTACAGTAATTAATTCCTAGTTTGTCTGACCTAATTGCTCCATGTTGGCAACTCTTGTTATTTTATTAAAGGCAACATTGGTAAACATGAGCAGAATATTTCTAAGATAGTGATTCTTTTTCAAAAGCTACACACATGTTATAATTCCTCTATTTATTATTACATTTTCTGCCTTCACTAAATATTTCCTAGCCAGTGATTTCAAGTGTTTTGTAATTGTATTGATTAGTTGTGCCCTGAATCTATTGTGGAGGCAAAAATTAGACTATCTATCTATCTATCTATCTATCTATCTATCTATATATATATATGATATATATTCTCTCTATATATTTTTTTATTTTATTCCCATATATATTCTATTTTATTCTTACTCTTCAAGAAAGTAGAAAACTCGGATGTTGTATTTTTATGTAAAGTAGAAAAGTATTCTTCTCCGCTTGGTTGATGAGAAAGGGCATTCAGTCCACCTTGAACTCCCTCACTTCAAGTTAGTAGTTGCATCTCACACCCACTTGAACAATTTTCTCTACCAACCTGCATCTCCATTCAGTCAAAAGGCAACAACAATGAATTACAGTAAAATTGGGTTTGAGATACAGTAAACAATTCAGAAATTTACAAAGTTTGGTAGTTGTTGCTTGGTCACAATTTCTAACAGTGAAAAAATCTGATAGGATGAATTTTATGTATCACGCTCTAGATTTGAGTAATTTCTAAAGCAATTCCCTAAGTCTCAGGTAAGGTGCTATAGAATGCCCTCATTCCGCATGCCTAACTCTAATGCTGTCCCTCACACATCAAAATATGCTGGTTATACATAAACGGCAAACTAGTTGTAAATTCACTTCTCATTTCTGAATCTTAATTCATTGAGCTTTTATAAAATCTCATGGAATTTGTAGCCTTCACAATAAATGTTCATTTAAAGCAGTGAGTTACTCTATATGGATCTCTCAGTTTATAAAAAAGGAAAAAAAAATAGTGAGCTCAGAAAGGCATGGTTGCAGCAATGGGAAAATAAAGTGCAGCAATTTTCTCCTCTTTCTCCCCTTTCTTTCTCTTTCCCCCACCATCATAAAACCAGAAAAGAAAAAAAAAATATTTCTGAGACATTTTCACTTCAATTCGAATATTCTATAAACCTTGTTGCCTTATGAATTCCTCACCCACTAAAGCAATGGGTTCTGAAGCTTATATGCTGCCAGGAGTAGTTCATACCTCTGCTTTCACTGTCAGGTTTGATTTTGTAGCAAGGCAATAGGCTTGAAAAGTGGGGTTTGTTAAGGGATGGTGGATAGGGAATTCTAAATTCCTTTTGCCTAGGGCTGTGGTCCTTAAACTGCAGCTCGTGAGCCACATGGGGCTCTTTGGCCCCTTGAGTGTGGCTCTTCCACAAAATACCATAGCCTGGGTGAGTCTATTTTGAAGAAGTGGCATTAGAAGAAGTTTAATTTTTTTTTATAGCAGCTCGCAAAAGATATTTCAATCGCTGTATTGTTGATATTTGGCTCTGTTGACTAATGAGTTTGCCGACCACTGGCCTAAGGGATTTCAATACTAATTTCTTAAGTATAGGAAGAGTGCACTTCCACTTAGGGCATGATGTTACTGCTATTGGGATTGGAAGAAAGGAACCACAGGAAGAGAAAGTCCAAAGCTAGCAGAGGTCCTAGCCATCCAAAACTGCTGTGGAGGATGGAGGGAAGAAAGGAGAGAGAGAGGAAAGAGAGGAAAAAGAAGGATACTTGTCCTGACATCCTCACCTTACCCACTCATCTCAAACCTGGGATGGCTGGGGGAGGGGGGGGACCTGCGGAGAGAAGGAGGAGCTTTTAGAAACATCTGCAAAGTTCTGATAGAGCCCATGAGGTATGTATGTGTTAGGAGGGAGTGAGTTGGGGGGGGGGGGGGCTGTAAGCTATAGGAGAAGTTCTGCATAAGCCACTGTCACATTGTTCTGGGTAATTGTGCAGTATTGTTTGCATATGGAAGACTGAGAGAATGGAAGCAAGCAGGGAAATAGTTACCCAGGAAAGAAGATATTTTTAAAAAGCTAAACATCCAAGTCTTCAGGTTCACCTTAAAGTCTAGGACTTCGGGGGGTGTCCCTCAGCCCAGCCTGCACCCTCTCCAATCTTGGACCCCTTGAGGGATGTCCAACTGCCCATTTAGCCCCTATCCTGGTGAGGCCTAAACGGGCAGTAAGATATCCCTCTCGCAATCCAGGACTGCTGACTCCCAACTGCTCGCCTGCCTGCCTTCCTGATTGTCCCTAACACTTCTGCCTGCCAGCTTGATCATCCCCTAACCAGTTCCCTGCCAGCCTGATTGATGTCTAACTGCTCCCCTGCCAACCTGTTTGCCCCCAACTCCCCTCCTCTGCTGGACTGGTCACCCCCAACTGCCCTCCTTTCAGGCCTGGTCCCTCCCAACTGCCTCCCCTGCTGGCCATCTTGTGGTGACATCTTGTGTCCACATGGGGGCAGGATCTTTGACCACATGGGACAGCCATCTTGTGTTGGAATGATGGTCAATCTGCATATTACTCTTTTATTAGATAAGATAGAAGCCTGGTGCATGGTTGGGGGCTAGCTGGTTTGCCCTGAAGGATGTCCCAGATCAGGATGGAGGTTCCCTTGGGGCATGGGGCAGCCTGGGCGAGGGGCCTGTGGTGGTATGCAGGGTGGTCATGAATATATCTGGGATATATTTATCTTCTACAATTGAAACATTGTAGCCTTAAGTGGAGGTCTGGGCAGTCAGTGTGTGCAGAAACTTGGATTTCTCCGTCACCTGGAAAACCCAAGCCTCTCTCATGTTTTCTCAGTGGCCACAACCTTATTGGTTGGGTTAATTTGCATACTTGCTCGGCTGGTGGGCAAGGCTTATGGGCATGGCTTGTGGCTATAGCAGAGTGATAGTTAATTTGCATATTACTCTTTTATTAGATAGGATGTTTTGTGTGGGCTTCTTTGGGTTCCTCTTGTTTGGGACTTTCTATGCTTCTTGGACTTGTATATTTATTTATTTCACCAAATAAGGAAAGTTTTCTGTCATTATTTTTTAAGTAGATTTTTAATATCTTGCTCCCTCTCTTCTCCTTGTGGCACAACCACTTTGTAAAGCAATTTGTAATCATGACTAAAGTTGAGGATTTATATGTTTCTATCCCAGTAATTTAACTTGTGATTATTTATCTAGAGACCCTGGTGCATAGGTGTACCATATTGTAATTCAAAGAATATTTCTAGTACAATTGCTTTTAATAGTCCAAAGTTTGAAGAACACTGCACATCAAAAGTTAAAATTAAGTTTGATATGTTCATACAATGGAATGTACTAAATTAACTTTAAAGTTATATGATATTTTCACACAATGGGATAAAAAAAATCTAGTAAAATTTATAATAATAAAGTAGAGCTGTGTGTGTCACAGCCAGACCTCAGGACACCCACCAGTGCCAAGGAGGGCTAGATAGTTCAGAATAATCAGAGAGGACTATAAGTCACTGTCAAGACAGGGGAGAGACCATGAGTTGTACCAGTGGCAGTTTTCAAAGAAGATACTGGCCGGGAGTGCAGTGAGGAACCCAGAAACACCACCCTTCAGCAAAATCCAAAGATTATTTAGAGAACAGCATATTCATATTTGGTTACCAGCTTCATTCATTATCATATTACCCTGCAAATTACTTAGATACTAATTGTAAAGGGTAGAGCTCTGAGCATTTTATTTTAAAAGGCAAAGCATTTAACTAGCAGACCTCTTTAAATTATTGTATCCACAATGCTTATCCAACTGAACTAAAATTTAGATGTATTTTTCATTACAGGGAAAAGTTTGGAAATGTGTATAAATTTATATCTGTAATTTATAAAAGAAACTATATTTCATTTAGACATTCTAAGTATAGTTTGAGTAAATGTTTGACCTAACAATAACTATGTGTATTTATAAAGGAATATATCTCTTAATAACATCTTTGAAATTGTGAAGTAAAATATTGAAGTAACTCAAGATACTTATGAGTCTTTGAAAAAAAATGCTTTAATTATTTTGAAAGACAACACCATCTCTTATATGACATCCTGTTTGTTATTTTGTTTAACTCAAATAATAATATTCATTCTAATAATATTAAAAGTTTAAAATAATAATGAGAATTATAATAAAAGCTATAACACATATGCTTACACACAATGTAGCTATAAAATAATGAGGTTAGTTGTTGTGTGGCTCATTTCAAAACTCCTAGGAGGAGAATCCCATTGAATGTAGCTGTATGCTTTGCATACCACATAAAATTTCAATCAATATTTTAAAAAATTAATGAATGAATGGGCAAATAATGTGAAACATTGGAATTTAGAGTAATATAGTAATTAAATTTTAATGATTATTTTTAAAAATCCAAATTTTGATAAAGTTAAATATGCTTGATATTTATTTGCATTTATACACATATTCATTTGTTTTTTAAGAATTCTTCAATAAAGTATGTAATCAGAAGACTGATATTAATAATTAAAAAACTCTTTTTTCCTTTAAAGATCTAAATATTATAAAACATGTATGCCAACAAATTATTTTACTTCCTGAAACTTAATACAAAGCATATATAACTGATGATGTCAATAAAATATTCAAATAACCTAACTTGTAAATTGCACATGTGAAAGAGGTCATAAAATGTTGATATAAAACTTTCCAGAAAAGAGAATGGATTAAAGAGGCTAGAAATGGGAATGTGGGTAAGAGTGTAATGAGATTCAGATTGATGATTACTAACAAGGGCAAGCAAAAATAAATGGCCAATAAATAGTCAGAGCCCTGGCCAGGTGGCTCAGTTGATTGGGGTGTCATCCCATACATCACAAGGTTGTGGGTTTGATCTCCTTAAGAGAAGCAACCAATGGATTTCTCTCTCTCAATCTCTCTTTCTCTTTCTCTTTCTCTCTCTCTCTCTCTCTCTCTCTCTCTCTCTCTCTCTCTCTCTCTCTGTGTGTGTGTGTGTGTGTGTGTGTGTTTCTCTTTCTCTCTCTCTCCTCTCATCTCTCTTTTCTCTCTCTAAAAATAATAAAAAACACATATCCTCTGGTGAGAATTTTTAAAACTATAAAAATAAATAAAATAAATAGAGGCTCCTTAATCTAATCTATCAACTTTATTGATTCTTCTACTAACTCAGATCTACTCTGGAGCTGTCAAATGAACTTTCCATTATTATTGTAGTTTTCCATAACAGACCTTCCATCTACTTCTTTTAACAACTTCTATAACTTTGTTGATACTTTTTAGTGAAATAGTATCTCCACACTTCATACCTTTTCTTATCACTTTACGCATGATTTCCTTCAGTTCTTTGAATATAGTTTAAGATTCAAGATTTAATGTTGACATTGATGTAGTTTTATAGCTACCAGTTAACTTATCAATAAAGCAACATAGGTTTTAAGTCCAAAGTAGCAAGTAACATTGGATGATATTACTAAATTCATTTGAAACCTTGCTTTTACATAGAAAACCTTGTTTTTACTGTGAAGAAAAGCTTCTGGATGATTCTCTCATATTTAATATTTATAGCAGCTGCAGACTCTGCCCCAAACTGATTGTTGGCATTGAAAACTTCTCCCTTTCAAACTTAGGATATACAAGAGACAGAATCAGTGATCTTGTCTGACACTGTGTATCTCCACCCCTCTCAATCTGATCTGTACCTTCTGCTACTTTCGCTCAGATTCAACACTTGGACTCAAACTCCCATCAGGAAACAACATAATATGGCAACTATGCACACTGATCCCCCTCCCGTCTCTCTGGGGCTGTTTTTGTTGTTCTTATGTTCATTTGTTTGGTGGCTTGACTGAGCTACTTAGTTAGAAAAGCTGTTTCCCTTTCAGTATAAAGCCTCTGGCACCACTCCTCAGAAGATAGAGCCTTGGACATGTGCACATTCACTCGGGCTCTCTTTGACTATCTCTTCCTCTGTTCTCTCTAGCAAGCCATCTGCTTCCTTGGTATTATACCCTGCCCGTTAGGCTTTATTAATTACTGCCTGATTTCTCTATTGTTTGCAACATCGCTCTGGAAAATAAATTGCTTAGCAGTCTGGTCCAATTAAATTTGGACAGCGATAGTTTTGGAGGCCAGTCTTTAAGGTTTTCAGTATCCGTAGGAGAGCTTTTTTTTTTTTTTTCCTTTTTTTTTTTTTTTTTTTTTTTTAATTTGTCTCTTTCTGTTATTCTCTGTGGAAAATTAGATGGCCCATGCTGCTCTTAATTAGGAAGAGCGACTGTTTTTGAGGGCACCCTATAGCTTGGACTGTATTTCAAATAAAGGCAATTACCTGAGGTAAAGCTTCAGAGTTCTTTTCTTATAGACTACCTGTCTACCTGGAAAAACTCTCTCAGCCACTCTTCTGGGCTCAGGGCTGGGCAGTAGCTTTTGGATTTTGTTTTGTGTTTGTTTTTGTTTTGTTGTTGTTGTTGTTTTTTGGCTTACTTCTCTCAGACTGCAATCTCTAATTTAAGAATGAGCTTGGATGAGGGTCATAGGTATGGTACTGCACATGGTGCAGGGGTCCTCAAACTTTTTAAAGTGGGGGCCAGATCACGGTCCCTCAGAGAGCTGGAGGGCGGGACTATATGAACTACTAATTCCTACTGTAACACCTCGGCTGCGCTCACTTCCCAAAAAACCTGGCGGGCCAGATCAGACTCCTCTGCGGGCCGCATGTGGCCCGCGGGCTGTAGTTTGAAGACCCCTGGTAGAGCTTCTGTCTTAAGGTTAGGGATTAAGTTGAAAAAGAAGGGCCTCCCCACAAAATATTAATATATATATATATATATATATATATATATATATATATATATATAAAATATATTTGCTGGCACTTACCAGGAATGTAGCCTTGTATTTGGAGCGGATGCTGCAATATGGTAAAACTCGATTGAGAGTTGAAGAAAGAAGGAGTCTCATCCTCTTGGCCACATCTACCTGTGATACAGATGACCTCAGTGGGTGGAGAGAAGCAGTGGGTCATGGTTTGAATGCCATAGTCTCTCACTGCTCTTATTCAGAGTAGTAAGAACTTTATTCCTGAATCAATGTTTCTGTGCTATTTACTTTCAGAACAATTGCCAGAGAGTAATGTGGGATTATTTTTTTTAGTTTTATAATTTTCAATAGCTTTGTTCATTTCACTGAGGAGTGGGTCTGTATAACTCTTCAGATTGTTATCCCGAAAATGAAGGTCCTAGAATATTACTCTTTAAAAATTTTATTTTCTGGGAATATGACGTGGAATGGGAGGTGAACAAAGACGCTCAATTTGTCATCTTGATGCAATCCTTTTTCTCTTTTTAAGAGCTGGTCTCTTCTTTCCAAGTCTCTGTTGTCCCCTAGGTCTGAGCAACTAGTTTTCACAGTCAGATACCGAGCGTATCTTAAAGCCAGATCCCAAAGCTCGGTAAATAAACTTGGTTTCAAATCCAAGCTTCTGTATTTACTCGTTCTGTAACTTAACGTCACATGAGCTCTTTGAATGGTTTTCCTATACCTGTAATAAAAAAAGAACACTTACTGTGTGTTGCTATGGTTAGAGATAATGTAAATGTCAGTCTAAACAATCCTCTTAGAGAACACAGGTTATCTTAATGTGAAATACAAGAAAGATTATGCAAAAAGAATTTAGCTTCATTATTTAATGAGCTTCCAGCCACTCTTAAAATTAAAAAAAAATCATCCATACACAAAACAATTATTACTGTACTAGAAGCAATTATTACTATACAAATTCATGCATGGGTGGGGTCCCTCAGCCTGGCCAGCAATCGGGGCCAATGGGGGCCATCTCACCCAGTCCCAATCGGGCCAGCCCGCAGGGGGGGAGTGACCGAGGGAGATAGTCTGGCTGAGGGAGGTTGGTTGTGGGAGGGCACTGACCACCAGGGGGAAGCTCCTGCATTGTGCATCTGCTCCCTGGTGGTCAGTGCACATCATAGCCACTGGTCAACTGGTTGTAACAGTTGCTTAGGCTTTTATATGGATTAAAAATGCTTCAAAAAGAATGCAATTAGTGTAGACCTATATTTTGGTTCCTGTTTAATCTCTATAGTGTCTTGAATTGTCATGTAAGAAGCATTTAAGAGGTCCTGACTGGAAAGAAGAATTTTTTTATATGAATAATCTCAGACATTGGTGCTGATTGTATGTACATTTAGAGAAAAGGAGCAGAATGATTTTGAAATGTTAGTACCAAATAGTTTTATTTCAGAAGTATTACTGTTTCATTTTCTAGTGACTGTTTCCTGAATCTGGAGTGCTTGATTTAATTTGTGTTTATAACTTTGGTATTTTCCATAATATTAAAACATGTCATATTATTATATTAAAATTTTACTGATTCCTACACCACTTATTTGAAATCTGTAAAAATTCATACAAGGATTGAGGGAAAATATTCCTTTACTATTTTAAAAATGGGTTTCTTGGAAATGTGTCAGCAAAAGTTAACAGAGAACCCAGGATAAAGTAGACAGTAGGAAATAATTGCTGAATTTAATAAGCATGCTCCTGGGTGAGGAGAGCATTTGATAAGCAGGGATTTGTCATACATTTAGGCAAGTGACTAGTACAATATAGATTTATAAAAATTTAGAGTAAAGGGTAGGTTTTCAGGAGCTTGCCTGCAAGATATTTTTATAACAGTGGTATCTGAAAGCCATCCCACTATTTAGGTGTTTATGTGGTTTTTAAATGGTGCATCAGTAAATCCTTGCAGATTCTGCAAGGCCCCTTAGTGATGGAAAGTGGAGGTGTAGAAGTGAGACCTGTTAGCTGTAAAGATTCCAGGGACTCATTCTTTCATTCCTTAAGCTTCTATTTGTTTTACATGAGGGCTTCTGTATAATGTTTCATTATTCAAACAAAGGGTTCTGTGGTGGTTAATTTTGCGTGTCAATTTGATTAGGCCTTGCTACCTAGATAGTGAATCAAACACAAGTCCTCATATGGCTGTGAAGGTACTGTATAGATGAGATTAATGTTTGAATCAGTAGATTAACTCTCAGTAACATGAATGGGCTTTGCCAATCTCTGAGGACAAGTTTTGTCTGCAGACTGCCTTCCAACTTCAGCTATAACAATTGCTCCTCCTTGGATCTCCAGCCTACAGGTCTGCTTTGCAGAATTTAGACTTGTTGGCCTCCACAATTACATAAGCCAATTTCTTAAAATAAATCTCTCTCTCCCTCTTCACATATATCTATATGTATATACATGTATATAAATACATATATATACAGTCATATAATATATAGACATACATATACATATATAGACATATATATGTAAATACACACAATTTTGCTAAATAATAAGCATTAGTTGTTTTATAGTTTGTACCATAAATTAAATTTTGCAGTTTCTTGTCATTCTGTGCTGTGTAACCAAGGGATTTTAAAGGTATGTCACTGTATAAAATAGAAAGGACAGGTCAATTGAAGCTTAATTATTAAAATGCAGTTCTTGATGCATTCTATATAATGAGAGACCCTATCACATTTTTTTCTCATTAGGCCAGGGTCTGGAGAGATTTAGGTAACTAGCAAAGAAAGAATTAGCTTGAAATTTTTCAGATGACACATAACAGACTGTATTACTTGCTTTTAGAATGTGTTAGCAGAAACTGATGCCTTATAAATGTAGAATGATATGTTATCTGCCAAGAGGTAACTCACTTTGCTTTGCTATGTTAAAACTGTAAATATATGTCATAATATAATATATATATATATATATATATATATATATATATATATATATATGATTAACATGCTAATTGACCATACCTTCACAACACCCACCAGCCAATCAGGAGTGAGTATGCAAATTAACTAAACAAAGATGGTAGGTTGATTTGCATATGCAGATGCTCAGCAGCTGGGAGCAAGGTGGCTCTTCTTCTGGGCCTCTAGGCAGCATGGGAAGGTGGAAAGGTGGCTCCAGGTGAGAGTGAAGGTGGTGCCAGCAGCCAGGAGAAGGAAGGCCCATTCTTGCATGAATCTTTGTGCATCAGCCTCTAATATATATACACATACATCTACCTTTTGATACTGTTTCTCTGGAATACTCTCATTAATGCAAATCCATTGGTAAAAATCTTGACTTGGTTTAGCTTCCTTTTTTTCCAGTAAGTAAACTAAGATGCACCACTATTTTGTAAGTGATCTGGAACTGGAAGCTAAATTTTGTGACTTTCCTATTAGCAGTAGATCTTTCTCTAAATTATAGGTCCCTAAGCTTTAGCATGCATCAGAATCACCTGGAGCTCCTAGCAAACACAGATTTCTAGGCTTCACTTCCTCTCTCCTAGAATTTCTGATTCAGTATGTTCATGGTAGGACCCCAAAAGTCACATTTAACTTAATTTTGTTTGTTTTTTAAATTATTTTTCAATTACAGTTTACATTCAGTATTATTCTGTATTGGTTTTAGATGTACAGCAGAATGGTTATACATCTGCTCTAAGTACCCACCTCACCCCATACCTATTAATCTTGATATTATTGATTATGTTCACTATGCTGTATCCACATCTCTGTGGCTATTCTGCAACTACCAATTTGTACTGATTAATTCCTTCACCTTTTTCACTCAGCTCCCCATGCCCCTCCCCTTTGAAAGCTATTAGTCTGTTCTATGTATCTATCAGTCTGCTTCTATTTTGTTCATTAAATTCCACATATAAGTAGAATCAAATAGTACTTGTCTTTCTCTGTCTGACATTTCACTTAGCACAGTACTTTCTAGGTTCATTCATGTTATTGCAAAAATATTTCCTTCTTTTTTACAGCTGAGTAACATTTCATGGTGTAAATGTACCAGTTTTTTTTATCCACTCATCTATGATGGGAACTTGGGCTGTTTCCATATCTTGGCTATTATAAATAATATTGCAGTCAACACAGAGTTTCTCAGTAATTTTTAATGAATTTCCATGTGATGTTGACACTGCTAGTGTAGAAACCACAATTCCTGTCTATATTTCTGGGCCTCAGATTTCTAATTAATAAAATAAGGACTTTGGAGCAAATTATATTTGAAGTTCCTCCTGTTAACAACAACAACAACAACAACAAAACAACGCAAAAACAAAACAAAACAAAAAAACACATTGAAACCTATAAAGAATTTTAGTGAGTTTATTTGACATATGCCAGAAGCAGAACCTCAATGAATTGAGATAATCCTCTATGGCGGGTTACATTTCTATTTATACATTGAAATCAAAAGAGGGACATAGGTGGGTTACATGAAATTCATTGCCGATGGATTAAAGAGGTGGAAGAAAGCAAAGTTGTGGGAAACCCCTGGGATTGGATAAAAAGTAAAATGATGGACACACACTTAGGTTGATACAGGAACAATTAACATGATAATGAAGAAATTTGAGGCATTTGTCTCAGCACCCACCACAATGGGTTGTGCCCCAGGGGCTCCAGAAAAAGGGAAGTTACAAGTTACCCAAGCATCTCACAGATATGTTATCTTAGATGCAAAAAGGCAAATGGGCTCAGTGAAGAAGATCTAAGTTGATTTTTGTCAGGGAAAATATTAGCATAGGACATGACTGTCCACTATAACCTGTTTTTTGTTAAATATTTAATTTTCAGACCATCTTTTGTGGTTATTTTAGGTCTCTGAGTTTGCAAGACTGCCATACAGGCCACCCCTGAGCTTGTCAGGTTAGCATGTGGCTCCTTTCGTCCATACTCCTCATAATAGTAATTTGTAACATATAAATGCTACTATTTACTTTCTTATGAAAATTGAATAAAGTACTTTAAAAATTCTCGAACTCTTCCTATAATAGCTAAGAGTGACTTGGCAGCAGTAACTTTGAACTTTGCAAGTAATCGTCATTGGAATACTGTTTTCTTACATACCAAAATGTCTAAAAGTAGATGCCTATATTTTTCACAAGCTAATTCTCTGGAAGAGAAGCTGAGACAGAGTTTAGTTTGGGATATAAGATGTGTAGTAAGGATCAACATCTATGAAGAGAAGTGGCAGAACCAGGATTGGACAGAAAAACAAAAACGAAAACAAAACGAAAAACTGTGATGTACACCCAACAAAACCTCAGCCAGTCAGATGGGGAGCATTAGAGTGACTATTGCCTTACATAGGGTCCTGTGTTGGTCTGAAACAGCTGGGTCTGTTTCACTCTAGAAACACCATCTCTGTCACTGGAAGGATGCGGCCTGGGGCCAGGCACCTCTCAGCAGCTGAGTTAGACGCTGAGCAGTTGCTGGCTGGGAGCTGTCTGCTGACCCCACTCTCTACAGCTAGCAGCTAGTCCTCCCTGAAGGGGGTGTGGGCGGCATATCTCATGTTCACCACACATGTCAGTGCAAGTCCTCTGTGATTTCTTAACCTACTTCTTATGTTGAGAAAATGGCCCCTGCAGTTGTATATAGTACATGCAATTCAAGAAAGGGAAGAAGTCATGACACCAATTCCTTTTATTAGGAAAAATTTCCTAGAAAACACTCAGATTTTGTTAATGCTTCACTTATCAGAAAGTTATCACATGACTAGATGTAACAGAAGTTGGAAAGGTGAGTAGTGAGTGCCTTCATTCTCTACTGTGGAGAAATAACAGGGAAGGTGTTTGAGAATGGATGTAGGGTTCCATGAAAGTCTTTGTCACTTACTTCGCTAATCTCCTAGAATGTTTATCTGGTACTCTATTGAATCCCATAAAGAGATGGAAAAGCAGTACTGGTATTCCCAATTCCCAAGTAAAAACCTGAAAACTAAATACTGAATTTTTCATATGGTTTTTGACATTTTTCTCAGTCAAAATAAGTTTTCTTCTTTATCCTGGGAAAATGTAGGCAGACAACCTACAAATGTGACATAAACTAAAGGATACAGAGGCTGTTATTTGCATCAAAGTCAAACCAACAGGCCTGCCATTTCCTTTTCAAACCAATATTATCATAAAGGATTTTCTATTTCACTGTAAACTAAGGAATTTCTACATCTGCTAGCTTACAATTTAATGTAAAATGGTTTAAAAAGAAAGAAGAGTAGAAGCCCTAATAATCTCAGAAATCCCTCTGTCTCTTAAGCAGCAAGCAAAACCCCAGCCTTTCTCCATTACTGTCTCACACTTTGTATTAATAATCCAAATAAAGGTAAGAAATGACCTAGGGAATTACAATAATACATATCATCAAGTGGATAAATCATAACTAAAAATAAGTGTCATGCTTTCACTATTGCTAAAGTGGATAAAGGAGGAGGAATCTATGTATCTTATCACTGTAGCTTGTCTGATTGAAATTGAACCACTCACTATTCAAACTCACTTTCTTGTTAATTTATTTCTGGAGCCAGTAAATTTGACTGAGGACTTACATTTTTTAAAAAGAAAATTTGGAGATTATATAGAACAGCAGAGTAATATCAGAGTTGTAGTTTAATATTAAAATTAGTATACTAAAATTGCTTTAACAGTAGTGTATAACTTTTCAAAATAACACTGTGTGGAAACTCATTAATAAACAGCTCACTTTTTATGTGTTTTCAGAAAATGTTAGAAAAATAACTATTTTGATGTGTTGGGTAAAGTATACTGTTTTCATAATGAATTGTAAACTATTTGTTCCCTTAACAAGAGTACCTTTGAATGAATTGATTTGCAGGACACTAAGCAATGGTTAAAAAACATGTTATTTTAAGTTAAAACGGTAGAGGGCTCTGAAAATAATGAGACAATCAACTGCAAAATCTAATGTACTGTATTTTTCGGACCATAAGACACACTTTTTTCCCCCCAGAAGTGGGGGGAAAAAGTCCCTGCGTCTTATGGTCCAAATATAGCCTACACATATACTTTTAAAAAAAAGTTTTTTTACTTGCCCGGCACTGTGTGCTTGCTACAGCCACTGTCCATTCCTCCGTGCCCAGAGTGTCTGCCCCGCTCTGTAAACCCCGAGTGGTAGAGGAGTTCCCATGTATGGTAGTCAGCCTCCATGCCCTCGCTGCAGCCATATCTCCATGTCAGCCCAGGTGCTGTGTACGGTAACTGCGTAATCCAAACCGTAATCATCGTCTGTACCCCTTGCTGGCCCATACTCCGTGCCCGGAAGAATGCCGCGTCTATTCCCCCAATCATTCCTCTCCGCCCTCTGTTGCCGTGCTTGACTACTGGGTAGGCGTACTGTAGATCTCAGCAGAACCTTTACCATAAATCTTCAACTTTATTCTAATTTATTACTGAAGTCTCTTGTTATTGTGTTTTACAGTACATTTTGTCTTTTGCTGACTGTATTTGTTAATAATGGTTCTAAATGGTTCTAAATGCTGCTGTTTACTTTACAGGGTTGATTACATGTGTTTATGACTGTGATGTTGGGTTTTAATGCACATAAAATATTTTAGGACACTATTTGTTTCAGAATCTTATTTTCTTCATTTCCCTTCTCTAAAAACTGGGGCGTCTTATGATCCGGTGCGTCTTATGGTCCGAAAAATATGGTAATTGAGTCCCATGTAGGTGTAACACATTTTATACACATTATCTCAGATGTAAAAGAGATATGGAAGCCATAAATAAAGGAAGCATAAAAAGCAAGCTGTTTATTAATGACTTTCCATACAATGTTATTTATTCTTATAAAGTCATTGCTAACCTATTTTATTTTTATTTATAAAGATAAAAAATATGTTTCTATAAAAATTACAGAGGCAATTTGATCACTTCCAGAAATATTTCAAACATATATTCTTTTGGTATTCTTTCTTTAAGGACTAGTTATTCTGTCTCTTATTTCAATGTTAATTTATGTACTAACTTTCCTGCTATAGAACATCAGTGGATGTATTTTCAAGGGCCTTTCTTAGTAAATTATATTAAAATAAAATTAATCTACCCCTCATTATTAAAGTTTCAGGATGTATTTTTCACAAGAATAAAAATATAATTTTTAAGGTACACCTTAATGCCACTGAAAATAATTGCATTAGTTTTTAATTAACCTTATCACAAAGTCTCTATGTTCCTAGAAATATATATTAACTTTGACTCAGTATTAATTTTGCATACATATTTCACTCTGGTAATTTTCATAATTAAGGATAAATCTACTCAATATGAAAAATATATTTTGAATATTATTTTTAACATGATAAATTTAGTAATTATTAAGATGGATTCAATAGATTATAATCAGTGATCAGCAACACCTCTCTTTCCTACTATAAATGATTAGGGAACATCAAGATGGCTGAGTATCTGAAATGCTTACATTTTTCTCTCTTCTAAGTCCTCAATGGTGTGTTTTAAGATACAAAAATGATAACTTTAGAACCACAAATACATGCAACGCCCAAGATAAGTCCTTCTGAAAGGAATTGATGGCAATGTAACCAAAGAATTAAATATTTCTGCAATACAAGAGGCAGTATTATGTTCATATGAGGAGCACAGACTCAGAACAAGACTCCTTGAGACAGGGCTGGGCTCCACTCACCGTCTGTACACCTGTAGGCAAGTTGGCACTTCTCTATCAATGTGGAACATTACCATAATAGACTCAATTACTTTTAATATATTACTGACTTAACGCATTGACGTACCTTCCAAAGGGACCTATCCTATATAAAAAAGGTTAATATGCAAATCAACCAAAAGCAAAACAACCGGTAGCTCTGTTACACACTGACCACCAGGGGCAGACACTCAATGCAGGAGCTGGTGGTCAGTGTGCTCCCACAGGGGGAGCAGCACTCAGCCAGAAGCCAGGCTCACAGCTGGCGAGTGCAGGGGCAGTGGCAGGCTCCTCTTCTGCCTCCATTGCAGGTAGGAAATGAGTGAGGGGTGTCCGACTGTGAATTGTGAGAGGGCACAGGCCAGGCTGAGGGATCCCCCAGTGCACAAATTTTGTGCCACAAGCCTCTAGTTTTACTAATACAAGCCCAATTTAAACCTAAGGAAAATTGAGTACATATAATAAAGGATGGTTAAATATTTTAAAGTTTGTGCAAAGAATTTCCACTTTTGAACTATTAATATGAGCTCATGGTAACTTATGTTTTCAAATCGCTTATTTCTGCTCTTCACAGTTCATCTCATTTTGCTTTTCCGTCTCTTCTTTCTCCCTTTTATCTATTACTTGACACAGAGTCAAGACTAAAGAAAAACACATAATCATAGGACATTTCCTTAAAATAGTTTAGGTCCTCTGAACATTATACAGAAAAACTTTTAAATTAGAAAATGAAGAAAAATATCTCAACTACAAAAAACAAATACTTGTTTTATTCTGTTTTTACATCTTTCCTAGGTCAAAAATCAGAAGTATAATTAGGATTATATTTAAAAAATACATAAAACAAAATACCAAATGGATCCTTTCTCTCATTTTCTTCTACCCTCTCTATTTTTATCTCTCATACATGTGATACACCTATTAAAAGAAAAAGATCTTTTGTCAGTTTTTATTTTTCACCATGCACTCTCAATTAACATGTGACACACTAAAAGCACTGTCAGACAACATTAAAGAGAGGCATGATTCTAAATGGACACAAATTGAACAATTTAATTATCTGTCACCAATATTATTGGTGTACCTCTGTTGTGGCTCTCTACTTCACAGGAAACAGCTGCCTAACCAATTATTTCTGCCTATAGTGGAAACTGAAGACCTAGTTTCATAAAAACATACAGTTACTAGATAATTGAGATAGGTCCTTTTACAAGTTTACTTTATGGGGTAAACCCTAAAAAAGATCATCCAGTTAATCATGGAGGCATTTATGTCAAATCAGTTTATTTTAGAAAAATCACTTAATGTAAAAAGGTATAGGCAGCAACTCAGGTTAACTAAGTATGCAAATCTATTTGCCCTTTACTTATAGAAATGAGAAGAACAAAGATAAAGAGGTATATTAACTCCAAAATCTATGGTTCAAGAAAGGAAGGTTATTGTTTGCTCTAGGGAAATAAACAAATTTTGAAATGAATAAGAATTACACATTTTTGTGGGTATTTACTTAACTTATACACACATATCAAGTCACAACACTAAATCAATCCAAATTCACTATGGACCCTAATTGTAAGAAATATTGGCTCTTTGATGCACTGAAATAAATAACATTTTAAAGATTATACATTTAGTGTTTACTTCAGCAGCACATACACTAAAGAAGATACAACTAGAAAATACTGTCTGATCTTATACTGTAGAAATGCCACAGTGTGTGTGTGGGGGGGGGGGGGGGGGAAGAGGGAGGAGGGAGGTGGCACCATACCTGATTTTAAAGATTTTACACTGATTGACATATTTATACCTTCAAGGCTGTCACACACATTTATTTATATACTAGAGGCCCAGTGCAAGAATTTGTGCACAGGTGGGGTCCCTCAGAGTGGTTTGTGGAAATCAGGCTTAAACCACAGTCCAAAGCTGCCTGCAGCTCCTACCTGCCACTCCTGCTCATCCCAGCCCCACTGCACGTGTACCTGGATTGTGAGAGAGTGCAGGCCAGGCCGAGAGATCCCACCTGTGCAGGATTGGGGCCAGGGAGGGACCATGGGAAGGCTCCAGGGTATCTCTGGCCCATCTCACTCAATCCTGATCTGCTGAACCTCAGCAGCAAGCTAACCTACCAATCAGAGTGACTGCCCCCTGGTGGTCATGTACGACATAGCAACTGGTCAACTGATTGTCTGACTCCTAGTGATCAGTGTACATCATATGAGTGGTTGAGTGGCCTTAGCATATCATTAGCATATTATGCTTTGATTGGCTGAACAGTCAACTGGTCACCAGAAGACCAAGCACTTAGCATATTAGGCTTTTATTATATAGGATGTCTTTCTAAATATTTCTGTTCTGGAAGATAGTGAACATGAGGGAGGAAAAAGAAACTTCAGATTCCCTAGTTCTATTGTTACCATCAATAGCCTTTCTATTATAACTTGAAGTGTTAGTATTTAGCAAGAGGTCACAGAGGTAGGAAAAAACTCACTTATTTTCTCTGAGACTCAATTAGGTGTTTTGCACAGTGATGAGGTTTTATTAGATACCTTCTTAATCCCTTCTATCTCTAAACTTTAAGATAAAAACATGTAATAGAAAATTATTACAGATATAGAATGTCTTAGAGGTATGCTTGCAGATATTAATATTAAAATTTACCTGAAGAGAATAAAAGGGAAGGGAAAGACTAAACTATGTGTGGATGAAAGACTTAGGGATATCAATGAAAAAGTCATTTTTGTTGAAGTCTCCTTTTGTTCCATCATGCTAGAAAAACATAAGTGTATTTCAAGGGAATTCAAAAGCGACTAAGTTAAATAGAATTCATATGCAGTTATTCGTGTGATAGATGAAAAAGAAAATGTGACTCAGAGAAGATAGATTTAAAAAATGGGTCTTTCACTGACCTTTTCATTAATTCATTTATTTACTCATTTAAATGTTTACTGAACACTATTTTATCAGACACTATGTTAAGCACTAGAGAACAAATACAAATATGACATTGTGAGTTCTTTACATATTTTGGAAATTAAATCTTTGTCAGGGCTACCGTTTGCAAATATTACCTCCCATCTGGTTGGTTGCCTGTTTGTTTTGTTGTCCATTTCTTTTGCTGTGCAGAAGCTCTTCAGTTTGAAACAGTCCCATTCATTTATTTTTGCCTTTACCTCTCTTGCCTTTGGGATCAAGTTCATAAAATGTTCTCTACCACCCAGGTCCATAAGTTTGGTACTTATATTTTTTTTCTATGTGACTTATGGTTTTGGGTCTTATTTTGCGTAAGTCTTTGATCCATTTTGAATTAATTTTTGTACATGGATACAAATAGCAATCCAGTTTCATTCCCTGGCATGTGACTTTCCAGTTTTCCCCAGCACCATTTATTGAAGGGACTATGTTTACTCCAATGTGCATTTCTGGCTCCTTTGTTGAAAATTATCTGTCCATATATGTGTGGCTTTATAGATGGGCTCTCTATTCTGTTCCATTTTTCTGCGCGTGTGTTTCTCTGCCAATACCATGCTGTTATGATTATCATAGCTCTGTAGTATATTTTGAAGTCAGGTAGCATGATATATCCAGCATTGTTCTTTTTTTTTTTTTTTCCAATATTTCTCTGGCTATTCTGGATCTTTTGTGGTTCCATACAAATCTGATGATTTCTCATTCTATATCTTTAAAAAATGACATTGGGCTTTTGATGGGGATTGCATTAAATCTGTATATTACTTTGGGTAAAATGGCCATTTTAACTATGTTGATTCTTCCAATCCACAAACAAGGGATATTTTTCCATTTTGTTAGCAATCTGGTGATTCCTCAAAAAATTAAAAATAGATCTATCATATGATCCAAAAATCCCACTCCTCGTTATATACCCAAAAAACTCAGAATCATTTATACGCAAATATATATGCACCATATGTTAATTTCAGCATTATTCACGGTGGCCAAGAGTTGGAAATAGCCAAAGTCAAAGTGCCCTATGATAGAGGACTGGATAACGAAGATGTGGTACATATATGCAATGGAGTACTATACGGCCATAAGAAAGGATGAAATAGCTTCATTTACAACCACATGGATGGACCTTGAGAACATTATGCTAAGTGAAGTAAATAAAACAGAAAAAGCTAAGAACTATATGATTTCACTCATATATATGGAATTTAAAACTGAAACTTGTGAACACAAACAGCAGTGTGATGGTTGCCAGTGGGAGGGGTGGGGGAAGATAGGGCTCCTAATATAAGGTGACAGGAGATTTGACTTTGAGTGGTTGGAACATGGTCCTATATACAGATTTTGTAAATTAGTAATCCACACATGAATCCTATATGTGCATGTTGAGTAATGTCACCCCAGTAAAATTTAAAAAATAAAGTATAAAAATAAAACACAGAAACAAAACCAAACAAATAAATAATAAATAATAATAAATAAATATGTCTTTGTGCCTAATCTCAGGAGTATTTTATGTTCATAGAACAAAAAAAAAGGGAAATTCAAATAAAAAATGCCTCTGTGGGAAATACTGTACTGAATTTAAATGATAAAAAAGGGAATACTGTTCATAATTAAAATAAAATAGCACAATTTTAATTAAAAATAGATATATTAACATGAAAGAGAGAATAGTGTGTGTCCATCCATTTTAGAAAGCAAAGAAGTGGTTTAAAATATTCCAACAAAAATAGTCCAGCCTCAGATGGCTTCCCTAGTGAATTCTTCCTAACAAGTAATGAAAGTAATACCATTTCTACTATACACACTCTTTAAAGAAATAGAAGAGGAAGAAGTAATTTCCAACTCATTTGAAGTGATTATAGTGGACCTAATACCCATACTAGACAACTACATCTGAAAAAGTAAACACGGTAGACCAATATTTTTCATGGATATGTATCCAAAACTCCTCAATAAAATATAGGCAAAATAAATCCAATAATATGTAAAAATGCCAATATAGCATAACTAAGTTGGACTTATCTCTATAATACAAAATTGGTTTAACATTAAAAAATCAATCAGTGTAATTTTCCATAGACACAACATAAAGAAGAAAAAAACATGATAATTTCAATAGATACGAAGGCTCATTTAGTAAAATTCAGCACCAAGTCATTTTTAAAACTTTCAGTCAAATACAACTAGAGGAGAATGTCCAAAAAACTGATCTGAACCACTTAGAAGTAATCTATTGCTCTCCTCATAGCAATATTTTGATACTTTCTCTCTAGGATTAACAATAAAGCAAGGCCCTAGCTGATTTTGCTTAATGAATAGAGCATCAGCCTGTGGATTAAAGGGTCCTGGGTTTGATTTTGGACAAGGACACATGCCCAGGTTGTGGGCTCGATCTCCAGTAGGGAGCATGCAGGAGGCAGCCAGGCAATGATTCTCTCTCATCATTGATGTTTCTACCTCTCTGTCCCTCTCCCTTCCTCTCTGAAACCAAGCCTATATAATAAAGAGGTAATATGAAAATTGACCATCACTCCAACACACAAGATGGCTACTTCCATGTGGTTGGTTATAGATGGCCATCCCCATGTGGAAACAAGATGGCTGCCACAAGATAGCCAGCAGGGGAGGGCAGTTGGGAGGGATCAAAGGAGAGCACTTTCAAGGGATAAGGCCTATAGGGGAAGGCAGTTGGGAAGGGCAAGGCCTAGAGAATACTAAATAGAACAGAATACTAAATCCAGAAAAGAATAACATGCATACATAGCTAATTGATATTTGCCAAGAGTCCCAAAGCAATTCAATGGGTGAAAGAAAGTTTTTAATAGTGTTCAAACAATTGAATATCCATTTAGAAAACATAAAAATCAAACATTAACATGCAAAATATACAAAAATTAACTCAAAATGTATTACACAACAAATTCTAAGTAGTTAAATATTAAACTCATTAAAAAAAAGTCTGAAAATTTGAGTTAGCAATGTTTTCTCTAGGATACAAAAGGCAAAACCACAAAAACAAATATGAAAAAATGACAATCCACGAAATGAAGATATTTAGCTCTTCAAAAGATACTATTAGAAAAAAATTAATGCCCTGAAATGTAGACTATTGGGTAAAGATATGGTGTAAGGAATAATAAAGATAATTTATAATTCAATAAGGAAAACAAAATGAGCATAGTGCTAAAGGAAACACAATTTGATGAGATCATTTTGGAAAAATGGATGGGGGGAAAATATGTAAACCTCATAACTAATATTCTTCTCTTGGTTGAGTGTGTGTGTGTGTGTGTGTGTGTGTGTGTGTGTGTGTGTTTACTGAAAGATGTGTAAGAAAATATTCGTAGCACACTATAATAGACAAAAGCTGAAAGATACTCCATAAATGTATACATTAAAGTCACACATGGAATATTACATGCAAAATTAATCAATAGTGTTGTTTGGGGCTCTTGTTTACACTTGGAGATGAATAATGATTGGGAAGGGATTTGGTAAGACTTCTATGGGTAATTGTCATATTCTGTTTCTTGTTCTGTGTACTAGCTATGAGGATGTGTTCAATTTGTAAAAGTTCATCAATTTGTGCACTTCTAATTTGGATCTATATGTATCTTACCAGTATACTTTAATAATTAAAAAAAACTTAATTAAAAATATTTGAATACAATGTTTCTTTCTGTATATTTTCTCAAATAAAGTGAGTTCCCATATTTTCATTAAAATCTGTTAAAATTGAAAAAACCTTTTTCTTGAGTTGTGTTTAGGGAGTGTGACCAAGATAAATTGTTATAAAAGCCACAACAACAAAGATAAGTTGAAAGAAAAAGTTATAGGATTATTGTGTCCTTGTTGGAATTAGGGCTGAAGGTTGGGGTGGATGTCAACCCACGCTAGCTCTGGAATGTCTACCCAAAAAGTATGAAACCTAAAGTACTTTATGAACCAGATACATTAACGTGGCAGAAGACTCATCTTATAGAAAATCTCTGAGGAGGGGGAATCTTGGTAGATTTGTCAAACTAAAAACTATGGCTGGTACTTGATGTGAAAAAGTTAGAGTGGTATGCAAGGAGACTGGCATATCAGGCTAGAACCAGATCTCAAAAATCCTAGCAGCCATGGTAAGGAATTTTGGTTTTAAGCATACAGAAAAGTGCGATCATTCAAGTAATTATACAAAATAAATTAAAAGAGCTGACATATATTTGTAAAAGATGACAATAGACAGAAATGAGAGCAGACTAGAGCAGTGGTTCTCCACCTTTCTAATGCTGGGACCCTTGAATACAGTTCCTCATGATGTGGTGACCCCCAACCATAAAATTATTTTCATTGCTACTTCATAACTGTAATTTTGCTACTGTTAATGAATTGTAATGTAAATATTTGTGTTTTCTGATGGTCTTAGGAAAACAGGTTGAGAACCACTCCTATAGAGAATAAGACCATCGGGAAACACAGATATTTACATTACGATTCATTAACAGTAGCAAAATTACAGTTATGAAGTAGTAATGAAAATAATTTTATGCTTGGGGATCACCACAACATGGGGAACTGTATTAAAGGGTTGAGAACCCTGGACTAGAGAAAGACAAATGTGGAAGTGGTTGATCTGTTAGAAGTTTAATGCAATCCTATATACTAAAGAGCTAATATGCTAATTAGACCAGACGGAAGAGCTACCTTCTGGAACAACCAGTAGGTGGGAACTGTGAGTCAGATGGGCTGCGAGGGCCAAGCCCCTTGCATGAATTTTGTGCATCGGGCCTCTAGTAGTATATATAAGAAGTGATGATGCAAGATTACTGAGCAATAGGTATTTTAGAAAGAAAAATATTTTATATCCACTTCTGTAATATCTGTGTTTTCATTATAAGTATTCATATAATTAATCATCTAGCTAATTTATCATCTGACTGCATTCTTAAATTCAAAGGATCAGCTATATTTTTTTATAATGGTGGGAAGGGTAGGGGATACAGTAAGCCATAAATTTTCCAAGACAGCATCCTTCAACATCATGCCTGTCAGTACGTGATCTGTGCTGAGGCTTCAAGGTTTGTGTCTACTATTAAAACTCTCAAATCTGTATACAAAATAGAAGTACCTTTAAAAGGGTGACATCTCTTTCTACACTCAATGGGGCTTGGATATTGGAATAACCTCCAGCTGTGTTAAGGAGATCTATTACCTGGCTCACTAGTTTGTTTTAATATACAGCCTTGTGGGCTCAGTTTTCCATTTAGAAGGCATTAAGCCTTAGATCCCCACTATAAAAGCTGCAGTAGTCTCAATGCTAAATAAATGGTTCTTTACAGAGGCAAGTACTATAGAGTGTAAGCTCATCTCATTTTGTGTACCTGAAAACAATAAAAAGAAAGTGTATTGTCACGTAGCACAATAGGTATGCCATGAGTACATGTTGAATTGAATGACCCTCTATTAGGCCCCACTGTAATGTCTGAGAGATATTTACAGAGTAAAACATCTAACAAAATGCCCAGTAAAATGAAAAGTGAAATCCTAACTACTTCATGGCAGTGTGGTGAGGCAGCGAGAGATGCAGAGCCCTGGAGTTTGATTCCTGCCTCTTCCACATGTGTGATCAGGAACAACTAGAACAAACTATCTGAAGCTAAATTTTCTCAATGCACACAACTGCAACATTAACACTGTCCTAACTCCCAATGCTGTTGGAGTGATCAAATAAGATAGTAGATATGAAAGAATAAAAACTCAGTCATTGCTGTTAAATTTCGCTACCAGCAGAATGCTTCCTTTGCCTATAGGAAACTTGTCAGAATTTATTTTTTCACATTATCCCTAGAGCCATGGTCGGCAAACTGTGGCTCCTGAGCCACATGCGGCTCTTTGGCCCCTTGAGTGTGGCTCTTCCATAAAATACCACAGCGGGCACACATATGTAGTGCGATTGAAACTCCGTGGCCCATGCGCAGAAGTTGGTTTTCAGCCCTAAAAAGAAATTTTAATTGTTGATATTTGGCTCTGTTAACTAATGAGTTTGCCGACCTCTGCCCTAAAGGAAATGATTCAAATACTTGTTAATTCAATTCATTTAATTATTTGTGAATTCGAAAAGCCTTCTAAACCTTTAAAAAAAATAATAATACTGCCTACCTATCTGCACTTTACCAGGGTTTTTGCTGAGTCCATGGATTTCAATTAAAAAAACAAGCAAACAACACTATGTTATTATTCTGGGAAGGAAGAGAAATTCTCAAATTGGGACATTGTATGAAGGTACTTTTTTTGTTATTTTTAAGCAAATAGTGAAACAATCAGGCAGGAGCTTTTTAGCCTTCTTTCTCCTTCCCTGCAATACACACCTTCCTGTCCTTCCCAGGATAGAGAGATGAATATAAAACATGCACATTTCAGGGGCTGTGCTTCACAATACCTGAGGAGATGTTTTTACACTTCGGAAAACTAAAGAAATGAAAATAGCTTATGAAGACTCATGAAATGCTTATTTGAGGTCTGAGGACAGCATTGTCTCTCTCATTCCTTCTCTTTCAATAGAGGACAGGGCTTCTGCTTTACGCCAGGAAAGGGCAGTAAGGGAATGAACCCTGGCAGCTTTTCTCTCCACTAGCTAGTTCCTCCTTGACATTGTAGTAAAGGTCATTGGTATGTGTTGGCCCAAGTGCCTTACTAGTGTCTGAGGCATCAGAACAAAGAAACACAGCCCCTCCCCGCAGGTCTCACATGTAGATAAGAAGACAATGGTCCTGTTCTAAAGATTCTGCACACGTTAACTGATTTCATTTCCCCAAAACCCCCATGAAATAAGCACTAAATTATCTCCATTTTATCAAGGAGGAAACTGAGCCACAGAGATGATAAGTGATTTTTGACACCCTTTCAAAGCTAGGAGACAGGGAAAGCAGAACCCACTGGAAAACCTGGGTCAGTGACTTCATCTTTCTCTCTTGAGCTTGATGGTTTCTCCATTCCCCGAGTGGCCGGTTTTGTGAAGGGCCCTAGACCTCCATGAACATGTAAATTACTTTGCAGCCCTTTGAGGAAGAAGAAAGAAATAGCTCCAATCTTGGTCTTTGATGGTAGCCACCTTCTACAATGCAGGGTTACTAGGAGCTATCAGCCCACCAAGTATAAAGCCAATGTTGAAATCCTCACTTGGTACCTTGAATCCCTTTCCTGGTCTGTAAGACCCTGGAGGAGTGTTTACTAGGGCCCTCCAGCTACCGACAAAGCAAACTGAGAAAATTGAACTCATGCGGTAGAAACATTTTACATAGACTTATCTTAAACACACACACAAACATACACACACATCACCACCACGATACACACATTAAATTAAAATATACCTTGTACATTGGATATGAAACAACTGTTAATTATCATGGTAGCAAACAGGATCCCATCTTATTCATGTCTTAGTTTTCTTTGTTGGTTTATTGTTTTTGTCTGTGCATTTTATTTAGGCAGTGTTTGTTTATCTAATTCATGCTGAGCCATAAATTTGCATATAATATTCAAATGGCAAAAGGAGATTCGTATCTTGACTTCAAGTTTTACATACTAACAAAAGTTTGCAATATTTTATGTTTATCTAATCTAATATATATGAAATGAATATATATTCAAATTCCAACTTTAAATGTAAGCAAGGTAACATTAATCATGCCCATATTCTCTACAAAACCACAAGAAGTAAATAGATGTCACACTGTATAGCCAAATTTGTAGATTATAGATTAGAAATTGAGGGCTGAAGATTGAGGCCAGAAAGAGTACTCTTTTGCTTAAGATCATGCAAGTAGCAAATGATGGGACCAAGATTCCCAGCTATATGAATACCAAAATCCATACAGCATTAACTCAGTGACACAGACTTTTATTTCTCTGTTTTTACTCCTTTTTAATACTTCCCAAAGACATGTACTGCCAAAACCCTCAAAATGCAAATCTCACCTGATGTGCCATATATAGAGAGTATATTTATAGCTGATAACTATCTGAAGGATTTTCATTTGTAGCAGAAAATATTGTCTTCATAGTTTTTTACTGTCTTTCAAGTTTAACTTCCTTTTGTTTGGCTTGAATAAGTAACTATTTACTTTAAAAAATGCTGCTACTCCAGGGTTTGATAAAATAAACGCTACATTGTTCTCATATATATATATAAATGTATGTCACATAGAAGGTCTCACTTCCTGTGATATCACTGCCCATTTATGTGGCTTCCAGTCGGTAGCTTTCAAGTTTGAGACTTCCCTGGAGAAATTGAATGTTGAGCTAAGCATAAAGGCAATCTAGATGACCTTTCAGAAAGTTATTTTGGGTCACATTTCTAAAATTATCTAGAAACTCAAGCTTTTAGAAGCTTTTTAAAAAGTAAGGAAAAGAAAAATGACACTCTTTAATCAATGCAACTGTCCTTTCAAATATTAACTTCAGGATGACAGAATGCCATTTTGTTTTGTTTTGTTTCACAAAACATACAAACTCTATAAAGCTACTCTTTGGCATATACGACAAAATCAACCTACCCAATCAAATCCCAAATTCCCTGAGGAAAAAGATTGTAACTCAAAATTTAGAGGGGTCCTTTTTGACCATGCTGGAAATTTGGTAAGAAATACCAGAACAGGATCTAGTCCTAAGAAATAGATGGTCCTTTTGTATAGTAATTGCAAAAGCAATTAAAAATGTTGAAAGGCTGAAACTGATATTCCAATATATTTATCGCTTAAATAGACATGTGTTGCCTGAACTGAGGTCATCACACTATGACAAACAGGGCACCAACCCCACATTACCTGATCACAGCTTTCAGCTGCTTCTGATTTAGACTGACTTGGAACAAGTGACCCAGAAGGAAACAGTCTCATATTCCATCACTAAGTGTCTCAGCCAATCAGTTACCCTCAGATTTCCCCCCTTAACCATTTTTATCAGCAGCATTCCTGTTTTTAGCATCAGACAGTTTGAAAGCTCTCAATAATGTGCCCTGACACCTATTATAGATATTGTTTACACTACTTCCTTATAAAGACAGACTGTTCCCACGTGTGAGATTCACCTTGAATTATGCCAGCTGACTTCCTATTTCAGTATTTGTTCTTCTTTTTATTCTCTGTCATAGCCTCACAATGACATTAGATGTGGTTGGAATGACAAGTGCTTTCTCAGCTTCATAAATGAATGTGAATTCAAGGAGCCAACAGACACTTGTCCATCATAACCAGGACAAGCTGGCCCCAGGTGCAGAGCTATATAAATTGCTCCAAAAATGTACTCACTGCTTTTATCCAATTTTTAAAATTTCACCTCACAGCCTCTAAGAGCTCTAGAACATACAATGTAAAATATCACCCTTGCTCCATCCTATTTTATCAACAAACTAATGCAAAAATGTAAGAAAAGAGACTGGTACTCTTTCCCCCCCCCCTTTTGGTCCTATATACTAGTATGTACATATATATTTCTCTATACTTACATTTATTGGAATGCCTGACATGTCTACAGTGGCCTTTGAAACAGAAAGCTTGGATAGAAAGGGAAGTAGATCAATATTGCTTTAACAGAGAGTGCGCTTCATGAAGACACATGGGTACATAATTAAACATAGCAAACATTTTCCAAGGACAGATCTCTCTAACTCAACAAAATCAAACCCTCATTCCCTTGTGCTTTAACCTGATGAGAACTGCATAACTCTGGAGCGCTGTAAAGAGAGTTAGAGGACAACTTTGATAGCTGTTTATAGAAATGTTAGATGAGATGCCCAGACTAGCAATAAACCTGAACCTAAAAGGTTATGTTTAGAAAAAAATGGTGTGGGCAGAAAACACTGAAAAAATTGTATACTCAGGCAAATGGTTTGCACTTAATCTTTGAATCTGAGATTCCATGCTTTCCAGAGTTCCCATAGTTGGCATACATTGAGATTTCTTTCCAAAGTCAATAAAAAAGGCTTTCTTATAATAAACCAAATATATAAAAAGCAGTGGTTTATTTTAGGAATAATTTATATAAAAACATTACATGGAAATGTCTTACTACTGACATTATTTGTGACTGTGATGTTTAGATATACAAAGAGCACTTTTTAGATTGGGTCCCTAGAAAACAGATGCAAACAAAGATATTTAAAGACAAGTATTAGTATATTTGAAAGGTGATCTCAGGGGACAGAGTAAAAAGGAGTGAAGAAGTGAAAACTAAAAGGGAGGAAGGTCAGGAAGTTTTATTAATGAGTTGGTTACTGCTGTGGGAAACTGCAGTTTGACTCTGCTCTCAACCTTCTAAGAGATTTTGTAGAATTATTTCACCAAGAATGGAAAATGCCAATATTTTATGCACTGCTGTTCATTGGTTGAGAAGTACTCCCCATGGCATTATTCCTTGACAAACACCAACTCAGGGCCAGAGATTGGATCATAAAGCAGAAAGGAGAAAGCTATAGGTCCAAATAAAATCTGCCCGAACAGAATCTGACTTCTGGGGCTATGAGAGAGACACCACAGAGTCAGCTATAATGCATATAGAAAACCCTGAAGCAAGGGAGAGCAATACAAAGAAGACAACAACCTAGATAGATTGGTTTTTTAAAATATATTTTATTGATTTAAGAGAGGAAGGGAGACTGACAGAGATAGAAACATCAATGATGAGAGAGAACCATTGAATGGCTGCCTCTGCTCAATCCACATTGAGGATCTAGCCCACAATTCAGGCATGTGCCCTGACCAGGAATTGAACTGTGACCTCCTGGTTCATAGGTTGATGCTCAACCACTGAGCCATACCAGCTGGGCTAGATGGATTATGTTTATAAAAATTAAGAGGGCAGCCGAAACCGGTTTGGCTCAATGGTAGAGTGTCGGTCTGCAGACAGAAAGGTCCCGGGTTCGATTCTGGTCAAGGGCATGTATGTTGGTTGCAGGCACATCCCCGGTGGGGGGTGTGCAGGAGGCAGCTGGTCGATGTTTCTCTCTCAACGATGTTTCTGGCTCTCTATCTCTCTCCCTTCCTCTCTGTAAAAAAATCAATAAAATATATTTAAAAACATTTTTTTTTAAAATTAAGAGGGCAGTTAGCAGTAGCTCTAAGAGGGTTACAAGCCCTCCTTCCCAATGTCATCATCTCTAATACTTACAGTTTTGATGGATAACAATGACTCCCTAAAGAGAAAATTTTTCCTAACACTTCTTGCTTTACTACATATATTAGAGGCACAATGTTTGTTGCTCACTAAATACCATTGTCAAGCTGTCAAGCTCTATTTTCAAAGGCAGTTCATTTTGTAAAGATCTATGACTGCAGGCTCAGGGGGAGTTTGAAGTGATTTAAATCAGCACACAGGAGTGCGGGTATCTAGGGCCTTGGAGGTTAAGAGGATCCTGAGCCAGAGGTAGGGCTGTTTGTTCTGGAGGGATAGTTCTATACAGTTGAGCAAAGTTTCTGGACTCGGGCAAATGTCAATGCTTCTATGTGAACAAAGAGATATTCCGACTGCTGGGAAAGGGAAGTCTTTTCTGAATCATACTGGGAGAGCTGCTAACGTCCTCCCTGAGCACTGGTGCTAAGGAGCAGATGTCCCCGGGATGGTCTGCAGGGGTCCTCAAACTTTTTAAAGTGGGGGCCAGATCACGGTCCCTCAGAGAGCTGGAGGGCCGGACTATATGAACTACTAATTCCTACCGTAACACCTCGGCTGCGCTCACTGCCCAAAAAACCTGGCGGGCCGGATCAGACTCCTCTGCGGGCCGCATGTGGCCCGCGGGCCGTAGTTTGAAGACCCCTGGTAGGGCATGGCTTGTTTCTCACATGATCCCTGGCAACCTGCAATGGGTGGCTGTGACCTGGATGGAAAACCACAGTCCCTCACTGCAGGCTTCAGTCATATCCACAAGGTCATTCCTCTTCTTGCTCCTGCAGAAACCCACGCCAGAGGCTCCTTGTTATAGTCCTTACCCAGTTTCTTCCCTTAGTTCCCAGACTTTCCATTTCTTATGGGCCTGAGGGGGGAGGAAGGAGGGCCTCTGCTCTTCTTTTCACCCTATTTTTGTGGTATAAACTTCATCCCTAGATATTTTAGGGCTTAGACAGTTAAACCTCACCTAGCACAAGTCTTGCAAATCTAAAACCATAACTTCAAAGCCTGTACTTGGAAAATAAAAACACCATGCACTACTGTCCTTGGTCCCAGATTCTGCTGTTGCATCCATTATCTGAGACAGGCCATTTTCATATTACCTACAACCTGGAACCATAAGCAATCTTTATATGCATTGTAGACAGTATGTAATAATACCAATAGTATAAACAGGCATATATTGAAATGGTTCCAGTAGTGGTTTAGCTACTAATATGATTTATATTTTAATGAACTAATAATGGCACTTTAAACATGTACTTGAAATAAAAACCCACATGTAACTTTGGTAAAAACTGTTGATCCATATGTCACAAATTTACTTCCTTTTTTATGAGTTGAAGGTAATACACAGGTTTGCAAATTTATTTTATTACACTGTCATATACAAAATATATGGCTTCTTAATTTTCCTATTAAATTATCTGATCTTACACACACACACACACACACACACACACACACACACACACACAAACACACTATGGTAGTGCATGTGAACAAAACAAAACTAAACTTAGTATAATTTATATAGCTTATTATATAATTTAAACTGTATCTTTTGTTAACCTTCTCTTTTGAATTAACTGTGAACCTTCAAGAATTTTCTTCCTTTCCTCCTATTTTCATGATCTTATTGTTTCTTTCTAGGATGGTGTCTGTATTTGTAGGATGTGTGGTACCATATGTGATGGGAATTAGAAGGGTAGGGGTCTTTGAAAGCCCTTGAACCAGGCAGCTTCTCAGGATCCTCATTGGTGTCCACTTAAGTCTACTGAAAACCAAACTCCTGACAACAATCTTTCAGCAGTCTGCAAGAGTTTGCTGATAGACCCTCCAAGATGTATATCTCAGACACTGGTTTTACTTCCTGTCATTAAGGCAGGCTAACCAGGTCCTGCATAATGATCCCCTGGGCTGTGGACCACCCAAGTTCTACCTGTCATCCCTGTTTATCTGGCAAGACTGTTTACCATAGAGCTCTGAGCTTCTGTTTACTTTGCCCCTTCTACAGCAAATTGTTTAGTCAAAACATCCATTCCGACTATTCACTAGCTCCCTTAATAGACTCTGAAACATATTTTAAGCTGTGTCTAATCGGAACAAAACTTGATAAACTCAGACCTTCTATCTGACCAATAAGCTATACCATTGAATTTTCTGTTGATATGATTTGTGTGAGAGATGTTTGTGAGATAGTTTCCTTCCAGAGTCCAAAAAAAGGAAAGAAGAATACCTCTCTGCCCTCAGGACCTCCCAAATCTGTGTAGATCTATCTGTACATTGCTGGCTCCCCAAGGTTGTAAGTTTATAATGTTGAATACAAACATTTCTGTACTTCTGGAAGGAGTAGTAAGCTATCAGAATTTATTTGTCATTCCAGAATTTAAACTCAACAGATTCAAGGAGTTGGTTGTATAGTTTTTGGCTTTTATTTCTTTGATTTTTGCTTCACTACATAAGAGCAACATTTAATAAGTGCTTGATAAATATTTACTGAATGGATGGATGGATGGATGAATGAATGAATGAATGAATTATAACTTATATTCGATAGAACTTCACCTGAATGACATAGAACTTTCTTCAGAGGTAGAGTTTACAGTGTTTGTTGCCTGGGTCTGTGATGTATTCTTCATAAGTTGTTTCATTGAAATTTCATTTGAAACTCTGTAGAAGAACCAGCAGCCTTACTGTGAAAGAGTTTCCAATGAGTTATTGGCAGTGATATCTCAGAGATTGTGACCTCATTAGTTTATTATCAATATGAAAACATATGCTTCTTTTATCTCAGGCATGATCAGCCACCATGAAGATTTCTACTGAATGACTATGGAGATTGGTGTCTCACAGAGCATCTGCATTTCTGGTACAACATAGCTCCTTCAGTGACCAATGTCAGTACAGTTTCTGCCTCCATTAGTAGCAGGAACAGAATATGTTCACAGGCAAGTTGGAAGAGGAAAAGAAAAAGAAGTTTATGTCAAAGTCTGAAGGACGGGTCTGTGAAGATTATCGGAGGTTTTAGAAAGGAATCTGTGTATTTTCCAGAAAATATAAGAGAAAGCTGGAAAGAAGCTACATTTTTGTGCTTATAATTATTATTATTTTATTATCATTTTAAAATTAAAGGATTACCTGACCTAGAAATGTGTGTGTGTGTGTGTGTGTGTGTGTGTGTGTGTTCAAGTATAATTCAGTGGCATAACCAACACAGCAAATTCCAGGCTCTGGTTCCATTTTTATTACACTACTGAGGGCCCAGTGCACAAATTTGTGCACCTTGGAAGGAACTGTGGGCTGTGAGGCTGCGGTGGGCACAGGGGCAGGTCTTGGCTCATCCTCCACATCCCTGTCCAGCCTTCCACATGGCCCCCAGTCCTCTGTGTGCCTGTATCCTTGTTCCCACCACTCCCATGCACTGACGGCACCAGTCCCACTCACACCAGCTGAAGGCACAGAGCAATTAGGGCTGGCACCAGCAGCAGGTATGAGCAGGACCAGCACCATCAGCAGGTGCAAGCAGTGGCTACTGCACCGATCAGCCCTCAGAGGGAGGTGGAGAAGCTCTCAAGGGTGATCAGGGCTGGCTGCCACTCATACCCGCTGATGGTGCTGAATGATTGGGGCCCTCACTGGGTGCCAGCAGCAGGTGTGAGTGCCAGGCAGGACTGCGGTATGTGGGTGCAAACAATTTTCAGTAACCACCAGAAGTTTGCCCTGATGACAGCACATGATGCTCTACCTTGTTCTGGCTCCCCCACTCTGAGCCACCCCCATCTCCTCCCCCCCAATCCCACCACAGCAGACACCTGCCATGTTCCATATGCACACCCTGGTGGTCAGCACACATCATAGTAACTCCTTGTTCAGTTGTTCAGCAGTTTGGCCTGTTTGTATATTAGAGTTTTATATATATATACACTAGAGGCCTAGTATATGGAATTTCATGAACAGTGCGGGGAGTCCCTCAGCCTGGCCTGCCCCCTCTCACAGTATGGGAGCCCTCAGAGGCAGGAGGCGACCCAGTGATCAGGGAAAGGCAACGCCCCAACACACCTCTGCTGCTGCCACTGCCAGCAGTACAAGCCCAGGCCAACCCTGGTTACCTGAGCCTCAGGCAGCCCTGTGTAGCTGGGCAGCCACCATCTGAGGCTTGCCTGTGCCTTGGGCTGGTCATAGGTGGCTGGGAGGTTGAGGGGACTAGGCTCCACCATCTTGCGGCTGTGGGCACTACCATCTTTGAGGGCATGATGGTCAATTAGCATATTCCCTCTTTATTAGATAGGATGTTTTGGGAGACTACAGCTTTAAAAGATTCCATTTCCTCAATTTAACTGAAGAGATCAATACCTATTCTGCTTACTTCAGATTCTATTTGTAAGAATAAAACTGGATAGTGCTTATGAAAGTGCTTGATAAATTATAGAATGCTTTACAAATGTAAGATTTATTGTTTTCCAAATATTTTGGTGACTAATTTATTAAATGGCTTGGTAACAAGGCACCAAGACCCAATCAAACCAGCTTTGAAACAATTGAACGGCATTTTCTAAATACAATACAGCAAGTTTATGTATCTCAAAGGTCAGGAAATAATCAGAGTTAGGTCTCATGTAAATATGAACTAGAAATGGAAATACTAAGGAGTGAAGTTCTCCTATCACTTTTCTGGGTCCTAGGATTTCTATTAGCACTATGCTTCCTGTGATTCTTCCCATTTTTCTCTCAACTGTTTTCCTCTGAGGCTTTTCTCCTTCAGCTTTTCCTTCATAATGTTCCATATTCGCTATTACAGTTTTAACTCTTTATTTTCCTCCTTTTTAAAGAAACTTAAACACATACATCTTACTGTAACTACCTATTGCTTCAAATTTCTGAGACAGAGAGCTGATTGAGCCCCCACGATTCAAGAAGTAGTCAGTCTTCCCATTAGTTCTGCTTAAACCAAAGTTCTTTATTATCTGTGACCGAATTATCTGTGGCTGTAGCAATGTGGTAAGGTGTTCCCTGTCTACTGTGGTGGCTACCAGAAAAGGTGAGATCTTTGAGAAGAGATTAGGGTAGAGTAGGCAGTTGGCAGTATAGATGGAGCAAAAACTCCCCGCTCAGTTTCTGAGAGATCTCTTCATCCATTTGATTTACTGTTTTAAGAACACCTTGGGCTGCTTGGCTTAAACATAAAATATTTATTTGTCATAGCTCTGGAGGCCTAGAAGTCCAAGATCACGGAGCCAGAAGATTCAGAGTCAGTGAGAGTCAGCTTCCAGGCTGTCTTTTCATTATCCTCATAAGGTGGGAAAAAATGAGGGGAGCTCTGGGGTCTTTTTTTATTATAAGTGAGGCCACTAATCCCATTCATGAGAGCTCAACCTTCATCACCTAGTCACTTCCCAAAGGCCCCATTTGCTAAGCTATAACATGAGGGGGGGGGTAGGATTTCAATATATGAGTTGTGGGATAACCCACACATTTGGTCCATAACAAGAGGGTTGTTATGGAATAACAATGGGATGGCATGAGTGGGCATGGTGGGTGGAAAAACTCAGGGAAAGTAAGGTTAATGAGAAGGAATGGTTTTACCAACTTTAGAACTTTAACAATGTCTTCCTTCAGATACTACAGTTTCTATTGAATATTTCATTAATTTGTTGTTGTTTTTTATGACAGTATACTGATATAGGTAAATGAAACAAATAATATTAAAACTTTGGTATTTTACTTTATAAAGTACTATAGGACTTTGATGTGGTAGCAAACTTGCTTTCCTAATTATGTCCTATTAAAGTGTATCTACAGCTTTGTGCTCAGACATTAATAACCTTTGCCAAGGTTAAGGAACCCACACTTTTTCCTAGTGGATAGAGCAAACATTCATACACAAATGAGTGAGCATTTATTTACAATGCCACTAAAATGACATTTGATGAGAGATGCTGAGCATTTTATATATTGTTTTATTTTCTAACAAGCACTTAATATTAGGATTTTTTCCGTTATTTTTGCCTTTTCTCTTTTGCAATATCCTTACCTTTTTTGTCCCTGAGGCACTTTGATTGAAGAGAATTAGCCTCTTGTTGCTTTGCACATCTCAGCAGAGATGAGGTCCAATAGATTCCTTTGAGTTGACAAATGACAGAATTGTTACTTATCCTTTTTGTCTCCATGTGAAGCTTAGATGCATTATGTCATTGTACAAAACTGCATATGAAATCAATAAACGCAAGGAGAATGGCTATAAAACCACAATTCTTTAAGTCTATGAAAAGTAAATTGCAGTGCTGCCCAGTTAGTTTGGAATTTGTTGCCTGTTTTCATAAGAGAGATTTTCTTTCTAATAACTTAAAGCTCCGGAATTATAGTTAGCTAACATAAGCCTAAAAGTCGAATGCATTAATCTTTATATATGTTCCTTTCAATTACACATTGCTTTATTTATGGAAATCATTTTACTAGAGTAATACCATAAGCTATACAACTTGTTTTCCTGAGGAATTGAAGAAAATAGATCAAAATAAAACAAGTGATGAAATACCATTTAAAAAGTACCCTGAAGAAATTACTCTTTATTGGTTTTGATTAATGTTTCTCAGATTTTTTTAGAGGTTGGAAGTTTGGCTGTATTTATAAATCATCACTAACACTCGAGTGATTTTTTTTTTTTTTTTTTGAAGTATAACACTTTGGACCATTGCTTCTTTTGTTCTAATCCCAGACTCATCTAATGGTTTATATTTTGTACTATTTGTTTCTCATAAAGCAGCTTCCATGATCATTTACATAAAGCAGAGCATGTGATTGTGATAGGACAGATTTTCAAAACTATATTTCATCCCCAACTCTTCACAAAAGGGGAAGCAGTATCTGATTGAAGTTGTGTTTATAAAAATGCTTTTTATACAAATGTGAATTCATTTTATTAAAATTTCAAATGTAAAAACATTCAAAAAAGTAGATGCTTTGATCAGTTTCTTGGTAGTATCTCTAATATATCTACAGCTGTTATACCAGTAAGTATCTTTTCACTAAGATGTTCATTGCTATGACCACCTCAGCTTATGGACTAGACAATAAGAATTTTAATTACAATACACTGAGTAACTCTCATAAACTTTTATTTCAGATGGAACATCAATGTGCCTACTATGCTACCTTATTATTAATAATTGTAAACTTATTGCAATATCAACATTACTAAATTAATAATAGGTTAAAACTGATTTTTTAAAATTTCTGTAAGTATATTATCAGTGACTTTTTGGTTTTTAAGGATAAATTTACAGTTTTGGAAAGAAAGTGATTAGCAGATGCAAAAGTTGAGAAACCCACATATTCAGGAACAATTCTGGTCATTAAATAGGAAAAGAGTAGCAATAATCAAAAGACACTAGTTGTTATCAAGTTGATAAATTTTATCTAAAAACAACAAGTCGAATTTATTTAGAGTTTACTAAAGTCTGTACCTCTTCTAAAAAATTTATAACAACATTTTGGTTAATTTTCATAATAATGCTATACAGTAAACAAAGTATCTCCATTTTACAAGTAAAAAGAAAAAGGAACAAACATCTGCTTTTTACTCAATGGTTTACAGCTAAGAAGTGGAGAATCCAGGATTTAAGGCAAATGTGTCTAACATTCAGAGCCCACATCTTTCTCTAGTTAAGGAAAGACAAGCCTGGCAAAGTTTTATTTAAATGGGCACAATAGAGCTAAATTATCTCCTAACTCTCTCCACTTAATATACAGAGAGGGCATCTTCTCCTGATCTGCCAACAGTAGGAGCAAGGAGCTTGAAGCATTGCTGCCATTATACCCAGCTGTGATGGGTCATCTCTGTCCCTTCTGTGTTCCTCTATCCTTTTCTCCCCTTCTCAGTGCCTCAAGAATCCAGGCTACTTTGAGGCAGTATTGGTTGGGTCTCTCTTTCCAGTGTCTCTCACCTTCAAAAGTCTATCTCAGACTTCTTTACAGAGTCACAGGTGTCCTCAGAAGTTGGAACATAATCTGGAGGGACCCTTGAGGCCTGGTCCCAAAAATAGCACAGCATCAATTCCACTACATTCCATCGATCAAAGAAAATCCCAAGTCCAGCTCAGAGTTAAAGAGAAATGAAAGTAGACTCTACCTCTTAGTAGAAAAAAGCACTAGTCACATTGCAAAGACGCATGTGCACAGACAGTGGGGATTATCCATGCCATCTTTTGCAATCAACTACAGATATAGATGAATCGGTTTGATAATCATATTAATGCATACTTTAATAAGATTTTATATTTAATAAAATATCAATCCTAAATAATAGTCTGGAGGGCTGAATTCTCAGGTGTTTTATAGATGTATCTCTAAAGATGGGGGACATATTTGTCTCATCCATCCTCACATATGCAAAGCTAAAACAAATCCCAAGTTTGCTGCTCGTTATCTTACATCTATCAGCCTACACACTAATCTTTATGTTTGCTTGCTTGCTAAATGGAAAGAATCCCAACTAAGGACTATAAATTAAATTAATGAAATAAGTAAAACAAATTAATACTACAAATGCAGGTTAAATTATATCAGTTATTTTATGATGAGAAACGATGCTTATTAAAGGTGATCTGTAGTTTTAATACATCTAAAAGATAGATTACGCATAACACTCGGAGGCACTTATAATTTAATTTCTTTCAAACTAGTTATCATGTTCTGTGCCCTCAGCACACTGCATCTCGTGTTCTTTCAGTTGTTTCTTCCTCCTGTTCTTTGGATAGCAGTCACAGGAGCCAGAGGCTAAGAATGTAGAAGACATTCTTCTAACACCATATGCTTGCATTGTCAAATTAGCCATGTGCATTAGCGGCTTTTTGTTGTTAGTTAAACTTTAATTGTGAAGAAATGAGATGAATGTGCAGCACTTATTGCAAGATATATTTTCTTCATAGAGGAAAAATTGTCAGGCCATTTATATGCATGAGGTTAAATAAAATCAGGGAACCAGCAAAACATTTATTTCTACAAATATCATACAATGGAAAGAATTAAATCAAATGTATAAAACACCCTTTGTTTGCTGCAAAGAGAACCTATATACAGAAAATGTGAAATATACACATTGTTAGTATTGCATTTATCTCAGAGGCTCCACACGAATATGTCTTCCCTGTTCTTGAAACTAAGCACTTTCTGTAGGGAATTTGTTCCAGCAGTGTTGTAGAAGAGGACGCGTCTGTGGCTACTCTTGGTATGAGAGAGATGGGTTTCACTGCAAACTGAAGGTCAGGTTCACCCAGGGGGAAAAGGGAAGAGTCTGTGAGATTAGGTTACAATGTCATTAAGACAAAGAAAAGCACTGCTTTCCATGACTGATGTTAACTTCATTGCTACAGAACGCAATATAAGAAGGAAGAAAGACTGGCTAGACACTTGGAGTGACTCTTTATTAGTGATTTTTTTCAGGATGTCCTTGAAGTTAAAAGATAATTTGGAGCAGATTTAGGATCCATTTTATACATAATATAAAATCCATCACTTAACTTCATAGGCCATTTCCAAATATTTTATCTTAAGGGAACACCTTTCTCTTACTACAATAGACCCATGTAATTGCCTAGAATATCCATTTGTATATAAATTTAGAATGCAATATGTTTCCAAATATAATAATTTGTTATGATAATTCCTATAATCATTTTTCTTATTTTCCATATTTCAAAAGTCAGAAGGTAACAAGTCCAATCATGCAAAGGTAGGAACTCACTACTAAAATTTTTAATCAGGTTTCTTATATTAACTTTTTAAAATGTATATGTTTTTATTGATTTTAGAGAGAGAAGAATGGAGAGGGGGGGAGAGATAGAAACTTTGAATAGAGAGAAACATCCATCAGTTGCCTTCTGCACAGCCTTCTCTGGGATCAAGAGGACAATCCTGGCATGTGCCTTGACTGGGGATCATAGAGCAATGTCTTGGTACATGGGCAGATGCTCAACTATATAAGCCACACCCACAAGGGCTTATATTTCCTTATTTATCTAATATATAAAATAAATAATTTTAAGAAAAATTCATTTTCTAGAGAATGAAATATGCCTGGGGGGGGGGGGGGATGAAAAACTTCCTCCTCCCAAATGAGAAAATATGCCAGACTTCCATCTCTGTTTTACAGTAATTGCAAAACCAAATCTTAGAAAGCTATGTACCTGGATCTGATACAGAACCAAACTTTAGTACCTACAGTTTCAACCACTATTCAATATTCTTTTTAAAGATTTAGAATAACAAAGATAGTAATAATTTTTAGTGAAATGTGTTCTTTAATATTGAGTTGTAGTTATGACTATATGTTAACTCATTTACACATCAGCTTTCTGAATTTACTGATTTTTTTCTTTCTGTTTACATACAATACTTATGAAAGAAATATAAATTATAATATATAATTGGGGGAAATTACTATTTGACTTCTAGAGAGAAATATCAACTTTATAGAATAGAAAACAGGTAAGAAAGGACTAAAAATAAAATGTAAAAATAAAAATGTTGTCTACCAGCATCAACTCTCCTACTTCTATTAGGTCTTTCATTTCTGTTTTCTGAGAAAATAAAAATGTTTCTCAAGGAAGCTTCAGAAGCAAGTAACAAACAAACAAAAACGTAACAAAACAAATGTGATGTCACGGGCTCAAATTAATTTTGGCAAACTGTACATTTTATTTCCCATTAGAGATTCAAGCATTAGCTATCACATTAGAGGCTTTACGAAGTCTGGCAGAAAAGAAACCTATCTTACTTTAAGTCAGTGTTTTCCAAATATTTTATCATAAGGGAACACCTTTTTCTCATAACAGCTATTAACATCCTAAGACACAATTCTTTCTCTGGGCACTCGGGGAATGTTCAAAGACAATGAAAATGTCTTAACGCTTAAATGCTTCTTTTCTACAATAAACTTTTGTAGATTCTGATTATTTAAAAGCAAATTCATTTTAAAATTGTCAAAATGTCATCTCTTGAGTGTGAAAGTATTGACTGAATGTATTATTCATTCAGAATAAACAAAGAATAATTTTAACAAGTGCAATTAAGTCAGATGTATGAATTTCTTTCAAAAAACAAACTGTTTTTTTAAAAAGGAGCATTTTCAAAGAAATGTGAACAATATAGTGGTGCTTTAACTAATAATTATTCTAGATTAATACTGAGAAAAATATTACATGTATAAGGAAATTTAGATCACCTACTTTCAATCATCAAAAGATATGTATGGTTTGACTCTTCTGAAAGTAACATGGCTATTCTTTAGACACCCTGGAGGAGCATGGGTAGAATTTAGAATTACAAGTGCACTAACATAACATTGCACATCATATCCATTTTAATAATGTAATTCAAATGAGTTAGTGTATGTTGAGTGCCTACTATGTGCCGATCCCTATATAGACTTTATATCAGTTTGTTCCTTATGCTTTACTGTGTATCACCTTATTTCCTCCTAACATCAACACTTGGAAGAATTTATTCTCAGTAAAGATATGAAAGCTAAAGTTCATAGAAGTCAAGTCACTTGTCAAAAGCTTCATCAATGGTAAATGTTAGAGTTCAAACATAGACCCAGATGCTGTGACAATGTTGCAAAAACTGAATGGCTTTAAACAGAAATGCATTGTCCCACAGTTCTAGAGGTTCCAAACCTGAAATCAGCATGCCTGTGGGGCTTTTCTTTCTCTGATGGCTCTCAGGGATAACCCTCCCTTGCCTCCTCAAACTTATGGTGTTTGCAAGCAATCTTCGGTGTTCTTTGGCTGATAGATGCATCAGTCTGGTCATATGACTATCTTCTCTCTGGGTATCTTCAAATGCTCTTCCTCTGTGTTTATGTGTCCATGTGTCAAAATTTCCCCTTTTCATGAGAACTACACGCATTGTTTCAGGTCCTCCCCTAATAATCTTATTTTCATTTGATTATCTCTCTAAATATCCCATGTCCAAATAAGGATACATTCATAGAGACTGGAGGATAGGGCTTCAAAATATCTTTTTTTTGTAGGGCACACAATTCAACTTATTCAGTATGGTGCTACTATTCATATGTCATATAGTTAGATTAATTTATTATCTTCATACTCTACTTTGGATTTCACTTATATTCTGATGTTTTCTTAAACTTACATACAATAAACTTTGTTCTTTGTGGTGTTCAAAGTGCAAATTTTGACAAATGCATAAAGTCATGTATCCACCACCACAGTCATAACAGAGAATAGTCTGTCATCCCCCAGTTTACCTCCTGCTGCCCTTTGTAGCTCCTCTCAACCGCAGCACTGACAATTTTTTGAAGTGTTGTTTTCCTGTATTCATTCTATTACCAAGTTTTTAGTTTTAGTTTGGTGTTTCTGTTTATTTGTTTTAGCTTCTGTCTTTGATAGTAAAGGATTTTCCAAAGCCTGATAACTTTGGGAATTCAGATTTAAGAGTTGGGCACCTAAATGTTGATGAGAAGAACCTTCTATGGGATGCTGGGTGCCACTAGTGAACTGTGGGTGTCAGAGTAGGGTCATTTTTTGGGAGATTTTTTTTAATAGAACCCCTGATGTTAGTATATTTTCTCTCTAGCTACTCTCATTTTCTCAAGAAAGCACTTCTAAGCTCATGCTGAGAAGGCCTAAGCCTATTGGTAACCACACAATTCCTGGAGTCTGGTGACAATAAATGTGTAAAAGGTCACAGACACAGTTCGTAGCACTTCCTTTATTGCCAGTTGTTGTTTTTTTTTTTTTCAGAATAATAATCTCACTCTGAAATGTGCTTGCTATGCCCTTAATCCAGAGATATCAGTTAAATACTCTTTAGGCAATGAACATTGTTTGAGTTGAACTGTGACCCCTAAACATTCAAAAGTTGAAGACCTAACTCCCAGTATCTCAGAAAGTGACCTTCTTTGGAGATAGGATCTTTACCCAGGTAATCCAGTGTAAATGAGATCATTAGGCTGGGCTATCATCTGAGGGGACTGATCTTACAAGTTTGTACACAGAGACATGCACAAAGAAAGACAATGTGAAGACAAAGAGAGAATGGCATATGATGATCAAGGTATAGATTAGGGTGGTACCTATACAATTTATGAAACACAAAAGATGGCCAACAAACCACCAGAAGCTAGAAGAGACCCTTCCCTCATAGCACTCAGAAGGAACCAACCTTGCAACACCTTGGTCTTGAACTTCTAGCCTTCAGAACTGTGAGAATATATTTCTGTTGTTTAAGCCACCCAGAGTGTGGTATTTCATTATGACAACCCTAGCAAAAAAAAAGAGGTACTAAAAGTGACTAGCATACAGCAGGCATTCACTGATGCCAGTGCCTCAATGACATTTTCAGGAACACAAGAAATAAATAAAGGAATGCAGTGGTATATTCTTTTTTTAAAAATTTTTCTTTATCGATTAAGGTATCACATATTTGTCCTCATCACCCTATTCCCATCCCAAACCCCTCCCCACATTGTCCGTGACCATTGGTTAGGCTTATATGCATGCATATAAATCCTTTGGTTGCTCTCTCCCTTTTCCCTCACCCTCCCCTACCTTCCTTCTGAGGTTTGACAGTCTGATTGATGCTTCCCTGTTTCTGGGTCTGTTCTTGATCATTAGTTTATGTTGTTCATTATTTCCTCTAGATGAATGATATCATGTGATACTAGAAATATACTTATAAGAACCGAAAATGAGACAAGCAATAATGGTTATGCTGAGAGGCAAATGAATCACTCCGCAATGGTATATTCTTGTGTAAATAAAGGGATGTGGTAGTATATTAAGTGTTGCAGTGTAAGTTTCCTAGCAACTTTGAGGGCTTAGAATTCGAAATCTCAATTCCAGTTTTCCAGGGGACAGAGGAGAGCAAAAGAAGAATCTGAGACCTAAGGACCTGGGATATTTGGCCAGGACCTAGCAGAGCACTCATAACACAATATTTCAGCTTTTCAATTGATAATAAAGACTCTTCGTTACAAGGAAGAATGAAAAAATTTTGGTATCAATTTAGGGTCAAATCAGTCATTCACCATTTATTCAGTCTCCAGGATATAGTTAAGCATTTTTCTAGGTGCAAAGGGCACAAGAGAAAATGACTCATGACTTTGTCATTCAAGAGCTAACAGTCTACTTTGGAGGAAATCACAAAAATGTCATTAAAAAATCTACCATGGTGACACTGAGTATGGCACAAGTGTTTTTGGAGGGTGGTTTATTTGTTCCTGCTATCTAACATCTTTATTATAAGTGTGAGCATTATATTAAACAGGCATAGTTAAAATTTAACCATAGTGATCTGTCTTAAAAATTCTACAAAAAAATAGGTATCCTGGCCGAAACTGGTTTGGCTCAGTGGTAGAGCGTTGGTCTGCGGACTGAGGGGTCCCAGGTTCGATTTCTGTCAGGGGCATGTACATTGGCTGTGGGCACATCCCCGGTAGGGGGTGTGCAGGAGGCAACTGGTCAATGTTTCTCTCTCATCGACGTTTCTGGCTCTCTATCTCTCTCCCTTCCTCCTCTATCTAAAATATTAATAAAATATATGTTAAAAAAAAATAGGTACCCTTTGAGGCTGAACTCAAAAATATTCTTCCTATAGCCCCTACCATACAGGTTAGTTACATTTAATTCATAGCTATAGAACAGAATTTGTCATATAATAATATGGCTGTTTATTTCTAATTCTTTGTTTTGAAACATTATGTACTGAGAGGGGAAATGATTTTTTACACTTCTGAAAGTATTACCCTTTTAAGTTCCCAGTATTTTGTTTTGGAACCACACCAAAGTGTGTATCCTTCTGTTTGGGGAACAAATTAATATAAACATGTAGTGTTCCTTGAAGACCAATTGCTGCAAAGAGGGGAGAGGGTCAATGAAGAAATCATTCAACTGTTTCTTAAATAGAAGTCTACCAAATTAACTAGATTATAGCCCCATTTTGACCCTTACTTCCAGAAATGCTTAGTGTTGTTTATTCTCAACCCTTGGGATGGACTCTGTGTGTATTTTGTATTAGCTTCTTAGAATATTGCTGACATAGGACTCAGCTTTCTTAGTTCTGTTTATCAGTTATCACTGCCAATTCCAGATGTTTATTGGAAATTCTATTTGGCCTTTTGAGTTTATGCCAACAAAACAAAAATTGTACTTTCTGTTATTTCATTTTTGTAGGGTTTGGAAAGGGATAAAAGGGAACACAATAAATTCAACTTATCATCCTTAAGTAGAAGTCTGACTTTTTTTTTCTAAACAAATGGCTAAAGCTTTTCCCAGATTCCTTGTCATAAGTAGCAAACATTTTAGTGGAAAGAGCTCACACTTGGAATCACAGACAAAAATGGGCCTGAAATATGACTTCCTATGCCTCTTCTGTGATATGGGTGACAGATATAAAAAAGGAAGCCAAATTAATGAAAGGAGAATTTCAAAGGTTGTTGTATTAATTAATGTAACATAAATTGAGGATCCTGGCAGGAGTTGTAAGAATGAGTTCAAGATAAATGAAAAGATTTGAGAAATACATGGTAGATAACATTTATAAATGAGTGATTGCCTGGAGATACGGGAGTCAAGGGTGGCTTTGCTGTTTCTACTTCGGGAAACTGGGAGGCTGGTAATGTCATCCTCTGAGTAAGAAAATGAAAAGAGGAGGACCTTTAAAGAAGCTTCTGAGTTCAGTTGAAGTTGTATTCATTTTGTAGTGAGTGCTACGTACATCCATTTGTGCAGGTGTCAGTATATTTTAACAGGGAAAACTGGATAGTGTTCTGTAAAAATAGGTATTACAGTTTTTAGCATGTAAATGGGGATCAAAACCATGAATGTACATTTTATCCCCCAGTGGGAGGAAGACAATTGAGAGGAAGGGTGGGGAAAGAAGCTTGAGTTCCACCAATCAATGAAGGTTCAGTGATTTTTCTCTTCTTTGTGCCTTATTTTCATTCTGAGAAACTTGGGCCTGCTGGGAAGAGTATCTTTCTGTAAAAGTATCTGAGAGGAACAGAAGAACATACATTTATCTTTGGCAAAGACTTATGCATACAGTGAATCTCAAATTTCTTCAGATACAAAAGGAAAATGGCAACATTATGCACCATGTAAAAGTCACCACTAACCTGTTACTTCATTTTCTCAACAATATTTAACTGTCGCAAAAAGTCTCACAGGTGTATTCATTGCAGAATTTTTTTTTAAAAAAAGCAACAAAAAAATAGATAAGAAAATAAACCACAACTTGCAATCCTAACACATAAATGAAAAGATTTTAATACTTTGTTGTCTTTTCTTTAGACTTTTGTATCTTATGTATTTAATAAAAGTGAGATTATATTGTATGTTTAACTTTATATCCTTATTTTACAACTAATGTTACATATTATGGGTTTTCTCAGAATTATCTACACTAATACAAGAGAAACATGCAAATTAATCATTGCTCTCTAAGACAAGCCATTCCCACCAACCAATCAGAAGAAAGTATGCAAATTAACCCAACAAATATGGCAGCCAGCCACAGAGCTGGAACAAACAGGAGGCTTGGGTTGCCCAGGCAATGGAGGAAGCCAATCTTCCCACCCACCCTGGCTGGCCCTGGCCTCTGCTCAAGGCTATAGAGTTTCATTATAGAAGATAAATAAATCCCAACAAAAATGGTGGCAGCCATGGAACTGGAGCAAGCAGGAGGCTTTGGTTGCCCCCGGTGATGGAAGAAGCCAAACTTCCCTCCAGTCCTGGCTGGGGCTGGTCTCCACTCAAGGCTACAAAGTTTCTATTATAGAAGATAAATAAATTCCAGATACTTGCTTCCAGCTGCCTCTGGCCTCCTCGCTAGGAGGCACTGAAAAAAAAAAGAAAGAAAGAAAGAAAGAAAGAAAGAAAGAAAGAAAGAAAGAAAGAAAGAAAGAAAGAAAGAAAGAAAGAAAGAAAGAAAGAAAGGAAGGAAGGAAGAAAGAAAGGAAGAAAGAAAAGGAAGAAAGAAAAGGAAGAAAGAAAAGGAAGGAAGGAAGGAAGGAAGGAAGGAAGGAAGGAAGGAAGGAAGGAAGGAAGGAAGGAAGAAAAAAGAGAAAGAAAAAGAAGAGGGACTGAGACCTTGGGTGATTAAGCCAGGATGGGACAGCAGGGGCCATTGGGGGTAAGCAGACCAGCAGGGGGAAGTTGGGGGTGAGCAGACCAGTAGGGAGGGAAGGTGGGGGCAAGTAGGCCAGCAGGGGGGGACAGTTGGGGGCAAGCAGGCCAGCAGGGGTGCAGTTGGTGGTGATCAGGCTGCAGTGGGGGGTGGGGGAATTTGGAGGAGAGCAGGCTGGCAGCAGGTGGCAGTTGGGGGTAAGCAGGCCAGCAGGCAGAGTGGTTATGGGTAATCAGGCAGGTAGGCAGGTAGGTGAGGGGCTGGAGCCAGCAACCCCAGATTGTGAGAGGAATGTCTGATTGTTGGTTTAGGCCTGATCCCTGTAAACCGGCAGTAGGACACCCTTGGAGGGACCCCAGATTGGAAAGGGTGCAGGCTGGGCTAAGGAACACTCCCACCCACCTGTGCACAAATTTCATGCACCAGGCTACTAGTCTTTAAATAATATAATTTTTTAGAAGGGAAGTTTCAAATGTTCAATATCATTTCAATTTTAATTTGAGGCAAAAAAGACATTTTTGGAGTGAAGGTCTAGTTTTCAATAATTTGTCTCATTCTTAAAGTCCAAGTCATTTAGATAACATTTACACATTTATAATGTCTTTATTTTGGTCAATATTTATAGTACCTTGTGTCACTTTTAAAAGTATGAAAATTCTTATTTGTCTGAATTATTGATAAGGCACCTACTGATGCAAATATAGCAAATATATTAATTAAAGATTATAGTGATAGTCCTTGCCAGTGTAGCTCAGGTGATTGGGCATCTTCCCATGCACAGAGAGGTCATGGATTCGATTCCTGGTCAGGGCACAAGCCCAGGTTGCAGGCTTGATCCCCAAGAGGGTGAACAGGAAGCAGCTGATGGATGCTTCTCTCATCAGTCTCTCTCTCTCTCTCTCTCTCTCTCTCTCTCTCTCTCTCTCTCTCTCTCTCTCTTTCCCTTCCTGTTTCTCTCTAAAGTCAATAAAAATATATTTAAGAAAAGCTTAAATTGATAAATAATAAAGGTATGCGCTAGCAGCTGCTTTTACCAACATTCTCCCAATTTTATAAGCTTTTCTTCTGAACCTTACATATATTTGAGAGTACATTGCTCACCTTGTGAGAGGCACATTAACTCTTTCAAGTCCCAAGGGCACCATTTAGTAAATGACTTCTTTATTGCTCTAACTGTAACTTAGTGCCCTCAAAGAGACACATTAATCTTCGGAATATCCTGTGAGTACATAGGTCAGGAAATGGAATTTTCTTGGTTTTCTTGGATCAAAACATTATGAAGTTTACATTAGTACACTGGATTTTATTTCCTCAACCTCCTAAGTATCACCCAGATTCAAGGCTGAAAAAGAATTATGCACACAGAAGACTGATTCAATTAAATTCCTAGAGTAACTGGAAAGAGAAGCCCTGACTCATAAATCTAATGGCATCATCAGAATCATTCTAAATAACTTGCTACAGAAACAGAATCCTTTAGTCATTCAGGGACAATCCAAATATAAACTTTATACTTGTAACTAGAATTTGCTTCTGACTGAACAAAAGAAGACTATTCTGATTTACAAATTAAGAGGGGGGAAAATGCTTATATTTAAATGGATCATAAGGTAATTTTGCCTAATTCCCTAAGTTAAAGTGAAAGAGAAATCAGTATGAGAAATTTATAGACAACTATATATAAAACTGTGGGGTTGTTTTTTAACTTTAATTTTCTATTTTTATCTTGCCAAGTTTTTCACAATGCAAAAGTATATATTTCTTATATTTAGGTCACTACTTTCCATTCCTCTTCTAATAAAATGAGGAGAAATACAAGAAATGTTTATGCTTCTTTCTTGTTAATATTGCCTACTTGTTACTTTGGTCATATTCCATATTGAGGGAGTCTTGCCTTCTCAAGTATTGCAATTCTAGGAGAAATGAGAACACAGTTCTTTAAGGTATGCCTGCTTTAGGACGAGGAAATGCATACAAAGTTCTTATCCAAATCATTTGCACATAGAGTGGCTTAAAGTGATACCCACAATTTTTAAATTATTGAGATTTATATTAACCCATTTAAGATGAAAGCTTTCTGAAAACAATAATTATCAATAAATTTAACATTTTCTGAACCTGAAAGAACTCAATCATGAAGTCCATCAAGTTCTTTCAATAGCACACCTAAGAGAGAGGAGATGCATGGTATGTCCTGCTGGGCCCTGAAAATCTAACCTTGTTGTGAGATTAGCTCCAGAGGAAGGGGCAGGGAGTGGTCTTCAGGTTCCACTATAGTGCACAGAGGACAATGTCAAATCCAACTGCAGCCCGAGCCAGCGCCAAACGTCTGATGAAAGACACGTTGCATAGAATCTGCAGGAGACCCCAGACAGTTTCAGGACTCCCAGGGGGGAGGTGGCAGGCTGGTCACAGACTGGCAGTCCACTTTGTGGAAGAACCACAGCTCTAGCTAAGAGGTTAGTGGACCAGATGCAGAAGTTAGTAACTAGGGAGAGATGAGTTTTTCATCATGGCAAGCATAGGTTTATGTTGGAGAAGTCTGTGTTTGTTGTGCAGAAACCTGGAATACAATGAGGGTATTGATGCAGCTGCCCAGTGAAGCTAGTAAAATGCACTGTGATAGGAGTCAGGAAGAAGGGTTTCACTTAGGCACAGAAATTCCCAGAATATGAATGAAACTATTTCTAGTGCTGATGGGTATGCAGCCAGTCTCCTGCTTATCTGCACAGATTTGCTTCTTAGTTGAGTGAGTTGAGAATTCTCAAAAGCACCCTAAAGAGCATTTTAATGAGGCAATTGTGCCTAAAACTCTCTTGTTTGATGTTGTACTCCTAATAGTATCTTGTGACAACAAATTTACTATGTGGTGGTTATTCTACATGTATAATTTTAATTCTTATTAAAACCCTGCAATGAAGTATGAGTATCCTCATTTACATAATTTAAAAAATTTCTTTAGCATTTTGGCTAAGATCAGGCATAGAGTCTGTTCTCATCAGTTTAACACAAAATTTTAAAAAACACTGAGCATCAGAGACATTTAGGTGTCAGTATCTCATTGAGATGGGATTACTCATCCGTTTCTCTGGCCCCAAAGGGTTTCTATCACTTTACTTTATATAATCGAGTTTTATAATAATTAGGAAGATGTTGTGTGAACTACAAAGTGATTTTATGGTCTCACATGCTTGAAATGAGCAGAGATTGGACAGGCACGACTCTTTGTTGTTGTTATTGCTAGTCCTCACCTGAGGATATATATATATATATATATATATATATATATATATATATATATATATATATATATATATATATTAGAAAGAGTGGAAGGGATGGAGAGAGAGAGAGAGAGAGAGAGAGAGAGAGAGAGAGAGAGAGAGAAATACCCATGTAAGAGAGACACATTGATTACTTCCCTACTTGTGCCAGGGATCCAGCCTGCAATGGAGGTCTGTGCCCTTGACTGGAATTGAATCTGAGGCCCTTCAGCCCTAGGGCTGATGCTCTACCACTGAGCCACACTGGCCAGTGCTTGACTTACTTTGAAGGAGGATTAAACTCGGCTGCCCTGCCTGTCACTCTCCTGCACTTCACCCTCTGCCAGGCTGCAATGGGTCCAAGTGTCACAACCCAGCACCATACCAGCACCATACCATCAGGAGAAAAAACTCATCCTCAAACCAGAGAATAAAATCCCTGCATGGCATTCTGCTTGGATGACTTTGTGCAAGTGTCTGGGCCAGTCACTGGAGTGGGAGGTGTGAGTTATGCGGGGCGGTGAAAGTCATCTAGCCTTCTTCCTACTTGAAATCAACCCCCTGGAACAAAAGGACTGCTTCCTGGGCAAAGGAGGGGAATGGATGCTTCACAGGGAAGTGAGGGGAACCGATCATTTCCACCATGAGTTTCACTAAATGTGGAGTGAATAAGTAGAAACAAAAATATTTTTAAAGTTTCTGTCAGCGAATTATTGACATTCTATTTAAGCACTTTTTTATTTTTAACTTGTTAAGTATATTTTCATTATTTATTCAGTATTCATGTGCCATAAATAAGAAATGGAATAAATAAATAAATCAGCATAATGGCAAAGATGAAATGATTGCCATTTAATTTCATGAAATTTGAGGGAGGCAGACATTCTAAATTAGCTGAGTAAAAAGATAGTGAAGGTTGAAAACATTACAGCTATACAAAATGTTTCACTGGTAGAAGCCTGAAAAACAGTTTGAAGATGATTTGATCAACTAAACATTAATGAGTATTGTTGTCATGACTTAGTAAAATGAGCTTTGTGATTAATAAGCGGGTTACTGATCTTGCAGAGGAACAGTCACCTTAATACACTCGTCACCGATGATGCTAAACGTGGACAGAGCGGCTCCCAGCAGACAGCGCTGGTAAACAAGCAGCGCAGTGCTGCTTGGAAGCACACGAAGCAAACATAAAACACTATCATTACGAATCCTTTCTTTATCAGAAAATACAGATAATGTGCCCAGGAAAATGCAGAGAAACCAAGAAGCAGCCACATGTGAACAGCAAATGGAATAATATGACAATGAAACACTGTCCAATAATGGGCTGATATAATCTTTTTCTTCTCTTAATACTCCCTGGCAGAACAGAGACACAGCTGATGGGAGAGTCATTTCTTCTATTTGTCCTGTGAAACCTACAAGACCTTCATCTCGTTCCAGGCACACAGGCTGAGCTTAGTCAGTCTCCGCAGTGTGGATGTAAGCGCCAGTAAGCGCAATATTAAACACAGCCTCCATTCTCAGAGATTCTTTAGTACAGTGGTGCCTCACACAACGAACTTAATTCATTCCAGGAGCAAGTTTGTTATGCGGAAACTTCATTATGTGAGACGCGTTTTCCCATAACAATACATGTTAAAAAAAATAATTCGTTCTGTAGCATAAAATATGCTAAGATGACATAAAAAAAGATAAATTTTTTGTTATTATTTTTATTTAGATACATCTAAAAACATATTTTTTTTAAAAAAAAAAACACACATTTTTTTAATTTTAAGACAGACTAAGTAGAGTCTACCGAATCTTGCACATCTTCATCCATTTTCTGCTTTTTGGCCGATGGTTTCATGAAAAACCTGTCCAAAGTCGTTTGTTTTTCTCTTTTCTCCAACATCTGCCGGAAATAACGGACAAGAGTATCGGAGTAAAGATCGTTGATCCTGTTTGCTTCAGCTGAATCCGGATACAGTGTATTGAGTTTAACTTAAAAGGACGACTGCCGTGATACGTGCGTGACTTAATTCGTAATGAAGAACGATTGCCGCGATACGTGCTTAAGTTAAGCGCAGTGACTAACGACTGCCTGCAGTGCCTGCGCGGAAGGATGCAATACATCGGCAGCGATCATGGAAGCTCGGGCGAAGCAGTCGTGGAAGCTCGGGCAAAGCGGTCGTGGAAGCTCGGGCGACTTCGTTGTGTGAAACAAAGTTCCTTGTATGAATCATGAAATGAAGTTCGTTGTGTGCAGCGTTCGCTGTGCGAGGCGTTCTTTATGCGAGGCACCACTGTACCTAAACAGGTGCTTATTTATTCAAAGTAACTGGCATTCCAATTCTTGTATTCTCTCTACCCAAGTTCCCTAAAGGATTTCTATTTATCTCAGTATCAGCAAATCTCTTATTTCTTCCTAAATAAAATGGAAGTCATTAGCAGGAAAGAGCCTACCCACCTCCTCCCTTAGTGCTTGTCTCCCCTCCTCCAAAGGCTCATGCCTTCACCTGTACACTTTTCCCCTCTTGAACTGCCCGCCAGTTTTATTAGTCTTTCTAGATAGTCTAATTCCACCTTTTTCTTACCTTTCACAATAGAGATATGTTCACCTCCCCCATTTCCATATTTTTCTTTAAAAATAAACAAGTGCGCTCTTCCTGAATTTTATCCTCCCATTAAGACCCTTTCCCTCCTATTAGTCACCAAATTGTTCAAAAGAAATCACCCAAACTTGCTTTTCCAGTTTCCCCAATTCCTCCTCACCTGAGTCAATTACAATTTGACCTCCATCTCCACCATTCCAATGAAATTACACAGAACATCACAAAAGACACTAATTTCCAAATTCAATTGAACTGTTTTCAAATGCTTTGCTATATCTAAAGCACTTGTTTCTATTGTCAACCATCAAATTTTGTCTTTAAAGCTCTTTTATCCTCTTCCTTTTGTTCCTTTCAAATAGGCTGTTTTTTTCTCAGAAACCATAGGACTTCTATTTTTCCAAGACCTTGAGTAGCAAGTCTAATTTACTGTCCGCATTTGTGCTAGCCAAAGCTGTATTCACTCTCGACATCCCGAAACTCTTTTATTAACTTTCCTGGATTAATTGTCCTTGATATAACTTTCTCCAAATGCTTACTTTTTGTTGTTGTTAATTCCTTAAATAAAAGTTTTGCAAAAGTTCTTCTTATCTAATGCTGCATGTCTTTCCTTAATCCCATTCATTTGCTAATATGTTTCATTTCTTAGCCTGGATTGCCAATCCTTTCCTTATCTTCCTAGAAAACACTGACTCTAACTCCACTGACTCTCTCTCTCTCTCTCTCTCTCTCTCTCTCTCTCTCTCTCTCTCCCTCCCTCTTCCTTAGTTGAAGCCTCCTTTAGACCTTGTGGATAACTGCAATGACTTTTTAACATACCTTCCTGTTACTTGACCCTCCAATCTATCCCCTGCATTATTGTTTGTTATGCACTAAAAAATAAATGTAATAAAATATTCTATTTGCCCTCTACTGGATAGAGAAATGGACTCCATGTGGAGGTGCACGTACCTTAAAGTGGACACAAAACATCACACATGGCTATAAGAAGAGAGCATTAGGGTGTGTCCTGTGTGCTCAGTGTAAAGCTGTGCTGAGAAAATGTCTGTCAAATGAAAGTATGTGAGAATTCCCTTACCAGAGTGCCTAGTCAATATGTGCAGTACTCATAATACATTCTTTTACATATTCTCCAAGCTTTTACTGCAGATACATGTTGCAAAAAGTACAGCATTTAAATTGCAATCTGTTGTGTACTTTCCGTTATACTGCTCTGAATAAATATCTGAAACGCCTTGAGTGCTGAATGCCAAAGATGATTGATATCCCTCTGAGCCATAAATTTAAAATGTGCTCCCTGCAATGGGGAAGATTTTGCATTATGCAAAAGACATAATTGGATACTCCATCCTGAGAGATAGACGGGATAACTGTTACAGGATTCTCTGTCTCTAACTCCTTTCCTTTAGGAAGGTAGGAATAAATTGCATCAACTTACATGAAAGTCAGAAAATAAAATATAAAATGATACAAGTCAACACTTATTTTGTTTCTCTCTTATTTAGGTGTCCCTTAACTTAAACGTGCAGACTTCAGAAGAATTTTGTTGTTGTGATTGTTGAATTCAGTCTAGCATCTCATTGAATGAGCAAGAACTCCAGTCTGTTGAGTGAGGAATTAGGTCCTGTTGAAATTTCAGAGAGTCTGCCAAACCTGAGAGACTCAGACCTTTTGCTACCAGTGCCAAATTCTAGCAGTCATTTGTCAGCGGTTTCCCAAACAGGATTAGCAGTGTAGATGAGCGGACTTTATACTGCTGGTTAAAACCTGTTGCCTCAGGGACATTTGGATAAACTAATGGGAGTTTTCCAATCAGACTAGAGAGAAACAAGCATTTAAAAAAAATGCTTACTCTTTAAGACTTTTAGAGAGTGAAAAATCATATTTTATATAGGTAATTCATTTTTAACCTATGAATACTAGTTTGCTGGGTAATCATCAATAATTGGTTTACCATTTTTAATTACTACATACAATCATCTTTAAGCAGAATCCTAAGAATGTTGTCTAAGTCAGATGGAAACATTAATTCATTTTGGCCACTGTTTGGTACAGCAGAAGCCAGAGATTATTAATAACAGGTGCTAAAATGAGTGGGCAAGGTGTAGAGTGTAGTTAATAGAGGAGCAGGCAATGAGAGAGTTGTAGAAAGAGGCTGGAGACTTTTTTAACCTCATAATTTTGCCTAGAATCAACTCCTTTGCCAGGTAAATAAAGCAATTTTTTTCTAAGGATTAGAAATAACATTTAAGAATCATCAACTTCTAGAAACACTGCCAATCAAATGGAAAGGTGACTGACATGTTTGCTCCACTGACAGATGGTTTGGATGTTGATTTTATTAGTGTAGAAGCTGTTTGGCTTGGGCGTCTTATTCATACTGCTTTGTGAAGGTGACTAAAAACCTCTGCACCTGCCAAATCTCCTACTTAACATGCAACAGTTGGGGCTGCTGGCAGGAATATCTTTCAGAGATAAAAATCTCTATCGCTCATGCCATTTCAGGGGGACTAGTATCAAAAAGTAAGCAATGGCACCCTGGATTCACAAGGCTTAAAATTCCAGGTTCTTTTTTTGGCCTTTGGCCTACTCCAGCACAGTCACTTAATCAACTTCACAGAAGCACCATCTAAGAGCCAGCATTTACCATATTTTAATTACCATAATGACCTGCAAATGCAAAACCATCACCTCCAGAATGTTGGGAGCTGCTTTTTTTGTTATCATATTAAGCTTTCCAATATGTTGCAAAAATTTTTTCTGTATTTTTTTCAACAACTGAGTGCAATCATAATTGCGCTACCTGTTTTGTTTAGAACATGCATCTAAAGGCATCTGATTTCAAAGGAGCAAGCTAAAGTGCCTTGTAAAAATATCATATTGGTTATGTCATATTTCCATAAACTATCATATACCATTGATTAAAAAGTATCTTTTTAAATTGAAGTTAAAAGTAACTCATACAAAAAAAATGTTATTTTAATACAAATTTATCTTATACTTTTCAATGCATAATATTTACACAACAACTATACCATCTCGTGATGATTTTGACACTTTTTGTCATACCAGGGAACAATGTTCAATGTAATCACAGCAGCTATTTCAGTTGTTACCTTACTAGGTGCCAGGGACTGTGCTGAGGACCAGGATGAAAGGAGAAAGTGTCCTTTGCTTTGGTCAAGTTCACAAGCTAAACATTAAGGAAGCCTGGGCACAGTGTACGACTGCGACCAATCTTGATCACAGCTCATTCTGCACTGTTGGCTCTTCGCCAGCTAAAGAAGTAAAATACCTCAATATTTTTAAGAATTTTTCTTAAAATATAGCAAAACAAATTATTTTAAAATAAATTTTACTTTTATGAAAAAAATAAAATAAAAAACTTCCAAATACGTCTACAACTTAATTACTGCCAAAAAAAGAAGTGGTAACTAACCCCAATTAAAACAACCTTGTTATTTTTGTTATATTCAAAGCAATACTTAATTGATTTACAACTTAATTTTAGACATATGTTGACTCATTTATTATATATGTGTATATTATTTGCAACCCATTTATTTTGTGGGTCACACCTGGAAATTACAATCCTCGATGTTATGTGGTCTGTAGGGGCCATGCTGACTTTCAGAACTGCTCTGAGTATGTAAACGTGCATGATATACTTTTCTTTTTCAGGCTGAAGTCATGGTGCCCAGATTGAAGGGGCCTTTTCATTTGTGACATAAAGCAGACTCCAAACTGCCTTTATGTGGACATTTTGGACCAACTTTTCCCAAGATTCATTTTCTAAGTAGAAATGGGATAGTTCTGAGTCCCAGCTCCTGGTTCCCTCCTCCTTCCTTAGAAATGCTGGCTTCCTCCCAGGCCACAAAACAATGAAGGGCCAGGCTCTGCTCTTCATCAATAGCCCAAAGTAGTTGCACTCCACGCACTTGCTACAGAGTCCAACTACACAATACTGCCACTCAGTACCCATCAAAACTTCTGTTAGGAGAGTGATATCTGAGGAAAATTTCCTGAAGTATAATTCAGCCACATAGAGAAACCCTTCCAGCCAACCAAAACCATGGAAATGCACACACAGACAGCAAAATGTTGTCCCCCACAGAAATACTTCCGGTAAATCATGCTTTCACCTTGGCATTGCACCCTGAGCCTGCACGGGAGGACTGTAAAACTCCTTGTCGTTACCACCACAGTTTCTTGAGATACTATGTCACAGTATCCTTTTTATGAAGACTCAAAGGAAAATTTCTCTCTGGAAGCAGGACCAGGAAAAATTGTGCTCCTTCTAAGCAACAGGTGAGTTTCCTTGTTGCAGGCACTGAGCAACACGTATTCACTGATGCTGTCCTCTCTCTTGTCTGCTTATCAACTGGAGAGTTAGACATGTGGTCTACCTCAAGCAAACCTGGCACCTGCCTTTATGGCACTCTTAGTTTAGCCCACGTTTCTTTCTTTTTTTTTTTTTTTTTTTTTTTTTTTTTTTGGTTCTCTTCTCCCTCTCATCCCCCATTATGCATTTAATTTTACTTCAGTGTATTTAAATATATGAAGGCAGCCATAAGTCCTTTCTGGAACAACATGTGATAAAGATGATTAATAATGGGAAGTAATGTACAGCATACATTTTCCTTTCTTTTTTTAATCCTCACCCAAGGGTGTGATTTCATTGATGAGAGAGAAAAAGAGAGAGAGAGAGAGAGAGAGAGAGAGAGAGAGAGAGAGAGAGAGAGAGAGAGAGAGAACCAGTTCTTGGCTCTCAAATGCATCCCAATCTGGGATCAAGCCCACAATCAGAGTATACTGGGAATTAAACCCACCTCCTTTTGGTGTACAGGACAATGCTCTAACCCAGTGGTCGGCAAACTCATTAGTCAACAGAGACAAATATCAACAGTACAACGATTGAAATTTCTTTTGAGAGCCAAATTGTTTAAACTTAAACTTCTTCTAACTCCACTTCTTCAAAATAGACTCGCCCAGACCATGGTATTTTGTGGAAGAGCCACACTCAAGGGGCCAAAGAGCCGCAAGTGGCTAGTGAGCCACAGTTTGCCAGCCACTGCTCTAACCAACTTAGACACACTGGCCAGGTCTACATTTTTTATTTTCCCATTTGAGTCTTCCTTTTTGACTGAGAGACAATGAGCAAGGTTTTGTCCCAGGGACAATTGTCATAAATAGAATTGGGGGAGGTGAGGTGGGCGGGAAGAAAGCAAAAAAGAAAATAGCAACAAAAACAATCAAACAAAGAGGGGGGAGGGGCTCTTATTTTTAGCTTATAATTATAAAAAAAATTCATTTGATATAAAAACTTAGATTGAGCCCACCGGTTTGGCTCATTGGATAGAGCCTTGGCCTGCAGCCTGAAGGGTCCCAGGTTTGATTCTGGTAAAGGGCATGTACCTTGGTTGCAGGAACATCGCCAGTAGGGAATGTACAGGAGGCAGCTGATCTATGTTTCTCTCTCATCAATGTTTCTAATTCTCTATCCCTCTCTCTTTCTCTCTGTAAAAAATTAATAAAATATATTTTTTTAAAAAAACTTAGACTGAGGCTGCAAAATAAACAGAGATGACGTTTTTCTTCCAGTTGCAAGACCACATAAAGAATTCTCAGAGCTAAGAGGGGCAGAAGAGAAAAGAAATGAAACTAGACTTAGAGGAAATATTGGGACCAGGTATCTTTTTGAAGCCAATAATCATAATGAGAGGTGGTTATACTTAACTTCTTATTTCCACTTCCTGTTCTTAAGCCCTTAAACATCAAACTTGTTCTCCTGGTTTACACGGCACAGCCCTCTCATAGTTCCCCTCTTATCAGTTTGGATATTCCTTTCCCATATATTTACTCTCGTAGACTTGAACGTATGCCATTCAACTTTGAATGTATATTCTACTCTGGGTTTTCTCTTTCTACTTTTATATTTCCTACAATGGAAATTTTGTTCATTTTCTCAATTATTTCTCAGGGAAAATGAGAGACACATATTTATCCCCAACCGTATCTCTTTCAAACTCATGTTCTAAAACCAAAATTGCTGCCTGGACATTTCTAGTTATATTTTGCATTATGACTCAAACTGACTCAAACTAGACATATTGAAACTGAAACTGAAATTACCAACTTTCCCTAAAGCCAGATTCCATTGCCATGTCTGATTGAATAGTGGTCAAGTTACTGCCTTTCTCTCTCTCTCTCTCTCTCTCCCTCTCTCTCTCTCTCTCTCACACACACACACACACACACGTAATCTGTTTTTCTCCCTCTACATCCAAATGCTTTCAGTCTATTCCCACTGTCAATCCCCAGTATAGATTAAACTTTGGTTACTCCTTTTCCATGATGAGCTATAATGTAAAGAACATAGATTTTTGACATTCAAATGAACCTGGGTTAGAATACCTTCTGTGACCACTAGAAAATTACTTAAGACTTGTAATTGGAGATTTTTAAAAAGCTGACTTACCAATTTGATGTGAAAATAACCTGAAATCATTTATCTGAAGATCTAGCCCAAGTTTAGTATACACCTAGAAAAATCTTTCATCTCAACTATCTCTACAGTTGCTCCTTAATTTCTCCTCAGACTTCTGAGCATCACTGAGGAAAATGATACAATTCTGCAAATTCAGAGTCACAAAGAATAGCTAGGCTCCCAATAGTAATTTATTATTATTTTAACAAGCTTCATCTTTCCCCTTTTCTTTCAGAACAGTTTCAAACATTTACCATTCTCCATGAGCCAATTTACCTGTCCTCACTCTTTAAATCTCAGGAATGATTTTTACCTTCAACTTAGCAGACACAATTGAAACTGTCAGGTATACTTTATCTCATCTTCCTACCTTCACACTGATGTTTATCTAATTATGTCCCCTCTCTTAGTTCTTTGCTCCCAGTTTTATTTTATTTTTATTATTTTTTTAAAATATATTTTATTGATTTTTACAGAGAGGAAGGGAGAGAGATAGAGAGCTAGAAACGATGAGAGAGAAACATCAACCAGCTGCCTCCTGCACACCCCCCACTGGGGATGTGCCCGCAACCAATGTACATGCCCTTGGCCAGAATCGAACCCTGGACCTCTCAGTCTGCAGACCGATGCTCTACCACTGAGCCAAACCGGTTTCGGCTTTGCTCCCAGTTTTAGAAACGATGTTGTTACTCCCTTTGTCTGATGTCAACCCTTCACCTCTTCTCCTGATCACTTCCCATACTATCTCATTCAGGAATTTGTTTCTTTAGCATTGCCCTCTCTGCTACATCCTAGATATTCATGTCCACTCACTCTTTCTTTGCCTTAATCTTTAAACACATTTGAAACTTGTCATCCTCAAATAATTTCTCCTTGGTCCCAAAGATCTAAATTTAAGCTACCATCCTAATTTTTCTTTGCTCTTCCAGACAAAAATTTTTTAAAAGTTATTCTTTATTCACTCTATATACTTTCTCAAGTCTATATGTATTAGTCTGCTGGAATCATCTACTCATCCTCTAAATTAGATCATATCTTGGTGGTCAGTCACATGTTACTATAATACAGAAGTTAATATAATGCTGGTTCTTTGATAACTTTTCAAACCTGTTACTTTTGTTTGTTTGTTTTTTCATTTGTTTGTTTGAATTTTGAGATCTCTGGTCTGCAATAGGTGAATGTTCTCAAAGACTTTACAGAGAAATATGAGTGCAAAGATTAAAATCTGCAAAAGATCAACTGGCTTTGTTAATATATGCAAATAGCAGTGGGGATACAGCTGTGCTTGTGTTTATTAGGATTGTTATGGCTTTTGTTAGTGCTCTAGTTTCAAAATTAGATAGGCTCTGAGTAGTCTGCACAATCCTATTTTTCCTTTAAACCCTATTACTTTTAAGGTATAATTTTTCAACATATAAATACTATTCAGGAACAATCTATAATACTAAAAGCATAATATGATAATTGGACAGGACAGCTAAATGACTTTCCGGACGTCATTCTGGACATCCTTCTGGACAAGCTGCAGAGGCCAGGGCTGAGGCAGAGGCGGTTAGGGTGATCAGGAGAGCAGACAGAGTGGTTAGGGGAAATCAAGCAGGCAGGCAGGCGAGCAGTTAGGAGCCAGCAGTTTACGATTGTGAGAGGGATGTCCGACTGCCTGATCAAGCCTAAACTTGGAGACAGACATCCCCCAAAGGGTTCCAGATTGCAAGAGGGTGCAGGCCAGTCTGAGGGATCCCACCACACACATCCATGCACAAATTCCATGCACTGTGCCTCTAGTATATGATATTATAACAGAAATACCTGCACATTAAAATGATGCACCGGTTGTCCCATTAACATGTGGTTTCCTAGAAGGAAAGGACCATCAAGCATTAATATTTATAACATTATTCCCTAATTCAGTGATGTTTGATAAGCAGAGTGAGACTATCTGAGATGCTGCATAAATGCTACTTCTTTTTCCTCATCTGTCTTCTCCTCTTCAGTCTATTTACCTTTAAATTTAATCAAAACAAGGCTATGTATGCAATGGGTTTTTTGTACAAAAATATTTCAGTAGCCTATACCAGCCGTCAGCAAACTGTGGCTCGCGAGCCACATGTGGCTTTTTGGTCCCTTGAGTTTTTAGCAAAGGCCAGCTTAGGAGTACCCTAATTAAGTTAACAACAATGTACCTACCTATACAGTTTAAATTTTAAAAATTTGGCTCTCAAAAGAAATTTCAATCAGTGTATTGATGATATTTGGCTCTGTGACTAATGAGTTTGCTGATCACTGGCCTATACAGAAAAGTCAAGATCTCCTTACTTCATATCCAAGGCTGTACCTGCTGCCAGGCAGTCAAGTCTGCTCACTGTGCTGCTGTTGCACAATGTGTGCTTTTTTGGTCCCTTACTTTGCTTATGCTCTTGTCTCACATTCTTCCCTAGAATATATTCCAAATCAGCTCTAATTATCAAAGTTCTTAGGTTCATTCTGTGCCAAATAATTTCCACCTTTTCTCACTAAAGAAACTATTATAATAATACTAGAGGCCAGTGCATAAATTAATGCATGGGGAGGGAATCCCCACAGCCCAGCCTGCACCCTCTCTAATCCAGGTCCCCTTGCAGGATGTCCGACTGCCGGTTTAGGCCCACTCTGAAGATTGGGCCTAAACTGGCAGTCAGACATCCCTCTCACAATCCAGGACCTCTGGCTCCTAACTGCTCACTTTCCTACCTACCTGATTGCCCCTAACTTCCCCGTCCCTTGCTAGCCTGGTCACCCCCAATTGCTCCCCTGTCAGCCTGTTTGCCCCTTACTGCCCCCCCTACCAGCCTAGTCACCCTAATCTCCCCCACCCCCCTGCTGGCCTGGCTGCCCCTAACTGCCCCTTGCCAGTCTTCTCACCCCTTATTGCTCCCATGCCGGCTTGATTGTCCCCAACTGCACTCCCCTGCCAGCCTGGTCACCCCTTACTTGCCCTCCTCTGCTGGCCAGGTCACCCCCAACTACCCCCCTTGTGTTCCTGGTTGCCCCACACAGCCTGCTGCTCAGCTGTTGCGTTGTCCCTTTCTAACTCCAGTGCTGGCCTAGTCACCCCGCGCTGCCTGTTTGGTCGTCTCTTCAGTTGCAATGATCGCTTAGGCTTTTATGTATATAGATGAAATATGAACGTGTCTTTAACTAATTACTTCTGTATATGTGTTGTTCTTTTTATTAAATGCAATCTAACAATAAATAGTGTGGAGTAGGCCTAACACTGACCTTTTTTGTAGCCCCAAAGTCCAAAACCTCATATTTACTATAAATCTGTTGATGATTTTAAAATAATAATAAAACTAGAAGAGGTGGAATAAGTCGTATTGAATTGAAGTGAAAACCAAGTAAATCAGTGCAGCCTGCTACAAAGTTATTTCAACAATCTACATGTGAGGTTTTATGGAACTGAACTCTCCTTATTTCAGTGGCAATAGGAAAGAAGATAAAATAAAAAGAGAGACAGAGAAAAACAGAGCTATTTTATGTAAATAAAGAATAGGGATAAGTAAAAGAATGAATTTAAGTTACGAAGTCCACCTAACAAGAAAAAAGTTCACACCACTGAAACAGATAGAGCGTATTAAAATGTCTTATAGGAAATAGTGAAGAATTTAGTGTTGTTTCTATATTTGGGGTGAAGTGCAAAGTGATCCAATACTAAAATGCACCTCAATTTAAATTCAATGACATCCTTGATTCTTAAGCCCTTGCCTATCTTACCTCATTATCACTGAAATCTGATTCACTACAATTGACACTCACAATCCCAAATCAACAGTTGGTAAAAACAAATAAGAATTCTCTAAAATATTTCATATGCATACGTACCCATGTGAACATTTCTAGTGAAAGGATCAGTGGAATCGAAAATATGCTAAGAATGCCCCTGGGCAACTTAGAATATACTTTAAAATTCCCAATATATTAAGTCAGCCTAAGAAATGAGTTAGAAAGTTTTTAAAAACTTTAACATATGGCCACTTGACTCTGAATTATTAAAACAGCCACCCAGTTTTTTGTTTTCAAGGTTATATTTTTTTTCCTTATGTTATGAAAACCAGAAGTAAAAGTTCACACCAAGTATGTATATTCACAAAAGATTTGTGTAACATAGGTCCTTTAATTCTTTTGGATGACTAATGGACATACCCAGCTAATTTAAAAGTGATGGTTTCACATATCACTAAAATATTTGCTTATTTTATTTTATATGTATTTCCTCCTCCCAAAATCTATTCATTCTCAACAAAAATATTTTAATTGAAAATCAAGAAACTATAATTCTTTTAAATCATTACAACACTCTGGCATGAGAGAATCCATCTGATCTGACAGCTTCCAGAGCCTAAATTGATGTGAGGTGAGATCTGTCATTTCTTATTTACTTTTATAGTGGAAGCTAGAAGGTTGATCCAATGTCCTAAAAATGCATAGTTTTCCAATCTTTTAAATTTTCTTTTAAATGGAATGTTTATGCCCTTTGTTAATATCATAGAATTATCTTAATACAATCACTATTTCTGTAGTTAACTTTTTAAAAACTTTGATTTTAATTTGTGTTTTAGTCTATTTATAAGTACTTTTTATGGACCACTCTCTTGAGGAAAATTATGATATTTTTGCAATACATCTTCTAAATCCCCAGTTTGAATCTAAAGCAATTGCGATTATTCATCCCAATCCGTCTTTGGAAGAAGCCAGAGCAACATTAATTTTTCTTCTGTTTGTTTTCCTCTAGGCATATCTTTAGAATCATAGAGCACTGTTCCTGGTATTTTATAGATATTAGCTTATTTAATCTGTCCCAACTGTATAAAATAGGCAATAATAATATCCCTATTTCATAAAGGAACAAATTGAGACTTCAAAAGGTAAAACAACTTGCCCAAACACACATAGTTAGGAAACTATGAAAGTGCTATTTTAAACTATGCCTGTGCTAAACTATAAACCTTACCCTATACTGTGTAAATGACAAGTCTTTGTTCGTTTTTCCAGATAAATTTTTAAAAACTTTTATAACATAATTTTCATATGTCTTTTTAAATCATAAGCAACTCATCTTCTTCACGATTGGGTCTGAAATTACAACCTAAATATAATTAAAAACATTAAGAAAATTCTCAATGGAAAAGAATGCTAAGACTACTAAGTAATACAAATATCCCTGATTCTCTGAGATGCACAATTTTAAAGTCATTAGTCAAATAGCATCGGAGGCCTTTGTCCTGTGTGATTGTAAGAGACTGTTGTAATAAAGAGAGACTTTTCATTGCCAGGAGGGCTGAACGAGTGTCAAGCTGGTCATTTTTCAGCTCACAGGCCAATTACTTACAACAGTTCAACTAGAAAGTCATTGCCCAGGGCATTGTTCAAAGTGGTAGGTTCTATGATACAAACTGGCAGAGGGACATGAAAGCTGGTGGAAGAAGACCGTCCTTGCAGGGAGGAATGTGGTAGAGAGCATGAAAAACAAAATGTACTTTGAGACTCTCTTGGACTCGGTGGGAAGGCCCCCCATGCAAGTCACCTTCTATTGTGACTACACAGAAAAGAGCACACTCCTTATCCATTTGCATCTACTTTATGTTCCTTTTTTTTTTTTTTTTTTTTTTTTTTGAGTAATGCGATTTAGCACTGGTGTCCGCTGGATAAAAAGAGTCTGATTAATGTGTGGCACTGCATGTTAGAGCACATCCACCCATGTAAGTGATGGAAGACCCTCACATAATTGGATATGAAATGGAATAAAATGATGAAAAATTTAGCATCGCCTTTGTCTTTATGCCCCACCGTGAGGACAGCCAAGAGGTCAGGATGCTCAGAAGCGACGAGGGGCATTTTATAGTCTCTGCTGGCAAAATTTTGTTTAACACAACCCCGTGATTAAAAGGAATTTGTATCCTGCTGTGGCACCAAGGTACAAGAGAGGGAATAATAAATTGGTGCCATTGACAAGATGTCATTTGTTATCTGCTTTAAAATGTCAGGTCATGTCATTGTGGTGAAATATTTTCCCTCCTGATGCATGCCTTACAAAGCAGGTTCAATGTTTGGCACTATTCTATTTCAATAAAAGAAAACAGCTTTTAATCTGGGAAGCACTGTCACCAGGAAGAAAATAAGGTCATCCGAGACTCTTATTTGGCCATTTTTCCACAACCTTCCATTAGCACTATATTTCAATAGCCCAGTTGGTCCAAATTCTTTCTTTAATTTATCTTTTCAGAAGTATAATTATCCATCTGCTCTCTTGGCCAAAGGCAGGGAGAAAAGGAGATTTTAGATATTGCAAGGTTACTAAAAGGCCAAAACCTGATAACTGCACATTTTATGTGATTATTAGATTCTTTATAACTCTTTCTTCTCCAAAAGTCTCAGAATACAAACATAGAAAACAAGGCTCGCCTAGATTATAACAATAAATGAAGGGAATTTTAAAAGACAATAATGGAGAAAAAATATGAAAGTTATGTATTTTCTGGTTGTCATACTTCTATACTGATAGATAATTTAAATTACTATGAACTGAATGAAGGAAAACATAGGACATTAAAAGATTCAGTAAGCTGTTTTCCATTTATCACATATCCACATTTTCAATGTGAACTCATGGTAGTGACCTTGAGAATATGTTTGCCTTAAAAACACTATACCAAGCTAGTATCTTGAATTATGAAACAATGTTCTGATTGAACTGGAAGAGCAAATGTGATTTGGATGATAGGAAACCAATGGTCCAACAAGTGAGTAAATAAGAAAGTATCTTATTTCTTGTTAGACACATCTTAGCTCAATATTATATACAAAAGTAAAAGTTGCAAATGTCCAAATACAAAACCAGATAATGTGAGAAAGAGCAAAAATAGCTCTGACCTATTCCTGGGTCATTAAAAAGTCACTATAATAGAGGTAAACCTATAGGGTGCGATGAGAATAGTATTTTGCATATAACCCAGCATGAAAATTCAACATAAGGATTTTCAGATATTTTTCAAATGACTTTTGAAATACATAAAGCTGATTTTGTTTTGTTTTTCTTTGCCTACCTACCAATAGGGAGTTTTCTACATTGCACTTTTTCTACATACAAGGATACCCCAGGAAATAGCTAAAAAATTTAGTAAATATAATTAGTAAGATGTGAAAATGTGCCTTAACAGATACCCAAACCCCACTTCAGACCAAGTGTTGACTTTCTGTTGTAGTTTTAATTTTTTAAAGACATTGGTCTGCTGTTAAAAATAGTTTGAGCTGAAACCAGTTTGGCTCAGTGGATAGAGCGTCAGCCTGTGGACTGAAGGGTCCCAGGTTCCATTCCGGTCAAGGGCATGTACCTTGGTTGCAAGCACATCCCCAGTGGGGAGTGTGCAAGAGGCAGCTGATTGATGATTCTCTCTCATCATTGATGTTTCTAACTCTCTGTCCCTCTCCCTTTCTCTCTGTAAAAAAATCAATAAAATATATATTTTTAAAAAAGTAGTTTGAACTTACCTGGCATGGCTCAGTAGTTGAGCATCAACCTATGAACCCGGAGCTCACAGTTCAATTCCCCGTCAGGGCATATGCCCAGGTTACAGGCTTGATCCCCAGTAGGGGGTGTGCAGGAGTCAGCCAATCAATGATTCTCTATCATCATTGGTGCTTCTATCTGTCTCTCCCTCTCCCTTTCTCTCTGAAATGAATAAAAATATTTTAAGTAGTTTGAAAACAAAAATATCTTTAGGAGAAATCAACTCTATGGATCAGTGAATTCAAAAGCCTGCCATAACAGACCTATCACATTTTGGACCACAGCCAACTCAGTGGGGCTACTCTGCTGCAGCTCACTCTTGCCAGACTCACAGCCACATTTACCAAAACTCTCTGTTAAATCTGAGTTTTTAATAATAATTTAAAATTTAAGTCTTATTCATATGAAGTTTTGAGTGTTTCATACTGATAAGTGATTCAAATTATACATGTGTATATATTATACACACACACACACACACACACACACACACACACACACACACACACACTAGGGCCCCAGTGCATGAATTTATGAATCTTTATGTATCTTGAAAGGAACTGTGGGCCTCAAGGCTGCAGTGAGCACAGGGGTGGGTCTTGGCCCATTTTCCGCACCCCCACGCAACCCCTCCCACCACACCCCAGGTCCCCTGTCTGCTAACATACCCACTGCTGCTGCTGCTCCCAAGCGCTGACAGTGCCAGCCCCGCTTGCACCTGCTGACCATGCGAAGTGATTGGGGCAACGCCAGCAAAAGGTGCAAGTGAGATCAGTGCTGTCAGCTGGTGCAGGTGATGGCTGCTGGCCCCGATTGCCCCACAGAAGCAGAGGGAGGTGGAGAAGCCTGCAGGGGTTTTCAGGGCTGGCAGCTGCCACTCCCACCTGCTGATAGCGCTGAACAATCGGGGTCCTGCCCGACACTGGCAGCAGGTGCGAGTGCTGGGTGGAACCACAGTGGGCAGGAGCAAAGAATTTTCAGTAACCACCAGAGTCTCACCCTGATGACAGCAGCCAGTGCCCCACCTTGGTCTGGTGCCCCCACTCACCTGCTCTACCATCCTGCCTCAACCAATGCCTGTCATGTTTCACACTGTGCTGCCTGCTGCTGACACCTGCCATGTTCAGCACATGCCCTCTGGTGGTTAGCACTCATCATAGCCACTGGTTGTTCAGTTGTTCTGCCATTTGGTCTATTTGCATATTAGCCTTTTATTATATAGGATAAGTAATTCATATATATATATATATATATATATATATATATATATCATGAAGTCCAAACTAAACATGTCTGTTTAGTAGTATGTGACCATCTTCTAGTTGCTATAAATTATTTTTCAAATTACTGTGGTGAGTTTGTTCAGAACATTGTGTAGCAAAGAAGTTACACAGAGTGAATCTGCACTATTATCGTTTTAATATAAACCAAAAGAAATTGCAGAAGATATTGCAGCTGAACAACCTCAGTGTACTTATACAGCTGCTAGTGATATTGAGAAACCCAAAGAGAAAAAGACGATTTATTCATCCCAGAGATACCGTCTTCCACAAGCTTAGCAACTGGTGGGATGGACAGTATGCTCAAATAAACTGAAGGATAAGAACATTCATGAAAGATGACTGATCTTTAAAGACTTCTGTACACACTCAAACATCTTTCGTATGATAATGAGTGTATCTAACTCCCTCAGAGATTGCATTTAAATGAATTTCTTCTGGTGGTGGCAGCTGTTCCTTCCATTATAGTTAAAAATATTAAGTCCCTATGTTCCTTTTCTTCAAAATGTCTACATAGTTAACTAATTGAGGTGAAGATAAAAGTACTAAATCCATGCATTAATTAAAAAAAAAAATTAGTGCTTTTACTGCATTAGGATAGTACATATTTTTAAGACAAAAAAAATTTAAAGAATTTTTACATGCAAAAAAAATTAATTACTAAAGAAATATAAGCCTTAAAGGGGTTGGACTTTGAAAATATATGGTTGAATGGCCAAATGGTTTTTAATTATCTTTAATATATACACTAATAAAAGAGTAAGATGTAAATTGACCATACCTTCATGATCCCCCTCCAGCCAATTAGGAGTGAGTATTAAAATTAATTTGTATATGCAGGTGCTGACAACACAGGTTTTCTGCACTGCTCCAGCCACTCCTGGCCTCTGGGCAGTGTGGGAAGGTGGAAAGGTGGCTCTGGGCTGGAGTGAAAAGGTGGTTCCTGCCAAAGAGAAGGCGGTGCTGTCAGCCAGGGGAAGGATGGCCCATTCTTGCATGAATCTTTATGCATCAGGCTTCTAGTAATTTAATAAAAATCAATTTACTCTAAATTTCACAGAAAGACAAAAAGCCACCTCTTCCAGCATTTTCACCTCTGCATTAAGACCATATTCTGCCCTGTTTCTGGTAGACATTTATCTATATATGCTATAAAGGCATGCGATTATTCATTGCTAGTTTGTTTCTTTGAACTGTGGATTCCACAAACTGTACCTTTTTATTTTGTAAGCTTACATTTAATACAATTACTAGGTTTTCTGCAACTTAAACCATTACTCTGGGCATTTAGTGGTATAAAGACTTATTACTGAACCTTCTCTTGACAGAAGGGATCTTCATTTTTAAAGTGAGGATTTCTCCTATAACCTTTTGATATAATCTCTGGAAAGATATTTTTAAAATTTAAAATAGCTTAAATAAAAACAAATAATCACCAGATTTAGTTATTATCTCAGAAAGATTTGCCAAGCTGGATTCTATTTCAAGTACCTAACAGTTCATTATGCATTTTATCTCCTCAGAGGTAGGTTGACATTTACAGTCTAATGCTTCTACTGTTTTTGGCACACCCAGGCTTTCCTAGACAAAAATATCTTTTCATCAGTGTGTCATTATATCATCGACACTTGCCTCAATAAATCTCACTTTATCTGTATCCCTGAAAGCTGATACACAAGTAAGCATTTCTAATTAAAACAATGATGATATATAAATGATATTTTTGTTACCACAACAAAAGTTGATATGTCATGATGAATTCAATGCTAACAGGGTTCTTATATAAATCGAGACCCAACTTTTGGTTCAAGGGCAGGTAAAAAGAGGTACAAGAAAGTGAATATACCTGGGCAGTGGTACAGAGGGATGCACTCAGGAGACTGACCCCTCAAAGTTGTCTATGAATTCATCTATGAGCTGAACATGAATAGATCTGACTCTGAAAGTGACTATAAGATAGAATATCACCCAAGTCCCAGACTCCCCTTTTTGTTTATCCTTTTTATTAGTTCTTAGAAAACAAAAGTATCAATATTTTCCATTGACACTTAATGAGATTTGGAGTCTCATAACTTAACATCAAAACATGTAAAACACAATCCAAAATAATTCAGCCTATGAAAAATTGAGAAATTTCCAACTTGACTGCTAACAGTGAAATGACATGGATGGTAAAATTATTCAACAAAGACTTTGACTTCATTAAAGTTACAAACTTTTCTGAGAATAACACTGTTCAGAATGAAATGACAAGCCATAAACTGGGGGAAAAACATTTGTGAAACACATATCTGATAAATCACTGGTATCCAAATACACAGAGAACTCTTAAAACACAACAATAAGAAAACAACAAACACAAAGTGTGGGTAAAAGATCTAAACAGACATCGCATCAAAAAAGATACACAGATGTTAAATAAGCATTTAAAAATAAGTTAGACAGTATATGTCATTAGGGAATTGCAAATTAGGACAATGATAAGACAACCACGATCAGAATAATGAAAATCCAGAACACTAACACCACTGTGTGCTGGCAAAGTTGTGACACAGTAGGAACTTCTATTTTTTTTGCTGGTGAGAGTGCAAAGTGACACAGCTACTCTGGAAAATATTTGGCTCTTACAGACCATCAAACAGAGAGAAGGTAGGGAAGGGTGGCGGTAAGTGGGAAAGATCAACCAAAGGATTTGCATGCATGCATATAAGCATACCAGTGGACACAGACATGAGGGAGGTTAAGACATGAGCGAGGGGCTGGGTGGGAAATGGGGGATAAGTACACATATGTAATACCTTAATCAATAAAGAAGAAGAAAAACACAAACAAAACCAAACACACTTTTACCACATGATCTGGCAATCGCACTCGTTGGTTTTGACACAGATGAGTTTAAAATTTATATCCACACAAGAAATCTACACATGAATGTGTATAGCAGCTTTATTCATAATTGCTAAAACTTGAAAGTGACCAGGGTGTTCTTTGATGGGTGAATAAACTATGTTGTGTCCATACAAAGTAATATTATTTAGAAAGAAAAACATTATCAACAACTACAACAACAACAACAAAAAAAAACACATGAAAGGACCTTAAATGTATATTACTAAGTGGAAGAAACCAATCATAAACAGCTGCATACTGTATAATTTCAAAATTGACTACAAGATAGAATATCACCCCAGTCCCAGACTTAGTGGTGAATGTGTTCTATAGATAAGAATAGCATTGCAATAATTTGAAAACTAACCTGACATTAGAATCGCAATTCACAGAGTGCTGGTTAGAACTATAGCCTGAACCCAACTGAGACAATCATTTGTAAAGGAAATTATTCTGGGAAAGGAAAATTATAGAGACTTTTGAAAGATCAGTGGTTGTCAGGGTTTCTGGGGTAGACGGAAGAGGGAAGAATATATATATAGAACAAAGTGGTTTTTAGGTCAGTGAAACTATTCTATACATTCTGTAATAATAGGTACATGCCATTATACATTTGATAAAACCCATAGAAGGTGAATCACAAAAAAAGTGAACCCTAATATAAACTATGAACTTTATTTAAAACTAAACTAGCTTTTTTTTGTTTTGTTATTTTTGTTTTCATTGACTTTTTTAGAGAGAGAGGAAGAGAGAAGGGGTGAGCAAGAAAAAAGATAAAATCAATCAGTTGCCTCCTGTGTACAATGGCGACCGAATTTTCAACCTGGCTTGTGCTTTACCAGGAATCAAACATGTACCTTTTGGAACACAGTATAGTGCTTTTGATTTATGAATTATATATTGTATATTAATTATAAATATTCACTCATCAGTTATAACGAATGCACTGTACTAAAGCAAAAAATAATAATGGAGATTGGCAGGGATAAGGCGGGTATACAAGAACTCTATGAACTTTTAAATTTTTTTACTACCAAATCAAAAACTGCTGCAATGAAAAGTTTATTTTAAAAAATGAGTCCTGGCCCGTTAACTTTGTTGGTTAGAGTGATACACCAAATTTGTGGGTTCCATCCCTGGTCAGGGCAAACACAGGACTCAATCAATGAATTCATAAATAAGTGGAATAGCAAACTGATATCCTTTTTTCTCATTCTCTCTCTCCATCTCTTTTTCTCTCTCTCAAACATCAGTAAGTATAAATAAATAAATTAATTTTTAAAAAGTGATTTAAGAATCCATGAATTAAAGAAGAAAACTTAGGGGGAATTAAAAATTATTTTTAAACAAGCAAAACTGAAATTTCAATATGTAAAAATTTATAATATTCAGACAAAGCATTGTGTATAGTAAATATTTATAAATCTAATAATGAACATATATTTGGAGTCATTGTGATATTATTATTATAATAAGTAAAATTTGGTAGTGGAATTCCTTCAGCTTTATTTTTCATTTTCAGGATTGTTTTGAAGTTTTTGGCTTTTCATTTAATTTTAGACTATCTTATGCCAAAAAAACAGCCTACCTTAAAGTTTGATTGAAATTATATTATAACTCACTGTGAGGATAACTGACATCACTACTATATTGAATCTTCCAATTCATGCACATGTTATATCTTTCTGTTTATTTATTATTTTTTTTATTTTTTCATCAGTCTTTTGTAGTTTTCTTCATAAATATCCTAAACATATTTCTCTTAAATTTATATTTGAATACTTAATTTTTAGAGCTATTGCAAATAAATATATATGTGTATATTTATATCCTTACTAGAGGCCTGGTACATGAAATTTGTGCATGGGACGGGGGTCCCTCAGCCTGACCTGCACCCTCTCCAATCCAAGAGCCCTCAGGGAATGTCCTACTGATGGCTTAGGTCCGCTCTCCATGGTTTTCTGCTTTCTGCTGGGCCTGCCTTCCCAACACCTCTGCAATGGGTAAACAGGACTTGCTGTCTGCTGTCTGCAGGGCTGCTTGCCTGCTCACCACTGGCAGGACTGAAAGGACTGGGGGACTCCAGCGGCAGGCAAGTGGCACAGTCTGCCTGCCACCCCAGGACTGGGGGACTCTGGTGTGGCTGAGGGGACAGGGTGCCACCATCTTTGTGATGGAGTGATGGTCAATTTGCATGTTTCCTCTTTATTAAATAGGATATCTGTAACTATATACACACATATGCTTATATATTATAGTATTTACATAGTATTTATAGTATGTATAAATCACTAATAATTATAAATTATATGTTATAATATATATAATTTTTTAAATATATGATGCCAACTAACTCTAAACTTGAATAAAACGTCATAAAAAGTAAAGCAGTCAAAACAATTTTGAAAAAAGAATACAACTGAAGGAATCTCACTGCCCAGTTTTAAGACTTATTATGTACTGTGTTGCTTCCAATGTGTTATTAGCAGAGAGATAGACATATAGATCCATGGAATAGAACAAAGAATCTAGTAATAGATCCACACAAATATGGCCAATTAATATTTGACACCCATGCAAATTTAACTAAGTGGAGAAAAGAAGTCTTCCAACAAATAAATAGTTGCATATCTAAAGAAAAAAAGAAAAAAATGAACCACAACTTCACAACTTATATAAAAATTACTTCAAAATGGATCATAGTTCCAAAAGTAAAATTATAAAACATTTTAAAAAATGTGTGGTCCAAAGATTTTTATTTTTTTTTTAATGACAAAGGCTCTGTGAATGTTTTATAGATCTGCCAAGTGACATCTATGGCATTTCAAAGCAGGACTTTTCTAGATCAGCAGCTTTCAACTTGGAAAAATTTGTCCTCACCGGGGAATTTGACAATGTTTTGAGTCATTTTCATTTGTCAAAGCCTACTTGGAATGGAGAGAGGTGTGATAATGCTACTGGTGTCAACCAGGTAGAGGCTAGGGATGAGCTAAACATCCTCGAGTGTCACAGGACAGCCTTCCCAACAACAATTGTGGACTCTAAAATGTCAATAACGCTGAAGTTGAAAAACCCTGCGCTAATTATTTTTTCCTCTAAATGTCAGACATTTTCCATTTATCTAATTAACCCAAAGGGAGAAAAAACAATTTTTAATATTGTTTGATATAGACAACTTTAATACAAAGATAGTCTTTATAATACAGATACTTTCAACCAGCATACTTACAGCATAAAAGCATGGATAACACAGCCTTGCAAGCAAAAGCATTTATTTCACTGGTTGCAGGGAAACACATGGTAGCTTTCAGGCCAGTTATCACTGCGGCAATTAAAGAGTTTTGGTTTCTCACAGACTTTTTTTTTTTTAATGGAAAAAGCCGCAGCCCTCTCAAGGGATGACAGAAACTCAAGGAGATGTCTTTAATGACTCCATTCTGATGTAGCACAGGTTCTCTGCTGGTTTCTTTGGAAGGATTCCACAGCTCAGGCTTTTGATCTTGAAGGGAAATTCCGAGTGTGGGCAAAAAGCCACTGTTATCTGCAGGACCCTAGTGCGTGTAACAGTCCCAGTTTGGCCAGAGCTCTGCCAGCAGGAGAGGTTCTTTCACACAATGGCAGTAAGCCCCCAGGTCTGGGGTGGTTTCTTTTGTTTTCTTTGGGTGGTCTTTTGGTGACTTCGGACAATTTAAGGCCTAATCTATGCTTTGCCCTCAGGGTATTCCTGTCAGTTGCTTCATATCAGAGTCACTGTTAACCACATTTCCCCTTTTAGTCTCTACTCAAGCTGGGACAAAACTAAAAAGCTGCAACCTCTGAGAGCAGCTGGTTGGAAAAGGGCTGGGGGAGTTGTGCAAGTATAGGGGTGCTGAGAACACCAGCTGTACCCTCTATGACAGCGATTCTCAAGCAGGGTCTCTGTTGCCCCCTGAGAGGACATTTGTCAATATCTGGAGTAATTTTTGTCATAATTGAGGAGAAAAGGTGAAACTAGCATTTAGTGGAGAACGACTAAACATGCTACTACTAAATATCATACCGTATAATGCATAGGATAAGCCCCAAAACAAAGAATTACCTGGGCATAAGTATCAATATTGCCAAGGTTGCAAAACCCTGTACTATGGGCTCATTCATCCTTAAGGCATAGCATGGCTTTTTCTAATTTATGCATCTTTTTATGTGGGTTGTATCTTAGATGAAAGATCTTTATAGATGAAATGAAGAATGCATTTGTTCTGCAATATCTGCCAAACCATGAAATCTTTGGAAGTACTGAGGTTGCTTTCTTAGTTGCTGAACAGGCTTAGAATCAATATTTTGCAGTCTGGTTGAACTCATCAAGTCCAAGGGTCTTTGCTAACTTATGATTAAGACATATCTTCCCTTTTCAATGGACATATGCTTAAAATAAAATATATGCCTCATGGTTAATTGTGATGCAAATGCTTGAAATTGAATCATAGCAATTTTTTTGGAATAATAATATACTTTTCTTCTTCATTCTTATCCTACACATGCCAGGAGAGGTCATATGCTATTATATTCCATTTGCCTCTAAGTAACTGTAGTCAAAACAAAAAGAAAAATCAATATTGGGATTGTGTAGAAAGAGAAAATTAATGTTGAATAGATACTATGTTAACTAACTGAATCAAAACGCTAGAGTCAAATTGTCACTGAAACTGAGCTAAAGCTTATATGATTTGTCAAGCGTTTATAAGAGTGACGAAACTATCCAATGGTTTATAGGCAGTTAAGTGCAGCTCAAGTTGCTTTGTGTTAGAACATTGTTTTAGCATAACTGAATTGGAAATTTATATTTAAAGTCATCTTAAGAATAGTATAAGTATTTGAATGTAATTTAGCAATTTTGAGACTGTAATTAAGTGCATAGTTAGATTTTAAAAAATGAGTACCATCTGTAACCAATATGGAAATGCCAATAACGCGCTGAGGTTCTTCTGCTCCAGCTTGCAAACAAGGAATCAATACCAAAATCTATTCAAGCTTGCAAAAATGGGGACTTGAGTAATTGTCCAGTTAATTTAATAAATGTAGACAGCTAGCCTAGATAAATCAGATTGTAAAGACCTCTTTTACCTCATTAGCATTTTTGGCCTTAATGATCCATATAATTTTTTCCAGTTTTCCACATCACTTTACCCATATTGACATAGTGTCTTTCAATTTCTTCATGGTAAATGTATTTCTTCTGTCCTGCTCAAAGTCTTGCAAGGTGTATGTCTTTTATGATGTAAATCCAGCATTTCTCAGTTCTGTTGATATTTTTGAAGTGCTATCACTTCTGTTTGAATAACCTTTAACTTATTATAGATAATTTGGCCATGATGGTGCCAAGAGATATGCACAATCCCAGGCCAGTGGTGGCAACATGGGTTGGGATCTTAGGCTGGCAGGGCCTAGAACCCAAGCTGCACAATCCCCTAGCCATGGCAGCAGCCTGGGCTGGGGTCTCAGGTCAACAGGGCTGCACACCCCTGCCGTACGATCTTCAGGCCAGAGGAGGCAGCCAGGGCTGGGGCTGTGCACCCCTACCATGCAATCCTGGCCAGACTGAGATGACTGACTGGGCTGGGGTCTCAGCCTGGCCAGGGTGCAATCCCCTTCCAGCAGTGGCAGCCTTGGGTCTCAATCATTGAGTCACACCAGCCGGACAGATATTGAGAAATCTTAAAATGTTTCCTTTTAAAAAATATATATTTTATTGATTTTTTTTTTTACTAGAGGAAATGAAAGGGATAGAGAGCTAGAAACATTATCAGATGTCTCCTGCACACTCCCCACTGGTATGTGCCCCCAACCAAGGTACATGTCCTTGACCAGAATCAAACCTGGGACCCTTGAGTCTGCAGGCCAACGCTCCATCCACTGAGCCAAACCAGTTAGGACTATCCAATATACTAAAGAAAAAACCCTATCTAATTAAGGGGGAATATGCAAGGGAGGGCATTTGGGGTGACCAGGGTACCAGGGGAGGGCAGTTGGGGATGATCAGGCTGGCAGGCGAGCAGTTTGGCATTGATCAGGTTGGCAGGGGAGTGGTTAGGGGGTGATCAGGCTAGCAGGCAGAAGAGGTTAGGGGCAATCAGGAAGGCAGGCAGGTGAGTAGTTGGGGGCCAACAGTCCTAGATTGTGAAAGGGATGACTGATGGCCTAAACAGGCAGTCAGACATCCCCCAAGGGATCCCAGATTGGAGAGGGTGCAGGTTGGGCTGAGGGACACCCCCTCCCCTTGCACAAATTCCTCTAGTAATACATAATGACACCGCGCCTCGAGTAATACATAATGACATCATCTCTTTGCTTTTTTCCTCAGAGCATTCTCCTAAACTGTGGGAAGGTCGTTAGTGCAATGCTCAGGTACAGTGTATAATTATAAAGAAATGAACACTTCCAGGAGTTAGGAATCTGTTAATAACTTTACCACCTGCTTATATTTTGGAGATTCAGATATTTGAAACTCAGTTCAGACATTAACGTTCCCTGTGACCTTGGGCAAGAACCTTCAGTTCTCTGTGCTTCTATTTCTTTCTAGGACTGTGTTAAAAAATAAATGATTTAACTAAATGATTTAACATATAAAAATTATGTTCACTCTTTGCTTGACTATGACATATCTTCAGAGCATAACATAGTGTCTACCTCATGGAAAACATTCAGTAAGTGCTTATTTAATGCCAATCATATAGTCAATGTCCTTTAAAAAATTTTTTTATACATGACTTTACTTTAGGATGTTCTTTTTAATGATTGATGATTTATTATTGAACAATTTCAAATTGGGGAGGGAAGAAACTATGAATGTATCCAGTGGAAATAAAAGCAAAGACTGTCAGAACCACGAAGGAAGTGAACACATGTTCTATGCACAAGAGCATCAGCTGCTTCAGCTTGGGGCTCTTAGTGACTGTTTGACAGCCTCCCACTGCACAGCACAGGCAATTAGCAGTGTGATGAGCATTTCCCTCTTTGCTCATATTCAGAGAGCTAACATTTTCCCCAATGGCTGTTTTCCTCAGCACTTTTACTCCTCATTTCTAACATCAAAAAAGTGTCTGATCTGAAGATAATTATTTGAATGCTTATCTCAAAAGACATAATTAAGTGGGGAAATTGAAGAAAAAGTACAGCAAAAAAGAATCTCCTTACTTCTGTTGTCTATGTATCTTTTCCCTAATTGTTCTTTCAGTTTTTTTTCTCTGTTAGAGTCTTTTTTAGAGAACTTAGAAGACAGTAATATGAGCATTTAATTGAAGAGTAAATCCTATAAATGAAAAATATATATATATTCCCTTCTTCTTTTATCAATTGTATATAAGTCTAGCACAAAAAGTTCAGGGGGGAAAAAAAACACAAGGGAAAAAAATAACAGACTTATTTTTCAAGCAGATAAATCCCTGAGCTCAAAAATAATATTTTTTCTTGCCGAAACTGGTTTGGCTCAGTGGGTAGAGTGTCAGTCTGCAGACTGAAAGGTCCCAGGTTCAATTCCAGTCAAGGGCATGTACATCGGTTGCGGGCACATCCCTGGTAGGGGGTGTGTAGGAGGCAGCTGATCGATGTTTCTCTCTCATCGATGTTTCTAATTCTCTATCCTTCTCTCTTCCTCTCAATAAAATATATTTTAAAAAAAAAATAAATAAATAAATATTTTTTTTCTTTTAATATGCTATGTATAATTACTTAAGTCATCTTTTCAGTCTTTGACCCCTCTGTATATACTGTGTAAATTCTTTTTTTTTTTAATTTGGCTCAGTAGACAGAGCATCAGCCTGTGTATGGAAGGGTCCCTGGTAATAATGGTCAAGGGCATAGGCCTCTTTTGAAGATCTATCTCTGGCCAGGGTATATGTGGAGGCATCCAAAAAATATGTCTCTCTCACATTGATGTTTCTCTCTCTCTTCTCCTCCCTTCCACTCTGTCTAAAAATTTAATGGAAAAATATCCTCAGGTGAGGATTAACAAAAACATAAATAAATAATAAAAAATACATATTAACAGGTTTCTACCCAATAAGTAACAACTTTGTTATGTTTAAATAATCATCTCAATATGGCACATTTTTCTTATCATTCAGTGTATTACAATTTTGGAAATATTTTTGCCAGAACCAAGAGTCTTTTTTAAAGCACATATTTCCATATTCCCCAGCATATCGGTAGATTTTGGAAACTGATAATGTTAAGTTAAAAAAAAAAAAAAAGAAAGAAAAAAAAAGTAAATTCTATTTAGGAAATATTTCCTGAAAGTTTTGGCATGAGATAGGGGGCAGGGAGGTAGATTGATAATATGCTGTGAAAAACTGGAATAATAAAATGTTAAACCTGAACCAAATATGAAAGGTCGTTAGCTGGAACACTAAGTTGTTAGGGGCTATGACAGCACAGACCTGGTTTGTGTAAGAGCCAGAAGAATAGCTAGCTCTGCTGCTCTGGGCCCGTGTTCCTCCTACTGAGCCATGCTGACTCCACATATGCTTGAACAACGCAGAGCAGAGAAGTGAGTAATAAAAAAACCATAACCTTTCCCATTTTATGCATACTCTCCTTTTCATGCTTAGCAATCAGGATTCCTCATGCTTTTCTAAGTGTTCTTGCAAAGTCCTCAGAACAGTTGCCCAAAGTGTGGATTACATGGCTAAAAACATGTAGGCCTCACAATCTGGAGGGAATTGCAAGGGAAATAATGCAAATGTAAATACAAAGCCCTTGGGATTAACCTAGCTAATGTGTCTAAATTTATGAACAAAGTAACATCACTACTGCTTCTGAATTGCCCGTTTCTTTCAGTTACATATATACCAGTAAAAGTCTTAAAGCAGCATAGTTTTCTAAATGTTAAAAAAGAAAAAGTAGCTCTTCAGAGTTTCTAATCCCTTGATTTATAGGAAAGGATATTCGTACTAAATGTGTTCTCTTAATATATGCTCCAAGGTGTGTGCTAAATGCATTTTCTACAGCATCTCAGTAGAATGTTCTGCCCAAAGCTTTATACTTGTCCATAACGAAAATGAACTATGTTGCATTCAGTGCAGAACATAAAAGAAGGATATTCGGGAATCAGGACAAGTGATTTATCAGTTTCACTCTGAGAGTAAACCATGAAAGCCTGTGGGTCAGATCTGGGGCCATTGGTGTTAGATCAGCACATTCAGTTGAAAAGATCTGGCTTCCAGGAGCCATCAGGAAACTGTTCAAGGTTTATGCTACATAAACTCTCAAAATTTAATTACAGGCATGAATACGGCAGTCATAGTTCAAACTCCATAGTATTTATTTAGCTAGCCAAGCCTGTAGTCATAAATGTTCATTCATTCATTTTCAGGATGAGATGAGCATAGCTAGCTCTGCATCTGATATATGACTTCTAATATACTAGCAATGCCATTGGTTTAGACTTTATTTGTGAGACCCTCAGCTGAGTCTGTCATATTGTGAAATAGATACACAGCAGGTTTAGCTTTAGAAAATGTTAGACTCTGGCTCTGTCAGGAAATGTTATCCATAAAAGCCAGTTGCAGCCGGATTGCAGCGGTGGTGCCTGCTGGCAGAGATGAAGTGTTCCATGTCCCATTGTCTGTTGCTCTGCAGTGCTGTGGGCTAGAAGGTGGTTGGTAGACTGCATCCTCCGGGAAGCCTTCAAAAGCAGGCAGTCCATCTCTTGTTGCCCCCTCTATGGGCTGTAAATGAAAAGATAATTTGCAAGGTGATGGACTTTTTTTTTTTTTTTTTTTTAATAAGTGTCCAGGGATGCAGCTTTGCATCTGTCCAACAAAGCCATCACAGACATGGTCTTTAACATCCCTTAATCTGATATTCTGTGCACGGGTTAGAAATACCTTATATACCCAGAAAGCCTCCTGACGTGGTACCTTTGTATTGTATATTACATGGCAGATGTTTAATGAGGAGTTAAAAATAATCTAAATATATAAAGAGGAAATATGCAAATTAGGCCGAGACTCCATCATGTGTCATGACCAGACAGGAGGAGGCTGTGTGTGCAGGTGAGGCCTGGAACAGAGATGGACACAGCGGCAGGGGGGCCGGCGAGCCGCTGTGCCCTTGTTCAGGCTGGCGGCCCGGAGCCAGAGCAGAGATGGACAGGGCCAGGGGGGTGTGGCCCACAGCCTCCATGGCCCAGTGCAGGCCCGGAGAGGAGATGGTTCACTTCCTACAGTATCCGCGCGGGTCCCTCCCAGCTCCAGCAGAAGCCGCATGGCTCCCTCCCGGCTCCCATGGGCATCAGTGGCTCACCTCCGCCTCCTGTGGAAGCCACACGGCTCCCATGGAAGCTGCGCGGCTCCAGGTGGCGCACTGCAGTTCCCACCGGCTCCCACAGAAGAGTCGGGTGGCCTACTGCGTGCTATATCGCGCAATGGGCCGCTAATTAAAAATAATACGCATAAATAATGGTAACTCTGAGAACATAATTATAACAGGTTCCTTTTCTTACAATGAAGCCAACTGAGAATTTCTCATCTTAGCTATTTCTAGTCAAATTTATATGTTTGCACAAAAAGTATATGATAAAAACATTAGTGGAGACATTTTTCTGCTCACTAGAAATGTGAAAGATATAAAGGACTTTGGCAGTTTTTAAGCACCTCCATTTACATAAGAAAAAATATATTTTAACTAATAGAAACTGCCTTTCTCATATTTCTTCTCAGTAATATATTAGTTTGGCAGGCAGGCAGGGAAAATAATTTAATTTATCAGTATTACACAAATTGCTCCTTAGAATTGCTTGTCCTCTACAGAGTATGTAGTCTGCAGTGTAGCATATGTAGCCTTACAGCTCAATGTGATCAACTTGCCAAAAAGCCGTGGGGTGCAGCATTTAGTAAAAGTCTTGAATCAGACAGACCCGAATATAAATCCTGGATCTGCGTGACCTTGGACAGAACACAGCCTCTGTATGTGCCATAGTAAAAGGATAATAATTGTACTTAAACTCAGAAGTGACTGGAAGATTCTAAAAGAATAATATATGCACTGGGGGTTAGTAATTTAGATTTACTAATTTACTCCATGAATAGGAGCTAATTAGTATGTTATTTGTGATAGTACTGGTGATAGTAACCATAGTAGCAGTAGTATTAAGCAGTAATTAAATGACGAGTTAAGAAGAGAATTTGCTAACTTTTCCTAGAATAGTTAAGGAAGGTTTCCCAAGGAAGAATATGATGTAGATTATGTAAGTTTTTGAGTTGCATGCTATAATACATTTGGTTTGGCTTTAATAGAAAATTATGTTTCTCCTCAAAAGTCTTTCAGTGAAATCCTTGCTCATAGAAGATATACCCTTTTGGGTCTAAGAATTCTGTGCCTCCTGGTTACCGGTTTTTCTTCCTGGGAATCCTTGTTTCCCATTTAGAGAATCCAAGTCTTGCGTTGTCATTCACCTCTCACAGCCATCCAGTGAAAGAGCCATGTGAGCGTCATCCACTGCTGCCTGAGACAGGAGAAAGCTGCGGCTTAGAGACCATCGTGAGACCTTAGGGTTGATGTCTGGAGATGAGCAGAGCCAGAATTGTGTAACCATTATAAACGCAATGAAGTGTTTGTTGGTCAGATCTTAATGGCAAGGCTGAAACACATCAGAGGTTAGTTAATTTATGCCATCACAGTATTGGGAAAATTAAAATGTAATAAAACTCAATTGGCTTCAAGTGCTAAGTTCATACAGACTCCAAAATACAATGTACTATAATTGCCAAGAGAAAGCTGAGACGGTCTATTTCAAAATACGGTTATTATACAGAATCAATTGTAATTTTAATAGAAATTATACTTTATCACAAGCAGCATAAGTACAGCATGCCTCAGCATTAAGATAAAATGGAAATAGTTCTATCACAAGAAATAAAACAAAAGAGAACATCCTTGGGAATTATCAGGCACCTTGATAATTCTTGACACAAATTTTTTTTTTGTTTTATTCATTCCATATAACTTTCAATAGTATAAATGGTGAGCTAGAACAAGAAATCACTGTGGAGATATGAATAATTGGTAACAGAAAACTCTAAAATCAACAGTTATAAGCTTACCAAGATTGTCTTTGGCTACAAAGAAGAAAAAGGTTTCTTGAGTCACAATTGCTTATGTATAACGAATATTTGGATTATGGATTTGCTGACTTTACAAAGCATAACATTTGGTTGTAAATAATACCCACTGGCATGTAGATTAGCAGTTGATGTTATAGATGAAAGATAATAGCAAAATCTGTTCCATTTTTTTCTCTCCAATGTACTCTTCAAAAGCCATTGTTGCATATGACACCTTGGCAGGCTCTTTTTCCAGCAGAAGAAAGTAAAGCAACATTGAGGCCTAGCTAACTCTGAAATGTATGTCTATAAAAAACTAATGTAAAAGTCACATTATAGTTAATGAATATATTTCCTTTAATTATTATATATCCTAAAACAAAGGATTAAATAAAAACCAATCAAGCTTGGCCAAAAAATAAACAAAATATGAAAATAAAACAAGAAAAGAGATAGTTGCTACATAAAAACAAACCTCTATATTCCATTGCCCAGAATGAATCAAAACCAATTTCCAAAGACTGCTATCCAAATTGTCCATATGCCAAATTAACAAAAATCTGTTTAAAGCATTTTCCAGAGGAAGAAAAAACAAACAAAACATGACTTGTAGAAAATGAATGGCCTGAGGAAAAACTAAGACATTTTATTTAGTTACTGATGCAATTTATAGAGCTTCCCTATTTTTGCCATTTCAGTAGAAAATAATTACTTCATGGCCTTACTTAAAAGTATCTATATTCTTTTTAAAGTAGTACAGAAGCAGTTAGATAGAAACTACTTACCTACCAGGTAGATAAATGACCAGAAATAGAAACTCAGACATCAGGCAAGATTACAGTTTTAATACTAGTGGATGCTTAATACTACCTGCAATAAATATTAGCAGCAGAGTACAATCAGGAGAGTCCTGATAGCACAGTAATTAAGAGCATGATTTTTGGAGGTGAACTGGCCAGGCTCAAATCCCAGCTTTGCCTTTCAATAGCTATATGACCTTGAGCAAATTATTTATTTTTTCATTGTCTTAATTTCTTCATCTGTAGAATAAAGACAATGATAGTAACTACTGCACTTAATAATTGTGAGGAATAACTGAGTACAAGGGAACCTTTAAATAGTATCTAATGAACAAAAATGTTTGCTATTGTGACATAGTAAACAAATAAACCAAAAAGAAATTATCAATAAATTATCAATCAATAAATTAATTATTTTGTGCCAAACCCTCTCATTATGCTCTCTGGCATACCAAGTTACTTACTGCTTAAAGTTCCTCTACAATGTACATATTAAATAAATTACTTGCATATCAAAGATGGAAAAGGCATAGATGCCACACATTTTTGTAAGGCTTTCGTGATTAGATTCCTTGCCTCTCCAATGAATGTCTGTAGCACATGATGCTACTCCCTTGTTTTCAGTGGCCATGCAGAACTGTAATTGCCTAGGCCCTATTGGATTGTTGGTCTTCCATACCATAGTGTAAATTCTATGAAGGCGGGGTCTGCATTTTGTTCACTCATATACCTTGAGTGCTTGACATAGTGTCTGTCATTAATAGAGAGTCAATAAATATACATTTGTAAAATATTCTATAAAATTCTATGAAATACACTGTATTTCAAAACCCATTTTTAATCATCCTTTTCCCTTTTCCTACAGATACTGAAAAACCCTGTTACTTGTCCAGCCTTCTTTGTATTTAGGAGTGGCCATGTGACAGAGTTCTGGCCAATGAGCTGTAAGTGAATCAATTCAATAAGAAGGGATGGTGGTATGGGAACCTTTTTATTATATTCTTTTACTTTTCTTTTTGTTTCTATAATAAAAATGAGTTGTGCCGAAAACGGTTTGGCTCAGTGGATAGAGTGTCAGACTGCAGACTGAAAGGTCCCAGGTTCGCTTCCTGTCAAGGTCCCAGTGGGGGATGTGCAAGAGGCAGCTGGTCGATGTTTCTCTCTCATCGACGTTTCTGACTCTCTGTCCCTCTCAATTTCTCTCTGTGTAAAAATCAATAAAATATATTTTTAAATAAATAAATAAATAAATAAATAAATAAATAAATAAATAATAAAAATGAATTGTAGAGCTGTGACAATTGTCTTAAGATCACAAGGTGATATCCAGAGTGTTAAGGGAAGATTGTGATTCCCCCACTAAAATCCAGAATCTCAAATTGTGACTGTATTTTGAGACAGAATCTTTACAGAGAAAGTTAACATGAAGTCACTGGGGTGGGTCCAGTCCCATATGACTGACATCTTTGTAAGAAGAGGATGTGAGACATATAGACATGCACAGAAGGAACACCTTGTGAAGAAGTAAATTATCTCCAAGCCAATAAGAGAGGCCTCAGAATGACACCAACTCTGCTGGCACCTTGACCTCACACTTCTGGCCTCCAGAGCTCTGAGAAAATAAATTTCTGTTGTTTACATCACGCGGTTTGTGGCCCTTGGTTATGGCAACTGTGGCAAACTAATAAACACATGGACTCAAGACAAGATGTAAGGATGACAAACCAGGAAAATGTATAAAGCTTGGAAAGGTAAATCCACACTAACTGCTTAACTTCAGATTTATGTGAGATAAATAACCCCTACTTGTTTGAACCATTTTAAATCAGAGTTTATGTTAACTTCAGTTGCTACCTAGAACACTTCCTTTTTTTCATTCCTAAGTGGCATTGACCTACTTCAGAGTTTGGCATGAGAAGTGTTCTATTACCAAAATCAGACCAATATGTTTAACTGTCTGTCCAGATGAAGTAAATCAGCCAGATTCATGTCAGAAATTTTGAATAGCAGCTGCCAAACCAGTATAAGTTCAATGATTAATATAAAGTTAAACTTAACAGGTTTCTTTTTGGAAATAAGAAAGTAGCTAGTTATTAATATTAATAATAGGAAGAGAGCAAAGGGGAGGCCAGCCCTTATAAGCGTAGTCATCTGGGAAGCTTCATCAGGAAGCTACAGCTTTCAGCTCCCCAGGAAACCACTGGACCCTTCCCTGCAGACAACTGGGGAAAAGGATCCAACAAAGAGGGAGATGGGGAACCACGGATTGGCTAGGAGGGTGAAACCACTGCAAGCACACGAAATCATGGAAGGTTAAAAATCTCCACACAAAGAATTGCCTCTCTCACTTGTTCTCCTTATTCATTCTCACTCTCTTGCTCCATGACCCTCATTCAACTTCCATGTGGCCTTAAGCAGCCCACACGCAATGGACTGCAGCTTGGAGCACAAGCTAAGCCAGCCAGCCAGCCAGATCCTGGATTGACTGGACTGTAATATGGAGCAGAAACTCTGGGCAGTAGTGGCCTTAATTCTAGCCCTCTTCCATGATGATATACGTAGAAATGGGACCTGAGAGAGAAACCCCCTTAATTTTACATCATCAATAAAACTTTCCACTAAACTCCATCCTCCCCAGGAGACCTCGGAAAATTCTTTTGTCTGCAGTATCCCAAGAACTCCCTTTACACTGATAACAGAATGAGTCTGTTAGCAGCTGACATTTTCTCAGGGAATTTTACTAAATGAAGCCTTATCTGTAAATGTCCCAACATTTCTTACAGTTTCTAATAAAGAGTTTATGCCTATCATTAAAAAAAACAACAGCAATCTGAGCAAGGAGTTTCATAAACGTACAAGAAAATACAAGTGGCAGAGAGAAAAGAAAAGAAAAAAAAGACTCTAACGGGACAAAAGTATAATAAAGGTCAAGAGGAAATTGAAATTAGAATGATGAGAAGAAAAACAAATGTACCTAAATTGCATTAATTACTGATAGAATTTTTAATAACTACTACTAGATTTTATTACCTTATTTACCTCTTACCTCCAAACAATGGGTCTTTATTGCTTTCAGATAAGTGGGGAATTTAACTCCATATTTTCCCTAAGGTTCTCTCTCTCTCTCTCTCTCTCTCTCTCTTTGTAATGTTTTCATTTGGCTTTGTGTTCATTAATGGACTGACAATATAAATTACATATGCAATGCATCTTTTTTTGGCAAAATCAACAATGTTTTTCAATGTTTTTCAATTTCATTTTCAATGAAATTCTTTTTTTTTCTTCTACTGTTCCAGTTATGTAGTGTTGGTAGTACTATTTTAATAAAAATATCATAAACCTCCAACCACTAAGCAAGAAATTAGTTTAGTTGTATAGGTTTACTATTCAACACAAATAGAATTTTTAATGCACTTCACTTGTTTTTACTTGACCTAGGTTTATTACCGCTGTTCATGTAATAAACATTTTTTTTTGTACCCTTGTGACTATCCCTCCTGTACTTTCTGTCCATGTGGTTTTTTTGTCAGCTTGTGACCCAGGTGAGGCCAAGCGGAGTCAGGGTGAAGTTCTCAGGAAGGACCCTGATCCAAGCCTGCTAATGGGAGTTACTTCCAATTCTTTTGTTGGGACCACTAAGAAACATGTAGGTACTCTCTACACTGGGGTTAGAACCTGAACTATTTTTGTCACTGCGTGAATGGAGCTGCTTGAGAATGAAGTGGACATAGTGGTAAATGAAGCCAAAAGAGAAAGGCAGAGTCTGATACTTTCAGTCTCTGCATCCAGCTGTGCCTAAATCAAATTCAACTCTTGGAATATACACTCTGAGCTCCACTCACTTCAAAAAGAAAAATATTCATTTTTATTCTTAAGTTGGTTTCAGCGTGCTGTCTTTCACTTACTAGTAAAAGTGTCTTCTCTTTATGATCATTCTTGGTATGTATTAGTTTTCTAAGCCTATGTTCCTCAGCAAATATTTCCTGAAGTAAACAACATGTGCAAACGCCGCATTGGAAGAGACAGTAGAAAAGTGAGGCAGTAAAGAAGAGCAAGCAAGTTCAAAGTGCTTTGTTGCTGAACTTCCCTAGCTTCGCAGGAAATGGCCAGCTGCTTGGTCTTGTGGAATATCTGCAGAGAGGTTATATGATGCCACCAATCCAAAATTGTCAGGAGAGGAAGGGAAAGCAATCTTCCAGTCTTCTGTGTTTTGTTTTGGTCAAAGATGATTTCATATTTCCTCTCCCAATCTTTTGCATTTTGCTAATTGGCCCTGTTGGGTAGCTGTGGGAGAACCTGGCACTTCCATGAGACTAGTTGGGCCACACCGAAGACCTGGAGGTGCTTCATCTCATACCAGGAAAGCGCAGTAGCATTCTTACTGACCCTGCTCTCACTCTTGGGGTGGTAAGATAATTCGAAACGGTAGAATAGAGTTCACCGCTTTGAGCCCAGGGGAAGCCTGAAAGTCATTATTGAGGTACTCTATGAGAGAAGCAGGGTAAATGGCCAACACCCTGGCCCAGGGTTGGAGTCAAGCTGAGCAGACTTGGAAGGCTCATAAACTGAGCTGAATACAATTCAATTTTCAGTTACTTTTTGTTTGTGAGTTTCCACTTTCCTTTTTGGGTAATTGTGCAGCATATTGTATTAACAGGTTTATTTGCTTGAGGACAAAGAGAATCATCTATACTAATAAAAGAGTAATATGCTAATTAGACCTGGAGACCTTACAGATGTCCTTTCAGACAAATTCATGGTGGTGGGGCTGAGGCAGAGGCAATCAGGCAGATGGGGGCAGGGCAGTTGGGGGTGAGCAGGCCAGCAGGGAGGGGGAGTTGAGTGCAGCCAGGCCAGGGGGGTGGAGGGGCATTCAGGGGTGATCAGGCAGGGGGCAGTTGGGGGCAGGCAGAGTGATTAGGGGAAATCAGGCAGGCAGGCAGGTGAGTGGTTAGGAGCCAGTGGTCCCAGATTGCAAGAGGGATCCCAGATTAGAGAGGGTGCTGAGGGACATATCCCACCCCCCCCCAAAGAATTTTGTGCACCAGGCCACTAGTATTCTACATATGCACACTGTCATCATTCTTACCAGACAAATGTATGAAGTTAGCATGAGTTCTAATGTTGGCCTTAATTTTACAACTTTATGTTTCAAAAATCACTTTGAATCATTTGCACAGTGATTCTTAAATTCTTGCAGTTTTCTTTTTTGTTGGTGCATTTTAGGGTGGTTGCATTTTTTTTTTTTTTTTTTACTTTAAGCCCATGAGAAGACTGAAAGTTATTACTGAGGTACTCTGTGTGAGAATCAGGGTAAATGGCCAACACCCTGGCCCAGGATTGGAGTCCTTTGAGTTAGAAATGTAAGCAATAGTGATATCTGTTCCATCCAGGCAGAAGCTGAAGGACCCTCACACGTGTATACTCTTCCTATGGCTCGGTGGGTCAAAGGAACCAAGCTGAAGCCTGTGCTGCCCAGTGACTGAATAAACTAGAGCTTCCTGCTCACACATGTGAAAGAGGTAGCTAGGCATGGAATAAACCTTTTTTATGTTAAACTGTAAGGACTGAGAGACTGTGTAATACTGAAACACCTAATGGACAAGAACGCTGAAGCCCCTCAAACTTCATGTTTGAGATTTAAATGAAGGCTTTACTTACAAAGTTGTGGTGTTCAGAGGAACTACAAACCAGGAATAATGTAGTTCATGTGGCTTGTAACACTGGAGAAAGATGATGTTAAACCTGAAAGGGGAAATAGAAGGAGATTACTAGAACCTGAAGAGTGTAGTTATACGGAGAAGGCCTGGCAATACTGTACCCTTCAGTAGAATAATCTACCTAACCCTAGTGACTCCAAGGGAAAGAATCCAGAAGAGTAAGTATCCTGGCCCTACATTCCTGTTAACCCTGATCTCCTTCCAGAACTTGATGAACTGTATTGAACACCAGTGGAAATGCAGACAAATAAATCCATTGAAACACATAAAAACATCAACTGTGCCACCTCTATGCCTGGAGAAAGTGAAAAGTATAGATCTAGAGCGGGGGAAAGGGGGACTAACCTATCCTGCTTGATACAGAAATTTATACTGGATGCTGCTGTGATAACAGAGCTAAGACACATGGGGTTGGTATAAAGTCTATATACTAAGCAGGGAGATAACTGATATAGCAGACTGAAAGGTTGGCTCATAGCATTTTATAACATTTAACAATCGCTTGGAAGGCAGCTCATATAACTCATTAATTTGTAGTCATAGGAGGAGTCGTGGGAACAGAGAATGTTAGTGGTTAATAGTGGTTGTTATTGACTACATTTAGCAAGGTCTCAGAAGAAAAAATGATCTCAGGAAAACAGATTTTAAAGAAAGTAGGAAGAGTCTATAAACTAGGAGACTTGGTGGTTTGGAAGCAGATCTTCTCAACCCCAAACAGTAAAAAAGACAAGTCTTTCTTTGCATTAAAAATGCCAATTAAAACGCAGACTCTTGGCAAACATAAAATCAAGGCCATGGCCATTAAACTCATTATTTAAAACACTGAATGGCTTATAGCAACACATACAGGAAAAATCCTTTCAATTACTCAAAATCTCTCTGGGAAAATAAATTAAATGTTTGGATTTTCTATCAAAACCTGATAGGATCATGGAACCTGCCATTAATTTAACAGAGAGATTCATGGAGCATTAGTCAGTAAAATGTGAGCAAATGAGACACATCCATTTTTGGCACAGCTTTTAGAATCAGTGCATGTGTTGCTAGGATCTCTTCCTTCTGCCAAGGCAATATATAATAAGATACAGGTGTCAAGATGAAGCCTTTTGAAAGCTGTTGACCCTGGTGTCTGTGAGGAGAGACCACTACTGGTCCTTTAGACATAAAACAAGTGTAAGAGACAATATCTGATTCAATTAAGCCACTGAGTTTTGTGGTTATTTATTATCATCTAACATATCTTGAATAATACAAGTCAATAATCAACTTTTAGAAATGAAGATATTATGCAATATTAGTTGTAATTATGGAAATACAAATTTAACAAGTGAGATTCTTACAGGCAAATAATGTACAAATAGGAAAGCCATGAATAACTGTAGCCAAGATGAAATGACTTGTGCAAACTTTAGGCTCATAATGGTTAGTTAGAACAAAAAAAAATTACTATAATGATCATGGAGAATTTTACATTCCATTTTGTAAAATACATGAATATATATATATATATATATATATATATATATATATATATATATATGAATAAGTGTGTTTTTTTTCATCAAAAACTACTCATACAACTTTAAATATTTTTCAGAGACACTGTTTTGATCTGTCCAGAAAATAGTGAAGACCCAAGCAAGCAGAAAGAGCAGGGCTTTATGAAACTGATAAAGACTTTCCATTTGGTCTACATATCACCTCTGGGATTTCATGGAGAAAACCTGTGGTATAGAAAAAAAAATGTATTTTTTTGTTTCAGGTTCTTAGCATAGACCTCCTAAAATCCTTGGAATTTCCTGACTTAATGCTAATGAGGTGACTCCTAGATAGCTTAAGGATAAGGGCTGGTTATCACAGGAACCAGCCATGTGATTAGAAATTTGGAATTTTTAACACAACCCAAAATCCCCTGGAAGAGGGGCCAGATTCAGTTTGATCACCGGATGGCCCATGATTTAATCAACTATGACTATGTAATGAAACCTCAATTACAAACTCTGAATGGCAAGTTTCTGGGGCTTCTGGGTTGGCAAACACATCCTCAATGTTCCTGAGAAAGTGATGCTGAGAGGGCGTGGAAGCTCCATGTCACCCCACCCCTCATCCCTCACCCCTATTTCCCTTGCCTTATGCATCTCTTATTTTTGTTATTACTGAGTTGTATCCCTTATTTAAAAGCAACAACAACCAACAAACTAACAAAACCTGTAATCATAACTATAGTGCTTTCCTGAGATCTGTGAGCTATTCTAGTGAATTATCAAACCTGAGGGTAAGATTAAGAAAATGCCAAATTTGTAGCTGGCTGGACAGAACTGCGAATAAAGACACATTTGTGTGATTTCCTCAGATTGAATTGTCTTGTGGGGCTGGATCCTTAACCTATGGTGTCTGTGCCAACTCAGGATAGTGTCAGAATTGAATTAAATTGTTGGAAAACTATTGGAAGAAGACTTAGCCTTAAACTCAGAAAATGGCAAGAAAGGTTTAATCTTATTCTTCCCTGAAACCAAACTACACTAGGCAATACCTAGAGTAGAAACCCCAATTGGGGACAAAGCAACTGTAAGGAAATGCACCACATGTCTGGTGGAAAAATCATATACTGATTGAAAAATAGAAAAGCATTCTTCAGAGGTTGGAAAATCTGGGTGAAGCAGATCAAATATCCAAACATGGAAGATTTTGAAAAGCATATTCAGAAATAGCAACGAGTATGTTTGTTTGTTTTCTTACTTATAAGTTTGTCTGATAATTATGTCTAAATTTGCTTGGGTCTTTTTATCCCGATAGGTGTTCCATTACTTCTGACAATTTTTGTTTTGTGGTTCTCCCTTCTATTTACAACTGTTTCCATAATTATTTAACCCTAAGTTTCTTTTCAGGGTACTAGTTTTGCCCTCCTCCTTAATCTGCCCACAGTCCTATCTTTTTCAGTAGAGTATCTGCTTGTTCCTTCATTCATACCTTCCAGTCTTACAACACAGCCAAGCCCAGAGATTTCCTCAGGCCAGGCTATTAGTTGGAAAATAATCAGCCTACGCTCCAAAGAATAATAGTCTTTGAATGATAGAAGTTCAGGAAAGCTTCAGGCAATTTGATACCAAAAAGTTTAATATGTCAAGCAGAGAATAGTACTAAGGAGTCCTACATAGACTGTTGATTTGGAAATGAAATATGTCTATATTCAACAAACCTCCACTCCACCCTTCAGGGATTATATAAAGCAAAATGTAGCCCCAGAGAAGGATCAAGGGATGGCATGGGATAAGAAAGGACACATATTTAAATTCTAAATGAGATCATGGGTATTAATCAGTATTACTAAGAAGAATCCATAAGCCCCTTCAGGCACTCTTTCTTACCTGCAGCTACCACACTAATTCTTTTGGCTGCTATATTTTATAAGGAAAAACATGTATCCCATTCAAAGTTACAGAAAACCCTATTAAATCTATCTAAACGAAAAAAGGGTATTATATTCTCTTACATAACTAAAAAGTTCAGAAAAAGATCTGGTCAATTGTAGCTTTATACTAAAGGTAATGTGTGCTTAGTATAAGTCTATTGCTATTTTGGCTTAAATACAAACAACTCTTAGTGCCAGATGGCTTCCATAAAGTGCTATGCTTTATTCTTCCAGGGTCAAGTCCATAGTAAAAGAGTAAGGTCTTCTATTTCAAAAGTCTAACATCTCAACATCTCTGTAGGTTCCACCCCCCTCTCTAAGTCAATCCATGTAGCCAAAGGAAAAATGGTATGTTTAGAGATGTTGGGATATCTATATTGTTGAGCATCATTAGGAAAGGCAAGAGGGACAAAAATCATAATGAAAAAAAAAATTTCCTCCAACACTAAATGGGATATATCTAGTACAGCTCACTAACATTCTACAATGACATATGAAGGTTTAACATTTTAGTCTGCTCAAAAGGGATTGAACTCTAGACCAGCATGTGTGGATAATAAGGTTGAAAAGTAAAAGATCAGAATCTGGAAGCTTAACTGTTCCCCTTCAGGCATAACATAACTAAAAGAATTCAGGATGCAGTCTTGCCTGAATCCATGCCGGAGAGCTCAGTGGCTGGCCCAGGTGCATCTCATCTACAATGCAGTGCACAGTATGATTGTTAAGGGATAATACAGAGAACAGATAAAGCTGAGCAAACTTCTCATCCTTCATTCTCATTTTCCCTAACTTTACACAGCTTGGGCCGCTGCCTTCCTGAATTTATTATTATAGAGCTAAAATGAAGCTCAGTTACCCAGATGCCTCTGTGAGTCAGGTTAACAAATTTTTGAACTAGTTTTAGAGCTTACACATTTCTGTTCATATGACAGAGAGACACATATAGAGGGATCAGATCTACTCAGAAATAATATTGGGGAAAGAACAAATAATTAATATATATATTCAGTCCATAACATGTGCAGGTTTTTTATTTTTATTATCCGCTTTACATGAATTATCTCTTCTACTTATTCCAACATACTAAAAAAAAAAAAATACTACATCTTTTTTTTTATTTAACTGAGAAAAACTAAGACTTAGAAAACTTAAGTACTAATTTGCCTAAAATTACACTGTGCACAGTAATGTTTTAGCTTAATTTCAGGGCATTTTTAAAAAAATATATTTTATTAATTTTCCACAGAGAGGAAGGGAGAGGGATAGAGATCCAGAAACGTCAATGAGAGAGAAACATTGACCAGCTGCCTCTTGCACACCCCCTACTGGGGATGTGCCCGCAACCAATGTACATGCCCTTGACCTGAATCAAACCTGACCTTTCAGTCCCCAGACCAGCGATCTATCCACTGAGCGAAACCGGTTTCGGCAATTTCAGGGCATTTGATCTATAAATTTTCTTTTTTCCTCCTCCTCCATTCCCTCCTTTTCCTATTTTTTTTTCTACATTTATATATTTGTTTTAGAATTCAAAGAATAAAAATTTAAAACATTAATGAAGCAAGAAAAATTCCTTCTTCCTCTTGCCTTTTCTTCTATTCAGATTATAGATTGGATGATTCCCATCCATATTTGGGAGGGTGATCTAAATCTGTTTTTGCTGAGTTCACCTATTAGAATGCCGATCTCATCTAGAAACACCTCCACAGACATCCTCAGAAATAATTTTAATGTGGACACCCATGACCAGTCAAGTTGACAAATGAAATTAACCACACAGCTACTCTCAGAACCCTCAGAAAGACTAGTTAACAGGAAGATCAAGAAAAGAGACTAAGTCTGGGCACATTAACAATGTGGGTTACACAGCTTATGCTGTCTGCAGTAGATACCCTACAAATGCCACTCAAATCCAGAACTAACCAATTCAGTAGCTAACAGTTCTGATTGTCCTTGCATCTTTGTATAATTATCACAGAGATTAAAATGCTGGATAGGCATACTTAGTGTCTAAAGTCCACTTTACAGCTATCTCTGGAGAGGAGGAAAATATTTATCCTGTTTTACTTTTTAATGGTAGGTGGGAAATACCTCCCACCTATATTGACATTTCCTCCAGATAAAAGGAATATGCAGATGCTAAATGGCCCAAAACACAAATGATAACTAGATTATAGTGGGCTTTTTTTGTGTATACTCAGTTAGGTACAGGTAAATTTTTTATGGATGTCAACTCAAATACTATATGGATTTAGGAAGAAGGCATATGTGGACTCACCAAATCTCAAGAATGAAATACTGAGGAGTATTTATTCTATGACAGCCTTAATGGTTAGGGTTAGTCTATGCCTTGCAGAAAATGCTAGTTATGTTTTCTACCCATGGTTGGCTTCAATAAGAGAAGTGTTTAGCAAATCAATGACTATGGCTCTATAAATCCTGAGATAGCACTGCCTCCTTAGTGATTATCAGATGTAAAAGTAATCATCTAATGTTCAAAATTCTTGATAAGCCGCAAATAGTGATAGCCCCTCTTTTATGTTTTGCCATTTTTAAAGTGATATGTATTTCTTGTGGAAATTTGTAAAAATTAGAAATGTTTAAATAAAGGAAGAAACACCTGAAATTCAGTGGCATTCACTATACCACTTTCATATATCTCCCCATGTCTTTAATGATTTTTTAAATTTATTTTTCAAAAGGGTCATAGTTAGCCTGGCTGGTATGGCTCAGTGGTTGAGTATCAACCTATAAACCAGGAGATAATGATTCAATTCCTGGTCAGGGGACTTGGTCGGATTGTGGGCTCAGACCCTAGTAGGGGGTGTACAGGAGGCAGCCAATCAATTATTCTCTCATTATTGATATTTCTATCTCTCTCTTCCTCCCTTCCTCCCTGAAATTAATAAAAATATATTTTAAAACAATCAAAAAGCAAAAGGGTCATAGTTAGACATTTTAGAGTTTGTGTGTATGTTTAGCATAACAAAAATCTTGAATAGTTTTTCTGCATTTTATATTAGTATATTTTTCAAGGAATTAATTTTTGTTCTTCTATTTCATGGTTGTATCTTATCTTTTAACTGAAAAATAATGTTATGTACACTCAGTTAAATTGTATTAAGAACTGTATTAAGAACTGTTTAATAGAACTATATTAAGCCTAGTTGTTGGACACAGATTCTTATCACTGTTTTCCCACTTTTAGCTGACATGTTTTAAGTTATCTACCCAAAATTTGATTGTTCATCTTGGGGACATTTCCCCCTTATTTATAATTGTTTAAGATGCTGTGTCCTGTCTCTGTCAAATAGTATGAACTCAATTTAATATTTTATTTTTTAATAAATGAATTCATAGGTAGTTGGAGATGAAATAATGTAACATGATTTATTTCATGGCCCTGTCTGGCTGGCAGTAGCTTGAGACAGAGGGTGTGCACTTATTCTGAGCTGAGCCAATGAGAAGCCCTTCCCTAGAAATTTGAGGCCAAATGAATGTAGTGTCAGACTTGGCTGGTTTATTGAACAGAGATGTAAAAATACAGGGTTTGTGATGTAAACATCTTCCAGCTGGTAGACTAGATAGCAGGCAAACACAGTCTGCAGAGAACCTTGAAGTAGAAATACTAAATTATAAAGAAGAGATGGAGAAAGTACTAAAGATAGGTGTCCTGATGCTTTTTAAAACCACTTTTTATCATATCTATAAAATATTAAAACTATGCTGTTTTCTTTAGCAATTGTTCTCAATTTTTAATGCACCTTAAAATCCTAAGTTGTCTGTTAAAAATTCATGTTTTTGTCCAATGCTGAAAGATTTTGACCCCGTGTGTTTGAGTGGGACTGGGAATTTACATATTTATCAAGTATTCCACTTAGTTGCAAAGCTGCTGGTAGAACCACTGTTTGGAAAGTGCTGGATCGCATCTTGTTTCTTCTTTATTATTTTTTCTAAATGCCTTTCTTCAGGCTTCTCTCCCAACATTATCATCCAATTGCTTCCCAAGAGTCTCCCAACATTATCATCCAGTTGCCCTCGAGGGATGTTTGACTGCCCGTTTAAGCCCAATCCCAGTGGGACTATGCTCCCTCTCACAATCTGGGACTGTGGCTCCCAACCACTTGCCTGCCTGCCTGATTGCCCCTAACCACTTCTGCCTGCCAGTCTGATGACATCCTAACCACTTCCCCGCGAGCCTGAAAAACGCCTAACCATGCCCCTGCTAGCCTGGTTGCCCCTAACTGCTCTCCCTTTTAGGCCTGGTCACTCCCAACTGCCTTTCCCTTTAGGCCTGGGTCCCCCGATTGTTCTCCTCTGCCAGCCCAGTCACCCCTAACTGCCCTTCCCTGCTGGCCTGGTCACTCACAACTGCCCTCCCCTGCTGGCCATGTTGTGGCAGCCATTTTGTGTCCACATGGAGGTGGCCATCTTTGACCATATGAGGGCAACCATCTTGTGTGTTGGAGTGACAGTCAATTTGCATATTACCTCTTTATTATATAGGATATATATATATATATATATATATATATATATATAAAACAAAAGGCTAATATGCAAATATACTGAACAGCAGAACAACTGGTCTTTATGACACGCACTGACTACCTGGTGCGTGCACACAACATTGCAGGCATTGGTCACGGTGGGATGGTGGAGAAGGTTAATGGGGGCTCTGGTAGCTGTCATAGGGGCAAGCCTCTGGTGGTTACTGAAAATTCTTTGCTTTTGCATACCGCAGTCCAACCTAGTGTTTGCACCTGCTGCTGGATCCAGCCTCACTCACACCTGCTGCTGGTGCTAGAGCCATGCTTGCACCCACTGCTGGTCCTGATCACTCAGTGCTGTCAGTGAACACAAACAGCAGCTGCCATCTCCAATCATCCCTGAGGGCTTCTCCACCTCCCCCTGCTCCAGAGGGGTGATTGGGACAGCAGCTGCCACTCGCACCCACTGACAGCATTGACCCTGCTTACACCCATTGTTAGCACTGGCCCCAATCACTCCAGGCCATCAGCAGTGGGAGCGGGGCTCCCAGCAGAGAGGGAACCAGAGGTTATGGCAGGAGGGGCCAGGTGGGGGCATAGAGAATGGGCTGAGACCCACCCCTGTGCCTACTGAAGCCTCGTGGCCCACAATTCATTTCAAGGTGCATGAATTCATACACTGGGTCCCTAGTATATAATATATAAAATATTAGGTGAAGCAAGTACAAAATTACCTCTCTGCTTCTTCTCTATCTAATCACCTATCAATCATATATTTAAATCCCCCAAAGAAGTAGTACTCAAATATATTTGGCTTAAATTGAAGTTACTTATTCAAGTTAAGGGCTTTGTATTTCAGAAGCTGTTGCTCTCCAAAAACAAACAAACAAAAAGTTATTGTCATGGTTTTTAGATATTTCTTCTACAGACAAAAGGGAATTTATTGTAGAATTCCTTTTAAAGAATCATATATTTAAAGTCTTCATTGTACAAGTAAATTCACAAACAAATACACATAAAATCCTTGGCATTGCAATTTTTAAAGTTTTATGACTTTATACTTATTCTCAGAAAACAACTTTGATGTCTTTCGTAAATAGTTCCTGCTGCTTTAGTATATGATGGCAAGGTAGTAGAATTAACTCAAGTTTCAATCTAAGAAGCAGAATATTTTATTAACAGGTAAATCTTTAGTCTTCTAAATATGGCAGGATATGTAATTTCAGTTACAAGATTGCAGTGAAGGTTAATAAGAAAGCATAATTCTACCATCTATTGTATGTTTATATTATCTTTCTTTAATTTTCACTTTTAAGTTCTTTATGTCTTACTCTTCAAGGGAGACATTAGTATGCCTAATTGTTCTATTTTATTAGAACCCAAATATGCCATAAATAAACATGTCATACAAGAAGGAGATTTGTTTATGCTTGTCTCTGAACCACTCAACTTCCTTCTGTGAAAGGCAGCATAGTCAAGCCAAATGAATGTTGGGAGGTACTATGAATTCATCAGACAAACACACATTTAAAGGCAGATATTATAGGAGGAGGTAAGATGGCGGAAGAATAGATGGGCGGATTCTGAGCCCTCTCCCGAAGCAGAAAGAGAGAGCAACTGAGGGTCTTGTGCTGTGAGTGTTTATTGGCAAGCTGGGAGACAGCGAACACCAGAAGAAACTGCTAGGGGGCTGCTGACAGAGGTGCCCCTCACAGGGAAGCACCCACGCGGGCTGTGTCCCTGCCCGGAGCTACCTACCGGCTTGGACGGGGAAACCTCGCCATCTTGAGAGGAAGATAGGATCGTGTCAGAGGCCTGAATATCCACAGCCGCAGCGACCACCAAGCATCTGTGACCCCCAGAACGCGGATCCCAAGCGGCGCGAACACTTGCCCTCACAGGATTGCCCCACTGCTCAGCGAAAAGGTCAGATTTCGCGGGGAGAGGGTGGAGAGCGCTCGCGGTGAAAACAAAAAGCCTGTGCGCACAGAGCGCGCTCCCGGAAGCTGGAGGACAGGGGTGGTGATTACAAGTAGAAGCCCCCGCTGTTGGGCGGTTGTCACCCTTGAAAGTGGACTGGGCTCCTAACAGGGGAGATATCTAAAGAGCAACACATTTGGATCCGGCTCGGAGGGATATCGGAGAGTTGCGGGAGATTGCAGTTGCTCGGACCTGCCCCCTCCCCCCCTCCATAGTTCCAGCTTCAGAGAGGACGGGAAAAAAAAAAAAAAGCTGGAGAGGCTTTAGAGTCTGGGAAGTCAACCTAGAAACACTGCCCCCAGAGGCTAATTCACAAATTGACTCTAGTGTAATAAAAACAAAGCGAAACCTGCCTAAAAATCAGGACTGGATCATAACAATAGAGGAAGCGAATGACCTTCCTTACTGCTAATTTTAATTAAATTTTTAAAATTTTATTATTATTTTTTTTAAATTTTTAAATTTTTGTTTTTTACTTTTGTTTTCATTATTTGCAACGTTTACTCAAGAAACTATTTTTTTTTCTTTTTCCTCACTTGATTTTATCTTGATAATTATTACATTGTATATGTAATCAACATTATTACTACTACTAATTTACCTTTTTCATCTTATTTCCTTTTGTTTATTTTTATTATTTTTATTCCATTTGATTTTATATATATATATATATATATATGTATATATATATATATATATATATGTATATATATATATTTTTTTTTTTAATTTCAGGATTACTGTTCTACAGTCTTTATCTATCCTTCTTTCTCCAACGCTTTATTCTATCTCAACCCTACCTTTATGCCCTCACCCTCTTTCCAATCTTTTCCTTTGATACCCTGTTTATCTTAACCCTTTCCTGCTCTAGATTTCCCCCATTCCATCTGTCTACCCCCTCCTAAAATTTCACCCTACTTGTATATATCTAATTTCCAACTACCTGCTCCAAACCCATTCACACCTCCCTCGCAGTTGTCCTAAAAACAAAACAAAACAAAAAAAACAAAACAGTCTTACTCTCTAACTCTTTGAAGTTGTATGTTGAATGTTAACTTTACTGAAGTTGTATGCTTTTCTTTTATAAGATTGATTTGCCTATGCTTTTTGTTTGATTGTATGTTTTTGTTAGCTGGGTTCTAGTCACCCTTATTGGTGGTTATTAATATCGCAAACATTTCGATTCAGTGCCTTGTGTGTTGTACCTGGTTGTGTTGTATTTTGTGCCTTTAAATCAAAGCAGGAGAGAGAGAACTACACAACCAGACATCATAGATCATGGGGAGACCAAAAAACAGCCCGCATATGAAAGAAAAGCAGGCTTCACCAGAAAAGGAAGTAAACGATATAGATGCAAGCAACCTACCAGAGCAAGAATTCAGAGTAACGATCTTAAGATGGCTAAAAAGAATGGAAGACAAATTTGACAATTTGAGTAAGACCCAAGAGGAAATGAAAAAAACCCAAGAGGAAATGAAGATGACTCAAGATGAAATGAAAAATGACATCGCTACTATGAAGAACTCAATAGAAAGCATCAAGAGCAGACTAGAAGAAGCAGAGGATCGCATCAGTGAGCTAGAAGACAAGATGGAAAAAAATACCCAATTAGAGCAGCTTCTAGAAAAAAAAATTAAAAAGCAGGAGGAGAGCCTACGGGAGCTTTGGGACAATGCAAAACAAAACAATATTCGAATAATAGGGGTTCCGGAAGGAAAGAAAACCGATGTAGACATGGAAAATGTATTTCAAGAAATAATGACAGAAAATTTTCCTGAGACAGAGAAGAAAAAACCCACACAAATCCAAGATGCTCGCAGAGTCCCAAGCAAAATGGATCCCAGAAGACCGACGCCAAGACATATTATAATTAAATTGGCAAACACCAATGACAAAGTTAGAATCTTAAAAGCAGCCAGAGAGAGACAGAAAGTTACATATAAAGGAACCCCCATCAGACTAACAACTGATTTCTCAACAGAAACTTATCAGGCCAGAAGGGAATGGGATGAAATATACAAAGTCATGCAAAGAAAGGGTCTGAATCCAAGAATACTGTACCCAGCAAGGCTATCAATCAAAATTGAAGGGGAAATCAGGAGCTTCACAGACAAAAAAAGACTAAAGGAATTTATCTCCACCAAACCAGCAATGCAAGAAATGCTAAAAGGTCTACTGTAAAAATAAATAAATAGGAAGCGAAGAAGGAACACAGGGGTATAGAATAAAAATGGCATCAAATGAGTACCTATCATTAATAACATTAAATGTAAATGGTTTAAATGCTCCAATCAAAAGACATAGGGTAACAGATTGGATAAGAAAACAAGACCCATACATCTGTTGTCTACAAGAAACCCACCTCAGAAAAAGAGATGCACACAGACTGAGGGTGAAGGGATGGAAAAAGGTTTTCCAGGCAAATGGAAATGAAAAGAAAGCTGGGGTAGCAATACTTATATCTGACAAATTAGATCTCAGAGTGAAGGACATAACAAGAGACAATGAAGGCCACTTCATAATACTAAAGGGAGCAATCAAACAAGAAGAAATAACCCTGGTAAATATATATGCACCCAATACGGGAGCACCCAAATACATAAAAAAAAAAACTGCTGGAGGACATTAAGGGAGAGATTAACAGCAATACAATCATAGTAGGAGATTTTAATACCCCACTGTCACCCTTCGACAAATCATCCAAACAAAAAATCAGCAAAGAAATATCAATCCTAAATGACTCACTAGACCAGATGGAATTAATTGACATCTTCAGAACATTCCACCCCAAAGCCACAGAATATACATTCTTCTCAAATGCACATGGGACATTCTCAAAGATAGACCACATTTTGGGACATAGGCAAAGTCTCTTCAAATTCAAGAAGATAGAAATCATATCAAGCATCTTCTCAGACCATAATGGCATAAAACTGGAAATTAACTACAATAAAAATAATCCAAAGAAATCAAACACATGGAGACTAAACAGCATGCTATTAAACAAGGACTGGGTTACCAGAGAAATCAAGGAAGAAATTAAAAACATCCTGGCAACAAATGACAATGAAAACACAACAATCCAAAATCTATGGGACACAGCAAAAGCAGTTTTGAGAGGGAAGTTCATATCCTTACAAGCCTATTGCAAAAAACTAGAAAAAAGTGTAACAAATGATCTAACTCTACAACTCAAAGAGTTAGAAAAAGAGCAACAAGAAAAGCCCAGTGTAAGTAGAAGGAAGGAAATAACAAAAATCAGAGCACAGATAAACGACATAGAGACCAAAGAAACAATACATAAGATCAACAAAACCAAGAGCTGGTTCTTTGAAAGGATAAACAAGATAGATGGACCTCTAGCCAGACTAACCAAGAAACAAAGAGAGAGGACCCAAATAAACAAAATCAGAAATGAAAGAGGTGAAATAACAACAGACCCCACCGAAATACAATGGATTGTTACAAAATACTATGAACAACTCTACTCCAACAAACTGAACAACCTGGAGGAAATGGACATATTCCTAGAAAAATATAATCTTCCAAAACTCAATCAGGAAGAATCTAAAAATCTCAATAAACCAGTGACTTGGGAAGAAATTGAAACAGTCATCAAAAAGCTTCCAGCAAACAAAAGCCCAGGGCCAGATGGCTTCACAGGAGAGTTTTACCAAACATTCAAGGAAGAACTAAAAACTATCCTCCTCAGACTATTCCAAAAAATCCAAGAGGAAGGAACACTTCCAAATTCCTTCTATGAAGCCAGCATCACCCTAATACCAAAACCAGATAAAGACAACTCAATGAAAGAGAATTACAGACCAATATCCCTCATGAACATAGATGCTAAAATCCTCAACAAAATTCTAGCAAATCGACTCCAGAAGAGCATCACAAAGATCATACACCACGACCAAGTAGGATTTATTCCAGGAATGCAAGGATGGTACAATATCCGCAAATCAATAAACGTGATACATCACATAAACAAATTGAAAGATAAAAATCATATAGTCATATCAATTGATGCAGAAAAAGCATTTGATAAAATCCAACACCCTTTTCTGATAAAAACTCTTAACAAGGTGGGAGTACAAGGATCATACCTCAACATAATAAAAGCTATATATGATAAACCCACAGCCAACATTATACTCAATGGGCAAAAACTAAAACCATTCCCTCTAAGAACAGGAACAAGACAGGGATGCCCACTCTCACCACTCCTGTTTGACATAGTACTGGAAGTACTAGCCATTGCAATTAGACAAGAGGAGGAAATAGAAGGCATCCAAATTGGAAAAGAAGAAGTAAAGTCATCCTTATTCGCCGATGACATGATATTGTACATAAAAAACCCAAAAGACTCCATTAAAAAACTAATTGACTTAATAAATGAATTTGGTAATGTAGCAGGATACAAAATTAATGCCAAGAAATCCATGGCTTTTCTATACACCAACAGAGAAACTGCAGAAACAGAGACTAAAAAAGCAATTCCATTTACCATCGCACCAAAAAAATTAAGATACCTAGGAATAACTTTAACTAAGGAAGTAAAGGACCTATATGGGGAAAACTACACAACACTGAAAAAAGAGATAGAGGAAGATGTAAGGAGATGGAAGAACATACCATGTTCATGGATTGGTAGGATCAACATCATCAAAATGTCCATACTTCCTAAAGCAATCTATAGGTTCAATGCACTCCCCATTAAAATACCAACGACATATTTCACCGACCTAGAAAGAACTCTCCAAAAGTTCATTTGGAACAATAAAAGACCCCGAATAGCCACAGCAATCCTGAGAAAGAAGAGTAAAGTAGGAGGGATCTCAATACCAGACTTCAAACTATATTACAAAGCCACTGTTCTCAAAACAGCCTGGTACTGGCACAAGAACAGACATATAGATCAATGGAATCGAATCGAGAACCCAGATATCAACCCAAATCACTATGCTCAACTAATATTTGACAAAGGAGGCACGAATATACAATGGAGTCAAGACAGTTTCTTCAATAAATGGTGTTGGGAAAATTGGTCAGACACATGCAAAAGAATGAAACTAGATCACCAACTTACACCATTCACAAAAATAAACTCAAAATGGATACAGGACTTAAACATCAGACGGGAAACCATAAAAATACTAGAAGCATCCACAGGCAGCAAAATCTCAGACGTATGCCAAAATAACTTCTTCACTGATACTGCCCGTAGGGCAATGGAAGCTAAAGAGAAAATAGACAAATGGGACTACATCAAAATAAAAAGCTTTTTTACAGCAAAAGAAACCATCAACAAAACAACAAGAAAGCCCACAGTGTGGGAGAACATATTTGCAAATGATACCACTGATAAAGGTTTAATCTCCAACATCTACAAACAGCTTATACAACTAAATAAAAGGAAGATAAATAATCCAATTAAAAAATGGGCAATGGACCTAAATAGAACATTTTCAAAAGAAGACAGAAGGAAGGCCAAAAGGCACATGAAAACATGCTCAAAGTCACTAATTGTCCGAGAGATGCAAATCAAAACAACAATGCGGTACCATCTCACACCTGTCAGAATGGCCAACATCAACAAATCAACAAACGACAAGTGTTGGCGAGGTTGCGGAGAAAAAGGAACCCTCGTGCACTGCTGGTGGGAATGCAGACTGGTGCAACCACTGTGGAGAACAGTGTGGAGTTTCCTCAAAAAACTGAAAATGGAACTCCCATTTGACCCAGTAATCCCACTCCTAGGAATATATCCCAAGAAACTAGAAACACCAATCAGAAAGGATATATGCACCCCTATGTTCATAGCAGCACAATCTACAATAGCCAGAATTTGGAAACAGCCTAAGTGTCCATCAGCAGATGATTGGATCCAAAAACTTTGGTACATCTACACAATGGAATACTATGCGGCCATAAAAAAGAAGGAATTCTCATCATTTGCAGCAAACTGGATGGAATTGGAGAACATCATGCTGAGTGAAATAAGCCAATCAATGAAAGAGAAACACTACATGACCTCACTCATTTGTGAATAACAAAGAGCATTATAAACTGATGAACCAAAAGATAGATATAGAGACAGTATATCAACAAGTAGACTGTCAAATTACAGCGGGGAGGGGAGGAAGATCTGGGGGAGATAATAGATCAACCGAAGGACTTTTATACATGCATATAAGTATAACCAATGGACACAAAACTCTGGGGAGGGAGGGGATGTGTGGGAGGGAGGGTGGGGGGCAAAAAAAAAAATCAATAAAATATATTAAAATATATATATATAAAAATAAAAAAAATAAAAAAAATAAAATAAAATAGCAAATGTTAAATACAAAAAAAAAATAAAAAAATAAAAAAATAAAGGCAGATATTATAAACTAGTACTGTATTAACATTTTGATCATTAAGCCCACTTAATTACATTTAATTGTATTTCCCCCACATTATAGCAATTACACACTAACCACATTGTGTTTCCTGTATATCCTATAAAATAAACCTTCATTCCAGGGCAAGTCAACAGCTTAGACTTTCAGACATCTTTGAGATAAATTAGATAATCTCTCATTACCAAAGGAAGGAAAAAGAAAAATCAGTATGCTAATTTGATCGTGCTAGACTAAGGGCTGATACAATATATTAAGGAGCTTTCCATAGACCAGTTTTAACTAGCTAATTACCTAGTGCTGTTCTGTCAATTTAGTAGTTATTTCTCTATAAAGAGAATAATATACATAGGAATAGTCAAGTCAAATTAGTCAAACAAGAAGTGTAGATTCAATGATTGGGCAACAAGTATCTGAATTTGCAAATTTAGGTGTTTTGCATTGCATTAGGGTCTACATCTGGTGATTACATGTTCTCTTAATGTAGCAGACACTGTACATTAGAGAAATGCAAAGATAATTCGTACATGCAATTCAATACAAAATGGACACTGAAACATACAATAAGCCATATGATGTGATTTTAGAGGAGGAAGAGAACTATTTTCTTGCTGGGGATTTAAGACGGCACATTGAAGGAGGTAACCCTTAACTGGAATTTTAGGATATTGCAATTTGTGCAGAAAGAGAAAGGTAAGTTCAGACCTCTGATACAAAAATCAGAAGAAAAGATCTGATTGAATTTGACTGAAGTCAAAATTTCACAGTAAGAAGTACTAATATTAAAAAAAAAAAAAAAAAAGTGGGGAGTGGGGGGAACAGATGGAAGGAAGTCATGAAATGCCAATCAAAGACTAAGATTTTTATAGAGCCACTGGATTTTTGGGTATTGAAGAGGGGTGGGGATGATACTGAGCTAATATCTTTCACTTTGCATGTTGTGCCCTTTAACATATTTTCAAGTCTATGAGGATCAATCACAATTTCTCAATGAACACGGTCAAAACAAAACCACAATGTGGGCATGAATCAGCCTTTCAGAAGTCTCTAGTCTACATAGCAAATTTAGGACAGAAATATGCTTGAAGAGTAAGAGGTTGTGGCAGCTATATCCTTAACCGGTATCCTCTGGTCTGTGTGGGTCAAGACTAAAGAGTTACATAGCTTATTTGATGACTATGGTTGTACCATGACTCTGTGAGACTGTGTACTTATGCTAACACTGAGTATAGCAGTTCTTGGCTTTAATTTGAGGAGCTATTTCTTCAGTGGAATAATAGTTGTCACTTTCATTTCCTTAAAAAAAACTCTGCTAATTATTATTCTGAATAGGGTAGGAGCACCATCATTTCAATATTTTTTTCCTTACCACTCAGGTTGTTTTATGTACCAGAAATATACCAACTGTGTGCAATACAAATTATGCTGTTTCTCAACACATTAGGTCATAAATGAAACATACTGGCTATTTACAATGTGCTCTGGTTGCTTACAGTTCCATTTGTGGAAAAATGGAAGCATTCTAACTCTGTGACAACTCTATTGATTTATTCATGAAGCACTTTAGTTTGAGAGTGGGAATTTACAGACACACCCACCAGGATTTTAGGATTTCCTTTCATTGTATGTCAACCACTTCAGTGTAGGATATAAGTTGGCATAATGAGTCTTAGCCTGAGAGGGAAGCATAACTTACCAAATATAGAGAAAGATAAATTTAGCTGTTCAAGTATTACCATTGTGCGATTTCTCTATTCCATCTGGATGTTTAATTATCAACTTCTAGCTTATCTACATATTAATGAATGGACACATCTCTAGGAAAAATAAAGTTAAAGTATTTTAATAGGGATATGTTTCATACTTTTCTTTCAGAGGCATTTCTAAAGAAAAATATACCGCGATCCTTAAAAGAGAATGGATTGCCATTGATTTTATAACAGTATTTTCAGAAAAAAATATTTAGGAGTGATTTCCTGTTAAGTAGTAGATATTAGAAATTCTTTGTGGAATATAAAATCAAACCTCTATTATCTAAATGTACTGTGATCTGCTTTAGACCAGGGTTTCTCAGTGTCAGCACTATTGACATTTGGGGTCAGACAAGTCTTTGTGGTTGGGTGGCTGCCCTGTGCATTTACCAGCCTCTTTGGCCTCTACCCACTAGATTCCTGCAGCCTACCCCCGGTTGTGAAAGCCAAAGATATATTTCCAGACAGTGTCAAATGCCCCTGGTTTAATAATCAGCATAAATTCCAGGAAATTGGTTATCAATGTGTATTTGTAACAAAGTAACTTCCAAATTAGCAAATTAAAACAGCACACGTTTATTATCTCCAAATTTCTGTTTAAAAATTTAGATATGGCATAAATAGGTCCCACTCTCCTTAAGATTGCAATTGAGTTTTCAGCAAGAACTGGGGTGTCATTTGAATGTTTAACTAAGACATTTCCTGCTTCTGAGCTCACAGGAACAGTTCCTGTGGGGCTGTTCCTAGAGAGATGGAGGGGCTGTTCCCTGCTGGCTATGAGCTGGGCCCCACACCCCAAGTGAACCTCTTCCACACTGCAGCTTTCTTCACTGAACTGTGAAAGCTGAGACGGCAACACTGAGAATCTGCTAGCTAGACAGAAGTCAATCTTTTGTCTTGTGTCCATTGGTTATGCTTCTATGCAAGCATACAAGTCCTTCAGTTGATTTCATAAGACACCGGTGGGGTAGAGGAGTGAGAACATGTACCAGGGGGTAGGGGAAGCTGGGGGGGTGGGGTGGGGGAGAGGAGGTCAATGGGGAAAAATGAGACATATGTACTACTATTTGTAATACTTTAAAGAATAAAATAAAAAATAAGTCAATCTTTTATAATGTAATCATAGAAGTGACATCCCTTGATGTTACATTCTATTAAGAATCAAGTTAGTAAAGGGGATGGGATTCCATAAGGGTATGAGTACTAGCAAGTGGGAAATATTTGGAGTCATCTTAGAATCTGCTTACTACAATCAAGTTGATAAAACCACAAGCGCTATCAATATTATTCATTCTTCTGTTTTCGAGAACAATCACAACTGCCCCCTCTCTCCATCCCTAAATAGCCAGTAATGTATATGATGTGCAATTAAGATATAAAGACAGCCTAAAAACTAACCACCACATAACAAAGTTTCAGATATGTGAGATAAATCTATATGATTGGGAGTGGCAGTGATCCTATAGGTTGATAAAGAAAATACTGGTTTTGAGCCCTAGCTAATTTGGCTCAGTGGATAGAAAGGTCCCAGGTTCAATTCCTGTCACAGGCACATGCACTAGTTGTGGGCTTGATCCCCCAAAGGGGGCGAGCAGGAGGCAGCCAATCAATGATTCTCTTTTATCATTGATGTTTCTATCTCTCTCTCCCTCTTGCTTCCTCTGTGAAATCATCAAAAAAAAAAAAAAAAAGTATTTTTTAAAAATAAAATACTGGTTTTGAAACAAGTCCAAATCCTTACTTTCATCTATAATAAAATGAGAATGGAAGGAAAAGGTTAAGCCAAATGGTTGTTTTGTGTTTTGTTTTGTTTTTTCCATAAAGAATTAGCATTTTAAAGCACCAAGTCCATTCTCCTTTCCTTTTCATTTAAGAGGAGAAAAATTAGCCAGTCACTTGACTTGTATGTGCAACAAAGAACTACATAATTATTTCAGTTAAGTTTTTCTCACTGTATTTTTCAGATTCAAAAAAATATTTTTACCACAGCTGATAGTGAGAAGCACAATTTATACTAAGACCACACACACACACACACACACACACAGAGGTATAGCCATTGTAAGCATTTTATCAGATATTATATAACTACAGATTTATTCTGATTCTATTCTACTCTGTTATACCCCAGTCTAAGCATTCAATCTCATTTCATCTCATTCCATCCCTTCCCACTCCATTTCTTTCCATTTCATACCATTCTGTCCTATTTCATCTTATCTTATCTTATCCTATCCTATCCTATCCTATCATCAATCTTATCATGTTTTACTCAATTTAATTTTAAAAGTGGTGGGCCAGTCCTAGTAAATCATTACATTTACTTTATGACTGACTAATATATATATATATTTGGAAACCATATGTCTACTCCTAGTTTCTGGCCAGATGTTCCCATAACTAGTCATGTTTACTAGATCAGTCAGTCTAGAGAGCCATAGTTAGGAGTGAATCTCCCATTACATGTTGCTACCACGAACATATAGGCAATATAGTTTAAAAAGAAAAAGTCAGGATGGAAATGACCTAAATATCTATTGATGAATGAATGGATAAAGAAAATGTAATATATGTATACACATGCAATTAAGTAGTATTCAGCCATTAAGAAAATTTGTCATTTGCAATAATTAGAAGGACGTTGAGAGAGTTACGCTAAGTGAGAGAAGTCAGAGAAAGTCAAATATCGAATGACCTTACTTTTATGTAGAATCTAAAATAAAATAAAGCTCATAGATACAGAGAACAGATTGCTGGTTCCCAGAGGGGAGGAGAGAGAGAGGATGGGGTGGGGAAATGGGAAAATTGGGTCAAAAGCTACAAACTTCCAATTAAAAATAAATGAGTCATGTGGATGTAAACTATAGTATAGTGACTATAATTAATAATACTGTACTGCATATTTTAAAGTTGCTAAGAGAGTTAATTTTAAAGAGCTCATCCTAAGGAGAAAAAAAATGTAACTATGTATCGTGACAGATGTTAACCAGACCTGTGATCATTTCAGAGTGTATTCAAATATCAAATTATTATGTTGTATATCTAAAGCTAATATGATATATGTCAATTATACATCAATAAAAATATCGCCAGGTAAAATAATAAAAAATAAAAGCAAAAGTCAGAGAAAAGCTATTTTTCTACCAAATTATCTTTGTTTATTACATGTCATGCATTTGACACTATTAACTAGAAGTTTGCTAATTTTATATTATAATGGACTTATTATCCTCTCTCCTTTTTTTTTATTGAAGATGCAACTGTATTTTTGCCCATTTAGTTTCTGCTTCAACACATCTTTCTCCATAGTAACTTATTCATTTTCTATAAAATTATCTGCAGAATATAAAGTATATCCTGACAGCATTTTTTTTTTAGAAGAAACCTATCAATATGAAACCATTTTACTTTTATTCAGTCAATGTTTGTTCTAAAGATAATAAAATATATAAGGGGAAAGGACCAAAGTCCAATGGGTCAACCTCATTGACATCTCTAAGAGTCAGCTTTTTAAAAAGAACATTTTTCCCCAGAAAATATGTTTTTTCTTTCTCATTAAATCCCAGTACACTACAGAAGAGTGTACTTGTATTTAGATATTTACTAAACTGTGTGCCCACCAGTTTCTACCAACCACTAGCGAGTTTTCAGTGGCCCATTAACCACCAGGGTGCTTCAGATGAATAGCTTCTGTTAGCATGCCAACCAGAGATCTATGAAAAGAAAGTGAATTAGGTCAGCATTTTTTTTTTTTTTTTTTTTTTTTGTCTTTAGGTCATGTCAAAGGTTAGAATTTATACTCAGTTTTAAAGATTTTTACACAACTGCTTAAATATAAAAGTAAGCTGCATACCTTTGCATTTCTAGAAGGCTGATAGGAAAAGTAACAAAAAAGATTAAGGTATATATTATTCAGTTCCAAAAACTCTTAGAAATTAGAAAATGAAACTTTTAAGTATTTGTGCATTGTTCCTGGTTCTAAGGCAGCATATTCCAGTATAAATATTAAGACTCAAGAGATCAGTTTATACCAATGTTTTGTTATTATGTCTCAACCCTTCCTTTCCTCCCTCACCTCACTCTACACTGACTGCCTGGAAACTGGATTTCCCAGGGTATTTTGCCAGTTAGCTCCTCTTTGATCAATAGCAAGGGCTACTAGGGGGTGAGTCCAATCAGGAGGAGAGGGGTTAATAGTTAACTTCCTCTCTCAGCCTCACTCTCACTCAGCTTTCTTCTTATTCTCACCTTGCTTCTGGACCACTGGGGCCTTTCCTCTGTGCTCCAAGGTTCTGGCACTAACACATCTTCCCTTGTGCTCCCCCAGCCTTCCAGGTCACAGCTGCCTCTAACAGTTTCTAATTTCTGAGTTAATACGCATTCCAATTTTCTTTTCTTTTCTTTCTTTTTTAAAAACTTGCAAACTGATTCCCCTTGTTAAATCTTAACTATTTGAAATACCTAAAATGGGTTCTATTTTCCTGATTGTAGGTTACCCAAAACAAACTTGGGTTTGTATTTAGCCACTAACTAGATAAATAGTCCTGGGTATGTTTTTTAAGTATCTAAGCTTCATCTTTATCTAAACTAATAAAGAGAGAGAATATGCAAATTGACCAGCAGGCCACAACAAAAGATGTCTGCACCCACAGCAGAGGCTGAGTTCCCATAACGAGCCTTAAGGAGCAATCAGCAGGGACCTGAGGCTGTTCCCCCTGTTGTCATTTCCACACCTCCCTCCCTCCCCCCCACACACTCAGCAGGGCTTGATAGGGGACCTCAAAACACTCTCTCGGTCCTAGCCCAGTCCAGGGACCTCAGGCCATGCCTTCTGCCCAGCGGGGCTTGGTGGGGGTGGGGCTGGCTGGGTCTGGATGTCATTCAGTGGGTATAGGGCTGGCAGGATCTGGGTCTTGTATGATTTTGAGGAGCATGACAGTGGGCAGGGACTTGACTCTGGGTCTTGCAGTGTGCCCCAGACTCTGACAGGAGGAAGATTTTCATATACATTTTACTAATTTTCTTTCATCTCTGACATTTCTATGATAGAGAAAGGGCAAATAGTAATATTAAAATATTTCCTCTAATTAATTTCCTTTTAATGTGTATGAATTTCATACATTGGTCCACTAGTTTCTGATAAAAAGTCAGAAAAAATCTACACTGCAAGACTGTTGTGACTTTTAATAATATGTATACTTAATGCACATGGCACATATTAAGTATTTAAAAACTACTATTAACTACGAGCCTTATAAAGTATTTTTAGAATAGACTAGAGGCCTGGTGCACAGATTCATGCACCAGTGGGGTCCCTTGGCCTGGCCTGTGGGGCTTGATCCAAAACCGGCTCTCTGACCTCCCACAAAGGGTCCCAGATTGTGAGAGGGTGGTCCTAGATTGACACACCCTGGAATCAGGCTCATTCCTCTCTGGTTCCGGGCTGGGTTACCCAAGAACCTCTGCTGCCAAGTCACCGCAGCTTGGCAGCTCCTGAGTTGAGCGTTTGCCCCCTGGTGATCAATGGGCATCATAGCAACAAGTCAGATGGTTGGACAGTCTCTTAGCATTGTATATAAAGAGATGACTGATATCCAGTTAAATAAAGGAGCATTATAATACGATTATTGGTTTTGTTCATCAGCTTATGTTGTTCATTATATTCCTCAAATGAGTGAGATCATGTGATATTTATCTTTCTCTGACTGGCTTATTTCACTTAGCATAATGCTCTCCAGTTCCATCCATGCTGTTGTAAATGGTAAGAATTTCTTCTTTTTTTTACTGCAATATAGTATTGCACTGTGTAAATGTATCACAGCTTTTTAATCCACTCATCTGCTGATGGGGACCTAGGCTATTCCCAAATCTTATCTATTGTAAATTGTGCCACTATGAACATGTGATACCTGACTATTGAGTCAGAGGCACTGACTTCTTTTCCCCTAGAAATAAATAAATAAGTAAATAACAGCAGCAACACAACAAGAGCTATTCCCTGTGAATGAATCAAAATTATACTTTTTTTTAATCACTTCAGAAAAAAAAATTTGTTGTGCCACAGAATTTTAGTAATTAGTTTATGTGTGCCATGATATTAAAAATATATAAAGAAATTAGTGGTTATAATTTTATTAATAAAAGTTGTTTAATTATTATACAAGTAAAGAATAAAATGTAAGTATCCCTGAACAAATCCAGCATTTAAAGCATCCAACCCCTGCTCAAGAATGATGGTCTTACTTTGCTTATCAACAATATCAGAGCCCAGGATTCTGACACCTTCTTATCACCACTCTCACCTTTATCAGCCACTGGTATGATGGAACAGAAGCCAGGAGCTATTTTCTCAAGTTCCCAAGTTTCAGAATTACTTTTAGATCACGCGTGCACTGTAGGTGATGCTAAAAGTGTAATGTAAATGCTGTTCAATTAAATAAGTTACAGAAAAATGTATGTTTGAAAATCCACTGCAGGAGATAAGACTATAAGCACTAAAATACACACATACTTGCAACTCACCTACTCTTGCACACATACACACAAACTTACAAGCATGTCTTTAAGGACTTTGCTCTGATTAATATAGTTTTGCTCCATAGATTTCATTAGTGCTCCTTATACTCATGATTCAAAGATGATCAACAGTTCATAGTCAAGTAAATATGGTGTAGCATGCACTATACAAGAGTTAAAGTTTACTCTTTCATTGATAAATATTGGCTTGGTAACTATTTTGAGCAACAACTAAATGTGAAACACTGAGTATGTTATTGTAACAAAGCACAGTATTTCTGCCTTACAAACACCAGGAGTTTGAACTTTATTTAGTGAGACAAAGAAAATATTTATGAAAGCATGTCATAGGGGTATATCCAAGAAAATAATTATAAGAATAGCAATCCCAGCAATCCATAATTTCAGTTTGACATTTCCACCAGTCTTTTCCTAATATCACTTACTCTTTTATTTTTTCCAGTTTATTCTCTCTCTCTCTCAAACTCTTATTTACATGCCAATGCCAAGTATAAAGGTAAGTTTTTAGAGAAAATAAATTCTCAGAGAAGCAACTGTTTAAAAAAAATTGCCCACAGAACTCTACTGGATTTCACACTTCAAAAATATATATTTAAAACTATCTCTGAAAAAGATTTATGGATTTCATTAAATAGTCCATTTCCCAGACTAATTGAAGACATTAGACTTAGTTCATCATCTCTTAGCAAATTAAATGGTGCTATGCCTTTGATAATCTTTGACCCATCCTAGAAGGAACCAGAACTCCTGGTAGATATGGTATTAGCCTCAGGAAAATATTAGAGGTTTGCATGTATGAGTACATACTCCCTGGGCATTCTTGCTGTCACCATTGTAATTCAGTTGGGGAAAGGGGATTTTGAAATCAGAAACTGGTCTCAACGTTAGCTATTTGACTCTAGGCAAAGTACTTAACCTTTCTAAGCTTGTTCTCTGATCTTTCCAAATAGGATTATGCTGAGTATTAAATGCTCTAGAATATATAAAATTGCTACTGCAACTTTTTTATCTAGGTCTCTTCCAGACAGACTCCAAGTGAAATAGAGAAAGGACATTCTTAGAAAGGGTTGGGCATAATAGAAGTGAGAGAACCTCAGATCACAAATGATGATGGAGGTAGTAGAGAAGAGGAGGATAGTATTTTAGTGACTGTTGGAGTCATGTGGGCCTGAATGTATGAATAAGCAGGGGCTGGCATGGGGTTCCAGCCTGGACAATGAACCAGACCCAGTCTCCTGGTAATGTTGTTAATGCAGAGTCTAATGAAGGAATTATAACATTTATAACTTGATTAGGTAATCCTAGACAGTTAAGACACCGAAACACTATAAACCTAGGCTTACTCTAAAGCTTATTTAAACCATACTCTCTATTTTTAGCTATTTTTATTTTATTAAATATATTTTTATTGATGTCAGAGAGGAAGGGAAAGGGAGAGATAGAAACATCAATGATGAGAGAGAATAATTTATTGGCTGCCTTCCGCACATCTCACACTGGCCATCAAGCCCACATTCTGGACATGTGTCTTGACCGGGAATTAAACCATGATCTCCTGGGTCATGGATCCACACTCAACCACTGAGCTACACTGGCTGAGTTCTATTTATTTTTAAGTGTTATGTAGATTATATTCATTATTTATCATTATTTCTCTTCAAGGTTTGTGGTACAGATAAAAGTCAAACATTTATGAAGACTTTATTTTATAATGTCAATTTGTACTTCAAAATAACCATTGATATTTTCTAATGAAAATTCAATTTACCCTAATTTATTCCAATTACAACACATATCTGCTTAAGTATCAATGCTCTTTAGTACCATATTCTTATAAACATTTACTTTGCTGATAAAATTTATTTCACAGAGGTATGCTAGATGTAACTGAGATAAAATTTGTTAAAAGCTTTTAATATGTTGAATAAATTCATAATATACAGTAAACTCATGAAAACAGAAAAAGAAGAAACTTTTGCCAAAGCCGGTATGGCTCAGTGGATAGAGCATTGGCCTGCAGACTGAGGAATTCAGGGTTGGATTCTGGTCAAGGGCACATACCTTGATTACGGGCACATGCCCAGTGGGGGGCGTACAGGAAGCAGGTGATGGATGTTTTTAGTTCTCTATCTCTCTCCCTTCCTCTCTGTAAAAAAATCAATAAAATACAGTTTTAAAAAAAGAAGAAGAAACTTTCACCAATTCTGTTTTACAATGTCTTGACTTCTAATAGTTAGTTGTAAGAGTTGTTCAAAATAGCTTTTAAAATATTTGAATGGGTGTCATAGTTTCCTAACATTTTATATAGATCTCTTTAAATTTGGCCATCTAGTCAAATAATTGTGTGTAGAAATGTTTGGAAATCCAAGAGAAACAATCAGAGAAGAGGTAACAAACCTTAGCATTTTTAAGTGTGACTCATGAAGCAATGGATTACAGAGTGCAAGAGTCATTATGCTGTGACAGAAAGTCCCAGGCCAATGTAAATGACCAATAACATTGTGCTCAAATTGGTTAGGCATAAATAAGTGGTATTAATGTGATAAATTCAGCATTTCTTTTAAATCCCTGCATTGCATCGCACCCAACCACCTTCAATCTGTCTTTTCTCCATTTAGTTGTTGTAGGATATTCTTTAGACCAGAAAGTCCTTTTCACTTTTCCCAAGGCTCATGTTCTGTCTAATGCTCCTCAATAATTTCACTATATTACTTAAGAAAGCTAAATCTGCCATATGGATAGACTTACTGCATATTTAAGTGCTTACATAAATAAAGTTATAAAAATAATTCATTTTATAATCTTGACATATTTGACCAAACTCAGGAAGCTAAGGGTAGACAGTACTGCAATGTTGAAGAGCAATCAGTAATTAGGATCGTTTTAACTGGAAGAAAATCGCATTTAGAGTATCCTATTTCTTCAAAGTGGTTCCCCTATTAAGGGGATGAGGGGGGAAAAAACACCCACAAACCTGACATTGGCAAGTGAAAGTCATTTAAAGAAATATAATACAACTGCAAATTGAAAAGATACTGCCAGAAAGAAAACGGTGTGACTAAGAGCCTTGCAACCGTAGTTAGTGGTGAAGAACTATAGCATTTAAAACAGTAAGTCTCATTTACCATAATACTGAAAAATAGAGGGTTTTCTCAAATATAGTCTAGCTCTTTAATATCTATAATTGGTCATTGTGAATAACCAAACAAACATTTTAGGCATTGATAGAAAAGGCATTTTTAAGTTATTTATATTATAAATACCAAGTACTGCTATATAATTTAGAAGCTGTGTACTTCCCCTTACTTAATGAAGCTCATTAATTCTTCCCAATACATTAAGTGGTTACTAGCTTCACAGTAGTAAAAATTCCATTTCCAAGCCACTAGCTGAGCTTTTGTAGTGGAGAGTATATTTTATGAATTGATTCAAAGCAATCTCTTTAGGCTTTCACCAAGTAGGTACAGTAAAAAGTGGTGCTGCCCTATAAGTCACTTAGTCTTAATCTAGTTAAATATATACCCAGAATAAGAAAACCATGCAGCATCTTAGAATCTGGGCTTAAAATCAATTTACAATGGAGAACCAAAATGTCTCCTTTATAAATATTTATGGGGAAGGATTTCAGATTATATGTTCAGCATTGAATGGTGCATATTATTCTTACTAATGTTTCATAAACATTTGTACAAAAACAATATGCTTTCCTTTGCTTCTAAGTATTAAGTAGAATTATTGCAGCATCTGCTTCCAATGGTTGGGTGCACAAGCTATTCATGCCTTGTCGTAAATTCTGTGATGCATTAAAATGTCATTAAATGTACCTTCTGTGGGTGTCTCCTAATTTACATTCCTTGTAAATCATCAGGTAAAAATCAAGTGAACGGGGAATAATCTCCTAGGCTCTTCTCTTCTGCCACAAACTGAGGCAATTCATATTCTTCTCCATTCCAGGCTCCGGCCACCTTGCAGACCTCATCCTTGAGACGATGTCTCAGAACATTTGAAAACATAGTTAATGGTCCCAATTCTTAATGGTTTTTATATGGTGCCCATAATACTACAGAAACAAACTTAGAAAATAGGCTAAGAGAATATAGGTGAGGTTAAACATACCAGTAAAATTTGTCATCCCTGTTGTGAAGAGAAGATGCCTTTCCGTGGAGCCAGAAAGGAGGGAGAAATTGGAAGAAAAGGGAGGGGTTAACACTGTTTGTCTTCTCTCAGTCCTGTTTTTAATGCCCTCACCGTATTGTTGCTGGGGCCACAGAATCTGGGCATGAGAAAGGGCTTACAGCTCCCCTGGTGCATCTACCAGCCCATGCAGAATTCCCCTAGATGAGTGTCCATCTGTTTTGTCTGAATCCTTCCGGTAATGGGGAGCCCACCGTTTGTAAGAGAGTCCATTCAACTAGTCCTTTGGGTCGACCTATTTTTTAGTTCTAGAAGGAAAACCTCATGTAAGTGTCAACTTCTGCCTCATCCTGTTTTACAATCATAACAGTGATGATTATTTCTCAGGGGCCAGACTGGAGTCTTCTAATGTTGAGGGTTACTTGTTTAAGGGATTGTGTCACTACTCAATCCCTTAAATTCCTTTGAGTTCTGTTACCTGATGCATTTAGTTCAGAAGCTGTTAAAACCAACATTGTTTCGGGTAACTCATCACAATTGTAAGGATGCTGGAAAATTGTCCCGAAACAACACATTTGCATTTTTATTAAACTGGATGTAAAACATTAATAATGCATTTTCTAATGCAGAGGAAAGATAACATATCCTGGGAGATTTTAGTGTTGTTCCTTGTGGGGAAATGAGGGTTGTTTCTTTGTTTTAAAATATTTGTATTGATTTCAGAGAGCAAGGGGGAGATAGAAAGATCAATGATGAGAGAGAATCATTGATAAACTGCCTCCTACAAACCCCTTAATGGAAATTGAGCTAGCAACTGGGCATGGGCCCTGACCTGACCCAGAATCCAACCATGACATCCTGGTTCATAGGTCCACAATCAATCACTGAGCCACACCAGCCAGGATATCTTTGTATGTGTTTTTTGGTGTGTGTGTGTGTGTGTGTGTGTGTGTGTGTGTGTGTGTGTTTATGAAGTTTAAAAGAGATTAATATCCCACAAAAACCTAACAGAAAAACATTTTTGAGAGCAATGTTATTGAAAATGGATAAGTACATGTATATTTTATATGCAAGACCCAGAAAAAAAGAATATAATTGACATATTACTAGTCAAGATTCTCCTGAAACTAAAACAATTGAACATATATTGACACATATAAAAGGAAGTTATAGGAATTTACTCACCTGGTTAAGGAGGCCTAGAAGCCCCATGATCTGCTATCTGTAAAGTGGAGAGCCAAGAAAGATAGGGGTGCACTTCAGCCCAAGTTCAAAGGCCTGAGAAATATCTGTAGTAAGGTGTGTAGGGGGAGGTTGGAAGGGGCGTGATCGAGGAGGGAAGGATGCTAATACAAGTTCTGGGTTCTGAAGGCCTTAAGAAAGAGGGCAGGAGAAAGGAAAAGATTGGGTGATGGCCACCCACATTGGTGCTGTCAACCTTTACTCAGTCTACTGAATCAAATGCTAATCTCCTCCAGAAACATCCTCACTGACACATCCAGAAATAATCTTTACCAGCTACCTGGGCATCCCTTATCCCAGTCAAGTTGTCATTTAAATTTAACCATCAAAATGGGGAATAAGAAAGGACACATGAAATCATTACTGAGCAATACTTAAATCTAAGATGAAGCATAATTTTGCCAGAATAATCATGTTTCATCTTGAATTTGTTTTTTTTTTTCCAAGCAGAAGTTATCTAACAAATAAGATATTATCTTATTTCAGAGTCAGATTTCCCCCTGTGTTATGTGATTTACAGACTGTAACAATGTCAACAGCACAGAAACCGTTTGTCATGGGCTTATCCTAAGAAGATATAGTTCTAAAGTTTTGCCTTGGGGAAGAGGACATGGTTACCAAGTGATGGGCAATTTTAAAAACACTGTGACATATAGAAGAGAACACAGCTTCTTGTTTTTCCTTGTTGTTTTTGCTCAAAATACATGTGTCTGTCTTTGCAGTGTGAATCCTTGAACTTGTGAGAAGGCAGATAGAAATCTTAACCTGTTAAAGCACCAAGAACTTTTGCTTTTTTTTTTTTTTTTGCTTTTGTGCCCCAGGAAAACACTGCAATGGCCTGAGGAATTGGGGGATTGGAGGGTGGAGGGGGAGGAGGGATGAACGAAGGGCTGGAGAGGTCAGCAAAAGGAGAGCAGAGAAAGCTATTCCCTTTAAAATAGGGGTGTCGAACTCAATCAGAGAAGGGGCCAAAATCTAAAATCCAGCCTAAATTGCGGGCCGAATGGTTTACTGAACAGTCATAAACTGACAATGTCATAAACTGACAGCGGAGTGCAGTGATGACAGCGCGGTGCGGGCCACATTGCAAGGCCTGGCGGGCTGGATTTGGCCCGCGGGCCTTGTGTTTGACATATGTGCTTTAAAAAGTGTTAAAATAGTGTACAGTGCTCTAGTATATCTTTTTGCAACTTGTTTTCCTTTTGAAGCACCAGAGGTAATGCCAGGAAGCAGGCATCAGGAGAAAAGTGTAGACAGAAGAAGCAAAGCCAACTGTATGACGTTCTCTGACACTTTCTCCTCTCCCATCTGTGAGGTTTCAATGGGCGCATTGGGTCTGGGAAACTAATTTTAAATGTCACTCTCATCAGAACACAATCATATTTTCTATTAAATAGAAAAACAGATCCATTCTCTATAATAAACACATGAACAAGATTAAACTTGTGTTAAGTCAGCTTTTCAAGATAGAATTAAGATCTTGTTAAAGTCAAGGAAAACAATCATACGCTTCCCACATGTTATAAGATTTAGAAAGTAAAATTCCCTTGTCTCTCCATCAGTGATGATTATTTGGAAGTCACTTTACAAGTTTACACATACAGTACAAGGCTAGAGAGCTCATATGAAAAAATGTTCACGTAGAAATTGTGTTTGTTTATTTTATTTATTTTAAACTCATATAAATTTATGGAGGAATTCAAATTTTAAAAATACTCGCAAATTATACCAGACTTGATTCAACCATAGGTTTACATAAATTTAAAGGTAAATGACATCTTTGAAATCACAATCTACTCTCTAATCAACAGGAAAGAAAACTGGAATTCTTCATGTCGATCTTACCTGAGGGCAATTGAACACTCACTAGAAGAAATGGGACCGTGGCTTCCTGCTCCCCAATTCCACTCAGTGTTTCTTCCTGTCTGTCCACAACAAATTGAGGAGCCCAGCAGCTTTGAAGTTTTGGTTTTATAACTTTAACCATGTGGAATCCTGAGTTCCAGAAATTACAATATTTCAACATAATAGTGAAATATTGTATAATATATTATAGTTTGCTTTCTATGTACTAAACACTCTACCAGGCAATTTGCATAGGTTTACTCTGACTTATTCTAGAAAAGTTTGATTGAACACATATCAAACTCCTCACACAGCTTAGTGACTCATGAGTCTAAAGTTTTGAAGGACATTTTACTGAGTCTAATTTCAGAAAATTCAGAAGTTAGAACATTCCGAGCTCCTGGTGTCATTTCTGCATTCTCTTTTCATAAAACATCTATTTTACCTCATGATACCTACCTTTCTCTGAAAAATTCTTAAGTTTCTACCTTCCAGGAATTTGACAGGCCATGAGACCTTGAACAGCATAGCTCCAACAACCTGTGGATAGCTTCAAAGAGCAAAATCCAAATAACTAAATTCCTAAATATATCTCCTCTCTCTCTCTCTCTCTCTCTCTCTCTCTCTCTCTCTCTCTCTCTCTCTCTCTCTCAAATCTGATTGTCTTCTTCCTTTTACAATAAAGTTTTTATTAAATCTATACAGTTCAATTAATACCATCTTTTAAACATACATGCACACAACACACACACACACAGTTTGCCTAATAAAATAGTTCTTTAAGGTACCATGTTTTACCCTTCTTTTATATCTTCTAGAATTCTGAGCACATAGTTAGTTGATAATAAATATTCATTCAATCTCTGACCAAGTCCCTGGATAATTAACCAGGATTATCTTCAGTTTCCAAAGTAATCCAAAATTATGTGACAACCCACTCTCTTTGCAGTTTAATATATTCAGTGGGAAATTACTTGAAAAGAAGTTTGAAATTGTGTTAATTATTCCCTTTGTACCCAGACAGTATTGTGTTATGAAAAAGAAAAAAAAAAGGAAAACAACAGTCTAGCTTCATTTTTTCCTCTAATTGTGTAACATTGGGGAAACTGCTGAACTCTCCAGTCTCAGTTTCCAGCATCGAAGTTGTAAAATGGTAGAAGGAGATGGAAGGATGTAAAATAGGCAGGAAGCTAGCAGACTATACTCTGTTCCTTTTGAGAGTCATGTGGGACTCAGAGCTTTCAGGCAGAACCAAAAGAGTCGCTTGGAGGGAGGTGGGGAGAATCGAATAGGGTGGGGCTTTGCTACTTATTTCAAACTTCAATCAGAAGAGCTCCATTTTTATTGGCTGTTGTCAGTTTGAGTTACTGGAATTCTGTGATATGTTTTTCTTTGAAAAAGTTATAGCGCCATTTCTTTAAACCACAGAACTAAATGATTTTTCAATGCTTAAATAGTATTATGTTACTTGGAGATTGTTATTTATGGTTTCTCAGGAGTTAAATGAATAACCTTCTTCTCTTTACCTCTCACTTTTTCCACCCTCTGCACAGAGTCCTACAGTCCACACAGCGGCCAGGAGAAAGACTGCATCTTAGAGCCACTGCAGGAAACAAAGAAAAGGTCCAATGTTCACCCTTGGAGATGAAAGAGGGACCTGGTGGTTCACCACTGAGTTCTTGGTATTTCAGTCATCAAATGCAACTCTCATAGGATTCTGTCTACACTGGCTTCATTGATGGGAGAACACCCAGAAGCTGGAGCAAGACTAAAGAAGAAAGGCCCCAATGTGTGGCAAAGGTCAAAACTATGAGTCTGAGGATTACTGTTGAAAGGACTAATGTGACTTGATAGATTTGTTTTATTTATAATCAATTTTGTTTCTATTGTCTGGAGGAAAGGTGGGTGGGAGGTGAGACTGAGTATTGTAGTGAAAATTAGTGAAATTTTAGTATTTTATCTTTAACTAGAGGCCTAGTACACAAAATTTGTGCATGGCAGGGGGGTTCCCTCTGCCAATCAGACATCCTTCTCACAATCCGGGACGACTAGCTCCTAACTGCTCACCTGCCTGCCTTCCTGATCACCCCTAACTGCTAGCCTGCATGCCTGATCGCCCCTAACTGCTTGCTTGCCTGCCTGATCATCTCTAACCAACTGTGCCTTGGCCCCCGCACTCAGGAACCAGGCTTCCCTCCTCCAACCAGCCACAGGCACCTGGGACCTGGACCAGCTTTGCCCAGGCATGCACCTGGGACCCCAGGCAGCTTTACCTGGGCCGGCTACAGGCATCTGGGATTCCAGGCAGCTTCACCCGGACCCCGACTTTGTCAGGAAGGATGTCTGGAATGACATCCAAAAGATGGCCAGTCTACCTGTTCTAATTAACATATTACTCTTTTATTAGTATAGATTAGATATCAACAAAGTGTTTTTGTTGCATCAAATATGGAATTAGACAGTGCTATTCTCCAATGACCTCACTCTTTTTTTAGAACGTTTTCTCTTACTATCGAACTCTAATCAATTCTCATGGCAAAAAGCAACAGAGAATCCATAAGGGACATCAGTGTCTGTTTGACCCCACTTTAAAAGCATAATGGGTGGTTTCCCAATGCCAGGTCTGTGTTTCCATGTAACAGTACAGGATTTTCTTGGCAGAAATATTTAAGAACCTGTTCATGAATACTCTAGAACAAGTAGCTTTAAATTTGACCTAAGATGAATATTTACTTGAGTAAAATAGTTATAATAGTTATTAAGTCACAAAATTGTATATATATACTTCCATGTTGATTGACCTATTACATTACACAAAAATTATTTTATTATATTTATATCCTTCTGCAAAGATTATTTGCATTGGATCTCATGCAGAATAAACCATGTGAATATCACTGCAGACATGGAAATTGCATACAATTGTTACACCCAGACTTCGTGATCCCCAAGGACCACCAGTCCGATGCAATAAACTAAAGAGCCTCTTCCATGCTAGCATGGGCTCTGTCCCACTCACGCAGACAGCATGGCGGAAGACAGTGAACTTTTCCTAGCCCAGGGGTTTTACACCGGTGGTGATGTCACTGCTTTGGCTGACCCTGATTGGCTGGGTGAAGGCTAGAGTCCAGTTACACAAAATGGAGGATAACTCCGCCCTGCCCCACAGTGGAGTCCGGAATTTATCCTCATCTTGCCCTGCCCTCTCACAATCACTTGCTATATCACTGAGTATCTATCAGTTAGGACTTGTGTTTGGTCACTCATAACTAGGACTAGACTCCAGCAGCTAAAATGAGTTGATGTTCTTCTGCTCACAGGAGAACAAGTACAGAGGCAGACATGAGATTGCTAAAATGACTTCATAATGTCATTAAGCAACCTAAGCTCCTTTCATTTTTCTGTTGCACATCCTTCTATGCCTAGCCACAAAGCGAGAAGATAACTCCAAATTCCATGCACATGTTACAGCAGGAAGAAGGACAAGGGGAAGGAAAGGACAAGAGGCAAACAGCAAGAGGCTCCTCCCAGCTGATTCAGCTTCATGTAAGGAACCTTTCCAGCAACCTCACCAATAGCTTGTCTTTATATCTCATCAGCCAGAATCCATGCACATTGTCAGAGTTAGTAAAGAAGGAAGGGGTAAATGTAATCTTTTAGCTGTGCCACTTGAATAAAATTGAGGTGGGGTGGGGGAATATCCCTTTCTAAGAAAGGAGGGGAAGGACAGCAAGGATGTTGAATAGTAACTACAAATTTCTACCATAGTGGCTCACAAGTGCCCAGGTGTTCTATTTAATTACTATAGGCCTGGTGCATGGGTGGGGGCCAGCTGGTTTGCCCTGAAGGGTGTCCTGGATCAGGGTGGGGGTTCCCTTGGGGCATAGGACAGCCTAAGTGAGGGGCCTGTGGTGGTTTGCAGGCTGGCCATGCCTCCAGGCGACCCAAGCAGAGGCCCTAGTATCTGGAATTTATTTACCTTCTACAATTGCAACTTTGTAGCCTGGAGCAGAGCCAAGCCTAATTTACCACCCAATGAAGAAATAACCTTTACTGCATTTTCAGCAGATCATTGTCCAATTTTGTGTCTACTTCAAAGTTTAAGAATGGTTTTTTTCTTCTTCTTAAAAAAATGTCATTAAAAAAAACACACACAATGTTTTTAAAGGTGGAGCTGACACTCTCCATCTGCTTCTACCCACTGCCTTTGCTTCAGCCTTTAGAATAACACAAAATGTAATTCTTCTTCCATATCATTGGTCTTTACACTTTGGAAACCAGAAAATCTACCTTTCCCACTATTTTCCTCTCACTGTGCTTTGCCAGTAACCTCTGCTTTTCCTCATGTGCAGAGCTCTTCACCTCTTCCAATTGTCTGGCCTTACAGTAGTTTTTGTTGTTGTTGTTGTTGTTGCTGTTACTGTTTTGTTTTTGTGCATTCATATTAAAGTGTTCCCCTGGTAAACAAATAAAAATATGGCCAAATTTCTTCACACCTTGAACTTTCATCTTTCTTTCTTGTCATACTGCACTTGTACTAATATAGACTAAAGTAATTTTATCTTTGTTTGAAATCATAATTTATTGTTGTCTTGATATGAGAATATAGTCAATTCAAATTACTCTGTTACTGGCATCTGGTGTTCTTGGGAAATCAAGAGTTCATCACACACACACAAAAATAGTGCTTAGGAGAAAGGTTTATTAAAAAGCTCATTTGTGTGAGGCAAACAGCATCCAAAGGGAGAAAGAGATATTTGTTTTCCGAACAAAAACCAGGGAACAGTTTTAAAGCAGTTGATGCTGGAAAAGTAACTTTTGAGTATGACTTTTAAGTATGTGGAGGCGAGGACTCTTTGACACTTGCACAGTACAACCGCATGCTTATTCACATGTAACATGTCTCATTAGCATGTTAAATTTCCACCACGGGTGTTGTTTTTTGTTGTTGTTGTTGTTTTTGTTTTTTTCTATTATAATGAGGGTAAGGTCACTGCCTCAGATGTTCAGGGGACTGAACTGTGCATGTGTTAGGGTGAAGACCGATAATACCTTTCATTTTTTTACACAACTCTGCAACCAATGAATCTTATATAATAAAAAACTAATGAGCAAATAGACCAAACATTGGAACAACCAAACAACTGGTTGCTATGATGTGTGCTGACCACCAGGGGGCACATGCAGAATAAGGAGGTGTTAGTTGCAGCAGGATGGTGGAGCAAGTGAGCAGGGGCACCAGATCAAGACAGGGAGCCAGTTGCTATCATCAGGACCAGCCTCTGGTAGTTACTGAAAATTCTTTGCTCCCACACGCTACAGTCCCACATGGCCTTCTCACCTGCTGACAGTGCCGGTTCCACTCACAGCTGCTGCTGGTGCTGGCCGCAATTGCTCCTTGCCATCAGCTGGTGTGAGCAGGGCCAGCGCCATCAGCACGTGGGAGCAGCAGCGGTGGGTGAGAGGCTGCAGGCAGACAGGGGACTCCGGGCCACAGTGGGAGGGACTGGGTCGGGACATGGAGGATGGGCCAAGACCCACCCCTGTACCCACCACAGACTCATAGCCCACAGTTCCTTTCAAGGCGCATGAATTCATGCACTGGGCCCTTAGTGCACAAATAAGTGGAACAACAAATCAACAAATCTCTCTCTCATCCTTCCTCTCTCTAAAATCAATAAAATATTAAAAAATAAATAAATGCAGTGAGAACATTATCAGTGATCTTACTGAAATCCAGATGTCTGTAGCCATTACTGACTCTCCCAGTTAAATTATCTTATCAAAATAGGAGAAAAGTCATGGGAAATGACTTTTATTCTACAATAAACAGAGACAGGGTGATAATTACAAATACCTTCTTTCCTAAGTCCTCACATGATGTTTAATTTTTTGAGGTTGTTGCCAAGATTATTTGTCTATATATTTAGAGATCCACATGAAAGAAAGAGAGAGAGAGGAAGAGAGAGGGAGAGAGAGCGAGAACGAGGGGAAAGAGAGAAGAAAATAAAGAATGAGAGAATGAAACAAAGTAAAAGAGAGAAAAAGTGTAGTAAACTTTATTTTACTCCTTCAAATTATTCATAATTCTTCAGTTATCACCAATAGTGGATCTGCACTAAAACTTTTCGATTCTCTATTCTTTTGGGACCTTAGAGTTTAGGGAAAAAAGAGCAGAGAGATGCACCTAAGGGAGAAAGATATGTGTATTCTCTGAAGAGAGGACACAGGGTCCTTTGTTGTGTTTTTATTTTTTATCTTTTTTCGGTGGGGGTCAGGATCCAAGGGGAAGGTCTTAACAGAACATTCATTAGCTTTCCTGGTGTGTTCTTCAATGTGTTGATTTATCAAAATGCACATAGAGAGGGATCAGGGTTGTTCTCTAGTTAGTTTTGATTTGAAAGAACACCATCAAAGAAGGACAGGGACCTTGGGAAAAGACTGGGACCCAGGAAGGTCAGCCCCTGGATTGTCTGGAATGTGTAAACCTTTTGCTCTTAAGTGTCCTTGGTTAGGGAAGATAAAACTTTGTGATTCATTAGCTGGCTGTAAATTGCTCAAATTGTTTGACCTTGTTTAATCCTTTTGTCTCAGTTTCCCTTGTTACACCCGTCAAGGAATTTCCCTAGCTTCTTACTATCCAGCCTCAATACTGTAATTATCTATGGTGATTGCTCCCATCCTGGAGCAGGTCATCTATCTAAATTCTACCAGGCAGATAGAGGGAAGGTCAAAGTTTCTTCCTGAGTCTTTTGTCTTTTAAAAAATAATCACCCTAAACTGTCCTCATGGCAAAGAAACTCATCTTCCGGTGGCAAATTTTGCTCCTCTACAAGCCGAGCTCCAGGTAATTTGACTCAGCCAGTTTAGACTGAGGCGCTAGGATCCAATTTTAATGAAACCGCTTATATGCATTTGATTGCATACATTTGTCTACATAAGAACACCTGAGACTGTAGAGGATTTTTATACAAAAACTGAGTAAAACAGAGGATGCACCTGGAAGCAAGATCTCACACTGAGATAAATGCTTGTCAGAATAACAGCTTGCAGTTTCTTTTATGCACTTGAGATTAAGGTGGAAACATGAGGAAGATTATATGAAAGTGGGAGAAAGGAAATCAGGGATTTGATATTAGGATAGTTAAACCCTGGAGGATGGTTGCAGGATTGGATTATAGGTGCTCTCTCATGAGAGTGGAATTAGAAGGAGGATCTGAAATGATGTATTTCCAAAGTATTTTAATCTAGATGCACAGAAACAATGGAAAGGTCTTGCTTAAGGCAAAGATCAGCGGGTTTTTTTTTGTTGTTGTTTGTTTGTTTGTTTGTTTGTTTTTGTTAAGGAGGTGCAGCCAGTGTGGCTCATTGGTTGAGCATGGGTAGACATATGAACCAGAAGGTCAGAGCTGGACTCCCCATCAGGGCACATGCCGGGCTTGATCCTCAATGTGGGGCGTGTAGGAGACAGCCAATCAATGATTCTCTCTCATCATGGATGTTTCTCTCTATCCCTCTCCCCTCTTCTCTGAAATCAATGAAAAAAAAAAAAAAAAAAAAAAAAAAATATATATATATATATATATATATATATATATATATATATATATATATATTTTAAGCAAATTATGGAGGCAGGAGAAGTGAGCAAACTGGGCTAAGTGGGCTTAGGAAACAAGGTAGAGGCAGAAGACGGGCTCTTGGAGTTTAGAAGAGAAAGGCAAAGGGAACCAAGAGGAGGAAGGGAAAGGCACAGGTGTTTTCCAGAGAGGGAGGGCGCTCAGCAAATACAAGCCTCTTTCTAGAGAAGTTATATACCTGGACACAACCTGCACAGTTAGAAATTGATGATCAGATTACACTGTGAGGTTATTTTCCACAGAACATCCCCCTCTTTTTTCTTTTTTTCTTTTTTTTTTTTTTTTTATCTACATGGTAACTGGACCAAATCCTATATAATAAAGAAGCTATATGCAAATTGACCCTCATGCCCTCATAAGATGGCTGCCTATGACCAGGCCAACAGGGTGGTTAGTGAGGGATGACGAAACAACTGGACAACAGGCTGCATGGGGCAACCAGGCCAGCAAGGCAAGGAGGGGTGGCATGAGAGGCAACCTGGCTGGCAGCAGGTGCAGTTGGGGGCAACCAGGCTGGGAGGGGGCAGTAAGAGGCAACAAGGCCAGCTGGGGGTGGGGGAAATTAGGGGTAACCAGATCGGTGGAGGGGTAGATTTGGGGACAACTAGGCTGGCAGGGGGCAGTTGAGGGCTATTAGGCTGGCAGGGGGCACAGTGAAAGGCAAGGGGAACAGTTAGGGGCACCCAGGCCAGCAGAGGGGACAGTTGGGGGCGACCAGGATGGCAGTGGGGGGCAGTTAAGGTTGACCAAGCCAGCAGAGGGGGCAGTTAGGGGTGATCAGGCAGGCAGGCATATGACTGATTAGGAGCCAGTGGTCCAGGATTGTGAGAGGGGTGTCCTACTGCTAGTTTAGGCCCAATCCTGGGGATTGGGCCTAAACCAGCAGTCAGACATCCCCTGAGGGGTCTTGGATTGGAGAGGGTGAAGGCTGGGCTGAGGGGATTTTCCCCCACCCATGCACAAATTATGTGCACTGGGCCTCTGGTTACTTTATATTCAAAATTGCATTATAAGAATTCACTTTTTATATTACCTCCCATTCTTTCTGGGCTTTCTCTCAGAAAAATCCAGCTCTGAGCATACGGGTATTCTTTCTTAAAATTTTAGAGAGCAGCTGTCTTTAAATCTAAATTGTGTATCTGACTATAACTTCATTGCCATGGTTATTATAAATTCCAAGATGATGTGATCACTTTGTTTATTTGCCTAGTATTATAGTTTAATCAGTATAACATAAGTAATTTCTTGTAGGCCTGTCCAATTCTATAAAAGATAGATCATTATGAAAACAACTCAGTAGCAAAAAAAAAATTAAAAAGTGCTCATAAAGTGTTTTAAAACTACACAACAGATGTTTGCATTTAATCTTAGATTGTAGTCTAGACCTATTCTCTTAGTTTTCTCAAGGTTCTACAAGATAGATTTGGCAACTTATTGACAACCAAAGCACAATTCTGGATGTTAGGAAGTCCAGGATCAAGCAAGGCTCAAGCAGAGTGCATGTATGGTGAGAGCACACTACCTGGTTTTTAGATGGCAGCCCTCTTGTTGTGTTTTCACGTGGTGGAAGGGGCCTTTTTTAAAAAAAATCTTTTTTAAATTGATATTTTTAGATAGAGAGGAAGGGAGAGGGTGAGGGAGAAGAGAAACTGATGTAAGAGGGAAACATCAATCGGCTGCCACTTGCACACCTGCTACAGGGATCAAGCCTGCTCCCAGGACATGTGCCCTGACTGGTAATTGAACTGGCAATTAAACCCTTTGGTGAATGGGATGACACCCAACCAACTGGGCCACATAAGTCAGGGCTCTCAGACCTTTTTTATATGGTCACTAATTCCATCATGAGAGCCTCACCCTTATGATCTAAGCACACACACCACAAACCCCACTTCTCAATTCTACCACCTTGGGGCGGGGGGAAAAACATTCAGCCCATAACATCTGAATGTAGCAGCACATACTTGGGTTGTAGGTTTAATCCCTGGCCCGGTTTAAATTAAACATTAAATCCAGTTAATGTTTCTCTCTCTCCCTCTTTCTCCCCTTTCTCTCTCCCTTTCAATCCCTCTAAAAATCAATGGAAAAACATGTCTGGGTGAGGATTAACAACAACAACAAAATTAAAAGAAAGTCAGAGAAGTAGAAGAGAGTGATAGAAGACATGGGCTCAGGAAATAAGTTACAAAGGTAAAAGAAAGGCCCTTGGAGCTGGGAGAAAAAGAAAGACAAGGCAAAGGTGCTGGGGGTGATGGACAGGAGAGGGGAAAAGCACCCGATGTCTCCTGGGAGGGAGAGCAAATGGTCCTCTGTCCTAAGGGCTCCCAAGGGCAGGATTTAAGGGGAGGTCCAGGGAGGATCCCAATAACAATAGTCATCAGTTTTCCAGATTTGTCTTTTCAGGGTCATGGTCTCTACTGACTGGTTGGTGCTGGGACAGGAGGTCAATGCAGCTGGTTCCTATGTCAGCCACATAGTCGCTTGTCTGATTTTGTTGCTTTTCTGGAACTGGACCTAAAACACGGAGGCCTAGATAGATTTGATGTGGGTCAGAACCTCATTGTCCTGGGTCTTAAATGCTTACGGGCTATTCTCTGGCCCCCTTGCCTATTTCCCCTCCACGTGGGTCTACTGCATCACTAGCAGCATGCCTGGGGAAGAAAGGGCAGGGAGGGGTCCAAACTGCTGGACCAGCAATATGAGAGGTCAGGGGGTCTAAACCACATGGCCAGCAGTGGGCTAGGGAAAGAAAGGTTACCCTTGGGTGAGGTCCTTGTTTTCCCAGTTTTGCAAAGCATTTCTACTTATTTGAAATTGCCTTAGAATTCAAATTTAATATGGATTAATTCTCAACTATAAATCTAAATCACTCTTAATTTTATAAAGATAGTTACCATAAGGAAAAAATTACAATTACAGGTGTTCATCTTCAGAAACAAATACAAATTATAGCTCTAAGCTCTTTGGAGACTCACTTTTTCACATACCTGAAGTGCTTCATTATGCAACATTATTTTTGTTATAAACATCTCATTGGTCTGTCTCACAAACAGATGTGCTGAGGACAACACTCTCATTCCAGGTAAATTATGTGAGAATGGAAGAGAAAGAAAATCATCTCCTCTTTTTCTAAGCTGGAATGTAAGCTGTATTGACCTGAGTAAAAATAGCTAAGGGTGACTTGAGAATCTTTAAGTCACCACTGACTTCAACACCACTGATTTTTGTTTTAAGAGAGAGAAAATGGATTCTCACCTAGAATGTGATAGGACTCAAAAAAAACAAAAAACTACACATGGCTAATTATGTGCAACCCAGACAGAGTTCTCCTGGTCTGAAGGTGATATTTTGTTTAGTTCATGAAGGGTGATTAAACCTACATTTACAATGTAGTACACAAACATTTAAGAAAGTAGTCAAACAGTTGAATGTGATAGGGTAGGAGAATGGGCTAACCACATATCACATATAAATGATAACTTTTTTTTTCCAAAACTGGTTTTTCTTTTGTTTATTCTAAATATTGTTAATGTAAAAAAAAACATCCAAATTTATAAAGAGGTTTTATGAGTTTATTTTTATTAGTTTTCAGTTTTGGCCTTCCGAAGCATTAGGCACATGAACTTTGGATCAGTAACATTTTAATGGTCAACTTCTGCTGTATGTAAAGTATTCAAGGGTGTGTCTATATAGCCAGCTTATCTTTAAAAAAAAAAAAAAGAAATTGTAACTCAGCCACCATCTATTTTGTAAATGGAGAGTAGTGAGGGCAAAATAAGATTAATACATTGGTGAAAAGCAACCATTGTACAATTCTAAACGAGATAGAATGCTATAGTCAAGTTTAGGTAACACTGTTAACAAATTTTAAAATATGTGTTTAATTTTATTAATAAGAATTAAATTAATTCCTGAATCATATAAATGTCACTTCCTAAGATCTTGAACATAGATTTTAGGAATGAACATGGTTCTTTTAGATTCCCACTTTTTAATCATTGAGAAAAGTTAGATTCCTAGCAGTCTCTAAGAATGATAGATAGCTAACATTCACAAATAGCTTTTTATGTGAGGGTCCCTAAGTTATTTTTACATGTATCAATTCAATTACTCCACAAATAAAACTTTGAGTTTGGTCCTATTATTATCCTCACCCTATATAATAAAGAGCTAATATGCAAATGGTCATCACACCCTCACACCATCAGCCTTAACAGCTCTGACACTCAACACTGTGGGGAGAGGAATGGGGACCAGCCAGGCTATGGCCTGAGAGAGGGACAAGCCTCCTGCCCCTCACTCCTGTGTTCCTGCATCCAGCCAGAAGGAGGGAAGCCCAGGTACTGGTGCCTGCAACCTGCTGGAGGAGGGAATCCTGGGTCCTGAGTGCAGGGCAAGGCAGAGGTGATTAGGAGTGATCAGGCCAGCAGAGGAGAAGTTAGGGGCGATCAGGCCAGTAAGGGAGCAATTAGGGGCAATCAGGCAGGCAGGCAGAGGGGTGAGGAGCAATCAGTCAAGCAGGTAGGCAAGCAAGCAGTTAGGAGCCAGTGGTACCAGATTGCAAGAGGCAGTCAATATCCTCCGAGTGGTCCCGAATTGGAGAGGGTGCAGATCAGGCTGAGGCATCCCCCCACCCCACACCAATTTTGTCACCAGGTCTCTAGTTTTAGAATAATTAACTAAGCCACAGAAAAGTCATTTTCTAAAAGATTAAAAGAGGCAGATATGGGATTCACAGTGAGAATTCTGACCAGAGTCCTGACCAAGAGTGGCACTGCCAGAAAGAAATATTTAACAGGCTCCAGCTGGCTGTTGGGGTACATCTACAAGGTGGAATTGCAAACCCTGAAAAAAGCATGATAGAGAAAGCAGGCCAACCTCAATGTCAAGCCAAAGACAGATTTGTTTCTTTATGCAGTTTAATGACCATTTACTCTCTGAAAGGCAAGCCTACCCCACACTTATACATTACCAGGCTAACACCTGATTAATAGTTACAGTTAGGTCACTATCTGTCAAAAGAAACAAAATGCATTAACAGTTACATTTACAAGAAATGCTTAACATAGCAAAATCTGCACAGAATAATGGCTATAATTTATTGAGCATTTATTTTATGCCAAGTGTTACCCATTACTGAATTAATATCTATAATATCCCTATGATTTTCGATAGGGATACTAATATTGCTAACATTACTTCTAGTTTCATAATAAGTAAATAGAGGTTCTGAGGTAGTCATTGACTTACTCAATTTCCAAAGCAACAAAATCATATAAGCATTCTTTTCAGAATCTAATTCCAGATGCTATTATTTCTACAGTAAACTACATGCCCAAAATACTTCATTGTTACCTGATAATTGTCATGTTTATGCATCACTATAACAATGCATATCAATGTTCACTTTATCTTCTAGATTCACAATATAACTACTCAATCTTCCCTATTGCACTTTAAATTATATCGGTTACCCCACCTCTATTCCCAAATTTCTTTTTTCTTACCAGAAAGATACCATCGTATCTATATTATCTATATGTCTTTAAAATATAAAATATGAAATATAAAATACATATTTGCCATATTAAAATCTTTATACTTTCTTTTGCATAAAAATCAAGAACCCAAAGAGTAGATGTTATAATATCTAGATACTGGATGTTTCTCATGCAGATAACCTGTGGCATGAGACAATGGCCTTGATTTATAAACAACTCAGGTAGTTATAGAGTGCATAGTAGCACTATATTAGTATATTGTTATTTTACTCCATTTTTTGTTGCTTCCCTTTGGTGTTCAATAGTAGCATCAATTATACTTTCTAAGTCCCTGAAATTTCAAAATATTTTATGTGAATCCTGTAAGCATTGATTGTATTCTGTGCAATTAAGAGAAACAGAAAACCTTAATTTCAGTCCACATGTTCTGCACTCAAACCTTTAGTTAACATTTTAAGAATTCTGAAAGAATGATTCTCCTTTCAGAAATGTCAGTAAATCACCCCCGAAAGGCCTACCCTTTCTATTGGTAAAATTATAGTAGAATGCTAGTTTAGTGAACTGAGTTAAATGATGAGCTGTATCCGTTACAATAAAAAACACTTCCAGAGATAAAGTAAATGATACTTCTCCTTGTTACACTAATGGAGAAAAGCATACGCCTCCTGGATCATACATCTTCCTGGAAGTGCATCTCACAATCTCCTTGCCATTGGCATCCACCAGCTGAGGCATTAAGCTCATTTGAATCCTTTAGTGGAAAGATCCAGTTTGACCTAAGTCAGCAAAGATAACAAGTACCTATGATTTAGGGGCTCTAATGCAATAATTAATAGCTCTGCTAGAGTAGCCCATTTTATGTCCCCAGTGAGGGCTTCCTGTTTCATTCACTTTAATTATCTAACGTTTTAGGTATAGTTTTTCCAGCCAACTTCTGTTATTTTAGAGTTGATTACTGTTTCTAATCACAATTCTGGATCCTTGAGGAAGAAGAAATAAATGATTCTCTAAAGTCAGGTATTTTACTGGATGAAGCCAATTACTCTCTAAAGGATATTTCTGGTACTTTGTCCATTTTGGTTACATTTGTCTACAGAGACATGATTTTTGTTATTTTTCCTGAAAGATCATTTGACCCATTATTAATTTAATGATTTTTTATATATTATACACAAAAATATATATTTAATTTTAATAATTTTATCTAATTTTTATTAAATAAGAAGCCTCATAATAGACTAAGTAATTTCTCTCTACTTCCTAACTACATATTCTACATAGTGAGATAAAATAATCATAGTGTAATTTTATCTATACCACAAAATATTTAAATTTATTTTACCTACTTTATTGTGAAAAAAGTACAATATCTTAAGATATTTCTCTTTCTAAAGTACTGTATAGATATTTTAAATAATCCTTGAGAGAAAAATAAATGAAATATGCCCTTGAATAACTATAGTATTCTAAAATTTTACTTTTGAAAGTTGGTGATATATTCACTTGATATAAAAATGAGAAGATATCAGAAGTTATCAATCAAAAGAAAAACCTCTCTTTCACTTTTTCCCCAAGAAATTCTTTATCCCAACAAGTTTCTCCATCAGCCTTCCAAAGTACCTATTACTATATACACAAGCAAAACAAAGGTATATATAAGTGTAATAAATTAATATGTATATTGAGAAATAATGAAACACAGATGATAGCATAAAATAATAAATAAAATGCAACTTGATTTTTTCACTTAATATATCATATTGATCTTTCAATAGCATTATGAATAGAACTGCCTCATTCATTTTGGAACAGAACTTGTAGCAATAGAGGTGGCAAGATATTATCAGATTCTGAATTAACTTACTTAATAGAAGAATTAACAGTATTTTCTGGATATCAGGATGACTCCCAGTGTTTTGATATGAGAAAATGAAAGGATATAGTAGCCTTACCATAGATGGAGGAGATTTTAAATAGATAAATATTTAGGGATAGATTATCAAGAGCAGGGGTCTTCAAACTACGGCCCGCGGGCCACATGCGGCCCGCAGAGGAGTCTGATCCGGCCCGCCAGGTTTTTTGGGCAGTGAGCGCAGCCGAGGTGTTACAGTAGGAATTAGTAGTTCATATAGTCCGGCCCTCCAGCTCTCTGAGGGACCGTGATCTGGCCCCCACTTTAAAAAGTTTGAGGACCCCTGATCAAGAGCTTAAGTTTAACATATTACCTTTGTTAGAATATATACTAGAGGCCCGGTGCATGAAAATCATGCGGGGGGGTGGGGAGGGGATGTCCCTCAGCCCATCTTGTGCCCTCTCCAATCTGGGACCACTTGAGGGATGTTTGATCCCCCATTTAGGCCCAATCCCACCAGGCAGTTGGACATCCCTCTCACAATCCAGGACTGCTGGCTCCCAACTGCTCGCCTGCCTCTGTCTGATTACCCCTAACTGCTTCTGCCTGCCAGCCTGATCTATATCTAACTGCTCTCTGGCTGGGCCAATTGTCCCTAACTGCCTTCCCCTGAAGGCCTGGTTACCCCTAACTGCTTTCCCCTGCCAGTCTGGTCACCCGCAACTGCCCTTCTCTACAGACCTGGTCCCCCACAACTGCCCTCCCCTGCAGGCCTGGTCCACCCCAACTGCCCTTCCCTGCAGGCCTGGTTCCCCTCAACTGCCCTCCTCTGCTGGCACAGTCACCCCTAACTGCCCTCCCTCCTTGCCTGATCACTCACAACTGCCCTCCCCTGCAAGCCTGCCCACCCCCCCAAAATGCCATCCCCTGCAGGTGTGAGTTCCCACCAACTGCTCTCCCTTGCTGGCTTGGTCACCCCCAACAGCTCTCCTCTGCTGGCCTGGTCACCTCTAACTGCCCACAACTTCCTCCCCTGCTGGCCACCTTGTGGTGGCCATCTTGTGTTCACATGGGGGCAACCATCTTTAACTACATGGAGCAGCCATTTTGTGTCTTAGAGTGATGGTTATTTGCATATTACTCTTTTATTAGATAGAATATATATATGGAACTTTATATCTGTATATGTTATTATTCATATTGGCTAGCAAACAGTGGTTCTAAATTTCTAAATTCATGGGAAGACTCATATAAATTCTTGGTTATTTTAAACAGTTTCATATAACCAAGGTTATTGGCTCATGTAATCATCATCCTAATTGTCTAATAATTAAATAAGATTTTTAAAAGTTAGCTATATTCTAGAAGTTCTCTACTTAAGATTGATATTATATGTATATTTAAAATGCTACTAGAAATATGCAAGAAAATTTGTAAATCTGTAAATGTTCAAGAAGGCTACCATATCAATGATACAATGCCAGAAGCATCATTCCTATCCTATTCTTTAAAATGGTACCTCCTGGAGTAGAACTTAGAGGTGTTGATTTCATAATATATATATGAATTCAAAAGCAGATCAATTGTAAATGCTATTAAACAATGACTTCATAATTAAAAAGTTAGGTTTTCATTAGTGCATGCCTGCCCAGACTATTTTTTGCCTACAGGGCATAAATTTCTAAGCAGAACATCTTTTATGACATTTTATGATAGCATTTCTTAGGTCACTTTCCTTGCTCAAAGTTTGTACCATTTAGTATCTCATGCAAACGAAACATTTTCAGATCAGTTGCTTCACTTCATTCTTTCTTGCCCGGTTACTCCTGCTTCCTGCTGCTATTTCAAACTCTATTAAGGATTTCTGCCATTATTAGCCTCCTCCTGCTGAGGACTTGACCCCTCAAACAAGATTCCTTGCTTATTGGGATTGGTTTTTTTAATAAAGAAATCTAGTTCATAGTTTGCTAACCTTCAGCCAAAGAAGATTCAGGATGTGCCATCTGTGGTCTTGAGATAGAAATGAGCCAGAATCAACAGTCATTGCTCAGACTGTCTCATCTATACAAGGTTATTTTGAAGCAAATCTAAATTTTCCCTAATTTGTCAAGTAAAAATGCCAACTTTTCCATTGTAAATTTATTATGAATAAGAAATTCTATGTGCATGATTTATGGGCCATTAAAAATTTCAGTCAGCGTGGGAGAATAAGAGACTGAATATATTAAACCAAAACTTTATTGAAGCCCTATTAGCATATACCTAGTAGATATATATCCATTTTCAAATTTAAAAGGAGATGGGGTGAGTGGGAGAAGACTACAATAAAGGGAAAGAAAGGAGAAGAAAAAGAAAATGGTACAGAATGCTAGAAACTATATCTTCCCTGTTTGTAGAATGTACATTTTAAGCAACCACCAACATTGAAGAGGAAAATTTGGTATTAATACTACATGTTTTCCTTAAAAATACAATAGCCAATTTTTATTGACTCCAGGTCTTAAGTTAGGCCATCTCTTAATACTGTATTCTGAAAATCACCATCAAGAACAAAACCTACATCAAGGTCAGTTTTGTCTTCATTTTCTTGAGTAGACCTATAAAATGTAATTTCAGAAGAGTCACAGTAGCATTATATATTTTTTAAATCATTGAGTGCTTTCCAAACTTCAGTGATTCTTAGACACATGATAAAAATACATTTGATTTACTTTCTTTTAAAATTTTCATTGCTATTTATAAAACTTTAAACACATCATAAATAATGAAACTTCTACAGTTATATTTTTTTCTTAGAGAAATATTTCTAAATTTAAATTTGCATTAGATAATTTAACTAGGATTATTTTTAAACAAAGCTATCTATCTATTTCAGTTTTTGTTTTGGTGTGTGTGTGTCTTCAGTCTAACAGAAGTCATATTTGATTGCCCATGATGAATCTTTACTTTGTTCAATAACTTAGCAAGACATCCACAAAACTGAAGAGTCAATAGAAAGAACTAAGTAAGTGCAGAAGAATAGAGCTGTTTTGTTCTGTCTATGAATATCAAGCATAATCCACAACTTAAGGGTGTGACCTAATGCTGATTGAGGGACAGTGAGAAGGCATGCTGGGTTACAGCCGATTACTCAAAGCTTGCCTTGCTGGTGAAAATAGAAAATAGAAAACCTAAAGACATTATACTCACAGCACGTTTTCTTTTCTAGACCCTATTTTCATGAATCACAATTTTTAGTTACTTCCATTTTTTTAGGCTAGAACCATAGATAAATATTCCTCCTTCCATAGTAGACTCTTGCCTGAAACCAATTACTTTTCACCAATAGAGAGATGGGGAGAGGAAGCAAGGAAGGCTGTCAACAACATTAATTGCTCTAACCACTCACCCTTTAGTTGAGACATTGTCTGCTAAAGCAGCCTCCACCTCTGTTTGTCCTATGTAAATTTCTGTCATTTCCTGCCTAAGTGCTATGAGTGTTTTCCCCATAGCCTCAAGAAAAGGGCCAGCAGGGCCAGAGCAGTGTGTAGTTCTCCCACTAGAGTTCGACTACTGCTTGTCCCCCCCCCCCATATCGCTAAATTAAATTTCTTCTAGTCACTTTTCATTTGTGTGTGGCCCTTCCTCAGAACCCAAATCCTGAACCAGGACCCTGAACCATGCGGGAGGTGAAAGAGGATCTCACAGACTCTGGATTCAAATGTTTCTTTCAAAACTCTAAGACTCATCTGAAGTTTCAACTTTTGATGGAGATGGTGATTTTCAACACCTTCAGCACCCAATTTGGTTAGGGGCCCCACCAATGTCTTCCCTCAGCACCTTGGTAATATCACCCTCTTTATCATTACCTGGTTCATATTTAAATCTTGACATATTGAACTTCATACTTCTCAATGTGAAGGCCTGTGTAACCAGCACCAGGGAAGGCTCACACTAGGAACTCAACAAATGAGCTGAATGAATGATCATACCTTGTACCATCCTGTTAGTTAGTTTCCCAGAATTATTTCCTGAGGCCCAGATAGTATTTGGGCCAATGGGAATTTTATATTTTTATTTATTACTTTTTCTCTTTACTTCCAACTACTTTTGCAAAAGACAAGGATTAGAAGGAGAAAGGAAGAAATGTTTCAAAGAATAACAAAAGAGCAAGGGAATAAATTGAAAAACCTAAAATAGCACAAAGAGATAACTTTTGATTTATTTTACTATTTTATTTATTATGAGAATTAAGAGCATAGTATATACATAGTTAGAAAAGTAAATAGTCAACATAAATTTCTGAAAGAGGTGGGGGAGAATGAACGCAATCAACATATCTTTTCAAAAGTACTTTCACCAACATGGAAGAGAAGAAAGAGCACTATCTTTAGAGTCTGTCAAAGGTGGGTTTGAAATCTGCCTCCCACCCTCCTCAGATGTATGGTCTCAGTCTCAGCTTCCCTAGTCTCGCTGTCTTCATTTGTAAAATGGAAATAATGATGGCTACCCCTCAGAGTCAAATTCTTGTTGGGATTAAAAGAGATAAAGCTAGAAAAGAGCCTGGCATTCAGGTGCTCAAAATAGCATTTTCCCTTCATTTCTTTTTCCACAAATCCTCTTTATTAAAAAAAAAAAATGTGTAGCAATAAGCAGGTGCCTGTGGGATGCTCTGCCCCCATTTGGGGTGGGCGAGACCCTGAATACTGGGAGACAGGCAGAGGACACAGAGTAGAGGCATATTCAGCCGAGATAAGTCACCAGTGTTTGATCCAAGGTGGTCTGCTACAATGAAACAGATCATGCCTTTTATTAGGTTGATCTTTAAATCCAGTAAATTTGCCTTTCTAACTGGCTCCTGTATTGTCTGTCTCAAGGAACTTTAAAAAAAAAATTTCTACGCTGAAAAATTGACTATGGAAGCAAAGACTTTTCATGAAAAATCACATTCTTAGGACAATTATTTTATTGCATAATATAATGTAGAGGGAAGTACTGGAAGAATAGAGAAACACACTGATAATTGCATTCATTAATCTTATTTTCCACTTTTGAAAAGGAATTTCGAAATTGTTGTTAGGGGTCCACACTTTGAAAATGCCTTTTCTCCCTAAAGATTATTTAAATTCTGCTCAAATGGCATTCTTTTTCCCCCCTTTTCAAGATTTCTAATACTTTGTAGGTTCCCATTTTTTCTTCCAAGTTCATGGAGGAAATGCATGAAGAACACTGAAGCACATAAATTAGTCTGTTCTATGGCCAGTGATAATTACGTAATTATGGCCTGCCCCATAGAGATCAGGCAGGTGCTTTCTGTGTGCATGGCACTTAGGTCCCACAGATCAGGTCCGGGGAGGTTGCCCAGCACACAGCCCCTGTCCAAAGAGTCCACGGGGAATAGACCGCTATTTTTCCTACACCGAGGTGTCTGCATTATCCCTCTCCCAACATTAGAAGCTTCAGGACACAGAACTGATTAATAAGCTCAGTGATCTCTTAAGAAACGCTTGCCAGAAAGAAAACCTGAGGATCCTGATTTCAAAGGAACTCAGAGCTTTTTTCTACTACAAAGTGTCTTTTCAATTAGAAGCCTGGGAAGCGGATGTGGAAGGGAAGGAGGGCGGGCACGTTAGGGCTGCCCACAGCTCCATAGTGTGCGCTCCTTTCACATTTCATTCCACTCCGTGAAGAAACCCGGAGTGCACAGACCGATCCCTTACATGTCCCCCCTCCCTGTGGCTTTGAGTGCCTTTATACAGTGTGTTATTCCTTCCAGATGCCAGGAGGCCGCCATTAGTTTTAAAAATCTTTTTGTTTCCAAGAAGGCCGCCTTTGATCTCTCCCACAACAAGAAAATAATATTAGTAAAAACTACAAGCTGGGCCTGTTTCTAATCACGGGGAGATGAGCTGAGGGAAGCATTTGACAATCTCTGTATGTTGAAAACATCAACTAATGACCTTTATTACTAAGGACCAAGGCCCTCAGGCAAGGGACTTAGACAAACTGATTAAGAAAGAAGCCTGCTGGTTTTTACTGCTATATGCTAGTAAAATAGAAGGAGCCTTTGTGTTCACAGAGAAGGGGTAGGGCAGAGAAAGAAAGGTAAAAATGAATGAGCTATAAAAAAAAAAAAAAAAGAAGAAGAAGAGCTTTTTTCTTGCTTTGTGCTACATATTACAGAATTAATTAGCAACTATGAAGGCTCAGATGTAATTTTGAATTAACGTGTGGGACTAAGTCTCTGAAATGAGCAAATCTTAAAGAAAAGAAAGAAGGAAAAGAAAATGATCCATCAAATTCTGTGAGCTTGGCCTGCACATGCTCCAGAAAGCATGTTATTGCCTATAAGCAGATATAGCAAAAGTAGGAGCTCGAGTCCCAGCCAGCTTCCCTCCGGACCTCAGCACTGAGTGCAGCTTGAATGTGGGAATAGTCCTCCGAGTCTCTCCTTGAAGTGCTTTCTGGTCTGAAGTGGTCCCGGGAGTGCTCTCCTGCTTCTCTAGGCAGAGTCTCTTTCACTCAGACAGCACCCACTGCGGGAAAGATTCCGTGAGATTATTATCCCAACTTTGTTTAACCTTTGTTAGTCCATTTATCCCAGTCCTTGAGGTTTAACGCATACAGCTGGTGGATACACCTTTTTCATCTTACAAGGACTTTAATACTGAAATCCACATTTGTCTCAACTATTCACTGATTTTCAACTATTAAGATGTCCACAACACAGAGAAACCTTATGTGGTTAAATTACAAAATTTTACAAAATTCCATATTAAAAAAAAATTACTTGAAGTCAAAAGATTGTAAAAAAGCATACTAGAGGATTAAATGAAACTAAAATCAACCATAATTCAAACACCTCCTAGAAATAACCAGGTTTAATAGTTGTTTATGTTTCTAAAGAACCTTTATTTCTAAAAAGCTTAAGTTCACAGAGTATATAGAGTACTGTGTAGGTAATGGTATGTTCTGAGAATGTTCCCATGATATTATAAACATGATTTTTTATTGGCAGCTCAATGCTGGTCATGCAGGGTGTATTACTCCAATAGGTATGCCAGATCAAAATAATTAAATCATTCCAGTTATTTCAAAATCAGTCAGCACATGATTAATAACTAATTGTTACATTCTATCTTGGTTAATAATGTGAGCTAGTTGTATGAATTGATAAATCATTATTTCTAAGCTTCTGAAAAAAATTAATTTAATTAACTTATCACTTATTAAAATGTTCTACTTATTAACAATAAGTTATAGCATTAAATCACTGTTAGGAAAAAATTAACTCTGTATGTGTCCTTTTCTTAGTGTATTTTATTTGAAAATCATTTGAGTTCCAAATGACTGAAATGTGTTTTTTTATTTCTTTCAAAAATATAGTTGAGTTCAGCAATATAGTTATATTATTGCATCTGTCTCATTCATTCGTTCAACAAATATTTATTACTAGAGACTATTTAGGCATTTCTAGTACTGAAGAAAACTAGCTAGAAAAGAGTTTGACACTTATGGAAACTACATTTTATTTTATTTATGTATTTTTAAATATATTTTTATTTTTTTCAGTGAAGAAGGGAGAAGGAGAGAAAGAGGAAACATCAATGATTGGCTGCCTCCTGCATGCCCCACACTGGGGATGGAGCCAGCAACCTGGGCAAGTGCCCTGACCGGGAAACAAACCACGACTTTTTGTTTTACAGATCAACACTCAACCACTGAGCCACGCAGCTGGGCTGAAGACTACATTTTAATAAGAGGAATATGAATGAAGAAATTATGGAAGAGAGAGTTCAGTGCTGGACCACGCTGTATGAGGACTGACCCTTCTTCCTCTAGAGCCCTGCCTGAGGAGGTACGTGGAAGCTGAGACTGATGACAGTGTGAAGAAATGTGAGGAAGGTACCCGGTCAGAAGAAATAGCATTCACCAGGTCAGCTGAGGCAAGAAAGCTCCTGGTTTGCTTGGGTGCACGTAGAAGGTCAGTTCCTGGGGACAGTGAGTGAGGTAAAGGTTATTGACACGATGATGGAGAGTGGATAGGGTCAGAATGAGGCAGTGCCTTACATACAGGTCATGATAAGTAGTAAGGTGGGGTTATTCCTCTTGGTTCCACAGAAAGGTGGGAGTTTCTATTTCTCAGAAGAGAAACAAAGTATGAGGACTCTTATCTCTTTCCCCGAGAGAATGAATAGAGTATGCGTGACTCAACCCTTTTCCCATCCCCATTTTGGCTTATGAGCTCTCAGGGTGAGTATAATTCTCTACATACCCTCTTCTCTGAAAAAAAGCCAGGGCCCAGACCTGCTTTCTAGAGGCAGATCTGTAAGTCTGCTTCTCTCTGTAAACTCAGATATATCTTTGAGTGGATGGCCCAAGGTCTAACTGCATGATGAATGCATCTGTTCTTGCCATATTATTCATAAAATGTACTAAAAGAAAAACACATTTAATGGACTGCCCCACTGTCTATTAAATTAGATTAAACATCTAATCCTTGCAACAATCCTAAAAGGTGAGCCTGATTATGTTTCCTATTTTATAGATAGGGAAATAGCACACACTCATGAAAATATGGAGATACTATTGGTCTTATTGCATTTTTCTACCTAAGGAGAAAGAAAATAGCATAAGAAACTAAATCAATCTAGAAGTGAGGATGCAATGGCCAGTATGAAGTTCATATAATTTATGTTTCTTTTTACATCTTTACTCACTAGTTCAATGAATGCTTGTTGAATGAGCAAACTAATTGAAAGAGTTGATTGATTTTGTTTATGGGTTGATATATCTGGAAAGGGACAAGTATCCTCAGAGAGGAAAATCACAGGACAGAATAGTAAGATTAGAGAGAGAGAGAGATAAAAGAAAAAAAGTACCCTTTTTTAAACCTGAAAATAAAATTTTCTCTAACATTAAAGTGAAAGCTAAAGCAAACTACCACTATCTCCACATGCTACTGTCCCTTACTCCATCCTTTAACGTGTGATATTACACAAAAGCTGTAGCCAACTTTGCATCTGCACAATTTTAAAAATTATTCCATTTACTAAAACTATTCCCATTGGTCAATACTATCTGTTTAGTTTGTAGTTGGTGGGTTAAGATGAAATTATGTTAATTTAAAACTAACATAAAGAGCAGCCTACTATTATATGCATAAACATAATTGTATCCCCCAAAGATTTTATGCATTCTCTTGTAAGGTTTTGTTGTTTTTGTTGGCTTTGGTTTAATATTAATGGGAGATTAGATAGAAAACATTGCTCAGAACATGATAGAGGCCAATTCCCCAGCTGAAATAAAGTCTTTCATAAAGCTAATACATATTTAAAAGAAGAAGCGTGTTAAATCTGAAATCTTGTCCTCCAACTGACAAGAAATATTCACTAGTGTAGTATGCTACAGGTTAAGAGGAGAATAATGCTTTTAGATGTTGAGATCTGATTAAATATATAACCTTAAGTAGCAGTTGAAATTTTAACATAAAATACTAAAATTGTCCATAATGAATCATTGAGAAAAAAAGTGTATATGGTCACTTTGGTATTATGTGTGCTGAACTTAGCATTTCAAAACCTTCATTTATATAAGGATATGAATAAAAGTTAAGATTCTCAATATTAAAAGGTCAAATCCAGCCGAAACCGGTTTGCCTCAGCGGTAGAGTATCGGTCTGCGGACTGAAGGGTCCCAGGTTCGATTCTGGTCAAGGGCATGTACTTTGGTTGCTGGCACATCCCCAGTAGGGGATGTGCAAGAGGCAGCTGGTCGATGTTTCTCTCTCATCGATGTTTCTAGCTCTCTATCTCTCTCCCTTCCTCTCTGTAAAATATCAATAAAATATATTTAAAAAAATAAAATAAAATAAAAAGGTCAAATCCACCTTATTAATCTAGATTTCATTTATATACTTGATTAACTTTCTGCTCAAATAGACTTTTTTTTTTTTCTAAATTGTTTTAAGTCTTTCTGAAATACATTGCCATACACCAGAAACCCATGCCAAAATTCTAGAGTCATTGTAGGGTTTACTTTACATTTAGTAACTATCTGCATTCAGCCTCCTATAATACTCCAAAGCCACTGCTTCCTCATCATTTCTGCAGATTGCTTTTGTTGATGTTGTTAATCCTTACTCAATGATATTTTCTATTAATTTTGAGAGAATGGAAGGGAGGAGGAGAAATGGAGAGAGAAAAACACCTATGTGAGAGAGACACACATATCAATTGATTCTCTCCTGCATACGCCCTGACGGGCCTGGGAATTAAGCGTGCAACCAAGGTATGGGCCCTTGACCAGAATTGAACCTGGGACCCTTCAATCTGTGGGCCAAGGCTCTATCCACTGAGTCAAACTAGCTAGGGCCAGATTGCTTTTTTTAATCAAGGTATAATTAACATACAACATTATATTTGTTTCATGTGTGCAACATAATAATTCAGTATCTATACTAATAAAAAGGTAATATGCTAATTAGACTGGAAAGACTGGACATCTTTCAGACGTCATTCCAGACATCCTTCCTGACAAAGCCAGGGCCTGGGAGGCACCACCTGGGGTTCAAGGTCCCTGCCCAGGCAAAGCCAACCTGGGTTCCAGGTGCCTGCAGCCAGCCCGGTGAAGCCAGCCTGGATTAAGAGTGCCTGCAGCTGGCCAGAGGGAGGGAAGCCTGGGTCCCAGTTGCTTGTGGTTGGCAGGAGGAGGGAAGCCTGGATCCCAGGTGTGGGGGCTGAGGCAGAGGCAGTTAGGGCCATCAGGTAGGCAGGCAAGTGGTTAGGGGTGATCAGGCAGGCAGGCAGGCAGGCTGTTAGGAACCAGTGGTCCCAGATTGCAAGAGGGATATCTGACTGCCAGTTTTGGACATCCCCCAAGGGGTCCCAGATTGTGAGAGGGGCCAGCCTGAGGGACCCCCACCAGCCCCCATGCACAAATTTCATGCACCAGGCCTCTAGTTTGTATCTATACCAGTAAAAAAGTAATATGTTCATCAGATCAGGTCTACTGGACATCTTCCAGACATTTGACTTCCTTCCAGACAAAGCCACGGTGGTGGGGGCTGAGGCAGAGCCAACAGAGGAGCAAGCAGTTAGGGGCAAAATCAGGCTGGTGTGGGGGAGCAAGCAGTTGGGGGTGATATCAGGCCAGCAGGGGAGTGATTAGGGGCGATCAGGCAGGCAGGCAGGTAAGCAGTTAGAAGCCAACGGTCCTGGATTATGAGAGGAATGTCCGAATGCCAGTTTAGGCCTGATCCAGTTGGGACTAAACCAGAATTTGGACATCCCCCTAAGGTAAGGTGACCATATCGTCCCACTTTTGGTGGGACAGTCCCGATTTCTAACAACTTTTCCCGTGTCCTGTGGCGTTTTTAAAAAGTCCCGATTTTTGGAAAGAATCTTTCCAATCTTCCCAAAAATTGGGACTTTTTTAAAAGGCTGCAGGACTAGGGAAAAATTGTTAGAAATCGGTCACCTTACCCTAAGGGGTCCCAGATTAGAGAGGGTGCAGGCCAGGCTGAGGGACACCCCAGCCCTGTGCACAAATTTCATGCACCAGGCCTTTAGTATATTATAAAATCTCACCAAAATAAGTCTAATTAATACCTGTCACCATAGATTCTTCCATTTTTTTTTCTTATGGTGAACACTTAAAATTAAATCTCTTAGTAACTTTTAAATATGCAATAGAGTAGTGTTAACTATAGTTGATTCTTTTTACAGTTATTTTAACAGCAATACTCATCACTGAATCCACATCAGTCATTCATGTGATTGAGTCAGCCATTCATATCACCATGTTTGACACATTTTCAATCAGGTAACATTTGTCAACTCAACATAAACGCATATGCTTCACTTCCCAGCACTGTTATGTTTACTGGAACTCAACTTCAATTAATTATTGAATTTATTTCAAATTCATCATATTTTAAGAAATTTGGTGTGTGATTTTATAAAGAAAAATCTTTAGAAAGTCCCACTGCCCTCGCTAGCTCAATTTAGGATGACTAATTTACACCTTTTTCTGGGAACTTACTGTTTTATATCTTATAAAGATTTGAGTGATTTTTTTTATTTTCTGTCCTGGCCTGTAAGCTCCTGGGGGGACTATTTATTTTTATATATAAAAAATGTTAAACATTTTGGTATCTCCCTGGGAGAATAGTAATTTTTTTTCAAGTGGAAGTGCTCAATAAATATTTACTGAATGCATAAAAATGAGAATGTCACAATTACATTGTATGAAGCCAAAGTCATAGATACATATTACAACCAAAACACATTAGAATAGAAAGCACTCATGCCTACCATCAAGGAAGATGCTAATCTAGAAACTAATTACTTCTTAAATAATATTTGATATCTAAGTATTTTTAATGCCAAAATGTTCTGATAAGTTACAAGTTCTCTTCAAAGTGACCTGTATGCTATGTATAACATTTTAGGATATTTGTAGGGCTTTTTGGAAGTTACATATCACTTTGGAAAAATCCTCAACTAGATATTCATGCAGTGAGCTAGATAATCTTCCCTAGGAGGTTTGTATATAATACATGAGAGTCTGAGTAATGTTCTCTGGAAGACTGTCTTATACAATAAGGTGGGTACTACATTTGGTACCAGCTGTAATCTCCACATGGTTTTCCTCTCTAGTTTGAGAAAAACACGTTGAAACAGACACGTTGGAACATGATAAATGCAGGGATCACTACAGCAGAGTCCTGTGCTCTGTAGGAAAGGAGCAGACAGTCAGTTGGATGGAAAGTGTAAAAGGGCATCCTGGGCAACTAAGCAATCTGAAAACCATCAAAAGTGATAAATCTAGCAATATTCCCAGGTCATGTTCCAACTTCACAGCTTGTGTATAACCAAAGTTCAATTTTGGATTCCATTTCTCGCCTACACACTTTCAAAGTTTGGCTTTCTTCTTGACAATATCACTCTTTATTAAATGGTGTTCCACACACCACTCATACTAGACAAGGAACTCCATTAGTTATGTTACTATTCATTGCCCCAAATAAAACTGTGTATGTTGTATATCATCTACATGTCTAATATTGCTTTGTTACAATTCTGTTCAATATTTATCATTCAGATGTGTGTGTTCCCCCTGCCACTTCTATATGTTAACAGTATCTGACTCTGTTTATTTCTACCAGATGACTCAACTAAATGGATGAAACATGGCAGGTGAAAAATATGATTCATTTTTGCCGTTAATACTTGGCAACAAGTATTGTTATCTCTTAAAGTTAATGCATTGGCTCTTTTCATATTTTTTTTTCAGTATCTACTTTGTCATGGATACTGTGATAGGCACTAGAAATACATCTGACTGGTCTGCCCTAACACCCCTCAATGGAAAAATGCCCACTAATGACTCATAATGAGAACATCCATAGTGATGGTGAGGAGGGCCTTCTGAGTTAAATGGCAGAACATCTGTGATGCTTGACTGACTCCTCCTCACATTCCTTCTGGAACACAAAATAAAATAAAAGGTTATATGGAAAGATTTAACCACATTGGGACTATTTTTTTTTAACCTGGCAAATATCAATAGAGTGTCCACTAACAAAGTTCTGGTGAAGCCTTGAGGCAAAAGAGCAGGTGCAAACGAACAAAAAACGATGATATGTTTCTGTTCACTCACAGTATGGCAATTATACCCTCTCCCCACCTGCAGACCCAGACGTTTTTGTGGCCAGAGGGAAATAAGTAACTCTCTTATAATATTGGACCTAGTTTATAGAGCATTCAAAATTGTGTTAACCTTTCTCTCTACCCCACACCTCTATACAATAATTCTTTCCTACTTCATTTTCTAGAAATGTGTTATATTTGAAGGAGCAAATAAAATATACTAGTATGCTGGTGCTATATGTTTGACAATAGCTGTCAGGCACTTCACCTTGCTGAGGCATAGAAACAATATAATCTAAACTACAACGAATCATTGTAGTTTATCATTTATAATCCTGGGAACAGAAATTCTGTATCACTGTTTCTTTTCTAAATATTGTAAACAATGAAACAAGTAATATAACAAATAAAATATTGTGAGTCTAGCTAAAGATATTAATATCTGTTGTCTCTTTTTACCTTGGTGTTTTCTTTATTTTTCAAATGTTCTAAAATAAATTTGTATCATTCCTGCCATCTTAGGAAACTAAATGCTACCCAAAATAATGCTGAGAGCCAATTTAAACTAGGCCAGTATTTTTTTTTTTAACAAATACTAAGACAGCTGGGATCTCACTTCATTGGATTTGATTCAAAGATGATGTCGAATTTTGTGTTCTACACAGAAAGTGCCATATGAGTCAACAGACTTTGTGACCTTGCTGAGACTTTACCCAGAAAGTCTGGCTACTCCAAGGACTTTAAATGTCTACCTCTGCGGAAACTAAGAGTGCAATCAAAATTAAAACAAACAATTTGCCAAGACATAGTGACTATTACAGTAATCCTCAAAAAAGTTCCAAAAATCTTATTTGTACTTAGAACAATACGTTATAGACTACTTCTTGATAATTATAGAAGAATTCTTATTTTTAAATTTTTATTTATTTCAGAGTGGAAGGGAGAGGAAGAGAGAGAATCATTGATTGGCTGCCTCATGCATGCCTCCTACTAGGGATCGAGCCTACAACCTGGGCATGTGCCCTTCACTTAAATTGGACCCAGAATACTTCAGTCCACAGGCTGATGTTCTATCCACTGAGCCAAACTGGTTAGGGCAATAGAATTCTTTTTTTAAAATATATTTATGTTTTATTGATTTTTCACAGAGAGAAAAAGAGATGAGTAGAGAGTAAGAAACATCGATGAGAGAGAAACATCGATCAGCTGCCTTCTGCACACCCCCTACTGGGGATGTGCCTGCAACCAAGATACATCCCCTTGACTGGAATTGAACCTGGGACCCCTCAGTCCACAGGCTAACGCTCTATCCACTGAGCCAAACCGGTTCTGGCTATAGAATAATTCCTAATAATTCATTGATATGCTATGAAAATTTTAAGTTTTAATTCATGGTTTATATGAAGTAGGAAAAATAAACTAGGGTATTTAGGTGGCTTGGTACAAAGTCAAATGGATATATGTTTAAGGCTTCTCAGCAACAGCAGCAGAGGGGGGCGGAAACACATAATGATGAAGACAATAATAGCAACTAAAACAATAATAAGTGAGAATGCTGAAACAAAAGTATAGATGATTAGTTTTTAAAAGAACACATTTACTTAAATTTCAAAATTGACACAGAATATTGCTTTGTGTAATATTATAAGCAGTCTAAGAGTGCTCACCTTTTCTTTTTCTTTGTTAATTGACATTTCATGAGAGTTTATATATAATTTAGCAAGACGCACTACCTCCTTATTTCCTGCCTCAGATGTATCTTTTGTTCTTCTTCTGAGTAGGCCAACCTACTTTATTCATTATGAATCTTGAGATATCAATTCTTAGAAATTAAAAATCAGTCTATATTCTGAAAGTGTGGTGAAGCAAGGCCTTGTCATGCAGAAAGAAAAAATGATTTAAATTCTGTCTGTGCTTAATGGGTCTGTCAATGGATTGCATCTGTTTCCCTGGGACGACAACAACAAAAAAGATATAACCAAAAACTGTATTAATTTGCTCCTGGAGACTGAATAAACAAAATCACTGGACTCTGCCAAAACCTATTGCTTGGAAGTCTTACTGACACCTGGTGGCTAAATCTCAACAGTTTTTGCAGTAACCAAAGATGAGCTCTTTTTGTATAATGCATCTTGGATTTGCAACACCCTTAGTACTGAGAGAACCCTAAATACTTAACTCCAGTCTAAAAAGAGTAAGAAATTCAGAGTCAAACAAAACATTATAATATTTCCATGTTCAAAGGCAATCATGAGTATTTATTTTCAAGTTTTCACACCTGTTTTCAATAACTCAATTAATCTAATCTAAGTTACTATGAGAAAATCTTCTGAGAGTTTGGAGGTTGAAGCAAAATCACCAAGAGGTCTTATTGATCTTAAGTAAATTTTGGGTGATATTTCTCTACATACAAATGCATTAATAGAAGTGCCAACATTTAAAGAAAAATCAGTATTATGTGGTAGTTGTCCATTTTGTGGCTCATGTTTTAAGAATAACATCTAAGGAAAATTGAAATGTTTCTATTACATGTTTTATTTATATATTTTATTTATTATTTGTACCACAACATTTTATTTCACTATTTCAGTGTTCTCTATTTCATTTACATAGAATGCAGGTCAGTTCCCTTTTTTTCATAAACTTCATTCTCTAGTATTAATAGGTTTTGTATACTAGTCTAGAAACATAGTTTTCTATAGAAAATTGCATTCCAAATATCAATCAATTAAGTTATCAAGTCTTTGGGATTGCAAGCTCCTATATTTGCAGATTTGAGGGTTGGTGTGGAGGATGGTGTGGTGGTGAAAATTTCACTCCCATTTAATAAAAGCCTAATATGCTCAGTGTCTGGTGACTGCAACTGCTCAACTAATATGCTAATGATATGCTAAGTTTTCTCAACCATACACTAATGTGCACTGACCACCAGGGGGCAGATGCTCCGACTGGTAGGTTAGCTTGCTGTTGGCGTCTGGCTGATTGGGACTGAAGGAGATGGGCCAGCCACACCTGGAGCCCTCCTGCAGTCCCTACTCTACTCTCTGCTGCACCAGTGTGGTCCTCTGGCTTGGCTTATATCCTCTTGCAATCTGGAACCTCTCAGGGGATGTTGGAGAGCTAGTTTCAGCCCAATCTCACAGGTCACTCCCCTCAGGAGAATGCCAGATGCAGGGTTAATGGCTAATGAGTGCTGCTGTGGCAGCACGAGCCTCTCCCGGATCTGGACTAATTGGGCTTGAGCCCACTGCAGGCACAGTGGGGTAGGGATGAAGAGGAGAGGCAGGTAGAAGATGCAGGTGGCATTGGACTGTGGGCCACCTACAGAGGCCCCACCCATGCACAAATTTGTGCACTGGGCTTCTAGTCTAATCATAAATAACCATAAAGAAGCTCAAAATAAATGCAAGGCTCAAAGGATTATAGATACATAATAGATTAAGGAAAGATATTTAAATAAAAATTTGGAGAAGTGCTAATTTTTTAACCATGTTTAAGTTTAGGCAAATATTTAGTACAATATTAGTGAAGAGATGCAAGAGTAAGTGTGCCTGCATTGTTCTGACCAATTAAAAAGCTATTAATGTATCAGCAGAAATGATTTTGTGATGGTTTCCCAAAAGATGCTCTTTATCTCACTCTTTGTTTACAAAATGATTTTTTTCAGTAATGAGTACTAAAATACATAACATAATTTTGGATATTTATTAATATAATGATATCGTTTCATTTGTTCCTTAACTTGTTTATGTAATAACTAGGATTAATAGATTTCCTAACATCAACTAATTTTAAGACTACATGAGGTGTTTTTCACTTAATATAGCATTAGGTTGTACTTGCTCATACTTTATTTAGAATCTCACATATATGTTCATGGTGAAAAGGTTCTACTTTTTTGCATTATTTTTGTTGTTTTGGTATCAGGTTTTTGTTCAACTCATAGAATTAGTTGGAAGATCTGAAAATTTTAAATTAAAGTAAGAGTTATAGCTTCTTTGAAGGGTAGGTAGAATTTACAGTTTCCATGTTGTATTTAATTGTTGTTTTACTTGTGTTTTGCCCAACCTCATATATAAGTTCCTTCAGCTTAGAGAGCAGATCCTGAACCTTTGTATATATAAAATTTAGCATAGAATTTGCCACATAGCAGATATTCTGTGAATTTATATTCAGTGAATTAACAAAGTGATATGGTTGGTAGATTTTTGGATGTGTCCAAGAACAAATAATAAAAGGAAAAGCTTTCTTTAAACTCTGGATAAATTTTCTCCAACAATAAATTATCCCTCTGTTTTAAGACAAAATCAACATCTGGGAAGATTTTTCTTATAACAATATTGTTAGTTGGACGCTATCCTCCAACTCCTATGGAATTTTTTGCTTTATGTATCAGTTAATTTGTCATATTTTTTATCCCTACTCTATTAAATAAGTGTCTCACATAGTTCATAGAGAAGCCTAGTCTATTCAAACAGCAAGTTAGACCATTGTACCATACAGGCAGTTAACTGAACTCTAAGTTCAGTCATTCCAGCAGGGCAACAAAATCACTAACCTGCTGAAAATGAGGACTAGTGGGACATAATAATAATATATGCAAAATATTTAATAAGAAGAGCTCATCATGTGCAATTCAAAGAGCAACCTTTTGTTAAAAGTCCAGATTCTGCAGCTTCCTAAACATCTCTTTAATTTAACTTTCATTCAGTTTTCCAAGCCTTGAACATTACAGGGTGCAGCCACACAGTAAACACTAAAATGTCAATTTCATCTTTTAAGAAATTATAGACTTCCAGAGGAAACATTAAGATAGAGAAGGCAACCAAATTTTTCATATAGACAAAGCTGTAAAATGCTTTCATAGGACTAAAAATCTCTACCTGTGCTCTGCCCTTTCAAAAACAAAGGAACTGAAAAAAATAGTGGGACTATAATGAATGAACATATATTCATTCCTTCTGTTTTGGAGATGAACCCTTAATGTTTTTATTTCTATTATGAACAATTGACATTTTTAGCATACTCTCAAAAAATAAAAACATGAGAAAAGCATTTACTATTTAAAACATTTCCCTAACTTATTCTATTATGCTCTTTTTTTTTTCTATTGTGCACACTGAGCTCTTTCTCCTTTTAGACTGCTTAAGCTCTTTCCATGAATAGATGATGTATCCTTTATGTTGGTCCTTTACTATACCTAGCCTAATGTCATGTACAAAGAAAAAAGTATATATACATATTTGAAATTGAAACTTTTTTCAGAAATACACCAAAGTAAAAGATGACATTAAGAGACCAAATTAAACAAAGTTTAAAAGTTAGGCTAGGGCCCAACAAACCACATAGGAAACATGATTGACAATGCAAACTTTAAATAATACACTACTCTCCCTATAATATAAATATTCCTCACTGGATTGGCCATCTCATTTGTCATCCAACCCTTTTCTCCAAGTACTTAAATGTTCCCACAAATTCTCCACTCCCCCTGCCTGGATCTGAAGTTCTTGCAGTTGAAATTACTAATTAGAAACTATAGATTGGTCTAAGTATAGGTTTATGTAGTTTTTCCAAATGTAAGAAATTTTCATGATATGCTGAACTTTAAAAATCCTGAGGAAAAAAATACTATGCATTGGCATAACAAGCAGATTTTAGGCAAATGAAGTCAGGAAGTTTCAGAACTTTACAAAATCCTTAAATAGACATTTTTTCCCCAGTCTTTTTTTTTTTGGTGATTAAGATCCACTTCACAAAGATTGAAGTCAAGGGAATTATTCACATATATACTTAGTACTATTTAAACATTTGGCTGACAAGCTTTCTCACTATATTTTTCCACATTATAAAGTGCCCCAAGCATCGTAGTAATTTCTCCCCTTGGAATATATAAATTGCCTTATATAAACTCTGACTATTGTTGCTGAGTTGGGCTTTAGGATTTTTCTCTTGGGGCACTATAATAAGCTAAGCATCTATATTTGTCTTAGAATTCATTGTCCAACCACATAAGCCTCCAATATGACAAACCCCACTATTTTATGGCTCTTTGTCTAACCTTAATGAAAAAAATTAAAAATCATATTAGCTTACTTCTACATAGAAATAAATTACTATTTCAGGAAAACATGGTTCTTATAGGCAAAAGTACCATATAAAATAAACCACATTTCTATAAATAAATTTTCAACTCTCTATAGCTTTTTTTAAATTCTTTATTGATTAAGGTATCACATATTTGTCCTTATCCCCCCCATTCTCATCTCAAACCCCTCCCCATGCATGTCCCCACCTCCCTGTTGTCCGTGACCACTGGTTAGACTCATATGCATGCACATAAGTCCTTTGGTTGATTTCTCCCCTTATCCCCACCCTCTCCTACCTTCCCTCTGAGGTCTGATCTATGCTTCCTTGACTCCGGGTCTGTTCTTGTTCATCTATAGCTTTTATTAGGAGTTCTGTCACTTAATTTATTGAATGCCAGGCTGAGGATTGGTGATAAACCAAGTGGTGACTAATTAACTGAATGTTGAAAGAAATAAGGGACAAATGTTTTGCTGAAGAAGGTATGAGTAGGAAAGAATTTGATAGATTCAGAGGTCCAGGGTGTCCTCAGGATATGCAGTTACTCAGGATATGCAGTTACTCTTACTCTCCCCTCCCAGCAGGAATACACTGAGTGAGACCAGAGCATCAAGAATAGCAAAGTGTTCATTGTACAGATACATTAGTTGTCAACACAGATGCATTCCTACATAGCAGGACAGATTAAATTATTTTGCCTGCAACTTATTCAATGGTAACATGTAGGAAAAAAATCACTAAAAAGTGAAAAGGAATAGGAATAGCTTAGACTTGAACATGCTGATTTCACGTGCTTCCCTTTGTATTCCTCTGTGGATCTGGAGTAACAGTATTCTGTGTCCTAGCTTACCAGAACCAGAGTCCTCTTAGAATTGGAGTTAGGATTCATATTTACTTTCTGAGCGGCTGGATAAGTGTCATGAAGACACAAACAGCAATTGCTATGTTTATTTCTTTTCTTTTTTATTTAAAAATATATATTTTATTGATTTTTTACAGAGAGGAAGAGAGAGGGATAGAGAGTTAGAAACATCAATGAGAGAGAATCATCGATCAGCTGCCTCTTGCACACCCCCTACTGGGGATGTGCCCGCAACCAGGGTACATGCCCTTGAGGGTAATCAAACCCGGGACCTTTCAATCCGTAGGCCTACGCTCTATCCATTGAGCCAAACCCGTTTCGGCTGCTATGTTTATTTCTTCTCCCCAACCATAGTGCCCATAATCAGAAGGGACTCAAGGAATACTTGTTGAGTAAATAGGTACATTAAAATGCAGTCCATTAGTTGCATTATTTTGTGTGTGTGTGTGTGTGTGTGTGTGTGTGTGTGTGTGTGTGTGTTTGGATTAAGACAAAAGAGAAGCAAACACTAAAAATGTTTATATAAATTGAAAATAGACATTTCAAAAACTACTTTTCAGCTAGCAAGCTAAATTTCCAGCTGGATCATAACTAAGTAGTAAATCTAACTTGTGCAAATAGGCTTAGTAATTCAAATATAGGCAGCACGATTGTGTGAATAGCATCATTATGATCTTTTCTCTTTTTCCTTACTCACATTTAGTAAACTATCAAATTACATTCTGGCATGCACGGAATAATGGAAGAATGGCGTAGCCAAAGAACATGGCATTCGTTACTGAATTTGAACAGTCTGATAAAATTTCAAACTCCTTAATAAGTCCCAGAGCAGCACAAGTACTAATATAAAAAATGAAACAGTTGTAAAGCATTGTCATGCCGAGCTGTGTTAAGATGGGATTTTAAGAATCTTAAATTGAAGAAATAACAGCATTATAATTAGGAGCTACTTATTTCAGTTACACATGTACTCTCCAAGTTAATAAATTACATTTTTAGAGAGAACCATAGTACATTTGGATGATAAAATAAAATTAATTAACTCAGTTTAAAAGTACACAAAGATTTCCAACACAAAAAAGCACACTTTTACCTGAGCATGAGCCAGAAACTCAGTTTTCCAGACGTAGATCTAGATGATAGCTGTAATTCATGTCATTTTATGACATTTCATGGAACATTTGGTCATTATGACATTTATGATGCAATGAAATAGGCCATAAAATACTGTAAAGTGTTGGGAACAAAAGACATTCATATTTGTGATGGGCATTTTAGTTTCAATCAAGACATCACTACGCTAAATCAAAACTCAACAGTTTAAGACTAAAGTTTTAGTTTAGGTTTCTTTCCTTTACCTTCCTCACTCCCAATTCTTAACTTTTCTTCTTCTCTCCTCTCTCTTTCTCTCTCTTCTTTTTTTCTGTAAATTAGGTGAATAGTATAGGATTTTAAGTTTAAAATAGAACTTTTTTATATTTTCTTTTTCAGTATTTCTAGAGTGTAAAACAGCTAAAGTATTAGTCTATATGAATAAAATAGTAAATCTAGAAATTTCAAAATACCTGACTGTCAGTTCATCTGTATATATCTTATGCGCAGATAAAATGTGGAACCTGCAGAATTTCTAATAGTAAGTGATGACGTGTTTTTTTCTAAATCTGGTAATATTATTCCCTGAAAACTTATTTTAGCACCTACTGTAAGATTTTTCAAATGTCTTTGACCTTGTTAAAGTAAGTGCAAAATTAATACAAAAATGCTTTCCAAGAAATAGATTTTAAATGCATAAATATTCATTTTAAGAGGAGAAAAAACAAATATATGCCAGATAGCATTTTTATTAACAAGGCTTGGCTATTATTTTAGATCTTGTTTCTTCTTTGTTTCCATTAGTATTTAGAAAGTTACCACAGTATAAATTGAATATTGAAGTTTGGTATATAATTCATTAGTATCAAACTTCCAAAATGCAATAAGCCATAATGCTTAATAAAACGTATCCACCTGCAATATCTGAAGGCAAATAAGAGGTTTGCTATTATTACCAAGAATTCATTATATCAAACTTGCAATTTTATGTTTGTTCGACAAATAAAAAAGTTAATTTCCCTAACAAATACATACAAACTATTATCCAATCACTCTCAATTTGCAAACCACCTTTCAACGTTGGGGTGAAAAATAAAGACCGTGTTATTTTTAATACTTCAAGTATTAATGAGAAAAACATATTGAATTCTTTAAAAATTTCCCAAAATTGTCGTATATGTACTCTTCAGATTAAAAATTACTTTTTGAGAGAGAACCATAGTACATTTGGATGATAAAGTAAACAAATATAGTGGCACATAAACTCAGGAACATGAATATCCTATATAATAAAAGCCCAATATGCTAAGTGTCTGTTCAACCAATCAAAGCATAATAGGCTAATGATATGCTAAGGCCACTCAACTGCTCACTCTGATGTGCACTGACCACCAGGGGGCAGACACTTTGACCAGTAGGTTAGCTTTCTGCTAGAGTTTGGCGGATTGGGACTGAGTAAGATGGGATGGACATGCACTGGAGCCCTCCCATGGTCCCTCCCCAGCAGGCCAACCTCTCTCAGGGATTGGGCAAAATTGCCCCGATCAGTCCCAAATTTGTGCACTGGGCTTCTAGCAGTATTAATAAAAATGTTATTAAAAGAGTAGAATTACTTTTACTTTTCCATGTATTTGAACCACATTGCATTTATTTGCTATTTCTCATTTAATCTTCTTTGCAAATTTTTAATATTGATGTCATGCCTATCTTGTAGACATGGAGTTTCAACTTAATTAGTGGTGATAGAGCTGACAGTTGCTGAGTATAGAGTTCAAATCCAGATCTAATACCAAATTTCCTGTTTTGTTTCTCCTTTTTGTAATAATTTTGTCATAATTTTTATCTCTTTCTGGTGGTATTTGTAGTCAAAGACTAGAATAAGTCGTAGGGGGAAAAGCAAAAAGGCTTTAGTACAGAGATCAATTTTATTATTTTATTTAAAGAAAACTGGTCCCATATTGGCTATACCGTGTGACTCAAAAACACTCTCTGACTCAGGTTCACCTAACATCTATATATATACTAGTAAAAACTTAAGTGACCAAACAACTAAACAACTGGTCAACTGGTTGCTATGACACACACTGACAAACAGGAGGCAGACACTCAACACAGAAGCTGCCCCCTGCTGGTCAGTGCACTCCCACAGCAGGAGCACCACTCAGCTGACCGATGGACACCAGACACTGGGCTCACAACTAGCAAGCACAGCTGTGACGGTGCAAGCATTTTGTGCCTCTGTGGCAGTGGTACTGAGTAGCGGCTACTAAGTGGGGACAGCAGCAGGCAGAGTGGAGTTAGGATGAGCAGGAGCAGAGCAGTGCCTGGCCCAGGCTCAAGCTCCTGCCCAGCTGCTGCTGCATACTGCACACTATTACATCCCTTGGGGAATGTTGGGCCGAAACCAGCAGTACAACATCCCCAAGGGGTCCTGGGTTGCAAGAGGGAGAAGACCATGCTGAGGGACCCCACTGATGCATGAATCTATGCACCGGGCCTCTAGGTGATTAATGAGCTTCATGTGCCTACATTCTCCTAAACGCCTGCAAGCACATAAACTTGTGTTATTCCTTGAGAAAATTCTCTAAGGATTGCATTACTCCATTATATAGGTGGGGAAACAGACTTAAGAATCTTGCTCAAGGTCATGTAGAGATTAAGTTTGAGAACAAGGCTTTGAATCTAAATCTTCCTACTTCCAGTCAAGAACTCTATGAATAAAGTCAGGTTTATGTCTTCCTTCCCAATCTGTATTTTCTTTTCCTTATTGAATTAACAAAGACATCCAGTACAGTATTGAAAAAGAGTGATAAGAGGGGACATCCTAGCCTTGTACATGAACTTAGTAGGAAAACATGGAAGCTTTCACCATTAAAAATAGTATTAGCTGTAAGTTGTTTTTAGCAACTTGGGAATGATCACATACACTCCAGTTTACTGGATTTTAATCATTAATTAATGTTGGATTTTGTGAAATATTTTTTCTATATCTATTGATATGATCATGTGATTTTTCTCCTTTAGCCTATTGATGGGATAGAGCATGGTAATTGATTTTCTAATGTTGAATCACTCTTGCATAGCTGGAATAATAGCTACTTTGTTATGGTGAATAATTCTTTTAGTATTTTTATTTTTTTTCTTATTTACTCATTTTTCTATGTTGTTGAAAGTATTACAAATATCCCCTTTGTTTATTTGTTTTTCCCCATTGACCCTTCAACCCCACACCACCACCCCCACAGGCCTTCAACTATTCTAATGTCTATATCCATATTTATAATAATGAAAGGGTAATATGCTAATTAGACCAAATGTCTTCTGGACTTCATTCCAGACATCCTTCCAGACAAAGTCAGGCTGCGGGGAAGCAAGCCTGGGTCCCGGGTGCCTGAGGGCAGCCAGGGGGAAGCCAGCAGGGGTCCTGGATGCCTGCAGATGGTCCAAGGAAAGCCAGCCTGGGTCCCAGGTGCCTGCCAGCAGCCAGAGAAGAGAAGCCCAGGTCCCAGTGCCGGAGGGAAGCTGGTGCTGGAGGAAAGCCGGTGCTGGTAGCCAGGGGAAGAAAGGCCTACTCTTACAGGAATTTCCATGCATCGGTTCTCTAGTATGCATGTAAGTTCCCAGGTAAATCACTCTCCAGACAGCCCCCAAACCCTGTCTTTCCTCTGAACATCAATCTATTCCATGCTTCTACAATATATCTCTGGATCTATTTTGTTCATCCATTTATTTTGTTCATTACATTCCAGATAGAGTGAGATCATGTGATACTTGTGTTTCTCTGACTGGCTTATTTTGTTTAGCATAATACTCTCCAGGTGCCTCCTGCTGTTGCAATTGGTAAGAGTTCTTTCCTTTTTGCAGCTGCATTATATTCCATTGTGTAAATGCACCACATGTTATATTTATTGTTGAAAGTATTGCAGATCTCCTCTTTGTTTCCACATTGAACCCCTCCCTTGCATTCTCCCCCCATTTTTTGTTGAGGACTGCATCTATGTTCATGAGAGATATTGGTCTTGTCATTTTAGATTTTTTTGTTGTAATGTGTGTGTTTTGTTGTTGTTGTTTCTGCTTTGGGTAGTAACGTAATGCTGGACTTATATAATGAGTAAGAAAGTATTTCCTCTGTTTCTGTCCTCATAAAGAAAAGATAGTGAAGTTTATAATTTTTCCTTAAAACTTTGATAGAATTCATCAGTGAAACCACCTACGTCTGTTACTTTATATTTTGGAAGATTATTAAGATTGAATCAATTTCTTCAATAAACCTGTTCAGATCATCTATTTCTTCTAGTGTGAGTTTTAGCAGGTTATATCTTTCAATGAATTAATCCATTTAATCTGTTTCTCAAATTTGTGGGCATAGAAATGATCATATTATTTCTTTACTATCTTTTTATTCCTATGAGATCTGTAATGATATCCTGTGTCTCTCATTTCTGCTATTACTAATATGAGATTTTTTTCTTTTTCTTAGTTAGCCTACTTAGAGGCTTATCAATTTTATTTATCTTTGAAAGAACCAGCTTTTGGTTTCATTGACTTTCTCTATTTATTTTTTCCTTTTCATTTTTTTTGATTTCTGCTCTAATTCTTATTTCTTTTATTCTGTCCAATTTAGATTTAATTTGCTCTTCTTTTTCTAGTTTTCTAAGGTGAAAATTTAGATTATTGATTTTAGATATTTCTTTTTTTTAATATATGGATCTTGTATCATGATCCACTCAGACAATCTCTGTGTGTTTTTTTAAATGGGGCATTCAGATAATTGACATTTAAGTTGCTTTTTGACACTGTTGGGTTAGTAAATACCATATTCACTTCTGTTTTCTATATGTGGCCCTTGTTCTTTGTTCCTGTTTTGTCTCCAATTCTTTTTCTGCCTTTTTGCAGTTTTAATTGAACATTTTATATGATTTCATTTGCTCTCCATTTTTTAAGCATATCAGTTACACTTTTTTTAGTGGTTTCTGTAGAGTTTGAAAATACATATTTACAACTAATCTAAGTCCACTTTCAAATAATACTATTATGAGTACCTTGCAATAACAGAGTAACACTAATTTCTTTCCACCATCAGTTCAGTCATTGCTTCTATTTATTTTACATATCTATATAATAAAAACTGAGTGGTTTTTACAAAATGACCAAACAACTGGTCACCAGGAGGTGCATGGAGCACCTCTCAGTCCTTCCTCTGGCCCCCAAGCCACTCACCATGAAGAGGGGGTGATGGCACGGTGGGACTGGCTACTTGAGCTGCGGTGGCCAGGAAGATTTTTGTGGAGCAGTCACAGGGCGGGGGTAGTTTTGTGGAGCAATCGAGGGGCAGTAGCTGTGAGCATCATTGAGCATCCTGGGTAAGGAGCTTCACGTAGTGTCACAGGGTAGCAGAAGTCATGCGATGGAGGCCAGGCTAAGCCTAGGGACTCTACTTGCACATCATTTTGTGCACTGGGCCCCCAGTAGATAAGAATACATAATAATGTATACACATTAGGCATGTATATGTAAATACCTTGTTTCTATTATTATTCTGAATGAACTCTTGTCCATCAGATCAATTAAGAATAAGAAAACGAAAGTTTTTATTTTACCTTCACATATTGTTTCTTCACGTAGATCCAAGATTTTGACTCATCATTTTCCTTTTCAATAAAACACTACTTTTTAACATTTCTTACAAGGCAGATTCAAAGGCAACAAATTCCTTTCATTTTTGTCTGAGAAAGTCTTTACTTCTTCACTTTTGAAAAACAATTTCATAAGTACAGAATTCTAGATTGATTATTTTTTCTCTTTTAATCCTTTTTTATTGCCTTGTTTCTGTATAGAAAAGGTAACTTTTTTCTGTCTTCTTTCATGAGTTTTTCTTATCATTGATTTTCTGCAATTGAAGATGATATGCCTACGTGTATCTATTTCCTACATTCTCTTGTCTAATGACATTATTAATCTAGCTTGAAACAAGAGTGCATATTTCCAAGAATCCATGTTGTTGCTGAAATTTTATTGGTTGGAAAGAATTAATAGTATTTGTGAATTTGTATTATTAAACTACAGGAGGCCCGGTGCTTGAATTCATGCATGGGTGGGGCCCCTAGGCCTGGCCAGCAATCAGGGATAATCAGGGTCAGGCCGATCAGAGCCTGCCAATTAGGGGGAGGGCTGGGGAAGGGGTCATGGGCCAATTAGAACCTGCCAGCTGGGGGCAGGGACTGGGAAGGGGCGGTTTGCCACTGGCCCCAAGGAGGGAGCTGGCCCTCGGCCCCCTTGGGAAAAGGGCCACATCTGCCACCACCCACGACCAGTTCCCATCCCACCCCTAAGCCTGGAACAAGAGAGGAGGTGATAGTTGCCAAGCCAAGTGCAGAAGCAACGTACACTGGACATGGGAGGTTGACTGTGGGAGTGCAGACAACCAGAAGGCAGTTCCTGTGTTATGTGCCTACCCCTTGGTGGTCAGTGTGCATCATAGCTAGTCATTTAGGCTTTTAGGATTAGAATATAGATATTAGGATTTGTAGTGCCAGTGAAGTTGAATATACAGGATTTTGCACCCTAATATTTTTAATTTTTTAAATATTTATATATAGTAAAATTCACTGTTATGGTATAAAGTTTTATAGGTTGTAATAGATACTCAGTCATGTATCCCTCACCACAGTCATAATACTTATCAGTTCCATTACTCCTCAATTTCTCTTTGTGGCCCATTTGTTGTCAATCCTTTTCCCAATCCTAAATCCCTATATATGAAGTATGTGTTGAGGTCCCCTTTTAAAATATGAATGTGTGATTGATAAAGAACCATTTATTGAAAAGACTATCCCCTTTCCATTCCATTGTCTTTACACCTTTGTCATAAATCAGTCAATTTGAGGGTCTATTTTTGGATTATTTGCTCTATTCTATTGATTTATGATTCTATACTTTAACCAAAAACAGCATTGACTTGATTAATGTAACTTTGTTCCAAGTCTTAAAATCAGGTAATATAAGTATTCAAAATTTATTCTGAACGGGAAAGAACATACAGATTTCATTCAGTGTTATATGAGCCAATTTTGGAGGTAACACACCTTATATCATTGTCAAAATTTAGTCACGTGGTTACACCTGATTTCAAGCGATGCTTGCTTGTGAATACTCTAAGCAAAGGAGGAAGAGCAGACAACTGGCCAGTTTCTGCAACAGAGATCAATAAATATTCTGTTTCATTTTTAGTTACCAGGTGGTCAGTATAAATAATTTTAATCAACCTTTTCTTTCCAATCTCATCTTTTATTTTCCTTAGAAAAACTTTATGAAACAGTGTCACGTCCCTAAGTTCTAAGATTGTTTTCTCCTAGTTCTGCTTTATTTCTACCTCTCAAAAATCTTACATATTACTCATAGGTTGCCTCAGATGTCACATACTAAAGAGATATTCTAATGATATATATGACTTCTCTTTCTCTGGATCTCCATAACACTTCATTTTTATTGATAAGGTTGTGCTTATAAATTGTATTATTTTCATAATTATTAATATGACTTCATCTAGTTTTATAGTCCTTTAAGGGAATGATCAAAGCTTATAAGTATGTTATATTCATTGCTGTATTCCTAACATTAAAAACTCAGTAAACAATTGTTTTATTGTTGATAGTTCAGCCAAATGGCCCTAACATTCTTAGTGAATTAAATTGAAGTCATTATCAGGCCAAAGCTCAAATGAAAGAACATCAGAATTCATATGGCATTTTGCTACTGTGAATTTCTTCATAAAGGTCAAAGTACTGCTCTCTAAATCATAACCCCTAAATCTGTCAGGGGTTAGGGAAGGTGGCTAGAGAACTGGAGGGCAGGAAACTGATTTCCAAAACCTAGACCTCTGGTTATCCTCATGGCCATGATTCTTAAAAGAGCACCAGTTTGTCATTGAAAAGGAAAGAAAGAAATTCATATGTCTATTACTTTCTATTTTTTTGTTTATCATAACCCAGTTGAATTTTTCAAACGGAGTGGAAGGGGAAGAACAAGAAAGAAAAAAAATGAATAAGGGGGATAACCATGAGCCTAAGGTGATTTTAAATGCTCTTTGACCTGGGTAAGTCAAGTGAATGTCAAAGTAATAACAAAGAGAGAAGCATTTTATGGTTATAAACTTAATTAATTAAATTAAGAAGTGCAATTTCATTAATTAAGTTAGACTACAATAATCTAAGAGAACTACTGGGCATTCTCAGCATTTTTGTATCTCATTTCCATTATAGATGGTCCCTGCCAACTTTGATTTCCTCCACATACCACTGTGGACACTACTTAGAGACAACCAGTATTAGCATATTATTAACAATTTAATGTATATCATATCAAATAACTATCAGATAGTTATTTTATTTTAAGTAAATATTGTATTTTTTATAAAAGTTTCTCTGGGAACAATATAGCCTAAATCTATTTCTAAGTTGATACATAGTATATCATTTTAATTGCTATAAAATATTAGATTATATAAAGAACTAAAATTTATTTAAATGTTATTTTTAAATATTATTATAAGTATAATAATTGTTATTATAATTAAAATCTTATATGGTTATAATGTATCATATGTGTGTGTGTGTGTGTGTGTGTGTGTGTGTGTGTGTGAGTGTATACATGTTGCAGAAGACCAAGAAGGCCAAGGACACTTCTGAGGAAGTAGGAGGGACACTGTTTAGCACATAGGTGGACTCAGGGAACAGCCTTCCAAATATGAGTGAAGGAACACGCATGGGGTCCTCCCTTGTATCTCTCTCCCTGTGATCTTTGTCCCACAAGCATGGATTATGCTTCCGGTCTTTTTCTCAGGCCTTGCAAGAGGGCCCCCAGGTGTTGGGGGTCTCCAGGCCATATTTGATAGTCTGTCCTGCACTGTCCACACAGTCCAATGGCCCCTGTAAGCAGTTCTGCGAGACAAGTACCTGAAAAAGAGGTAGTGACTCAATTATAGGCTATCAGGAATGTACACTGAGCTTGCTGACTTGGATTCAGATCACTAGCCTCCAAATATGAGTGTTACATTGGAATTACCCTTTTTAGCCTCCTCATAAACACACAGACACACACACACATATACATGTAGATATATTTATAGGTATACATGCTTAACAAATTACCGAATTAGGGGGGGAAAAAGTCAATGAAATAGAATTTTTTACTCAGATATTATATTAGTCAGAATGTACCAACTGGTATAACAAACAACCCAAATATTCAGTGGCTTAACACAATAAATGTTTTTCTTGGTCACACAATAGTCTTCTGAGTGAAGAAAGTCTCCTGATTTTCCTTCTGCATCCAGGGTAATGGTTTTCCCATCAGTATGTCCACCATTTCTATGAACTCTCTTTCAGTTTGGCTTCTTAACTATTTTTGCTATTATTTTAAAGCTGAAGTGTCATTATGTCCACTCTAAATTATTTTCTTAATTCTGCCAATTCACTTTCATGCCAAATTGTTTGACTCACAACTATGAAAGTAGACAGTGATCACTCTTAACTCACACAAAGTTAATAGAATAATTAAGTATCATATTTTTATGAGATTCTTTGCATCAGTCATCTATTTCTATGTAACAAACCACCCAAAACTTAGTACAGTGGAACCTTGGTTCTTGAACTTAATTCATTGTGAAGGCTGTTTGAGAAGCAATTTGTTTGAAAACGGAATCATTTTTTTTCCATTAGAAATAATGTAAATTGAATTAATCCATTCCAAACCCACAAACAATTTCCTATTTTAACCTTTATATATATATATATATATATATATATATATATATATATAGTACATGTCTAATGTACTATTTAATCTATAAATACTTCTTTTGTTAAAATTATCGAACCACCTCCAGCTGGCCTTAAAAGAACCACTTTCCGCACTTGTTCCAGGGTTGGCTTTCAGGAGGTCGGTATGGAGCATCTTCCTTTTTCACACCACTGCCTTGGAAACGCTGTCACCACCTCACTGCTTTTCCTTTATCCAAATCAACCGCCCTTTTACTCCCTCTTCCACTGCCTGTGATCACTGCTTCTTTCACAGCCTTAGCAACATTCGCACTCTTGATGGCCTCCTTATGTTTTAAAACTGTGCTAATTCTCTAGTTAGTCAGCAACGAAATAGACAATTCTCCCCTTTGTATGTTGCATGAGAGATGCTTTTTGTCATGCTGAAGTATCAGCAGGAAAGGCTTGTCAAGTCAGGTCCAAAACTGAAGTTTGATTCCATAACTTACGTAGACATTTTTCTGTGAACAACTTGGTCCAGAACAGAATTGTTCAAAATGAGAGATGTTTGAGAACTGAAGTTTGGCTGTAGCTTAAAATAACAACACTTATTTTTATTTGCTCAGGGATCTGCAATGGTGGCAGGGCCGTGGTTCTTCATTGCTCTCTGCATCATCAACAGGGTAACCTAACTAGAAGCAGGAGAACCCACTCTCATGAGGACGGCTCATCTATATGGCTGGCAACTAAGTGCTGACTATGAGCAGGGAGCTTGCCAGGGTGGTGGCCCAGGAGGTCTTGGTTCTTCTCTATGTAGACCTCTCCATTAGCTTGTTTGTGCTTTCTCACAGCATGGTGAGTAGGTTCCAAGAGCAAGTAGATAAGAAAATCAATCCAGAGCTGTATCACTGTTACGACTGACTCACTCAAATGTCATATAGCCTCACTTCTACTATAAACACAGTCACATCCAGATTCAAGGAGAGGGAATGCAGATCTTACCTCTACTGGAAGGAATGTTAAAGTCACATTGTAAGAAGAGAATGTGGTTTTGGAATTAGGCTAATACTAGCCTCATGCAAAGAACTTGGGAGTGTTCCTTTTTCTTTGATTTTTTTTTAAAAAAAATTGTTTGAGGAGAATAGATTTTAGTATTTCTTTGAATTTTTGGTAAAACTCCCCTGTGAAACTGTCCAGACCTGGGGTTTTGTTTGCTGGAAGTTTTTTTTATTAGTGTTTCAATTTATCAGTAGTTATTGGTCTATTCATATTTTCTGATTCTTCCTGATGACTTTTGAAAGAGTGAATTTTTCTAGGAATATGTCCACTTTATTCAGGTTGTCCAGTTTGTAGGGATATAATTATTCATAGCATGTTTTTTTTTATGATCCTTTGTATTTCTGTGGGGTAAGATGTTACTTCCTCTCTTTCATTTCTGATTTTGTTTATTTGACTCTTCTCTGTTTCTTGATGAGCCTGTTTGTTTCTTGATGAGTCTGGCTAAGGTTCATCAATCTTGTTTATCTTTTCAAAGAACTAGCTCTTGATTTTGACAATGGAGGCAAGAGCATACAATGGAGTTAAGGCAGTCTCTTCAGTAAATGATGTTGGGAAAAATTGGTCAGGTACATGCAAAATAAGTGAAACTAGACCACAAATTTACACCATACACAAGAATAAATTCAAAATGGATAAAAGACTTAAATGTAAGTCATGAAACCATAAAAATCTTAGAAGAAACCATACACAACAAAATCTCAGACATCTCTCCTAGCAATATATTGACTGATGTATAGGGCAAAGGTATTAAGCCAAAAATAAATAAATGGGATTATATCAAAATAAAAAATGTCTGTACAACAAAAGAAACCATGAATAAAACAAAAAGAGCCCACTGCATGGGAGAACATATTTGCCAATGACACATCTGATAAAGGGTTAACTTCCAAAATATATAAAGAACTCTTACAACTCAACAAAAATAAAGCAAACAGTCATATTAAAAATTGGACAAAGGAATCTAAATAGACACTTCTTCAAAGCAGACATACAGAAGGCCAAGAGACATGAAAAAATGCTCACAGTCACTTATCATTGGAAATATGAAAATTAAAACAATAATAAGGCATCACTTCACACCTGTCAGAATGGCTATCATCAACATACCATAAAAGGACAAGTGTTTGGCGAGGATGTGGAGAAAAGGGAACCCTAGTGTACTATGGGAATGCAGACTGCTGCGGCCACTGAGGAAACAGTCTGAAGTTTCCTCAAAAAATTAAATATGAAACTCCCATTTGACCCAGTGATCCAATTACTAGGAATATATCCTAAAAATAACTGAAACACCAATCCAAAAGAATATATGAACCCCTATGTTCATAGCAGCATACTTTATAATAGCTAAGATTAGGAAACAGCCCAAATGCTGATCAGCAGATGAGTGGACTAAAAAACTGTGGTACATCTACACAATGGAATACTATGCAGCTGTAAAACAGAAAGAACTCTTACCATTTGCAGTAGCATGTATGGACCTGGATAGTATTATACTAAGTGAAATAAGCCTGTAAGAAGAAGACAAGTATCACATGATATCACTCATATGCAGAACCTAATGAACAAAATAAACTGATGAACAAAATAGATCCAGAGATATAGAAGGGAAAGACTGACTACTTTCAGTGGGAAGGTTGCAGTGGGGGGTGGATGAGTAGTGATTAACTGGGGTACGTATGTGCACATATGCATAGCCCATGGACACAGACAATAGTGTGGTAAAGGCCAGGAGAGGCAAGTGTGGAGTGGAGGAGGTCAATGGGAAAAGTAAAAAAGAGAACATCTGTAATACTTCCAACAATCAAGGTAATTTTTTTTTAAAAGAGAATGTGGAATGGCAGGTATTGTGGCTATTTTTGGAAAATAACATCATCCATGTTATTAAAATAATCTCATTAAAAGCCTTGGTCTCAGGCCTGTAATACTCAGTAGAAATTTCAGTGTGAAAATACATCCATCAGTGTTTATTTCTCCAGTTTTCTCTTTTGTTGTCTATTGTTAATAAATTAGAAATTATTTGAATAAAATAATATTTTACAAAATATACGTTTATATGCTTTTATTGATTTTAGGGAGAAGAAGGGAGAGGAAGAGAGATGAAAGAAATATCAATTATGAGAGAGAATCATCAATCAGCTGCCTCTTACATGACCCTACTGGGTATTGAGCCTGCAACCTGGACATGCCCTGACCAGGAATCAAACCATGACCTCCTGGTTTATGGATCAATGCTCAACCACTAAGTCACACTGGTTGGACAAAATAATCTTCCTTTATGAATTCTCAATGAATACTTTATGAATAAAATAATCAGTCAATCAAATTTTCTCAGAATCACTTGAATAGATTATAATGAGAAAACATAAATCTAGGCAGACATAAAATCCAGTAATATATCTTCTGCTCTTTTAAAATCCATTTTATTTTTATTGTGTACATTTTACATCTTTGTAGCGATTTCTGTGTACTTTCTTCTTATAATATTTGAAAAAGTTTAATATTAATTAAGCATGCACAGAAGTTCTTTTTATTATTAAATAGAATAACCAAAATCATAGTGGAGAAAATATTTTAAGTAAATAAAATACAGGTGTCTGATTATACTTATAGAGTGACAGATTACAATTAAAATTGCCAGATTATAATTAAGCTCTGCAAATAAACTCTAATTCTGCAAAACAAACTTAGAATTCATTTCTGTGGGGATTCTACTTTTGAGAATTTCTTAAATTTATTAAAAAAAAACAAAACTCAGCCCTAACCGCTCTGGCTCAGTCGATAGAGCGTCAGCCAGTGGACTGAAAAGTCCCAGGTTCAATTCTGGCCAAGGGCATGTACCTTGGTTGCGGGCACATCCCCAGTAGGAGGTGTACAGGAGGCAGCTGATCGATGTTTCTCTCTCATGGATATTTCTGACTCTCTATCCCTCTCCCTTCCTCTCTGTAAAAAATCAATGAAAATATATTTAAAAATAAACAATACTCAGCAACAATTGTATTGCTTAGAACTCACTGTCAAAATCTATAAAAAATAAATTAGAAATGTTAAATTGGCACCATCTGAAACATATGTTGTAAAATATACATGAAACCAATTTGGCTGAATTAAAATGTGTTTAAGGAAAATATTCAATACAATAACCAGTCTGGGAAATTTTATAGTCTGCATGATGGATAACTTAACTGATGCATTGCACATTTCCATTGGTTTCCTTATGTCATATGTGAGCAGGAAAACTCAAGTCCTCAATTTAGCATATGGGCTGCCTTAACACAGGAACATAAAGAACATGGAATGTTAGCATTTTGCAATGATGTGGTGACAGTTCACTTATGGGGGGGAAAAAGTCTCAATTCTTTGGAATATAGCCAACATCCTAGGAGTAGGCAGCCAAAACAGACAAATGTAAACCCATAGGAGAGTCTCGCAGGCATTTAATCAGAAACAATTTACCATGTTTTAGGCAATGTTTTAGCCAGCTAGATTAGTGCTTTCCAAAAACAACAACAAAAGGCATATCAGCAGCAAGGGAGAGTGTGGAAGGGAAAAGTAATCTACTGAGTGTTTTATATGTCCCAGGAATCCTGTTACATATTTCAGAGATGTTGTTCATTTAGTTCAATTATCCTCATTTTACAGGGAGAACAGTGAGTCTCATTTAGTTTGACTAATCTGCTCACAGGAGGAATCCAGGCGAAAGCACACGTCTGTCTGCCTCTGGGGCTCATTCTGTTTTCACTGCAGGTATATCTCTCTGCGTCCCCTGGGAGAGAGCGGTGACTACTGCTGCAGGTGTACTGACCACAGCATGACTCCTGAAAGACTGACATCAAAAGAGAACCAAAACCTGCTGGATTAAATGCTGAAATCATTCTGCAGGATTAAACACTGAGAACAGAATAACAGTCTGGAATCATTCGTTTAAAAGAAAGTTTTCAACATATTTCAAAGGCCTCAATCTATTACAACCCGGAGGGATAACTAACAGTGATAATTATTTATCCAAAAGAGTGTGTAATAGAGGTCAGAGAGATTTTCCTATTTAAAATATATACATCCATGCACACTTTAGCTGCCTAGAATGAATACAAACTTTGGTTATCTGGAAAATAATTAGGTCAGGAGTCAGTCGGATGACTGGGCCCCAGAGCATTCAGTTAAATGTATCCTGAAAGCCTTTTTTTTTTTTTTTTTTTTTTAAATCACTGAGTTTCACCCTCATCCCTCACTCATTTCATTTTCATTCCTAACTTTAGTATTTTACAAATGTTGAGAATAGCCATAGTCAATTTTAAACCTTAACTCTTTCTAAAGTGTCACAAAGTGAAATATCCTTAGGAAAAAAATGAGCTTGGAGCCTACATTTTGAGGAAGTTCCTCAGGCATAGTCAGAAAACCATTTTTCCCAATGGCATATGCAGATTGCCTTCAGAGTCAGGCAACAGATTTGTATTTTTAAAAGTAAAAAATATTAAAAATTAATGTCATGTCTATGACCATTACACATATTATTTACATAAAGACAGTCTTACGATTTTTTCTAGTCATCAAACTTAATGTCTTTCTCAAATGATCCACTTTCAGTCAACATACACATAAAGATATTTCAAAAGACAAAGTTTTAAGTGAATAAATTATTACCATTACATTTTACAAACAGGAACTTAAAAATATGAATTTGCTGTTTAAGCTATTTGCTAGTTAAATATCAATCCAAATTAAGCATTTGTAGCACATGACTAAGCACCTAACACATGCTTTATCATTAACATTTACCAAATGTTAATGTCCTCAGGGGAAAGGATGCTATCTTATTTGTGCTTGGGAAATTTCATCCAAATCTGGTCTCCATCATGCAAATCCCAGGACTGTGCAATTAACTCTGCACGTCAAGTCATAGGAAACAAATTTCTCTGACTTCTCTCATTCGTATTAATTGGATCATGGATGAGGTCAGATTTTTAATGTTTTGTTTAGACTATGTAATGGAGTGATAGAAGGAAATTAATATTGTGAATGTTTGTTCTGTGACAGGTACAATATTTTGTATTTTTTGTTTTTTATGTCCCCAACATTTCACTAATTCTTCACAACAATTGTGACAAAATATGTCAGGTCAAGTTGAATGTGAGAAAATTCAGTCTCAGGAATGTCAGAAAACTTAGAAAATTTCTCAAAGGCTTTATAGTTAGAAAATAACAGTGTTTCTGTCCAGAGACAGAAAAACAAAGATCAGACTATCAAACTTCAGAGGGAAGGTAGGGGAGCTTGGGGGTAAGGGGGAGAGATCAACCAAATAACTCATATGCATGCATATAAGCCTAACCAATGGACACAGACAGCAGGGGGGTGACGGAATGAGTTTGGGGATGAAGGGGTAATGGGGGAATAAGGACACATATGTAACACCTTAATCAATAAATAAATTTAAATTTTTTTAAAAATTGCCTGCCGAATCATCCACTGCACTACTTTCTAATTAGGCTCATGGAAATGATGAATTGTTCCCTCTTATCAAACATCTTAATTGGTTTTCTATATCTCTTCTGATCAGTTCTAAAGGTAAGAAGTAGTCTAATCATCTCCATGCTTCATGCTTACAGTCCCTGGCCACAAGAGTTTTCCTCTGCTTTATCTACAGCAAAAATAAACAATATTATTTGCCATTTATAACAGAGTATTTATTACTTTTAATTTGAATGGATCGTGGCAAAACAGAAATAGCATACGCATGGAGCAGGCCTGATTCTAAGATGATGAGGACTATACTGGCGGAGGATCAGGGAATTGCTGGGCATTCCCTTTGCTGGGCTTCATTGCACAGTCATTGATGACGGAGCGTGCAGGCTTTGAACTGAAGTCTTAAAAGGAGCCCTTGCCAGTATCTTTTATACTTATTTCTGTTTGTATCAGGTTCAGCATTTCAGAGAACTGAAAGTCTGCCTCTCAAAATGGACTTTGACTACCTACATTGGTCAGTTCAATCATTAAAAAAAAAATTACTAATCACTAGCAAACCTTTGGGAATGGTAGTGTCAGTTAGACAAAAAGTGGAATTATCCCCTGAATGCATTAGAGATAAAGAGTTAAGATTACCAGGTAACAAAAGCTTCAATGGAAACCTATCTTTTTTTTTTTTTTTTTTGTAACCTCACTCCAGGATATGTTGTTTTGCTTTTAATTAATTTGAGAGAGGGAAAGAAGCTTGATGTGAGAAACATCATCATGCCTCCCATCCATGCCTGGGCCTCTGAACCAGAGACCGAACCCAAAATCTAGGTATGTGCCCTGACTGGAAATTGAACACACAACCCTTTTGGTGTGCTAGATGACACTCCAACTAACTGAGCCACCCAACTGGGATGGAAAGCTATCTTTTAACTCCCCTGCTTCAGAGGCGGTTCCTTCTAGCTATCAGTTTTGTCAATCCTTCCAGGCATAGCTCTTTACACTTCCTCAGGGAAACCTCAAATCTTCTTTGCTAGCATGATTATACTAAGTAGGGTTGTTTTGTTGTTGTGGTTTTGTTTTTCATTTTTCAGGATATATAACCAAAATGAATGTGCTACTTCAAAGGAGTCCCTTGGGGGAACAAAATGTATTCAAATGCACTGTCTTTGCTCAGAGCATTTTCACAGTAAAGCTCCTTTTAATAATTTGCCTTCATATTTACTGTGGGGGAAAAATTGTCAACCTCATTATTTTTTAGTCACAAGACATGTTTCCTTGGTCCGGAACTTCTATAGTCTCCGTCTTCACCCTTCCTCTATCCTAATTTGTTGATATTTTATCCTTATTCTCAACCGATTAAAAAATATATAGCCTCTCAGAGAAAGAGTGAAAGTAGTAAGCTTAAGAAATCTTTCATAAAGCACCAAGGCATAGAATTATTATTAAAATGTTAATATTTGTGGGCTATTATGAAGCATTGATAATAAGAGCTTTACATGAATTAAGTTTTTTTAATTTTATATTTTATTGATTTTTTACAGAGAGGAAGGGAGAGAGATAGAGAGCTAGAAACGTCGATGAGAGAGAAACATTGACCAGCTGCCTCCTGCACACACCCTACCGGGGATGTGCCCACAACCGACGTACATGCCCCTGACCAGAATCGAACCTGGGACCCTCCAGTCCGCAGATAGATGCTCTACCACTGAGCCAAACCGGTTTCGGCATGAATTAAGTTTTTTGTTCCTTCACCAAACCATAGTATGTGTGAGTCATTGTTATCCTCAATTTACATCTATATAATAAAAGCCCAAGCAACCATTATGGCGGAATGACTGTAATGACTGGTTGCTGTGCACTGACCACCAGCGCCAGATGCTCAACAGAGGAGCTGCCCCCTGGTGGTGAGTGCATTCCCACAGGGGGAGCAGATGCTCAGCCAGAAGCTGGGCTCATGGCTGGTGAACACAGCAGTGGTGGTGGGTGCTAAGGTGCAGCGAGCTGAATGGTAAGGAACAAGGGATCCAGATTTTGAGAGGGATATCTGACTGGCGGCTTAGGCTAAGCCAGCAATTGGACATCACCCAAGGGGTTCCAGACTGCAAGAGGACACAGGCTGGGCTGAGAATCCCCCACCTGCCACAGGGCACAAATTTTGTGCACCAGGCCTCTAGTTGTGAAATAAGTGAGAGAAGTTAAATGATTTGCTCACAACAAGTTCAGAGTAAAACAGAGATCCAGACCCTGTCAGATTGATCTCAGGTCCTGAACTCTAGCTAATTTAGATGGTTTCAGTGCAACTGAGAGACTAGTCAGATTTCTGCTCCTTTACATTCTGTACACAACATCCAGTGTAGTCAGTGCTTTTCACCTTTTCTTTAGTTCATATGTTAAGTGGAGTCTATTTTATGTGTGCCATTTGACTAGTGGACAATTGATACTGATTATGAGTAGTACTAAAAGACCACAATGTCCATTAGCTCCTGTATTCCCTGCCATGTATGGTCACATGCTGAAATGGTAAGATATCCATAACAAGAAGCTGGATAGGATCTTCTTGGGAAAAGGTAACAGTTCCAGTGCCATGATGACTTATGTTGCCTTTCTAATACATTCTTTCTACATTCTCTGAAAATAATTCAGTGTTTATGGTGATTAGTTGAGAGGGGTCAGAAAAGTGGAACTAGATTATGAAACAAAAATTTTTAAGGGATTAGATATTTTATAATCTATATAAATCTTGGTGTGCTGTTGAGACAGGTCTAAAACATGATATTTCCAGTATCCTGAGCAACTCATTGAAGAGGAAAATAAAATCTAATAAATTAGATTCTTTGAATCATATTTTAAGATAACTTAATGTAACATTGGGTTATGGTAAGTAAAGAAGAGGGAACATGTGGGAATAAGAGGATGTCTTATATATGATGAAGATAAATTAGTATCCTAAGTCTAAGTTCTCTCTATAGTAACCATCCCTGTGGTCAATCAGATTTTATTCAAAGAACTACTAAAACATCTCATTTTATTTTTCCAGAGTTTGACTTTTAGAATGGTTTTCTATCTATCTCCTTTATATATATATATATATATATATATATATATATATATATATATATATATATTTAGAGAGGAAGGGAGAGAGAGAGAGGGAAAGAGAGAGAGAGAGAGAGAGAGAGAGAGAGAGAGAGAGATCAATGATGAGAGAGAATGATTGATTGGCTGTCTCCTGCATGCATGTTCCCCACTATGGATCAAGCCTGCAACTGGGGGCATATGCCCTGACCTAGAATAGAAGTGTGACCTCCTGGTTCATAGTTTGATGGTCAACCCCTGAGCCATGCAAGACAGGCTGTTTTTTAATCTCTCAAATCAAGATATATATCCCAATCTTAATGCTAAACAAAAAATATATAATTTTTTTCCTGCAATTTAGATGCTTTCCCTAATTTTTTGTTCAGTACAACTATGTACACCCTTTTAAAGTATTATTTGTATGCTTTATTTTTTAGTTCATTCATTCATTCATCAAATATTTATTAAGCATCTACTATATATCCGACACTGATCCAGAAACTCTGATACAGAGACAAATGAAATAGATAAGGTTCTGTTCTCATAAAGCTTATATTCTAGCTAGGTGTGATGGAAAATAGGCATAGGCACACATCCATTCACAAGATAACTTTCAATAGTATAAAAGTAGTATACACATATAAAACATAGCACTGACGTAGAGACTATTGATGCAGTGAGATTAGGTGTATATATGTGCAGGGGATATCATTTTAGAGGAGTCCTCTTTAGAAAAGTAACATGCATGTACTTTAAATATTTGATAAATGAAAATAAATCTAAGGTGAGTACGTATTGGGCATGAGGAAAATATTGTATGGAATGATTCAAGGATAAAACCACATCAGGCCAGGAAATTGTCTATTATAAATTTTAAGGAGTTTGATATATATGTAGTGGAAGTCATTGAAGAGTCTCAAGCAGGAAAAAATATGTAATTTGACCCATTCTTAACAAGAAAACTCAGTTATCATGAAGATAATAGGCCAAACTGGAGTTCAAAAGTGAAAGCAGGGACAAATGCAATGGGTTAGGAAAGAGATGACAGAAACTTAGAGTAGACAGTAAAAGTGGAGATGATGAGAAATAATCAGGACTTGCTGATGATGCTCCCTCCTTTTTACTTGCAAGTGAGGAGAGAGACAAGAAGAGGAATAAAAGGACTTGCAGAATTTGAACCTGGGCAGATCATGGGGGTTATGAGGAGGATGACTATGGCAGTAATTGAAATACAGAAAAGGAACATTCAGAAATGGGGTGTGGAAGAAAAAGAAATCTAAAGTTCTCTTTATGACATGCTAAATTTTCAAAACTTAGAAAGTACCCAAGTGGAGATATCTAATAAGTAGGTGGATAATGAGAGATGCATTGGGACTGGAATGTAAAATAGAGAAACTTCAGGTGCTCATGAACTTAGGACACTGATTTAGATCAAGAATGCAATGTTAAGACAAACGAAATGAAACCAAGGTCAAAAGCCTGTGACCCAAGATTGAGACGATATCCACAGAAAGAGAAACAAGCCAAGGAGACAGACTGAGCAGCAGTGAGACAGGAGGAACCATGGCTGTTATGAAAGCCAAGGGAAGGGAGTATATAAAGCAGGATGTTGATTTCAGTGAGATTTTCTGGCAAGTCAAATAAAATGAGAACAAAGTACTAAATATAGGATTTGGCAAAATGAAGATCACTGGTGTGCAAAAGAAGGGGTTTTTCTGTGAAGTAATGGGAGAGATGCCAGATACCAATAAGTAGAAGAGAGAATATTATATTTATTTAAATATTTTTTCTAAGTATGAAGCTAATAACATAGCTAATTATATACATAAATATTGAAATGCTCAATATAGTAATAATTTTGAAAAAACATTATAGTTTTTCTGTTTGTTTTTTACTTTAAATAGCATCATTTTGAATTTTTTAAAAAATGTTATACAATTAACATTATATCAGAAATATCAGAAATTACAAAGTCAACTCTTTTCATGTTTCTTTATTCTCTAGTCCTTCTAAATGCTTTTTATTAGAGTCAGAATTTAGGTTTTTGTCTCTTTTTTCATATAACAGAAATAAAGCTTTGATGTCATGATAAAATCTTCATGTTTATCACTTTTTGTAGATGTGTAATATTTTATCAAGGTAATATATCACATGCATCTTACTTGTTATTAAATATTTCCACTCATCTATAAATTTACTAATAATTTTGTTTTAGTAAATGATTTTGTATGTTCATTCTTACTCTGTGTTGGAATTTCTTAACTGAGTCAGTTATACTTGATGCTCAAAGCCATGTATCTTACACATCAATTATGTATAGCACATGTCTCCTACACAAAGAAGAGTTTCTAAGATAAAAATCAATGATAACTGGAAAGGCAGCCTTACTAACAATAACAGACACTTGTATAGCATTCAAGGGAGGCCAGGTACTTTTTAAGTGCTCTGCATATTTTAATTAATATAATCAACCATAGGGGAATTATTATTAGGCCAATGCCACAGATGAGGAAACTGAAGATGGAGATGTATAATTTGCCCCAAATGACCCAGCAAGTGAGGAACCTGGAATTATGCTCCAGGCAGTTTGACTACTGAGTAATCTCTTAATCACTATGCTATGCTGCTTTGAGCATTTAAAATATTCCCTTACTGTATTTAAAATTGCTTCTTTATCCAGATGCTTTTCTTTCTTTCTTTCTTATTTATTATTTATTTATTGTAGAGGGCTGCCTGAGAAGGCGCATGGACATCCTTTAAATTGTCAGCTGAGACCTAGGGCTGAGGGTTTATTCATTTTTTTACTTACCTTTGTCCAGGTGTCAGCAGGGGAGGGTCTAGATATGTAAATCCAGTAATGCTAGAGCCTAGTTAAGATGCAAATAAGCTTCTTTGACCCTATAAATAAATCTGCTGCGTGGCATGGGGGTAACTTGCTGCCTCTCCATCAGAGAGATGGCGCCCATCTAGAGCCCAGCTTGATGAATCTATTTCTGCCTCTGGTCTCTTTCTATCTTAATCCCAAACTCCTCCACTCAGGAACCTGTCATTTTCCATGATGGACATGGAAAACAGAGAAACAGCCCCCACAATTTATTGCATTTATTGGGGTGATATTGGTTAATAAAATTATATATCAATAGTTTCAGGTGTACAATTCTATACATGTCATCGAATATTGTGTTGTGTGTTTACCATACAAAGTCAAGTCACCTTCCATTAACATCTAGGCCCCCCCCCCTCCCTTTTCCCTCTTCTACCTCCCACTCCCATGCCACATTCCCTCTGGTAATCACCATGCTGTTGTTTGTGTCTATGAGTTGTTATTTTTGTGTATATGATTGTTGTTTTATTTTACTTACTCCCTTCACCTTTTTCATTCAGCCCTGCAAGTTATAGAACAACCTGTTCTATAACTATGAGTCCATGAGTTAGTTTATTTTGTTCACTAGATTTCACATAAGTAAAGTCATATTGCACTTGTCTTTCTCTGACTGGCTTATTATGCTTATCATAATGACATCCATGCTGTCACAAAAGGTAAGATGTCCTTCTCTTTTACAGCCCAGTAGTATTTTTTTTTTTTTTTTTTTTTTGTGTGTGTGTGTGTGTGTGTGTGTGTAACTATACCACTGCTTTTATATCCACTCAACTACTGATGGAACCTTGGGTTGCTTACAATTCTTGGCTATTGTAAATAACACTGCAATGAACATAGGGATGCATATATCCTTTTGAATTAGTGTTTCAGATTTCCTCAGATAAAATTCCAGAAGAGGAATCACTGGGTCATAAGGATGTTCCATTTTTAATTTTTGTAGGTCACTTCATTCTGCTTTCCACAGTGGCTGCACCAATCTGCATTCTCATCAGCAAGGTATGAGGGTTCCCTTTTCTCCACATCTCATCAGCACTTAGTGTTTGAATACTGAATAGTTTTAAAGTGATCTCATATATAATGCTGAGTCAAATGCTTTTATAAAAGCACTTAAAGTTCTTAAGGGTCCAAAATAAAAAATAAAATAAAAATTATTCATTTTAATATGTAGAAATGATTATTTAAAATAATATCAGAGAAGCAGAGTGTAGAGTAACATTATTATTGGTGTTGTTGTTGTGTTTTAAAATAAAGACAATTCAAAGTAATGTTCTGTAGATACCCTTTTATTTGAATAATACACAGGAAGATAATAATCGATGGGCACTGTTTATTGATTAGGCATTTGGTGGTCAATTAATGCATTTTCTTTCTATTTAAGCCAAATTTATTTACTGGGTTTATTATTGTCCCTCCACAGGGATACATTTTTTGCTCAATTGCTTCTGGTGGTTAACAATGTTCAAAGGTGGAATGCTGGAATTTACATTTATTAATTCACACTGGTTATGTCATTGCCTAATACAGAACCTAGCATATAACTAAACATAAGCATGTACGAATGAAAAGAACAGAGAATAAATAAACCCACTGATGAAAGCTCTGGTCATGTCTTGGCACCAAAGACAGATAATGCATTTGATCTCTCTTAATATTTGCTATATGTAGTATAGGATAAATAAGACACAGAAGTGTTTTTGAGATAACGTAGTTCTAGAAGACCTTTTCTACAGGTTATTCAGCTCTTATAGCAAACTTCTGAGGTCAACAATCAGGTGTCCCAGTTAGAAACTACAACTTTATTAGATGACATAGAAAATGTATGTTTTTGCAGAAAGATAGAGAGAGGCAGGAATAGAGAGAGAGAGAGAGAGAGAGAGAGAGAGAGAGAGTAGGGAGGGGAAAGAGGAGAAGAGAAGAGAGGAGAGAAAGAAAAACATGGGGAAAAGGCCAAAACTATTTATATTCACTTATAGACAATCCCAAATTCCATAAAGAGAAAAATCAGACAAAACAGAGGAGGTCAAAGATACTGGTGTATGCCAATGATTCACGAGCAGAATTGGACTAAATGTACATATGAAAACACATGGCAAATCAAGGCAAAAATACATCTACTTCCAGGGTCCCTAAGGGCTTGCCCTAATTTGTGTCTGGTTAACCAGATCAACTTATGGAAGATGCTTGAAGTAGCTGTGAGTATTGTTGCCTTTTATATGCAGTGCTTGAGAACACTTAAGTTAGAATTTAAACAGATTGGCACGACTATGACCTAAAGGAAAACCTGATCTTTCTCCTACAAAATGTCTGAGGGCCTGCAGTTCGGGTCTGGTTTGAAGATTCCACATCCATCAGGAATTTACAAGTGTAAAGGACTTAATAGTTACGAATGAGTGTACTTATGCAATATTCCTGTGTTCAACCCATTTATATGTTTCATTTTTTACATGAAAAATTTATATTGAGATTTAACTATTCTCAGGTAACTCATACACAGATATCGGTTAGAACTAATTGACTTCTACAGAAACTATAAATAACCCTCCTTCTGTCTTTTGCTCTTCTATCTTCAACATGCATTTGCCACCTAATAGTCAAATCACCTACTTGAACTATTGCTAATCTCATTGAAAGAATGTCAGCAACTGGATGTGACCTGACAAAGTACACTCTCCTCTAAACACTCTGACTGAAGGTAGTGCAGCACTATATTCTTAATATTAAGAAATACAGGCCCAGGGTCACAACTTGTGGGTTTGGGCAGCTGGAAAATATAGTTTTTATTCCATATTTTTATATATTCCAGTGAAGCTCTAAAAGAAGGAGGAGAATGTTGATACTGGGGAAAAGCCAGCAGTTTCTGTTACAATTTATACACTTGTATGTATATATGGACATAAAAAATACATAGTTAGCTAGGTAGATATTGCTAAGGAATAAAGGGAATGTGGATAGAGCAGACAACTGAAAGTTGCTGCTATGAAGCCCTAAGCATGCGAATAAATATGTTTATCTATGTGTGTATATATTTATATATATGTATAATTATTGATCTCTTAAGACTTTTCTGGTACCATTCTAAATTCTTTTCTTTAATACTAAAACTTATTCATATTTCAGATGAGAAAATTGGCCCTGGCTGGTATTTAGAGCATTGGCCCATGAATCTGAAGGGTCTCAGGTTCAATTCCCCATTAGGAGCATGTGCCTGGGTTGCAGGTTTGATCCCCAGCCAGTTAGGTCTCTCTCTCTCTCTCTCTCTCTCTCTCTCTCTCTCTCTCTCTCTCTATATATATATATATATATATATATATATGAGATTCCACATCCATCATATATTGATCTATTATATATATATATATATATATATATATATATATATATATATATATATATATATTATAGATCAATGGAAAAATATCCTCAGGTGAGGATTAAGAAAAATGAAAAATGAAAAAAAAAAGCAGATGAGAAAATTAAGGCTTTGAAGAACTAAGAACTTTCAGAGAATCTTCCAACTTGTCTTTGACATGAATATGTGTGCTCTTTATTTAGATGGATGGATGGATGGAATGAATTTGAATAGATTAATTGATTATTATAAGAAATAGATGGATGCATAAATAGAATGGTGTATTAGTAGTTAACTAAACACAAACATATCTTTTTTTTTTTTCTTTCTATTTCCAAGGGCTACTGTAACAAACTGGTGGCTTAAAATAACAGAAATTTATTATCTCACAGTTTTGGAAGCTAAGTCCCAAATAAAGGTTTTAACCAGGGTGGTCCCTTCTGTCACACTCTGTTTTCAATAATATTACAAATCATAAAGACAATTATTTTGTAGAGCTTTTTGTATAGTGTTTTTTGTGTCTATTTGAAACACGTGTAACAGTAGCTAATTTATATACTGCTATATTTTAATAATGATACTGTAACGAATGGACTGTGAGAAATTTGGTGCTGATATTCTTGACTTTAACAACACATCAAATACTGTCTGAATCAATGAAGAGTTGCTTGAAGCAAAAAAAATCAGTAATGTTAATTCCTGATTGGTTATCTGGCCTAGATCTATGAGTCTTAGAAAACAACATGCCTTTTTCTAATAGCATAAATATGGTATATCAAACAATTAGTCATCTGATACTATTTCATGGAGAATTATAAAGCAGTCAGCATATACAAATGAAGAGTGTTCACAAGTATTTATTTCAGATGCTTATGTATTTTTTTATCCAAAATCTATGTGAGAAAAAAGATAGGTTTACAGTTATTTGTATGGCAAATAATACAATCTTATATAATAAAAGGCTAATATTCAAACAGAGGAACGACTGGTTGCTATGATGCACACTGACCACCAGGGGGCAGACACTCAATATAGGAGATACCCCCTGATGGTCAGTGTGCTCCCACAGGGGTAGCTCTGCTTAACCAGAAGCCAGGCTCACAGCTGGGGAATGCAGTTGCACTGACAGGAGCCTCTTCCGCCTCCATGGCAGCACTAAGTATGTCCACAGGCCTAAGCCATCAGTAGGACATCCCCTGAGGGATCCCTGACTTCAAGAGGGTGCAGGACGGGCTGAAGGACCCTCCCCCCAGAGTGCACAAATTTTGTGCATCAGGCCTCTTGTAATGAATAAATAATAGTATAAGAATAAAGTGTTTGTGTACTCACAACTGTAAACCTACTTTGCCAACCCCTACATATATGTATGTGTATGTGTGTAAGTATGTACATATGTATCTATCTGGAAAGCTGCCTTGAAAGTTTAAGACCTAAATTGAAGAATGGCTTTGAGCACGTTGTGAATTCCTAATGATAAAGAACAGATGGGATTCATTGCTAGCTCAGTGTGAAACAGGAGGAAAATGCCTGTAGATATTCAAGCCTGGTATGAAACAGCTATTCCAGCCCCAGCAGCCAGGGCTTGTAAGGGTGAAAAAACCAAGATGATAAACACAAGGCAAAGTTTGTGCAAAGGAAGTGAAATCAGCCCAGAAATTACTTAATTCCTGAAAGGAAAAATATCTCTTCTGCAGGGGAATACTTTAAAATGAACTAAAAAATAGAGGCATACTGGTCTCAGTAGGCTTCAATTACAAAGTTGCAAGATTTGTTTTATTGGCACTGGGAGAAGCTCAGCAGTAATTTATGTTCTGAAAGGCCTTTCCTACACAAAGTCAACTTCTCTTTTAATTTCAGACCCCCTGAGTCTCCCAAGAAAAGAAATATGCCAGTCAAATGGCAAATCAAAATAAAACTTCCCATAATCCACAGTGGGGGAAAATTTTTAAATACCTAGAAATATAACAAATAGGATGATTAAAAATCTTATGTTAGTCTATTTAATGACTGAGGGAGATAAAGGAAGAAACAAGCTATTATTATGAAATAAAGAAGGACAGAAAGATATTAATTGACATGTGTGGATGGCTGGAAGAATGAACTCTTTGCTCATTTTGATGTAACATTTATATAACATTTCAGATACTTAGAAATGCATGGTGTGTATAAGCCATTATTCAGTTAATGAGATGTTAAACCCCAATTTGCGTTGAAATTGTCCAGTGTTGCTTTTCATTAAAGAGATAATGACTCAGAAGATATTTTAGGTGTTGCTACAAGCTCCTATTTTTATTCCATTTTTAGTTGGCAAATTGGGTCACATTGGATTACAAGATGATAATCAGACCTGTAATATACCCATGTTACCTGATTTTGCTACACAGAAATGATAAAACATGATAGCTCCCTCACACCTGGCTTGCAATCTCAGAGTAATGTCTTGCTGAAGCAAGTCAGCAGACCTTTATTCAATAGCCTAAAGTTCGCTTTAAGGCACTTTTGTGACTATTAAGCTGTGCTCTTGGAAGGCAAAACAACCGCAACAGTTCAGGATGCTAAAGTAGATAATATCACAAACTTGATGGGTTAGAGCTCTTACCTTTCTCTCAGACTTTGCTGGCATTGCGAACTAGCTGAGGGCTTGCTCTCCACAGATCTCATTAGCTAGAGGGAGGAAGCACCTGGCCATCACTGCAGGGCTAACGGTGACTCCAAAAGTAGCAGACTATCTTTGGAGGCTCATATAATCAAGCTTCAGGGCAATTTTCTAAGCTGCCAGGGCCTTGGTACGGTCTGGATCTTTTGATCTCCCTCTCAGTGCAAACTGTGAGACTATCATAGAGAAAAGTCAATCCATAAATGTTTCGCTATCATCATAATTCTCATCACAGATGAAGGTATGGCAAAATCAGCCGACTTTTTGTTGGTAAGGAAACCTGCCTTTTAGGAATAAGTTGAGTAGCATGTCTCTAGGCAGGTTTGCCAGGTTGTCTATTAAGGGCCTGAGAGTAAATATCCTCAGCTTCATGGGTTAAACGACTCAACTGTGCCTGCACAATATGAAAGCAGTTTTAGACAATAGCTAAATGAATGACTGTAGCTGTGTTACAATAAAACTTTATTTCTAATAACAGGCCAAGGGGCAGACTTGGCCCACAGGCTAAGTTTGTTGAACTTCTCTAAAGCCATGTTGAAGTTCATGCTTTGATCACTAATACTTCTGCTAGGTATGTACCCTAAGGAAATATTTTATTTAAAAAATTAGTTAAAAATTTTTTCACCCTAGTGTTCATTATGCTTTTATCCATAATGGGTAAAACTGTAATTGCCTTAATGCTCAACAAAGAAATAGTCAAGCATGTCAAATAAAGGTAACATATGCATCTGCCTAAACATACATTTGAAAACTATTTGATGATATCTCAACATTTGTATTTTAAATAAATAAGATTAAGTGAAAAATTTAGTCTACAAAAATTTGTATACTAGGGGCAGAAATTAAACATGAACACGCATAATCAAAACATTTTAAAAATTCAGGGTGTAAATAAAAGCTAAATTATTTAAAATTCACACATAAGACAGAGGGAAAGCACTGGGATAATCCACACATTAATTCAGCATCTCTTATTGAGCCTTGGTTATGTGGCAGTCACTGTGCTCGGCTTTGGGATAACAAAAATAAATGATAGCCTTCCCCTGAAAGAAGCGTATAAACAATAGACTAGAATAGAGAAAATAGAACTAGGACACATTCTCTAGTGGATAATGGGGCAGGGGGAGATTCTAAGAGAACCATAGAGCATTAACATCAGGAGAACTTGCCATCAAGGAAGTGAGTGGGGAATGAGAGGGATGAGGCCTAACAAGCCAGGTCATGAAGAGATTGATATAGCATACCAAGGAGTTTAGACTTTATCCAGAGGCAATGTAGGTGAGATGGGTAGATTCCATTGAAGAAATTTAAATTAAAAGTTATATAATCTCTTTTAAAAATTGGTAGTAATACAGTATTAAGGGTTTATTAAGTAAAGCAAGGACAAGAGAAAGGAAACCTAAGAAATGTCAGTGGCTCAGTAGTTGAGCATAAATCAACCCATGCACCAAGAGGTCACCAGATTAATTCCTGGTCAAAGCACAGGCCCTTGTTGCAGACTTGATCCCCAGTAGGGGGCGTGCAGGAGGCAGCTAATACGTGAAAAGATGGGTTTCTGTGCTCTACACTGGTATCCCTCTGCCTTCCACTCTCTCAAAAAATCAATAAAACATTGAAGAAGAAAAAAGAAAGAAATGTCAAAGAAAGGTGGCTTTAGAGGTATCAGTTGAATGCTGAGTCCTTCTCATGCTAATTGTGTGGCCTGCAGCAAGTTTGCTAGCCTTTCTGATCTCCTTCCCCACATTTATAAAATCTCATAGCAATATTTTCTTTAATTAGCACTATACAATTTTTAAAATAATGTTTTAAAACTATTAGTACAGTGCATGTTTTAAAGACTAAGTATATAATTGGAAGCTGAAGTTGCTATTGCTGACTATAATAGTATAGGTTAGACGTGTTGGAGGCTTGAATAAAATAAGTTTGAGAATAATGGAGAGAAAGGAAGTGATAAAGTAACAAAAATCCCTGGATAGGGGGTGGAAAATGAGTTGTGAAAATTAACCTTCTGGAGGATTATTTTATTAATCCAATTTGCAATAATATACAAAAACTAATTTTAGAGTTAGACACAAGAATTTAGAAAATTATTAAAACAGTTGAGGCATAAAAATATTGAAATCTGACCCAGTACTGATGTGAAAATATGAAAAATGTAACTTCACTGAAGTATACAGAATTTGTAAGATAAAGGCTGTGCCAAGCTGGGTTTATAGGTGTGGGAAAACATGAAATGAAGAAGAGGAAATTTAAATGTGTGACTGAAGGAATGCAGTAAAAAACTGACTGTCATAGTGTATGTCCTTTTCTAATTATTCATTAGTATGTAGAACCTATTTTAGCAGGAAGTATATAGCTATTGTTGTGGAAAAACTCTTCCAAATGTCCTAAGAAATTCAAAGCAGAAAAATCAAGGAAATAAATTTCTAATAACAGACCCAATTTGATTCTAATTTTTTTTAATCAGTACTGTTGATTGGCAATGCTAGTTTTCTCTCAGATTGCAATTCTGCTCCCACGAGCAGATGTTTCTTTGAGCAGAGATGGCATGTGACACAGCTGCAGCCCTCTCCTCCAGTTAGTTCTTCTTTCTATGTAATCTGGAATGCCTGTCAGCCTTCTTTGCCATTGTGCATTTTTTTTCATTCAATGTATAATTTTACTATAAATAACTTGCTGATTTCACGTTCTTATCTATGATGTGGTAGCTAATGTCAGAGAGGCTTTTTAATCTGTAAACAAATTATGTCCATTGCTTTACTCCTGTTAAGAACTCATTGACTCTCTTGCCAGATGAAAGTTAATTGGTTTGTTAAGCCTGACACTCATCTTTCTTTTTATCAATCCATGCAAATTTTTCCATACCATTCTATACTTGTTTAAATGTTCTCATATTGGTTTTTATAATCATTTAATCCAGTATACATTTTTTCTAACCAGAGTCATAGTTCTTTTTAATGGTTTAATGTCTTTGGAGCTTCTGTTTGTAAGAAGAAAAGATCTGGCTAAATTTTGCTCAATTTAAAGTTATATTGTGGTTTAGCCAACGAATTTACTCAGGTTCTGATTTTGTTAAATTAACATTTGTTAAATTGAATTATAAATCACTATTCAAAACAGACCACAAGAGAATATGGAATGAAGTTTTTACTTGCAGGTCCTGGAAGAAGTACACAGAAGCTTGAGGGGCCACACAGGGAGGTCAAGGCAGCCTGCAGAAAGAGAAGCATAGGATATGAGGTTCATGCCTTTATTAGGATCCATGTGTGGAATGATTTGGGGCTTCTGGGCTAAGGCCAGATTGGTCCATAGTATTTTGGTAAGTTCTATGCATGGAATCATATATAAGCAAGAGGGACTATTGATCACAGGTCTGTAGGAAAGTCTTATAAGGGATTTACATTTGCTGGTGACTCTTTGGACTATTATCTAGGGCATGCACTTACATAAGTGGCCTAGTGTCAATTTAAGGACCCTACTGGAAACTTGGTCAAACAAAATGGATGCCAACTCATCAACACGATGTAGTAGCTTAGTTAAACTCCCAACAGCCCAATATATAAAGTGATTTAATACAGTGGTTTCTGTCAAATGATCTAATCACAAGGAATAAAGTTTATATGAAATTAAAAATTACAATTAAATACTTACACATATCTTATGGGAAGAAAGGTGAGACAAGGATATGCTGGAAAAAGCCAATTTCAACTTATATATCCCATTCAGTCAGACAATATCACATGAAATCATGTTCTTTGACAGTGATGTCCACTCAACAACAGCTCTATCAGAATGTTCCTACAGTGATCAATTAAAAGAAAAATGTGACTTCTAGATATATATTCTGGTAGTTATTTTAAACACTAAATTTATACTTTTTAGACACTATGATTTTTATTAGACTCTCATTTTAACTTGGTGAAATAGGATACAATATACCATTAATCCAAAAACATGACATTATGAAGTGATCAAATGTTGAGAAGCGGTATTAAGCTTTCTATCTAGTGTAAATTATATCTGTAAAATGGTATTGTGGTCATTTAGAACCAGCAAGCAGACCTAAATAGCATAGGACAAGTAATAAATTATGGCTGAAGTGGGTATTTATGAACAATGAAGTAAAATGGAACAATAAAATATGTATGTAATGATTGACAAGAAATCAATGAAGAATGGACTTGGCCATTTGGCAGCATGCTAAAGCATTATAAATTTCAGTAGAAATAGTACGATGTTAATTTTATTCATTTCACTAATTGTCTATCATTTATTTAATCAAATTCTCTACTTTAAGGAAAAGCAAGACTGTGAACAATTAATATACAGTTACCAACAAAGAGCAAAGGAGACCCTGGATAGGTTGCTCAGTTCTTAGTCCATCATCCTGATATGCCAAGGTTGCAGGTTTGATTCCCTGTCACAGCACATACAAGAATCAATCAATAAATCCATGACTAAGTGGGACAACAAATTGTTATTTTTCTCTCTCCCTCTTCTTAGCCCCATTTCCTCTCTATTTCCCACTCTAAAAATCTATTTTTTTTTAAAGAGCAAAGAGAAGAGAGAGACCTGAATATAGTCCAAGAATAGGTTTTAAAAATGGGTGTGGTTAGATAGAGCAAAAAGTTATAATTTGAAGAGGTTGCTTTTAAATCCTAATCCAGCAAGAGAATTTCAGGTCAAACATCTCAAATTTGGGACCACAGTACTATCAGATCCTGTAGATTTGTACTAACTACTGGATTCTAAACTATTGTCAGACACCAAAATTCTATCATGGATAACTTCAAATTTTCTTTTACTATAAATGTTAATGAAACAAACAATATCCATTAAAGTTCATTTAAAAAATAGGTAAGCATGTATACAGATAGTCTTCGTTAGTATTTCCTTATTTTAAAAATCAATCATAGACTCAAAAATAAGGAAATAGTGACAACCATAATGCATAACATATTTTAATGTTCTGATATGCATTGTCATAAATTATACCGAGAAAAACCAAAGAGAATAAGTCAGTATTTATAACTTTGATGCAAGCTAATTATCAATTTTTCAAAAAATCTTAGAAGAATTTTATTGGAACAGTAAATGATTCTCACATAATACCTGAGAATTATTAGTATCCATTTCTTATTTATTCAAACAACAAATATTTTAGGTATATATTATATGCCAGAAAATGTGCTGGGCAGTGGTAGTTTATTAACTACAGCATTGCTAATTTAATGGGAGAATAACAGGAGATACAAAAAAAATGGTAGCATTTCAAAGCAGAATGATGTCTTAGAATGAAGAAGAAACAATAAATAAGATAGGAGAAATATGATTTTGAAGGAAAATTGTTTACTGTGGAAAAATTAAAATAGGCAGTTATGACAATTCCAAATGTACAATATATGGTAGTGAGGGCATGTCAGAAAAAGTAAAGGTGGTACAAATAAAGGGAAGTACTGGTTTTATGGCTTACATTCTGAATACCAGGCAAAGTAGGATGTTCATTTTGAGCAATAAAGTTTATTTACTAAGGTAATAAGCCCCAAAATAGCCATAGAAAGACAAATTCCTGATGAAGATCTAGAATCCTTCCATCTAAGGGTGGCCACTCAAGGTTCTGGAAGTATTCAGTCTGACCAGAAGAAGACCTGTGAGAATGGCAAAGGCTCTCCAAGAATAGCCATGTCCAAATTTAAGGAGTTGTGGGTATTCTGATTCTAACAGGTTGGTTGGTCCTATCATACTTAATAAAAGAATAATATGCAAATTAACCATCACTCTGCTACACCCACCCACCATGCCCATCAGCCAATCTGAGCAAATATGCAAATTATTCCCAACCAATTGGCTGCCGCCACAGAGAGAGGAGGGAGGCTTGGGTTTCCCTGGCAATGGAGGAAGACAAGCTTTCCACACACCCTGGCCAGCCCAAGCCTCCACTCAAGGATACAAAGTTTCAATTATAGAAGATAAATCCCAAGAAAAATGGCTGCAGCCACAGAGCTGGAGAGAGCAGGCTAGGGTTACGCCCGGCAATGGAGGAAGCCAAGCTTTCTACCTGTCCTGGTGGGCCAAAGCCTCCATTCCAGGCTACAAAGTTTCAATTACAGAAGATACATAAATTCCAACAGAAATGGCTGTTGCCAGGGAGTGAGCAGAAGACTTGGCTTTGCTCCAGGCTACAAAGTTTCAATTGTAGAAGATAAATATATCCCAGATACCAGGGCCTCAGCTTGGGTGGCCAGGGAGCATGGCTGGCCTGCAAACCACCACAGGTCCTTTGCCCAGGCCTCCCCACGCCCTAAGGGAACCCCCACCCTGATCAGGGACACTCTTCAGGGCAAACCAGCTGGCCCCCATCCATGCACTAGGCCTCTATCCTATTTAATAAAAGAGTAATATGCAGATTGACCATCACTCCAACACACAAGATCAAGATAGCTGCCTCCACGTGGTCAAAGATCCTGCCCCTATGTGGACACAAGATGGCCACCACAAGATGGCCAGCAGGGTATGGCAGTAGGGAGGGACCAGGCCTGCAAGGGAGGGCAGTTGGGGGTAGTCAAGCCTGCAGGGAAGGGCAGTTAGTGGTGACCAGGTTGGCAGAGGAAGGAAGTTGTGGGAAAACAGGCTGGCAGGGGAGCAGTTAGACATCAATCTGGCTGGCATGGGAGTGGTTAGGAGTGATGAGGCTGGCAGGCAGAAGCAGTTAGGGGCAATTAGGAAAGCAGGCAGGAGAGCAGTTGGGAGTCAGTAGTCCTGGATTGTGAGAGGGATGTCCCACTGCTCATAGGGACTTCCTTCGATGGGTCCCAGATTAGAGAGGGTGTAGGCTGGGCTGAGGGTCACCTTCCCATGTACAAATTTTGTGCACCAGCCTCTAGTGATCTTCATAATGACAAACAACATTTCATTTGTTAATTTAGCTCCAAAATTCCCTCACAAACTTTAAAAACATTGTGACAATATTGTTTCAATAAGTTCTAGTGATGTCTTTTAGACTTATTAGAGAGCAGTCCTGTGGGAGAGGGTTGGCCTGAGGAGCTGCTAAATTCCCTGGATTGGTAACAATAAAGAATGCTATTAGATTGAGAATGGATGTATTGATGAAGGAAAGCACTGGACTTCTCTTTGGAACACCATTAGGGCTATAAAAACATTATCTGTTCTGCCTGTCTGCAGTTAGTTTATCCAATTAGCTAACTCCCTTTGAGTACATCAATTCTACATCTATTTAAAAGTGAAAGAGAAAGAGAAAATATAAAGGGAATGTTCACTTAACATTATATATGTACCCGTGAAACAGACTACTATTGTAAAAACAACAATAAAAATTCTACTCAGGTAAAACTAGGGTTAGATAAAATGTTTTTCCTAAATCAAAAAATAACAATCTGAATGACACAATCTGGAAGTCAGTGGTGACAATACCCAAAAGTAAAATTACCCAACATTAAAGACTGAAGCCAGAAACCACAAAATTTAAGTTCAACAATCTGGTCAGTTTTCACTCTCAGCAGAGTAATTACTAAGAGTGAAAGATAAATAATCACTAAGTCATTAAAAAAGTAACCCAATATGTAGAAGATTTTATCTGTGGGATTTGTCTTCGAGTTAATCTCTACCCCACCCCCACGCCTGGACTGCCATGTAGGTTTGGAAAAGTCTCCAGGTTATAAGCACCCTTACAGCCTCCACTCAACCCATTTAAGAATAGTGCACATACTGTGTGATAGGATTTTTTGCCTTCCAGTCCTGTTCCCTCTTTCTGGATGACAACAAATAAGGAACAGGATAGGATGTCTAGAAAACCCTCATTCTTTGATCCCCCAAAATGGGAAGGTTTAGGAAGCGGTTGGGGCTTCCACCAAGCTGTAATATATTGCTATAATAAAAGGATCATTGTGAATATATAACTATGACTTATTATCTATGATGTTCAAACTAGAATCAACAGGGATAATAACTTATTAACTCATTTGTAGCACTCCAGAAATTCTCAAATAAGCATGTTTAAATTTACATATGATAAAAATTTTTAAAAACACTATTTCTTTACTTATTTTTTTTTTGTAAATCCGACCTTGAAATTCTTACAGTATTGTCTGTGCCACATCTCAAGGTGATTCTACCACCTCTCTCTCTTTCTGCACCTTTGTCTCTGTCTTTCTTCTCTGTCATTGTGGGCTCTATCAATTCTTCCTTAGTCTCAAAGGGCTACCTAATTCTATGTCCAAATTGTGCTTGCAATCTATGACCTTGTAACTTCTCATGTCCTTATAATATGAAGACTGGTTTAGTGCCATAAACTGCATTTCTGATGCCTATTCAGAATGGTGATACTTTAGTACAAATATTCTGGTACAGTAAAGACAGAGTATAGATAATACTGTATCTTGCTAAAGCATGGTACAGTTTGATTGTCTTCCAAGTGTGTGCTATGATCAAAATTACAAACATACAAATTGTTGATTACTTTCAAGTATATCGCATACTTAGTGATGGGTATTGAAATAGTCTCTGTGTTTCCCCACTGTTGTATTTCGCTCTGGTTTTAGTTTCAAAGTTTTTCTCAAATTACTAACTGTACTTTTTCTAATATACTAATCTATTTTCTTGTGAATTTTACTTTATATTTCAACTAACCAAAATAAGTGCTAACTCACAAGTGTATTCCCTCTGGCATCTTTTCTAAAACGGACAAATATTAAAATATCCACAGTTCCATAGGTAAATTTCCCCAGATAGTTATTTGTCAGGAATAATGTTAAAAATTTCTTTTCATTTCTTTTCTTGGAAGGGGATTTTCTGAGAACATTATAACAGTTAGTTTCTAAAATGTTATAATTATTTGGCCTTATAAGGTACATGCAAGTACATATAAAATCAAGTTACTGTCATAACATTTTCTAAATAGTTATATTGATAGATTTTTCAAGTAGTTGTATTGGTGTCACTTAAAAATCCCATGTGATAAAAATACATTTAAAGAAGGGAGAAAAGAAGGAAAGAAAGAAGGAAAGAAAGTTCTAAATTAAACATCAATTTTCCTAGTCAACATTCTTAGTTTTTTTTTAAAAAAAAAAAGTTTTTGTTGCAGAACTGTGTTAGACTTTGATAAAAATGCTACAACAGTACAGAGTTCTCATATACCCTACACTCAGTTTCCCTATTAACATCTTACAGTAGCATGATGTATTTACTTTAATTTATGAACCAATCTTAATACATTTTATTAACATAAGTCCATACTTTAGATTTCCTTAGTTTTTACTTAATATACTTTTGTTGTTGTTTTAGAATCCCCTCCATAATACATTACATTTAATTCTCAGGCTCCTATAAGCTGTGATGAAACATTTTTAGTTTGTACTAATATCCAGTTTCCTCCATATTGCTTTATAAATGCCCCCATGGTGATCTTTCCATAATTATTGTAAATTATTATTCTAATGTTTAATTTTTGAAGTTTATCAAGAGAATAAGCTCTTTCTTAGGAGATATATTGTAGATCTCACAATAAAACTCATTTCTTTCTTTTTTTTTATTTTAATTCATTCTTTTTTTTGTTTCCTTCTCAAAATATTAACTGACTGCCAACTGTGTGTCAGGCATTATCTGCTATTGGAATTCATCCAACAACAAACCATTAAAAAACCTGCTTTGTGGAGCTTACATTTTAGTGAATAAAGACAAAATGTAAAAAATCACAATAATTGCATCGCATTCTAAAAAGTAATAAATTCTACAAAGTAGATAAAATAGTGCCAAGTAAGAAAGGTTGGGAGGGAAGGAGTAGTCAAGGTCATCCTCAACTGACATAGGAGGAAAGAGCTAAAGAAAATGAAGGCATGAGTCTTGTGGTATCTGTTGATAGAACATTCTGCTCAGAGGCAAGAGCCCGTGCAAAGGCTTTGAGACAGAATTGCCTGGAGTGTGTGAGGAACGTTTAGAATCTGGCATAGGTAGCTGGAGCAGAGTGAGAAAGGAAATGGGTAATAGACAATAATGTCAGCAAGATAATAGAAGGGCTAATCTGGAAGAACTTTGTAAGGCTAATAGCATTAACTCTGTGGAATATTGAAAACATTTGGAGTATTTGAATAGAGCTATTCCATAATTCATACTAAAATGGAGTCACTCTTTCTGCTCTGCTATAAATAGACTGTGGGAACCAAGAGTGGAAGCTGGGGGGGGGGGGGGGGGAAGGTTAGGAAACTACAGTAGTAATCCAGACAAGAGATGGTAGTACACTGGAACCAGTTGTAGCAACAGTAGAGATGTTTTAGAAATGTGGTCTACTTCTGGAAATATGTGAAGCCAACAACAATTTTCTAATAAACAGATGTTAAGTGTAAAAAAAGTAAAAGAGGATTCTTAGGTTTTTTATCTAAACCATTGTGTCACAAGGGTGCCACTAATACAAGACTGAAATGGAGCAGGTTTGTGTTGGGGCAGAGTTAGGAGTTCAGTTTTGAACATGTTAAGTATAAGGTATCTATTAGACATCTAATGGGAGATATCAAGTAGGCAGTTGAATATATATGCCTGAAGTTTAAAGTAGAGTTCCAAAAGATAAATATAAATTTGAAGCCATTGACACGCATCATATTTGAAGCCACAAGATTTCATGAGACCCCAAAGAGTAAATGCTTAATATAAATAAATATAGGTCAAAGTACTAAGGCCTGGGTCCTTTCAAAATAAGGAGATGGGAAAACAGGAAGAGTTGCTAGTGATGCAAGAGGAAAACCCAAAGAAGTAGAGTCCTAGGAACCAAGGTGAGAAACAAAGGGCCTCTAATGAGAAGGAGTGATTAACAGAAGCCAATAACATATTTACAATTTAAAACTATTATAAAACACTAGTAGCCCTGGGCATGAATCTATACACCAGTAGCTCTCTGCGGGACCTGGCCACTCTGCTCCTGCTGCCCAAAGGCTCTCCCTGAGCCGAGAGGCCCATCTGCAGTTGGGCACAGAATGCTTGCCTCATCACCAAGGCAATGAAGCAAGCATTCTCCCAGGCTGCTCATGCTACCCGCTCTAAGTGGCTGCCTCCCTGAGACTAGGGGACTCCAGTGGGGCTGAGAAGACTGGGTGCTGCCATCTTGTGGCTATGGGCACTGCCATCTTTGTGATGGGGTGCTGGTTAATTTGCATATTATCCTTTTATTATCTGGGTTAGGGAGAACATTTATATTTACTATAAAAGTTGATTTAATAGAAAAGGAAAAGTAAGGGCTTTGAGTTTAGAATTATGTAAATACAGATTCAAGTAATCTATAATGTGATCATTTTATATTCTGTCATTTGGGTGTGCCTTTGGCAAGTTGCAGACCTTCTTTATTTCTGAAGGAAACACTTCCTCTGGTCTTTCCCTTAACCTATTTGTCAGTTTTCTGTATATTGTTAGGCTACAATAAATGGAAATACTGTTAGATAGCTATTCATATTTTGAAAATGTTTAATTTTAGTTCTGACTAAATAAACCTGTATGCTTTCATGCAATGGGATTAGAATCATGTTTATGAAATGGAATTATCTTTAGAAAAATAATTTTGACCACTTTTCCCCCCTGACCTGGGTCATATGTATGCTATTTAATTATATCTTGGCTGCAAATTATTTATGAGGATTGAATGCAAAAGCTAATGTTCTAAGAGTGCTAAGATGCATCTCGTTGTGAATAAAGATAATAAGTAACTATAACAAGTGGTTTTAAAATTTGGTATGTCTACCTATCTAAATAAAATTAGAGAATAAGATTATGGAAAGGTTTGTTTGAAAAACTGGCGACTAGGGACTTTATTTACAAGAAGACCTAATTTACAATTAGGAAATGGTAAGATGGTTCTGTAATGGATTTTCTCAGTATCCATGACTTGATATTCTTAACAATGGAGGCAACCCAACCAAGAAGATAGACCACATAGGGAGGGATGCCTGGAGAGTCAGGAGCTCATTAAAAATAAGTATTTTAATTGTTTGAAGTGAGTTAGTACATACTGCCAAATATCAGTTAGAATTTTGAGCTTTCTGTTAATATATAATATTGTACCCTACACATTTTTCTTAAACTCGGCAAAATATAGACACAATCTTGACTGAAAGACCAAGTCCTCACCACTCAGTAACTTAATAAGACATGATTTGTCTAATGAGGACAAGACCCTCAATAATCTTAGTGATAATGTAGATTTGGGATCAGAAGAATAAACATCTTACATGGAAAGAAGGGTGATATCCACGAAGCAGAAATTAGAGTTAAGTAACAAGCAGCTTAGTGTGGCATTGATAGCAAACTAGAGAAATAAATATCTTAGCCCAAGTCAATGGTCATAATCTCATTCAGCAGGGAGAGCTGCTTAGAACAGTAGCTAAGGCCATGGAAGCTGTGAGGCTTCATGTAGTCAGCTCTATAAAAGAACATGGAACTCAAGGAGATTAGTCAACCATCATTAGACTCTGCTTTACAGAGACTTAAGATACTGGAGCCTCAAGGATTCCATTTACGGGTGCTCATATTCAATATTTTTCCTATGTTTCTAAAGATGGGTTTTGGGATAATCCATGTAATGTTAGTATGAACATTTGTATCAGCATCCCACATTTTCTTTTGTGAGTCTTTGAAAAAAAATCACAAAAGTCATAAAGTCTCATGATCTGTTTCTCTGCCTCTAAATAAGGCAAGCTAAGTCATCTGAGATAAGATGTAAATATATTATGAAAGTAAACAATTCCATCCTGGGCAATGTGACCTCATCTAAGAAACTTAATAAATATTGAATAATGAACTGAACATATTCATAACCAACAAAATTCAACATCAGGAAATGCTTCTTCATTGCTACCCTAGTCTCTCATGTTTTATTTCCTCTTATTATGACCTCAGTAATGCAGAGAATAGCTAGCAATCCATCTCTGTACAATATCTTTTCTGTACATGAAAACTATTATTAAATTTCCTTCATGATCCTCAAACCCACTTAGCCTTCTCTTCTGCAGGCTAAATAATTCATCTTCCTTTTTTTATTATTATAGTCTTGCCTGAGTTTCTTGCATTAGACAGGAGGAAAAGTCACAGGGGATTTTGAACCCAACATTCCTTAAGTATGTTAAGAGTAATGAGAAAACAGCAGTGGTGTGTGGAGATAGGGTCACTAATACATGATAACTAATGGGGATTTTCAAAGAAATGGCTAACATCTGAATAATTTTATAATTTATGTTTTCTGAAGGACACAGAAGAAAAAATGCTCAATGAGGAAGAGTAAAAGGTTTGTGCTTCGTTCATATTCTTTAAATACATCTGCACCAGTTCTGAGAATTCCTAAAATCTGAGTTTTCTGTTTAATACCTGCTAATGGTTCACTCCTTGGAGTCTTCTTTATACAAGTAGATTCTTCTCTGAAGACTAGAGAAAAGAAAAATGGTTCATAAATTCCTAATGGCCTCAGAGAAAAAAATCTTGAATTCCATTCAGAGAAGTTAAATATAAAGAATGCAAGCTATTTATCAACCTGACACTGACACTGAAAGTTGTGAGGCATGCACAGTTTCCAGTTGTGAAAAACTTGCTACTGAATTGTATCCCACATTCAAGCCCTGTGTCATATAACAGAAGGGCATCCTAAGCTGGTTTAAGTCACGAAGCTGGAGATGCAAGAAAAGTTAAATGTCTTTTCCTCCAGGATACTGAGAGTAAACTGCTGACATTGCCAAACTGGTTCCAAAGTTGATACAGAAGAGTGGAAAGCTACCGTTTGATTTAGCCTGTTTTCAAACCAGACACAGAAAGAATGGCACAATCACATTAGAACTTCATTAGACAGTCTCTCAAATACTAAGACTTAAACCTATAAGGTGGTCACTTCTAAATATTTTTTTGAATCAAATGTAATAGTCAACATAGTAAACTCATATGCCTTCCAGATGTATAAAGATGTCATGGCTTTGCCCTGGCCCGTGTGGCTCAGTTGGTTGGACATTATCCCCTGCACCAAAAGATTGAAGCACCCTCCACTATTGGTTTAATTGCAGGTCAGGGCACATGCCTGAGTTGCATGCTTGATTTCCAGTAAGGGTTGTGCAGGAGGAAGTGAATCAATATTTTGCTCTCATATGGATGTTTCTATCTCTCTCACCCTCTCCCTCCTCTCTCTCTAAAAATCAATCAACTATTAAATAAAAGATGTCATGCCTTAAAACTTAAGAGAGATTGTCCAGGAGACCCATTATCATTACTATGAAATACAAATAATAAAATTCAGTCATTTACCTCAACCTAAGGTCTTAATAGTTCTCCATTGACTCAAATGATTTCTATACATTTTAATTTTGTCTTAATTTTCAGTCTGATTTAAAGAGTCATACTCCTCCAAGGTTTTGAGGAAAGAGAAAGATCTCATATTTTACAATATTGTCATTAGTGAGAGACTGAGTGGATAACTGGTTTTCTGCAAAGCATGTTTTGCCTAGGGGATGCATTCACTCTGGTTAATCAACTGGCAAACAAGACACCTAGGGTTATCTCTTTACCACCCTATTGCTCCATCAATAATGTACAGACAGTCATTAAGAACTCATTTCTCCTTTCTGGGCTGAATTTTGAGAGATGCATCATGTGGGGGAAAAACAGGAATTATAGTGTGGAAACTACAGGTCACACTGTAATCTCAGATACATGCTGTGCTATTTCGCAGACAGTCCATCAAGATATGTTCCAAGGCACGCACCAGTGCATTTAAAAATATATAGACTGAGACCACCAAACTCATTTCATTAGGTCCTTTCAAGGTTAACATTATGATCACGCTTCAGGCTATAAACAGATCGCCAGCTGAGCTCAGGAAGGCATTTCACTTCTGTGGAAAGACTGTCCCCAGTGGGTCAGTTGGTATTGCAGGTACATTTTATGCTTTGCAAACATTTCTGTACCAAACTGTCTTTCATTCCTCACCTCCCCCCCCCCCATATTGTAAATTAAAGCTTAAATCATCAATTTTAAATAATCTCAATCTAAAAGCTTTCTTTTTTATTTCTTTAGTTTTTGAGTCGTTGATTCCTGAATTTCTAATTTTAGATAGATAGCATGTATCTGTTTCATTTACTAATACATTTATGTAAGTACTATGTATTAGAATTGATTTCAATCATGTGATAATAGAAATCTTATTTGACTAAGGACATCAAACATATTGTCAGTAGTAGTATTAGAAATGGACAGTCTCCATTGTGCAGGGTGATGTCTGATGTTTAGTATCAAATATATATAGTAGATTTCTAATGTTTCTGGTCACTTACCTGCTCCACAGCATAAAAGACATAGACAGGATCCCCATCACCAGCTCCTGCTTGTGGCACCTTGCTCACTGTTCCGGCAAAGAAGTCCTGGGAATAACAGCCTGCAAATGTTCAACTCTCACCTATTACAGAAGTATTCAGGCAGGGAGGTGAGGAAACAGAGTCTGGGTTCCCATAAACAACCAGACACGAAAGAAAGAATGTGAACATTATCAGCATGTCCTCCTGTGGCTCTTTCCTTAGGATTTGTCTGGGATGTCTTGTTCCTCATTTACTCCCTTTGATAGGTGCCCTCTTTTCTTCTCAGTTTAGGACCTGAAGATTAATATATCCCCTCAGTGGTGTATGATCTTCCAATAGTGCTGTCACTGAGAAGTCATAGATCTTACATTTTTTTAACCATGCAGGGGATACCACCTATATCCCCTCAACTTGTTTCCGTATTTTTCCCAACAGAGAACTCCCCTGGAGCTGCATAGCTAATGACTTACCAGCAGAGCCCATCTACTGGGACAGTCAAACCCTAACCCAGGCTGCCTGGATTGCAACCCCACTTTACCACTTAATTAGGCAATTACTTAACTTTTCTTTACTTAGGTTCTCATGCCCACCCCTCCACTTCCAGCCACATTTGGGAATAAGCCACAAGGTCAACGTGAAGACTACTTGAGTAAGTTCAGAATTACACCAGCATAAAATGGTAGATGCTCAATAAGTGTATATGGAATAGGTGCATAGGAATATACCTGGCCTGTAGTAAATACTCATTATTTTTGTATTTTTTTTATCATCTCTTTATATTAGAAATCTTGACCTTATTTGAAAATAGAGCCAAGCAAGAACTGCCATTCTTCTTCACAAACCCTATCTTGGGCAATGGCTTTGTTATGCACATCAGAATCCTGAAATTTCAGAGTGGGAAGGCACATTTAGAGAGAGCATGTCACGTTACCTAAATCTAATTTACTTAAAGTCAATTGGCATAATGATCACTTTGCCTAATGAGACATTCATCTATAAAGATCGTTTATCAAATATACAATTTTTCAACTGTACTAAATAGTTTTAGCTGGGATGCATTTTTGTAAATTTCATACTCACCATTTTGCCTACTTTTCAGGGTTTCCAGGGCATTTCACCCACTTAAGACTCAATGTTTAAAGTGTTATGAAATAGGTTTAAAAAATAACAACAGTATTTCACAATGCTTAGAGTGGCAACTTATTATATATAAAATACTACATCTATGACAGCATCTTATTAGAATATAGTTATTAGGCAAATGGATGTTTGGAGGGTTGAACATTTTGAGAAGTGATTTTAGGTGAAACAATCCAAACCTCTTAGAGGGTTGAGGTGTGAGAGCGTGGCCTTGGTCTGTGCCTGTGTCATTTGGCTGACTCCTCTCTGTGACTAGGTTCTGCTCTGCTGCTACCTGCTGGCAGAGCTAGTGTGACAGCTTTCAACGTTAGATCCATGACAAGTTTCCAGACCTGGAGCCTGCTCACCCACCTGGGTTGACCTTGTGACAAAGTAGCTAGTCTGTTATCTGCACAAATTTGATGTGGCCACAGAAATCCATTTTCCCTGTTTATGAACTCACAATGGTACGGCGATTTTATATAACAGCTTCCTTTCATTTTGCCTGTTTTGATGATATATATTGTACAACACCCGTCTCCTCTGATAATGGGTATTTTTTATCAGCAGTTTCTCCTTCAGAAAATTGGAAAAACAATTAAGAGGAGGGTTTGTCTAAGGAAAGAAAGTACAGAAGGATATTCAAGAGGTATGGGGGACACATACAATTTCTCCACAAAGGAGTCCTAGGATGCATGTGACACACAGAACCCCTTCTAAAAGCAACCAACATAATCAATCTTTCTTTAAAAACAGTTTTCCTTCCATTTATTCCAGCTCTTATGTAGAAGGACCAATTATCTACTATTTCACGAAATTATCCTTCAATTGTACCCACACAACAAAGGCAATGAGGATGTTTAATTTTTCCTGACCTCACAGGAAGGTATAGAACGTGCTAGGTGCCCAGAGTTTGTTTAAAGTTCTGTCTGTCTGTATAATGATGCAAGTGTGTCAGTCACATCATGTAGTAGCTAGCAGTGTGGAAACTGACATCTGCCAACCAGTAATGGCGGTCATACCTCACTGCTGCTCCAACTGCTCGCAGTCCAGTTCAGCCTGCCACCCCGAGCTCCAGCCAGCTGTCAGGACTGTCACAGCTGCCATCTTATTTACTGCCATAAGCTTTCTTGGCATTGTGGGCCCAGACACTGCTGAGACGGCGCCTGTCATTGGCTGTCAAAGGCACAGGGACGAAGGACTCTGAGGAGCCCTGGGAAGGTGCAACATGTTCAAACCACCTGACAGTGGAACCAGTCGGCGCCGAAGTCTCTGAGGTTGTTCTTTGTTGACTGATAAGATTGGACAAGGCACAGTAGGCCTTCCAGAACTCTTATTCAGAGCTGTTTTAATTGAATGTGTCACTGATGAGGGACAATCACTTGGGCTGTAGCGTCTACTCCAAATGAAACAATTGTTTTAAAGTAATTGGTCTGACAAGAAGGCTGGCAGCCATTAAGGATAAGATGCATGCATTTCTAAGAGAAGAGACAGAAAGCATGCCACGACTCTGCTTTTAAACTTTTCCCTTTACTTCTCTTGAAACAAGCCCTCTTAAGACCCCTGATTTGAATAAACATCAAAGATCTTAGAGACAGCATTTTGGTATTTGTTTATTTTTACACACATTGGAGGCTCATTCTCAGCTTGCTTAAATTTTTTGGCAACAGCAATTTGCAATGGATTTAACAGGGGGAAAAGTACAAAGGGTTAGTTAGTCTCTGGACTTTTTTGCAGATCTCACAGTTAGCAATTCCTGATACAAGGACTGCAATTATGCAATGTAAGACAGAAGGTCAATTACATCAGCTAGTTAGCACAGATTGAGCCAAATTTCCCCGGTAAGTATGTGGCTCCTCAGGAGATCAGCTTAGTTTGTGAGAGCCAAAAGCATCTAGGCAAGTGGTGTTTAGCCATATAGTGCACCTGTGCAACAATAAAATATATAGCACATTAGAAAGAAAATAAATTATATGCTCTAACCCACAGTTATTGCACACACAATAGAAAAGCTTAGGCCCCACTACAATGATAAAGACAACCAGCATTACCACGACATTTTGCAAAATATTTTACATTTATTATTTCATTAGATTCTCACAATATTCAGCATAGGAATTATCTTTAACCATTTTACATGTAGGGACAAGAAAGTCTGCCTACATAACTATGTGGCAGAAATAAATATAAAAGCAATATATTTTACTCCAAGTCATCATTTTCCTAATATACCACAATATCTGACTCTACAACCCTCTCTTTTTGCTAGACTTAATACGCCTTTCCTATGAAATCATATCTGGTTCATTGTTTTAAGTAAAATATATCAATAAAGAAAGAAGAAGAAATCTATTATCCTTCCTCTAATACTTCCTGTTTTGAACTGGAGTTCCCTCTATGAGTCTCTAACCACATAAAGCCACTGTAATGGCTAAACATGTATTTTCTTATTCATACTACACAGGCTTGAAATCCAGCTCTATGACCTCTTTAGCTATATGCACTTGGAAAAATTATTTATTGTTCTATGCCTCAGGTTGTCCATCTATAAAAGACCACTCATTCATTTATACATTTATTCAGGAAGTATTGCATACCCACTGCATGAAGGATACTGCTCCCAGTCCCTAAGATATAATAATGAACAAGCCAAATAAAATCTCTTCTTATATCACCAGGGAAGGCAATCAGTTAACAAATAAGTAACAGAATATTTATCGGTAGCAATACCTGTAGTGAAGAAAGAGAAAGTTGGTTGGAGGATAAAGAGTGATGGGAGTACTGGGAAGACGTGCTATTTTAGATAGAGTGGTCAGAGAAGGCATCTTTTAGAACATGACATTTCAACAGAAATCTGTGGGAGGGAATCCTCAGAAAAGAATTCCAGGCAAAGGTAAAAACAAATTCAAAAGCCCTGAAGTAGGAACAGGCCTGTGTGTGTTCAAGGAAGAGCAAAGAGTTATGCCTACAGTAGGATGAGGGCAGTGGAGAAAACTGGTAGGCAATAGTCAGAGAGGTAACCAGTGGTTGCTCACATAAGGGCCTCAATGCTCCTCATAAAAACTTCTAACTTAAGTCTAAGTGTGATGGGAATCAACTGGAATAGATGTTGTCATGGAATGGAGATTGTCATTCCCACTGCAGTCTGAAGAATAGGCTGAAGGGAAACAAGGCAAGAACAGGGAAACTATTTAGAAATCAGTTTCAAGTAATCCTGGGCACGAGTTGTTGCCATGGAGGTGGTGAGGAGTGATAGTAATTTTTACTGATGAATTGGATGTAATGTAGGATGGAAGGCAAAGATTAATCAAAGGTGAAGGCATTCAGCCTACATTATTGGGTTACTGATCTGGAAACCATCAGAGGCGACAAGATTTAGGGGAATTAAAAATGCCTGCTTTCTAGGTTGAATATGAAAATAAAAGCTTTGAGTATAAAGTCTGGTCTATAATAAACCCTCAATAAACATTAGGTACTAGAGGCCTGGTGCATGAAATTTGTGCAGGGGGGTGGGGTGTCCCTTAGCCCAGCCTGTGCCCTCTCCTTATCCAGGACTCCTTGGGTAGGATCCTTAGGCCTGGCTGGTGATCAGAGCCTATGGGGGCCTTCCTTCCCCTGGCTGCCAGCAGCTGGCCCTGCCCCGCCACTGCCACTGCTTGCCATCTGTGCCTCCTTCCCCCATCACCAGTCCCCTTCCTCTGCAGACCACAGGCATGGTTTGCGATTGCTTGACTGGCCTGGGCCTCCCTCTGTGAGGTGATCAATTGCAGGACCTTCAAATCAATTGCCCTGCAAAGGGAGGCCCTCCCCACCCACCACAGCACTGCCAGCCTGGTGGCTTGTGTTTCCCTCTGTGGCCACCAGCAGGGTGCCTGTGCCTCCCTCTGTGGGGCAATTGCTGGCCTACCCCACACACCTGTTTCAGTATCACTGGATTGATAACCCAGCAGAGAGATGCCCCACCCAGCCAGGGGTCTGCAATCTAACGCCACATAGAGGGTTGCCTGGACCTCCTTCTTTGGGACGATTTGCAGAGCCCCTGTCCACTCCCCCACCCCCAATATCGATCGCTCTGCTGGCCAGTGGCCTGGTCCTCCACCTTTGGAGAGATAGATCATGGAGCGTCTCCCCTCCCCCCATAGATCACTCCACAGAGGGTAGCCTGGGCCTCTCTCTGCAAGGTGATTGTGGGGAGATGGTGCTCCCTGCCCCGACAATTGCATCACACCCACCTTGGCTGGCCTGGTGCCAGTGCATGCCACAGCGTGGTTGTCTGGAAAGTCATCTGAATGGTTGTTCTGCTGTTCGGTCTTCAGTCAATTTGCATATTATGCTTTTATTATTATAGATTATTATTATGATCATAATCAGCATTAGTATTATTACTAATTAATCCAGTCATGTAAATCTTATTTCCTAAATAGTTCTCACATACTTTCCTCTCTATTTTCACTGCTGTGTTTTGATTCAAGTCCTCATTATCTTGTATTTGGATTCTTATAATGGCCACCTCACTAAGTCTCACGTCTCTAGCCTAGACTATATTTAATCTGCGTTCTTCACTATAAGCAGAATGATCTTTCTGATTTGTAAATTTGATCATGTGTTTTCCTAACTTAAACACTTCAGTGGTTCTCCATGGCCTAGACAGAAAATTGAAGAAGTAATTATTTCATGATCTGGTCCCTGACTATTCAGAACTACCCTCCAGGTTTTTTCAGGCTCCAGTAATGTTAAAATACCTGTAGTGCCCCTAACATTACAGGGGTTTGCATGCCTTTCTGCCTATGTCCATGTCATTTATATTGCTTGGAATACCCATTTACTGTACATAGTATACTGTATCTTGCAAAATTTCATTCTTCTGTTTAAATTCTTCTAAATAGGCATCACTTTTGTTTAGTCTCTCAGAAAGAGCAGTACCTCCACACCATCCCATGTCTTATACGTTCTATTACTGTAATTAGCACCTTTATTTTATGCATATAAGATAGTGTTATCATGAATGCATAGCTGAGTCTATCCTACACAATTGAAAAATTTTTGATGGCAAGGATATGTCTTCTTTACCTTTGAATGAATAAATGTGCATAGTTAGTGGTACGTGTATCTCTATTTTGATTTTGTTGTAGTTAATCCTCACCTGACGATCTTTTTCCATTGATTTTTAGAGACAGTGGAAGGAAGGGGGAGATACAGAAAGAGAGAAACATTGCGATTGGTTGCCTCCTGTATGTGCTCTGACCAGGGCTGGAGATCTAGTCTGCAACAGAGGTACCAGAATTGAACCCAGAAACATTCAGTCCCTGGGCCAACTCTATCTACTGAGCTAAACTGGCTACAACTCCACCTTGATTTTTGTAACCTAGCCAGGTGATTTTTGAGAAGAGGTTTTCTCTCTATAATTCCTGGTGTCTAGGTGTCAGAGACAAAGAGTGGAGTATTAATTCACCTATACTCTGGTGCCTAAGATCAGAGTTGCGTAAGATGGAGATGGGTTAGGGTTTTAACAGACTTACTTAGTTTAGAATGAATTTTCCAATGACACAGTGCCTATTAACTCTAGTGAGTTAAGATAAACAGAAACAACTCAAAAGTGAAATAAAAGTGACCATGGATAGAAGACATTTTCTTTTGCCTCAACTAACTACTGCATTCTATCATGCCTTTTGTTATCTTGAGTGTTCATCCTTTCTCTTTCATTAACCTGAATTATTCATGCCAAACCAGCCTCTGCAGATATGTTAAAATCATTTCTGTTTTGGAGCTTTTACATTTCTGTTATTTTGAATAATCTTTAATGTTTTCTGAGACTCTGGGCTTAACACATGCAACTTATGAGTCATCTTCAAGTCTTTATCCTTCCCTCTGGTTTGGATTGATACCTTCCTTTTGCAAGATTGTAACATTATCTGTATAATTTCCATGGGTTTCAAAATATGTATGGTCTCATGTTATTTTAGTAATATTCAATTTCTGCATTTATTTCTTTAAATCACTTTTAATGCCTTCCTTTGAAAATACTGATATATATATATATATATATATATATATATGCATCTCTAAAAACCCATGTCATAGTTTGACCTCAGTACAGGTGTTCAATAATAGACACTAAAGTGAAGAGAAAGATATATAAAATGTGATGATCAAACCCATAATTATAATCATTTCAAGTTTGGACTCTGGCATGATCTCAAATGGAATGTCTTTTAGAGGATCTCAAGGCAAAATGTAAAAAAAATCCTTATTTCGTTTAACTTACAATTATAAGTAGGAGAATGAACTAAATTAAAACTTAAATTTGATTATCAGTAGTCTTTTTTTATAAAGTTAGAAAAAGATGTTCTACTTGAGGAAGAAAAAAAACCTCATTTTCCTCTCAACTTTATAAGACTAATAAGTTCACAGTTGATGTTTTACCAAGCAAGAATGAGGAAGCAGTATTACCAGATCTTCCAGTTTCCTTTTTTTCAAGAAAAATGAATCCTTTCTGAAAATGGTGGGCCAAAAATTTATTTTTTTAAATGCTGCAAGGGCCAATATCTTGAGGGTCAAACCAAATAGACTTAAAGTCTGGGGGTCTCTGTTCCCAACAGCTGCCAGAGAAATAATTAGATTCAGCAGGGGTAAGAGCTTTCAAGGACCCAATAAAATTGATGTTTGTAAATCCAGTATATAGTCTAACTGCATTTCTTCCTTGGTTTTCACTTCTAAGACAACAAATTTTGGGGGAGAGATTTGAAAGTATTTCCTCTATTTTACATATAGTAAAAAAATAAAATAAAAGGACATACTTTTTTTTGTTTGTTTGTTTTATGGTACACAGTTCAAGGACAGCTTCCATTGCCCATGCAATACCTAATGTACAGGTTCCTCATTACCCAATTTCACACTGGCTCCCCCCATTACTTCTTTGTCAAACAGAATTTAAAAATGAAAGCCCAGGACAAAGGGCATTGTAAATGAATTAAAAACTGTCACAGCTGTTCCAAGCAGCCTGGGAAGATGTATAGTAAGTTTTACTTCCTTTCATGTTATTTTTTTCTTATAATAAATATTGGCAAGTGGTCAGCCTGTCATGAGAGTCCAATTAAAATTATATATCATTGCAAGTTTTCTTTTCTCTGATGTCAGTAATGGAGATCTTTCAGATAGTCCTTTGATATCCACTCCTGGGCATTTTAATTTCCTGACAAATCTATCATCTGAAATTTGCCATCAGGAGTAGACAGTCTCTGAGTTGTGATAAAATAGCACAGATCCTAGTACTTCCCTTAGCACTGTAACAAAGAGACAATTGCCATGGATATTATGGTTCTCTATTCTTATAACCTTACCTTTGTCTGTGTACCAGTGTATTACCAGAAGGAAATTCAGCTGTAGATTTGATTTGATACACTTATGAAGAAATGTATGAATATATGACATCTTAGACCAGCATCTCTAAATCTTCAGGATCTTTTTGGCCTCTCAAGTTCTCATTATGTTATTATAAATCTCTTACATATATTTTGACTATATGAAAAATAAAGTTTTTATTCACTCCCCCAGAAAAAACCAATTTTCTAGAGTATTTTGAGAATAAGTGGGGCTATTTTGAAGTGAAAAATTGCTAACAGATCAGATCAAAGCTACCATTTTAAACAGTTAGAAGTTACTATCTTTGAAATGTATATTTATCCAATTAAACAAAATATGACATTTTTCCTTGGAATGTACAGAAATATGTAGGATCTGAGGGAAGCAAGAGGGTTTTCTTTTCTAAATATTAATGACATATTACTTGTTACTTAACAAATTAAAGTGGAGGCCAGCAAATTATTTTATTTAGAAAACTAAACTGGATTTATAGAAACAATGACTTCAAAATATTTGGTCACTTATTTAGTTTGTTTTTTTATTTTTTTGTTTTTTTTTTTAAATATGCATTTTATTGATTTTTTTACAGAGAGGAAGAAAGAGGGAGAGAGAGTTAGAAACATCGATGAGAGAGAAACATCGACCAGCTGCCTCTTGCACACCCCCTACCAGGGATGTGCCCGCAACCAATGTACATGCCCTTAACCGGAATCGAACCTGGGACCTTTCAGTCCGCAGACCTACGCTCTACCATTGAGGCAAACCGGTTTCGGCTAGTTTGTTTTTTTAATAGTGATGAGCTGCTATGGAAGAAATTAATTGGTGAATGAATGGCTCAAGAGTGAGAACTTAAAGATGTGAGAACAGAGCAATATGTATGCTATATGTTATGGGGCAGAATTCTGTCCTTTTTTCATATGCTGAGGTCCTAACCCCTGAAACCTCAAAATGGGACTGTATTTACAGAAAGGGCGATTCCAAAGATAAGTATGTTAAAATGAGGCCTGTAGGGTGGGCCCTAAACCAATTTGACTTATGGGAAGAGGAGATGAAGATACACAAAGGGTCTCTAAGAATTCAGTGCACAGAGCAAGGAGGCAGCCATTTGCAAGCCAAAGAGAGAGGTCTCAGAAGAAACCAAACTTGCTAACAGTTTGACCTGGGAAGTCCAGCTTTCAGAGCTATGAGAGAATAATTTCTGTTGTTTAAATACTCATTCTGTGGTATTTTGCTCTGCCAGCTCTAGAAAAATGAATATACAAGGAAAGGCCAAGACCTAAAAAAAATCAATGCCATGGCATCCAGAATGGAAGGAAGGCAGTAAAGTTTGTTATAGAAGTCTCCCCTATACCATACACCCAAGAAATAAGGGTACAACTGCATTTGAAGGCTTATGGCCAAGGACCACAAGCTTGGACAAAGTTACATATCAAGCGTTCAAATCTGAATTCTAGGATGTAACAATAAAGGAGGGTGAGTAGTAAGGTAATTCTGAAATGACTCTGTGTCGGACAGTTTGTCCATACACCAAAGGACTTCTGAAATGGGTCAAAGGCAAAAGCAGCGTTTAAATCTGGGGTAAGAGGATTGCCAGGAATTAATGAAGTACCAGGTCACTTAGGCACTGGTTTAGGTTTTAGAGCAGTACCACTATCTTCAATTACCAGATAGGGTACAATAGAGAATAGCAGACCCCAGTGTCACATGAAGATAGGTAATGCTATAACCCAGAGGCTGAGTGCTACAACCATCTCCTTACCAGTAACCAGATCTTTTATCTAGGTGGCCAAGACAAGACAAGACATGGGGACATTGGAACATTGGCAGAGGGGTGAAGTAGATTCATATTGGTGTATAGATTTATGTAAAGATCCATTAATTATGGCTCAGTCAGAATATCCTAGATCTGGGGGGGGGGGGGTGACTTGACTTAATCAGATTATTTTATTCACTCAGACACTCATTTAAATGTCAACATTTGTGGAGAAACCCCCAATACTGAGGCAGTTTTTTACAGCCACAATTGGATCAGTAACTAATGCTGAAGATAGGGTGGTGGTGGTGGGGGTAGTCTGAAGAGCAAGACTATAGATAAAAATAGCACTCAAATGTAGGGAGCTACAAGGGAAAAGGCAGAGAAGTAAATGCATAGACTACATTCAGGTATGTAACCTTCAAACCACAAGTACTTTTTGCTTTTTATAACGTGCTAAATTTCACGGGATGCATTAGAGATTTCACACAAACACTTTAAAATATAACCTCAAATCTTAAGAAATAATTCTCTTGTTAGCAGAAAAACATATTTACATAAAAATATCAACTATATGGCTTAGTGGAACTGAGTATCAATAGTTTTGGATGATCAGGACTTGGAAATGTCAATGTGGATTGAGACTTTAACTGTGCTTTGTGAGTGGGGTATGGTTTGCATTGGCACCAAAGATAAAGAAAGCATTGAAGCCAAACATCCTCAGGGAAGTTGTTGCATTTAGAGATTAGTGCAGCATGCTTTTTAAAAAACAGAAAACAAATTGATTTTACTTGAGGCAGATGATTACTCAAAGAGCAAAGGGAGTTTGAAGGTGTTGAGTTCCCTAGGAAGGAGACACTGAGAACTGAGATTGAGTAGTCTCAGGATCAAGCTGTGGCAGGAAAAAAGAAAGAAGTAGGATTGAGCAAAGGGAAAAATTTGGCTCCAAGTTTATCTACACAAAGGCCTCAATTGACTAAAATGGAAACTCTGAAGCTGGGATGACAAATCTGAGTTGCAGCAAGGGGACTGAACCATTATAGTCTTATACTGACCTGTCAGTCATATGCCCGCTTCCCCCAGGAATCAGTGTGATATTGGACAAACCTCTGAAGCTGAGGTCAATTTTCAGAGTCTAAAGGTCTGGACATAATCAGCTCTGATCCTGGAAAGAGACATGGGCAACATCACAGCATTCACTCCACCCCATTCCTGTGCCTTTCAGATTATTGTTTGTATGCTTATGTTCTTGGAGCAGACCTTTCAGGTCTCTGCTGTACCTATTTTTCTGAGGAAAACTTAGGAAAGGAAGGCATGTGGGACAAATTACAGCTCCCACTGATACAGCTGGTTTCAGGACTGCAACTGATACTCATGGACTCTCTCCTATACCATAGTCTAGATATTTCTATCTTCAGCTTAGCACTTCAGTTGTTCTAGGCAGCTTACTGAGTCATGTGACTCTGATGCTCACACTTATAGGATCTGAACCTATCCTTTTTTTTACTATGGTTTCTGCACTAGAGCATTTACTCTCAAAGTTGATCAAGCAAGTAGCAACAGGTAACAAAGTGAATAGCCTGCCCCTCTTGTGCAACATGAGGCTGAATGTCAGGGTCAATTGCCCTTGCCAGGAGGGTGACTACTCTTCCTGACTTCTGGTCTCTTGGCACAAGGAGTCCAAAGTCTTCAGGCAAAATAACAACTTACAGTTCCATGGAACTCTTACTATGTGCCCAAGTGGATGCTTCTCCATTTTAAAAGTCAGAACAAAGCCCAAAGTTGCTTGAACAAGCTGGGAGAGTACTGTAGTAATTCAGGGAATACAGAGAAAGGACTGAGACCAGCAAGTGGAATTTGATGAAGCAGGATAGACATATTTGATATAAATGTTTTGGGTAGAATGATAGATCTAACTGGTGGAACAAGAGTACTTGGGTATTCGGAGAGTATTAATCTTTGCCATAACTATTACTAAAAAATGCAGGCAAAATAAATATATTTTCCAATTAACAGTGACTATTTGCTACCATCAGATTCACTGAAGGGTATTCTAAAACTAGAATTAGGAATAGAAATTGACCTTCAAAAGCTATACTGAGATACAGCAAGGAATAATGACAACAATGCTTGCTAGTATGTGCTAAATATTTACTGCATAAAACAGTGAAAGAATAATGACTAGTCAATGGAATGAGAATAACAGGATTGTGTTAAAATATAGAAAAATAAAAAGCATAAGAGATGTGAAGGGATGAAAAGAGTTAAAGTGTCCTCTAAGTTCCTATCTTGTGCAAGAGGAGGGTTGGGATATGGATTAATTTCAAAGTGCTATATTTGCAACTTATAAATGTAAATGTGCACCAAAAAATATAAAAAGTTCTTATTTCATAGATCCCCCCCAGAAATTTATAGAATTATTTAAAAATATACATATTTTATTGATTTCAGAGAGGAAGGGAGAGGGAGAGAGAGATAGAAAGATCTATGTTGAGAGAGAATCATTGATCGGCTGCCTCTTGCCTGCCCCCTACTGGGGATTGAACCTGAATCATAGGCATGTGCCCCAACTGGGAACCAAACTTTAATCTCCTGGTTCATGAGTCAATACTCAACCACTGAGCAACACCAGCCCAACTAAGGGCCCAATTTTAACATAAGTATCTCTTTAAAGGCCCTATCTCCAAATGCAGTCGCATTCAAAGGTACCAGGAGTGAGGAGTCAGCATAAGAATTTTGGGAAGACAGAACTTTCACTCTTCAATAGATGTAAAAACTTCAGTGACACATTTGCTTAACATTGTTCTTTTGTTGCTTATATTTACTATCATAAATACCTATGATATCTTATCTAGAGATTATATTGAATATCCCCAAATAAGCAAAGCCTGAAGTTAAGCATGTGTGGGCAGACTGATTATTTTAGCAGCATTAAAAATATTCATTGTGGCCCTGGCCAATGTGGTTCAGTTGGTTGGGTATCATCCTAGGCATCAAAAGTCTACTGGTTGAGTTTCCAGTCAGGACACATGCCCAGGTTTTAGGTTTGATGTCCAGGAGGGGCTGTGCAGGGGACAGTTATGAATGTTTTTCATTCTCATCAATGTTTTTCTCTCTCTCCCTCTTCCTTCCTCTCTCTAAAAATTAATTAAAAATCTTCATATATATTCATAGTTTACTATATAGTTGTTTACTCTGTAGAGTTTAAGGGATCTTATAAATGCACCTGCTCCAATATGAAAATAGAGTTTCCACAGTGAGGACCTAAAAATCCTACAATCACATTCAAATAATTATTATTAAAATAAAATAATTCATAAATAGGATGTATCATATGTTATCTGAAATTGCCTACTCTACTACTGCCATAAGTAAATAAACATCCTAAAAATCAAGCTCACAAAACACTGTTTGGACACAAAGGTAACACAAAAAGCATTTGTAAAACAACAGGTCTGGTGTTTGATTCAGAAAATAAGTGATCCACTGAAACCGGTTTGGCTCAGTGGTAGAGCGTCGGTCTGCGGACTGAAAGGTCCCAGGTTCGATTCTGGTCAAGGGCATGTACGTTGGTTGTGGGCCCGTCCCCGGTGAGGGGGTGAGGGGTGCAGGAGGCAGCTGGTGGATGTTTCTCTCTCATTGATGTTTCTAGCTCTCTATCTCTCTCCCTTCCTCTCTGTAAAAAATCAATAAAATATATTTTTTAAAAAAATAAGTGATCCCTAGGATATCTGTTAAGAGTTTTTCAGTTATTAATATCTTCTATGGAATTACTTAGATTGTTTTTCTGACTGTGAACAAAGACCTTGTGCAAATGGGACATTAAATATGGGCACATGTGTATGTTGGGATGATGAGAGGATATGAAGTCATTGTGAATACAATTTATAGATGGAGAGGACAGGGTAGAGGGTATATGCAGAATGATAGAAGAGAATATACTACCCCTCATGCAGCCTAAGATTAGATATTGATTTAAAATCTTAACAAATTAAAATTTAGTCTTAGTATCATGTTCATCAATTTCTTTTAAGCAATTGGATATATTTTCTCTTCATTGCCACATTATTTACAATAACCAAGATTTGGAAGCACCCCAAGTGTCCATCAGTAGATGAGTGGATAAAAAAACTGTTGTACATTTTACACAATGAAATATTATACTATTTGGCCATAACAAAAGAAGGAACTCTTATCCTTTGCGACAGTATGGGTGGACCTAGAGAACATTGTGCTAAGTGAAACAAACCAGTCAAAGAAAGGCAAGTATAATTTCACCCAGATGTGTGTGGAATCTAATGAACAAAGTAAACTAAAAAAACAAAATATAAATAGACTCATAGAAAATAAACTGTCAGCTGCAGAGGGGAGGGTGGTTGTGGGACTTGGTAAAAATTGTAAAGAGATCAAGAAAAAAAAAATAGACACAGACAATAGTATGGTGATTACCAGAGGAGACAGGAGGTGAAAGAGGTGGGAGAGGGTAACAGGGGGATAAATAGTGATGGAAGGAGACTTGACTTACAGTGATGAATACACAGTACAATATATAGATGATATATTATAGAAAGATACATTTAAAACTTATGAATTTTATTAACCAATGTCACTGCAATAAACTTAATAGAAATCCAAAAAATACACACAAAAATTCAGATGTTACTATTAGCATGTGTAATAATATTTCACAAAAGTCATTTTTAAATTTAAATTTTAATTTTAAAGACCAAAAAGAGATGAGAGGCTTGAATTCCAGAGGCAAATCTTGGGCATGGGGAGGAGAAATAATGTTCTATACTAGATGGGTAAATACCAGTTAGATAAATGCCCTCAAAGGGATAGATGAGTCTGTGCTTTAGTTTTCTCATTTATAAAATGACACACAGATTTTACCTAATTCTTAGGAATACTATCAAGTCAGTGATTTTGTATGTTTTGGGAGAAAATAATATATTTATTTATTCATCAGCCTTATTGATTACTAATAATATACCATCACTCAGAGCAAAAAGGACTTTTCTTGGCTTTCAATAAGCTCTTAGTCTATTTAGGGTAAGCATGTAAATAAATATATAATATGCGAGGTAGCGCTCGCACACACGCGCGCGCGCATACACACACACACACACACACACCACACACACACTCAGTTTGGTATGGGGTTCTACAAGGGTGGTCAAGAAGTCCTCTGACAAAGAGATAGCTGAGTAGGGGTCTGCAGGAAGCAAGCTAGTAATTGAGTGGATTACCTAGGTAAGAGTGATCCAGGTAAAGCAACAAACCAGGACACCTGTTCAAAGACAGAAGCAAAAGTGGCCATTCCTTCTGTGCAAAGAACAGCAATAGGAGCAGAGTGGTTGAGAGAGGTGCATGAGGGGGATAGAGAGGGAAAGTTGTGGTTCAGAACTCAAGAGAGTTTTACTCTGAATCACATTGCACACCATGGGGATTCTTGGAGTGAAACCTGGTCTTATTTAAGTGTTAGCAGGATCCCTTAGGCTTCTGTTTGGAAGGATTGGGGTTGGGTGGCAAGGGCAGAATCAAGAAAACTCTCCTATTATGATTGCCTAGTCCAGTGGTCAGCAAACTCATTAGTCAACAGAGCCAAATATCAACAGTAAAATGATTGAAATTTCTTTGAGAGCAAATTTTTTTAAAACTTAAACTAAATAGGTAAGTACATTGTCATTAACTTAATTAGGGTACTCCTAAGCTGGCCTTTGCTAAAGGGCCAAAGAGCCACATGTGGCTCGTGAGCCGAAGTTTGCCGATCACTGGCCTAGGCGATCCATGATAGTGACTTTAAATAGGATGATGGCTAAGAAGATGGTAAAATGTGGTCAGCTTTGGGCTCTGTTTCCAAGAAGGAGCCAATAGTATTTGCTCATAGATTGGTTGTAGGATACAAGAGTCAAAGATGTCTCTAAAGTTATTAAATTTTACAAACTAAAATTGTTTAAACACTTTAAAAATATGTGTATGTACAGCCTTGAAGTGTTTTTAGTTTTCCCCTTTGTGGTTCAGTTTAGTGGCTGCAGACTTGGGTGTGTAACAGAATCACCCGGAAAAAGCTGCCAGAGAGTACACAGGTCAACACATGGATGCAGGATAGGCCTGGAGTCTGTGTATTTCTATCAAATCCCAGGTAAATGCAATACATGCCTGAGTTTAAGAATGGCTGGTTTGTATAAAGAAAATATTTCAGAGATATTGACTGATAGCTTAAGACCTTTTTCATCAGAAATCCAAAATTTAGAAATGTACTTATTTTCATTTTATGATCCATGCACTGTTCTTTGTAAGTCACTTAGCATTTACTGGGTTGAAAATTAATCTTACTAAATTAATCATAAATTTCTATTCTTCCTGACATTTCCTTTTCTGCTTAGCATTAATCCCCAGACTGAATAAGCTCTCTCGTTCCCTATTGTATTTGAAAACTGCATTTATACCTGGTGCCTGGTGCCCATAACCAAGCAGGTGAGTGTGTAATTTTTTGTTTCCACACACACACAGAAAGGAGCATTTGCCATCACAATGCATTGCTGTGCTACTATCTTCTGCTCGACTACACTCACCCTCCTGCTCTTTGTGGCTTTGAGTTTCACATTGTGCCCTCATTCTTCCAGCAGAGCAAACTGTACCACCCACAGGGATCACACTGTGTTTTCAAATCCTAGCGGTAATGCAACAATGATCATTCCTGCAAATGGGAAAACTTAGAGACAGGAAAACAAGTCTTGTATCTGGGTCACCCCAGCTGCTACTGGCCCGAGGGACAAGCTCTAGGAGTACCAGGCACCTGGGAACCTGTGTTTTATACCCAGTGACTCTGTGTGGCTGAGAGGACACCTGATGAGATGCAGTGGTGTGATGGGGACTTCAAGGGAAAGAAGGGAACTTAGAGGAAAATATTGGACAAAAATGTAAATGAAGTAAATGTAATGGCCAGCATTACCAGGCTCTGCTGCTTTCAATAACACAAATGCTTTCAAGAAGATTAATTTCTAGGACAAGAGAAAGACAGAGCAGATACAATCTAATTGACAGAACTGTTCTGGGCAACTGATTCTATTATTTTCAATAGGCTGAATCAGAGAACCTGTTCAAATATAGTTATAACTTGTAATGATATTCAAAAGGGAGAAATAGAGAGAGGCAAAACTGAATTTGACTTTTGGAGATGCTTTTACATAAATACCTAAAGATTCAAAGTTTCTAAATGGCCCAACGTATAAAACTGATAAATGAAATCCATGTTATGCTAAATAATGTAATTAATTTTATTGTGACCTAAACGCAAAAACCAAAAGCAACATCAGCTCAATCTGATATTTATACATCTTTCAACCAAAACCTTTCCTTCATTCATCTTTCAAGCAAAACTTTTCTTAAAATTCATGCATCACACACAGCTATGGAATTATCTGAAGAAAGCAGATAACTCTAAAAAATAAAGAATAATTACAGTGGATTTCCATTAATTACTGCATCGTGTACTATTTTTGCTAGATCTTAACATATTGTAAGTATTTATAACATTTTATTAAATTATAAAGTATTTTTCTTTCATTTTAAAACCAGTTTCTTAAGATAATATTATTTTTTTTTCAATTTTAAACCAGAAAGAAAAATACATATTTGGAGGGTGTTGTTGTTTTTCAAAGATATTTCTAAAGTTATAAGTATTTTTTTCTTTATTTATTAGTTTAAAAGCAAGTAATCAATGAAAAATCTAGGGTTAATGTTTTTATTTGCATCTCCATTGATGGTCTAAACAACCATAAGAGAAAACATTGAACATCTGCATTTTAGTGTCCTGGCCTAAGTGATGAGAATAACAATCCTGCTCTACTAAGTTTGTAGGAATCTCATTGAAATTGTTACAGAAATGTAACTCACAAACATAGGGCTACTAACTTTTTTGTTATTGTTAACAATTGAGTTAGACATCACCAGGACTTAGGCACACACTGTACTTGGAAATACCTAAAAATGGAACAGGGCTCATCTGTTCCCAGGAAACCGATGAATCAGTATTCTAGTGGGATGGATTTCTGTTATCTTTTACTAGTAAATGAGAAAGCACTTTTTAAATTGTAGAGAGCTTACAAGTCTGGGCATTATTATTAAAAACGTCCCTTTGTGTCACACTTGTGAATTGAGGATCAGAATTGGTCTCTAGCTCTGGGGAGAAACAATTAAATGATTTAAGAATATATTTTTATAAGGTCAGTAAAGATTTCCTAGTTTTCCAAATTCCATCTTCAACTGGGCATAACTTTACAGTAGGAAAAAATATACTTAAGCTACTGCTTCAATAAATAATTCCTCCATTTATAAATTGTTTATTCATAATCATTCAAAACATTTCACTATAAATAAGGGATTTATATTTGAAGTCACAGGTTCTTTTGTGAATCAAATGAAAACCAAGCATTCTCACTGCCTCACTCCTGTGCCTGCACACAAAATCGTCCTTAAATCTGTAACCCCACAAGAACTTTATTTCTTTAATGTGACTTTTTCCTTAATTTAAGCCAGCCTTCTCCAATTTAATAGCAGCAGATCCCTCCACTTTTGTTTGTATTGCGTGTCCACTCCATTAATCATTAACTCCTCAGTACAATTGGGTTCTAATCAGTGTCAAAATATCTTGAAGAACAAAGCCTCAGGTCTGTTGAGCATAGAAACAGAGTTGAGATTTGGTCAAACCAAAGAAAACATCTTGGCTTCAGCTGTGATTCAGCCCCAGACCCATGCAAGAAAGTGGAACAACCCTACTGACCATAACTGTTCAAAGCCAGACAAAAATGCCACAATGGCTGACATTAGGACTGAATGTAGTGGTCAAGGACCCCTACTCTACCAATCAGCAGAGTCCATGACCCTAACTCCCTTAGTCACCATGATTAATGATTTCTTCCCTATATATCCCATTCCCTAGAAGCCATATGGAAGCCAGGTCTTTGAGCAATAGTGCACCTGTGTCTCCAGGCTTGGTGCCATTCCCTTAGATAAATCTTTTCTTTCTTTGTCGCATACTCCTATCCCATTTTATTGGGCTTGGGTGCATGCAAACAAACTCCTTTTATTTCTTTAACAAATCCAGTTGAAAAATACCTCATTTGCAAGTGAACTTATTGAGCATTTATTTCTTCCTTGGAAATGCCACAGGTATGGAACACACTTAGGAAGTAGACACGGTCCCAATCCTAGTAGGCAATATGCATATGTTGGATAAGACATGTCTCTCACCTAATCACATAAATGACTTAATTTGACCTCACGCAATAGGAGGTTATTATGATGATTTATAATTTTGAAAACATTAATATTTGAAAATATTTGGTTAAAGGAAATATTTTTATTCTTTTCTTTTTTTACTTTCTGCTATTTACCATCATAAGTAAATATGAAATCTAGATTTTGGTTTTAAAAAATATGTTATGACTTATCTTTGAGTTAATAAGCCTTTTTTGAGTGCCTACAATATGATGAACACCACACTAGATATGTAAAGATACAATCCTAATATTTTAAAGCCACCTTTTATTTTCATCATCCATTTCTATGCTTTCATAATCATGTGTTCTCTCTCACTGTGCACTTGCCTTTGAAAAATGTTATTTTAATAGTCAGCAAAAGTCATCTTATTGAAATAATAAAACAGACCATGTCCTGCTGAGCATGATATTGGGTGAGGAAACAGAGAAAAGGAATAAAGATTTGCTTATTGTTGATAAAAGTAAGGAAAATAAACAAATGTCAACAGATAAAGGATAAATGCTAAAAATTACAAATCGACATATATATTCAATGCAGCAAAGTCAAGAACAAAGAATGGAACCGCACTATTCAGATTAGGAAGTATAACAGCAAAGCACTCCTCCATTTGTGTTTTATTGTTTCTCATTTGGGAGCTAATTCATTGGGTCAATGGAAGTAGGTGAGTGGACTGAGGTAGGCAATATAAACAGAGGCAAAATAATGGAGAAGGATCCTGTTAGAGGCCCTCAGGGAGCTGTTCATGAGGTGGGCGTACTTCCAGCAAAGAAAGACCCACTAACACCTATTTCTGCAACTATTCTTCACCTGGATAGTAAAGCAAGAAACACAAATAATAATAATACTGGAGAAAAAGAAAGGACAGCAGAATAACAAATAATCACACACAGTCACTTCAGACCTATTCTGGAACAACAGAATACACTTTAAAAAGCAGTAAAAACAATAAAAACCCAGTCATCGTGAAAAAAAGAGAGCCTTAGCTGCAATAAAGGCAGTCAATAAAGAAGCTCTCTCATTTAAACATCAAATGCACATTGTTGTGCAACACCTGTTATTCAGCCATAATAGCTTTCTTAACCTGTCAAAGTGTTTAAGCTGAGGAAAAGAAATGGGCCTCCAGCTGTGCGGTTCTGTGGAGAAAGCCTGTGCGGAGCGATATTAGTTTAATGAAATGTGTACAGATTGTAATTGTGGTAATAAGAGGGCAATTCCCCGAGGTGCCATAGGAGAGCGGGGAGCGCAGCCAGGCAGAACACAGAAGTTCGCAGGCTGAGGGAGAAAATGGGGCTGGCTCTGGGGAGCGGGCAGGGACTGCGCAGGAAAAATCAGGGAGAGAGGGATCTCGTGAGTGCGTTTTCCTCAGAGGCACTCCATGGAAGAAACCACATCCAACAGGAGGTTAAAACCCTCTCCTTGCAGCACAGCTGACCCAGAGCTAATCCGAATCAGTGTTAACGCGGCTGCAGGTGCCAGGCAACTCAGGGGAAACAGCTCTCATTCTGTGACAAGATGACAGCGACCCTTCAGAAACTCACTGAGAGACAATGAATAATCAGAACTAAATGAGGTATAAAAGGGGGTGATGCCGAAAAGAAGAAACCAAAATATGTTGCAAATCAAACAAGCATGGCCTTAGGTTTTTGTTTATTTAGGCATCGTCCTAGGATTTACTCCGGAAAGAACATGCTTCAGGAGTATTCCTGGGAGAGGGAGGCACTTCTATCAGTTACCTGATAGACAATCAATTTGTCATTATTTGAAACTGCCCGAATAATCCAAATGCCCGGGGGTGAGGCCTGTATAGCAGGTCTCTCCAGACCAGCATTGCATTTCTAGCTCTTTTCCTAACTAGCTGTGTGCCTTTGAGTAAGCCTTGGACCCTCTCTAGACCTCCATTTCATTATCTGCAAATCTCAGGAAGTCAGTCTACACAATTACTCTGTGTGACGCCCGTCAGTGGTTCCCTGTTACCAGCAGCTCGAAGGTTCATTTTAATCTTGACCCTCATCTCCTCCTCAGGGCTTCTGCCCTGTCCACTTGACTGCAGAAATTTACAGGGTTATGTGAAAATATTGGTGTTTCCTTTTTTGTATACAATGTGATTTAAATTGATCACTTCCCATGTCCCTTTTCTCCTCTCAAAAATATTATTCAACTGCTCAGTTCTGGCGGAGCCTGAGACTGGTCCTCCTGTGTACCCTGCCCTTGGCTGGAATGGTATCTCCATCTCTCCACTTTGCTAGGGTTGGATGCTCTTCCTTCAATGATCTGTTCCAATGATCTCTCTTTTTTTCAGACGGCCTTCCTTGAGTGCTCCAGTTGGAACAGTGTTCAACCCATTAATTCCCACAGCTTCTTCTACTGCTTACTTTATGATATGAATCTATATTGCAATAGCATAGTCACTGATGTCAATTAGATTCAAAGTCCTTGAGGACAAGGTGTATAGGTTTGTGCTACTTTTCTGGCAAGTATCATTAGAGTCTAATATCTGATAAATTCATGGTAATTCTATGCCTTGAATATGAATGGATAGATATGGTGCTAAGAGAAGCTTGGCTTGCATATCCAGGTTGGACAAAGGACCCATTATATTGTATGTTCTGACCCAATATGTTCCCTATGAGTTACATATCCTCTGTCTCAGTCCACCTCACTCACTAGATTACTAACTGCCTTTAAGCAATTTCCCAGAAGATTTTTCACCCCAAAGAATTTGTTTTTATACTGAATAATATATATTGATTAGGAAATTACATATTTAATTACCCAACACTTGTCTTGTATTTTAGACAGATACATGTAAAAAAATACATGTAAAAACACAAAAACAAATACACTGAGTGGCCAGATTATTATGATCTCTGAAGGCATAATAATCTGACCACTCAGAGTATATCCTATATAATAAAAGGCTAATATCCAAAGTGTCCCCTAGACTAGGAGTTCGATTAGCAGACAAGATGGCCAACCACCCAAGTCCCCTCCCCCTGGCCAGGTTGGCCAGACCCCACCCATGCATGAATTCATGCACCGGACCTCTAATATATAAAGATTATCCAAGTTACTTTCTATCCCCATAGAGGGAGTACGGAAAATTATAATTCAAGGCTTCCAAAAATATACAGTCTTAACATTCCTCAAGAGTTTTTTGTAATCTCTATGAATATAAAAATAATTAACTGATATAAAACTTTTTGAAAGAAATTTATTTTTAATATATAACATATGCCCAAGGATCATTTTCTAAAGTAAATTAGATTAATCCTTTAATAAAATTAATCTGATAGAGCTTGAGCTTTAGAAATTATCTGTTAAATTATTTTTTATTCTTTGTACCTTGGACATAGTAGAAGGTGACTTAGACTTTGAAATTTAAATATTAGGTTTATATCCTGACTCTAACTTGTTATTGGTTTGCTTGTCTGAAACTTAGTTTCCTCTTAGGAAAAATCAGAATATGCACTTTAACCTCTCCTCGGTGGATCTACAGAAGTTGTATGTAACCCTGATAAGTCTTCATCTACAGTTGCTTAAAGGCAGACACCTTAAAGTAGAGAGAGATTCCATATTACATTGTTTGAAATTTGATATTAGCACAGATTTAAAAACTCTCTTTTAGAGTTCAAAAGTACTTGGAGATTAAGTACACATGTCTTTTTTTCTTTCTCCATGTAATCACTAGGCATTGAAGTGATACAGATATTTAGTTAACTACTGAGAAACCATGGGGGGCCATGCAGCATTAGCTGTTAATATTAACTAATATTTGCATAGACCATAATAGTTTGTACAGCATTTTCATGGGCAGTTGCTCACTTAATGTATGTAAAACAATTACCTAAGAACCATGCCTAGGATACGGTAAGCAAATAGTAAATTTGCTAGTTTTATTACCTTCAATAATTCTTACAAAGAGGAATTATGTTTTAATCTATAATGTACAAATAGGTAAACTAGCTCAAAAGTTCAAGTGATTTACCTAAGTTTATACCACTAGGAATTGGCAGGTTAAAATCTGAATTTCAATGCTAGAGTATCAAATTGTGTCCCATTATCATTACTTTATGTAATCACCTAATCCATAACCTATGGAAGATGACTAAACTATCATAGAAAGAAGACAATATTAGACGTTTAAAGATTTTACATCTAACCAGTGGCTGTGTGTTGTGAGTGTCATTTGCTTTCACTATTAATGATTCCAATTTCCTTTACAAAATAATGCATTGTTTTTACTCCCATAAGAACTACATCCCCCTGACATTCTCATCATGGGTGTATCTTGTAGATAATTAAGCTACCATTTGAAAAAGACATACTTACTATGTGTGAAGCCCTGCAAAGCTATGAGTTTTAATTTCCATTGTTTCATTTTATCCTCACCCCAACCTTAGGTGGTAAATAATATCTATGAGGTGAGAAAATTGAAGTTTCGGGTTGCTAATTGGCTTGCCAGGTACACACAGTTAATAAATAGTAAAATTAGGATTCTGAGCCAACTCAATTTGAGTTGTCACCACCACATTACGGTACCTTGGGGAAACCATGAAGAAACAAACAGTTTTTTTGTAGAATGTATTTTCTAGAAAAATCTCAGGTTTTTAATATACTAATGTACAATGAGCTCCTTTAGATGAGGGAATAGAATACATCATTAATTATATTTCTTTGACAATCAGCTTTTTTCCCTTCAGAATATCTTGTGGAAATAATATTCTAAATCTGTATATTTTAGGCATTAGATGATTCCTAAGAAGCCTTCTAATTCTAATATTGTGTAGCTTAATTCCTAACTTTACTAACTGCATTTCTGTTCTTTATCGATCTGGATTTGCTTCTTAACCAAGACCAGCCTTAGTTTTCTCCATGTAAAAAGATAGCATATATAATCACAGATTTGTATGAAAATTTTAAGTGTCATTAGTTGCCAATAATAAAACAAACAACATGAAACAAATGCATTTGTTTCTGAAAGGTAATAAATACTGTGTAGATTCAAATAATATCAGGATAGACTGTAACATCAATTGGAAAACCGAGATAATTTTTACTAACTTAAATATATGTTTAAAATAATGGTCAGGAGGGGGAACCTGAGCTGAGTGAGTAGGAGGATTCTAGTATCTGTCTCCGAACCAGACAAGATCTCTGAACCCAACTTTGTAATCCTTGTTTACTCCCTTGTGCTCTTTGCTTTTGCTGAGATGGTATTTGGAGCCCAATAAAATTCAAGTTGCCCAGCAAGCTGAACCTTTTATCTCCAATCTGTGTTGCTTTTTATTGTGGGTTGGAGGGTTTCTGAGACTCCCCCGCTGAGACCTCATATAGTGAGGTGGCACCATCTTCTTTCATCATCTGCACTCTTTTCTGATCCGTGATGTTGTGCAGAGCATCCTGAGGGATTGAATCCTGACACCCCCTGTCATGAAGCCAGGGGCCCAGCTGGGAAGCCTACTGAGCAACAAGCTTCAGCAAAGGGCAACTTGAAGATTAAAAACTTGTTTCAGCGATTTTCCAAATTTAAGGCCAAGCAAATGATTGTTTATTTTTAAATATAACAAGTTTCTGGGACAATTAAAACAAAAATTAGAAGTTATTTTGTTTTCTCTTAATAGTAATGCAATGAACTATTAGACTGGTATATTATTAATAAAGCTTATATTGCATTTGGGTATTCTGACCTTTGTAGGTTTCTTAAAACAGAGTACATATTATTATTCCCCATTGAATTGTATTTGAGCATTACAAGGGAAATGGTAGGTGTTTTTCTTCTCAGTAATCTTTGGAGTACTTGTATTCTGTGTATGATGTTCTCACATCGTTATCAGAATTGACTCTCTTTTATTAGGGAGTACCTGGTGTTATTGCCATGGGAAAAACTCTGCATAGTGATTAAGCTTACATTATTTTATTCCCACTATTTTGACTTTATTAAAAAAAAATAGAGTCCCGGTGCATGAAATTCATGCACAAGGGAGGGGGGTTTCCCTCAGCCCAGCCTATACCCTTTCCAGTGCAGGACACATTGAGAGATGTCTGACTGTCAGAGGCCTGGTCCCAAAGATTGGGCCTAACCCAGCAGTCGGACATTCCTCACAATCCTGGACTGCTGACTCTTAATTGTTCACCAGCCTGCCTTCCTGGTTGCCCCTAACTGGCCCTGCTGATGGCCAGGTTGCCCCCATCTTCCCCCTTACTGCCCTCCTCCCTAAAGACCTGGTTGCTCCCAACTGCCCCTCCCTGCTGGCCTGATCACCCCTCATAGCCCCCCCCGTCCCCAACAGCCTGGTTGCTCCATGCAGCCTGCTTGTTCAGTCATTTGGTTATCCCTCACTAACCCCTCTGCAGGCCTGGTTGCTTTTGTTGGGCAAAGCTGAGCTATTCTTCCTGGTATGAGGAAGATAACATCTTTAATCCAAGTGAACCAAAGCAAAACTGTTTTCTAATGGTGGCTTATAGTTTCCAGTTTTATTAATATATTGACTTGCATAGCAGAATTTTTAATAAACATTGAAGTAAATGACTTTTTAGCAGTATTAACCCGGACTGAAGCCAGTAGAGTTCCTAGGCATCTCGGAGTTCATGAGGAAAGAAATCATTTTCTCTTGTTTGAAATAAAATTGGTAGCATTAAATGCAGAGTTTAAGAACACAAATTTTGAAGTCAGCTAAACTTTGCCAGTTAATAACTGTTATTTAACCTCTGTGAGCCTCAATTTTTCTACCATTAAAGTAGGGATAATAATAGCTCATTGGAGATGATTCATATGATATAACATGTGGCTTGGAACACAGTGAATGCTCAATAAACTATTGATACTACATTGTATTTTCTAAACATTTGCCAAAAGCATAGAAGACTTTCTTCAAGTTTACTGAAACTAGATAATGCCTAAAGCTCATCATTCAATAACACAATAACCAGTGGATGTTCAAAACATTCCTTCAACTTTGCATTCTCTATGGATGAAAAAGGGAACCATCAGTATGTTAACATTCCCTTTTATCTATTTTCTGTACCCGGGACTGAACTCCACTTTGAAATGTGGTTACTGAACAGTGACCACATTGAAACTGTTCTGCCCAGTGACTTTACTCCACGTTCAAGTTCTTCCAAGTTGTGGGGTTGACATCTAACAGGAAGGTCCAGCAACCCATCACAAGTGAGGGTTCCCACAGTGAGAACAGCAGAGACCATCACAACACCAACCTCCAGGAAGAGACCAAGGTCCACTGTGTCTCCTCTGGGTTCAGAGTCACCAAAACACAAGGTGCTAATTGGAATAAGCTTTTCTCACAGAAAAAAAAAATATATATATATACACACAGCAAGACCAGCATCTGCAGTTTCACAGGTTTCCCCTGACCAGCAAATGCCTCCCAATGGCCAACACAGGACAGTGAAGTGTAGTGCTCCTCTTGTTGTACTGCAGGTAAACAAGTTGGGAGGATAGCTCTACTGATGGGCTGGTCAGGTGCCACATGACACACACATAAGCAATACAAGGAACTTACCTGTGTTACCAGATCATTGGGAAGATTCCTCTTAGAAACAAGAATCTGGGGCCTGATGATAGCTCAGTATCTGTCTTCCATGCAGGAGAATGTGTCAGGCTCAGGGCACTGAATAGGCAGTCCCAGAGAGACCTGGCAGGTTGGGCAATAACTGCTTACCCAGTTAGTTTGTTTAAAATAAAATGGTGCTGGAAAGGTGGAAGTTCTGTGACTTAGAAGTGAAAGTCTTTGTATTTAATTGTCAAGCCTTTGAAATAATGTCTCCTAAACAAGCAATTTCTATCATGAAATTTTATTTTCTTTCTTTATGATCATATTTTACCCATCACGAATCCCCTATTTCTCTTGATTCTCATTAACTGCTTGTTAAATGTATGCTTGCTTATCACTCCTTTGCAGAAGTTACTCTACAACATGTTTTAGGCAGTAACAAGTTCATATTTATTTACTCACTAAGCAATCATTATGAAAGTATATGCAAAGAAATATGTTAAGGATGGGCAAGTATGCAAGGATAAACAAGATAAAGTTGCTTTTCGGAAGGACTTAACATTTAATAGAGAAAATAGAAAAATATACATACACAAAAACAACATAAGGCAGATTCTGATAAGTTCCATAAAGTTATCACGATTGGCTTATGGAAATTGATTTTACAGACTCTGGTCTTGACTTGTTTTTTTTTGTGTGTTTTTTAAAAAAATATATTTTATTGATTTTTGTACAGAGAGGAAGGGAGAGAGATAGAGAGCTAGAAACATCAATGAGAGAGAGTCATCCATAAGCTGCCTCTTGCACACCCCCCACTGGGGATATGCCCGCAACCAAGGTACATGCCCTTGACCGGAATCGAACCCCGGGGCCCCTCAGTCCCCAAGCCGACACTCTATCCATTGAGCCAAACCGGTTCCGGCTTGACTTGTTTTAATGTATTCCTCATCTTAGAGTAATATTGGTCTTTAAAAAAATTGTCATTGCTTGCCTTAAAATTCTTCAATAGGTGCCTTCTGTTGTCAAGGAAAGCTTAAAACTTCATAACATGATATTCAATGCTTTACATGATATGATTTCAGTTTAACTTTCCAATCTCTTTTGTTGCCCTCATCTATCCCAATCCCCAACCCACTTTGAGTTTACCCAGCTTTAGCCCAGAAACAATGTCCTATTTATCACTCTATTCTTAGTATTTAACAGCATATGGCTCATTGATTTCAATTGATAAATATTTTCATTAAGGGAGGAAATAATGTATCTTTTAATATTGAATTCAGAATTATGGCATAATATTCAGACCAAGATACCAAATAGGTAGCTAGAACTATTGGATTAATGCTTGAGATGGAAACTTGGGCTTGTTATATAGAGCTACCTGCAGACACATGATATTTTAAAGTACAGCAAAAAACAAGAAACTAAAAATAGTGCTAGATGTTGAGTTAACCAGAATAGGTTTCTTTGTTCTAGGATTTAAAAGGAAAAAAATCTAATATGCTATGGTAAATCATAAAGAAGTTATAATTTATAGTGTTTTCCACATGTGTTTGACCAAAGAACAAGTTTCTCACTGACCATAATTTGTTTAAAAACCTTTTGAAAGAGAGAAACAACAAAAATGATCAGAAAGGCAGAAAGAAAACTAAGTGAAGCATCTTGAAAATAAGATCAGTTAATATAATAAAGTGGTGCTTGATAAATTAAGCCATGCTGGGAGATCAAGGACGATTTACTTGGGATAATAAGTGTTTCTAAGAAAATTAAATATAACCAGTTTAGGAAATGGGATAGAGTGGCAGTAAATGGAAAAAGAGCAGTAAATGAGAAATGTAGACACAAAATAAGACAGTGTCATATATGGCAAAACAGTTGTGGCACTTCAACCCAGCCATCCCGAAGTGCCCTAATGACATGAGTGATGTGAAACCACTTTTACCTGCCAGCTACATGAACCACACCAACGTGGGCCAAGAACTCTGCAGTCTTAATTCATTCATGACATACAGACATAGCCTAAAATAGAATTTGGATAATGGTTGTGCTTGTTGGAAATTATATAATTGATGGACCGTAGGCCCCAAATTGAGCTTATTTATTTATTTTTGACAGCCTAATTCATTAGGACAAGCACATTGACTGTTTAATATTCCAGAACCAGTTGCTAAGGGACAAATAACAAATATGAGCCCAGAGAGACTGCTGCCCACTGATATACCTGTGCTTATGCTGCATTCCCCAGCCACTCACCCCACTTCCTTTCCGTTTTGTGTCATTTCTCTGTTTTACTTCACTCTCTCCCTTTGGAATCGAGCTTTCCGTGAGTCTCATTTTCTGCTTATTTTCCACTCTCCTTCTTTTCCTCCCTCTCTGTGACCAATAAATGCTATATAGCAGACAGACTCATTCATCTCCAGAACCTTATCTCGGGGAGCATATGTTTCTTCTCTTTGAGGTCAGATTAACTATTCCTTATATGAAACACAAAGAAGAAATATGCATTGGCAGCAAATTCTGCTAAGGCAAACCATCATTTCTGTCCACTCTGGTAAGCTAATTTAACATGCTTAAACATGCCTTTTGTCATCGACAACAAAAGCAAAATACAGCTGAACTCTGGTTCATAAATCATTTTCTGAGGCAGAAAGACTACTTGGGAAATATGATGCCAGACTTTTAAGACTATTCTCTGAAGAGTTTCAGTCATGAGTTCACCCAATTTCCTCATAATTAAAACTGTTTTAACAAAAGACATTTAAAAGAACATGAGGAATAACTAAATTTGAACACAACTTACTAAGTACTTGAGGCAGACTTTACATTTGCAGAAGGGTTTACTGGATAAATTGTTATTCCCCAGAGAGAGTAATGGGAAGATATTATAGAGGTATTTCATGAAGAAATTAATTTTTAAGAAATGTTAGCTTGTATATTTTTCCTAAAACAACTCTAAGCCTTCAACCTTCCCCTATTTGAGCTTCTAATTTTATTAACTTAAATAAAATACATTAATTTTCTTTTAACAGAGTACACAGTAATAGTGTATTTCTCTAAGAATACATTGTAAAACACTGACCATAAAAGGCAAATATCTTAGCAGGAAAAAAAAGGATTCAACTTGAAATGATGATTAAAAAAAAAAGGCAAATGTCTGGCAAAAACTTTCCAATGTCAAGATCTATAATTATCACTGCCAAATATTTGACATGATAACATAAACAGGACTAACTACTCACTCGTATTTGATTTTATTACTATGTGAAAAAAAACTATGCAGTATTATACATCTATTCATGTTAGTTAGTACATGCATTCTTGATAGGTAGAGCATTTTTAGGTCAGTTGATACATTTAGAAATACATTTTCAGGTGAGCTGGGATTAAATGTTCTGGCCCAATTTTATCTTCTCCTCCCACCCAGCTGGTGTATGACTTTTAGAGCTTGGTCATGCTTCCAAACTGAGCAAACTCATATCAAAGAGGAGTAAAAGCTTTTGAATATACAGGTGCTGCTGAATGCAGAACCCTTTGTTGCCAGGCTTACTGATGAATATAGGGGAGTTACAAACAACCCTGGCCAAATAGCATAGGCATCTCCAATCTCTGAAAATGACATTGTTTCCTAATCAGATGAGTAACATTGCAAAACACCATCATCCATATGGACATACAGAGGAAAACTGGATTGAATGGCTTTTAAGGAGATACAGCAAGCTATGCTTTGAAAATAACTGCCTATAGCCAGTAGAAACTAGTAACAAATCTCTGGCTAATGTATACCTTTCTACTATCTCTCTGACAGCATGCTATATTTATATAAATAATTTAGCCTCAAAATAATTAGGTCCTAATTTAGCTAAATGCACCTATAATAACCATGACACTCATGTGCCAGTTACTGTACTAAATGCTAAGTATTTATTATTTATCTCTTATATGAGAACATTGAGCTGGCATTTATTTAGCAGATCTTTTGAGATTGTAATTTTATTAGCTTTATTTAATGGAAAGAGCACTACTGTGAGACAACTTCTAAGTTTGAATCTAGTTCAACTCCATGCAATTAATACTACCCCCATGATCTTTGTAAGCAAATGTTTATTGAACACTTACTATTCTGCAGGAATTGTTCTAAATCCCTTCCTCATTTAATGTTTACAATAAAATCACGAAATATTATTATCTCTATCTTACAGATTCTAAAACTGGAAGGCAGACTTTTGTGTGTCTGTGCTTTTTTAACAGATATTATACAGGATTTAGACCCTGGCATTTGGTTGTTCTTAATAACTTTAATGTATTGCCTCTGTTAAAACATTGAAATAGTTCACTTCCTAGATTATTTATTACAAAAATTGTTGCAGCTTTTTAATAAAATAATGTTAGTGAAAGGAGTTCTGTATCCTGAAAAAAAAAAAGTCTGCAAATGGTGATTTATTCATCCATCCATCCATCTATCCATCCATTCATCCATCCATCCATTTACTTATTCTTTGTTCTACTAAAGAATGTAAACCCGTAAGTCAATAAAATGCTATTTTACCAAATCTCTGTATTTTTTTCAGATGCTAGATTAACTTCTCACTTCCCATCTAGTAACTAAGGTGAATAATAGATTGCAACCTATTCATTTAAAATATATACCTTCCTAATTCAAATGTAGTTTTACATTTTCCAGCTCTTTTTGGGTCATTTTTAGGTATGCTTAATACATAGTAATTGAAACATTAACATATATATACACATATATATATGATGCTCACTTTAAATTTTGTTTTAACATTACCTGCCTCAGTTTCTCCCAATTTCCTGTTAAAGTTTGAGAAAAAAAAAATCTTTTTCATTAATGTAAATATGAGTATCAGAAAAAATAATAACAATTTAAGAAATAAACTGTATGTGATACCATATATAATTAAGTGTAGTCAACTCTAAGAATGCACAGGTGATTTCATATCAGGAAGTATATCAGTACAGTTAATCATATCTACACTAATAAAAGAGTAAGATGCAAATTGACCATACGTTCATGACACCCACCAGCCAATCAGGAGTCAGTAGGCAAATTAAACTAACAAAGATGGGGGTTAATTTGCATATGCAGGTGCCAAGCAACTGGGGGCACCCCACACTGCCCCACCCGCTCTGTGCCTCTGGGAAGCATAAGAAGGTGGAAAGGGGGTTCTGGGCCAGACCATAGAGGCAGCTCTAACCAGAGTGAAGGTGGTGCCAGCAGCCAGGGTAAGAAAGACCCATTCTTGCATGAATCTTCGTGCACTGGGCCTCTAGTTATTATAAATATTTTAAAGTAACAATCTTCATAGAAAAGCCATATAAAAACATTTACCATTCATTACAGATCTACACAGATTTATCATTTTTTAAAGTAAAGGTTAATACATCACTCCTTTGCTCAAAATTCTCCAATGGCTTCCTACATGCTTAGAATAAATTTCAGTCTTACCATGTCCTGAATTTTTTACATGATCTGGTCTCAGATTATTCCCCTGATTTCATCTCTTAACTATTTTCTATCTCATTCTTCTCCAGTTCCTTCTATGACCCAAAACACTTTCACCCATATGAGGGTCTTTGTACTTGATCTTCTTCACTTGAAAACACTTCCCGTCATATTTTCATGTTATTTTGCCTCTTTACTTTATTCAAATTTTTCTCAAGTAAAACTCATTAGAGAAGCCTTCCTGATTTCTCTGTGGGAAATGATTGTCTCTCTTTGTTTCCATTGCAAAGTACTTCCCAACCCTGCTTTATTATCTTTATATGTGTCAATGGAAAATCATATTTATGTTTATGCTTTACTTACATAAACAGTGCCTGGAACATGCTAAATGCCCAATAGCTATTAGCAGAATGAAGGAGTAGATTCAAATTCTATATGTTCCATGATAAATATAAGGATATGTCCTTAAATCATCTAAAACAAATGAAACAAACATTTATTTACATATAAAACACTATGCAGAGTGTTTTATATGCAAATATAAAACTTTAATTTTGGGGAGAAGTTTTTAAAAATATTTTTATAGAAGAAAAGACTTATAGGAATTATGCCTACATGTTTAAGGAAAGTAACTACAAGTTCTTTAAAAAGAGTAACTACAGGTTTGCTTTTTTGTTAGTTTATTTTTAGTCCTTTTTGTTCTCTACTTATTTTTTATTATTATTGATTTTTACAGAGAGGAAGAGAGAGGGATAGAGAGTCAGAAACGTCGATGAGAGAGAATCATCGACCAGCTGCCTCCGACACCCCCCCCACTGGGGATGTGCTCGCAACTAATGTACATGCCCTTGACTGGAATCGAACCTGGGACCCTTCAGTCCTCAGACCGACACTCTATCCACTGAGCCAAACCGGTTTTGGCTGTTCTCTACTTATTGACAATGAATTCCCATTTATTTTCTATGTTTGTGTGGTAGTACAACATATCTTAGGACAGAGAAATCATTTGGTTGGTATTATGGACTAAATGTCTGTGCTCTCTCCCTCAATTTTGTTTAACTAAACCCCAGTGTAGCTGTATTTGAAGATGCGTCCTTTAAGGAAGTAATTAAGGTTAAAAGAGGTCATTAAGGTGGAACCCTAGCCCTATAAAATTACTGTCCTTATAAGAAGAAATAACAGAGAGCTCAGTTTTTCTCCACACACATGCATCAAGAGAAGGCCATGTGAGCATACTGTGAGATGGTGACCACTTACAGGCAAAGAGGCTCAGGCCTAACTGGTGTGGGTCAGTGGTTGAGCATCGCCCTATGAACCAGGAAGACACAGTTCAAATTCCCGGTCAGGGCACACGTTTGGGTTTCAGGCTCAATCCCCAGTGTGGCGGGTGCACAAAGCAGCCTATCAATAATTCTCTCTCATCATTGATGTTTCTACCTTTCTCTCCCTCTGTCTTTATCTCTGAAATCAATTTTATATATACTTGAGGCCCAGTGCATGAAAATTCATACTCTGGGGGGAGGGGGAAATCCCTCAGCCTGGACTGCCCCCTCTCACAGTCTGGGAGTCCTCAGGGACAGAAAGCAACCTGGCAATCAGGGGAAGGTGACACCCCCATCATATCTCTGTTGCTGCCAGCAGTGCAAGCCTTGGCTGGTTACCTGAGCCTCAGGCAGCCCTGGGAGGTTGGGGGGCTGAGGGTGGGTCTGGCCGCACCACACTCCTGCCCCTCTCCCCAGGTGGGGCTGAAAGGACTGGGGAAATCTGGTAGGGCTGAGGGGACTGGGTGCCGCCATCTTTGTGACAGTGTGACAGTCAATTTGCATATTCACTCTTTATCAGATAGGATATATATATACAGTTTTTTTTGTTGTTTTTTTTTTAAGAGGCTAACTGAAACTTATCCTACTGGCACCTTGATCATAGTCTTCTTGCCTCTAGGCTCTGAGAAAATACTTTTCTGTGGTTTAAGTTACTCAGTTTGTGGTACTTATTATGATAACTTCACCAAACTAAGACAGTTAGCAAAATAAGCAGGATTAATCAAGTCATGATCAATATGTTCACTATCAAGTCACATATTAGACTTAAGAAAAAAGCCATATAGCTGAAACCAGTTTGGCTCAGTGGATAGAACATCAGCCTGTGGACTGAAAGGTCCCAGGTTCGATTTCGGTCAAGGGCATGTACCTTGGTTGCGGGCACAACCCCAGTAGGGGGTGTGCAAGAGGCAGCTGATCGATGACTCTCTCTCTCATCCATGTTTCTAACTCTCTATCCCTCTTTCTTCCTCTCTGTAAAAAACACTAAAATATTAAAAAAGAAAAAAAGAAAAAAGCCATATAATCCTTTGACTATATAATGTTTAAATTCAGAAAATTCAAGTAAGCTTTACATTAGCTCAACTGCTCAACATTAAGTGCATATCTTTGTATATTATCCAATCCCTCTGGGTAAAGAATAAAAATCTGTATCTTAAGACATACAAGTCAGCTGGACACATAAAACTCATCTTGCCTCAATAACTCAAAAAATCTACTCAAAAGAAGTATTGAAATATTGTTACTTAATGATGTATAATGCAATACCATTTATAATGATATTGGATAAATAAAGCAATAATGTAAGATAATAGTCTTACAGTAGAAGTATACCACTAATACACATCACATTTTAAAGAGTAATCATATAGGAAGTCACAAAATAAAATTAAGTGAAAGTAACATAAGAAAGAATATATTACAGAATTTAATTTTCTGAAAAAATAGAAAATATTTATTTGTTGAATAAATATTTTAGGTTATTTTAAAAAGCTGCAAATCAAAAAGTAAAATTTTAAATACTCATTGGAATAAATGAAGAAAAGATATAAAAGAAACAGTAAAATTAATCGATAAACATATTAACATGTGCCTTTTTAAATCACATTTACAAAAGATATAACCTATATATGCAAAACTAAAAAAAAAAAAAAATGTAACACCTTAATATAAATATGGCATCTCCAACTATTGCAGTTTTTATAATATTTTTCTTTTCCTTGATTTATTTTTTACTATTTCCTCATATGATTATAAGTATCTATTAATATTACAGTATTTTAAAAGAAACAGTTACTTTGACTAAAATAAAATAATTCAACCTAACTGAAAGAATAAGGATATTTATCATCCTATATAATAAAAGGCTAATACGCAAATAGACAAAATAGCAGAACAACCCATCACTATGACATGTACTGACCATCAGGAGGCAGACATTCAAGGCAAGAGCTGCCCCCTGGTGGTCGGTGGGCTCTCACAGGGAGAGCACCACCTGTCCAGAATCCTGGCTCATGGCTGGTGAGTGCAGCGGAGGTGGCCAGAGCCTTTCCCGCCTCCGCAGCAGCGCTAAGGAAGTCCCACTGACAGCTTAGGGAAGGCAACTAAGACTGTATTACCTTTTATTGGCACTCATTGGAATGTTTTGTTTTGTTTTAAGAAACACAGAAGCAAGCAAAACATTGTAAAATGTTCCTAATCAAACACAGTAATAAGTGCCTTGTGCACATTTTGACTTTTCATAATTTATGTATTAAGAGACTACACATAAATTTTATTCCAGTCCAAATGATAAATATCAACTTTATGTCTGCCCTAGATTGGCAGACTCATTCTGGGCAAGCAATAAAAAATTACATTTTAAAGTATACAGATCTGCTCTGTATGCTACACATTTGATTCAGCACAGACATCTTTGAAGATCTAAAAAAATAATGAAGTGGAATGTTAAATTGAGCATCCATTTGATACAACAACATGGTGCAAATAACCTCATTAAATGCACCCAGCATACTTTCACAGCTGTATATGATGAAATTGATGCTTCTGCAAAGATTATAAGCTTCTGTCCACTTGTCTCTAATGCACAAAGGACAGATTTCCTGACTTGACAAAATTAATACAATGGACAAGTGGCAGTATTTACAGTGCATTCACAGGCAGCTGCACACTAAAACCTTAGGAATTGGGCATTCTGGGGACAACCAGAAGTCCAGGCAGGGTACTTCAATAGTTTCGTGTATTACAGAGTTAAGACACTCCTTTATATTTAAAGATATCAATTTATGAACATATAAATTGGGTTGAAAGATATGCATAAAAATAACTCTTTTTTACAAAATGTGTATAATTGCTTGTGTGGGTGGCTTGATTATTTGCACAGTGTAATAGCTCTAAATTCTTTGTCCCTGAGAAATTTGTTGATATAGAATTGCCACATTTTCCTCTGATGTATTTGAATCAAATGAATGAATACTGTTGTCCAAGACAATTTTGAGATTCTAGCAAGATCAAAGCATCTTGAGTTTTCTTATAATTTATGCAAACAGGAAAAAAATAAATATTAGTTTTTAGCCTCTCCTCTAGAATTTTTCCATGCAAACTCAGACTCCTAAGAGATCTCTCAAGAAATTTGTTACAGAACATCCCTGGATTTGGATATGTTCTTACCCCCTCTAGGTCTTTGAAGTCAATATGTGACTTTAATCTTTCACTTCAAGCTTCAGCATTAAGCGGGGTTTGGGGAGGGGGGGGGGGCAAATACATACAGTTATGAGGGCATCTAATTCAAAGGGATTGTACTTCTTCGGGTATCATTGAGGAGTGGTACTTATTTGCCTGATCCAATCTGATCACTGGGTAGTGAGCCAGTGTCCACGGTGCCTCTTCTTATAGTTACATGAAGGGATTCTCTCAACTTAGTGTTGCATGAGGAATGAAAAAAAAACTTAAGAATTGATCGCTTATTTCTGGATGAATTAGTTTTCATCATATGTCACAAAGGCGTAAATATGTACTATAGATGTCCACAGGCTCCACATGATTTTAATAAATCTAGACAAGGAGAAGAATAAATAGATCCTGTCATGTTCTAGGAAAGCATTGGTATATATTAATTAACATTTTCACAAATATCCTAGTGAAAGGGGTTAATATAGTATGCAACATATCTTTAAGCAAAATAATATTTGTAGTGAACTAAATATTTCTCTGAATTTTTCTGGAAGAGGCTTCCATTTTTCTTTTTTCTTCTTTTTTGTTGGACCCTAAAATCAAATGTGATAAAGCTATCATCATCCTAGGAATAGAAAAACACAATCTAACAAAGCTTCTCTTATACAAGAAAGTAGTAAACTCCTATTTTGTTTATTTTGCTGCCATTTAAAAAAATGCAGCCACACCTAAACCAACAACTATAATAGAAACTGGGAGAGGTAAGGGGAGGTAGAGGTCCCTGCCTGGGCACAGAGGAGAAGTTTTCTCTGGATTGCTGTCTTGGAGAGCAGATGATACTGATCATGTCTGCTCTCAGGAATTCACCACAGAGTAGAGAAATACTTTGCTGAGCAAAAATATTGCTTCTTGTCTTGATAGCTCTAATATTATCTTGAGGATGAAATAACTTGGATTGACTTGGGTTCTTTTTGCATAATAGGCGAGAGCCCAATCTCACATGTCAGGTTTATCATTATGTACTTTGTCCCACATATTCAAAAAAGGTCAACAAATACTTTCAAATTGGATTTTATGTAATAAAATAGGAGCATATAAAAATGGAAGCATATAAGAAAAATTTCACATATTCAAATAATTTGACAAATAGTAAGACAAATCAAACTTTAAAAAAATATTAGTAAATAAAAAGCATGTTTAAAAAATAATGAAAATAATCTTTCAACCACTTATTACAACATGATTTATTTTATGGAGGGAATCTTAATAAGTAAACAACAAAATGAAGTAATTCTTAGGATTTTTTTTATTTGCTTTATGGAACAGATGTTCCATAAATATTTAAGAGCCAGAATTACTAGATTATACTTTCAGTGTGTGAAATATTTTACATTATCTTCAGAGTAATTCCTAAACTGAAATACTATGCATGACTTTAGCAACTACCAAAAATATTTTTCTGCTTTCTGTTTTGCCTTCATTCCATAATGTGTATATGTATTATATATATAAAATATATATAATACATATACACATATTGCAAATATGTATTTGTAAAATTTTCTGTAAGAAAAAAAAAGTAATCATATATTTATAACTACAAAGCAAGCATGGAAGATTTCACAATCCATGGATGTGAAAAATGTACAAAGTTCAAAGGCACTGATAAAACCAGAAGAGAAATTTAATAAATTGCCAATTCAGTTTGCTTTCCTGAAGTTTTATAAATTTATTTCTGAATATCTGCAAAGAGAAGTGCAAAGAAGTTTTCAAGGATCATCTTACAATTCTTTTTTAGATGCCATTTCCTTCTGGCCTAGAGTAAAGCTTCAATTTAGAATTAGCACAGCCTCCTTGCTTAGATTTAATTTGGATAACTTCACTCTTTAAAGAACTATTTTATACAATAGTTAAGGGTCTTCTATTAAAAGCAGTTGGCAGAGGGAATTCCTCCCCCTAGTGTGTTGAGTTCAAAGGCCTACCAATGTCAAATCTAATTGCTCTCAGTGTTTTCCACAATTGATAGAGTTGAAGCCAACAAGTCCATAACATATCTCATCATTATAGTTTTCTCACTGTGTGGTTGATTGGTGCACCTGCCCATGTCTGACCAAGGACCATTTAGATTTATTTTGTTTCTCTGGTGCTTTTATAGAGTAGGGCTGCCTCCTACCTCAAACATTTATATAAAACCTAGATTCTTTACAAAATTCATTCACCAATATGACAAATTTTTTTATTAAATTTATTGGAGTGACATTGGTTAATAAAATCATAGGTTTCAAGTATACAACTCAATACTACATACTGCATTGAACACTCATTGCCCAAATTAAAGTCTCTTTTCATTCCCATTTATCCCCCTCTGCCATAGATATAGATTTGGAAAGATGATATTGGAAGATAGAGATTAGAGATAGAGATAGAGATAGAGATAGAGATAGAGATAGAGATAGAGATAGATAGAGATGGGGAGAGAGAGAGAGAGAGAGAGAGAGAGAGAGAGAGAGAGAGAGAGAGATTTTTGCTTAATCCCTATATCAATATGATAAAATTTAATAAAGAAAAGAAAAAAATAATATTTTCTGTATAACAACATAAAGTGGACTTATAGACAAACTATAGCATAGGAATACAGTGTAATTATAAACTAACCATACCTGATGAGCCAGAGATCAACTTAGATGAAACAACAAATCATGGGGAGGTGGCTAAAGAGCACAGATGACAGCTCTGGTGACTGCAGAATCCAAGTGTCATCAAATTGCAGCCTTAAAAGTTTATGAAGGTAAATTTATGTAATATCAAATAAAAATAAAAATCACTAAGCTCATTCTGTGTTCTTGGTGCTATGCTAGATCAGATCAGGTGATCTATTTGAAAGGAAACTACAATATATTAAGAGGTATGAACTAATATGCTTAATAGACATAGCTGTAGAGGTCATTTTTTCTTAACAGAAGAATAATTGCTTATTAGGACAATATCTTTCAATGTTCAGGTAGGTCATAGTACAGTAAGTGTAAGCACACACATGTGTGCATGTTTCTGTGTTATAGAAAACTACAACATTTTCTCTTAAGACCAGGCAGCATGTAATTAATAATTTTCATAAAACTGATTTTAGAATCAAATATCTAGTATATGATATATTTGATAATCAAATATCTGTGGATATAGGTATTTTACTGTAAGTGTGAATTCTAAAAATATAGCTTCTTAACAAGTAACCTAAAGTCATTTTCAGCCTAAAACTTAAGATTGTAAAGAAAAACTCAGGATGAACTAACATTTTACATTTTTTCTCCTTTTTTTGGCTTATAATTTTGATTTTAACATCAATAATTAATCAACATAACTTAGCATGGTCAATTGGCTTTTCATCCCAAAGTCCATTATATAGGATGACAGTATGTTTTCTCCTGGAGACCGTGCCTGTTTCGCTGTGGAGAAGATGGCAAGTCAACTGGATTTAGTCTGGTAGTCTAGATAACGCCATAGTAAGTGACATCTTCCAGCAGAAAGTCAATTTCACTGGACACTGGTGTGCCACCCCAACACAGGCTATCTTCCATCAGACCTGTTGCCAGGGACACATGAAAACAGGGCATCTTGGGCAGTCTTTAGGATATTTAAAAGTGCACTCCTGGAAACCTATTTAAAAAAAAAACACACAAAACAAACAGCTTCCAGTGGAGGTTTGTCCTTCAGCTGTTCAAACAGAGGTGGGAGTACAGTTCCAGACCATCTTCTGAAAGATCTATGATTGGGTTTAATAGATTAGAATGCATCTGCTCTATATCATCAAATGCACAATCCACAACTTTTTTTATGGCTGAAAAAAACTACAGCAGTACTATATTCCCTTTATCCCCTGCCAAAAAGTTGGCTAGAATAATGGAAGATGAACAATTTTAAAGTAAAAGAGTAAAAATATGAAAAACATAAAATCTCTTCATCAGTATTATACATTTTCTAAACGTGAACATCTCTGAGACCCAACTCAGTCTACATACAGGCTGGATTTGGAATGAATTTGTACATTCTTAGCATGAGGTTGGGGCAGAAATAATTTTCTCTTCCACTCTCCTGGAGCTCTGACTTTTATTTGACTTTAGCTCAGCACTTCCATTTTTATACCAGAACATGAACCCTCACTGGTACTCAGTGACTCTGAATTGAAATAGCGTCTCCGCCAACAAGCCGCTTCCAGTAGGGATCCTGTAACCGGCATAGCCATGGCAGAAACAGCACCTTCCCCTGCCAAGTCCCCGTTTCATCTGCTCTGGGTAGCTTTATTGTTGTTCCTATTTATGGACATGAATCTACTTGCCTAAAGATTATAATACAATAAAAGCAGATCTCTGCCCCTGAAACAAAAACTAAAGCTTTAGAATGTGGTGCCTTTGATGGGAAAAATTGTAACTGGGCAATTCACATCCTACAGCAACAGTACCCACATTTTTGCAGATTGTAATCAGTTTTTAAACGGTCTCTATTTTACCAGTTGGAAGAAATACACAAATTGCCTTTTAATAGCATCTTTTAAAGTTACTTTAGTGCCAACTATCTTATTATTTTTTTAATAGAATCAGTAAAACTTTCCCTGCTTTCCGCTGTTAATTTTTTATATCATGAAGAAATTATTGTGAATAGAAGCTTTTTTTTTTCAATCCAGTATGCCTGAGTTCACATCATAAATCATTGAGAGAAGAACTAAGAGAAAGAGAAGAGCAAAGCACTTTTAGAGAGAGAATAAAGAGCTTTTAGAGATAGAAGAATGAAGCATTTTTCACTGGCATCTTTGTCTTCCGGTTTAGCTTTATAATCCATCTTACATACATGTTCCATGAGTCTGTGGTTCGTAACATTCCACTAAAATGTGTCTGTCTTCAGGCATAGGTTATGGAAACCATGCACCCCTGAAAGAAAGGTGGTCATTTTGATTTATGAGTTTCCTGACACACTTCCAACTTATCCTCTACCCCCAATCAAGGCTCAAACTAGATTTATTTCTCTACTTCTTTGCTTGGCCAAGAGGTTAAGGAAACCACTCAAGACAGACAGATGCAGACACTATATTAGGCACTCTGTCTATGTGGTCTTATTTCATTCTAACAAAACCCATTTGAAACAGGCATTATTGACTCAGTGTTATGGTTCAGAGAACAGAAGCCAAGAGAGTTTAGCTAACTCTGTAATTTGATTCCTCTATTTCTTACCCATTTAAAATGTGGAAAACTATGTTACCATTTTTATTAGATTCATGTCTTTTTTCTAACGTGTTACTAAAGAAGTTTTTGAGTGCCATGTCTCTAACCTCATTTTCCTCATAAGCTCTGTGATCTTCACTGTGTGTGTTGAGATTTTAGCTCAACTACTCCAACGATATTGCTGACTTGGCATTTATTTTGTGTGGCCTGCAGGGGGCTATGACCTGATATTAGCCCCTCATATAAGTCAATGCCCTAGAAAACAGCCTTACAGAGTCACAAGTAAATGTAAGTTCCTGACATGACACGAGCCTCCTTTGTGATAAAAACTCTTCTCCTCATCTCCCAGGGCTTCCCCCTTGTATGCCTTTAAAAAAGATTCCCCATTGAAGCTTACTAAAATTCCACTCTTTTTGGTTTGAATTCACTGACCTGGCCTTATCCCTGGAACACCAAAGCACTCCACCTATGGGTCCTAATAAAGTCATGTGCCCTAGCATGTCTCTCTGCTTGCACCCTGAATTAACTTACCCAAGTGGCACCTCAAGATGTAGTGTGAAAACTCTTCCAGGGCTGCTGGGGCCGACCAGTATACCCTGAGTGATGGATGAATGATTACTCTGACACAGGTTCACTGCGAAAGAGAGGGCTAAGGGACTGCCTGGCTAAAGGAACCAATAGGTTTGATCACTTGCATCATTAGGCTTTTATTGTAACAGCAGTTTGAGATAAAGTTTATCATTTAGATACAATCAGTAGCGTAAGTAATCTTTGGAGAACACATGTGTTTGTAGTGTCCTTTAAACAAGGACACCCAGAGATTAAACATAAGGATTCCAGTAAACAGCTGGGGGTCTGCACATATACAGACTTCTTTGGAAAGTTAAAGGAATAATTAGGGGCACTACCTTCAGCACTCCCCTAAGTTGGAATTCTGATAAACAGGGCAGACCACCTTCAGCACACTTTCTTTATCTCAGAATGTTCTCCTTACAAATGTTCCAACCAAGCCTCGCGTGCTCCCCAACACTGTGTCCATTAGTAATAAACTCAATTTTAATTAAGATATCTTGTGGTCTTTTATTGAACCACTAGAGGCCCAGTGCATGAATTCATGCACCAGTGGGATCCCTTGCCCTGGTCTGCAGGATTGGGCTGAAACTGGCTCTCTGACATCCCTGGAGGGGTCCCGGATTGTGAGAGGGCACAGACCAAGCTGTGGGACCCCACCAGTGCACAATTGGGGCCAGGGAGGGACACAGGAGGTGAACTGGGGAGGGACCATGGGAGGGCTCTATGGCATAGAGCCCATCTCACTCAGTCCCAATCAGCTGGACCCCAGCAGCAAGCTAACCTACCAGTCAGAGAATCTGCCCCCTGGTGGTCAATGCATGTCATAGCAACTAGTCAATCGGTCAACTATCTGCCCCCTGGAGGTCAGTGTACATCATAGCAAATGGTTGAGTGGCCTTAGCATCTCATTAGCATATTACACTTCGGTTGGTTGAATGGCCAACCAAATGACTTAGCATATTAGGCTTTTATTATATAGAATGACTCCCCATTCAACATGCCAAGGCTGTACTTAACAAATGTTATTTAATAAATTCACAACAGCATGAATTGTGTAGTTATTTTTAGGGAGCTATGTATGTCTCATTATAGTAGCACTTACTATACCCAGGTTAGACTTTGATAAGCAAGCATTAAAAATTATACCTGGAAAGAATGTGATTCATTCCATGGCAAACCAAAGTGGGGCAGCAGGAACAGTCCCACTGGGTACAGACAGTGAAGGGATACACATTGGTCTGCTTTTTCTTGTCACTGTGTCCCAGCACTCTAAGCAATGTTGATGGTAAACTGATCCTTCATGGAAAAGAAGTCTTAGATGTCTACATGTTGAACAATTGTTGCAATTACTGTTGAGTTGCATAAATATGTACAAAATAATGTGCAAGTAAATTTAACATTAGCATATTTTTGTCACTTTTCCTTTAATATTTTCTACATTGAAGTTATTTTAGGCAAGTTCCAATTACACAAGAGGCCTTGAACAGGTGAGCTCCGCTATTTACAAATTCATTTCAAGTATAAATTCCCAGCAGTTCAGAATGTTTCAAGATTATTTGTGGTGCCATTCATTTCTCTCATGCCTATAGAAAAGTCTTGTGTTTAATAAATTAAATTAGAAACAAATATATTTTGTATTTAATTTTTTAAGTTTATAAATGAGTAGAACACGGTGATTATAAAGACAAAAACAACAACTTGAATTCCTTTATTTCTGTCCATTCACATGAAGCAGTGAAACAAAGGGGAAGCTAACAGTTCTAATATTTAGATTTAATCCCTAAACCTGTGAATTTGTTACCTTACGCAGCATAAAGGACTTTGCAGGTGTGATTAAGTTAAAGATCCTGCAATGGGGAGATTATCATGGATTATTAGTTTAGGGTCAATGTAATCACAAGGGTCCTCGTAAGTGGACAGGGAGGAGTAGAGGGAAATGTGATGAGGGAAGCAGAGGTTAGAGTGAGGTGATTGTGGCTTTGGAGAAGAAGGAGGACGGCCTCTAGAAACAGGAAAAGGCAGGGCATTCTGCTCCCGAGTCTCCTGAAGGAACATGGCCTTGCTAGCAGCTTGATTTCAGTCCCATGTGACCCATTTCCTACCTCTAACACCCAAACCTGTAAGATGATAAATGCTGTATTAAGTCACTAAGTGTGTGGTAAATTGTTACAGCAGCTACAGGAAACTAATACAATTGGTTAAGTGCAATTTTAGTTCACAGGAAATATTTGAATAAATTTATCTTTAAAATGGAAAGTAATTCTATTTTTAAAGTATTAATAAGCAACAAGTCAACAAAATAATGATACTTATTAAATATTACATAATTTCACTCAAAATAATTTTGTCACAGAGAAGAGAAGAATATTAATAACAACAAAAATGTCAAGTATGCTAGGTACCTCAGAGCTGGTGCTCAAGTTCAGAATTCTGTTGTCTCTTCCCCATTCTATCACATTTACATGCTATCTGCTTTGATTTATTAATTTTCAACTTCTATTGCCCCTATATTATCTTCTCCACTTATGGCCATAACTGACTGGTTAAACAGAGTTTTTAAAAAGTTTGTATCAATATACTTATACTACAGAAGGGAAAGGGAAAAAGATAAATCCTTTCCATAACATGAACAACCATTATTATTTCTTTGTGGACAGAGATTATGCCTTATTCATTTTTCCTCCCAGCATCTAACACAGTTTATGGTGTATAATAGAATAATCAATAAAGTTTGATTAATACATGAATAATAAAAAGAGGTCTGTATTTTGAATGTCCCTCTTTCACAGATATCTTCTACAATATATAGCTCTTGGGTGTCTTTTTATATTCTGCTTCAAAGCTATGTGTTTACCAAAATTTTCCTAGATGCCCTTCCACCCAAAACTAAGTTTTTAATTCCCTAAACTCTCATTGCTATTTGCACCACCCACCATAAAGCTCTTTTGATGGCCTGCCACACTTTAAATGTAGTGATATATGATTTTATTTCCTCCACTAGATTATAAACTCTTTGTGGTTAAGGACATGCAGCTTATTCATACCTGTGGTTACCATGGAACCTGCAGAATAATTTTTCATGTGCTGCCTGATAAACAAATCATTGTTCAATTTAAGTTGAAAGTACCGTCTTATCATTACCTATTTCATTTCCATCAATTCATATTTTCAAAGGTATAAGAATGTCAAATATTTTTACATATTCTTTAAAACCGGTACATGTAAGATCATGGCTTTACCTTATTACCTTTACTTATTTTATACTGTCATGCAGCAAATGAAGAAATTTCCTCCAGGGAACTGATTTTCCGAGATTTCAATAGATGTTACATGCACTTGTTCATGGCCCTGGGGATAAGTGAGTTATTTTTTTTTTTTCTTTCCTTATCAAAACTGAACAGTTTAAATGGGTCTCTTTGATGTAATGGGTTTTCAATACAATTTCAAAACATTTTTCTTCCTGCTTTTTATCCTTCTAAATCCTGCCCTCCCCCTGCCCACATTATATTACTGCATGTCACATCCTTATTTTCTCCATCTGAGTGGACTATTGAGATTTATGGTAATGGCTTTAATAAGCAATTTGATGAGAAGCTGTCTTTATCATTTAAGAGTGTATCTCCCACAGTATTTCCTGAAAATCGAAATAATCTGGGCATCACCCTTTATTTCTCAGTACACAAAAGAGGCAGACAGAATTCCAAGCTGTCTGCATGCCCCCTGCTTTAAGACACCCCACGCTCAAAGCCAGTGGCACTGGTATCTGCTTCTGACACTGACACGGTTACCCCAAAAAGCCCAGGGAACAGTAGTGCTTCCAAAGTCTGAGGTGTAAACATCCGGAGAACAACCGTCAAAAGAATAGCGTCCATGTGGACCCTCTAACATACCTCTCATCAGTAATCCTCCCTGTGTGATCTCAGATAAACCAGTCCAGGATGTGTGGCCACAAAAAGTGCTGAGTTTTTAGCATACAGTAAAGGAGCTTTTAAAGCAAGCCTGGGAAGAAAATTTGGGGAAAATGAATTTGTCTGGAGGATACTGAGAAGATAAATCTTCTCTCAGATGAGGCTACTTTTTGAAGAAGAAAAAAAACAAAAACAAAAAACAACAGTCTCAGTGAAATGCAGAAAACATGTCATCAGCAGATATAAAACCGACACATCTATCATGTCACCAAGTTTGTTTTAAATACACACAGTGGCTAAGGGTATAGTGTTGTAGGCTAAGGATTCCAATATTTTAGATGACATCTGTAGATCTTTTTTTTCTTTCAACATACATGAGATATAAGACATTTTGAGACTTGAATTGTTTATAAAAGAAACATATCCATATATCTCTCCAGTAATTGGATGGGGAATGGAAGTAGTAATTCTTAGAGATAATGAAAGAGAATATGCTTTTAAAATATAGAGTATGGTTTGCTAAAGATAACTCATACTAGTTTGTGAGTATTAAGGACATTCTACAAGTATCAAGAAATTCTGTTAAACTATTGGTATCTTAAAATTGTCCAAAGTAGAGGATTTACACCACTTAAATTATTTTTGAATGATTATTTAGTACATGTTAATTTATGGAACACTATTTCACCTAGTGTGAGTTATTTTATATACTTGAGATTAAAAAAAAAAGTTTACATTTAGTCAAAATTGGTTTGGCTCAGTGTATAGAGCTTTGGTCTGCGGATAAAAGGTCCCAGGTTTGATTTGGTCAAGGGCATGTACCTTGGTAGCGGGAGTGCAGGAGGCAGCTGATCAATGTCTCTCTCTCACTGATGTTTCTAGCTCTCTATCCCTCTCCCTTCCTCTCTGTAAAAGTCAATAATATATATATATATTTAAAAGTTTACACTTAACTAATTTAGATGAGCTCATTTCTAGTTAACTCTCGTTACAGAGGTCTTGCTACACAGGCTGATACTTGTTTCACAATTGCTATCATGTTGTTTCATGTGCCTATTTTTTATTTCCTCAACTAGATTCTAAAACCCTCAGAGTCAAGAATTATATTTTATATTTTCTATTCCTCTCTAAAGGGCCTGTGTGCATGACTACTTGTAAGATTACAATGAAGGCTTAATTGATATCAGATAATTGGACATATCTTTTTTAAAAGTCACTAATATTTTTAAGAAGCAAAGAAATAAAATATTGTTTTGTGCATCTGGAGTCAAAAGCTTAGTTCCCAAAGCAATTATGTTAAGAAAAATATGCTTTATTATTGTATTAGTGATAAACACACAAACATACCCTTTGGAACATATCCTTACTTACTAGGCTGACCCCTTGAAAAAGGCTATTTTGTCTTTTTGACAATTTTGTATGTTGATCACAAATGATGGTGCTTTGCTACATTTGTTTATTAATGAATGTTTATTAAGTAGCATATTAAATGTCTCTTAATAGTCACGGCAAGAATAAGAACTGAAGATCCCTAAGTGTACAATTTGGACCAGTTTCTATTCTCAATTATAGTTTCTAGTTGCTTACTACTAGATCAAAAACTGTTAACAAAGTTTGAATTTAGCAAGCTTTCTTTTTAGATTTAATAACTTTTGATTCTGTTGTCTTTCCTATCTAAGTAATCATATTACCTGAAAAAAGGAAATATTTTTCAGTCCATACATATTTTAGCCAATATCTCCAAATCTGTATTGTACAGCTATAGTGATAGAATGTATTATGTCTTTTTTTATCCTTAAAAAAAATGCATTCAGCATGATGTTTGCTTAAAATGCTTTAGTAAATACTTTTTATCAAGTGAAATGTTCTTTTAGTTCATAATTTTCTAATAATTTTATTATAAAATTGATTTTGAACTTTATCTACTTATATTAAAATAATCATTATTTCAACAATTTAGACCATTTATGTGTTAAATTGCATTAGTACATTTTCAGATGGTGAACTATCTAGGCATTTCAGCAATAAATCCTAATTGCTCATGATATACTGATTTTTAATATCATGTTATAGTGATTTTTCTAACCATTCATTTAGGAATTGTCTGCATTTAAGTCCAATGATCCTATATAATTTTGTTTCTTATACAGATTGCTTAGACTTCATTAGCTTCCTACACAAAACGAAACCCTACATCTTTGCTAATAAAACTCCAATTTATTCAATGCTGCAATCTTCCTAGCAGTTCAGGGATCTTGATTAGTCTAAGCCAGCAGTTTTCAAACCTTTTATCTCAGGCCTCTATACGTTTTTACAAAGTACAGAGGACTCCAAAGAGCTCTTTTTTATGTGGGTTAGGTCTACTGAGAAATGTTTAAAACACAAAAAGGTATGAGCACACACTCTACAGTCACCAGGTCATTAACATTATAATGATCACATATCATTTTAGTCTGGAAACTATACCAATGGGAAAAGAAAGGTTGATAATTACTGTGATTATTAAATAGCATTGACCTTTCCGATCCCCTGAAGAGGGTGGAGTTTCCAGATCACATTTTGAACACCAATAATCAAAGTAAATCAAAATAGTCATGTTCCTTGTTTTCTGAATCTCCTATAGCTAGGTATGCCTCTGGGATTTGATTTTGGCCAGGACTTAGACATAAGTCATCTAAGGAGGTGTCTGGGGGAGCTACTATTTTTTAGTGACTTCTGGGTGAACTTTCTTTTTATTGTCTTGAAGGTGGTGATGGGATAGGGAGCTGCCACAGCCCCCTTCTAACCATGCAATCTCCAGGCTGAGGAAGAGAACCAACCTGTTAAAATGACAAAAGTGGGAAGATAAAAACAGCCTGTTTCAGTTCAGCGGTAAGTGGCCGAATAATTGGAAGAAAACTTACCTCTGGGTGTTTTGTTATGAGGGAAAAATAAATCCCTATTTATTTAAACTGTTGTAAGTTAGGTTTGCTGTTACTTAAAGCTCCGACACACTCTCATTTGATCTTTAACCAGTTTGGAAATCAAAGTGTTACTAAGATTATAAAATAAATTCAGAGTTTTTCCACTTTTGTGCCATAACCTGTGGATGATAGAGGTATTTCTGTTGGAAAGTTTGGTTGATAATATACATAAAACTTTCTAAACCTGAAGTCTTTGCATAAGGTACTTCTTACAAGGTTTGCCCCCTTAAAATTATATTCTTACTATTTAATTCCTTTAGTGGTTTTGATATATTCAAGGGTTCATTTGTTTTCATACAAGTTTTGACATATATTTAGGAATAAATTTATTCATTTTATCTAGTTTTCAAATACTTTTTGTTGTGTTTCTTTGAATCTTATCATCTGGCATGTTTCTTTAACTTCATTATGCTAATTCTCTTAAAAATTCTGTATTTTATTTATTCACATTTTTCTTTTGTCTTCATATATTTTGCCATGGGTTTGTCTAATCTATTACACTTTTTAAAATAAGTTTTCATTTTTTATATATGTTCCATATTTTTATCTATTTTTAGTTTATTTAGTTGTTATTTTCTTATTTCTGGGGTTAAGCATTTGGTTCTTTTCTATCTTCTAAAGCTAAAGCTACAAATTTCCATCTACATCCTGTTTTATATGTGTTTCATAACATTTGACAAGTGCTTTCAATATTATTCACTTTAAATTTACCATTTTCTTCAACACTAAAGTTATTGTTTTTCTTGTTTCCAGATATATAATCTTTTCTTAGTTCTTTCTTATTTCCAGTCTTATTAAATTATAAATATAAGTATCAGGTAAAAAATATATAATAATTTTGCCATTATTTGAAACTTTATTTGTAACGTTAAACATGGTCACATTTTTTATTAGGCCACATATGTTTGTAATAAATCCATATTTATTTTAAATAAATATTTTATTAGTTTGATTTATACGTGTAACCTTATATTTTCTTTTGTATATTTTCCTAGTATATTTTTCTCATATATGTATTTACAAAGATATTCTGAATGCACCGTTGTATCAAATAGAGAATGGCCAAATGTGAAAATTAATGTTTGATCAGGATTCAGGCAAAAGTCAAGTATGCCCATCAATAATAAATGAAATAATCTAATATATCATTCACAAAATGGACATTTTATTGCAACTTTATTTATTGGTCAAATTTGAAATGTTTGCATGTTTAATGTAGCAACAATTTTGCAGTCAACTCTGCTCCTACAATCATAATACTGTACACTTAAGATACTGAAATAGATGCCCACTGTCCCCTGAGGCTGTGGAAAAGCAAAAGGGTCCAATGGCAGATTTTTTTTCAGCTGTTGATGTTGAAGTTAACAACAAATTGTTTTACCAAAGTAAAAACTCATCACTGCCAAAACCGGTTTGGCTCAGTGGATAGAGCATTGGCCTGCGGACTGAAAGGTCCCAGGTTCGATTCTGGTCAAGGCATGTACGTTGGTTGCGGGGACATCCCCAGTGGGGTGGGGGGTGCAAGAGGCAGCTGATCAATGATTCTCTCTCATCGATGTTCCTAACTCTATCCTTCTCTCTTCCTCTCTGTAAAGAATCAATAAAAATATATTAAAAAAAAACTCATCACATTTTCGATTACAGGTTTAGACAAAATAGTATGTAATATAATTTTTTCAATTCCACCAATATAGGCTTGGTGTATTTTTTTGAATAAAACTTCTATGTATTTACAATCTATACTTAATTTTTTTCATAACCTTCATATTGTATATAACAGCAACCTAAATGCCCATCAGTAGACTTCTGGATAAGGAGGATGTCGTAATATCCATACAAGGGAATATTACTCAGCCATAAAAAAAAACTAAAATCTTAACATTTGCATCAATAGTTGTGAACCTAGAGGGTATTATGCCAAGTGAAATAAGACAGACAGAGAAAGACAAATACAATTTTTACACCATTGTAAATAACCCAGTTATAAATAACTGGAAAGGAGCAAAGTTAAGACAAAATATTATAGGCATACCCAGTAAAGTCTGGGAGACATAGGGAAGGTATTCGTCTCTCAGTCACACCTGGGGATAGTTTATTTGCCAGAGAATGTGTGGCCACTTTAAATGCATGAAGATTTGAGATACATAAGCTCCTAAACAAAGTAGATCTCTGTGTGTATGTGTATGGCAGAGTATTCTGGACTCCTGCGTCTCTTGTTGCAATTGGCAGCTCCTCTACGTTTGCCCACGTGACTCAGAGCCATGTGGACCAAATGCAATGGACTGATGTTTTATAGGACCCAGCTCCACCATGAAATGGAAACAGTGGACACTGGCTTTGCTTCTAGCTCTGGTAAATCCTGAGCTACTCCTCTTCCAGAACTGATTTAAGGAAAATGGATTTTGCAAACCATTTTGAGGGATGTAACTCCACACAAATAAAGCTTTTAACCCAATCTCCTCCTCCCGTGGGGGACACCAGAAATACTTATTCAAATGTCAACCCAAGAACCCTACTTCCAAAAGCAACGGAGAAAGGCCATCCATTCATTTCTCCTATAACAATGAGATTTAACTTACATGTGGAATCTAAAGTACAATATAAGTGAACAAACAAAACAGAAACAGACTCATAGATACAGAGAACAAACATGCAGCTGACAGATGGGAGGAGAATAGGGGGACTGGATGAAAGAAGTGGAAGGATAAAGAAATCCAAATTGATGGTTACATAATAGTTAAAGGGATGTAAAGTACAGAAGAGGAAATATGGTCAATAATATTGCAATGGCTATATGTGGTGCCTGGTGGGTACTGGACTTATCAAGGGATCACTTCTAAAGTTATAATATATAAATGTTTAACCACTATGCTGTATACCTGAAACTAATATAAACTGATATTAAATGTCAACTGTAATTGAAAAAAATATATGAATAAATAAATAAATAATAAAATTTATATTTAATAATGCTGCATATAAAATGTAGGTAGATATAGATGATAGATTATAGATAGATCGATAGATAGATAGATAGAAGATAGATATTAAAATTGAATCAGAATCTTCTCTGATATACAATGACAAGACACCTGTGCAGCTGGAAGAAAGAACTGAACTACCAAGGCTAAGAAATGTCAGCAGGTACAAAAAAACAAACTACTTTTCATATAAGCAACAATTCATTGTTAATAAGTTCTGTCAAGCTAGAATACATTTCCCTCAAGCAATCTTTTAGATATGCAAAACCTGATATTTCATCTTGTTTGAAAATCTTATATAAATATAAATCAAGCAACTCCAAAAATCACTTTTATGTCATAATAGAATTTTTACCACAAGTTATATCCAGAGTATCAAAGTAAAAAAATTAGATTTCATAATAAATCTATATGACACACCGTGTGGCATTTCTGAAGTTGTTTTCCTGGATCTACAAGGAAGTAACTTACACTATCACATGATCATCATTCTCACATAAATTCTGGGATGGCAGAACAATGTTAAGAAGAGCAGTCAGTAATTTACCCTTTCAAAATCTGACACAGAACCCTATCTATAATAATAAAAGTGTAATATGCTAATTAGACCAGACAGCCGAATGACCTTCTGGACGAAGCTGCAGCAGCAGGGCCAAGGCAGAGGTGGTTAGGGGGGATCAGGCAGCCAGGTAAGTTGTTAGAAGGCATCAGGCAGGCAGGGAGAAGAGTTATGGGTAATCAGGCAGGCAGGCAAGCAGTTAGGAGCCAGTGGACCCAGATTGCGAGAGGGATGTCCAGTGCCGGTTGGGCCTAAACCAACAGTCGGACATTCCCCGAGGGGTCCCAGGTTACGAGAAGGTGCAGGCTTGGCTGAGGGACCCCTCCCAACCTTGTGAACGAGTTTTGTGCACAGGGCCTCTGGTGTCAAATAACATATTTTGAGAAAACTATGAAAGCTAAAGTTGAACTTAAGTTCATCTTTTATTTCCAACCTTTCTTCATTCTACTATTTTCAATCTGTTTCTCCTGATAAGTACATTACTGGATCATGCCTAGCATCTGATATGGGAGTCTGCTTCTTGATTGTTGATTCTAAGCTGAACTTATTTATTGTAATTATAATACAATAATACTTGTTTTATTGGGATTTATTTATTTTTATTTTTTTTTATTTTTACAAGTATTGTTGAAAGTATTGCAAATGTCCCCTTTTATCCCCTACTGACCTCTTCTAATCAGCCCCTACCCCTGACCCCAGGCCTTCACCATCCTATTGTCTGTGTCTATGTCTATAGGTTATGCATACAAGTTCTTTCATTAATTTCTTCTCACTCACCCACCCTCCCCTGTCTCCCCTCTGAGGTTCCAAATCTGTTCCACACTTCTATGTCTCTGGGATTTAGTTTTGATATCATTTTTCTTTTTTTTTTTTTGCTTTCTATTAACCTTTTGTTTTTGTATTTCTCATCTTTTCTCTCTCCCTTTAGAGATAACATATTTTTACTGACAGTTTGAATTACCCATTTTCTCTGTATTCTTGTGATGGTTATGTAATATTCATATTTGTATTTCTGCTCTCCTTAGTTTGTTGAGCTATCTATTTCTTCACACAAAACATGTATCTTTGCATACTTTCTCACCTTCTTTTGCTACCCATCCCACCCACCAAGCCAACATGTAACTTTGAATTTCTACTCTCTTCTTCAAGGACTCTTTTAGCAGGATGTTAACCCTTTCAAATTTATTCTTCTTCCCTTTCATTTTTAAAATGTATTCATAATGTTCCTAATGCCTTCTGTGGGAATTCTTCAACCTAATTTCCTAAGTGACTAACTTCTTTGTTGGTTTTATTTGTTTTCAGTTGTTTTAAAAAAAAAAATTGTGTTTTAATGCACATGCCATACAATTGACCCTTTTAAGTGTATAATTCAACTGGTGGCCCAATGCACAAAACTAGTGAAAGGGGTTCAGCTCTCTCTACCCCAGCTGCCTCACAGCCCCGCTTCCCCAGGCCCTGCCCACTGAGAATTCCATAAGGTCATTCCAGAAAACCATTCCGCCATCTGCTCTAATTAGCATATTAGCTCTTTATTATATAGGATAGTGTTTAGTATGTTTATAGTTGTGCAACCATTATGACAATCAAGTTTTAAGACATTTTCAGGTGGAGGAAGGTATATGGAGGATAAATGGTGATGGATGGAGACTACTTGGGGTGGTGAACACCAATACAATATGCAGATGACATGTTGTAGAACTGTGCACCTGAAACCAGTGTCATCCCAATAAACTCAATGAAAAGGACAAAAAGATATTTTCATCTCCCCAAAAGAAAGTATGGGCCCATTGCAGCCACTCTCGATTTTCCTCCAACTTTCTCAGCTCTAGGGAATCACAAATGTACTTCCTGCCTATTCTGGCATTTCATATAATATGTGACCTTTTGTGACTGGCTTCTTTTGCTTGATATAATATTTTCAAGGTTTCATTCATGTTGTAATATGTACCAGTACTTCATTTATTTTCATTGCTGAATAATATCCCATTGTGTGGGTATTCCACATTTTATTTATCCATTCATCAGTGGGTATTTGTGTTGTTTCCACTTTTTGGCTATTATGAGTAGTAATGCTATGAATATCCATGTACATGTGTTTTTATTATTCTTGGATATACACCGAGAAGTAAAATTGAAGGGTTAAATGCAAACTATATGTTTAAATAGTCTGCGAAACTGTTTTACAGAGTGACTGCATGATTTACATTCCCACCAGCTAAATGTGATTCCAGTTTCTCCACATCATTCCAACATGTGTTATCTGTATTTTTGCTTATAGCCATCCTAGTGGTTGTGAAGTGGTATCTTGTGAATGTGACTTGAATTTTCCTGTTAAGCATTCTTCATTTGGATACCTCCTTTTTTGGTATTTACTACTGAAAAAATTACAGATAGCTTTCTTTTTCTCCCATTGTTCCTCTCCACCCAGTTCCTGGCCTGCCCCAGCCTTCACAGCCCTATTATCTATGTTCATGGGCAATACATATGAGCACATAAATTCTTTGGTTATCTCTTCCCATGCCCCTCCCTTCCTCCATGCTTGCCTCTGAGATTTGTCAATGTGTTCCATGTTTCCATGCCTCTGGCTCTATTTTATTTGTCAGTTTATTTTGTTCATTAAAGTCCACATTTAAGTGAGATCATGTGATATTTCTCTTTCTCTGACTGGCTTATTTCACTTAGCATAATGTTTTTTAGATCCTTTGCACATTTTTTAATGGTTATTTGTTTTAAGGGTTTTTTATATATTGTACCACATTTACTAATCAGATTTAATATTATTTAATAATCAGATAGATATTTTGTAACTATTTCCACTTATCCTATGAGTTATCGATTCACATTTTTATGTACTTTAATATGATGAAAATAGTTTATTTTATAAATGCATTAATTTGTGAATCCATCTAATTATTTCTTTATATCAATGAATGCATTCTTTACTTGTAAGCCACTATTTTCTTGTGGGCTTATATCCCACTGGGCATATCAGCTACATGGACTTGTTATTAGTGGAGGAGTCACACATGGCAGAGAGTGGGGATGTAGATACCTGGGGCCCACCTCAGGAAAGAGAGTCTCTGCTATTAGCATCTGCTCACCACCTCTACTACACAAGCCCCTCCCAGGCTCTACCCTCACAGCGCACCCTATCTCCATTCTGTGACCAACATGATGTTCTTCTATTAGATTCTAACTTGGTTAAGTTTAAAATCAGTGTCACAGCTTTACTTTGAATTGTTTTTTGTTTTTTGTTTTTTTGTATAACTTTTTGATCCCTGGCATTGTTCTTTGCTCTGAGCTGCTTCTGTCAGTTAAAATCACTTAGACAAAAAATGGGGAGGAAAAAAATGCTCAGGAGCTTGCCCACTTATTGGCTGTAGATACTATCTGATTCCACATTGGTTGGGCCCCAACACTGTACAGATGTTACCCTGTCACTTCTGGCTAGTTCTGCTGTGGTACCCCTGTTTTCCTGTGCCACAAGAGTGCAGATGTAGGCAATTACCCTACCAGGGTTAAACAGGGAGGAGAGAAGGGCATAATTATAAAGCTTTTACCCAGTTTGAGGCATCTCTTCTTTTCTCACCTCAAGTCCCAATGTCCCTACTGCAGATGTGGTCCTCAATATCTTCCCTCTCCCCTAGGTTTGTTATCATTTGTTTAGGTTATTGGACCCATTAAAATAACTCTCTGTTTTTTGGATTTTATTTAAAGGGTAAGCCAGCAGCCATGCTAGATCATCTCATCAGGAATCAGAAGCACTTTTTACTGTAAATTATTTGTAACTGGAAATTTCCTAATATTTAAATGTTTCTTACTCTGTATCACTGAGTGCCCTTGCCACTTTCCCTAAAGGATTACTAATATTTAACTACAATCTAGAAATAACCTTTACAATACTGTTTATAAAGAAGCCACCAGGGATTCACTGCAAGCTTGCAACTAAAAGTACTTATATCAATAGTGTAGGAAAGAGAGGAAGCATGGAAAGAAGGTGTTTGGGCAAAAAGTACAAAGAAAAAGAATAATCTTATCAAACACATATGGTGATACAAATTTAACAGGCGATAATATTTGATGATAATATTTGATAGACAAAGAAAAAATTAGGGAAAGCAAGGACAATAGAGCAGAAGAGATTTGTAGACACATTGTTATCTCAATGTCCTTCAAACTTTACATGGTTCTACTTTGTAAATGCAGAATTCTAATTCTGTTACTACATTTGGACCAAACTAGAAAATTATGTCATATAAAAATGGTTTATCCTAATATTTTTATAGTTTTAAAAAGAATTCTACCATATGTAAAATTTTGCAACTGAAGAATAGCAATTTCCTCATTCAAGTTATAAGTATTTTATGTTTCTTCTTCCTAATATGCTTTTTATTTTGAAAAGGATGCCATTTCCAGAAAAAAATTAACTCATTTCAGAGAGGTTTCCTTTACCCTTTTCTTACAATGTGCTTCTCAAGAAATTTTGATTCATTTAATATCCTATATAATAAAGAGGTAAAATGCAAATTAACCCTCACACCCTCACAAGATGGCTGCCTACAACCAGGCCAGCAAGGGGTTAGTGAGGGAAGACCAAATGACTGAACAAGCAGACTGTGTGGGGCAACCAGGCTGGCAGGGGGGCCGTGAGGGGCATCCAGCCGGCAGGGGTGACAAGTTGGGGGCAACCAGGCCAGCGGGGGGGAAGGGAGTTGGGAGTGATTAGGCTGAGAGGGTGAGCAGTTAGGGGCAATCAGGCAGGCAGGTGAGTGATTAGGAGCCAGCTGTCCAGGATTGTGAGAGAGATGTCCAATGGAGAGGGAGCAGGCTGGGCTGAGAGGACCTCCCTGTGCATGAATTTCATGCACTGGACCTCCAGTTTATATATGTATAAAAGCCTAATATGCAAAGTGTCCCCTCAGAAGTTCAACTGAAAGGAGTTCAATTGCTTGCTATGACGTGTACTGACCACCAGGGGGTGCTGCAAAATGAAAGGTGGCCCAGCTAGTAACCAGCAGCCTCTAGGGACCCTACTTGTGCATAAATTTCATGTACTGGGCCTCTAGTTGAGATATAAAGACAGCCCTGTAGAGTTATTTATGTACTGTGTTCAAGAAGGGAGGAGAGGAACCTACCAAAATTTCAAATTTTCTCCCACTACAATAGATAGATGAGTTTCAGAATTGTAATCACTGTTGATTACTATTGTAATTAATGTTGATAAAATTAACTTCTAAATATCCTGAGGTTTGCAAACATAGAGTTGAATCTCTCCCTTGGTAGAGAGTGTATTTGGCTATTTCTTTACCTGTCAAACATGACAGAATGATTTTTACTCATTGCAAATATCTTCACATGGAAGGCATTCATGTTTGGTATCCCATCTATGTTATTTCTGTGATCATTTTCATCTGCCCTATGTGATCTAAGGTAAATTATAATTTGAACAGATTGAAAATGGAAACCATTAGGATGTTCCACTCTGTGTCTTTTATTCAAATGACACATACTTCTCAATCTAGTTAACATAGGACCAAATCTTTACATTTTCCCCAAAATTGTGTAATTATAATAACATACAAAATTTAGGTAATCTACCTATATTTATTTCCTTCTGTCTAGTTCTGGATCTAACGCACTCGACAGATTTTTCATGAACTCAACAGATTTTTATTGAGCCAAAAATTCTTCCAATTTCTCAGATTTTGGCATTGTACAACACAGTTGGAAGGTCCCTTTCTCATAGAACTTACATTTGAATTGGTGACAGATAATTAGCAAGTAAATACACAAATGAAATAATTTTATATCATGCTTATAACTATTGTAGAAAAAGAAGAAACAACAAAATGATATATTGGTTTGGGTGGGGAGTGGGGTGGGAGACATTAAGAAAAGGTCTCTAAAAATGGGTATTATAATTAAAATTTAAGTGATAAGAATTCAGCCATGTGAAGATCTGAGGGGAAAAAAAATATTTCAGGCAGTAAAAAAGGCAAGAACAAAAAAGAAAGAAAATTTTAAAAAGCAAACAGTTAAACAAAGACTTGAAATTTGATTGAATTAAGTAATTATCTCTTAGTTATGGAATATGTGTCTGCCTGGCTGGAACCATCTGTGTTTACGCCTATTGCCCAGCATAATTACCCATTGCTCACCCGTTCACTCTTAAAATGTTCTGGTTTCAATAAGAAATGATATGGTCAATCTGCTTATAAATCTGAGATAATTGAAGCTACTTATAGGGCAATGTTGGAAAATTTGAATATTGATTTTGCTATAGTTATTAAACTCAGAAAACTGATTGTACTCATTACAATCTATTATTGTCTAGTAAAAGTCTTTGAATTCAGAACAATCCATTTTATTTGTCATCTTTTCTTATGATTGTTATATTCTCCTCTGTTAATTATCTAATTCTGTGCTCTAAAGCTGCTCTCACACACACACACACACACACACACACACACACACACACAAAAATACACACACAAAAAAAACAAAACTAAATACAAAAAAAAAAAAGCAAAACTAAATGCCTCCTATTTTTAGGTTTCTTTCCCTATCATTACTTTGTCCTTAGTCTTTGGAATGTACTTGGGAAGTAGGATTATGCAAATAAGAGTGATTGATTAGACTTCTACTCTGCTCCTTCATGTGTACTCATCTTCTGTGGGTTTATTTCCCAGTTTTCTGCAGTCCGCACACAGAAAAGTCTTGCATGATCTGAAGCCAGTTTGAAGGCTGATATTAGAGATGCCCCAGGAATGGACATGGAAACCAACAGTTATAAAGTAGAATGTTTGTCTAGCATGGTGCCATGGGAGATTTTTTTCAATGTTTAAGCTCTCTTAAACCATGATTTTTAGGAGAAAATATTGGGATATATACTTGTTTTTAAACATGGTTTAAAATATGTGTAAAATATGTTATCTCTGTGTGTATGCAGTTTCTATCAGACCCCAGGTATAATAAAAGGTAAATGACATTAATTAGTTACTTTTGTGTTTGAAATATTCATCAATCCTTAGAAACTAAAAAAACTCAAGTAGAGAATGTTGGCAAAAGTAAGTATTTATTGTGACACTTTAACTTTTGATTTATATCACCAGTCAAAACATTGTCCATTCTTACATTTTTTATCTTCTTATTTTCCCCAGAAATTTTAAGAAATTCAAAGGCACTCAAATGTGTACTTGTCTCAGAGAACCCCGGGCTAAAGATGGCAAAGTCACACAATTTTATATACTTTTCATATTCCACTTTTTATGCTGGATATTTAGAAGCTAACCTGTAAATAAGGATCTGTGATTAATCTAACAATATAATGTGTTTGTAAAGGCCTAATATGATTTAATCTGCATTGATTAAAGTACATTCATCTAAATAACAATTCCTTGAATTTTGTGTACCACTTTTTAAGAGAAACATAAAAATACAAGGGGAAAAATTAATTGCATTGAGATTTAAAAACACAGTATTTAAAATATTGAACATATAGTATGCTGGAAATATAGTGACTTAAAATTCATCTTTCAAATTGTTCAGCATTACTATATACCAGATATTTTCGTTAGCATGTTTAGTAAGTTCAATACTATTCACATAGAGCTTGCATATATTAAGAAACTGAGTGTCTTCCATAGGAATTAAAACTGTTTTAAACTATATAAAAGGCTACATATGGAAGAGGAATTAGATTTGTTACGCATTGTCTTGAAGGGAGAATGAAGCTTAAGGAAACTAAGCCAGGACTGGTAAAAGGGATGGAGACTACAAGCCAGCATTTCACCTTCAATGTCAAGGATTTAATCAACTTTATGGAAAAGAGCTATGTGTTTTTTGTTTTTTTCTAATTTATTCAACATACATTTTGGGGGCACTTACACACTAGTTTCTTTGGTATATACCAGGAAAAAATATTAATATTCTTACATTTAAGAATTATCTAATACTTATTTCTAAAATTAAGTTCTTAGTTCTCAGTAATAAACATCTTAGCTATAATTATTAGGCTGTGGGTGGTAACAGAAGTACATATTTTAAGACCAGTTTTATATAAGCTTTCTGCTATAATTTCACTTTCTTGAAAGCAAAAACACTGAAGTAATGCACATGGCCTGCAGTTTCTGTGAGATCCACATTAGAAGTGTCCATTTTTAAAGTGTCAAAGGTGCACCAGAAAAGATACTTCAAAGGAAAAGCAGGAGGCACCTTGTGAGGTCCCAGATGTGGCGCCCTCTAGTGGCCTTTGTCACTCTACCAGAATGATTTGGTAAATTGGAGGTTTTGATATGATTCCATGCTTACCTATTTATCTAAATTAATACATGTTTGGAAAAGTACAATCAATGAGCTATCCATGCTTCCACATAGTATTGTTACATTTCTAATTATGCCCAAACCTAGCACATTACTTGACACCACCAAGAATAAAAAGAAAATAAATAAGTAGAAAAAAAATAGTCTCCTACCTGAACATTTCACTAAAAAATAGAGATGTGACTGTAGGACTCAAGAAGATTTTTTTCAAAGTCAATACCCTAATTGGCCCTGGCCAGGTAACTCAGTTGGTTAGAACACACTTCATTCACACTTCATTCGCCAAAGTTTCAGATTCAATCCCAGGTCAGGGCATGTATACAAATTGATTCCTATGGGAGTCAGCCAATGAATAAGTGAAACAACAAATCGTTTCTCTCTCTCTCTCTCTCTCTCTCTCTCTCTCTCTCTCTCTCTCTCTCTCTCTCTCTCTCTCTCGTGTGTGTGTGTGTGTATGTGTGTGTGTGTGTGTAAAATCAATAAATTTTAAAGAAAGCGTTACCTGGACCTTGAGGTATCTAGCTCCAAGTCAAGGCCAGGGGTGGGGGTGTAGCAGTGGACTCAGCCCCCACCATCTGCATGGGCCAAATATGCTCAGACATTGATACAGAGCTGCATTCCTAACCCAGGCTCCTCCATTTGGGACTTCAGTTGAAGTACTTTTACCCATTTTGACTCAGTACTTTTCTACTCCTAGCCCTTCCCACCTCCCCTCCATTGGCTCACAGGAGCCTGTTGTTTGGGGATCCTCAGAACTGAGGTGATACCCCCCCCCCCATCTGTGCTGTTCCCAGGTGACACTCCCCCTGAGCTGTTCTGGGGAGAAGAATGAAACATGGGGAATGCAGAGCCAGGAGGGTTGCCTCTCTCCTTGCCTTTTCTTGCAATAAGTGAATAACGGCTCCATTGTTACTTTCACTTTGGCTCATTGTCCTAATTGACCAAGTGGACACCTGATCATATGGCATCCACTAACATGAAGCCTACCTCCAAAGTTAGTTGTACAAGAGTAGCATTTCTTCTCCAGGAATTGAAAAGAGAATTGTCACGTTGCCCACATGGCACACGGTATTTGTTGCTGTGAATGGAAATTAGCAAATATAAAACATCGAAGAATTTCAGCACAATCCAAATTTTCTCAGAAGCATTTATTTGCCAATCAGCATAATAAAATAAAAATATGTGGATAATTAATTAAAGAAATCTTTCTGATTGCCTTAAGCCCTGCTCTGATCATACCATCTACTTTCCTCTGCACCTAATTCCTTTTTTTAAATATATTTTATTGATTTTTTACAGAAAGGAAGAGAGAGGGATAGAGAGCTAGAAACATCTGTGAGAGAGAAACATCGATCAGCTGCCTCCTGCACACCCCCCACTGAGGGTGTGCCCGCAACCAAGGTACATGCCCTTGACCGAAATCGAACCTGGGACCCTTGAGTCCGCAGGCCGATGCTTTATGCACTGAGCCAAACCCGTTAAGGCCACACCTAATTCTTATGCCATTTCTGACCTACATGTGTAGATAACCTATCCATCTCATGATATTTTAGTTTATTTTTCTCAGATTTCAACCTTCACATTTTCTTTGCTACTATTTCCTTAGAATAGTTATCTGTGCACGTCTCTTTCTCTCTCCATAGATTGCAAGCTCCCAGCATTCATATTTGCATTCATTGTCACACATGGGCCATATTCACTAGCACTATGTTTTGATTATAATAGCACATAAGAAACATTTGTTAAGCTGAGTCATTAATTTGGATTTGAAAGTTGTAAGAGAAATGTATCAGCTTTATGTAAGTTGTGTAGCTGTAAAGGTAAGCCTCATCCAAGCTGCCCTCCTGATGAACCGCCAGTTAAGGTCTTTTAAAAAAAAAATTTACACTTTTGCCCTGGACTGTGCGGCTCAGGTGGTTGGGTGTCGTCCTGTGCACCAAAGGGTTACCTGTTCTATTCCCGGTTGGGATACATGCCCCGGTTGTGGGCTTGATCCCGGGTAGGAGGCATGCAGGAGCCAGCTGATAGATGTTCTGCTCTCACATAGATGTTTCTCTCTCCCTCTCCTATCTTCCTCTCTAAATACCAGTAAAAAAAAAAAAAAAAAATCTTAAAATTAATTCACACTTATTATTTTGAGTTCATTTTGTGGTAGATTCACACACAGTTCTAAGAAATCATACATAGGTAATCAGTTTTCCCCCAGTGGTACCTTTTTCAAAACTATAATACAGCATTACAATCAGGATCTTGATATCGATACAGTCAAGAAGCAGACATGGCCAGCTCCACAAGAATTCCCTCTGTTGATCTTTTATAGCCATGCTCACCCCTCTCGACTACCTCCTTCTGCCCTGGCAACCAGTAATCTGCTGTCCGTTTCCACAGGCATGCCATTTGAAGAATGTTATGTAAAGGAAATCATACCTTTTGAAATTGTATTCTGTCTTTGAGATTGATTTTTTTTCACTCAGCATACTTCTCTGGAGATTCACCCAGGTTGTTGTGTGTTTCGATAGGTGTTTTTATTGTATTAGTTGTTTTGTTTTGTTTTCTGAGTAGAATTCTATAACATGGATAGGCCACATGTCCTTTAACCATGCATCTAATGAAAGGTATCTAGATTATTTCCAGGTTTGGATATAAATATTCATATACAAGTTTTGCGTGAGCATCAGTTTTCATTTCTCGGTGCAGAGTGCCTACGAGTACAATTGTTGGGTCATATGGCAATTGTATGTTTAGTTTATTAAGAAATTATCAAACTGTTTTTCAGAGAGGCTATACCATTTTAGATTCCCACCAGCAATGTGTGAACCATACAGTTTCTCCATATCCTTGCCAAAATTTGATATTATTGATATCTGTTTTTAATTTTAGCCATTCTGATGAGTCTTTGTAGTATCTGGTTATGGTTTTAATTTGAATTTTTCTTCCCTAATAGTTAATGATGAACATTTTTTTCATGTTTGTATTTGCTGTTTGTATATCCTTGTTGTTAAAATGTCTTTTCATATAGTTTTCCCATTTTAAAATCAGATTGTTTGATATTTTATTGTTGTTATTTAAGGTATTATTATATATTCTAGAGATAATAGTCATTTGTTGCATATTTGTTTTGCAAATATTTTCTCTCTATCTGTAGTTTGCCTTTCCATCACCTTAGCAAGGTCTTTTGTAGAGCAAAGGTTTCTAATTTTGAAGTCCAATTTATCATTTTTTCCATTGTAGGTTGTGCTTTTGATATCCAATCTAATATTTCTTTGTCTAGCCCTAGAATCTAAGGATGTTCTCCTATGTTTTTGTTTTTTACAGTTTTATATTTTATATTTTATTTGGAGTTAATTTCTTACATAAGGTGTGAGAATTGGGTCTTCTTTTGTTATTTATATTCTAGAGTCTTGGTGCATGAATTTGAACACCAGCCAGGTCCTTTGGTTTGGCCTGTAGAATTGAGCTGAAACCAGCTCTATGACATTGCCAAGGGGTCCTGGATTGTGAGAAGGTGCAGGCGAGGTTGAGGTACCCCACTGGTGCATGATCTGGGCCAGGGAAGGACTGTGGGAGGACTTCAGGGTGAGTCTAGCCTGTCTCACTCACTCCCAATTGGCTGGACCTCAGCAGCAAGCTAACCTACTGGTTTGAGTGTCTGCCCCCTAGTGGTCAGTGCATGTCATAGTGACCAGTTGAGCAGCCTTAGCATATTATTTGCATATTGTGTTTTGATTGGTTAAGCGGACAACTGGCCAGTTAGCATATTAAGCTTTTATTATATAGGATTTATTTATCCTATGAATGCCAAATTTTTCCAGCACTGTATTTTGAAAGCCAATCTCTTCTCCAATTTTTTTTTTTGTTTTTTTGCATGTTGTCAAATATAGTTGAGAGTATGTGTGGAGCTACTTCTAATTTATCTGTTCTTAGGTGTCTATTTTTCTGAAAATACAGTGCAGTCCTAATAATATAATTATGTCTTGAAATTGGGTAATGTGATTTTTCCTACTTTGTTCTTTTTTGAAACTGTTTTTGTTTTAATTCTATTGCTTTTTCATATAAATTTTTAAATAATTTTGTCAATATCTTAAGAAAACAATTTTGTTGAAATTTTGATAAAAATTACACTAAACCCATATATCAATTTGGGGAGAACTGACATATTTACTGAGCCTTCTAATCAAAAAACAGAATATATCTCTTCACTTATTTAGGTTTCTTCTGATTTCTTTCATCAGCCTTGTATAGTTTTCATCCTACAGTCATATACAGTTTTTGTTAGATTTACACCAAAGATTTAGTTCTGGGTGGTGATTATCAATGAAATTATATGATTAATTTTTGTGTCCATCTGATGATTCCTAGCGTATGGAAGTATAACTGATGCTTATCGTGTTTTCTGTGACCCTTATTTTTAAAAATATGTTTTATATTGATTTTAGAGTGAAAGGAAGGGAGAGGGAGAGAGATTATAGAAATATCTATGAAAGAGGAATATTGATCTGCTAACGCCTGCTTGCCACCTATCAGGGATCATGTCCACAAGCCAGGCATGTGCCCTGGGCAGAAATCAAACCAGTGATCTCTTGGTACATGGACAACACTCAACCAACTGAGCCAAACAAACTAGGTCTGAACCCCTTTTATTAATTCTATGAATATTTCAGGGATTCCTTGAAGTCTTCTCAATAGACAATTATGTCATCTGAAGGTAAGCATATTTATATTCCTTTCCAATCTGTATTATTTTTATTTTTTACCTTCTTACACTGGCTAGAACATCCCACATTGTGTTGAATAAGAGTGATAAGAGTAGATAGACATCCTTGCCTTATTCCTGATCTTAGAAGAAGAGCACTATCTTTCACCATTAAAGTTAGCTGTAGTGAGTTTTTTTTGTTTGTTTGTTTGTTTGTTTTGCTTATTTTGTAGATGATCATTATCAAAGTGAGGAAGTTTCCTTATATACTGACATTTATGAGAGTTTGGTGTTTTTTTGTTTTTTTTTTTATCATGAATCGGCATTGAATTTTGTCTACTTATTTTATACATTAATTAAAATGACCACATGATTTTTCTTCTTTAGCCTATTAATATGGTGGATTATGTTAATTGATTTTTGCATATTGAACCATTTTTACATGCCTGAAATTAACCTCACTTTGTCATTATATATAATTATTTTTATGTATTGCTGGATTCTATTTGCAAATATTTTAAAGAATTTTTACATTGATTTCTACAAAGAGATATTAGCCTATAGTTTTCTTTTTTTCTTCTTCTTCTTTCTTTTTTTATAAATATTTTTATTAATTTCAGAGAGGAAGGGAGAGGGAGAGAGAGATAGCAACATCAAAATGAGAGAAAATTATTAATCGGTTGTCTCCTCTATGCCTCACCCTGGGTTCAAGCCCACAATCCTGGACTGTGCCCTAGCTGGGAATTGAACTGTGACCTCCTGGTTCATAGGCTAATGCTCAACCACTGAGCCACACAGGCCAGGCTCTTTTTTTTTTTTTTTTTTTTTTTTTTTAATACTCTCATTATCTAGCTTTTAGTACCAGGGTAATATTACTTCATAGAATGAATTTCTTTTCTATCTTCTGAAAAAATCATAAAGAATTGTTGTTATCGCCTCTTTAATCTTTGGTAGAATTCTTCAGTAAAACCATTTGAGCATAAATATTACTCTTTTAAAAGTTGTTAATAAAGTATTGTACTTTTTAAATTTGATATAGGTCTATACTGCTTTAGTTGTGTCACACAAATTTTAATATGATTATTTTTATTTTCATTTAGGTTTTTGTATTTTTTATTATTCTTCATGGACTCATGTATTATTTGCAAGTATGTTTAGTTTCCAAGTGTTTGGAAATTTTTCTGTTACCTGTCTGTTACTAATGTCTGGTTTGGAGTTTTGATTCCATTGTGATCAGAGAACACATTCTATCTGGTTCCACTCATTTAACTCTGAGGAAGTTTGTTTCTGAGTTGCCAATGTATTCTTTTTCATGTCTGGGAGAAAAGAGGCAAAAATAAAAAAAAAACAAGGGCAATCATCACTGTACTCTTTCTCAGATCTGGCGTCCTTCATCAATCCACCTTCTTCTAAGATTAGGCCTTGTTTTATTAATGGCATTTGTGTAACTATTTGGTTGTGGTGGTGATGGTAGTGGTTGTCATAAGGAGGAAGCAAAATGCAGAGTGGGGCAGAACTAGGTTTACAGTTGTTCCTATAAAAAAAAAAATTAAAAATAATAATTCAAGAATAAAATCTGTGTTTTGTGTACTCACAACTATAGATGTATGTGTTTGTGTTGACTCACACCAATAAATTATTATACAAATTCCATATGTATTAGTAAACAACTAGTAGGAAAAAAATTAATAGCACACTATAAGAAAATATAAGTTAACAGAAAATTACAGGATAGATTAAGAACTTTTAGAAGTGTACATGATTGAAAAAATCATAAGCAGAAATATAGGTATTTTTACTAGCAATAAAAGTATATTTTCTCTCTACAAAGAAGCATACAGCATTAAAGCAAATTCTCATATATAAATAGTATTTATAAATAGTTATGAGGAGGTTAGCAAGACTTAAAAGAATCCACAGAAGAGGAAGCATGCATAGCTAATTGTTAAGTAATCAAACTATAATTTTTTTAATAGAAATTTAATAACAATGATTTTTCCAGATTATTTGTATTTGAATATTTATTGTGCCACAGATACAATACACTCTAAAGCTGATTGAAACTTAAGTTAAGCACATTTAACAGAAATAAATTGTACAATGCCGAAACCGGTTTGGCTCAGTAGTAGAGAGTCGGTCTGCGGACTGAAAGATCCCAGGTTCGATTCCGGTCAGGAGCATGTACGTTAGTTGTGGGCACATCCCCAGTAGGGGGGTGTGCAAGAGGCAGCTGGTCAATGTTTCTCTCTCATTGATGTTTCTAGCTCTCTATCTCTCTCCCTTTCAAAGAGAAGAGGAAAAAAAAAGAAAGAAAGAAAGAAAGAAAGAAAGAAAGAAAGAAAGAAAGAAAGAAAGAAAGAAAGAAAGAAATTGTACAATAATGACAGAGTGACTTTCTTTAAGACAAGAAAAAACTATCTAGATTCTCATTGTTGGGTATCTCACGGTCAACATGGCAGTATATACGCTTATATATTTTCTTATTCATTTTTGTGACTATTTGCAAGTGGATAGATAATATGGTTGTACCCTTCATATTCATTGTGAAATGAGCTAAAAGGTAGTGAAGGTCTACATTCCCTTTCTGAATAACCTTTTGGCCTCCTTAGGGGTCCACAAACTTTCTCTGAAATACCACATAGCCAATATCCTAGGATTTGTAAAGAATGGTAGTAACCATACTTGGGTAAAAATTGCTGTTTAATATTTTAATCTTGCTATTTTGGATTCTGTACTCATTTAAAAGTTATTCTGATTGTCTGAACTTATGTATAATTGAATACTCCCTTGATGATGATTTAAATATCCCATTGATTGTGTTCTCACTGGTCATCGAAACACATTTTCCTGGGAACCAGGATAGATAACTGAGTTTCGGTTGACTCAGTGGTCCCGGAATCAGAAGAGCACAAATTATCCTAAATTGCCTCAATAGCTACAGATAGTGCATTCCTGTTGACTCAATGATCCCAGAATCTGGCCAGCACAATTATAATAAATTGTCCAAGTGGTCCATCCCAGATAATGTGCTTCTGTTGATTCAGTGATTCATAGATACTTTAGATAACTAACTTGCTCAGTTTCAGTTCTGTAAAATTGAGAAACAGGTTCCTCATTCCAGACCCAAAGATGTAACTGATATTTTTGTGATATTCTGCCAATGGAAGCCAGATGTGGCAAGCTGTTCAGGGTTGTGAGATTTGGAGCTTTAGCCCCTCGTATACCACCAGCCTTTAATAAATGACTCCATAATTCAACTTTTTTTAGTCCTCATTTGTAAGATGGGGATTACACTACAACATTTGTAGGCCACAGAATCTGTTGCAACAATTTCAACATTGCTTTTGCGTAGGACAGTGTTGGCAAATCACAGCTCATGAGCATTGGCAGCTCTTTGTCCCCTTGAGTTTTTAGCAAAGGCCAGCTTAGGAGTATCCTAATTAAGTTAATAACAATATACCTACCTATATAGCTTAAGTTTAAAAAATTTGGCTCTCAAAAGAAATTTCAATCATTGTACTGTTGATGTTTGACTCTGTTGACTAGTGAGTTTGCCGACCACTGATGTAGGAGAAAAACTTCTTAACCCTGTTAGGGTCAGTCCTTGATGACCTGCAAATTTAACAAAAGACAGATTAGCAAGAGAAGAGACAAAATTTATCATGTTTATTCACAGGACCATCCACAGAAAAAGTGTCCAAAAAAGGCATTTAGAATATAGGGCTTATATACCATCTCAATAGGGGAAGAAGTGGAGGAGCAGAGCACTTATGGGAAATGATACACTTTTAGGAAGGATAAATGGGCCTTTAGGAGAACAGATGAGAGATGTGATAGCTTTGTAACAATTTATGTTTAGGCACATTCTTATCCCAATGCCAGCTTCATGTCTCTGTTGATAGAGTTGATCTTCCTTGGTTGTGAAACTCCAGGGAGAGCACTTATTGTAGCTGAAATCTTTGGGGAGGCTGTGCTTTTAGGCAGATAAAGGGAGTTCAGATAGTCTTTCTTACATCTCATGACTCTCAAATGCCTTTAGCATTAAATAATCCTTATGCCACAGGGGTGTTTCCTGGAGCCCTACAGTTTACCATAAAAGCAGTCCTAGACAATATGTAAATAATTTTTCAATAAATCTTTATATATGGAAACAGGCATCAGGTAAGAGACAATGGTTTGCAGACCTTTACTCTAGACTTTCTCTATAATTTCAGGACCCATACATTAAATATAAAAATTACCTTGTTTTAAAAAGGAGGTAACTAGCTTAATTTCATGTACTTAGTTTGTCTAGAGCCACCAATGCTATATTTTTACAATATTTATAAAGTCCTTTATGAAAGAGTTGAAAATGATAGCATATAATGTTTAGAAAATTAAATAACTGTCTACTTAAAAGAATATGACTTTGGAACCTGGCTGGGACCCCTCAGGGGATGTCAGGCTGCCAGTTTTGGCCAATCCTCAGAGGCCAGGCAAGGGACCCCACTGGTGTAAGGATCCATGCATTGGGCCTCTATTATGCATATAATGCATATAAAATCTTTGGTTAATCTCTCCTTACCCTCACCCTCTCCACTTCTCTCTGAGATTCATCAGTTTGTTCCATGTTTCCATGCCTGTGCATCAAGCATTTTCCCCCTGGTGGTCAGTGTGCATCATAGCTACTGGTTGAACAGTCACTTAAGCTTTTATTTATAGAGTTAGAAGTTTTATTAAACAAACAAGGGAGAAATGAGCATTTGGGTTCTGCTAATATCACTATAATAGATTTGATATCTGCCTTTGAAGTAGTTCCATTTTAATGGTGATAATGAAACAAGAATTTTAGGGAAATATAGGCAAGTTTGGGAATTTTTAGAAAGGAAGTCCATGGAAAAAAACATAGGGCTATAGACAGAGAGAAGGTACATTTCCATTAGACAACAGAGTAGCAACAGGTACATTTCCATAAGACAAGGAAACAGCAAGAGGTATATTTCCATAAGACAAAAATACTGGAAGTAGCCAATAAAGGTCTATATTTACAAAATAAAGAAGGAAGAAAGCCCAGAAGGAAGGAGGGCCTCAGGAGTAACTATAGTAACCAACTCAAATGGGAATATTGACCAATCAGAGGGGTTATCAGGACACAGAAACTACAACCTTTATAAACCATGGAAACTGGAACTTGGTGGGACCCTTTCCGCCTCCCCACATGGGAGTCCATTCTGTTGGACTCTTTCCCTCTACCCAGGTGGGAGTCTGTACTTGTTCTTCAATAAATATTCACCTTTGTTAAACTACCCTCTGTCCATGGATTCATTCTTTGACTCCAGGAGACAAAGAATCTGGGTTCCAGTCTAAAAATTCCTTATCAAAAACTTAAAAATGCTCTAAACTTTAAAACCAGGAACATATCTTTATTATTTTATTCATAATTCTGAGCAAAAACACTTCTCCTCAACCCAGATTCAACACTTAGAATGAAAGTACTGAAACAGTACTGCAGAAACGGGCACAGTGATGACTGCTTTATCATAAAATAGGCACAAGTGACAGTTTGGAAAACTTATCACTTGAAGCATAGGAGACGCTGATGACATCACAGTCTCAAAACATGCACTAAACATCAAAAATGCTTTTTTCATCCTTAACTCTCACCGGGGAACATTGACAATAGTAATGACATCTGGGTTCCTTTCCAACCAGTAAATTTTGGACAGGGATGAGAGTTTTTTATTCTTTGAATGATTCACAGCCCCCAATTAGGATCACAATTAGCTACTATCAAGGTTGGATGATTCTTTTCACAGATGATTTCTTCTGAGCATATTTGCATTGCAAATGTAAAAAAATCCCTGAAAGAAAATGAAGGCAAAATAAGTAAATAAATATATGGTGTGCATTTTCTTAAAGGCAGCAACAATTCATTATCAAGCAATTAGTCTTGCAATAAACTTCCATTTCTCAGTTTAGAATATTTCGATCAATATTGGGAACACAATTATGATAAAGGTTGAAGACACAGTGCAGTACTCAAATGTTAACCATTTACAAACAATTTGTCTTTAATGCCAGACAAGAGAGCATCTAATTACACTCAGCATTTCAAGAATGGCTGACTATTTGCCAAACAGCACTCCATTTGATTGCCTTTAAAGTGCAGCCCTGGGTTGTTAAAGGGAAAATAGGATTTTTGGCTCCAGGTAATTAACTTTCCCGCTGTTCCTTTCTGAGGCCCTAATGAAGGCCTTTTGAAGTCTTCATTACCAATGGGTATTTGTCAAGGCCAAGGAAATAATGCAGAGCTCCAAGTCCTTCAAATAACAATTCCCCTTTTCATTCCTCTGTAAAATCTTTGAAATGACTAATGATGGCCTGAGAGGTGCAAAGGGCAAGGCTCACTAAGTGAAATGACTCTAGTCATCTAGAGGGGCTGGGAGAAGACAGCCAAGGAAAGGAAAGGAACACTGAACCCAGCGAGGAGAGAGAGGAAGTATTTGAAATCTAGATTCTTTGCAACACAGGCTCATTCCTCAAAGCACCGTGAAAAAAATGTGAAAGCATGAAAAGTAAAGGTAAGTGAAAAAAAAAAAAAAATTAAAGCATATTTTAACATAGATGCATGATCATAGGAATTCATTGTTGACTGAATGGGCCCACATTTAGTAGCATTTGCCTTGAAATAGGGATAAGGAAGAAATCAGTCACGGAGTTGGTCTGCTCTATTTGCCTCAGAGATCACTAGATATATTTCTAGCACTTCTTTTCCCCTTTTCTCCTAAGGGTTTAGCATTTATAGAATCTATTCGAAGAATCCTCAGAAGTGCTGCGATTCATGGACTCTTGATAAGCTGTCTGAATCATGTGTCATTGTGCGGTGAATTTCCTCCAGCCCCTTCCTTTATTAAGTAAGGTGCATGAAGAGGCTTTGAATTACTGAATTGCCTTTGTTAAGACTTCTCTGCCCTGTTTCTTTAGTGTCATATTCAAGACAAGTTTTCTAAGAGCTGGTAATGAGCAATCTACCTTTGAAACATTTGGGGGGGGGGGGTTTGAGGTGGAGTATTTCATATTCTTATATCTTTTTCGGGAAGAGAACCAGCATTAATGGGACACTTATTGTGTGCCACATTACTGTTTTCTCACTTTCACTTCCCACCTTTGGTGAGGATGAAAGGATGATCTTAATTAATCTATCATCCCTTGGTTTCAATTCCTAGTAGCCTAGATTTGTTTTACTTAAGCCATTACATAAAATCACTCTCCCAACAAATGCAAATATTCTCCCAGCAAACTCACTAGGTTAAATCTAAATCTTAGAATAATGGAAACATCTGTTTCCTCCAATACCTCACTCTATATTTTATTCTCTTTGTAGTATAATTACACTATGCCTCAAAACTTGCTTAAGACTTGCTTCTCTACTCAACATCCATTCTACAGTCTCTGCCATTTATAATTGTTAAAAAAAAAAAAAAAAAAAAAAAAAAAAAAGCCCTAAATTGAGTCATTTATGCTAAGCCAGGACTTGATTATAGTTTCTTTCCTTCTATAAATGGACTCTTAAACAATCAATCGGGAATAACCTCATCAGCAATAAGTAGGTAATCCTCATGATAGATCCCTGCCATTCCCTAGAGGAAAGTAACCTTGTAATAATTAACTCACTTTTTTGCTAATATAACTTCACTAGAGGCCTGGTGCATGGATTTATGCACCTTGGCCTGGCCTGTGGGCATCAGGCTGAAAGCAGCTCTCTGACATCCCCCTAGGGGTCTTGGATTGCAAGAACCCTCATGCAGGCCCAGACCCCAGGATCTGGATGCCCACCAGCTCCCTCCTCCCTCCTCCCTCCTCTCTGGATCCGGGATGCAGGTGAACCAGATTTGGGGCCAACAGTATCCAAGCAGCAACCTAACCCACGGCCAATTCTGTGAGGAATCAGGCTCCCTTTTCTACTAGTTGGAGCATCTGCCCCCTGGTGGTCATTGCACATCAGAGCTACTGGGCAAATGGTGAGACAGTTGCTTAAGGTTTTATATATATAGATTGTTCCTACTCTGCCTATAAAAGTCTTTCATTTTGCACAGTTTACTGAAGCTCCTTCATATTGGTTAGATTTATTGCTGGCCAATTCAAATCAATTTTTGATCAATTAAATCTTAAAATGTTTAATATCCCTCAGTTTTATCCTATAACAAATCTTTGATTTTTGCCTTCTCCTCTAGTCATCACCTGATCTCTGTTTCCCCTAAAAGCCTGTAAATGGGAGTCTTAAACACTCAGTATCTTACCTACCATTTAATTAGCCCCCTGGAATCTGATTTCTGTGCCTCATTGTCACATTGGTTAAAGCTAACATCATCTGTGCACTCCCAGTTGCAAAACCCAATGGAGAGTTTTTAGTCTCTACCACAGTTGACCTCTCTGCAACTATCTAAATATACCTTCTCCCTTTGGTTCCAACATCCACTCTCTTCTTTTTTGTCCTACCTTGAGGTCATTTCCATCTCAGCCTTCTGTTTTATTTTTATTTTTTAAGATATATTTTATTGATTTTTTACAGAGAGGAAGAGAGAGGGATAGAGAGTTAGAAACATCAATGAGAGAGACATCTATCAGCTACCTCTTGCACACCTCCTACTGGGGATGTGCCCCCAACTAAGGTACATGCCCTTGAATGGAATCGAACCCGGGACCTTTCAGTCTGCAGGCCGACGCTCTATCCATTAAGCCAAACCGGTCTCGGCTATTTTTATTTTTTAAATTGATTTAAGAGAGGAAGGAGAGGGAGAGAGGAGTAGGACATCAATGATGAGAGAGAAGCATTGACTGGCTTCCTCCTGTACACCCCCTACTGGGGATCAAGCCTGCAATCTGGGCATGTGCCCTGATTGGAATTGAACCATGACCTCCTGGTTCATAGATCAATGTTCAACCACTGAGCCACACTGGCTAGGCTGTCTCCTCTTCTAAGAGGATATTCTTTCTGCATTAATAACTTGATTATGATATTTCCTACAATCAATCCTTGACTTTCTTATTTCCTTATTTTGACCTCTTTCTGGAATCTCCTATGGTCCATAATGTCTGTTGTGAAAGCCAGTCCTTATTTTTGGGTGCCAGACACAGGTTTTAAATGTGAATTACAGACCCAGAAAATAATTTTTTAGATTTTCTATCCTTCCTCCCTTGTCCCCCCCCCCCCCAAAAAAAAAATATTTATTCTTTATTATCCATAGACCTGATTAATGGCACCATCATCCACCAAAGAGCTAGTCTGGTAGTATTTAAAAGCTTAGAGATGGTGATGTTTGGGTTGGTTTGTAATTTCCTCTGGTTTATTCTTGAAGTCACAAAGGAAGTGCATAGAATGTAAGTGGTAGACATGGCTCTATCTTCTTATGAGAAGGGGTGCTCACATTTGGTCTTCTTGATTACCCACAGGGAAGAAGATGTCTTCCAAGTCAGATAAACAGAAGATTCTTGATTCTTTATCTGTTGCTACATCAGCATTCTATAGCACATTATCATTTAAGGCTATTGAACCACCTAACCTAGATCTTCATGCTTTAACTTCCTTGCTATGCCTGAATGTGAGCAATCTTCTTTAATCTATGCCTCTGCTACTGTCCCAATGAGTTTTCTGTTCATGGTTTCTTGGGAGCAATTTGATGGACAAGCACAGTCATGGCCCACCACAACCCAATTACCCAAGTTAGAGAATTTGAATTTATCCTTGCTTTTTTCTTTCTCACCTTCAATATTTAATTAGTGGTTAATTAAATCTTGCCACTTCTGTTCATTAAATATATGTTATCTATCTATTCCAATTTCCCATGTCATTGCCACCATCAACTCTCAGAGATGATACTGCAAAATCTCCAACCTGGTCTCTAACCCCGTCCTACTCTTTCTCCAGTTTGTTGTCCATTCTATTGTACTATCAACATTAGCATCCTAAAATATGAATATGATAATGCCTCACTCCTCAAAAAGGCAATGACTCCTCACCCCTTTCAAGATAAACTCCAGCCTCCACAGCACAGCAACAGATTCAACCTAAGTTCGGTCGCATCGAACTCTGAAATCTCCTCTACCACTTGCCTTTTCTTTTTCTCCTCCTGAGAAATTTGATAACAAAGGGCATTCCATTATACAAGTTACTAATACCCAGTAACATGTTCATCATTTGTTTTTTTCATTTCAGGGAGATTATATTTCAGGTAGATGCCAAGTTGGGAGAAATTAACCCCATATAGTCCTTTACAGAGCAGAGGCAATCCTCAAATATCACATTTGTTTTATTCTCTTGCATAGCCCAATTCCACTTTAGAGATGACCCTGAGTAATAAAAATAGTTTAAACATACTAGGTTCATTAGTTTCCTTACACTGCCCTAACAAAGAACCACAAAGTCGGTGGCTTAAACACTTATTTTCTCACAATTCTGAGGGCTACCAGTTCAAAATCAAGACTTTGATAGGGCCATACCCCCTCACAAGCCCCCAGGGGAGGATCTTTCTTTGTCCCTTGCAGCTTCTGGTAGCTTCAAGGGTTCCTCCATTACAGCAGCATAACTCCAATCTTTGCCTCTGCCTTCATGGCCTTTTTCCCTCGTGTCAATCTCTCCTCATCTTATAAGGACATCATATTGGATTAATGGTCTACCCTCCAACATAATCTCATTTTAACTAATTACACCTGCAACAACCCTATTTCAGAATAAGGACCCATTCTGAGGGACTAGGAGTCAGAACATCAGCATGTTATTGGGGGAACAGAATTCCAACCACAGCACTAGAGAAACAAAACCTTATATATTTCCTGCCATGAAGATTGCTCCTTTATTAATTTCACAGACATTTATTAAAAAGTTCTTTTTTGTTAGCTGCAATGCTAGATTCTGAGAACTAAAAATAAACTAGACCTAGTTTTGTTAGCAAGGAGATAGAGATATGAGCCTGTTTAAATGTGATAATGAGTGGTATGACCTGGGTGCCATGGGTGCACATCTTAGTGTGGTTAATTCAGCTGTGAGACCAGGCTAGACATTACAAAGGTAATTTTTAACTTTATATTAATGGAGTAGAAGATCTAAGTGCCCAGAAAGATCAGAGGCAGCATTCCAGATATCAGTCCATTCAATGCACATATATTGAGCACCTGCTGTGTGCTAAACATAAGAGTTCAATGCTGGCATACAGATATAATTTGAGTTGGTTTGGAGGAAGTAAAGATATTAAATATTTGATGAAATATTGAGTGGGGAAGACAAAAAAGTAAACAGATAATCATAATAGGATGTGATGGAACTACAAAAGAGCAGAGGAAGAGAAATAATTAGGCTTTAATGCCAAGTTAAATGATTTGGCTACCTCACGAAGAGTTTTACATAGGGGAATGACATGATTAGAGATTTTGCTAAAATTAAAAAAAAAAAAAAGAATTCTATAGAGCATCCTATTGAAGAATAAAGAATACTTCAGACAGTACAGTGTCAATCTTTTTTTAAATTTTAAGTCCAGATTTTTATATATCTCCTAGAGCCCTGGTGCACGGCAGGGCGTATCCCTCAGCCCAGCCTTCACCCTCTCCAGTCTGGAACCCCTTAATGGATGTCCAACTGCCTTTTAGGTCCAATTCCAGTAGGTTAGGGCCTAAATGGGCAGTCGGACATCCCTCTCACAGTCCAGGACTGCTGGCTCCCAACTGCTTGCCTGCCAGCCTTCCTGATTGCCCTTAACCGCTTCTGCCTGCCAGCCTGATCACCCTCTAACCACTCCCCCACCAGCCTGATTGATGTCTAACTGCTCCCCTGCCAGGCTGATTGCACCTAACTGACCTCTCCTGCAGACCTGGTCCCCCCAAATGCTCTCTCCTGCAGGCCTGGGTCCCTACCAATTGCCCTTCCCTGCTGGCCATCTTGTGGCAGCCATCTTGTGTCCAAATGGGGGCAGCCATCTTTGACCACATGGGGGCAGCCATTGTGTGTGTTGGAGTGATGGTCAATTTGCATAGTACTCTTTTATTAGATAGGATAGAGGCCTGGTACATGGGTGGAGGCCAGCTGGTTTTCCCTGAAAGGTGTCCTGGATCTAGTTTGGGATTCCCTTGTGGAGTTGGACAGCCTGAGTGAGGGTGGTTTATAAGCCAGCCATACCCCCCAGCAACCCAAGTGGAGGCTTTTGTATCTGGGATTTATTTATCTTCTATAATTGAAACTTTGTAGCCTTGAGTGGAGGCTGGGGTTGGCCAGAGTGGGTGGGAAGCTTGGCTTCCTCCATTTCCAGGGAAACCCAAGCCTCTTGCTTACTCTGAGGCCTCCGCCATCTTGGTTGGGTTAATTTGCATACTCACTCCTGATTGGCTGGTGGGCGTGGCTTGTGGGCATAGCAGAAATTATGGTCAATTTGCATATTTCTCTTTTATTAGTGTAGATACCCATATGCCCTTTGGTAGGTGTTGTTTGGATGTTGTGGGTTTTTTTTTGTGTTGTTTTTCTTTTTTATCACTACCATGAATTAGCCACCCAAGATCTAAAAACAACAGATGATAGGAAAAAACTTAAAAGGAAGGCCAAGTTTATATCTTCCTCCTAGGTATTAATCTATAAAATAAGTAGAAAGGGAAAGAAAGTATCAAACCAGGATTCTTTGATGATATAAACTTGAATTTAAAGGGTTTTTTTTTTTGTTGTTTTTTTTTTTTGCATTATAAAGCATTCAATCTTATTTTGAATCATTGGATTCTGTATTAAGAAATGATTTGGAGCTATCTCTCTTTCTCCCTATCCCTTTCTCTCTCTCCCTTTTAAAAATCAATAAAAACATATCCTTAAGTGAGGATTAAAAAGAAAAAATAAAGAAAGGATTTGGGGAAAATCCTCATTTACTTGAGTCAATGGTTTTTACTAAACAAAATATTTTCTCAGGATTCCTTTTGTTTTAAGAATGCCACACAAGCAGCAGTTTTTATATAAATGGGCATATGTAAAAATTATAATGTATAAATTTGTATATACATCTGAGTATACTTGTAATAACTTCATCTTTATAAGTGCATACATGTAAAATTCAACAATACATTGATCTCTGGAAGGCACCTTAAAAGAAATGGCACAGAGAACTTCTGCTAAACTAGTTAATCATAAGCATAAAACCCTCTTTCTCTACCCATTTAGATTGCGTTCTTGGAGGCCTGCAAATTAAACTGACAAAGGACAGGTTAGCAAGATAAAAGAGATATTTTAATCACCTGTGTACATAAGGAAGTTCACTGAGAAATGTAACCCTAAATGATGGTTAGAGCTCTGGCTGGTAGGTTCAGTGGTTAGAGCATCAGCCTGTAATCAGTGTGTCAAGGGTTCTATCCCCAGTCTAGGGCAGGTACCTGGGTTGAAGGTTCCATCACTGCTCCAGATGAGGGTGTGTGTGGGGAAGGCAACCAATTAATGTGTCTCTTTTACATCTATGCTCCTCTCTCTCTCTCTCTCTCTCTCTCTCTCTCTCTCTCTCTCTCTCTCTCTCTCCCTTTCTCCCTCTTCCCCTCCTCCCTTCCAATCTCTCTAGAAATCAATGGGGAAAGTGTCCTCATTCCTTGGGTGAGGATTAAAAAATAATAATAAAGAAGTGTTGGTTAGAATTTAGAGCAAGCATATTGGTGAAGGGGACAAGGAGAAGAACATTTAATAGGAAAACAAATTCCTCTTACAAAGTGGGTGGGAGAGGGTAAAGAAAAGCATTTATGGGAAAACAGATGACTTTTGGTGAGATAAATGGACCCTCAGGAGGATCAATAGTATATACGATCGTTTTGTGACAATGTCTTTTAGGTGTGCTGCTGACTTTTCATTGTCTGTCTCTGGTGACAAGAATCTTCTCTGGTTGCTCTTGGGAAGGGATTTATGATAGTTGTTTTGGTAGCTCTGCTTTTAGGCAGATGAGAGATTTCAAAACTCAAAAACCTTCTGCTCAAATAATTTTTATGCAGCAGTAGCATATTCTGGATTCCTTCAATCCGGAATAGAAAGATGGATACAGAGTCTCTAGGGAAGAGTAGAGTAGAGACAATGGGAGCCTCACTCTGGGCTGAGCACCCTATGGCGAATGATAATAATCTAACCTCTGTGTTCTCACTTTGTAACAGAGTGGCTCCCACAACCAAAGAAGTGTTTACGGATAGATAGGTTTCACTTTGGAGTTTTAACTCAGCTTTTGTCCTTGCCTCTCGCCTCCTTTGTTTCTCTGCTTTTCACAGGGAAAAAACAATAGTTTGTTAGCCAACATCCTCTTTGCCTCAGTTATTTTCTAAGTAATTTTACAGTTTAAAATTGTCTACTCCTGATTTTTTAAGGAATTTTAATTAGGACTTTGAAGTTCAAACACAATACAGTCCTGTGCGTGACTAGTCGCTAAGGAGACTGGGAGCATTGAGATACTACATTGAGTCTGGGAATATTAAGTCAGGCAGAGGGGTGGGACACAAGATTCTCAGCTGGACAGAGCTGCCTGTGCTTCTGGGCACTGGTGGAGGGGTAACCTCAGACACAGTGATTCTAGAACCAGGGTGGGGCAGTGGGGAGGGCAGATGCCTGCATCATCCAAACATTCCATTCTCTCCTCACAGGCTGATTGTGGTACCACTACTATCAAACATTCTTTTAATTATCTGTACTATGCATGTGATGCACCTTGTAATGAAAAGGGTTGTTTTTTTTTCTCTACAAAAATATTAAAAATGCATTTCTCGCCGAAACTGGTTTGGTTCAGCGGTAGAGCATTGGTCTGCAGACTGAAAGGTCCCAGGTTCAATTCGGGTCAAGGGCATGTACTTTGGTTGCAGGCACATCCCCGGTAGGGGGTGTGCAAGAGGCAGCTGTTCGATGTTTCTCTCTCATCGATGTTTCTAGCTCTCTATCTATCTCCCTTCCTCTCTGTAAAAAATCAATAAAATATATTTTTTTAAAAGTGCATTTCTCTTTCTCAAATATCATCTTGCTCTCTCTATTTCTATTATAAATTCTGTGGTTGTGGCTTCTGTTCGTTCCTATTCTTTTTTCTTTTTTACTCACTTCTATGTACAGATGAGAGGTTTTAAAGGCATTCTTATCTGCTGAATATGAAAACTGAAATGTAACTGAATCCTTAGAAGAGCAAACTATGTCTATCACGCACCATTACCTCCTACATTGTTTGTGATTACTGGGCTTGAACTTAACAAAAGGCTTCCTTAGAAACCAAGGGCAAGATCCCACCTATTAAACAAAACAAAACCCAGGAGATTTGAAAAAAAGAAAGAAATATCTGACCCACTTTTAGCATACTAAACTAAAGCACTAGCACCATCTATCAGGAGATTTCAAACAATGGCACAAGCACAAAGACGGAGTCCTAATGGGAGGGTTAGAGTTGAAACATCGGTATGCCTCACAGTCTAATTAATTGTAGCCTAGTTTAAACTCTAAATACATTGCCTGTATGAAAATATAAAAATATGGGTGTATGTGTGCATGTGTGTGTGTGTGTGTGTGTATATACATTCACAAAATATCAAGTGAGGCAAACTCAAGTACACACACATAGACAACACAGCCATGCTAAGGTGAGTCTAAAAACACACATTATAAGGACTTTTCACACATCTAAATATGGGCTCTCAGGTTTCTAATGGCAACAAAGGAAATATGATCAGTTATAAGATTCACGAGGTCAAGGATTTATAACCTATTTCAATTAAAATATTAAGTCTACTTTGAACAAATAAATAATCTCAGAAGGTCCGTGACTAACCAGTGCTGAGCTCTGACTGTGTTATCCAGTACAATGGCATATTTTTATGTATGTGCTCCTATTGAAATAAAAAGCATGACTAAAAGTTACAGGAATTACTGGGGGTAGACATGGGAAAAAGCCTGATGATTGCAGTCTTCATCTAAACCTTTTCACAAAATAAGGGTTTGCCAAAAGTGAGTATATAACAGATAAATCTAAATCAAAAATGAGGAAAAAAATATTTTTTTATTGCTTTATAAATAAAACTTTTTGGTCTTCTCTTTTCAGTGGACTTCTCTTAAAGGTCCAATTTACATTTATTCAATAAAAAATGGCACAGCTGAGTGACTTTACAAAAATGTTCCTTGACCCAGTCCCTATGCTAGCTATCCTGGCCCATGTCAGTGTTTTGAAGGTATGATTTTAGGTGACAAGAAATATGTGAAAATGGAAACCCCAAGGCAAAAATTCTATTCTCTCTATGAATGTACTTCTTGTTATAACTGTCCATGGCACTTAGAGAAGAGGTGAAGATTAGAACTACAATGCAAAGAGTTATACTATTAGTATAAGTATCCTTCACTGATGCAGCCTCTATAGTTGCAGCTGGTGAGTCAGCACTATTAGTGTTAGAGAAAGATCAAACACAGTGTTTCTTGTCTGGTTTTGGTTCTATATTAAAATGAGGCATTTTATTCAGCAATTTTCCATCTAGTCATGACAGATGGGACTCATGATGGGTGATGGACAAGTGGATGATTGAGTTGTTTTTGAGAGAAGAATTGCTTAGTGGAAGAGTTATGGAGCAAAACAGCCAATAAAACCATCTACAAAGAATAATGGCCAGTGATGACAGAGCTCTGAGCACAGCAGGAAATGTTTTTCACTCTCTTTCCTGTCATGGAGGAGCACTTTCCTCTGCATTAGCAAGGGTTGGGTCAACACCTGCAATGTAATGCATTTTAAATCTCAAATGTGAGATCCCCTGCTCAAGAGAAAAGTCTTTGTTCAGATTCCACCCTCAGCTTTCTGGAACCTTTGTGTAACTGCCTAAGAAAACACACAGTGCTGGGCATCTCAGGAAGAAAGTGAGCTAAGCCAAAACCAGTTTGGCTCAGTGGATAGAATGTCGATCTATAGACTGAAAGGTCCTGGGTTTGATTCCAGTCAAGGGCATGAACTTTGGTTGGGGTATGCAGGAGGCAGCTGATCCATGTTTCTAACTCTCTATCTCTCTCCCTTCCTCTTTATAAAAAAAAAAAATCAATAATATATATATATATTTTAAAGAAATTTGTGACTATATTAAAAAAAAGAAATTGAGCTCAAGTCTGACCATTTGTTTACATATAAATAATCCAATCAAAATGTAAGAACCACCCTCCTCCCTCAACAGCAAATACAGAAAAAGTGCTGAGTGTGCACATTTTATTCCTAACTCCTAAATTCAGTTTTGTCTCCACCATCATGTTTCCAAGTGATTATTGAAGTGAAGTAAAGAGAATTAATGGGAGTACCTGAGAATTCCTGGCTTGAACATAGCTACTGGTTAGTACTCTTTGGCAGAACTAGAAAACTTAAAGAGCAGAGAAGTCTAATTTTATAAGAGTCTGAACATTTCCTGGGAAATAACTCAGGCCTATAGACACTACCCAACCCTATTCTTTTGAGGACAAGAACAAAAAGGTCAGTCATTAAGATTGCCCCCATGGAAAGATAGCTAAGTAGAGTACCCCATAAATAAAAACCCTAAAATGCTGCTTTCCTAAGAACTGATAAGACACAGACCTACAAGAGTGGGGCATAAGAATTATTTGCTAATTCTTCAAAGTGGTTTAAAGCATCTTTGAGTTCTGTGTATATTTAATGGGGACAAGGAGAAATCAAGTTTCTGTTCACATTGTTTAAAAAAAAAATCACTTACTATTTCCATTGTCTGAATCACACATGGTGTTTAAAAATAGTTGCAAACAATCTCACTTTTCTTTGGTCCTTGTTCTGCACCACTCTTGTGATTTTCCAAAACTTCTAGGAAGGCACATTAAGGCATTTATGTTTTAGATAATAAGAGGAGAAAATTAGTCTTAGTAAACAGCACCATACCAGGCATTATTATTTTCAGTTAACTGTGACCGTTGTCTTTCTGCCAACCAAGGGATGTAACCTAGCAAAAAGAATTGACAAAAATAGATGTGTTAACAGGGAATTGATGCTATTGCTGGATTTGGCACCCTTTGATATACTGCAGTTTTATCCATTTCTAGTTCATGGCCCAGTCCATTTCATAGATGTAAATATCACAATATCCAGTAAAGTTTTATTTCTATCTATACTAATAAAAGGGCAATATGCTAATTAGACCAGTAGACCTGACGTCTTCCAGACATCCTTTCGGACAAAGCCACGGTGGTGGGGTCCAAGGCAGAGGCAGTTGGGGGTGATCAGGTCAGCAGGGGAGAGCAGTTAGGGTCAATCAGGCCAGCAGGGGAGCAGTTAGGGGCATCAGGCGTGGAGCAGAGGTAGTTAGGGGTGATCACACAGGCAGGCAGAGGTGGTTAGGAGTGATCAGGCAGGCAGAGGAGCAGTTAGGGGCATCAAGTAGGCAGGCAGAGTGATTAGGGGTCTCAGATTGGAGAGGTTGTAGATCAGGCTGAGGGACTACCCCTCTCGTCCCCCACCCCCCGCCCCATGTACAAGCAGACAGGTGAGTTGTTAGGAGCCAGCAGTCCCAGATTGAGAGAGGGATATCTGCACAAACAACCTGCACACCCCGTATTCCTAAAAGGAGTGTTTTGTTTTTTTTAAGATCAGAACTTGGGCAACAGCTATCAGGAAGTCTCTGGTCAAAACCCAAGTTGTCTTTTCTCCTCTAACGTTAAAGCTGATATTTTAGTCTATGCTTACCAAGCTCCTGTGTCTACTTTTCAACTGACTCTGAACTTGGGGAGCAAGGAGAGTGTGTACTATATTTGTCCCATTTAAACCCTCCACTCACAGTTCAAAACTCCAGGGCTCTGTTCCCAGAGAAGATAATGAACTTGGCAGGTTCCCAGGACCCCACACAGGGAAACCAGGGCAAGAGAAGCAGAAATTGTGGTTGGCATTTGGTAACTGGTGAAGAATGTTCATGATAAAATGAGAGACATCCCTTGGAAGATCACAAAAAAGCCCAACAGAAAGATTCAGGAAGAATTATGGTGAACTGGTGACCTGTGGGATAAAAACACTTCACATCATTTTATATGGTATCTCAGACTAGTGAAACCTTGGAAATTTAAGTTATCCACACATATATTTTATGCTTATAACCAACTTACCGTTTAAAGCAGTTTTGTGGAAGAGGGTATACATTTAAGAATAAGACTATATCTGTAAGATAGACAGGATTACCCTAATTTCCCTATTACTCATGTAGGAAATTGAGAATTAAAGAACTACCCAATATTATATAGCTGGTGAGAAGTGGGGAAGAAATATATATTCTCTAATTAACAGACTGATTTACTAATATGTCACTTAGAATTCCTCAAGCCTATGAATCCTCCTTCACATAAATAAAAATTATTTAAATGTAACTGGATTAAAAAATAGAGAAACGGCCTGGCTGGCATGACTCAGTGGTAGAGCATTGACCTATGAACCAGGTGGTCACAGTTCAATTCCTGGTCAGGGCACATTCCAGGTTTGCAGACTTGATCCCCAGTAGGGGGTGGGCAGGAGGCAGCCATTTCATGATTCTCTTTCATCATTGATGTTTCTATCTTTCACTCCCTCTTCCTTCCTCCCTGAAATCAACAAAATATTAAATAAATATAAATAAAAAATAGATAAACAGCTCAAGTTGTCTTGGTTCTGTGGATTGAGCATTGGCCCACAGTCTTGGGTTTGATTCTGGGCAAGGGCACATACATTGGTTGCAGACTTGATCCAAGGCGATGGGAGGTAATCAATCAATGTTTCTCTCTCACACAATGTTTCTCTCCGTGTGTCTCTCCCCCCCTTTCCATTCTCTCTAAAAATCAATGGGAAAAATATCTTCAGATGAGATTTAACAACAGCGGCAACAACAAAATAGACAAACACTTTAGGACTCAGTAATTGTGATGGATTGATTCCCTGAATCATGGTACTCTCACTTTTGTGTAGTCATATCTCTCTTAGGATGAAGGGATCTGTGACTAATTTCTAGCCAATAGAATATGGCTAAGGTGATGGGTGTCACTTCCAGGATTGTGGTTCCCATCTTCTAGCGGACTCTGGTTATTGGCTCTGTCTCCTGTTGGCTTTGATAAAACAAACTGTCATATGAAAACACCTACATGGCAAGGCATTGAGGAGATCCATCAGCTACCAGCCAGTGAGGAAATGGACCTTGCCAACACCCTTCCTCATTCAAGGCCATCCCTGGTGGACACCTTGTTTGTAACCTTGTGAGACCCTCCAGCAGAGGCCCAGCTAAGCCATCCCCTGATTCCTGAGCACAAAAACAGTGAGGTAATAAATAGGTGTTATTTTAAGCTGCTAAATTTGCGATAATTTACTATTCAGGGGTAGATAACTAAAATAGTAATCAATATAATTTCCTTTCAATAAGATAACAGGAATTATCTTGTAGATAAAAGTTACAAACAGGCCTACCAATCACATTTCTGGTCATCATCCTATTTTGCATGCTACCCTAACTTGTTGTACCAGGTATTATAATAAGCAGTCATGCCTGGTGACCTTGTACAGCAAAACCAGTTGTCTTGTGTTGTCTCTTACCTCCCTGGCAGAATTTAGCGCAGTTGTCTATCACCAGGCACTGCGAGGCCAAAATCATTTGTTATAGGGAATTTAAGAATATTTCTGTGTTAACAAACCCTTGTGAGATAAACATTAATGAACATTACAACTCAGTCTCAAGGTACCTTATGGAATATTTATCTGAAAGTGCTTTATCAATGCCTGGAAATGGATGATCAAAATTCTCCTTTGATGAGTTACACAGTGCAGGACTGTTGTGACAGAGAAGTGAGGGAAAGAGGGGAAAAAATAAGATATCAACCTCTTTACATTGTTCCCTGGCAGCTTTCCAGTTGGATGTCTCTTTTATTAAATGTCTTTTATTCCTATTTTTCCCCATGAAAGTGTTGGAAATGAGGAAGAAATTGGTTTAATGATTTTCTGAGAAATCAGCTAAATTATAATGTTGTTTGATCACACCCAGTTGCAAAAATGTCAAATGCATTTCCATTTAGAGTGCTTGCTTAAACAGCCGTGCAAATGGGGAACACCCGAAAATCAGCATATATCATGAGAGCGTTTTGAATTTCTTCAGTACACACTTGCATTAATCCAGTCTGTTACTCTTGAAAATAATGCATTTTTTACAGCACATCATTTCTTAAATGAGAGTGATCCATCACCACGGGAGACTCGCCGCTGAGGCGCATTAATGACAGCAGACAGCGTCAGGTGTGTTTTCTTTGGGAAGGTTTGCTTCTCAGGAGTGCAGTGTTTTGTTCCTTACGCCAAAAATCCAACCCAGATGTTTCTGCAACTTCTAGTTTCCTAGTTAGGACATTTCCCTCGATAATTGTCTACCACGGTTCTCATTCTACTCTTCATGAAGGAGCTGTTCATCTCAAAATATTCTATGTGACATAGTGAGATAGGATTTTTCTTCCCTTTTCTGAGAACTGGGGTATTGAAAAAAAAGCTATAGCAATTCTGCTAGACATTTAATTCTCTGATTAGTTCAGGGCTATCATGTGATTAAAACACACATACATACACACACATTCAAACACCCATTTAAATAGTGATCAGTGAAGCACAGGCATATAGAATTTAGACAAATTTCACCTTTTTATCACATTTTTCAAATTTAAAATATTTCTGAATCATTTGCTTTCTGCAAATGAGTAATAATAAGAGACATGAGAGACTAAATATTTAAATTTTAGAATTTAATTAGATTAAGAAATATCTAAGTGTGTTTTATTGGATAAAATTATATGGCATTTCCCCCACTAAGTAAAATTCTCCTTTTTTAATTCCAAAATATGTATAAGCACATCCCATATTTAGGCAGCACCACTGATTTTGTGCAGTTTAATCTCTAAATCCTGCTGCTACATTTTAGCAGATGAACTTTACATAGAGTGAGGTGAACTTTCCAGCATAGCTACATTTTAGTTTTAACAAAAGATTTAGTCCTCTCATATTCATTTTGACAATTTCACACTTGAACTATATATAATGATTGAAATGAGTGTTATGCTTGTAGTGTTGCATCAAATATTTAATCACCTTAATAATACCAAAAATTAAAATTCTTAATATGTAAATGATAAAATAATCAGTGCTCAACTACATGATAATGAGATTAGAGAAATATAAAAATATAACAATAGGCTATAAAGAAACTCCTGAGAGCAAATCACCTTTTTTGATATTATTCTCAATAATAGATTGAGGGGAATTAAATCAAATGAAAGCAATTGATAAAATATATACTGATTAATCATAGAAATATTCTTACATGATAGTTTGATGGGACCATGCATTATTTGAAACACGATTTATAAAAAAAATTCTCAGCAGAAATGGTTCTGAGTATCTAATTACATGAAGTTGTCATGAGAAAGGGGATTTAAAAAGAAAAGAATTACCATAAGACCCAGATGTAAGATCAGGAAGAGTCACATGTCTTTATATAAAGAAAAGCTGGCCTAAGGACAGAAACTATAGCTTCAAATCAATTGAGGAATGCAACACACAGGAAAATACTAAAAAATAATGAATTAGAATTTTCAAAGACAAACACTGAGTATAAGAAACGAACATGGTGTGAAACAAAGGAGGAGATTGGGAATTAATAAATTTTCATGTTCAGTTTTTCCTTGAAATTTTCTGAGGTTGGCTGTGAATGTCATACTGTTCCAGAGTACAAACTATTATAGTAGTACTAATTGTTTTTAATCTTTATTGTTGAAAGTGTTATATATGTCCCCTTGTATTCCCCATTGATCTCTTCTAGTCCTAATTTTTAATCACCAACTTGGAGTGGGTATCACTCCATCCAAAGATCTAGAACAACCAGGATAAGCTAAAATCAGTTTTTAAACAAATCAGAGCCCTGGCCAGTTTTCTCAGTGGCTAGAGCATTAAACTATGGACTGAAGGATCCTGGGTTCAATTTTGGTCAGAGGCATGTATTTTGGTTACCAGCTCCATCCCTGGCCTTGTTAGGGCAGGTGCGTGAAGCGATGAATCGATATATCTCTCTCACATCAATATTCTCTCTATCTGTCCCCATCCCTTCCACTCTCTGTAAAAAAAAAAAAAAAAAAAAAAAAAAAAAAAAAAAAAAAAAAAAAAAAAAAAAAAAATTAATTAATAAGAAAAAATATTCTTGGGTGAGGATTAACAAACAAATAAAATCAGAGAATTGAATATGCAAATAAACCAAAATAAACTTAAATCCTGAAAGTCCTGAGAAGTTGGGCTACTGCTAACAGAAGAACAAGTAAAAATATGCCAGATCAGGGAAGGGCATGTAGAAACCAAACTCACCTCTAGCACTATAGACCAGTATACCTGATGAGAGTCACACAGCACCTCAGCCACAAAGTGAGTCAGCCAGCACAACCTACCAATGTTTCTTCAAGCATTCACCATGATGGGGTACACTGAAGTCTGGAGATAGCAGGAAAGTTGAGAGAGATACCCCATGAGGTACATGGTCCTTTTCCAAGGGCCAGGCAGCTATCTGTAAAAGCTGGTCTGGGGAGAGAGTGATAAGAGAACTTCATAGCTACTCTGGGCTTTTGCAGACTACACTGAGACAATATGCCAAAGACTGGGGACAAGAAGAACAGAGAAAAAATTTCTCTGAGAAATTCTGGCCCTTCACCAAGTGCTCTACAGCCGGCTTTCAAAGTCTCGGTCTGGGCTGAGGGCAGAAGGAGATTTCCCAAGGAACAAAGAGAACCCCCAATGACTAGAAAGCTGGAATCTGGGTGTAAATGAAGAACTGATTACCAGTCTCTGGCCAGTGCTCAGATCCCCAGCCTTGATAAAGGGAAGCATATTGAGTCAGTTCTTTCATGTATTTTAAGTCGGTGATTAACTAATTTAACTAAAGATGCAAGAAAACTCAGACCAAAGTCAAATATGGATTTGGCTGATTTAGCCCTCATCACTAATGATATGCGAAGTCTGTCATAAGAAAACAATAATAATAATACGAAAAAAGAAATAAGCAATATGACTTTTGGTGAAGAAAGGAAATAATGGAAACAGAACTAGAATTGGCCATGATGCTGGAGTTTTTGGAGACTTTGAAATAACCAGGAGAAATATGCCTAGTGGAAAAGATGGACAAGATGAATAAACAGGTGAGGAATTTTAACACAGTGGTAGGCACTATGCAAATGAAGAAAATGAAAAACACAACATCAGAAATAAATTTTTCTATGAGAATAACAGCAGGCTAAATAAGACAGAAGTAAGAATCAGTGAATGTGAAGACTTGTCAATCCAAATTATCCAAAGTATAACCCCAAAGAACAAACAAACAAACAAAAAGCTACAGAACACCTGAGGTCTGTGGAATATTATTAAATGATGTAATTTATGTATATGTATCATGAATATATCACATATCCTATATCCTATATAATAAAAGCCTAATATGCAAATCAACCGAATGGCAGAATGATCAGACACTATGGTACACACTGACCACCAGGGGGCAGACACTCAACGCATGAGTTGCCCCTGGTTGGGGGTAGCTCCTGTGTTATGCATCTACCACCCAAGAGGGAGGCAACCTGTGGTGGTGATTGGAGACAGGGCCAGCCAGCAGGTGGTGTCAGGCCACCAGCCAAGGCAGGTGACAGTGGGGGAATCCCCAATTGCCCCACAGATGGCCCTGATGGCTGGCCAGGCCTAGGGATCCTACCCTACATATTGGGAACAGTCTCTTAGATTTAAAAATTGAAACCTGGCAAGGCTACTCTAACACTGAAAAACCAGGATGATGCAGCAATGGACTCTGACTTACACATTTTGTGGTCAGCCCTGATTCTGACACTTATAACTGTGTGACAAAGCCAATTACTTAACTTCTCTCTGCTTCAGTTTTTCCACCCATAAGATGAGGAAAATGGTACTACTGCCTCAGAAGGATCATATTATGTACTTGATTACTTTTAATAATTAGGGCAAAAAAAAAAAAATGTAGCTGCCCATAAAATAGCAACATGTCATTCACCTGTATGAAAAGTATGGTCCCTGGTGCATGCAGCATCCCAGATTGTGAGAGGGATGTCCAACTGCTGGTTTAGGCCCAACATCCCCTGAGGGGTCCTGGATTGCAAGGCTGAATGAATTTTGTGCACCGGGCCTCTACTGTGTATATAAATATAAAAATTTACATCACAGTATATATTGTTGCTTATAAACCCTTACCAATAATCTTAGCAAAAAGCTCCACCAAATTGTGTTGTTTTTCTTCTATTAGTGATATTGTACACCATTTCATAAAGTTTATTAACTAGTGTTTCTTTCCCAAGAATAATAGTATTTGTTTACCTCTGCCTGGGAGACAATTGTTTCACATTTGTGGTTGAAGTTGGGTAACTGCTAGTACACTTCAAAGCTACTCAGTGCTCTCAAAAGGAAAACACGTGTTTTCTATAATTTATCTATAGTTAAAATAAAAGTGCCAGAGAGTAGGTCTCTGTGGGAAGAACACCTGCCTAGAATGCAAGGAAAGTAGATGCATAAGCCCCCACATGTGATGTGCCTGCCTCCATTTGTAATGCAAAGTTGGTTAATAAGAGCCAGCTGCCTCTTACAGAGCCAGAGAGTTCTTGCTCAGAACATGTTTACTAAAAGGCCCTCTCAAAATGACAACCCACTGGGCAAGTATCTTCAAGCTGTTTATAGATGAGAGAAAAGAAGAGAAAATGGGGTTAAAGATAGATTTTTATAGAACACCTGCTGAACAACTTTAGGAAGCTTTCCAATAAATTTAAGGGAGTGCTCAATAAATAAATAACTTAATTCCACTACGAAATTGCTTTTAATGTAAAGGCTAAGCAGCTTTTGCGACCCTTTATATCCTTCAATTTCCCTTTACAGTATTTGGACCATTTCATCAAAGCAATTTCTAATTTGATAATGATGCAGATAGCTCTCTTTGCTTAATCAAAATATGTCTCAGTTATCCATTTCTGTTTCCTGAAAGAGTTTAAAGATCATTATTTTAGAATCTACAACTGGATAACTTGAAATGACTTTTTTTCAAAATAAAAGGTTACTCATACTCCTGCATGAGTTAGTTAAAAAATTTTACACTAGGTGTACCAGTTAATAATGGCAGATTTTGTAAGAAAATGGGATAATTTCAAGAGAAACATCAAAAGTGCTTTATTCAAACTAATGTCCATTGCTAGCTAAACATTTCCACATCTTTCAGGTGTTGGGCCTAAACCAGCAGTTGGACATCCCTCTCACAAACAAAATTTGTGGATACAGTCCCAGTAGAACTTTTCTTGTTTTGAGGCAAACCATTCAGAGTCCCAATTTTCCACTTTTTAAGTTTTGAAATGCTGCTCAGAATGTACGTGTGCCATCGATCAGAACAAGTGGTAATCTGAAGGAGCAAGGTCTGGTGAATACTGAGGGTGGGTTAATGCTTCCCAGGCAAGATCTTTTAACCTATCTTTAACTGGTTTTTAAGTGTGTGATTATGTGTCATCATGAAGAAAAATTACTTTGCCGTGTCTTCTAACCCATTCTTGTCATTTCGCGATCGAAGTGTGGTTCAAATTGATTATTTGTTGTTGGTAGCAATCAGTATTAATGGTTTCACCTGGTTTTAAAAACTCATAATACACCACACCTTCCTGATCCCACCAGACGCAGAGCATTGTCTTCTTTCCAAAGCGATTTGGCCTTGCAGTCTATGTTGATGGTTGACCTGGATCAACCCATGATTTTGTGCACTTGGGATTCTCAGAATAAATCCACTTTTCATCGCCAATCGAGGCAAAAAAGATTTTCTTTCGTGCCTTTGAAGCAACGCTTTACTGATGACTTTTCGGTTTTCCATTTTTCTTTCATTCAGTTGATGTGGCACCCATTTTCCTTCCTTTAAAATCTTCCCATTGCTTGGTTTGCTGAGCAATGTTTAATCTTTCTACAAGTTGTTTTTGAGTTTGACATGCATCTTCATTCAATAATGCTTGTAATTGTTGGTCTTCAAACTTTTTCAGTTGACCTGGACGTTCTCTTTCTTTCACATCTAAATCATCACTTTTAAAGCATTTAAACCAGAGTTCACAAGTATCTTGAGATGGAGCATGTTCACCATAAGCTTCCTGAAGTATTCAGCAGCACTTTTCTTCAAGATAAAGTAATGAATTAAAACTTCCCGCAAATACTCTTTTTTTTTGGCACAAAATTCTACATTTTTAAGCATAAAAATATCTATGATGTTAACACCTTTAGAAAATTTGACATGAAATTTTGAAGCTTGCTATCAATACAACAAAATAGCATACATACCAAATAGCATATATATCAACATATGTGTAACTCCATCTATTGAAAAAAATCTGCATTATTAATCAGTATATCTAGTAGTACATATTTTATTAGGATAGATTTAGGGTGCTAGTAAGAAAAATTTCGAATGAAAGATAAATTAAGCAAATTGTTTATTATATGGACTATAATTTGGAGTACCCTGAGAAACAGGAGCTAGGTGGAGGAAATCCTTGAAGGAATTCAGGAGTTAAACCATTTCAACACAAGCAATATTTTACTTATTTGGAAGTCACAAATTTAAATAGTCTAAGTTGGCAATTTCCAACCTATAAAAACTGCAGAATCCTCTGGATACACTGAGTTATTGTATAAAGTTGAAGAAAATTCAAAAGCAACCCAAAATATAACATAACAGTTGTTGCCTTTCATTTAAAGACTTCTTGCAAATCAATAATGAAAAATTGATGGTCCAAAGAAAAAAAACAGTCAGCAAAAAAATACAAGTAAGAAATAGGTTATTTTATAAAATACCAGTAGCTAGGACATGAAATTTTGAAATGTTCCTATTCAATAAGAACTGTTGAATGATAGATATAATGTTGAAAGTACCAGCTCATGAGTGAGAAAGGTTTGGGTTTTAGCTTTGTGACCTATGGCAAGATATGTAAAGTATACTGAGTCTAGGTGTTTTTATTTATAAAAGAAAAAATATACCATTTGTTCTTACCTAATCGCATCCTGTGAAAATTAAAAAAAGAGAATGCATTGGTGATTAATAATAAAATAGCTTATTTATTATTTAGTCAAATAATTAAATGATGCTATTCAATGTTTGTGTGACTTTGAGAAATAAATCATTTGCATTACTATATGTGGATCCAAACTGAATCATCTTGCCACACTGGAAGGAGAGAAGGTAACATGAATCAACAAGACAATAATTTGATATGAAATCCATAATAAAATATATAAAAATAATGGAAGTATATCTACAGGTTGTTTGGTAAAAATTTCCTCATATAATTGACCCTTGCACAACCTTAGTTTGAAATCAGAAGGTCCACTTATATGTGGATTTTTAAAAAAAATACCTGTACTGTTTTCAGTTCACAGTTGAGAGTCAATGGATTGGAGGTTGACTGCATTGATTGACACCATTTTATATAAAGTCTTGAACATCTGTGGATTTGAGTATCTGTGCAGGGTGATGGGAATGAATTCCCTGCAGATACTGAGGGATAGCTAAATTTGAGGGGAGTAAAAAGTTATATCAGATATAACAAAAGTCAACTGTGTGAATTGGAACCACTAACCCAGCACTGTTCACGAGTCAACTGTAGTAGCAAAAAACATCTAAGAGTATAAAAATTAGGGACTTAAGTCATTGTACATGTATATAATGGACCTGTAAATTCCTAGAAGAATTATAAACATAAACAGATGTTATGTGTACACATAACTATAATTTCTTTTGTAACAAGTTATCTTAGAAAGTTGTGATTTAAAAACAAATGTGGAAAGTTCATAGCTGATAACAAATGGAAATCAAGTTTGCAAATTGTTTTGAAACTTTACAGAAATCCCAACAAATCAACATCTGCTCTTAGAAATTTCTCAGACATGCTAATAAATAAAGATGAAGTTATACATATAATCCATGAGGCTAAATGAGACTTCAGAGTAAATATTTTTATTTTTTTGTCTTCTTAGAAAAATTATATCAATTCCTTCACAGAATATTTGGCTATCATATTCATGCAAACCTCCAAAAGGACAGATTTAAGCCTTGATAGAATTATTTATTTACTAAAGCAATATTTATTGAATTCTATGGCAAGCCACTTAGTATCTCTTTATATGGTCAAGACCCATTAAGCTCACCATTTAGCTGCCAATTTTCTATTTTTTTTTTATTACTGAATTTCATTTTCACTTCTCAGAGATTATTCTAAAATATTTCACAGCTCTGTGAGTCTCTTCAGCATCCTCTTAAATCTACTCTTAAAATTTTCCCATAGTTCTTTTCACTTGAACAAATTCTAACCATCTAGAATTGAACCAGTGAATAGGCTTAGTAGATGAACTCCTATAGTAGAAGAAGCACAAAAAACAGAAATCCAAGATTTGTATTTTACATGCAGTTTTGTCATACCACTGGTTTATCTGAATTCTAATCATTGGTGAAGGAAAATTAGTAAAATGCATATGAAAATCTAACCTCCTGTCAGAGATTGAGGCAGCACCAGGAGACCCAGAGTCAAGTCTCCACCCACCCATATGCACCTCAAAATAGACATAGGATGCTTAGAAAGTTTAGATCTGGGACATGAGGTTGGATTTCTGTTAAATGAGGTACCATGAGTAGTGAAAAGTAGAAAAGTACAATTGGACCCTTGAACAACACCAGGGTTAGGGATGCCAACCCCAGCCCGCCTTTACCCCCACCCTGTGCATTTAAAAATCCTCCTATAACTTTTGACTTCTCCAAAATTTTACCACTGTTAGCCTATTGTTGACCAGAAGCCTTCCTGGTAACATGAACAGTTGATTAACACATATTTTAATTTTATGTATCATATACTGTAGTCTAACAAGAAAGTCAGCTAGAGAAAATAAAATGTGGTTCAGAAAATCATAAGGAAGAGAAAATACATTTACAGTACTTATTGGAAAGAATTCACATATTAGTGGGCCTGTGCAGTTCAAACTCCTGTAGTTCCTGGATGAGCTGTCATTCCAATAGGGATTGTCAGAACAGCCAGTGGCTGCTTCGCCTGCTTACTTGCATCCCATGAAGCAGTGTGGCTTAGAAAACAGGTCTGTTCTCAGAGCGAGGCACGTGGCAAATCCCAAACACACACCAACAAAAGCTGCACATGTTTGTTTTCGACTTGGAAGGGTTTATGGTGATAGGGTATTCTCCTGAAAACCCCCATAACTCAAACCCTGATTCTCATTCATCCCCTACTCCACACAACATAATCAGGCCAAGCTTGGCAGCCCACCCAGAAGTGACCATGTGAAGTTACAGTGACTCCAGAACAAAGGGTTGTGCTTAAAAAAAAAAAAAAAAAAGTTTATACTGACTTTTTCTATTCTTTCCTTTTCTTTTCGAGTGAGAGAGAGAGGTAGGGGGAGGGAGAGAAAGAGAGAACAAGAAAGAGAGAGAGAAAAACATCAATCAGTTGCCTCCAGTATGCACCCTGACCAGGAATCAAACCCCCAACCTGGATATGTGCCCTGACCAGGAATAGAACCAGCAACCTGTCAGTGCACAGGACAATGCCCAACTATGAACCACATTGGCTAGGGCAGGGGTTTTAGCTTTTAGTGGCAAAATTAAATATATATTGGGCACCTCTGTGCACACATTTTCAAATAAACAATGGGAGAAATTTGTGATAAAGACTAGGTTTATCATACTAGTGGTCCAGAGCATGAAATTTGTTCACATTGAAAGGGAATTAATTAGAGGAAATATTTTTATATTGCTATTTGCCCTTTCTCTATGATAGAAGTGTCAGAGATGAAAGAAAATTAGTAAAATGCATATAAAAATCTAACCTCCTGTCAGAGACTGAGGCAGCACCACGGGACCCAGAATCAAGTCTCCACCCACCCATATGCACCTCAAAATCGTGTGAGACCCAGACCCAGCCAGCCCCCACCCATTGGGCTAGATCCAGACCCAGCCAGTCCCATCTTATCAAGCCCCACTGGGCAGAGGGCACAACCTCAGGTCCCCTTGCCCAGTGCCGGGAGGGGGCACAAATTCAGGTCTCCCATCAAGCTCTACTGGACGGGGGGCACAGCCTGAGGTCCCCAGGCTCAGGGTGAGGGGAGCAGCCTGAGATCCCCCGGCCCAGCACTGGGGCAGAAGGGTGCACCTTGAGATCCCCCATCAAGACCCACTGGACAAGGGGGCACAGCCTTAGGTCCTCTGGCCTGGCGCTGGGGCTGGGGGCATGGCTTGAGGTCCCCTGGCCTGCGGCCAGAATGGGGGGCATGGCCTGAGATCCACTGTCAAGCCCCACGGAGGGTGGGAGTACAGCCTCAGGTCCCTGCTGTTTGCTCATTAAGGCTCATTACTGGAACTCCGCCTTCGCTGTTGGTGCAGCCATCTTGTGTTATGATAACCCCCTCCTGCACTGTGGGCGCCGCCATCTTTGCGGTGGAGTGATGGTCAGTTTGCATATTCCCTTTTCATTATATAGGATGACTGTTTCTGCCTCCTTGCCTACCTTTCTCTCCTCTCTTCCCCTACAGGGAATATATAACTTCTTGGATATTTTGTGAATAAAGAAACAGGAACCTGGGAGCAGGTGGAGGAAAAAGTGGAGGTCTTGGTTTCAGAGGACAAATCAATCAATGTAACAAAGAGCTGGAGGTAAGAGAGAAGTTGAGAAAATGAAAACTTGGATGGAAAGAATGATAAATGTGAGTTATGAAAGATTTCAAATCAGTTCTGATGAATGAATGGGTTATCTGAGCCCTTCAGGAGACATAAAGACTAAACCTTACATCTGCTGTTGTCCATTGCTTCTCTAAATGTGACTGTGCAGACCCAGAATCCCAGTGCCCTGGGGTTTATGAGCTATAAACTAATACTCAATTTATCTATATTTCTCCCTTTTTAGTTATAAAATTCTTTTTTTAAAATATATTTTATTGATTTTCTATAGAGAGGAAGAGAGAGGGATAGAGAGTTAGAAACATCTATGAGAGAGTCATCGATCAGCTGCCTCTTGCACACCTCCTACTGGGGGTGTGCCCGCAATCAAGGTACATGCCCTTGACCGGAATCGAACCCGGGACCCTTCAGTCCACAGGCCGATGCTCTATCCACTGAGCCAAACCAGTTTTGGCCTAGATTATAAAATTCTAAGGGCACTTCTGTTTTATTTATCTTTGATGTCTGTCCATCATTGAGTAAGTGTGTGATTACTTCATTTACCTAGGATTCTACATTGTATTTTCCAAATACTAAACTTTAATCTTTTAGTTACCACTTTCTCTTGAAAGCATTGATTTATTTGTGCTACCTTATACACACAGATATACATGCATCTGTGTGTGTAAGGGGTGGGGGGTGTCCCTCAGCCCAGTGTGCACCCTCTCCAATCTGGGACCCCTCAAGGGATGTCCGACTGCCCTAAATGGGCAGTCGGACATCCCTCTCACAATCCAGAACTGCTGGCTTCCAACTGCTTACCTGCCTGTCTTTCTGATTGCCCCTAGCCACTTCTGCCTGCCAGCCTGATCACCCCCTAACCACTCCCCTGATAGCCTGATTGATGTCGAACTGCTCCCCTGCCAGCCTGTTTGTCCCCAACTTCCCTCCTCTGCCAGCCTGGTCACCCCTAACTGCCTTCCCCTGCAGGCTTGACTACCCCCAACTGCCCTCCCTTGCAGGCCTGGTCCCTCCCAACTACCTTTCCCTGCTGGCTATTTTGTGGTGGCCATCTTGTGTCCACATGGGGGCAGGATCTTTGACCACATGAGGGCAGCTATCTTGATCTTGTGTGTTGGAGTGATGGTCAATTTGAATATTACTTTTTTATTAGATAGGATAGAGGCCTGGTGCATGGGTGGGGGCTAGCTGGTTTTCCCTGAAGGTTGTCCCTGATCAGGGTAGGAGTTCCCTTGGGGTGTGGGGAGGCCTGGGTGAGGGGCCTGTGGTGGTTTGCAGGCCGGCCATGTCCCTCAGTGATCCAAGCAGAGGCCCTGGTATCTGGGATATATTTATCTTCTATAATTGAAACTTCGTTGCCTGGAGTGAAGCCAAGCCTTCTGCTCACTCTGTGGTGGCAGCCATTTCTGTTGTGGTTTATTCACCTTCTATTATTGAAACTTTGTAGTCTGGAGTGGAGGCCTAGGCCAGCCAGGGCAGGTAGAAAGCTTGGCTTCCTCTGTCGCTAGCCTGTGGCCTCTCTCTCCAGCTCTGTGGCTACTCCTGCCATTTTTCTTGGGATTTATCTTCTATAATTGAAACATTGTATCCTTGAGTGGAGGCCTGGGCTGGCCAGGGTGTGTGGAAAGCTTGGCTTCCTCCATTGCCGGGGAAACCCAAGCCTCCCTTCTACTTTCTGTGGTGGCAGCCATCTTGGTTGGGGCTAATTTTCATACTTGCTCTGATTGGCTGGTGGGCGTGGCGGGTGGGTGTAGTTTGGGGTGTAGCAGAGTGGTGGTTAATTTGCATATTACTCTGTTAATAGGTAGGGTAATACAAATATTATGATTTTATGCCTGGGAAAATTTGTTTTCTACCTCTGAAGATACACTATTTGGCAGCCTCTGTATAAACAAGGGTATAATTACAGGTCCTAATATTAAAAATCAAAAGATTTTAAAATACCTTTTAACCTTTATTTTGTTCTAAGTCTAGAATGCCACTTATGAAAATAATTTTTAACTCAGGAAATTAATTTATGTGCAAAGAAAAGTTAAAACAGGTTGTTATTTGGGGATCTGGAATAGATTAATTCAACTTACATTGTTTCTAATGGGAAAATGTAATTCAGTTTTCAAACAAATCGCTTCTCTAATAGCCTTCTGCAATGAATTAAAGTTGAGGGCAGAGGTTCCACTGAATGGGAAGAGTCAAGAGGGACTCTTGAAGGATCCATGCTTGTTTAAGAACATCTGAAGATACAGCCAAATTATTTCTACCCTCACATAGATTATCAGGTGGTGAAAATAAATCAGTATTGGTCAATTTTTGTTGTTTCATTTTCTCTACCAACCAACCTTATGGCTCATATCTTCAAGACCAAATTGCTTTACATTGGCAATCTTGCCACAACCAAATTGCTCTTACAGCTCATACTCCCAGACGATGCGTGAATTAGAAAAGGGTCCACAACAATATCTGAACATGGGGGTGCATTTTTCAATGCCTTTGAATTTACATAATGGAGAGTTAAATTGCTGAAGAAGGTAAACACAATCATTGAAACCATTTATATCTGCAGTTACTTTGAGCTGAAAAGGTTTCTGGAAAAGATGTATATTCATGTTGAAGGATTTAACTCTTTTAGTAATTGGCTAAATATGGAAGCAAATAATTAGAAAATTATATTATAGAAGTAACACTTAGTTTTATATTTCAACAAGATCACTTGCTAGGATTTTTTTTTTTTTACCACGTTTTATAAAAGTCATCTGTTAGATGCAGTAAGGGCAAGCAAACATAAATATGACACTATTTCTAGCTCTGAGGCCCAAGTGAAAATGATTCAGAAGTGCCATATTCAGAATATAATTCACACATAATTATGTTCCATATTTGTAAGGAATCTAGTTCATAAATCCTTGAATGGAGCAGTTTAACCAACTTTAAAAGAATGAACAGCTGAATGGAATTGTAATGATATAATGTGGAAGCATAAAAATTGAAAGAGTATAGTCACCTTGTAAATTTTCTCCATTTCATATTTATGCTCTCTTCTGTATTTATTATACCATATATCAAATAATTCTGCTTCCTTGGAAACCCATTTTTATAAGACTGGCCCTAGCAATAGAGCCATGGTAAATATGATGTAGGAACTTAAGGACATATGACCTATACACTCCAGATGGCCTTGTATGATTTCCGCAATTATTTTGAAATGCAAAGCTCTATGGAGATCAGTCAAACGGTGACATTTAAATGTTAAGTAACCTAAGATTTTCTTGGGTGAAGAAGGCATCTGTATAAATGTGCACATTTGGAAAGAAATGGAGTCTTCGCTTCCATTCCACAGTCTATGAAATAGGAACGAGTCATGAATAATCTGGGGAGCTCCCACACAAAAGCAAATTATGTTGTACCTTGAATCAATTCTTCAGCTTAAGTATCAAATTAAAGTGGTTAATATAACCATTGGTCTTAGAAACAGCCTGATGACAATTGATAAACCTCGATTATTTAAATTGCAACTGAATCGCCTCCTTCAATTACTTTCCCATGATCAGCAAAAGGCTTACTACATTCTGTAAGGTGATATCTAGAGCAATTGTTCACTATGAGGTGTGTGAGGCATTTAGTATTACCTTGTTTAAAAGACACTTATTTCATTAGTTCCTGATATATATAATTTTAAAAATATTCTTCTGTCTGTTGCTAATAACTACTTAAAGTGTACTTTCAGTAACCATTAGAGAATATTCATATTAATTCCTCTATTACATATTTTTGGCCTTCCTTAATCTCATTCAAGCATATTCTTTTACTAGAGAAATAAAAATTACTATTAGTTTATTTCACAAAGAAACTGTTTCCTCCTTTATCTATAAAAATAATTCAGATGTGTAAATTTTACAAGTTAGAGAGCAGTTGAAACCACAAAGCAACCATGTGCCAGGAATTCTTAAAGTCAAAGTATGTCTTTGCATGAGATCATTATTACTCAGAGGTGAATATAAAGCAAAATTTTATTAAATCTAATGCAATATATTAAAGAGCAGATTTTAAAAGTTAAATGGATTTTTTTAAAAAACAATAACTAGAAAATCAAAGAAGTTGTGTTTGTTCACTGCTGGGTCAGACTTACCCCAGAGTCGCAGAGTCACACATCCATACCCCCATGATGTTAAGACATAGGGAGAAATGGCACACTGAATGCATTATTTACATATTTTTAAATTATTCTAATAGTTGTGTATGGTGGGTATGCCAGAAGAGGTAGCTGAGGCTAAAAAGAATTCCAAGGTTGGCCAAAATGATTAATTATTAAGATTTAGACCCAGTCTCAGGTCTTTGAACTACAAATCTAAATCCCTTAACTGAATTTCATGCTCATCTTAATAATACTAGTGAGGACAAGAATTATAAAGAAATAAGCAGCAAAAACATAGAGAAGAATAAACCTAAACAATCAAATCAGGAATTAACTTTATTCTGAAATTCTAACATACACTTTTCCTGTTTTACAAAGCTTTATCCAATAAATTTCTCAGCACAGGACTTTTTAATTTGGCTGAATTGCCAAAATGATTTTATATGCATCACCTACAAGGTGATTATCTACCTACCTATCTATCTAGTTATTTTTGTCTACAATGAGCACAAAACAATAAAAAGTTAAAGATATATTCCCCAACCACAATAATGACTACAATAAAATGGTTCTCTGCAAGACAGACATGCCCTGGTGTGATCAGTATTAGATGCTGCAATAGGAACTGAATGCAGTATATTAGCCGAAGGATCTCAGCAGCATATGCAGCTGTTAATTGACAAAAATAAATTCAACTGGTACATGAACTCATACCATGAACCATATTTTATAGTCCAGCAATTTATGCAAAATGGAATGGGGCCCACATGGCATAACAAAACAATGGCTGTTAGAAAAATTGTTCCCTCTACTGCCACTTGATGCGTATATCTAAGCACTCCTATGGCTTCATACTTCATGAAGACAAAGCCTTAAAGGGGGAATCAGGGAAACAAACAAATAAAAAATGTTGAGGAGTTTAATTATTTTGTATTTATACTAAATACATACATAAGGAAATAAGTCCATCTGATCCAATTCAATTCTAGAGAAGGAATTATTGAAAATGTGAACTTTACATTTGGTATGTCTTAAACTAGATAAAAATTTGTGAAATTCAAATTTCTAAAAAGTGATATTATGGATTAATAAAGAATAACTTAAACTGAAATGTGTAACTAGTCGAGTCTCTTTACATAGCATATGTAGCAACTGTTTGATAGCTAATTTTATAGTACAGACTAGAGGCCTATTGCATGAATTCATGGATCAGTGGGGTCCCTCAGCCTGGCCTGAGGGAATCAGGCCACAACTGGCTCTCTGACATCCCTGGAAGGGTGCCGGATTGCAAGAGGGTGCAGGCCAGGCTGAGAGACCCCACCAGTGCACAATCAGGACCAGGGTGGAATGCAGGAGGTTGGCCAGATGGGGAAGGACTGTGGGAAGGTAGGGCATGCCCAGCCTGTCTCACTCAGTCCCAATTGGCAGGACCCCAACAGCAAGCTAACCTACTAGTTGGAGTGTCTGTTCCCTGGTGGTCAGTGCACATCATAGTGAGTGGTTGAACAGCCTTAGCATATCATTAGCATATTACTCTTTGATTGGTTGAATGGCTGACTGGACAACCAGACACTTAGCATATTAGGTTTTTATTCTATAGGATAGCTTGTGAAACAGATATTATTTTTGGTTGAGATACCAACTTTGACTCTTGTCTAAGGGTCAGGGATATCCTATATAATAAAAGGATAATATGCAAATTGACCCTAATAGCAGAATGACCACTCAACCAGTCACTATGAGGCACACTGACCACCTCTTCGTCCCTTTCCCCAGCCAGCTGGTTCTGATCACCCAATAGAGAACGGGGAACCAGGGGTGGATGGCACGGGACGAGGATGGTGCCAGGCCAAGGCCCTGCCCCAATAGTCACCCCACACACAGAAGGCAATCTGCTACAGGGCAGGGCTAGTGAGTGAGCAGAAGAAGCCTACCTCTAGGTTCCTCCCCCTCACCCGGTGGCAGGCTCCTATCACCTGATGGTGAATGGGGAACTGGGGGTGGGTGGTGGCTGGGGGGGATGAGGCCGGCTTCCAGTAACCGGGAAAGATAGCCCTGATTGCAGGCCAGGCCTAGGGACCCGTACAAGCTCATAAATTTTGTGCACCGGGCCTCTAGTTTTTTAATAAAAATAAACATACATAAAATAGTTTGTATTGTCTCACTATTCTAAATATGTTACACGTATTCTGTCACTTATTTCTTACAGATAAACTATTAGATAAATAATTGCATCTGCATTTTCTACAAGAGTAAATCAATATTACAATAGTTAAGTAACTACTAAAATAACTTAGTAATTTTACTTTAGTTTAACTAAAGTAATTTTACTTTAGTTAAGTAAAATTGCACATTAGAACTGGTATTTGATTCTAGGACTATGTAATATTCCAAAGTCAATGCTTTATACCAATGTAGACCATTGTTGCTTCTAAGTGAATATAGATAGCTATTTTAAAAATTCAACCAGTGTGGCTCAGCTAGTTAAGTGTCCTCCCCTGCACCAAAAGGTTGCAAGTTCAATTCCTGGTCAGGCATATGCCCAGGTTGCAGGTTTGGTCTCTGATCAGGGTTTATGCAGGAGGCAACCAATTGATGTTTCTCTCTCACATCAATATTTCTCTGTCTCTTTCTCTCCCTATCCTATCCTCTCTCTCTCTTAAAAAAAAAAATCAATAAAACATATTTTTAGAAATCCAACCTAAGTCCAGCATTCTTTTAATTTGCTAAGCATAGAAAAACAACACAAAACCATGTAATCTTTTTGTATTTATTTATTTATTTATTTATTTATTTATTTATTTATTAAAATATATTTTTATTAGTTTCATAGAGGAAGGGAAAGGGAGAGAGAGATAGAAACATTAATGATGAGAAAGAATAATTGACTGGCTGCCTCCCGCAACACTCACAATCCCTACTAGGGATAGAGCCTGCAACTCGGGTATGTACCCTGACTCAGAATGAATCATGACCTCCTAGTTCATAGGTTGATGCTCAACTACTGAGCCACACCAGTGGGCAAAATGATATAATCTTTAACTGAGTGTGATAGAAAGACCCTAAGGTGACTCCAATGACTCTTGTCTTATACCCTCCCCTTAAGTGTGTGTGGGACCTATAACTTGATTCTAATTAATAGAATATGAAAAAGTGATGGGAAGCCACTCATGTGATTATATAACAGTACTGTATATGTCTTTCAAGCCAACTTGCTTTACCGCTTCTCCTTTCTGACTTGATAAATTAAGCAGCTGTGTTGAGAAGGATCAAGTAACAAAGGGTCACTGGTGGTCAAGGAAACTGAAATAGCCAGTAAAAAATCAGGGCCTTCAGTCATGCAGCCACGAGGAAATGAATCCTCCAACAACCTGGATGAGTTGAAAGGCAGATACCATTCAGCTAAGCCAGATGAAAATGACATTCAAACATCTTGATTGGAGCCCTGGTTCATCTTGAGCAGAGAACCCAATCTGGTGCTAGGACACCTGACTTATAGAGACTGTCCTACATAATAAAAGCCTAGGTGGTGTCACGGCCTCACATCATCACAAGATGGCTGACCCCATGTCATCACAAGATGGCAACCACAAGATGGCCAGCAGGGGAGGAAAGTTGTGGGTGATTAGGCCAGCAGGGGGGGGCAGTTATGGGTTACCAGGACTGCAGGGAAGGGCATTTGGGGTGACCAGGTCAGCAGGGGAGAGCACTTGGTGGCGATTGGGCCTGTAGGGAAGGACAGTTGGTGGCAATCGGGCTGGCAGGGGAGGGCAGTTTGGGGCAATCAGGCCGGCAGGGGAGTGGTTAGAGTGTGATCAGGCTGGAAAGCAGAAGGAGTTAGGGGCAATCAGGTGAATGGTTAGGAACCAACAGTCCTGGATTGTGAGAGGAATGGCCGACTGTCAGTTTAGGCCCACAGGAATCAGGCCTAAACTGGCAGTTGGACATTCCCCAAGGAGTCCCAGACTGGAGAGGGTGTACCCTGGGCTGAGGGACACCCCCCAGTGCACAAATATTATGCAATGGGCTTCTAGTGAGGTAATAATTATGGAAAAATATAAAACTAATTCTCTGGATGAGATGCAGAATTGGTAGGATTATTTCAAAAAAGAAAAATCACATCTCTATTTTAATTCACTTGTATTTGAATCATATCTGTGTGCATTCCCATCCTTAAGCTACCTACTCTATTTTTCTGGAGTTACCTCAATGAATTTGAGCTTGGGGAGGAAATCCCAAAACAAACAGTGCTCTGAGTGCCATCATGGAAAGCGGGAAGAAGTTTTGCTTTCTCTCAAGTTAAAATATTTTTATTCCACAAGTGAGAATCATCTCCTGAGTCATTATTATTCAACATCAAATATGCAACATTTGAATTGAGATTTTGCTAACATACCAGGAAGAAAGTAACAATATTCTTTTATTTTTCTTGTCCCTTGATTTTCCTGGGTGACCTTTATAAAAAGTCAAGACATACCCAAGGAAAAATAACTGGGTTTCATAAATTTTGGAGTTATTGCATTTAATTTCAAAGACCATTAAATGTCATGAAACTATCTGAAAGAAAGTGAAAAATGTTTGGAAATAATATTCTTTTGGTTGCTGTTAAATTCTGATGGGTTTGGGGAGAAATTTGGATTTATTTACAAGCATTTCAGTGTTTCCTGACTATTAAAACTATTTATATTGTCACTACCATAAAAAGTATCACAAATTTAGCAACTTAAATAACACCAATGTATTAGTTCTATAGGTCAAAAATCCTTTTAATTTGCTAAGCATAGAACATTAAAATCCAATAAAAACCCAATAAGCTTGGCTAGTTTCTTTACTTTGGGTTCCACAAGGCAAAGCCAAGGTATATTTTTTCAGAGGTTCAAGAGAATACATTTAGAATCTAGCCATTGACAGAATTCAATTCCATGGGGTTGTGCTAGTGAGGATCCTCTTTCGTTGCTGGCTTTGGCTGAGGGTTGTTCTCAGCTTCTGGAGGAGATGCATTCCTTGGCTCATAACCACCAACCCCATCTTCAGAGCCTGCAATAGAGGCACAAATCCATCTCACCTTTCAAATTTTCTGCCTCATCTCTCTGCTGCTTTTCTCTTCTATTGTGTCTCTCTGACTTCAGCCAGAGAAATTTCTGGTTTTCTAAGGGCTCGTGATTGGACTGAGCACACCTGGATCTTCAGGCTAATTTCAAATATTGTAAATTAATCATGTCTGTAAAGTCCCTTTTGCTATGTAACCATAACATAGTCTCAGATTCTGGCATTCAGGGAGTGGGAATCTTTGGGGGGGAGGGGAAGGCGGGGATGGCATTATTCTGTCTACCACACTATTCTTCAGATAAAGTCAACGATAACTTAATAATAACCAGTAGTTTAGTCACAAACATCTTTAAATTGGGGGAAATCATGTCTCAAAAGAGTTTTTGGTTGTGTAATTTTTGTGATCTTCACTTAGATCAATCCCATCAGCAGGAGTAGGGTGCACAACCTTGATTACACATAACAAAGTTCAAAGCAGAAAAGCATATGACTTCTTATATCACTTTCTTTTCTTCCCTGTGTAGAGGCCCATTGAAGAGCTCTCATAAGTTACCAAACTTTATAAAATTTTTAATTTATGTTTTTAGTATCTAGTTGTCTAATGATGTTCTATTTTTTCACATTTTATTCAGAGTTTACACTAACTCTTTTTTAAAAAAATTGTAATAAAATTTACATAACCTAAAGTTTAAAACTTAAACCATTTTAAATGTACAAGTAAGTAGTACAAGTATATATGCAATGCTGTATAATAATCACTTCTACTTCCAGTAAATTTTCATAATCTCAAAGAGAAATTCTGCACCCGTTAAGCAATAACTTCCCATTGCCCCCTCCTCCCAGTTCCTGGTAACCGCTATTCTAATGTTCTGTTCCTAAGAATTTGCCTAACCTAGAAACCTCATATAAGTGGAATCAAAAGTTATTTTTCCTTTTGTTCAAGGGTTATTTTGGGTAGCATAATGTTTTCAAGGTTCATCCATGTTGTGTCATTTATCAAAGCTTCATTTCTTTTGCTTTCTGAATAACATGGCTGACTTAGTGGCTAAGCATAACATTTCATTGTATGTATGCACTACATTTGGTTTATCTAATCATTTGTCCATAAACACCTGGGTTCATCCACCTTTTGGCTTTTGTTAACAATGCTGCTATAAATATAGTTATACAAATATCTCTTTGAAATCTTGATTTCATTTCTTTCAGGTATATTCTGAGGATTTCTAAGACCTTTAATATCATAGCTTGTGGCCCAACATTTGAATTTTTATAGTTTGAGATCTGACGCTGCTTACAAGATATGACTTTGCCCTTTGGGGCTCCAAAGCCACCTGCAGAGCAAGCAGCCTCCATGCTGATTGTACTACTTAATAAATCATATTCCTTGCATTGTGATAAATAATAATTGTGTTGTAAAACACACACACACACACACACACACACACACACACACACAGTCTTTTGTTGTTGTACAGGTCTGGGCTGGAACTAGGGTGGTGATAAATGCTTAATCATATATTATCCATTGTTTTTATCTCACAACCCCACATGCTTAGCCACTAAGTCAGCCCACCCTTGAAAGTCCAGTTGTCCCCACTAATCACAAAATGCATGATGTAAGTTTTGGTCATGTTTCCACTAGAAAACTATCTCTTTAATAATCAGGTGTTTACAATATTGCCTATAAAAACCTTGCCTCATCCCCTCCATTTTGGGAGATTTTCTTGGTTCATTTTAATTTCTCAGAAGGCTCCTCTGAAGTTTTGTTTACAATACCCAGAGTGGAATTGCTGGATCATGTAATAATTCTATTTTTAATTTTAGGAGGATCCACCATACTGTTTTCCAAAGCAGATGCATCATTCTACGTTCCCAGCAAGAGTACATAAAACTTCAATTTCTCCACATCCTCACCAATGCTTGTCATTTTCTGGAGGTGTTTTTTTGTGTGTGTTTTTTTCTGCTGTTACTTGGTGTTTAATTTTTTTATCTATTAAAAATTAAATTAGAGTTTATATTCAATATTATTTTGTATTAATTTTAGTTTTACACACAGTTGTTAGTCAATAGTGTACTTTCCCCCTGATATTTGCAGAACCCAAAGTGCACCGTACATAGTTATGACAATATTAATGATTGTATGTCCTATACTGTACTTTACATCCCCATGATTGTTTTGTATCTTCCAATCTCTACTTCTCAATCTCTTCACCTTTTTCTCCCAGTCCCTGAAACTCCCTCTCCTCTGGCAACTATCAGTCTGTTTTCTATATTTATGAGTCTATTTCTATATATATATATATATATATATATATATATATATATATATATATATATATATATAGTTCTTTAGATTTCACAAATCAATGAAATCCAGCAGGAGGTTTGTACTGTGTGGATCTCTCTCAGAGGTAGTATCTATAATAATAAAAGCGTAATATCCTAATTAAACCAGACAACCTTCCAGATGAAGCCCAGGTTCCAGGTGCCAGAGGAAAGCCATTGTTGGAAGCCAAGGGAAGGATGGCCTACTCTTGCACAAATTTCATGCATCAGGCCTCTAGTTGTATAATAAAGTATTTGTTTGGCCTTTGTCCCCATTTCTTAGGAAATAACCTCCTAACCTTTGGAACTTAACAAGTGTTAGGAATATCTTTGTTATTCAGGGTGGTCCCTTGGATCACATTTGATAGTTTTTGGTAACAATGACTCCAAATAGGAGCTGACCATGCCAGGAAGACTGATCTGCAATTAGAGTGCTAGTCCCACCTCAGAGAAGGTCCAGGGAGGATGGACATTCAGTTCAACCATATAACCAATGTTTTAACCAGCCACATCCGCATAATGAAGACCCAGTAAAGACTTTGGATGCCACAGCTTGCTGATCTATCTATCCTGGGTAGCAATACTCTGAGTGCTGTCACACTTTGATTCTGAGAGAATAGCACATCCCTTGAAACTTTGCATTTGGAATTTTCCCAAAAAGTGTGCCATGAGTCTCTCCTTTTGGCTGGATCATCTTGTGAAGGACTGTACACCTAATCTTGAATGTTGCCAACTTCCAGTACCTACTCAGATAAATACTGTATGACTAAGAGAAGAACCGGCTACCTTTGTGCTAGGATGCCTTAGTGCCATCCTCCCTCCTGCCCCAAATAACTGAAATTTCACCATTAGAAAGATACAATTAAGAACCATGGGTCCCCAGAGCTGCCCCTTAAAATCCAAATGTACATGTGATTGATACACATCAAAGTGCTTTTAGTCTCTCATGTATCTAAAGCCACTGACCTACTACAGTAAAAGCCATCTGTAATCATGGTGTGAGGAATAAGAATTTCAAGAAAGAATAGTAACCTGAGATAGTTTTCAAGGTTGGGCTTTTGTGCAAAGCCCCCAGAGAGCATCAGGTACTCTGGAGATGTAAATGGAAAATGAGGCTATAAAGAAAAGGGACAAGACACTGTAAGAGCAGGGTGGAATTGTCCCCAAAGCAAACTGCCAACTTCATTATTTTGCCTGAGGCTAACCATACATTTTGAAATAAAAATCGCTAGTTTCGAAATCCCCAGAAGGTGCAATGCATATTTGTTTTCCTTTGTAAAAAAAAAAAAAAAGCCTTCAGAAGCTCATCCCCCTTAAGAGAGATAACAAGAAAATAGCAGGCAATCCCAAGCCATTAACCAACAATGAAACCCAATGACCTTTATTTGTTGTGGTACTTGCTGAATTATAGACAAGTGAACTAAATAACTGTGAGGCAAACTCCTGTGATCCCCTAAAGGGATTTATGAGTTGTGAAATCCATGCATTAAATATTTATTGAGCAGTACCTAGAGTTCACCCTTATACTAAATTTTATATTATTTAAGAGAGAAATCAGAACCAGATTATCTTCAGAAATATTATAATTGTATTGGGAAGACATTTTGCAATTTAGTAATAAAGACAAAGGAATTAAAAAAAATTCATTGCAAAAGATGATGAAGATGAAGAAACATAGAAATATCCAAGAGTCACTAGTTTTTTCTCGGTGGGTATTTCAGGAAAGATTTTGTTGGTGGCAGCAAGAATGGTACCAGGTGTTAGACCAGTGAGGTTAGACCAGACTTAGGTTTAGCAACCTAGATACTTGAGTTCTGGCTAGAAAAGAATTCAGAGCCAAGATTCAAAGTATAAGGGAAAGTTGATTTAGAAACCACAGAAGAAGTGAGCCAGAGAACAAATGGGCTCAGGAAACAAGTTACAGAGGCAGAAGGAGGTCCCTTGGAGCTTAGGAGAGAGGAAGGTAATGGTGACTCCCATTGGGAGAGGAGGAAGGTGTGGGCATGCTCCAGGGAGGGGGAGCACACTGACCCTTCCATCCAAAGGGCTAAGGTTTTAGGGGAGGTCCCAGGTGAGGGTCCCGATTTAATATTCATCACCTTTCCAGGTGTGTCCTTTCAGGGTTGTGGTCTCCACTGATTGGTCGGTGCCAGGTCAGGGGTCAGTATTTGATGAAGATCAGAACCTCATTTTCCTGGGAGCTCATGCTTAAGGGCTATTCTCTGGCCCCTTCGTTTGCTTCCCCTCTAAGGGGGTCTAGCCTGCATGATTAGCAACATGTCAGGATAGGACAGTCAGGGGAGGGTCCAAACCTGTGATATGAAAGGTCAGAGGGTCTATGCCACATGACCAGCCATATTCTTGGGGAGGAAAGATTACCTGGAGGGTGAGGTCCTTGTTTTCCCAGTTTTGCCCATTGCCAGGCACCTGGAGCTTTCTGCCCTGGTGACCTTCTGTATGTGGCCCATCATCCTTGTTCTGCTTATGTCCATTTAATTACCTACCACAGTTTTGCATAAGGTTATTTTTTAGAAGGTTATTTTTTGAAGAGGTAATATGCAAATTAAGCATGACCAAACAGGAGGAGGTTGCATGCAGATGAGGCCTGGAGTGGAGATGGAGAGAGACAGGGGGGGCCTGCCGGAGCTGGCATGGTGGACCAAGCAGCCCCAGAGCAGACACAGGCAGAGGGGTTGGGGGATGCTGTGGGTTATGCCCCCCACAGCACCAGTCCAGCCTCCCACGGTGTTGGTTCAGCCTGACTCCCATGGCAGCCAGCACTGTGCCAGTCAGGTGCAGGTTCTGGCCCCCCACGGGGTGCCTCCTCCCCTAGCAGGAGGTGGGGGGCCTCCTCGTGTAATTTCAATTGGGCCTCTAGTTTACAAATAAGTAAGAATTGTACAGGCAGATCATGACAGGATGTGTATTTTGGGTGGACAGGACAAAATATAGTATGTTTGAAGGATAGGAGGTAGTGGAAGTATAGATTAAAAGCACAGATTAATAGCAGGATAGTAAGTAGCCATAAACCAACAGCTGAACCCAATGACCTTTCTGGAGGTCTGGAAGGTTTAATGAAGAAACTGTACCATCCTACAGAGCTTGGGCTTTATAAGGCAGTGAAAGCCAAATAAAGGATTTTTCAGAGTTGTGATAATGATAATTGTCAAAAATAAAATAGTTACCTGCCTTTAGCATGGAAGACAATGAGATGGAAATGGAAGAGAAGCAGGGAGATAAATTAGGGGGTTATTGCAATAACATTGCTAAATAGTAGTGAGTATTTAATAATTAATATGATGGGAGCAGGTTGAGAGCAGCAGTAGAAAACCTGAAGGTATACAAGTATTCTTTCTCAGGAATTAAGTAGATGGTGAAGCTATCAACCATAATAAGGAATACAAAACGATAATCAAATTATTACCGCACAGGAAGGGTTAAGAGTGGCCTTTAATCAGTTCAGTTTTAGCATGTGGTATTTCAAGTATCTGTGGAAAATTCAAGTGTACATGTTCATAGAATAGAAATATTAGCATAGAACTCGGGAGAAAAATCACATCATGATTTACATCAGAGTCATCATGTGAATTCTAGTGAAAACGCTGGCAGTGGATGAAATCACGCAAAGAAAGTAGATGCAATAAACTGAAGACAAGAAAAGAAATTTGAAACACAAATCCCAAATGAGATGGAAAAGACAGAGAATCCAATAAAGAAGACGTATGTAGAATAATCTTAAAAGTAGAAGAAAAAAAATAAGAAGGGAATACAATGTCAGCAAAAGAAGAGTCTTTTTTCTCTTTTGTGAATCCTCACCTGAAGATACTTTGTTCATTGATTTTTTAGAAAGTGTGGAAGGGAGGGAAAGAAAGAGGGGGAGAGAAAGAGAGGGAGGAACATTAGTGTGTCTCTCTCACATACATTGGTTGCCTCCTGCATATGCCCTGAGCAGAGCAGGGATCCAACCTGCAATCCAGGTATGTGTCCTTGACCAGAAATCAAACCGGAGATCCTTTGGTTTGTGGCCAGTGCCCTAACCACTGAGCACACTGGGCAGGGTGGAAAAGCTTTTCGCAATAAAGTGCTAGCCAACAATTTCAATCACTCCATGAAGGTCACATAAGAAAAATACTGAAAATGCCAACTGGATTTGAGAATTAGATGGATATGCACAACCTTCTATAGCACAGGGTTAGTATATGCTAAGAATTATGCAAGCTTTACCTCTATGACTTAAAGAAAGAGGAAGTGAAGGTAACACAGGTGAGCTGGGCTGGAAAGACCAGGAGAAGCAGGAGAGCTTGCTGACCTGAACATGTCTATATGCTAAGGAGAAGGTAAATCTGAAGGACAGATTAATGAAAATAAAGGAAAATTAATGGAAGAGATGGGAAGTAGAGTCAAGGGTTCAAGTTGGAGGATTAACTCTTACCATTAATGTAAACAACATAATGGGTTGACTATGAAAAAAAAAAAAAGACTACACCAGGTTGAGGTACCTGAGAGAACTTCTTGCAGATGTCAAGGCTGTACAGGATCTTGAAGGTAGATCTACCTGAATGGGAGAGAAGATTCAAGCATTGCCAGCATGCCCAGAATCCCACAAACCACTCATCAAGGTGTATGTTTTTTTATTTATCTTTATTGTTGCAAGTATTTCAGATGACCTCTTTGTTTTTTGTTTTTACACTCCTCAGTTTTAAGAGAAGCTTCATGGTGTGAAGATCTAGACTTAGAGACAGAAATGGAGAAATAGTTTAATTTTTTTTCTAGAAATCCTCTTCTAAATTAAACTATAAAAGCTTGATAGCCTATGAATGGGTTAGGGCATATAGCCATGTTTTTCTTATTTTATTAGTGTATAAAAATCAGCATCAAGAAAGAGAGCAAGTGCCACAAAATATACCACTTATGCTCACCACAAAGAAGTAGGGTGCATTGGGATTTTTTATTTCCTTTTATTTTCACTTGCACACTACATTTGCTTATATTTATTATTATAAAAGTGTACAGGTATTGCTCGGCCCATGTTGCTCAGTGGTTACAGCATTGGCCCGCCCACCGGAGAGTCTCAGGTTTGATTCTCAGTCAAGGGCATATGCCTGGGTTGCAGGTTCATTCCTGGCCTCAGTTGGGGCGTAGGCAAAAAGCAACTAATTGATTCTCTCTCAGGTTGATGTTTCTCTCTCTCTCCCCCTCCTCCCTCTCTTCTACTTTATCCAAAAGGAATGGAAAAATATCCTCAAGTGAGGGTTTTAAAAAAGTGTACAAGTATGAAATAAAAGCTAATTTTAATAAAGATAATATAAAGAAGCAAAATAAAATCATCCATGCTATTTTCATCCAAGACAAATAGACTATATATATACACACATATATATACACACATATATATACATATATATAGTATATATAAATATCCTTGTATATACATATATATACAAGTATATATATATAAATATCCATATATATATATATATATATATATATATATATATATCCTTGTAGTCTATGTACTTTTTACATAGTTGAAAACATATTTTAATATATTTATCCAACAGCCTATTATTAAATATTTTCATGTTCATTTTAACAAATCCAAATAATGTTTGTGTGCATAAATCATTGTGTACATTGCAGATTATTACTTTATAATAAACAGGCACTATTGAAAAAGCAATGAGTGGAAATGAGATACCTTATTTTGTCAACCAACTTCTTTATCAAACTCACAAAATATTTGTTTTATATAATTTGATGAATGCCCAAGAATGAAATCCATACCCTCCCACACGTGAGAGAAGGCTCATTTTCTCCTCCCGGGGTCTCTTTGATATTGTAAGATCAGAATGAATTTGTGGGAAATCATTTTGTAGAAAGTACTTGGCTTGTTCAGCTGAACTTAAGGAAAAGAAATAAAATGGTTATATCAGACACCTGGAACAGTGGTGTACTGTAATGCATGTAACTAAAGTAACATGATTTATAACGGCATTCGGAACACGAGGCAGTCTATCAAGGAGCACCCATGGAAGAATGCTTGCCAGAATCTGAGTCTGCCTCCACCCCCCAAGCCCACAGCTGAAACGAATAGCTTCCTTTTATTGAAAAGCTTAATGTAAGGCTCATGACAAAAGGGAGTATGCCCTCCCAGATACATGCATAGATAGATAAATTTTATGTCAACCTGAATAGACTAGGGTGCCCAGTTATTTGGCAATGTCAGTATACATATTGCTGTTTAGGTATTTTTTAGATGTTATTTACATTTAAATCAGTAGACTTTGAGAAAAGCAGATTACTGTCCATAATGTGGGTGGGCTCAGATAGTCAGTTGAAAGCTTTAAGAGAAAAGATTGAGGTCTCTGAAAATATAAGCATTCTGCCTCCAGAACTGAGTCTGCAACATCAAGTCTTGCTCCAGCCTGCTGGCTTGCCTTACAAATTTCAGACTTGCCAGCCCCACAGTCACAGGAGCCAATTCCTTAAAATCTCTCTCTCTCTCTCTCTCTCTCTCTCTCTCTCTCTCTCTCTCTCTCTCTCTCTCTCTCTCGTCTCTGCAAGTAGATAGATAGATCAGTGAGTGGATATGATGGATAGCTGTGGAGTTGAACAAGTAGATAAAGAGGTGCTACTTCAGGTAATCTGAGAGTATGCACTGAAAGTACATTTGAAACAGTCAAATGACTGGGCTTTGAGTCCTGGCTCTTCCTATTACAGGTTATGTGGCCCAGAAAAGTCTCTTAACTACTTTAAGTTACAATTTTCCCATCTATTAGATAAAAGCAATAGAATAAATAGTATCTTCCTTACCCATCTTGCCAGACTTTTATGAAAATTAACAATAAAAATAACATGGATAATGGCTGCTAACTATGAGTCATGAAGTAGTGATTACTTCTCACACATTATGTTGTTTAAACTTCAATAAAAACCTTCAAGGTAGATAAGTTGTTATTTTAATTTCATAGATAAAAATCTCAGAGACCTTGATTATCTTACCTAAAGTAATGCCTTCTCTGTGCAGTTCTCACTGATCTCCATTGCTTAAGGGCACTATTCACCCTCATGACTTGTTTTTATCTTAACTTGGTAGAGAGTACACTCTCTTTTAATACTTGAAAATGAAAGAGTAGATGAATGAATGAATGAATGAATGAATTAATTAATTAAAATTGTTTTTGGGGATTCAACATTTGCAACCAATAGAAGTAAAGCTCTAGAGATAAACACTACTACAGTTACAATAGCACACAAGCAATAGGGCCTGAAAGGCTCATTTCCATTCTTTCTGAAGGGGCAGGGAGCAGAGTCACTTCCCCGGTTCCCACCCCCACTGTCCTATAGACCCAGGGGGCTGGGAAGCCAGGCTAAGAAGGGAGATGCACTCCACAAGGGTGCTTTCTCTCTGTGTGGTACTTACTCAGGAAAAGTAATTTTATGCACTTAGTCAATTTAGTGCATACTATTGACTTTTGCCCTCTTCCACCATGATTCCACCAGGAAAGAGAGAGTACTGATTTGTAAGGCACCCTAGTCCTTCAGTAATACAGTCCCTTTGTCCCTGCTATTTTGGAGTTATGGTCTTGTTATTTGAAGGACCTACCTGACAAAGAGTAGGACCTAGCCGAAACCGCTTTGGCTCAATGGATAGAGCGTCGGCTTGGGGACTGAAAGGTCCGGGTTCGATTCCGGTCAAGGGCATGTACCTTGGTTGCGGGCATATCCCCAGTCGGGGGTGTGCAAGAGGCAGCTGATCGATGATTCTCTTATCGATGTTTCTCACTCTCTATCTCTCTCCCTTCCTCACTGTACAAAAACAATAAAATATATTTAAAAAACAAAATATTTGTTAAAAAAAAAAAAAGAGTGGGACCTGAACCTCTCCACTAACCATGGTAGCCAGCAGGCTATACTGAAGAGAAGAGGCGTTCTAGAAGGAGGTCAGATGTCCTGAGTGGAGGCCCCAGAGATGCTGTGCCCATCTGTAAATCAAAAGTGACCAAGAACCAACACCTGCATCTCCCCACTGTTATCCAGGGTGAACCAATCTGAAACACAAAACAAAACAGGGGCATGAGGAGTCTGCAGTTTTATTGATGACCAGACGGGTCATGAATTGCCAGGTTTACACGTCAGTGACAGAAACAGATCTAGAACTCTAGCAATGCTTTCCACTATGTGGTCTTCACTTTCTTTTTCTTAACGAATAATGAGCAACGCAAAGTTTAGTCTCAATAAATACATTTGGATAATAAAGAGATTTATTTCAGAATACAATTGATGAATATCTGCCTTTGACAGGGCATTCTCTTCCCAGAGGCCTAATTAGGTGATAATGTCAAGATTCTTTATGTGGCTCACTGATGGCACCACCACTGTGTTTTCACGCTTCACATCTCACCCCTCCTGAAATGGGGTTGCACATGGTCCCGCTGCTGTAATAAGCAGGCATTAAAATGTCCTCTTGTTTATAATTTTGCAGAAATTCTGATAGAGTCCCTCTTATTTTTAAATGCAAAGACCAAGTAAAATATTGCTTCCCTGTTTTCCACAAGTGATGCTTTCAGATACAGGTTGTGAAGGGCACTTTGGTGGGTATTTAGTGCCTCATGACTTGAATCTTTAGATCTGATCCAGCAAAATTTGCATTGCCTAGGAGACTGGAGGTTCCCTTCACTGGAAAATCATGCTTTGAAGTTGTGCCAATGATTATTGAAATGGTTCGGACTTCAGACTGAATGAGACAAACAGAGCTGAAACGGATGTGACACATACTCACCCATCAGTGTCAGAGGGCAGCTTGTGAGCAGCTGGTCTCACAGAGCTATGTTATGTACATTTTTTATGACAACTCATAATTTCATAACCTCTTCCTTCCTAAAAATATTCTCATCCACAATCCTAGAATCCTTCCTTTCTCTATTAACTTGTATTATTTTCGCACTATTTCTTTGGTCATTTTTTACCCCCAGGGCCTTTTTCTTAAACTCATTCTTTTTATTGTTTTTTGTTAGTTTGTTTGTTTGTTTTTGTTTGTTTGTTTTTGACAAAGTATTACCAGAAAGCACACTCAGTTTGAATGTGTAGCTGACTTGGCATACTGTAATTTTACCAGAGTGTAACAAATTTGGAAGCTGCTACAAAATGTGCATGGTTTCCCTTAGGCCTTAATTATCTATTTCTTTTTATAACGCAAGATGATTCACTAAAATGCATTTTTTCACAGCATAACAGTGAGAATAATAGCCACCTCCTTAAATCTCTCCCAAAGTGAGAGATGTCAGATTAAAACATCTGGGTGGGTTCTAGGTCACATCTAGTCCACTCTTTGTCTAATTTTCACTTATTTTACTTTAAACAAAAAGGAAAAAGAGAGCATTGATTTGTAAAAATTTAAAGAAGGCTGTGAAAATGGCAACCAGTGACTAGGTGAGACAGGTTTTCTAGAAGGAAATAGAATGTATAGGAAGAGTAAGTGTCTGTTGGTCCAACATTCCCTTTACATATGCTAATAAATAGACTGAAATGAGACAAAAAAATATGCATATACCCTAATCTGTACTAAAAGGAAAATGTTCATAAATAAAAATCACTTGCCCAGCTGGTGTGACTCAGTGGTTGAGTGTCGACTGATGAACCAGGAGGTCATGGTTAATTTGCATATATAGATGCCAATTGGCCTGGGTCCCAGGAACATCCTCAGGACCCAAGCCCCTCCTAGCTTGCAGGCCCGTATGTAGCCCCTGTGCGGCTGGGGTCCCAGAACACCTTCACCCACTCCACGCCTACAGGTGCAGGCGCCAAGCGGCTGGGTGTGGGGTGGGAACATCTGCCATGGCGACGGGGTGGATATTCCCACCCTCCACCACTTGCACGTACACCAGCACCAAATGGCTGGGGTCCACACCCTCAGCCCAGTAGACACAATGTGGGTCTGCTGGCCTTAGGGGAGTGCCCCCGGCGGCTGGGTACATGCCCCTAGCCCAGTGGACACAACATAGGGGTCCTCTGCGCATGAGCTGCAGACGAAACACCTTTAATATATATATATATATATATATATATATATATATATATATATATATATAGTATATATATACATATAACTGATTTTTTACAGAGAAGAGGGGGGAGAGGGATAGATGGTCAGAAACATTAATGAGTGAGAAACATCAACCAGCTGCCTCCTACACACTTCCAACTGGGGATGGGCCCCCAACCAAGGTACATGTCATTAACAGGAATCAAAGCTGGGACCCTTCAGTCCGCAGGCCGAAGCTCTATCCACTGAGCCAAACAAGTTCACCTTTTCTGACCGCTCATTGGCTAAGCTCCCTGTATGCCACCATTTGCAGTGTTTTTGGTAACTTGGGTAATAAGAATCCAATAAGGTGATCTAGGGTTTTTCTACCAAACTTCTGGAGGAGAAAACGAAGGTCTGTTGCTGCAGGGCTAAGAAATGTCATATCCTGCCCTAGCCAGATTGGCTCAGTGGATAGAGCCTCTGCCTGCCACCTGCAGAGTCCAGGTTCAATTCTGATCAAGGGCATGCACCTAGGTTACAGGGTCCTCTCTGCCAGGGCCCAGGTCAGGGCTCATGCAGAAGGCAACCAATCAAATTGTCCCTCTCACACTGATGTTTCTCTGTCTCTCCCTATCTCTTCCACACTCTCTAAAAATGAATGGAAACATATCCTCAGGTGAGGATAAAAAGAAAAAGAAAAACAGAAATGTCATATCCCATGAAACACACATCTTGAAAATGCTAAAGAAAGTTGTCATTTTTTCATGGTGAAGGGACTGGAGTCCCTATTGATGAAAACACCTGGGTGGCTGCGGTGACTGGTGTGGCTGCAGTAGCGGAATTATGGGGCTGGCGCCTTCCCCTGATAAACCCATAGAGGGAAGTCAGACTGTGTCTTAGGGTTAGGTTAGGGTTAGGCATCAGTAGAACATCCCCTTAGGGTTACCAGTCTGTAAGAGAGAGAAGGCTGGGCTGAGGGACCCCCTTCCAGAGCATGAATTTCATTCACTGGGCCCCTAGTTTTCTATAATAGGTTATTTGTTTCTTAAAGAACTTGATCTTACTCTTTCTTTGGTATGCTTTAATGAATCAAGTCATTAAAGCCATTACTGGATACAGAGTGGGTTGAGGATGATTTATCATTGATATTATAGTCTGGAGGGTACAAAAATACCTTGACTCATCAAAAAACTAATTTTTTGGGGGGGTATGATATAGTTAGTAAAGCAAGGGATTAATAATTTAATTTTAATAAATATTCAACAATAAATATTGATATAAAGCGAAACACAGGTTAATTTAGGGTTAACCATAAAAGGATTTAAAATACTTCCTTTTTTTAGATTCCTTTTAGTTCAAGTTTCCCCTGAAATAAACATATAAAGCTCTTTCACGATAGGTAAAAAATTGTATCTTGTATATACGTGAGTATTATATCCAGGTTTTTTTTACTGAAAAGAAATGTGATAGTTTGTTTAAAGATAGATTTTATTTGTTCTCTCTCAGGAACTGACAGTAAAAACCATTATAAATGAATGAACATTTCCAGGCTTTTTACAAGGTAATTGAGAAATGCACGCATTGGTGAAGAACTATAAAACACAGGAAAGTAACCGTGTTACAAAAACGTCCTTTGATGAACGATGAAGGAGGAAGGGCTAAAACATAATTATCCTAAGTCACTCCTCGTGTCCAATTAACCACTAAGTGCTACCCATTCAATCTCTTGAATCTGTCCTTTCCTCTCCACCCTAGCACCAGCACCTTGAATTATGGCGTCATCATTTTGCACTCCACTATGGTAACAATTCCCTAAATGGTTTCCAAGACTCCTATCTTGCCCTCTTAAGTTCACTTTTCACATTGTCACTGGGGTAATATTTCTTTTTTAACAAAATTCAAATTATGCAGTGACGCAATTGCTTTCTTAAATTTCTTCAACAGCCCTCCATTGGCCTGAGGAAAAGAAAAGTTCCATCTCCCCAGTATGGCATCTAAATCCTTTCCGGGCCTGGCCCCTTTCTTTCCCTTAACTTCTACACTTGCTTTTCAAAATCCACTCCTTCCAAAAAATTTGCAGCTCCCTAAGAGAGCTGCGCTTGTCTTAGCTCTGAGATTTTGCACTTGTAATTCCTTCTGTCAGAACATCTCTTCACTCTCCTCCCCACCACACACTGTGGTAACATGTAAAGGTGTTAGTACATGTCCATTACCTAATCCTCTCTCATACATGAATTGGAAACAGTAAACACAGAAAATTATGACTAAGCCAGATGGTATAGGCAAAGTAGGACCAAGGCAGGGAAGTACTGGTCAGCATGAGTTGTCACACACAGACCCAGGTTCAAAGAAAATCCAACAGAATGCTGCAGTGGAGCATTGAGTCTCAGCTCTGCTGAGGCTGAATTCACCAGCCCTTGCTCTCAAGTGGGAATAAATGAGTGTAAATAGTATGTTTTCTCTGTCTTGTTGCTAATAAAGAAGGCCAAGTGCATGTAGAGTCACTAGGAAATTCTCTGGCTTCATTAGATTTGGTGTTTGTAAGTTGGGACATTATAGCAAGAAACTACTGGCTAGCAGTCAGATCTGAGGGTTAATATTCACCTGCTCTTGGAAGACTTTCCTTAATTCCCCCTGACTTTGTCTGCCTAGACAAGGTCAATGTCCTTCTATGTGCCCATGCTTTTATCTCTGCAGTAGCATGTTGTGAACTTCTATTGAAAATTTATTTTACCTTCTACACATATCTGTATGCTTGTTAAGCAAAAGGACTATAAATAATTCCTCATCACCTAGCACCTAGCATATAGTGGACTCCAAATTAATAAAATGAATGATGTTTTGAGACTTTGAAGGACACCAAAGTCCAAGGATATCACTGTGGTGTATTTATCCTCAAATTTCTGGGCGGGTGGGGGTGGGGGAAGACAAGTAGAGGACAAGACTTCCCTAAATAAGAATGCCTCAGCCAATCTGAAGTTATAACAGTGATTAAAGTTAACCTCTTTGCCTTCTTCCAAATCTCAAAAAAAAGTGAATGTTACATAAAAGGATGATATTGATTCTAGGTTTTTCATAGATGCCATACATCGGACTGAGGAAGTTTCCTTTTATTTCTCATTTGTTGAAATTTCTTATTAAATGAGTGCTACATGTCAGGCCAGCATGGCTCAGTGGTTGAGCATCATCATGTGAACCAAAAGGTCATGATTCAATTCCCAGTTAGGGCATATACAGGGTTGCAGGCTCAATCCCCAGTGGGGCATGCAGGAGGCAGTTGATTAATGATTCTCTCTCATCATTAATGTTTCTAGCTCTCTTTCCCTCTCCCTTCCTCTCTGAAATCAATAAATATATATATATATATTTAAAAAAAATTTGGTTCTACATATTAGCAAATACCTGTTAAAATGCTATTGAGGTGAATTTATGATATTTTTTCAAATGTGATAATTAAATTGGAAAAATATGTAAGTTCTGAACAAATAATTTTTGTGAAAAAAAAGCTCTGCTTGATCATGAGGTATTATCCTTTTTATGTATTTCTTGATTTGATTTACTATTTTTTATTAAGGATTTTTTTTGTATCTATAGTCATAGGTTCCATATTTTAATAAGTTCTATTGACACAGATTCAAGTTTACTGAATCTTTTCCCATCAGTGCCCAGACTACATTAATTCACCAAATAAATTGTGATTTAAATCACATACTTTTTTATCCCTAGGAATTCCATTTGATTCTTTTCAACAGTTTTCACCTCTTCTTCTGTTATTCCATTAAGTTTCTAACCTTTCTATAAAATATTTAACGTATTTCTCATAGTTATTTAAAGTCTCTGTCAGAAGATTCCAACAGCTGAGCCCTCTATGAGTCTGATATTATTATCTCTTTCCTCCTTGACTATATGTAAAATTATTTTTGTTTACTTCTTTATGTGTCTTACAAGTTTTTATCACATGACTGTTGCTGATTGTAAAAACAAGCAAATAGTAGGATGCTAAATAAATATTACTTAACACCTAGAAAAGTGTAGTCTTATGCTCATAATCTCAGGTACTAGCCTCTAAGAATGGGCCTTGGACCTGGAATGTGTGTTGCTAAGAGATAGAAAGCTTGTACAATATCCACCAGGCTTACCACCAGGCATGGGATAGCTTTCTGTTTTCATTCTCAGTGGGTGTTCTTTGGTTCTGCTTAAGTTGTGTGTCTTAGAGCATTTGTCCAACCTCACTGCTATACCTATCTCCACAGGGAGGCGGTGATGACCTTCCCCTCAGAGGAAGAGGGGTGCACATGGGAGGATTGTTCTGTGCTGGCTTCTGAGAGATACCCCCACAGGCCAGGACAACTGACATCCACTATAGAACTGATCTTGCTCTGTCTCTTCTCTGTGTAGGTAATGCATTGCTCCATCCAGGGCTTGACTGCATTGCATTTTCCTTGGTGACTCTGATGGGAAGATGCAATGGGCAGAAGTGTCTGGACTTCTATTCCTGCTAGTTGGCACAGTAATGTCTTTGCTATCCTGCATGTGGTTGTAGCCTTCCCCTGAGACTGGACACCCATGCAAGATGTTGTGTTGGACATTATGCCTCTTATTTTCTCAGGCTAATGGGAAGAGGGCTGAGTCAATGTAATCTATCTACTTCTCTATCATCTATCATCTATCTATCTATCTAAATTGGTCTGAGCTTTGTGGTGCTTTTAGTTAGACTCAGTTTACCACTGGCTACAAATTATTTGAGGGCAAGATCATAATCTTTGTTTCAGAAGAAGTTAAGAGTCAAGAAATGCAGGGCATTGTATCTGAAAACAGCATTAAGTATGATCTCTGGAGGATGCAATACATTTTTAATACCGTACTATAGGATGGATTTTTATTCTTTAAATTGACTTTTTGGTGTTCTTTAAATTGACTTTTGGTGTTTAAAAATAGATGAGCTTTGAATCAGCTTGGTTAAATAAAGTTTGCATGATCAAAGGGTAAAATGTTGTTATGATTACAGTATGGGAGTGTGGCCATAAGGAAAAGAGAATGATTACTTGTGGTGTCTTATGATTTGTCCCAAAGCAAAGTTTTTAGCAGATTTCAAGCAATTGTAGTCTGTTTTAATTAGGTGTACTACTCAAGGCAGTTACTTTGAAAAGGACAAGGTATCTAAGATAGTAATTCATTTTAGTTTAGTGCTTTTCAGGTTATAGTATTACAAATCACTTGGATATATTGTTAAAATACAGGTTCCAATTCAGTAGATCAACATTTCCACTCATCTCCCAAGTGAAGCTAACCCCAACATAAAAGTAGCAATGATTTAGTCTCCTAGCCCTGACTCCCCACTTATGGTAGCTAGCTTCCAAGATGGCCCTCCATGACGTATGCATCCTGGTATTAGCCCTTGTGTAGTCCTCTCCCACTAGGGTTTGCCTATATTAAATATTGCAGAAGTGATGGTATAACACCCAAAATTAGCTTACTGGAGACACTGTGGCTTCTGTCTTGGTTTCCCTTTTTCTATCTCACGTCCTTCACTTTGGTGGATGATAACTGCCATATCATGAACATCTCTGTGGAGAAGCTGATGTGGCCGTAAACTGAGGCCTACAGCTACCAGATAGTGTAGAACTGAGCATCAACATGGATCCTTCAACTTTATTTAAGCCATCAGATGTCCATAACATCAGATAACAGTTTGACTACAACCTCGTAAGAGAACTTGAGCTTGAAACACTTAACCTGCTTCTCAATTCCTAAACCTCAGAAACTGTTAAATAATAAAGACTTATTATTTTAATTGGGGGGTAATTTTTTATTGAGCAATAGATAACTAACTCGACTTCCTTACCTTTTCTATTTTCAATTCTCTAATGTCAGTAGACTTTAGAAAGACTAGATCAGTACTTTTTTTCACCAAGTGGGTGCTTTAGTGGGTTGAATTGTGTCACCTCCCCTCCCCCAAAATGTTCAATTCCTAACTCCAGTACCTGTGACTGTTCGTTCCCTTACTTGGGAAGAAGGTATTGGTGGATGTAATCAAGATAAACTCATTCTAGATTAGGTCCTAAATCCAATGACTAAGGAGACACACAGAAACACAGATACACAGGAAGAAGGCCATGTGACAGTGGAGGCAGAGGGTGGGGTAACACAGCTGCAAGCCTAGAAATGCCAAAGATTGCCCCACCCACCAGAAGCTCCAAGAGGCTAAGATTCTTCCCTTAGAAAACTTTCAGAGGGAGCATGGATCTGGGTCTGTGACACTGGCCTCCAGAACTCTGAGGGAATAAATTTCAGTTGTATTAAGCAACCCAGTTTACGATACTTTTTTATAGCAGCTTTAGGAAACTAAATAGCTGCCCAAAAGAATGACCTGTGAAACATCTAAATATGTAGGTGTCAGGTTCCCATGGAAGAAACAGTAAGAAAAAATCTCAAATTCTTATTCATATATACTAGGGGCTCAGGTATATATGTCTTAATTTCAAAGCAGTTACAATGCATAGTCAAGTTTGAGAGTCACTTGATTATATAATTTTAAAGTCCTAACTGTAAGAAGTCCTTATGGATTATTTTAAATTTTCTAAATGTATTAATTTATAGCCTGCTTTGATTATTCATGCAAACACATGAAAGCCGTTTGCAATTGTTTGCATGAATCCATGCAAAAACCTAATTTACTATTGTGTACATAGACAAGGTATGTGTTGAGTTGTTTGCATTAACTTATTTGTTTTGAAGTTAATATCAGTTTTAAAGACAACTGAATTTAAAGTTTAAAGATTTATAAGTTTCACAAACAAGAGCAGCATATGATTTTGCTCTTATAAATGCTCCATGAACAATAACTACCTATTTATTGATGCATTTTTTTAAATTGTGTGATAAAGTTAAAAATTATAATAATATGTCTCCTTTGTTTTACTAAAAATATTACTGAAAAGATGCTGGATATAAATAAATTTCATGGACTCAGATATTTGAGAATCTTCTGTGGATTCTGGGCACCACTTATTAAGCTATATTTATAATGGCCTCAATGAAACAATTATTTAGCACTTTTCCAGGTCAGTGCCATCTCTCATCCAACAGACACCATAGCTGCATGGAGTCTGAAAGTCACATCTTGGCATTAGGAGGGAAAGCATGCTCTTATTCCTGTACAACTAGAGGCTCCACAGTCATAAATAACTTCCAAAATAATACTACTCTTCTTTTCCTATTCTTTAATGGCAGTAGCCAAAACACAGGAAGTACAATGTCTCTACTGCACATAGAGGTTTTGAAATTTGCTTCTGTGATTGAGAAAAGAAGAGGTGACACCAATAGAATATGACCACACAGGTCTCAACACACAGGGCTTAGTGACAAAGGCTGCCACTTCCACTGCATTATCACGTTTGCCAAAGAGGAGGATTGACAAGTACCATTCTCAGAGAATTAAATTTAGAACTGTGGTTGCTGCTGCACTCAGAGTAATACAGGTAAAATAAAATGAACAGATGCAGAAAACTTGAGAAGTCTAACAATATATTTTTAACATCAGACACTTACCAGAGGGCAACTTTGGCTTTACGTTGATTTCTGTACATTCAGGCAGAAGGGAGCCGGCATTCAGCTGAAGATGTGATTCACATGTGAGCTTCATTAGTCTATCAATGAGCAACAAGGGAACAAGATACAGGGGTAGGAAGGTAATTAGAACTTACTTTTAACATTTCTTAATTGCAAACCTTTTTTCAGTAGCAGATGGTAGGTGAGCAGGAATTTGGGGGGAAAGCCACTTTTTTGACATTACCTCTAATTAAGAACATTTTCTCAGTTATTAGGACAAACTGAAATCATTGTATTTTTCCCAGAACAATATTAACTCAAAAGGAGTAATGAAATCTGTTCTCCTTCTGTCTATCATTTACCCCAGCTGCTTCCATCTGTTCTAAGGTGAAAACGATGAACCTCTCAATGATTCTAGTCCAGGTTGTACACTCAGTGGCCCCCAATGACTCATGAGCATTACTTCGCATTGGATAACTTTTAGGGGAGAACCATCCCACCCACACCATTGAGACAGACCTGGGAGAATGTAAAATGCACTCAGTATTTGAGATCACCATTATGTCACAGCAAGGGGTTTTGATACAAAACAGCAATGAAACAAATATTTCTACTTAGCATTCAGCTTGAAAGCCATACTGTTTGTGGAAGAAGAAAACCATCCCAGGCCAGTGCAAGATAGTCTACACTAGACTTTTTTTATAAACCTCTCCAGAGGTTCATTTTATACTAAGAGGCCCAGTGCATGAAATTCATGCCCTGGGGTGATGGGGGGGGGGGAGAAAAGTGGGGGATCCTCTCAGCCCAGCCTGCATCCTCTCCAATCTGGGACCCCTTGGGGGATGTCCAACTGCCGGTTTAGTCCCGATCCAGGACTAAACCGGCAGTTGGACATTCCTCCCACAACCCTGGACTGCTGGCTCCTAATTGCTCAACTCCCTGCCTGCCTAGTCACCCCTAACTGGCCCCCACTGCCATCCAGGTTGCCCCCAACTGTCCCCTCCCTGCTGGCCTGGTTGCTCCTAACTGCCCCCCTCCATCGGCTTGGTCACCCTACACAGCCTGCTGTTCAATCATCTGGCCATCCCTCATTAACCCTCCCTGCTGGCGTAGTCAACCCACATAGCCTGCTGTTCAGACTTTTGTCATCCTTCACTAACCACCCTGCTGACCTGGTCGCCCCACACAGCCTGCTTGTTCAGTCACTTGGTCATCCCTCACTAACCCCCTGCTGGCCTGGTCATCTTGTGAGGGCATGAGCGTCAATTTGCATATTACCTCTTTATTATATAGGATAAAAAAAATCCTATCTGAAAAGAAATTAATATGCAAATTAACCATTATTCCTCTACACCGGTGTTTCCCAAACTTCTCTCATGATGAGAAACACCTGGTGGAGTTGTTAAAATACAGATTCCTGAATCCCAACTAAGAAGTGCTAAATTAGAATTTTTGGGAACATATAGGTAAAATAGTATACTTAACTAGTGCTCTAAGACAGAGCACTAAGTTAAGTCATCATGAGAGAAGTTTGGGAAACACTGCTCTACACCAACAAGCCACACACACCAGCCATGTACACCAGTCAGTCAGGAGCAAGTATACAAATTAACCCAACCAAGATGGCTGGGGCTGCAGAGAGAACAGGAGGGCGGCTTGGGTTTCTCCAGTGATAGAGGAAGCCAAGCTTTCCACACACCCTGGCCAGCCCAGGCCTCCACTTAACTACAAAGTTTCAATTATAGAAGATACATAAATCCCAATAGAAATGGCGGCAGCCATGGAGCTAGAGAGAGCAGGAGGCTAGGGTTTCCCCCGTCAATGGAGAAAGCCAAACTTCTGCAGCCCTGGCCCGCTTTGACCTTCACTTAAGGCTACAAAGTTTCAATTATAGGAGATAAATAAATTTCAACAAAAATGGTTGCTGCCATGGAGCTAGCAGAAGGCTTGATTCCACTCCAGGCTACAAAATTTCAATTGTAGAAGATAAATAAATCCCAGATACCAGGGCCTCTGCTTGGGTCACCAAGGGGCATGGCTGGCCTGCAAACCCCCATAGGCCCCTTGCCCAGGCCACCCCACACCACAATGAAACCCCTACTCTGATCTGGGACACCTTTCAGGACAAACCAGCTGACCTCCATCCATGCACTAGGCCTTTATCCTATCTAATAAAAGAGTAATATGCAGATTGACCATCACTCCAACACACAAGATGCCTACCCCCATGTAGTCAAATATCCTACCCCTACGTGGACCCAAGATGGCCACCACAATATGGCCAGCAGGGGAGGAAAGTTGGGAGGCACCAGGCCTGCAAGGGGGCAATCAAGCTTGAAGGGGAGGGCATTTAGGGGTGACCAGGCTGGCAGAGGAGGGAAGTTGGGTGCAAACAGGCTTGTAGGGGAGCAGTTAGACATCAATTAGGCTGTCAGGGGAGTGATAATGGGGTGATCAGGCTGGCAGGCAGAAGTGGTTAGGTGCAATGAGGAAGGCAGGCAGACAAGCAATCAGGAGCCAGCAGTCCTGGATTGTGAGAGGGATGTCTGACTGCCCGTTTAGGCTTGATCCTACTGGGACATCCCTTGAGGGGTCCCAGATTGGAGAGGGTACAGACTGGGTTGAGGGACAACCCTCCTCCCCTGTGCATTAATTTTGTGCACCGGGTCTCTAGTATGTTTATATACCTCTTCATGAATCTTCTTCTTGGCTGACTCTGTGTTAAGACAATAACTGTCTAAAGGCCTTTTCTTAAATGCTGTAATATGCATATCTGTTACCTGCTTCTGATGAATGTACCTGATACAATAGGATCACTTGGACAACTTCTCTTATTATAGAACATTTGTCAGTTACTGAAAAAAATTAAATGAATGCTGAATATAAATAAATCATGGACTCGGATATTTGGGGGTTATTTGTGGATTCTGGGCACCACTTATAAAGATATATTTATAACTAGAGGCCTGATGCACAAAATTCATGCAAGCGTGGACCTTTCTTCTCCCAGCTGCTGGCATCTGCTTTCCTCTGCATCTGGGACCCAGGCTTCCCTGTGGCCGCTGGCAGGCACCAGGGGTGGGCTTCCCTCGCAGCCCTGGCTTCATCTGGAAGGTCATCTGGAAGGATGTCCATACTAATTAGTATATTAAGCTTTTATTATTATAGATGGCCTCAATGAAGCAATTATTTAGTGCTTTCCCAGGTCAGTGCTGTCTCTCCTTCAAAAAACATCATAGCAACAAGGAGTCTGAATGTCATAGTTTTCATCTGGCATTAGGAGGGCAAACACACTCTTATGCCTGTACAACCAGAGGCTCCGCAGTCATAAATACCTTCCAAAATAATACTGCTCTTCTTTTTTCTATCCTTTAATGGCAGTTTCCAAAGCATAGGAAGTATAACATCCCTACTGAAAACAGAGATATGACAGTGCTCCTCAAAGTGTGGCCCTCACACCAACCGAGTCAGCATCACCTCAGAAGTCACTAGTAATGCAAATTCTCAGGCCTTGCACTAATCCACTGACTCAGGAACTCTGGTGTTATGGCTTAAAATCTATATTTTAACCAATGTTTTTATGTACCCTAAAGAGTGAAGCTATGATATTAGGAATAGGCACCAGTCACTGGGTGATGCTCTGTACCATATTAGATACTTGGTCAGTTAATCATCACAATGACCATGTGAAACACGTTCTGTTATTGCTGTCATTCTGAATATCAAGAATGAAATGATTGTATGCTGGAAACCCACATCAACAGTTATTAATATAAATTCAAGAAATCTGTCAGAAGGCTGACCTGGGCTCCTTTGATATTCACAGGGTATATATGCATTTTGATATATGCATTTTATTACCTACTTCTGACTTGATGGCCTAAACCAAACTCCCCCAAACCTAATAATCTTACTGTTCACTAAACATTAACATTGATATGTCTGTTTGCCTTCCTAAAAGGCAATAGTTTATTTTAATAAATAAAAGCAGCTGGGAATGGAGACTCAGTGGAACTTGACTACTACAGTTAAATTTTCCCTGACTTCCCCCAATAATTTTGAAATTATTATTTCTTGTCTTATGTTTTAATTTGCATGTCAGCTCTTTCTCCAAGCCTTTGAGCCCAAAAGCCACGCTGGCCATGGCTTTTCACAATTATCAATGTAAAGTAATGTGTCCAAGGCCCAAAGCTAACCATTGGGAGCTGGATTTCCAACCATATTCTGACCAGTCTAAAACTCATTCTCTTAACTATTGAAGATAGCCAAGGAGAAACAAAGACAAGAACTCTCCCAATTTTGTGTGAACACACATTGTAGGCATTATGGCAAAGTTAACTATAGGCCCCACATATAAAAGTCTACAATAAAACTTAAAAAAAAAAAAAAAAAAAAAAAAAAAAAAAGACTCTAGGGGTCAGCAGTTGACCCAATGCTGGGGGGAAAAAAAAAAAATCCTCGTGGACATAAAATCTCATGTACTATGGAATAAAATAGCTATACCCCATTTTAAAACACAATTTCTGGCTATGTTAATATATGCGTTCCAAAATCTCAGTTGGGAAGCATCTGAATAACGACCTGAAACATAACTAAGGTAAAGGCAAGGAAATTGTGGCAGGTGGCTCCTGCATTCCATCTTCATCACATCCGGTAACTGCAAGATGAATTCAGTTTTGACTCCCCCAGCACCATCTTTAACGAACTGCATTTTATTGCTAGACTTTTCGTTTTTAAAAAATGTTGATGAAAACAGGCAAATAACAGTTCAGTATTTTTTATTTGTGTCAAGGAAATTCTAAGTATTTTATTCAGTGCTCCTATAAGGACACCCATTAAGCAAGGCTTTTCCATAAAGATGAGTCATGATGTCATTAGTTCCACAAGAGTTTAGTGAGTCTTTCAGAAAAGTTGTTCTGCTGTTGAATACGTCTGCAAACACTAGATTATTTAGCTATTCTTATGTCCACATTGCACTTCTTTTCAGAGCCTCTAGCATGCTGCTGTGATTTGTGAATTTCCAAGAAGTTATAACATGGGTAAATTTCCCCAAAGCACTGAACCATCATCAGATTGATTCTTTTTGGATACTCACTGTGAGAGACAAGAGTTATCCAGAGTAAATGCTAGGACACATATTAATAATTAAATACCAGAGAAGATGTATTTCCTAAGGTATCACTATGCTCCATTCTTGCTCTACATTACGGAACTTGAGATCAAGGCAGATAATTCAGCTGTGCAAAGTGATAGCATAAGATAGAGAAGAAAAGCACACATTCCAAAAAGCTTGCCTCTATGAGTTAAATTTAAATTCTATCATTTTTTAACTGTGCACTTCTGGAAAAATTCTTAAACTTTCTGTGTCTCATTTCCTTCAGCTGGTAAATTATTTATTTGTTTGTGTGTGTGTTTAATAAGAGCAAGCTCTTGGAGTTCTTTTAAGATTAAAGTTTATGAAGGGCTAAGGTGGGAGAACACATGGCATATAGTTACAACTACCTAAGTATTTGTTAACTAGCAATTAAACTAGCTCTTGTGGCCAATCTTGTTGCTTTCTCTGTCAATCTACCTCCTACTTATCAGCATCCATTTATCTTTTATTAATTTTAATGTACCCAAGTGACTGGTGGGTGGCATACTCTTTGGGAATTATAGAAGTGATATAAAAGCATGTTTTACAATGGAGCCGATGGGATAAAAAGGAAAGTTCACAGTAAAACTGATGAGTCAGTGTTTCTGAGCACAGTTCAGGGAAATAGTGATCTGTCTATTTAATGTGAATGTAGTTAATGGAGACCTTCCAGTGACCTGGTTGTTCACGGGCGAGTGACACTCCTCCCAGCCTGGTGTCATCTAACTTCATTTGCTCTGACCTTAGTCAGTTTCCCAAGAAAACTCTCCTTCGGGGATAAACTTCTATTGTGAGAATATTCTATTCTTCAAGTATTTTAGTTTATGTTTTGTTCTTTTCTGACTTTGGTTAGTGTGAATTAATTTACCAGTTTGAACACCATGAGTGGGTTGATAGAAATGTGTGTTTATGTTTTTAATATATCTTTATTGATTTCAGAGAGGAAAGGGGAAAGAGAGAGACAACAATGGTGAGAGAGAATCATTGATCAGCTGCCTCCTGTACACCCCCTGACTGGGGATGCTGAGCCTGCAACTCACCACCTCCTGGTTCATAGGTTCATGCTCAACCACTGAGCCACACCAGCTGGTCAATAAAAGCGAGTTTTTACACTGACAAATGTAAGGGGTAGGAAAAGTTGCAAAGGAAACAGAATTAGGAGACGAGATTGTGATTGTACTAGTGAGTACACTCTGCTTCCATTCCTGGGGCTGGCACAGACCTCTGGCCAGAGGACTGTGCTTTTCAAGTAGATCTGGTGGTGAAGGCATGTTCTTTAAAAAAACAAACCAAAGAAAGTGGAGAAAAGATGTTTGCCACCTGACAAGAGTACAGTTGTGAGATGATAATTAAATTGAGATGGAGACCAGGTTTGGAACCTGCCAGTGTTAATGAAGATTTATTCACTGGTGACATTTGATGAGATCTACTGGGTGGATTCTTAGATTTCATTAGTTGAAGACATAAAGCAGTCTGTCTGATTAAAGAGGGGAAAAACTGTAGGGAGCACCCATAAATTACTAGAGCTCAATTAGCTGCAGACAGTTTAGTGAGTGTTTATTACTAGTACAAAGAGAGATTTTTCCAATTAGATTAAAAGGTTTTGAAAACAACAGTTATAGGCACAGTGATTTAGACCGATTGCTAGAATAATACATCGTGAGAAGCTTTATTGATTAAAAGTAAACTGAAAAGTTATTTGTAGGGTCCATTGTTTATCAGTAGAACCCCTGCTGTGAGGTACAATTTTCCTCACAAGATCAATGATAGGACTGGGCTAATTTCTTCTTGCCCTGAAAATTGATAAGAATATAAAGGGCAGCTATATCACTGCCGAAAATACCAGCATGATTTATTCAGGTTAATCATCAAGAAAGTGACATTGCATAAATCACTGGGAATTTACCTTGCCAGGCTGGGCCCTTCAGGCTGGTTTCCCTGTCATGTGTTGGACCAAGGAAAAAAAAAGAGACAAAAAGTAGTGTGGGGTTTAATCAGACAAAGCCTTTAGTTCACAGAGCTGCCATAAGCTATTGTAAAACCTGGAAATGGCAAGAAATCAAAGGGAAGTTGCATAGACACCTTCTCTGACAGTGACCACTAGAATTTATGACAATAATTTGGAGGGATGAAGCCTAGGATGCAGGCTGTTAGTTCATGTGCCTTTTTGTCTTAAAGCATCCATTAGACTTTTCCAGAAGTGTTGAAAAAGCTGGAAATCCCATCCACTTGGGTAGAGGTCACAAATGATTACTGTCTCACTACATGTGATTAAATATGAAAAGAAGGAAAGAAAAGCAAATAAATTAAAGCTGAGTCCCTGGATTCTGCAGATGCAAGCCACCCTATCTAATAAAGAGGGAATATGCTAATTGACCCTCACATTATTGCAAAGATGGTGGCTCCCACACCCACAAGATGGCAGCACCCAATCCCCTCAGCCCCACTTGGGGATGCAGGCACACGACAAGGCAGGGCCCATGCCTTGCTGTGCACCTGCCTCTGGAATCCCCCAGTCCCCTCAACCCCCCAGCCACGTAGGGCCAGCCTGAGGCACAGGCAAGCCTTGGATGGAAGCCACAGAGCCAACGCTCAAGGACTAGGCAAGCCTCAGATGGCATCTGCCCAGTCCCCCAGGGCCACCAGAGGCTCAGGCAACCAGGGCTAGCCAAGGCGGCTTGCACTGCTGGCAGTGGCAGCAGCAAAGGTGTGATAGGGTGTCACCTTCCCCTGATCACCAGGATGCCTCCTACCCTGAGGGCTCCCAGACTGTGAGAGATGGAAGGCTGACATGAGGGACCCCCCTTCAGTGCATGAATTTTCATGCATGAATTTTCAGGGCCTCTGGTATATATATCATGTAGATATCACAGCATATATTACAAAAATTCTGCATAAAGAATGGCACAAAAATATTTTCCCCTTAAAATACTTGTTTTTAGACTGACAGCTATCAGAGGGAGGGGGCTAGCAAGCTGGGTGGAAAAGGTAAATAGATTAAGCAAAAAAAACAAAAAACAACTACAAGAACAAAACACTGGTACACATAGACAACAGTATGGTGATTACCAGAGGGAAAGGGGAGTGGGGGCAAATAGAAGAGGGTAAAGAGGGGACAAATGGTGATGCAAGGAGACTTGACCCTGGGTGGTGGACACACAGTACAATATAGAGATGATGTATTATAGAATTGTACACTTGAAACCTACATAATTTTATTAGCTAATACCACCCCAATAAATTCAATAAAAATGAAAAACCTTCTTGTACTTTAAAACATGGTTTAGAAAAAAATGCAAGGCACTGTCACTAGTTAAACCATTAATTTAAGCAGGCATAAATCATTTTATTGAAAAAATATTCTGAATTTGTCCTTATAGATTTGTCCCTTGTGGGTCTATTCTTTCTCATCCATTTTTTTTTCTCATTTTGACTTTCCTAGCTGAAAATTTGAAGCTAGAAATAGCAGTTAGAAACATTCAAAGGGCAGAATAAGACAACAAACCAGCGTTCCATCTGTTGTGACATTTAGAATTTGCTTTTTCAGAAAAACATCATATGAATAAGTTTCTTATTAGCATTAAGAAATTAAGATCTTAGTTCACATGACATGCACACATCTGTTTTTCCTGCATCTGGAATCAGGCTGTCTGGTTTGAATCGCTGCATCCACTTCGTAGCTACATGTGGAGACACTGGGCTAGTTTCCAATACCTTTAAACCTCAGTTTGCTTGTCTATAAGATGGAGGGAATAGTCTTTCACACATATTGCTGATAAAAGGAATAATTTGAGGAAATATCCTTAAAGTCGTCCCCATAATTACCTGGTAAATAGGAAGTGCTGAATAGATGTTAATTTTCTTATTCCTATTTTTATGTTTTTCTAAATAATGGTGCAATGTAAACATGTCCCAGTCTTTCCCAATACATCTAAATACTTCATCATTAAACTAATTCTGACTGCATTTTCCTATGAACAAGAGGAAAACATGGAAGGAAGCAGAAAACTAATTTCCCATTGCTTGTAAAGAGAATGTTCTTAAATGAAAAACTGAAACACTCCTTTAATCTGGCCCATTTAGTTAGAGATTAGAATAACCTCAAATAAGCTTTGAATATACAACCTGAGGAATCAGTATCCTTCACTGGGTAACGCAAGGCACTGTCACTAGTTAAGCCATCAATTTAAGCAGGCAGAAATCAGTGGTCCATAAAATATATTAGTTAAACTAACTAGCCTGCATTGTGTGTAAGTGAGCAGAAAAAGGGGGTGGAAAGGAAAAAAAAGAAGAAAAAAAAAAGGAAAGAACCAGCTGTGAACAGAAGCCAGCAGAAGACCCTAACTAAAGATGAGGGGGGGGGGGGAAGGGAAAGAGTCGTTATTTGCTAATTTATATTAAGTGCATGAACAAGGTGCTAAGTGAATGATTGTTTCACCTTGTAAACTGTGAGAAAGCACTGAGAGCTCTATTACTGGATTCCTGGAAGAACGCATAACCTAGTCAAGCTGGACATCTTACTGAGCACTTGGAGTTAACACATTCTTTGGTCATGCTGAGCAGCACTCCTGCTGTGGAGCGCACTGACCACCAGGGGGAAGCTCCTACATTGAGCATCTGCCCCCTGATGATCAGTGTTTGTCATAGTGACTGGTCAACCGATCGTTTGGTCATTCGGTCGTTTGGTCGCTTGGGCCAGCAGTCACCAACCTTTTGGATCTCATGGACCACCGGTTAGTGACCACTGCTCCAAAGGTTTCCTTAAACCAGCAGTCGCCAATCTTTCGGATCTCATGGACCACCAGTGTTCAAGGACCACTGGTTGGCGACCACTGGCTTAGGCTTTTATATGTATAGATTTTCATTCCATGCCATTATGTTTTCCATTCTAAACTATAACAATTATCTCACAAATAACTCCATTTCTTCTGTTTTCTCTTTATTCAAACCTATGATCCTAAAGTATTTTGTAAACTACCATTTGCTGAGCATTTACTGTATCTCAGACATTGTATTGAAGGCTGACACACGAATCCCATCGAATCCTCGCAGACACTTTGAGATGATGATGTGATTGACTCCTTCAGCATTTCATCTTTTTCCTCGTGTGCCTTCCAGGGCTCAGAGGTGGGAAAGCTCATTCCGTATTCCCAAGACTGGGTCCCAATCAAGGTTTCAGACATCATCCACATGCCTTCATGAAAAACTTTCCAGTAAATCAGAACTGAGTGAAGTTCAGAGAGAACTGGAGGTGCCTGTTTCTATTGTAAGGCAGAGCAGAGATGTCACAACTTTGACCCAGCGGCTGGTGCAGCAGAAGCAGCAGCTTCTGTGATGAGGAGCTCTGCATTGTGGCTTTGGACATCATTTTTTGAAGGTCAACAGAAAGACTGCTTCCTTCAACCCAGCCAATGCTTCTGACGGGCATTTCATGCTCTTTAGTAACTCTATCCATGCTTAAACAATTCAGAGTAATTGAGCATTAAACTCTATACATAAATATGCTCCCACTGTACATGTGAGGTAGTGTAGCTAAATTTACACAGGTAGTAAGTAAGTAAATAATGATTCGAATTCAGACAAAACTATCTGCACTTTCACTATTCCATTCTCTCTTTATTAACGCCTTGCTTCTTGACTCAGTGAAGTCCAATTCTTTTTGCTTGTCACAAAAAAAAAAAATCCATTTTTAATTTATCCCAAGCTCTTTTCTTATTTGTTTTCTTACTCAAAGCACTTTATCCTACAGTTATGCTTTGCTTAACTCCTGGTTTTGCCTATCTATTATTTTTCACCGTAATTCTCACATCTGGAATTCTCCCCATTCACTTAACTTACCCAAATTCTACTTTAGAGAATTTATTTACAAACTATCCACTGCTATGAGAAAAATGTAGTGCAGATTGATCTTTATAATTTCAGATCACTTATAGTATATCATTGTTTTGATAATTAAATATATAGGGATTAACATCTCATTTATCATTACTATATGTATTAAATTTTTTAACCTTTATATTCAAGGCTAGATCAGAAGGTTTTTTATAAATGGGCTTCCTCTCATAGTTCACTGAATCCTCCTCACCAAAGTACGTATTCAGGAGACTTGTTTCTTTCATTTTTCAATAATATTAAGGTGATGATTTTCAAGCTGTAGCTCTCATAAGATTTCCCTGAAGAGCTTCTTAAAACATGGATTCCTGGGCCCCATCCTCAAAAATTGTTTTCAGTCGAGCTGAGGTCTGAGCATTGGGTTTTTAACAAGCTCCCTGATGATGCAAATATTGCTAGTTCAGGAACTGCACATTGGCACCAGAATGATGAGTAAGAACGGTAGTAATTTCTATAAAACTTTCAAATTCTTTTCACAAATACCTTTTCATTTGATTCTTCCAATAGCTCTCTTAGATGTCTAGTATTATCCCCACTTTAAAAAAGGATATGTATGAATGATTAAATGATTCTCCCCAGTCACACTGCTAGTAAGGAGCAGAGCCAGATTTTTAATTGAGGCCCATTAATTCAAAAGTCTATTATTCTGTCTGATGTCATAATGCCACCCCATCTCTTGAAATTGAAAAATAATTTATAGCAAATAACTCTTTGTTATAATAATTGTTATTTCTTTTTTTTAAAGTATATTTTTATTGATTTCAGAGAGGAAGGAAGAGGGAGACTGTGATAGAAACATCAATGATGAGAAAGAATCATTAATTGGCTGCCTCCTGTACATCCCACAGTGGGGATCAAGGCCGCAACCCAGCTATGTGCCCTGACCAGGAATCAAAAAGTGACGCCGTCTGAGTAATGTTATTTCTTATTAGAAGGCAGATTTATTGAATAACCCTTGGTTAAACTAATTTGATGTCAAGTGAATAAATCAAACAACAGTTCTATACAAGTTTGATCAAAGGAAAACTTTTACAAAAGAGAAAAATGAAAAGAAAACAGGAAAAATCATTATTTATATCTCCCTGTTAGTCCCAAAGATTATAGAAAAGTTTATACATGAATCAAGACTATTTTGTTTGCAAATGATAGAAACCCAACTAAATAAGTTAAGTAAAAAGAGAAATGTCTTGGTCAAAAATTCAGGGAATTGGACTTTAGTAAAGGTTGCGTCTAGGTGCTTAACCAATACTACTAATACTTTCTTTTTCTCTCAACTTCTGGAAAATTTGGATAAGCTAGATCTTCATAGTGGTTGGACAGTTGCAAATAGCTCCCAGTATGGATCTTATTATTTCATAAACCTTATTATTTCATAAATAAACCTTATTATTTTAATAAACCTCATTATTTTTTCATTAAAAAAAACTTATTATTTCATATCCTATTATTTCATAAACCCCATGAAAAAGATTATCTTTCCCCATAGTTTCTATCAAAACTGTCTGGTTACTCCTATTGGCTCTGTTTAGCTCAGTCTGATTTATATATCCACCCAAGAACCAATTACTGTGACACTTTAAAGGACAAAATAACCAACTGAGACATGGGAACTGGAAATGATTAAGGGTAATTAACAATAAAAAGAAATTGTGAATGTTCACCAGAAGAAGCTGAAATTTTTCCTAAGTTGCAAAAACAAAATATATGTATAACAGACCACTAAATATCTGGGAATAAACCATGGAAAAGATAATATTAATTTGCATATTATATTGTTTTGGAGAGTTTGAAGAGATTAAATATTCATATAGATAAAAGTATGCTGATTGGATGTTTTTCAAAAAGCCTTTGAAGGACCTAGCCGGGTTGGCTCAGTTGACACAACAGTAACCTGCGGAATAAAGGATCCTGGGTTTGATTCTGGTCAAGGGTATACGGCCAGGTTTTGGACTCAGTCCTCAGTAGGGGGTGTGCAGGAGGCAGTTGATCAATGGTTCTCTCTCAACATTGATGTTTCTATCTCCCTCTCCCTTCCTCTCTGAAATGAATATTTTTTTTTAAAAAAAATGTAAAGCCTTTGAAGAAGGCTACTAATATTAATCATTTCAGGTTACATTTATTATGTCTTGCCAGGAGGTAAGAAATAATAACAATAACCAAAATAGACCTATAGGATGAAATTTAAAAAAGGACATACACAGAGAGAAAAAATATTAGTACTATGTTTTTCAGATGTCAGGACTAGGGTTGGTTTTGGGGATAGATTGTACTATATTCCAAATTATTTTCTGCCTCCTTTCCTATTAGATTATGCACTACTACCTTCTTTCATATGGCTTGCAGTGCCTTTCTATGGAAGAAATAATTCCTAATCTCAGGCACCACACTGGTCCAAATTATTTGCTTTAGGAAGTGGAATTTGAGTAAAAGTGAGAACACGCCAATTGTGAGCAGAGGCTTAAAGGGCCAGTACATGTTTTGATTTGGTCTCCTTTCCTCTGTTGCAGGAATAACACAGTCTAGTTGGGACCTCCAGGCTCCATTTTTAGCCTGCATTCTGGAATGAGGAAGAAATGTGGCGCAGGAGCTGAATTACTGTGATAAGTAGCTAATATAAAACAGGAACAAAGAAAGAAATAAGAAAAGAAAACCACAAAGAAACCTTATATATTCTTTAAGCATAAGCTACTTTACATTTTTTAGGGTCATTTTTTTACAGCAACCTAACTTAGAAAAATAATTGACAGGGTCTTATGTAATTCTGTCAAATGATCCGGAGAAAGTCCTCTATTATTTTCTCTTCAAGTTCCAGATAACAGTATATTGAATAATAAAAATGAAAACAAGTAAATTACCTGAGAATTAACTGAGTCTGAAGCATTATCTAACAGTTTTACCAATGTTATTTCCAGTATCCTATTTAGTATTCTCTGAAACCCTTTTACAAATACTAAGAATCCTTTTACCAGTAAGGAAACTTACTTTGCCAAAGTCATAGATCTACTGCCAGGCAGACTAAGATTAAAACCCTGGTTTCAGGGGCCTGGCATGCTAGCATTTATGAATTTTGGAGTAAATATGTGATATAAAACACAAAATTCATAAATGGTAATACAAACAGTGGTAATGATTTTGAGGACCCTAAAAATATGGAGACTCTGAGTACTGACCTATGAAACAGGAGTTCACAGTTCGATTCCCAGTCAGGGCACAGGCCCAGGATGCCAACTCAACGGATCCCCAATGTGGTGTGTGCAGGAGGCATCCTATCAATGATATTCTCTCATTTGATGTTTCTCTCTCCCTCTCTCTAAAAATCAACAAAAACATCCTATATAATAAAAGGCTAATATGCAAATTGACTGAACAGTAGAACAATCGGTCAATATGATGTGCACTGACCACCAGGGGGTAGATGCTCAATGCAGGAGCTGTTCCTTGGTGGTCAGTGCTCTCCCAAAGGGGAAGTGCTGCTCAGCCAGAAGCGGGGCTCATTGGTGGTGGTGTGAGCCTTTCCCACTTCTGCAGCAGTGATAAGGATGTCTGACTGCCGGCTTAGGCCCACTAAGCCTGTTGTCGGACATCCCTGAGGGCTCCCAAACTGCGAGAGGGTGCAGCCAGGGCTAAGGGACAGCCCCCTCCAGTGCACAAACTCTGTGCACTAAACCTCTAGTATTTAAAATAAATAAGTAAAGTTTTTAAAATGTGGAAATTACTCTAGCAAAGATAAGAAAGAGCACCTGTAAGATACTTGAGTAAAAGCAATTGCCACACTATAGACTTTGAAAGGAAAAGTTGAAAAGAGATATGACTGAAATCTAAAAAGGCATGAAAGTTTTTTAAAAATGAATATGGCTATATGGCTTCACATATATATTTCAGATTATAATGAGTTTGTATTTCTTGTTGCTTGAATACATTTAATAAAATTATATTCAATTTATTTACTATTGAATTAGGTGGCCCCACCCCCAAATTCATATGGTGAATTCTAACCTCAGTACCTCAGAATGTGAGCTTACTTGGAAATAGATTTGGTAAAGATGTAATTAGTTAAATTAAGAGGAGGTCATGTTGCAGTAAGGTGGGTCCCTGAACCTAAATGACCGATATCGGATGTGAGGGCGATCTGGCTGCGACATCTGTCACCCCATTGATCGCCAGGGTTGATTCGGCTGATCTGGCTGGCTAGGCGGGTGTCCCCCTCCTCCCTCACTGATCTATGTGTGTCCCTCCTGAAGCTGCGCGCTCGGTCGAAGAGGACGACTTTCCCCCAAGAGGAGAGGACCGGTCTTCGGTCAAGGGTATACGAGTAGCTGCGCTCCCCTGCTAGAACCTCCAAACAAGCTCTCAAAATGACCGATATCTCTGTTTTTAAAAAGGGAAGTCTTAACACAGACACAGAGAGAATGCCATGTGAAGATGAAGGCAGAGATCAAGGAGATACTGAAGTTAATGAAGGGTGATGATTACTGTCAAGCCACCTGACGTTGGGAGAGAAGACTGGAACAGGTTTCTTCCCCACAGCCCTTTGAAGGAATCAATCTGACCGGCAACTTGATCTGAGCTTTCTAATCTTCAGAACCAAGAGACAATGTCTTTCTGTAGTTTAAGTGACCCAGTTTGTAGTCCTTTGTTACAGCAGCTCTAACAAACTAATATAAATTATTAACTTAGAAAGCAAGATATCACTACAAAATAATAATTTATCAATAGAATAAAATGTTTGTATAAATTCATAAAAATATAATGATTTGTGAATGGCAACTGTGATATATTCACGCTTCTGGCCTTTGAGGTTGACTTCAGAGAGAGAACCTGACAGTCGGCATGAAAGGTTTTAGCTTGTTATGTTAAAAGGATAATCACTCAAGGTTACTTCTATAATGATGTGTAAGACTGGGATAATTTTCCAGATTTAATTCTGAGTATTTTCCAAGTGTGTCTAATAACTTCTTGTAAAATTTTAGTTACTTTAAAAATGTAGGCATAGTGGAAAGGGCAGAAGTCCTTTGGCCTCACATGGAAATAGTTTATTCTCTCATGCCCTCTAGCACACAGCCGAAAATAGTGCCCTGATGGCCTGAGAGAGTTAATTCACATCCCAGATGCCTAACTTACTCCCCGGGAGTAAATTACTCATTGGCAGGACAAGGTCATTCTTCATTTTAACCATTACCAAAGCATTTTATATTGTCAAGTGCTATGTGGTTTTGCAATCCTTAAAATCCCCTGGTGAAGTGAAGGGGATGACAAACACAATTATGTCTGATTTACAGACTAGGGAACTGGGACGCAGGCGAGAGACAAAGCCATCATTGGTAAGGGCTCTCCCAGAAGGCAGGAGCTCTGGCTCGGGTCTGTGTATATCATGTGTAGAGCAAGAATACACCTAAGGGATATTAGCTATGCATGCAATTCTTACATTTCTTGGAACTTTAGCTCCCCACCCAAGCTGATTCTTGGCAGCAGCCATCTGTCAAAGAAACAAAGGTACAAAGAAAGTTAAGTACAAACTGAGTACAGCGTTTTAGAATGTTAGCTATTCAGGATTAGAGATGTCTCGAAAATAAAAATGAAACGCACTGCCACTGCCAAAAACAGTGACAGAAAGACTAAGGACACTCTGCTATTTGCCATTCTTTTTGACAAGTGAATCCAGTTAAAAGGATCAGTGAAAGCATGTGCAAGGGGCCATGAGAGACAACGCTTAGGGGGGAAAAATTACAAAGAATAAACATTCCACTGTGCAGTGTAATTTAATCTAAAAATCCACATTAATCTGAAAAAATCCTTATTTCTACGTTATCACTTAATTATAAAATGAAACCACGTCTTGGCATTTAGCCCAACAAGCATGTTCTACCTCCCCTTACAGCATATGAACTTAGCATTTGTCAAGCGATTGCCTGTAAAACGATGATGAGCTCTTTGCTGTGAGCGTTCTGGGGATGTGCTTTCCGATCTAAGTCCACAACCTAGGATCCCAGCATTTGAAAACTGCTAAACATTTCAAACTGAAATTCCTGAAAGTAGCCTTGAGAATAAAACAACATTTGAGTTTCAACTGGAATTTTGGGCGTTGGCCTACAAGGTCAGGGTGGCTGGCTGACGTTCACATTTCTGAAGTTGAATGTTGGATGTTTTATGTCTGCCTCAAGCTGCATTCTGAGGTAACAAGCAGCCAGAGCAGATGTGATTTTATGTAATTTAATGTTTACTTGCTTTTATTTCATGAAGTTTGAAACGTTCTAACCCATTTTCCTGCTGCCAGAGACCCAGAGCTGCCCTGATGAACCATTGATTCTGAAATCAATGACGGTGCTGCCAGTGCTTAGAGAGCATGATTGCTCTTTCAAAGCAAGCGCCGAGTAAGGAGGGCCCTCCAGAGTTTGATCAATTTTTGCCACAATGAGGCAGAAAAGTTAAGAATCAGTGTGATGACCTATTACATTGATGTCACTCCGGTCTAGGGCTTTTCTGGCACAAAGAGTTACAGATGGAAAGTCCAATTTGTGGTGACAAGTGTGGAAACAGCTGCCACAAATCTATGACACAGTCTATCAAAACTTTTTTTTTTAGCGATTTTACAATTCAGTAAAGTGAACACATAATTAGACTTAATTGTATGATCCAAATCACACTCTTTTATACAATTACAGAATTGTTCAGTGGCATGTGGCTTAATAATCCCCTTCTTTCAAAAAACTTTTAGCTGCAAAAGTTTGGTAATATTAGTTAGTAAAAAAAAAAAAAAAAAAGACTAGAAAATATCTGTATACCTTGGGTACAATGGGTTACTTCAGAGAAATAATTACATTTTAAAAAAACCAAAGTGGACAAATGTAAAACGTTCAATAATAATGATAAATTTAAAAAAAAAACCAATTGGATTATTTTATAATCATATTTTAATTTTAATTGATAATATGGCTGGCTGTTAACATATACTTCATACACAAAATAATAATGAATATAAGACAAATCCTCCTGGCTGTTCCCAACATAATCAAAATGTACACCGGCCTTCAGAAAGACTAGTCATATTAACAAAATTTTGTTTGTCTGGGGAGTAAACAAGAAACCTGCCAGCTCAAGACCTATGAACCACTGAACAAAGCAAATAGAAGCCCATGAGCTAAGCAAAGTAGATTTTCAATTTAAGAAATGGTGAGTAGACATAAAGACTTCTTTTAACACTTAAAGCTCACATATATTTCTTGTGCAAATTCATCTTAAATAGCCTTTTGGTTCTGGTGAGGCCATAGGTCCACTTTGTCTGTCTGTTAGTAGAAACTTCATAGTATTTACAGACAAGTTGAATACAGCACTGGACAGTGTGTCATTACAGAGAAAATAAATACGCAAAAGTATGCCATGAAAGGTTGAACAAATTGTATCAGTGAGCAGAAAGGATTTATAAAAAAAAATACTAAAAAAAATTAACGAGCTTAGTGCTGATAAGGAAGAAGTGACTGAGTGCCACAGAAAGAATCTAGCTCAGAGATAATTATTTGATTTAAGAGAGTGGAGAGGATAAGAACTTAATTCTCTAGCAATAAAGAATAAGAGCTGAAGCAGAAATAGGTTGGCTTGGGGATAAAATGGATCACAAAAGAAAACTGAAGGAGCTAAATGGTTCCTGGCCAAATACAGGGCCAAAAACCTGAGGAAGAATCAGATTTCAAATTAAGAACTTAATGAATGATGTAAGCAACACCTAGAGAGCGTAAGCCACCAGAATCATGAACCTATAAAACTCCTACTTGTAGCAGTGGTAGAACCTGACCCTTCCAGGCAGAAGTGTGGAGAAACTGGCTAAACATATTTTAGGACAAGTAAAATGGATAAAGTTATGGCATTTAAAGTGATTTTGTTTTAAAGACCTGAGTTAAATTCCCTTGAGTGGCAGCAGTAAGAAGCGGCCAGTGACAAAATAACAGGGAGTGGTCTTTAGACTTTGCTTTCAGTCTGTGTTATTGTGCTGAGCTAATGTTTGGAAGTTCAGGTCCACACCCATCAATGTAGGAAATCATTTGGCATGCAAAACTTCAGAGGGTGTTTAAGCACAAAGGTGAAGACCGCCTTTAGCAAGGTCAACATGTGAATGTGTTGGTTATCTTAAAGCTGAAAATCTAAAGTAGTAGTAATAATAAAATAATAGTAAAAATAAAATAATAACTAATATGTAGGTGATTATTTCTTTTATGAAATAATCCTTCATTTGCAAAAGTTTTGAACATGACATCTCTTATTTCATATTTTAAAAAAATCAACCCCTCTAAAGAATCAGGAGATCATCTTTTGCATTAAGGTAAGATAAATTCATGTGTAGAGTCATTCTTCCACGTGGAGGACATTGTAATGTCATATGCAGGTTCCTTTTATTTTTTTTAAGGTATTATATATGTACATATCTTTCCATTGCCCCCCCACACACACACACCCATACGTGCACTCCCCGCCCCCATTGGTTTTGCTTATGTGCATGCGTACAAGTCCTTCAGTTGATCTCTTATCTCCCCCATAACTCCCTATCCTCCCCGCTGTAATTTGACAGTCTGTTTGTTGCTTTACTGTCTCTATATCTATCTTTTTGTTCATCAGTTTATAGTGTTCTTTATTATCCATAAATGATCGAGGTCATGTGGTGTTTCTCTTTCATTGACTGGCTTATTTCACTCAGCATGATGTTCTCCAATTCCATCCAGGTTTCTGCAAATGATAAGGTTCATTTTAGCTAGAGACTTACTATCTCAGCTGCTGGGACAGGTGCTGTTGCCAGACAAGTGATGGACTCAGCTGCTGCGGAGAGCCACCTTGCATACGGACATGGGGGTGGCCCACACCCAGTGACTGATCTATGCAGGAGTATAGAGGCCAGCCAGTTTAACCCAATGTAACACAACTCTGAAAGTCTATTCAGAGTGGTTGCTGTTGATCTTGAACTGCAGCTCAACTTCTCCCTCTGCTCAATCCTGCTTCCTTCCACTCCCTTCCATAAGTGTTGATCTCAAGGGTTCTTAAAAAGCATTCTGCATGTTAAACCACATATCAGAGACTGTTTTCCAAGGAACTTAAGTTCTAATATTATAGAAAATACATTATACATACATGTTTAGTAAAATGTATACAGATTGCTGAATTATATACACCAGTTTAGAGATAAGAGAGGATTGAAGGAAACAAACACTGGAAGAACCTAGATAATGTGGAGTAGAAAGTTAAAGTTCAAGCCAATATAAACGTTGTGGTTAAAGGAACATGTGAAAGTACACTTTGAGTGATGTGCCTTTACATTTCTGTGTTGTTGTTTGTTTGTTTTTTTAAATTGGTAGCTGCAAACATCCTATTCCCAAATAAAGTAACATTCACAGGTACTGATAGCTGGGGCTTCAAGATTTTCTCAACTTGATGCTTACTAGAATTCAAAGTATATTAGTGATCATACCTAAGCTGCATAATTAAACATTATATTCATATTTGTGAGTGTAAGATTACAAATCAAAGAAGCTTTTATTATTTTGAGTTTTATAGGTAAAACTCATCTTTTAAAAACTATCCATCTATAGGTAAAACTCACTCAACTTTTTTTTCTCCCAGTTATATTTTTTAATTAAATATTACGCATAGTATTACATATGTCTCCTGTTTCCCCCATTGGCCTACCCCTGGCAAACCCCCCCCCCAACCCTGCACATCCCCTCACCCCCCTACTGTATATGTCTATTGGTTATGCTTATATGCATGCATACAAGTCCTTTAGTTCATCTCTTATCCCTCCCCAGCCTTCCCACTAAAATTTGACAGTCTGTTTGATGCTTCTCTGTCTCTGTATCTATTTTTGTTCATCAGTTTATGTTGTTCATTATATTCCACAAATGAATGAAATCATGTGATATTTATCTTTCTCTAACTGGCTTATTTTGCTTAGCATAATGCTCTCCAGTTCCATCTATGCTGTTGGTAAGAATTCCTTTTTTTGTTTGTTTGTTTGTTTTTACAGCAGCATAATATTCCATTGTGTAGATGTACCACAATTTTTCAATTCACTCCTCTGCTGGTGGGCACTTAGGCTGATTCCAAATCTTAACTATTATAAATTGTGCTGCTATGAACATACGGGAATATCCTTCCTAATTGGTGTTTCTGGTTTCTCGTGATATATTCCTAGAAGTGGGATCACTGGGTCAAATGGGAGTTCCATTTTTTTATTTTTTGAGGAAACTCCATACTGTTTTCCAGAGTGGCTGCACCAGTCTGCATTCCCATTAGCAGTGCATGAGGGTTCCTTCTCTCCGCATCCTCTCTAGCATGTGTCATTTGTTGATTTGTTGATGATAGCTATTCTAACAGGGGGGAGATGGTACCTCATTGTTGTTTTGATTTGCGTCTTTTGGATGATTAGGGACTTTGAGCATGTTTTCATAGTCTCTTGGCTTTCTGTATGTCCTCTTTCAAAAAGTGTCTGTTTTTTTATTGGGTTGTTTATCTTCTTTTGTTAAGTTGTATGGCTTCCCTATAAATTTTGGAGATTAAACCCTTATTGGAGATAACATTGGCAAATATGTTCTCCCATGCATTGGGCTTTCTTGTTGCAGCTCATGAAACTTTTTAAGTCTCTCTATATATATCTATATATATTTCTCTCTCTCTCTCTCTCTCTCTCTCTCTCTCTCTCTCTCTCTCTCTTTCTCTTCTCTCTCTCTCTCTCTCTCTCTCTTCTCTCTCTCTCTCTCTCTCTCTCTCTCTCTCTCTCTCTCTCTCTCCCTCTCCTCTCTCCATATATATAAATTTCTAAACAAACTATGTTAAATATCACCTAATTTCTATTTATAGATACATTTTTAAATTTTGAGGGTTTCATACTAAATCCCATGAAAAATGTTCAATACAAATTTGGGGATAATTATTGAGAAGTTCTGGTATAAAATAGTGGAAAGTAGGGTACATAAGATACATTTCAACAATCTTGGAGATAAATAGGTAAAAATAATTTTATAGAATTGCTAAAAATGAGGTACAACACAAATAGCTATTGATTTGAGAAAAATATATTATACTAATTAATATGCCAGAGAGCAAGAAAACAAATAATGTCTTTAAAATGGAACATAGAAGTGGAGGTCATAAGGGAAGATCATTTATACCATGGCTCCTGTTTGCAATTTAGCTGCTTCTCACAAGGGAAACTCTAGGCCGCAAGCCCTAGTGTGAGTAGCAGAGATTTAATTATGTTACCATGGTTAATCATAACCCTGGGCAACACAGGGGAAACTTGACAGAATAGGAGTAACAGCATAAATCTTGGGAGTGTCCACATGATGAATCATTCTGTTCATGAAATCCCTTTTGTAACAACATTTAATGCTCTGAATATTAACATATTAAACAAAGGTTAAATTGGTCAGTAACATTAAAGAACAAGGAATGATTAAAAACCATTCCTAAACAAAAAAGCTGCCTTCTTAAAATGAGCTCTATAGTACATACATTTCCTCAAGGAAATTTAATGTTAATGATGACAATAGTTCAACTGGGAGAGTTGAAAACAAAATAAGAGAGATGTTGGATGAAATTATTAAAAAGGATGGGTTGGTGTGGGGAAAGGCTTTTACAATTACTTCTGTGTTTTGTTTTGTTTTTTTTCCAATTAGTTCTGGCCTAGAAAATGTTTAAAAATTAAGATTATAGATGTAATAATTGTTCTATTAAACAATATATTATCTTAGCAGTTATGACTGGCAACTTTCTCCCCCGTTCTGACTTTTAGCTTTTCTTTTTCTTTCATGAACAGTTTTTCACATTATGTAATATACATTGGAGGAATAGACTCAGGAAGAAGACAAAAAAAAATCATTCTATAAAGTTTTATCTTAAAAGAACACGTGTAAAATACGTAATGAGCCACAAATACTCTTGGTCATATAAATTTTCTTTTACCTACCAGAACTATATTTTACATGGTTCACATGTCATATAAAAGGCAATGGCTGAAAAAAAATACTTAGGGACGATAGAAATCTTGAGGCTTATGTATCTAGAATTTAACTTCACCACGTAAATATCTAAAAGAAAATGCCAGTTCCAGGGCTCTATTCTAGAGTTTAGACCATAATATTGAGTAGTTGCTGGATGTTGAGAAGTTGTCTGATTTTTATCAACTCACTTGATGATTGTAAAGCAATATCCATGTTAGATAACTACTGGACTAGCACAGCAAGTGCTTTATTTTATAGTCACAGAACAAAGGGGAAACTAGGTGATTACATAATTAACTTAAAGTTACAAAGCTAGGACATGAGCTCAAGGTTTCCATCAGCCACCAGTTCTGTGCTATTTTCTTAACTCAACTAGATTCCATTTGATTTTTGTGTTTGCGTGCTTTGTAGAGCATTGACCATTAAAAAATATATTTAATTTATTGGGGTGATATTAGTTACGGTGTGTTTACCAACCCAAGTCTCATTCCATCGCCATTTTTAAAAAAATATATATTTTTATTTATTTTTTTACAGAAAGAGAGAGGGATAGAGAGTTAGAAACATCGATGAGAGAGAAACATCGATCAGCTGCCTCTTGCACACTCACTACTGGGGATGTGCCCGCAACCAAGGTACATGCCCTTGACTGGAATCAAACCGGGGACCTTTCAGTCTGCAGGCTGATGCTCTATCCACTGAGCCAAACCGGTTTCGGCCCATCACCATTTTTTTGTGAAAATCAGAATTAAGATTTATTCATTCGTGTATCATTCATTCATTCACTTCATCACCACTTATTTCTCCTTCAACCTCCTCTACCTGGCCCCACCTCTCTTTCCCTCTGGTATTCATCATAATGTTGTCTGTGTCTATTAGATGGTATTTTTTCTTTGCTTAATCCCTTCACCTTTTTCATTAAGCCTCCTCAACACCCCTCTCCTCTGACAGCTGATTGTATTTGATAAGATTCAACTTAATTCACCCAACCTAATGGAAGAGTAAGTATTCATTGACCATTTTTTTCCTGGAATGTATTGTTCTAATTTTAGGTACATTAATAGAGATATTTTAGATGAGTCTTCCTTAAAACAATGTACATTGAAAGATTTCAGGGGCACTTGAATCCTTTAAAATTATGCTAAAGTTTAATTTGTTTGCACTAGCATATTTTTAATAATGAAGTTTCCATAGCTTTTTAAGGGCCATTGATCTAAATTCTTATCTCTGGCTGATTTGTTTTCCAAAACCATGTTAGAAGTAAAGCATTAACACCCCATAGTCTTGGGACTTAATATTTGAGCTTATTCATCTTCCCCCAAAATGTAAGCTATTGGGGAGAATTAAATGTGTTGCTACAATTTAATCACTTTTTTCTTGCTTTCTTATTTCATAAAGTTCGCTGAAACTGGTGTGGCTCAGTGGATAGAGTGTTAGCCTGCGGACTGAAGGGTCCCAGGTTCGATTCCGGTCAGGGGCGTGTACCTTGATTGTGGGCACGTCTCTGGTAGAGGGTGTGCAGGGGGCACCTGGTCGATGTTCCTCTCTCATTGATGTTTCTAACTCTCTGTTCCTCTCCCTTCCTCTCTGTAAAAAATCAATAAAATATATTTTTAAAAAAACACATAAAATTCACACAAAGTAAAACATACTGAAGATTTTTTTTATTCTTTACTTTTATAATTTCAGAGAATAGAAGAGTAAGAAAATAAGTCAAGTGTATAATACACATAATAACATCATTTACTCTGTTTCAGCATGCCTTGTATTCTGAGAGTAATTGCATTCTCTGGTTAGATAATGAGATTCTAAAATAAAAAATAAATGCTTTTCATTAGATGTTTTTAGTCAGTATTATATTTTATATAGAAGCACTAGTAATATATGTATTTTAAAAGAATGCAATAAATATGTACTGCTTTTGTAATAGAAAAAATTTTGAGGAAAAATAAAGAATCAAATGTCTTACAAGAGCAGATTTTTCTATATCAAGGTTAGAAGAGCAATTATGATATTTTGAGTTGCTGATGGAGAACATCATCAAAATTGAATTACTTCTTTGTGAAAGAATTGTCAGCTTACCTTCATAATAACAGATAATATCTTTGATATATATCTGGGGGTGGGATAGTGTTTTAGTCAGTGGTATCTCTATTATAGTTCCCAACCTAAGCCAATGTATTTTTGAGATTGTTTCTCTAGTTATATTACCTCAAATAAAAAAAGATACAAAAATTTAAAAAAACTTTATTTCTAACCAAACTGATTATTACAGCTATCAAGTAGTTTATATTATGTCATAATCCTAGTTTTTAGATTGTGCTAATGACTGCTATTGACTCAACCAGCTAAAAGCGTGTTTTATAATATATATTATACCTGCAATTGCTTGGATATTTCATGACAATAATAGTGAATTTAATAAGAAGTATTAACTTATAGGATAGAAAAAGACCAGAAAAATGTTAAAACTTTCAAAATATAATTTAATATACCGATTTATTCATAGATGCAATATTTTATGAATATAATTTATTCATTCTGGAAATGAAGCTCTTTTATAATAAAATTAGCTATAAAATGTACTTGAAACACATAACATGGTGTACTAGGAGAAATACTTTTTCACTGTTTCATATATGTGAAATTTCATACAACAAAAATATTATGACCAGGAACAACTGAACAAAATATGGTTTGCTTGAACCAAGGTAAACCTGGGCAGCCAGGAGGATTTGTTCTGGTGATATCCTGGTACTGATTTAACATTCAGATGGTGATTAGTTCCCCTGTTTCAATCAGCCAACACACTTCTGTTATCTAGCTTGTTCCCCCTTCATCCAAATATGAGTGGAGCTGATAGCAAGCATTGAACATGTTTATTAACTCATTTTTCTTTAGCGTTAGTAAAATAGCTCAGCTGAGCATTAAACTTCTCTCTAATTGAAATATGAAATTCTTTTTTTTTGCAAGTTTACTCAAGGGAGTCTATAGATGAAACTATATGTACTAAAATGCAGAATAACTCTGAATGTAAATCCGAAGGTTGCTTTTTGAGGTTCTCTAGTGATACTGACAGTAGAGTACATAAATAGAAAAGATAAAATCAGTATTTTTGTTCATCTGTCATGGAGCAAGGAGCAAGTCTGGCTTTATCTTCTGAAGGTTTATTTCACCACAGGGTTTGGGAAGTGAGCGGGCATGTCTGGGACACTAAAACACTTTTAAAGAAATTATTTTTGTGCAAGAGTACATAAGAATAATTAAAAATTAAACATATCACCTTAACATATTCCTTTAGTTTATAATGCGACAATAATAATCCTCAAAGAAATAAGTATGCAAGTAAGTTGAATAAATAAATATGTATCTGTAAAAAGAATATGTACTTTTAGTAGGATAATGAGTAAATCATTACATGTCAAGATATATATCACCTTCACCTCATTAAGGCTGTTTGTGATTAGAACTGAGAGAGATGCATTTGTTAACACCAGAAAAATTTTTCAGAAAGTTTTCAAAAATTCTGTGTTGAAGAAGAAGTAAAGGCTGCAGAGATGCATAAATTAAAATCTACAACACAGCCCTGACTGGTTTGGCCCAGCGGATAGAGCATCTGCCTGCAGACTGAAGGGTCCCAGGTTCGAGTCCGGTCAAGGGCATGTACCTTGGTTGCGGGCACATCCCCAGTAGGGGGTGTGCAGGAGGCAGCTGATCAATGTTTCTCTCTCATTGATGTTCCTAACTCTCTATGCCTCTCCCTTCCTTTCTGTTAAAAAAAAAAAATTTAATAAAATATATATATTTTTAAAAATAATAATAAAATAAAATCTACAACCCAGGAAACTTGGTTGAGCATTGGTGCTGTATAAATTGAAACACTCAGAAAAAAGTTGAAGACTATTATCCAGCAATTAAATTCAGAAAAAAATATATAATAAAATGAGAATTAAATAATAGTTGAGGGATAAACCATAAATAATTCAAGATTTTAAAGAGCATTTAAAATAACTATTAAAAATATAAGTATAGAGAGAACTATTTAGAAAATAATAAAAAAGAACAATGATTCATAGATTTAACCTGAAGCTATAGTCATAATCTAAAAAGTTTCATGATTAAAAAAAGAAAAACTGAGGAAATTCCATTTATTTCTCCTTCCTTTCATTACAAAATCTTCATTATTAGCCAGTTAACAATTATTATGCATTATTAACTGGTTAACCATTAATCCTTATTATTAACAGGTTAACAGTTAATCTGTATTTTTAATGGTTAATAGTTATTCTGTAGTATTAACCAATTAATAGTAAATCCGTATTATTAGCTGGTTAACCATTATTTTGAATTTTAACTGATTAATAATGTGGATTTTATAATCAAAGAAAACACTATAATTTCAATAGAAACATCAAAAGTGCTTTAGTCAAAGTAATGTCCATCGTTAGTTAGCTGCACATTTCCCCATTTTTCAGATAATTTGTGGATACCAACCCAATACAACTTTTCTTGTTTTGAGGCAAACCATTCAGAGACCCAATTTTCCACTTCTTCGTACGTTTTGAAGTGCTGCTCAGAAAGTGTGTGTGCCATCAATCAGAACGAGTAGTAATCAGAAGGAACAAGGTCTGGTGAATACAGCGGGTGGGCTAATACTTCCCAGGCAAGATCTTTTAACATGTTTTTAACTGGTTTTGAAGTGTGTGATGGTGCGTCATCCTGAAGCAAAATTACTTTGCTGTGTCTTCTGGCCCATTCTGGTCATTTCTAGATCAAAGCATGATTCAAATTGATTATTTGTTGTCAGTATTAATGGTTTCACCTGGCTTTATAATCTCATAATACACCACACCTTCCTGATCCTACCAAACGCAGAGCATTATCTTCTTTCCAAAGCAATTTGGCCTTGCAGTCAATGTTGATAGTTGACCTGGATTAACGCATGATTTTGTGCGTTTGAGATTCTCAAAATAAATCCACTTTTCATTGCCAGTCACAATTTGATGCAAAAAAGATTTTCTTTTATGCTTTTGAAGCAACATTTTACTGATGACTTCTCAGTCTTTTGTTCAGTGGATGTGGCACCCATTTTCCTTCCTTTAAAATCTTTCCCAATGCTTGTAAATGATCGGAAATTGTTTGCTGAACAATGTTTAATCTTTCTGCAAGTTGTATTTGAGTTTGACATGCATCTTCATTCAATAATGCTTTTAATTGTTGGTCTTCAAACTTTTTCTGTTGACCTGGACATTCTTGTCTTTCATATTGAAATCACCACTTTTAAAGCATTTAAACCAGTGCTCACACATATCTTGAGATGGAGCATGTTCGCCATAAGCTTCCTGGAGTATTTAGCAGCACTTTTCTTCAAAATAAAGTAATGAATTAAAACTTTCCGCAAATACTTTTTTTGGGGGGCATGAAATTCTACATTTTTAAGCATAAAAATATCTATGATGTTAACAACTTCAACAAACTTGACATAGGAAGTTTTGAAGCTTGTCAATACAACAAAATATCATACATATCAAATCACATATATATCAACATATGTGTGACTCCATCTATTGAAAAAAAATCCACATTATTAACCTGCACACCTGGTATAGTATATTGAGATGGAGAGTGATAGAAACATCAATGATGAGAGAGAATAATTGATCAGCTGCTTCCTGCACACCTTCTACTAGAGATCAAGCCCACAACATGGACATGTGCCCTTGACTGGAATAAAACCTGGGACCCTTCATTCCGCAGGCTGATGCTCTATCCACTGAGCCAAACCAGCCAGGGCTACAGTTATTTTTTAACAGAAGAGATTAGAAACTATACAAGGGGCAATGGGCATCACCCTGTGGTTGAGAATGATTGGGGATAACTGACAGTGAAATATTACAGAAAGGCCCATAGCATAAGGCATTTGGAGGAACTGGTGTTAGATAGAAAATGGAGTGCTCTATTATAACAGTTGGAAATGATTATAAGATAAATTTAGATGTATATATATTTATGAATTAAATACACTTAATTGAGGGAATCTCCATCTGATGTCTTTCTGTTTGTTTTTTCTGGCATCAAAATCCTATCTAATGACCAAAGAAATACATGATTCAGGAAAACCCTGTGTTAACATTAAAAAACAGGATTTTGTCATTTATCAGCTGTAATTTTCAAAGAATAACTTCTACATATACAGTGATAAGAAAAACTGAAGGGAAATTTAGAGGTAGATTTAGGCCTATCTCCCATCCTCAACCAATTAAAAAAAAATTCCTGACTTCAAGAAGTTGAAATTTTGTCATTTTTAATCGAAAAATGAGGAAGTAATGCAATATAGTATCATTGGGAGTAAAATATATTCGAAGTATTGGGTTCAACATAGTTTTTAGATGCTCTAAGTTTCCATTCTGGCACAGCACACGGAATAAACTTCATTAAATGAGCATGTCAATTTTATTTCTGCCAATAGGAGTCAGACAAAGCTGAGATACTAGCATTTTTTAATATTTGCAACGGGAAGTTGAAGTGGAGGGAAGGTTTCAGGCTTTACCTATAGGAAAGAAATGAGACTCTTCTTGTGTCTGTTCATTGCAAAGGTTCTCTTTACACCTTTCCTCAAAGGCTTTTGGATCTGGAAAAGTCTGAAATTGAAAGCCCATCTTAGGGAGATTTAGGGAGACTGTATAGGACCAGATATTATATAATAATGCAAATTTGTCATCCTTAAAACAATGTGGCCCAAGCCCAAAATGGGTGGAAAAGTAGCTTTCTGGGCTTAAATAAACATAGGCATTTACCATATGGTAAAACTGGCATTTCAAGTCAACAGGAAAAGGATGTTCTTAAAGGTCATTGGTGCTACAATTATCAGATTCATAAAAACAAATGACTAGATGTTATATCATCACATTATGGGTCCTCAAAAATTTAAATGTTTAAATGTTTTTCTTAAATAGAACATTAAAATAACTAAGAGGAACAAGTATATATCAGGTTTAGGATTTTATTTTTAAGAAATTCTGATTCTTCAGAAGTTGTGATTTGAGATTTTTTTTTAATAAATACATTTTTTATTGATTTTGTACAGAGAGGAAGGGGGAGAGAGTTAGAAACATCGATGAGAGAGAGTCATCGATCAGCTGCCTCTTGCACACCCCCTACTGGGGATATGCCCACAACCAAGGTACATGCCCTTGACCGGAATCGAACCCAGGACCTTTCAGTCCCCAAGCCGACGCTCTATCCATTGAGCCAAACCGGTTTCGGCTGATTTGAAATTTTTTATCTACTAAATTGTTTTATATAATACTAATGCTAATACTGTAGTCTTTCAATTTTTTTACAAAGCACTTCTCATAATGTTTTATAAATTATTCCTAATGTATGAAAAAATAGAATGCTGTCACAGTTATTTTATAGAATTATCTATATGACTCTAAACATAGCTATTGTTCATATCAAATATGTGTACTGTTCAACTTCAAGACTTACTATAAAGGTATAGTAATCTAGATAATGTATGACTGGTGAAAGAACAGACAAAGAGATAAATGGAACAGAATAAGGAGCCCAGAAAAAAAATCTACACAAATATAGTCAACTGATCTTTGGCAAAGGAGCAAAGACAATATAATGAAGCAAAGATTATCTTTTCAACAAATGATGCTAGAATAACTAGACATCCAAATGCACACAGAAAATGGTTCTAAATACACACCTTACATTCTTTAAAAAATTTAACTAAAAAAATGCATCATAGACCTAAAAGTAAAATACAAAAACATAAATCACCTAGAGGATAGTGTAGGAAGAAACCTAGATGATTTTGGTTTGGGCGATGACTTTTTGGATACAGCACCAAAGGCATGACCCATAAAAAAAATATTGATAATTTGGCTTTTATTAAAATGAAAAACTTCTGTTCTGCCAAAGATACTCTCATGAAAATGAGAAAACAAGCCATTGGGAGAAATATTTGTAAAAAACAGCTGATAAAGAACTTTTATCCAAAACATACAATGAACTCTTAAAACTGAACAATCTGATTAAAAAATGGGCAAAAGATCTGAACTGGCATATCAGTAATAAAGATATACAGATAACAAATAAGCATATGAAAACATGCTCAACACTATATGTCACTAGGGAATATTGCAAATTAAAACAAGAAGATACCCACTATATAATATATCTATTCAAATGTCCAAAATCCTAAGCACTGACAACACCAAATGCTGGAGAAGATGTGAATTAGCAGAAAGTCATCCCCTTGCTGGTCAGAATGTAAAATGGGATAGCCAAATGGGAAGAGTTTGGTGGTTTCCTACAAAACTAAACATATTTTTACTATAATCCATAGTCCCACTCCTCCATATTTACCCAAATGACTTGAAAAGTTATGTCTACAAAAAAATGCCTGCACGCAGATGTTTATGGAAACTTTTCATAATTGCCAAAACTTGGAGTAAAAAAAATATTGTTCAGTAGGTGAATGAAGAACAAACAGTGGTACAGACAATGGAATTTTATTCAGTGCTAAAAAGAAATGACCTTTCAAGCCAGCAAAAGCCAAGGAGAACTCTTAGATGCATATTGCTAAGTGAAAGAAGCCAAGCTTTAAAGACTACTGTGTGATTCCAATATCTGACATTCTGGAAAGACAAAACTATGGAAACAAAAAAAGATGAATTTTTACCAGTGTTTAGTGGGAAGACAAGGATGAACAGGTGGAGCACAAAGGGCTTTGAGGGCAGCGATACCTAATGGTGGATGCATATTATTTTACATTGTCCCAGTCCACAGAATGTACACCACCAAGAGTAAATCTCATGTACACTATGAACTTTGGGTGACAATAATGTGTTAATAATGCAGGTTTTTCCAATTGTAACCAGTGTATCGCTGTGGTGGAGAAGGTTGGTAGTGATGCTGGGGTAAAGAGTATATAGGAACACTGTATTTTCCATTCAATTTTGCTATGAATATAAAAATGCTCTAAAAATAGCCTATTGGAAATATGTGGAGTGATTCTAAAATTTACCTGAAGAACTAGATAAGAGTATATTGAGGAAAAGGAAGTCCTAATGTATGGTGAAAGGAGATTTGACTTTGAGTAGTGAGCACATGGTGCAATACACAGATCTTGTAACATGGAAACCCACACCTGACATCTACATGTTCATGTTGACTAATGTCACCTCAATAAATTTAATAAGAAAAAAGAATAGATTGGTAAATTTTAAAAAGAATAATGGTAATAAGTTTGCCCGGTTTTAAATTAGATAATTTAAATAGCCATGATGATTAATATAGAGATGTACTAGTAAGCTATTTGACACAGATTTTGGGATAGAAACAACTTTTATCAAACTTAAATGTTTCCAAGTTCTGTATGTTTCCATCCTAACCTCTCACTTGACAAGCATAATTAATTCATCCTCTTGGACTATTTTCTAACTATACTTTAGTCTCATGTTCTTTAATATAAGTTAAATAAAAATAAGACATTTCATAATGTTCAAGAATACATTTATATATTGTTTCACTGCTGAGGATGGTATGCAATGTAAAATAAATTGTTAAAAATCACCACTGCTGCAATAATTGCAGAAGAATGAAAAGTACATGAAGAGATTGTGTAGGGTTGGTAAAGACTAAAAAGCTGGAACATTAAATCTTAAACTACAGAGCATCTGCAAATGGGGTGATATTAACAAGAAGCTAGAGAGAAACAAAATGTAATGTCTTTAATAATCAAAATGAAGGAGCCACGATGACCAAAGAACTAAACTTTAAACATCATTACACTGTTGGGTGAAAACAAATAAAGTTATGTGGATGATAGCACATAATCGTAAGTTCTTAACTATTCAAAAAATCTTCTAATTAACAACTTGCTTTTTCTTAAACCATATGCAAGTGGGAGAAGTAAAAAAACAAACAAAACTTCTAGCCTTGTTTTATAGAGATGAAAACAGTTATTTTGTATTCCAAGCATTTTCCAGTTGAAATTAGAATGAATATGAAATGGTTCTTAAGTGTATTTGATCTTCATTGAAACCATGTTTAGATTATAGCTTTCAGAATATAAAAGTATCTGAAGCCATTGGTCTGGAGCAAAGAGTCATCTAATGTCCACTTAGACTTTTTATATTCTGTGTTTTATGGTTTGCAAGACTGATTTAAAATTAATTTGAACTAAAGAACAATTTATATATGCCATTTCATTGAAATATTGATGAATGTGCTTGAAATTTGAATTACAATTGAGGTAAAATCAATACAATGTTAAAAGCTGTATGTTTTGTTTCAAACTCATAATGAAATAAAAGCAAAATGGAGATATTCTAATTTGCCATGTTTATAGTTTTTATTGCAATTATAAATAATATGGCATATATTTATTAGTGAAGTAAAACACATCAGCTAACACACTTTTGTCACAATGAGTCATTAGGGTATTTTTATTCATGTGTTTTGTAGGATAACAACTATTATCATTTTCCTGTGGTGATGAATGTCTTTTGAAGCCACAGTGGGATATTAAAAAAACAAAACACTGTTTCCTGTCAGAGGAGGATGAAAAGACAATGACCTGAATTCTTTTGCATTACTGATTAAAGGTACGCATTTTAAAGAGAGAATAAAAAGTAGCTTGAGAAAGGTCAATGTCCTGCAAGACCAGAAAGACTGAGGAACTGTGATGATTAAACTCTTGAGGCTAAAAGAGCATGATGATTAGAAGCAATAGTAGATCCTGGATGTAAAATATTAGTAGATCAATTAGAAATATTAGAATTAAGACTATATTATGGATAATAGTATTGTAATAATGTAAAATTTCCCCAATTTGATCATTGTTTTGTTATATAGGTGAATATCTTTGCTGTCAGAGGTACATGCAGGGGTCTTCAAACTACGGCCCGTGGGCCACATGCGGCCCGCAGGAGTCTGATCCGGCCCGCCAGGTTTTTTGGGCAGTGAGCGCAGCTGAGGTGTTACAGTAGGAATTAGTAGTTCATATAGTCCGGCCCTCCAGCTCTCTGAGGGACCGTGATCTGGCCCCCACTTTAAAAAGTTTGAGGACCCCTGTAAGGTATTTGATGGTGAAAGATTGCGATACCTTATAGATTCAAATGGTTACCAAATAAAAAATTCCACAATCATAATGCATAAATATGTGTGTGTAATGTGTGAGAGTGAATGTGTGAGAGAGAAGTCCTCTGTCCTCTACTCAGTCTCCTTCCATGTGCTTCAAAGGCAGCCTCTTTTATTCATTTATTAAGTATATTTTTATTTATTTCAGAGAAGGGAGGAGAGATAGAAATATTAGTGATAACAGAGAATCATTGATCAGCTGCCTCCTGAACACCCCTACTGGGGATTGAGTCCAAAACTTGGGCATGTACTCTGACCAGGAATTGAACCATGACCTTCTGGTTCATAGGTTGATGCCCAACCATTGAGTCACACTGGACAGGCAAAAGAGGCCTCTTTTAAACAATATCAGCTGTGATGTTAGATAGTCTCAGATTTCTTTTTTTTGCTAAATATTTGTAAAATCTATATTATTTGGCTGACTGTGTCCAAATCATCAAGTCTATTTGCATGAGCTCTGTCCAACACCCATATAAGTATTAGAGAAAAGTATGTTATTTTTATTGTCCTTTCTGTAAGTCCTGTTAAATAATATAGTCCTCTGTTATTTTTTCCTTTCAAATATCTAGAGAATGATAAAGTGTATAAGAGAGAAGGTGTGAGGGGGAGGTTGATGAAGAGGGAAGGAACGGGAAGGAGAAGAGGAGGAGGAGGAGGATGGGGGAGGAAAAAAGACAATAAGATAAAGATAGAGAGGGTGCAAATGATATCCTCTATATAACAAAAGCGACCATCCTTGTGGAATCACCAGAATGACCTGTCACTATGATGCTCACTGACCCACCAGGGGGCTGACTCTCAATGCAGGATCTGCCCCCTGATGGTCAGGGTACTCCCACAGGGGGAGCATCGCTCAACCAGAAGCTGGGCTTATGGTTGCTGAGCACAGCAGTGGTGGCAGGAGCCTCTCCCACCTCCACAGCAGCGTTGAGGAGCAGTGAGCTGAGTAGTAAGGAGCAGTGAGCAGGTGGGCGGTAAGAGCAAGGAGTCCTGGACTGCAAGTGGCCACAGGCCTGACTGAGGAACCACCCTCCAGTGCACAAATTTCATGCACCAGGCCTCTAGTATGTTAATAATTGATGAGTACTGTTATTCGGTATAGTCATTGTATAACACCATGGCATATCCCTCATAATCTGGCAATATTTAACTAAATTATGATTTAACTATGGAGAATTAGCTACAATATTGGTAGAAGAAAGTCTCACTTTCTCCTCATATAAATTCCCACTACCCCACCTACCTACCTACCTACCTACCTACAAACTGAATATTTTTGTCTCTTTACATTCCGTAAGTCTACCTCGAAAACCTCCATTTAATATTTCAATGCTGATCCTCAAACCCAATTTTTCATAGCCTCTTTCTCTGCTTTATTTTTTCTACTTATTACTAACTGGAATGTTATATATTTTATTTTGTATCTTGCTTTCTTATCTGACTTACTAGAGGTGGTTTTTATTTTGTCTTTTAGTACTTACGACTGTGCCTGATCCAGAGACCTGAGAAGTTTTATGTTTGTTTTTTGAAGACTTTAAGGCTTCATCTATTTCTGTAAAATTCTCAGGCTAAGATTATTTGTGAATCTCTTCCCCATTTTTTATTTCCCTTTTCTGGAACTGGTATCGGACTTATATTTAACCTTCTTTAATGTCTCCATGTATTCAGTTAAGTAAATGTTTATTAAAACATAACATACATGGAGAAAAATGCACAAATAAGTGTACCCTATGAAACTTCCAAAAGTGAGCACTGCTGTGTAAAAAGCATTCCAGTCAGGAAATAAAACATTTCCAGTCCTCTGGAAGGCTCCACCAAGTCACAGCTCCATGCATCTGCTTCAGAACCTGTCAGAGTCACAGGTATTGTGATTTTGAAGGCCAGGGCTAGTTAAGTTTTGCCTGCTGTTGAACTTTGCATAACTGAAATAAGAAGCTAAAGGAAGATAATAATTATTTTAACAAAGTCTATATAGAATTCTCTCAGTCTCAACTTTTCTTCCTTTGTGCCAGAATGGCATCTTTGGGGGTGCTATATTCTGAACTCCTTCATTCTAATGGAAATAATTATATGTAGTTCAGCTCTTATTGGAGAGTTAAAAGTTATGTCCTCTTGAGTTGTACATTTCAGATTAAGAGCCCGGTATTTTCTCTTAGTCATTTTGTGAATGGGGATATTTTTTTAATTAATGGGAATGAGCTGTCCTTAGAAGAGAGCTGGGCACATAGTAAATGATCCAGATCTGTCTGTCCGTTATCTGTGGTATTTACTCATATTATTTTTCTGTTTCTTTCTGAGGATTTTAAATGCTTGTTTAGTTTTTATATAAACTTTACTTTTTAGATGTAGAAGTCTATCACATTTGTCTATTGTGGGGCTTTCTACTGCTTTACCAATGGTTACATATTTGCATATTCTTAGAGTTTAACACAAAGTCGTACATAAAGCATATGAACAACACAGTAAAAGTGTTAAAATTTTTTAAAAATAGCTATTTTAAATAAACAATCATGAATAAAAAGAAAACCAGTAATCTTTTTCCATGTCCTTTCAGAAAACTAGATCATTGATTAATCAATGCCATAAATCATGCATTCAAGTGTGAAATAGGGTGATCTATAAGTTGAGAAATAGTTATAGAGTTTGGTAAAGATATTTGCAATAGACTTTTTAGCACCCAGGCTAGTATAGTCAAAACCCACAAAGGTGTGAAGAAAAAAAAAGTTAACATTTTAGTGACATTTTTAAAAAGTTCACAACATTCAAAAGAATTATTATAGCTGAGAAATGGGAAATCACTAAGTTATCTCCAGTATCTGAAAAAGGTCATGAAAATTGCATAGCCACTGAATTTAACCCCATCTTCTGGAAAAGCCTTACCCAGTCAAAGCATTGACATTATTACTGATGGAAGATACAAGCCAGATTCACCGAATATATTCAAAATCTTCCAAAATAACCATTTTGGGTTTTTATGGAAACTATAAAAGAGATTTTTCGTTTTCTAAGATAAAATGTTAAAAACTCATAAAATTAAAAGAATGCTATATTAATTTGAATAGAAGAATACATATTCTAAATTATATAAGTAAATACTCTATTACTTTTATTCATAGCAGAAAAAAATTCCAAAAGCATAATTATACTTTTACTAATGATAGAAGTAGATCAGAATTACCAGATAGTGATTCACCAAAGGAAGTTTTCAATTTTAAAACACATTACATGTATAATGTGTTCAAGAATCCATTTTGCATTCATACAGTATTCATGTTATGTGAGCAATAAGTGTATTAATAATAAAGTGTTCTTAAAAAACTATTGAAAGGAGACCAGTCTATTAACTAATTACATTAAAAATGAAACCGGAGGAAAAAACTAATGAGAAAACTGGTAAATAGGTTTAAAAAATTAGATTGTTTTGGTGACTTGGTCAGGATGCAAACTCAGAGTAGACAAATGAAAACTAGATTGTGATTAAGGAACACTGCCAGAGACTCCACACTAAATAAGTCATGCCAAGGTTTAAATAAGAAAACAGCTGATGGAGTTATTGAAATTGCTTTGCAATTTTAAAACATTAAAATACTATATGTTGATGTAAGAATAGATTCTCTACTTGATAAGGCATTTATCTGGAATCTGTGGACTCTAGAGAATAAACATTATTTTATCTCTAAAACAAGAAAAAAAAATGGTAGGAAAAGGAGCACTAGCATATTTAAATGATTTTACTTTATGTCTTGTGATTAATTATACTTTAACAGCCTGTCATCAATTTCTTGTATAAACAATGAGAGATAAAAAGAAAAGCCTCTGCACCTTGATAAATGTTTAGGACTAAGAAATTAGTGTATAAACTATTTCTGTCAAACTTTTCTTTCAGTTAATGATCTCTTCAGAAATTTGTGTCAGCGACAATTGTGAACTTAATTTTATGAATATTTGAAAGCAATAATGAAAGACAACTTCTTTGGGTTTTGAAATTCATATCTATGTCCAAACAACTTTGTTTTGTTTTCATTAATCAAGGACAGGTGCTCTCTTTTCTTTTCTGATTGACCATTAGGAAAAAGAAAAAGCCCAGTGCCCTCTGTGCCACTTGGAAATGAGAATTTAATTGCACAGGTCGCTGTAATGTCATCTAGTATGGGAGCCCCTGAGAGAATCAGTCTTCTCTCCTTCCTTGCTTTACACCATTTTTCTCACTCAAATTCCCAAGTATATAACATGCACTACTACATAAAGTTCTATATCAGGAATCTTTCAGCTTTTTAAAAGGAAATATACCTTTTTATTTATTTTTACTTTCTAATTTTTTTATGATTTTGAAACTTTATTGGTCATGCTAAATTTTTTATTATTTAAAGTATTACAAATAGTAGTACGTATGTCTCCTTTTTTTCCCCATTGACCTTTCCCCAGCCTCTCTTACCACCCCCTGGCTCTTGCCCTTCCCCCGTCCCCCAGTGGTGAGAGATCAACCAAAGGACTTGTATGCATACATATGAGCATAACCAATGGACGCAAGAAAAGATACTTTTAAAACTGGTAGTAAATCCTTCAAACCATCTGGAAGTGGTCATTATAAACCTGAACCTAGACTACTAAATTTCTTCTTTCCCCTATAAACACTACAGCAGCAAATCACTCTTTCTCCTGGTTCAATTGAATCCCAGTCCTTTCCCTTAGGCAGAAAACGGTCTAACGTGTCAAATAACTTTGAGGTAACTTGGCCTACAAAGTGGAGTTGGGAATGAAAAAAAGACACTTAAGAGGAATATTTTATTTAACCAAGTTGCTTTCAAATTTCTTACAGATAACTAAAACCACTTCCTGCTCTCTACCATTTAGCTTCTCTTTCACACAGAAACAAAAACTACAATTGAACCCAAACAAAAACCACATACAACCAAAGTTTTGTACCTTCAAAACATAGTGATTTTCTGGTCAGGCAATTTAATTAGCTGCCACTTTTTAAGGAATAATGTTCTAGAATAACAAAAGTTGAAAATACTCCCACATAGCTAGAAGCATTCTTTAAAAAATCAGGCAAATATATGTCATCATGATATTCAGATAGTATTTTTTAAAAATTCACCTGCTTATTGGCTTACTAGAGTGTTCAGTTTTCTATATAACAACAACCCAATAAAATTTATAAAAATTTTAAAATGCATGTTAATATCACATGGTAAGAAACTGAGTTAATTCTAAAGAATTTGGGTATGGAATTACTGTGATCACTTTTATCTCCTTTGGGAATTAAAGGAACCAAACTTATGGTGATGTCATACTAAATCCAGCTAGTCTGTAACATCTGGAAGAGAATGTTGGGGACTCATCTGGAAATAATGGGTTGGTTGTCCAATTAGATATGGCAATGATCAGGGGAAGAGTCAAATATACTGAATAGGATGTTGCCATAATTTTCCAACGTGAAGAGAGAGAGAGGGAGGGAGGGGGGAGAACAGGAAAAAGGGAGAGAGAAAAATCAGGCAGGAAGTACCAGTTTTTCTTCTATACATTTTGATTCTGAGATAGCTGAAGGATAATAAAGATAGTAGGCAGTTATACTTTTGAGTTTAGAACTCACAGGGTAGAAGAGGTAAAATCAGTTGTGTCTGACCCACGATTACAAAGAAGACACAAAAACAGAAACACAAGCAAAACTAGATAGAAAGATCAAGCTTAAAGAGACAAAAAAAGGAGTCTGTATAAATGCCACATAAAGACAGATATAGGCAGAAATGGAGGCAGAAATCTTTGTCAGAAAGTCAGGAAGGCAAGGGGGAGCACAAGTGCCTAGAAAAAGTTTTGTCATTCCTTGCCTACTTTTATGTGCTGGTCAAGGCACTATGACATAACAAGAATTTAAAGAACTGGTAACCAAAAGGACAGACAGTTAAGGAGATTCTACTTTGAGCATGCCTCATTTTAAAGAACTATCCTATCTAATAAAGAGGGAATATGCTAATTGACCATTATACCCTCACAAATATGGCAGTGCCCACAGCCAATAAAGAGGGAATATGCTAATTGACTGCCATGCTTTCAAAGATGGCGGTGAACACAGCCACATGATGGCTGCACCCAGTCGCCTGAGCCCCACCAGGGCAAGAGGCATGCAGCATGGCCAGGCCTGCCCCCAGTTGGGTCCAGCCTCTCTGTGCACCTGCCTCCAGAGTCACCTAGTTTCCTCAGCCCCCCAGCCACTCAGGGCCAGCCCAAGGTGCAGGCAAGCCTCAGATGGAAGCTGCCCAGCTGTCTAGGGCTGCCTGAGGCTCAGATAACCAGGGCCGACCAGAGGCTTGCACTGCTGGCAGTGGCAGCAGCAGAGGTGTGATGGAGGCATCACTTTCCCCTGGTTGTCGGGTTGCCTCCCAACCTTGAGGGCTCTCAGACTGTGAGAGGGGGCAGGCTGGGCTTAGGGACACCCCCGCTCCAGGGCATGAATTTTCATGCACCGGTCCTCTAGTCTATATTTATAAAAGGCTAATATACTAAGTATCCATCCAACTGGTAGCTATGATATGCACTGTCCACCAGGGGAAGATGCTCAACACAAGAGCTGCCATGACACTCTCTGGCCATTTACAGAGAAAAGCCACTGTGGACCTGGCACCAACAAAGCAACACTCAGCTTCCCCCAAATGGGACACAGGCCCCATCACAACCCCGGAGTTACAGCCCACAAAATTTTAGATGATGCTGCCAAGACTCCATGGCACAACATGTTGCCAAGACCCCATGGCGTAAAATGCAGCCCAGCCCAGAAACAGTGGCTGTGGGCACCAGGTAATGATGTCACATAGCAATGCCCAGCTTCCTCTCCCTAGTGACTAGTCTTCTTGGAGTTTCTTCAGCCCAGAAACATGACTTGGTTTATAGCAGGTGGAAACATTTTACACTTTAACCAAATATCAAGCATTTTTCCCATGCCTCATCTCATTTGATCCTCACAGAAGTTCTGGAGTAGGTAGATAGGATACTCGGTGGAATCCTATTTTCTTTTTATTAGCTGGAAAACAGAGATTTAGAAAGCTTCAAACACTGCTGCAATAGAATATTTTACCCTTTGTTCTCCCTATGTGATATACAATAAAAATTTGCTTCATGTTGATATTTGCTGCTGTGTTGCTGACAATTACCTGAAAGAGAGGGTGGAGTGCTTCACTGGGCTAGAAAAAGTTTAGCTACATCAGAAAGCAGGTCTAATTAATCAAGTTTATTCTATATATAAAAGGCTAAGTTGACTCGTGCATGTGTGATACTTATAAAGTTCTCGCTGCCACAAATCATACTCATGTGTTTTGATCTGTCATTGTAGATTGTGAACTTGGTTGACACTTCTATTATAGAGAAAGGGCAAATAGCAGTATTAAAGTATTTCCTTTGATTAATTTTCTTTCTATGTTCATTAATTCATATAGCTGGCCACTAGTGAATGTATAAAGAAATAGGAATTGCCCGGCCAGCAAAACTCAGTGGTTGAGAATTGACTAGGAGGTCATGGTTCAATCCTGTTCAGGGCACATGCCTGGGTTGCAGGTTCAATCCCCAGTGTGGGGTATGCAAGAGGCAGCCAATCAATAATTCTCTCTCATTATTGATGTTTTTCTCTCTTTCTCCCTTTTCCTTCTTCTCTGATATAAATAAAAATATATTTTTAAAAAAGAAATAGGAATTAACATCTGAGTAAAAGATACCCTACTATAATTATGAACCCCTTTAGAACCACTAGATATAATAATCTATGCTCGTGGGAGCTTCAGATATATAAAATGCAATTGTTCATTTTTACAAAACAAAAGTAAGAATTGAGGCAATTATTTTGTGATTTGGATTCAAGTCTTCTCTCAGGAGACTGAGAATTAACAATAAAATATGGAGGCAATGAAATTAGGGGAAATATTGTAGATGAATGCTTTCAGTGAGAGCTCTGTGATTTTAAAACACAGCTGATTGAGATCTGAGGCACAATTGATTTGCTGATTTATGCTGCTTTGTCAAAGATCCCCACTAAACATTCTCTGTGATTTATAATGTGGAAAAATTTTCCAATATTTTGCAAAGGAGAATTTGCTATGTTATATATCATTAATATAATATTTTTTTCAGTGTACATTTTGAAACATGTAATTGTTAAGATATTTGACTTATGATAGAGAATTCATTTTTATAGAATTGTTACATCCTATTATATCATGTAGAATATATTGATTATCAAAGTTTAAACTTTAGTCTCATTTATCTCAGTATTTGTCTCCTGACCATAGTTTCTACTTGGAATAAAAAGAAATAGTAATTTTTACATTATTAAAATGTTATTTCTATTATTTCTATGTTTCTCAAATGTTCTGTCATTTAAGTGACTCTTTCAAATGAAATACATTTCATATACAGTAAAATACTAAATACTGCCTTAGTGGCCCATAGAGATTGTGAGGAGGTGACTCGGAGACTATCTTGGATGTGGGCTTCAGGGAGGAAAAGAGTGGCCCGTTAGAATAGGCAGCCAGCCTTCCCCCACAATAGCTGCAACTGTATCTCTTTATGCTACTTACCTTGTTATTTAAAAATTCATCTTTAACAGTGTTTTACTATTGGGGGAAAGTGAAAACTAATATTCTAAGAAGATATTCATGTTAGTTAAGGTTTACAGTATAAATTCAACACCAGTTGAAGTGGAAATAAATATTTCCTGGGTGTTTATTAATTTATGGAAACACTGTTATTTCTTCAGATTCACATATAGTGCAAAACCAACTTTTACAAGGCAAGCAGATCTAAGTAGTAAATAAAAATATTTCTTTCTTCCTTTTGAATTTTCAAATTGGATATGCATAAAATATACATAATTTCACAATGGCTGATTTATTTGAGAACATTTATGCATATATATTGAGTGTGTATGATGTATATGCATAAAAGGTTAATATGCTAAGCGTCTGTCCAACCAGTAGCTATGAAGCGCACTGACCACCAGGGGGCAGATGCTCAACACAGGAGCTGCTGTGATGCACACTGGCCATTTACAGAGAAATGGCACCATGGACCTGACACCCACAAAGCAATACTCAGCTTCCCTCAAGTGAGATACAGGTCCCACCACCACCCCAGAGTGATACCCCACTAAATCGCAGCCAAAGCTGCTAAGACCCCATGGCACAAAATTCGACCCAAAGCCAATCCCAGCCCAGAAATGGTGGCTGTGAGCACCAGGTAATGATGTCACATAGCAATGCCCGGCTTCCTCTTCCTAGCAACTAGCCTCTGAAGTTTCTTCAGCCCAGGAGCACAGGTTGTCAGATGGAAACATTTTATACTTTAACCAAATGTCTGTGAAGCATTTTCCCTTGCCTCATCTCATTTGATCCTCACAGAAGTCCTGAAGTAGGTAGGAAATGTGGTGGAATCCTATTTTTTTTTTTTTCATCAGCCAGAAAACAGAGATTTAGAAAGTTTATAAACTTGACTCAACTGAAAAGAAGTAAGACATAGTGGACCTTGAAAATGACTTCAGGTTTTCTCACTGCACAGAATATAGTCAAATACTGCTATAGTTAAATATTTTACCCTTTGTTCTCCCTGTGTGATCTACAATAATAATCTGCTTAATGATGATATTTACTGGGTTGTTGGCAGAGTGAAAGTACTGAAGAAATTTGTACTGGGCTGGAAAAAAGTTAACTACATAGAAAGCAGGTCTAATTAAGCAAGTTTATTCTATATTTATATAAGGTTATGTTGACTCACGCTTGCATGATACACATAAAGCTCTCACTGGCACCAATGGCACATGTGTGTTTAGATTTGTCATTGTCAATCTTGAATTTGGTTGACACTTCTATTATAGAGAAAGGGCGAATAACAATATTGAAATAGTTCTTCTACTTAATTTTCTTCCAATGTGCAAAAATTTTTACTGGGCCACTAGTATTTTATAAAACTCATGCTATTTGGAATACATATGAAGCAAAACTATTTAATTTGATAAATTGTATGCAAGGGACATTACATAGGTAAGAAAACTGAATTTTGAAATGATTGAATTTATTTATGTTTAGACTATGTCTAAAAAGATGAGAAGGAAGAAATACTGGCTTATGGAATGATATGCACCAAATGGTTAACTAACATTAGTTGTTCTTTTGAGATAAAATTTGAGTTATGTAAACTTTCTTGAGGATCTTTCCTTTTTATGAATGTATATTTCTATTATGACTAAAGTAAATTTTAATAAAAGAAAAATGTAGTTTATAATAATTACTAATTGCCATCTCCAAAATATACATACTTACAAACACACAAACCATTCAATATTAAATGTATATCCAAACACACATGGTACCCCCCCCCCCCCCCCACACACACACACACACATTCTTTGTTGATAGCAAAGAATTAACTGGGAAAAAATTGTCTAAAATTGAGACACAATAGAAGTTACAGGGTAGTACATTTGTTACCTAGACAAACGTTTTTCTTTATTGACACATAACTGACATATAACATGAAACATATAACAAAGTGAAAATTTGGTGCTATGCTGGAGCTTAGTTCCTATCTGTCCCTGACCAGCTAGCAGGACGAGTTTATATTATCTTGTGCATGGGAAGGACCAGGCACGTCTTCAAACTAACTGATTAACTTCCCAATTTACTTGGGCTGGCGCTGGATCCTCCCCTAACCAATTAATTTCCTCATTTCCTAGATGTCCTGGGGTTTTGTGTCTCTTATCCAACCTTATTCTATTCCCAGGCTAGCTAGACTTTCAGACCTCTATGGCTGCCATCTTGGCTCCTATTGTGCATGCACCTCCCTCCCTCTTTACTGCTCCATAACCATCCCCAGTGATCTGTGGGGAATGGACTGGTGGTGCCCTGGGTAGTGTGTGAAGCTGTAACTTCCTAGTGAAACAAGCAGGCTATGTCCAATGCAGCTCCTCAGCCCATTAGGCTCACCGATGTCTGATTCCCTTTGCTTCCTTCCTTTATTAATATCTAAGTATCTATGCTAACACTATCTTATTCTTTGAGACTGATACACTATATAGTCAATTTGAATAAAATAATTTATATTTAAAACTACAAATGTAGTTAAAAACTAGATAAAATATTTGTGTTTACAATAGTAAAAAAAAAAAAACACACACACAAAAAAAACCCCTCAGTCTCTCAGCACTAAATCAGTGCTTTTGCCAAACGTTACACATCAAATGTTTGAGAAAGGGATGCTTAGGACAAAAACAAATAACCAAAGGAACCATAAAGTAGGCAAAATTTCAAGTTCCCATTGACTTCTAAGTAGCTTGGTTGAGGAAAAGCAGATGAAGTAATTTACTTTGTTGAGCTTATTAACATCTGCATATAGCAATAAGTAGCTATTGTCCACATGAGTCTAAATATTGGCAGGCTTTTTTATCTTAAGTTTCATTCTTGGAGAAAGAGAGAACTGTTTTTATGCTCTCTTTGAAATTCTTGGATACAAATGAATAATCAAAAATGATTTACACATATACATACTTTCAAAAATCAGAGAGAGGGCAAATGTGTTTTATAAATTATACATGACTAACAAATTTCTTCAGTACTTTCACTCTGTACTTCTATTACCCTAAACATGAAAATATCTTCAAAGAAGGTACTGATAAGCCCAAACAGGAAAAAAATGTTTTTATTCAGAATATACTATAAAGAGAAAGCAAAATATAATTTGCAATTTTTCATTCTTGCCTATATCAACAGAGAGTTTTTAACACTTGAAAAATGTATCTTTTGCATCTCTAGGCAGACAAACTAGCACTGCCGCAGGGAAAAAAAAAAAAAAATTAAACACAGCCCCAAGACACATGTTGAACTCAGAATTACACAGCATGTATCTAGTCTCAAAAGATTGTTATTTGCTTTTCAGTCAAACGTTTCCTGCTGCTAAAAAGAAGAAGAAAAAAGCTGTAAGCTTTGTTTCAAGGAAAAGCTTTTACCTGAGAATTACTGCACTGCCATGGTTACCCAGTGAAATACATCACATAATCTAGAAAGTAGCAAGGAAACATTATATTTGAAAATAAAGCGATCTTTCTGTTGAAAAGTCATACACATGCCCTCGGTGCTTGTGTACATCCCTGCAAGGTTTAACGCATTGTCTCAGAAACATCCTCACTCTGAAGTTCCCATGGAGCAGGATGTGTGCCCCAGTGGTGTGTCACTTCTCTCATGTAACAATCTTTTACAAATAAAGCTGTCCCGGTTTTATGACTCCCCTTAAAGCTGAGACTCACCATGTGGCATTTCTTTTATTCTCCAAATATTTTTTTCAGAAGATCATGACTTCATGAGAAAAGAGAAAGCAATAGTCATAAAAAAAATGCTAAAAAAAATTAAGTTTTCATGTTTAACTTCATCTTTTTCTTTAAAACAGTTCTTATGACTGTTTTTCATAGGAAAAAAGAAGTATTATTCAGAATGAGTTATACAAAGAAAACCCTATTTAACATGAAAATGATGACATAGTTTAGAAATATTATCTATTTCTTTTACTCCCCAAGCACTAGGGATAATCCAATCAGAAAGAAAACTACCTGCAGGAAGCATATATAATTCTGACTACTTGGCAACTCAACCTTAAAAAGGCTTAGAAATTAATTACACAAAACTACTGACAAACACATCTTTACCACATGTTCAATCACAATAATTTCACTATAGTACCCAAGTGAACTAATAATAATAAATTCCAATTATTGAATAATATTGATCAATAAAATATGTAACATTGATACAAGTGCTCCAGTTAGGTCCTAATATAACAACAAAGGAAGCACTTTTCTGTTCTATCAAATTATTTTCAAGCTTTGAAGAATCATCTATCAAAATAAATTTAATTGATAGAAAAAGGTATACTTCTTTTACTTAAAATCTTCAATTTCAATAAACATGCACTTCTGATAGTTTCTGTGAGCGAATTAAATTAATTTGAATTATATTGCACTCCATATAAGATCACTACTTGGAAACTAGTAGTGACTTTAAAAGATTCTTATGCTGAGTTACCACTTTAAAATATTTTAGCAATAAAAACACTAATTCTCCTAGTATCCATGCCACACTGGTTGGCTTTCCTTTTCTACATTCTTAAAAACCTATGACATGTCTTCCAGAGGAATGCATATGATTTCAAAATATTGATAAGAAAAAAAACACACACAAATTAGCAAGCTATCTCAATTAATTTTTCTATTCTTTCCATACTCATGAATGTGGGGAAGCATGGGACTTAGTGGAAAGTCCGTAAGGATTCTTTGAAAGGTCAGGGGCCTCTAGGGGGACCTTGCTGAAGGCAACATCTCCTGCCTTGACTTTTCCAAACAAGTCTAAGCCCCTGAGTGTTTTGATGTAATCATTACTTATGTATAGTCTTTAAACCAAACCTTGGAGAAGCATGTGCTTTCTCAAGGATACTTACCCTACTGATTGTATCTAGAGCACATGTGTCAAACACAAGGCCCGCGGGCCAAATCCAGCCCGCCAGGCCTTGCAATGTGGCCCGCACCGCGCTGTCATCACTGCACTCCGCTGTCAGTTTATGACATTGTCAGTTTATGACTGTTCAGTAAACCATTCGGCCCGCGATTTAGGCTGGATTTTAGATTTTGGCCCCTTCTCTGATTGAGTTCGACACCCCTAATCTAGAGGTTAATTTTAGTTCAAACTAATGTTACAATAAAAGCCTAAGGAAGCAGGTGAACAAGGCTGTTTGGTTTCTCCTGCCAAGCAGCCCCTTAGCTTTCTCTTTCACAGAAATGTGTGTCAGAGTAATCCATTCATCCATCACTCAGGGTCTGCTGGTCAGTCCCGGCACATGTACATATTTTGTTGGTTCCTATATTTTCAGCATTCCCATGTTTTCTGTTATTTATTCCATTCATTTTGTTGCCTAAATGTATTTTATTGATAATGAAGCCTCACAAATTTTAATGGTAACAGCCAGGGACTAGTTCTGATCATGTTCAGGGAGGGAAGCAAGAGGAAGCACTTATAAACAGCCCTTACTAAGTAAACCCTGAAGAAAAATTACAATTTCACAGACTTTTTCTCTTTCCTGGAGATGTGAATATGTGATTAGGACATGTGTTTATTAAATGTAGGAATTTTAAGAAAAGAGTCAATTTTGTGTTTGTGGGTCCATCATGGGTTGGGAATTCTCAATGACTCAGTTTTGGGGGCTGAAGCAAACCATGCTTCTCACCTTTGAAAGGTGGGCATTAAACAGCAGAGAGCATGTTCACAAAGAGTGATGTTGCAAGTGGGTGAAATATTTTTGAAGGTATGTGTCATTTTCATGTAAGGTATTAAAAGAATTTTAATTAAAAGTTCATTGGCTTTAATTTTATATTATGGCATCTAAGATTTTATAAATATCCCCATAAAGATTCGCTTTAGTATTTGAGAAGACTTTTTTGTTCTTGATTATATGTAATACTGCTGAATGTTGCTGTTATTTAATTACAAAGACTTTTATAAGTCACAAAACAAGTATTTTCATGTATAAAACAAAAGAAAAATGTATAATCTAGGGTTTAGGAAGATGTTATTTAGAATTCTCACAGTAAGATCTTGCACTCTTGTAGGCACTGACAAAATGGAAGTGAACAAATCAGACAAAATATCTATTTTTACGGAGTTTACAGTATAATAGAAACATTAAAAACAAACAAAACCCAAATTTACAGCTTATTGGGATATGATTAATAGTATGAAGGAGTAAAATAGAAGAAAGAGAGAGATAAAGAGAGAAAGTCCTTGGGGAGAAGGTGTTACCAGAGATGGGCCTGCCTGGAGCAGGCCTGCCTCAGGCTGGCCAGTAGAGTGTGGGTTCTTGACTCTGTGATAACCAGATTGCCAAAGAATGGTCTCTTGGACCAGAAGATTTAAGCAAAAGTGGGGAATTTTTTAAAAAATACATATTTTATTGATTTTTTTACAGAGAGGAAGGGAGAAGGATGGAGAGTTAGAAACATCTATGAGAGAGAAACATCAACCAGCTGCCTCCTGCACCCCCTCCACTAAACGTATATGCCCTTGACCAGAATTGAACCTGGGACCTTTCAGGCTGCAGAACGCCGCTCTATCCATTGAGCCAAACCAGTTTTGGCAAAAGTGGGGAAATTTATTACAAGCAGATTCAGACTCCCTACAAGAGGAGGGGAACCCAATAATGGGCTGCCTGGTAAAGCCTTGTAGTTCAGGGGTATATATTTGCCACAAGCCTTCTCTGTGTCTATCCATGTCCTCACCTGACTGACTCCCTCTATTGATCTTACCCAGGATGGACCTGTTTCTGTGTGTTCTTTCTTCTGTTCCTATGCCGAACTTTTTTGGTGTCATACACCGTTGGTTTTCCATTCCTCCTGCGTTGAGTACAGAAACATTATATTAGTTCTGCTTGGTTGGTTCTGTTGTGGAGTGAACGACCACTGGAGTCCAGACCAAATTAAATTTAGGGAGCCTTTATTGGCCGGCCAGCAGCTGCTTTGCCTTTCTCCACATAAGGAGTCCAGAGAGCAGCAGTGACCCTTTGTGCAGGACCACTTTTAAGCCTATTAACCACATTCTGTTTTTGCAGAACAAACAACCCAAGACAAAACAGTTTTCCCAAGTAACGTCAGGATTATGCTATTGACGACCATGTTATTCACAGGGTCCTCCTGTTCTTCAGAAAGCTCACAGTATTCTATGAAAGAAGGCCTATGAGACCATATCTTAAGGCCTGGCCTGCTGTCAGCACTGACAACTCTATCTGGGGCATAGTCCATGGTCTCTCTGGAATGGGCAAAAATTCCCATCTCCAACAGGTTCCTGAGGCCAGGCTGGCTCAAACTGCCATGCCTGCCCCTGCCTCTGTTCTACCTGCCTTTGTTTCCTACTGGCCCCCTGCCCTATCTGCCTGCGCTTCAGGTTAACCCTCTCAGCAGGAGTCCAGATTGGTTTGAGAGTCATTATTAAAGCTGCAGACAGTGAAACAAAGGAGGAAATTAGGGTGGGAGAACATCAGGAGAGAGCTTAGGCGGTGCTCTGCTTTGGCTCTCAGGAAATGTTATAGGAAAGAAGTGTCTGAGCGGGGCTGTTTTTAAGCCCCTGGGAAGTCTGACAAAACTGGCCTTGCAGACACAATCAGGAGTGAGCTTGGATGAGCTGCCTCTGGCCATTGCTTCATGGGAACTCTCAAGAGTGTCGTAGAAATAAAAAGTTCATGCCCCAGCAGGGGCATGGAGGTGTTCTGGAGCAAGGCGGCCATGAGTCTTTGTCCTGAGGGCTTTTTACTTTTTTTTTTTTTTTTTTTCAGGGGAGAATCTAAGAGGAGGGTTTCAGCAGAATATTCTTCGCTTTTCAGGTGTATTTTTAACATGCTGATGCATCAAAAAGACCATAGAGGGCAGTTTGGGATGTTCTTTGGTCTGTTTTACAGGTTTCTTTTTATCTTGGGCCTGTCTGGCTCTAATGGATTTTTGTTATTTGTTCCCCTGATTTCATCTGTCCTTGGGTTTAGCTGGCACAAATGACATTAATTGGGTATTTGTTCTCTATTTCCCAGACCAGGGTGATTTAAACTATGTATTTTCTGGTTAGGGAGGGAAGGTATAATCCATTTGCTTTCAAGTGTCCTTGATGAGGGCAGATAAGGTCTTGTGATTCACTAGCTGGCTCTAAGTAGTTCAAATTGTTTGACCTTGTTTAATTTCCTTGTCTCAGTTTCCCCATTCCACTTGCCCAAGAAGTTTCCTACTTCTCATTATCCTGCCACAAGGGGTTTCAGTGTTTAACAGAGTGGTCAGGGAAATCCTCTCTGTAAGAAGGTGACAAATCAGCAAAGACTGGGAGGGAGGGAGTGACCCATGTAGACAGCAAAGGTGAAATGCCAGGCAGCAGAAATAGCAAGTGTAAGAAGTAGCCAGGTGGACAGTGCCACTTAATGGAGTGAACTAAGTGGAAGTTAATAGAAAATGAGATAAAAGAGTTACTGTGTTTGTGGAAGAAACTAGTGTATTATCTAGGACCTTATACTATTGTAAGTATTTTGGCTGTTACACAGAATGAGAAGTGAAGACATGGAGAGTTTTGTGCAGAGGAGAGATTTAATCTAACATTTTAATTGGTACCTTTTGACTATGGTCTCAAGAATAGACCATAGAAGGGACAAATATAGAAACAAAGAGATCCATTAGGAAGCTATATTAATAATTCAGAGAATAGATTATGATAGTGTTAAGAGCAGAGAATATAAAAAGAGGCTGAAATTGGATATATTTGGACAGTAGAGCCAATGGAATGTATAGCACATGCAGAATAAAACAAAGAATTTAAATGAAATGTAAGGTCTTTCAAAGAAAGATTTTGAATAGAAAATTTTAAGAGAAATTAAAAATAAATAAAATAGCCAAAACCGGTTTGGTTCAGTAGATAGAGGATCAGCCTGTGGACTGAAAGATCCCGGGTTTGATTCTGGTAAAGGGCACGTACCTTGGTTACTGGAACATCTCCAGTGGGGGGTGCCGGAGGCAGCTGATTGATGTTTCTCTCTCATAGATGTTTCTAACTCTCTCTCTCTCTCCCTTTCTCTCTGTAAAAAATCAATAAGATATATTTTTTTAAATAAATAAATAAAATGGATCAAAAAGATAAGATGAAAGACAGCAAACTGAACTGAAATATAAGATTTCACAGCTGAGGAAATTCAGAACCAATATATTGGAAATTCAGAACCAAATTGAATATATGGATTTGAAATAGCAAAAATCAATAAACAATAAAAATTTAAACAAATGACACAATGAAAATACTTGAAGCAATTTTAGAAAATTAAGAGAAAAAAGAAACAGATATTGAAGATTATTATTGAGAGGTGATGCTAAGAAGACACTAAAGATGATCAAATATATGGATAACTACTTATTTGAAATCTGGTAAATAGAATAAAAATTTTAAGAAATATAGTGCAATCACATTTCTCTGATATGAAGGAAGAACTAAATCCTAATATATTACATTATACACCAGCAAGAAATTTAACAGAACTTTCAGAAATGACACAAATTCTGGCTAAGCTATTAGGTTTCACGATAAAGAATTCCTCAGGCACACAGACAGAAAACACAAGTCAGCTTCAAAGAGGAAAACATTAAAGCTTGCTGCAAATTTCATCAAGCATCATTTGATGCCAAAATACAGTGAAATACTGTCTTCAAATTTCTGATGGGGAAAAAGAAATGTATGAGTGAAGATTATTATTCCCCAACAAGTTGCCTTTTGGATAGAAAGAGAGAAATGACAAAATTTACATATATAACACAAGAGAACTCATGAATTCATGGATGGCTAAAAAAGTTAACTATTTTGAAATTGAAATCCAGACAACCAAAATAATGATTCAAAAATCAAGAATTCAAAACAAATTTTAAATGATATATCTATAGATAGTAAAGAGATTGTGGTAAATATTGAATTCATTTAGGGAACTAAGGCACACCATCTAGAAAAATTAGGGTTTGGAGGGGGGCAATAATATAAAACCCGACAAACAAAAATAGTAGCAGAATTAGAAAGTGGGAGGAATGGTAAAATTTATAACCTTAATTTATTGAGCTGAAATTCACTACATACAGATTAAATTGAAACACAGTAGACATTTTTCCCCCTTTTTATTTAATTTACTAGAGGCCCGGTGCACAAAAATTCATGCATGGGGGGAAGGGGCACAGGAGCAGTGATGGTGCCCATCAGCCCAGCCTGCACCCTCTCCAATCTGGGAGCCCTCAAGGGATGTCCCACTGCCCATTTAGGTCTGATCCCACAGTCGGACATCCCTCTCACAATCCAGGACTGCTGGCTCCCAACTGCTTGCCTGCCTGCCATCCTGATTGCCCCTAACCACCTCTGCCTGCCAATCTGATCACTCCCTAACCATCCCATGCCAGCCTGATTATGTCTAACTGCTCCCCTGACAACCTGTTTGCCCCCAACTTTCCTCCTCTGCCGGCCTGGTCACCCATAACTGCCCTCCCCTGCAGAGCTGATCACCCCCAACTGCCCTCTCTTATAGGCCTGGTGCCTCCCAACTGCCCTCCCCTACTGGCCCTCTTGTGGTGATCATCTTGTGTCCACATGGGGCAGTATCTTTAACCACATGGGACCAGCCATCTTGTGTGTTGGAGTGATGGTCAACTTGCATATTACTCTTTTATTAGATAGGATAGAGGCCTGGTGCTTGGGTGGGGGCCAGCTGCTTTTCCCTGAAGGGTGTTCTAGATCAGGGTGGGGGTTCCCTTGGGGCATGGGGCAGTCTGGGTGAAGGGCCTGTGGTGGTTTGCAGGCCAGATATGCCCCCTGGTGACCCAAGCAGAGGGCCTGGTATCTGGAATTTATTTACCTTCTACAATTGAAACTTTGTAGCCTGGAGCAGAGCCACACCTCCTGCTTGCTCTATGGATGCCTCCATTTCTGTTTGGATTTGTTTACCTTTTATAATTGAAACTTTGTAGCCTTGAGTGGAGGCTTAGGCTGGCTAGGGCAGGTGGAAAGCTTGGCTTCTTCCGTTGCCTGGGAAACCCAAGCCTCCCTCCTGCTCTCTGTGGCTGCAGCCATCTTGGTTGGGATTTAATTTGCATACTCACTCTGATTGGCTGGTGGGCATGGCTGGTGAGAGGGGGTTGGTGGATATAGTGGAGTTATGGTCAATTTGCATATTACTATTTTATTATATATTCTTAGGGTGACACTGCTTAACAAAAGTATACAATTCCACAACACATCATCTGTACATTTTATTGTGTGTTCACCACCCCAAGTCAAGTCTCCTTCCATCACCATTTTTCCCTGCTATACCCTCCTCTACCCCCAAGCCCCAACCCTGCCCTGGCAATCTGCAAGGTAATTGCTGTTTTCTCCCCCAGTAAACAATCAATAACAGGGACAATATCTATTTCACCATCAATTTCTCTGCTCCTTCCATTGATGATCAAAGTTCAGATCCATTAATTCAATAGAGAGAAAAGTTATTAATTCTATCATTTTATATTATTTTATAGCTGAAATAATTATTTATAAGAAGATACTTCTTATATGCTATTTTGATATCCAGAGTATAATTCAATTGTAAAAGGATTAAAAATATATGGTTCTTTCCTTTTTCTTTTTTTTTAAATTAGTTTTCAGGATGATTAATTATATCCCTGAAATGTTAGAATGTCTCATACCAGCTCACAGAACAGTTGTTAAACTTTCAGAATTTAAAACTAGCTGTTTAAAATCAGTCACAGTGAAAGTATTTACACCACAAAAATAGCCTGATGCTATGAATAGGACTTATATATTTATTGACAATTCAGATTTGTTTTCAATGAAGAGACTTCAGAATTTCCTTTGGGATTATTAAAGTACACATACACAAATGTGCTGAAGGTTTCAAGCAAGGAAAATTTTTTTGCTTTACTAGTAGTTGAATGTCAAAAAAAATATGTCCTAAAATGTCCCAGGGACTATTCAATGGTAACTCTAATATAATGCATTTGGCTTTTCATAATTATTATTATTTTATTTTATTTATTTATTTATTTATTTATTTATTTATTTATTTATTTATTTTTTGCCTCGAAAAGCATTGTTTCATTTGGTCCAATGCATGGGAGAGGGATCCAGGGTAGTTAAGAGAATGGTTAGTAGTTTCGGGAAGAGGCTCAGGTAAAAGCCAAAGACACCAGGGGAAGGCAAAGAGGCTTCTGAAAGCTTCTGGGCTCCAAAGGCTCCTAGTTGGGCTTGCAGGTGAACCTTTCGCAGAGATACTCGCCACACCCAGCCTGCAGAGGGGAGTCAGGTGTCACCCATCTTCTTGATGAGTTTCACCTCCTCACCTGGAAGTGGTTCTCCCAGAAGGAAGTCACAGATGAGAGTCTGTGCGGGTAGAACCCAGAGCCTGCAGCACCAAAAGGGTCTGGTTAGGCTCCTCTCCAAGGCCAGGGCAGCCTCCATGGTGTCCTGAGTTTTGCACACTCATCTGGGGAGGATTCAGCAAATCCTGGAAGGGGATATGCCCACCGCACTGGTTTTCAACGCCCTCGCACCTCTTATCCCCCAACTGGTTAAGCAGCCCACACCCTGCAGAGCCACATGGTCAGGTGGAAACAGAAGCCCAGGAGAGGGAGGTGCGGGAGGCCGCAGAGGCAGGCTGGCCAGGGATTGACCTCAGCTTCCCCTTCGGTGGAATAATTCTGAGGAATGTGGAGCTCATGGCCTTCGGCAATAAGGAAGTTAAGATAGAAGAAAACCGGTGTGTTGGCTGGTCCCGAAGGTGGTTCTGAGATGGTGATTGGCTGAGATGCAGAAGGGTGGCCAGAGGCTGGAAGAAGGGGCATCACTGGACCTATTCCTTCCAAATGCTGATGAAGCAAGAGACAGATCCGGGACCCCCGAGTGTGCTCTGTTTTTATAATTCTGAAAGGAATTTATTATCACCATGTTAAAGACAAAAGCCCAACATTCATAGGAATTAGGCTTGTCCAAAATAGCAGAGATAAAAATGAAAATCTGAAGCACAAACCCAAAAGGGCAGTCACAAACAGTGTTATATTCCAGAGGTATTTCTGCATTTAGATAATCTGAGTTGGACCTTTAGACTACAAGTAGCCAATAAAATAAGTCTGCTCTCAAGTACACATCCAATCAAAGATCAAAGCATTCACTCAGGATGAACCCAAAGACATGCAAAGGGCCTAAAAAAAAATTTTTTTTTTTTCCTTTTGGTTTTTCACATTTAGTAAAATCCTGGGGAGTATTTTAAATGACTCACCTACCCCTAAGCAGTGCTCTTCTCATTTTAATAATGAATACCCTCATACTCTATGCTCACTATCACCCCTACAATGAATACCACTAGCAAATGTATAATCTTCAAGACACTAAATTTATCTAACCCCAAAAAATTGGAAATAGAAATTGATAGTCCTTGATGGAAGAAGATTTCTGGGGATAATAGTTATTGAAAGGATAATAGTTGATAAGAAAAAGAAATTACAAAAAATATAATAACAAAGATTTGTTTACATGCTGGAAAATGCAAAGGTCCTAGGTTCTCAATGGCATTGTTTTCCCAACTGTGCATTGGAACTGTGCACTGGTATAGTTCTAATCAGTTATCTGTTGTGAATATGTACCTTCAGCACCTAATCTGTAATAGTTGCACATATTTTGAATGGGTCACTTTACATTTCTTATTATTCACCTCAAAATGTAAAAATAACCTAACAGCAGGTTAGTTAGGGGCACACTGTAGTGTGTCTAAGTGCTGCCCCTGGAGTTGTATCCAGGCAGTGTCCTTCCTTAGACATTTATGTTCATTTGGAAGAGGTTTTATATAAAGTAGACTGGCTATTGTTTCCACAGATATTTCCCCCTTGTTATTACTGTTTACAATAGTATACTTTTAATGGCAAGATATTTAATGCAGCAAATAAAATATTTCTTAGCATCGGGAATATATGCCTGTTTGTATATGTTCATTCATTCAACATACTTTTATTTTTAACCTTCAGAATGTTCCACATAATTCAGTATATAAAAATGAATAAGATACCTATATGGTCTTTAAGAAGCATCTTAAGTTGAGGCACTTACAAACTTCAAATCACATAACTAATTTGCCTACTTCTGATTAGATGCTCACCAAACCACCTTTCAAATATAATGTAGTTTCTCACAGGGCACATGGGGAGAAAATGTGCTCAATAGAATATTCAAGTGTCTGATCCCTTAGAGATTGTATTTCTAATTATAAATTTACAGACTGGAACCTTGATTATAATTAGGCTTCCCTAGTAGTTCTCATTATTGGTACCTTTAACAATTTTAGTTCTTATTGTAAATTGGCATTTGAGTTTTATGTATCAGTTTTCTGCACTTGCTTAACATGAATCTGCTTATAGTAGAAAATAAAATTTCTGAAATAGAATAGCTGAGAGTCAGGGCCCCAGTGATGGTAAGTTTACTAATGTGATGTTATACTTTGAAACCAGTTGGAAGTTACCCATCTACGCTTCCCTAGGTAATTCACTTCTTCTTTAATATTAGTTGAAACAATTATATATTTGACTAGAGGCCCAGTGCACAAAATTCGTGCATAGGGGGGGGGGGGGGGGTGTCCCACAACCCAGCCTGCACCCTATCCAATCTGGGATATCCCTCTCACAATCCAGGACTGCTGGCTCCCAACTGCTCCCCTGCCTGCCTTCCTGATTGCCCCTAAATGCTTCTGCCTGCCAGCCTGATCACCCCCTAACCACTCCCCTGCCAGCCTGATTGATGCCTAACTGCTCCCTGCCAGCCTGTTTGCCCCTAACTGCCCTCCCCTGCAGGCCTGCGCACCCCCCTCCCCCACGACTGCTCTCCCCTGCAGGCCTGAGTTTCCCCCAAGTGCCCTTCCCTGTAGGCCAGGTCAACCCCAATTTCCCTCCTCTGCTGGCCTGGTCACCCCTAACTGCCCTCCACTGCAGGCTTGATCACTCCTAACTTCCCTCCCTTGCAGGCCTGGTCCCTCCCAATTGTCCTCTCCTGCTGACCATCTTGTGGTGGCCATCTTGTGTCCACATGGGGGCAGGATCTTTGACCACATGGGGGCAGCCATCTTGTATGTTGGAATAATGGTCAATCTGCATATTACTCTTTTATTAGATAGGATAGAGGCTTGGTGCATGGGTGGGGGCCAGCTGGTTTTTCCTGAAAAGTGTCCTGGATCAGGGTGGGGGTTCCCTTGGGGCATGGGACAGCTTAGGTGAGGGACCTGTGGTGGTTTGCAGGCCAGCCAATCCTTCTGATGACCCAATCAGAGGCTCCAGTATCTGTGATTTATTTATCTTCTACAATTTAAACTTTATAGCCTAGAGCAGAGCCAAGCCTTCTGCTCTCTCCATGGTGGCAGCCATTTTTGTTGGGATTTATTTATTTCCTAGAATTGAAACTTTGTAGTCTTGAGTGGAGTCCTAGGCCCACCAGGGTATGTGGAAAGCTTGGCTTTCTCCATCGTCGGGGAAACCCAAGCCTCCCTCTTACTCACTCCGTGGCCACAGCCATCTTTGTTGGGGTTAATTTGAATACTCGCTCCTAATTGGCTGGTGGGCGTGGCTGGTGAGCATAGCAGAGTGATAGTTAATTTGCATATTACCCTTTCATTAGATAGGACAGTAAACAAGTTAAAATATTGGGTTAAATATTTGGGTTTCTGAACCAATTGCAATATATGCATATAAAATTATAAGTTCTAAACAACTTGAATTATTTGCTCTTAGAAAACTATATATTTAAAACTCACTTATCTGCCTGCTTTTCCCTAGCCATAACCATCTGTAGGCATAACAACTACAACTATTATCTTAAGTTTGAAATAAGTAAAATTCTAATTTATGCTGTAGTTTTTAAAAACTGCCTATTAGTAAAGTGTTATGATAACAAGACAAGTAAAATATGCAAATTTGATGCAAGTAAGTATTAATATCTCAACAAATGTTTATTGAGCACAGATTTTTATTTTCAAAGAGCATGGTACATGCAAATATATTTAAGAATTATGTTATTAATGCTAATCTATCTAAAAAATATAGTTCTAGCAATGTTGATTACTGAAAAAAATAAAAAGTATTTTTTCAACTCATATTGTTTAGGCATTTCTAATGTATAAGCTACGTTCCTTTTGCCTATATTATATGTAGTTAATTTCTAAGCTAAGCAATGTGCACTATTATAGCTTAAGAATTTGGATTGCAGATTACATATTTTAAATTTATCTTTATTGTTGAAAGTATTACAGATGTCACCTTTATTGTCTTTTTTCCATTGACACCCTCCAACCAGCCCCTGCTCTTCCCAGCATATTATTTTTTAAAATCTAAACTTCTCAACCCATTTTTTTACAATAGTGATTAGCATCACTATTATAACCAACCCCAATTTAACCAAATAGAAGGTAAAAAAGTAAAAATAAATTATAAGAAAATATATGAATAATCATAAAATAAGGCTACATGGACAGGACCATAAATATCATTAATCAACACCAAACTTATGAAGTAAATTTTCTAATAAAAGCTGATATTCTCTCTAGTAAACTTTCAGTTCTCTACCTCTCAAACATACAGTAGGATTTTATTACTTGTTTCATCTCTTTTTAGAGTGAAATACTGGGTCTCAGAATCCATTTTATTCAATCCTGTATTGCTCCCACAACCTTCAGGGTAATTGCTCCCATTTTAGACACGCTAATCATTGGAGGAATTCTGCTTGGGGCTTGAAATTTTACCAAAAACAAACAAACAAAAAACCTTTCCATTTTCCCTTTCTTTGACATAAAATAAGCCGGAACTATGAACCTTAGCTATAGAAAAAATTTGACGAATTTGACCACAAAAGCAAGGGAAGTAATGGCAAACATAAATAAGTGGGGCTATACATCTAAACAGCAAAAAACAAACAAGCAAACAAAGAAAAACACCAATAAAACAAAAAGACAACCAATAGAATGGGAGAAGGTGATAATACCCAAAATATATATAAAGAACTCATACAACTCAACACCAAACAAACAATCCAATTAAAAATGCGCAGAGAACCTAAGCTTCTCCCAAGAAGACATACAAATGGTCAACAGATATATATGAGTATGCTCAGCTTCACTAGCTCTTAGGAAAATGCACAACAAACTACAGTGAAATACCACTTCACACCTGTTGGTAATAAAGGCCATTATCAACAAGATAAGTAATAACAAATGTTGGAGAGGGTGTGGAGAAGGAGCCTTCATTCACTGCTAGTGGGAATGTAAATTGGTTCAGCCACTATGGAAAACAGTATAGAGATATTTCAAAAAATTAAGGATACAGTTACCAATTGACCAAGCAATCCCACTCCAGGTTATCTACCCCAAAAATTTTGAAAACATTTATTCACAAAGATATATGTATCCCTATGATCATTGAAGCATTATTCAGTGGCCAAGACATGGTAACAACTAAAGTGTTCTTCAATAGGTGACTGGATAAAGATGTGGTATATATATCCATATATACATATACATATACATATATATATATATATATATATATATATATATATATATATATATATATAGATAAAGACCTATTGAAGAACACTTTGGTTGTTACCATGTCTTGGCCACTGAATGAATATATATATTAGAAAACCCTTGCAGGAAGACTCCTGCTGTGGTCTCCTATGCCCCACCTGCTTCCCTTCCTTTGCCAGCCCTCTTGCTTGCTTCTCAGCAGCTTTGCTCCCTTCTTGGGCACTTGGCTTCTTTCTACGCTGTCTTCAATCTTAGCTCTGGCCTGGCTATGCAAATTAACTGCCATCTGGGTTGGGTTAATTTGCATAGTCACCCTGATTTGCTGGTGGGCGTGGCTTGTGGGTGTAGCAAAGGTACAGTCAATTTGCATGTTTCTCTTTTTTTAGAGAGGATGTGTGTGTGTGTGTGTGTGTGTGTGTGTGTTTATAATGAAATACTACTCAGCCATTAGAAAAGAAGAAATACTGTCATTTGTGACAATATGGGTGGACCTTGAGAACATTATGTTAAGTGAAATAAGTCAATCAGAGAAAGCTAAGAATTATATGATTTCACTCATATGTGAGTTAGAAAACTGAAACTTAGAAAAAGACAACAGAGAAGGATTTGAAAGGGCTAGTAAAGGGTCAAAGGGCCAAATATATGGTGACAGAAGATGATTTGACCTTTGGTAGTGGGCACACAATGCAACATATAGAACATGTATCACAGAAATGTATACTTGAGATCTATACAATGTCATTAACCAAAATCACCCAAATACATTTAAATTTTTTTAAAAGGTGGGTAAGACAACAAAGAACTATTGAGGCAGTAAAGACTTCAGGAGACAATTTCCCAAGACAAAGAAACCAACTGAAACTGAGCCTAACATTCTCCCGACTGTTTTCCCTTTCCAGGCATTTGTTTGCTGTTTCTTGGTGCAGAGTCTGAGGAGTCCAGTAGCAGAGAACCGCTAAGAGAAAAAAAGCCAGAGAGCTCTGAGCAATCTCAAAGAGCTAGAGTAGGAAATAAGGGAAAGTGGGGCTGGAAAAATAGCTGGTTCTTAAAGAGCCAAGATTCCTGAGAAAACAGAGACACAAAATATTTAGGTCAGTTTTTGACAGTTTGCTCTGTGACAATAAATTCAATAGCTTTTTAGAAGAATGACTATCCCCTAAACAGAAAGCAGCTATAACACAGAGAAGAGTTTCAGGGGTCTCAAGTTCCAAGGACCAGTAAGATTTCAGGACCAGCAAAGGAGGAGACCTCAAAGACTCAGGCTCTCAGTTACTATCTGTGGAAATACAAGTGTGAGTATGAAGCAGACATACTTTATATTTACAAAACTGCAAACTCACCTCAAGACAGCTTAGACACTAATTGGGTTGAAGTAATTTGCCTACTAAGCTGCCTGCATTCAGATAGAGTGAATTTTATCTGTAAAAATAAAATGTTGACCCATAGATGCTACAATCTTTTATGTGCAATGTCTGGCATTAATCAAAGGTTAGATGGTAGCTCAATGAACAGGATCAACGGTAAGAAAAGAGGGGATAAAGACAGACTTAAAGCTGACTGGGACATAGGGTTATCAGACAGAAACTTTAAAATATGATGCAGAGAACCAAGATGATGGGGTAGGTAAATACCTGTACTTGCTGCCTCCCACAACCACATGAAAATTTCAAGTAAAATACAGAACAACCATCATTCAGAACTGCCAGAAAGCTGGCTGAATGGAAGTCCTACAACTAGAGGAGTAAAAAAGAAAGCACACTGAGTCTGGTAGGAGGTGTGGAGGCTTGAAACAGGAGGGTTTGGCACCCACATGTGCTGATTTTTCAGTTGGAAGGGAGACTGCCTTTGCAAAGGCCGCCCAGAGGAGCAAGGGGTCCCAACCCACACTAGACCCCCAGCAGGGTCCCTGAGCTGGAAAGAGAACCTACAGGCACTAAAAATTACAGACTGTAAAAAAAGAGTGCTGATTTGGGCTCAGTGACACAGAGGCTGCTGGAGACTCAACTGCTCTTCTTAAAAAGCCAGCAGCATGAATTGAACTTACAAGCTCCCACTTCCTCTGAGCTCCAGTGTCTGGCAAGGCTCTGGGGGGACCCAGACACATGTGAGGAGAAATTGGACTATCTGGCATCAGGGCAGGAACTCGGGGGGTAGCTTTCTTCCAGATGGGGGTGCTTGCAGAGGTCATTGTGCCCATGCTGGAACCTCCAGGTTTTCTCAACCCTGGTAAATCCCTGAGACCTCACCCCATCCAAAGTAAAATCCCACCCAAACTGTGCACAGTGGCTTTTGCATATGAATGACCTGTCCTTTCTCAGGCTAAAAACTTGTCAAACAAGCTACAGCAGGGTCCAAACTTATCTATTAAAGGCTCAAGAACTGACACCAGCACCAGCCTCAGCCTTCCTTGTTTCATAGCTGGGCACTTCCAAACACAATATAAATAAGAGAAATCTGTAGATCTCTCTGTAGCTCCTGCTGAGGGGCCACAGTCAGTGACTGACTTTGTACCTCCCTGGAGACTGAAGACCCGATGTACCCAGTGGTCAGTGTCAGGCCATACCAGATTACAACTCTTCACATCCATAACAGACACACACAAGGAGCAGACTCAGTGAACACCAAAGCCCCTCTGCAGCAAGTCTTGCTCCATAAGGGTATAATCCTGCACAGCAGCTCTCCTACTGCAGTCACAGCTGGTCCTCAAAACCAATTAGCCCCCCAGTGACACCAAGAGCAATCAAGGCTCAATTGCAATAAGTCTGGGCACACAGCCCACAAAGGGGTGCACCTAGAGTACCCACCTCAGGTGATTGGAGAGGTTGACCCACTGGGTATATAAGACACCCACAACACAAAGCCACTCTATCAACTCAAGGAGGCTTAACAGCTCTACTCAATACATAGAAACAAACAGGGAAGCAACCAAAATGTGGAGACAAAGAAACATGTCACAAATGAAAGAAATGGAAGAAAGCAAACTACTGGATATACCATAGAGTTCAAAACCAGTTATAAGGTTACTCAAGAATCTTCTAGAAACCTCCAAGGAACTTAGTAATACTTTCAAGGATATTAGTGATAATGCAATATATATATATATATCAGTGAGATATTAAGCATACAGGTATTCAACAGTAAAATAGAGGATCCTGAGAATCAGATCAATGATTTGAAATATCAGAAAGCAAAAAACACAGCCAGAAGAACAAAAAGAAAATGGAATCCAAAAATATGAATATAGTGTAAGAAACCTCTGGGACAACTTCAAGAGTACCAACATCCAAATTATGGGGGTGTCAGAAAAAGACAGAGAGCAAGATATTAAAAACCTATTTGAAGAAATAATGATAGGAAACTTCCCCTACCTGGTGAAAGAAATAGACTTACAAGTTTAAGAAGCACAGACTACCCCAAACAAGAGGAGCTCAAAGAGGATCACACCAAGACATGTCATAATTAAAATGCCAAAAGCAAAAGATAAGAGAAAAGTCTTAAAAGCAGGGAGAGAAAAGCAGTTAGTTACCTACAGAAGAGTACCCTTACAACTCAGCTGATTTCTCAACAGAAACTTTGCAGGCCAGACAGGAGTGGCAAGAAATATTCAAAGTGATGACTAGCAAGAACCTACAACCAAGATTACTCTACCCAGAAAAGCTATTATTTAGAATTGAAGGTCAGATAAAGAGCTTCACAGACAAGGAAAAGCTAAAGGAGTTCATCACCACCAAACCAGTATTATATATAATGCTGAAGAGGAAGAAGAAGAAAAAGGTATAGATAAAATATATGAACAACAAAGTGGCAACAAATACATATCTATCAACAATTAAATCTAAAAATCAAATGAATAAAAAAGTCTTCTGAACAGAACAAACTAGTGAATAAAATAGAATCAGGGGCATGGAAATAGAACATACCGATAATTCTCAGAGGGAAGGGAGTGAGGCGGGGTGCAGAAAGAGATTGGAAAAAGATCTTATATGCATGTATGCATTACCTATGGACACAGACAATAGGGTAGTGAAGGCCAGGTTGGGTGGGAACTGGGTGGAGGAGAGCTATGGGGGGCAAAAAGAGGGACATCTGTAATAATCTCAACAACAAAGATTTAACAAAAGAAAAACAAAAACAAAATAATGATGCTTAACAATTTCAAGAAGGAAATGACAAGATAGACAATTCTACCAGAAAAGCTGAATCTACAAAAATAGCAATATGTTTTCACATAATCCATGGGCCAAAACAAACAAACATCAGAATGCAAATTAGGTACTATTTTTAAATTAAATGATAATGAAAATACAACATATTAATAAAACATCAAATCACTATTATTCTGTTATTTGAAATAGTTTGCTGTTTCCCATTTTTAACTTCTATATTTCATTTGAAAAACATTTTATTTATATTAAATATTAAAATAACATTTTATAGACTATTAACAGATTATATACTTCAAAATAAGATAATATTGGGTTGAGAAGAAAGTAGGAAGATTTACAGAAAGTTTCTGCAATTTGACTTCTGATATATTTGAAATATATTATTATTCACTAGCTCTTAAGTAACAGGTGATGAGTTTTTGCTATTTAAATTAACAAGAGGGTTTTAGTTTTAAAAAAGTTAATTATAATTCTACTAACATGCAGGATATGAAGCTAAAAACAATCCACCAATTAATTTCAATTCATGAGAAAATTTTAAAGAACTTTGGATGAAAATTTACATAATATAGCAAAGGTTTCCATGTAAGTTTTTAGGAGGAAACTTTATTTGACTTTTGGACCTTAGACATCCAATCTATAAAAATTAGAATTGATGCACTAAATTTTAATTAAATTCAGAAAAAATCTTACAAGAAATTATAATAGTGTCTTGCCTTAAAATAAACTGTAAAGAATAGTGAAGTTTCATTAGCACATTGTTCAGGCAATCAGAAAATTTCTAAATGAGAATGAAAAGTGTGAAAAAGAATAGGCTAATGAGGATTTGTGTCATACAATATGAAAAAAATCTAAAAACAAACCCTTATGTAGGTGTTAATACTAGAAAGGTACTTACAGTATTTTATTTAAATCAAGATAAATTTTCGCTTTTAACATTATATATGAGCAAATAAAATACCAAATGCTACCTCTGATTTCTGCACTTTTGTCAAATGTTAAAGAGATGAAGGAGGGGATCCAATTTGAAGATAGAAAACACTAGTTTGTGCTTCAAAATTACAAATGACATCATACTACTGTACTCCAGGTAATAAGTGTTATCCAATTGGCTATTAGAATTAATTCTTGAAAATTTAAGAGCATAGAAACATCAATAATCACTTACGTGTAACATTAAGTCTCTACTAAGAGCAAAGCACTCCACTAAACTCTATAAGAAACACAAGGAAGTGGAAGTGTTAGAGTTACTAGGCTAAGCTGACAAACTCTTGTCATGGCCAAAACTGCATCTTTGATGCTAAAATAGACATTGGTTTAGAAGTAATATGGATATCTTTATAGCAAGGTACTTTAAATATTTCAGGCAACAACTGATAAAGACCTGTAATGGGACCATAGGAACTGAAAGGAGTAAAAGCTTGAAAGATGATTCTAAACTTTTAATAGTTTGTGTCTTATCATTGATTAATCCCATGTGTATTCTTCACCTTCCATGCATCACGGACATGATGCTGGGGACATTGACTTTAGAATGTCTAAAGTAGTGATTCCCAATGTGGGGCACATACCCCACAGGGGTACAATTTGATTTTTAAGAGGGGCAATTTGAGAGTGAGTTATTAACAGTGGACTTTTTGGATTTCTTACTAGTATGGTTCTAGGGGGCCTTATATACAGTATACAAATATATATTGTAACATATTTATGCATTTCTGTTTTCTAGTATATGTTTTGAAACTTTGTTATTTTTGTCACATCACTTCATATTATTATTATTTTTTAACAATTCCTTAGTGATTTCTTCCTCAATACTTCATCTTGTCCTTTCATTTATTTTTCTCTTTCATGGATGCCATGTTCTTTGGAAGCTTGTTTAGACCAAGTTAATGGCTTTTTAGGCTTTTTCCACATGTATAGGAGTTCACTTTTTTGCACAAGAACTATATGTCATGGGTGGGAGATTGGGATGGGGGGCGCATCAGGATCTTAGAGATGTTGAGGTGGGGCATGGCCAAAAAAAGGTTGGGAACCACTATTCTAGAGACAGAGGCAAATAAACAAAACAGACAAACACAACCAAGGGATCATTATCATCAAATGAAAAAAATATTATGTAAAAGATAAGCACAGAGACGTACAGTGTTAAGAGAACCTTAGGAAAGAATAAGCAAGTTTCAGTCATGTGTAGGGAACTTCTACTTCTAATAGAATCTAGGAAGCTGTTCAAGGCCAATGCTTACACTACAACAAAAAGCAAAACAGATTATTTTAAAGATTTACATTCTAAAGATATTGAGGAAATCAGGATTAGATAAACTAAAATACCAGAGGGATGAGCCTTTCTCAAGTGATCTGATAATCACCCTCTTGATTATCCAGCTGCATTTGATTCTGGGTGTGAACTCATAGACACAGATAATAAAGTGGTGAGGACCTGGGGTAGGAGTGGGAGTGGGCTAGAAGTGGTTAATAGAGGGGGGGAAAACATATGTAATATATGTAATACTTTCAACAATAAATACTTAACTTAAAAAATGAAATAAAAGTACTAATAATACCTGTCACTTATTGAGGGTTCAGCATGCACCAGACATCACATAGACCCTTTAATATTTTTAAAGATAATTTTTACAACTCTGTGAGATGGATGAACTTACCATTTCCACTTAAAAAAAAAAAGAAAGAAAAGGAAGAAAGAAAATTGAGTTCAAAGAGATTAATATGTCAAAATAATCTATGTAGTAAGCAGCAAAATAGGGGCACTCAATCCAGATATTCCCAACAAGTTTCATGAAATCAAACACTATGTTTAGAGCCTGCCCAGTGTATGTCACAAAGCCAAGACAAGAACAACCCAAAATCCAAGGAAGTGATCATAATGGTTAATGCTGCAAAAACAAAATAAAATAAACAAAACCTATGAAGCAAGAAACAAGGCTTCAAAAACAAGTTCTTTGGATTTTGCATTCCTGGATCCACTGCTTCTCTAGACAAAAACAATTGCCACTGAGTGATCAAGCCAGACTCCAACAGGCGGAGGCATTCATAGAAGATGAACAACAGACAGACAATAAATGCGGACCCTTCTTTAGAGCCTGGCTATGAAGAAAGGGAGATGGAGAGTCTTCAGTGTGATATAGGAGGAGATTTTGTGTTGTTCCGTGTATCCTAGAGTCATGGATATATTGTACACTGAAGGAAGCATAAGCACCTGGAGAGGTTAAAGAAGTATAGGAAAGAAGGAATTGAATGAAAGAGTTTTCTGAAGAAACAGGACACCAATAGAGGGATGAAAACATGAGAGCCCTGAGGCATTGTGTCCCAAGGACCAAAAAAAAAAGCTGTTCTCAAATCCAAGGAGGAAGTTTCCTTTCACTAAGGAAGTGATGCCACCATTCTATTGTCTGTGTCTATGAATTTGTTTTTGCTTATTTTGTTAATTCATTTTGTTTTACGGAGACAAAGGAGGATGGGTGAATTGGGTAAAGGGAGTTGAATGCATATTAACAGAAGAAAACTAGATTTTGGGTGGTGAGCACACAGCAGAGTATATAGATATCCTATATAATAAAAGGCTAATAGACCGAACAGCAGAACAATGGAACAACTGGTCACTATGACATGCACTCACCATCAGGGGGAAAGCATGCAACATGGCGGAAGTCAGCTGTAGCAGGATGGTGGAGCAGGTGAGTAAGGGCACCAGACCAAGGCCAGGCGCCGGGCGCTGTTATCGGGGTGAGCCTCTGGTGGTTACTGACAATTCTTTGCTCCTGAGTGTCATGGTCCCTCTCAGCACTCACACCTGCTGTTGGCACCAGCATTTTTCCACACCCACAGCTGGCACTGGAGCTGCCACTCGCACCTGCTGCTGGTGCCCCGTGTCAGTCCCAATTGCTTGGCGCCATCATCGGGTGCAAGCAGTGGCTTCAGGCCCTGATCGCCCCTGAGGGCTTCTCCATCTTCCCCTGCTCCTGAGGGGCAATTGGAGCAGCAGCCACTGCTCAGAGGGCTTCTCCATCTTCCCCTGCTCCAGAGGAGCAATTGGGGCAGCAGCCACTGCTCATAATCACTGATGGCACCAGCCCCACTAGCACCTGCTGCTGATGCCACCCCCAATTGCTCCTTTCGGTCAGCTGGTGTGAGCAGGGTTAGCACATGGGAGCAGCAGCGGCAGAAGTGGGACTGCCAGCAGACAGGGGACAGAGAGGTTGGCGGGTACAGCAGGGGGGGCTGGGAGGGGGCACAGAGGATGGTCTGAGACCTGCCCCTGTGCCTACTGCAGCCTCATGAACCACAGTTCCTTTCAAGGTGCACAAATTCGTGCACTGAGCCCTTAGTATCAATAGAATTATAATGTTGTACACCTGAAATTTATGTGATGTTATTAATTACAGTTATCTCAATAAATTTAATTTTTGGAAAAAAAGAAAGTGGATGCCCCAAAAATGTGTCCATAAAGGAACAAATTTAAATCATTCTTCCTGAGACTTCTAGTTTCTTATGAAGGAGAAAAAAGTGAGTTGCATTTTATTAGCAATAAGAGTATTTTTCATGTTACATATGATTTGGTGTGACTTACATAGTAAACAAAACTCCAAAATCATTCCTATTTCTCCTACTAATTTCTTATTCCAAGAGTACAGGCTTTATATACTTGAAAATACTGTTTGTGACTATTTAAATAAAAGTTAAAGATACAGTTGTGTCAGTTTCTCAATTTTTTTCCAGCCCTCAATTACCTTTTGCTTTTACCTTCTTTATTACTACCAAAAATTACACTGTGTGGCCAGATTATTATGATCTCTGAACACATAATAATCTGGCCACTCAGTGTAAATCCTATATAATAAAAAGTTAATATGCAAATTGTCCCCTCGATCAGGAGTTCGAAGCAGGCAGGTCGGCCAATTGCCCATGTCCCCTCCACCTGGCCAGGCTGGCCAGACCCTACCCATGCACGAATTCATTCACCAGGCCTCTGATATATACTGTATCAGAGATCATAATAATTTGTCCACTCAGTGTATATACACAATCAAGTCTGAACTGCTTAGATGTAATTCCCCTGTCCTGAATATATTATTACCTTTCAAAGTATCCTTTAAGATAAATAAATATAAATATAAATATAAATATAAATATAAATATAAATATAAATATAAATATAAATATAAATATAAATATAAATATAAAATTTATGTATATATTCCTCTTAGTCAGTGTACTCTCTTTCATTAGGATGACTGAAAATGAATCAAGGCTGAGGTAAGTGGCCACTAATTGGAATATATTTTCTGAAATTTTATGGAATATTATGATGAGAAACACTGAGGATGATTAAAAAGGAAAAAAAAAATGCATGGGCCTTTCAGACCAAGTGAAATCAAGCTAAATGCAAAATAATCAGACCTTTCAACAAGATAAAAAAAAATGTGTCTGGAACATGATCCCCCTAAGGTGAATGTGAGCCATGACTAATAAGTGCTGTGAAGATATACAGTTATAATTAAGTGAACTACAAATCTGTTTTGTTGTGGCATGGAACACTTTCAGAGATGAAAACCTTACTTATAGAAATTTGCATTACTGTAAATCATGGCCTTACTAAATCTATAAGGCTGCATTATTATAAGTAGCTATGGATATTATAAGCAAGTCATTTTTCCTTCTGGCTTTTCAGATTTAGGGTGTTGTATTCAGAAATGTATACCCATTTGGGACACAGCATTCTGGAATTTTTAACAAGATATAAAATTTCATTTTCACAGAAAGACGGCCTCATTGTAAAGACCACATATCAAGTAAATGAGAAAAGACACATGCATGTGTTTGAGGGTGCTTGGAGGGCAAAAGCAGAAAAGGGAATTGAAAGGAAAAACAACTGGAAAATAATCACCCCATAAAAAGTCAACCACTGTCTCCAGAGTAGTAAATTATAAGTTGAGGGAGCAATTTGAAACAGGAAGTTAGGATTGAGTGTGCAATCTATAAAGTTAAAATATTGTAAAGTTGGAGTAAGAAATTTAAAAGTCATTTTGAAGTATGAAAAAATGTTGGGGCTATGCCATCTTGTTTTTCTGCACCAAAACTTAAAAAACAAAACAAAACATTGAGTATAAAATTCCCTAGGAATTCAGTCTGTCATTATATGTCAGAAAAAAGATTTGCATTTCCTTTAGAAAGTCAAAATGTATACATATGGGAAATTTATAAATTTATATAAAGTTTATTATATATAGATTTTTGTTGAAATCCAACTTTAAAATTTTATATTGAATATTTCTTATATTTTATTTTGATATTGCAATACTTTATTTTCAGCCTGATTAAATAATTTTTTTCAAAAATTTACTATATTTCCTACTACTTCATGAAAATTATGGAAGCATGAGGATGAAATGAGGAAAAGAGAAAGAAAAAAAAAGGTCACTTTGGACATTTTCAAAATGCTTTATGGCCTTCTTGATAGTCCTTCTTCATTGTCACTCCCATGGAATAAAATCCATGAGCTATGAAACTGCCTGTTTCTGAGCTCAGCTCATTTTGCACTGAACAGAGTATTTCTGGATTCATTCAAAATGTATTTGCAGTCACTTAAGTGGTTTAGCCATGAACTTGGACCTGAATCAGTCACAAATTTTAGGGTTCAATGAAAACTTTCAAATACTCTAATTGAACTCATTTGTTTTATGTGCAAATTAGAATGTCAATTCCAGTGCACTATGTACCGTACTACCCTATTTCTTTTTTTCTTGATTTGGCAGCTGTTAATTTAGAACAAGTTTTAAGAAATCTGACACTTATGTTCATCTTACTTAAATTATCCTTTGTGCCATTCTTGTGACATATGTGAAAACTACCTTATGTTAAAATTATATTGTTTGGCCCTTGAAAGAGCACAGCTTCTTTTGTATAAAATGATTAAATCAGACTCGTAAATTATGTTATGTCTTGGGGGTTTAGTCCTGGAAGCCACAATGATAAGTGTAATTGGGATGGTCCCTGAGAGGACTGACCCAAGTAACAATGACAATATAGTGTATTAATAATCTCTGACTGCCATATAGAGAACAATACATTTTCATTTAAACTTAACATAAAATGTGTCAGATCATTTAGCTTTGGACTTTGTATACTCTTAGTTTTAAACATTTTAAAAAAATAATATACAGTTATTTATATTTAGTACATTATTTCTCATACATTTTTATATATGAAGTTTATTTTACTCTTTGAATATTTTTCTCTTCAATTCTTCTAGACGTTGTCAAAATCTATTAGTTCAACAAACCACCTTACCACATCCATTTCTATTTACCACAAAACAATAGCTTATCAAATTCAACCCATTATTAAACTGCAGTTTAAATGTTAACAACTGAATTAATGTTAACATGCTGCTACTTTGTTAGTTTTCCTATTTGAAGTTTCCTATTGCTACTTTAACAAAGAGAACATCAACTACGTTGTCATTATGGATGGCTCTTTTATTCAAATAGCTATTACTCACTTACTAAAAATAAGGTGAATAATAGAACAAGGCTTTCTGAAACTATATATCAAGGAGAAAGTTTTATAGCTTTGGTATTGCTTACAAATCAATTCCTGAGAGTTGGCCTGCCATTAGCAGCTTTTAAGACTGCCTAGAGCTGTGTCATTCACTGATATTTTGACACATTAATGCACTAATGGCATGTGCAGGCTGACATAACTTCCCTCAACTTCTATTACAATAATTACCAAGACCCTTCTAGGAGACATGCAAGTTAAGCAAGGTGACAAAGAGTATGTAAATACTCAAGTATTCCTGGATCATTCACTTAAAAATGACAGTGAATAATTAAGAAACTATAAAAGCACTGAGGTAAGAAAGAATTGTCTGCCTGAGAACCTCATCAGAAGATACAGAGCCATGAATAAAAGAGACAGTCACTTAGAAATAATGGCAGGCACATTTAAGTACTCATTTTCTTTTTGGAAAACAAGGTTAACATGATAACAACAAATGTCGTAATACCCAATAAGTTATTGGTGGTTTTATTAAAAGAGGATACATTTAAGGAGCATGTCATAGTAAACATGGAACTGTCATCAAATATCATTTTACCTTTAATGGGAAGATAAGCACCATTCTTCTGTTAAAAACAAAAGCTTTAATATAAAAGAATAAGTATAACACACTGGAGAGGAAAAGATTGGCGACTGGGGAAAAAGAGTACTTACTAATCTGCCTCCCGTAGCCTCCCTCCTTCATTTTATTATACCCCACGCTAAAAGAACAAGATTCCTCCATATAACCTCCCATCAGGTTACTTATGTCAAAGGAAAAAATTAAATTTCTTCCTATTGTCTCTCTTATCACATTAAAATAGGATTTTCACCATCCTGGCTCCCTGCCAGCTAACTCTCAGCACTGTTTCATTCTCTACCTCCAACCTGATGCTAATGTGAGGGGGTGACATCAAAGCCTTTTAACAGAATTGCTCTGTGTGTAGCCTAGCTATTTGTAGTGTCTTGGTGCGCTAAGGGACATTGGAACCAAAAATAGACACATCAAGTTCTTGATTTTTAAAATATGATTAAAACTAACAAATAACAATGGTGGTTTGAGCTATAGACAGAAAAATTAAAAAAAAAATCACTGTGGAGTTGCCCTTACAGAAGAGATAAGAAATTAAAAGGCAGAGCATAAAAGAGATGGAGAAGTGTGCCTGGTTGGCCTGGTTCAGTGGGTGAGCATCCACCTGAAAACAAGAAAGTCAGGATTTGATTACTGGGCAGGGCACATGCCCTGGTTCTGGGCTCCATGCCCAGTATGGGACATGCAGGAAGCAGCCAATCAATGATACTCTCTCATAATTGATGTCTCTAACTCTCTCCTTCTCCTTTCCTCTCTGAAACACACACACACACACACACACACACACACACACACATATATATATTTTAAATAAGAGATGGAGAAATGAGAGGAGTGGAACCTGCTCTAAAATAAAGGACTTGATTGCTCTCACCCTTTATTTGCCCTGGGAGGCATCAAGGTCCAGAATGTTCCCCAGATTTTCATGTCAAAAGAAAATACTAGTAGAATTGGACAATCATGACTGGTATTGAGAAACCCACTGAGATACCTAGAATGCCAATGGTATATAGGAGAAATGCCAAATCTCCCTTATTGTGAGAAGAAATTTAAGGAATGATGGAAGGAAGGAAGGAAGGAAGGAAGGAAGGAAGGAAGGAAGGAAGGAAGGGAGGGAGGGAGGGAGGGAGGGAGGGAGGGAGGGAGGGAGGGAGGGAGGGAGGAAGGAAGGAAGGAAGGAAGGGAAGAAAGGGAAGAAAGGGAAGAAAGGGAAGAAAGGGAGCGAAGGAAGGAAGGGAGGAAAAGAGGGAGCAAAGGAGGGAGGAAAAGAGGGAGGGAGGGAGGGGCATTCAGTAAACACTGACAAGCCTTTGCGATGATAATAAATAATTTTGTAGAGGGAAGTGGGATCAAATGTACATGAATAGGCAGCCACCTTTGCAAATGCCCTCTTAGAGGATGATCCTAGGCAGGAATATACTAACTTAGCAAATGATTGCTCAGAACAGAAGGTGATATTAAAGCAAATATCACCTTGTATCTCTATCCAGGATACCACACAACAAGGAACTTACATAATTCCAGAGTGAAAGATGGAAAAAGCAAAAGGAGGAGGGAGAGAAGAAAGAGGGAATAACAGGTGGAGAAAGACGCGAGGAAGAGGGATGGATAAATCTGGAAAACAAGCACTTGAGAGATCAAATTGAGCATCAGAACATGAGGGTTCGATTCCCAGTTCCATCTTATTTGCTGTATGACCTTGGGCAAGTTACCAGTCCTTTCTGTGCTTCAGGGTCCTTATTTGTAAAATTGAGAAAATACTACCTCCCTTAATTCATCATTAAAGAAAAGGTAAGTTGCAAACAAAATCTCTAATTCAAATACATCTTCTTTAAGATGTTTATTGTAATAGAATATATACTAATACTAATAAATACTAGAGTTAGTTATTCTTTCAACCTAAAGACTAAACATATTGCTGAAACTGGTTTGGCTCAGTGGATAGAGTGCAGGCCTGCAGACTGAAAGGTCCCAGGTTCTATTCCCGTCAAGGGCATGTATCTTTTGTGGGTACATCCCCAGCAGGAGGCAGCTGGTCAATGTTTCTCTCTCATAGATGTTTCTGGCTCTCTGTCCCTCTCCCTTCCTCTCTGTAAAAAAAAATCAATAAAATATATTTTAAAAAAAGGCTAAACACTATTATCTCCTGTGATCAAAGGCTATAGTTTTTTAAAAACCAGATTCTACCTACCTCCATGGGGGGGAAATAATAAAACTTAACAATTACAAATAATTAATTGAATAATGTTTATACCAATAATTAGTATGATGCATTGGACTGTTATTTCATAACTTGATGGTACTCCTAAAATAGGAAAAGAGTAATACTGTTAAAATACATAGAGAATTGCTGGTACAATAATTATATTTTCTGTGTCTTTTTCTTTCTTTAAGGAATAAGAAAAATATTTCTATTTTAGCATAAACATTACTACTTTTTTAAAAGCATAAATCTTAGGAGAGTCCTTTAATAGGGTTTCAAAATTTTATAATTTCAAGTAGCTAAACATTTTTCCCAACCTTCAGTTTTATAATGGAATTTGATAGAAAATCAAACAATGGTATAGTAAATTTTGTTGGAATTAATTTTTCCACTATGCAAGCAATATTCATTTAGCTATTTGAATTCAATGTATTACCATAAGAGCTTCTAATATATACTTATTTTAGGAGTCATTACTGACAATCAAATCACTCATAATGACACATTTTTTACTGTAGGAATGTGACAAAACCTCTGCAGATGATATGCAGACTTTAACTTTAGATAATGTTCTAAGCAAGGAAAAGAGAGATGATTTAAGTGCACACACACACAGAGATGCTAGTGATTTGTCCTACATGTGAACAGGGTAAAGGTTTAAATTATTCCGGCAGAACTTTGGATAGTTCAAAAACAAATCAAATATTTGCATGGGCTGGAGGAGTTTTAAGTTTAAGAACAACTGTTGACCATCTATACTGAATAATTAGCTTATGACTCAAGGCAGCGGCTTGGAAAGAATAATTATTCACAAATCTTTTCAGCTATGATATTATAATTTCAATTTTTTCAAATGCCATATACATTGTACCTCCTAAGAAGCTTGTCATATAGGAATGGGAAAGTTTTCTTCCCCATGGTGAAGTAGTTCCTTAAAGTAGCCAGTTAGTCAAACAATTTAAAATGTCATGATGCACTGATGTTACAGCTTTAATGTAATGCATAGCATTTTTATCCACTGTATAAATACCACATGGTGGTTGACATTTTCCTACTATTTTATGTCTTTAGATATAAAACCTAAAATTTTCAGAATGAAATTTGTTTAATATTCTAAAAGAGTGGAATTAGTATGCAGGAGCTTTGGTATCAGATAGATTTGGATTGTAATATAGGCTTTGCTACTTACCAGCTGGATAAATGTTTCACACAGTCTCATTTTCATCATCTATGAAAACAGAGGGCATATCTATTCTTCTTAGTCATTAATATTAAGTACCATTATTATTATTATTATTAACAGCCTAGAAAATACATGACAGATGACTGATAAATATGAGTTCTCTTATTTTAATACATCTCCCACATCCCCTCAAGATGAGGCTATATATGCCCTGGCTAGGTGACTTAGTTGATTGGAACATCATCCTATATTCCCAAAGGAAGCTGGTTTAATTCCTGCTCAGGGAGCATACCTGGGTTGTGGATTTAATCCCCACTCAGGGTGCATTAGGAAGGCAATCAATCAATGTTTTTCTCACACATCAATGTTTCTCTCTCTTTCTCTAAAATCAATAAAAACATATTTCGGGTGAAAATTTGGAAAAATATGAAGCTATATAAAATGTACTTTGTGATTATAAGGACATTGATAAAGAATGAATAGAGAGTCAAAACTCGATTATTAGACTGCATAGTCTTAAAATAAATTATTTTTATTAGAAAAAATGTGTATTACTAGTTAAAAAATATACTTTAATATGTAATTACTTGATTTTTTTTTACCAGATTATATTGTAAAACTGGAAAGGTTGGAAAAAATCTTGTTTAACATAAGAGAAAAAAGGCTCCCTGAATGTATCCTCTCTAGGCTGAGTTAATTCTCTTATTTCATCCAATAACAAACTATGAACTTTCATTTACATTCTTTTATTTAGAACCTAAATGCACTAGATGTTGGCAATGCAGTGACAAACAAATACAGGTATATATCCTAGGGTATGGGACTTAGAGTAAAGTGAGGGAGATAAACAAGGCTAAAATAACCATAATAATGAATGTATAATTAAAATTCAGGTAAGATGTCTTTGCCTCTAAAGAAGGAATCAGGACTGGGTTCAGGGGATAGGGGACACTTTCTGAATGAAGAGGTCTTTGCTGGTCAGGCATCCAACAAAGTCATAAGTTTGAGTGACAGGTAAGGGAGACTCCAGGTAAACAGGACAGTACCAGAAAAGTTGGACTACTGCAAAATATGTAAGAGATCTATTTATTTTACAAAATAAAAGTTAGCAAAATGTGAAGCAAGAAAATTAAGATAACCCTGGCTACTAACTGTTTATTTGCCCATTATTCTATTATCATTTCTCTCTAGCAAATTTACTTCAGTAAATCCCTAAAGTTATCACTACAACTATGCCAGATTTCTGCTTTGTTTTGTTTTTTAAATATATTTTATTAATTTTTTTACAGAGAGGAAGAGAGAGGCATAGAAAGTTAGAAACATCGATGAGAGAGAATCATCGATCAGCTGCCTCTTGCACACTCCCCACTGGGAATGTGCCTGCAACCAAGGTACATGCCCTTGACCAGAATCGAACCTGGGACCTTTGAGTCCGCAGACTGATGCTCTATCCACTGAGCCAAACCAGTTTCAGCAAGACTTGTTCTGTTTTGATTGGTGGTCTCAACTTTATCACACAAGAGTAAACAATCTAAAATATTTTGTAGTGCTAATCTAGTTTTCTGGATAGCAAATTTCAAAATTTCTTTCATCAGCAAGATCCATTTGGTATTATATTGGTGTGATTTTTTCCCCCTCAAATTACATGTGGATCCCTATTTTATCTTCCTTAATTTATTATTGCCTTCTGTTCATATTAGCAATGCCTTGCTCCTCACTGTTTTACTGAAACTTGAAAAATCAGCAATGCTCTTTTGTTAGGCATTACATTCCAGTTGCAATCCAAGAAGCTAGCCCATTGTCGTTGTTCTTTTAATGCAACCTTCTCTTTTGAAGCATTATCTTCTGAGTCTCTATCTAAGTAGTAATCTGTGCATGCATATGGTAGGTCTCCTTAAATATGAACAAGGAACTTTCCAAAAAAGGAGAGTTACTGGGAAGCTATAACCTGAATAATGCCCAGGACCCGGAGAAGTTTAAGTTCAGACAAGCAAAGTGTAGAGCATTTGGTAGAATGCAGAAGGGTTATGTCTCAGTAATAGGAATAGTAACTTTAGAGTGAAAGTTGTTCTAATAAAAAATGGGGCTTCAAAAATCCTCCAAAAATATCCACAAGTAAATTACTGATCCACAAGTAAATTAGCTCCTTGCCAGATTAATCCTAAACACTCTTTGCAGAAAAATAATATCAAAGTACTAAATAATGTAATAATCTCAATGCTTAGTACCAAGACAAAAATTATTATGCATGTGAATAAGCAAGAAAATGTAATGTATGACATGGAAAAAATATCATCTCATAGAAATGAACCTATAAATGTCTAAGCTGATGAATCTGCCATTCAAGGACTTTTAAGAGAGATTAAAAATATAAACTTCAAGATTAAAAAAAATTAAAGAAATCATAATCAAATTAAACACAAAGATACTGCAAAAGAAATAACTAGTGACACTGAAGAGAAGGCAATAAAAATTATTCAAGTCACAAAGAAAAACAAAAAGATGATAAAAAATAATAATTCCAGTGATGTTTAGAGCAATATCTAATGTCTATCATATGCTAAACTGTAATCTCAGGTAGGAAAACAGAATAGAGAAGCAGAAAAGATTTAAATAAGTAATAGCTGAAAATTTTTAATTTTCATAAAGTATAAAATTAAGGTCCAAGAAGTTTAACAATTCTGAAGCAAGATGAGCATAAGACATCACTAAAGTTCACAAAAAGAATTACCCTATCTAATAAAAGAGTAATATGCAGATTGACCATCACTGCAATACACAAGATGGCTTCCTCCATGTGGTCAAAGAGGGCTGCCCCCATGTGGATACAAAATGGCCACTGCAAGATGGCCAGAAGGGAAGGGAAGTTGGGAGGGACCAGGCCTGCAAGGAAGGGCAATTGGGGATAATCAAGCCTGCAGGGGAAAGCAGTTAGGGGGGACCAGGCCTGCAGGGGATGGCAGTTAGGGGCAAACAGGCTGGCAGGGGAGCAGTTAGGCATCAATCAGGCTGGAAGGGGAGTGGTTGGGGGGTGATCAGGCTGGCAGGCAGAAGCAGTTAGGGGCAATCAGGAAGGCAGGCAGGCGAGCAGTTGGGAGCCAGCAGTCCTGGATTGTGAGAGGGATATCCGACTGCCTGTCAGTCAGACATTCCTCAAAAGGTACCAGATCAGAGAGGTGCAGGCTGGGCTGAGGGACACACCCCCCCCACCTAGTGCATGAATTTTGTGCACCAGGCCTCTAGTAGTTAAATAAAAAGAAGTAATATAATGTGATAGTGAGTGGAGTTTAAAAGGAGGAGTTAGTTAAGAAAATTAAGTACAGGGTGACTTTTTTTAAATGTAGTGGGATATACCCTGAGTACTCCCAGACTGTGAAAGGGTACAGGCTTGGCTGGAGCACCCCTCCCCTGTGCACAAATTTTGTGCACCAGTTTTCTAGTAAACAATATAAAAGAGAATCATCCTATCGATCAGAGGGAAAAGGGCATGTCTTATACATCAGTTCAAGAATAAACCATCAACTTCGGAACAGAAGCAATGCAACCCAAAGATAAGGGAATTGCATTCTTCACAGTGTCAAAATGAGATTTCCTATGCTGACTGCAAAGGAAACAGACTGCAAAGGAGCATTAGGGATTGGCACGAAGGAAATGTTATATATCTTGATTAGAATGGTGTTTATTTTATGTGAGTTTTACAGTTTGCTAATTTTTATTCCAAAAATTAGCAAACTGTATGTATAAAATGTTTTTCATTATGTATCAACACACACACATATATATAATAATTTTGAAATTATAAAGATAACCTGAAAACTATAATTTGATCAATTAAGAAATGCATTTCTATTCAATACAAAATGACATTCTAGGAAAGTATAAATATTAAGTTAAAGATATGAGCTTCTTCTCCCACTAATTATACTTATCTATCCTATTGCTAATCTACAACTAAAAAGGCATTTCAAAGTGTGAGACAACAACCCCTTATTGAGATCAAGGTGAATAGCTATTTGGGAATCACTGATTCAGGCAGAAGCCCAAATATTGTTCCACCTAGGAGACAAAGACAAGGGGAGGGGAACAAGTATTCAATAAAAGGAAGGCATTTGTATTGGGGCAGATGACATAGTGATGTTAATTCTAAATAATGTTTTTAATTCTCAGTCCAGTAGTCATTAGCCTAGGAGTCATAACTCCTTTCTTGTTATTTTTTTGCAAACAGTTCCTGGGTAAACAAGGTTGGGTAGGCTCAGGAAAAGGTTATTTTGCCATTTTAACATTCCAAAGACATTGAAAGCTTTTCCTCTGGCATAGTAGCTCCTGGTCTGTTTTAAAGCGGCTCCATCTATATTGGTGTTTACACTATGAATAGGCTTTTTAAAATCCCTAACATGCACTGTTCTGATTCTCTATGTGATTATCTACATTTCTAAATTCTATAAGAAAATATGTTCAGTAAAATGGGTAGTAACAAAAATTCAAACAATTCTTGAACTTTGTTAAATATACATTTGTTTTCACTATTACAATGGGTACTTAAATGTATATCTTCTCTGTGAAAATTAAATTTCTTTTCTTATCCATTGTTTAAATACCATTAATTTTTGTCAGATCGACAAAAATATATATGTATTTTTTGCTGTGCTGCAGAATTGGTTTATGTATGCCATGAGATTTAAAAAGTTGAAAATCGCTGGTCTAGGGCTTTCATGTACCACTTGAAATATAGTTGTCTGGAAACAAAATTAATGCATAAAGAAGAAACTCCATTTGGCATAAATATATGGAAAGAAATTTGTCAATTTTTCTACTTATTAAAGAGAGGGACTGATTGCTTATATCTAAGCAATGCATTTGTGGAGAAAAGCATATAAGTCTATAGAGTCAATTTTCCTAGCTAACGTATCTTCTGCTTCAACTCTGATAACTCAGTTTTAATATAGTAATAAAATATAAAACTTATAGGATTTTTAAAAGTCATATAATATTAATCACTAATAAATGTACAATTTGTTACGGCCAGATAATTATACAAGACTACATTTTGCCTGGTATGTTTAGCTTTTTTTATTTAGGTTATTATAGTAGATGGCAAAATTCCAATGAGAGATAATCTCTTGCCTAGATTTATGTGATAATCAAAATTATAGATGATTTACTACAGCCACCATGTCTTGATATCATGAAAACTGAAAATTAACATAGCTTTTAAAATTCCTCCAACATATTAAAGGCTATAAAATGCACACGTAATACCTGGCAAGAACTCTCTCCTCGTCCAAATTAGAATTGTATTCCTCTTCTTTTTCACTAGGCCCCAACTTTGTGATTAGCCCCCTTACTATAGTTTTATCAAGAAATCTGCTGAATCAATTTAGTTATATTCCCCACTCTTGGCATATTACTGATATGGATAACTGATCAAATTCCTCATCCACCACCTTCCATATCTTACCACCTAGATCTGCCTTCAGCAGGAATCCTGTTGAGTCAGTCTAGGAAGAATCCCCCTAGCCTTGATGTATCATCCTAGCAATTCCCCATTCTGTTCCTTGGCTATAAATCTCCACTTACCCTTGTTGTACCTAGAATTGAGCTCAATCTCTCTCCACTATTGCAAAACCCTATTGTACTAGTCCTTCTTGAATGAAGTCTTCTTTACTATAATATCTTTAACAAGAATAAAGAATGCTCACTACAGACTGATTCATTTGCCTCTCAGCACAACCATTATGGCTTGTTGCAGTTTAGGTTCTTACAAGGGTATTTCTTGGATCACATGATCTCACACATCTAGAGGAAATAATGAACAACATAAACAGACCCAGAGAAAGAGAAACCAGAGTTCAGACCCTCAAGCCTCAGAGGGAAGATGGGGGTAAGGGGAAGAGATCAACCAAAGGACTTGTGTGCTTACATATGGGCTTAGCCAGTGGCCATGGACAACGGGGGGTGGGGGGGCATATCTAGGGAGGGGTTTGGGATGGGAATGGGGGAATAAGGACAATTATGTGAGACCATAATCAATAAAAAAAATAAAAATAAAAAACAAAAGAAAAGAATACACAGAGGATAAAGGAGACATAGTGCCTAATCTCTACTTAAATCTTTCTAAAAGTTATGATGGGGAGTGAAATAATGTGCTAGATAGCAAGTTTTGTCCAGTAAGAATCATTTATATACAGCATATAGTTCAGTATTCAGCAAAAAGATAGTCATACCATAAATACTGCAAGGCCTAGATCTAGGTAAACTGGTAAATGGTAGAGGTAAGGTGTTGAGGAAATGAAAGCTATAGCTGGCTCTATAAATGGCCTGTGATTGTGTTTTGTTGTTTTTTCTATAATGCAGTGTTTTTCAAAGGGTAGTCTAAAGGGTGCTTCTCAAATTTTAATGGGCAAACAATACCTAAGACTATTGTTAAAGATTCAGGTTCTGGTTCAGTGCCCTAGGAAGAGGTTGGAGAGTCTGTATTTCTAACAAACTCCCAAATGATGCTAATTCTTCTAATCCTTGGACAAGACTTGGAGAAACACAGTTGCAAATCATCTAGGTTTTTTTCTCGAAAGGGTAACATGAGTCAAACAAACCATGCCAGATTCTCATTCAACAGATCCAAGGGGAGGCATAGCAACCGACATTTTAAAAATATATATATATTTCATTGATTTTTTTCAGAGAGGAAGGAAGAGGGATAGAGAGCTAGAAACATTGATGAGAAAGGAACATTGACCAGCTGCCTCCCCTGCACACCCCCTACTGTGGATATGCCTGCAACCAAGGTACATGCCCTTGACTGGAATCGAACCTGGGACCTTTCAGTCTGCAGGCTGACGCTTTATCCACTGAGCCAAACCGGTTTTGGCGGAACCAACATTTTTAATGTTCTCCTCCCGGTGATCCTCTATGATTCCTAACATTTGTAAAGTACTCACTTATTAAAAAAAAAAAAAAAAAAAAAAGTGCTGAAGAAGGTTTTGGGAATGGGTTTGCCACATATTAAAAAAATGTGTCTTCTGTACACATAGCTCCAGGCACTTTGCACTTCAACATTGTCTCTGCTGCTAACTTTCACAGGATTTCATCTGAATAAAAATGTTAAGCAATGATATTACAAAATGATTTGCTCAGGGCCTTCCACCCCTGTGGGGAAGGCCCTAAACTATTAAAAACAACTTATGTGGTAGAAATTGAGTGGAAATAAATTCCAAATCCTTAGGAAGCAAAAAGGTTAATTAGCAGGGTTAGTGTAGGATCCAGAACTGTGTCTCCTCTTTAATACTTTTGTTAATGATCTGGAAAGAAGGTGAAGTTTTAAAATTTGAAGAAAAACATACATTTTAATTTTCTTGAGATTAGGTTAATTGGTTGAATTCCAAGAGACCTAATAATACAAGGTAATTAAGAAACACAAAGGTTGGTAAAAACCCATTTAAAATATGTACAGACAAAGCACATTTGAAAAATAAATTCAAATTACTCATACACATTGATGAGTTCTGAACTAAATGTAATTTTCTCAGAATAAGATTTATGTATCTTTTGTGCAATTCAATGAAGACATTTGTTCACTACCTAGAGGCAATAAAAATGGAATGAGATATTAAACCATATTAAAAGAGGCTAGAAATAGGACATACATATTATAATGCCTCATTCTATGAATCAATAATATCTCTTTATCTTAACTATAGTACTATAGTAGTCATCTTAGTAATATCTTTAGGGGGCTATATGACAAAAAATAGAGAACCAGAAAGCAATGAAACCTATTATACTTAGAAGGCAAATGAGGAGCTCTTTATGATAAAATATTAAACAGTACATTTAATTGAGAAAGGGAAAATTAAAATGATATGTAACAGTATATAAAATAATGAATATTAATAGCAAAACCAATTGGGGCTCTAATTTACCAATATTTATAAAGACCATTTGCTAGTAATAAAAAGTATAATCTAATTATATTAAGAGGTAGACAAATATGACAGATAAATGGTATGCTGATTCTGAACAATGTCTTTCTATGAAAAATCCATTATAAAGGGTATTGTACTATCTGAGTAAATAAAATGACAAAATAAGATTAGCAGACATTGATTAAAATAATGGCATGTAGCTATATGTGGTGATAATGAGCAATATATTAAATAAAGTGAAGTAGAGATGTAATTTTTTTCCTTTATTTTCCTACTTTGCAGTGTAGTAAAGTAAAAGAAAATAAAGGGGGGAAAGGTTGTATTCAACCAATCAAGCAAGGTGGGTCTAATTAAGTCCATTTAATATTTCTAAAAAGCACAACTTTTAAAAATTCATTACCAATTCTTATTATAAAAAGTAGATTTAAAATTAAATACATATTATTTTAAAAGCCTAAATCAAGAGATCATAATCATTCTTTCATTTACTGTGTGCCAGGAATTATACTAGACACTAAAAATAAACTGATGAACAGAAAGAACATTGTCCTTGACTTCATCAGGCCAAACCCACAGGCGGTTATATTTCAGTGTGAGAAGTGGTACAACAGAGCAAGTTATATGAGCATCTGATGATATAGGACATATAAAAGAGACATGTCTAAATTTAGGGCATTGAATAAAGCTTGCTAGAATACCTGATTCCTAATATAGGGCTTAAAAGATATTAGTCAAATGAAGGGCAGCAGGGCTAATTTTCTTCAATAGAATCGATTATATTGTATAATCTAGCAAATGAAACTAGGTGTGTTTGCCCAAACTAAAAATGAGAAGGGAAAATCGGCTGGGGAGATAAAGCAAGCCCCGGCCATGCATCCCATGAGGGTTCGGGCTTTATTCTGAAATAAATGAGGACTCTGAAGCGGTTTTAAAGCATTAGAAACACACAATTAAAATTTCATTTTGGAAAGTACTCTGGAGGCATGGAGTGGGGAGAAAGGCTGAAGGCTGGGAGTTTCTATCCAGCAGGTAATTATGCTAGGGTATTGATATTGAGAATGAATTAAAAGCAAACAAATTAGAAAAATGCTTACTTGGTAGAATTGATAAGTTTCTAATCGATTGAGTGAGGGTTCATCAGAGAAGGAAAAGGACACATAACTCCCAGGTTCAAGCCTAGGTACCATATGCTCCAGTAGGAAAACCAGCATGTAGAATATAAGCAGCAGGGGGAGAAGAAGGTGCAGAGATTTATTGAGGGAGAGTCACCTATCAGTTTCCCAAGAAAGATTTCAGGAAGCACTTAACTAAGCAGTGCTAGACATCTGGGCAGGGAGTCCATCAGTAGGAATGTTTAGCTGTATTAAGAATGGATGGCAGCATAAAAACAAAACATGCCATTTTGGTATAAGGAAACATTTAAGAGAAAAGAAAGTGAGAAGGAGCAGATCCAAGAAAAATTTCCTGTACTTTCCCTGTTTGTCTGAACGCAGGACATATATGTTCAAAGGTGTCTCTCCTCCCATCTCTGCCAGAAAGTCCTTTAGACCCCTTTACCCTGCCCTTAGCCCCAGAGGAATTTACGTAACAAATGTTACTAACTAGCCTTGAGCCACCCTTAGTTTTCTCCCATGTATTTGCCCTCCATGTTTTGCCATCCTCGAAAACCTAAAATTGCCTTCCTTTGTGTTGCCATTTCCCCACAAAGTTATTGTTCTTTGCTGATACTGGTGTATAAATCTGAGTTCTAAGACACTGCTTCAAGTTAGTTTATTTTTCCCTCGTCATGATAGTAAAATTATCTTTGTTTTTCTCTAGTTGATAAGTCTTTTACTATAGGGGCCCCAGAGAAGAAATAAAAAGGGTAGAGAGAACATTATTTTTTCTTCCCCTACAATGTGAATCTGGGTAGACCATCTTTGGGGAAATGTCTGAAATGAGTAAAGTACCTAGAAGAGAGCTCTGGGAGTATGGGATGGAAAAGAGACTAAGAAAAAAATAGCCAGATACTTAGGAGTAAAATTAGCAAAGTGTGACGTTGACATTTTGTGTGTGTGGGGGGAGGGGGGGGGTAAGGGCGGAGGGAGTGTCCACATTACAGAGATAAATGAATGTCTACTAGAATGCCAGCTCCACTGGGCAGTTACCTGGTCTGTTTTATTCACCGCTACATCCACAATGCCTAGAACTGAGCCAAAGAGTACAAGCATTTATTGATGATTAAAGAATAAACACCTCATCATTATTTAATGGTCCTTAATTCATTTAGTGTCCACACTTTATTTTACCTTGAAATTTTATTACAACGATAGTGAAACTTCTACAAAGAAAATGATTTATGCATTTGTTTAGAATTTGAGAACACTTTCTTATTTCTAAATAGAAAAGCTATATTTCTCAAATTCTGATTATATTAAAAGAAACACTGGTTATATTAGAGAATCTTAAGATATTTTTATTTATGTCTGAGATTGTACAGTAATTAAGTATCGTCGATTTTATTTTTAAAACACCCGTATATTAAAATTGCCCTACTATGCCAGATTCTAAAAGTATTTTAGTTTAAAACTTGTCAAGATTCTGTTATAGTTGTACTATATAGTTTCACTATCATATAAATGAAGCACTAATATGGGACCCCACTAGTGTTATTTCTTTCTGAGGAAACTGCCTCTATTAGAAAAAGGATTCAATTGGGAAAAAACAAAATGCCCCTCAATAGATGACTGGATAAAGAAGATGCAGTATATCTATGGCTGTTTTGCTCAGTGGTAACAGCATCGACCCATGGACCGAAGGGTCGAGGATTTGATTCCCAGTCAGGGGCATGTACCTCGGTTGCAGATTCAACCCTGGCCCTGGTCCAGGCATATACAGGAGGCAACCAGTCAATGTGTCTCTTACATTGATGTTTCTCTCTCTCTCTCTCTCTCTCTTCCTCTCTCCTCCCTCTCTTCCAGTCTCTAAAGGTCAATGGGAAAAAAATATTCTCAGGTGAGGATTTTAAAAATGCAGTACATATATAGTATATATAAATGATACACTACTCAACCATAGAAAAAATGAAATACTTCCATTTGTGACAATATGGATGGGTCTTGAAAATATCATAGTAAGTGAAATAAGACAGAAAAGGTCAAGAACCATATAATTTCATTTATATGTGGGATATAAAACTGAAAGCAACAAATGAACAAATAAGAAAAACAAATGATAGGCACAGACAATAGTATAATGGTTACCAGAAGCAAGGGGAATGAAGAGATAACAAAAGGCCAAGGGATAAAATATATGGTGATGGAAGAAGATTTGACTTTGGATGGTAAATATACAATGCAATATACAGATGTTATACCATAGAATTGTACATTTGAAACTTATTAAATTTATTAACCAATGTCATCCCAATACATTTAATGTAAAAAAAAAAAAAGAAAAAAGAAAAGAAAAAGGATGCAAAAGAAAGTCAGATGAGTACACAAGTGAAAAGACACTTTGGCAAGAGGAGCATAACGTTTTTAAAGAAACTGACGGGAGCTCGTGTGGGTGGAGTACATGACCGGAGGTGAGCAGGCACTAGTAGAACACATTGGATTGGTTTAAACAAAATTTGCTCTGGACAAACCAACTTTGAGAGCTTATAAAACATCTAAAATACAACTATACTCAAGTTATGAAGTGGGCCTGGCCCAGTAGCTCTGTTGTTTAGAGCATGGTCCTGATAAGGCAAGGTTGTATATAGGTTTGTTCCCGGGTCAAGAAGCAACCAAATGAATGCATAAATATGTGGAACAGCAAACTGATATCTATCTCTCTCTCTCTCTCTCTCTCTCTCTCTCTCTCTCTCTCTCTCTCTCTCTCTCTCTCTCTGTCTTTCTCTTTCTCTTTCCTTTTTCTCAAATCAATAAATAAACATTTTAAAAACATATGAAGTGGAATAAGCTGAGTTCACTTATGGTATTACTAGCACAATGTCTAGATCTAGTAAAAATTAAATCATAGGGAGAATGACGATGTAATTTTTCTCTGATCTGCTCACATTTAATTTTACTATAGCTAAAGTCACTTTATAATATCCTATTTATCTCATCAGACATAGCTTTTGATGCCTGGAAATAAATAAATAGTATTGGATTTGGAGTGTGAATATGGAGGTTCAAGTCCTAGCATGTTCCTTATTAGTATATGTAGATGTAGTGGGTTGAATTGTGACACTTCCTCCAAAAGGACATGTCCACCCAGAACCTGCGACTGTAACCATCCATGCAACTAAATGCAAAACTGTAACATTTCTGAGAGTTTTTTTACTTATAAATTATTCCTATAATAATCACTTTGATCAACATCTGCTATTGATATTTTTTTCCAGTTTGCATTAAGACAAAACAAACTTCAATTGCTTTTGACTATCTCTGTGGCAGATTTAAAATCTATTATCTGTTTTATCATTAATAGGTGACTGACTATAGTTATAATCCTGCCTTTATGTGACTGGTTTCATATAAAAAGAAAATAAATTCTAAGTTATAAAAATTGTTCTTTTTCTGCCACTGATTTCTTTAATCCTATAAAATAAATATGAGCTATAGACTAGAGAAAACAAAATAAATCTCTTGTAATTTGGAATATTTTTGGAATTTGATTTTTCAAATACAGACCATACAGAAAAACATACTTTTGTAGACCCACTGTCATGTAAAGTAGAAAAATGAAATATATAGAGTTTTCAGATATTACTATTAACAATGTAACCAATATGCAAACATATTTCTTTCAAGTTTTTAAAAGCATGCTAGCAGTTGCTTTCCATGATAGTGAAGTCATCTTATTCAATACTACTACTCTCTGGACCCTGAGTCTTAAAAAGGTCAAGCCATGCTATGAGCCATGTTTAAAAATAAATCAAATCAGACTGATACTGTTAACTCTTAATCACTTTCCACTTGTGTAATAACTTGCAATCATAAGGCTCTTTTCTACAGAGCCTTTTACTGAATAATCTACCTCAATTATAGAAGTAGATGGCAATGCCCCTCTTATAGTTCCTAAGAATATTTATAATCTTCTCTATTGTGAAAGCAGTTAATGGCTTATATTCAGGAATATGGCATGAATGTTAATAGCAAGGGTCTGGGAGATAAGGGACTAATCCTAAATGAGTGGTTTTGTTGGAAAAATTATTTTAACTTGGTGTATTATGGCTATTTTATTTTTGTTACAAAATAATATACTGCTACAAATGTTTAGGAAAAGAGTGACCATATCATTGTATACTAGAGGCCCATTGCACTAAGATTTGTGCAATAGGCCTTCCTTTCCTTGGCTGCCAGCACCAGTTTTCAGCCAGCACCTGGGACTCAGGCCTTCACTCCGGCTGCCACCGTCTGTCTTTGCTCCGGCCAGAGCTATCAGTCTTCACTCCTGTAGCTCCCTTCTCCCCCTGTCCTCCCTCTCATGGCAGGTGTCCCGCCCCATCTGGCCATTCCTCGCCTGCATGCATGCTGCCCAGAACAGCTGGGGGGCAAGGCTACTTCCATCTTTGTCAGGTTAATTTGCATACTCACTCCTTATTGGCTGGTAGGTGTCATGAAGTGATGGTCATTTTTGCATATTTCTCTTTTATTAGTGTAGACCAGAGGCCTGACACAAAATTTGTGCAAAAATAGGCCTTCTTTTCCTCGGCTGCCAGCACCAGCTTCCTTCTGGCACATGAGACCCAGACTTCCTTCACAGTCCTGGCTTCGTCCAGAAGGTCATCCAGAAGGATGCCCAGTCTAATTAGAATATTACCCTTTTATTATTATAGATGAAGTAAGGACAAGTCACCCCTTTTTCATCATTATCAAATATTGCTAAATTTCTTCATATGACACAGAGTTTTATGAATATAAGTTTTATGAATATAAACTCTAGACTATTCAAATTGTAATTATATTTTAGGACTATTTTTATTTAAACATCATTACTAAGTCTTCTCTTCAATTACAAATCCTCAGTATTTGCTTATGTTTTTGTAAAAAGATTCTGGGTATATTTGAGAGAATATTATTCTGGTTATCAGATAACTGGGTTCAGATTTACTTGCTATTCAAGATGTGCGATATCTTTGGAAAATCCCTCCATCACTTTTCTTATCATTGTAAGACCATTTTGCCTCAGCCTCAAGTCTCTCTGGTCAAAAGCAGGCACTCTAATTGACTATGAGCATAGCCCTCTTCTCTTGGGGATGGCCTGTTCTCTCTTTGGGCTAGTATATCCAACAGCATTTGCAAAAACACATCTCATGAGGATAGCATTAATGTGCATTTTTCAGTACTAGGCTCAATTTTATCATCTCAAACTTTAAGACTCAGGTTATTAAGGAGCTCAGTGGTAGGATACACTTCACATAATTGAGTTCCAACTTCAACTCTCTACTTCCTTAGAGTTCTAAAGTCTGTATTTAATTTCTTATCATTACCTTTATCTCTCCTAATATTTCATGATAAATAGCTTTACTGACTGTGCTTCTAACTACTTCAGTTAAGTTTTTCTATTCTAAAATCTAAGCTTTATCTCTGTTTTTTTTTCCTTACTTTTCTTTCAATGTAGTAAAATGAATACAGAATTTTTGAGCTAAGGAAAATATTCTTATGTAAACCTATGTGTCCCAGAATTTCAAGTATAGAAAATAAAAAGTCTTTAAGACTTTAATGATAATACTATTATAAGATATGCTTCTATGCTTATGCTAGATCTGCTACTCCAACTTGAGTACTCAAATAACATCTATTTTTATGAACTGAGTCATTTTTCCTTTTAATTTGCTTGGTGGCAAACTGTCTTTCATCTCATATTATCTCAATAGAAGACATTGGCTAGGTGATCTGATGCTAACTATCAAGTAATAGAATCTCCCTGAACCTCAAATTGCTTAAAAGGCTGACATTCCTATCAAATTAATTATCATGTTTTCTTCCCTGTGAAAGTAATAGGAATGCAGAAAGAATGATGATGAGAAGGATGTAGATAACAAATTATCTGCGGTTAATATATCAATTTTTTAACTTAAAAAGTAACTCAGAACAGTTACATATAGTTATGCTACCATGAGTAAGAACAAACAATATCCCTAGAGATTAATTAATCTGTAAAATCAGCTTTATCAATTGTGTGTTCACTGTATGTCAAGTACTCAATCTATGCTAGATCCTGTCTGAACAAAAGCCCCAAAGCAGTTAATAAAAGACAGATTTGGAGCAACATGAAAAAATAGTCTCATAAATAGGTAAGTAAAATAAAAATCTAACACTAAAGATGGGAGACAACAAATACAAACTCTTGCTCTGAGAAAGTCATTTTTATCTGCCTGTATCATCTCATCAGCTACTCATATCAATCATTGTACAAAGTTCTTTATTTTAAAAGCATAAGTCACCCTGGCTGATTACTCAGTGGTTAGAGCATCAGGCCACTGACCAAAGGGTCAAGGGTTCAATTCCTGGTCAAGAGCATGTACTTCAGTTGCAGGCTTGATCTCCAGCCCCAGCCAGCTCTGGTCAGGGTTTGAACAGGAAGCAAGCAACTAATGTTTCTCTCTCTCTCACATCCCTTCTCCTTCCCTTCCATTCTCTCTCTCTCTCTCTCTCTCTCTCTCTCTCTCTCTCTCTCTCTCTCTCTCTCTCTCTCAAATAAAGAGCTAATATGCAAATGGTCATCATGCCCTCACACCATCATGCCATAATGGGTTCAGACACTCAACACTGGGGTGAGAGAAATGGGGACCATTCAGGCCAAATGAGCTTGTGAGAGAGGAATGGGGACAAGCCAGGCTGTGGCCCAGGAGAGGAAGAAGCCACCCTCCAGGTGGTCCTGGACATCAGCAGCTACATCTGCACCTGTGGCCTGAGAGAGGGACAAGCCACCCACCCCGCAGTCCTGAGTGCCAGGTCTGTGGCTGAGACCCGGAAGAGGGAAAAGCTGCCCACCTTGTGGTCCCAGGCACCTGCAGCCTCAGATGGACAAAGCTGCCCTCCCATGGTGCCCTCCAGCTGCAGACAGCCTGGGAAAAGGCAGCCCAGGTTCTGGGTACCTGCGACTGGCCAGAGGGAGGGAAGCCTGGATCCCGGGTGCAGGGTGAGGCAGAGGTGGTGAGGGGCAATCAGGCCAGCAGTTAGGGACAATAAGGCAGGCAGACAGAGGTGGTTAGTGGTGATCAGGAGGAAGGCAGAGATGGTTAGGGGCCATCAGGCAGGCAGGCAGGCAAGAGGGGATAGGGGTGATCAAGCAAGCAGGCAGGTGAGTGGTCAGGAGCCAACAGTCCTGGATTGCGAGAGGCAGTCAGACATCCCCTAAGTGGTCCTGGATTGGAAAGAGTGCATGCAGCTGGGCTAAGGGACCTCCCCTCCCAAGCACGAATTTCATGCTCCAGGCCTCTAGTATATTTATCTCAATGGCAAAAAATATCTTTGAGAGCATATTAAAAAAATAAAAAATAACATAACTCAAGTCATTTTCCTGAGAATGATAAGGCATAATAGAGTCTTCTCATGTTTCAGAATCTAGTGTGACTTTTTAAAAACCCTAAAATAAATGGAGTCATGCCCTCACACCATCATGCCCTCACACTAATAAGGGGTCTCTGAAAATAGCTACTTTAAGTATTAAAACTATTTTAATGAAAACTAGTAATGTCTCCTACATACATCTGCAGAAATAGAGATTTTATTGCACAACTATTAGACAAAGCACTCTTCATCTACTAAAAGATAAGCAAGAAAGTGGTCATTAGAGTAAATGGTGAAGTGACTTAGGTTTATATCAGTAATGCATGGAATTAACTATATTTAATGTTGTTGGAGAGGTATAAGCCATCTCCCTAATCATAATCATCTTGATTCAATTCCATCCTTCAGAAATTTTAATTTATCTAACTTATAAGAAAATGTGTTAAACAAAGGCACTTCACAATGTTAGTGCAATTTGCATCAAATGCACTAGAGAAAATTACCTAATACAATTTTCTAAGCCCATTTAGTATCATGATCTTGGCACTAAAAAGGAGAAAATTGCATTTTATGATTTGTAGGCTGTTGAAAACATCACACACCTGAATTCACACAATCTACATATTTTTATGCAGCTCTCTCAACAAAAACAAAACAAAAAAGAAATACGTCTTTAATAAGCCAGAACACAAGCTTGAATATTTTACTGCATTAAGCTAAAACAATAAGATAATGGCATCTAGTTCTATTTGAGAAACAAACTCTAAATATAAACTATAAAAAATGTATACACTATTATAATAATTTTTCACTCACTTTTGGGAATAAAATTACAAGTCTCTCCTTGTCTTTATACTTTTTTTTTGTAATATTGAAAGAATCAAAAGATTAAAACAGGGACTAAAAAGATATGTGTATTTATTTTATTAATGGTCATACTCTATTAAATCAAAAGTTATTGAGTAAAAGAACCAAAAAGAGAAGACTCATATATCAATAGAGTACATTAATTTCCCCTCTTAAAAATAAAATACTCATACTTTATTAGGAAGTCTATGCCTGTATAAAACTAAATTATATAAACTGGATAAAGTTATTCAATTGGAAAATTAATCCTGTAAAGGTCTCTTGATTTGTATTTCCCTAGCCGGGTATCAGAGAAACAAATGTAGTCAAAATAAAAGGAGCACTTGCTATTTGCTATTATGGTAAACAATACTAGTATTTTAGAATTTTCCAGATAAGATGAACAGAGTAGCTATCATTTCTGTCTTATCATCCTCATGATAGGGCACATAAAACGTCGTAAAGAGGATTACTCCTGAGATTGGTACTGGAGTCATGGCACTACAAATGAGACAGGGTCACATTTCAACACAGATAACTAAAAACTGACTCATCTAGCTGTAGGGAGTAGAATATGAAACATCACCTTAACCTCAGATCAGAAAGAGAAATAGATGGCAGCAAAGACACAGGGGCAGACACAGACATCTCAGACTAGAGAAGGGGTTGCAGGGCCAACCAAATAGATAAATATCATTCCTGAGGTTAACAACTAATATAGACAGCAAGCATTTTGCAGGACATCTTGGATCAAAGGAAGCAAATCAGTTTATAAAACCTGTGCTTAAAATGACCTTTGAACAACTGCATTATCATGGACTGAGAATGTCTTGCAACTAGAATAAGGATCCCAAGATAAGAGAGGACACCAAGGAAGAAATGCATAGAAACAAGAGCAGGGACAGACACAGGAGAGGAATCTAGATAAAAGAAGCAGCAGAATACTACTTCCTAAGCCAAACTAAACCTTCCTTGGAATTTCTTAGCCAGGAGTAAGTGTCACTTTACGTTAGAACCCCCGAGTGTGTCCTTTAGAGTGGCTGCATGTACAGGTATCCCCAGTTTTTGAAAGTTCGCATTGTACCACTTTGCTTTTGCAAAGGACCTATATTAGTACGTGTTTTTGGATAACCAAAAGAAATCTGAAGATGATTTTCTCTTTTATTTTTTAAAAAAGGGATGAAAAGCTAAAATAGCATCCAGTACTTGTTCTGGGGCAGCCTCTCACTGTAGAAATAGCACTCATACCTGAGCAGCAAGAGTGGCCCCATAGGCCCCACCTCCAGGAATAGCATCCCGTGTTCTAGGTTGTTATGCTTAGTGTAAAACTGGCCATCATTAAGCGTTTTGATCGTGGTGAATAAAATAAAGACGTTGTGCATACACTGAATTTGTGGTCCGGAAATGTAAAAGAAAAAAAAAGTTTTCCATTTAAATTAATAGTAATTGCTTCTTCACTTTATGCCATTTCGGCTTACCAAAGTTCATTGGAAGGCTGGATAGCAGGGGGAACCATGTCTGTGCCTGAGGTGGCCACATGATACATCCATGCAGGGTCATGTGCACTGTCATTCCCTGGTATGGCTTCTGGTGATCTCAATATACATTTATCATCTACATTGATAAAGTTGAGAATTAAGGCTATCTGGGAACTGCTAGTTAGCTGTTTGTGATCCATTTTCATGATCCATGTAAATCCTACCTGATAATTAGTCAAAATCCAAGAATATGGAAGGAAAAGGAATCACAAAACATACAGTATGCAGCCATGTAAGGTGGTTCTAATGATCCCCACCTACCTAGATTCACAACCTTGTACAGGCCGCTTCAGTAGGCAGTGGGCTCAACCTAGTGACTCACTTGTAATATAAAAGGTGATGGATATCACTTCTAAAAGTACTTTATAAAAGTCTGTGACTTCCATCGTTTTCATGCTGTCTCTGCCTCTTGTGGCTCCCTTCCTCTGAGGGGAGACAGCTGTCTCTATGTGAGAGCTCAGCCTGCAGCCAAGAGCCAGGGAGAAACTGGAGATTTGGGGGGGAAACACACACACACACAAAACAGTGGGAATTGTAGCCTGATAAACTATTTAAGATTGACGTAATTTTATTGAATTTTTAAATAAAATTATGAAATCCGTATTTTAAAATTTTGATATTCTCTTAACTCTTACCCATTCCCCTAATTCTTCTCACTCAGATCATCATCTTCTGTGAGTGGGTCTTGGACAGGGGTTTCTGATCTTTGTTCCTATCGGCTATGGGGCTCTTTAAAACTAATATTCCAGGCTACCTGATGTCATCTCTCTGGACTCACACTTCCTTTTTTTGTTTTGCTTTGTTTTTGGACAAAAGGAGATTTGGAGCTATGGCTCCAACAATACACACTTAGCCCTCAATCCAGTGTTAGCTTAAAGAGGAACAGACTTTCCATGGCTGCATGGTCTTTGAGGTCTTTTCTTAAATATCCCTTACATCTCCAAAGAACACCTCATTCTGTCCCTTTCTCAAAGGGCACAGGGTCTCACTAACAAACAAATTGTGTCCTTGCCTAAACACTTCTAGTACTCCAAGAAGGAATAGAAGGATTTTTTTTTTTTTTTTTTTTTTTTTTTGTCTGTAAACAAATGTTTACAATGTGGTTGATGAGGAAACTTAGACAGTATTGGACCCATTTTCTTAGTAGTATCTCAGGGAGAAATGTTTTCTTTCATAATTAGAAAATTCAGTAACTTTCTCAAAATCTTATAGAGTTTGAATTTTACTCCGACCCACCTTACTCCAAGACCAAACAATTGCCACTGTACCTTACTGCTTTGCAGAATAAATTACCACGGGGTCAGCTTTGGAATCTGCAGTTTGAGGAGGATTGTCAGATGTAAAGGCCTAGTCAATGGAAGCTGTTTAATTATTATTTCCCTAACATTCAGATTTATCTAGTGAGTAAGAAGGACTGAGAACTGTGGAGAACAAGTCACTTGGATCAACTGAGGGATATGGCAGAAGAAAGAGACTATTATAATAGAATAGTTTTGAAAATCCTTTGTATAAGATAGGCCCTTTTTATATTCGTATTAAATATTTGTTGCTGAGCAATGCAGTGCTGATTAAAATATTTTGCTCTTTTGTCAAAAAGGCAATAGAATCTGGAAGTGGCCTAAGATATACACAGGTAAGGAAATTCAGGCAGGAGCTGAAACGGAATCAGTCAAAAGTCCAAACTAGAAACAGACAATTAAGGTTACAGATGATAGGGGGAAGGGCGTGTAATAAGAATAGAGCCACGGTTGTTTAATAATTATTCACCTTCTAACTATAGATAAGAAGTTTTCTTACAGACCCTGGGAAATTTCTTACAGACCCTCAGCAGCAGCACTAAGGATGTCCAACTGACAGCGTAGGCCCACTCCCCGTGAGCAGCAGGTCTAAGCTGTCAGTTGGACATCCCCCAAGGGCTCCTGGACTGCGAGAGGGTGCAGGACAGGCTGAGAAACACCACCACCTCAAGTGCACGAATTTCATGCACCGGGCCTCCAGTAAGAGGATAAGATGCCTGAATAGGTCCATTACTTAGAAAAGAAATACATTTTGAGAACAGACCAAGGACGGGACATACTTTGATTTGGATTGCTGTGCTTGGGACCCTGATCCCCTCTGGGAGTTTGCCTTAGGAACACTGACCATCTCCAGTCCCAGGAACTGGCTGAGCTGTTCGTTATATCAGAGAAGACTAACTACCTTGTTATCGGATTTTGAGCTCCTGTAGGCTGGACTGCAGACCTGACACTCCCCCTTCCATGTTACACTTGTAACTTGCAGCTGTGTAGCTATCTTCTCCCTCATCTGTAATAATAAAAGCATAATAAGCAAATGGACTGAATGACCGAACAGCAGAATGGCTGTCTGATGACCTTCTGGACAACCATGCTAGGATACACATTGCCTCCAGGCCAGCCAAGGCAGGTGCAATGCAATTGGTTGGTGGGCCCAGCCATTGCCCCATGATCTCCCCACAAAGGAAGGCCCAGGCTACCTGGCCAGTGGTGCTGCAATAGGTGGGTGGGGCCCCATAATTGATCACCCCATAGAGGGAGGCCCAGGCCAGCCAAACAATCACTTCCCATGCCTGTCACCTGCAGAGGGAGGTGACAGGTGGTGGGTGTGAGGGGAGCAGCACTGCACAGATGGCAAGCAGTGGCAGTGGCGGGGGTGGGGATAGCTGCTAGCCGTCAGGGGAAGGAAAGCACCAATAGGCTCTGATTGCTGGCCAGAGCTAAGAACCCTCTCCGAGGGGTCCCAGATTGTGAGAGGGTGCAGGCTGAGGGACATCCCATCCGGTCTACACACTTTGTGCACTGGGCTTCTAGTCCTATATAATAAAAGAGTAATATGCAAATTGACCCTAATGGCAGAACAACTGGGAAGAACTGGTCACTATGATGCACACTGACCACCAGGGGCAGATGCTCAATTCAGAAGCTGCCCCCTGGTGGTCAGTGTGTTCCCACAGGAGGAGTGCCACTCAGCCAAAAGCCAGGCAAACAACTGTGAGCACAGCAGCAGTGGCAGCAGCCTCTCCTGCCTCCTCAGCAGCAATAAGGATGTCCGACTGGTGGCTTAGGCCCGCCCCATCCAAAGAGGGAATCAATCAGGTGATGACATGGGTAGATAAAGAAGCAGGATTGTAGCAAATATACACCCCTGGACTACAAGGCTTAAGGTGGGACAGCCCATTATTGGGCCCCCCTCCCCATGAGGGTAGTCTGAACCTGCTGGTAATAAATTTCCCCCACTTTTGCTTGAATCTTCTGGTCTGCGGAGATCATGCTTCGACATTGCAAGACATGACCTCAGGAAAAAAAACCCACTGCTTACCCTTCACTACTAAGGGACAAATAGCCACTCTGTGCTTCTAAACTATGAAACCCTGAAAAGTATATATAAGACATATGTAATATTCCAACCATCAATACATAATCTGATCCTAATCACGAGAAGACACAGGAAATGCCAAAATTGAGGGAAATTCCTTGATTTTTTAAAAAATAATATCACCACCATGAAAAACAAAGCCTATTCCAGATTAAAGAAGACTAAAAACACATGACAACCAAATTACTAATCAAGTAATAATCTGGTGACAGCACCACATATTTACTAGCAGAACACACCAAAAATACTTGCTCATCTACCAGCTTCAGTTGAAAGTTATAATTTATTAAGTTTTGTGTATGTACAGTAAGAAATAGATCTCACAAAATATTAGTGATAAGTTATGTCCTGCCCAGCAGGTGTAACTCAATAGTTGAGCACGAACCCACAAACCAAGAGGTCACCTGACAGATTTGAGTCAGGCTATATGCTCTGGTTGTGAGACTGGATTGAACTCTATCTCCCAAATATGCTACAAAGGACATTGTTGGGATAACTGATAAAAATTAGATATGGAATATTAATTAAAGTTATTTTATCAGTGTTAAATTTCTAAATTTGATAGCTGTACTGGGTTCTATACTTATTCTTTAAAAACTAGAGGCCCAGTGCATGAAATCCATGCACAGGAGGGGGAGGGTCCCTCAGCCCAAGCCTGGCCTGCACCCTCTCCAATCCAGGATCCCTTGATGGATGTCCCCTGCTAGCCTGATAACCCCTAACCACTCTGCCTGCCTGCCTGCCTGCCTGCCTGATTGACCCTAATCACCTCTGCCTCAGCCCCCCCACTGTGGCTTTGTCTAGAAGGACATCCAGAAGAACATCAGGGAGACATCTGGTCTATCTGGTCTAATTAGCATATTATCCTTTTATTAGTATAGATAGTATAGATGGACACTAAAATTTTAAGACCTGAGGGTCAACACGACATAATGCACCTATCCTCAAGTGGTTGAGAAAACTTTGTACTGTTGCAATTTTATTATAAGTGTAAAAATATTTCAAAATAAAACATTAAAGAATTCAATATAACACTTAAAGTTAAAGCTGAGGCCAAAATCACATTATCAACAACATAAAATGAAATGCTGTAATGGTAGAATATATTTAAAGTGCAGTTAAAAACATTTTAATTAATTTTTATAATTTTATTACTAAAAATATTAGTATTTATTAAAAGTTTGACAGCCTTAGTTAGTTTCGCTCAACAGATAGAGTGTTGGCTTATAGACTGAAGAATCTTGGGTTTGCTTTGATTCAAGGGCACATGCCCAGATTGCTGGTTTAATCCCCAGTAGGGGGTGTGCAGGAGGCAGTCAGTCAATAATTCCCTCACATCATTTGTGTTTCTAGCTCTCTCTCCATCTCCCTTCCTCTCTAAAATCAATAAAAATATATTTAAAATGTCCTTGTTTTTTTGTGTTTTTTTTTTAAGTTTGACATAATAATACAAGGACAATAATTTATTTTCTATTTTTCAAGTAATAGCTTCAATTTTTTTTTTCACATAGCTATTATTATATCTTGGTTGAATGTCTTATATTACAATAGTACTAGAGGCCCAGTGCATAAAATTCATGCTCTAGGAGGGGTGTCCTTCAGCCTAGCCTACCCCCTCTCCAATCTGGGACCCCTCAGGGGGATGTCCAACTGCACGGTTAGGCCTGATACCTGTGGGACTCTCCTGCCAGCCTAACTGATGCCTAACTGCTCCCCTACCAGCCTGATTGCCCCCAACTGCTCTCTCCTGCTGTCCCAGTCACCACCAACTGCCCTCCCCTTCTGGCCATCTTATGGCAGCCATCTTTGACCACATGGGGGTGGCCATCTTATGTGAGGGCATGAGGATCAATTTGCATATTACATCTTTATTACATAGGTTAAGAACAGTTTCAAAAATGTTTTAAATCATGACATAATTCCAAAATATGAAGGATATTCTAAATTATATCTTATATGTTTATCTCTATTTGAAAATGAATTTTTGGATATTTTATAATATAACTTCTATAATATGCTCTACAACTCAATATCAAAGTCAATATTAACCCGAATCGCACACATAAACATTAAACCAATAATTCCACCAGATGCCTGAAGTAAAATAAAACATGGGACAGCTTTAAATCAATATGGAGAAAATCTAAAGAAGTCACAGTGCTTCACGACAGAAACTGGGCTTTATTGTGTATTTTTAATATAATCATAACTGATTTAAAATTATAACTTAAAGAAAAAGATTTAAATACAAACAAAGCAAATTGTCTGCACTACTATTATGAGAAAAAGGCAATTTAAAATGTATTGGTGCTCAAAACTTAGATTAATATATACATATTTAATTTTTAAATACCCTTAATATACTCTGTGTCCATAAATATCTATCATTTTCTTCATCTACCAGTAGCATGGCTAAGTGGAAATTGTATGGCATCACAAGATAAGACAACTATGTTTTAGTTTTAACCCTAACAAATGAAAGGCAGCAGAGTATGCCACTCCCAAATATGCCAGCTTGGCATAAAGACTATTTTGAGCTAAAGTTACTTGGAAAATAAAATATGCAAGAAAGGCTTTCTGACCTCCTCTAATTTTCCTAAAAGCAAGGAATACAATTCCCATATGAAATGTGTCTTTCCTAAACTAGGAGAAAACATTCTCATCACCAGATTTGGAAAGTTTAGGCGAGGAGAAAGCTATACAAACTGTATTAAAATAACCCTTATCTTCCTTTAGTCTTTCCCATATATTTTAGTTACTTTTCCACAATTACTACTTTTTGTTCAACATAGTACATATACATTTAGATCTGTTTTTCTAGAACCTTATTTTTATCTGAAGATTCCCACACACATGCAAAAATATTAAATAAAATGTATTTGTTCTTTTTCTGTTAATTGTCTTATAGTAAGTTAATTATCAGGCCTTAGATGGAGACCCAAAGAAAATAAAGAAAAAGTTTTGCCTCCCCTACAAAAGTAAATTTTTTTTTGAGCTTGCAAAACATTTTAAATATCACTAGGCCTCATTTTTCTCATCCCTAAAAGAAATTAGAGGTAAACCAACATTTCTCAAATTATCACAAATTTAGTGGCTGAAACCAACACACTTTAACTTACCGTTCTGCGTGTCCAAAGTCCTACATGGGTCTCACTGGGCTAAAATAGAGGTGTTAGCATGAATGTTTCATTTCTGGATTTGCTAGGGGAAAATCTGTTTCTTTGTATTTCCAACTCCTAGAAACTGCCTACATCCTCTGGCTCATGGCCCCTTCCTTTACCTTCAGCGCCATCAATGTTAACTTTCTCTTCTCTATCTCTACGTCTCTATATATGAGCTAAGCTCAGAAATGCTTTGTGTATTTAAAAAGTCATGTGATAATTTTGGGTCCACCCAGATAATACAGAATAAACTCCCAGTCTCAAGGCCTTTATTCTTAATTATTTTGCCATGTAAGGTAGCATATTTATAATAGGGGTCAAGGCATGGACGTGTGTGAGGGGCTATTATTCTGCCTAAACCTGGTATTTTATGGGACTGCAGTTTAGGAACATGGTTATCAATTGCTGAAAACAAAGAATTTTGTGCTCAAATAAGCTTTTCAAATCCTTTATTAAAAGTGTCACTTTTGGTCCTAGCATGCTTGGCTCAGTAGACTGAAGGGTCCAGGGTTTGATTCCAATCAAGGGCACATGCACAGGTTTCGAACTTGATCCCCAGTAGGGGGCATTCAGGAGGCAGGCTGATCAATGATTGATGTTTCTATCTCTCCCCTCCCTTCCTGTCTAAAATAAATAAAAATATATTTTTTTAAAGAGTCACTTTTGGAGAGTCAAAATATACATTACTATTTTAAGAATTCTAAAAAGCCTGCAAAGTATTTAAAAAAATTTTGTTTAGTAATATTTTTATATATTTTTATAACAATTAATTTAGGAAGATATTCTCTTAACACTAGTTGTAAAGTGCCTAAATGGAATATCTTAATTATTTGTTTTAACAAAACCTGTATTGATTCAACCACAATCATGGATATTCAAAATCATGATCCAAAAGATGTTTTAAAAAACCTTTTTAAAAGGCATAATATGTATTAATATATGACTACAGATGTATGTCCATTTTGCAGGAATTCATTATAGTTACAGATTTTCAATAAGGCCATGGATACCTCACACTTTTTATTAAATTAGATTAACTCCCAAAGTTATTATGTCAAAGAAAAATAATTTATTTATTTATTTTTATTTTTTGTTAATCCTCACCCGGGGATATTTTTCCATTGAATTTTAGAGAGAGTGGGAAGGAGGGAAAGAAAGAAATAGAGAGAAACATTGATGTGAAAGAGACCCTTCAGTCCACAGGCTCTATCCACTAAGCCAAACCAGCTAGAGCAAAGAAAGGTAATTTAAAGCAAGAAAGGTGACTGTGTGGGGGAATAGACCCAATGTCCCTGGCAAGATACCTGCTTAGTTTCTATTCTCTTCACAAGCGCAAGTTTGCTTTGTGACACTGTCTGCCAAAATAGGAACCTGAAGACGAGAGACTAGCCTAAATTCTACTCCCCCGAAAGTCTTTCTCCAGCAAAATTCAGACTCTTCTGGGAATAGTCACATCCTCATCTGTGCACCCATATATCAGCCTCTGCTTTTCCAACACAGTAGAAAAACTGGCTTTTCAACTGCAATTTTCAACAAAGTTTCAAAAAAGAGTTTTTTTAATCAAAAAATCAAAAGAGTTTTTGATTAAAATAGTAATCAAAAACTTAAATAATGACAGCATCCCTTCTTTTTATCCTATATAATATGCAAATTGACTGAGAGGCTGAGAACAGCGAAACAACCATCTGGATGACCATCCAGATGACAATGCAGGACCATGCTCTGACACCCGCTGGTGCCAGGCCAGTCAAGGCAGGTGTGCTGTGATTGGTCAGGAGCCTGGCCATCGCTCCATGATCGCCCCGCAGACAGAGGCTCAGGCCACCCACCAGTGAGCTGCAGTGGGTAGGCAGGGACGCCCTCTGTGAGGGAAGCCTGGGTCCCGGGTCCGAGGGAAGCCAGTGCTGGCAGCCGGGGGAAGGAAGGCCCACTCCTGCATGAATTTCATGCATCGGGTCTCCAGTAGCAATATAAAACTGAGCTTACCTACATGAAGAACCTTTGTATTTAGGTACCAGGTTCATAGCTATTACATAGCCATAGCTAGCAACTGACGTTAAAAACCTGGAGAGAAACAAGTTATTAAAATTCAAGAACTGAGACATTTCCTATTCATTAAGCATCAAATGAACAGTATCTGTGTTATCAAAAAAGTAAAATACCATCTGCTTCAGCCAAGAAACCAGGATTCAGTGAGAAAGAGGAAGAATTTCTATAAGTAATCATTAAATTGCATCTGCCTTCTAAAATAATTATCTACTTCTGAAAAAAAAAAACTTTCATGTATTTTTAATAAAAGTTAAATGATAATAATAATCATTAGTTGTGGCTATTAAATGATATTTGAATGTGTCCAATATTGACTTCCAATTAATAGGACAATACATAGTAAGATACTGAGGATTTTCACATTACACACATAAATACACACATCAGCCGAAACCGGTTTGGTTCAGTGGATAGAGAGTCAGCCTGTGGACTCAAGGGTCCCAGGTTCAATTCTGGTCAAGGGCATGTACCTTGGTTGCGGGCACATCCCCAGTGGGGGTTATGTAGGAGGCAGCTGATCGATGTTTCTCTCTCATCCATGTTTCTAACTCTCTATCCCTCTCTCTTCCTCTCTGTAAAAGTCAATAAAATATATTTTTTTTAAAACACACACACAACATACACACATGGAAAATACAAAACATTGCCTATGTAAATTAAAACCTTACCCATTTTTACTAATGAGGGTATTCAGAAAAACAGAAGGAAGACATACCAACTAATACATTATTTTTTCTTTTAGGTCCTAATATATGGCTCTGTGAATTTCAAAGTAAATGTTATAATTGAGGTTTAAAAAAAAAAAAGGAGTTTAGTTCTAATACTTTAGAAAATATTTAGTCCTAGGGTTTGAAATATGTCTGAATAGGAGCTTGGGAATAAATAAATGTGTATCCTTCTCTTTTATTTGAAAGATGTTTGTGCTACTAAATTTATTACTTCATTTTATAAACACCACTTTTATTTAAACTCCATTTGAAAGTAATTACAAGTTTTAAAAGGGATTAAAATTGCATATTTATGGGAAAACTTAAAAATTATAACCTTTCATCTGGGTGGGAAGTTAGAACTTTACTGCTGCCACCTTTATAAAATAAACAAACTTTTAATTTACTTTAACTCATCCACTTACTTCTATAGATCACTCTATGGCTGTGCTTTCAAATGCATCACACTAAGGAGATCTATAGTCACTAAGCTCATGCTTTCGTTTTCTTTAATGGACCTTGATTTTCTCTCATTTACACAATTATGCAGACTAATTGGGGTAAACTGCCTAATTAAAAAACCAATTATATTTTATAATGACCAAATCTTTTGCTGAAACCATTACTCCCTATAAGTCTTTGTAAATTTACACATATGCTACTATAATAATTGAGTACTTTATATAAATATTTCATTTATCTATCATCAATTATAAATGTTTATTCAGTTAAATTAGGCTAATAGATATAGTAAAATAGAATTTGGATTGACTAAATATCTATGATCTTTATCGCTCCAAAAAATATATTAACTTTACAAATGTTATTTAGTACACTGGAGTGTAATCAAGTAACTTAGTAAATCAAAATAATAATGTTCCACATAAAAAATTATTATACCATAAAATAATGTAAAATTATGTAACTGTTCAACAGCAGTCAAATGAAGACACCCATTACCTATGTCTAGTATGCAATACAATCACAAAACAATGATTACCTAATATTATCATTTATAGATCATTAACATAATCAATGATTCACAAGGAGGTATAAAGATTATCTGATAAGCCATTGCTTAGACTAGATATTGTGCACCTCTCTCTGAATGAAAATTACAATATACTTCTTCCTATTTACTAGACAGTTTAAGAAGGAACAGTCACTGATCATTCACTACATGGATAATTAGAAGCCATGATAAAAAATAAAAATTCTCTCTTTATCTCTTTGTGCATGTCCCGCTGTATCTTTCTCCTCTCTCTCTCTCTCTCTCTCTCTCTCTCTCTCTCTCTCTCTCTCTCTCTCTCACACACACACACACACACACATACACACAAAGAGGCATTTAAATTCCTTAAGAAATTCTCTTTTAATTACTATTCAATAATAGGTGTTCCAGCTTCAGATAACTACAAAGCATCAAAGATCAGTCTCCTGCCTACATTGTAAAGATATGCTTTTCTTAGCATTTTTCTATGAGTAAATATCATTATTATTTTTCAAATCGAAAGAAATAGTTTTTGATTAAAAACTACCATATTTTTCCATGTATAGGATGTCCCCCCCTTTACCGCCCCCAAATTAAGAAATCAACATTTTAAACATTTTGCTGGTTTTCCTCGTAAGGCCTTTTTTGGCATCTTAAGGAGTTGTTCTCCCTGTTTTCTCCACTGTCTGATTAGACACTCAGTGTGGGGAAGTCCAATCGCCTCTCTGAAGCTCTATTTCCAGGCTCTTTTGCACAGCTGATTACATTCAGTTTGAATTTCGCAGAATAAGACGACCACTTCCCGGTATTTATTTTTTAACATCTCTATAGGCTCTGGTCCCTGTTGCACTCGCCGCCTCCACCTCCAATGACTGCATCAGCTGGCGTCAGTAACAATAAGGCTCATGATTGGAGGAAGCCTGCTTGACAAGGTATGAGCAGCTATCTCACAACTCTCTCCCCAGCTGACTTCTATGTATAAGATGCCCCTCAATTTTCATTCTAATGATTTTAGGGAAAAAATTGCATCTTATACTAGGAAAAATACAGTATTATTGATTGTCCTGGCCATTGTGCTAAGTGGTTAGCTCATCAGCCCTGCATGACAAAGTGTTTTGGGTTAGATTCCCAGTCAAGGACACATACCTAGGTTGTAGGTTTGATCCTTGGCCCCAGATCTGGATGCTTATGGGAGGCAACCAATCGATGTATCTCTCTCACATTTATCTCTCTCACACACACACACACTTTCTCTTTTCACACTCCCACCACCCTCTTACCCCCCTCCTTCCCTTCCACTTTCTTTGAAAAGCCATAAAAAATATCCTCTGTGGGAATTAACAACAACAAAAAACTATTAATGATCAAAACTTAAGCTTTCTCATTCTTCATTTTATTTGTTTACTTTGGGTGTGATCGTAATGGGTTTAATTCTTCACTTTATGCTCTAGAATTGTGTTATCCAACAGAGTAGACAACACCCATATGTAGCTATTTCAATTAATTAAAATGGAATAAAATTAGAAATTCATCCCCTTGGTTGCACTAACCACACTTTAATTGTTCAACTGAGATAACAGGCAACATTTCCATTATCTCAAAGGGTTCCTTTAATAGTGATGCTCTAGAAGCACCTCAAAGAATGAAAAGATCATGAAGTTGGGTACTCCTCACTTTTAACTAATATAGCCAATATTCAGACCCAGGCCTATCTCCAGAGTCTCTGCTTTTCCCACAGCACCAGGCATTCGGCAACCAATATTTACCAATATTAACCAAAGATACTCTGCTCAATAATATAGTTTCAGTACAATTTATAAATATATAGTAACTAGAGAACTGGTACATGAATTCGTGCACAAATGGGGTTCGGTCGCCCTGGCCCCACCAGGCTTGTCATCAGCGCCAGGCTAGTCAGGAGGAGGAGACAGTGAGGCGCTGGCCAGCCAGCCTGTACCGATGGGGGACTGTTCAGGGCCAGGCCAAATGGTGTGGGAAGGTGGGGGTGCTGATTGAGGGCCAGCAGCCTGGGGGAGGGTGGTTGGCTGGCTGGCCCTGCCCTGATCAGGGTGGTGGGGCCTATATGGGGCAGGGCTGACTGGGGGGAGGGGCTGCAAGAAATTGGGTGGCCAAGCCCCCTATTGGGGTGAGCAGGGGAAGGGGGAGGGGGGGATCATGGGTGGGGCCTTCCAGGGGGAGGGGCTAGGGGCCAATTGGAGTGGGGCAGGCCCATCAGGGGTGGGGCTGGTTAAGGGGAAGGGACATGGGGTGGTTGGCATCATTTTCACCAATTCAATTGAGAAATTTTAAAAGTTTGATGACATCTACTGTAGGCAAGGGTTTGATGGAAGGAGTTCATACCATTATTAAGAATATAAATTGAGGCATCATTTCTGAAAAATAATTTGGCAATATTTTTGAAAATTGAAATGGATGTCTCTTTTAACACAGAAAATCCACAATTTGGATCTTACCTTACAAATATAACTATCAAAGATTTTCAAGATATTATTAAAAATATTTCTTTTGCAAAAGAGTAATAGCAAAAATACCAGGTGTCTAACCATAAGAGCAAAAATAAAAGCTATCACATAATACCCATCCTTTTCAACACATACCCACTCTTCTTAGCATTTAATTTGTATAATTTTACCCAAATCACACAAAGCATTGGGATAGGATGCCCATTTAAAGATGAAAAACAAACACAAGGAGCTCTTGCCCAAAGTTCCACACTAGGAAGTGGTAGGAGTGGAATGTAAGCCCTTGGAGTATGATTACAGAGGGCCTCCTCTTAAGGAATACCATACAGATAAGAAAAGGAAGTAGTTATGTATGTGCTAATATGAAAAAAATCTCCATGAGAAAAAAGAAGGTGGAAAATTAATGACAGGTATGCTCTCATGTGTTGTGTATGTGTGTAATTATATATGGATTTTATTTTTTAAAAGAATCACAAAATTAATTTAATAATTACCTAGTTAACTCTTAATTATGTATGCATACTGGTTGGCTTTCTTAAAAATATCAATAGCCATTATGTGGGCAATAAAATTATGACTTCTTTCATTAACATCTTTGTATTCCTATATGTTAAAAATGTATAAATACTATTTTAAAGTAATGAAAGTGACACTAATAACCCCCTATCAGCAATTTTAATCTAAAATTATTAAATGTTTTCATTCATATGTTACCTAAATTATCCATGCATTAAGTATGTATTAAGCACTTAAACATATAAACAATTTCTAAGTCAGAACTGGCAAACTTGTCCTAAAAATTCTAGATAGAAAATACGTTAGGCTTTGTGGATCATAATGTCTTGGTCACAACTATTCAGCTCTTCCTTTGTACTGTAAACATACAACAGACAATGTATATAAAAATTACTATAGTTGTATTAAAATAAAACTTTATTTACAAAAACAAAAATCAAATCAGATCTGGCCCATGGAATATAGTTTGCTTATATGTGTCCTTAGCCTATAAACATCATAGTAATTTATAGTTAAAATAAATACATGTCCATATAATTCATCTATATCTATTGTATGTGTACACATACAGTGAAAGAATCAATTAAGAGGATATTTCTGACTCAAATATAAGAAAAGTAGATGTAATATCATGAAATGATGTAAAAATTAATACTAATAATGATTATATTCTTAACTGATACCAAACAAGTTATTAAAAGAAAAATTTATAGTAGAAAATATGAGACAGCTTTATTCTCAGGTTTTGCATAAAGACAGCAGGGGATCAACTGAAAAGCAAATTAACAGTTCTCTTGATTTATATTAGAATGTATAAAAAAAAATAAGCCATTACTATTTTGGGATAAGTAAAAGACATCACATATCAAAACTAGGAGGTGACATTTCTCACTATAAAATTATATTTAGTCTGTATTTGGAATACTTATTTTAGCTGCATACTTTAATACCAGAAACATAGATAATACCCCTACAAGCTGGCCATAGGCAGCATTAAAAATAGTTCAAAGATAGAAGAAACTGGTTTTAGTTGATGAAATGATAAATATGAAACTAAGAAATAATAGTATAACAATAAAGAAACTTAAAACTAAAGAGAGAAGATCCATTTATCAGAATATTTAAAAATAATTTAAATCAAATTGTAACATGTATATCTTACAAATCAATTTTCACTAACAAACCCTGGAATGTGGAATCAAATCAGAAAAAAAAAAAAAACTTGAATACATAACAGAAGGGTTATAACTGTGACAGAAAAGGGTGAATATTTGCTGTTCCATTTTCTCTGAGATTAATTACTTTACATAATAATGAAGACGAAGTGATATATAATATTATCCCCATGTGAGATAGCACGTACGTTGACTTGCTAGATTTTTGAAACAAAAAGACAAGAAGTTTTAGCAGCCTGGAAAATGTTTTAGTTATAAATAAATGGTACACTTTTTGGATAACCCGATTCTTCCACAGATCATCACACTTGAAGATGAAAAATGATGTGAAATAAGAGATAAGGGGATAGGATTCTGAACAATGTACCTTTTCTTTCTTTCAAGCACATGCTGTACCTAGTCTGCCATGGTTCACTGCAACCAAATTGGTTTTCTCTTCTTGTATCAATATCCATATCGTGGTTCTCTCAGAGGCAGAAACTAACCTCTCATTAATCCTGTGAATGTCATCAGTCAGCATGTTGGTAGCTGATCCGTTTTGCTTTCTCATAGGATATACATGAAGGTTTCCAGAATACTATTTGTTATAAGTAATAAGAACTGCTTTAAAATATGCTTTTAGGTGTAAGATACATATTTTTTATTAACACTTGAAGCATATTATTTCTTTGATAAAAAAAATTTTTAGAAAAATACCTGAGTGTTTTTAAATTATTTTTTGTGGTTAAATAAAATGTTTAAACTCAAAATATGATGTTTGGTTGAGTTGTACACTTGAATCCTGTATGGTTATGTAAGCCAATGTCATTCCAATAAATTCAATTAACATGCATTAAAATATATTCTAATAAGTAAGTTACACTAAATAAAACTTCAGAAGAAATAGTAATTGGAAAGAGCACTGGAAAACAAATTATTGTAATAAGTATGATCAATCCTTAAATAATAACATAGAAATGAATAAAATTTTCAAATTATCATATTGGGATTTGAGAACCTAAATTAATATCAGCAATTCTTCTGATTTATTAACTAAGAGAATATCTTTATCCATATTTAAAATATAATAAAAACAAAATATTAGAATATTTATTTAGAAGATTTACTTGATTAAAGCTAATAATTTAGTAAGATAATGAAAATATAATAACATCTTTTTTTTGTACACAGGTATTTTCATGATGTTTCAACCCATCAAACTCAAGTAATTAATTCATACATATAAAGTTAACTTTTATTATGGACAGAATTTGGAATTTTAAATCAAACCTTTCTGGTTTTTTATGTTAAATGTATACATTAATTGAACAAAGTTAAGAATTTACTTCAATACAACAAATGTTCATCAAATACTCCCTAAGTGCCAGACACAGCTAGCTACTGGGATATAAACACATGTAAAATAAAGACCTTCTTCAAAGGGCTTACAGTCAAAATAAAGGGTGGGCAAAATAGGTTATGGTTGTGAGTATGGAAATCACAGTTTATTCTTGTGTTATTATTTATTAATTATTGTATTATTTTCCATATGAACAACTGTAAACCTACTTTGGCCCCAACCCATACTGTAAAAATTTAAATGCTATAAGAGAACAGCATACAAATAGTTATAATATAAAGCAGGGGGAAAAAATGGCAAATGTTTTGAAATGTTCAAGTATAGATGACCCTAATGAGATAAATGCTATTTAACTCTAGAGGCCTGGTGCATGAAGCTCATGCATGGGGGGGGGAGGGGGGTATCCCTCACACCAGCCTTCACCCTCTCCAATCTGGGACCCTCAAGGAATGTATGACTGCCCGTTTAGGCCCAATCTTGGTAGGATCGGGCCTAAACGGGCAGTCGGACATCCCTCTCACAATCCAGGACTGCTGGCTTTCAACTATTCACCTGCCTGCCTTTCTGATTGCCCCTAACTTAAGGTGACCAGATCTTCCCGCTTTTGGCAGGACAGACCCGATTTTTAACAATATTTCCCACATCCCTCGATGTTTTTAAAAAGTCTCAATTTTTGGCCGGGAACGGTTTGGCTCAATGGATAGAGCGTCGGCTTGGGGACTGAAGGGTCCCGGGTTCGATTCCGGTCAAGGGCATGTACCTTGGTTGCGGGCATATCCCCAGTAGGGGGTGTGCAAGAGGCAGCTGATTGATGACTCTCTCTCATCGATGTTTCTCTCTATCTCTCTCCCTTCCTCTCTGTATAAAATCAATAAAAAATATATTTAAAAAAAAAAAAAAAAGTCCCAATTTTTGGAAAGAATCTTTCCAATCTTTCCAATCTTTCCAAAAGATTATATAAAAATCTAAGAACCTGCCAACTAGCAGTCCATACAGTAGTTATGATGTGTGTTGACCACCAGGGGTCAGGGGCTCAACACAGGAGCTGCTGAGCGACAGCAACTTTGCAGAGTCTCACACTCCAGGATCCCTTGAGGGATGTCGGACTGCTGGTTTTGGCCCAATCCCCGCGGGCCAGGCCGAGGGACCTCACTAGTGCATGCATTCATGCACTGGGCCACTAGTTGTTAAATAAGAATAGTGATTCATCCCAATAGGGACTCTAAGCAACTATCAGTCATGACTATTGTTATAATTCTGTCATTAGATGGAATGAAAATATGATTTTATATGGGGCTGTCTATAACCTATCAAACTAACCGTATATTCAAAGTAAGCTAACTCTTGATCATGTAATGACAAATATTTCTTCTGTTATATATAACTAGAGGCCCAGTGCACAAAATTCATGTACTTAGTGGAGGTCCCTCAGCCCGGCCTGCACCCTCTCCCAGTCCAGGACCCCTCAAGGGATGTCCTCCTGCTAGCTTCAGCCCAATCCTCCCCTCCTATCATGCTGAAGCCAGCAGTCAGACATCCCTCTCACAGTCTAGTGCTCTCCCAGTCTGAGGCCCCTCACTCCTTACCGCCTACCTGCAGCGGAGGTGGGAGAGGCTCCCATCACCACTGCTGCACTTGCTAGCTATGAGCCCAGCTTCTGGCTGAGCAGCGCACCCCTGTGAGAGTGCACTGACCACCAGAGGGAAGCTCCTGCATTGAGCATCTGTCCCCCTGTTGGTCAGTGCATGTCATAGCAATTGGTCATTCTGTCATTTGGTCAATTTGCATACTAGGGTTTTATTATATAGGATACTTAGAAGAAACTGGCTTCCAGAAATGCATAACAAAACTTCAAATATATATCAGGAGTGACTTTGGAATTCCGTAAAATTATTTGACCACAAGAAGAAAAACAGAGCAAAATTATAAAAAATAACTTTTGCCAAATTTTAATTTAGATTTTGGTTTATAGAGTCAAAGAAAAAAAATTAGAAAAAAATTAAAGGCAATTTTTTTTTTTTTTTAGTAATATGACCAAAGAAAATCTGAAAATAAAGATCAAATAATTAATTTGGAGAAAAAAAATTATGTTTTTAGATGATAAAAATTTATGACCATTCAATTCTTAGGAGGTTTACTAAGTTACATTGATCAAAGCAGGGCCTTAGTTTTTCTACAATCTGGAAAAATAGAAAACCAGCTACCAGCTATGTGCTTTACTCTAATTTGTAAAAAGTACTGAAGAGAAGAGATGTTTCTTAGCTATCAAAGACTTGATAAGAGTTCTTACTTAAGAACATTTGAGTGACTTTAATATCAAAACTTGAATATGACCACAATCTTCTACCCTCAAATATATAAAATATAGAACAGCTGCCATGTTATTAAAGTGTGAGCATAGTATTCATAAATCTCTATATAAGATGTCCTAGTTATAGGTATTACATAAAGCACTCTTGTGCAAAAAATAAATTGGTTTTCAAGATGATATTTTTGCCTCAAAGCGGGCATTAATACACATAAGGGACAAAATAACAAAATTGGCACATAAGTAGAAAAGAAAAGGAAAAATGGGGGGAGGGGGGAGCAACAGTGTGTAAAGACAGTCATATCATGCTTTTATTTTTTATTTTCCCAGAAAGTCATGCTTCATGGTCACTTATATGAATGAAAGTTAAAATGGTATGTATCAAACTCATATTATCTATAAATATACTACAAGATTATAAAAACTATGGGGTAAGGTATAAAAGTTAATCTAATATTCTTCTCTCTCTCTCCCCCCATTCTTTCCTCCCACATTCCTTTATCTTCACATTTGGAATAAGAGAAGGCTTTAATCATATTCTATTTCTTTTGAGCACATCAAACCTCCTTGGCACATTCCTTCTCAAAAAGAAACTTGAGTAGAAGAGTAAATTTTAGTATATTTTGAAATAAAAATAAAAAATAAGTTAGTGACACAAAATAGGTTCCAGAAATAAATTATAGTAAATATAAAAATCATACAACATGAAAAATGTGAGGAAATGGCTGTTTAATAATGTTCTTGGTATACTTGCCTTTCTATATCAAAGAAAAATATTTTTACCTCAAGCTACACATACAAAAATGATCTCCCTATTAATCAAATGTATAACAATATGTTGATTTTTTTAAAAATTAGGAATATATTTTTATACATTTAGAATGAAATGTATTAAAGAAAGGAAATTCAAGAACTATGAATTAATAAATATCTAGATTTAATTATATAAAATTTAAATATTTTCAATGAAAAACATGCCATAGACAAATAAGAAAGATAAGAATTTATCAAAATGTTGTTCACAGAAAAGAGTCTGATCTACTCCGGTTCTTTCCAAAGGCAGATGTTCATGTGTAGTTGACTCATTTTTTCACCCCAACCCCTTTCAACGAGGCTTTGCATGTCAAGAGAGACAAATTTAATAATACTTGAGACTGAAACATTTTAATAGCCAGGTCTGGCTACCAAGTAAGTTATATGTCTGGTTTATCTTATATTCTAATTGCATATAAATATCATATTCAATGTGCCTTTCTGCTCTCCATTTCAAAGGTAAGATAATCTCTGTAGTACTAGTATGCTTTAAAAAATATCCCAAATGGCAAATATCCTCTCTTTTTTCCTTTATCTTCTTCCCTTTTCCCCTGGATGACTGATGTGATTTCTCCTTTATTTATAACACTGCAAGATGCAGTTGTCTTAGAGCTTGTATACTGCACATTAAAGTTCAACAAGGTGTCAAGCCTTGGGTTCTTGTGAAGTGGAAGATGGCTTCCATCCGGACATTGGTCCTGATTTCACATATTAGTGCCTCATTAGTTTAGGAAGAAATGCGGTTCGAGTTTCGTTAAGCAGGCTCACCCTCTCTGAACACACATTGCTACCCCCATCCCACCTCACGCATAGGTCTGCAACACCTGGATGTCCATCCTTCTGCTCCATTGGTGTAACAGGGTAACAAGAGTCTGGCAGCCAGATGTCCCCCCAACCCCCAAGAGGAAGCCTAAAACTATTCCCCTTCCTTGAATATTGACCTTCTCCGGGTTTAATCCAAGTTCTTTAGCTATTACAAAGCAAAGGCTTTGTTGATTTCTAATGCATCCACATCCTCCAGTGACCATCCTGCTTTTGCAAGGGCGATTTGCTGGAATTAGTCCTGTTCCCCATAATGTAAAGCTCCACCCTTCCCTGTGGCCCATAAACTCTCTGTGTTAATGGTGCAAGCCCATGGCTGTCAACTCCTGACTTCTTCAAAAGAACCACTGCCACAGCACCATCGTTTATCCCTGAAGCCAGGGGGACTATTCCTGCTCCATCTGTAAGGAAGGAAGGCAGGGCTTCTCTGTTGCTCCCAGGGTGAGGAAACTTATCTCTTCTAACTTCGGTAAGACCTTTCAAGAAGATATAAACACTGGAGCAATCTCTTCCTCACTCTATGCACTCTCTGTCCTGTTCTGGGATAAACTGCAAACTTGTCTGATCTTCTCTATGTGCCTGCCATTTGGGAGTTCATTTTCAACTGTAATGCCCACATGACAGATGTGAAATGCACCCGGAGCACCTGGCAGAGAATACTGTCAGTTACAGTTACTGGTATGTCCCCCACCCTGACTTCTGTCCTCCAGTGAACCAGATGAGGAGCGGTGCTCATACTTCCCATGCCTTCTACACCCTCACTGCTGGAGTCTCCTATCTTGATTGACTGGGCTGCAAGGGCCTGACCCACAAACTGTTTGGCAGCTCCATGCTGGAGCACAGTAGGGGATACCTGCACCCACACTGGCTTGTCCCACAGGATTCTGCCCACAACCTGGGGCCAAAACGTGCCCAAATTTGACCTTTGACCTTCATTCGGGAGCCACAGTAGCCTGCTTCAGGGCTTCTTTGATGACAGTTGGGCCCAGGTCATGAGCAGTAATGGTGGACAAGACAGCCCTGAAGGAACCTATGATGGCACCACCCAAACCGTGGCCACATGACTGCATCCTGCCACATGATGCTTCACGCAGAGCTGTGGACCCAGTGCTGCCTCAAGAGAGGTAAAACCTTTCCCCGCTACTGAGAGACCCCCTTCCTCTTCTTAAGAAAAGATGAACAAAATAGAATTTTAGAATATATTGCTACTCTCCAGAAAATAAACCAAAAGCAGTCCCTTTGCCCTAAGACACTAAATAATTGACTAGTAGAAATTAACCCATTGAAGGGCTCAATCTTCACAGCTATTCTCAACTCTATGATATACACATTTGCAATTTACTTAATGGAACACTTATATCTATTTGTTGCCTTTCTTTCTTGATACACAGAGTCATAAATAATTCAGTTCCAATCTGTAATATTTTCTATTCTTTATATTTTACTACTGATAGAGCCATAAGGAAGTGAATTTCTATCTCAGATACACATTTAAAAATAATATGCATTTGATATACACACTACATTATATTTAAATATCTCCATGAAACATTTTAAGAGGTATATGTTGGAGACCTAAAGAGCTTATTCTATGCTAGTTTCTCAAAGTTACAAGGAGACTAATATATGGATCTGGAACTAAAACCCAGTTCATTATTCCAAGATCAGCAATTTTCGTATTGAATTAAACAATTAAACATGTTGCTTATTGTTAACAATTAAATTAATATTTAAGAAATGAGCTATGATTTGGAAGTACTGTATAAGGTATTGCTTTTTCATGGTAAATTACTGATGGTAATTGAAAATTTAAACAAAATTAAACAATAATGTGTAAATATAATAGAATCATTATGATGGCTACACTGTAATCAGATATTATATTTATAAACTTAGGTGGCTTCAATACCTATTAGATAATGCATATATTTAATCCAAGGAAATCAGCTTTTAAAATTTGACACATTTTATTTAAAAAAGAAAGAAAACTGAATCCTATGTTGAAAGGAAAAAAAAAATAAGGTAAAAGGAAGAAATGCCAGTACTGATTCCTCAATATCAACTCAAAACACTCCAGAAAGAATAATTTGAAAAACTAGTTCAATGCCATGGCAATTTCATTGCTGTGAGTTTTATATGTGTCATAAAACTTCCTGCTATGGAATTTTTAGATCTAATTTTCATTCCTAGATAAGAAATGTAAGATGTATTTCTTTCCAGCATCAGCTCAGCTCTATCCTCCTTCTTTGGAATGATTTGAAATGGTCTAGGACCTTCCATAATACAGGATGTTGATGAGCCTATTTTTAAATGTTTGCTCTTGAGGCTTAGTACTCTTAGTTTGTGATTTCAGTGTGTGGCCTTTGCACCATGGTATGGGTTCTTAAGGGAAGCAAAGTTTTTCAGATGGACACTGTTCTCTAAATAAACACTGTTAAATATACTTATTTTAAAGTAAGGGGTTTTGGGTTTATTTTTATTTTTATTTTAACCCTAAACTGATACTGTTATTGAGCATAAACATAACCAGTGAACACTTAGAAGCCAACTCCCTGGAGGCTGAACATTTTCTGCAAATCCCATAAGCAAAAATTTTTATCAGGGTGCTTCATTTTGGCAAAGATAAAGTATACAAATATTTTATTGGTAAAAGTAAAAAACAAAAATCATAAATACAAAGCTCAAGTTCAGACAGACTTAGGTTATTTTCTCTTAAGATGTACTTAAACAAAAGGACTGATTAAATACATTTTAATCATCCAATGAAAGCTGTGACCATTTAATTTTAAAAGTCTTTATATTATTTTGTCTTTCACCTTTAAAAATATGTGTTTCTAAGTACCTACATTTTTTCAGATGTTTCAATCTTTTCTGTTATGCCTATAATTCTAGAAGTATAGTTTACAAAGATAGATCTAAAAGAAATAAGAAATCATTGTGTGACTTTTAAAGTTATATTTCAAAAGTGCTGGTATTTATGGGCTAAAATTAATTTCAAAATGATACAGAACTGCAGTTATCTCCCTTCTACTTGATAAAAAAAATAACGAAGAAGTACTTACAGCATAAACAAGTTTAAGGACACATTTCTGGTTTTGCTGGCAACAGAAAAAAAAAACCTCACACACATGTTCACTGAATAATTTCAATAAGATATTTAAGGTATTGATTCACTCATTTTCTAAAATATTATATATATATCAGCTACTGCAATAGTAGTGGCAGTAGAAGAAGCAGCAATGGTAAGATCAAATGCTTCAGCAGCTGCAGAATTTTGTACCTCAGAACATTTTACCATAGCATGTTCTCTCCTTTTCCCTCCCTCCTTTCTTCTCTCCCTCCTTTCTTCAAGATTATATAAGGTAGTGGAATCAGAAGTGCTTTTCCTGGTGCTATATTGGAAATATGAGCAATTTGCAAGTGCAATGATAAAGAACTTGTTCCTTGACTCTTGGATTCACTACCTAAAGCAAGAATTCTAGAAGACATTTCAAAGAAGAAGACAAAATTGGTAGAAAGAGCTGTCACTGTGCTATGAATCTCCCACCCCATCCATTGTGGGGGAAGAGGTAGAGTACATCCTTTCAACAAGTCTAGAAAGGGTATATTTAAAAAAGGCTTTTGAAATGTATTTCCTGGACTAATTAGACTTCTGCCTAGGATATTTGGATCAGACTATACCATCAGACTTTGAAGGGGCTAAACATGCCTGAGTTTTCCCTCATAAGTCAGGTTTGTGTTATAAGAGAGGGAAAATCATATTGAAGTTATGTTGCATCCTTTCTAACAGAACCACCTAGAATGGCAAGAGAACATCAGCAGAAGGGTCTACAGGTCACCCAGTGGCTGCAAAAGGAGGGTAAGTGGACCACTCAGAATTTAAAGGTATCTGCCTGGATCAAGAAAATAAAGAGAGGTGGGTCCAGGAGAGAACTTGTAGATCTCACAAAGTGTTCATAAGATTCACCTTTATACACCTGTTATCCCAGAGGGCTTTGTCAACATATTATCCAGTTTAGGTAAGAACTATGAAGCCAATTTCTGTGAAGTCCAAAACCACAGCTAGAAAGTGGGGGCAAACCAAAGGGAGGGGGGGAAGCTCAAATAAAAGAAAAAGATATGTCAACCACACTATGTCCTCTTTCACACTGCAGGTGCAAGCTGAGGAAAGGAAGGAAAAACAATTGCAACCCAGTGAATTTTGTAGTTTGGGGATTAAAAATGGATCTGGGATATTTAAATTTCTTACTGGAGACTTCTTTCAGGTTAAAGTGACTATAGTATAGCATGTGTCTATTTTCTAAGTGGAGAGAAAAGTCATGAGGTGAGAGCCTCCTTGAGTTTTTAAACCAAAAGCAAAGATATGTTGCAGCTGATTAAACTTTAAAGGGATTGTAAATATAAAATTCACACATGTGTTTATTGAGCACGTTAGGCTCATGGATATTTTGGTTTACCTACTATCCAGTTAAAAATAGGCATTATCCCTTCATGTCTTAGATAGAAAATTCTGGGCTATTGTCTGAGAGGTCTTCTGAGACATGAGGTCATCCCTAGATCAATTGATCTGGCCAAGGATTATAGTACTCAGAACAGACATGGATTATTTTCCCAATCATTTAGGAAGATGGACTACTTTCATAAGAAACATGGAAAAAGTGAAACACCAAATAAAATTTCAAATGTCCTCTAGAAAAAATAGCATCATAATATCCTGAGTGTATTGGTGATGAGATGCTCAAGAGTTTACAGTTAGCAAGTGAAAAAAAGATATTATGCTCTGCTTCTATGGTCTTTCTTCTACAAGGCAACTGCCTACTGAAATAATTTATAAAATAGTACATTTAATAGAGTTACTTATGTTGTCCATGTTTTCCTATATTAAATTTAACATTTTCTTTATTACCAAGGGGTCTCTAAAAATATAAAGGATCAGAAATATAATTCAGATTATATCATGTTAGAATTTATATTTGAGCTAATCTTATGTGCACCTTGAATTCATTTCATAGCCAAATGTTTGTTCTCCATCCCTAAGTGGGATTATTTAAAGATCATAAATAATTTATTCCCATCTTGATTTATCATCACTGAAAAATGTACATGTAAAACATTTATATGTTTTGTTGATATAATCACCCAGAACATTTCCTACAGTTTAAAAAATAATAATTTCCTGATTAGGTTGAGGTTAAAATGTTAGCAAGCTAAGAGGTCCTAATTTTTCTTCTCCAATTTTTCCATAGAAAGGTATTTAAAAACTGAGAAATAAATCAAAGCCACTAATGCAGTGAAAATCAGGATAAATTGTCAAGTATCTGCCTGACTCCAGAGGGAATTTCTAATAAGTAAAGGTTAGATGGAATCATTAAGCAGAATCATTTAGGGTAAGGTAATAAATTATGTCCATCAAACCTTAATGCATATTCTTACCTCAAAGACATGGTACCATCACAGAATAAAGCAAGAGTCATGGTTTTAATGAGTAAGGACAGTTTTCTATGCAACTCAAAGCCATCCTCTGTTGCCCTCACTTACTACAACTGCAAATCCAATAAGTAGCAGATCCCATGACAAAATTGGGTGAGAAAAAACAAATTATATTGCAGAAAAGAAGTCAGAAGCAAAGTGAGATGAATGAAAGAATAACCTGGAAAGAGTAACACTCTCTGCTCTATAGTTTTCATGATTGCTTCATATTATACCCAAATTAATTCCCATCTGCAAATGACACAGCTGACCAGACAGTGAAAGCAGAAGTCCCCGTCCAGCATAGCTGACTAGATTGATGACTAAGCAGAAAAGAACTTTTTAATTTTAGATGTGGCAGTAAAATTTCAAATCAACTGGTAGTAGTGAGGTAGAGCAATAAGGATCAATATATTTGATCATTGGTTTGATGCTTCTCATTAAATGGTGAACACAAAAACAATAACATGCCAATCAAGGTATAAAACAAAGAGGAAAAAATGAACTTGGTTGCAGGAATAAAAAAAAATTATTCTTAAATAATATGAACTATAATATGTAAAAGTAAATTTTAGAAATATATCAGTGAAATTTCTAAATATATCTAAATGATATATTTAGAAATATATCAGTGATATATTTAGAAATATATCAGTGAAATGATCTTAGTATATTCCTAAGATCATACTATCTAGAAAGTTATATTAATACATTTTAAAGTTTGAATTAAATAAAATATTTCCCAGAGAAAATGATCAATTGTTAAAATTTTTAAAAATCATAAAAGAATATTTTTTAAATTGTCATAGAATTTCTGCCAGCTCTTAGCTCAGGAGAATTTTAATCATGTATGTTTTTAATCTTTCAAATTACAGATAAAGTACAAACTCAGTAAACTTATTCATCCAGTGTTACCTATCACATGCTAACAAGCTGTCATGCACTAAGAATAAAGTGATGGCCCCTGTTCTCATAGAGCTTAAACTCTAGTGTAGAGAAACCATGTATCCAGAACACAGAATAATATAGAAAACTTCAAATGTTTTTACTTCTATAGCCATGATATAGAAACCTGATGGTACTAACACACATATACACACTCAAAAAAAAAAAAAAGAACAAAATCCTAAATTAAGAAAGAAAATGATAGTAAACAATACCTAGTCTTTAATAACAAAATGGGCAAGTTTGACTTAGCCCAACAATAAAGTTTTGATATAATATTAGAAAACATATTAAACAATTAGATTAAAACTGGTAAACCATGTGATTAGTCAAATATAGCAAAATGTACCTTTATCCAAACTAAATACCCAATAGCAATGAGTAGAATAGAGGAGAATTTTCTAAAATCATCTGGAATTTTCAAAAATAAGGGTATAAGAGGTAAAGTAAAAACTGAGTATTTAAAAAATTAGATTAAGTAGATCTAACACAGAGTAGAATGAAATTGACATTTTAAACAGTGAGAAAAGTATTAGTCAATAATTGGTTGTTAGTTACCTATTATCAAAAAGAAAGTTAAATGTTCATCTCACAATAAGAAACAAAAAAAATTTCAGGTGGACTATACTTAAATGCTTAAAAACTGAATAATATTATAATAGAAAAACATAATAGAATATTTATTAAATTTCAGGTTATGAATTTCATGTTTTTCATATAAGAACAAAAGTGCAGGAATCACTCCCAAAGAGTAAGAGTTAATATCTGAAATTATGTACAAAATACACTACAAATAATAAATTATCAAATATTTGCAAAATATATGACAAAAAAAAGTGGTATAACATGCTTAATATATCTGAAAGTCTTTAAAATCAAGAAAAGAATAACCATAAAATACCAACTGAAAACACCTTCACATATAAAAATAAAGTAAGTTAATAAATATTTAAGAATATTATCAAAATTACTTATCAAATCTGATAGACTATAATCAGAAATATTTTGCTTATCAAAATAAACAAAAACAGGAAGGAAAACAGAATTTTCAACAACACAAAAGATTTTGTTAAATGGGACAATTCTGACCAGAGTGTAATTAGTATATCATTCTAGAAAATACTTTGGCAATATATGTAAACTACTTTATAAGTACTCATACTGTTGGCATGATAATTCCCAAATTAAGCTGTACTAAGGAATGAAATAGTTCTGAATCTTTGGTGTCCTCTCTCTTCAGCCAGGTGAGGGGAAAGAATGATGAGCATTTGTGGTGAAGTTTTTACGGTCTTGGTCTGACAATGGTATTCCATTACCTCCTATCACCATGCATTGGCTAGAAGTCAGTAATGTGGCCACATCTAACCTCAAGGAAGGTTGGGAAATTGGCCCATGCTGTGCCCAGGTGAAGGGAACAAAAAACTAACAGGTTTTAATTAACTCAGATGAAAATCCGCCATACCATATTTTCCAATTGTAACTAGTCAAGAATAGAAGCAAATAGATAGGAAAACAAAAATAATGGGGAGAATAAAGAAAACTTTGAATGAACAATGATCAATTGTTTTGTGATACTACCGTGTTCCCCCGAAAATAAGACCTAGTGCATGGAAAGATAAGACATCCCCTGAAAATAAGACCTAGCGCAACTTTGGGAGAAAAAAATTAATATAAGACACTTATTTTCGGGGAAACAGGGTAACAGTATCCTTGTTTTTCATGCCATTGATAGTTTTGAAGAATACTGGTTATGAATTTTCTAGAATGTCCTGGAGTATATGATTGTATGACATAATCATGATTGGACTAAAGTAATGGATTTGGGGGGGAGAATACAAAAAAGGTGAAATTGCCCTTCTAGTCACATAATCTCAGAAAGTATATGATGTTAACAGAACTCACCATTAAAGATACTAACCTTGATCTATTGGCTACGGTAGATTGGGAAGGATTGTATTTCCCCTCTCAGAGGGAAAGTACTGACATAAATTATTTAAAATTTTTATCTAAGGAAGATATGTCTCTTCTTTCTCATTTACTCAATCATTAATTTGTGTCAATCTGTATTTTGACTTTGTACTTTGAGCTGTAATCCAATACTACATTACTTATTTTAAGCTCAAATTGTTTCAGCTTTGGCCATTGAGGTACCCCTCCCCATCCCCCCCAGCATTTTTCCTTTTCAGTATGTATTTTCCTTGCCCCATTATTAAAATCAATCACTTTTCCAAGGAGCTCTGGTTTGTTTTATTGAAAATTGGTGTTTAGAAACCAAGATCTGGATGCTGGTCTTTTACCGCTGAGTGCATTTACTGCTACCATTAATGGATGCTTGTTGGTGGTACTTAGGATGACATAAATGCAACATCAAAAATTGTAAATTAGGCTGAAATGGCTGTGTTGTGTATTTATTGATATGTATACATCAAAAAAGTTTTTGGTTCAATTCCCAATCATGGCACATACCTAGGTTGTGGGTTCAAACTACAGTTGGGGCATGTATGGGAGGCAACAGGTGGATGTTTGTCTCTCTCTCTCTTCTTCTCTCTGAAAATCAATAAGAAACATAGCCTTGAATGAGCATAAAATAAAAAAGAATTAAGTCTTTACTTGATAATATATGGGTAGTAAAATAGTCTCATTTATTATTCTTTCTTATTCTTTATTTTAATTTTTTTATTTATTTTTAAAATATATTTTTATTGATTTTTTACAGAGAGGAAGGGAGAGGGATAGAGAGCTAGAAACATAGATGAGAGAGTAACATCTACCAGCTGCCTCCTGCCACTCCCTACTGGGGATGTGCCCACAGCCAATGTATATGCCCTTGACCGGAATCAAACCTGGGACCCTTTAGTCTGCAGACCGATGCTCTATCCATTGAGCCAAACTGATTTCGGCTCTTGTTCTTTATTTTAATCACAATATCTTTCAAATCACCAACCTTACCATGGTATACCATATTCTAGAAAAATATACTAATATATTTTTATTGACATCTCAAATGCCTCTGGCTACATATGAAGGAAATCTTGGAATAACTCTGTACTATTTGGCTGCTTTCAATAGTAAGATAAAATCAACCCATGTTATTGCAGTTTTAACAGAAGATGATATAAAATGAGAGCTTTCAGTGGGAAGGCAAGGGAGGGTAGAGTCGGGGAAGAGATCAACCAATGAACTCATATGTGTACATGCATGGACTTAGGCAATAGGGTGGTGAAGGCCTGGGGCAGGGGCCAGGGGAGGAGTGGGAAAGTCCCATGAGGAAAAAGGGGGCATGTATAATACTTTCAACAATAAAGAGTTTAGCCGAAACCAGTTTGGCTCAATGGATAGAGTGTCGGCTTGGGGACTGAAAGGTCCGGTTTCAATTCCGGTCAAGAGCATGTACCTTGGTTGTGGGCACATCCCCAGTAGGGGGTGTGCAAGAGGCAGCTGATCGATGACTCTCTCTCATCCATGTTTCTAACTCTCTATCTCTCCCCCTTCCTCTCTGTACAAAATCAATAAAATATATTTTAAAAAAAACAATAGTTTAAAAATTAATTAATATGTTAAATCAACAAAGAAAATAATATCAATTAGCAAGGAAAGGAATGGGACCAATACTTTGCTTTTCATTTTCTCTTCTTAGTAAAGCTCTGGATTTTGTAGCCTTATATTCACAGGCAAAGTAGTAATAGAACACAACTCTCCATAACAAATTTTGAGTGATAACACGATTTTCCGCCTATTTAGCAGCAGAAGGCTTTAGAGTCATACTTTTAAATCTTCTTTCCATTATTTGTAACAAACTCTTGGAGACTAGAAAATCATTTTTATTTTATTATTGCTTTTGTCTTTTCTCTGTCTGGCATTATTGATTTGTTTCTACTCCATTTATTTCTGAGCACAAACTGCATGAGAACTTAATTCATTCTTTGTCAAAAACACTGCCAGTGGTAATATAAGTATGGTTTGAGGAATAGCATTTGCTCATTTAGGCTCCACTATGTGTTACCACTAAATTTTATTTATTTTTTTTTAAAAGAAAAAGACAGGTTTCCTTTAGGGAATTATTTCTTTGCAAAAGCTTGACCACCTTATGTCAATTCACATGTGCCCTCTGAAGACTTATTAACTTCTAAAATGAGTGAGAGGTCAGAGTGGTTTTGTTTGCAGGAAAAGAAGGGACATGCCACTCTAGATGTATGAAGCTCCACAGCATTATAAAAGCAATCAATCCTATCAAACTTCCTCAGATTACAAAAAAGGTAAGTACTATCTTATTTCAATCCATTGGCTTATAAGGCTTATTAGACAAATTATTTCGTGTTCACGTTGCAACAGAAAGTGAAGGAAGTTAGAGTGCTGTATCCAAGCGCAGATTTTGAGATGGAAATTCAGGGTGCTTAAATGCTGGAGGAGACCATCTGCTCTGGGCCCTGAGGTTCCCGGCACATTCTTGCTAAGGAGGCAAAACATGCCAGGACTGATGATTCTTTACCAGGCCCATGCACAGGTGTGTTTTTCTTCAGTGAGCAACCTTGAGAGATGAAATAACACATCTTCATCACAGAACAAACAGCCTTCCTTCCACTCCCGATAAACAAGCAGTGAATCTCTCAAGCTCCGGTTCTCTCTGCTCTCTCCTGCCACGTAGCCGACTGCATGCGTGAGCACCCCGCACTGGCCCTGCATGTAAAATAGAGGATGCCCTGTTAAATGTTAATTTTGGCTAAACTCCAAATGGGCTATTTTCATGTGTGCCTCAAATACTACATGAAACATACATACAATAAAAAAAAAAACATGTAACTAAATTCACGTTGAACTAATATCCAGTATTTTTGTATTTGCTAATGTGGCAAGCCTCCTTCTATGGTACATGCGAGCATGGAAACCAGCAGAAACGGACAGGAAGCTCTGGCTGTTGCTTTTGCTTCTGCTGGGAGTAATAAAGTCCTCTGTCACTGACCCAGGAGTCTCATGACTGTTCCTGGCATCCATGATGCAGAAACAAGCTGAACTGTCGCCCAGCAAGTGTGGGAGAATCCGCCGTGGGGCGCGGTTCCTCACACGCGGAGGGCAGCTCGGCTTGGCCCTGCCCTCTGTAGCAGCTCATAGACAAGCAGAGGAGAGGCAGCAGGGCTTCTAAACTGGCAGACTGAGCAAGTGGAACGCTTTTTGAAGAATAACAAGAAAAGAAAATTGCACATTCAGAAAAAAATAAGGTTATAGCAAATTTTAAAAAGGTTGAGAAACAATTCTCTCTGCGTCCCTTAAAGGTCTTACAAGCAGAGACACCGATTGCTTTTGTTGAACTTTTTTCAAGGATGTGTATAAAGTGAACAGCCTCGAAAGACATGGTATATCCTTCCAGAGCAAAAGACGCGCTGTTTACTTTCCTGTGTCATAAAGATAACGTCTCCTTACGCAAATTTCAGGCAGGCTTACTGCACCTTATAAAATATTCAAGTTCCCGATGCTGGATATTCCTCTCCCGTAATGCACCACATGGTGTGTTCAGACATCACCTGGCCTTCTTCATTCCACCTACACGAATAGGGTTCTGGGGACATGATGCAAATGCTTATGCTCTTGTTACTGCGATGGCTGCAAGTAATAAGAGATCCATGTCTCAGGTCCAGGTGCCACCTGTCTTCTGCCAGCATCCATGAACTGGGGCTGGCTAACTTTGTAGCTTGCCAGGAGAATAAAATAACAAATTCTTTGCAGTTCTTAAGATTATAGAGGGTTTCAAACTTCTGAAGAATTCGTACATGGGGTGCAGTATCTTGAGGATAAATGTGGTCTACACGTCTCTGTGCTATCTCTACCATCCTATCTAGTAAAGAGGGAATATGCTAATTTACTGTCACATCCTCACAAAGATGGTGGTGCCCACATCTAATAAGGAGGGAATATGCTAATTAACTACCAAATCCTCAAAGATGACACCCATAGCCACAAGATGGCGGCACCCAGTCCTCTTAGCCCACCAGGCACCCAGGGCCAGCCCGAGGTGCAGGCAAGCCTTGGATGTCAGCTGCCCAGCTGCCCAAGGCCACCTGAGGCTCAGGTAATCAGAGCTGGCCGAGGCTTGAGCTACCAGCAGTGGCAGCAGCAGAGGTGTGATGGGGCATCATCTTCCCTTGATCACCAGACTTTGAGAGGGGGCAGGTCGGGCTGAAAGACCCCCATCCAGTGCATGAGTTTTCAATGCACCAGGCCTCTACTTATATATAAATGGCAAAGATGTGTGCAAGAAGGAATCTCTGGCTATGGATTTCTGCCCCCTTCCATCTGGTTGGAACAAAAATGACTACCTATGCCCATGACCCTCTGTGAATTTATGGAGGCTTGCCTCCCAATAGCCTGAAACATTAACCTTTAAGCTATTTTCAGACATTTTCTAGATACCCCTTTCCTAATTATATCCTATAGATATTACTGATTTGAGGTGAAATGATGATTTTATAATACTTGGAAAGTGACTTATAATTAAATTTTTAAAGTTTGATGGCAACATATCCATAACTGATGAGAACAATTCATCTTTACTCATGGGAGCTGAGGTTAATCCTCTGAAAAAAGAGTGGTTATTCCCAAAATGAAAATTTATTTGAAATCTCATAAATGTTATTCTCCATTTTATAATATACTTATTTTGGACTTAATATTAAAATAATTTTAATTACTACCAAGAAAAGTATTATAAACTTACTTTTTGCAAAAATAGTTGAGTAAAATTGACAGTTAAACCATAATCAGCCATAAATATAGGACCAATATAGCCCTAATATAAATTAGTTGCAGTTTCCAACAACATGTAACATGCTTTTATGCTTTATTTTTTTATCTTTATTGTTGAAAGTATTAAATATGCTCCCTCTCCCCCATTGACCTCTTCTAGCTCTCCCCACCCTAGGCCTTCACCACTCTAATATCTATGGGTTATGCATATTTGTATGCAAGTTCTTTGGTCGATCTCTCCCCATCCTCCTTATACTTTCTTCATCTATCTGAAATACACTCTCCCTCTTTATCAGTATCACAAACTCCTATTTATTTTTCAAGGCTCAGAAATGATCACCTCCATTGTGGGATTTGCCTCAACTCTCCTGATCTCACCTAAATAGAATTTTAATCTAAGACATTGGGTTCCTTCTCCACCTCTTTCTCTTACTCTTTCTCTTCTCATTTTTCCACTTCCCTTCCTCTTCTTCCTTTTCCCTTTTTAATTTTATTTTACCTCATGGATTTAAAGTCATCAGACTTATAATGTTTAAAAAACATAGGGATCTGCTAAATTGAAGAGCCCATACTTGGGGAATTTAAGAACATGTAAAGGCATCCACTACTCAGTCAAAACATAAAATGTTTGGCTCAGTGGATAGAGCATCAGCCTGTGGACTGAAGGGTCCCAGGTTCAATTCCAATCAAGGGCATGTACCTTGGCTGCAGGTACATCCCCAGTAGGGGGTGTGCAAGAGGCAGCTGATCAATGTTTCTATCTCATTGATGTTTCTAACTCTCCATCCCTCTCTCTTCCACTTTGTAAAAAATCAATAAAAATTTAAAAAATAATAATAACCTTTAAAAAATAAAAGGAATGCATTGAATATTCTTAAGGCTCAAGTTTTGTCTCCTTGAAATACATTGCATGACCTTGTTCAATATGAAATTCTAAAAGTATAGAAAATATTTATTTTAGTAAGGCATCTAGTATACCAACATGTTTTTATTCCTAGAAAAATACAACCTTCCAAAACTTAATCAGTAAGAATCTAAATATCTCAATAGGCCAATAACTATGGAAGAAATTGAAGCAGTCATCAAAAAGCTTCCAACTAACAAAAGCCCAGGGCCAGATGGGCTTTACAGGGGAGTTTTACCAAACATTCAAGGAAGAACTAAAACCTATCCTCCTCAGACTATTCCAGAAAATTCAAGAGGAAGGAACACTTCCAAGCTCATTCTATGAAGCAAGCATCATCCTAATACCAAAACCAGATAAAGACAACTCAATGAAAGAGAATTACAGGCCAATATCCCTCATAAACATAGATGTCAAAATCCTCAACAAAATTATAGCAAATTGGATCCAGCAATACCTCAGAAAGATCATACACCATGACTAAGTAGGATTTATCTCAAGGATGCAAGGATGGTATAATATCCGCAAATCAATAAACATGATACATCACATTAAAATTGAAAAATATTAACCACATAGTCATTTCAATTAATGAAGAAAAAGCATTTGAAAAAATCCAACACCCTTTCTTGATAAAAACCCTCAGCAAAATGAGAATAGAGGGATCATATCTCAACATGATAAAAGCTTTATATTATAAAAGTAAAGGCAACATCATACTAAATGGGCAAAAACTAAAACCATTTCACCTAAGAACAGGAACAAGACAGGGATGCCCACTCTGATTGACACAGTACTGGAAGTGCTAGCCATAGCAATTAGATAAGAAGAAACAAAATGTATCCAAATGGGAAAATAAGACAAAAGACTGTAATTATTCACAGATGACATGATACTGTACATAGAAAACCCTAAAGACTCCATAAAAAAATTATTAGACTTAATAAATGAATTCGGCAATGTAACAGGATACAAAATTAATGCCAAAAAATCTATGGCATTTTTTATACACCAATAGTGAACTTACAGAAAGAGAAATTTTTAAAAAATCCATTTACCATCACACCAAAAAAATTAAGATACCTAGAAATATACTTAACTAAGGAGGGAAAAGACCTGTATGCAGAAAAAAAGAGAGATAGAGGAAGACATAAACAGATAGAAGAACATACCATGCTCATGGATCAGTAGAATCAGCATAATTAAAATGTCCAAACTTCCCAAAGCAATCTATAGATTTAATGCACTTCCCATTAAAATACCAACAGCAGCCCTGACCGGTTTGGCTCAGTGGATAGAGTGTCGGCCTGCGGACTCAAGGGTCCCAGGTTTGATTCCATTCAACGGCATGTACCTTGGTTGCAGGCACATCCCCAGTGGGGGGTGTGCAAGAGGCAGCTGATCAATGTTTCTAACTAGCTATCCTTCTCCCTTCCTCTTTGTAAAAAAAATCAATAAAAATATTTTAAAAAAATAAAATACCAACAGCATACTTCACAGACCTAGAACAAACTCTCCAAAAATTCATCTGGAATAAAAAAAAGGCCCTGAATAGCTGCAGCAATCCTGAGATAGAAGAACAAAATAGGAGGGATCTCAATACCAGATATCAAGGTGTATTATAAAGCCACTATACTCAAAATAGTCTGGTACTGGCACAAGAACAGACATATAAACCAATGGAATAGAATGGAGAACCCAGAAATTGACCCAAACTACCATGTTTTTTAAATTAAGTTGGAAAGTAATTTTTCTTTGCTAACCCATTTACTTAAACCATAATATTTAACCTGCTTAGGCTAAATGAGAAATATTTTGATGTGAGGAGAGTTGTGCATTTCTGAAACTTTTTTTTAATTTAATAAATCTTTATTGTTCAGATTATAACAATTATTGCTCTCTTTTTTCCCCCATAGCTCCCTTCCACCAGGTTTCTATCCCACCCTCTGCCCTTACCTCACCCACTGTCCTCATTCATAGGTGTACACTTTTTGTTCAGTCTCTTCCAGCATCCCCCACTTCCATTTTCCCCAGAGAATTATCAGAAAACTCCCTTTCTATGCCCCTGATTCTATTATATTCACCAGTTATTACTGTTCATCAGATTTTTTATTCCTTTGATTTTTAGATTCACTTGGTGATAGATAATGGATTTGTTGTTCATAATTTTTATCTCTTTCTTCTTCTTCCTCTTCTTAAAGAATACCTTTCACCATTTCATATAATATTGGTTTGGTGGTGATGAACTCCTTTAGCTTTTTCTTATCTGTGAAGCTCTTTATCTGACCTTCAATTCTGAATGATAACTTTGCTGGGTAGAGTAATCTTGATTGTAGGTTCTTGCTATACATCACTTTGAATATTTCTTGCCACTCCTGTCTGGCCAGCATAGTTTCTGTTGAGAAATCAGCTGATAATCATATGGGTGCGCCCTTGTAGGTAACTAACTTTTGCATTACTATATTTGACCAATTCTTAGAAGCTTTTCATATTTTAATATTTCTGAAATATAGATTTGTCTTCCAATCACTGAAGGACAAATATATGTCAGAATTTAGTTATTACTTTGGTGCTTACTTGACATACTTTAACTTGGCTGTTGTGTTATATATAATGACCACAGTTAAACTAGTAGTTTAGGGTTTGTTCTTGGAACATAAAATAATGATGCATTTTATAATACTCTTATTCATGGCCAAATTGCCTCTAGATTAATTTTTTATTAAAAAATAGAAACTACATTGCTTCATGATGACCAGGAGTCCTAATTACTTATCATTTCTTAAAAGAAAAGTTCCATATGAACCTTTTAAGCAAAGTCTTTGGGAGTATTTTGTCACTGACTAGAGACTGATATTATTAAATATCTCAATGTTATATGATTTTGATCTCCCACATTTATGCATCAATTTTAAATCAGTATGTTAACCAAGAGGGGACAAAAGTAAGTTCATAGTTGTTTGTGTAGAAAATAATGTAATAATAAATAAATAAGAATACAAGAATAAGCCTGTGTTTTACATACTCACAACTGTAAATCTAATTTTGTCCCACCCTGTATGTATAGCACAGAGTACAAAAGGACTAAAAATGAATTTAGAGTAAAAAGTTGATAGTAGTAATTATAATAATAATCTACATGTATAGAAGGCTAAGTGGCCGACCGTCCATCCATCTGACCGACTAACCAGCCGGTACATATGACGCGCACTGGCAATTTAAAAATAAATGTTGACTCGCACATGCAGGATATATATAAAGCTCTTGCTGGCACCAATCCAGACAGAGTAAGAATAGTCCTACCTGAACCCATTTTCAGTCATGGTCAGTTATAGGTTGCTTTCTTTCTCTCGAATTTGAAGAGCATGTGACATTAAAGTTGTAAATATTTCATTACAAAGAAAATTAGTCAAGCAGTCTGAAAGTGCTTTTACTCTTAATGTTGTATAAAGGTAGATATTATAATAAGTTTAATCAATTTATCAGTCATTGATTTATCAATGTTGTTTTTATATCACATTTATATCATGTTTTTATTATTTATTAATCAATTTATATATTATTTTAATATGCATTTTAATAATTTTTCTTTCATCTCTGACTCTTCTATTATAGAGAAAGGGCGAATAGCAGCATTAAAATTCTTCTTCTAACAACTTTCCTTTTAATGTGCATGAATTTATGCACTGGACCACTACTAGTAATAATAACAAGAAGTAGCCTTGAAAAGTCATCAATAGCATGTGCTAGTGAAATAGCCAAATAATTATTTTAAAATATGGATTTTATAAGAAAGCAAACTATTTTATGAAGGTAGCATTAGTAATAAATAATTCTGAGCAAATGACACATACAGGGAATGATTCACCAATAATGAAAAAAGGGGGATTTACTTGCTTATTCATTTACTGTTTTTACTGCTTAAGCATATTCATATTACTGGTAAATGATGACATAAAAAAAAATTTGATTGTGGGGGAAAAGAAACCTATATGCTAAAGAAAGTTTGACAGAGAAGTGTGAAGTCCTTGAGAAGCAAAACAAGATAAAGATAGTAAAAAAAGAGTGGCTTTGTTCCAAAAGTTAGTTGTGAATCTGTACTCACACTTTAAGAATGTCAATGATAGGGAAAAAATCCAAGAGTGATTTGAGCTGATGAAGTGAATTTATGAGCACATTAATTTGCACCAAGGAGGTATTCCAGAAACATTGGTTGAATGAAAGTCTGAAAAACTGGAAGGGTTATAAGGAACAGTAATCTTGAAAACAGTAAAGATACATTTGGATAAAAAATAATTTCATCTGTAAGATCTGAGAATAGGGGCAATATATTGAAATGAGACAGAAGACAGGAATAATGAGATAAAAGGAATTAGGATTGCCAAATTAACAAGATTTTAAATTATAATCACATCTTACTTTTATGCACTTTATCAGGATATGAATTTGAAATTCAGATTGAATGTAAATAAAACATATTTGTCCTTCAGTAAAATAAAATATTAGTTTTCTCTGTAATACTAATTATCAAAAGCTGAAATATCAAAATATTTAAGTACATTGTAAAAATATTACAGTTATGAGACAATGAGTTATTAGAGGAGGCTTTAATCAACTCAAACATGGCTAATCATTTTTGTATTACTAATCCTAAAAATTCTTATAATATATAATAAAAGATATAATAAAATTTATTTTAAAAAACTCATTATTTCCAGAAACAATAGATTACATTATGAGTATAAAAATCAAATATGAATCATTTAGAAAATTGACTATATCAAAATAATAAATGCAGAATGTTTATGGTTTTGTGATTAGGCATCATGCAAAGATTTCTATGGACTACATTTTTAATTTATTTTTAAAATGTGAAAAACTACTCTGAAAATGACAGTAAGGTATATACACATATATATATATATATGTATCTATTGTTCCAAAAACAAAAATTACTTTCTGTTTTTAATTGATTTTCTATTCCAGTGGAAAAGATATCTTATTAAATCTGACCAATCAAAAGCAGAGAAAAGTATTACAGAGTCATTATTTTAATATGATTATTTCCTTGACAGAGAGGCAAGATATTACTCAATATCAAATTCAGAACAAAGAAATAGATTTAGAAATATTCAAGTGTCATAACTTGTTTAAATTTCCATCAACATAGTGAGAAATATTCCACAGATATTCAGACTCATTTACCAAGTGACCTGAACAATGCTTCTGAGATATTATAGCAATCCTAGTGTTAAATTTAGCTTTTCAACATTAAAAAGTAACTGTTTATGCAACTAAAAAGTTAGATTCTCTAACTTTTACAGCTCTTAAATGATAAATATTTTAAATATACCTATGTTTTTAGATAATCTGAGGTTACCTGAAAGTAAAAGACTACTCTGTATATTTATATTTGAGACATGATTTTAAATTCTAAAAACTATTTCCCCCTAATTACTAAAAAAACACAAATAAACCCTAAAGCAAAAAGTTTCTGTGCAAAGTTATTGCACAATAAAGGCTCTCATAGCCACCTTATGAAAGGAACAAAGGCCAAAAATGTCACCTGGTCTGGAAGAATGTTTTTACTAGATTGTGCTAGCTTGGTTGAGTTGTCAGAATAAGATAAATGGAGCTGAGCTGTACCATTAACCTGTGACATTTCTGACAGTGCAAAGCTAGGTGCTATGAGAAAAGTAGACTATTTTTTGTCTTTGCTATTCCTCAATTTATAATAGAAATAAGAAAGATCAATGAAATGTTTTAATGACAGAAACAGATCAGAGGAAGCCTACATTGAATAATAAATGCTTTCCATTATATGTAAAAGCACAACCCAAATCAGAATATGTTAGTAAATATATCACATAATTTTTGTCTATATTTAAAGGAGATGAACATTGTATCTACCGTGTTTCCCCAAAAATAAGACATCCTCCAAAAATAAGACCTATTTACAGGTTTCCTTCTGAGTGAAATATAAGGCATCCCCCCCGAAAATAAGGCCCCCCTAGGCTAAACATGAGAGATTTGGTCCACTGATTCTGAAAGAAATGGAGTCACAAGAAATTTACCAGGAAATTCAGAAATTGGATTGTTATGATGATGTTCCAGAAGATGATGACATGATTGTCATTGAATAAATGAGTAAATTTCCTTTATTTTCATTTAACAAAAAATGTGTACTGTATTCTTCTTCATGGAAAAATAAGACATCCCCTGAAAATAAGACCTAGCATGTCTTTAGGAGCAAAAATTAATATAAGACACTGTCTTATTTTTGGGAAAACAGGGTAGTAATGTAAGAACAACAAAACCTACCTTTCCTTATTGACACCTTGACTTGTACTCCTACCAAAAATTTTACTAAAACTAAGTATATTTATGACAATAAACCCTAGTTCATTATTAAAAATCACTATTAAGCTGAAAATATAGAAGCAATAATAGCACTTTTTTGTTTTTAGATTTACTAAAATTTAACATGCTTATAGGTTTTTAGTTTTTGTTTATTTCTGAGTTTCCCAATGGCATGGGAAAAGTAAAATATATGATGGCTATATTTTGGAAATTTGCCCTAACAAGATAATGACTAAATAAAAGTTAATGTTCATATAAAAAAAATCTAATAAAGTTATGAATTAATACTGATATTTACTCATAATTTGTGGATGAAATCTAATTACCTTATAGGACTCTTTACCTTACTCAATAAAATGACCCTCTATGATCTTGAGTTCTTGCTTTAAACGCAATGCATAACAAAAAAATTCATTTTTCAAGGGCAACAATGCTATATATTCATTGATTCATAAGAACCAATCTTTCACAAAGTCATATCATCTACACTAATAAAAAAGAATCATGCAAATTGACCTACCTCTGCTATGCCCAAAAGCCACGCCCACAAGCCAATCAGGAGTGAGTATTCAAATTAGCCTAACCAAGATGGCTGCAGTCATGGAGAGCAGGAGGGAGGCTTGGGTTTCTCCAGTGATGGAGGAAGCCAAGATTCCTAGCCAACACTGGCCTTCACTCAAGGCTACAAATTTTCAATTATAGAAGATAAATAAATCCAAGATACCAAGGCCTCTGCTTGGATCTCCAGGGGCCATGGCCAGCCTGCAAATCACAGGCCCCTCACCCAGGCTGCCCCATGCTCCAAGGTAACCCCCACCTTGATCCAGGACACCCTTTAGGGCAAAAAAGCCAGCTCCCATCCATGCACCAGGCTTCTATCCTATCTAATAAAAGAGTAATATGCAAATTGAACATCACTCCAATACACATGATGGCTGCCCCCATGTGGTCAAAGATGGCTGCCCCCATGTGGTCAAACATGGCTGCCCCCATGTGGACACAAGAGGGCTGCCATAAGATTGCCAGCTGGGGAAGGTAGTTGGGAGGGACCAGGACTGCAAGGGAGGGAAGTTGTGGGTGATCAGGCAAGCAAGGGAGGGCAGTTGGGAGGCACCAGGTCTGCAAGGGAGGGCAGTTGGGGGTGATCAAGCCTGAAAGGGAGGGCAGCTGAGAGGGACCAGGCTTACAAGAGAGGTAGTTGGGATCAATCAAGTCTGCAGGGGAGGGCAGTTAGGGGTGAACAGGCCAGCAGAGGAGGGAAGTTGGGGGAAACCAGGTCTGCAGGAAAGGGCAGTTTGGGGGGACCCAGGCCTGAAGGGGAGAGCAGTTGGGAGAACCAGGCCTGCAGGGGAGGGCAGTTAGGGGTGACCAGGTCTACAGGGGAGGACAGTAGGAGCAATCAGGCTGGCAGGGGAACAGTTAGGCATCAATTAGGTTGGCAGGTCAGTGGTTAGTGGGTGATCAGGCTAGCAGGTAGAAGCAGTTAGGGGCAATCAGGAAGGCAGGCAGACAAGTAGTTGGGAACCAGTAGTCCTGGATTGTGAGATCACAGGTAGGATTGGACCTAAACGGGCAGTTGGACATCCCTTGAGGGTCCAGATTAGAGAGGATGCAGGCTGAGTTGAAGGACACCCTCCCCCCCATGCACGAATTTTGTGCACCAGGCCTCTAGTAAGTAATATGAGCCAACAATAAATGCAAACTTTGCTAAAAATGCAGGGAACTACAGAGTATTTATTCAATGTTCTAGGAAGGAATGTGGAAATAGGCTAAATGCTTATAGCAGTAACATAGAGCTAAATGCTGGAGTGATCAGAAGAGATACACAATTTTTAAATCATGTGGTATATATCTCAATTTTTTAAGTAAAGAGAGGAATTTTTTTAGCAAGTACATATTTTAATGTACACTTACTATTACGAAGTAATGTCAATAACTTCTCAATTATCAGAACCAGATACTATATTTTTAACTGTAACTGAAATTTCATTTAGAATCTGAAGTAGCAAATTCACTTTCTTGTCTTCCTATTTTATGAATTATTCAATTATCTCACTTTTTTATTTTAAGGTTTGAGTTACTATCACTTTCCTAGATTTACCTGGTCACCAGAGTGAGAACTTTAATTGAAATACCAATGTATGATTTTTAAGGACTTATAGGGAAAGAAAGCAGAATGATTTTTAAATAGAAAATATATAATAGAAAGTTAAATAGCTATTTTGGAGTTTAAGCAGTCTTTATATTTAATACTGATGATTAGACTTAAAATCATAATGATGTTTGTTTCTTAAAACTTTCTCATTTTTTTCTTTCTTTCCCACTCCTCAATTTTACTGAGGTATTATTGAAAAATAAAATTTGTGCATATGTAAAGTGTATAATGTGATGCTTTAATAAACATTTTCAATATGAAACAATTGCTACAATGTGTTAATCCATCATCTCACATTTTAACTTAATGTGTGTATATATTTGTGTGTATTACATATTTTTAGCCATTTTTTTCATTGACAGATATTTAGGTTATTTTGTTCCCATATTTTAAATATTTTAAATGATGGTGCAATGAACATAGGTGTGCAGATATCTTTTCAAGATGCTAATTTCTTTTCCTTTGGATAAACACCCAGATGTGGAATTGCTGGATCAACTGGTAGGTCTATCCTATATAATAAAAGCTTAATATGCTAAGTATCTAATCATCCGGTTGGTTATTCAACCAATCAAAGTGTAATATGCTAAGGCTGCTCAACCACTTGCTATAATGTGCACTGACCACCAAGGAGCAGATAGTCGACTGGTCAACCAGTCACTATGATGTGCACTGACCACCATAGGCAGACTCTCTGACTGGTAGGTTAGCTTGCTGCTGGGGTCCAGCTGATCAGGACTGGGCAAGACAGGCTGAACACACCCTGGAGCCCTTCCACAGTCGCTTCCCAGCTGGCCAACCTTCCACGGCTCTCCCTGGCCCTGATCATGCACCAGTGGGGTTCCTCTGCCTGACCTGTGCCCTCTCACAATCCAGGATCCCTTGGTGGATATCAGAGAGCCTGGTGTCTATGATGCACACTGACCACCAGGAGGCAGATGCTCAATGCAGAACCTGCCTCGGGGTGGTCAGTGCATTCCCACAGGGGGAACTACTCAGCCAGAAGCCAGGCTCATGGCAGGTGAGCACAGTGGTGGTGGCTGGAGCCTCTCCCACTTCCATGGCAGACAGACATCCTCTGAGGGCCCCCGGACTGGGAGAGGGCACAGGCCAAGCTAAGGGACCCGCAAGTGCATGAATTTTGTGCACCAGGCCTCTAGTTGTTACATATGGCTATACCATTTTACATCCCACCAAGAGTGTACAAGCCACCCATTTTCTCCACACCCTTGCCAGCACTAGTTATCTTGCCTTTTAATAAAAGCCATTCTAAATGTGTCAGATGATATCTCGTTATGGTTTTTATTTACACTTCCTTGGTGATTAGTGCTGTTGAACAGCTTTTTATATATCTGTTTGCCATTTGTTATGTCTTCTTTGGAAAAATGTCTAATAGATTATTTTGCCCATTTTTAAATTGGATTTGGTTTTTGTTATTGAATCGTAGCAGTTTCTTATATACTAGTATTTTGGCTATAACCCTTTATCAGATATATGACTTGTAAATGTCTTTTCTTTTTATTGATTGTTTCCTTTGCTATGTAGAAGCTTGATGATAAAATTCCATTGCACCTTTTTTAATGAAAACTCTTTTAGTTGACCTCTATAAGCATCCATATCTAGTTATGATTAAAGTTGTAACAGATTAATGTGTCTTTTCCAAATGAGACTTTGTGTAAGGAGTGCCTGATATTGTAAGAGAATCTAAGATGACTCCCTTTATTCCAAAGATAAGTAAAATTCGTTTTATTTTCAGCTGTATCTACTTTTATAACAATATTTGTAGGCTGAAAAATGGGCCACCAAAATTGGGAATCACTACAGAAGGAGAGATATTGAATTTACCTCAAACACTGTGGAGGACTATCCTTAAAAAGTGTTTTTCCAATCTTTCCAATGTCAAGAGTTTTAAAATCTGAAAATCTCAGCTTGAACTGACATACCAAAGTTCACATCCTGGTACCCTGCAATTTAAGAGAATGAAATTCAAGAGGTAGTGATTTTTATTTGATGTGACCTTTGAGCTTTGGATTTTCAAAAGTCTTTGAAATAAAAACAGAATTTTAGTAAAATCGTTCAATTTAATATGGTATGCATATCCATTATTTAAGAAAAGTACTTGATTCACGTATTTCCTTTGACAATAAAATGAGAAAATACTTTTAAAGCATCTAGAACACATAAGGTATAAAAATATATTAGTTCCTTTCCTTTCTAAAAAAATAAAACACAAATAGTCACAAGAACTCAGAAAGAAAACAATAAACATTCTCTCTGCCTGAATCCCTGCTTTGTAAAAAAAAATATAATATACGAGGTATAGATTTACTGATTTCAGAGAGTAATGGAGAAAGAAAGATAGAAACATCAATGATGAGAGAGAATCATTGATCAGCTGCCTCCTGCATGCTACAACATGGGCATGTGCCCTGACTGGGAATTGAACTGTGACCTTCTGGTTCATAGGTCAATGCTCAACCACTAAGCCACACCGGCTGGGCCTGGCATCACTGCTTTTGATAAAAGAATTACCTTTCATTGGTTTCCAGCCAGCAAATAAGCACCTTAAAATGAACAAATAAACATTCTACAAATGGATTATTTTCTCTGGCAAACTGTCTGGACATTGTGCCTGAGAAATGTGTATTATCTGATCCCAACTTGTTGATATGTCCCTACCTTTTAATATGAAATTGAAAGAATCAGAAAGAAAAGCAAATATTTCCTGGCTCTCCAACCACTTGTGAAACCTCCTGGACTAATAAATGTGACACTCAGGAGTTTGGGAACCCTGAACATACTGTGATTTATCTTTCCCTTAAGCAGATCTCACATGGGAGGAGTGTAATGATGTTCCATACTCTCGCAGTCGAGGAGCCATCAAAGGGATTTACCAGATCATAATTAACGGATCAATAATATATTTTTTAGTATTCCAGTTCTCTAAAGTCTCTTTATTTTGAACCTTTGGTCAAGATATGTCAATTTACTTTGCTTTTCCCCTCTCCGGCGCTGTTTTAGACACGTTTTAGCTTTTTGTCAGTAACAGCATTAGATTCTGAATGAACCGCTGTCACCTTTTGTTCCTCACAATGTCATGGTCAAAATTGGATCAAATGTATGAGCAAAACGCATACCTCAGCAGGGTCGGGAAAGTTGCGGGAAACTGCACTGTGCTTTTTCTCATGTCCTGACAGTAGAATTATGTGATTTCTCTGACAACCTTAAAAACTAGCCTTCGTTAAATGCCCTGTTTCCCCAAAAATAAGACTGTCTTATATTAATTTTTGCTCCCAAAGACACGCTAGGTCTTATTTTCAGGGGATGTCCTATTTTTCCATGAAGAAGAATACAGTACACATTTATTGTTAAATGAAAATAAAGAAAATTTATTCCTGTATACGGTACAATAGTATGGTAGTTGTCAACACAAACCAGACAAACTGTGAATCCTACAGTATCAAGAATTTACTCATTGATTCAATGACAATCATGTCATTATCTTCTGGAACATCATCATAACAATCCAATTCCTGAATTTCCTGGTGAATTTCTTGTGACTCCATTTCTTTCAGAATCAGTGGACCAAATCTCCCATGTTTAGCAATAGCACTGTCTTTAAATGAGTACTTCTTGTCAAGGTAGCCTGCGTGCAGTGCATTTGCAATGCAACTGTAGGTGATTTTTCTCCCATGAATTCTTCACCCAAGTCACAACTTCTTGCAGTTTAGGTTTCACAAAGTTTCTGAGACAGAGCCTAGGGGGGGGGCCTTATTTTTGGGGGATGCCTTATATTTCTCTCAGAAGGAAACCTGTAAGCAGGTCTTATTTTTGTAAGATGTTTTATTTTGGGGGAAACACGGTATTATTTAGCGTGTAATGGGGATTATAAATAGTCATGTCTTTAAGCAAGCTAAAGGGATATGAAAGACAGATGAAGTGCTAACTGTGGTCTATTGTTTTACGTAGCCATGGCTCAAAGAAAGAGCTTCTGCTATTTGGCAGCTGTCACTGGAGTGAGCTGGAATCATCCTGCCTGAAAAACAGAGACCAGCAGCACAACAATGTGAGTCAGCTCGACAGTCTTCTCCACATGAAGGACTTGAAACTTGGATTTCAAAGGTAGAATTCCTAAAATAATACTTTCAAAAAGCCTTTTTACTCTGCGATTGATTCCCAACTATCCAAGGGCCAAATACTCTAGCATTTTTAAACTTCACGAGTTGCACTTGAGCCTCTGCTGTGCGGCATGTGAATGTGGCTAGCTTAGTGTTATGACATAATTAATAGGTATTGTCAGAGACTCTCATTTCTGACCATGGGGGGTTGGCAACCTTTAGTGGCTTCCATCCCAGGCTTTGAGAAATAGGCCAGATGGTCTGTCCTACCCACACATTGTAATGTGGAAGCCAACCTTTTTTAGACACTTTCAAAGCCTTTTTGGCCAACTTCATAACTCCTGCAGAAGCTGAATTAGTTACAGTTTTGCTTAATTTGCTATATGTACACAGATTGTTTCAGGGCCCCCTCTAAAACTGCAGTGAGGTAAAAATGATGACTACCAACGGTTAAATTCTTTTCTCCTAATGAGACTTAGTGAGGAGGCAGCACAAGATACTGGAAAACAGTGTTGCCACTAGACATACATGCCATCCCAGCCCTGCCGCAAACAGATGCTGAAGCGCAGGGATGTAGGCTTCAGTGGTGGCATCTCTGTATTGAGGCATTGGGCTGAATGACCTGATCCCCTCTCACTGGAAAAGTCCATGTTCTGTGGGGCTTTCCATATGTCATCAATCACAAACTTTATGCTACTTCAAGTAGACCCCTGCTTGGCTTTCTCAAATTAAAATGTGTGGTTTTGAAGATTTGTGAGAGTCCTTGAAGTTCTATGACAAGAAGCAATTTTAATTTTGCTGAGGAACAAATTTTATTTGCACACACTGCAAGGCTATACTTAGGAAGGAGTGAGATTTATTATAACAAAATCTAGCCCTCCACCTATCATTTGTATCTCAATGAAGTCTCATATTATCTTCTTATCATTCTCAATAAGGATCTAAGGGGATAATTTAATTGTTTTTCTTTTGGTATATCTTATTTCATTTTATGAAGAAAAATTATAATACTGTATATATTATTAATTTGAAAAACTAATCTTTTATATAAAACTTGAATTATACATCAAAATAACTTAGCATAGATCTATAATAAAAACTATTCTCTAATTTGTGAGAAAAATTAAAATATGATTAAACTATAAGTAAAATCAAACATGTCTTTTTCTGAATAGAGTTCATTTTGGTCATCAACCTTCTTTGTTTCTGATCACTGAATGCTCTACTCAGGATTTTAAAAAATAACAGGATAAATACAGGAAGTTGATAGTATATATTCTTACATGAAAAAAAAAGTAGTTTCATTCTTAAGCTATTTATATTGGAATGTATGATATTTTGTAAAATAAAACATATGTTTTTAAATCTTTTAAATTTATTTTTCATCCAACATGTATAGAATAATTTCCCTACCTCATTTGCAGCTCTGTACATTGGGGAGATAATTAGAAATAAAATTAAATCTATGCCTCAAAGAGTAGTAGAAGACCTATGGATAGGTAATATATATGCAAAATATAATAGTAGAAATTATTATATCATTAAAACTAAATGAATGATATAGACAATAAATGAAGTTTCATAAGAGCATGAGCACATTAAAAGCCAAGAAAATGATCAAGAATGAGGTCAGCCATACTAAGTAGATTATTCAACAACTCATCTTGCTACCCTAAATCAAAACCCAAGATCGACTAAATGATCAGCACTTCCTATGATTGGTGCTATGGGAGGATTTTTTGTCTACATTTAATACAACAACATACACATTTAGTAAGAGACCAAATTTTTTCACACTAAGAGTTAAATTTAAATATGTAAACTGGTGGCCTTATTAATATGCTAACTTAAATTCACAATGTTTTATCATATTCACTCCTAAATGCAGGTTTTGAGTGAGGTATTAGGGTACCACACAGAAGCACAAAATGAGAAAGAAAAAAAAAGTTTGTTTGAAGATCTAATGTTACTTAACATAGCCAAATGCAAGTTTTGATTTCAAGTAATATAATGTCTGAATAGTATTGGGGGGGAAAAGAGTTGCTGATATGAAAAAAACAAACAACTTTTAATCGACACTTTTCTCATCTGCTGCTATCAAAAGTGAAAGGTAAAAACAAAAAAGAAAAAAACACTATGAGTTTTTTTTCTTTTGTATTTTGTGGGGGTTTTTTTTTTTATGAATTAGAGTGAGATTAGAAGAAAATAATAAATGTGTCTCTAGAACCAGAAATGATTTAAAAAAAACAATTGGATACATTTTACCTAATAAAAATGGAAAATTTTTCTCTGAGTAAACTATAAAAACCCACAAACTAAAAAACTATCCCTAAGCTATGTAACTGATAAATTCTTATGGTATTGATCATTTAAATCTTGCAGCAATTAAGGAGTAGAACAACTCTTTTCTGAGAATGGTGTTCACTGTCCCCAAGCTGATCCTAAGAAAAGAATTCACATGTGAATAATTCATGTGGAAGGTGCTGGAAGCAATGGCAGGAGAGGGGATGAGACAAGGAAGTGAAGAGGAGCATTATCATACTACCACTGTGGGTCACAATAGCTAATCCTACAGGAAACTCAGGGAAATGGCATATAACAATTCTCCGAGTTATAAACTCGCAGGTGAGGGTGGTGAGTTATTTACCACCAGTTCCTGCCAGCCACTGGTGCAAAGCTGTCCTGGGAGTGCTAACTCTCTGACACCTGTGGTCTACTATGTTGGAGGTCAGCATGGCCTCTGTGGCTTTGGAGAACACCCTCAAAGAAACAGATGCAAAAGCTGGTAGTTGGCTGGCACTCATTGGAATAGTCTCCAGAGAAATGGCAGAGTTTCTATAGCCTCTGTGACAAGGAAAAAATAATAGGAATTCTACTGGTAAAATGTACTGGTAGCTTACATTAAAAATACACAAATGTTTGGTAGTTAGATTTTGGTAGAAATGTGGTCAAAAAAGCTTCTTCTCTAGAGATGCGACTTTCACAAAATGACAAAATTCTACAGAAGGGACATATCATACATGATTCTTTTCTTTCCAAGATAGATAATCCCATGATGCTGGATTGTTCTAATGTTCAGATTTTATCACATTTCATAGACATCTTTTTCAACAATTAGAATGCCGATATTTTGCAATGATGAGCAACAAAAGATTTCTACTATAACACGCTTTGCTTGTTGTGTCAATACTAAATACAAAATATGCCTGCCATATTTAAATTTGGTATTTTGTTTTCAAGGAAAATGTATAAGTTTCACCCATTGTCTTCAAATATATGAATAATTAATAACTTTACAAAACTAGTGCCAGTAATTAGGTTGAACTCAAAACTACTGAGAAAAGCAAGATCAGGCAGAATCATCCGTGCTTGTGCCAGCATGCAGGAAATACTTTGGTATATGTCTGTAAGAAATAGCATGGCCAGGTATACTGCAGGGAAACAGTGCATAGGTGGAAAGATAAGTCCCTGGAAATAGACCCCGAACCACCATTCATGGTGGGGTGAGTTGTAGGGTAACTGTACCAGCTGTTACAATGAAAGGAAGTCTAATCTTTTTATGGACTACAAAATAGGAAAGGGTACCTTAGGAGCAATTGTATTTCCTGGAAAAAGAGAGATGTCAAAGAGGCTGGCTACCAAGCTTGACTAAAAATATGGGACCCTTTGTATTGCAAGGAGCACTTGGCCAGTAGACTGTGTAGAAAATTGCTTTTTCTAATAAATTAAATTTTCTTAAACACACACACACACACACACACACACACACACACACACACACATCAGATCAGATATTATTGAGTACACATACCTATGTATAAATATCTGTACCAGATTTAAGCTCTAAAACAGCAGAGACTAATGTGGCCAATGGAGGGACAAAGGAAATACATGTTGGGGCAAGAGTAGGTTTATGCATGCGTACATGAAACATAGTTTATTCTTGTACTATTCATTAATTATTGTATTATCATCCATACTAGTGGCCCGGTGAACGAAATTCATACACTGATGTGTGTGTGTGTGTGTGGGGGGGGGGGGGGGGGGGTTTATCCCTCAGCCCAGCCTGCACCCTCTTCAATCTGGGACCACACAGATTGAAGGCACAATCCCACAGCTCCTAACCGCTCGCCTGCCTGCCTAATCAACCCCAACTGTCCCCCTTCTAACCTGATCACCCTAATTGCCCACTCCTGCCGGCCTGCTCGCCCTCAACTGCAGTCCCCTGCCAGCCTGATCACCCCTAACCTCCTCTGCTTCTGTCCCACCACCATGGCTTTGTTCAGAAGAACATCCAGAAGGTCTCCTGGTCTAATTAGCATATTACCCTTTTATTAGTATAGATGAAAAACTGTAAACCCATTTTTGCCCCACCCTATATACACAAACATCCACAAAGCCTATATAATAAAAACTTAATATGCTAAGTGTCTGATTGAACAATCAAAACATCATATGCTAATGACTAAAGGCCCAGTGCATGAAAATTCATGCACTCAGGAGGAGGGGGAAGCAAGGTCCTTTAGCCCAGCCTGCACCCTCTCACAATTCGGGATTCCTCAGGTAAGGTCCCTAGGCCTTATCTGAGATAGGGCCTATTGGGTTTTCCTTTCCCCAGTTGCAGGCAGCTGGCCTCACCCTCGCCGTTGCCACTGCTTGCCTTCTATGCAATGCTGCCCCCTTCTCCCCTGCCACCAGTGGCTTCTCTTTGCAGGTGACAGGCATGGGGTTTAATGGCTTGGCTGGCCTGGGCCTCCCTCTGCAAGGCAATCGCTGACCAACTGAATACCTGCCACAGACTCACTGCCGGTGGTCTGGGCCTTTCTATTTCTTTGCTGGAGGGAGGGGAGGGTACTAGCCCTGCGAGGGGCCATCTGCCTACATGATCGCCCCTAACCACTCTGCCTGCCTGTCTGATCACCCCTAACTGCTTGCTGGGAGATGGGACCAGCCCTGCAAGGGGCCATCTGCCTACCTGATTGCCCCTAACCACTTGCTTGGGGGCAGGGCCAGCCCAGCAAGGAGCCATTTGCCTACCTGATCACCCCTAACTGCTGGCCTGCCTGCCTGATCACCCCATCTGCTTTCTTAGGAGTGGGGCCAGCCTAGTGAGGGGCCATGGTAGTTCAGGTCTCTGGTCGTTCAGGTTGTTATGCTTATGGTGGCTGGCCCTTTATTATATACTAGAGGCCTGGTGCACAAATTCATGCACAGATGGGGTCCCTTGGGGTGGCCTGTGGGGATCGGGCCCCAGATCACACCCCCAGGCTTGCAGCTCCAGTTTGCGCCTCACAATCCGCCTGGCACCCACTGTGAGCTGGTGCTGTCCCCTCACCTGCTCCACCATCCCACCTACAGAGTAATCAATGGGGTAATCAGCCCCCACTCACACCCACCTTGGCCTGGTGCTGCCTGCCCATGTGCTCCTCCATCCCGCCACAGTCCCACTCTCATCGGGGCCAACAGCTGATGCCCGCTGCCACCGCTGCATTGCCGATGCCCACCATGTTCCACACCACCCCCTGGTGGTCAGCACATGTCAGCTATTAGTCAAACTCCTGGTCAAACAATTTGCATATTAGGCTTTTATTATATAGGACTAGAGGCCTGATACACAAAATTCATGCAAGAGTAGGCCTTCCTTTCCCCAGCTGCCAGGACCAGCTTCACTCTGGCACCTGGGACCCAGGCTTCCCTTGCAGCCCTGGCTTTTGTCTGGAAGGTCATCTGGCCTAATTAGCACATTCCATCTTTATTATTATAGAGGATATGCTAAGCCTGCTCAACATCTCACTATGATGATGTGATGCACTGACCACCAGGGAGCAGACAGTTAACTAGTTGACCAGTCGCTATGCTGTGCACTGACCACCAGGGGATAGACACTCCGACCAATAGGTTAGCTTGCTGTTGGGTCTGGCCAATCGGAACTAAGTGACACAGACTGGACGTGCCCTGGAGCCCTCCCGTGGTCCTTTCCTGGCTTGCCAACCTCCTGCTTTCCTTCTTGGCTACAAAAATGCACTGATGGGGTCTCTTGGCCTGGCTTGGGCCCTCTTGCAATCTGTGGCCCCTCAGGGGATGTCGGTGAGCTGGTATTGGCACAATCCCACAGGCCAGGCCGAGGGACCCCACTGGTGCATGAATTTGTGCACTGGGTTTCTACTAAACATATAACACTGCAAGAATAACACTTTAAAAACATAAACTCTAGAGTTCCTTTCCTGATTATCATCCTCAATCCATGTGCTCCTCAAAGACTCATTTGATTTGACATTTTGTGTTCCTTAAGGAATAACCAAGAAAAAAACAATGAATTAATAAATACTGAAAGAAATTATCTGTTTTTATTTCTGCAGTAAATATTGGAAGATATAACCCACATAAAGAAAAGCTCTTTGAAGTCCTCAATGGCTTTTAAGAGAGTGAAGTGGGTCTGTGATCAAAATATTTGAGAATCTCAGCTAGGAGGCAGGTTGTTTCCATATCTCTACATAAGTGGAACTGAAGAAGGCCTGTTAGAGAACTCCCTTCAAACACTATAAATTTATTTACTGTTTATATGTGTATAACAAACAACCAAATAATTTCAGTACACATGTGACATTTTAATTGATATTTGGATTGAACATATTTAGGCTTAGGACTAACTATTGCAAATCATTTAAAGACAGGGTTACAGCTTAATTCAAGGGTCTATGACTTCATTTACAAAAGTAGACTGCTCAGTAAGAAAAGATCTCTACTGAAAGGGAGAACGACCTGCTACATAAAAGAAGGAAAGTTGTCTGTTATAGGATGATTCTCCCAGGGCAGTGATTCCTTACATCCTCTCAGGCTTTATGACAGCTCATGAAACTTGCACAAAAGTGTGGAGTGAATGACCTTTTTATTTTTGAAGCAGTTATTTCAGAGAAAGCTTTATCTGCACAATAAGGAGAGAAAAAGAGTAAAGTGCTTGGCCTTCTGCAAATACCTTATGGGCTTTAATGCCAGTTTAGTAATATAATAATGACTATTGTTGGCTTCTGAACAGTATTTCTAGAGTATTGGACATGACTCCCTTTTGTTACATAATAAATGGTAAGTAGGGGAGGGAGTAGAGGTGCCAAAGCTTAGCTGACCTAGTGAACACACACTTGAAAAACTTGGAAAAGTAAACTATTGCACATGAGGGCATGTTCTGTCAAGTTGAGACAGAAGACATCTATCACATCCCAGCAATAATTCATCATAATTTGGTTCCTTTCAGCCTTTGACCAGCGATTTGGACACGGTCCTCCGAGGGGAGCCGAACATTTGTAGATGAGGCTTCATGTTGATGGATCTGTTAAATTAAGTTTTACCTTGTAGCTACTGAGCAATTGAGCTGCCGAGATTCCCAACCACATCCTAACAAGAGCGTTTGCGTACTTCATTACATTACAACTACCCGAATTAGAGCACTCCAAAACCCTATCAGAATTAAAGAGGGATGTGACACATGGTATTCATGACTTTTTGAACACCTCCCCGCATGGATGAAAAAAGGGTGTCTTTTATTCATACTTCTTTTATGAAGTACACCTACTCTATAGTGGCAACATTCCAGGATCTGGGAATATTTCTCTAACTGTTCAATCCACAGACAGGACAAGTAAGATCTGATTAAAATATGTATTGAGCACTTACTCTTTCAGGCAGGGTGCCAAGTGTTTGACATGCATTTTTTTCTTGTGATCCCCCAAAATAATCTTATAAGGAGTTAATATTATCATCCCAGTATTATAGGTTAGAAAATTGAGGTTCAAAGAGGTTAAGGAATTTCCCTAAATCACAAAGGTAGTAAAGGATGAAGGTAAATTGTTAATGTTTTTAGTTACAGTTGAAGATGCCATGGATTAGGCAATGTATGAATTTATTAACTATATTTTGACTACTGAGATTTGTTTGGATTAGAGGTTCACATTCCTGGTAAGAATCATGAAGCACACTTGGCCAAGCTACTTAAAGTAAAACCATACACATTTGGATGGAAAGATTATTCTATGAAACTGATATTCACAAAATATTTCTATGAAGGTGAAAATGACTTAAATGACAAATTATTGTTAAATTGATGAAAGAAGTCCTAGATAAAATCTTATAGCTAGCACAAATACAGCAAGGACCTCATGGTTAATACTGATTTATTCTTCATAGTTGTGAAAAACAATCCTATATAATAAAAGCCTAGTATGCAAATTGTGCCCTCTTTTGACCAGGAGTTCAATTGGGAGACTGAGTTTGACCACTTGCTATGATATGCACTGACCGCCAAGGGGCAGCATAGAACATAGCAGGTGTTGGCGATGCAGCACTGGTCCATGAGGATCATGTCCCTCACCCACGTGGTGTTGTTACTGGGCATCCTATACACTCATGCTGCACCCAGGCCCACTGCATCTGACCTCGCTCACCACATCTCTGGGTGGAGACTGGGGCACCGTGACTCAGGAGGGTGGTGAGCAGGGGCCTGGGGGCCCAAGTACTGCCTAGGGCCCAGAGGTCAGCTGGGACCTGCCCTTCCATGCCAGACGCATATCACTCTTTTATTAGGTAGGATAGAGGCCTGGTGCATGGGTGGGGGCCAGCTGGTTTGCCCTGAAGGTTGTCCCAGATCAGGGTGAGGATTCCCTGGGGTGTGGGGTGGCCTGGGTGAGGGACCTGTGGTGGTTTGCAGGTCAGCCACGCCCCCTGGTAACCCAAGTGGAGGCCCTGGTATCTGGAATTTATTTACCTTCTACAATTGAAACTTTGTAGCATGGAGTGGAGCCAAGCCCCCTGCTGACTCTATGGCTGCTGCCATTTCTGTTTGAATTTGTTTACCTTCTATAATTGAAACTTTGTAGCCTGGAGTGGAGGCCTAGGTTGGCCAGGGCAGGTGGAAAACTTGGCTTCCTTTGTTGCTAGGGGCAACCCTATCCTGCTCTCTCCATCTCCATGGCTGCCACCATTTTTCTTGGGATTTACCTTCTATAATTAAAACTTTGTAGCCTTGAGTTGAGGCCTAGGCTGGCCAAGATGTGTGGAAAGCTTGGCTTCCTCTATTGCCAGGGAAACCCAAATCTCTCAACTGCACTCTATGGCTGCAGCATCTTGGTTGGGGTTAATTTGCATACTTGCTATGATTGGTTGATGGGTGTGGCTGATGGGCATGGCTTGTGGGTGTATTGGAGTGATGGTTAACTTGCATATTACTCTTTTATTAGGTAGGATTGCTTCAACAAAACAAATGAAGCTGGTGAGCCTAGAATTCTATATCACTATCTCTTAAACTATCTGTGGTTAAAAAGCCATGTTTTCAAGTTTCCAGTCCATGCTGCAGACCAAGTCTTACAAAATGGCCATAAAATGAATTAATAGAAAAATTATCATGCCTTGGGGTTTCAAAGCAATGTCAAAAGGTAATGGTTTTAAATAATTTCTCTGTTTCTGCTCCCTTCAGGAATGGACTGGTAATAAAGAGTTCACATATCAGGATGGTCCTCACACCACACTTTGCAGAGCAGTGTTCTATCCAGACCATATAGAGAATTCTCTAACTTCTGAGCATTCCTTAGCAAATAGATCTTAACTTGGTTTCCATAACTCCACAGCCTAGTTTTATTAGAAAACTAGGGGCCCAGTGCATGAATCTGTGCACCTTAAAAGCAACTGTGGGCTGCGAGGCTGCAATGGACACAGGGCCAGGTCTCAGCTCATCCCCGCACAGCTCCTCCTGCTGTGGGCTCCCTGGTCCCCTGTCTGCCGGCAGCCCTGCTCAAACTGCCACCACTATCGCGCACTGACGGCACTGGCCCTGCTCACATCTGCTGAGGGCTCAGAGCGATTGGGACTGGCACCAGCAGCAGGTGCAAGCAGGGCGAGCACCATCAGTGGTGCAAGCAGCAGAAGCTGTCCCCAATCACCTCTCATGAGCAGGGGGATATGGAGAAGCCTTCATGGGCAATCAGGGCTGGCAGCTGCAGCTTGCACCCGCTGATGGTCAGGGTCAGGGTCAGGGTCGGACACCATCAGTGGGTGTGAGTGCCAGACAAAACCATGGCACATGAGAGCAAAGAATTTTCAGTAACCTTCAGAGGCTCTCCCCAATGACAGTGACCAGTGCCCCATCTTGGACTGGTGCTCCCGCTCACCTGCTCCACCATCCCACCTGCCATGTTCCTTGTGTGCCCTCTGGTAGTCACTGCACGTCATAGTGACCAGTTGTTCAGTTTCTGGATTTGATCTACTTGCATATTAGATATATATATATATATATATATATATATATATATATATATCCTTTTTTAGAAAATAAAGGAAATAATTAGCCAAGAATAAAGAAATAGCCATCCTATGTTCAAATTTCTAAGTATAATTTGAGAAGGCAATAAAGTAGAAGAAAAAGTAAATTAAATAATGAAGAATTAAAAAAATATATTTTAAATTATCACAACAGTAAAAGTGAGTGAAAAATGGATATATAGGAAGCAATAATAAGAATAAAAAGATAATATTGGACATAGTGGTCTTTCTTCATTTTACAAATATCTGCTTTGATGAAGATAATTTTTTTCTGATCAACTTTAATAGCGTTTAACAATTTTTAGTTCATTTACTTATTTTAGAGCCTGATGAAAGATAAATACAAAATTAAATATATGATATTTTACATTTAATTTCATAGATTCCTAAAAATTCACATATGACTAAGAATCCGGGTAAAGTAACAAATAAAATTTTTGTTTGTTTAAGTTCAAACATGATTTAAATTTGTAAGTTGTGCCATTGTTTTCAGTGAAATTGTTTTAGATTTTTAAAATATTAGAAGAACTAAGGTGCAAATCTTCAGGAGAGTGAGCCTATTATAGCTTACTAACTTTTCATGTGGTTGTTTTTTTGAGTGCATTCAAATAAATGATGTCACTATATAGCGCACCAAATGGGCATAAATGGGTCTATCTTGTAGAAGTATTTTGAAGATAAACTGAAATAATGTAAGTGAGGTCCTTAGCCTAATGCCCAAGAATATTTCATACTCAGTATATGGTACTCATTAGCATCATCATTGTTATTGTTACTATGTGCTTATGCTAGAAATATAAAATAAACCCAGGCTTTAAAATCTGAGATAGCATACCAGAGAAATAAATAGAAAATTAACATAAGTAAAAGAATTAAAAATAATAATTATAGATATAAGTGAACTAATTTAAAATAATGTAGCTTAAATTATTAATGCAACCAATGTATGTATGTTAGAACTTTTATGAGGGAAGAACAAAAAATGTTGTCCCAATTTTAAATATTACTTTTTTATTAAAGAAAAAGTAAGCTTTCTTGCATAGAAAGGCTTTCTTCTCCAACCATTATAAAACAACCTTTTATAGCTAAATAAAACCTCTAGAAACAATATTGCAAAGCTTAAGATGTCTTTAACACTACTATTGAAAATAATCACATTCAGAAATACAAATCCCTGTTAATGCCAAAGACTGTATTATTAGCATTTTTCTGGAAGCTATTCCTTATTGGAGTGGTGTTAGTCTTTTTACCCACAGTTCTGCTAAATCCTGGAATATACCACTTGATCTATTCCAAACAGTATGAAAAAGAGACAAAACTGAAACAGCAAAACCCTTGAAATATGGTGACTTTGTACTCTTAACATTTGCCACTAATTCCATAGTTAATAGTTAAAATAACCATGTTGTTACTTAGTTTAAATTCCTGATAACATAACACATCTTTCATGCAAAATTATCTGGTATTGTTCTTAAAATAGTATATCATGAATTAGATAAGCTTATTAATATGTGTACATATACTTGATGTGAAAGTAAGTAAATATACTATGGCTTAGCAAATTCATATGAGAAAAGGGGAAATAATAGTAATTTTATTAAACATATATAATTTGTTAAGCACTACTTTATAGGAGTCATTTTCTATTTTTTATTCTTTAATCTCATTGAATCTTCATAAAAACCCTACAATGTAGTTCCAGATACAGTTATTATTCCTATATCACAAATGAGAAACCCTATATGTAGAAAGCCTAAGCGTTTTTTTAAAGTCTCTGAACTAAGCAGTGAAGAACTAGGATTTAAGCTTAAAGACTGGTTCCAAGGCTTATGCTTTTAACCACTAAGCACTCTGCCTTTCACAAGGAGAATAAAATTAATGACGATCTAATGTGTGTCTGGCACTTCACATATTTTCTCATTTTAAAAAAATCTTTTTTATTGAAAGTGTTACATATGTCCCCCTCCCTCACCCCCCCCCCCCCATTGACCTCTTCTAGCCAACCCCGCTCCCCACCCAGGCCTTCACCACCCTATTGCCTGAGTCCATGGGTTATGCATATGTGCATATAGTTCCTCATTTTTACAGATGATGAAATTCACAGAGGATAAGTGTTAAAGTTCCAGTGTTCCTCAAAGCATTGTCTATGTACCAGCCATATCAAAGTCACCATATACTATTTTAACAATTAGATTCTTGAGCTTTAATTTAGTTACAGAGATACAAATTTGATATATCTGGGGAAAAGCACTTTTAACAAGTTACCTTGTGAGGTGTGTGAGAGATAGATTAGAGATATTGATATAGATATTGTGTATGTCTGTTGAGTAGTTTTCTAGTTTTTCACCTCAGTATCTCTTATGAGAGAGTAAGATATTCATAGACTAGCAAAAACAGGGAGGGTGAGGAGATGAAATTTAAACTCCAGAACATGTAATGTTAATATAATCCTGTCATTAAGTCACATTCAATACAAAAACTAGATACTTAAAAAACATTTCCAAAGAAATGCCTTTGAAGTTTTCTCATGTTAAAGTGTCATAAGTAATATTTACAGAAATGAGGATAATAAAATACCCAAATATTCCTTGGCCTTTGGTTGATGAAACTCAGAAATCTAAAGTTTTAGGTATAATTTGTTATTCCACAGAAAATCTACCCTCAAGATGTGTTTAACAAAATCAGAAAAGAAATAAAGCCACTTTAGGAATATATAACAGTTGGCATATTTTATGTATTTTCTACAAGCCAGATGTTGTGAATGCCTTATGAATTAGGTAAATTATTACCTATGTTTTATAAATGAGAAACTTAAGGGGAAGAAACGTTAACCAACTTGACCATGAGGATAAAGATAGCATCAGAGCTGGGATTCCAACCTGGATCATTAGATTCCAAAAACCTGAATTGTGCCAGCTCTGTTCCTTCACCACCATCACCACTACCACCTCCAATATCACCACAGCAACACCACTGCCACCATCACCACACTATCACCAGGACAACCACCTCCCTATCTTTTGCCTCACCCTGTATTTCTGAAGAAGATTGTCTCCAGAGTACACTTGGAATGGCGGCAGTATAGTAAGGAGTTAAAATTCAAAATACAGATCCCAAAACTATTGTATCCAAATATTCCATAGTGGAAACTAAAGATATATATCTTAACACACTCCCAGGCAATTCTTACACAAAGCAAAATGAAAGGACCATTGTAACAACAATATGCAACAGTGACTCAATTTACATGGGAGTATTTCAATTATTAAAATGCATTAATAAACATCTTAAGGCTGCAAAATATTAATAGAAGGGTAAATGGAAAAGTATTTTAAGTAAAAATGCAGTCGTTTATCCTTTTGTATTTTGTGGTATTTGGAACAATATGACCTAGTGTAATTTTCAAGCAAGTATATAATAAGACTTCACTGTTAAATAAAGCAGTTAGATTTACAAGGAATAAGGAATTCATGATTTCCAAAGTATTGATCTAGTTGCATAATTTAGGACAAAGAAAACAATGCAAAAATAATTGACTTTCAACATTTTGCATTTGTTCCTGCAGTGTAGGTGTTAATGAAGGCCTTATTAGGTAAAATGAGATCACACCTTGACACAGCACAGAAAAAACTTAGGTTAATAATTATTTTCAAACCTTCCATTCCATACATTTATTTGCATCGTATAACTACATGCCAAACCAAGCATAACATGGGCATTCTGACACTATCATACTTCATACAAGGACATTTCAAGTGAAGAAAATTTGGAAAATGATGGCTGGTGTCTACATTCCACCACCCTCTCATTACTCTCCACAGGTCCCCAGACTAGCCATTTGAAACTAATTCATTAATTACTTAATGAATTTTGCACATATGCTCAGAGATACATGGCAAGATTGTTCTCTTTAGCATTTTTTATGCAACAGGGGGGAAATGCAAAACAATCCATTTGTCCCACACTAAAAGAAGGGAAAACAGTAGTGTATTTATACTACAAGATGTTATCAGCAGTTAAAAGTAATAAACAAAATCTGTGTGTTTTAAGCATGAAAAAAAAAATCTCAAAAATAACTGAGTCAAAAGAACCAGCTACAAAAGTTAATATATAGCATGAATCAGTTATGTAACAAGTTAAACATATAAAAGAGTAATATATAATGGATATTTGGTGATTGAATTTAAAAATAAGGAAGAGGGTATCAGGAGGAAAAACTTGGTAAGACAGACATTCAAGGCAGAGGTCAAAACAAAGTGCTAGTAAAAGAAGCGTGACACAAATGGATGCTGTTTTCTGGGAATAAGCAGCAGTCCTCCGGAAGAAATTACCAGGAAATGAGGCTGGAAGGATGGATAGTAGCAAGATTGTGAAACATTCTGGTGGCTATGCTAAGGAATTTGGACTTTTGCTGGAAATGGAGAACCAGAGAAGTGATTTAATAGGAGGGTGAGGCGATCAGATCTAAGCCTTAGGAAGATCACTGTAACTATCATGTGGAAAAGATGGCAACAGAGTAAGTTAACTATTGCAATAATTCAAGTAAAAGATTACAAGTGACTCTCTGAGAATAGAAAGAATGGCATGAATTTAGGATCAAATTTGTGAAGATCAAATTTACAAGCTTAGGAATTCACAGAATTGAAGAATGAGGAAGGAAGGAAGGTGATTCAAGATGGCATCAAGATTTCTACATTGAAATGACAAATGATGGGTGGGATTTGATAGGAAAACAGAGTTTACATCATCAGCAGGTCAAATGACTGCTGGAAACATGTAGCCAAACCTCATAAGAAAGGGGAATTATAAAAATTCTGTTAAAGTGTTCTAAAATTGAGAATAAATGTATGATGCTTGAGAAAGAAAAAGGACGGGACAGAACTCTGGAAAACATCTACAGATTGACATTTCAACAGCAGGCAAAGAAGAAAGAGACATCATGATCTAAGAGGTGAAAGAAAACCTGGAGGAAGTCTTAACTCAGAAACAAAGAAAAGAAAATGAAAATGTGTGTTTAGCCAATAAAGAAGAGACTAGCTAAATGTACTTTCAGGATCTTTCCAGACATTTTGATGGCAGTTATCTAAGTAGATTTTTAGTGAAGAATATACTTCAAAAACTCTGACCTAGCTAGTCAACTAAAAAAGTATACTCATCTATTTTGGTTCAAGGACTGTTCAACGTCACCAGAATGAAATAGGTTATGCCTCGTGTGCAACATATTAAAGGTAAGGTATACGTCCAAAGGAGCTGACTAATAATAGTTTTTTTGTTTTTGTTTTTGTTTTTTAAATATATTTTTATTGATTTTTATACAGAGAGGAAGGGAGAGAGATAGAGAGTTAGAAACATCAATGAGAGAGAGTCATCGATCAGCTGCCTCTTGCACACCCCCTACTGAGGATATGCCCGCAACCAAGGTACATGCCCTTGACCGGAATCGAACCCAGGACCCTTTAGTCCCCAAGCTGACGCTCTATCCACTGAGTCAAACCGGTTTTGGCTAATAATAGTTTTGTTAAATATATGATCTTGTAGAATCAGAACTAGGAGTATATTTCAGAGAATAATAAGGAAATATATTAATAAAATTTAGTTTTCATTTGTATCATCACTGATGTTCTTTCTAATTTTTATTCTAATTTTCATTTGGAAGCTTAAGTCATCACAAAGCTAATGAGGTTACAAATATTAAAAGAGTTATAGTAAAGCAACTCCACATGTGCAATAGCCATAATTAATATATAAAATGGATGTTTCCCCAACACTTGCAGAGCATCTCATAGATAATATAATCATTATAAAAAGTAAATTTTTATTGCTATATTCTTTAAAAGTGAGAGGGAAAGCCATATCTTTTATAACATTAAAAAACAAACTCTGTCCAAGAGAAATACATTTCATTAAATTGTTGGTAACATCTTTTGACGAGTAATGAATTTCTTATCTTAAGGATTCATTTAAAAAATATTTAAACATGCATTTACTATAGCAGCACATATGTTTCAACTCTGTGCTTTCTCACACTTATTTTCTTAGTAATACCCCAGATGGGTAATATTGATTAATTAATACATAATTATAAAATAAGCCTAAATACATAATTAAAACTAAATATGTTTCCCCACAGTTGCTGAAAGATTCAATTATTTTCAAACATAAAAAGGGAATTAAAGTGGCTAGTCATGATTTGCACATTCAGTTATTTGCTCATGTATATAATTAATTCATTCAAGTGATCTATATCGTGTAGTATTCCTTGAAGTAGAACTTTAAATCTCTTCATCTAAATAGTGCTAGAAAGAAGCATATAAATAAGACAGTGCATTGAGACCACCATACTTCTGAAGCAGATTGAGAGCTCACATTATGCTATTCTCTCTCACTCTGATAAATTTATTCTTGACCTTGCCTATTATCACATAAGAAACCACTGCAGAGAATTGCAGTTAACACAGCTATGAAACTGTAACATCATCTTCCCTGGTTACAAGTGGTGTGATTTTCCGTCATTACCAAGAAAGCTTAGATGGAGACACGAAGGCAGATGCACTGACACTTTAGATAACCATATACCGCTGAAAGGACGAGGGAGCAGTTTCAAAGGAAGGGAAGGAAGCTTCACAACAGGTCCCATGTCATGTCATCCATAGCAGACCTGTCATACTAATGACTAAGGAAATGCAGGGAGCAGTGACAACGGGAACATTCATCTTGCTCCTCTCTGGAAACGGTGCACCTGTATCCCACTGCACTCTATCTTCTGCAGCCTCCCGCCTCCCCGACTTTTGTTCCCCGTGACAGCAAATGTGATTATGAGAATGCAGCCTATCCATCATCCTTTCTCCCTGAAAGGCACCTTGACTGCAGTTAATGACTGTAATGAGACCAAACAATAGATACGATAGCCACAGCCCTTATATTCAGCTTCTGTGAAAATGGGCTCAATTGAGACAAAAAAGGCTCAAAAGACAGCACTGGAAAGGCAAATAGTTTTGTACCATCTCACTTTGCTCCTGTAGTTCATATATCTATCAACATTCAGATAGAAAATGTGACTAAAAATAATGGGACTGGATTTCTTGTGTAGATTGTACAGCAACAGCATATAGTAATCTGACAAAAATGGAGTCCTTTTGAAACAGAGCCAGAGTAGTCATTCTAGAGCAACTGACTGGATATCTTGCTCCTGAAAACTTTGAAATTTTTAAATGGAGCAAAATAACCTTATGATTGAGCCAAAACAACATTGTCTTAGAAAGAATTGTCTTGCGAAGCCAACAAGCAAAGCAGACATCCACCCAAGAACTGATGATTATGGACTCTCTTTTTGAATATAGGATCAGTAACCAGTCTTGTATAGCTAAAGAGTAACTCTGTTTGTTAACACCATAGAAAATCTTTTTTAATTCATGTATTTATTTCCCTTCTCTTTTCTCATAAAACACACACACACACACACACACACACACACACACACCAAAAAACAAAACAAAAAAACAAACAAACAAACAAACAAAACCTTACCTTTACCCTGTAATTGGGGCACATTTTTTGAGTTTATGCCAGAATCTGTATTTTGATTGAAATTCTGTAATCTTAAATGCTCTTTGCCTCTCTCATTGGCCTTTTTACTTTTCGGTTAGCACAATTAGATATATAGATATTCATAACACTTTTTGTTCTACTGCTATTCAGTAACTGCTACTGCTACTGCTGCTGCTGTAGCTATAGGCAAGGCACTATTGAGCACTTTCAGTTATTTTAATTGCCACAAAAAAATAGAGCAGTAGCTGGTTGTTATCTTAATTTTACAGAGTAAGAAAATGAGTCTCAAAGAAGCTAAATTATTTACATGACTAGTAATTCCAAAGTCTTCTCTTTACATTGGTATGAGACATGCTAGGGGATATAAAAATTGATACAGGCATACCTCATTCTATGGCACTTCACTGTGTTGCACATTGCAGATACTGCACTGACTATACTTAATCAGTAAATGTGTATGTTTAACAACTCCACTGATCAGCTGTCTTCCCATAGCTCTCCCTCTCCTCAAACCTCACTATTCCTTGAGACACAGCATACTGGAATTAGGCCAATTGGTAACCCTGCAATGGCCTCTAAATATTCAAGTGAAGTCACATGTCTCTCACTTTATTCAAAAGCTAGAAATGATTAAGTTTAGTGATGGTTATGTTAAAAGCCAAGAAGGGCCAAAAACTAGGCCTTGTGCACCAGTTAACCACATTAAGACTACTAAAAAAATAGTTTCTTAAATTAAACAACGTAATTAATGATTTTTTTAATGTAGATGAAATACCTTTATACGGGAAATAGATGCCATCTAGGGTTTTCATAGCTAGAAAGGAGAAGTCAATGCCTGGCTTCAAAGCCTCAAAGAGCAGGCTGACTCCTTGATTAGGGGCTAATTGATTAGTGACTTTAAGTCAAAGCCAATTCTCATTTACCATTCCAAAAATTCTAGGACCCTTAAGAATTAGGCTAAATCTATATTGCCTGTACTCTATAAATAGGACAACAAATGGATGACAGCACATCTACTTATAATTGGTTTACTGAGTATTTTAAGCCCACTTTTGAGACTACTACTTAGAAAAAAAGATTTATTTCAAAACATTTACTGCTCATTTACAATGTACCTTGTCAAACAAGAGCTCTAACAGAGAAGTACAACTAGATTAATGTAATTTTCTTGCCTGCTAACACAACACCCATGAGTCAAGACTAATTTTGACTTTCAAACCTTATTATTTAAGAAATGCATTGTGTAAGGCAATAACTGCCATAGACAGTGATTCTGGGCAAAGTAAACTGAAAAGCTTCTGAAAAAGATTTACCATTCTAGATGGCATTAGGGACATTCATTATTCGTGGGAAAATGTCAAAATATCGACAATAACAGGAGTTTGGAAGAAGTTGATTCTAAACCTCAGGGATGACTTTAAGAAGTTAAAGACTTCACTGGAGGAAGTAACTGCAAATGTGATGGAAATAGCAAGAAAACTAGAAATAGAAGTGGAGCCTAAAAATGTGATTGAACTGCTGCCATCTCTTAATAAAACTTAGACAGATGAAAAGTTACTTCTTATGGATGAGCACAGAAAATAGTTTCTTGACATGGAGTTTATTTCTGGTGAAGATGCTGTGAAGATGGTTGAAATGATAACAAAGGCCTTAGAAAATTACAATTTAGTTGATAAAACAGTACCATGGGTTTAGAGGATTGACTCCAAGTCTGAGAAATGGTTTACTGTGGGTAAAATGCTAGCAAACAGCATCACATTCCACAGAGGAATTGTTCATGAAAAGAAGAGTCAATCAATGCCACATTGTTGCCTTATTTTAAGAAATTGTCACAACAACCCCAACCTTCAGCAAACACCACCCTTATCCATCAGCAGCCATCAACACTGAGACAAAACCCTCCACCAGTGAAAAGATTATGACTCCGAAGGCTCAGATAATGGTGAGAATTTTTAGTAATGAAGTATTTTTCATTAAAGCATTTTAGATATAATGCTATTGCACAGTTAATACACAAAGTATAGTATAAACATAACTTTTATATACACTGAGAAACCAAAAATTTGTGTGACTAACTTTACTGATATTCATTTTATTGTGGTGGTCTGAAACCAAACCCACAGGATCTCCGAGGGATGCTTGAATACCTGTTTCTTGCAAGTTGCATCATAGTAAGGGGATAAGCAATATAAAATATGTCTACAGTTAGCTGTAAGGTAATAAGGTAATAAACGTTTGAAAAAGGGTATAAACATAATAGCCTAAGGAAAGCAATTTTAGGAGTAGATCTCAGGAGAACTGAGTTTACCTGAAGGATGTTGATATGCATTTGAACTGCCTGGAGCAAGAAGAGAGTTACCTTCTCTTGTCACAGGGAGGCATGTGAGAATGGAGTGTGTAAGGCACTAACTGACTAAAATTCATGTTCAAATCCACTGGTGGGGGCGGGGAAGACAATTTGTTACTGGGTTCTAATGTGCTGGTGGTGTTTAGATGCAGGCAGCCACTGCTTTTTTAACTTCCCCAGTTACCTCGGTGTTTGCAGTAGTTTCAGAACCTGAGCCTGATTTAAAAAAAAAAAAAAAAAACCTACATTGTATGCAATACATCTTTTTTTTTTTTTTTGGTAAGGTTTCAAGTATTTTTTAAAATATAATTTTATTGACTTTGGAGAAGAGAGGGAGAGGTAGAAACACCAATGCTTAGAGAGAATTATTGATTGACTTGCCTCCTGCATGCCCCACATTAGGGATCAAGCCTACAACTTGGGCTCGACCTATGAACCAGGCCAGAAGTGCTTTGAGGACAAGAGTGTATTAACTTTTCAAATTCCTGGTTCATAGGTTGACACTCAACCACTGAGCCATGCTGGCCAGGCTGTGTACAATACATCTTAATGTCTTATAAAAACTCACACTGTGATGCTCTTCAGAAATAAATGGACTGCAGTGACAAGGTGCATTGTAAAAAAGACCCTGATGCATTCTACCTGAACAAGCAAGCTCAAGCCACTTATACAGAAAAGGTACAGGGGAAAATGTGAACAATTGCATAGTTGATATTACAGAATAGTAGGTAAAATCAACTTTAAAAGAATTTTACAATTTACAACTTTAAATGAAAAGGCAGGTATTTCCCAACAAACATTTTCATATGTGGTCTTTTATAATGAATATTTATAGTTTCACAGTCACAAGTCAATAGCCCTTGGGTCTTTATAAACAAATGATTCAATATTATTGGGAAGATCTTTGGTCTTGATAGCCAATAGATTTGAAGAAAAAATGCAAATTTGTGATAAGTAGATAAAAAATAAACATGTATTTAATGTAAATATTGTTGTAATGATGTGTAAATATTCACTAATCTTTCTTGTTTGCTTGTTTATACATATGTAATGACTTGCTCAGGGCTTGTCTTAAAACACACAGAATCTCTTCTTTCTAGAGTCTTCATTAAACTGTCAACTGAGGCTTTTAGCCTCTGGCTTCAGTTATATTTTTTACTAGGATTAAATTAAAGAATATGAGGTTTTATATTGTTTTTCTTTCCACATTGATGGGGTCTCATAAGAAGTGTAAAAAATGAAAGTGTGGAAATACATGTGAGGTTTCTATCACATCCTATCTCTTTATCTGCAGTGTACAAAACATTTCTGGCATTTTGTAATATATACACACATATTTTAAAGTGTAAATTTTTGTAATTGGTTTATGTCATCTAAATTAAATTTCTCATTCTATGTTTTAAATTTAAACTTACTTGAGAGGATGATTTAGTTCATCATAAATTTAAAACATCAAGTAAATTTATCACAAATTTATTCAAAATGTCCATAACGTCATAACATTGGCCCAATTTATGCATATTTTAATGTATCCTGATTAAATCCTTCAAGTCTAAAACAGATAGTCTCCTCTAAAGTTTCTGTTCATTGGCTTGGTCACTCACTGGTGACCTCTTCCTTCTATGATCTTCTCTGATGCTTATTATTCATGCAATTATTTAAAAGGTAACCCATCTTTTTCTAAAATAGGTCCTTTCCCTCTAACCAAGCCAGAAGTGCTTTGAGGACAAGAGTTTCTTAACTTTTCAAATTCCCAGCTATAGATAGGAATAGGTCATTCACATAACAGAGGTTCATTACATGGTTTGGGGGTTATTTTGTAAGATTTAATGATAATAAAAAAATAATAAAAGAAATAGGAGGAAGAGAAGGAAAGGAACAGATGCAGAAGTCCTGCCATCTTTATGAAGGCGCTGGGGTGCTACTTAACAGGTGCAGTCAAAGGAAAGTAAAAAACAAACAAAACACTCTGCACTGCCTGCCATGAAGAAAGAGGTTCCTATCTTGCCGGGCCTCCATGGACTTTGGAGCAGTTTACCCCACACTGGGACGGGTTGCTGTGAAGGGTATGGCCTTGAGTACACCCGGAATGAGAGAAAGTACCGAAGCTACAGCAGTGCCTCCTCCTTTGCTCTGTTTCATCTCTGTGTATAGATGTGTTTGTTTGCACCTAGTATGTAAAGCCAGTTCCCCTCTAAGTGCCCCTGTAGGTGATTCCTCACACTATCGAGGCTGAAACTAAAGACAACATCCACCAGACTTTACCGTTGGAGTTCTGGATGTAGATTGGGTCCCAGCAATGAATGCACACATATGGGATGGTAGGATCATTGAAGTGAAGGCTATTATTTTGTGCTTAGCTCTGCTGACAGACAAAGCTAATATTTGAGTCTTCTGCTGCAATATTCCAAGGACCGTTCCATAGCTTTCTGCCTGTCAAGTGGCAGTTATGGAGTTAGTACAGCCTCCCTGTCAGTGTTCCAGATGCCAGTCTCTAGCTTTACGGATATGGAGAGAAACGTGTTATCTTTTATCTCCTGCTGGACTATACCAAGGTGTTCTGCAAGTCATTTCCAGAAGCCCAGCTCACAGTACCCCCCACCAATTTTTCCAACAATGTTATAAACACCTTAGTCCTTATATTAAACTGTTATTTGCCAAACCAAATGGATTCCCTTTTTTACATCTGAACCTGTTATATAAATACGCTAATGCTAATCCTAGTAAAATATAAAAAGCAAAGGAAGGAAAGAAAAAAAGGAAGGGAGGGAGGGTAAAGAGAGGGGAGATAGAAGGCAATAGATTAAAAGGCAACAAAACTGCAGACCTGCTTTTAGCACTGTCCACTGTCGGTAAGACATTAATGTGACTTAGCCAAGTCACTTAAACTTTCCAGACCTTAGTGTCTCAACATAAAATGATACCATTAAAAGGTATATTCTCAGTTTTCCACAAGTTCTAGAATTCTATGCCAAGAGACATTAATTAAAGTTAAACCACATTGTTTTTTAATCTAAGGTAAATGACTTGTTTTCCTTATACCAGAAAAGACAAAAATCTGCATCTTTTAATTTTCTGATTTCTCTCATATCTTAGAAGGTTCATTAGAAAGCAAGAATAGGCAGTGCTACTTTGAATAAGGATAGCTATTTCTATTTAAATACTTAACAAAATGAGATTAGTAGTTTTCTAGTTTTTTTTCAAAATTAAAAGTATAAAGTAAAAAATAAATTCTTGAAAGTCAATTACTGAAGCATTTTAATAATATGAATATTATCCTAACTCAGTCCTCCTAACAGACAGGTACTATCTGCTCGTAAACCATAAAATGCTCTTTGCAACTAATGATTGTTACCTATTTAGTAAAGTAATTCTGAAATGGTTTGACGTACTGAACAGTTGAGTAGTATGACAGACATGGCCTTTACTGGATTTTAATAACACTACCAATTTCTTAGCAGATGATGCAGAACCAATTATAGTTATTATAGCAATATAATCATGAAAAACAAACGACTAAGTGATAGTGGCCTGGCCAATTTTCTATGGTTTTACAAAACCAGACTTAATAGTGTCTCTAACACTTTGAGTGCACCCCCAGTATTCTTCAAAAGATGGTGTTGCAGAGACTGCTAATTGGTTTTAATATCTCCATTTTCAGCTGGGCCTCTGATATGCAGATGTGGCCGTATCAGTAGGTACTGGCTATTAACATAAGGAGAAGTGTTATCCAATTACACAAGTAAATTTGGGTGGCGAATTCAGGGGTATTTACTTCAAAAGGAGAGATGATATTCTTTCCTTCCCCTCCCTCTGCTCCCTGGAACTTAGATGTGAACAGCACTCTTAAACCAGGAGGATGAAGACCAGCTGGCCAGGGCTGCTCAGCGGAAAGCTGGTTGGAGCCCAGGTTCCTGACGACTTCACAGAGCCTCTATATGAGCCTTAAGCTGCCTACTGCTTAAGGAGGATATTTCTATAATTACTTTTTTTTTATGTAAGTTTTATTGTACATGTAACTGAGCCTAGTCTTAACATAAGCATTTTTTAAGATTGGGAAGTTGCTTTAGTTCTCATTGAATGTATGTATAAAATTTCTTAAAGAATCATGAAAATCAACATATTTATACCATTATAAATTATCCTATTGGAAAAACTATGCAACTGTCTCTTTAACTTTTTTGTGGATGTTATGATTTATGTGGGGATATACTGCCAGCAAAAACTAGTAAGTGGAAATGCTAGGTATTGCAGGCAGTATGTACTTCAGCAAAAACACCCAGTTCATTTTAATACTATATGTTTAACACAGAATTTAGAACTCATACTTAGAGTGAATAACTCTTTTTTTAGTTTTCTAATTGAAACCACTATAAAATTATGCCACTGCTGAACATATAGAGCTAATTAATAACTATAACCTTAATTAAAGATTTCTCTGCTAACATAGAAGAGAAACTTAAGAAAGATCCACTTAAAAGAAAGTCAACACACAAACATTTTAAATGATTTATATTTAAGTATAACAGAATTCACATTAAATATTTACTAATAGATTAAATTATACATATAAAATATCTACTAATGATTTTTAAGTATAAATAATGTAATTAGCAGGCAGCATACATACTCTTTTTATAACCCTAAAATATCCTATCAAGTAAATCCCATTATAATCCCATTTTAAAGATGAAGAATCTCTGCCGAAACTGGTTTGGCTCAGTGGATAGAGCATCAGCCTGCGGACTGAAGGGTCCCAGGTTCTATTCCGGTCAAGGGCATGCACCTTGGTTTCGGGCACATCTCCAGTAGGTGGTGTGCAGGAGGCAGCTGATGGATGTTTCTCTCTCATTGATGTTTCTAACTCTCTAACCTTCTCCCTTCCTCTCTGCAAAAAAATCAATAAAATATATTTAAAAAAATAAAGATGAAGAATCTGGGGTTCAATTCCCAAATTCTCTGAATAAGTGAAGTGGGAGGGAGTAGAACAGCCAGCGGAGCTCCTATGTCTCTTATCAGAAAAGGTGAACGCCTAGTCATTAGGCTATGATGTTAAAAACAAGATATAATATATATTGTCTTCCTTTTACTCCTTCCCCACTCTAAGATCTCTTGCACTTAATTAACATGTAAATAGTAACTGTAAACACAACTATAATAGGAATTTGGCTTTAATGAATTTACCATATAAAGTTTCAATTAATATAAGAATTCTTAAAAATCTATGATTTGTGAGTTTGCTTAAGTATATATTTGCACTATCCATTGTTAGCATGTTGGCATCTGCATTTCAATTCAAATTACTTCTGTTCTATTTGCCTTCACATTTGCAGTAACACAGTAACTATTACACCTGTATTTCCTGGCGAAATATGGGCTCAAAGAGAAACCCATTAGTGCTGAGGAAGTAAAAAGGAAGTGAAAAGGTCTAAGAAAATTGTCATTCTTAAGTAGAAAATACAAGTTAGATAATGTGTAGAATGTTGAATTGAGCAGGGCCTCTCAGACCTCTGATGGAATCGGTTCATTTTATGCTCTATATAGAAACAAGTAAAGGAAATGTATTAAAATGTTTCAAGAAGTGTCCCAGCCAGTACAAAAATATTAATTTTTATGGGAGAAACTATATTCTACGATGGGGATCAGTGAAACTTGATTTTATAACCATTTAGCTGCCAAAAAACAGTAAATTTTGTTTTCGTAGATTAAGTGTGACTGATGTCACGAGGTTCCCTGGATATTCCATAAATTGGGATTCTAAGTTTAGGATTTAATTTTTAAAGTCTTTATTTTTATGGAAATGGTAACATGCATGTTTCTAGTGAATGAAACTTGCTGCCTATGCAATTCAGTACTTTATAAAGAGTGAGACTATTTTATACTTGTATTTTTTATATTCAATGAATTTATTAAATAAGTAACCAAAAACACATATTTTTCACAACCTTTTTCACTTTAAGAGTTTAAAAATAATTTCTTAAAATGTTTCAGATATATTACATAGCTCATCTATAATAATAAAAGCATAATATGCTAAGTGAATGGTTAGGGGTGATAAAGCAGGCAGGCAATTGGTTAGGGATGATCAGGCAGGCAGGAAGGCAAGCAGTTAGGAGCCAGTAATCCCAGATTGTGAGAGGGATGTCTGACTGCCAGTTTAGGCCCAATACTCTGGGGAGCAGATCTAATCCAGCAGGTGGACATCCCCTGAGGGGTCCCGGACATTGAGAGGCTGCACCAGGCCACTAGTTATATTGTAAAAACATGGATTTGAAAAAATTTGTGTTTGTACTTTGCTTTAAGGTATTTCAAAATATATGATCTTAATAACTCAATATATGATCTTAACAACTGAGGAACTGTACCTTCAGAGAAGTCAGCAAGATCAGCCAGTTACCAATTTAGATGTTGCAGAATGCTCTTTGTCACATGATCACAGATTTTTTTACTGTGAAATTGGGATAATAATACCTCTACTATGCATTTTAGCATAGATATAAAGACATATATATATTAGAGGCCTGGTGCACAAAATTCATGCATGGGGTGGGGGGTGTCCCTTAGCCCCGCTTACACCTTCTCCAATTGGACATCCCTCTCACAACCCAGGACTGTTGGTTCTAAACCATTTTCCAGCCTGCTTGCCTTATTGCCTCTAACTACTCTGCCTGCCAGCCTAATCACCCCCTAACCACTCTCCTGCTAGCCTGATCAATGCCTAACTGCTCCCCTGATGGCCTGATTGCCCCTAACTGTCCTCCCCTGCTGGCCAGGTCACTCCTAACTGTCCTCCCCTGCTGGCCAGGTCACCCCTAACTGCCTTTTTCTCCTGGCCTGGTCACTCCTAACTGCCCTCCCCTTCTGGCCAGGTTGCACCTAACTGTCCAGATCTGGTTCCCCCTAACTGTCCTCCCCTGCAGGCCTGGTCCCTCCCCTCCCTTGCAGGCATGATCACCCCCAATTGCTCTCCCCTGCTGGCCATCTTGTGTCCACATGGGGATGGCCATCTTGTGTGTTGGAGTGGTGGTCAATTTGCATATTATTTCTTTATTATATAGGTATTTTTACTTTTAGGGTGCTTTAACATTTACAAAATATTTTTTTATACCTCATAGCAACCTGGCAAAGTAGGTATGATAATTGTCTTTTAGAGCAAAGGAACTTCCTTTTTTTGTCTTTATTGTTTTAAACTATTAAATATGGGTCCTTATCCTCCCATTGCCCTACCCTCCACCCTCATTCATGCCCTCACCTTCCTGGTGTTTGTGTCCATTGGTTAGGCTTATACACATGCATACAAGTCCTTTGTTGATTTCTCCCCTTTACCCCCATGCTCCTCTACCTTTCCTCTGAGGCTTGATGGTCTGATCGATGCTTCTCTGTCTCTGGATCTGGTTTTGTTCATCAGTTTATGTTGTTCGTTATATTTCACAAATGAGTGAGATCATGCAATATTTCCCTTTCTCTGGCTGGCCTATTTCTCTTAGCATAATGCTCTCCAGTTCCATCTATGCTGATGCAAACGATAAGAATTTCTTCTTTGTTACCACAGTGTAGTATTCCATCATGTAGATGTACTAAATTTTTTTAATCCACTGATCTGCTGATGGGCACTTAGGCTGTTTGCAATTCTTAGTTATGGTTAATTGTGCTGCTATGAACATAGGGGTGCATATATCCTTTCTGATTGGTGTTTCTACTCAATGGGCAAAAACTAAAACCATTTCACCTAAGAACAGGAATGAGACAGGGATGCCCACTTTCACTCCTATTAGACGTAGTTCTAGAAGTGCTACCATAGCAATTAGACAATAAGAAGAAATAAAAAGAATCCAAATTGCAAAAGAAGACTGTCCTTATTTGCAGATGACATAATACTGTACATAGAAAACCCTAAAGACTCCATCAAAAAGTTATTAGACTTAATAAATGAACTCAGCAATGTAGCAGGATATAAAATTAACCTCAAGAAATCTATGGCATTTTTATACCAAAACAATCCCATTTACATTGCACCAAAAAACTTAAGATACCTAGGAATAAACTTAACTAAAGAGGTAAAAGACCTATACTCAGAAAACTACAGGACACTAAAAAAAGAGATAAAGGAAGACAGATGGAAAAACATGCTGTGTTCATGGTTGGTAGAATTAGCATCATTAAAATGTTCATACTACCCAAAGAAATCTATAGATTTCAATGCCCTCCTTATTAAAATACCAATGGCATATTTCACAAAGCTAGAATAAACTCTCCAAAAATTCATCTGGAATAAAGAAAGACTCCAAATAGCTGCAGCAATCCTGAGAAAGAAGAACAAAGTTGGAGGAATCTTAATACCAGATATCAAGCTGTTTTACAAAGCCACTATTCTCAAAACTGCCTGGTACTGGCACAAGAACAGACATATAGACCAATGGAATAGAATAGAGATCCCAAACCACTATGCTCAATTAATATTTGACAAAGGAGGCAAGAGCATACAATGAAGTCAAGACTGTCTCTTCAATAAATGCTGTTGAGAAAATTGGACAGATAGATGCCAAAAAAAAAAAAAAGAAGAAGAAGAAGAAGAAGAAGAAGAAGAAGAAGAAGAAGAAGAAGAAGAAGAAGAAGAAGAAGAAGAAGAAAGAGAGAGAGAGAGAGAGAGAGAGAGAGAGAGAGAGAGAGAGAGAGAGAGAGAGAAGAGAGAAGAGAGAGAGAGAAGGAGGATAGAAGGAAGGAAGGAAGGAAGGAAGGAAGGAAGGAAGGAAGGAAGGAAGGAAGGAAGGAAGGAAGGAAGGAAGGAAAGAAGGAAGGGAGGGAGGGAGGGAGGGAAGAAGGGAAGGAGGGAGGGAGGGAGGGAGGGAAGAAGGGAGGGAGGGAAGAAGGGAGGGAGGGAGGGAGGGAGGGAGGGAGGGAGGGAAGAAGGGAAGGAGGGAGGGAAGAAGGGAGGGAGGGAGGGAGGGAGGGAGGGAAGAAGGGAGGGAGGGAGGGAGGGAGGGAAGAAGGGAGGGAGGGAGGGAGGGAGGGAGGGAGGGAGGGAGGGAGGAAGGAAGGAAGGAAGGAAGGAAGGAAGGAAGAAAGAAAGAAAGACACTAGCAACCAATTTATATGCACCAAAATCTCAGACATATGCCAAAAGAATTTCTTCACTGATACTGCGCCTAAGGCAATGGAAACTAAAGAGAAAATAACAAATGGCACTACATAAAAAGTAAAAGCTTATGTAAAGTAAAAAAAAAACATCAGCAAAACAACAAGAAAGCCCACTGCATGGGAGAACATATTTACCAATATTATCATTGATAAGGGTTTAATCTTCAACATTTACAGGTAACTCACATAACTTAACAAAAGGAAGAAAAATGATCCAATAAAAAATGGGCAATGGATCTAAATAAATACTTTTCAAAAGAGGACATAAGAAAGGCCCAGAAACATATGAAAACATGCTCACAGTCAATAATCATCAAAGAGATGCAAATCAAAATGACAATGAGGTACCATCTCACACCTGTCAGAATGGCTATCATCAGCAAACCAACAAATGACAAGTGCTGGTGAGGATGTGGAGAAAAAGGAACATTCGTGCACTGCTGGTGGGAATGCAAACTGGTGCAGCCGCTGTGGAGAACAGTATAGAGTTTCCTCAAAATACTAAAAATGGAACTCCCATTTGACCTAGTGATCCCACTTCTAGGAATATATCCCAAGAAACTATAAACACCAATCAGAAAGGACATATGCACCCCTATGTTCATAGCAGCACAATTTACAATAGCTAAGGTTTGGAAACAGCCTAAGTGCCCATCAGCAGATGAGTGGATTAAAAACCTGTGGTACATCTACACAATGGAATACTAAGCCACTATAAAAAAGGAGGAAATTTTACCATTTGCAACAGCATGGATGGAATTGGAGAGCATTAGGCTAAGCAAAATAAGCCAGTTGGAGAAATATCACATGATCTCACTCATATGTAGGATATAATGATCAACATATTTTGATGAACAAGAAAAGATCCAGAGACAAATGGCAGAGGATGGGGGGTTAGAGAGCAACCAAAGGACTTGTATGATGCATATTAGTGTAACCAATGGGACACAGACACTGGGAGCTTACCCAGGATGGGAATGCTTGGGGTATGGGAAGTCAAGCAGGGGAAAAGGAGACATATGTAAAACTTTAGACAATAAATATATATTTTTTAAAGTGGATCACAAAGACAACCATGTAATATTTCCAGCTTCCAGCTTCCATGTAATATTATTAAAATAATTATCTGATACTGATACAATAATCTATTTAATAGAATAATAATCTAGTCTCATTTTTTGACCCAAATATCACTTTAACTTTTTCATTTTTAATAGATGCATGGCTTTTAATAGTAATAACAAACACTATACAGTTAGTACAATTCTAAGTATTTTAAGCATATTAACTCAGTGAACTAAATTTGCAGAATTTAGTGATTGAGTCACTGGATCCTCACAACAAACATAAAGAAAGCATTAGTATTGTCTTCACCATCATTATCAGATGGGTAAACTTGACTCAAGCCATACAGGTTTATGTTGTGAAATTCATATTTGAATACTGGAACCCATAGTTTGGATCCTTGTACTAACTGCTACTCTTAATTTTGCAACAAGAAAATAAAAACTCAATTACAAAAAGAGGCAACTGACAGTGAAGCACAGTAGTGAGGACCACAGCTAACTGGAGAAAATATAATTCATTGAAAGGGGCAGCAGCTAAGTAGCTCCAGCCAACTGTTATACAAAAATGTTGTCATTTTACCCTATTTACAAGCTAATAAACTAGCCAGTTAATATTTCATGATTCTGGCAAATACAGTGAAATTTCTGGGTCAGAGACAAAGAATTGTATTATTCAAGGCACAGCAAGCAGCATAATTATCAGCACATTTTTGTCAGTATTCCTTTCTTGTCCCATTAGGTTGTGTCCTGGCCCAGATTTAACATGTGTGGTTTCTAAATGATGCATGCATAACTACTTATACAAAAGGAAACTATTCAGTCATTAAAGATCTCCACTTTATACCCCTAAAATTGCATAAATGAAGTGACATTTTCCAGAAAGTCATGCCTTATAAATCCATAAATTTCAGAGTTATTTATGATCAGCCACCCTGGCAGACCAGGTAGATTCTGCTGTAGCAGCTCTCCATAGTGGAGGACTCTGTCACTGGAAAATGCCACTAGATGATTGCAAGGATATTTACTGTTAACATGTTTACATGTTAACCAGAAGAAAAATCATATATTCATATTATTAGTTGTAGAAAAAGTATGTGTCAAAATCCAATATCCATGCATGACAAAATCTCTCAGCATACTAGAAATAAACAGCAGATTCCTCAACTTGACAAAGAACAACTACAAAGATACCTACAGCTAACTTCATACGTAATGGTGAAAAACTAAAAGTTTTTTCCCTAACATCAGGAACAAGAGATAAATGTTTCTTCTCACCACTCTTATTCATACTGTTTGCCATATATAATGGGTGCACCAATCTGCATCCCCGCCAATAGTGCATACCGACAGTCATAGCTAATGAAATTAAAAAAACAAAAGTAAAGGAATACTGATTGGGATGAAGGAAATAAAATTATCTTTGTTGGAACATAATTACCTATGTAAAATATCCCAAAGAATCAACAATATAAATCCTCTGAAACTAATAAGTGATAATATAGCAAGATTGTAAGATACCAAATTTAAATTTTAAAAAATAGATTACTTTCGCATAGATAAGGAGTGAACAATTGAATTAAAAATCAAAAACACAATGCTACTTACAACTACCTGCCAAAATGAACAACTTAGATACAAATATGTACAAGATTCCTACAAAGTAGAAAGTTCTAATGAAAGAAATCAAAGTTATCTATAATAATAAAGACGTAATATGCAAAAAAGACCAAACGGCAGAAACCGGTTTAGCTCAGCGGATAGAGGGTCGTCCTGCGGACTGAAGGGTCCCAGGTTCGATTCCGGTCAAGGGCATCAAGGGCATGTACCTTGGTTATGGGCATATCCCAGGTGGGAGATGTGCAGGAGGCAGCTGATAGATGTTTCTCTTTCATGGATGTTTCTAGCTTTCTATCCCTCTCCCTTCCTGTTTTTTTGTTTTGTTTTGTTTTGTTTTAAAAAAAAAAAAAAAAAAAGACCAAACCGCTGAACAGTGATATGACCATCCAGACATCCTTCTGGATGACCTTCCAGATGACCTTCCAGACGAAGCCATGGCGGGGCTGAGGTAGCCAAAGCTGCAAAGGCCTACTATTCTTGCACGAATTTCATGCATAGGACCTCTAGTTATAAATTAATGAAGAAATATTCCAAATTAATGGATAGAAAGACTTAATATTGTTAAGGTTGTAATTTTTCCAAAATGCACTTTCAATCACAATCTCAGAATGTTATTTTGTGGATATTGAAAAACTAATCCTAAAGCTTATATTGAAAAACAACAGAATATTTCAGACACTATGGAAGAAGAACAAAGTCAGAGGAACAATGTTACCAGATTTTAATTATAGTAGCCAGAGAAATGTAAATTAAAATCACAGTGAGATATCACCTCACAGAATGGCTAGCATCAATAAATTCACAAATAATAAATGTTGGTGTACAACATTTATTATTTGTGAATTTATTGATGCTAGCCATTGTACATAGTGGGGACTTGGAGAAAAGGGAACCCTCGTGTACTATTGGTGGAGATGCAGATTGATGCACCCACTATGAAAAACAATACGAAGTGTTATTTTTTTTTTTAATTAGAAAAGGAACAACCTTTTGACCCAGTGATTCCACTACTTGGAATTTACCCTAAGAAACAGAAAATACTAATTCAAAAGAATATATGCATCCCTATCTGCATTGCAGCATTATTCACAATAACCAGATAAGGAAGCAACACAAGTGTGCATGAATAGGTGAGTGGATTAAAATGTAGTGGATTGCCCTAACCGGTTTGGCTCAGTGGATTGAGCATTGGCCTGCAGGCTGAAGGGTCCCAGGTTCAATTCTAGACATGTACCTTGGTTGCTGACATATCCCCAGTACGGGGTGTGCAGGAGGCAGCTGATCAATGTTTCTCTCTCATCTGATGTTTCTCTCTATCCCTCTCCTTTCCTCTCTGTAAAAAAATTAATGACATGTTTACAGTAAAATATTACTTGGCCATTCAAACATAATGAAATCTTATTTGCAACAGAATGGAAGGACCTAGAGGGCATTATGCTCATTGAAATAAGTCAGTCAGAGAAAGAGAAATCCCATATGGTTTCACTTATATGTGGAATCTGAAGAACAAAATAAGAGAACAAACAAAATTGAAACAGACTTATAGATACAAAGAGAAAAACTGGTGGTTGCCTGAGAGGAGGGGTCAGATGACTGGATGAAAAAGGTGAAGGGATTAAGAAGAGATGTTAAGTACAGCATAGGGAATATAGTCAATAATAATATTGTGATAACTATGTATAATGCCAGGAGGATACTGGAAATATCTATGGGGCCGGTATGTAAAGTATATGATTGTTTAATCACTAAGCTGTATACCTGAAAACAATACAAAATAAAATTGAAAGAAAAAAAATAAGGTGAGGAACCACTGTATGTTGAATTTAAATGTTTTTTTTTTCTGACTAGTTGTTTTATTCTTTTAAATTTCTAAATCTTATTTTTATTGTTGAAAGTATTACAGATGCCCTCTTTCTTCTCCATTTACCCCTCCCACTCCACACCACTCTCCCAGGCTTTTACCACACTATTGTCTGTATCCACGGGTTACGCATATATGCATATAAGTTCTTCAGTCAATCTCTTCATCTGTCTGTTCCATGCTACGATGTCTCTGGATCTATTTTGTCCATCAATTTATTTTGTTCATTAGATTCCACGTATGAGTGAGATGATGTGATACTTCTTGTCTGTCTCTGACTGGCTTATTTCACTTAGCATAATACTCTCCATGTCTATTCATTCTGTTTCAAAGGGTAAGAGATCCTTTTTACAGCTATATAATGTTCCATTATATAAATGTACCACAGCCTTTTATCCACTCATCTACTGATAGGTACTTGAGTTGTTTCTATATCTTAGCTATTGTAAATAGCGCTGCTATGAAAAAAGGGGTGCAAATATTCTTTCTGATTGGTGTTTCAGGATTCTTAGGATATATTTTCTAGAAGTGGGGTCAAATAATAGTTCCATTTCTAATTTTTGAGGAATCTGTTTTCATAGTGGCTGCACCAGTCTGCATTCCCACCAGCAGGGTCCTAGGGTTCCCTTTTCTCCACATCCTCACCAGCACTTATCCTTTGTTTATTTGTGGATGGTAGCCATCCTAACAGATGTGAGGTGATACTTCATTGTCATTTTTATTTGCAATTCTCTGATGATTGGTGACTTGAGCATTTTTTCATATGTCTCTTAGCCATCTGTATGTCCCCTTTGGAGAAGTGTCTGTTTAAGACTTTGGCTCGTTTTTTTGTTTTTTTGTTTGTTTGTTTGTTTGTTTTTTAATGAATTGTTTGTCTTCCTTTTGCTTAGTTGTATGAGTCCATTATGTATTTTGGAAATTAACCCCTTATCAGATATATCTGATATGTTCTCCCATATAAAAGGTCACCTTTATATTTTATTGATGGTTTCTCTTGCTGTGCAAAAGCTTTTTATTTTTATGTATTTCCATTTGTTTATTTTCTCCTTTGTTTCCGTTGGCTTAGGGGATGTATCAGAAGACATATTGATATGAGATATGTCTGAGATTTTGGATTGTTATGGTTTTATGACTTACATTTCAGTCTTTTATCCATTTTGAGTTTATTCTTATGTATGATATAAGTAGTATCCTATATAATAAAAGCCTAATATGCTAAGTGTCCAGTCATCCAATTGGTCGTCCTACTAATCAAGTGTAATATGCTAATGCCACTCAACCACTCACTATGATGTGTACTGACCACCAGGGGGCAGATGATCCAATTAGTAGATTACAGTAGCTTGCTGCTGGGATCTGGCCAATCGGGACTGAGCAAGATGGGTCGGACATACCCTGGAGCCCTCTCACGGTCCCTTCCTGGCTGGCCAACTTCTTGCATCCCACCCTGGCCCTGATTGTACCAGTGGGGTCCCGCAGCCTGGCCTGCACCCTCTCTCAATTAGGATCCACAGAGGATGTTGGAGAGCCAGTTTTGACCCATCAGCAGAACAACTGGTCACTATGACATGCACTGACCACCAGGGGGCAGACACTCAATTCAGGAGCTGCCCCCTGGTGGTCAGTGCACTCCCACAGGGGGAGAGCTGCTCAGCCAGAAGCCAGGCTCACAGCTGGTGAGTGCAACAGCAGTGTGGGAGCCTCTCCCACCTCCGTGGCAGCATTAAGGATGTCTGACTGATGGCTTCGTGGGCCTAAGCCATCAGTCATCCCCTGAGGGCACCCAGTATGCGAGAGGGCACAGGCCCAGCTGAGGGATCCCCTACCCCAAGTGCACAAATTTTGTGCACTGGGTCTCTAGTTTTTAAATAAACATAAACACTTGATACCTTTATAAAAATAAAAATAAATTAATATTGTCAAGGCATAAAAAAAAAAAGACTAATTATAGTGCTAGTGATCAAGACAATGTAATATTGGCAAAATAACAGATCAATGGAACAGAACAGAGAGCACCAAAATAGATCCAAACAAATAGAAACTACTGATCTTTGAGAAAGGAATGAAGACAATTCAAGAGAAAAGGATAGTCTTTTCAACAAATGATGTTGGAACAAGTAAACATTCACAGACAAAAAAACAAAAGCAATCTAGACAGAGACCATACATCTCATACAAAAACTAACTTGAAATGGATCATAGACCTTAATGTGAAAAACAAAATCTATACAACTTCTAGAAAATAATATAGGAAGAAAACTGAGGTGACCATGCATTTGGCAATAATTTTAGACACAACACCTACAGCACAATCTGTGAGAAAATAAAAATGATAAATACTCTATGTACTTACAGCACAATTTTTCTGTAAACCTGTTCTGAAAATGTAAAATCCTTATTTTAAAAAAAGGCAAGGAGGATAGTCTGGCTGATAGTGTATGGCATACACAACAAAGAATAGTATTAGGTCAAACCATATGAAATTGCCAATATTCAACCACTGTTGACCTACAAGATTTGTAATTCAATATGGTTCAACCTGAATTGTTTATGAGGTCAGAGACCAGGTTATTTGGGGGAAAGAATGGAAGAAAAAGCATGTTATTTATTTCAGATAACAGTCCTCACAGGCACTCCTGACAAAATAAAAGTCCATTGAGTGCTGTCATAGCATGGATATACTGTCTTGAATGAAAATCATTAATGTCAGATTGTTTAAGGCTTTCTTCTCCTTGCAAGATATGGGTTTCTTCAAAGATGTTCTTTTCCATTTTTTTTCTATTCCTATATTTTATTGATTTTTTACAGAGAGGAATTGAGAGAAATAGAGAGTTAGAAACATCGATGAGAGAGAAACATCGACCAGCTGCCTCTTGCACACCCCCTACTGGGGATGTGCCCGCAACCAAGGTACATGCCCTTGACCGGAATCGAACCTGGGACCTTTCAGTCCCCAGGCCAACGCTCTATCCACTGAGCCAAACCGGTTTCGGCAAGTTGCTTTTGTTTTTGATAAGCAGTACCTTTAAGTTGCTTTTGTTTTTGCTGTTTCTTTAATATTAATCTGTAATTCAGAAAGAACTTTCTAATTGCCTGCCTAAAAGTTCAAATCCTAGATGCCAATCTTATAGTAGTAATCTGGAAGAAGGCAGGTATTCTCAAGATGCAGTAAATATTTATTCGCTTACTCCTCCTCCCCTCTATTGTATGATTCCTTCCCTTTTACCACATTCAGTGGTTGGCAAATATTTTTATTTCTTAATGATTTTAACTCATGATAGTAAATCATTTTTTTAGTTAGCTAAGATTGGTTTTTCCCTATTAGATGAAATATATCAGAATGCTAATATACTGCTCTTAAATTTATAAATTGATATTTACTTTTCTCTAAAATTATTTCATATTAGAGGCCTGGTGCACGGATTTGTGCACCGGTTTGGTGCCTCAGCCTAGCCTGTGCCCTCTCACAATCCAGGACACCTCACAGGATTAATAGTAAGTGAAGCAGCAGATGGCCAGGGCACCTGTCTCGCTCATCCCAGCCCGCTGCACCTGCCACTGCTCAGTAGTGCTACCACAGAAGTGAGAAAGGTTCACACTGCCATAGCTGCACTCACCAGCATGAGCCCAGGGTCTGGTTCCCTGAAGGTCAACTGAGGGGCGCTCCCACTGTGGGAGCACAGTGACCACCAGGGGGAAGCTCCTGCATTGAGCATCTGCACCCGGGTGGTCAATGCATGTAATAGCAACCAGATGGTTATCTGGTCATCCAGTTGCCCAGTTGTCCAGTTGCTTTGGCTTTTATATATATATATATATATCAACTAGAGGCCTGATGCACAAAATTCATGGAAGAGTAGGCCTTCCTTCCCCTGGGCTGCCAACACTAACTTCCCTCTGGCACCCAGAATTCCCTCTCACAATCCAGGACTGCTGGTTCCTAACCTCTCACCTGCCTGCCTTCCTGATTGCCCCTAACCGATTCTTCCTACCATCCTGATCACATCTAACCACTCCCCTGACCGCCTGATTGATGCCTAATTACTCTCCTGCCAGCCTGTTTGCCCCTAACTGCCCTCCCCTGCAGGCTTGATCACCCCCAACTCCCCTCCCTTGAAGGCCTACTCCCTCCCAACTGCCCTCCCCTGCTGGCCTGATCACTCACAACTGCTCTCCTTTGTAGGCCTGGTGCCTCCCAACTGCCCTCCCCTACTGGCCATCTTGTGGCAGCCATCTTGTGTCCACATTGGGGCAGCCATTTTTGACCACATGGGGGCAGCCATCTTGTGTGTTAGAGTGATGGTCAATTTGCATATTATTATTTTATTATATAGGATAGAGGCCTGGTGCACAGGTGGGGGCAGTTGGTTTGTGCTGAAGGGTGTCCCAGATCAGGGTGAGGGTTCCCTTGGGGCATAGGACAGCCTGGGCAAAAAGACTATGGTAGTTTGCAGGCCGGCTATGCCCCCCGGCGACCCAAGAGGAGGCCTTGGTATCTGGAATTTATTTATCTTCTATAATTGAAACTTATAGCCGAGTGGAGCCAAGCCTTCTGCTCGCTCTGTGGCCACAGCCATTTTGGGGGATTTATTTATCTTCTCTAATTGGAACTTTGTAGTGATGGCCAAGGCAAGCCAATCTGAGGGAGTTTGGCTTCCTCCATCACCAAGGGCAACCCAAGCCTCCTGCTTTCTCCAGCTCCATGGCTACTGCCATTTTTGTTGGGATTCATTTATCCTCTATAATTGAAACTTTGTAGCCTTGAGTGGAGACCTGGGCCTGCCAGGGTGAGCCGAAAGCTTGGTCCCTCCATTGCCGGGAAAACCCAAGCCTCCTGCTAGCTCTGTGGCCACAGCCATCTCGGTTGGGTTAATTTGCATAGTTGCTCCTGATTGGGTAGTGGGTGTGGCTTGTGGGTGTAGTAGGGTGATGGTTAATTTGCATATTACTCTTTTATTAGATAGGATGACTAACTTTCTAAATGAAAATTTTCATTTTCTCTCAAATTACATACTTAGCATTTTAATATGCTTTTTAATTTAAGTCCAAAAAAAAGTAAAAATGAAAATACTGTTATGTGCACAGAATATTGAGATTCTCAGCCTTTTTGTTACACTTTGTATGAGGAGTGGGAAAGAAATTTAGAGGTAAGTCTGTCTCTTAAAAAGTTTGTAGTGACAAAGCCAGGATTCATAAAGGATCATTTGAATATATTATAACATGTATATAACAGGTAAAAAAATTGGTATCTGTTCTGAATTTTATTTTTAATCATATTTTTATTTGATTTTTTTAAATTTTATTTGCTGTATTTTTATCTTCCAATTCCATTGTGAATACCTAAAGATTAATTTTCTCATGAATACTACAGAGTACCAAGCTTAACTCTTTATGTGCTATATTTGTTTAATAAAATAATAAAATTAGAGAGCATATTATAGTGCCAAATGTTATGATCCAAAATCAATCTTCTTATGATATGTACATAATCATTAAACTGTTCAACTTAGAAATCTATTACTTCTAAGTTTAACTTGTAGCCTTTATCAAAGTATTAGGATATAATTTGAGTAAATATTCATTTAACACCCAAATGAAGAAAATCTTTAATAAACTTCTAAAATTTAGGGTAGCCAAAATATTGAAATTAAGCATTTTGAAAATCTGCTTGTTTATCTGTTATTTGTACCAAGTTATTAAATAGATTATATAAAATACTAGAGGCCCAGTGCATGAAATTCATGCACAGGGGAGGGGGCGTCCATCTGACCAGTCTGCACCCTCTTGCAATCCCGGCCCTTTGGGGGATGTCCAACCTCATGGTTCCACAGATCATGCCTAAACCAACAGTTGGACATTCCTCTCACAATCTGAGACCGCTGCCTCTTAACCACTCACCTGCCTGCCTGATTGTCCCTAAAACTCAAGCTTCTTCTTTTTTTATTTTTAACATTTATATTTCTTCTTTATTTTTTATTTTAAAAGTCAAGCTTCTTGAGAACATGAGGCATTTAACATTATTCCATATTTCTTACAGAGAACTAAGCATGGTAAACACAGCAAATACTTAATACTTATGGGCTTCTATACAAACACTTTCTAACAGGAATGTTTTAATAGGCAGTCTCCAAAAACTTGAATTAGAAAACCTAAACGTAGAGTGCTATTCTAGCAGGATTTCTATCCCAATTAAACTCTAATTCTTAGCTTTCAAAAGTCTGGACAAACTACCCTAATATCTGATATTGGTTTTACCTTTTTAGTCCACTTTTTGGCTACCACAAAGGAAGTAATACAAGATTGAGAGAAAAGCACCTGGGAATTTAAAATAAATGACATGGTGTGTGTGTGTTTGTCTTGTTTTGTTTTGTTTTGTTTTGTTTGGGGGGGGGCGTGTTGTTGTTTTTTAAATATATTTTTATTGATTTCAGAGAGGAAGGGAGAGGGAGAGTCAGAAACATCAGCAAAGAGAGAGAGTTGTTGATCAGCTGCCTCCTGCACACCCACCACTGGGGATCAAACCTTTAACCAGGCATGTGTCCTTGACTGGAATCTAACCTGGGACCCTTCAGTCCTTAGGCCAACACTCTATCCCCTGAGCCAAACCAGCTAGGGCTTTTTTTTTTTTTTTTTAAATGACATTAAATTCTTTACATTCATAAAAAACTATATTCCTATCTTTATTTTTATCATCAAGAAACTGATATTTTGATAAAATATAAAGCAGTATGCGTCACACATAAAAAAAAATCCTATTTAACACTGTTGTTTATATATGAAAAGTACATTTAGGAGACTTCTCTCTCAAGTGTAATGTTTATTTTTGCAAAGGGGAAATGTTACAATAATTGATAGTAATTGTGATACTTGCTATTTTATGTAGAAAAAACAGTAACTTTCAAATAGAAAAGTAGATAGACAATAATTAGGAATACAAAAGTAACACCACTTTTACAAGGTGAATAAGATCATCGCCTTTATCTAACTAAATTAGAATAATTGATTTTTTTTACATTTACTGACAACAGCTACTCAGAATACATTTCAGATTCATGATAATTAGGCTTGACCTACCATATCAGAGCCAATTATGAAGAAAATATTTTTCAGGATATAAATTAACTACATTACAAAATTTTAAGATCACTGATACAGAAAAAAAGACAGAAGATGGCCTATTTTAATTCTCAGGGCAAAAATATGAATCTGTTTGGGCACATCAGGAGTAATCACCAAGAGCAGTCAATAAGTAGTCCTATTTCCACTTTTAAAAGGACCAATTTTGATGTGTAATGATTATACAAACTGATATAGGTGATCTTCTCCAAGGTCTAATATGTTTAACCTATGTTGAAGAAACCAACCATTTAATATCTCTCTCCACAAAATACCTGGTGAGCAGAGAGTTCTCTGTGAAGGAAGAAGGAGTATAGGGTACCCTAAGCTTATTAAAACAGCCCTTGTGGTATTTGTTTATACATGTGGCTATTCATTTATATGATCTCAATATTTCATTCTTCCAACTTCTAGAGTTGAACAAAGATGCTAAGGGGAAAAACAATGATCAAGGAAAATATCATAACTGGGACTCTAAAAAACTGTGAATGAAAAATATATGCTTTTGTAGCCATACCTCTCTTCTTCTAGAATGGAACTACTCAGTGCTCAAGAACATAACTAGGTTAATATCAATTGCCTGGGGGATGACTAGGTGAACACCGATGACAGAATTAGTGAGGGTGAAACATCACTGCACTGAAGGGCCCATCTCCAATCAGAGTGTGCTAGCACAGTAGAAGCTAAGGAAAGGAAACACTGGACATGCAGAAGCAACATCCTTGGAACCAGGAGGAATCAGGAGAAAGGGGGCCAGAGGGAGTACATTTTGGCATTTATCATGAAATAAAAATTTTATTGTCAAAAAGAACAATCTCTGACTTTCTTGGAGAAGAAAACGCATAGTTGATAATAATTTTACTGCTGGGAATTCAAAGCCAAGCCTATTTTCCTTATTATTTTTATTATTACCAACTCTCCTCTAACAATTCTAATCAACAAGCCACAACTTATAAGCCAGAGGCTTTAGACTGACTGGTAAACCAATGTTTATTTATTAGGATAATATGAAAAAGAAAATATGAGTTATTCTAATAATCAGCTATAAGATTTTGGTAATTGTTTATAAAAAATATTTTCTTTGGTTGCAAGCATAGTTCTTTATCAAAAAGTTAATCTTAAAATACTAATTTTAACAAATAATAACATTTTAAATTGCAATCAGAACAGAGCAGAAAAACACAACTTTCAAGTGGGTAAGATTTTCCATGCCTTTATAGCTCAAACTAAAAACATGTTTTATGTAAAAACGTTTTCATAATAAAAATAGTGATAAGGTTTTAGCATGTTGAAACACACAAAAAATGAAAGTATTTCAATGTAACCCATTGAAATAATACTGTTTTGAATTTAAAATAGGTTAAACAGATATGAGCCTGATTCTTTTCCACTCTCCCTATTTTTGATATTGTTACATACAAGTTATCACCCAATGCCACTGCAAAAATTATATAGTCCACCCAGCTTTTTTACTATAGTACTCCATTGCCTATGTAAAATATCATGTGTTTAAAAATATTTAATACAGGTAATTCCATAAATAAGTTCTGTATTAAAACAAGTATACATAGATAGGAAAGCAATGAAAATTATTGTTTGCAGTTATAACAACTAGCATAGGCAGAGCTTAGTTTTTTTCTTGACCATAATACCTCATGTAAGGTATCCTATATAATAAAGAGGAAATATGTTAATTGACCATCACACCCTCATAAAGATGGTGGCACCCACAGCCAATAAGGAGGGAATATGCTAATTAACTGCCACACCCTCAAAAATGACAGCAACCACAGCTACAAGATGGTGGCACCCAGTCCCCTCAGCTCCCCAGCTGCCCAGGGCTGGCCCGAGGCACAAGCAAGCCTCGATGTCATCTGCCCAGGACAGGCCCAAGGCACAGGCAAGCCTCGGATGGCAGCTGCCCAGCTGCCCAGGGCCGCCCAAGGCTCAGGTAACCAGGGCTGAGAGAGGCTTGCACTGCCAACAATGGCAGGAGCAGAGGTCTGATGGGGGTGTTGCCTTCCCCTGATCACCAGGTCACCCTCTGCCCCTGAGAGCTCCCAGACTATGAGAGGGGGCAGGCCAAGCTGAAGGACAGCCTTCCAATGCATGAATTTTCAAGCGCCAAGTCTCTAGTAAATTATAATTATCTTCTCTTTCTATGAATTATCAATAGATAAAATTATTCTTTTGGTTAAAAAACAGTTATTCTTAAACTTTATTTGTGAGAGTTGGTTACAGTTCCCATTGAGTGTATTATGAAAACTATTGACTGGAAAATACACAAATGTATGAGCAAAATATATTTTTCTTTTCTCTTAAAGGGTATATGGACACCAGGAAAACGATTCATAATATATTTTTCTAGGTTGAAACTAGTCCTAAGGTTCAGAAATCCATCTTTATTCCAATATAATAACTAGTAACAAGATTAACTGAATCCTTTCAGCACATCATAGAGCAGAGCATACCTTTGATGGGCATCTCAAGAACTAATACAATAGGCTGAAAACAGATTTTCCAGGACAGACCTTAACAGTCTTCCAAAATTTAGTGATTGAGGAAGTTCATAGGAATATCAAGAGCTTTATAAGCAGAAAGGAAGGGGGGAAATTAAACTAAGGTTGTAGTCCAGGGAGAGTCAAAGACCTTTTTTGGAATGGCAAATGACAGGTAGCTTTTAAGCATTCACTTTGGGGTTTTAAGTAATGTGCCATGACCTTTACAATTGAAGTGCAAAACTGATTTCTGAAAGAAAATTTTAAGTCATATTTCCAAAAGATATAAATTACTATCCCACAAACTTTAAAACTGAGGCATAAAATTGAGTTTTTAAAAGCAGAATTTTAAGACACATTTAAAAATAAATATATTTTATAGGTAGAAGCACATTTTTTTTCTACAAAGATAATGTGAGCATTTGAAAATGAAAATAGAAACTAGCCTTCATCAAAAAAACTATATATTTAAATCAACCTTATAATTCTCTATTAGCAATTTATCAAAAAAGAAAGCAATATTTTTAAATATTAAAAATTAAGAACTGTGGGGGAAGAGAAGAGATAAACCAAAGAACTTATATACTTACTAGAGGCCTGGTGGATGAAATTCATGCAAGATACTTATAGACAAATAAATTGTTAAATAATTCTTAAATTCTTAAATAGTTATTTAAAGCAATATATATAAAAGATTTTAACTTTGGTGCTTCTAGCAATAACCAACAAATAAAGGTATGGAGCAAGTTTTCTATAAAGTGGGACTGTCCATTGTAGGTCCTAAGAGAAAACAAATGTAAAAATTTTGGTCACATGGATATTATTCTTAGATTTGTTCTCCTATAAATTAGCATGAAACAATCTTGGACTCAATCTTTTTAAGTGCTTACAATCATTCAATTCAGGGCTTTGAAATATGATAAACATAAAATAGAAACATCTGTCTATCTAATAATTAAATGTAATGTATAAGTAATTTCAAAGAAACATATACATCAGGGAAAAGATACTCAACTCTCTTAATTTTCAAATATTCTTTCAGATGTCGAGTGATGAGCTAGTGACTGAACTGCATTTGGAGATATGAATAAGATTTAAAGAAACAGAAAGTTGGTTTAATCACATTCTGGGCACTAAACATGATAGAAGCCAAGAGGCAAGGATGGAATTTACATGGATCAATTAAGGTAGTAAAGAGATTGGTTGAATGTAACAGGCTTATTCCTAAATAAAGATTTTGTACTAGTGTCAATGGATTTCAAATTGTATTCTAAATTGTCCTAAAATTCCACAGAAGTGCCTAGAGAATAACATGTCAGTAATACCTAAATAGAGGCATGATGTACCAGCACCCAAAACAACTCTAGATTTACAGTTTTATTTATTTGGGTCTCATGTAAGATTTTATTTAAACAACATTGTTTGGTAATTTAAAAAAAAAAAAATCTTTTGTAAACCAGTTCCAGAGTCAGTGGACAACTCTTGAAGGTCTTAGACTCAAGGAGACTCAGAAAGACAGAGATAGCTTAAAAAAATAAACTCAAGCAGTAATTTATAGGATGAAATGACTTGAAAATGGTGTGTTTCAGAAAAATTAACAAGTTATTTACAAACATTGATGAGGGAAAGGAAGACCAATTCAGAATATTTTCTAAGATATGCAACACACATGTAACTGGAAAAAGGTAAAAATGAAGAGCAACTATGAAACAGGAAATCCTGTGACAGAAACTGCAAACACAGGAGGAGGATACCATTAAAGAGAAACATCATGTGTTCCAGCCAGCAATGTTTTAGAAGGTGGCAAGACATCCAAATGGAAATGTCCAGAGGACAATTGCAGACATGTAACTGAAGCACACCAGAAAGCTGGTCTTGAGAAAAAGTATGGAGTTAGACATGTAGAGGCAATAGCTGAGGTTTCTCTAAGCAAAAGTGTATGAAGAGAGAAAATTAAATAACCGAGGACTGAAATTTGGGGGTTGCATTTAGATAGGAAAGAGAAGAGTCAAAGAAGAAAACAGTCTCATGAATAAAAGCAGCTAGTACAACACCTCAGAGAGAAAATGAATTTCCCCCCCTCTATTTATGTATTTACCAATACTTGTTGAGTGTCTATCACATGCTAAGCCTTGTATTTTAAGAGTGTTAGCGGTATGTCTACAATATCAACTATTTCAAGAGGAGACTTATGATGAGGTTACTGTTGAGCATGTAGAATAGAATTTTAGAAGAGTGGTGAAGAATAAAACTAAATTAGAGGGATGGACGAGGCACTATATATATAAAGAAAATAAAAACTTTGGGTATAGAATATTGAATAGTGAAATAGTAGACTAAATGTAAAGGTATTAAAAGGACACAAAATCAATGCCTCTATGTCCCTAGTAAACACACAACTCAAAACCATTTACTTTTAAGAATTTTGGTGTCTTCATATCTAAACTAATTTAGAATTGACATGTTCATCTAACACAATTTAATGCTTTCACTTTATTCTTTATTCACATAGGACATTTCAAATTTAAAATAGACGATGACATTTGACTCTGGTTTAATCATTCTAGTATCAAATCAATTAGTAAAATATTCAATAGATATCCAAAACTATAAAGCCCTTGTAGGAAGTAGCTATGGACTGAATGCTTGTGTTTCCCCAAATTCATATGTTCAAACCCTAATCCCCAATAAATAGTATTTGTAGATGGTGCCTGTTGATTAGGTCTCAAGATGGGGTCTTCATGATGAGATTAGAACCTATTCTCTCTCTCTCTCTCTCTCTCTCTCTCTCTCTCTCTCTCTCTCTCTCTCTCTCTCTCTCTCTCTCTCTCTCCCTTCCCTCCCCTATGTGAGGATAACCAGATGTTTATCTGGAAAGCTGGAAGAGGTCTCTCATTAGGAATCAAATTGGTCAGCACATTGGTCACCTTGATGTGGAATTTCCCAGACTCCAGAACTGTGAAAATACATTTCTATTGTTTCATCCACCCAGTCTATGGTGATTTTGTTATAGCATCCCAGATTGAATAAGACAGGAGTTAGTGTGTTTTGACCTACTAAGTGGCACATAAAAAGTTGTAGCAACTCATTATAAAACAAGGGCACATATGACTTTGGGAAATATAGTTTATACTACAGAGAGATAATGTGGCTATGCATACATAACATCTTTACAGACAGAATTAAATATACAAACTAAACTATATATGAGGGATTATACCAGCTACTTCATTATCCAAAAAAGAAAGAACACAAATTATAATCAGGAACTTGGTGTATAATTCCATAATCAATTTATTGAAAATTGCAACTTCAACCATGAAGATTTATAAACCTTAATACAACAGGTAAGTATCCAAATACTATTGTAATGGTAAGTTTCATTTTCAATTATGAAGAAATATAGTCTATAGGCTGCCTTTACCAACATGCTACAGTAACTGATAAATATTTACATTCATGGTTATAACTTATTTAAAAAAGAAAATATTCACATGTAGTTATAGTGGACTCCCTTTATTAAAATTCCTTTGAGAAGCATTAAGTGAAGCACAATATGCATATTGCTATATGTTAGCACTTCGCTTGCTTTAAGCTACAGAGCATTCAAAAGAAGCTAATGGTCTTATTCTTAAAATATAACTGCAATTACATATGCTACTGCTTATATGATACAGGTCAAAGATTTACATTGTTTCACCAGCTCTGATTCACAGCTGTTACTATGCAGAAGCTATCTTCTATTTATTTACCAAAATGCCACATTTCAATCACTAGTCATGAGAGAAGAAAACTTCTCATTCCAAATCAAACACCTATGAAAAGTCTGCTTGAATCATGGCTACTACATAATGGGAAATTGAAGAGCAGGTGATTCTTATAATTACATATTTCCAGCCCTATGCCAACTCACTCTCTATGAAATGTCAACCAATGCTACAGGGCAAAAAGTGGGATAGAACAGGAGCAATGTGTAAAATAAAATTCATTTTGATACATTAGAATGGACTCAGAAATTGCTACTTCTATAAATAAAGCTGCAAAACCTCAGATAAAAATATGGCTGTTTTCATAATGTGCTGAAACTTATAAATCATGTAGTCAATTATGCTTATAAATACTCAGATAGCTACTGAAAAGTAAATTACCCTTATGTGAGCACACCTTGAAAAAGTAAAAAGGATCTATGAAGTTGCTCATTAAAATGGATTACGTGGCTTTTAAATGTCATTTAGAGAATTCAAATTTTTATGGAACACATTTCCTCACACTTATTTTATCCTTCAGCTCTACAAATAAAATAATAGCAAAAACAAAAGATAAGTACCTAAGGAAGTAATTAATGTCAAGGCTATATTTAGGTTTAACACTTTTCTCCTGCTTCTAAGACTTGATTAGATTAAGTGGCATTTCAGATTATGACCACAGAATTGCACAGGCTATTAAATTTAGTGTATTTGTGATGAGAAAAAATACAGAGTCCCACTAATGCATAAACTTCTAACCAAAAGTTCCATGTACTACTTTTTACCATCCTGTTAACCTCTCTGTCCAAAAACAAAATGGGTATTACATGTTTTAAGGAAAAAGAAAGAAAAAAAAAAAATATATATATATATATATATATATATATATGGAAATTTGTCCCCATGGGAGTTTGAGAAGGAGACCAATCGCTCACTATGATGTGCACTGACCACCAGGGGACAGCATGAAATGAAGGAAGGCCCTTGCTGGGGAAAGGAGGTCCCATCTGGCAGCCAGGGAGGAAGACCCTGGCTAGCCCTGATCGCTGGCCAGCACTAGAGACCCTATCCATGCATAAATTTTGTACACCAGGCCTCTAGTGTCTTAAATACTTAAATATCTTAAAGTTACTATGGAATAGTTAGGAATTATTACCAACACAGTCTCTAAGCAATGGACTATTATAATGCACTCCAATCTCAGTAGACTAAGAAATTCACCTATTGGAGTCTACCTAAATCAGCCACCTGTTTAAATGTGTGTTCCCAGCATTAACAAAACAATAGGGCTGTCACTCTTATGACACACAAATACAGAATCATATGGACTTGGCTTGACTGATATATAACTTCAGACAGCAATGTCTGTTCATCTGTGTATGTCTAAGGATAAACTTATCAAGATGTGCATCCATAAGCCCTATCAAGTAAAGTCTTTAAACTGCTACTATAAAAATACTCTCTGATAAAAAAGTACATTGTACAAATTTGAATGACTTTAACCAGTTTTGTATGTGTAGTTATAACACACTTTCTGTATAAATTATAAAACCAACTGGAAGGAAAGATCATCACTTTTCATCTAATATCACTTTTAGTAGGTAATATATAAAAATGTAACACAGGGGTGATTTTTATTGATGGATGAACAAAGTTATCAAAACATCAATAAAATATGAAATGTCATCAAGGTAAATAGAATACCTTACAATTAGCTTTACGTGTTAGCAATAAATTTTTCTTTCATAATTGAATTTTAGCTTTTATAATTCACTGTCCATTTTTAAAAGTTTGGAGTCATAATGCCAAGAAATTTATCCAAGCAAAAAAGTAAAATAATTCTCAACATATATTCCAAGTTCTCTTAGATCATCATCATTTTATTAGTACTCATTTAAGGCTAAATTAGTAAGATATTCTCTCTTATGATAGTCACTTATTTCTTTTAACTATTATATGTAAAAATAAGGATTATGCCTTTGTAAAACATATGTAATAGGTCAAGTTATGTACAGTTATTTAATATCAACTGTATTTTATATCAACTGTGTTTTTAAAATAACTAAAACATACTATTAATGTTAATCAAACTCAGTACTTTAAGAAAGCTATATAGCAAATGATATGTGATTTAAAGCAAAACTTTTAAAAATAACTATTTGCCATTTTCAAAACTTGCTGAAAATTTTGAATTTCTATTTGAATCTTTTTTTTAAACTAGGGTTACTATAATAAAACTAAGCTCAGAGTTTAGCGTTTTTTAGCAAGAAGAGTCTGTGTAATTTATATAGTGACAAGTCAATTAAACAAAGGTTAATGCTTTCATTTATGTCTTAAATAAATAAATTCTGCATCTTAAAACAAACACTTTCTAGAATAAATGAATGATAGAATGGGGTATCATGCTTTGCTGCACAAATGTTTTATTTGCATTCATCAGAGATTGAACAAAAATTATTAGGTTAATCACTGAATATCTCAGAAAGCTTCTTGTTCATTTTCAGTAACTTAAATGTATGAAGATTTAAGCCAAACTAAAAAAATTTTCTTTACTTTAACAGTGTTCCCTTCCTGTGATTATATAACATAAAATATTCGTTAGCCCTGTTCCCACACCTTCACATGGGAATAATAAATTACTATGAGAATTCCTCAGGATCTTCGCTTGCAAGCCTTCTCATCTACCACTAATTAATTTTAACCAAGAAGAATACAGTGGGATTTATTTATATTAATAATGTTTGTTTCCAAATAGTTAAGAGTTTTCTCATCTGGCTTCATCCCCTTGACCCACTAGGCCTATTCACAGACACTTTGTGGCTTTGGACATGTTTCTCCACTGGCCTCTGGATGAACTTGTTTGATGGCTTGAAATAGCAACACTAAAAAAAAGCAAAAACCCTCATATTTAGCATTATATATTTTAAACTAATCTTTCTCAAAGTGGTTCATGAATCACAGGCATCAGAATAACCCAGATTAATGTTAGGATGCAGATTCCTTGGATTCATACCAAAAAATATAAATCGCATTCTCTGAAAGTGGAATCAAGAAAACATAATTTTAGCCAAACCCATTGCTTTAAACCTCTACAATTTAGTATGTAGCTATTCTTAAATGCTAGAGTTTAACATTAAATCATTTCTTGCTCAAATAATCTCAATACCTAGTAATGTAGAGAGTAAATCTTAGTTGATGGATGAGACTATCATTCCCTCTAGAATGTATCTGAATCACTTGTGCCTCTCTCTGTGCTTGACTGTGGTATAGCTTCAATCATCCTATTGAGCTAAACTGAACCAAACCAAGAAAGGAACAGTCAATTTAGGAGTCCAATAGAATCTACTCCTGCAGCTTTAAGCTTTTTAATAATTTTTGTCTCATTATACTTTATTTTTTAATATATATTTTTATTGATTTCAGAGAGGGAGAGGGAGATAGAGAAACATCAATGATGAGAGAGTATCGTGCATTGGCTGCCTCCTGCATATCCCCGACTGGGGATTGAGCCTGCAACCTGGCCATGTGCCCTTGACCAGAATCGAACCTGGGAGCCTTCAGTCTGCAGGCTAGTGCTCTACCCACTGAGCAAAACTGGCTAGGGCATATACTTTCTTTTTCAGTAATTGTCTATGGAAAAATGGACACTTTGAATTCATATTTCTATTTACAATGTGAAAATAATGTTTAGATGATATATCACAGAAATATTTGTGAACAAGGTTAGGACAATTGTTCCCTGAGAAAAGAGATTAGCAGGACACTGGCATTATTAACATAGAAAACAGACTTACTTCTGAGTGCATAACCTTTAACCCATTATGAATTCTGTCACAGACATGTCATGCTATTTCAATTTGGGGCCAAATGTGCAAAACTTATTTTATGGTCATGCTAGTTGCAATTCTTTGTCGTATAAGTATATTACCACCCCTATTTCATTGTAGTCTATTGTTTTCCAAAATAAACCTTAAACCTAAGTTCAAGTCCAAATTTTCTAGCCATGTAACCTTCATAAATTCTCTAAATCTTAAGTTTTAGTGCCTTTTATAAAGGAGATAAAATGGCCCAGAAAAGTTAAGCAACCTCCACAAAGTCATACAAGGAGGAAGAGAGAGGTTTGCGACGCAGGAAATAAAACAGAGTCCAGACGATTAAATAGGGGGGGAGGTTTTAATCTCGTGCTCCAGGCAAAGCTCGCTGGTCCGGGGTGGGCCAGGGAAGTTCGTGCCAAAAAGCGGCACAGGTACTTCTTTTATACAGCTGTTTAGCGGGGAGGGCAGGGGCATGAGAGGTGTGGAATTTCTGCCTCTGGTCAGGGGCCTAGGAGGATGCCAGTTATCTCTGTCACCATCTACCTTGCAGATGCATGCATGGGCTGTGGGCTTCCCCCCTGCCTCGACCTAACTAACAGTAAGGACCAAGTTATTTAACCACTTTTAATTTGTGTCTCATCCCTGAGAAGAAAGAAGAAAAAATCAAACTATTTAAATTTTATAGGAAAACAAGTTAATAGTTGAGCTGTGACTGGCTCTGTGGTTTTAACGACTCTTTTTACAATATTTCACACTGCCTTCTTAATCTTCTTTAGGTGTCTCTAGCACCTTCCAAAAGCATCGGATTTGCCAAACAAGTACCATGTTAATTACATGAAAATGTCATGCTTTTACCTGAACATGACATTTCCCTACCAGGTGAATGAGGTCTCTGCTATGGAATAAACTGATGTCTATGTAATAAATTTAGAGTTTATTCCTGGATCATTCATTCATTAGCATACCACACTTGAATGTAACTTTGGTTTTACACCTATGCTTTTAAATTTATAACCTCATGCACATTTAAGAAAAACAAAATGTCACAAACGCAAAAATCAAGTCGTTTTCAAATCTCCGTGTTTTCACACTGCTCCTTGTAGAAACTGCTGTACGTCACTGTTTTCTAAACCCGGGATACACAACCTTGTTTTTAAAATATAGGGTTCAATGTTATTTTCCTAGAAACCAAATAGCTAACTCCCATCCTTTGGTGAAGGCTGCCCCTCTGTGGCAGAATGTAATGTGCCATGTTCTACTGGAGACAATTTTCTCTCTCACTCTTTTTAACTGGTAGAAAAGATCTGTGTAATATCCAAAAATACATAGATTTACATACAGTGTTTGTACCTCTTCTTTCAGGGTATTTTTGGCTCCATGTTTGGAAAGGTCTCTGGCAAGCGTGTGTCACAAAAGATGAAAGTAGGGTTTATGCAATTAACAAGCCAAGTGAAAGAGAACTGCTGAAATAGAACCATCGCGTTTGCTGTCTTTTCTGGAAGCTGAAGTCATTATTCACTTTATATTGAGTGACCTCTGCTGGTCAGAAAGACACATTTATCAGGAGACATCGTACCTACCAGAAAGCAGCTGTTTTCTTACATTTCCTGAAGGAATTACTGAACAATTGTTCTAACCTTATTTATTTTATTTTTTTTCTTCTTTCTTCTGAGGCCCTGAGATGATGCCCCCTATTCACTGAAAGAGCAATGATACAGCTACATAATCCTATTTGAAACACTGAAAGTCAAAAGGCAAATATCGCATGGATATCTTTAAAAGACATTGAATTAATTGTTCTTTCTCTATTAATTACCATTGTCAGTGGGAATGAAAGTAGCCTCGCAAAGCCTTCTTAATATAAGACATGTTTGGGAAAGACATATATTCCATAGTAATTTTTTTTGAGATTTGGTGCTTTGAAATACATGATAACTGAAACATTAGCATTCGTACATTTTTAAGTGAAAAGAACCAAATCTCCCTCTAAGAATGTGATGTGTTGTATCCCCCCAAGAAATAAAAGGTTTATTTAATTAAGCAATATAGTCACAGAAATGACATTTACCTTCTCTAAAACAGAGCATGCTACCTTATCAGAAACAAGAAAACTAATTAAGAGAAGATACCCAGAGGGTGATAGTAAAGATTTCAATAATCAATTGAAGTGGCTTTGTTGTTTTCCTTGTGTTTGAACAGTAGGTATACCAAAAAGCATCACTGAGCAAACTGCATCCCATAATGACTTTAATAGAGCTCAAAACCTATAACACAAAGTAAACCAACAAAACACCAAAGGACACTGTTACAAATCCTGATTGCTAATTATTGCAATATCTCCCTCCCCTCTATTTTTTCCCCCCATTTAACAATATCCAGGAGAAAGGGGGGGAGGGGGGAAACATATTTAGTCTCTGCTTCAGCAGACTGAAATCTATTTATATGCAAATAGGCTACCCATTATTAGTATGAGAAGAGACTTGTGCATAAAAGGAAAAATAAATTATCACAAGAAACCATTAATGAAATCTATTTTAAAACATAATATTTTACAAGAGCCCTCACTCATGTAATATTTGTTTAAGCCTCAAGGGGAAATGGTGAGTTCTACAAGTAGATGAAAACAGATACTGCATTGCTTCCCATGCTAATTTGTTTTATAAAACGCATTTTATCCTTTGCTCTGAAATGACTTAATAATTATAACGCCAATGAGTCTTTTTGGAGAACTTTATTATTGAAATCAGAGTCCTATGTGTTTGGTGCATAATTGCCAAGCTTTTTAAGGAAGTTACAATAATTGCTATACCCTGAGGTTTTAAAATACTAACATGTATTTTTATACTCTGCCTTAACATAAAAAGAAATGAGTTATAAGGAGAAGGAACATGAGTCTTTCTGAAATAAGTTAAATTTCTCTGGAAAGGAATAAAGTAAGCAATAATCAATAAAATAAACTATAAAATAATTTCATATGCCTTACCAATATTTCTCTCTGGCTTTCTTGTTTTGTTTGTTTTCTCAAGTTTATAAATTCCAAGTTTTGAGGAGATTTGAATCTCTGACAGTTTTTAATATTGTAGATATATTTTTCCTTCTGTCATCTATTTGACTTTACCTAGAGTGCCCAATATTGAACTGAAATCCTTAGTTTTAATATAATCAAGTTCATACAATTTTTCGCCTTGTGGCTTTTACTTTTGAAGTTTTATTAAGGAACCTTTCTCTGAATTTTCTATTAACTTTGTAGTTTTACCTTTTTATTCAGGTCTTTAATTCATTTGGATTCCATCATTGTATGTGGTATTTTATAAGGATCCAACCTTATTTTTCTTTAGTTTGTGTGTTTGCTTTCCTAGTATGTGCTACTAAATTTTTTCTTATTTGTAGTGACATCTGTATGATAAATTGTCTTCATATATGCATGGGTCTGAGCTGTTTGTTTCATTATTCATTTATCTTATTTTTGTGCCAAAACTCACAATGTTTTTAATATAGCTCTGCAATATGTCTTAATAAATGGTATGGGAGTTTCTCATTACTTTCCTTTTTTATTCAGTTATTCATGAAACTTTATCTTACACAAATTTTAGTGGGTCTTTCAATTTTTTCAAAAAGTCTAACATTTTATAAATAGTAAAATTACATTTATAGATTAAAATAAGGAAAATTTATGTATTTATTATATGAAGTCATCCCATTCAAGACCCTTGAATTAGCTTCTCATTTATTCAGACCCTTATCAGAATTTACAAATTCTAGCAAGGGTGCTGAATATTTTTATTAGTTTTAGTAATTTCTGATTTAGAAATTTGTTTTACTATATGATGCTTTAATCTGAAATTAAAGGGAGTTTTATCTCTTTCAATCCTTCAATTTCTTCTATGTTCTTAAGTACTCTATTCTTAGGCATTGGTGTGAACCACCTACTCTGTTCTTCTAGCCTTCAGACTGTGTGAAATAAATTTCTGTTGCTTATCAACCAAGAAAAAAAAAATATATTCATTCCTCTGCTCATTTCTTTTGCTATTGAATTATATAAGTTCTTTATATAGTTTGAATATTAACTCCTTATTGGAAATATAATTTGCAAATATATGGTAACTGTGGGTATCCTTTAGGCACAATGTTTAGTGCACAATTTTTTAAATAATCTTTAGTAAGTTACTAGAGGCCCAGTGCATGAAATCATGTGCAGGTAGGGTCCCTAGGCCCAAACTGCGATCAGAACCATCTTATGCCTTTTCACCAGTCCCCAGTCCTGCCCCACCGCTGACACCCACCCTAGTTCCCCATTCACCATCTGGTGATCTATTGGAGCCTGCGAGCCAGGGGGAGGGACCAAGAGGTCTGCTTTCCACCCACTGGCTAGTCCTCAGTCCTGCCCCACCCCACCTACCCCGGATCCCCAGGGTTCCCCATTGGCCATCAAGCCATGAAAGCCTGTGGTCTCATGCAAGGGACCAAGAGGTGGTTAATGTACCTCATAGCAACTGGTTGATGGGTCATTCTGGTCGTTATGCCATTATGGTGGCTGGCCTTTTATTATTTAGGATAGTTCCTTGAGGCTTTTTTTAAAGCACAAATAGGTGAATCTAAAAGATATTATTTCTGCAGCTCTTTATTAAAGTACTTTTTATTTTATTTCTTCATTTTTTTTTAATCTTTCTCCCTGAGATACCATTTTAGCTCAAGTATAATTGGGGGAATTGGCATTATACAGCGGCTATGCAACAACTGCAGACTGTGTTCCTAATGCACAGGATAAAGCAAATGCCAAAGGCACTCCCTTCAGAGGGGAGTGGTTAGCCTAGAATAAATGCATTCTGTGAACTATCCCAAATGAAACTGCTGAACTTCCCATTTCAAAGATGCTTAAATTCTTGGGAATTTGAGCTTTCCTTTTTTTGTTTTCATTAATTAATTATTAATAATTTTTTTTCAATTATAGTTGATATACAATACTATATTAGTTTCAGGTTTACACCCCAGTGACCAGACACTGTAAAATTTACTAAAACACTTTTTTTAAATAATACAATTTTTTTAAAAAAGTGAAAACATCTTAAAACACACTGCTTCCAAACTCTTCTTGTCTCTATTGTGTTGACTGATCTTTGCTCCTTGCTGACTAAGCAATTTAAGATGCAATGTAATGCCCTTCTGCCCATCACCCCCTATTATCCTGCATGCCAGCATTTAAGAGGGAAAAAAGCACCAGGCTGAAGCCGGTTTGGCTCAGTGGTAGAGCGTCGGTCTGCGGACTGAAAGGTCCCGGGTTCGATTCCGGTCAAGGGCATGTACCTTGGTTGCGGGCACATCCCTGGTAGGGGGTGTGCAAGAGGCAGCTGGTCGATGTTTCTCTCTCATCGACATATCTAGCTCTCTATCCCTCTCTCCTCCTCTCTGTAAAAAATCAATAAAAATATATATTATATATATATATATATATATATATATATATATATATATATATATGAAAAAGAAAGAAAAAAAAGCACCAGGAAGTGAGTAGAGAGTAGTATAGTGGGAAGGAAGTCAGCTGCTCTACTTATCCTACAGTGAAGCCCACTCTTTAAAAAAATCCCTGCCTTTGCCAAATATGAAAGAGTTGCAAATCAGAACTGCCACTAAGATAAGAAGAGAGTGGTACCACTTGTGTCAATGCACCCTACATGCACCCAAATAGATAGTCATTTTTAAATATATGAGCAAACACCAAAGATCACCTGGCTTATGAGAAGAGCTACCAACATGAAAGACCTGGACCAAAATAAATTTTAAAAACTGACCCTAGAGAGAAAAGATAGATTAGGGGGAGAAAAAATAAACTTTAAAATCAAATAACATGCTAAAATTTTTAATGTTAATAATAACATTTATAATGATATTGTCTCTATAAAAGAAAGAGCAGAGAACAAGAATTACTCTAAGAGCACCGAACTGTGGGTGTAGCAAGCTCCCTAATGAGACAAGAAAAACAGCAACAGGAAAAATAACTTCTCAAATGTAAAAACACACAAATAAACTAAAAAAACCTCTAAAAATGTAAAGGTCCCAACTACAGCAATTTAAAAAAACTACTCAGCTGTAAAAAAGTAAAATAAAAAATACTTAGCTATAGATATATCATTGTAAAGTAGTAAAATATTGAGAATAAAAAGAAAATTTTGAGTGTTTCCACAGAAAGGAAGACAAGCCACCTACAAAGCAAAAAGAAAAAGAAAAAAAACTTAGTGCCATCTGACTATATTTGCATCAGCAAAACTGGACATTAGAAGACAATGAAGCCAGATAGAAAAATGCAAGAGGAAAATGAAAACACTTTGGAACCTAAAGTGCAGCCAGCACTCCAGTAAAATGAAAGCCCGGGACTAATATACATCAATCCTCAAAAAAATAGAAGAAAAAAAAAACTAATGCAAACAAAAAGAGATCAATGAAGCTCCCACTGTGAACAAAAGAATAACCAACTCAAGAGAAAATAAAGAAAATTTGTACGATTCCACCTATATTAGGTACCTATAGCAATCAAAATCATAAAATAAAATAGTGGTTGACAGGGGCTGGGAAGATTGTTGTTTAATGGTTAGTTTCATGCTTTGCAAATTGAAAAGAGTTCTGTGGGTGATGGTGGTGATGGTAGTACAACAATGTAAATGTATTTAATACCCCGGAACTGCACACTTAAAAATGATAAGCCAGAGAAAGACAAGCATCACATGATATCACTCATATGTGGAATCCAATGAACAAAATAAATTGATGAACAAAATAGATCCAGAAACATAGAAGCATGGAACAGTGTGTTGAACCTCAGAGGGAAGGCAGGGTGGGTGGGAAGAGATCAACCAAAGAACTTGTATGCATATATGCATAACCCATGGGCACAGACAATAGGGTGGTGAAGATCGGATGGGAGGCAGTCTAGAAAGGTTCAAATGGGGGACATAATGTAATACTTCAACAATAAAAGCTTTAAAAATTATTAAGATAGTAAATTTTGTTGTGTATGTTTTTTAAAAGATAATTTAAAATCCCAGGTAACTGTATAAAAAAGTTTTGATCTAATATGCAACTAATTAAAATGTGGCAAAAATTTAAGCAATGAATGGAATGTAGAAGAAAAGCCAAGTGATTCTTATAACAAGGAATATTCTGTTTTGAGAAGCCTAAAGATAATGGCACTGAAACCACAGAAAGAAAATTTACCTTTGCATTCCATTTGCTTCATCAATGAGTAATTTAAAAAGTTTATCTCTTCAAATTCTATACAGTTTGGTTTGTTGTCATGTGCATGCATCACACACACACACACACACACACACACACACACACACACACACACTCTTTGTGGCTTCTGTTTCTGAAAGGATATGTTCTGCAGAGATAGGAACAGAATTTTGAGAAGAAGGGAATTGTGCTTCAGGCTGAAATATCTATCTTTATTTTTTAAAATATATATTTTTTATTATTTCAGAGAGATAGGATAAGAGAGAGATAGAAACATCAATGATGAGAGAGAATCATTGATTGGCTGCCTCCTGCACACTTCGCACAGGGGATCAAGCCCACAATGCAGATATGTGCCCTGCCCTGGAATAAAACTGTGATCTCCTGGTTCATAGATTGATGCTCGAACACTAAGCCAAACCAGACAGGCTATCTTTATATTTTAAATTCACAAAGTAATAATAAGCAATAGGTAAAAATTAAATGCAGGCTCCTAAAGTAAAATATCACTGAAATGGCAAAATTAATAAATATATTAGGTATATGTTGTGCATTCATATATATTTCTATGTTAATAGTGTGTCTATTTTATGGTTTCATATTAGCTTTATATTTACCCTTTTAAATATTTATATTCCTTAACAAATTTGTGAGAAATTAAAATAAAATGTATTTTATGAGTGTAATCACCTATAACTAATTTTCCAGCATAGATTTTATTGTATTTCAGTGAAAAAAATGGTATACTTGCCAAATGAAAAACTGAAACCTTTGCTCTTCTAACTATTGAAGCAATATTTCCACAGGGTTTTTTCTGCAGAATTAAAGTTTTACAGAATGTTGATTGATGTCATACGTATAAAATGTTCTCCAGACAAATAATTGTAGGGAAAGTTGGATTAAACAAGGCTAAAACAGGCTTTTCTAATGCAGGTCTTGGCAGCGCCTGTGGTATTCTAATTCTCACATAACAAAGGAGTAATACAATGTGTGCATTTCCGGCTACACCGTCCATCATGCGCTCCCCTTCTCCCCTCAGTTTTCTCATAGAGGTAATGCTGTGGAACATACTCTAGCAAATTTTAATTTCTAGGATACCCACCTTAGTTCTCCAACTTCTAGAGTAATTTTCTTTTTTCTTTTTTTCTTTTTTTCTTTTTTAAAATATATTTTATTGATTTTTTACAGAGAGGAAGGAAGAGGGATAGAAAGCTAGAAACATCAATGAGATAGAAACATTTACCAGCTGCCTCCTGCATACCCCCCATTGGGGATGTGCCCACAACCAAGGTACATACCCTTGACCGGAATCGAACCTGGGACCCTTGAGTCTGCAGGCCAATGCTCTATCCACTGAGCCAAACCAGTTTGGACAAGAGTAATTTTCAATTATTTTAATTTTGCAATTGTAATTTAAATTATAATAGTTTTTCTATTGTTCCAAAGAAAATTAGTTAAGTAGTTCTCCTTAAAAATCCACATTTCATCTTTTATTTTGGATGCTATAAAATGTGCTCCTCTGTTTGCATAATCAGTCATCATTAGCAGTGCATATTATTATCTACTCAGACACTGGCTTTGTCAGTTTCAGTAAGTATTATCTTCTGGTAACAATAAAGTATGAATCAAAGAATTACATCAATAGTGAAGACATTTTCTAAAATTGATCACAGCTGCAAGAAACTTATTCATTTATATTCTCTCCAACCTCTCTATGCTCTAATAAATAAATAAATAAATAAATAAAACAAAGAAGCATAGTGGCTAGATCTGTCTTTCCAGTCTTGAGGTGGATTGGAACTAGCCTGCAGATGGAAGATTCAAAACCAGGCTGCCTGCAACATCATAAACCCTCCTAAGGAGCATGGCTGGAGGAATTCAGGAAAAAAGGCCACAAGCAGACTGTCAAATCACAGCGGGGAGGGGAGGGAGATGAAGGACTTGTATACACGCATATAAGTACAACCAAAGGACACAAAACTCTGGGGAGAGAGAGGGCATGTATGAAAGGGGGGGCAATGGTATATGTACACAGATAATAATTTAATTTTAAAAAATTTAAAAAAAATTCCCACCAAAAAAAAAAAAAAAAGGCCACAGGAAAATTACTAGAGAAAACGGACAAGACCAATAAAATGTATCACAAGCATCTGGAAATACAGCCTTCATAAAACCAATTCATGTTGCAGTTGCTTTTGTTTCAGACATGGATTGAAAGAGAGATAATAAAGAGAGCTATCCAATTTATTTTTTAGTCTTATGTTGTTTTGTTTCTTTTTAAAGTATGGGCGCAAGCACCAAAAGCTAAGAGCTACAATTTGGTTGTATTCTGAACAATAGTCATTTTTTAGATGGATGTTGCTCAAAAGGTTAGTTTATTACCCTCTACACCTAGTGTTGTGCATTTAAACAAAGTGGTTGCAAACAAAGGGATGAAATCAGATTATATATACTCAATCCCAGCTTTGGAGAAATGCTTACATCTTGACCATAGTCTCATTTATATAGACTTCCTCTTATTTACACAACCAAGCAAATAAATCTAACTTTCAACTCATTATTCTGGAAGACTATGATAAACCAAAGATATGATCATTTATTTCCAGATTACAGCTTCAGTCACTCATTAATAGTCTATTTTTCATTTTATATTCTGGAGGACTAATCTGCACACGCAGACCTTAAAGAAGATTCTCTGTCTTATATCTTCTATTTCAAATGTGCTAATTCATTTAACATTTTGGCATTTCAGGGGATCCAAAGAGGAAAAATAATCAAGTTCTACCTCAAGGAAATTCCAGTAAAATGGAAAGGGAAATAAGATAAATACATGCATGCCTATACCATAAGATAGAAAAAGATTAGTACTATGGAGCTCTAAAAGAGGAAAAAATTTCATTTGGCTGGCAGAATCAGAAAAGAAGACATTTGCCTAGAAAAAAAAAAAAAAAGAGTAGAATTTTGCCCTAACTGGTTTGGCTCAGTGGATAGAGCATCAGCCTGCGGACTGAAAGGTCCCAGGTTCGATTCTAGTCAAGGGCATCTACCTTGGTTGCATGTATATCCCCAGTAGGGGTGTGCAGGAAGCAGCTGAACAATGTTTCTATTTTTAAAAATCAATAAAATATATTTTTTAAAAATAGTAGAATTTTGTTAAATAGTTATGAGCTATTCCTACATAAAGGAAACAACACAAACAAAATCTTTATAAAGCAAAACAAGGGATGGTTTGGAAATTGATTAGTGTAATTTCTTTAGATTATATACTAGACAGAATAATGGGAAAGGTAAAGAATAGAGAAGACAGGGCTAGAATGGAAAGTCTGGGACCACAATATTTAAGTTAAAGCCTTTGCATTTACATAATAGTCAATGGTAAGCTACGAAATGTTGGTGATTTGGGAATAATATGAGTGGAGCTGTGCTCTAGGAGAATCTTAAACCACTCTTAAATTATTATATATATACACTAGAGGCTCAGTGCACAAAATTAATGCAAGGGTAGGGTCCCAATTAGGGCCGATCTGCCAATTAAGGCCAATCAGGGTGATGGGGGGAGGGGGGAAAGGGGGAAGGCACTGGCACCTGCCTTGGCTGACCTAGGGCCTGCAGCTAGGGGCAGCTCCTGCATTGAGCATGTGCCTCCTGGTGGTAAGTGCAGATCATAATGATTGGTCATTCCACCAGTCATTCTGCTGTTCAGTCGATTTGCATATTAGGCTTTTATTATATAGGGTGAAAAATAAAAATGGCTTCTGACATCATTCTGATCTCTGCCTTGTCTTCCCATTGCACTCTCCCTGTGTATATGCCTATGTCCAAATTTCCTCTTTTTATAAGGACATTGGTTGTACTAGATTGGGGCCCTCCCTATTTTAATACACCCTCCTATTAACTAATTAAAATCTACAAAAGCCCTATTTCCAAACAGTGTCACAGTTTGTGGAATGAGAGGATAGTACTTCAGCATATGAATTTTTGAGATAAATAACAATGTATAACAGGAATTAAGATCATTTGCTCAAATGATATACATACTCAATCATCCAAGATAAACACAGGGAGGGAAGAAAAGCAATCAAATTAGAGACAGGAACTCTACAGATCTATTTCATTTCAATAATTCATTTATCCATTTTTTTAAGAAAACTTATTGACTATTATCAATGATGCATAGATACAATCGGGGATAAAGGAGCTTATATGCCATTAGGGACAATCTGACATACATTTTATAACCTGCACAGACTAAATGATCTTTAAAATGCTTGTTCAACAGTTATTCAGTGGCAAGGAAAACAAACTGATATCTAACATTAAATTACATACTTTTTTCAAAATTACATATTAAACCTGAATTAATGTTTACTTTTTTCCCCGTTTTAAAACAAAATCTATTTAAATGTAAGTTGGTTTTTGAGGCTCTGAACATTTGAATCTTGTTTATTTTGATAGCTGATTTCTTTAAAATTATATTAAAGTTGACAAATGTTTCAAGGTGCTCAAAAGTAGATTTTGCTTCCTTGGAGCAGCTACATCAGCTACATTTCAGAGATAGGGACAGATGTGTGTGAACCAATGCAATCTATCTCTTTTTTATAGAATGTATTGGGGTGACATTGGTTAATGAAATTATATAGGTTTCAAGTGTAATCTATAGTACATCATCTGTATATTGCATTATGTGTTCACCACACCACGTCATGTTTGTTTCCATTATTATTTACCCCCCTTTGCCTTCTTCTACCTCCCTCATATGCCTTTCCTTTTAGTAATCACAGCATGTGAGAGCTTTTTTCTTAATCTCTTCACCTTTTTCACCCATTCTTCCAACCCCCTCTCCTCTGATATCTGCCAATCTGTTCCATGTACCTACTCATGTCTATGCTTTTATTTTGTTCATCAGTTTATTTTATTCACTAGAGTCCACATGTAAGTAAAATCATGTGGTATTTGTCTTTTTCTGACTGACTTATTTCACTTAGTGTAATATACTCCAGGTCAATTTATACTGTCAAAAAGGTAGGAGGACTATATTAAACTAAAAAATTATTGCACAGCAAAGGAAACTATCAACAACATGAAAAAAAAAAGAAAGAAAGAAAGAAAGAAAGAAAGAAAGAAAGAAAGAAAGAAAGAAAGAACACTGAATAGCAGAACATGTATACCAGTACATCTCATAAGGGCTTAATTTCCAAAATGTATAATGGGTCCCAGATTGCAAGATGGGGGCTGAGGAACACCCCTCTGTTCATCAATTTCATGCACCAGGCATCTAGTCCATATATATATAAAAGCCAAGCAACCATAACAACCAGAATGACCAGAACAACTGGTTGCTATGATACACACCGTGGACTGCCAACAGGCCCAATGGGGACAGGGCATCTGGCCAACTTCATTGGCCACTCCCCCTGGTATCCCAGCCCCAGATTGGCCCCCCTACTTCAATTGGGGACAGCAGCCAACCTCCCTCATCCCATGCCTTCAGCCAGCTTTCCCCAATGGGCCCCAATCAGGATGGGCTGGCCGGACCCCACCCATGCACAAATTCATGCACTGGGCCTCTAGTTCCTTAATAAGGGACAAGTTAAACAAATTGACAGACTCAAACAATTGACTAATGTGAAGCAATTAATGTACACAATAAATATGCACATTTGCATGTGTATATTTCCCAAACAGAGGGTAGGCTTCCTGTTACAAGACATGTGGCCATTTTCCTGGGTCACATAACTTGTAAAGGTGAGGCCAGAGCTCAATCTGGAGTGTAGAGGCTGAGACAGAGAGGGAACATACTTAATGTGGAAGGGTTCCTGTGTCATAATGAAGGGGAGAGGTCAGTTCTAAGTTTTGGCTTTCTACTATGGAAGAAAGATGGACAGACAGGAAGTTGGGGACCTGAAGAAGAGGGTACCCGAAGAGGATGCACAGAAGTTGTGATAGCCAGTGAGATGCAGGATTGTCAGTAGCATAGCAGTGTGAAGATGTGAAACAGCCAGAAAGGGACACCCTGCAATGGGGAAGGCTGGTGGTGGGGCAGGGGATAGGGTATTGTTATAATACTATAGCCTGTAGGCAAAATTCAGCCCACCACCAGATTCTCTATAGCCTAGGAGCTAAGAATGATTTTTACATTAAAAGAGTTGAGAAATCAGGAAAAAAAAAAAAAGTATATCATTTCATGACTGATGAAAATCTTAGTTTCCTCTCTCTATTCATTATAAATAATAAATTAAAGACACTGAAGAAAAAAAGAAAAAAAAGGGCACAGCCCTAGGGTACTCAATGCTCTAAGATTCATTTAAGATAACCTGGAGTAGCAAGTACATTGAGACTGCTCTAAGCAACTCCCTCAAAAGTGGCATCACACAAGGTATAGTTTTTTTTCATTTTCCTTTAATGATGGGACAGAGAAAACCTTGGCAACCGTCTCTATATTCCAAAGAAGCCTGCAATGGGATAGATAGCATCAAGAGATTTTATATATAAGTACAACCAATGGACACAAAACTCTGGTGAGGGAGGGGATGTGTGGGAGGGAGGGAGGGGGGCAAAAAAAAATCAATAAAATATATTTAAAAAATAAATAAATAAATAAATAAATAAATAAAATTCAAAAAAAATAAATAAAAGAGGAAAAAAAAAAAAAGAGAGAGATTTTTCTGACATGACTCACAGTCCCTCCCAAGTTTATAGGGTCCTTGGTAGAAGACATCAGTGATAATACTTCAGCTTGATTAGCCTTGAAATTGGGAGCTCGGTAGTTTGTACTCAACCTACATGTAAATATCCTATATAATAAAAGGGTAATATGCAAATAGACTGACAGGCAGAACAACCAGTCGCTATGATGCACACTGACCACCAGAGGGCAGACACTCAAAGCAGGAGTTGCCCTCAGTCCACAAGCACGGATCGCCCAGCCAACCTCTTGGTCCCTTGCCCCAGTCTGCAAGCTTCAAATGCACAATGGCAAACAGGGAAATGGGGGCACCTGGTGAGCAGGCAGGAATGGCCAACTTCTGGGTCCCTCCCCCACAGCTGGCAGGCTCTAATTGCTCGATGGTGAACAGGGACCCGGGGGTGGGTGATGGAGGTGGCAGGGGAAGATGCCCCTGATCTCAGGCCAGGCCTAGAGACCATAACCATGCTTGAATTTCATACTCTGCGGGGCCTCTAGTCTATAGATATGTAGATACAGATATGCTTGGATGTAGGCCAACCATTTGATTTGTAAGTTCAAAAATAAGAAAAGGTATGTCAGTCATTTTACTTGTCAGTGTCATCATTTTGACTAGACATTCCCTGGAAACACTTTAGAAGCATTGGATGTTTGTAAATGCACATGTTTCTTTCACTAACTGTGTAAGTGCTATGGATTAACTTTTGCACATAAAATTCTGAAGGAACACCCGGGAGTATTTAACATCAAGTCATAGAAATGTATGGAATATAAGAAATATTATGTCACAGTCAGTGGCCCTAAGAAGCAATCGCATAAAAATGCACAAAAATGTAAAAAAATATTTGTATTCAAGTCTCCTCATTGATTTTTAGCTTTCTGCTTTCATATGCTTTGGGAAAGTCAGTATTTATATTATATATAAATTCCCATGTTTCTCATCAAAAATTATAATTAGCTGGCAAAACAATACAGCATATCTACTTTCAAAAGCTATTTTCACTATACGGTACATTCATAAAGTTTTGTGCACTTTCACACTTTAGTTGTTTTGCTTGGAGGTATGAAAAGAATAATCATAAATCTAAAAAACAAATACAATGAAGTCTTATATAAAATTACATAATTATATTACATGAATGCACCCTATTCTGTTACAAATAAGTGGGGGGAAAAAGGATAATTTCCCTATTATTAAAATTTGTTCATTATAAGCTAGAAAAATAGGAAAGAAAAATACAACTTGTGTTTGAATTTCATTTTTTAAATTGTTTACATAATAGTCATTACATTAAGTTTAAATAGTTGAATTTTCTTTAAAAAATAAGTCTTGTGATTTTTAAATAATAGAATATGTCTTCAGTTATTAATTTATAAATACTCTATTTGTTGCATTCTTATGTGTCCTGACATACAAAGAAGAAGAACTGGGGCTTTCTACACAAAAGTTGGAAGTCAATAAATGTAAGGAAATACTACTCATTTTAATGTGCATACGATTTGATTTTATTTATTTTATGGAAAAAGCAATAAATAAAAATAAATTTTAAGAGACTTCTTAACTATTTTCAACTAACCACTTATAAACAAGAATAACTCTTAAAAAAAGGAGGTGATGTTTCTCAAAACTTTAACTTGATCTTTTATAGAGTTATTTACCTTTATGAAAAATAATTCTTCAGAATTGAGGTTGTCTTCTGAATCCCAGGAAGTACAAAGTGTCTCCTGAACATCTTGATTGACTTTTATAAGTATTTTTTTCCACAAGTTAAATCAACTAAATAAATCCATACCTCAAAAGACCTGAAGTTTAGGTAGAAATTTCAAATATATTATTTAAGTTGATACTAAACTTGCAAAATGAGCTCTTAAAAATTCTTAAAAATATAGGACTTTTGTCATGATGATAAGAAAACATAGAAAAGCCTTGCCTGGGTAGTTCAGTTTGTTAGAGCATCATCCTGATACATGAAGGTTGCCAGTTTGATCTCCAATGAGGACATATACAAGAATCAACCAATGAATACATAAATAAAGTGGAACAACAAATCGATATGTTTCTCACTCTCCCTCTCTCTGAAGTCAATAAATAAAAACATTTAAAAAGCATCAAAAATATGTGAAGTCATTGCGACTTTGTGTGTGTGTGTTAATCCTTACCCAACAATATTTTTCCCTTTGTTTTTCAGAGAGAGTGGAAAGGAGGGAGGGGAAGAGAGACAGAGAAGAAACATTGATATGAGAGAGACACATGGAATGGTTGCCTCCACACAGAGCTGGGGATCAAACCTGCAGCCCAGGTAGGTGCCCTTGACTGGGAATCAAACCCAAGATCCTTCAGTTCTCAGGCCAACACTCTAACCACTGAGTGACACCAGCCAGGGTGATGTTTTTGAAAAATACATTTTTTATTAATTCCAGAGTGGAAAAGAGAGGGAGAGAGAGATAGAAACATCAATTATGAGAGAGAACCATTGATTAACTACCTCCTGCACACCTCCTATGGGGTATTGAGCCCACAACCTGGGCATGTGCCCTGATAGAGATTCAAACTGTGACCTCCTGGTTCATAAGTCAATGCTCAACCACTGAACCACACCAGCTGGGCAGGCAACTTTTTTTAAAAAGGGGAAACTGGCAATATTTCAATCCCTGGAAATATAAAACTCATTCTTGAGAAAAAATTATAATTTTGACTTATTTATCCTATTTTTCTCTTTTTTCAACTATACATTCAAATAGAACACTTGTTTTCACTAGCAAACTTATGACTTTCCAACTTATTTCCTGTGCAAACATATTTTATAATTTTTATTTAATTCCTGGACATTAGTTGTCATTAATTCAGTAGCTCAATTTGACAATTCTAAATGAGTAGTTGAACTTAAAAGCAATCAAAGAATTATTTTAATATATGTAAATTCATGGATTCATCTGATCAGAGCTTTTTCTCCAAAGTATTTTTTTTTCTGCAGTATTTTTATCAATTGTGGCTGATCATGGCCCTCTGTATTCTGAGTGACTTTTACCTAAGTAATGTCAAACAAGAAAAAGGAGAGACAAGAACAAAAGGAGAATCTGATCACATAGTTATTCAAACAGACTCTCCGGCTTTTGAGGAATATAAACGTGACTGAAATAGTTTATAGGCATAATCTTGAAGTAGTTAAGACAATCTGGATATACTGAGAAATCCTGGGATTTAACACAATCACACACTTACACCCTCTTTAAGAACAAGAGTCTCTATACAAACTCCACTTCCAAAGTTAAATTGTTATGTGAATCTAGTGACTAATTATAAAAATGATGAAAAAGCAACTGCAAAATGGCTCCCAACAACTGCCATGAACATCAGCGGGATGGATCTGGATCCCAGGCCAGCAAGGGCATCCCACTACCACAAACGAGGCACCAATCCTAGTTGTGCCCTCCTCTGTCACACCCATGCCCTTCTGAAAGGGAATGTGACCCCAGGGCAGCTTGGCGATCCCTCTTCCCTGACTCTGAAGCCATAACTTGCAGCCAGTTCTCCAATTCACCTGATGCTGAGCAGTAGTTTGAACCAAGTTTCAAGGAACAGAAGATACCTTCCTTCAACATCTAAAGGTGTTTTGTTTCTTTTTAAGTTATTTAATTGTTGACACTATTATTGATGTCCCAAACCCACCCCCTATACCCACCTCCTCCCAGTCCCCGCCCCCCTCTCTCTGCCCATCACCACACTGTTGTCTGTGTCCCTGGGCTCTGCAGACATGTTCTTTGGCTAATCTCTTCACCTTCTTTCATCCAGTCCTTCTCCCCTCCATCTCTGACAGCTGCCCGTCTGTTCCTTATTTCCATGACTCTGGTTCTGTTTTGTTCCTCAGTTTATTTTGTTCATTAGATTCCACTTATTAATGAGATCATAGGGTCTTTGTCTTTCTCTTTCTGGCGTATTTCCTTTAGCATAATAATCCCTAGGTCTATCCATGCTGTGGCAAAAGGTAAGGTCTTTGGGCAAGGAGCTCACTTGGTCACCCAAGCTCTCCCCCTGGCCTTTCCATGACATGTTTTTCCCTGAGGCTTGCTCTGTGGTTTTCTAAATATATGTAAACCCCACCGCATTGTTTGCTGTGCTCCAGGGCTGTGAGATTTATGTCTTTCTCCTACCCCTCCACCCCCAGGAATTTCAATGACAAATTGAGGAGGAAAAGGGCAGTTTAGCCTTGAGGAACAGGAAGTACAGTGAGGAGAGGTAGGCTTCCTGCTCTCTCACTGCTGGAGGAGGTTAGAACCCAACTCTCTTGAGTTTTAAGCCACCTGGGGGCAGTGGGGCTCCTGTAACACAGGTCTGAACCAATAAACACAAAAACACATAACATGAGGCCCACATAAGATATCGAATAGGGCCATGAGTTTCAGAAGAGGTAGAATGTAGTCCTGGTTGTTTGTATGCTAACTGGGGGAGGGGGACAAAGAGCTCTTCATGAACATGTGCCTTTTTGTACAGGCCTTCCAACTAGAGAGCTGGGGATGAAGAAGACTTCCCCAGGAAAAGGGGAAATAACTGTCATTGCTAAGTCACTGCAGCAATGGACTAGAGGTTTACATGAGTCCAGGAGCACAGGAGATAAAACTAGAGGTTTTCACGGTCCATGCATTTTATTTAGTCCTCTTTCTTTGGGGAGGGGGCTTTAGGAGGAAGTGCAGCCTGGTTGCCATTAATAGGTCCCAGAATTGGTCCCAATATTGGATCAAAGCTTGCATTTTCTAAATGAAATAAAATAAAAATACCAGGGTACATTACACATAGCAACAGGATGTTCTACCTTCATTTCAGTTAAATATCTATTTACTGGGTCAGCCATGTAATTTGTATTTTCTTACTGTTCCTTAAGGTAAAAACTTGAAAGCCATTAATGTAATGCTGTCCAGGGCCACCCAAGTAGTTAGCATTTGAGAGGGAACATAGGTTCTTTCCCAGTGATCCTGTGCTCTGTCAGCAATTCCATGCTGAGTTGTAGAGAACAAAGAGGAGGTTGAGGAGGAGGAGGAGGAAAAGTGACCACTAGGCCTCAGGTCTGAGGCTGAGATCTGGGATTTCAGGTTTCTTAGGCCTCTTACAGTCATGATCTCTAAGCCCCTTAGCATATGGTTGCGTAATTGTTTGTTTTGTTTTATCCAATCTGTTTCCCCGAAAATAAGACAGTGTCTTATATTAATTTTTTCTCCCAAAGTTGCGCTAGGTCTTATTTTCAGGGGATGTCTTATCTTTCCATGCGCTAGGTCTTTTTTTCGGAGGATGTCTTGTTTTCAGGGAAACACGGTACCACTGCATATAATATTCTTGGCTGGCAATCTTTCTCTTTCATAATATTTGATTTGACTTCCTCCTAAGTTGTAGGATTTCTCCTGACAAATCCGATGATAATATAATGGGATTTTTATATATGTTTTCATTTTCTTTTTCCAGGCTGCCTTGACATATCCTTATCATTAATAGTTTACAGTTTTAATATAATGGGCTTTGGAGAAGGCCTTTCTTTTGGATTGATATAATTAGGAGGTTTGGGGGTTTTTGTGTTTGTTTTTTTTATGCTTGTTTGTTTTTGTTTTTTCTTAGATTCAGAGAAGCAGCTCTTTCCACAGGTTTAGGAAATTCTTGTGAACCATTTGTTTGAAGCCTCCTTGCTTTCTCTCCCCCTTTTCTTCTTCTGGTATACTCATTATTCTTATTTTGCTCTTTTTGATGGAGTCAGATAGTTCTCATAGTTTTTATTTTTTACTCTCAAGTTTCTCTCTTCTTCCATCTGCATCATTTCTATATTTCCATCTTCAGTATCACTAATTCTTCCTTCCATCTGCTTAGCTCCATTTCCTAACCTCGCTAGTTCATTTTTCATATTGAGTTCTTCAGTTCCAGAATTTCTATTCATTTCTTTTTTTTTTTTAATTTTTGATTGATTTGGTAAAGTATTTCATTTGTTCATTAATTTTATTTTGGAGTTCATTAAACTGCCCATCTGTGTGTTCTTGTATCTCATTGAGTTTTATTCAGAATTGCAATTGTGAATTCTAGTGTAAGGCAGGAGCTGGGTGGAGGGGAGCCACAAGGGGACATCTGTAATATTCTCAACAATAAAAATAAATGTAAATAAGTGAATAAAGAAATCACATATTTGAATGTCTTGACATTTATTTTCCTGAGATTTTTTTTTTCTTTCTAAGCTACCTTGCTACATTGGTCATTCATGGTATTTGATGGATTCTTTCTCTGCCTATGCATGTATGGGAATGAAATCTGCTCCCCCCTTAAGAATGGCACTTCTCTATTAGGTACAATTAATAGAAAGTCTTTCTCTTATTTTTCAGTAGGTGGCACTCATGAAAAGAAATATAAACAACCCTATGGAGACTTCAGTGAGCTCCTAAAAAAGAAATCCTGATTCCTCTAGCTTGCTCACATACATATATACATACCACCTCTCCTCAATTTACACTTCTGTCATAGTATTTAAGGGATTAAGAAAAAGAAAAAAAACCTCATGGGTACGCAATAGTATAGTGATTACTAGAGGGAAAGAGGGTGTGATGAGCTAGAAGAGGATAAAGGAGGGATAAAAGTTGATGGAAGGAGACCTGACTTGGGGTGGTGAACATACAATATAATATACAGACTATCTATTGTATTATAGAACTGCACACCTGAAACCTATATAATTTTATGAACCAATATCACCCCAATAAATTCAATTTAATAAAATCATTCAGCCCTCTCTATCTCTGAGCAGCCAAAATTTGAAGCCCCTGGGAGCAGCTCTAAAATATTAAAGTATTATTTCTATTAACGAAATCCTGAGAGGACACATTTGGGGCTAGTCCGGCTACAAGCCAAGTGCTGTCCAGTGAAAGCTCCAGCATCCAGACAGGAGCAGCCATGCTCAGACTTCTTAGAATCTCCAGGAAACCGTTGGGAATCCGTTGGGAATCCGTTGGGAAACCGTTGACTGGTCTGCTCACCCAGCAGCTACTGGCCTTCTCTTCGTGGAAATGAGTCTCAACATGTCTGAGGGTGGCCCAGATATGGAGCCCGAGCCCACAGAGGGGCAGCAACCAGAGTCCCTGCCAAAGCCATCGAGGCCTGGACCAGACTTGGATAAAGGGGCAGATCTGCAGGCAGCACCACTCCCAGACCAGAAGCCAGAGCTGCTCTTGGAACAGAAACCAGACCTGGACTTGGTTTCAGGGCAGCAGGAAGAGCCACCAGAAGCCAAACAGCGTAACAGGTTCAGTTCAGTGTGGTGGGAATCACCTCACAATCTGTCTTCAACTGAAGTGGCTCAGAAGCACCGCTGCCATACCAACTGCCTGGAGGCTCCGCTCTCCAGGGCCTTCGGATGGCTGGGGTGGCAGGTGGGCTCACACCCCTGGTTCTTCCTGCTGATGCCCATTCTCCTGACAGCTACTCTGAGCACTGGCTTCATTCACCTGCTCAAGGAGATAGAAGAGGACCCCGAGGAGCAGTACACCCCTGTCAGGAGCCCGGCCAAGGCAGAACGGCGCTTTGTGCAGCAGCATTTCACCAGTGATGACTCTATTCACTTCTCCGTCTTCAGGATGGCCACTGAGGTCTATTTTGCTTCTATTTTAGTGGTGTCCCACTCAGCCTCCTTGCTGGAAGAAGAAATCTTTTCAGAAGTTAGCAGACTAGACCGTGCGGTGCAGGCTCTGAAGGCCACCCAAGAAGACGGATCCCAGATCCTCTTCAGTCAGGTGTGTGCTAAGAACCAGGGCATGTGTTTGCCCTCCAACCCTCTCCTGTTCGCCTGGCAGTTGAACAAGAAGCTTAACCTACAGAACATCACCTTCCCCATCTACAGCGTAATGGGCCACCCTGTTTCCCTGGCCGGCACCCTTGGTGGAACCATCTTAGGCAACCAGGTGGGAGCAAACCATTTACTCCTAGAGGCCAAAGCCATGCGGCTGCAATATTACCTGAAAACCCAAGAGAAAGAGAATAGTGAGCGTAGCAAGAGGTGGATGGTACATTTCCTGGATGAATTTAGCAATCTTGAAGAGAGTTTGGCCTTGAAGATGATCCAGGTACGTGGCAGCTGGGGTTGACAGGGAGGCCAGGGGAAAGTGGGAGGGTAAGAAGACTTGTTCCAAGGACCATAGATCCATAGATGGCAATAGCACTCCCTGAGTGCAAGAGACCTTGATTTGAAGCTGGACAAGTGCTACTGTATTTGGCACTTAATCCAACTTTCTTTAACACCCTGAAGAATGCCACAAATCTTAGTTCCTTGTAAATATTCGGGTGGAAGAGACAAATGCTACATCCTCATGGTAGGTCTGTTCAGTACAGACATTGATCTTCAGGCTTAGTTTTGGGGATGGGTTTTCTAGCCAAATTATTTGGAAATTCTTACTTTTAGTTAAAGTCTTTGCAGTTTCCAGGAGCCCCCAAAAATTTGTTTGAAGTTCACTGGAATAAAAAATAACAAACAAAGAACTTCAAGCAAATGTTCCATAGTTTTACTGAAAATGATATCTAGCTCAGCTGCTGCTGCTTCTTCTTCTTCTTCTTCTTCTTCTTCTTCTTCTTCTTCTTCTTCTTCTTTTTTTTAGTATATCATAGTGCCAGAAACATGATAATGATAACTGTTCAGTAATTCTTGGGTCAGCAAACCTACTTCTGAATAGCTTGGTGAAAGTGAGACACCCATTGGGAAAAGCCTTTGAATACCAGGCCTTCTGAAATATTCAATTAAATAGTAAAGTACAACAATCCAATAAAATTTTAGAAAAAGCCACAAGATCTTTAATTATTTATTATTTTTAAAAATATATATATTTTTTTTACAGAGAGGAAGGGAGAGAGATAGTTAGAAACATCGATGAGAGAGAAACATTGATCAGCTGCCTCCTGCACAACCCGCACTGGGGATGTGCCTGCAACCAACGTACATGCCCTTGACCAGAATCGAACATGGGACCTTTCAGTCCACAAGCTGATGCTCTATCCACTGAGCCAAACTGGTTTTGGCAAGATCTTTAATTATTAATAACTAGAGACCCGATGCACGAAATTTGTGCATAGGGAGATGGGAGTCCCTTAGCCCGGTCTGTGTCCTCTCATAGTTCAGGACATCTCAGAGATTGGGCCTAAACTGGCACTCAGATATCCTTCTCGCAGTCGGGCTCTCACAGCCACGCACCCCTAGCTCCTTACTGTCCACCTGCAGCTGAGGCAGGAGAGGCTCCCGCCACCACCTCTGCTCTTGCTATCCATAAGCCCAGCTTCTGGCTGAGCAGCACTCCCCCTGTGGGAGCACACTGACCACCAGAATGCAGGTCCTGATTTGAGCATCTGCCTCCTGGTGGTCAGTGCACATCATAGTGACTCAGTTGTCTCTCAGCTGATTTACATATTACGGTTTTATATAGGATTTCAAGGTTTTATGTAAAATTTAGATTTTGTATTTTCAGAAATTTTAAACTTTGGATTTTTGTAAGAAACTTTAGAAAGCATGCCAGAAATTTTGGGGGAAGAAGCAAATCTATATTCTTTATTCTAAAATGATAATTCATGTGTTTTGATCTTTTAATGAATTTGAATATTTTTTCATCAATAAGCTAGAGTGTTTTAATCGTGTTTGTAACTCATTCACAAATATTGTAATTAAGAGTTACTCATCTGAGTACATTTCTGTGGCAGGTGGTCTACTTTACAACACTTTCTAGACAACTGGAATTTGAGGCAACTTCAAAGACGGTGATCCCTTTATTTTATGTGGCTTATTTTCTAATCATATTATTTTCAATCGCATCATGCTTCAGGTATAATGTTTGTTTTTATAAATGATTTTTTAATTTATTGTGGTAAAACATATATAATATATATAATATAAAATGTCATTTTAAACATTTTGAGTTTACAATTCAGTTATATTAATAATAGTCAGACACCTGTGCAATTGGTTCAATTATCTGTTCCCAAATATTTTCCATTACTATGAGTAGAAATGTTGTACATATTAAGCAATAACACCCCATTGCCTCCTCCCAGCCCTGGTAAACCTTCAAACACTATGTCTCTGTGAATTTGTCTATTCTAGAGATTCATATAAGTGGGATCATATAAAAATTGTCCTTTTGTGACTGGTTTACCTCACTTAGCACAATGTTTTCAGTGTTCATCCATGTTGTAATATATATCACAACTTTATTTCTTTTTGTTGCTAAATAATATTCCATTGTATGTATTTTATTTAGCTACTTGTCTTTTGATGGGCCCTTGGAAATATTTCTACCTTTTGGCTATTATGACTAATGCTTCAATGAACACTAGTATACAAATGTCCATTTGTACTCATTTTCAATTCAATGAACATTAGTATACAAATGTCCATTTGTACTCATTTTCAATTCTTTTTCATTATATATCTTGAAGTAGAATTGGTAGTGTGTGATAATTCCAGGTTAGGTTCTTAAAGAACTGCTAAACTGTTTTCCACAGAAAACACCTTTTAATATCCCACCAGCAACATCTCCACTTCCTCGCCAAACTTGTCATTTTCTGTTTTATGGGTTATAGCCATTCAAGTAGTTGCTCAATATTATCTCATTGTGGTTTGGACTCACAATTCCCTACTTACTAATGATAAGTATCTTTTGATGTGTTTATTGGCCATTTGTACATCGTCTTTGGAGAAATGTCTATTCAAAGCCTATACTCATTTTTAATGTGGTCATTTGTCCTTCTGTTGTTGAGTCCTGTTATTGATGAATACTTTATATATTTTATATATTAAACCTTACCAGAAAGATATATGATTCCACCACTCACTCTATGAATTATCTCTTCACTTTCTTTTTTTAAAATTAAATCTTTATTGTTCCGATTATTACAGATGTTCCTCTTTTTCTCCCCCATAGCTCCCTCCACGTATGCAAATTAACCGCAATCTTTGTTGTGTTAATTTGCATACTTACTCTGATTGGCTGGTAGGCGTGGCTGGTGTAGCAGAGTGATGATTAATTTGCATATTACTCTATTATTAGGTTAGAGGATATACACTGAGTGGCCAGATTATTATGCTTTCAGAGATAATAATCTGGCCATTCAGTGTATACTGTGGTTAACAAAGAATATACAAAGGCTCCTTCTAAAATATTTTCATGATTCTCCTCTACTAGTGAAGTGAGCTGTAGAAAAATTGCTACTAAATGAAAAAAAAATTTTTTTTTGAATCACACAACCAAGGTCTGTTTTTTTTGTTGTTGGAAAATCATAAATGGTTTTATATTTTACTTGGTTAACTGCTTCAAAACAAATGACTGATACCTGCCTTTAGATATTTTTAATAGAAGAGAGAGCCTACATTTGAAAACTAGAAAAGTTAACATTCAAATAATGACAGCATCCCTTCTTTCTATCTTATCTAATAAAAGAGTAATATACAAATTGACCATACCTCTGCTACACCCACAAGCCATGCCCACCAGCCAATCAGAGAAAGTATGCAAATTAATCCCAACCAAATGGCTGTGGCCACAGATAGCAGAAGGGAGGTGTGGGTTTCCCAGGCAATCGAAGAAGCCAAGCTTTCCACCTGCCCTTGCCAGCCTAAGCCTCCACTCAAGGCTACAAAGTTTCAATTATAGAAGGTAAACAAATCCAAACAGAAATAGCTGCTGGCCATAGCTCGAGCAGGAGGCTTGGCTCTGCTTCAGGCTACAAAGTCTCAATTGTAGAAGGTAAATAAATTCCAGATACCAGGGCCTCGGCTTGGGTCCCCAGGGGGAGTGGCTGGCCTGCAAAGCACCCCAGGCCCCTCGCTCAGACAGTTGGACATCCCTCGAGGGGTCCCAGACTGAAGAGGGTTCAGGCTGGGCTGAGGGACATCCCCCCGCCCCTCATGCATGAATTTCATGTGTGTACCATGCCTCTAGTCAATAAATAAAAATCACCCCGGGAAGTTTAATAAAAGTACAGATTTCGAACTTTTCTGCTTCCTCCCTCCCCCACCCCCTTGCATTATGACAGGAAATTAAATGTCTCCAGCAGAAAGGTGTGGGAATTATTGCCCAAGAGGTTTCTAAATACATGTCTAAGTGAAAACTGTTATGAATTGATGGAATTTCAGTGCCACCACAAATTCTATGATTTTTCCCTCCAAATTTACAGGTGCAACTGTCTACGAAACAAAATGTTTGTTGCAATTTTTGGAGTGATTCCGACTGCCTTGGCAGTGTTCAGCGGCTTTGGCCTGATGTTGCACATGGGGGTGCCATTTGTGACCATAATTAAAAATGCACCATTTCTTGTTCTAGGTGAGTAAAACAAAAGAAACTAAACACTGAGTATGTGGGGGTGTAGGATACCTAAGAAAAGAGCTTATTTTACATTAAGCAAAATAATTATGTGTAAGTGGCTCTACAGATCCAAAATGAGGTGCCAGAAACAAGAAAATAAAATGTTATTATGTATTTTTAGAGATGAAAAAAGCAAGCCACCCAAAATGGAAATGCAAGGAACATGAACAGACTATACACACACATGCACACCAAGATTGAAAATATAAGTAAAAATATTTGATTTCTCCATTAATTAAGGGATTCAAATTGAACCAAAAGTGAGATACCTCATTTTCTTATTAGCTTAATAAAAATTAGTAGGATTGAAGTTTTTGGTAAAATTATGTACAAATGAGCATGCATATTCTGCTGGGGGAAGTTTTAAATTGGGACACTCTTTCTTTCAGTAAAACTTTGCAACAAATAAAAAATACTTAAAATTTAAAAGGGGCCCTGCCAGTGTGACTCAGTTGTTGAGCATCAACCTGTGAACCAGGAGGTAGGTCATGGTTCGATTTGTAGTCGGAGCACAAGCATGGGTTGTAGGCTAGATCCCCAGTAGGTGGTGTGTAGAAGGCAGCCAATCAATGATTCTCTCTCATCATTGATATCTCTATTTCTTTCTCCCTCTCCCTTACTCCTCTGTAATCAATAAAATATATTTTTAAAAATATTTAAAAGTGAATATCTTTGATCTATCAATTCCACTGCTTGGAATTTGTCCTATTAATTAAACAATTGCTTGAAAAGTAGAACATGTTCATTTTGGTATAATTTAGAATAGGAAAATATTGAGAGAAAAAAACTAATCCTATATCAAGATGGGATTGGTCAATTCAAATATAGCATATTAAAATTTTGAAATCATTTTCAGTCTTTAAAAAGAAGTAGACACATTAAATGAAAAATGAAATATTACATTTCATGAAATAGTAAATGAAACAATACTAGTTATGAAATGAAATGTTTGGAATTAAGTGGTACAATTATATCTGTACATTTGCACAGAGCAAATTCTGAATGGATCAACACCAAAATATTAGCAGGAATTATCCCAAGGTTGGAATTATAGTTATTTAAATTATTTATTTGTATTTCTCTGTAATTTCAGAATTTGTTTTAGAGTAAGCATGAAAAAACAAAGGTGTTTATTTTTGGAAAATAAGCAACTTAAAAGAAATAATATTTGGTTTCCTGTGGGAGATAGTGGATTAGCTATAAACTGGATGTCAGCTTATTTATTCGAGCTCTTTAGTGCAAACCTTCTTCCTATACACTCACATTTAACCACTCAGTGTTCCCCACAGCAACAAATAAGTAAACTGTGTATCCTGACTTAACATAAACCATTTTTTGTATAGTGTGTGTGTACATAGGAGTGTATGTGTGTGAGTGTTTGTGATTGCAGCAACTCAAAAACTATATGTGGATAATTTCTTAACAATGTTCTATAAATAATAAAACTAGTTTGTTGGTTTTCGCTTTTTATATTTTTTTATTAATTTCAGAGAACAAGGGAGAGTGAGATAGAAACATGAATGATGAGAAAGAATCATTGATTGGCTGCTTCCTGCACACTCCCCATGGATGATCAGGCCCTCAACCCAGACATGTGCTCTGACCAGGTATTAAACTGTGACCTCCTGTTTCAGAGGTCAATGCTCAACTACTGAGCCATGGTGGTTTGGCAAATACCAGATTTTAGATATCTAATATCAGTGAGTTCATTCTTGGTTATTTTAATTTAGATACTCCTACCATCATCATACCCATAGAACATCTGAATCAGAGGCAAAGTTGCAATCTCCATTGTAATCCATGCAATCCATAAAGATGATCCCCCAAATATAATTTAAGATTAGCATTTTAGTTCAAAGTACTGATTGTATCATTACTCTAGTAGAAAGCGTGAGGAGGTAAAATGTATCTGCAGCATGCTATGCTGTTCTTTCTAACTCCCTTTCTTCTTTGTAGTCCTCCTTTCCCAATCTTTAATGACAATTTCAAAGTCTGCTTTATTCCAAAAAAATAATGAAATGTCAATGTAGAAAAGAACTAATCACCTACTAGGCATTAATATGTAAAGGATCCTTGAGATTTATTTTGGGATATAAATCTTATATTAAGAGTACTTTCATTTTAATGAGAAAAGACCTTAAACTGGGAAAGTGAAGGAATGAGAGCATTTTGTCTATAGAAAACAGATAGCAGGGAAACTGTGTGTGTGTGTGTGTGTGTGTGTGTGTGTGTGTGTGTGTCTGTGTGTGTGTCTATAAACTATGTGGTGCCTCTCAAATCATACCACATTGATAGCTAGATGCTAACTGTAGAACAGGTAAATCCAGCTTATATTTTAAGCAACAGAATGATTGCTCATTGTGTTTGTGCATTAGTATGAAATGACTTAGGAGAGAAAATGGTTTCTCAAGTAGTCTAGCAGAACAAAGATGCATTGCTAACCCTGCTTCCACTAACAACCAGTCAACCAGGTTTCCTGACTCATCATTGAAACAACTTTAAATGAAGATTAGGAGTAGAATATATTGTGCTATGTCCAAAGAATAGGAGTATGTATGAAACACAGAGCTATTGCAGAAGGAGTGATGATTTCTGTTGTGGATTCAGAGGCAATGAGAGACGTAGCATCAAAGCACAGATTGGGCAAGGTAAATAAGACCTGAAAGAAATGGAAAATAAAATGGTTTGCATTGATCTCTTTGCGTTTTTAAAATAAGTTGTTATTGATTTTCAGACAGAGAGGAAGGGAGATGGAGAGGGAGAGGGAGAGGGAGAGGGAGAGGGAGAGGGAGAGGGAGAGGAAGAGGGGGAGAGAGAGAGAGAGAGAGAGAGAGAGAGAGAGAGAGAGAGAGAGAGAGAGGGAGGGAGGGAGGGAGGGAGGGAGGGAGGGAGGGAGGGAGGGAGGGAGGGAGGGAGGGAGAGAGAGAGAGAGAGAGAGAGAGATGTGAGAGCACAACATTGATCCATCACCTCCTGCATGGCTCCTACTGGGGATCAGCCCATAACCTAGACACGTGCCCTGACAGGGAATCAAACCAGTGACCTCTAGGTGCATGGGATTATGCTTAAACAACTGAGCCACATGGGCCAGGGAGATCTGTTTAATTTTTTAATAAAAATTAATTTTTATGAAGGTTGTTTCTTTTTTTTAACAGGTGTTGGGGTTGATGATATGTTTGTTATGATTTCCGGCTGGCAGAAGACCAAACTCGTGGATAGCATAAGACATCGTATGTCCAGGACCTATTCAAAAGTGGCAGTGTCTATTACAATCACCTCTGCCACTAACATCCTGGCCTTCTATACAGGGATTATGACCTCTTTCAGATCTATACAGTACTTTTGCATCTATACAGGAACAACCCTGTTCTTCTGTTATTTGTATAACATCACCTGTTTTGGAGCATTTATGGCCCTGGATGGTACTAGAGAAGTAGCCTGTCTACATTGGTTAAAAAAGCCAAATGCACCTAACGAAAAATGTTCCGCTTTAAAAAGATGCTGCTGTCTCCCATTTGATTCTCTCCCAGATGAACAGGAAGCTGATATTCATCCAATGAATTTGTTCTTTAGAGATTATTTTGGCCCTTTTCTCACATACAAGAAGACCAAGTTTTTTGTAGTGCTTCTGTACCTGTTGTACCTGACAAGTAGTATATGGGGATGTTTCCGTGTGCAGGAAGGTTTAGACCCTCGAAATCTGGCAAGTGATGATTCCTACATTACACCGTATTTTGATGCAGAAGAAGGTTATTTTTCACTTTACGGTCCCAAGGTTATGGTTATTGTTACTGAAACTTTTGACTACTGGGATAAAGATGCTAGGGAAAAATTGGAACAATGTCTGGCAGATTTTGAAAAAAATGGCTATGTGGAAAAAACACTTACCGAGTTTTGGTTACGAGAATATGTGCAATATATGAAAGATAAAAAACAAGATATAAATGATAAGAATACTTTTATGAACAGTCTTTCCAGGTTTTTTTTGAAGTTTCCTCATTTTAAGTATGATGTTAATATTTCATCATCACATGAAATCACTTCTTCCCGGGCCTTCGTTCAGACCATACGTATTTCTACTTCAACCAATAAGAAAAAGATGTTAATCCAGTTCCGACAGTTGGCCAAAAATTGTGAAATTCCCCTAATGGTGTATAACCCAGCATTCGTATATTTTGATCAGTTCACTGCAATAATAGAAAACACTGTTCGAAATGTCATTGTTGCATCAGTAGCTATGTTTATTGTTTCCATATTGTTAATTCCTCATCCACTGTGTTCCTTGTGGGTAACTCTTGCTATTGGTTCTGTTATTGTAGGAGTAACAGGTTTCATGGCATTCTGGCATGTCAATCTTGATTCCATATCCATGATTAATCTTGTCATTTGTATAGGGTTTTCTTTTGATTTTTCTGCACACATTTGCTATGCATTTGTTTCTAGTTCTATGCCCTCAGTAAATGACAAAGCAATTGAGGCGTTGTATATGCTAGGCTACCCTGTGTTACAAAGTGCAGTTTCAACAATAATAGGGGTGTGTGTCTTATCTGCAGCAGAAGGATACATCTTCAGGACATTTTTTAAGGTTATGTTTCTTGTTATGCTATTCGGGGCTGCTCATGGTCTAATTTTCATTCCAGTATTCTTAACCTTTGTATGAAGGTTTGTTTGAATATCCACTAACAAATCAAAGACCAGTTATAGAATTCCTGATTGCCCCAACTCAATCTGATAAAAATGCACTATTAACAAAAGTCAACAAGCTAAAAACAAAGGCACATTTCCTTGAATTGACAATCCCATTTTAAAATGTTATTTAAAATATCCTAGAAATATTCATTAGTCTTTCATTAAAATATTTTTATCAAATTAGAAATTGTTGTCATATTTATTATAATCTATGCACAATGAAGTATAAAGTATAAATTTCCAGTCCCCCCCGCCCCCACACTTATTTCATCATTACAAGTTCCTGCTTGGAATTCAAGTGTTTTATATATTATACCATAAATGGAATTTTTAAAAATCCTCACCCGAGGTTAATTTTTCCATTGATTTTTAGAGATTGAAAGAGAGAGGAAGAAACAGAGACAGAGAAATATTGATGTGACAGACAAATCGATTGGTTGCCTCCCACAGACCAGGGCCAGGGATCGAGTCTGCAGCCTAGGTACACTAATTCAGCGTTTTTCAACCGCTGTTCTGCAGCACATGTTGCCTGGTGTGCCGTAGGTGCAGACAAGACAAGAATTTTATAATTTTTCACTATTTTGTTTACTTAATATTTCATAATAAAGTAATTATAAAATACTTTCTTTGTGTTTATTTGATTCCTATTCAAGAGAATTACTTTATATATAGTCAATATAGGCACAGAGTTAAATTTTTTAACATTTTCTAATGGTGGTGTGCCTCGTGATTTTTTTCATGAAACAAGTGTGCCTTTGCCCAAAAAAGGTTGAAAAACACTGCACTAATTGACCGGAATGGAACCTGGGACCCTTCAGAACACAGGCTGACACTCTATCCACTGAGCCATACTGGCAGGGGCAATATTATTTTTATTGTACTTTCTGTATGTATTATTATGAAAAAGGTTTAATTTACTTATTCTCCCATTCTGGGGCTAGTCTATGTGTTTTCTTAATGGTATTAAAATGAACTTAAATTTTTGAAATTTTGAAATTTTATGTTTTTGGTTAGTGTTTTCATTGTCCTCTCTAAGAAATGTTTGTTTCTTCCAAGATTATAAAATATTCACCTGTCAGACATAGATATAGGTGGTGCTCACCTCCTCCCACAACCACATCAAAATTACAGCTACAGGACATAACAACCCTCATTCAGAACTTCCTAAATTCAAGCTGAATGGAAGTCCTACAACTATAAAATTAAAGAAGAGGCCACATCAAACCTGGTAGGAGTGGCAGAGATGAGGAAGGGCTTATCCCACTCCCAATGCATGGTGGATAATGATCTGGAGGGATATTTTGGCTGTGCAGTTCCCCTCTGAGGATGAACTCTCCCCTCCCCCAGCTCAGGGTTTCAGTGCCAGGAACAGAAGTCCCATAACATGTGACTATAAAAACCGGTATGGATTGAAGCTGAGACTGCTGGAGTCCCAGGCAGTTACTCCTAAAGGGCCCACATATGGACTTATTTGGACTCACACTAACTCTTGAGTTCCAGCTCAAAGGCAGCAGCTTGAAAGGCATGAAAGACATATGGGGAGGAACTAAATTACTTGGCATCAGTTTGAAAGCTAGAGGGCCAACCTTCTACCAGACAGGGGTGCTTGTAGAGGCTACCTTTTATGAGCACAATACCCTCAGAGCTAGCAGACAGGTGCCATATCTGAAATTCTGTTAATATGGCTCAGACTGTTTGCCCCACACAAATGTTAAGGCCCACTCAAGCTATTTCCAGTAGCTTTATCATAGGAATAACCTGGCTCCAGCGTCAGATTTTCCAAAAATCTCTCAGGCAAGCAGCATCTGGCCTCAGCTAGTCCCATACCTCTCACTAAGTGGACCCAGGACTGGCAATAGCAGAAGCCAGCCTTGGTTCACAGCTTGGCCTTGCCAGGGTATCTCCAAGCTCAGCACAAGAAGTAGCCATCCATAGATCACTTTCTAACTTATGCCTGGTGGCCCCAGTCAGTGGCTGATATTGGCCTGGACCTTCTAGGAAACCCCAGAGCCAGTGCACCCAGTAGAAAACTTAAGACCATGTTGAGGCACCATCATCCAACCACCTCCATAAATGACACACACAAGGAGTGGCTACCAGAGCCCTACTTCAATAAGTCTTGCTTTGTGTGGTGTACCCATGCACAGCTGATCCTCTAAGGTGATCGCAGGTACGTGGTCAGTGATCAAAGCCAGTCCTGGAAGCTGATCAGCCTGAGCAAATTGATGGGCCAAGGGCAATCAAGACTCAATTATTGTACAACAGAAGGGTGTATAGCCCACATGAGGGGCAAACCTCCAGTTCTCAACTGGGGTGTTCATGGAGGCTTTTCCACTGGACCCTCCAGGACATATACTACATTAGGCAATGCTGCCAAGCCTAGGAGATGTAGCAGCTCTACCTAATATATAGAAACAAAAAAAGCAGAGAGGCAGCCAAAATGAGGATGCAAAGAAGCATGTCCCAAATGAAAGAATAGAACAAAACTTCAGAAAAAGAACTAAATAAAATGGAGATAAGCAATCTAGTAGATATAGAGTTGGAAATACTGGTTATAAGGATGCTCAAGGACCTTAGTGAGGACCTCAATAACATAAAAAAGAACCAGTCGTAAACAAAGGATACACTAACTGAAATAAAAAATAATGTACAGGGAATCAACAGTAGAGTAGGTAAAACCAAGAATCAAATCATTGATTTGGTACATAAGGAAGCAAAAAAACACCCAATCAGACAGCAAAAATAAAAGTTAATCCCCAAAAGTGAGAATAGTGCAAGGTACCTTTGGGACAACTTCAAGTATACCAACACCCACACCATATAGGTACCAGAGAGAGAAAAGGGAGAACAAGTGATGAGGAACCTATTTGAAGAAATAATGGCTGAAAACTTCTTTAATCTGGAGAAGGAAAAAGATACACAAATCCAGGAAGTGCAGAGAAATACAAAGAAGATGAATCCAAGGAAGCCCACAACAAGACACATCATAATTAAAATGTCAAAAGTTAAAGACAAAGAGAATCTTAAAAGTAGCAAGAGAAGAGCAATTAGTTACCTACAAAGGAGCTCCCATAAAACAGTTAGCTGATTTCTAAACAGAAATATTTCAGGGCAGAAGGGATTGGCATGAAATATTCAAAGTGATGAAAATCAGAGATCTATAACCAAGAATACCCAGCCAAGCTATTATTTAGAATCAAAGGACACATAAAGAGCTTCCTAGACAAAAAAAAAAAAGTCAAAAGGATTTCACCAATAACAAACTAGTGTTACCATAAATGTTAAATGGTCTTCTTTAAGAAAAAGAAGGTAAAACATATGAATAATAAAACTGAAATAAATACATACCTGTCGAAATTATTTTATTTATTTTTATGACAATTCTGGTTTTATTGTTGTTGTTTGTTTGTTTGCATCATGGCCTTCAAGTAATCTGGGCCCCAGTATATTAATAAGCAGAGCTCCATTTGGAGCTGTGATCAAGATCGCTTAAAAATGCTATTATCATCACACCCTTCAAATGTGGTTCCAAGTGGGGTGAGCTGATTATTGGAGTTTCTAGAGCCAGAGGACCTAACACAGCCTGGACTATAGTTTTGGGTATCCATGAGAGAACAATAAATATTTTCTCCCTAAAATTAAAACCAGCAAAAGACATTAAGAAAACATATAAAAGAAATTCAAACCAATAATGCCAAATTCATACTAGCAATAGAAATACCAATAGCATCTGATTTAAGAACTGCAATAGATATGTCCAATCCAAACAAACCAAAAAGAAGGGATTGAAAAATATCCCATGCAAATGCAATAATTTTTGTCCTCCAATCTTATATGTGGTCCAATTCATTCCAATGAAAGTCAATATTAGTGTGCATAATCCTCCAGCTCCATGTATACCGAAGCTATTGCTTACTAAGAAGGCAGAAACACACAAACCCAAAATAAGGTATGCTCTCTTCATTGGAAGATTTATCTGATCTTCACTTGGAAAATATCAAAGAAAAATTCCCCAAAATGGTCCTAGTAGACACCAATTATTAGGGTCTGAAAAGAAGTTAGGAAATTATGAAGTATGCCAGGTGTGGAGAAGTCTACGCTCATGAATGTACTGAATCCAGTGATAGCCATGATGTCATCCAAACTGCTAGCAGCTATTAGTAAAGTTGGAATGCCTTTCTCAGTACCATATCCTTCTTCTTGCAAATGTAGCATGGAAGGGACAATAATAGCAGGAGAGACAGAACCTACCACAAAACCTAAAAGAAAACTCCATTCCCAGGGAAAATTCATAAGGAAGTGGGAAATAACTGCAGTTGAACATGCCTCTGGGAGGCATGGACCATAGACGATCTTAAACAAACTCTCTTCAAATGCTTCAAAGCCTGTGGATTGAGTCCAAGTCCAGCTTTTATTTGGATAAAGGTAAGGGCAGTGTTTCTTAAAGTTGAAGACCATTCATTACTAATATGGAAGCAATCGCTAGTATATGGAGCATTCCTAATGGTAAAACCAGCCAATAACATCCCAAGAAGAGGTGGAAGTGGAGGCATTGAAGGTATTCTAATGACTTCCAAAAGTCCCCCCCACCCCCAATTAGGGAACAAAAAAATACAGTGAATAGTCCAAATAAATTTTCATCAGGGTAATGGCCAGGGCTTGAGATTCACCAGATTGCAAACCATAGAATAAAAAGCAAAACTCCATCTGTAATATAGTTATTCAATCTTCCTTGTGGAGAAAAAGTACTTTTTGTCACCTGTGGTTTTGTTTCCTCTCTTTCTGAGAGGACAATTTCCTTAGTTTCTTCATCTTCTCCACTATTATCATCTTTGAGGATCTATAATTCCTGTAGCATACCCACTGCCAGGAGCTGCCCTGGGACCTGGCAAATGCTGCACAAGGCCAGAGGATAAAATGCTTGCTTAAAAGTAATTTTAAATGGATTAAATACTCCTATCCAATTACATGTGATAAATGAACTTATAAGAAAACATGATTCTTACATATATGCTGTTTACAAAAGACTCACTTCAGATTAAAAAACATACACTGACTGAAAGTAAAGGGATAGAAAAATTATGATGAAAAAGTGAGCCCAAGCCTTCAGCTGGACATCCCCTCGGGGCTCCCAGACTGCAAGAGGATGCAGGCCACCCTGAGGGACCTCCAACCCCTAAGGGCACAAATTTTGTGCACCAGGCCTCTAGTATGATAGAATGCAGTAGTGAAGCTATCTGGTCCTACACTTTTACTTTTAGGGAGGTTTTGATGATTGTTTCAAATTCACACTGTTAATCAGTTTGTTTAGATTTTGCATTTCTAAGTGATTCAATCTAGGAAGGTTATATATATTCTAAAAACATATCCATTTCTTCAGGGTTATTGAGTTGGTGGCATATAATCTTCTACAGTATTCTTGTTTGATCTTTTGTATATATGTGGTATCTGTTGTAACATCTCTCTCATTTCTGATTTTTTGAGTGTTTTCCCTAGTGACTCTAGACAGACTTTTATCAATGTTATTAATCTTTTCCAAGAACCAACTCTTGGCTGCATAATTTTTGTATTGTCTATTTGTCCTCTATTTCATTTAATTGTGTTTTTTTTATTATTTTCTTCCTTCTACTTACTTAGAACTGCATTTGTTCTTGTTTTTCTAGTTCTTCAAGATGTAATATTAGCTTCTTTATTTGGTATTTTCCTTGTTTCTTGATATAGGCCTGTAATGATATAAACTTCCCTTTTATTACTGTGTTTGCTGCACCCCAAAAGGTTTGATATGTTTTATTGCCATTCTCTCTAGTCTTGATGTATCTTTTGATCGCTCATTTTATTTCTTCTTTGAGCCAGTTAATCCTTAGTAGCATGTTATTTAATCTCCACATGTTTTTGGTTTTCCCTATTTTCTTTTTGCAGTTGATTTCCAATTTCAACGCATTATATCCTTGGTATAATTTCAATCTTTTTAAATTTGTTGAGGCTAGTTTTGTGTCCTAGCATATGGTCTATCCTTTAAAATGTTCCATGTGCTTTAGAGAATAATGTATAATCTAATGTTTTGGGATGAAAGGTTCTGTAAATGTCTATTATGTCCATTAAAGGTCAATATTTCCTAATTAATTTTTTGTTAGGAAGATCTGGCCAGAGCTGTCAATAGGGTATTTAGGTCTCCTACTGGAATTGTGTTTTTGTGAGTTTCTCCCTTTAATTCTGTTACTAGTTGCTCTATATATTTTGGTCCTCCCTGATTGGGTGCATATACATTAATGAGTGTTATGTGGTTTTGATATATTGTTCTTTGTCATTCATGTACATAGTCCTTTTTCTTCTGAATACATCTTATCTCCATTCCCCTTTCATTTTCAGACATTATTCTTTCCCTTTTATGTTTTTTTAAGAGTTACAATTTCCTGGTTTTCTCTGTAAGTCACCTTACTCACAGTTTTGTATCATTTCTATTTCCTCTAATGGAGGTCTTATGGTAGTATATGTATGTCTGAAAAAAGTCTTTATTTCTCCTTCTTATCTAAAGAATAATACCACTGTACATATTATTCTTGGCTGGTATTTCTCTTTCAGTAGCTTGTATATTTGATTCCAATTCTCATAACTTGTAGGGTTTCTACTGACAAATCCAATGATAATTTGATGTTTGTTTGTTTTTTTTTTTATGTTATCATTTTCTTTTTCCGGGCTGCCTTGACATTTCTTTGTCACTAATTGTTTACAGTTTTAATATAATGTGCTTTGGTGAAGGCCTTTTTTGAGTTGATATAATTAGGTGGGTTTTTTGGTGGTGGTGGTGATGGTGGTGGTGTTTTTTGTTGTTGGTCGTGGTTTTTTGTTTGTTTGTTTGTTTTGTTTTGTTTTATTTTTTCCTTTTTAGATTCAGAGATCCAGCTCTTTCCACAAGTTTGGGAAGTTCTTGTGAACTATCTGTTTGAATAGCCTCCTTGCTTCCTCATCCTTTCTCCTTCTCCTATACTCATTATTCTTATTTTGCTCTTTTTGATGTAGATACTTCGCATAGAGTCCTTTTTTATTTTTTACTCTTAAGTTTCTCTCTTCTTCCATCTGCATCATTTTTATATTTCTATCTTCAGTATCACTAATTCTTCCTTCCATCTGCTTATCTCTATTTCCTAACCTCACTAGTTCATTCTTTATCTCTTTTATTGAGTTCTTCAGTTCCAGAATTTCTATTCATTTCTTTTTATTAATTTTTGATTTATTTAGTAAAGAATTCCATTTGTTCATTGATTTTATTGGAGTTCATTAAACTGCCCATCTGTGTATTCTTGTATCTCATTGAGTTTTATTCAGAATTGCAATTGTGAATTCTAGTGTAAGGCAGAAGCTGGGTGGAGGGAAGCCATGAGGGGACATCTGTAATACTCTCAACAATAAAAATAAATGTAAATAAGTGAATAAAGAAATCACATATTTGCATGTCTTGACATTTATTTTCCTGAGATTTATTTTAATTTTCTTTCTAAGCTACCTTGCTATATTGGTCATTCATGGTATTTGATTAATTCTTTCTCTGCCTATGCATGTATGGGAATGAAATGTGCTTTTTTTCCCCTTAAGAATGGCATTTCTCTATTTGGTACAATTGATAGGAAGTCTTTCTCTTGTTTTTCAGTAGGTGGCACTCAACCTTAACTTTTTTAGTTTCTCTTGCAATGCTATGGTTTCTTTGATCTCTGTGGGGCACTTGAAAATGCCCTGTATTCCCTGAGAAGGTGGGAGTCCATCAGTGATCAGGTCACCTTAGTCTCAGGGCATAACCTCTGTGGTGGGACATGGGGTTCTGAGCCGGTGGAACCCCAGCACTGTCCCCTACAACCAGACACTGCTGGCAGTACCACCCAATGAGTCAGGTAGGGTGAGCTGGGAGAGGCCTTGTGGCTTTGTGCTCCTCCTATAATGGGCCTTGGAAAAGACCTTTTTGGATTGATAGAATGTGATGGCAACTGCCAGACCTCAGCTACCTCACCTCGATGACTCCACCTTGGTCATTTGGGATTACCTACATTTTCTTTTATTTAGAAAATTCTTCAGAATCACAGAGTTTGTTTGTTTCCATTCATAATTAATGTTAATAATTCATACTCACTAAAGATCAAGGTAATTTTCTAGACTATAATTGGAACTAACTGTTCACGGGGGGGGGGGGGGGGGATGGCTTCTGTGATGATGGTATTCTTTAAATCTTTATGTAACATGATTTACTATAAACTTGACAATTTATCTATATACTCAGACTATGTAATATGTACTATTCTTGGGAGTGTAGGATAATCTCTAACAAAGATAAGCCCATAGGTAGTTATTATGTGGTTTTATCTTGAAAGGAAGTGGTTCTTTAATTGATGGAGGATAGATAAAAGAAGAGGAATAATAGTAACCTTTTATTCGTGTATATAAATGTCCACAAATATTGTTTTGGTTTTATTAAACATTTATAGAATAGTTCGATTTTAATATAATAATTTAATAGTTTTGGTTGTTTGAGCTGATTATTAGTGCATTCAGCTTAAAACTAATTTTAGGTTCAAATGGAAGACTACAGTGAATTCCTTCTTCTTTGCCATCTTTTTCTCAAGTGAAAGAGAAATTCAGTGCTTTTAAATGTGGCAATGAGATTTTTAGTCTTAGTTATGCTGAGTTGATACTTCCAGAAATAGTTCTTTAAAAAACTGCCTATTTATTCCATCTAAAAACAAGCTACCAGTGTTTTAATAAGAAATTTCAGAAAATGTTCATGATATAACTTATGAACTTGTATTGACTAATCAAAAATAGGGCCTAAACCAGAACTGCTTTCAGTCCAATTTAAGTCACCTTACTTTCGTATTCAGAGATGACTGCATATAAAATAAAAATATAATTGTACAAATAAAAATGTCTTTAATTAGTACAATAAATCATATATCTATGAAAAGGATTTATAGAAAATTTATTTATTCCATTTAAAATCAATCTATGAAATTATATGTTAATGTCTATACAAAAGATATTTCATAAAACTAAAGGGTTTTTTCTCTTCAATTTTCTGCTTACTCTATTGATTTCATGAACTCGTCTCATGTTTTCAAAAGTCTGTTTAATTAAGCTATAATTATAAAATATCATAGCTTGACACCTCTTATTAAACATTTTTATAAAATATCTTTAGTAAAGTTTGTGTTGTCACAAGAAATGTCAGAAAAGCTGTTATCTTAATATCTATAGCAAAATACAATGTGTTCTACTAGAATTTACAAAATCTTGGACAAAGAAAGGATCCATATTATTCAATAATTGAGATTATATTCTTCAATGAATCTAGATTAAAATCAGTTAAGAAAACTTGGGAAAGTTTTTATCATATGTACGGATTTTCTCTGAGCTATACAGTTGTTAAGACTAACAAAATGAGCATTATCTAAATAACATTAAATTCAATACTTGTTTGAAAATATAAAATGTTAATATTAACATCTGGATTTCTAACCTTCTAAATAAGATGTAGTATGAGACTGTGACAGACATTTGACTCAATTTATCCTTTGGGCTTAAGAACCTCATCTTTTCCTCTAAAAGTTCTTAAATTGCCCATTTCTATATAACATTATGATCTTTACAAACAGATTTTGTTTTCTTTATACAGATGGTCATTTCACAATGATAGATGAAGTGTGGCTGATTAAAATGTTATGAAATGAACATAGTCATGAGAATTATACAGATATCATTGCTTTACCATTAAGCCTTCAATATGTTTTATTATGTTGTCACACATAAAATAGTATCAACTTGTATCTTCATCAAATTAAATTCAAGGACACCTTAAAAATTTTTAAAAACAAGATTTTCTCTTTACAAAATGTATCTCTGAGCCATACAGTTGTTAAGACTAACAAAATGAGCATTATCTATATATAACAACTTGGCAGAAATTGAAAGGAGTTTTTAGGGGTGAAATAGGCAGGCTTAGGAAATTTTAGAAGTTAAGGGGTCCCTGGAGAAAGCATAGGGCTCCAGAGCATGTTTCCATAGAATAAGGGATCTGGGAGCTGCAGAAGGTATATATTTACAGAATACAGGAAAGGAAGCCCCTTGCTCAGAGAGGGAAGAGGAAAACCCAAATGGAATAGGAAACAATAAGGAAGAAGAAGAGGAGCGCCTCAGGTACCTCACCTGAGGTTTGAGCTCTGAAGTTGCTATAGTGACCAAATCAGAGGGGATAGTGACCAATCAGAGGGCATGTCAAGGCACAAAGAACGGTAGCCTTTATAACCCCTGGAAAAGAAGAGACTTACTAGGAGGGGGATTCTTTCCTCCCCCCCACGTGTGAGTCTGTGCTTGTTTTTCTGTAAATTTCCACCTTTTATTATACCAACTTTCGTCCGTGGTTTCATTTTTCCATGCCACCAGACAAGAGCCCGGGAACCATCCTGCCCAGGGGAACACCACGAGTCCCAGTTCAATTTTCCGGTTTCAAAATGATATTCATACAGATGTTCACAGATTTTTAAAAATATTTTCATTGATTTTTTAGAGAGAGAGGGATGGAGTGGGATAGAATCAAATTGATAGCCTTCTGGGTCAATGCTCATCTGCTAAGCCCCACTGGCTAGGCTATCCATATATTTTTATAGCTGAAAATACTATGAAATTATTTGTTCCAGGCTTTACCCAATTAGATCCCCTCTACAATATATTTGCAATGTGATCATCTAATCTAGTTGAAATTCTCCAGTATGTTCATATTGGCAGAAACGGAAGGTGTAAAACCTTATCCACAAAGATAAGTATTGAGAGCTAGATTTTCTTCAGCCATATCGCACATATAAAAAAGCAAAGTCCTAGGTTACGGTTGTGTTCAAATTTAATAGGTGTGAGACAAGTTAATATTCAAAATCTAATCATCTAAATGATAAAGCTATCCCTGGCAATTAGCAGGATAAAAAGAAAGGATCTCAAGGACTTAAACAAATTATACTGAAGGGATTGTTGCAACCTTTCTAAACGTTTATTTACTTTGTATGGCAAAGGGCACAGCAGCCTCAATTCTGGGCATAACTAAAATATTTCACAAATTTTCATAGTAATGGTGAACTAACTCATGTTCCCAAAATAACCCCATTTCATCTTCTCATTACTATGTCCATTGGAAGTTTTACTCATTACTTTTAAAGTTCTGTCATCCTCTAACTAAATGGGGTTGCTTAGTCTTGAGATCCACACATAACCATATTTGCCCACATGCTTTAGGCACTTGCCTGCGACAGCTATTAAACTGAGCACTGTTATCAGGAATGATTTTGTCACCTAGTGGCTTACACAAATGGGTAATTATTTCGCTCACATGACAAGAAATCCTGAGTTAAATGGCTTTCAGTGAGGGTTCAACTGCCTGACAATGTAGGCATGTGTGTGATTCTATCAACTGTTCTCTCATGTGGTTAAGATAACTCACAGCCTAGTTCTCACGTATTGTGTCTAATTCCATCTCTCACTTCTCTTCCCCTCACCTATTTCAGTCAGACTGACTTCTTTATTTGACATGTTTCTATATCAAGGTGTGTTTCTTCCATTAATATTTTACTAAAGTACCAGCAGATCCTAAGTGTGCTTTAGAAGTCTCTAAATGGCTTTGTTATTCCATCCTAATGATATAGTCAATCTCTTTGTTTTACAAATGAGAAGTCTGAAGCTTAAAGAGGTTAAGTGACTTCCCCAAAGTCACAGAGATAGTCACATAAGATAAAGGATGAGAAAAATGATTTCCTTAAATTTCTGGCTTAATATTTTCTGACTTTACTTTAATCAGCCCAACATATTACTGCTCATTTGCCTTCCTAAAATAGTGATTATATCATATCACCTGTTCTATAGCACTGGCTCCCAATTCGATGGAGGAAAATACTCCAACTCTTCACTCTAATATTCAAGACCATTTAAAATCTAGCTTTACACCACTTTGCATGTCCATACCACTACACATTTTCTCAAATTTAGCCTGCATTATTACCCTGGATTATTGTTCAAAGCCATGGCCATCTTGGCCTTCGTGTTCAAAGACTTGGAGAAAGAGCTGACGTGCAAATTAAAACACAAGACAAGAAATATTGATTTGGAATTATGGGGGAAGCCAAGAAAAGCTTAACTGTAGTAGTCAAATTCCACCTAGTCTCCATTCCCAGCTGCTTTTATTTACTAGAATACACAATTGCCTTTTAGGAATGCAAATAGACATATCAACGGTAATGTTTAATAAATAGTAATATTATCATGTTTAGGAGAGTTTGCTTTAGGCCATTGAGTCAGCAGCAGGTAATAAAATGCAAATATTCATGATGTTGAGCATCTTTTCATGTGCTTATTGGCCGCCTGTTGTTCTACCCAGAAGAAATTTCTATTTAACTTTGCCCATTTTTAAAAAAATGTAGTTATTTTTGTTTTGTTTTTAATTTTTAAGGGATAAAATAGATAAATGGAATTCATTAAAATCAAATTTTTTTTCATAGAAGAATACTATCATAAAAACAAAATGCTCAAAGTTACTTATCATCAGAGAAATTCAAATTAAAACCACAATGAGAAATCACCTCACATCTGTCAGAATGACAATCAAAAAAAAAAATCAACAAACAACAGTGTTGGTAAGGATGTGGAGAAAAGAGAACATTAGTGCACTGCTGGTGGGAATGCACATTGGTGCAGCCACCATGGAACACAGTATGGAGTTTCCTCAAAAGATTAAAAATGGAACTTCCATTTAACCCAATGATTCCTTTTCTTAGAATATATCCTAAAAAACCCAAAACACCAATCAGAAAGAATATATGCACCCCTATGTTCATAGAAGCATTGTTTATAACAGCTAAGATTTTGAAACAGCCCAAGTGCTATTAGTAGATGAATGGATAAAAAAGCTATGGGACACTTACACTATAGAGTGTTATGCAGCTATTTATATTTTAAAAAAGAGGGATCTCTTACCTTTGGGACAGCACGGATGGACCTGGAAAATATGCTAACTGAAATAAGACAATCTGAGAAAAACAAATACCACATATCTCACTTATTTATAAAATTTAATGAACAAAATGAATTGACCAACAAAATAAGACCTGAAACAGGGAGGCCTGGAACAGATGAATTTACCTAAGATGTAGGGTTAAGGGGACAAGAAGAGGTAAACCAAAGAACTTATATACTGCCAGAGGCTAAAACCAACAGTAGTTAGCATTAATACAAAAAGGCCCATTGGAAGGCCAATGGACTTTGCCATTCAGCAGGGCTGAAAATCAGCATAATATTGCCCTGCTGAGGGCTCAATGACTGAAGCCAATTCCTTAACCTGGTTATCCTTTTACTGTTAACCAAACTTTACCTTTGATATGTCTGTATGCATTCTTAAAGGGCAAATGTGTATTCAAGTGAAAAAAGTAAATGGGACCCAGTTTCAATAAGCTTCTCCACTAGAGAGAGTTTTCCACCTGGCCACCATACATTCTAAATTCATATTTCTTATCTACTGTTTTCATTTGTGAGTGGCCCCTTCTTCAGTTCCTGAACCCTGGCTATAAAAGTTTGCAGCATATACTTAAATTCATAGCCAATGGAAATGGGCAATAGAATGGTAAAGATCTGGAGAAGAGGAGTAGGAGCTGGGAGGAGGGGACAAAGTGGGGTAAAATGGCAGCAACAATAAAATTATTCTTTAAAAAAGTGGCAACAACAACAAATTAAAGCATAAACAATACAAATTAAAAATATTTGCAAATTATATACTATCTCAAGAGATTTACAAATTTTTTAAATTTAATGAAGTTCATTTATCTGTTTTCTTTTGTTACCTATGTTTTTTATTTATAGCAATGAAATTATTACCATATTAAATACCATGAAGATTTTCCTCAATATTTTCTTATAAGAAATTTATAGATTTTGCTATTTTTTTAAAGTAATTTTCTTTCTTTTTAAAAATATTATATTTATTGATTTCAAAGAGGAAGGGAGAGGGAAAGAGAGATAGAAACATCTGTTCGGTCGGTCAAGGCAGGGGGGAAGCCCAGAGCCTAGCCAATGCAAGCATCTGCAAGATGGATGGTGACAAAGACAGCTGGCTAGCTGGCGCCTTCCTAAGGCCTTCCTAGACCCCTGGCCTGAGGCAGGAATTCCACACCTCTCATGCCCTCCACCCTCCCCTCCCTAAACAGCTGTATAAAAGAAGTACCTAAGCCGCTTTTTGCCGTGGCGAACTTCCTCGGCCCACCCTCGGACCAGCGAGCTTCCCCCGGGAGCGCAGATTAAAACCTCCCCCTTTTCAATGGCCTGGATTCCGTGTCTTGCTTCTGTGTCACAAACCTCTCAGCTCGGACCTTATAACATCAATGGAGATAGAGAATCATTGATGGGCTGCCTCCTGCACATCCCCTACTGGGGATCAAGCCCATAACCCAGGCATATGCCCTTGGCCTGAACTGAATCTGGGACTCTTCAGTCTACAAGCTGATGCTCTATCCACTGAGCCAAATCAGCTAGGCCTAGATTTTGCTCTTCTTTAACATACTGTGACTGAATTTTTATCTACATTGCAAAGTAAAGGTCTAACTTCATTATTTTTTCATGTGGATATTTAGTTTTCCCAGCACTATTTGTTGGAAAAGACTATCTTTTATCTATTGAATGGTCGTATATGTGAGGGTTTCATTATGAAATCCCTATTTCATTGAACTAAGTGTCTCTCCATTGCCACTAATGTACTATTTTAATTACTGTAGCTTTGTTATAAGTTTGAAAGTCAAGAAATGTGAGTCCTTGAACTTTATTCTTCTTCAATAAATTCTTTTGGCTAGTCTGAATCTCTTGTAATTCCTTATTAATCTGAGTATTGGCTTTTGCAATTCTGTGATAAAGGCTGTTAGAATTTTGATACAGATTACATTGAGTCTGTAGATCACTTTGAGAGATATTGTTAAGCCTTTTTGTTCCTGAACACAGGAGATAGCTTATAGCCTCTTCTGGTCATTTCTGAGCCTGAATCTTTCCCTGAGAAAGCCATTTGGCCTTCTAAATGCCTTCTATGTGTGGTTGTTTTTGAATGTAAAAACTAAAATAAATAAATAAAAAACCAGGTGCTGTTCTTACACATTTCCTAAAGCTGCTTTAGTCAGTGGGGATTTAAAAGATGGTGACTTGCCTTTCTGTGTGAACCAAATTATCAGAAACAACATGAAATCACAACACACAGCCCCAATATTTACAAAACATGGTCCTGTTGCCCAGTCAGTTCCAGCAACCCAAGAAAGAAACATGGGTTGCCATTTCCACAGCTGCATGCCATGGGATGGGGTGGTTCAGGGGAAGTCACTACCACACTGAAGGATGAAATGGACGATATTAACATCAATTCACCAGCCAAGCTTTCCCCTGGTGCTGCAAGGTTCAAACAAATTCCAGGGTTCCAAAACAGGAGTTTTCTTTCTGCCCACAGAACTGTTATCTAGGTGGAGAGACAGATTCCTGGCATTCGCTTCATTATCTTCCCTAATTTCACTCCTCATCAGATGGGTTCTTAATTCCTAAATTTATATATACAGTTCAGACTTCTCTTCCAGTTTCCAGACTCAGATATCTAATTCCCACATCTATGGACTCTCAATGCTTCCATTCAACCATACTATTCCTGTCTGGTCTATGTAGTCTCCCACTCATAAATGACCATTTCACAACTTTCTTTTCAATTTTCCAATATATCTTCATTCTCAGCCAATTTCAGTACTTTCTACATCACTTTGAACATTAAAGCAATCAAAGAAGATTCCTACAGACCCCTATTCCCATCTGCCTAACTGTACATTCATCCCATCTGTACATTCATTTTATTCTCCCTATCTGTTAACATAGAGCCATACTCAAGGCCATAAATGTCAGCAGGTGAGAAATAGATTTAGAAATCTATTTACCACAATTATGACACAGGAATATCCTGTGGCTAGTTTTGATGACTATAATTTTGGAAACATCACTCTAAAGTGAATGGGTGACTGAAGTTAGTGAGGGCAAATTAAGCAAAAATAAATAAATAAATAAATAAATAAATAAATAAATAAATAAATAAAATAAACAAACAAACAAAAAAGAAGTTAATTTAAGGTTTCTACTTATCTTTATACTTCAAAAATATTCTGTGTGATAAGTTTTTAGGGGAAAATGTATACTTTTTCACTTTTATCATTTTCATTTATATAATACTAAGGAAGTATGAGTCTTTACTTACAACTTCTAAAGTATAAAATTATTTTAAAATCTAGGGGAGAATGGTATGTTGTTGGAGGCTCAAGACAGTAGTTAGCATAATAAGTGTGAGAAATCCAAGTGTGAAGGCTGTTGGACAACTTCAGCAGGGCTGAAGATCTGGATATTATTACCTGCTGCCAAACAGCCAAGGGCAATTCCCCTAACCTGATAACCCTTTATTGTTTACCAAACCTTACCTCTGATATGTATAACTGCTTTGCTAAAGAGAAAAATGTGTTAATAAAAAGCTATAGGTCCGGAGATTCAGAAAGCTTAGCCATTAGAGCTAAGGTTTAGTCTGACTCCCCCAAAATGCCTTCCAAATTTTATTTCTTGTCTAGTCTCTATCCATTTATGCACAGCTCTTCTCCAAATTCCTGAACCCTAGCTTCAAAAAGACTGCAGCAGTACATCTGTCTATTAGCGACCTAACATGTCCTGTAACAAAATACTATAACTGTAATCAGAGTGTAATGTATAAAATGCTGAATAACATTCTACCTGAATTACTGGTACCTGGAAAGCAACATAACAGTTCAGAGAGGGAAAAGTTAGCTTATACTGCATGTTCTACTATTCTTTTCTATTGTAAGAATTTATCAATATCTTCTCTACAACTGAGTTATCTTTATATACTCGGACATAAGTCTATTTTCTACAAAAACACTGCATTGTCTTTTTTCTAGTAGTATAAATTGTCCATTTCCTTAATAAAAATAAATAAATAAAAATATGCCCTATATTGCCTTCATTTCTCTTCATCTTTATTTGATATGTTTAGAAAAGATTTGGACCTCTAGAATAGAGTGCTACTGTATGTACCTAAATTTAATAAACCAATATATTTTAAATATAAAGATCAGCTAGACGTTTATATTTATTTATATTTTCTGGGCTCCCTGCTTATGCTTCAGAGCAGTTCAAAGCTCTTTCTGAGTTTATATTCTTAGAAATGATCCTCTATGAAAGATGTGTGAAATCCATCCTATCTTTATTTCAAACCATGTTTCTAGTTTTAAATTTATAAATTCCTTGGATAAAAGTCTTAGGAAACAGAGCCAGAGAGATATGCTCTAAAGATGTAAAATAAATATTCATGATGGAATTCACAAGAACAATGAAAACCTGACCATCACATAGGCTCGCCCTTCAAATCTGTGGCTCCGGCTGAACTAAACAACATTGCCTGAGTATATTTCTGATTGTTTCTAATCAGATGTTTCTCATCCCCCTCTCCGCTACATTCTCTTTTATCTTTACCTCTGGTTATTATTAATTTTTTGTTATTTTCTTTCTCCCTTTCCCTCCTCCCTCTCTTCCCATAAGAGTTATTTCAGATCTTCCCACCTCTTGAAGGACATAAATGAATCACATTCAATGACATGTTGTGTCCTGGCATATTGTGATGCTTTATTATTGAAAAATAATTAGACAAAGTTATTAAAAGTGCAAGCAAAATATTCCCTGTTACATTCTTTATAGATTGTCCCAACTCCCTATACCTTTGAGAAAATGATTTTTTGTCTCCTATTTCGAGAAGAAATAAGTTGTCATAGGAGGAATTTCCTCAATTCCTTGTTTCCTCCTATCATTGCAAGAAGCTTAGTGGCATTTCCACTGTTTCTATTTTCCTCTTTTTCTTCATTGGTAGAAAAATGATAGCAGAACATTAAAAGATGTCAAAAACATTATTTTAAATCTACATATATCTTGTTAAATTTCTGTGTGCTCATCACATTGTCTCTTTGTGCTCATCACATTGCCAAACAGCTTATAAGCATGCAGTATAAGCATACTTTTCCCTCTCTGAACTGTTACGTTGCTTTCCAGGTACCAGTAATTCAGGTAGAACGTTATTCAGCATTTTATACATTACACTCTGAATACAGTTATAGTATTTTGTTAGAGGACATGCTTGGATCACTAATAGACAAGTGTACTGCTGCAAGTGTACAGCTAGGGTTCAGAAGCACTCATCTTTGCTACAGGAAGGAGCTAGAAAATAATCAAGGCAGCAAGGAATTGCTGATTGTAAGCCAAAGCAATCATCTGCAAGAGCAATTATAGGAATGCACCTTACCATCTTGAGACTCCTGAACTTTTCTCTAAGCCGTGAAAATACCAGGTGAAACATATGAGAAAACACAAATTCACAGACACTCTCTTTATTTACATTGTCTTCAGCAATATGGCATGTAGTATCCATGACATTAAAAACTTGGTACCAGTCTTTTATTTATAATTCAAGCACATCTCTTCATCATCTCATCATTTCATATTTTTATAATAACAAAAGTTCTTTCAAAACTCTAACCTGACCTTCTCCCAAAATGAAGTTAATTATGAGCAATTCCTTTCCTAATTAAGCTTACTTCAACCCCAAATGCACAGTGCATTTTTCTCATTTTATTATCCCTAACATTAGGATAAGGTGCTCTAGTTGACAATTAGGTTACTGCTCTGCTCCATGACAATATAACTCAGGTTTGTGGTTACAAGAAGAGTAAACACTTTGCAAAGTCAGTCCCTCTTGAAATATTCTTTATGGAACTCAATATCTCTCAGAATTCAGTTAACACTTTCTATATTTACTCCTAAACTTACCATGTACAATACATATATATCCCTAAAACTAAACAATGGAATTCTGATTAATATTAACAACTTGGTATACAATGAGACTAAAATCTCCACTATCTCAAAATACCAATTTCTAGACAAATGTACCCATGCATTATCAGTGGTTAGTTGGTTCATCCTGTGTCTATGCAGTGTGTGTTTTCCTTACATTTTTTAGTATTAATTTAACAGGATTGTAGGTAGAAATCAATAGGTTGATACATTGTGAGATTAACATCTGTGACTATATCATTGGTATTATACTAGCTCCAATCCTATCTAATAAAAGAGTAATATGTGAAATAACCATCAGTCTGTGACAAAATGGTGATGCCAATAGCCTTAAGATGGCAGCACCCAGTCCTCTCAGCCCCGCCGGAGTCCCTCAGTCTCAGGGAGGACTGGTGCTGAAAGCCTGCAGAGTAAGCAGCCTGGAGGAATGCTGCTCAGGGGCCCTCCTGACACTTTATAAAAAAAAAACAATAAAACAAATTCACTCCCCATGGCCTGATCCCCTATCAGAGGCAGCAGCCTGGGGTCTTAAACCACAGAGTCACACCAGCAGGCAGATATGGAGGAATCTTAAATGTTTCTTTAAAAAAAAAAAAAAAAAAAATATATATATATATATATATATATATATATATATATATATATAATTATTGATTTTTTTACAGAGAGGAAGGAAAAGAGATAGAGAGCTAGAAATATCTATGACAAAGAAACACCAATTAGCTGCCTCCTGCACACTTCCCACTGGCTATGTGCCCCCAACCAAGGTACATGCCCTTGACCAGAATCAAACCTGGGACCCTTGAGTCTGCAGGTCGATGCTCTATCCATCTAGCCAAACCAGTTAGGGCTGTCCAATATTAAAGAAAAAACCCTATCTAATAAAAAGGGAATATGCAGGGGAGTGTATTTGGGAGTAACCAGGTTGTCAGGGGAGGGAAGTTGGAGACGATCAGGCTGGCAAGGGAGCAGTAAGGCATCAATCAAACTGGCAGGGGATGGTTAGGGTGTGATCAGGCTGGCAGGCAGAAGCAGTTAGGGGCAATCAGGCAGGCAGGTGAGCAGTTGGGAGCCAGCAGTCCTGGACTGCGAAAGGGATGACTGTCTGTTTAGGCCCACAGGGGTCCGGCCTAAACAGGCAGTTGGACATCGCCTGAAGGGTCCCAATTGGAGAGGATACAGGATGGGCATCCCTCCTCCCCCAGTGCATGAATTTCATACACTGGACCTCTAGTTTACATATAAGTTTAAGAGAAAGACACTTAATTTCCCTGACAATAACTTCCAATGAAGAACAATCCTACATAACAAAGTTGTTGATAAATATTGCTAATGAAATAAAACATAAACCTTTAAATAATATTAATTAAAATTGCTATAATTTTTAATTTCATACATCATTTGAAGGAGAAAGTCAAGCTTTAGGTTCTCTGAATTCAGTCTTTTTAATGGGGATTAAAATGTTATACTGTGAGAAAAGGGAAGATGGCTGCCAATGGGATGGCAGACTGCAAGATAGTGTGTGAATGAGAGAACAAAGGGAGAGTGTGTGGTTGCATGGGGAGTGTTTGTTGGTAAGATGAGGGACAGCTATACTTCAGGAGACTGTGGAGGACTGCTGGACAAGGTTCCCCTGAATGGGTAGTACCCACTGCTGCTGGGTTCCCTCCCAGAACAACCAGCTCTGAAGCGGAGACCACACCATCTTGAAGGGGAAAGTGGATGTTATCAGAAGCCTGAAAATCCCAGGAATCTACAACTGCAGTACCCAGTGAACAGCTGGGAATCCGAGAATACTGGTCCCCAAGTGGTGCAAGCATGCAGATTAAGAGGAGCTGTGCACCCCCTCACAAGAAGGTCAGATTTTGCCTGGAATAGTGTTAGGTCTGTGATCCAGGCAGGAGAGAGAAACGTGCATGGCAGACGCTGGAGGACCTGGGGAAGTCTGCACCCAGAAAAATCCGTGGCAGTTGGGGCTGGTGTGATCCACGAATGTGGAAGGGGGTCCGCAGAGCTGCTAACAGAAGGGAACTCTAAAAAGCAACCCATAGCTGAGCGACAGCCTAAAAATTTTAAAAGTGTGGCAGCTTCCTAGACCCAAGGGGAAAAAAGACTGCACAGACTTGCATGCAGTGCTGGAGTTCACACACTTTCTCTCTCTCTCTCTCTCTCTCTCTCTCTCTCTCTCTCTCTCTCTCTCTCTGTCTCTCCCCCCCCCTTTCTCTCTCTCTTTCAATCCTTGCTTTTTATTACTAAGCCCAATACATAGGATCACCCAATTGGGGATCTTCTAAGAGACTGTGGGGGGAAATTGTTTTTGTGGAACCTGGAAATAAGAGCAGGGAATAACAATCAGAGAAACAACTCTGGGGCAACCCACTCCCCCAAACTAGTATTAAGTGCCACAGGAAAAACAAAATCTAAACACTAGCTAGAGAGGACCTATAGACCTGGAGATCAATCCAGAAACACTGCTATCCAGGGGTTGAATCAAAATGGCTGTGAAATCAATAAACAACAAGTGTTGGTGAGGATGTGGAGTAAAGGAAACCCTTATGTACTATTGGTAGAAATACAGACTTATGACTCATGCAGCCACTATGGAAAACAATATGAAGGGTTTTTAAAAGTTGAAAATAGAACAACATTATGGCCCATTGATTCTCCTTCTGGGTATATATCTGAAGAAACCCCAAACACTAATTCAAAATAATATGTGTTCGTTGCAGTGTTGTTTATAATAGCCAAGATATGGAAGCAATCCACATTTTATCAATAGGTGAGTGTATAAAAAAAGTGCAATTGAATATTACTCAGCCATAAAATGAATGGAATCTTACCATTTGCAATAGCATGAAGGGGCTTTTAGTGTATTATACTAAGCGAAATAAGTCACTCAGAAAAAGACAAATGCCATATGGTTTTACTAATATGTGGAATCTAAGGAACAATATAAAACTAACAAAACAGATACAGACCCATAGATACAGAGAACAGACTGATTATTGGCAGTGGGGATAGGGTTTCGGGGCTCAGTGAAAAAGGTAAAGGGATAAAGACATAAGTTGGTAGTTACACAATAGTCACTGAGATGTAAAGTACAGCATAGGGAATATAGTCAATAATATTGTGATAACTAAGCCTGGTGTCAGGTGGGTAATTGAAATATCAGGGCATCACTTTGTAAAGAATCTGATTGTCTAACCATGATGCTGTACACCTGAAAATGATACAAAATAGTATTTAATGTAAACTATAATTGAAAAATAAAATTTAAAAAAGAAGAATGACTAAGTTTATCAAAGCATTTTAAAGTCGTTTGTGTGAGAATAGAGATGCCCTAAACCAGGAGTGGGGAACATCTGTAGAAGGCCCATGAAATCATTTGGTCTGGCCCTGCCAAGGGATTGGTGGTGAGTTAATTAAATGTTTAACCAAATATAGAAGGGAAATTTTTAAGTTGATAATTTTGTATGGCCCTGAAATGATGTTATAAATATCCAAATGGCCCCATGCCTGCTATAGACATGATATGCAAGGAAAGTGTAAAGAAAAAAGAGAGAGATAAAGGACTCTGTTAAAAGATATATGGCTCTGGCATTCTAGATAGTAAAGGGATGAAGATCCTAATAAATAAAAGAAACAAGGACATTTTATGTGCAAAAAACAGAAAAAGGATTTAGTAAGAAAGCTGAAGATAATATACCTGCTAGCAAATAATATTGCAAAAGATTTGGAAAAATTCTATTTACATTTAATAATTTGCTGATGAGAAAGACAAAACACATCAGACAATTAAGGAGATATTTTGTTCAGGCTATTGCATAAATTCATGAGAAACATATAAAAGGAAGGGGACCTAAAGCTTTATAGAGGCAGGAAAATGAGACTCATCCACAAGTGTTATGACAAAGATTGGTCTTATATCAGAGGATGTGAGGACAAGGTGGTCTTGTCATTAGTCTTTACCTGGAACACAAAAGGGTGGGTGATTTCTTAATTTTCACTGCAATGCATCCACAAGCCCAAGAATACCAGATGCTAGAAGAGACAATGAAGAATTCTCCTACAGGTTTGAAAGGGGTCTTGGCCCCCTGCCAACACCTTTATGAGGACTTCTTGCTTCCTGAGCTGTGAGACACCAAGTTTCTGTTGCTTTAAGTATCCAGTTTCTGGTGTTTTGTGTAAGAAACATAATCAAAGACTCTGAGGATTAGCACCTAGACATCTTTGCGGGGTGGGGCATTATTCCGTCCACTGCAGTCAGTGAGGAAACAATAAAAACAGACCACATCTGCCCTCTAATTAAGAAAGAACAAGAAAAATCTCTTTGAAGAAGTGGAAATGGTGGTCTTTTTTTCCTCCTTACATAGTACCCTGAGGCTTTTATCTTCCTGAAACTTGTATTAAAAATTCTGGATCACCTCGCAGTTATTTCAAACCACTGTTTGTGGCTGATTTTGCTATTAGGTGAATTAACTAATATACATGGCTACTTCAAGTTCAATTTAGGAAAACATGCAATTTAATTTAAAATGCATATGTATAGGCCAGGCCTTATGATAGAACCTGTGTCAGTTCAGTGTCCCTGAGATTTTAAAGTTTCTACTTTCAATTTTTGAAGGTTATTTTTTAAATTTCATTTTATTGTGGTAAGAATACTTAACATGAAATCCACTCTCTCTATAAAATTTTAAATGTACAATATGTTATCATTGACCATAAAAATACAATGTTGTAAAGCAAATCTCTAGGACATATTCATCTTGCTTAACTGAAACTTTATGTCATTAATTACTAACGCCCTATTTTTGTCCCCAGTCCCAGGAAACCACCATTCAGCTCTGATTCCATGAAATCTGACTATTTTAGGTACCTTATATAAGTTAAAACATACAGTATTTGTCTTTCTGTGCCTGGCTTATTTCACTTAGCTTAATGGTTCCGTGTTGTCTCATATTATGGAATTTCTTTCTTTAAAGCTGAATGGTATTATATTGTATATATATATACAATATTTTCTTTATCCATTCATCTCTTGACAACCATTTAGGTTGTTTTTACATCTTGCTATTGTGAAAGATATGTAATGACCATGTAAGCACTAAAATCTCTTTGAGCTTTTGATTTCAATTCTTTTGGATAAATAGCTAAGAAGCTGGGTTGCGGATTATATGGTAGATCTATTTTTAATTTTTTAAAGAACTTCCAGATTATTTTCTACAGCAGCTGTACCATTTTGCTTTCAGACCAATAGTATGCAAGGGTGCCAATTTTTCCACATTCTTATCAACACTGCTTGTCTTTTTTTTTTTTTTTTTTTAAGAATAGCCATGCTGCCAAAACCGGTTTGGCTCAGTGGATAGAGCATAGGCCTGCGAACTGAAAGGCCCAGGTTCGATTCCGATCAAGGGCATGTACATTGGTTGCAGGCACATCCTCAATAGGGGGTTTGCAGGAGGCAGCTGATCAATAATTCTCTCTCATCGATGTTTCTAGTTCTCTATCCCTCTCTCATCTTCTCTGTAAAAAATCAATAAAATATATTTTTTTTAAAAGAAAGAAAGAAAAAGAATAGCCATGCTGACCTGACTGGTTTGGCTCAGTGGATAGAGCCTCGGTCTGCGGACTCAAGGGTCCCGGGTTCGATTCTGGTCAAGGGCATGTACCTTGATTGTGGGTACAGCCCCAGTGGGGGTGTGTGCAGGAGGCAGCTAATTGATGTTTCTCTCTCATCGATGTTTCTAACTCTCTCTCCCTTTCTGTAAAAAATCAATAAAATACATTAAAAAAAAAAAAAAAAGAAAGAATAGCCATGCTGACAGGTGTGAGGTGATATCTTACTATGGTTTTGATTTTCATTTCCCGATGAGGAGGGATACAGAGAATTTTCTCATATTCCTGTTTGCAAAGTGTATGTTTTTGGGGTTTTTTTTGAGGTACTGTCTCTTCAGGTCATTATTCCATATTTAATCAAGTTATTAATTCTCTTGCTATTGAGTTGTTGGAGTTCTTATATATTTTGGAGATTAATCTTTTAGCGGATATATGGTTTATAAATATTTTATCCCATTTCATAGGTTGCCTTTTCACTCTGTTTTGTTGTTGTGCAGAAGCTTCGAATGTTTTAAAGACGAATTTAAATTTGTATTCAGTGTAGCTAGTGTCTAACAACATATTTAGTAGTAGCAGATTTCTTTCCCTTTTCTTACTGTGAAAGAAATGCATATTTCTAAAGGTCTTTTAACCCCCACAGAAACAAAATGACTCCTCTCATTTTTTCATTGTCAGATTTATCTTCCTCCTTCTTAACAGAGTAGGATTAACACATTTGTCTTTTGAGATAAGCGCATTCTATGCTGTTTCCTAGTGACCAATCTTTATAGGAACATTAGATTCAGACCTGTTTTGCCCATACAACTAGAAGCTGATAACAGAAGGGACAGGAGAATATTAATGGGGAGGGCTAAAAAAATTATAGGTTTGGCCTAATTGGAAGCTTTTTCCCTATGAAATATGAAAATGATCTTATTTGCCTTGTAGATGTGCACACCATTAACAAATATGTATACTTACTTTAATTATGAGAAGCATGTAGTTAAAATGCTTCAGGAGAAAATAAGTATGAAGAGAAAAATCTTATTTTACAACAGCAATGAAAAAGAAAATCAAAGCTACTGCCTCTCTCCTACTTACAAAATATTTTACATTAAATTCATGATTAAATATGTTCTTCAAGTATTCTAACTTGAATTTCTTGTGAAATATTTTTATTTCCTTGGTGATCATTATCAGATTATGAAAAGGTATTATTACTAAAATTATGTGGCTAAAAAAGAACATTCTGTTTTTTTGCATAAGTGTTAATATATCTGTTTTCTCATATATTCAAAGCTTCATAATTAAATCTTGCCGATGTTCTCTCAATTTTTACATTCAGATGACCTAACTGTAAATATAATAACTGGTTATATTTTCAAAAAACTGGATATAAATCTTAATACTAAAATATAAAAAGAGCCTTTTGCCCCAAGAATGAAATAAACATTAGCATATAATTAGCTATATAGGGTTAGTTACTTATCTAGCATATCTGTGATAAGAGGTAAATTTAAACATGCTGCCCTAACTCCTGAACCTTAAGTTTTACAAAAAAATAAACTAACCATTTACATACAAAGATAGGCTAAAATTCCGTAAAACAAGAAGTTATTACAATCCAATGGCAAGGATCTATACTAATAAAAGCCTAGGTGGCCCTGGTGTCTTCCCACAACTCCCTTACATCATTGCAAGATGGCTGCCCCACGTCATTACAAGATGGCCACCACAAGATGGCCAGCCGGGGAGGGCAGTTGGGTGTGATCAAGCCTACGGGAAGGGCAGTTAGGGGTGACCAGGCTGGCAGGGGAGAGAAGTTAGGGGCGACCAAGGCCAGCAGGGGAGGGCAGTTGGTGGTGATCAGGCTGGGAGGAGGGCAGTTAGGGGTGATTGGGTCAGCAGGGGAGGGCATTGGGGGCGATCTGCTGGCAGGGGAGCAGTTGGGCATCAATCAGGCCAGCAGGGGAGTGGTTAGGGGGCAATTAGGCTAGCAGGCAGAAGCAGTTGAGGGCAATCAGGCAGGCAAGCAAGTGGTAAGGAGCCAGCAATACTGGATTATGAAAAGGATGCCTCCTGATGGGTCCCAGATTGGAGAGGGTGTAGACTGGGCTGAGGGACTTCCCCGCCATGCATGAATTTTGTGCACTGAGACTCTATTTTTTAAATAAAATTTTCAAGTATATTTAAATTCCAATTAATGCTGCACTTATCTATTATATATTTTACTAGGTTTCATGCCAAAGTTTTATAAAATGACCTGTAACTGAGGACAAATATAGAATCTACAAGTAGGGTGACCAAATGTTGCAGTTTCACCAGGACAATATTACCGTACTTTATAAAGCGTTTTGTCTGAACATTATTTATAGAGACTCTTTCACTCTCTAAGGCACTTATATTAGTAATATAATACAGTCATCCTACCCAAAATAATAAATCAGTCAGGCTAAGTCAAGAGTGCACCTTCTAAAAATGTTTTAAGTTATGTTTATAGTTTTTAAAATATATACATAAATAACATACAAACATTTACACCTGGTGACTATGCAGTATACCACCACTCACTAGAAACAGAACTCTCAGTTCTAAGTTGCTCCAACACTAACCTGGCTTTATCTTAGCTAGGCATATATTGGGTAATTGAAAGGGAGGAAATGGATTGATAATAAGGGGAATAGAAATCCAAATGGGAATAAACCCATCTGCTCAAAACTCCAAATTTAAGAAAGTCAAGTCTACTGTTTTAGATGTATTATAGAGCAGGAAAGTGAGACCACTTGAAAGTTAGATTATGGGAGCATCACAGTGATCTATGAGAAAGTATAAAGAATGTTGAGAGGTGTGAGGAGGTGGAAATGGTTTAAAGTAATTTCAATTGTTTTTTTCTAAATGGAACAGGGTAGACCCTATAAACCAGAGATCAGTACTTCTCAGTTTGCTATTCTGTGGAATAGTGAGCTATAAATATAGGGTAGCCAGACTTTACCAAGTCATTTAATAGAGTCCTTCATTATAGCAATGCTTAAAATGTGGATAAAGTTTTATGTGAGTATATCTACTTCCCATTTAACTAGATATATCGCCTTGTATCTCTCACAAGAATCAACCCGGCAAAAATACACCGATTCCAGAAAATTATTTAGACAAATCCAGGTTATGCTCAACTTTTAACCCTCACTCTCTGACCTCAGTTATTGTTGTTTAATACTTATAAGAATTAATATTTCTTTGGATTCACTTGGTCTTTAGCTGATAGATTATTGAACTCAGCTTCAAAATTCAACTCAGGTGCTTGTTTTCTTACACAGTCATCTCTGGTGTTCTAGAGACAGGCACTCTGTTTTCCACCTCCAGCCTTAAGGAATGAACCCATCATCAGCCCTATCAGAAAAGGGACATCACTCTGTATGAGTTGTGTAAATGCTAGTGGCCCAGTGCATGAAATTTGTGCATGGGGGAGGGTCCCTTAGTCCAGCCTGAACCCTCTCCAATCAGACAAGCCTCTCGCAATCTGGGACCCTTGGCTCCTAACTTCTCACCTGTCAGCCTGCCTGATCACCCCTAACTGCCTCTGCCTGCCTGCCTGATTGTCCCTAACCCCTCTGCCTGCCTGCTAATCCCAAACTGCTTTCCCCTGCTGTCCTGATCTTGTCCCCAACCACCTTTGCATGACTAATCACCCCTAACTGCCCTCCATTGCCAGCCCGATCTCGCCCCCAACTACCTTCCCCTGCCAACCTGATCTCACACCCAACTTTCATCCCCTGCCAGCCTGGTTGCCCCCAACTTCCCTCCCAGACAGCCTGATCTTGTCCCCAACTGCCCTCCCCTTCAGGCCTGATATCACACCCAATTTCCCTCTCCTGCCAGGCTGGTTGCCCCCAACTTCCCTCCCCTGCCAGCCTGAGCTTGCCCCCAACGGCCCTCCCCTGTCAGCTGACTGCCCCTAACTGCCCCCCCCCGCCAGCCTGATCAAGCCCCAAGGTGCCCACCCCTGCAGGCCTGATCTTGCCCCCAATGGCCCTCCCCTGCCAGCCTGATCTCAACCCCAACTGCCCGCCCCTGCCAACTGGATCACCCTTAACAGTCTCTGCCTCAGCCCTCACTACCATGGCTTTGTCTGGAAGGAAGTTGGATATTCGAAAGATGGCTGGCTGACCTGGTCTAATTAGCATATTACACTTTTAGTAGTATAGATAGCTTATATTGGGTAGGATTGATTAAATGGGAGGAAAATGCATTTTTTATCAGGAGGAGATGGTCTTGGCAGACAAAAATACATAATCCCTATATCTGGATTGATAGCCATATGCACTATACATCCAAACTGGTCATTAAAAAATTGAACTGCTTTCTTACACCTTATACCAAACAGCTGTTGCCCTTAAAAACCTCTCCCCAGGCCCAACCTTAGGTTCTGCCTTTGCAGTTCACTCAGAGTAGGTTCTGATTAGTCAGTTTCTATGATAGTCAGCATCAAAAGCTCTGCCTCCAAGGCAGCCATTGGCTCCTCACACTTCACCCAGATTTAGTTCTGATTGGTCGGTTTCTATGCCAGTCAGTGTCTTTGGGCCTATCAAAGGGCCTGATCAAAGAGGCATGGCTGATTAGCACACTAGCAGAAGCCCTCACAAGCACTTGTCATTTGTTGATTTGTTGATGATAGCCATTCTAACAGGTGTGAGATGGTATCTCATCATCATTTTGATTTGCATCTCTCAGATGATCAGTGACTTTGAGCATGTTTTCATATGTCTCTTGGCCTTCCTCATGTCTTCTTTTAAAAATTATCTATTTAAGTCCATTGCCCATTTTTTGATTGGGTTGTTTGTCTTCCTTTTGTTAAGTTGTTTGAGTTCCCTATAAATGTTGGAGATTAAACCCTTACCGGTGATAACATTGGCAAATATGTCCTCCCATGCAGTGGGCTTTCTTATTTTGTTGATGGTTTCTTTTGCTGTGCAAAAGCTTTTTATTTTGATGTAGTCCCATTTATTTATTTTCTCTTTTGTTTCCATTGCCCTAGGAGCTGTGTCGGTGAAGAAATAGCTTTGACCTATGTCTGAGATTTTGCTGCCTGTAAATTCCTCTAGTATTTTTATGGTTTCCTGTCTTAGGTTTAGTTCTTTATCCATTTTGAGTTTACTTTTGTGGATGTTATAAATTGGTGGTCTAGTTTCATTTTTTTGCAAGTATCTGTCCAATTTTCCCAACACCATTTATTGAAGAGACTGTCTTGACTCCAGTGTATGCTCTTGCCTCCTTTGTCAAATATTAACTGAACATAGTGGTTTGGTTCAATTTCTGGATTCTCTATTCTATATGTCTGTTCTTGTGCCAGTACCAGACAGTTTTGAGAACAGTGGCTTTGTAATACAGCTTGATATTTGGTATTGAGATCCCTCCTACTTTGTTCTTCTTTCTTAGGATTGCTGCAGCTATTCATGATCTTATTTTATTCCAGATGAATTTTTGGAGAGTTTGTTCTAGATCTTTGAAATATGCTACTGATATTTTAATGGGGAATGCATAGAATCTATAAATTGTTTTGAGTAGTATGTGCATTTTAATGATGTTGAGTTTATCAATCCTTGAACACTGTATGTTCTTATATCATTTTATGTCTTCCTCTATCTCTTTTTTTAGTGTCCTATAGTTTTCTGAGTACAGGTCTTTTACCTCCTTAGTTAAGTTTATTCCTAGGTATCTTAATTTTTTTGGTGCAATGGTAAATGGATTGCATTTTTAGTCTCTCTTTCTGTAAGTTCACTATTGGTGTATAGAAACGCCATAGATTTGTTGGTGTTAATTTTGTATCCTACTACATTGCCAAATTCACTTATTAAATCTAATAAATTTTGATGGAGTCTTTAGGATTTTCTATGAACAGTATCTTCATTATTGCTTTAAAATATATTTTTATTGAGTTCAGAGAGGAAGGGAGAGGGAGAGAGAGATAGAAACATCAATGATGAGAGAGAATCATCAGTTGGCTGCCTCTTGCACACCCCACACTAGAGATCAAGCCAGAAATCTAGGCATATGCCCCAACTGGGAATGGTTCATAGGTTGATGCTCAACCACTGAGCCACAGTGGACAGGCTTTATTATTGTGTGTTTTGTGTGTGTGTGTGTTTTTAAATTGTAGTGATATTCAGAGAGGTAAAACTCTGAAACTATAAAAGGCAGTGGAGTGCATGACAACAATCCTAGAATTTTGCACTGGTTCTTCTTTTTGTTAATTTATTTTAAGACTTAAGGTTTTTTTCAGTATTTTGAAAAATATTAAGTGTTATATGAGTATAAGGTTAGGTCATTAGGCTTAATTCCATCACTATACATGAGCTCAGTAAATAATGTGTAGAAGATGATCACAATGCACTTCACTCTGGAAAACTGATGCAGGAATAACTCCACAAAAATGTAAAAATAGATGTTCCCATTTAGTCAAAGGAAAAGCACTGCTGACCCTTCAGTTTATAGTTTGTAATTAAATAGTAATAACTGTCTATATAGGTTTTTCTCCCTGAAAATTTTTAGCCGAAATTATATCACAAAATAGTTTCCTCTTTTTAAGTTTAATGGAAAGGTGCTATTCAGATCCTACTTAAAAAACTAAGTCAGGCCCTAGATGGTTTGGCTCAGTAGATAGAACATTAGCCTGCATAATAAAGGGTCCTTGGTTCAATTCCAGTTAAGGGTACATGCCTGGGTTGTGAGCTCAATCCCCAGTAGGAGGCGTGCAGAAGGCAGCCTATGAATGATTCTCTCACATCACTGATGTTTCTGTTTCTCTCTCTTTTTTCCTCTCCCTTTCTCTCTCCCTCTGAAATATATATATGCATGCTAGAGGGCAATTTAATCATGTCTCTCTAGGCAGCAAAAAATTGTGGCAAAAAATTTCAATTCCAATGCATTTCCCTGGTCCCACACACAATTTTCCCAGCCACTTTAGTAGACCAGGTGTTGTGAGTTAATAGGAAACCAGAGAAAAGATGGCAAAATCAATAAGCTTTCAGTTTCTTGCTTCTTCCTGCATATAAAAGCTACTCCTTTTTTTCACAGTGATATGTAACATGTATTGTTAACCCCTATCTTTGTGTTGACTAAAAATATATGATTGGTTAACTTCTCTATTATAACTTAGATTAAATACTATTGGCCCTAATACATCACTCTTAAATTGTTATTCATTCTCCTTTATTTTTCATATTATGCCTTTGATGGAGTACCAACCTAAGACATCAAATTACTATATGTCAATTTTCTGCTTTTAGAAGCTATCAGCCAAAGATGAAGATTGTATGAGCTATCTTTGGCATATTCCTTATTTGCAAAATTAAAATTTAATAGCATAAATTTAGGTCAAACATGGTAGTATAGCTCCATAATTTGGGTAATTTTCTATGTGTCAGAAATTCCATTTTCACTAAAAGACTGTCTGCTACTTTTTCTGAAACAGGTTTTCTTGATTCACTTTTAAACTGTCTGTGCCAATTATGTCTGATAATAACATTTTACTATTGAAGATTTAAGAAACAATGTTTACTTTACTATAGCAATGTTGTGATATTCTATGTAAGGGAAAATTACTAGAGAAATTAAGACACCAAAATACATTGCCAAAAGTATGTATGTGTGTGTATGTGTGCATGTGTGTAGTTTTCCCCCCACAAAGTCTATAGTGAGAAAGAAAGGCCATCAAACTAAATATGGGGAAAATTAGACTTTAATTTTGGCTCTCTCTCACAAACTATGTAATGGTTTGAATATCCTTTAACCCTTGGGCTCTCACATCATATTAGTAAGCAGATGATATATACAGTCCAGTCTACCTTAAGGATTTTACAATTCCATGAAATATAATTTAAAGATGTGTCCAAAGCCTTTATCTTGCATAGATAAAATTCACAAGAGTCATCTCTCTTTTTCTTTCATTTTGATCAAAGATGACTAAAACTGATAAAAATCAATTTGTTCAATTCTTCATCATGACAAGGCATTCCATCAACTGTGACCAAGGTCCCTATCAAATACATCTGATTTAACAGCTCACGAGTTACACACTTACCTACCATAAAGTATTCATGAATATTTTGTTAGTTCATGTCACACATCCCTGTTTATAACTTTATCCTAATATGTAGCAAGATTGTCCAGTAACGCGAGTTAATTTTATAAATATTTCTAACAAAACATTTGATGAAATGCATACAGACTAGTACATTAAACCATTTTGCAAATATGATTAACTTTCTCCCTCCAAATGCTTATATTTGAACTTTGTACCACAAAAAGCAACTGAGATATCTCAATAATGGTATTTATAATATTAACCTTAATAAATAGAAAAGAGGGCTATATAAGAAAGGAAAATTGGGCTTTCATATGTCAGTTCATTCAATCAATTATAAGAACTACTAAAGCATAAGAACATTATGAGAGAGAATATGTTCTTTTTCAAAACAAAAAATAGCAAAGCTAAACAACAAAGAGGAAATGATGAGAAGTCTTATGTGAATGACATCTATAAATTCTAATAAAATTATTCTAACTCAATCTTTCTGTATTGCTTCAAAAGGACAATCTATACTAATAAAAGCATAAAATGCTAATTAGACCTGATGTCCTTCCAAAGGACTTTCTAGATGAAGCCAGGGCTGTGAGGGCTGAGCCCCTAGCACGAATTTCATGCAGAAGGCCTCTACTCATTTATAAAAATATTTCTTAATGAACTCTGCCTGAGATGCTTTTGAAATTACTGATCAAAGTGAAAAGAAAATACCTTGCATTTGAAAAAAAGAGGTTCTACAAACTCATTTGCTATTACCTATCTAGATAACAAAAATATATCTTTTAAAATACAAGTAGTATAATTTTATTAGTATTATTTGCTTGTTTGCTTACTTTCAAAATTATGTTTATTTATCTCAAACATTACTGTTTTCTTGTCAATATGTAGGATTCCTAAAGTCTTTGAGATGGATCCACAGCAATTGCATTATCCTCAGTTACCCTACTTGTTTCATATGCATTTCCTATTGAAAATGGAAGCCTTTTTTTTTTAAACATTGTTTTATTGTTGACACTATCACAGATATTCCCTTTCCCCCTCTTTGCTCACCTCCACCCAGCTCCCACCACCCCTTCCCTCTGGCCATCACCACAGTGTTGTCTGTGTCTATGGATTATGCATGCATAGATGTTCTTTGGCCAATCCCATCACCTTCTTTCATCCAGTCCCTCTCTCCCATCTCCCCTCAGACAGCTGTCAATCTGCTGCTTGTATCCATGCCTCTGTTGCTATTTTGTTTGCCAGTTTATTTTGTTCGTTAGATTCTACATATAAGTGAGTTTATATAGTATTTTTATTTTTCTGGACTGGCTTACTTCACTTAGCATAACAATTTCCAGATCTATCCATATTTTTCAAAAGATAAGACTTACTTCTTTTTTACGGCTACATAGTATTCCTTTGTGTAACTGTACCACTGCTTTTTTATCCATTCATTTACTAATGGGCACATGGACTGCTTCCAGATCTTGGCTATTGTAAATAATGCTGCGGTGAATACAGTGGTGCATATATTCTTTCAAAATAGTGTTTTGGGGATTCTTAGGAGATAATCCCAGAAGTAGAATAGCTGGTTCAAAAGGCAGTTCCATTTTTTATTTTTTGAGGAAACTCCATGCTGTTTTCCACAGTGGCTGTACTAGTCTGCATTCCCACTGGAGCACACGAGTTCTCTTTTATCCACATCCTCACGATCATGTGTTTGTTGAATCATTGATGGTAGCCATTCTGACAAGTATGAGGTGATATCTCACTGTGCCTTTAATTTGCATGTCCCTTTTGCAGAAGTGTCTATTCAGGGCCTTTTCCCATTTTGTTTTTTAAATCCTCACCCAAGGATATGTTTATTGATGAGAGAAAGACACACACACACACACACACACACACACACACACACACAGGGGGAGAGAGAGAGAGAGAAAGAGAGAGAGAGAGGGAGGGAGAGAGAGAGGGAGGGAGGGAGGGAGAGAGAGAGAGAGAGGGAGAGAGAGAGAGAGAGAGAGAGAGAAAGAGAGAGAGAGAGAGAGAGAGAGAATGAGAGAGAGAGAGAGAGAGAGAGAGAGAGAGAGATGAAAGAGAAACATCTACTGGTTGCCTCATGTATGCAACCAAACCTGAAACCTGGGTATGTTTGGGAATCAATCAAAACCACTACTTTTCAGTGTATAGGGCTATGCTCCAATCAACCGTCACACAGGCCAGGGCTTTGGCTATTTTTTGTTCATAGCAGCACAATTTACAATAGCTAAGATCTGGAAACAGTCCAAGTGCCTATCAGAAGATGAGTGGATAGATATGGTATATTTACACCATGAAATGCTATGCAATAGTAAAAAAGAATTATCTCCTACCCTTTGAGATAGAATGGAGGGACCTGGAGAGTATCATGCTAAGTGAAATAAGCCAGTCAGAGAAAGACAAGTATGTAATCTCACTCAAATGTAGAATATTAGGAAAATAAACTGATGAATAAAATGAATCCAGAAACACAGAAACATAGAATAGACTGTCAAATCTCAAAGGGAAGATGGAAGTGGGTAGGTGGATGGGAGAGATTAACTAAAGAACTAAAATGCATATATGCATAACCCATGGATACAGACAATAGTGTGGTCAAGACGAAGCGGGGGGGGGGGGGGGGGGCGGGGTATGGGCTACAAGGGGTCAATGGAGAAAAAAAGAGAACATCTATAATCTCTCTATATAAAAGCTTAATATGCAAAGTTTCTCCTCAGGAGTTTGACCAACCAGGATTTCGATCACTTGCTATGATATGTGCTGATCACCAGGGGTGGTACAGAATGAAGAAAGGCCCTAGCCAGCAGTCAGCAGCTGGGGAAGGGAGGACCTGGACAGCAGCTGCTAAGGACTCTACCTGTGCATGAATTTGTACACTGGCGTCTAGTACTTTCAATAATAAAGATAATTTTTTTTAAATGCAGGGTAATATGTAAATGGAAAAATTTTAGGGAAAGTATATTTCTCTCTCTAGCACTTCTTCTGTTGGATAGTATAAAATACAGTAACTGGTGTTTCAGATGACATTTTCAACCTAAACTTAGAAAAATGTGGCTGCAATTTTTATCTATGAAGCATAAAACATTAAAGTGACAAAGTGAACCAATACATTAGAGAATTAAGGGTTTTTTAATGAATAAATGCTTCCAACTTTGCTTTTGTTGTAACATATATTTCTAAGTGCATTATATGCCGCTGTCTGACACTCCATACTGCCTAGGCCCCATGGTATTCCACTTAGATAAGAGTATCACAGTACGATATACATCTGCTGGATTTGGAAAAGTGAAGATTTATATTGCATTACCTAGACTCTAGTCCCCACCTCCTTTGTGATTCAGTTGCTTTTACCTGGACAAAGTTTAGTGGAGGAAGAAAATGGATCTATTTTTATCACAGAACTGAATTTCCATCCCTGTAAAAAGAACTAAGCTTCAAAAGAATTTAGTTAGTGATATGGTGCTCAACACCAGACTTCAGTCAAATGTGTTCTATTTCCCAACCAGCTAAATTTCCTAGGCCCATTGCTGCAGAAACTCTATTATCTAACATTATTGCTTTAATGAAGTATAATTAATAAATAAAAATATATATTTAAAGTGTACAACATTATGGTTTGATATATGTGTACACTGTAAAATGATTATCATAATCAAGGTAATTAGCACACATATCACCTCAAATAGTTACCATTTTTTCCTGGTGTGGTGAGAACATTTAAGATTTACTCTCTTAGCAACTTGCTAGTATATAATAGAGTATTATTAAATACTAGTTGCCTGGTACACAAAATTCATGCACATTAAAATGGGATTAATTAGAGGAAATATTGTAATATTGCTATTCGCCCTTTCTCTATAATAAGAATTGTTAGAGATGAAAGAAAATTAGTAAAATGTATGTGAAAATCTTGCTCCTGTCAGAGTCTGGGGCATGCTGTGGGACCCATTGTCAAATCCCCGCCCACTGGCAGCACCTCAAAATTGCGCAAGACCCAGACACAGCTGGCCCCATTGGGCCAGATACAGACCCGGCCGGCCCCACACTTGTCAAGCCCCGCCACCAGGTGGAGGGTGCTGCCTCCGATCCTCTGGCCTGGTGCCAGGAGGGGAACGCAGCCTCAGGTCCGAGTCAAGCCCTGCTGGGTTGGGGGAGCAGCCTCAGGTCCCCTGGCCCAGGGCTGGGGCAGAGAGCATGGCCTGAAGTCTCTCAGCCTAGTACCAGGGCAGGTGTTGTGGCCTGAAGTCCCCCGTCAAGCCCTGCTGGGCGGGGGGCATGACCTGATGTCCCCTGTCAAGCCCCGCTGGGTGGGGGACACCTCCTGAGGTCCCCCAGCCCAGGCCAGGAAGGGGGGCGCACCTTGAGGTCCCCTGTCAAGCCTTGCTGGGTGGGGGATGTGGCCTGAGATAACCCATCAATTCCCCACTTCCAGGAGGGGGGGGCGTGTATTGCAGCCTCAGGTCCCCTGGCCTGGCACTGGTTGGGGGGCGGAGCCTCAGGTCCAACGGTGCCAGAGTGGGGGGGAGGGGGCCATGGCCTGAGGTCCCTCATCAAGCCCTGCCCAGTGGGGGGCACAGCCTCAGTTCCCCAGTCAAGCTCCAATTGCCCAGTGCTACACAGCCTCAGTTCCCTTTTGATTGCTCTTTAAGGCTTGTTACAGGAACTCAGCCTCCACTGTAGGTGCACTCATCTTGTGTTACGAAAACCCAGCCTCTGCTGTGGGTGCCACCATATTTGTGATGGTATGAGTCAATTTACATATTCCCTCTTTATTAGTTAGGATTATCACCAAGCTGTGCATTAGATCCCCAGAATTTAATTCATCTTATGACTGAAAGTTTGCACTCTTTGACCAACCTCTACCCTCCCTTCTCTCCCTGAAAACTACCTTTCTACAATTTGGTTCCATAAATTCAAATTATTTTTAAATTCCACAAGTGACATCATATGGTATTTATCTTTCATTTTCAGGCTTTTTTCAGTTAGCATAATGTCCTCATCATCAATTAATTATTATATCAATTCATATGTTATGATTTCTTTCTTTTTTTTAATATATATTTTTATTGATTTTTTTACAGAGAGGGAGAGAGAGGAATAGAGGGTTAGAAACATCTATGAGAGAGAATCATCAATCGGCTGCTTCTTGCACACCCCCTAGTGGGGATGTGCCTGCAACCAAGGTACATGCCCTTGACCGGAATCGAACCTGGGGCCTTTCAGTCTGCCAAACCAGCCAGGGCTGTATGAGTTCTTCATACATTTTGGATATTAACCTTTTGTTGGGGTTAATATCCAAAATATATCTTCTCCCATTTGGTTGGTTGCCTTTTGTTTTCTTGGCAGTTTCTTCTGTTGTGCAGAAGCTTTTTACAATAGTTTGATATAGTCCATTTCATTTATTTTTGCTTTTACTTCCCTTGTTTTTGGGATTAAATTACTAAAATCTTCCGTATGACTAAGGTCCATAAGTTTACTACCTGTTTTCATCTATGTAATTTGTTGTTTCAGATCTTATATTTAGATCTTTGATTCATTTTGAGTTAATTTTTGTACATGTGGGATAAACTTTAGGTGACTTTAAATTATACTACAGAGCAACGATAATCAAAACAGTATGAAATTGGCAGAAAAACAAACTAACAGAAAAGAACTGAGAGCCCAAAACAAACCCACTTGTATATGGGCAAATAATGTTTTTACAAAGGAGCCAAAACCATACAATGCAGAAAAGAAAGCCTCTTCAATAAATGGTGCTGAAAAAATTGGAAAGCCAGACGCAAAACAATGAAACTAGACTACTCTTTAATTTTTTAAATAGTTTTTCAGTGCTTATAAGTTCACCACACCTCCTAGACTGTGCACCTTTTTCCAGCATAGTCATTGTTTTAAGAAAGAAAGAAAAAGGTCACAAACAAAATGAGTGTAAGAAGGTAGAAAGGAACGTCGGGATAACATTAAAAAATAAAAAGATATTTTCCACTCTCATTTAAATTTATTTTATATGATAATATTTCTGTTCTTCACAGAGGTTCTTATTTTAGAATAAACTGTATTGCCCACTGTATTAGTTTTCTTTGATGCTCTGTGATATTATCACAAATTTGGTTAAAATAACATAAATTTATTGTCTCACAGTTCTTTAGGTCAGAAGTCTAGTGGTAGTGGCTCGTTTATTTGCCTCTGCTACACAAGACCAAAATCTAAGTGCTTGCAGAGCTACTTTGCTTTCTGAATTCTGTTGAAGAGAATCCATTTCAAAAAATATTCAGACGTTTTCCAGAATTCAGTTCCATGCAGATGGAGGATCCCCCATCTCCTTGCTAGCTGGTGGCTCGGGGTCATTCTCAGCTTCACGAGGCTGAATACATTATTTTAGTCAAGCACTTACTACATCTTCACTGTCAACAAGGGGGAATAAAATCCTTCCCACATTTTAACTTCTTTTTCCAACCCTGTTGCATTTTTCACTGACTTTTCTGCCATCCTCTTTCAATTTTAAATGTCCTCATGATTAAATTGGCCCCGATAGTTATCTTAATAACCTAAGATAGTTTCCCTAATTTAACGACCCCTGATTGGCAACCTTTAATTTCATGTGTTAAAAGTCCTTTGCCATTAACAGATATTCATTCACAGACTCTGATATTAAAGAATAGGCACTTTGGAGGGGTAGGGTGCAGGTGTGAAGGCATTATTCTGTCTACAAAACCTATGATTTATGATGGTTAGTTATTCAATATTCATAATATTCTGAATATAGAAGCTACTCAAATCCAACAAAACTTTTGCATACTCTCTCAGTAATATGAAGTACAGTTTAAATTTCTACTCTGAAAAAGCAAAACTGACATTTTAAGATGTATTTTCATTATTTCTTACTGACATAAGTTCACTTCAATTTGTATTTAATAAAATCTTGTGGTTGAGGTATGAAAACTATTCTGATAAGTTGCAGTGATATAGACAACTATCTGTATCAACTTTTTCCTATGGTCTCTAAAAGCATGGGCCCTACAATAAATTTAATTTAATCTTTTCAAAATAGCTTGACTGGAAAATACAGTTAAGGAGGCTATGCTGAAGAATGGATTCCATTTATCTATCTATATATTAGAGGAATATGCAAATTAGCCAGGACACCGTAATATCATGACCAAACAGCAAGGATCTGAGGCTGCATGGCGCCTGGCCAGGGCGGGGACCTTAGGCTGCGCCCCACACCACGTGGGATTAGACAGGGACCTCAGGCTGTGCCTCCCTACCCCAGTGCTGGGCTGGGAGACCTCAGGCTGTGCCATCTGCCCGGCAAGGCTTGATGGGAACCCCAGGCTGTGCCCCTTGCCTGGTAGGGCTTGAAAGAGAATCTCAGGCCCCGGCTCCCACTTGGCAAGGCTTGACAGGGCACCTCAAGACACACACCCCCAACCCAGCACCAGGCTGGGGAACCTCAGACCTGTGCCCTCTGCCTGGTGGGGCTTGACAAGGGACCACAGGCTACACTTCCTGCCCCGGCACCAGGCCAGGTGACCTGAGGTCGTGTCCACTGCCCAGTGTGGCTTGATGGGGGACCTGAGTCTGTGCTCCTGACCTGTAGCAGGCTGGGGAACCTGAGGCTGTGCTCGTTGCCCAGAGGGACTTGACTGGGGTGGGACTGGCCAGGTCTGGGTCTCACCCAATGTGGGTGGGGTAGGCTGGGTCTGGGTCTTCTGTGTTTTCGAAGTGAGCGCAGGTGGTGGGTGGGGACTTGACACTAGGTCCCATGGAGTGCCCCAGACTCTGACAGGAGAGAGATTTTCATATACATTTTACTAATTTTCTTTCTTCTCTGACTCTTCTATTATAGAGAAAGGGCAAATAGCAATATTAAAATGTTTCCTCTAATTAATCCCCTTTTAATGTGCATGAATTTTGTGCACTGAGCCACTAGTAGTGAAAATGGTTATGAGTACAACTATTAATTCTACTTCATACATTATACTGTTGCTATGATTTTATGCAACACCATTTTTTTCTGCTTAATACTGAATGCAATTTTAAAGTTTTCAAAGTGAAAAATACTATAGTATACAAATAATCTCTGAAAAATATAGTTTATATCATATTCAAGTCTCAAACTAATAGTTTCTCTTCCAAATCATTTACAAAAATAGCAATCAATTATTTATATTCGATTAAGATAGATTAGGTAACTTCAATACTTGTATTATCAGGATTATAAGTTACATAAGTAGAAGTGCTGTCAAATTATCAAGATAATTGGAGGCCCTGTGCACGAAATTCATGCACGGATTGGGGGGAGTGTGTTCCTCAGCCCAGCCTGCACCCTCTCCAATCTGGGACCCCTCGAGGGCAGTAGGACATCCCTCTCACAATCCCAGACTGCTGGCTCCCAACTGCTCACTTGCCTGCCTTCCTGATTTCCCCTAACCACTTCTTCCTGCCAGCCTAATCACCCCCTAACCACTCCCATGCCAGTCTGATTGATGTCTAATTGCTTCCCTGCCAGCTTGATAGGCCCCAACTTCCCTCCTCTGCCAGCCTGGTCACCCCTAACTGCCCTCCCATGCAGGGTCAATTGCCTCCAACTGCCCTCCCTTGCAGGCCTGGTCCCTCTCAACTGCCCTACCCTGCTGACCATCTTGTTCTGGCCATCTTGTGTCCACATGGGGGCAGCTCTCTTGTGTGTTGCAGTGGTCAATCTGCATATTACTCTTTTATTAGATAGGATTAGATAGGATAGAGGCCTGGTGCATGGGTGGGGGCCAGCTGATTTGTCCTGAAGGGTGTCCTGGATCAGGGTGGGGTTCCCTTGGGGCATGGGGTGGCCTGGGTGAGGGGTCTGAGGTGGTTTGCAGGCTGGCCATGCCCCCTAGCAACCCAAGCAGAGGCCCTGGTCTGGAATTTATTTGCCTTCTACAATTGAATCTTTGTAGCCTGGAGTGGAGCCAAGCCCCCTGCTCCCTCAGGCTGCCACCATTTCTGTTTGGTTTTATATATCTTCTATAACTGAAACTTTGTAGCCTTGAGTGTAGGCTTAGGCCAGCAAGGACAGGTAGAAAGCTTTGCTTCCTCCGTTGTCGGGGGCAACCCTATCCTGCTCGGTGGCTGCTGCCATTTTTCTTGGGATTTATCTTCTATAATTGAAACTTTGTATCCTTGAGTGCAGGCCTAGGCTGGCCAGGGTGTGTGGAAAGCCTCCTCTATTGAAATCCAAGCCTCTCAACTGCTCTCTGTGGCTGCAGCGATCTTGGTTAGGGTTAATTTGCATATTTGCTCTAATTGGCTGATGGGCATGGCTGGTGGGGATGGCTTGAGTGGAGTGATGATTAATTTACATATTACTCTTTTATTAGGTAGGATAATATAAAAACTATTTACAATGTGATGTTAATTTACAGCAGCCTGAGACTGTTTTTTTTTAAATATATATTTCATGATGCACCTTATGTGTGAATTTCATTTCTTAAATAGACATGTACACTAATCTACAACTTCGTTTATCAATACCAACCTTTAAAAATTAAATTAAATTCTTATCAGTCACAATGTTTATAGAAAAAGTACTGCTTTGCTAATTGTGTAAAATGTATATAACAAAATAGAACTTCTCCAGAGATGTTATAGCAGTAATTAATAAATAGTTTGCAATACTGTCATAGTGTGCAGAGATATAATATCAACTCTAAAATTGCTAGAGTCACTAAATAGTTGGAAATATCTCCTGAGCAATAGTAACAATAAATTTAGTGACAGTCAGGCTTAGCATATAAAAGAGTTAGAAGATACTGAAAGTAAAATAAAGTGATCTGGCCATCACTTTATTTTTAAAGTGATTTTAAAGAGGCCAGAATTTCCAACATTAGCTAGAAAATGGAATGGAATAGAAATAGAAATAGAAAACTAGAACAGGAGAAGGCTATGGAGGCAGTATGAGAAGAAATAATTGCTAGGAATATTTGAGAATGAGAGAAAGGCATATGAACTCAGATTGAGAAGACAAAGCTATTGGGTCGGCAACTAAGTAATTGCGGATTTTTTAAAGAAAATCAAAGACAATTTTTTCATGGAACTAAATAACTTTATTCTGTAATGTATTGCCCATTTTGATCAATGACCTTTTGCCATCTTTCAGGCAGCATCATAATCCCACGTTCAAAAAACTTCTGGTTTTTATTAGCAAAAAACTGAATCAGGTACGATTTGACATCATCATCATTATTGAAATTTTTACCATTCAAGGAGTTTTGTAAAGATCGAAACAAAAAGTAATCAGATGGTGCAAGGTCAGGACTATATGGTGGATGTGGCAAAACATCCCAACCAAGCTCCATTAATTTTTGCCGAGTGACCAAAGATGTGTGTGGCCTTGCATTGTCATGATGGAATACAACACCTTTTCGATTTGTCAATTCGGGCCGCTTTTCTTCAACTGCATTGTTTAATTTCATTAGTTGTTCAATGTAGACATCAGAATTGATCGTTTGGTTGGGTGGTAAGAGTTCAAAGTAGACAATTCCTTCGTAATCCCACCAAACTGATAACAAAACCTTCTTTTGATGAATATCAGCTTTTGATGTTGTTTGAGTTGGTTCACCTGGCCTGCTCCACGATCTTTTCCGCTTGATATTGTTGTAAAAATATTCAACCCAAAAATATCAACCCATTTTTCATCGCCAGTTATCAGTCGTTTTAAAAATGGATCATTTTCATTACGTTTCTTTAGCAAATCGCAGCTGCTAATGCGTTGCGTTAACTGTGATTCTTTCAGTTCGTGAGGAACCCATGTATCGAGTTTTTGAACATAGCCAAGTTGTTTTAAGTGATTTTCAATGCATGTATGTGATACATGAAGCTTCTCTGCAATCTCACGTGTTGTACTGTGACAGTCCGAATTGATTATTGCTTTGATTAGGGCGTCATCAACTTCAACTGGACGACCAGAGCGTTTTTCATCTTTGAGTGAAAAATCACCAGAACGAAATTTGGCAAACCAATTTTGACACTGCCGTTCTTTTAAGGCTTCGTCACCATAAACAGCACATAACTTTTTATGAGCTTGCGATGCGTTTTCCCTTTGCGGAAATAAAAAAGCAAAATATGACGAAAATGTTCCTTTTGATTTTCCATTTTTCAACGAACGCCAAACGAAAACTACAAAACAGATCAAAAAACTTTTTTTACTGATTAACAGCTGAATAGCCAACTATCAATAACAAAATGTGTTTTACATTTGTACTACGTCTGCAAACCTAAAAATTCAACTGAAGCCATATATGTGTGAAACCCGCAATTACTTAGCTGCCGACCCAATAGATCCAAGCAGAACAAATAAACCAAGCAAACAAGTAAGCAAATAAAACCCAAATCATACCTATTCAAATTAATGCAAATTAACAGCAAAGAATAATTCTTTAATGATTACAACAGAAGAAAAAAAGAAACCACATTGACAGAAGAATACCAGTATGAGATACAAATCACTAAGTAATATGAAATACAGAGATCTCAAAAACAGGTAGAAAGGACAGATTACATATTAAAGAGATAACAATTTGACGACTGAATTGTCAGGAATGACAATAAAATTTGAATTCAATGGAATGACTCTTTAGAGAACTAAGAGAAATTAAATAACAAAATGATACTGGAAGCAAAACTACCATATATGACAATAATAGAATGAGATTAAGACATTTCAATATTTTTAAAGTTACTTGTTAAAATTATGCCCCTGATCATTTCTCCAGAATCATCCTATCTTACATTTGTCTCCATCTCAGTTAAAGGCAAATCTCCCATCATAGTTCTTTGGGCCTAAACCTCTAAGTTATTCTTGGCTTCTCCTTTGTCTGACAGTCTGCATCAGAACTACTGACATATGCTATTAGCTTTGCCTTCAAAATATACATGGACTGTAACACATCTCATCACCCACACTGCCAACCAACTCTATGAAGACACCATCATCTCTCACAAAAATATTAATTATTTCTACTCCTTTGCATGGCTGGAGTGGCTCTCTGGTTGAGCATTGACCTATGAACCAGGAGGTCACTGATTGAGTCCCCATCAGAGCACATGTCCAGGCTAAGGCTCAATCCCCAGTGTGCAGCCAATCAATAATTCTCTCTCATCATTGATGTTTCTATCTCTCTCACCCTCTCCCTTCCTCTCTGAAATCCAAAATGTGCAGAGTAAACCTGCTAAAACAGATCAAATCAATGGTTAATTCAAAACCTCTAAAACCTTCCATCTCACTGGAAGCATGACCTACCAAGCCCTGTATCATCTGAATGTACATTGTATCTTTGGGCAGGCACATCTACTAATCTCCAAATAATTATTTCTGCTGTAGGCTCCCTGGATTTCTTGTTCTATCTTGAATTTGCCGTGTCCTCTTGTAGAATCTATTCCCTTTATCTGTAATGCCTTTTCATTAGATACCTTCATATTCTCTGTTTTTTTTTTTTTTTTTTGGTCTTGATTCAAAATTCACCTTCCCAGGAAGGCCCTCCTTGACTACCCTACATAAATTCTTCTATCACATTTTTCTACTTTATTTTTTTCTGCTACACAATGTAATATACTTTTAATATCATTTACATTTTATCTTATTTATTACCTATCTCCCTGCCAAGAATTTTAGATTCATGAAGCAAAGATTTTTACATATACTAGTTTATGTACTAATTTGAATAAGTGAATAAGATAATTTAACACTAAAAGTCTGTCACTAAAGGAATTTCTAAAAAAATATACTTTAAGAATAAAGAAAATAGCCCTATAAGGAATGTTGAGATGTAAGAAAGAAATGAAGAAATAATAATAAATATGGTTTAATCTAAACAGCAATTTATTGCATAAGACAATTTATAAGGTTAAAAAAAAAGTAAACAAGTGTAAAGCATTGTTCAGGAGAGCGAAGATCTTGAAAAAATATATAAACTTTATTAAATTAAGTATGCATGTAGCAACACCAAGGATTTTGACTAAAAGGCAAAAACATAGTACATAGATTCCAAACCAGTAAATAAAAAAGAGATGAAAAAGGGTTGGGAGTAAAGGGTATTAGAAATGCTCTAAGTTATGTCCAAAAGAGGCACAAAGAAAAAAGAAAAGAAATACAGAAAAGTAGAAAACAACAGAAAAGAGATTTTGTAACCTGGCATAATCAAAACAAAATAAGTGTATTTCCTGAATATGTTAGAAACAAAAGGGACCCACTAAAAGCATGGTCAGAGAATAGTTGAAAGTAAAAAGATGAAGAATGACTCACCAGACAAAATTAAAAAAAAAAAAAAAAAAAAAAGGCCAATATAACTAAAAGCATGAACAGAGATAAAGAGAAGCATTATAACATGATAAAATGTTCAGTTCAACAGAAGGCTATAATTTATAGTCACCTAGTAGTATTTACTCAAATACTAAGTAAAAATTAAATAGACCATGTGGAATAATAGTAAAATGCACCATTATATGTGGTAGTTTTAGACACACCACTCAAAATAATACATTAAGCAAGATAAAGAAGATAGAAAAAAATTCAATTAATAAGCTTAATATAGCTGACATCCATAAAGCATTTTCCAACTACTGGCAAATATACATTATTTTCAAATGTAAATGAAAGATTTTTAAGAAATACTAAGTGTTAGGCTACAAATCAATTCTTAAAAGATTTCAAAAAATGGACAGTAGGTAGATCAAGATAACCTTATTCATAAATAGATGTGCAACATTCTTTGAGGTAATATTATAGAGCTAAATGTAAAAAGCAAAACAAAATTTCTATAAAAAGTAAGAACTTAGATAAGTAAATAGACAAGAGACATAAAAAGGCACTTTACAAGAAGATATCCAAATGGCCAAAAAGACGTGAAAAAGTATTAAACTTCATTAGTCATCAGGAATGTGCACATTAAAGCCTTAATAGAATACTCCTAAACCAAAATGGCTAAAAGACTGACAATATCAAGTATTAGTAAGATGGCAGAGCAATTCTAACTCTCCTACATTACTGTTGGAAATATAAATCATTACATCTAGTTGGGAAAATAAAACTGTTGAGCAAGATCATAAAACTGAACATCTACAGGTACTACTACCCAGAAATTCAACTTCTAGTTTATAATCAAGAGAAATGTATACTTACGTGTACAAAAAAAGAAAAAAAGCTACAAGAATGTTCACTGAAACAATATTCATAAAAGCACTAAAATAGTATAAATAAACCAGTGGTGACAGAGCAAGAATATGGGTTTCTTTGGGTCAGTTGCAGTTACTAGGAGAGAATAAAAGGAGGGATTAAAGATGATTGTAATAGACTATTTCTTCATTTAATGATGATTACATGGGTTATATGGGTTGTTTACCTTATAAAAATGAATTGAGATCAAACTAATAATTGTGTACTTTACAATAGCATTAATTAATTAAATTTATTGGGGTGACATTGGCTAATAAGATTATAGAGGTTTCAAGTGTACAAAACACCATGTGTATATTGCATTGTGTGCCCACCATTGGAAGTTAAATCTTCTTTCACCATTATATATTTGACCCCTTTTAACATTTATTCCCTCCCACCCTTTAATGTTAATAAATGTGTTTTTTTATTTTAAAAAGTGTATGAAGCTTGTTAATCATAATTAGTAGATAAAGCAACAAGGCTTCATTGTTTCCTGGAAATATAAATTTGATTTCTGTTATTGCTTTGTGATAAATTTACTAGTATAATAAAAATTAAATCTGTGATTCCCAAAATGCTAAAAGGTAAATATATTGAATCTATGTTGGTATAATTTAGCTTTATGAATAAAAAATTGCTTTTAAAATATATTTTTCAATATCTCAACATTTCTTAGAATTCCACATTTTATCACATTTCCTCGAAATACAAATCATTCTGTAGTGAAGAAAAAATTGCACATATAAACTCAAGTTCAGACAATAAAACTTTGTAACATAGAATAATGTTTGAAGGGAACTGTAATGTAATGTATTCAGGTACCAATGCTGACTCTACAAAGTACGCTACCAAAAAAAAAAATCAATTTTTATCACTTGAAATCTATTGCAATTAAAGAGCAATGCCAAGCCACTGACACACTAATGGGTTTCAAAATATTTCAAAAAGAACAAGGAAATTGCTAAGTGTTTTAATTGAAATGCAGTTCTACCAGGCATAACAAATTGCATACTCTGAGCTTTCTGTAAAGCTACTGTATAACACTATTCACAATAGTGTTGAGTTTTAATAAATTTGTAGCATTGCCTAGATATATTTTATGTCTAAACTATCCTACTCTAAACTATTTTAAAACTTTTATTGTACCTTCTAATATAAAAAGAGTTCTTTTACTGTGTTCCAAGTGTTTGAATTTTAATTCAATTTTAGAATAACAGTATAGAATTTCCAAAGAGGATGTGCTGTACAAAATTAGACATGACTTGTTTAAAAAGAATATTAGATGTGACTGAAACATATTTCTCATGTATTAAACTGTAACATTATCCTACATGAAAATTATTAAATTAAAACTAGGTTTTTCTAATTCCTAGGATATTAAACTAGCAGCTGCATAATCATAATTTTTTACTATAAAATATATAATATTTACATATAAAAAGAAAAAATCTTCAAAAATAATCACAATCTTCAAATTTCATATCTTCCCCTTTTCTCTAAATTTTGCCTTCCTGGTATTTAGTTAATGACATTTCATCCTTTGATTCTCCTAAATCTATTATTACATTTCCTGAACCTAGAAGGAACATCCTCCTCTCCCACACACACACATTTCTACACTTTGCTATCAGGTAAAAAAAAAAAAAATCTCTCTTCCTACTTCCCTTCCCTCTCCTTCCTACACCTCTCCCCTAACCCTAATGCTAACATCACATCATTCTCAAAAAATACTGGAGTCGTATTTTAGTTGTGCTATTTCAAGGACTAGCACAACTTGTGCCTGGTACATTTAGATTTCATTCAATCAACATTATAGAGCTATGGTGAATATATAAATCAGACATGAATCTAGGGTAGTAGTTTGGTTGGTGAAATAGGTGGTGCTACTCAGAATTTAAATAACAATAAAAAGAAGCTCATATTAACCCCCACCCCCCAAAATGTGTTGCTTTTACTGTCTCCTTTATGATTCACTTCCCCATAGTATATACTAGGGAAGGCATATGGGGGTGGTCTCACATTCTTTTTTACTTTCTCCACAGCATGATGGGCTCTTCATTCATTCTCAGGTTTGTAAGAACTGGGGTGAGGAACAATGGGGAGCCATTGTTTAATTAGAGGTCTGATGCACAAAATTCGTGCAAGAGTAAGCCTTCACAGCCCTGGAGGTTGCCTGGATCCCTCCCTCACAGCCATAGCGACTGCCTTGATTCCGCAGCTGGAGCCCTGGCTTCATCTGGAAGGTCAGCTGGAATGATGTCTGGTCTAATTAGCATATTACACTTTTATTATTATAGATGAGGATGGATTTTGATTTAAAAATGAAAAGAATTTTAAAGATGAATAGTGGTAATGGTTGCAGAAGATAATGAATGTAGTATTTAATACCACCAAACTCAACCAGATGACCAATTTTATCTTGTATGTACTAATATTGTTCCAATTCATTAAAAAGAGTACAGTTAAATCTACACTTAGCATCATCCCATTCTTTATAGTCTTTAACTATAGAAGTTATGCTTCTTAATTTCTCAAGCACTAGGTCCCTGAGGGAATTCACACCTAACAAAAACTAGTATCATTAATAATAAAAAGCTGATCTGAGGTAAAGACTATGAATCAAGGGGGTGAGGGGGTAAGGTTTTGGGGTGGGGATTAATACAAAGAGAAAAGTCTTTGCTCTTTATATTATCTTAGCTTCCTCAAAACTTTAACATGGTGACAAATATAGCAGGTCAATGACCATAAACATTAAGAAGGCACAACTGTGCAATTTTTTGCTTATTTTTCCTAATATCTTGTCATATATTACTAAGTCTCTATGTTTAAGCATAAGAAAGCTAACTTTTGGTTGTCTCAAAATAATTGCATTTGTCCCGACTAGCATGGTTCAATAGTTGGCGTATCAACCTATGAACCAGAAGATCAGGGTTTGATTCCCAGTCAGGGCCACATTCCCTGGTTGAAGGCTCAATCCTCAGTAGGAGGTCTGCAGGAGGCAGCTGACTGATAATTCTCTCTCATCATTTATATTTCTATCTTTCTCTACTTCTCCCTTCTTTTCTGAAATCAATAAAAATATTTTAATTGCATATGAACCAAGACAACTTCTTTGTCCTATTCTTAAATAATGTATGGGTTAATTCACATTAAAAAAATGAACTGGGGAGAATCCAAGATGGCTGCTCGGGTAGGCAACTAGCCGCAGCCGCACACAACAATTTTAATAAATACAACTAAAATATAAAATGGACATTACCCAGAACTACAGGAAAGTCGACTGACTGGAAATCCTACAACAAGAAGCAAGGAGAAAACCAGAAGGAAGCACGGAGGAGCTGTAAAAGCCTAAGGTACGGAGACACGCGGCGCACGCGGAGAGGACGGAGCCGGAGAGGAGGGAGGCCGAGTGCCTGGCGGGCGTTCCCTAGCGGAAAGGAGATAAAACTCCGACTGTGCTGGGCCCCCGACTGCTCTGAACCCCAGTTCTGGGCCAGACCCCGGGGACTCAGGCTCAGCCATAGGGAGCTGGGCTGTAAGTCGGAACCCCGGGGTAGCGGAGAAAGGAGGTCCCGGAGGCGCACTCACTGCCCCCAGAGAAGGGACGGCCGGCTGTGCCGCGGGATTGCCCTGGCCGGAAGGAGACTGGGGCTCCAGACTGCTGTGAACGCCACCTCCAACTCCACTTCCAACTGAACTGAACCCCAGTTTCGGGCCCATTGCGGGAGAGCTTACACTGTTTGGTAGCAGGCGAAAATCGAGGGCACCTTTCTCTCAGAGGCGCTTGCAACAAGTACTGAAGGACCCTGAGTCTCAGGAGTCGCATAGGGCGGGGCTGACGGAAGCCGAGGCTGTAGGCTCCACCCTGAAACGCCGCCCCATCAGGAAAGCTGCCTGCGAAAATGCCTAAACCAAATAGATCACAAAGGAAAGAAATGGAGGACAAAAAGCGACTGGATATAGAGTTCAAAACCACACTTATAGGGTTTTTCAAGAGACTCCTAGAAAAGGCCGATAAAATAAATGAGACCTATGAGGATATGAAAAGGGATCAACAAGAAATGCTAAGGGATCAACAAGAAATAAAGAATACATTGTCTGAAATAAAAAATATTCTACAGAGTCCTAAAAACAGAAGGGAAGATCGCAAGAATCAAGTCAAAGATTTGGAACATAAAGAGCCAGAAGACACTCCTCCACAGAAGCTAGAAGGCAAGAGAATCCAGAAAATTGAAGATAATGTAAGAAACCTCTGGGACAACTTCAAACGATCCAACATCAGAATCATGGGGGTCCCAGAAGATGAGAGAGAGCAAGATATCGAAAACATACTGAAAGAAATAGTGACAGAAAACTTCCCCCACCTGGGGAAAGAATTGGACTTACAAGTCCAGGAAGCACACAGAACTCCAAATAAGAGGAATCCAAAGAGGACCACACCAAGACAAATCATAATTAAGATTCCAAGAGCAAAGGACAAAGAGAGAATATTAAAAGCAGCAAGAGCTAAGCAGGTGGTTACCTATAAAGGAGCACCTATACGATTGTCAGCTGATTTCTCAACAGAAACCATGCAGGCCAGACGGGAATGGCAAGAAATATTCAAGGTGATGAATAGCAAGAACCTACAGCCAAAAATACTCTACCCAGCAAAGCTATCACTCAGAATCGAAGGTCAGATAAAGAGCTTCACTAATAAAAAAAAGCTAAAGGAGTTCATCACCACCAAACCAGAATTATATGAATTGCTGAAGGGGGTTCTTTCAGAAGAGAAAGTAAATAAAGATAAAAATATGAACAACAAATACGTAACTATCAACAAGTGAATCTAAAAACCAAGGAAATTAAAAAAAAAAATCTGATGAACAATATTAACTGTTGAATATAATAGAATCAGAGGTATGGAAGGGGAGTGAACTGATGATTCTTGGGGAAAAGGGGACAGGGGAATGTGGGAAGAGACTGAACATAAACTGTGCACCTATGGATGAGGACAATGGGGGTTGGGGAAAGGGCAGAGGGTGGGGTGGGAAGGGGGCGGAAAAGGAACACTTGTAATAATATGAACAATAAAAATTTATTTAAAAAAAAAAAAAAAAAAAAAAAGAAAGGAAAAAAAAAAAAATGAACTGAAGTAGAATAAACTGTATGATTCTTCAGGGTGGAGGTAAGGGGGAGAGATCAACCAAAGGACTTGTGTGCATGCATATAAGCCTAATCAGTGATCACGGGTAACAAGAGGGTGGGGACATACGTGGGGAGGGGTTTGGGATGGGAATGGGGGGATGAGGACAATTGATAATGTGATACCATAATCAATAAAGTTAAAAAAAGTAAGAAAGAAAGAAAGAAAGAAAGAAATAACTAGAGGCTCAATGCATGAAATTCAAACAAGAGTAGGCCTTTCTTTCCCGGGCTGCCAACACCAGCTTCCCTCTGGCACCCAGGACCTGGGCTTCCCTCGCTGCCCTGGCTTCACCTGGAAGGTTGTCTGGAAGGATATCTGGTCGAATTAGCATATTATAATTTTATCATTATAGATATCCCATTGACTTCTCTGTATTATGTCAAATATTCTATAAGAGCAACAAATGTGTCTTTTATTATGCTAATGAGTTGGCTTTTGGACCACACCTTAAGACAGGGGCTGGTTGCCAGAGGGTAAACTAAGTGATTAGAGAACTGGAACTTTCAGGGACAGGAGAGGGGCTAGAGGTTAAGTCAAGCCTGGGGTGGCTAATGATTTAATCCATTAAGACTAAGTAATGAAGTATCCCTGAAAATACAAAGGACCAGGCTTGGAGAGCTTCAGGACTGATGAACATCTGGAGATGCAAGGAGAGTGCACGCTGGGAGAGGGTAAGGCAGCTCCTCCTTCCCTCTCCTCATTCCCTTGCCCTAGGTATCTCTCCCATCTGGTTGTTCCTGGTTATATCCTCCTATAATAAGCTGGTAAGCTAGTAAAAAATAAATTATATATTTTTTTCTATCATTACTAGATAATCTGTGATATAAAAAATACATTTATCTAATCCTCTATAATATAGATGATACTATACTTAGCTTTTATTTTCTTCCATTGGTTTAATTTGTGGAAAATAACATAATTCAGATTTTCACCAATCTTGTACTTTCATTATCAAATAACTAAATATATTCACTGGCTAACTTAAACATAATATATAAATTTTCTTTATATATATTTAATATTTCCTCTCCCAAACTAGTTTCCATTTTAGCCTTTAAACTCCTGAGAGAGAAAAAAATTATTTTATTTCTTTTATATATCACAACCCTATCTGCAAAATTATTGTTAAATCCTTTTGACATGATCAGCATTATGAGTAAACAATACTCTCAATTAAACTGCATCAAAATGTTAACAATTTACAGCTATTCTTACTGCAAATAGCAGAAATAAATATATAATAATAAAATTAAGAATGTTAGATTATTCAAACAGCAGAATAGACACAGAAGGAGGAGTTAGTGAATTGGAAGAAAATTTTAAATAAAATATCTACAGGATGCCTGGGTAAATGAAAAAAAGGGAAAAAAAGAAGAGGTTGTCATAGAAAATGAAATAATGATATGTTTAATTAGAGTTGAAAAAGAAGAAACACTAAAAGAAAAACAAATATGAGAAAAAAGAGGATGAGGGAATAAAGTAAAAAATATGTGCTATTTGAAATATAATGACAGAACTCTCCAAAACAGGCAAAAGACATCAAGGCACGAAATCAAAGAGCACTGTATAAATCTCTTAGGATGAATATACAGAAAACCAGACCTAGGTACAAAATAGTAAAATTGTTAAAAAATAAAGGTAAGGTTAGTTGAGAACAAATATATGTATTGTACTTCAAAAAGCCAATATTTAGATGTTTCTGAATTCTACACAGGAATGTTGGATGCCAAAATACAATTAAATTATTTTAAATGTGTTGACCAAGACAGAATTTAACCAAAAAATATATACTTAAATATTTCAGATGCACACAAAAAGAACAAAGAATTCTCCATTAGCAGATCCACTCTAAAAGCAGCACTAAACAGCTTATTTCAGACAGAAGGTAAATGATTGGAGATGGCATCTTGAATGGAAAAACAAAGAAACAGAGCAATGAAAAAATTAAGTAAATGATTAGAACTGGCATCTTAAATGACAAAAACAAAACAAAAAACAGAGCAATGAAATCATAAATGTGTGAATGAATAAAATAATAATAATGTCTTTGAGTTTAAGGTGGCAATGAATCAAAATACATGAAAATAATGGCAGAAAATGAGGGAAAAGTGTAAATAGAATTACAATGCACTAGCATTCTTGCATTATGCAGGAATAAAGTAAAAATATCAATTGTTACTTGACTTTGATAAGTCAAGGATGCAACCACCAAAAAAATGAACATGATTTCCAAATCAATGAAAATTTGTTGAATAATGTTTAAAATATTAAAAATTCTCAACTCATAAAGGCAAGATAAAAGTCCTCTATACATAAAAACTAGAACTATAATAAGACTGAAAGAAGAAAGCACTGACTATAGAAGTAGATTTTGGTAATAGATGATAGCATATGTTCACTGTAATTGAGTTATCATAACTGATTATGATAAGCAGAGTTCTAAAGATACCACTCTAAAGAGTTCCCATCCCCAGTTATCCAATCAACCACTATTCAGACTACTACTATGAAGGGATTTTTGTAGATATAATTGAAGTGCCAGCCAATTTATCTTAAAATGTGTAGGTTATCTCAATAAAAATGACTCAGCCAAGTGATTCCTTTAAATGTCAAGTTTTCTTTGGCTAGTTACATACGATATTTCCCAAAGTCCGTCCCTGTGCTGGTCAGAGGTTTGAAGTCTGAGAGAATTTTGATATGCCTTTGCTAGCCTGAGAATGAGGAAGCTGTGTGCCAAGGAATACAGGCAGCCTTGAGGAGCTCAGAGAGGCCCCCCAGCTGACAGTCAGCAATGAAACAGGGACTCTACTCTAAAACCGCAAAGAACTGATATCAGCCAACAACCTGAATGAACTTAAAAACAGATTTTGCCTTAGAACCTTGAGAAGAGTTCAGCCTCATCAACACCTTGACTTCAACCTTTTGAGAAGGTAAGCAGACCCTCACAGAGCTGCCTAGACTTTCGATCTTCAGACTTGTGTGCTATTATATGGCTGTTGATTTAAGCTATTGAGTTTGTGGCAATTTGTTATGCAGCAATAAGAAACAAATATTCTAGTAATGTGTGATGTTACAATGTTTAGACCCACAAAATGCCACGAACAATAATAATTCTTAAAAAGACTATTTGTATGTATAGCCAAAGACCAAACAAAACTTAATTTTCAAAACAAATAGAAACAACACAAGATAAACCAAGATGGCAGCATAGGTAAATACCTAACTGCAGCCTCACACAACAATTTCAATAAAATACTACTAAAATACAAAATGGACATTACCCAGAACTACAAGAAAGTCGACTGACTAGAAATTCTACAATGAGAAGGAAAGAGAAAACCAGAAGGAAAATCAGAGGAGCTGTAAAAGCCTAAGGTACTGAGACACGTTGTGTGCGCTGAGAGGACAGAGCCTGAGAGGAGGGGCGACTGAGTGCCTGGCTGGCGTTCCCTAGCAGGAAGGAGATAAAAACTCCGGACTGTGCTGAACCCCAGTTCCGACAGCACTGAACCCCAGTTCTGGGTGAGACCCTGGAGACCTAGACACATAAGGAGGGAGTCTGGGCTGTAAGGCGGAAAATCAGGGAGCTGCACAAGGCAGTTCAGGAGGCATGCACATTGTGCACAGAGGACGGACTGTTGACTCTGCTGCTAGATTGCCCTATTGGGAAGGAGACAAAAGCTCCAGACTGTGCTGAGCCCCAGTTCCTACTGCACTGAACCCCAGTTCTAGGGCAGACCCTGGGGACCCAGGCCCATACAGAGGGAGCCTACGCTGTAAGGCAGAAACAGGGGAGCAGCGAAAAAAAAAGTACTGGAGGCATGCACATTGCACACAGAGAACACACGATTGACTGTGCCGCTGGATTGCCCTAGCAGGAAGGAGACATAAGCTACAGACTTCTCTGAACCCCACTTCCAACTGAACTGAACCCCAGTTCTGGGCTCATTGGGGGAGAGTCTAGACCACATGTGTCAAACACAAGGCCCGCGGGCCAAATCCAGCCCGCCAGGCCTTGCAATGTGGCCCGCACCGCGCTGTCATCACTGCACTCCGCTGTCAGTTTATGACATTGTCAGTTTATGACTGTTCAGTAAACCATTCGGCCCGCGATTTAGGCTGGATTTTAGATTTTGGCCCCTTCTCTGATTGAGTTTGACACCCCTAGTCTAGATTGTTTGGTAGCGGGCGAAATTCGAGGGCACTTTTCTCTCAGAGGGGCTTGCTTGCAGTGAGTACTGAAGGACACTGAAACTCAGGAGCCCCATAGGGCGGGGCTGACGGAAGCCAAGGCTGTAGGCTCCACCCTAAAACTCCGCCCCATCCAAGCTGAACACAGAGACTTTTAAGGATACCAACTCAGAGAAGATGCAAAAATGCTGAGACAAGGAAACAGATCACAAATGAAAGAAATGAAGGACAAAAAGCAACTGGATATAGAGTTCAAAACCACGCTTATAAGGTTTTTCAAGAATTTCCTAGAAAAGGCCGATAAAATAAACGAGATAAAATAAAAGGGATCAACTAGATATAATGAGGGATCAAGAAGAAATAATAAGGGATCAACTAGAAATAAAGAATACATTGTCTGAAATAAAAAATATTATACAGAGTCCAAAAAACAGAATGGAAGGTCGCAAGAATCAAGTCAAAGATTTGGAATATAAAGAGCCAGAAGAAACTCCTCCACAGAAGCAAGAAGACAAGAGAATCCAGAAAGTTGAAGATAATGTAAGTAACCTCTGGGACAACTTCAAGAGAAACAACATCAGAATTATGGGGGTCCCAGAAGATGAGAGAGAGCAAGATACCAAAAACATACTGAAAGAAATAGTGACAGAAAACTTCCCCCACCTGGTGAAAAAATTAGACTTACATGTCCAGGAAGCGCACAGAACCCCAAACAAAAGGAATCCAAAGAGGACCACACCAAGACACATCATAATTAAAATTTCAAGAGCAAAAGACAAAGAGAGAATATTAAAAGCAGCAAGAAAAAAAGCAGGTAGTTACTTATAAAGGAGCACCCATACTATTGTCAGCTGATTTCTCAACAGAAACCATGCAGGCCAGACGGGAATGGCAAGAAATATTCAAGGTGATGAATAGCAAGAACCTATAGCCAAAAATACTCTACCCAGCAAAGCTATCACTCAGAATCGAAGGCCAGATAAAGAGCTTCACTAATAAAATAAAATTAAAAAAGCTAAAGGAGTTCATCACTGCCAAACCAAAATTATATGAATTGCTGAAGGGGGTTCTTTAGGAAGAGGAAGAAAATAAAGATGAAAATTATGAACAACAAATACGTAACTATCAACAAGTGAATCTAAAAACCAAGGAAATTAAAAAATCTGATGAACAATATTAACTGGTGAATATAATAGAATCAGAGGTATGGAAGGGGAGTGAACTGATGATTCTCGGGAAAAGGGGAGTGGGGGTGTGGGAAGAGACTGAACATAAACTGTGCACCTATGGATGAGGACAATGGGGGGGTGGGGAAAGGGCAGAGGGTGGGGTGGGAACCTGGTGGAGGGGAGCAATGGAGGGGGGGAAATGAGGAACATTTGTAATAATATGAACAATAAAGATTTATTTTTTAAAAAAAAAATAAATAAATAAAAACAGCACATGAATTAAAGTTTTTGATCCTAGTTTGTGAATTAATCGAAGATAAGCTTGTTGTTGCCGATATGTAAGGAATACATTGGTCACATTATGAATAAGGCTAATGCTCATATTAAAGGACTAGGGAGGTAATAATTATCTGAATATGCATTTATGCACTAATATGATATTTCCTAAAGTCCTCCCTTGTGCTAGGCTCCTGGGAAACAAGGTGAACAGACATAGACCTGTCTTCAAGCTGCCCACAGTGCCTGGCACACAAGGTTATTCAATGAGTCTGTGTTGAATTAATGAATCCTAAATGAGGTGTATGTGCATGGCATAATGACAATACCCTGTGATAAATGCCATAATTTGGATATTATACTGTTTATATAAACATTTATATAAAATTTTACATTTATATGAAATATTTATATAAAATGTTTGAGAAGGCTATTCTTTATAAAAATTATTACAGGAAATGAAAACAGTTTTATTGCTTAAAACAAAGTCTTAAGATCATTTTTTTTAAAACTATGGCCCTAGCTAGTTTGGCTCAGTGGATAAAGTGTCGGCCTGTAGACTGAAGGGTCCCAGGTTCCATTCCAGTCAAGGGCACATGCTCATGTTGCAGGCTCAATCCCAATAGGAGCCATGCAGGAAGCAGCCAATCAATGATTCTCTCTCGTCATTGATGTTTCTATCTCTCTCTCCCTCTCCCTTTCTCTCTGAAATCAATAAAAACATATTTTAAAAACACTATGAATCACCAACAAATTATAAACTTGTTTTTTATTTATTTTATATAAACATAAGTTAATAAATTGGAAAATTAATCAAGGTTGAAAAAGACAATGCCAACACATCACATTCCTAACTAGTTAAATATACGGTCAAAAGTTAAAAAGACACCAATTAATCTTTCTAATGATAAGACATGGCAATTATTGAGAATGCAAAGATGAATCTTAAATTACCTTTCATATATATGTGTGTGTGTGTGTGTGTGTGTGTGGGTGTGTGTAATATATACATATTTCATATTTTCTCATATTATTACTAAATCTTTACTTGGCCTAAATTCAAAGAAATACTGAAGGCTGTTATATTCTGAGTCTTGATTTTTCAAGTCTTTTATTACTACTTGAATGTTTTATACTAGTTTTTAAACAGACTTAAAACTATTCTCTAAATATTTTCTTTGAACACACAGAAATGTTTTAATAAGTTAAATCATGTTCATAATCTGTTCTACATTTATTTTTATAATTAGAAAACATAAAAGTAATTTTAATCCAGTGTGTCTAAGTGGTTGCTCATAATTATTTTGTGAAATGAATTGTATAATGAATTGGGTTATATGCATTTTTCAGTTCACTAACACACTAATTGATTTTGACAGTTAAAAAATGTTTTAAAGAAAAACTATATAACAAAACATACATCTATTAATTCCTCCTCCTGATAATAACTGCTGCTGAAAGTTGTAATGCCCAAGAGCTCAGTCCTAGTTTCTTTTATTCCTGCTTTCCTAGATTTTCTATACTCAGTCTTGTGAATTTAATGTCATCTATACTTGATTTTTTACCTATCTTTTTTTCATTTTCAGCCCCAATCTTATTCCTAAAGTTTCTAATCTGATATCAAAATTACAATTTAAAATTCAAATAGACTGTTTCATGTAACATGTCCAAAACAGAGCATATCTCCCACTCCACGTTATCCCTAACAAGTCCTCCCCAACAGTCGTCCCTGCAATACCAGTCATTTAAGCGGAAAGCTGTGGAGCCATCTTTCCCTCATCTTTGTATATAATCTGTTATAGAATTATGTTACTAACTTCCTCTCTGTCCCCCAGCTTCTACTTAAACCCCCGTATCCTATTAAAAACATCTTTTCTAGAACATAGCTATGCAGGGTCAAAGTAAAAACAGCACAAAAGAGATGAAGAGAAAAAAAAAAGATATTTATTGAGCACTTACTATGTCACAGACTTTGCTAGGAGCTTTAAATATATGTTTGCCTATATTCAGATTACCTTGCATTTTAACAATTCAGAAGCATTTCTGAAAGCTATAAAAAATAAAACAAAATTACTGCTTGTTTACAATAGATTAACAGTACTCATCAAGAGAGATGAACTGCATTCTGATAAACTCTATAGTATTTCTGAAGTTATAATACTACAAGCCACTGAGAAAATAGAATTTCACACTGAATTTTTATATCAAAGGTGTTGCTTATGTTCATTAAAAAGGTGAGCACAACCTTCATGAGATATGTTTAACTAATATAAATTCTAGTTTTTCCTAAAATAATTTCCTATGGGAATGTGATGTAGAAATCATGATGTCATTTTCATGAGAAATGATCTATACTTTCTATATGAAGCCTACAAGTGTTGCCTTATTTGATATGCTTTGCTAAGTCTATCATTCGAATACTTGATGTTAATAAAACGTATGCTTATACTTTGTTTTCTTCATTTAAAAATCTTAAAATAACCTGTACTTACTATACACAGTGTATGTTCATATAGAGAAAATCAGCTAAAAACTGAAAAACAAAATAAAATATTTAATAAACCTAAGGTGGTTACTAACATTATTTCCTCAGTAATGCCTTCTCTGATAACATTATTTAAAACTGAGTCACTATCCCCTGTGAACTCCTAATCTTTTTCCATAACATTTATAACTACCTGGTATTTTTCTTCCCTTCCTCCTTCCCACCTTTTCTTTTTTCCTTGTATCAAACTATTGAACCATAGTTTCATTCATTTATTAAATGTCCCTTACACCTGAAATTAAGCTCTATGAAACAATAATGTTTACACTATTTTGTTCACTGTTGTTTCACAAGTCCCTGGAACAGTGCTTAACACTAAGAGAAAATGCCCAACTAGCTCATTAGGTAGAGCATGAGACTTTTTTTTAATACATAAAAGGCTCTCTGTGCACATTTCCTAAATGATTAATCAAATGAATCCTATCTTGTTACCAGACCTAAAAAATATATACTATTTTAAAATATTTCATAGTATTTTATTCAGCTGATGTATTAAAATTAACTAAAACCCATTTTTCTTTCATTTAAGACATTTTAAGCTTTTCATTACTAATACTGGAGGCCTGGTGGACAAGATTCATGCATGGGGGGAGGGGGTGTCCCTCAACCCGACCTGCACCCTCTCGCAATCCAGGTCCCCTTCCTCCTAACTGCCCACCTGCTGGCTCCTAACCACCCATCTGCTTGCTCCTTACCACCTACCTGCTCACTCCTAACTGCCTGCCTGCTCACTCCTTACCACCCATCTGCTCACTCCTTACTGGTCACTGGGCTTTTATATAGAGAGACTTTATGATGAGTATCAGGAATGCTGAAATTGGAGGCATAGAATTCATTATTCTTAGGGTAATCCCAGAAGTAGAATTCTGGGGTTAAATAGCATGTCTATTTAAAACATTATGCCAGCCTGTTCTTGAGAATTGCTGATATCAATTTATACTTCCGCCATGATGTATAAGAGTTTCAATTTTTCATACTCTTCAATATTTTTCTTCATTTTCTTTTAAAGTTTGCTAAGCATTTCACTTTTAATTTTCAAAAACGGGTCAATATGAGAAATAAAAAGTAATGTTTAAATCTTTTTCCACTTAGCAATTTTACTTTACCCAAGCTAAATCAATCATAAAATCATTTATATATCCATGGATTAAAACTTGGTGTAATAAGAGTAGATTGCTTTATAATGTGATATACCTCATTTAATAATTTCTTCATTAAGTCATTCTAATGTGGTTTATTGATTATACAATACTTAATGGTTTATAGTATACTGATTGTAAATATACTATTTCCCTCTTTAATTTAGACTAATAAAAATGAGTTTATCTTTGTTAAGTATATGCAGCCAAATAATGATTTATGAATAAAAGAAAACAATTTATATATTATTAATAAAGGTTCTAAAACAATTTGAAATAAATACAAGGCTATAAAATGTTGTGATTGAATGAATGTCCTATAAGTTTGTAAGTCCCATGAGAATATTATTCATATACCAATCAACCTTGTAACACAATGTATCATTTATCAACCTCAGTTCTTAACACTTATCTACAAATGTAAGTTATCCAGTAATCAATTTTATTTTTCCAATTTTCAATTTATAGGTAAAAATATAACAATATATATGTTATTTAAGTTCTATAAAGTAAGGCACTAAATTCTTCTTAGTAATATCATGTGACAAGTAACAAACATGCATACCATGATCTATAAATTTAAACAATTTTATAGTTTTACTTATGTTATATATATATATATATATATATATATATATATATATATTAACAGAAAATAATTTATCTGACTTATAAAGAATTTAATATATAACTCAAGAAGGTTCTTTTCATTGGTATTAAAGAAAAACAAAATTACAATGTTTAAATGACAAATAATAGGCTAAATAAACACACTTTTCCCATATTTCTAAGAAAATATTAAATGAATGGATATAATTCACAGGATAAACATTAATGCAAAGCATATAACCAATAAAACTATTATCACTGTATCTTTTAATTCTATAATTTTTTAATCCTTACCTGAGAATACTTTTCCATTAATATTCAGAGAGAATGGAAAGGAGGGGGAGGGAAGAAGAGAGGGAGAAGAGGGGTAAAAAAACATTGCTGTGAGAGAGACCCCATCGATTGGTTGCCGCATACCCCTGACCAAGCTGGGGGTTGAACCTGCAACCCAGGTACATATCCTTGACTTACACTTGACCGGAATCAAATTGAGACTTCGCTTACAAAGGCCGACGTTCTAGGCCAGGACTATAATAATTTTAATTTATTAATTATTTTGCTAATCCTCACCCTAGAATATTTTTCCACTGATGTTTAGGAAGAGTGGGAGAGAGACAGAAAGAAAAGAAGAATATTGATGCAGGAGAAACATTAATTGGTTGCCTCCTGCATGAGACCTGACCAGGGCCTGGGCCAAGGAGAAACCTGCAACAAAGATACTTGCCCTTGACCATAATCAAACCCGGGACCCTTTGCTCCACACACCAACACTATCCACTGGCCAAACCGGCTAAGGCTATAATAATTTTTTTTAAGTCAAAAGACATATTAGGTATCCCCAGCAAAAGTTAGATCAGCTAATCTCATTTTAAAGCAGAGAACCATATTAATATATATTAAAAGAATCAAGAATTCTTTGAAATATTCATCATAAAAAAAACAAAAACCTAATCTGCCAAAACCGGTTTGGCTGAGTGGACAGAGCGTTGGTCTGCAGACTGAAGGGTCCCCAGTTTGATTCCAGTCAAGGGCATGTACATTGGTTGTAGGCACATCCCCAGTGGGGGATGTGCAGGAGGCAGCTGGTCGATGATTCTCTCTCATCGATGTTTCTAGCTCTCTATCCCTCTCCCTTCCTCCCTGTGAAAAATCAATAAAATATATTTTTAAAAAAAAATAAAAACCTAATCTAAGTAAAAAACAATAAAATAAGTAATCCAGAAAGTTGATAACATGCCAGAATATCTTGATTGTATCAATGTAACAAAATTAAGATAAATGGAATTTAATCTTAAATTACCAAAATGAAACATGGATATTAATCAAATTGGCTCTGATCACTTTTTTAATATGTGTTACAAACATATTTTAGACTGCATACCTTAAGATAGCAGATTAAATTATAAACAATGAACAATTCTATACTTATTACAATATCTGTACATGTCAGAGGAAATCAAATTTCATGTATCATGGCATCAGGGAATAGCTTTAGAAGTCCATATTTTTTGTAATATGCTGGTTATAGAAGCATGTAGGACTTCTGCTATCATTTCTTTGATGTATAGGCTACCTTAAGATGCAAGGTAACAAAATTATTAATTTAACCAATGTGATAAACTCTTTTCATTTAGCAAACTGGCTACTTTATCTACAATAGTATGATTTTGACAGTCACTGTGTCTTTGACTTTCAACTAATAATAAAGATATTCCCCTCTCCCAAATTCTTTCAGAAGCTAGTGTTAGCTTTGGGTAATATGAATATTTTAATTATGTTAATTCTTCTTATCCATGAACATGGCATATGTTTCAACTTATTGTATCTTCCTTAATTTCTTTCTTCAATTTCCTATAGTTTTTCAAGTTACAGGTCTTTTACCTCCTTGGTTAAATTTATTCCTAGGTACCTTATTTTCTTGTTGTTGCAATAGTAAATAAGATTGTTTTCTGGCTGAAACCGGTTTGGCTCAGTGGTAGAGCATCGGTCTGCGGACTGAAAGGTCCCAGGTTCGATTCTGGTCAAGGGCATGTACATTAGTTGCGGGCACATTCCTGGTAGGGGGTGTGCAAGAGGCAGCTGGTTGATGTTTCTCTCTCATCGACGTTTCTAGCTCTCTATCTCTCTCCCTTCCTCTCTGTAAGAAAAATCAATTATATATATATATATATATATGTATATATATATATATATATATTTTTTTTTTTTTAAAGATTGTTTTCTGTTTCCTTATTGGTGTATAAAAAGGTCACTGATTTCTGAATGTTAATTTTGTATCCTGCTACTTTGTCAAATTCATTTATTAGATACTAAAGGTGCAGTGCATGAAAATTTGTGCACTCGGAGGGGTCCCTCAACCCAGCCTGTGCCCTCTCAAAATCCAGGACCCCTGGGGGATGTCCACCTGCTGGCTTAGACCCACTCACCAGGGGATCAGGCCTAAGCTGGCAATCAGACATCCCTCTGCAGTTCAGGAGCCCACAGGGGATGTCCAACTGATGGCTTAGGCCTGCTCCCCATAGTCGGACATCCTTAGCGCTGTGGAAGAGGCCAGAGAGGCTCCTGCCACTGCCACTGCACTTGCAGGGTCAGCCCGGCTTATGTTTGAATGGAGCTCCCTTGGTGGGAGCGCACTGACCACCAGGAGGCAGCTCCTGCATTGAGCATGTGCCCCTGGTGGTCAGTGTGCACCATAGGGACTGGTAATTCCAGTCATTCCACCATTAGGGTCAATTTGCATATTACCCTTTTATTATATAGGAAAGTAGTTTTATGGTGGAATCTTCTACAACATCATGTCATCTGTGAAAAATGACAATTTTACTTCTTCCTTTCCAATTTGATGTCTTTTATTTCTTCTTGTCTGATTACTATGGCTAAAACTTCCAATACTATGTTGAGTAAAAGTGGTAAAAGCAGAAATCCCTATTGTTCATGATCTTAAGGGATATGCTTTTAGTTTTTGCCCATCAGTTATAATGTTGGCTGTATATTTTGCAATTTTAACTCCCCAAATAAATGTACCATTTTATATGGCTGCTTTCTTGATATTTAAGAGTAATTAAAATAGTCCAGGACTCTGGCATAATGTGTATGTTTTACACGAATGATGTTCCAAACCATGGTTAAGTACTGTTCTCCTCTAACAATTCTAGCATTCTGAGAATTTTGGTGTTTTCCACAATAGAGGATAACTTTATTAGCTTAAGAAAATTGCCAAAATAGTCTTTGGTAAAATTAAGAAACACAAGACACAAGACTAATCTTACACTTGAAAAACAAAAAGTTTTTCCCTGAATAGTAGTAAAAATGGTTTTTTTGTTTGTTTGTTTGTTTTTGGTTTTGTCCTATACAATTAAAAGAGGCATGGTTACTATGATTATGTGTTGACAATAGTCTGTTTTAATATGGAAATCCTAGATTTCCCCCCCATAGTTTTAAAAATACAATCTTACTTGTCTGGTCCATCAGTTATTTTGTCCAGGTCCTCAGGAGTTGTGTTATGAAAGGAGGTATATTTTATTTTATGCTCAAAACCATAATGTAGCATATATCTATGTTGAACTTGGGACATCACATATGACTTTTTAATATTACAGCTGCCTAGTGATGAAATATCCTGAAAAGAATTACAATGAATGAGTATAAATGTATCTTATCTAGAAAATATTCAAGACAAATACAGATGATGTATTGTAGAATTATACACAAGAAACTTGTATGACTTTATTAACCAATGACACCCCCAATAAATTTAATTTTAAAAAATAAAAGAAAATACACCATAAATGTTCATACTAAGCAATGGTATAAGTAAAAAAAAAAAAAAAAAAAAAAAAATTTCTTTAATTACAATAATTATTAAAAGTATAACTTTAAAAGCATATCCATAAATCTGTGCCCTCATAATAAAAGTGTAAATTTATTTATCAAAAAAAACAGGTAAAAATAAACAGAATTATGAAATTTAGATCCATTTTCTCAAGATAAAATTGACTTCAAAATATAGATCAAATTCTCATATATAAACTTCAGAATGAAAACCAAATTCCACATTGGAATGAGAACAATGATTATTGTTTCATAAGCCGCAAAACTATTTCTGGTTTATTTTTCTATGTGAGCACACTTTAATTATTCTACAAATGAGACATCTTATTTCATTTTTATTAGACCCAATTAAGTTAAAAGACTTCCCCTTTCATCATTTATGGCTCTTTATATTCTCTACAGTTATATTAATATTTTAATCAACATAAACCACATGCATATTGATAAGTAGAATAGTAATTCTAAAGAAAATTAAGTATAAAATATCATAAATTTGTTGCACAATTAATTTCTGTAAACCATTATCTAAGTATCTCAGTGATAACTTTTTAAAACTCATTTTACTCAAATTATTTTAAAATATAACAAGTTATATATAACATATATATTCATCTGTATTATGTTTAAACACCAAAGTTTTTAACTTTTAATTCATTTCTGGGAGAAGGTGGGATAGCAACAGATATATCTGACAAAACAGACTTTAAAAAAAAGGCTGTTATAAGAGACAAAGGACACTAAGGATAAAGGGAGTGATCCGACAAGAGGATATAACCTTGCAAACATTGATAGACCTAAATATGTAAAGCAAATCCTGATGGATATAAAGGTTGATGCGGGGATTAAGTGAGTTAAAACAAGTAAAATACTTGCAGTGGTACCTGATTCTATAAAAGTTAGCTAACCTTACTATTCCACAAAAGCTAATTTAAATGGGGGGGAAAAAAGACTAAACTATCAGTATTTGGGCTTATAGGGAAATATTAAACAAATTCGGCTACTGAGAAAGCATACTTTTGTAGTCCATCTAGGAGCCATATTTTATAAAAGATACTTTCTTTTGTTTCTCACATCCCTCTCATCCTCAAGCATAGGCCAACAATATAATCATTCACTTCCAAAAAATTACTAAATACAGTAAGAGTGCTGATCATGACTGCAGAGTAGATTTTTACTTAAATCACACATTTCTGGTTTAAATCCTATGTCAAACGCCAAATGCTACAATCAGTAAGTCACTTAAGAAATGCCAGCAGCTGTTTCCTTCTTGCCTACATCAACAATATATTTAGTAATGGTAGGCTGAGGATAAGCAATATTAGCATTAGCTCCAAAGATGAATTTTGGATGTTTGGGGGCTGCTTTTATGGTATGTGAAAGTGGAAAAGAGTACAAAGGCACAAAGAAATCATGAGTCACAATATACTTAGACTAGTATTTGGGAAAGCTTGGCAAAGTACTTGATTATCTCTATTATACATTTTAATTTTCTTAACAGAAGTTATTATTGTTCCTACTTCCCTTAACACCCAGGCTGGTATCACCAACCATTCCTTCTCCCATTGCCACTCCTAGATAGGACTGATGGATTTGGCTGCTGGCACACAAGCCATTTTTTAAAAATATTTTAAAGCAAATACAAATGAAATTTTTCTAGGTAACATAGTCTAACATGAAAAACTGAAGACAAAGGGACCCCAAAAGAAGACTGCTCTTTACTATTAAGAATTTGCTCTTGGCCGGGGTGGCTCAGTGGTTGAGCATTAACCTGTACAACAAGAGGTCGCTGGTTCGATTTCTGGTCAGGGTGCATGCCCAGGTTGTGGACTTGATCCCCAGTAGGGGGCATGCAGGCGGCAGCCAATCCATGTTTCTTAATCATTAATGTTTATCTTTCTCTATCCCTATCTCTTCCCCTCTCTAAAATCAATGAAAACATTTTTAAAAAAGAATTTGCTGAGTGCTAGAGCAAGCAAAAGACAGAAGTCTGGGCTGGAGATACAAAGTAAAATTTATAGTCTAGTGATACTTAAGAGTCAAGTCACACTAAAGAAAATACTGGTGATAAATACAAGCCTCTTCTTCAAGATATTTGACAACTTTTATTTTTTTATTATTATTTTTTTAATTTTATTGATTATGGTATCACATAATTGTCTTCATCCCTCCATTCCCATCCCAAACCTCTCCCCATGATATTTGACAAGTTTTAAACATGAAGAGGGTAGGAAGCTAAAGAATAAAGCTGAATACTAGTAAAGGATAAAACGTGCAGGGAGGAAGAGAAAGAGAAACAGAAACCTCAACAAAAGAAACTCCAAAGAGCAACATAAAAGAGGGCGCAGAGCCACAAAGGCAGAATAGACTCTGTCTTGCAGAACTTAGGAGACAATTCTCACAGGACTAGCCCACAGCAACATAGATAGAATAGCTATCCAACCGATTGTATGTTGGATATCCAACCAACAGAAATTCATATACTGCATGAGAGTTAAAATACTAGGCAGTTCAACCAGAACTATTTCAAGTTATAAAATAAATGTTCTTCTATTTCTGTTTCTTATATTTCTAAATACATAATAAATGTTATATATACATACATATACATATATATATGTGTGTGTGTGCGTGTATATATATATATATATATATATATATATATAATAAAGAGGTAATTTGCAAAATGACTGTCATACCCTCGCACAAGATGGCCACCACCATGTGGTCACAAGATGGCCACCACAAGATGGCTGGCAGAGAAGGGCAGTTGTGGGCAATCAGGCCAGCACGGGAGGGCAGTTTGGGGGGGACCAGGTCTGCAGATGAGGGAAGCTGGGGACAATTCAGGCCTGCAGGGGAAGACAGTTTGGGGTGATCGGGCCTTCAGGGGAGGGAGGACAGTTGTGGGAGGAGAGAACCAGGCCTACAGGAGAGGAAAGTTAGGGGTGACCAGGCTGGCAAGGGAGGGCAGTTGGGATTATCAGGCCAGCAGGGGAGCAGTTAGGCATTGATCAGGCTGGCAGGGAAGTGGTTATGAGTGATCAGGCTAGTACAGCGTTTTTCAACCGCTGTTCCGCAGCACACTATGTTGCCGTAGGTGCAGACAAGACAAGAATTTTATAATTTTTCACTATTTTGTTTACTTAATATTTCATAATAAAGTAATTATAAAATACTTTCTTTGTGTTTATTTGATTCCTATTCAAGAGAATTACTTTATATATAGTCAATATAGGCACAGAGTTAAATTTTTTAACATTTTCTAATGGTGGTGTGCCTCGTGATTTTTTTCATGAAACAAGTGTGCCTTTGCCCAAAAAAGGTTGAAAAACACTGGGTTAGTAGGCAGAAGTGGTTAGGAGCAATCAGGCAGGCAGGCAGGTGAGCAGTTGTGAGCAGGATGTCCAACTGCTGGATTGAAGAGATTGCACAAATTTCATGCACCGGGCCTCTAGTGTAAATATAATGTTGGATAGCATAAAATATTAAAAACACATTTTTTCAACTAAAACAAATTTTAATCACTTTTGAAGGTACTTGTCCTAGCTGTTATTTTATAGTTAAGTATATTCTAGTCTAAAATTTTAACATCCCAAATATATAATTATTAAAAAGCCATTTAGCATTTTTATAAGAAAGCTTGTCCTATCAGAGAATTAACATTAGAATATTTCAACGAAACTTTCAATCAAGCTTTGAATCAAAGTCTTTAGTCAAATATATATGGTGAAAAAATTTAGAAGCCATACATGTAGTGAAATTTTGCCTGAATATGAAAAAAACTTTGATTAAATCAATTTACCAATATGCTTATCCAATATGCTTAATTTAGGCTTTATAGAAAATAAAGGTATTTCAGGTAATAATTCAATTATCTTTATTTTATAAATTGCAAATTATAATTACAAACATGTTACCCTTGCTATTTTTTAGCATTCTCAATCTTAATTGTTCTAAAAATATGTCTCTTTAATTATATGACTAAGGAAAGAGTAGGTGTTATTTAAGAAAAAAAAAATAATTTACTACAGATATGACAATGTTAACTGTGATAGGCAAAAAGAAAAATATTGATTTTATTTCCCATATCTTCCTGGCATAGTGAAAAAGGTCCTTTATCCTAAGGCTGTTTTATTAACAGAACTAGAATTTTCAGCTAATCATGATACCTTAATGCTCAATAAAGAATAGCAAAAAAGTGCTGATGGATAAAATCATCTAAGCAATAAAACCATTGATTTCAACTAGTTTCTCCAATATAACATGATAAAATTCAGGCTTAAATCACAAATTTCTAGTTTTTGCTGGACATTCCACTTCATTATCCTCACATAGCTTTAAAATAAAACTCATTATTTCCCTTCCCCCATTACCCAACCACCTATTCCTCTCACTTGCCTACAGTAATTCCTTATTTAGCCACGCCTAAAAATAGAAAGCTGGCTTTTACTTTTCTTTACCTTTCCCTGTCATATCTAAGAATCATTAATTATCGATTGTTCCCACTCTCACCTTAACCCTGTCTTTACTACCAAAAAAAAAAAATCTTGGAATGGACTCTAAAATACTATTTATCACACACACACACACACACACACACACACACACACACACACACACACTGGTATCATTTCTAAAATACTATTTACCAAAAATATCCTGCATGAGCTCTAACATACTACTTGACAACTGGACTAACAGCCTCCTAATGTTCAGCTCATCAAGCCTTAAACCATTGGAATCTCAATAGCAAATAAGTTATTATACTAAAAAATAACAGGAATCTGCTAGAAATGTTCATTAGCTCCCAAGTGCTTATGAAAAATAGAAGGCAAATACACAATTGTAAAACCTAGTTCAAGTGAAACCTCTTCTATGAAGCATCTTTATTTTTTTCTGAGTATAAAAAAAATTTGTTTATGAGAGCTATGATTTGGACCATTAAAAATTTCTTCTGGGCCCAGCTGGCATGGCTCAGTGATTGAGCATGGTCCAGGGGCCACAGAAACTCAAATGACTACAACCCCCCTGGCACGGCTAAAAGGACTAGGGACTCCAGCAGTGGGCAAGCAGCATGGCTGGACCCACAAGAGGGGTTGAAAGGACCAGGAACTCCAGGTCCCAGGCTGAGGGGACTGGGCACCGCCATCTTGTGGCTATAGGCATGGCCATCTTTGTGATGGTGTGAGGATCAATTTGCATATTCTGTCTGTTTAGATTTTATGTGTGTGTGTGTGTGTGTGTATGTACACACACACACAAACACTGAGTAGCTAGATTGTTATTATCTCTCAACACATAATAATCTGGCCATTCAGTGTATATCCTATATAATAAAAGGCTAATATTAAAATTGTCCCCTCAACCAGGAGTTCGACCAACAGGCAGGCCAGCAAACTGCCCATGTCCCTCCCCCTTGTCAGGCTGACCAGACCCCACCCATGTATGAATTCATGCACCAGGCCTTATATATATATATATATATATATATATATATATATATATATATATATGATTATAATAATCTGGCCACTCAGTGTGTCTCTCACACACACACACACACACACACACACACACACACACACACACTAGTGTCCCAGTGCATGGATTCATGCACATTGAAAGGAAATAAGAAGAAATATTTTAATATCACTATTCGACCTTTCTCTATAATAGAAGTGTCAAGCAAATTCACAGTCAACAATGACAGATCAGAACACACACGTGCAATTGCTGCCAAAGAGAGTTTTATATGTATTGCGCATGCATGAGTCAACTTAGCCTTTTATATATATAAACTGCTTAATTAGACTGCTTTCTGATTTAGCTAAACTTTTTCCAGCCCAGTGAAGTACCCCAACTTCTCTTTCAGATAATTGTCAGCAACACAGCAGTGACTATCAACACAAAGCAGATTATTATTGTAGATCACACAGGGAGAATAAGGGTAAAATATTGAACTGCAGCAGTATTTGACTATATACTGCACAGTGAGAAAACCTGAAGTCATTTTCAAAGTCCTCCATTTCTTTCTTCGTTTCAGTTGGATCAAGGTTCTAAACTTTATAAATCTCCATTTTCCAGCTAATGAAAAGAAAATAGGATTCTATCTAGTCTTCTATCTTACTACTCCATGACTTCTATAAGCATCAAATGAGATGAAGCATGTAAAACCTGTAAAATGTTTGCACCTGGCTATAAAGCAAGTCAGGTTCCTGGGCTGAAGAAACTCCAAGGAGGCTAGTTGCTAGGGAGAGAAAGCCGGGCATTGCTATGTGACATCATTATCCAGCACCCACAGTGACCATTTCCAGGCTGTGGGCTGCATTTTGAGTCATGTGGTCTTGGCAACATTCGCTGAGATTTGGTGGGGTGTTGCTCCAGGGTGGTGGCAGGGCCCATGTCCCATTTGGGGGAAGCCAAGAATTGGTTTGTCAGTGGCAGGTCCATGGTGCCATTTATTTTTAAACTACAGGCCTGGTGCATGAAAATTCATGCACTGGAGAAGAAGTCCCTCAGTCCAGCCTGCCCCCTCTCACAGTCTGGGAGCCCTCAGGGGCATGAGGCAACCCAGCAATCAGGGGAAGGTGACGCCCCATCACACCTCTGCTGCTGCCACTAACAGCAGTGCAAGCCTTGGCCGACCCTGGTTACCTGAGCCTCAGGTAGCCCTGGGTGGCTGGGCAGCCACCATCTGAGACTTGCCTGCAGCTTGGGCTGTCCCTGGGCAGCTGGGGGGCTAAGGGAATTGGGGACTCCAGAGGTAGGCACGTGGAGAGGCCAGGCCCACCTGCTGCACTGTCAGGGCTGAGGGGACTGGGCACCGTCACCTTGTGGCTGTGGGCACCACCATCTTTGAGAGCAAGGAAGTCAATTATCATAGTCCCTCTTTATTGGCTGTGGGTGCCGCCATCTTTGCAATGGTATGAGGATCAATTAGCATATTCCCTCTTTATTAGATAGAATGATCAGTGCGTGTCATAGCAACTTCTGTGTTGAGTGTCTGCCCACTGATGGACAGTGCGTGTCATAGCTACAGGCCAGATGGTCGGATAGACCCTTGGGCTCTTAAATAGAGAGACTAGAGGCCCGGTGCACAAATTCATGCATTGGTGGGGTCCCTCAGCCTAGCCTGCACCATCTCACAATCCAGGTCCCCACCAGTTCATGACTGGGACCCGGGGAAGGCTCCAGAGCATATCTGGCCCAACTCACCCAATCCCAATGGGGCTGATCAAGGCCAACCAGTCAGGGAGGGACCACAGGAGGTTGGCCAACTGAGAAGGGACTGCAGGAGGGCTCCAGGGGGTGTTCGGCACATCTCACCCAGTCCCAATCAGCTGGACCCCAGCAGCAAGCTAACCCTGGTGGCCAGTGCACATCATAGCTACCAATTGGTCAAATGGTCGACTGGTCACTTAGGCTTTTATATAAATAGATATTTAACATGTTAAGTACCCAGCCTGTTTTGTCTTCTGGATGGAAAGTATAGTGTCAGTCGCTAGGGATTGACTAGGCACTTATGTGTTAAAGTTCTTCTGGGAATACGATTTGGGAGAAAATGTCACGATTGAATAAGACTCAGTGATCCATAAGCATGATAAAAGATGTGTACAAACTCTTTTTGGTGAACTTTGCTCTTACTTGAGGCCAACGGAGTTCACTTGGCAATACCGTTGTGTCTGAGAGGTTAAAAGGCCCTGGCTCAACAAAATTTATTGAAAGCCTTTCTTTTTTTTTACCTCTTTTTGTTTCCACTGGTGTTTCATCTAACATAGCAAGCATCACTTTTGTAGCTTTTCCTTTTCTCTACCTTTTTGAGGGTTTTGGTGGTAAGTCCTGGTCATCAAGGGCCACATGCAATCCTCTCTATCCTCAGCAGAAGCAGAAGAATTCTTGTCCCAGTGAGAGTTTCCGAGCTGCTGCTCAACCTGGTCTCTCATTTTCTTGCTCTTGGGTTGGGTATTTTGCCTCTTTCTTTTCTTTCCCCTTTTCATTTCCATTTTGGGTGTCTGGAAGGTCAGGCCCTGAAACCATGACCAGGCCATGTTCTTTAGCTCTGCCGTCTGCTTTGCAAAGGCTCCTGGATAGGGAAGGCATCTGGAGTGGCAGGATGAAAGCACCCCCAGGAGTCTTCTTACTCTGTCTTTTCCCCAAAATGCAGCCAAGATCTGTTTTGCTCCGAGATGATAGATCCTTCCCTTTTGTGAAGTTCATTTAATGAAAACAATTTCTGAAGACTTTGGACTTTTCTTCAAGACTGAAAGATTTATTTTCCTTGTTGTCTGAGGAGGAGACTGCTGTTTCCAGTCCATGGCAAGTGTTCAGTTTAGGCAGAAGCCAATTACAATAATCCTAATGAGCAACGCAGTTGTCTTCATTATTGGTTGCAGTTCCAAGTCCCAGGTGGTTATTTTTAACTTGAACTTTAATATGTTCTGTGACTCCTTGCACTTGAGTTTCTAAACCTTTTTCTTTAGATCATCTCATCTTCTCCAGTATCCTCTGGCCAAACTTGGAATCAACATTACTCCATGTGGTATTTCTTAGATCCACAGCAGACCTCTGCTTCCAACCAAGCTCAGCCTGCATCCATTGACGTATTGCAGAGCCCATCACCACGTGGGCCTCCAGAATGAGCCTCCCAGCCTGGGCCACTAGGGCTAGCGGCTGCCAACTTGCAGAGAAGTTGGAACCACTTACATGCCAGGTGGACTGAAGTGGCTCCGGGAAGCATTTTTTATCATCCTAGCTAGAAGAGACATCCTTCACTTTTTAATTCTTCTTTACTCATTGTTTACATAAACACATAAGCATGTGACTAGCACATTAAGCAAACATACCATATTTATTTGAACATTTATTTCTTACTTTGTCAACACAAAAGCAGAAAGAAAAAAAAAAGTCATCTGAGAAGCAGTGTTTCCTCAGATAAGACTCTATTTACCCAACATGTTTGCAGGTTAAATTTCCTTTTATACTCACAAATTAAAGAAAATTGATGGTAGCAACCCAGGAGTAAAGGGGTTCCACAGAACACTAGGATCTAGGCCACATGTGTCAAACACAAGGCCCGCGGGCCAAATCCAGCCCGCCAGGCCTTGCAATGTGGCCCGCACCGCGCTGTCATCACTGCACTCCGCTGTCAGTTTATGACATTGTCAGTTTATGACTGTTCAGTAAACCATTCGGCCCACGATTTAGGCTGGATTTTAGATTTTGGCCCCTTCTCTGATTGAGTTCGACACCCCTAATCTAGGCTCTTTCCTGCTTTCTGTTGCACCAGACTTAGATAATGACCCTATCCTTATGTTCTCAAGATATTGAACATTTCAAAAATGAAGAGCAAGGTCAAAGGTAAAAATTGTGCTTAACAGTTAAAACAGCCTTCTCTGAGGAACTTTCCTAGAAGTCCAACCCGATAAGTTTTGTTCTCTTTGCATTAAGACTCTGTCATATAACCACCTTATTCCGATAAGGGAACCTAGAAAAAGCAGTTGATTTACCTGGGAATGTTGTTTTCCTAAATAAAACTGGGTTCTGCTAGTAAGGGAGAAAAGGAGAATACATATAGGGTAGGCAAGTAGTAATCTCACTCATAGTTCTCTGTTTTTGAGGGCACTAAAACTATTGAAAAAACCTAACTCAGTTCTAGAAAAACCTAACTCAGTTCTAGAATACTACCCATGACTTTAAAAATCTCTATTAAAAACTATTTTGACCTATGGTTTATTGGCTTCATTGTTTAATTCTTGCTCATACTTTGGGTCTCAAATCTTCCCTGAATTCATTTAGTTCTGTCAGGTCTCCTGCCATATGGTTTCAGAATACACTGCTTTTAACTTTACAGCAGTTGTTACAGTTGCAATTAAACAAGCCTCTAATTATTTAATTACTATCATCCATCCCCAGAGGAATGTAAATCCTTGAGGGTTCAGAAATCATCTATTTTGTTCATTATTGTATATTCAGAGAAGGCAAGTGCCTTGCATGCAGGGAGTGATCAATGAATTCTTTTTAATCATAAAGTGGATCTATGAGTTAACAAAGGAGTAAATGAATCTATCATTATCTGTCTACCTTAAATATTTCCTGCTTTGTTTAGCCTTTTCACTGAGTTTCTCCATAATATTAAGGCTGACACTATGTCTTGAAAATATTTTCAACCCCAATGGTGCTTAAATTTTTCTCACACATAAGCAGTTCTATATAAAATGTGTGTTGTGTAAAAGACTTCCCTAAAAAATGTTTCTGTTTCTTTTCTTTTTTTTTTTTAATATATTTTATTGATTTTGTACAGAGAGGAAGGGAGAGAGATAGAGAGTTAGAAACATCGATGAGAGAGAGTCATCGATCAGTTGCCTCTTGCACACCCCCTACTGGGGATATGCCCGCAACCAAGGTACATGCCCTTGACCAGAATCGAATCCGGGTCCCTTCAGTCCCCAAGCCGACGCTCTATCCATTGAGCTAAACCGGTCCCGGCTGTTTCTGTTTCTAATAAAGAGAATTATCATTTGTAATCTCAGTAATAATGTATAAGAATGGGTATATACACACAAAGTGATCAAAGACTAATTTTCACAAAATCATTACCATGGGTCTCCAGGAAGTCCAGTTTGGTTAATATTTTATGTGAGATGCACTTCTTTCTCTTTGCTATCAAAAAGGTGACTTTAAATTTGATGCCTGGGCTCTCCATGACCTACTCTGACATTGGTTTTACAGGAAAAAAAAATGTATAGCTCAGCAGATTAAAGTAAAACACATGAACAGAAATGGCCTACATAACCTTTCTCTTCCTGTAAATGCTTATGCTACTGAAGCAGAAAAAAAAGCATAGATTATTGCCAGTTATAATAACTCTAATTGACATAAGATAATTTCTTCAGTTTTACCAACTCAATACAAATCCAAAAGTTAATTCTTTTCTAAGTTGAATGTGAAAAAGAAGAAAGTTAATGTAAGTTATTCATATATATATATTCACATATATATATAATGAATATATATAAGATGAATATATATATATATGATGAATATATATATAATTGCTCCCAGAGCCAATTGGACATTTAAATAACACACTACAATCATCTTGATAAACTTAGAAGATTTAGAAGAGGTAAATTTTGAATGTGATTTGTGAGAGATCTGTGACTTTGAGTCATAGCATTGTGAAAATTATTCATTAATTCTAGAGAAATATCTACAAGGAATACTCAAATCAATTTATGTTCAAACTTTGAAATCAAATGACCCTTAATGTCATCTACTTAAGTTCAGTAAGGCAAGAATTATCCCTTGCATAAAAAGAGGGATCATTTCAAGGTAGTGATACTGAAATACCATAGAACTTGAAATCAAAATTACTGAGTCATATCCACAGCTTTATATTAGTCTCAAGGATCTCACCTACTCATCCAACCCATTCCCACTATGATCTATGCTAAAGGTCATGTTCAGAAATATTTAATGGGTCACTGTACAGGAGAAGTATCTTTCTCTTTTCTTTTGTTCCTGTGAGGTTGTCAGTGAGGCAAGTCATAGAACTATTTATATTTGGAAGATGCCTCAATGATAATAAGCTAAGTGTGGGTAGAATGGTCCAGGCTTATTTTCTGTAAGCTATAAATATATTAGCATCCTTATTACCTAAAATGGTTATGATTATATCTAGACAGAGAGAACAGAAGTGATGACAATTAAGAATAGACTATGAAGATGATAAAAGGAGAAGAGAGAAAGCAAGGTGATTAAGACAAAGAAGGTGTGGAACAGGAGGAAATGAACATTGTGTAGGCAGAGACAGGAGGTTCTGGTAATGTTAACCACTCAGGCAAATAACTCTTTTCCATTTATGACACATACGGTAGATTATAGACCTCAAAAGCAAAGGGCAAATTATACATTTGAAATGTAGGAAACCTAATTATTCTTCCCTAATGTTTCTATATATTATCTGCTGAATAAAATACATTTTAAGTATGCCGTCTTCTTCCAGATTTATAATGCTTATGCAACACTAAAGAATTATTCAAGTTAGTGTATATTTAATGTAAAGTTTAATAGCACATTTTTAGTGACACTAAATACTTGTTCATTAAATAGATCAATGATTTTCAACCTTTTTCATCTCTTGGCACACACAAACTACTAAAATTCTGTGCACCAAAAATACATTAAAATTTTGGAAGATCATTTTTTATTTTAAAATCTAAGGGAAAAGAGGTCAGTGTTCCTAACTGAATAGCCAATTATTGCATATTGCATATTTTAAAAAATTCTTGTGGCACATCAGTGCACCTGCCACAGAACACACATTGAAAATCGCTGGAATAGATAAAGAAGCAGAATAAAACACTAGATGAAAGAACTTCAATGTGCTATAATTATTTTTATATAGCTAAAGGTTATAGCCATCTAAAAACATCTGACATATTTTTACCTCCCTGAAGAATAAAGATAATGATCATCTAAAATAAAAATGTTAATATCCTTACTTCTTTCTTTCTTTCTCTTCCTATGAAGAATTGCTATACTGTTTCTTTCAGTATGATAAATAAAATACTATTTAAAAGATTATGTTTTCAAGTGCAACACTATTTTAGCATTGGTCAGCCAAACAATAAAAATGTACCAAGTTTTTACTAAGCACTGGCACTGGTGTCCAACTGTGATAAAGACACTGAAGCTGTGTAACCTAGGTTCTGGCTCTGGCTCAGAAGTTTTGCTAACCATATGCCCTGGGTATATTTTATGCCTCAATAGTCTCAGTGGCAATATGGATAGAATAGTAATAGCTCCCACCTCCTATTGTTATTGAAAAGATTAAATGAGTTCATACAGGTGCAACACAGAGTGCCAGGCACATAGATGGGAGCTACTTAAATGTTAGCTATTATCATACCTCATTATTATTTTTAAATATATATTCTTATTGATCTCAGAAGAAAGGAAGAAGGAAAGAAAGATAGAAACACCAGTGATGAGAGAGAATCACTGACTGGCTGCCTCCTGCACACCCATTACCAGGGATCGAGCTCACAACCCAGGCATGTGCCCCTGACCGTAATCAAACTCTAGACCCTTCAGTCTGCAGGCTGATGCTCTATCCACTGAGACAAACCGACTAAGGCCATACCTCATTATTAATAGCTCAGATATGTGGGTGGCATTTGATTTTCCAAAAACAGCTACTAAAAGTACTGTTTGAAAGTATTATATTCCTCAATGTCAGAAATAAATTAATTTTAGAATAAGCATTAGAAAAATATCACTATATCTGTTTCAAATGATTAAATGCACAAAGACTGACATGGAATTGTAACTTGATTATGAAACAAACATAATTTAATTAATATCTTTATTAGACATGAAAAATAAAACAGCAGGAAGGCCTCTATCATTTATTAACATTATGGAAGACATGTCATGCTAAAAAAAATTATTTTAATGATTTTCTATGTATTTCAGGAGGATGAATCAATTCTTTTTAAAAGTATTATTTATTGAACAATTTAAAATGCCTCTGCTATAGTTACTTGGAATCTACATTTCAGTATATAAAAGAAGACGTAACTTTTCTAGACCCAAGTTCTGGTTTTATAAAACACACTTTCAATACCTTAAAGATATAACTACCTTCAGACAACTAAATTTCTGATTTTTAAAATCTATACTCCATATTAATGCCAGTATAATAAAAGGCAAAGTCAATGAAGCATGCACAGAAGCATGTGAAAAAGAAGACAAGTGTAAGAGAAAAAAGAAATGTCCATGCTTTCAGGTTAGAAAGCATTTCATTCATATATCTCATAAAGCCACTCAAATCTGTGAGAGTATTCAGGACAAATATAGAAAGTAAAAAATACATATAAAATAAAATAAAAGAACAACACAAGCCAACAACTCATAAGTGGAGAAGAATATGTGATAACTTAAATCATACAGTCCTGAATAGAAATGGAAAGCTGGCATAAAACACTCTGTTTACCTGAAATAGATAATATCAAGTAGCTCTGAAAAAGGGGAGACACTGCATCCTGTCTCCACTGCCTGTTCCTGGCTGAAGCACCCAGGACCAATACCACATGCACTACCAGGCCAGTATAGATCATATTTGATGCAATCAGTTATTGCTCTATTTTCCTTTCCTATCACTACACGCATGCATTTTAAATAATATTCTCATTGTAAACATTTAAAACAGAAAACAGAAAAAGAAAGTCCCTCTCCTACCAACCTGCACAGTCCTGCCTGACAAGATAAATCCTATATTATGCTACTGTTACTGAAACCAGTCTTTAACCATGAGCATTTGGCTTATTTCCACTTTTGCATTGTTAAAAAACAATTACACAGTAAATGAAGACACATGTATATTTTATAAGCTTCTGTGCAAATGTCAATAATATAAATTTCTAAAAATTTTAATTGTTACGGCAAGGGATATGTGCATTTTAACCTTTGGTTGAATTTACCAAGTTGTTTCAGAAAGGTTTTTTCCAAATAGTCTATCTACTTCCTCTACCCTTGCTAACACTGAGCACTGCCTTTTAAAAATCTTTTTATAAAATATATTTTTATTGAGAGGAAAGGGAGAAGAAGGGGGAGACAGAAACATCAATGATGAGAAAGAAGCCTGGACCTGCTACCTCCTGCATGTCCCACACTGGGAATCAAGCCCACAACCCAGGCATATGCTCTGACTGTGACCTCCAGGTTCATAGGTCGATAGGTCAATGCTCAACCACTGAGCCATGCCACCTGGGCTTAAAAATGTTTTAAATAAGAAAACGTAATTCCACCTTTAAATTTTATTTTTTTTCAAGTTAATATGAGCATCTTTTCATATCTATATAAACAATCTACAGCTCATTTTCTAATTGAGTGCTTCATTGTTTTTCTTTGTTTTATAAATTCTTCTGTATTAAGAAAATGGCCATTGTCTTCCATATGTATTTAAAATATTATTCCTAGTTTATAATTTATCTCTTGTCACTTATTTATAGCATTTGTTTTATGGTTTAACATTTTCAGAGTTCTGTTTATTTGTAGGGAAGTGTTTTAGAGTAATATTTAGTTTTTCTATGGAAGAGTATTTACCTCTTTGAAGGCAAATTTACCTGACATTTCCTTTATAGTTCCCCTGTTTTATGCTTTATCCAAAAAGTCCTCTGAAATTAAAGATTATTTTAATCCAAATTTATCTTTAATTGAACATTTAAATCTTTAATCAATTTAATTTGTTTTACAGGGAAAGTAATCAATTTATATTTCTACAACTCTTAAAAACCTGTCACTCTCAGATTATAAATATAACTAATAGAGAAAAGGAGAATCAGGCACAGGTCATGCATTGTAGGAAGACCCCAACACAAAAGCAAAACATTATAGTCATGGATAGAGAGAAAATATTCTTATAATATATAGTACTTAGTGCTGTAGTTTTTCATGAACTCTTTGAGTTCAAAGTGGGAAAAATAGGCTGGGAGCTAAGGGTGGGGTGATGAAAGTAATCTAGTTGTTCTAGATCAGGAGTTGGAAATGTTGGCTGTGGACCACATGTGGCCCGTGAATCATTTGGTCTGGCCCTGCCAAGGCATTAAGGGTGAGTTAAATGTTTGACCAAAGATAGGCTAATTTTTAAGGTGATCATTTTGAATGGCCCACGGATATTATAAATATCCAAATGGCCCTTGGCAGAAAAAAAGTTCTCCCTTGCTCTAGATGAATGCCTACTAGACATTGAAAATTGATTTTATATATATATATATATATATATATATATATATATACACATATATATATATGTGTATATGTAATATATATGTGTATTAAATAGATATGTATTATATGAACAATATATATATTAGATGATCATCTATCACTCAATTCAATAGTGAGTAGGGTTAAAAGAAAGCCATAAAATCTATGTGTTATATATATTTAGACTGTTTTATCCAATTTGATATTTAAAAATGTATAGCTGCATGTGAGTTTGATAGAGCATGATGATGAATGTGAAAGTCTTTGATTTGTTATTCTCTTTCTCCATAAGTTTTAAATATTTCCTAAACCCAAGATTTAAAATGGCATGTGGCCCTATCTGCTTTGGCTCAGTGGACAGAGCATTGGCCTGTTCTATCCACTGAGCCAAAGGATCCCAGAATCGATTCCAGTCAAGGGTACATGCCTAGTTGCAGGCTCGATCCCCAGTAGGGGCATGCAGAAGGCAGCCGATCAATAATTCTCTCTTATTGTTGATGTTTCCATCTTTCTCTCTCCCTCTCCCTTCCTCTTTGAAATCAATGAAAATATATTAAAAAATAAAATAAAATAAAATGACATGTGAAAAAATAACATAACAAGAATATAAGTATATTTATTTAACTACTTTTAAGATGATAAGGATCCTATAAATAAAAATTTAAAACTTTCATATGACATGATTATTGCAAAAAAATTAGAGAGAAATAATAAGTTCCCAATTAGTAATTAATGATTCTTAGTAATAGTATAGTTGTTTTTCACAGAATTTTCTCTGTAGAACATGAATATCTCTTAGAAAGCAATAAGAAAAAAATTTAAATTCTACAATGGAAAAGAGAAAAGGACTGCTGAATTTAAACAAATAAAGTTAACCAATAAATAAAAGTCAATGATCAATAATCAAAATAATAAAATTTAAATATTTACTGGAAATTGACCAAGATTCCCACCACAGGGAAGGACTCCCACAACACCTATATCTGAAAGCCATTAGGTTTGTACTCACAAGAATATCACTAAGAGGCAATTCTTAAGGGGTGCAGAACTCACCAGGAATATTCCCCAAGGGCTCTTGCAGAAAGGGCAGGCAAAAATCAACCATGTCCCAGTCTTTCCATAGTAAAGGTTAATCTGCATCCGTTTTAAGTTAAATGTATACACACTTTGAATAATAATAATTTACTGAATGTTTAAAAAATGTATACACACTTTAACAGCTGATAACTTACTTAATTTTCACTCCTTTTTCAGGCTTACCTGATTTAAAATAATGGGTGAGCCCAGACTAAGATTTGAACAAAGAAAACTTATCCACTAGACTCTTTTATGGGGATAAATAAAAGGTAAAGTTTATGGTACAAAAATTGGCAACAGTTGACAAATTGAGGGCGCACAAATAACAAACAGTGATTCTGGATGTTTGTGATACCATTGCTCCACATTATCGGCAGTGCCTGGGCCAGAACAGTCATCAGTTTGAGAACAGGCATTGACCAAAAAAATTATTCATTTCTGTAGATTCTTTAAACTTTTTAAATGAACTGTATATTAATAAACACTGACTTTGTAATAACTCCAAGTGTGTATACATTTTTGGGATACCCTATATTTATAAACAATACATTGGATTTAGAGATAAGGTTTTCAAAATATTTCTAAAGCTTTCATTTTGGTTAACCAATTTAAATATTTTTCAAAATGAAAAGAAGGTGCTCAATTTTCAATATTCCTAGTATCCTTATTATTCTTGATTCCTCCTCTCCTTCTTTCCAAAAGTTAGTTAAGAACTACTGCCTTACCTTTCTCCTTTTCCAAGCAAAATATTTAATTTAATATCACAAAACATACTACACTTGGAAAGGATTTTAGGCCAAATAATATAATATTATCTAAGATCTATGAAAATTTGATCTTTTAAAGGCAAATTAAATAATATTTTTATATTGATCATTTTTAATGTATACTGTTAAAACCTAGACAATACAAATGAAAGTTGATGTGCGGTGCCACTTGACAATGCAAGGATGCTCTAATCAAACAATAGCACAATGTGACCTTCTTAAATATTACCTGCAATGTTGCTGAAAAGTCTAATAATCAATGCACTATATTTCTTACTCTAGATTTTATGAATATGCTTTATTCTCTGTAGTATTAAGTATGAAATATTGTTCCTGCTTTGATTTAAATCAATAGTTAATAAAGACATTTACTTCTCAGACTATCTGCATTGTCAGCACTCATGTAGTTCAAAAGGTGTTGTCACATTAGTCAGTGGTTATATCATTTAAAGATGTTCTAAGCATCAAAAAGTGCTCATAATATAATTATACAATAGTTTTTTATAGATGAAATAATAAGATAATCAAATTACATTGGGATGAACAGGAAAATGTTAAGTGTAAGTTGGAATCAGAATGCATGCTCTGTATTCTATCTGTTAAATTTAAGAGATTCATTTGAACAGATTAAATCAAATTATTTCTTTAGGAAATTAAATAAATTTAGTATGAAAAAAATAAGGACCAATATATTGGTTTTCTATTATTGTGTAACAAATGACCACACAGTGATTTAAAATAATGCCCATTTATTAGCTCACAGTTCTGTAGGTTAGAAGTCTGGGGCAGGCATGGCTGGGTTCTATTCTCAGGGAACCACAAGCTTAAAATCAAAGTGTAAATCATGCTGGGCTCTTAACCTGGATGGAAGCTCAGGGGAATAATCTACTACCAAACTAACTCGGGTTGTTGGCAAAAGCCATTTCCTTGAAGCTATGGCAAGTCCTTATTTCCATACTGACTATTAACTGAGGGCCTCTCTCTGCTTAGAGACCTCCAAATTCCTATTCAGTGTTTGTCTCCATCTTCAAAACAGCAACAACCTATTCAGTCCCCCAGAATTCTAATTTATTTGGCTTCTTCTTGTCCCCAGTTGGAGAAAGTTCTCTACTCTTAAGGGTTTACTATTGGACCCACTTAGATAATCCAGAATAATATCCCTAGTTTAAGGTAAACTGTGCCATATACAAAATTTATCACAGGAGTAATAGTCGGACATCCCTCTTACAACCCAGGCCTTCTGGCTGCCAGCCGCTCACCTGCCTCTACCTGACTGCCCCTAACTGCCTGCCAGCCTGATCACCCCCTAGCCACACCCCTGCCAGCTTGATCTATGCCTAACTGCTCCCCAACCTGCCCAATTGCCCCTAACTTTCCTCCCTGCCAGCCTGGTCACCTCTAACTCCCCTCCCTGCTGGCCTGATTGCCCACAACTGCCCTCCCTTTCAGGCCTTGTCTCCTCCCTACCCCCAATTGCCCTATCCTGCAGACCTGGTCCCCCCCAAATGCCCTCCCCTGCAGGCCTGAGTCCCCTCCACCCCCCCGCAACTGCCCTCCCTTGCTGACCTGGTCACCCCTTATTGCCCACAACTGCTCTTCCCTGCAGACCATCTTGTGGTGGCCATCTTGTGTCCACATGAGGGCAACCATCTTTGACCACTGTGGGAGGCTATCTTGTGTCTTGGAGAGTCAATTTGCATATTACTCTTTTATTAGATAGGATGAGAACAACTGTGTATTAATAGTTAATATATACTGAGAGGTATAGCTAGAGGAACTAAAATTCAATAAGTGAGTCAAAAACATCTTTATAACATGTTACTTAATAATGGGTATATATGAATTAATTTAATGTCCTGACAATATTTAATTTCATATTTTAAGTAGTTGACTTAAGTATTCATTGAAAATCTGTTATAATATCAAGTTACACTGTCACCATTTTTATAATTATAGACAAGATATTTGAAAGTATAAAAGTATTATTTTCCATTAATGTTTGTAAAGCAAACAGAAAGAATGCAATGAAGCTTCCATTTTGCTATCATGAGGCAATCACAGAATTAACCATATATTAAGTTTGGAGGAATAGAAAATAGGAAGAACTTGCGGCATCAGCCCTGGGCTGCCAACTTTCAGATGCCACGCTATGTGGTAAAAACAAATTTCTGATTGGTCAGCACTGTAATGGGGCTTTTGTTACATGTAGTAGCAAAACAATAGATAAAACTGATAAACAGCTAAGAAGAGAATTAGTGTACTGGAAGATAGCACTGAAGAAGTCACCCCAAATACTAAAGAGATAACTAGATGAAAATTTTAACAAACAGGAAATGAATAAGAATTCCCCAAATGCATCTAATAGGAATTCCACAAAGAGTTAATTGGAAGAATTTTGGAGAGATCCTATCTACAAAGGTCATGGCTGACATTTTTCCAATATAAATGAAATACTAATTCTCAGATTCAGGTTACTGAATCAAATTCCAATGAGGATAAGTAAAAAATAAATACACACCTAGATGTATATAATGAAGCAACAGAATATCCAATAAAAGATTATCTTTAAAAAGCAGTTATATTGTCTCCAGTTTTGCTTAATAATAATGGTTTTGATTAATAATATTGCCATAAACACTGTCATACCAACCTTTCATTTCTCTTGAATAAATACCTCAGAGCAGAACATTTAGGTCGACAGTAGGCAAATTTTAAAATTTGGAACTTTTGAAGAAACTGCTAAATTGCTTTTCAAAGTTGTTATACATGATTATCTCTTTATATATTTATATTGCAATTATATCAATTTTTAAAATATTTTTCTCAAAAGGCCAAAAAGCCTCTGAAATCCTGGTCTAAGAAAATCCTGGCCTAAGAAAAAAGATGAGAGTCTAATGACTTTTAAGGGGAAAATATGAAGAAAAAATAGGGAATCCATCGTAATATCAAATTAGGTAGAATAAACATTTAAATAGAAAAAAAAAAAGGAGTCATTCCAGGCAATATGAAAATAAACAGAAAATGTTCCTCAATTTAAAAAAAAAATTTTTAATTTTTTTTTTTACAGAGAGGAAGGGAGAGGGATAGAGAGTTAGAAACATCAACCCCCTGCCTCCTGCACACCCCCTACTGGGGGTGTGCTAGCAACCAAGGTACATGCCCTTGACCTGAATCAAACCTGGGACCCTTCAGTCTACAGCCTGACGCTCTAGCCACTGAGCCAAACCAGTTAGGGCATTCCTCAATTTTTTAAAAGACATTAATACTATTCTTGGATGAAGTTCTTCCAGAGGAAAGGTCCTAGTTATCTTTGTGCCCAACTGCTATCAGAGTGACTGCGACATAACAAGATCATAATAGTGTTTTATTAAAATCAGAACCATAAACTTAGATAAGCTAATATAGAAAACAGGATGTATAATAGTGTATATATATTAAGAACTTATAAGGTAAAGTATTTTAAGCCACAATTGGGCTCTAATATGTAATTTTTCTTACTGCTATTTCTCAGCAGTAAGTCTTCATATCAAAATTGTTTTATCTTTCATTTCTCAGGCTTGTAACTATACAACAAAATGTTATTAAAATGTTTGAGATGTGGCACATTAGAAAAACAGTGACAACTGAAAAAATAAAACAAAGGGCACTATGAAAAACAATCTTATATGCAAAATAAATAAACCACATAGGAATGAAAGTAAAAAGTTAACTTAATTAAAAATTTAGCTGGTAACACAGTTCATCTATTTCACTATGGCAAGCCATCAAAATAATTATGATTCCATGAATGTAATCTAATTTCAGGCAAATGCTAAAACGTCTGTCTTCCAATTAGCACATTAGTGGGACTTGCATAATTAAATCAATTGGATACCAGTAGAAAGAAAGCTCCCTAAGTGTGCACTGTGAGACTCATATAAAGAAACAGATGTAATCATGTATTTACAATGCACATTAGGAAATTGTTGGCAAATGTTTAAAAGGTGATTTTTTTTTTTTTTTACTTTTGCACACAGCAAATCAAAGGTCTAGAAAAGGTCTTAAACCCTCGTGAAATGCTCAAATGTGCAAATTCAGATTTTTTAAATCTACTTTGTTAATGCTTCTGTTATAATTAAGCAATGATGTCTTAAAAGCATATTTCCAAATTTGAACGTGGGACCATAAAAATGGGTAAATTAATTTTCTAAATATGAACACCATATTAAAAGATAATTAGAAAGTCCTCAGAGATATTTATCATTAAATTACATGCTGTCTTCTTTGTTCTCTACAGTTTAGGGAAATGCTTTACTTTCTTTGAACATCAATCCCAGACTAATCATCACACACAATTTAAAAGTGAAGAATATCTTACTTAATGTGAGCTTTAAAATATATTTTTAAAGTTTTTAAAGCCCTAGCCAGTTTGGCTCAGTGCACAGAGCACTGTCCAGCAAACTGAAGGGTCCTGGGTTTGCTCAATCCCCTGCCCCAGAGTGTGGGAGGCAACCAATTGATGTGTCTCACATCAATGTTTCTGTGAGTCTCTCCCCCTCCTTTCCACTCTCTCTAAAAATCAATGGAAAAATATACTTGGATGAGAATTAACAACAACAAAAAAGTTTTTAAAAACTTTGAGGAGATAAAATAATAAATGCATAAAATATCATTTTTACTTTTCATTATTACTATTTAAATAATATTTCAAAAGAGCTTGCATGTGTTTGCTTTCTACAAAGAGATTCCTGTGGTCTCTTTAGTTTAAAAATAAGCCAGAAAAAAAAAAAGAGAGAAAAATTGTGAACTAGGTTACAGTAGCATTTAGATAAAATGTTTTCATGAAAGATCTTTGGCATTTGTTTCAATGGCTTCAGAACCTCTATTTCTGTAGCTATAATTAAGGAGGGTGGGGAGTGTGCTGGGCTGGTGTGGCTCAGAGTGTGAGCATCGTCCCATGCACCAAGAAGTCATAGGTCTGATTACTGGTCAGGGCACATGCTGGAGTTAAGGACTCCATCAATGATGTTGTTGCTCTCTCATCAATGTTTCTATCTCTCTCTCTCTCCCTCTTCCTTCCTTTTTTCTCTAAAATCAATAAAAACAAATTTAAAAAAAAAAGGGGGGGGGGAATTGGAATAGCAAAAGAGCAACTAGTAAAGACAGAAAGTATGCCCAATCAAATAAGGAATAGTACAGGTGAAAGAATATTGTCTTCATACCTCAGCAAAAATGTCGACATATTTCCTTTGGAAGCAGCACTGTATTGAAAAGAAGCCTTGAGAAGAGAATCAAGATTCCTGATTTCTAGTTCAGGATCTATTACAGTATGCCTGGAACATTAGGGAATCCCAAAAATCAAATGCTCTTACGGTAAAAATAATCTTGGTGGTTAAGAAATTATGACCATGTATGAGGTAGGCGAAGAGTTGACATCACTAGATATAGAATTTATAAAAAATGCAAATTACCCACATGAACTATAGTGCAATATTGTTCTGGCATTTTTAAATGCCAGGAAGAAAAGCCTTCAGGGATTAAAAAAAAAAAAAAAAAAGAGTATGTTCAAGTTGAGAGGCAGGGATGACTCTACAAAATACTTTAAAATAAATGCGAAATACACCTACCAAGACTTCAGTTATCAATTTTTTAAAATGCCAGCCATCTTTGTTAACCTAATTTTAATGCTGACAGTTTAAAATGTCCTTTTTTAAGACCAACAATCCAATTTACAAATGGGCAAATAACCTAAATAGACACTTCTCCAAAGTGGACATGCAGAAGGCCAAGAGAAATATGAAAAAATGCTCAAAGTCACTAGTCATCAGAGAGACACAAATTAAAATAACAATGAGGTATCATCTCACACCTGTCAGAATGGCTATCATCAAAAAATCAATAGATATTGGAGAAGATGTGGAGAACATCTAGTACACTGCTGGTGGGAATGCAGACTGGTACAGCCACTGCAGAAAACAATATAAAGTTTCTTCAAAAAATTAAAAATGGAATTCCCATTTGACCCAGTAATCCCTCTTCTAGGAATATGTCCTAAGAAATCCAAAACACGCATCAGAAAGATGGAGTAGGTCACAAGAAAGTGAATGCTTTTGATCTTAAGAAGATAATAGAGGCTCTTCTGGCTGACAGCAAGAAAACAGGAACTTCACCATATACCTGCAAAGCACTAAATTCTTTTCTTTTTTTCTTTTTTTTACTTCTTTTACACTATTACAGATTTTCCTATTTCCCTTTCCTCTTTGCCTACCTCCACCCTGCCCCTAGCCCTCTTCTTCTATCTGGTCAACACTACACTGTTATGTTTCTATGGGTTATACTTTATTTTATTTATTTATTTATTTGTTTGTTTGTTTATTTATTTATTTATTTATTTAGCTAATCCTTTCACCTTCTTTTGTGTTAACCGGAATATGCTTGAAAACAGATTATTCTCCAGAACCTCTGAAAGAAACATGGCTCTATAAACAGCTTGGTTTTGTCTTATGAAATCCTAAGCAAAGACCCAGCTAAGCCATGCTGCATCTGGTCTTCTGTCCATAAGAAACTGTGAAATAATAAATAGGTGTGATTTTAAGATGCTAAATTTGTAGTAATTTGTTATAGCAGTTGTAGAAATCTAATATGTTCCCTTACTGGTCAGGTTGAATCCTGTGAAACCCACTCCAGCTCATTCCCTACATGACTGTAAGAATTATCTTTCTAAACATTGACTCTATTTTTGTCATTCCTCTGTTTAAAAACATCACTTAAAACTCACTGCCTACTAACTAAAGTTCTAACTCCTATGCATGGCCATATAAGACCCTTCTTTGATATAGTATTTGTTTTCTGGCCTGTTCACTCACCACAATCTCCTCACACTCTGCTCTAAATATAAATAATCTGAATTATTTTTGTTCCAAAAAGTTGCAAAGCAAAGGGGCCTTTGTACATGTTGAACACTGCATGGAATATCCTCCTTTTAATTCAGTTCACTCAACCTTTAGGACTCAGATTAAACACTGCTGAACCTCCTCAGGCTGGGATAGGCAGTCTGCCTACATTTACTTCTATCAGTGTGTCTACCATTATTTACTGCAAAATTGCACATATTTTTCAATTTTCCCACTACCGTGCAAGCTATAGGAGATTTGGTATTTTATTCTTCCAAGTAGTTCAAGTAATCCTTGCCATAACAACAACTAAAAAATGGAAGTTGAAATTTTAAAGAATCTATTTATTTGGCCTAGCCAGTTTGGCTCAGTGGATACAGCTTCAGCCTGTGGACTAAAGGATCCCAGGTTCAATTCTGGTCAATGTACCTCGGTTCTGGCAATCACATTGGTGTTTCTCTCTGTCTCTCCCTGTCCCTTCCACTTTCTCATAAAATCAATGGAAAAAATATCCTTGGGTGATCTTAAAAATATATATATATATTGATTTGAAATACAGTAGAAAATAAGAGGACAGTTAAAGTAGTAATTATTAAAAGTGATCTTAATATTTTTTACACTGATGGAATTGTTTCCTCTGCCTTCACAATATTTAATACTATATTTTTTAATTGAAATTACTTTAAATTTACTTTACTTCAAAATGTTTTCCCCTAAGAATATCTCAGAAAATATTTATCATTTTTTGGTTAGGTATATCTTCTAAGTACAAAATATCAAATTCATGGCCTCATTTCCTCAAAAGAATAGTCTGTTCTAGCTAATCTTTTTCTAGTGTCTCTCAGCCCAAGAAAACTGTCCCAGTGCTCCTAGTAAGTTACCATGGTAACTGTTTCTCACCAAATGTGGAAACGTTGCACAGATCAGTTTTATCATGATTGTCATGTCAATACCACTGAGAGAGTGATTAATGGATGAATGCATCACAAAAGGATCTATAATAAAACTGTCATATCTGAAAACTAGAGGACAATATAGACTGGTACCATTCACAAAATTTGGCAACACTAATTTTTTTTAATAAATTAGTTATTTTTTAAAAAGTAAAAGTATACCAACAAAAATTCAAGTCATTATGATTTTAATGGAGGCCAAAACTTATAAAACATTGTGCTAGTAAAAAATTTGACCTTAAGTATTATAAAGAAGTCCAAAATGGGCATAATGCAATTAGCTTACAAGGCAATTCATATTTCATATAAAGATGAAAAAACGTTATCTTACTCCATCTTCACTGTATTCATGGAGATCAATGAATGAAAACATGGATATAAGCATATCTTCTTCATGGACTCTTTCCAGAAGGCTATAGTCAAATCCTTGAGTTCTACCTTCAACTCTCAAAGCAATTATACACTAATACTCATTGTATTTAATATTCACTTAATTGGGAATAAGGCTACTAAACTGTTACCAATTCTGTTCCTAATGCAATATCACAGAGAAAACAAGGGTACCCTCAAAAAAAGAAAGAACATCTACTGAAGGCCTATGCCAGTTTCTGATTCAGGTGAGCAATGTTATATATATAAAATACTAATGACCCGGTGCACACAATTTGTGCACATTAAAAGGGAATTAATTAGAGGAAATATTTTAATATTGCTGTTTGCCCTTTCTCTATAATAGAAGTGTCAGGGATTAAAGAACATTAGTAAAATGTATATGAAAATCTTCCTCCTGTCAGGATCTGGGGCGTGCCATGGGAACCAGAGTCAAGTTCCCACATACCCACGTGCACCTTGAAATCATGTGAGACCCAGACCTGGCCAGACCCACCCCCATTGGGCTAGATCCAGACCTGGCCAACCCCATCCCTGTCAAGCCCTGCTGGTTGGGGTGGAGTACCTCAGGTCGCCTAGTCCAGTGCTGGGGTTGGGGGATGGGGCACAGCCTGAGGTTCCCCTATCCCAGAATGAGGGGTGTGCCTTGAGGTCTCCTGGCCCAGGCCAGGGAGCACAGCCTCAGATTCCCTGGCCTAGGGCAGGGTGTGTGGTCTGGGGTCCCCCAGCCTGAGCCAGTGCATGGGTACACCATAAGGCCCACGTCAAGCCCCACCGGGGGTGAGGGGGCATGGCCTCAGGTCCTCCATCAAGCCCCCTGGGCAGGGGGCACAGCCTGTCTGCTGTCAAACCATGCCAGGAAGGGTGCATGGCCTTAGGTCCCACGGCCTGGCGCTGGGGCATGGAGCACAGCCTCAGGTCTCCTGGCCCAAAGCCAGGGCAGGGGGCATGGCCTGAGGTCTCCTGGCCCAGTGCTGGGGTGGGGGTGAGGCCTGAGGTCCCCTGTCAAGCCCTGCCGGGCAGGAGGTGTGGCCTGAGGTGCCCTGTCAAGCTCCACCAAGCCTAGGGCACAGCCTCAGGTCCCCTGTCCCAGACCAGCACCATGCAGCCTCAAATCCCTGCTGATTGTTACGGGAACTTGGCCTCCACTGTGGGCACAGCCATGTTGACTGTTATGGTGTGATAGTCAATTTGCATATTCCCTCTTTATCAGATTAGATTAGCCTACTAGTTGTTATTTGAATTTCTCTCATTTCAATACTAGTAAAGATAATAGCATAATTCAAATACAAACTGCTATAACATCATGCTTATTTTCATTAAATATGGCAAAAGGGTTTCCAACATAGAAATATTAAATGAATTTAAAACCATACACCTAAAAATGGTCCTCTATTTATAGCCATTATATTTGATTTTAGTTTATTAATAATGGCACTAAAGTCTGGATAAAGTCAGTCCATGATTCTACTACAAAAAATTCTTTTCAAGTATTCTTGCCTAAATAAAAAGAACCTTTAATAAAAATATTTGAACTTTAGGTTATTGTATTATATTAATTAAATTATATTTTCACAATTAAATTCACATCTATATTAAATTATAGTCTCACAAATATCACAAAATTATAGTTTTAAAGCATATTAATCATATAAACAAAAGATTGCATTATTTAATAATTCAAAAGTAATTATAGTATGTAGAAGTTAAATTTCTCAATCTATATTATACAATGAATCCCCCAAATCTTCCCAAACTCCCATCGTTTTCTAATTTATAAAGAGCACTGTTTTACTTTTACTAAGTTTACAGATGTTAAATTGGTTGAGGGGACTCAGGAGACTAAAATAAGGCAGCAAAACTTAAAAAATACTTAGGCAAAGACTCTATTAAAGCTGCTAAGCAATTCAGATATAAGAAGACATCTATTAAAACTATCTTTAAAATTGCAAGCCACTTCAATTTGTTATGAATAGTCTTAATAGTTTTTTAATTAATATAGAGATTTATTACCTGATATTCACACTGGGTCTTATAAAATAAAAAAACTGATGTGTGATATAAACAACACAAGATCAAAAGGAGAAAAGTATACTTTATCATCTCAACTAGAGGCCCAGTGCACAAAATTCGTACACTGGTAGGGTCCCTAGTGGCTGCCGGCTGCCAGCCAGGTACTCCCTCCCTTCCCCCATCCACCAGCCACCACTGGCTGGCCGAGTACTCCCTCCCTTTCCCCAGCTACCTGCTACTGCCACCGGCCAGGGCCTCCTTCCCTTCCCTTTGCCAACTCCGCCCCTACCCTCTGGTAGAACTCCTGGAAGAACTCTGATGGAGAGGACAATTTGCATACTATACTTTTATTACATAGGATTATTTGATTGACACTACAAATTATACCTATAGTACCTACAATCTTAACCTTTACCAGAAAGGTAATTAATAGAAGACAGTCATCTAAATAAAGACTTGGCCAATTTACATACATGATGATGCCATTTGGCCTGGAAAACATTTTCATTTACATCAAGTGCATAAGACAGCATCTTTCCTGACCTCATGGCCTGTGAGGTTGTGGTTTCGTGAGTAAATTAATAGTAGACAGCCTCAATCTGTCTTTACACAATCCCTGATTCATATTAGTCCTCAGTCTCCAGCTGCAGCGTTGGTTTTATGTCCAAGTCAAGAATGATAAGTGTATTTTGAGATTCTGCTTGGAATTTTGGGCTGTCAGTCCTAGATGCTAGACAAGACGTATATGGTTTGTATATTAGAGGTCTCCAAGATCAATCAATGACTTTGAAAATTATCTCAATTGCTTTTGGGTAATTATTGCCTCCTTCAACATAGATTAGCCCTATATTATCAAAACCATTCCCTAGCATTATAGAGAAAAATATCCTTCCTCATACAATGCCAGTTCTTCTGACTTGTATAAATATCCTACTTCTGGAACTACAATGCAGACTTATATGACATGGAGGATTCCTTCCCACCTTTGTGGCATTATCTATATATATAAAAGCCTAAGCGATCATTATGACCGAATGACTGGCCAACCAGTCCACAGTTGACCAGTTGGTATGATGCGAACTGACCACCAGGGGGCAGACACTGAATGTAGGAGCTGCCCCTGGTGGTCAAGGCACTCTCCCACAGCCAACTGCCAGTGGCCCCTCCCCCTGGCCTGCTAACTTCCTGTGGCTCCTCCCGCTCCCCCCTCCCCCCCCCCCCCCCCCGCCAGCCAACTTCCCACAATATCTCCTCCCCTGCCCTGCCAATCCCCTGATCAGTCCCAGTGTGGGTCCCAGCCATCCAATCTCTTGTGACCCCTTTACCCTTTGGCCAGCCAACCTACAGCAGCCCTTCCTCCTGGCCTGCCAGCACCCTAGTTGGACCAGATCAGAGGACTGGCTGGCCAACCTGTGGTTTCTCCCCGCAACTGGATAATCTCCCATGATCCCTCTCCTTGGTCAGCCAACCTCCCGCAGTCCCTCTCCTTCTGCCAGCTGGCACCCCTGATTAGGTCCCAATCGGGGGACTGGTTGACCAACCTTCTGGGGTCTCTCTCCTCAGCCAGCCCCTGATAGGCATCAATTGCCAGCCAGGCCAATGGACCCCACCCATGTACGAATTAATGCACTGGGCCTCTAATAAGTCTAAAAATGATGGAAGAATCACTAAAAAGTAGCTTTATACTGCACAGAGAATTGTAAAGTGCAATTTAATTTCAGGCTAGAGACTTTTTCCACAATATTTTTATTTCAATTGACTTATATTTCACACAACTATTTACTACAACTAGTTTCACTTGTAAAATTGTAGCTTTTGTACAGTTTCTTCCAACATAAAAAGAATATCCAAATATTATGGATTGTAACAATTTAAAACTTTACACTCACTATTAGACAAATAGTTCCTATTTGGGAAGTCAATGTAATAGAACTATCACAGGTTTTGCTAAAAGAAGTGAATAAATAAGCAAGCAAGCACATTATAAACTCTATTTTAAGGAAACTGGGTCAAATCTTTATCTTTAAAAATTCTGATTAAAATCACAACACTGTGGGGGCCCTTCTGTGACTGGGTCTCCCTGGAGTTTTTAGCTCTCGGAGTTGTCTGCACTGACATATTTTACTCTTATATGTATTTAAATTACTCACAATTTATCCAATTTTATCAATTCTATTTTATCCTATTTCTACTCTAATCTTAATACTGCTGCTACAGCCTTACGCTGGGATCTTGTTCAGTTATGTTTTGGGACATTTTTTGTTCTTTTGGAGATAAACTAACAATCCTTGCCTTCTCATAATCTTTTTTCTTTAGCTCTACATGGATGATATATTGTCCAATAAAATTCTCATTAGCTATCTCACCTTTCCTGATCTTCCCTTTTACAGTCCTAATACTCTCAAGCCTTTGGATTCCTCTTATTTACAGATCTTTGCTCTCCTTTTATATTAGAAAAGCAATTTAAAACTTCACACTTATTATTAAATAAGTAGTTCGTGTTAGGGAAATTGATTTCATGTAATAGAAGTAGTATAAAAAGTTTTGCTAAAATGAATGAATGATTAAACAAAATAACAAGTTCTTAACCTACAATGACAAAAAAAGCAGATCAGTGGCTGTCCACAGATGAAGACGGTGAGCAGGGATTAAAATGGCACAATAAAGCTTTTGGGGTGATGGGTATAATATTGCCTTCATTATTGTGGTGGTTTCATAAGTGTATACATATGTCAAAATTATGAAGTAATATATTTTAAATATGCAAAGTTTTTGTATGTTAATTATACCTCAGTAAAGTTGTGAAAGTAAAAAGAATATCACCTGTATATGAGGCAAATTTTTTCTATCATTGAAATCATTCCTTTTTATCACCTTGTTTTCCTCCTCTGTTTGATTGCCTAAGGAAGGCATGTCTTTCTCAAAATCCTTCAGATACCTTTCTCCTGGGAATCTCCCATCCTCTTCTAAATAAAAAAGATATTTTGCTATCTAAGCCTGTAAACTAAGTTTTTCCTTAAGTATATAAAGTATAAAATTTGTACAACTATATGGCGAGGGTGGGCGTAAAGGGGAAAGATCAACCAAAGGACTTGTATACATGCATATAAGCCTAACAAGTGGACACAGACACTAGGGGGGTGAGGGCATGAGTGGGAGGGTGGGGAGACAATGGGGGGGGGGGATAAAGACACATATATAATACCTTAATCAGTAAAGAAAAAAATAAAAATAAAAAGTCCTGATCTGTTTTGGCTCAGTTGATAGAGCATGTGCCTTCTCACAGAGCAGATAGAAGGAACAGCTGAATCAAATAACATACAACTGAAATTGGCGAATTAAACACAGCTGGTGAGACAATGCATGGACAGAAAGGTCAGAGATCACGAGGAGAGAGTCAACAAAAGAGAGACAGAGCTGCATAACCACACACCCTGAGAGGAGTGAACATAGGGAGACAAAGAAACAGCCCCTATATGAAAGAAAAGAAGGAATCGTCAGAAAAGTAAGTAAACGAAATAGAGGCAAGCAATATGTCAGAGAAAGAATTCAGAGCAATAGTCATAAGGATGCTAATAGCTATAGTAATCAGACAAGAAGAAGAAAAAAAAGGCATCTGAATTGGAAAAGAAGTAAAACTGTCATTCACAGATGACATGATACTATACATAGAAAACCCCAAAGACTCCATCAAAAAACTACTAGCCCAAATAAATAAATTTGGCAATGTAGCAAGATATAAAATTAATACCCAGAAATCTATGGCCTTTTTATACACCAATAATGAACTCACAGAAAGAGAACCAAAAAATAAATAATAATACTATTTACCACTGCATTAAAAAACTTAAGATACCTAGAAATAAATATAACAAAAGACCTGTACTCGAAAAACTACGGGACATTGAAAAAAGAGATAGAGAAAGAATATAAACAAATGGAAGAACATACCATGTTCATGGATTGGTAGAATTAACATCATTAAAATGTCCATACTACCCAAAGCAATCTACAGTTTTAATGCAACACCCATGAAAATACCAATGGCATACTTCAAAGATCTAGAATAGGGGTGTCGAACTCAATCAGAGAAGGGGCCAAAATCTAAAATCCAGCCTAAATCGTGGGCCGAATGGTTTACTGAACAGTCATAAACTGACAATGTCATAAACTGACAGCGGAGTGCAGTGATGACAGCGCGGTGCGGGCCACATTGCAAGGCCTGGCCGGCCGGATTTGGCCCGCGGGCCTTGTGTTTGACACATGTGATCTAGAACAACCTCTCTAAATATTCATCTGGAATAAAAAATAAAAAAAATAAAAACAAACAAACAAAAAAAAAAACACCTCCGAATAGCCACAGTAATACTGAGAAAGAAGAACAAAGTTGGTGGGATCACAATACAGATATCAAGCTATATTACCAAGCCACTGTTCTTAAAACTGTCTGGTACTGGCACAAGAACAGACATATAGACCAATGGAATAGAACCTAGAACCCAGAAATCAACACAAGCTGTTATGCTCAATTAATATTTGACAAAGGAGGCAAGAGCATACAATGGAGTCAAGAAAGTCTCTTCAATAAGTAGTCCTGAGAAATTTGGTCAGATACATGCAAAAAAATAAAACTAGATCACGAAATTAAACTCAAAATGGCTAAAGGACTTGAATGTAAGATAGAAACCATAAAAATCCTATAAAACTCCACAGACATCAAAATAGCAGACATAATGTCATAGCAATATCTGTACTGACACAACTCTTAGGGCAACGGAAACTAAGAATAAAATTAAAAAATGAGACTACATTAAAATAAAAAGCTTCTATACTACAAAAGAAACCATATTAGTGGTAAGTAATGTTTGTAAAATTTTTACCTAATAAACAACTTAGGACAGTCAGTAAATAAAGAAAGAAAGAAATCCTTGATCTGACAAAATTTAAATCTTCCCTCTCCAGGTGCCAAAACAATTCAAGCAAATAGTTGGAAAATTATTTAGAAATAAGGGAAAATAAATTATGTTAATAATAATCTGACATATCTCAAGAAAACCTCTTGTGCCCTAGCTGGTTTGGCTCAGTGGATAAAGCATTGGCCTACAGACTGAAGTATCCAGAGTTCAATTCTGGTCAAGGGCACATGCCCAGGTTATGGGCTGGATTCCCCAGTAGAAGGGGTGCAGGAGGCAGCCAATCAATGATTCTCTCTCATCATTGATGTTTCTCTCTCTCTTCTTTTCCTCTCTGAAATCAATAAAAAGTACATTTTTTTAAAAAAGAAAACTTGTAACTCATTGAAAACACCATGAAATTTAACTAGTTCCACTTTACATATGAGTACCAGTTTGGATTTTAATTCACTTGAGGTATTCAAGAAGACAGTAACTGTTTTTAATAAACAACAGTCTTCTCCTACCCCATCTTTTTTCCATTTAAGGATAGTATATTATTACATAAAGCTGTTTTCTCTGAATAGCTTCTATTTTCAAAAAATGTAAAAATATTTTTAAAAATTTCTTGGGCCTACCGCAGACTTCCAAGTATATCAAGAGCTATGGAAATTCACACACACACACACACACACACACACACACACACACAAAGATGCTTCTAAAATTACATAAAAATCTATTCAGTGTACCTAATTTCTAAACCTATTCAACATACAATAAATTGAAGCTGATTCTAAAAGAATTTTTAAGTAAATAAGATTAGCAATCACCTTACAGACTCCCAAACAAGTATTTCCTTTCCATCTATGATCTACTTATAATAATTTGCATGAATTCATGCACTGGGCCTCTACTACAATTATTTAAAAAATCCCTGGGCTTAAATAACAAATTACAGTACAAATTATAAAATATTTTAAATTAAATAATAATGAAAATATGATATTCAAAATATGTGGAATGCAGCTAACATATGGCTTAAAGTGAAATTTATAGTGAAAAAGAATATTCAAAATCAAATATCTAAACATCAAATTAAGAACCTAGAAAAAGAAAAGCAGATTCAACCTCAAAAAAGTGGAAAAAATAAAGATAGTAAGAACAATAAATGTAGAATAGAAATCAAAAAAGCCACAAAATGATAATTTGTAAAAATTGATAGAAATGGTACACTATCTATTGTAGCAAGATGCATCAACAAAAAAGATTAAACAAACACGTAAGGAATAAAAAAGCAGACATCAATTATATATTCTAGGGATATTTAGAAATAATAGATGATATTTGAACAACTTTATGCTAATATATTTGAAATTTAGATAAAATGAGAAAAAACTGGCACAAAAAATATACAAAAAGATTCCTTAAATAGAATAAAAGAATTCAATCTATTATTAAAAACTATCTAAAAAAATTATATCCTGGGTTTCACCAGGGAATTAAAGAAACATTTAAGGGAAAAATCACAGAACTTATACAAATTCTTCCAGAAAACAGGAAAAAAAAGCAAGACATCAAATTAAGTTATTAAGTGACCATAACTGTGATATCAAAGCATGACAATGAAATTGCTAAAAAGAAAATTAAGGACTAATCTATCCCATGAACACAGAAACAAAGTCCCTAATAAAATATTAGCAAATGGGGTGCTGTAGCGTATAAAAGTATAATATATCAAAACAGATGCGATGTTACTCAATTATGTGCAAAAAATGAGTTATTAAGAAAGCAATCAATCTAATTTACTATATAAAGATAATAAAGAAAAAAATCATGAATACCCAAATAGATGTAAAATATTAATATTCAATACATATTCCCAACATAAGCTCTTAGCAAGCTAGATTTAAATAAAATTATTTTAATTAGTCTTCATATTAACAATATAGGGAACAATTAAAATATTCTCCCAGAACCAAAATAAAGATGTTCATTCTCACCACTTTTATTCAACATTCTCCAGGTGCCAGTGTCAGTACACTAAAGCATGGTAATCATCATCATCATTATCATCACAAAATGCATAGGGATTACAAAGTAATTTTCCACATATTATACAGTTTTGTATGCAAATTATCTAAAATAAACTACATATAAACTATTAGAATGAATAAGTGAATTAAGCAAGATCACTGAATATAAAGGTAAATATGCACAATGTACTTCTAAATACTAGAACAAATAATCTGAAAATAATTTTTTTTCTAAAGATACTTGTATCTTAGCACTGGAGTTGTAGCTCCAGTTAAGATTGAGTAAACACAGCCCAACTAAAAACCATAGATTGAATACAGAAAGCAGCTCTCTAAAAAGTGTGAATTTTGTCAGGCAGCATGGCTTATTAGTTAAGCATTGATCTATGACCCAGGAGGTCATATTTGAATTCCCAATCAGGGCACATGCCCAAGTTACAGGCTTGATCCCCATTTGGGGAGTGCAGTAGGTAGCCAATCAATGATTCTCTCTCATCATTGATGTTTCCATCTCTCTGTCCCTCTCTCTTCCTCTCTAAAATCAATAAAAATATATTTAATAATAGATAGATAATAGATAGATAGATAGATAGATAGACAGAAAGACATAAAATTAAATAGGAAGCTTTAAGTTCTGGACAAAATAAAACAAGCACATTGCACTCTGATCCTGAAAATTAGTATATACAGTAAAACCTTGGATCAAATACAGTGACAGAAGACCCTGAAGGGTAAAGAAAATAAAGTAGACTAAGCACCTCAGGACTCAAAGGAAGACCTGGGGCAATTTATTCCTAACTTGTTTTTTCTTCTCCTATATATCCTAGCCTAAACACAAGAGTAACCCACACCCTGGAAATGCCAGTTGACACAGAAAAGAAAAAAATGCCTTAGGGAAAACCTATTTTAACTAGCCAAAGAACCAGGAAAAAGAAATTCCTGTAGGACTTTTGATTACATTCACTCTCCTCAACAGAAACACCGTAATAGAATCTATACCCTGCCAGTCCTCCCCTTCACTCCACCACCCCAGGTGTTCTGGAGATTGTGGGGCGGAGCCTTATTGTTCATCCAAATGATACTTCTCCCCACCTGGTGCTGCAGAGCCTAGAGGGCAGGACATGTCTAGAAAAGAATGAACTGAAGAAAGGGATTGTTTAAATCTGTGTATAAAGTCCTGGTATATTCCCAAGTGGGTCATGGGTTAAACCAAAATCAACAAAGCAAAAGCTCTGAGAACTGAAATACCATGTGGAATACTGTCCAGGTTTCAAATTGATTGCTAGGCTGCATAAAACCAGAACAGAACAGAATGAAAGTGTAAAGATTTTAAAGACTAAATTGACATTTGAACACAAAAACGGTGTAGGATATGTGCTCTAAACCCAAATAATTTGACTGACTGCTAAAACAGATTTATGTAAAAACCAGAATTTCACAACATACTGAAAGGAGTTTTAGAGATAAAATAGACAGATTTAGGAATAAAAAGAATCTATGGGGGAGGAGTGCATAGGTGCGGGCTTTAAGCTGCCAGAGCATACATTCACAAACAAACAAACAAATAAATGAATAAAAGGGTGCCACTGAATAAGGGGAGAGGAAGACATCCATTCACAGAGATAAGGAAAAGCCACAGGGTATGGGGAAAAAGAAGGAAACAAACTTTCACAGAGGACAGAGAAATGCCAGCAAACGGAAGAGGAAAACAGATTTTCTCAGGAGATAGAGAATTCTACCACTGAAGGGTGAGAGAAAAAGGGGGCACCACATCCGGTTTGGGCTTTGAAGCTGATATTCTGCAAAAAAGTGACCAATTAGCCAAAACTGGTTTGGCTCAGTGGATAGAGCATAAGCCTGTGGACTGAAGAGTCCCTGGGTTCGATTCCAGTCAAGGTCATGTACCTTGGTTGCGGGCACATTCCGAGTAGGGGGTGTGCAAGAGGCAGCTGATCGATGATTCTCTCTCATTGATGTTTCTAACTCTCTATTCCTCTCTCTTCCTCTCTGTAAAAAAATCAATAAAATTAAAAAAAAAAAAGAGTGACCAATTAGAAGGCAGTATAAAGAATCAAAGAACTACAGCCTTTATAAGCCTTAGCAAAAAAGAGCTTGATGGTTTACCCCTTGGGACTCTTTCCCTACGTGGGATTCTATACTTGCTTCCAATTAATGTCCACCCTTTTCGGCTTCATTCTTTGAATCCATCTGGACAAAGCTCAACAAAGCTCGATAAAGAAATCACCCCTGCATCCTGCTCAGGAAAAGCTGAATCAATAATACTGAAAATGTCTGGGACATGATCCAAAATTAGTCATCACATGAAGGAAAAGATATGAGATTTGAAAAGATACGAGATTTTCAAATGAGAAAAGATAATCTATAGATGAAAACACAAAAATGGAAAAGATGCTTGAATTATCTGACAAGAATTTTAAAGCAGATATCATACAAAGCACCAACAAGCAATTATAATAAACTAGTTCCTGATGCCCAGGCTATGTCAAGTCTGGGCTGGTTTCCTTGCCAGCACACATAGTTCAGACATGGTTCCTGCCTGCCTCTCGATGGGCAAGTCAGAGTGGCCTCTAAGCAATGACTTTCCAAGAACTTTTCCATCTTGTACAGGTGGTGAGGCCTGGCCATGCTGAGCTTCCTCTACTTGCTAATTAGGAGATGCTTCTGAAAATTTCTAAAAGAGCCATTCAAAATCTCATAGGTTGTGTGCACATGCTCCGTCGAAAGGAGAGGTGCCAGAGGGGACCTTGGGTAATGAGGAGTGCACAAGTCCTCAGGGCCACCATCCTATGAGAATCTGGCCATCTCCCAGCATTTCCTATGAAGGTTCAGGGCTCTCACAGACCATCTATCCACCTTGTTTTCAGATGGAGAAACCAAAGCCCAGAGAAGCAAAGAGACTTGCCTAAGGCCACACAGCAAGTCATATATTCACTTCACAAACATTGATGAGTGTCTACTATGTGCAGGGCACATAACCAATACTAGAGGTGGATTCATAAATGAGACAGGCTTGGACCTGCCCTCAGGGAGTCTACAGATGTGTGGAAGAATCACAATAAGAATAACCCAAAGAGTTATGGATTATGGATGTGCTAGGGGCCAAGGAGGGGATGTCTGAGGTTTTTCAAAAGCATAAAGCATAAAGCAGAGACTTGAGCTGGCTTGAAGGGGAAATGCATTTATGCTGATGTCAGGATTTTTGTCTTTCTCTTCCAAGTGGAGTAAAGTCTCTCCTTTCCCTCTGGGAATGACAGTTGTATGAGCTGGACAGACCTGAGCCCCCACACTCTAGCTGCTGGGTTGTAGGGAGAAGAGCTTGTTTCCATCATAAACAGCCTCTCCTGCTGCCCTGAGCCCTTATGAAATATGACCAAAGCCACATCTCATCTGATACAGGAAGAAAAAGAAAAGGAATTCAGTTAGGAAAACTTCCTTAGATGAAGCCTATCTTTCCCTCCAGAATCTAGGGAAAAAATTACCTTCCAACTATTAATAAGAGCACATAGTTTTAGCACTTGCAAGCTTTCACCGTCCATTTTAAGAGGTCCAGAGCAGGCACAGGGTTTGTGTGAGTTAATCCAGTCAGTGAGTGGTGAGGAGCCAGGGCACCAGCCTTCTAATAGTCCTTATTTTCTCAGTGCAGACATTCAGTCTCAGCCACTGTTTCCCTCTGTGTTTCCCATGATCCTCACAGAAACTCAGAATCTAAATTGTAGTTCATTAGGTTTAGAATGCCCAGAAAGACTGGGCAGAGACTACAGGGCTTCATCATCAGGAGGAGTCCACCCATGTGTCCATTCACTCCCTTGCTCACTCATATGCTCATTTATCCAACACTAGAGGCCCAGTGCACAAAATTGGTGCACTGGTAGGGTCCCTAGCAGCTGCCAACTGCTGGCTGGGTATTTCCTCCCTTCCCCTGGACAGCCCACCGCCAGGTCAAACTCCCTGATGAACTCCCAATTGAGGGGGAAATTTGCATATTATGCTTTTATTATATAGGATGGAATATTAGAAACCCTTAGTAAGAATCTACAATATACCAAAAAAAAAAAAAAAATGACAATTTCAGAATAGAAAATACAATGACAATTTTTTTTAAACTTCACCAGATGAGCTAAATGGCATAATGAAGGTGACAAAGAAAAGAATCATCAAACTTAAAGATCAAAAAAAATTATCAAACCAGAACAGGGAGAAATAGATCTTAAAAGAGCCTTAGAGACCTGAAGGAACGTACCAAAGGAGAAATCTATTTGTAATAAAGATCCAATAATATAGTTCTAAAGAGGAAAGGGGCATCTTTAAGATAAAGATTAAAGGAGCTAATAGTTTCAAATAAATAACTCTTTTAGCAAAATAAATCCACAGTGATATGTACATTCTAAGAATACTGACAACACAACAGATACTTTACAATCATGTTAAAAATAAGCTTTACAATCATGTTAAAAATAAGAGAATTTGTGCAACTTAAGTTTCAAAGAAAATCCAAATAGTCATGACAGAAACAGAAATGAGAAATAAAAGAGGCTAAATAGTTATCTTGGGAAGTTAACAAATGTGTCTTTTTCTTAATCTTTCTCAATCCACAAAATTAACTTTAAGAACCAGCTCAAAGTTTGCCACCTTCAAAAACATTGTTTACCTAAATTAATCATTTGAGTTGTGATTTACAAAACTTATATGCTATTCATCTGAAATTACAGGAAATAAAAATGTGACAAGACTTAATTGGGTTTTGATGCATTAAAATTAAAAATACCAATTAGAAATTCAAGTGAAGATATCAGATAGGCAGTTGGACATATATCTAAAGTCAAGGAAGAGGATGGGCTGTAGACATGAATGATCTACAGTGTCTTTGAACTATAGAACAGCTTTGATGATGTAATGTTGGGAGTGTTGCTTTACTCTCAATTGATTACAGTGCATGATAATGGGTAATACCCAAGGGTCATTAATACACCACCATACACCTACATATGATGGATTAAATAAGTATCCCCATTCAATATAGGGGCATTATCATGTTTTTAAATGTAACGAATATCAGAATCAATGGGTTATAAATTTTAAAATGTCTAGTGCATACATAAAAAACAAATTTTTCTATACAATCTCATGCTAAATTTGAGTTTAAGTGCGAATATTTTAAATTTAATAAGCAAATTTAAATGAGCAAGTTGAATGCACATTTTAACATTTACAATAAAATAATTTTTAGGTTGCTTCCTGATTTTGAGTGTTCTTTTAATCAAAAATAACAAAATTATAAATGCAAATCCTGAAAATGTTCAAGCTCAAATCAAATCTGTACATTCAGAACAGGTACCAAAAATAAAATCTCCAAAATTGATAATTATGAGATCTAGATCCACACCTACAAGATAATCATTTCTTTAAAATTATTTATCTGAAGTGAATATACTCAAATGCTTGCTAACAAGCAAAAAACCAAAAACAAAAACAAAAACAAAAAACACCGTCTATAGAGGTTTTTTTTTAAATCTTTACTATTCAGATTATTACAGTTGTTCCTCTTCCCCCCTACCCCCATAGCTCCCCTCCTCCTGGCTCCTACCCCACCCCATGCCCTTACCCCCACCACTGTCCTCATCCATAGGTATATGATTTTTGTAGAGTCTCTTTCAGAACCCCCCACATCCTTTCCCCCTTGAGGATTGTCAGTCCACTCCATTTCTATGGCCCTGATTCTATTATATTTACCAGTTTATTCTGTTCATCAGATTTTTTATTTGCTTGTATTTTTCATTCCCTTGTTGATAGATATGTATTTGTTGTTCATAATTTTTGTCTTTACTTTTTTCTTCTTCTTCCTCTTCTTAAAGAATACCCTTCAGCATTTCATATAATACTGTTTTGGTGGTGATAAACTCCTTTATATTTTTTTCTTATCTATGAAGCTCTTTATCTGACCTTCAATTCTACATGATAGTTTTGCTGCATAGAGTAATCTTGGTTAAGGTTCTTGCTATTCAGCACTTTGAATATTTCTTGCCACTCCCTTTTGCCCTGCATAGTTTCTGTTGAGAAATCAGCTGACATTCCTATGGGTGCTCCCTTGTAGGTAACTGTTTTTCTCTTGCTGCTTTTAAGATTCTCTCTTTGTCTTTGGTTCTTGGCATTTTAATTATGATGTGTCTTGGTGTGGTCCTCTTTGGATTCCTCTTGTTTGGGGTTCTCTGCGCTTCCTGGACCTGTAAGTCCATTTCTTTCACCAGGTAAGAGAAGTGTTCTGTCATTATTTCTTCAAATAAGTTCTCAGTATCTTCCTTTCTCCGTTCTTCTGGCACAAACGTAATTCAGATGTTAGTATGCCTGAGTTGTCCCAGAAGCTTCTGACACTATCTTACACTTCATATTTTTAGATTATTTTATCTTTTTGCTTTTCTGGTTGTATGTTTTTTGCTTCTTTGTATTTCAAATCTTTGACTTGATTCTTAGGTTCCTATAGTCTGCTGTTGGATCTCTGTATATTATTTTTAATTTCAGTCAGTGTATGCTTAATTTCTGATTGGTCCTTTTTTATATATTCAAGGGTCTCACTAAATTTATTGGCCTTTTCTATAAAATTCTTGAAAAACCTTATAACTGGTTTTGAACTCTATATCCAGTAGTTTGCTTTCCTCCATCTCTTTCATTTGTGACCCGTTTCTTTGTCTCCACATTTTGGCTGTTTCCCTGAGTTGATAGAGTGGCTTTATGTGATTGGTGTCCTATAGGGCCCAGTGGCTCAGCCTCCCCAGTAACCTGAGGTGGACACTCTTGGTGCGCCCCTTTTTGAGCTGTGTGCACAGTCTTGTTATAGTTAAGCCTTGATTGTTGTTGGTGTCACTGGGAGGAATTGACCTCCAAGCCAACTGGTTGTGAGGATCAGCTGTGTCTACTATGGGAAAACTTCTGTTCTAGAGACACCCTTATGGGGCAAGACTTGCTTCAGTGGGTCTTTGGTGCTCACTGAGTCTGCCCTCTGAGTGTGTCTCTTATGGGTCTGAGGAGTTGTAATCTGGATAGTCCTACTCTGACAGCTGGGTACACTGGCTCTTGGATTTCCGAGGAGGTGAAAATTTAGCCTCTGCCTGAGGCCACCCAGCAGGAGCTACAGAGAGATCTGCAGATTCCTCGTCTTTGATTGGGTTTTGGAGGTGCCCAGATGAGGCCCAGCTGTGAAGCCATGCAAGCTGCTGTGGGGTGTTGGGCCTTCTTTTGGATGTTCTGGGTCTTTCTGACTCAGCTGCAGTTTGTTAGGTAAATTTAGATTTCAAAGGACCAGGCTATTCATATGTAAAAGCCTCTGCACTCAGCTTGGATGGGGCAGAGTTTCGGGGTGGAGAAAACAGCAAAAGTTTCCTATCAGCCATGTCCTAAGAGGCCCCCGAGTCTCAGTATCCTGCGGTAATCGCTGCAAGCACCTCCGAGGAAAAAGCCGCCCTTGAGTTCTGCCAGCTACCAGACAGTACAATTTCTCCCTCTATAAGTCTGTGTCCCCAGAGTCTTGCCCGGAACTGGAGGTCAGAGCAGTCGCAAACTTGTGTCTCCCTGCAGATTGAAAAAACCAGTCACCTACTCAGTTGCCAGCCCTTTCCACACACACGTGTCTCAGTACCTCTGAACTTTACTTCCGCAGCTCCTCTGAGTCTCAGTGTGCTTTTCTCTTCCCTTCTAGTTGTAGAATTTCCACTTAGCCAGCCTTCTTGTGGCTCTGGATTATGTCCATTTTGTCTTTTAGTTGAAGTTTTGAAGTGGTTGTGTGCAGCAGCAAGTTCAGGTGTTTACCTATGCTTCCATCTTGGTGTCTCCTCTACAGAGTTTTTTAAGTAACCTTTAACTGAGAGCAAATTCATATATTTCTAGAAATTTCTTTTAAGACAAACACAACTAACCTTAAGTCTCTGGAGCCAAATAAAAACCACAGTGCTGCTGGCTCACCATCACTATTAAAAAATTAGAACACTTAACTAACCCTAAAGAAAGCGTAGATGGAATAGGTCACCAGGAATAAAGTTCTAGGTCAGGAAAGGATTTTGGAAATAGGACAAATTAGAAAAATCTGAACAAAAGTTCAACACTGGCAAACAATTAATGACATTCATATTGTTTGCTATTTTTACATAAAAGCATGACTTATCTCACCTGAAAAATTCAAAACATGAAAAATAAATATACATTTTTAATAAATAAATTTAAGATTTAAAAGGTATATTCATATTTGAATAAAAATACATTGAACAATCTATAGTGATACAGAAGGTAAAAATAACCTCAAACAGTCTTAGATTTCAGAAATTCTAGGCACAAAAAGAACGCAACTAGGTGAGGTGCAAGGCACAACATAGAAGATAAAAATCACTCCTCAATTTTTATGTAGACAACGTCATGTTTCTTTAGACCCTATACAATTTAAGATTTCATGTATTTTTAGCTCATTAAATATTTCATAACTACCACCATCTTTCCTTGTAAAATGTTCTAAAGACACTGCTCATAGGATAAAGAAGTAGCCTCTGATTTATATTCTTCCTTAAATGTAAAGGTATATACTGAAAACCTACTATGTTCCTATCCTGATGCCAAACCATGAAGAGCAACAATGAAGACAGAATCCTTACCTTTAAGAAATAAATAATCAGCCCAGCCAGCATGGCTCAGAGTTTAGACCCCAGGTACCAAAGGTTCACAGGTACCATTCCCAGTAAAGGGCACATACCTTGGTTGCAGGTTCCCCAATAGGGTGCATGGGAGAGACACCTAATCAATGTGTCTCTTTCACATCAATGTTTCTCTCTTTCTTCCCCTTCTCCCTTCCTTCCACTCTCTCTAGAAGTTCATGGAAAAAATATCCTTGAGTGAGGATTAAAAAATAAAAGATTAAGAAAATGAAATAAATAATCAGTAAAAACCAACCTAATAGCAATGCTGTTAATTAAATATGTGAGAAAGTGGTCTAAAGTGAAATTAAGATTTTTAAAAAGGCATTTTTGAATAATAATATTCATAAAAGGCTTTTTCAAGATTGGGGGAAAAATTATTAAGCTCTATTTTATGCCCATCTTTTTTTAATAATATGTTTTTATTGATTTCAGAGAGAGAAAAGGAGAAGGAGAGAGATAGAAACATCAATAATGAGAGAGAACCATCTATCAGCTGCCTCCTACATGTACACACTGGGGATCAAGCCCACAACACAATCATGTGCCCTGACCAGGAATCAAACCATGACCACCTGGCTCATATGTCAATATTTAATCACTGAACCATGTTGGCCTGGCCCTATCTTTTTTTATCATAAGTAACTTTCCTGCTGGAAAAAAAAAATCATATTTTGATTCATAAAAATAGATTTCAAAACACTTGAAAATGATTGTCAGTTATAATCAAGCTGTTTCAAATAAAGTAAAATCTGCAGTTGCTCATGAGTTCTACCTCATGATACTAAAGAGCTAGCACCTAAAATACTATGCCCGTTAAGGATATTTTAATACATTAAGGAGAATTCTGTAGATATCTCAAAGTGATGATGGGTCATTCCTTCACATACACACATAAAAAGTGATCACATGCTGATTCATTAAAAAACTTACATTTTTAATTAATTGAAATAATTGAGTTTAATCTATTTTTGTAATGGAAGTAAGCCTGAAATCAATAATAATTAGAAAAAAGCCAATTGCATGGAAATTAAACACTACTCTTCTAAGCATAATGAATGTCTAAATTTCTGAAAGCCCTGTTACTCCTTTTATTTACTTTAAATAAATTTTTATTGACTTCAGAGAGGAAGGGAGAGATAGAAACATCAATGATGAGAGAGAATCACTGATAGTCTGCCTCCTGCACACCCAACATTGGGGATCAAGCCTGCAATCCAGACATGTGCTCTGACCAGGAATGAAACCATGACGTGGTTCATAAGTCAAAGCTCAACCACTGAGCCACGCTGGCCAGACTATGTGTGCACTATTTTAATCTTCCCTCTTCTCCTTTTTACTTTTTAAAAGTTTTATAATACATTAATAATGTATAATTTAATATTTAGGTAAAAATTTTAAACTAAATCAATAATTTATATCACTATTTAAATAGCAAAATATTTAAATGGACTATGACTAAAATTTCCCAGAGATGTAGATGACCTTTGTTGGAAACTTGTGTCTCCTCATTTTTCAGAACAAAAAAACTTTTGTTATATAAGGGACAGGTGAGGTGTACAGTAATAGGCAGAATTATGGATTTGTCTAGAATATTATGTTGAAGTTCAACTATAAACTTAAATATGCAAATGAATGCAAAGTAATCAAAGGAGTGACATGCACCAGATTTTAAGCTATTATCCCAATTCCAATCCTGGGAATCTGCAATCTGTATTTGTGCTTTGACAAATGGCTCTCTGTTGGGCTCAGAAATTGAGAGGTGCTCAAGGGTTTGTGCAAGGCATGTGACAGGGGGTGGGGGAAACTGGGGGAATACAAAAAAAAAAAAGGAGATATATAGATATATGTACTACTATATGTAATACTTTAAACAACAGCAACAACAGCAACGACAATAATAATAAAAGTAAAATAGATTTCTTCCTTAGATTGCTTCTTCATGGAAGAATCAGCAGTTCCTTACCATAGTGGCAATTTTTTCTACATGCTTCTGCTATAGTTTTTTTATAGAGGGTACTCTGTACCTCCTCGAACTTTTCAACATGAGACCTCTTCCCATTATCTCACTTTATCTCTTCTCATTATCTCTTTATATTTATTCTCACATATCTGGTCTTCTCTCTTTCTACTCTTTTTCTTTTTCCCTATTTTTCTACCAATGTCATTTTAACTTATATGAACTTGTTAGAGTTGCCATATTTGTTCCCTGTGCACTTGCAATAACACTAATATAAATGTTATTTAATAACTAATTTTAAATTTATGTGATGGAAAAGTGTCTCTCCCCCATATATGTAATAAACAAAGGAACTATTGTTCAACCTTTAAAAAATGCCAACAAAAGGACCATTTGTTTATACTTTTATAAAATAATGATGACAATACTCAAAAATTTAACATTCTGAATGTTCATAATATGTGTTAACCATATCAGGGAGATCATATTTCTGCAAATTAATCTAGCATGGCAACCTGCATCAGTGGAGGTAATCTTGAAAAGATATATGAATTCTTAAACATTTAAATATACTGAAACAAAGTTTTACTCTTCATGAATATATACATCTAAGTAAGATAATTGGACATTTGAAGTCAATTTTTAAATGTCATGTTTCATTAGTCAGAAATTTATTACAAAGAGGTTTCAATGATATTAATGCCATCATTATACCACATGCAGGGTTGCATATGCAGTCATATTGGCATCAAACACTTAAGTAATGCATTAAGGTTTTGATTAATCATCTTCATATCACTTTCAACATTATTTTCTCTCTTTTAATCCCCCCATAAGATACAAAACAATGACTGGTTGATATAAAATGTAAGAATCAGATAGAATAATCTCAAAATAAAGATAAGCATTTAAAGAAATACATATAAGATCCTCAGAGTTACAGAATAAGATAAATTGTTTTTAAAAATTTACAAACATAGCTGTGAACCAAATTAACAAGTATTCTTTTTCACCTGAAGATATTTTTTTAATAAATCTTTATTATTCAGATTATTACAGATGTTCCTCTTTTTTTCTCTCCCATAGCTCCCCTCCACCTGATTCCTCACCCCACCCCATGTCCTTACCCCCCACTACTGTCTTCATCCATAGGTGTAAGACTTTTGTCCAATCTCTTCCCACATCCCTCAGAACCCCTGAGAATTGTCAGTCCACTCCCTTTCTATGTCCCTGATTCCATTATATTCATCAGTCCATTCTGTTCTTCAGATTTTTTATTCACTTGATTTTTAGATTCACTTGTTGGTAGGTATGTATTTGATGTCTTTTGTTGTTCATAATTTTTATCTTTACTTTTTTTCTTCTTCTTCTTCAACACTATTCTTTAGCATTTAATATAATTCTGGTTTGGTAGTGATGAACTATCGTACTTTAGCTTTTTCTTGTCTGTGAAGCTCTTTGTCTTACCTTCAATTCTGAATGATAGCTTTGCTTGGTGGAGCAATCTTGGTTGTAGGTTCTTGGTGTTCATCACTTTGAATATTTCTTGCCACTCCCTTCTGGCCTGCATAGTTTCTGTTGAGAAATCAGCTGACATTCGTATGGGTGCTCCCTTGTAGGTAACTAACCGTTTTTCTCTTGCTGCTTGTAAGATTCTCTTTGTATTTTGCCCTTGGCATTTTAATTATGATGTGTGTTACTGTGGTCCTCTTTGGATTCCTCTTGTCTGGGGTTCTGTATATTTCCTGAACTTGTAAGTCTATTTCTTTCACCAGGTGGGGAAAGTTTTCTGTCATTATTTCTTCTAATAGGTTTTCAATATTTTGCTCTCTCTCTTCTTCTGTCACCCCAAAATTTCGGATGTTGGTCCACTTAAAGTTGTCCCAGAAGCTCCTTACATTATCTTCATATTTTTGGATCCTTTTTTCTTTTTGTTTTTCTCATTTGGTGTTTTTTTTTTGTTTCCTCATATTTAAGATCTTTGGTTTGATTCTTGGGGTATGTTAAACTACAGTTGAGTTTCTGTAAATTCTTTATTTTAGACATTGTATTCTTCATTTCTGACTGGTCCTTTTCCTTTTTTTGGGGGGGGGCGGGGGGCATTCTCATTAAGGTCCTTGAAGGTCTCATCAAGTTTCTCAGCAGTATTTAGAAGATTCTTGAGTAACCTTATCAATATGGTTCTGAACTCCATGTCGTCCTGCAGTTTGTTTTCCTCCATTGCCCCCTTTTGCGACATGCCTCTGTGTCTCTGCATTTTGACTGCTTCCCTATGTTGATGGAGCGGCTTTGTGTGGTAAGTAACCCACAGGGGCCAGTAGTTTAGCCTCCCCAATCACCCGAGGTGGACGGTCTTGGTACACTCTTTTGTGGTCTGAGTACAAAGTCTTGGAGTGGTTAAGCCTTGATTGATGTTGGTACCCTAGGAGGAATTGTCCTCCAGGCCAATTGGCTGTGGGGACCCACTGTTTTATAATGGAAGAACTGCTATGCTAGAGACACTCTCATGGTGCAGGGCTTGTTTCAGTTGGGCTTTGGTGTTCACTGAGTCTGACTCTTGAATGTGTCACTTATGGATGTGAGAGGTTGAAATCTGGTGTCTCACACTGACCAGTAGGTACAATGGCCTCTGGATCTCCAATGGGGTGCAGGTCAGCTACTGTCTTAGTTAGCCCTGCAGGAGCTACAGCAAGAACTATAGTCCTCTCCTCCCTGCTTGGGATTTGTAGATTATGGAGCTGTCTGAACAGCAAGTTAGCAGTGATAGTGAAGGCCATTCCTATGCAAAAGCCACTGCTTGGAGTTTGGGTGTGTTTGTAGATTGTGCGGGGAAGAGTCTCAGGGCATCACTAGGCAAGGGAGTGGCAAACAGAGATGGCTGGCAGTGAGCCATCTCTGCCTCTCCACCGCATCCCACCGCATCTTGCGCCCTAGCACAGCAAACAATTATTCCTGCGCACATCTCTGCAAGCAAGCCACCCTCACTTTCAGACCTGATGGCAGACAGTCCAGCTTCTGCCGGTAGGAATTTGGGTCTCGTGTGTCTCCCCTTTGGGTTGAAGACAGCAACGCCTGCCACCAGCCGGGATCCGCCGCCAGTTGGAATCTGCCGCCAGCCTGTATAGCACGCCCCCGTACTTCAGTTTTTCAGTGTTTGTGCACTGAATGCTCTCCTCTCTTTCTGTCTAGTTGTACAATTTCCACTCAGACAGCCCGCCCATGGCTCTGGGTAATAAATGTTTTGTCTTTTAGTTGTAGTTCTGAAATTTTTGTGCATGGCAGCAGTTTAGGTGTGTTTACCTACGCCTCCATCTTGGGTTCTCCCTTACCCGAAGATATTGTTCCATTGATTTTTAGAGAGAGTGGAAGAGAGGGGGAGAGACACACAGAGAGAAACATCGATCGATGTGAAAGAGACACATTGATTGGTTGCCTTCCGCACATGCAACCGGGGATGGAGCAAAGTATGTGCTCATGACCAGAATCAAACTTGGGACCCTTCACTCCCTGGGCCAATGCTCTATCCACTGAGCCAAACTGGTTAGGGAAAATCAACTATTATTCTTATATCATAATTCACTATATAATAATTTCAATAATCATATGACTTATAATGATGACTCACTTATATCACATGTATTTTTTAACCCTAAATTATTGGTATTATTTAGATATAAGAAATTTTATTTTGGCATTCATGTGTTACCTGATAAGCAGCAGGCCCAGGAGTAGTAAAAGCTTTTTTCTGATCCCAGAAGAATGTTCGAGGAGCAGAAGATCCAAATGCACTTTTGCTCTGTTTCTTTAAGCATGTTTTGCTAGAGTTGTCAATGACAGTATCATTTAGGATATTATAAGACCCAGGACCTAAGATTGTGAAAAATATAATATATAAGAATAAACATGCTTTTAATTTTTAGAGAGAATTCTCTTATATTGCTAGCAGAATGCAAAATGATATGCCACTTTGAAAAAAAAATCTGTCAGATTCTTAGGAAGTTAAATATATACATTCCATATGACCCAGAAATTCTATTCCTAGGTTCATTCTCAATAAAAATAAAAGCTACCCAAATGTCCATCAGCTGGTGAATAAATAATAAACAAAACATGCTATACCCAAACAATGGAAAACTATTCAGCAATAAAAAGGGAAGATAAATGCATCAACACAAATGAGCCTCAAAAAAATCATACTAAGTGAAAGAAGACAGATGTAAATCCTGAATTTTAGATGATTCAATTTATATAAAATTTCAAAAAAATGCAAAATCATAATGACCAAAACGGTTGCCTAGGGGCCAGAAGCGGGAATGGAGATTAACTGCAAAGGGGTATTGAGAGAACTTGAATTATGGAGATGTTTCAAACCTTGATTGCAGTAATAGTTACTTGACTATATACATTTACCAAAACTCATCAAATTGTACACTTAAAATGAGTTATTTTATTATGTAAATTGTAACTCCTCAAAGAAGAAAGGAAGAAAGAAAGACGTTCTTAATGGCAAAAAGTACTGAAAAGTAGGCTTGTTGCAGTTTAGGTTCTTACAAAAGTTGATGTAGCAACATTAAAATCAATTTGGAAAAATAAATTACCTATCATCTAATCTTCCTATCACAGCAGCTATTTTAATGCCTTGCCTTTTAGCTTCTAGAGCATATTTATAACCAGGAATTTTTTATACAGTGGTAATCTGAGAGAATAAAATTTCTCTTTTTTAATTCAAATAATACAAACAATTTTCTTGTCACTGAAAAAGTTTTTATCAAAACTTTCAAATATTTGAAACAAATACAGTTGATCCAATGCAGGAGTTAAGGACACTGAAACCCACGCAGATGAAAATCTGTGTTTAAGTCAGTCTTCCACATATGTGTATTCTCAACCACAGATAAAAAAATACTTATTTGTAGCCCACCTGGTGTGGGTCAGTGGTTGAGCGTCAATCTAGAACCAGGAGGTCACGGTTCATTTCCTGGTCAGGGTACATGCTGAGGTTGCAGACTTGATCCCCAGTGTGGAGCGTGAAGGAAGCAGCCAATCAATGGTTCTCTCTCATCATTGATGTTTCTATCTTTCCCTCTCACTTCCTCTCTGAAATCAATAAAAATGTATTTTTTAAAAATACGTACTTGTATGTGTTTTATAATTCATTATTTTTAAATCAGTTCCAGTGAGAAGCAATATGCATAAAATATGATACACTTGAAAGAACAGTTGACTTCATTATACTCATGTTACCTGGATTCTACAAAATTGGCTCTGTAACTAAATAGGTATGAAATCACTTAATCTCTTTTGTTTTTCTGGGCTTCAAGTTCTTATCTCAAGATAATAGGAATTGACTTCAGCTTTATTCGAAATGTGGTCTGTGGACTGCTGCCTGTCCAAGAGTAATCTACAATAAAAGGAGCTTACAACTAATTGTAAATTGAATATTTTACTAAGCATTTTGTAAATATTCTTTTTCCATGGGAAAATTGTTGACATACATTCTGGTACATCTCCTTTCTCACTGTAGGCAGAAAACAGTTGACAAAGGGACACTTTGAGTAGCACATGGCTAGATAGTACTTTAGATTCCTTCTGGATTAAATGTGATCAAATCATTTTATATGGTCAAATCCACTATCCTTCTGTTAATATATATAATGTTTTTCTCAAGGAAACTGACCATAAACTCTTCCCAATCTTTTAAATATTTCAATTCTAAAGTCTAGTCCCCAAAAGTCTACCAAAATTTGTTGTGCCAACTCTCAGAAAATCTAAATGCTAATATGTTTCATTCCTGCTATCATCCAAATTTCTCCACTGGTAATGTTCAGAAAAAAAGGCAAATATGTGCAGGAAGCAGGCTAAGAAAGCTCCAGCTGCAAACATTACCTATTTCTTATAGAAAGAAAGGATGATTCAAAGGATGAAACCAAGAAGTAGAACAAAAGACTATGGAAAATAATTTTGAGAACCCACTGGGATCTATCTAATCAAGGAAATGGCAACTTACCCCTGGTTGGATTTCTAACTGCTATAAGCCTATGACTGCTGTGTGCCTCCAATTTTCCCTCCTTTTTGAATAGGAGTGTCAATTATGATTATCCTATTTCCCTCCCACCACTTGTGTTGAATGAGAGGAGCTCCTAACTTGCACCTTTAGTTCACAGCTCTTCTGATAGAGAGGAGTCCAAGAACCTGATCTGAATACCATGCCCAAGAATCCTCATTTGTACCATATCTGACTCAAATAACAAGATCCTGGATTTCAAGATTATACCATAATTCATGAGACTTTGGTGGCCTTGAGAATTCATGTGGGAAAAATATAAATACTTTGTGGCCAGAAGGTAGTCTGAAATGGGTTAAAGATGGCCAAAAATTCTTTGCTAACTCTTGTCATTAAGAGATGAAGCTTCATATCCTTCTGTTCAGTATGTACTGCCCTAAGTGACTTAGTTGACTTACAGAATGTGACAGAAGTGGTGTCCTGGGGCTTCTGAAGGTATGTTTGTTATAGGAGGCCTTGCCGAATCCTGCAAGGTCAGTGGTGCCCTGAGCTACCATGTTAAAGGACCAACTACTTGGGGCAGCAGTGCTGGAGCTATGCACCCACTCTGAGTGAGTACCGTATGAGTTCTCTCCAGCTATCTCACAGGACATAGATATAATAAAACAGTCTTTTTATATTAAGCCACTAAGTTTGTTATGCAGCAACAGATGACTATATGTTCACCACTATATGTTATTTTGGTGTTATAATCTTAGCTCTGTATACTAGAATACCCACAACAAATACTAGAATATGTGATTGGATATCCCCAAAATAGAATTTTAACAAAACTGAGTAATCTAAGTTATATTACTGACAGTGACCACATGGCTGATGTTATATATATCCACCAAGAGAAAACTAGGAAATTCACCATATAAAGGAAAATAATAGAAAATTACAAATAAAATGTGTGACATGTTGAAATGAAAAATTATGTTATTTTTATCTATCTGTGCTTGTGTATATTTAATGTTTTAAAAAGCATTGTAGATTTAAAATGATAACACCAGCCACAGAACAACAAAAAAGACTACTCTCTGGTGCATCCATCTTGTTAAGAATATTAAGTTACATAAAGCTAAACAGTTTTAATACATGGACTAATTGCTAACCTGGTATTTCCTCAGTGTTGGAGTTCTGTGGAAATCGAGTAGCACTTTGACCAAATGGGGTTTTTTTCGAGTATGATATTTTTTTCAAGGGCTTGAAAGTAGTTCGAATTTCATTATATGTGCCAGGAGCAGAGGTAGTTGATTTCATGGGTACAAATCTCTAGTGAAGAATGGGAAAATATGCCAATGAGAAACTACAGTACCTTTTGATACTTTGTGAGTTAAATGCTTCCTTCTCAATAATATAATATCTAGAGCTTAATTTGTTTCCTAATGGAGTGAAGAAAATGTAGATGAATTAAGATCTGGTACCTATTAAACATAAAACACATGGCTTTTAATAAAGTCATCTATATATTAATATGGCGATGCCTTATGTACTTTACTATGCCAGGTAGACTTTTTAAAGGAAATCAGCTCAATATGAGATTCTAGAAGATATGGTTTGACCCAGATTCATCTATTAGCATACCATTCCATTTGCTATTTTTTGTTTACCTACTATCTCTGTAATGTTATAGAACAGTAAGAAGATAGGAAAAATCCAGACAAGCAGAATAAGGAAACTAAGACAGATAGTAAAACAGCAGTTTGCAGCCACCTAGTAAATCCTTGCTTCCCTAAACCAGGGACACTTAAGAGTAAATGGCTTGCACTTCTCCTCCCTAATCAGAGGGTAAATAGCTTAAATCGCCATATTCAGAGAGACATACAGAAATCTAATTAGTGCCATTTGCCAACCACACCCAAGAACAGAGAAATTAAGAGACTAAACCTCATTTTGGTATATCAGCATAAAGCCGATAAATATTCTGTTGAGTCTCTCCTAAGACCTGCCCTAAATGCCCAGCCTTTAAAACCCCTGAAAACTAAGTCCCAGGGCACTTTTCCTCCAGAGAGTATACCTGTGCCATTCTCCTCTTCTTCCCCTAACCACTAAGAGATCCCATTAGACTTGCAATCAGAGGAGCAATGAGTGGCAGGGGCTCTTCCTGGGCTAACCCCCTGAGTCTCCAAGGACCCCTTTTCCATGACTTCCCAGTGAGCCAAAGAAGCCCAGCCTAGGCTCTCCTGCTGCTTCTTCTGTGCCCTTCCTTATTTCACTCTCCTAAGTATATTTTTGCTGCAGCCAATATATTCTTGCTTGTTTTTCTACACTTGGTCTCTTAATTGAAATCTTTCCTCCAAGAAGATAAGAACACAAGTCTCACTATCTGCCCAGTAACATCTCTGTTTCTATCTCCTTCTCTATGTTTTTTTGTCCATTTCTTCCCTCTTTGTCTCTCTCACACACAAATATATATATATATATCCATTTGGTGAAAAGTTATATGCCCATTTCACACTAGCCAAGACTGATGTAGTCAAATACTATGGTTACCTGGATATTCTTTCTTTTTTCCCCCCTTCAATGTGGTTTAGAGTATACATTGAAATACAATGGGTCTGGCCAGTGTGGCTCAGTAGCTGAGCATCAATCCATGAACCAGGTCAGGGTTGGATTCCTGGTCTGGGCACATGCCCAGATTGTAGGCTTGATCCCCGGTATGGGGCATGCAGGAGGCAACCGATCAACAGTTCTCTCACATCATTGATGTTTCTATTTCCCTCTCCCTTTCTCTCTGAAATTAATTTTTAAAAATACATGTTTTCTTTAATCAAAGGTATATACATGCATAATGTCCTATTCCCACACATTCATTTTATGTAGTTACCTTAAGTACCATCAAGTTGCCTAAGGTAGAAAGCTGGTATCTATCCTTGATTCTTCACCACAGCATCTAACCCATTAAAATACAAATTCAGAGACATAGAAGAATGGAACAGACTGCTGAATCTCAGAGGAAAGACAGAGGTGTATAGAGATCAATCAAAGAACTTGTATGCATAATCCATGGACATAGACAATAGGGTGGTGAAGGCCTGGGGTGAGGGGGCAGAGATGGGCTAGAAGGAGTTAATTGGGGGGGGGGAATAAGGGTTACATATGTAATGCCTTCAATAATAAAGATTTTTTTTAAATAAAATAAATTAAAATGTTAATCATATCTCTAAAATATACCTGCAATCTCTCTACTTATCTACTAGGAGGTGCCTCTTAAATACAATGAAATCAAAGCAGTCACCTACAGTCATCTGAAGGTTAATAATGTTCCCAAGTTAAATAAGATAATCAGCTGTACATAGTACAGTTGGTTAAATGCTGCAACTACATTGATCTACAAGCTTCTGCATTATAAAGATTTGCTAGTATTGTAATGTTCTTGCCTTAGAAATATCTTAATATCTTCAAGTCTCTTCAGTATATACCTTGCAGAATGTGAGCTGATTACTGTGAAATAGACTGCAGCATCATTAACAAAGGCAGCAGTGGCAGTTGTTGATATGACCTATGGCCTGGCTCCAGAGAGAGCCTTCAGAACCTTCTCTGAAAGAAATGCATGTCCTCACAGATTACACGTTAGCACTGCCTGCCTTCATTGGCAAAGTACATTTAAAAACTCAGACTAAAAACTCTTACAAGCCAAACTGAATGATCACATATGCAGATGTGCATAATAGAAAATGTTTAATAGATGGTTTCAATTCAAATATTCATCTTTGCATATTATTGCTAATGTTATCATGTTATTTCATTTCATTTTACCCACATCTTTTGGTAATATGATTTGCTCAGGCCTTGTGTGTTTCCAATTTGCTTAAATATCACTTCCTTTTTTATAATCTCCCTGAACATCACTGGATTTGTTGCTGACTTCACATTATGCCTATTATACTCAACTTATGAAAATGACTATAGACCATTACCTGAGATTGAGAAAGAAAAGCATGTGATGCATCATTTACTTTTGGTGTCACACTTTCAGTCTTCTCAAATTGACTTTTAATGTCATATCTTCCAGGCCCTGGTACTCCCTTAATCATTACAAAAAGAAAAAAAAAAATACATGTTCTCATTAAGAAAGCATTTATAGCACCTAAGGGAACAGTTAGCTAAACATCTGAACCAAAGCTACAGGGTTTTTAAGCGAATTTCTATAAGATATTACTGTAGCACTTCATTAAAAGGAAAGCCAGAACAAACTTCTTAAGAGAAAACACACATACACACACAGAAAAAAAAAGAAATTTTCCATATCAAAGCTTCCTAGGAACCTAAAAACACACTACTTGAAACTTTACTGCCCTCTACTGATACAGCTCAGAAAAAAAATATCAGCTCTTCACACAATTAAACATTACAATGAATAAAAGTGGCTCCCAAATTTCTTCCATTTAAATGTATACAATCTGCTCTGAAAAAAATATTTTACTGTATTTCAAATCTTTGTTAATCAATAGACTGCTCTGTATCAGCAAATAAATGTCAGAATATATTTTAACTATGTTAGAAGATGTAAGATATTAAACTTTTTACTAGATATTTGACAATAAAAAAAAAACTTAATAAACACTGGAATTGAGTTTGTACTATCTTAGTAATATAGTTTAAATATATATTAAAAAGTTCTATTTATTCATCATCAAATATTTTAATTATCTTTTTTTAAAAATATATTTTATTGATTTTACACAGAGAGGAATTGAGAGGGATAGAGAGCTAGAAACGTCGATGAGAGAGAAACATTGACCAGCTGCCTCCTGCACACCCTCCACCAGGGATGTGCCCGCAACCAATGTACATGCCCTTGACCGACCGGAATCGAACCCGGGACCCTTCAGTCCCCAGGCCGACGCTCTTCCACTGAGCCAAACCGGCTTCGGCTATTTTAATTATCTTAAAATAGTATCTTTCCTATTATAAAGTAGTTAGATTCAAATCCTTTACTTATGAATTAAATACTTGGCTCATAAGTTGAATATATAATGAAATTCTATCAGCAAATCCTGTCACCTCTATCTATAATATGTCCAAATCTAACCGCTCTTTTCCACCTCCACAAAAACCACTCTGATCCATGCACCATCTCTTACCTAGATTATCGTGAAATCTTCCTAACTGCCCACCCTGCTTCTACCCTTGTGTACTTTCAGAGTATTTTCAAAACAATAGCTAGTGATCAATCCAGTTAAGACCCTGAGTCAAATTGCACCACTTCCCTTCTTAACCCATCCAATGATTTCCAATCTGATTTGGAGCAAAAACCAAGGTCCTTAGTATGATATGACTTTCATCCCCTGGTACACAAATGTCATTCTAAACTCATCTCCTACTACTCTCCCTATTCAGTTCTCAAGAATACCCAGCATTTATCTCCCTCAGGACCTGTGCACTTGCCATTCTCTTGGATAACTCCAGGGTTCACTCCATTTCAATCGAGTCACTACTCAAGGTCAATTTCTCAATGTGTCCTTTCCAGTCCAATCTAAAATGCCATTACCTTCCCCAAATAAGTCCTGTCCCCTCTCCTACCTGTTTATTAACCTAACCATTTTTTACAATTAAAAACTAGAGGCCCAGTGCATGCACCCGCTCCAATCTGGGACCCCTTGGAACCCACAGGGATTGGGCCTAAACCAGCAGTCGGACATCCCTCTCACAATCGGAACTGCTGTCTCCTAACTGCTCACCTGCCTGCCTGCCTGATTGCCCCTAACTGCTCCTGCCTGCCAGCCTGATCATCTCCTAACAGCTCCCCTGCCAGCCTGATTGATGTCTAACTGCTCCCCTGCAGGCCTGATTGCCCCCAACTGCTCTCCCCTGCTGGCCTGATCCCCCCGCTACTGCCTTCCCCTGCTGGCTATCTTATGGCTGCAATCTTATGATGATGTCGCACAAGGACATCGTGACACCTAGGCTTTTATTATATGGGATACAATTTTCTTCCATGTTGTGAGCTTGAAGGCAGTTATTTTTCTTTTTGTTTTGCTATATCTTTAGAATTTAGAGATTTGTTCCTTTGGGAAATAATGTGTATCCAAATAGGAGCATTAGGCATTCCTAATTCAGTAAAATGTCTTTAAAGCACACATTTTAAAGACAGCAATAATTTGAAAAGAGTTCTTTAGAAGAAATTCTTATACAGAAGTACCTCTTTTTATAAATAGATTGTAAAAATTCATGCAAAGGTCCATGTTATCTTGTCTCAAACAAATCCATGCCATTATTTGGTGGCTGATAGAAAAGATACATTTGGGCTACTGAATGTGAGATTGTTTGTATCTGAACATGTAGAAACTTAAATTTAGGAGAAAAGAAACTTCTGCATAATTTTGTGTTTTATAAAATAAGTATCAAATGTAGAAATATGGATAGAGCATAACGTCAAAGACAATGTTAACCTATTTTCTTGATTGTTATAGCATGATGATATATGCTCTATCTTCTCCCTATATAGGCAGGTATGATAAAAAATAACCAACTACTGAAATGCTGGGATTAGTTTTCTACTGTTTTTAACAATTGTATAAGTGGTCATTACTAATAGATTATAGGGGGAAATTAAGTGTAAATAATGAGATAAGTGAATATAGTCTAGGGAAACTTTTTTTTTCATAAAAGCAAAAATGACATCCTGGTCAGTGTGGCTCAGTTGGTTGGGTGTCATTCTGTGCACTGAAAGGTTGTTGGTTTAATTCCCCATCAGAGCACATGCCTGAGTTTTGGGCTTGAGCCCCAGTAGGGGGCCTGAAGGAGGCAGCCAGTCAGTTTCTATCTCTCCCTCTCCCTTCCTCTCTCTCTAAAATCAGTAAAGCATCTTTTAAAAATGTTGAAACTACTAAAATGGCTATTATTTGCAAAGTAAGCACAGGCTCTTTTTTTGAAAAGCTTACACTAGATTAATGGTTCTGCACAAGAGAGTCATCTGGGGAGCTTTTCAAAATAATAGTGTCTCCCCAGGCAGTTTGGCTCAGTACATAGAGTGACAGCTTGTGGACTGGAGGGTCTTGTGTTTGGTTTCAATAAAGGTCACATACTTTAGTTGAAGGCTCAATCCTGGGCTTATTTGGAAGGCAACCGATCGATGTGTCTCTCTCACATCAGTGTTTCTCTCTCTTTGTCTTTCCCCTCTCCCTTGCACTCTCTTTACAAATCAATGGAAAAAATACCATTAGATGAGTATTAACAACAACAAAAAATAATAGAAGAGTGTCTCATTTAATTTAATTTAATTTAATTTAAATAAAAGCCAATGGAAATTAGGTCTGGGCATTATTAAATTTTAAAAAAGAAATGTTTTCTAAAGCTTCCTGGTTGCTTCTAATATTCAATCAGTCTTGAGGCCTAAACCAGTTTAAAACTCACAGCTGGGCTTCATCCAAGTGCAATAACTTTTCACTGATTGTACAATATAACTTCCATTGTTCCCTCAAATTTCAGGAAAAATTCTACTTAAGACCTACTGACTTCATTATGCTGTGATGGAATCACAACTCACCTTGGTATTGGCCATTCCCCACATATCAGTCTTTTCTCAAGTTGGTTGACAATTTAGATGAATAGGAAAGATACCTAGAACTATCTCCCCATTCTGTATATACTAGTAAACTTTTAATTAAACTCTCCATTTTCTTCTTGTCTTACTTTTAAATGATGGAAAATTAAAAACATATACAGAAAAATAAAGAATATGCCAAGGTTCTTGTCCCAGCATTACAAAGGGGTCAGCATTCTGGAGAAAGAAGCTGCATGTAGATTCAATAAGAAGTCCAAGGACGAAAGATAATTTTGAAAGGCATTGGGTGTCAGAGAAGTTTCAGCTAAAGGAGCTAAAGACTACCCCTTGACTCAGGACCCCATGTTATTTATTAACAAAATCTGTCCTAAGGCAAGATGGAGATAATACACTTCAAAGGGTAGGGCTTCAAAGGGTAGGGCTTACTGAAGCATCGTCAGTCTGGGGAATAGCCTACAGCTGTTCAGGTGTTTGGCCAACAGGAGGCAATGACATGCAGATTAAGAAGCCCTGAGCTGTCTGGCAGTTAATGATTATCCTATTCAGGTTTGAGAGAGATGCTTTTTAGAGTTCCAACAGGTAAACTACATATGTGGCTCAGCCTTGTTGAGCCCCCCTCCCCCCCCACAAGCTTCACCAACTGTTTGATGAAACTCTTGTAATTATTACATGTTGGAATTGGTTCCCAGCAGAATAGTATAAAAATTCCTATATACCCATTACACAGGGTCAATATTTCTCCACTCATATCCAACCGATGTAGGAGGCAAATCCAAAATATCATTTAATTTCATCAATAAATACTTCAGAATGTATCACCAAAAAATAATGATTATCCCACAAAACCATTTTAACATAACCATAAAACCATTTTTCTACCTTTAAAAAAATCAATAATGATTTGACTCTTTATTATTCAGAGTTCAAATTTTATGGCTGCCTCATAAATTGGTATATATTAAACATAGCTATAATAATATAGAAATATAAATATATAGAAATGTTATATATTTGTTTCAATCAAAGCCCTGTTAAAGTTCATTCTTACAAATGATTAAGTGTTTTTAAGCTTCTGGTTATCTATAAGTTTTTTCTCCATCATTTCTTTCCTTTTAATTTATTTGGTGAGGAAGCTAAGTTTTTTGTGGAATTTCTTTAGAGTTTCCCAGACTTTTTATTTTCCTAATCGACTATGTGTCCATCCCTAATACTTCCTATAAATTAGCAATATAATATAATACTTCCTATAAACTAGCAGTATAATATAAACTAGCAGTATAATAGTATAATAACTTGATCAGGTTCTAATTCAATTTTCTTCAGGGAAAGGGGGCAATATTACCTCATCAGTGAGGCTGCATACTTCTACCAGAAGGCACATATAATAGCTGATTCTCATTTTACAATGCTAGAAGTCACAGATGATTACTGAATATATCTAGTAATTCATTAGGAATTCCAAAATGATGATATAATTCTAAAATTCTCTCTCATTTACTGGCTGAAATAGCACTTCCTTCATCAACTACTTAGTAACCCTAAGGCTCAGTTCATTTAGGAAAAGCATAAGGTTTTTCCCTCTCTCCTATTTACCAGTTTCAAAATTGGATTCTTACACCTTACAACACTAATCAATAAATTTTTTAAATTTAAATTTTTGACTCTTGGCATTTAATATATTTGAATTATCTCAACAGTTTATAATATTACTCACTGATGCTGAAATTATCCCATTTTGATCACTGAGAACCTGTTTGAATGAATTTCTGAATCCTTTTTACATGACCTTAGTAGTCTTTCATACCTTTTCTGCTCTCTGGTATAAAAAGATGCTTCAAGTGCATCATATTCAATTCCTGCTCTAGAGCTGGAATCAGCCATTTCTTTAAGGTGCTCTGATTCTTTTACTTGTGAGCGGTATTTAGAAACACCAATCTGAAGTCTAGAAATACCCTCCATGTTTGTTACATCACTTATTTCCTCTTCTATATCAGTGTCCTCAAGTCCAGTGATTCTCTCATTTAATTTCTCAACCAACAGACCTCACATCTTGTCCTACGGTGGGAATGGGAAAATGCCATACTACAAGAGACGCTGCTTCTCAGCCAGATTATCACCAATCCTGATGTTTTTCAGTCCCATCTGCTACCTTTCAGAGTAATTGATATTCCTGGACTTTTCAAGGTACTGTAATGTGAACTGGCTTTCTTTTTGGCATCACCTTATTAAGGTAAAATTGATAAAGCTGTTATGTAAATAGGGTGATGCCAACATCTTGATCTCAGATGTCTGACTACCACACTGGTTATTTCTGTCCTGGCCAGGTAGCTCAGTTGGTTAGAACATTATCCCAATACACCAAGGCTGTGGATTTGGAAGAAAAATAAATGGAAATAGGATTGGAAGAGGGGATACCAGCTAAAGGAGGCTATTTTGGAAGTCCAGACATATAATACCTCCTTACATTCTTTGACTAAAGAATAACTGTGGCAGTAATAATAATTGTGAATAATAGTCATGAAAAATAGTCTACAAAGAAAACACCAAAAATTCCTCCTATTCCTATAAATCCATGCCTTATTCCATTTCCTTCCCTTTGAATTTGGACTGGTCTTGTGACTTATTTTGACACAGAAAATACAGTGTAGGTTACATAGTGACCCTTCTAAACCTAAGCCTTACAGGGCATGACATGTTCCCATTTATACTCATAGAGTCTTGAGCCTCCACGCAAGTCCAGCCAGCTTCATTACAGCCATTACAGCCAATCAGCTAAGGTTCCACACATATGAATGAAATGTCTTGGACACTCTGGAATGCAGCCACATGAGTGACCCCAGCTGATACCATGTGGATCAGAAAAACTACCTGAATCTACTGAACGCAGAGAATGACTGTGTGGTGAAGGTTAATTCCACTAGGTCTGGAATTGATGTAAGCTGTTTTGCTAAAATATCTAGAAGGTGCTGATCCCTGGTCAAGTTATGAAACTACCAATGAACAGTCTTGCTTTGCATTAGGGCTCCCCTGAGTTTCAGAGTGGTTTGTATCAGCTCATGCATATCGTTCACTGAGAGCAATGAGGCTGATGATTGTACTTGGCCTTGGTGGGACTCCTGCAGGGCTCTACTGCTGGTGCTGGTTATGTAATAGGATATTCCTAAGTGACCAGCAGGAGATAAGAAACCCTGCCAAGACTCCATTTTACATAGTTCCTGGTTCTGAAGTACAAAACATGTCCATGCATGAGTCAGTGGTTCCTGGTTCGAGACAGGAAGTATGTCCTGGTATGGCCTTAGAACAGGAAGACAATTAGAGCTCCCTCCTGGAATCCTTGTAGCCTTTGATTGTAAAGAATATTCTCATTTTAATGTTGTTGCTATTTGTATTCTTTTTTCTGCAGCTAAGCATTTTGGGCATGAGTCTTCTTTAGCAATCAATCCCCACCGGCCACTATTAGTACAATCATTAAAAATAACAAATTATTATTTTAAGGCACTGCATTTTAGGGTTATTGGCTCTGCAGCAAGAGATGGCAGAAAGACAGTTAACATTTACAAAACACCTACCACTTGCCAGACACTATTTCAATTCACAGATAAGAAAACTGTGATGCAAAAGAAAGTAGATTATTTCCAAAAGCAACATAGCCTGTAATTAGCTGAGACACAGTACTGGCTGCCTGCACAATCCCAATTACCAACCTCTCTTGTGACAGCTGTCTGCCAAATAGGTGTGGCCATGTAACACAGTCCTGGCTAATGAATATAAGCAACTGTCAAACAAATAAAATAAAAGCCACAGCAGAGTTAGGAAAAAGACTAGTTCATTTTAAAAATGTTAGTTTGTAGTTTGTATAAAACATCAAGATGGAGATGCCTTATAGAAAGTAATTCATGGAAAATTAAAGCTCAGAGAAGGGTTCAAGGTATAAGCACACACTGGAAGTGATGTGTATTTGGAAATGATCAGTACATATAGGTGGTACCTGATGTCATGCAACTAGGAGATTTCTGGGGAAATTGCATAGAGAAAGAAGGGAAAGAACTAAGAATATTATGTGATATGTATGTGATTCTTGGTAATCTGGTTTTAATACTATATTCTTAGCACTAACTTTTTAATGGCTCATGAATTTATGGTTCATTCTAATCTTTAGACTTTATTATAACAATTTTGAGATTATTTACTATATTCCTCAGCTAATATCTAAATTGAATATTATGGTATAACTGATGATTGTTCTATTTTCCAGAGCTAATTCAAATGTATCTATTCTAATTCCTAAAAACAAATAATATTCAACATTCTTTTTTTATTATGTCATCTTATGATAAAAAAAACAAATTTATAAACAACTCAAAATGAAAGTTTTCAACTTAAAATATTTTCAGTATTCTTATACTAACCTAATTTTTGCTATATGGTTATTCATGGCACTAAAATCTTAATAATAATAGCTTTTGGTTTAAAATTAAATATATTTAATAAGTATATCCCAGATATAGTTAACTCTTTTAGTGACTCAATCATAATGATTGTTTAGACAGAGCCATATATAACTCTGACTTGAGAGTGTAGAAAAGAACACGTGTCTATCATTTTCATAGCTACATCATAAATTTTAGCTCATTTAGAAAACATAGTGCATTCTTTGTTTCTGATCTTTGGAAACAAACATATTCTACATTATTAAAACAAACATTAAATTTAAGTAGAAATAAATCAACTAAACATGGTAAGGAAAACTTTTAAGTGAACAAAAAACATTTGAAAAAACTTTGTATTAACCAATGATAGCATTACAAGTGCCGCTGGTTATAAAGCACTTAGGTTATACACCAGTAAAATGAGAAAATTAAATAAGTGACAGTAAGCACTTAGTAGAATAAATGATACGCAAGTTAATTTACCATTTGTTCCATAACAGAAATATAATACAAAAGTGGCTTTTCCTTGTAAATCTATCAAAGTATATCAAGAGAGGCAGAATTCAAATTTAAGCTACTAGGTTTGATTGTGTTTTGTTGCATTGGAGCAGTGGTTCTCAAACTTTCTAATGCTATGACCCTTTAATACAGTTCCTCATGTTGTGGTGACCCCCAACCACAAAATTATTTTTAATGCTATGACCCTTTAATACAGTTCCTCATGTTGTGGTGACCCCCAACCACAAAATTATTTTTGTTAGTATTTCAGAACTGTAATTTTGCTATTGTCAAATGATTTGTAATGTAAATATCTGTATTTTCCAATGGTCTTAGGCTCTACAGCAGCAGTTCTCAACCTATGGGTTGGGACAGGTTGAGAACCGCTAGCAGGGTCACCACAACGTGAGGAACTGTATTAAAGGGCCACAGCATTAGAAAGATTGAGAACCACTGCATTGGAGTATAGGATTGGTTTATGCAGTTTCGACCATTCCAACATGAAAGTGAGTAAAGCTGACAAAAAGCTACCTAGATTCCCTAATATATCTTCTGGAATAATTGTTCATCATAATCCTGGTTTTAGTAATTCAGCTGAGTCAAAAATTTAATATAGTATACCTGAGGCTACACTGCCCAGTTTTGAGCTAGAATATGAGTAAATGTGGCTATCCTGAAAAGTCTCACTAAATTATAAGAAAGTACATAAAAGTTTATGCTCAAAAATTTCACCAAATAAAATAATAAACAGTTTATATAGTTTCCCTGTAATTATTGTACTCTATATGGTGGATTATCTAGTAGACATCAAGATTTATAATTCCTATTTTGATAAATTAGTACTATATAAATGTTCAGAGTTCATTAGCATTTATTACTGTGAAATGCAACATAAACTTCTGTACAAAGTTACTAAATATAATTATATTCTTCCTGTTTTTGCAACCCAAATTCTTCTTTTTAAAGGAAAAAGAAATAATAATGCTTAATAAATAATGCACAGTCAATTGAACACATCCAAATGAAATAATGTAAAGGTTAATAAATCTTAAATAAAACTAAAGGATCCACATAATATTAATTGATATTACACTCACAAGGATAAAAAATTCAAATGTCTACTGGGGCCAGGCAGGCAAATAAGTGTATAATGGAAAATGTAACTAAATCCCTATAAAATACCTATATAGTTAACAAACTATGTTTAAGATGTAAACTGTTAAAACATAGCTTCCTGATAATCAAACAATTCATACAGATATTAACAAACAGTTGCTCTGCATGTTTTAATACTATGAAGCTTGTCTTAGCCCAAGGACATTGAAGATGAACATCCTTTCACTGATAACTCAGTGTACCTTACAGAACATCTACAAGTGAATTTTATATTCTGCCAAAATTGTACTTTAAAATGTGCCTAAAGACTTTTCCTGCAAATCATTTTGTGAAAATTTTGTATTGTGTTTAAAGGATGGACATCCTATAACATTAATGCATTCATAAATAAGAGGCAGTCTCTACTAGGAAAATGTAGTCAGGGAGATGTTCTGTGAGAACATATATGCAAAATTGATTTAATAGTATATTAGGAGATTTGTCTACCATCCCTGAAAAATTCAAAAATGGCTTACTATAAGAAAATCTCTCAACAAATCTATTATGTCAGTAGGTTTAGTAAGATCTAGCATATGATGACCTCATTTTTCTATACCAATCATTAAATAACAAAAAGCATTAAACACATTTTCCAAATTGAAAAATATTATAAAACCAGTTATAATAGATACTATAAAATTATAAAGAATATTCATGTTCAGCTAGATAAAAGTCAATGTCATGCTTAAAGGACAAAATAGGATGTCAGATACCACCATTATAATGACATATTGTTGCAATTTCTGTGCAAGGCAACAAAACAGCAAACCAAAAATAATGCTGACAAAGACAAAAGACAAATTATTATTTTGATTACAAAGATTATAAATGTAGAAGAGCTAAGAGAAATATTTTAAAAATCTCTTAGAATTAAAAAATATTTTATAAGGAATCCAGTTATTAGTTAAAAATTTTAAATAAAATCTTTTTCTAATCCACTTATAGCCAGTTAATACAAGTGTTGTTGTTTTTTCACTTAAAAAAGTTTCATTTGTACCAAGAAGGTACAATTCTTATAAACATTATTACAAGTGTTTTTAAACAATTATCTAATAACAATATGGACAAACTAACACATCCATTCTCTGAAATAACACTGTTTTCAAAGAAGTTCTAATAACAATTTTTAATAAATTCTTCCACAACCTCTCTACCCTATGTTAGCTGTATGAACAATCGAAATGGCTCAGAAACTGACCTGAATGTATATAATAATTTAAAATATGGTAAGTAAACATCACACACCAATAGATTATTCAAAATGGACTTTTGTTTAAATTATCCAGGAACAGTGATACTCTTTTCTTAGGGTACTTGAACAAGAGACTGTGAGCTATTAATAGCAAAAGCCTTCTTGTCACTATTAGGAAAATCCTATCTGTGAAGCAAAAAGAGAAACCAGGTCCTGGAGACATCATTTGAGCTTGAAAGAGAAACTGAGACCTACTCTCAAATGTACCAGTAAATTCCCTTTCTATTGTATTTAAGACTGTTTGAGTTTGTTTACCGTCATCTAATATGAAAAGCATATATCTATAAGGAGCAAGCAAAATAAACAAATACATACTTGAATCATTCCATTCAATAATTTACTAAGTCAGAGACTCCTTCACCTCCAATCTTTCATTTCAATGACACAAAGATGCTGTGCCTAAATAACTGCCCCAATATTGAGACTATTTCTGCTAATTAATCAATAAGGCAACAGAGTTTAAATACAGATGTACTCAGAAGACCACTATTAGTTATGACATTGCCTTTGACTATTACACTCTATGTTTAAGCTATATGTTTTATAGCTGCAACTTTATCAGGGTAATTGCAAGTATATGTATCCATGTTTTGATTTGAATATCTATATGCAGTTTAGTAAAGTACTAGAGTATAATGTTTTTTGTTGAGTAGAGAGGTCATTTTATATAATGTTCTCTACTGGACTTAAACATAACTCAACAATTTGAGACTTCAAAGTCTTTAGATACTTAGAAGTAAAACAATATGTATCAAATATAGAGCTATCAAAGCTGAGGGAAATTTGTTTTATCAATAAAAATATATTATTTTCAATATAATCAAATATATCACCTATGTACATATTTAAATAATTTTACTGCCTAAATTTTTTATTACACATTTGGTGGAAAATGCAATTCAACCTGGCTCTCACAAAAGACAAATTGAATCTGGATATATAGTATATCTTAATGCAGAAGTTATTTGTCAAAATTTAAAGAGAAAGCCACACTTCAATATTTATTCCATTTGGAAAAGAGCTTATGTCCCATTCCTTTATCCATATCTAACAAGAAAATATGTCTTCATCTGTAGCAACACTGATAAAAGACAGCAAAAATGGCAGCAGATATATCCTCTTTCTACTAGACCAACTATTAATGTTACCATTCATGAGTCAAGAAAATGTAATATCCATAAATCACCTTCACTATTAAGTGAATAACATGTAATCAAATTGCCTATCTCATTCTTTCTACCTATAACTTTACAAGTGACTTGCTTTATTTATTCACAAGCTTATTATTTCTGACAATCAATATCAGTTATGGTTATTTTATTAAATGTAAAATATGTATTCAGAAACATGAAAAAATTACATTTTCTAAGATTTTAGCATTTATGGATGTCAGAAGGCTCAAGATTCAATTTTAGCAAAACACTGAGAATGTTTCCTTCTCATCCCTCTCCTTTTTAGAAATCTATTCTCCTCATATAAAAACACACAAAAGGAAATTTAAAATAGTTATTTGGTTATCATATAGAGAGAGGGAGGAATTTTTTTTTTCAGAAAGCAATCTGGAATTGTATCTTAGACAAGTGCTTGGTAAAAGTTTGAATTCCACAATTAAAAACACTAAATATAAATTACTTTGACATAAAGTAAACTCATTTATATAGTTCCTATAATATTTAATTTTAAAGAAAATTTCAAGCCAATGAGATGACCACAATAATTTAGCTATTAAAAATAACTAAATGATTTAATAGTTTGAATAGTATTACTTATTATACTACATCTAGAAGCCATGTGTATTTCTGATATAAAAGTAAGTTAATGTCTTAATCATCTTTCAGCCAATAGTATCAAAAATATTATGTGGCTTTATGGAGTTTGGGGAGCAGAAAAGGAAGACAATGTCAACTATAAAAAGTTAAACATTTTATATCTTAAAAGCAACCATATCCAGATTTTCACTACTCTTATAAAAGTTTTTCTGATGGTATGCTCTAACCTAGGTTATCTAAACCTAATCTTAAATCCACAATAAGATGTTGATTTCACAAAGTAATTCATAATATTTTCTATATTTCCTCATCTAATAATATAAGTATATCAGGAAACATCCAGGCTATGCTTGACTATCCTCTGCCCCTTGCCACCACAGAGCCCTTGAGGTTCCCTCTGCCTAGAATGAATTTCCCTTACCTCTTCCTCTAATTTATGTTCTCCTTCACATCTCACCTCAGACCTCATTCCTAAAGGAGAGTCTTCCCCTTAGGCTCCATGAGGTGAGAGCCTACACGAACTTTTGCTCCAGAGGTTAGCAGAGTACCTGGCATATAATAGAAGCTAATTAAATATATGTTGAGTAAATTATTAAATGAAGCACAAATATTTTCAAATTTGTCTTTAATCTGAATAGTTTCTGAGTTTTGTGGTAATATAAAAATTTACTGAGGTCAAGAAAATTATCCATTTTCCCCTTAAACATGTATTGGGTTTTCTGGATCTAGACACAAACAATGAATTCCAAAAGTTCTGTGTGGGAGTATAAGTACCAAAACAACCTCTACTTGCTACTGCATTTCAGAATATAAATAGGAAAATAAACACATGTTTTAAAAAATATTTTTAAAATACATGAATGCTCGTTCATTCTACTATAATTGGTCAATTATATAGGTATATTAATCACCATTTTTTTAAACACTTTCATTGTAACCATTTTTCATCATAAGATAATTGAGTGTTCTACATACATAAATTTTCCAAAAAATATTAAAAGTATTCCTTAAACAACTGAATTGTTTAAATTTAAGTATTTCTAGCTATTGAGTAGTAATTCTCTCAGAAATAACTGATATCTGAATTCTTCTGCCATGATAAATAGTTCTAAGGAGTTATTATAATTCTTATGTATATTTTTGTAAAATTTTGCCTTCTCCTTATCTGTCATCATGGACTTGCTGTAGTCAGCATATCCCTGATCAGTTATTTTAGTTTGCTGGGATATCATAGTAAAAGTTTCATGGACAGATGCTTAAAGTAAAAGCAGTAAATTGTAATCCTCTCTTAGCGGGGGGAAAAAAAAAAAAAAAAAAAAAAGCACGAAATTTGATGGCTACTAACATTTGGAGTTTAGCAGAACAAAGATTGAAATCTAGCTGTTGGGAGACAATTTTCCACATCTCACATTTCCACACAACCATGCATTAACAATCAATGCCTCCAGGACTATCCTTTCAAGATTTGTATGAGCAGATGGCCCTGGAAAGATGAACACAGTGACTTCTGGAGCAAATTTATTTACATTCCCAGGAAGTAAATACAGAAATATGCTGTTCCTCCCCCAGAGACATTTAAGAGTAATAAAGATTAAAATGCCTACCACTCCTTTCTAGGTTAGAATTGCTCTGTTCTAAGTTAATGAAGATAATCTCTCTTTCTCTGGAGGTAAGGATGGGTAAGTTTGCCACAGCTCTCACATAAGATTAAATTCTACCAATACCTAGCCCTTTTCTCTTTGACCTCTGGGGCTAGGAGATCAGGGATCATAGCTAAGATGTTACTATTACTACAAGCATTAAACTGTCTAAACCCATGTACTCATCGTCTCCTTATATGATGACTCTATGGAAGAGTAGCAAGTCCATCAATCAGCCATCACCATACTACTGTGTAGAAACTGCCTACACACTTGACATCAGTTCTATTACATACCAGTCATGTGATGTTGGATAAACTATAATCCTCCTTATCTCAAGTGATCTTATTTTCAAATATATATTATAATTATTATCTCAAAAGACTGCTGTAAAGAGTGAATACTATATGAGAAGCAGGTAGTTCACATCCCTAGAGAAAATATGGTTATTGTTCATATTTTTATTATTTACTTATTCATTCACTCCTTTATTTATTTGTGCTGTTTAAGAAGCTGGTTATACTTTTTTCCAGATTTCTTACTATGATCCACATAATTTATACTGCTGAATAAAAGAAGTGTTAGAATTTTTTCCACTTTTCCTTTCTTATACATTAAAGTTATAACACATGTTCTCAAATAATTTATTTTACTTTTTTGTAATTCACTCATAGAATCTAATATGCAGACTCTGATTTAACTAATTTGTATTAAGTATTCATACATGACAGATATTAGGCTACAATTTTCTTATTTTTATAATGTAAATATATATAATGTAAATACATATAAATATATATTTAGTACTCATTTAAAATATTCTGACAATGTTCATAATTCAATAAATAACTAATAACATAAACTAACAATAAAATTAAGAATAAAATACAAACCAAAACTTGAAAATGCATATTATAAATCACTGTTGCTTCCTTAAAAGTACATTACAAATATATTCAAGTAAAATTTGAAAGGTGAACACATAATTCACTGCCTAAAACAGACATTATCAACTTCTAAAATAGAGGCAAAAGACAGGAATATCAGAATAACTGGAAAAGCTTTTTCAAACCCTCAGATATCTGCTCCCCTAAACAATTTTTATTTTGATTATGTAGTGCTAAGAGTCTATGTATGTATATTATAATATGATCTTTTATCCCACTACTCACTGACTCAAAGGTAACCTATTTGCTAAAATTACTTTGCCTGATATAAATCTTGATTATTTTATCAAAATGTAATTGATAATGAAAATATGTTTACTTCATCTCCATTTTTTAAATATTTTCTCTGGGTATAAAATGATAAGTTAGTGGCTATTTTCTTTTATAACTTTAAAAATATAATTCCATTGTCTTCTGATTTCCAATTATTTTTGTTAAATAATAACCTGGGGCTTATTTTTGCTCCATTGCAGATACAATGTCTTCTGCTCTGTCCATATTTAAGAATTCTTCTTTTGTACTTAGTTTTCAACAATTTTAACCTATTGTGCTTTGATGTAGTTTACTTAGTGTTTATTCTTGCTTCAAGTTTGTAGAGATTCTTAAATCTGTGGGTTGATGTCTTTTTTCACTTTGGGAAAAATCTCATCCCGTATTTCTTCACACTGCTTCTGCCCGATTCTCTTTTTTTCTCTACTTCTGGGACAGCAATTATATGTATGTTCACATGTCTCTTGTACTCTTTCATGTGCCTTCTATATTTTAATTGTGTTTTAAATTATAAATATTTTCTACTGAACTATCTCCCAAATTTACTACTCTTCTACTTTAGAATTAATAAAATGGCAAAAAGGTTTCTTACTTCTAATCTTCTGTGAAATCCATCAACTGAGTTTTAAATTTCATGTATTATATTTTTAGTCCTAAAATCTGCATTTGATTTTTTTTTTATAAACTTGGTTTTCCGTTAAATTATCTAGCTCATTTCTTATTCTTAACACATTGTGGACTGGTAGTTTTATTGCTAGCTTTACCCAGTGGCCAGATAAGTTTCTATTGAACAAGTACAAAAAACACTTTACATAAATGTTAAAGGCACGCTTTAAAATTAAATACACATTGCATTTTGAAGTTATTCATTACATGTTCTTACAAGCTAATATATCTTTTAAAAATTCTTGTGATTGGTCACAAGCTTTAGAACAGGAAACACAAGAATTCTCGTGATCTGTCCACAATGTCTATGCATTTTAATCACAAAAATTTTGAGTCTGAAAATCAAATACCTTGATCAACTATGGGATCTGATGTCTTCTTGCATTGCAACGGAATGCTATACATCCTATATGGAAAAATGTATAAACTCTGAATGATGTTATCTTCTTCTAGAGATAATTTAATGTTCTTGTATCTTATAATTAAATAGAGGTAGATCGTCTTGGGCCAATAAAGGACTGAGAAATTTTAATACTGAGTTTAAATCTTTGTGGAAGCTAATCTATTTTCTGTTTGCTCTTATTCCCAAAATTCTGAAGTGTCCTCCAGGTCCCCTATTCTGGGTAGTACTTCATCTCTATTTTCTGTCCCTCTGAAGCTTCTAAATCAGGTATGTTTAAAATATATTTTATTGATTTTTTACAGAGAGGAAGAGAGAGGGATAGAGAGTTAGAAACATTGATGAGAGAGAATCATCGATCAGCTGCCTCTTGCACACCCCCCACTGGAGATGTGCCCGCAACCAAGGTACATGCCCTTGACCGGAATCGAACCAGGGACCTTTTAGTTCCCAGGCCGACGCTCTATCCACTGAGCCAAACCGGTTTCGGCTAAATCAGGTATGTTTAGCTGCCACTTTCTACTGGGATTCTTGGCTTCCTGCCTGCGCATCCTACAAATCAACAAAACCTGCAGGAAAACAGCACAGAATGCAGCATTACTTTCCTGAGGTTCCCTTTATTCAATACTCTTGGCTTCCTCAAGCCTTAACTACCTTGTTCCTGAATTTCAATTTTTTTAATTTTCCAACCTTTTAGGAATGATGAAAGATTTTACCAGCTATTTCTGCTTAACACCTCAGCCTTTCTTTCCATTCCTCTTACAATTTTTTAAAAAATGCCTTAATGTAGAAATGTCCAGAGAATTTCAGATTAATCTCAACTCATTTATCTTTCTCTCTGGAATATTTATCCCTTAGGTCCTATCTCCTTTGGTTGCTCTCTGTTGCCTTCAACCATTTGGAAATCACAAAATTTATCCAGCTTCTACAATTGCTCTCAGCAGGATAATTGTAGCTGGTATAGTCTACTCCAGCATAGTAAGAAACAGAATTCTTCACTATTCTTAAGACACCAAAGCATGTGACAAATACTATTAAATGAAAAGAAAATTACTCATGTAATAATAATTGGAATGTGTTCTGTAGATTATGAAAAGAAGCACCTCTATCCTTCAGAACAACACAAAAAACTTTTCTCTTCCTGAGAATTTAACTATAAAGTTTGAAACCCTTGAGGGCACTTACAAAATCTTCAAGAAGCAAAGACTATACAATTTTAAAAGGTATCAAAGAAACAAGAGAATTGTAAAACATTCAAATAATCGAACATGAAAAACTGAAGGTAAGAACTAAAAACTCAAAAGACATTTCAATGAGAGAGAAGTCTTAAATTTTTATTAAAATTGATATAGCCTTAATCTAATAAACAGCTTACTTTTTCTAGATTATATTTTATATCACAATTGAAAATGTTGATTTTTGTCTCCATATGAACATCTGAAGACACATTCAAGTAAGAAGATAAGAAGATGTTTATAAACAGAGTTTTTAAAATTCATAGATTTTAGAATCATTGAAACAAAGGTTGAGATTGGCCATGTGTACTTTTTGACATTAAAAGCAGTTATGGGTATTTCAAAGTTCATGTCTTCCTAAAACTGTCATTGCAATCTAGTCAATCCTCATGTTCACTGCTAACAGTATAATATTGAAAGACATTTGATATAAAAGTTGCAAATATCAGTAGTAACTCTAAAGATCACTACAAATTTAATGAGTGTATTTAGAAAACCTATTCTCATCCCTAATTACAATTTTACTGTATGTTGAAGAAAGGATACAATTGTACTTTCTTAATTAAAAAAATAGTCCTATTTTGTCAAAACCGGTTTGGCTCAGTGGATAGAGCATCAGCCTGCGGATTGAAGGGTCCCGGGTTCGATTCCGGTCAAGGGCATGTACATTGGTTGTGGGCACATCCCCGGTGGGGGGTGTGCAGGAGGCAGCTGGTTGATGTATCTCTCTCATTGATGTTTCTAGCTCTCTATCTCTCTTCCTTCCTCTCTGTGAAAAATCAATAAAATATTTTTTTTAAAAAATAGTACTATTTAATACATATACATTAAAACACACTTTATAAAGTTAATTCAAAAAGCAAAATTCACCAATATTAAATGTTTCTACTCTCACAGAAGGCTATGGACTGAATTGTGTCCCAAAAAAAATTCATATGTTGAAGCGTAAACCCCGGTGTGACTATATTTGAGCAAACAGAAACTTCAAAAACATAATGAAAGTTAAATGACATCCTAAAGGTGGAGCCCTGATCCAAGTGGACATGTGTCCTTATAAGAAGAGGAAGAGCCGGGGCCAGTTTGGCTCAGTGGTGGAGCATCGGTCTGCAGACTGGGGAGTCCCGGGTTCGATTCTGGTCAGGGGCATGTGCCTTGGTTACGGGCACATCCCCGGTGGGGGTGTGCAAGAGGCAGCTGGTCGATGTTAGATGTTACTCTCTCATCGATGTTTCTGGCTCTCTGTCTCTCTCCCTTCCTCTCTGTGGAGGATCAATAAATTATATTAAAAAAAAAAAAAAAAAAAAGAGGAAGAGCTACCAGGGATGCACGTGCACAAAGGAAAAGCCATGAGTTGACACAGCAAGAAGGTGAACATGTATCTGTAAGCCACGAATACAGTTCTTAGAGGAAACCAGAACTGCAAACTCTGTGATCTTGGACTTCCAATTCCAGAATTGTGAGAAAATAACTTCCGTTGTTTAAGCCATCCACTCTAGTATTTTATTATGGCCACCCTCGCAAACGAATACAGAAGACTAAAGGTTTTCATGTTGGTCTAGTAACCTTCTGCAAGTTTTAGCTATTTCAATGAGAATCACAATGGTAGAAGACATTGTACATATGCCCCACAACATTTTTCTAATTCCTTTATTTTCTGTGCCCCTTGAAAACTTAAAACTTAATACAAGGACAATTTTATTGAAATTTTTTTTTTTTATTCTCACCTGAGCATATGTTTATTGTTTTGAGAGAGAGAGAGAAACACTGATGTGAGAGAGAAACATCAAACGGTTGCCTCCCATACACACCCTGACCAGGGATTGAATCCACTGTTTAGTTAGATACCCTGACCTGGAATCAAACCCACAACCTTTTGGTATACAGGAAATGAGTCCAACCAACTGAACCACCTGGCCAGGGTGAAAATGAAAAAACCTTCTCCCATACACAGAGCTTCAATGTCATGTCATCTCAGATACGATCCTTCAAGGCCCTAGCTGGATAGCTCATTTGGTAAGAGCATTATTCAGATACGCCAAGGTTCTGGGTTCAATCTCCAGTCAGGGCACATATAAGAACCCACCAATGAATGCATAAATAAGTGAAACAACAAATTGATTTTTCTCTCTCTCTTTTCCTCTCTTTCTCCAAAAGCAATAAATAAAAAATAAATATAATCTTTAAAAAAAAAATCTTTGTATCTCTCCCCAAATGTAAACAAGTTGATCACTAAAAGAAAAATACTCATGAAGAAAACATACACTTTTTAACAAAAAGTGGGGCACTGTGTTTCTAGTGTACCCTTATTTGATTTCCTAGGCAAAAGATATTTTCAAAGAATATTATAAAGGAAAGGCTAATTATTATTATTATTATTATTATTATTATTATTATTATTATTATTACTAGAGGCCAGGTGCAAAAAATTCATGCACTGGAGGGGTGTTCTTCAGCCCAGTCTGCACCCTCTCCAATCTGGGACCCCTCAGGGGATGTCTGACCACCAGTTAGGCCCAATCCCAGGGATCAGACATCTCTCTCACAATATAGGACTGCTGGCTCCTAGCCACTGGCCTGCCTAATTGCCCCTCACCACTCTGCCTGCCAGCCCGATTACCCCCCAACTGCCCTCCCTGCCGGCCTGGTCCCCCCTAACTGCCCTCCCCTGCTGGCCTGATCTCCCCAACTGACCTCCCCTGCAGGCCCGGTTGCCCACAACTGCCCTCCCCTGTTGGCCATCTTGTGGTGGCCATCTACATATAGGTAGGCTTGTGATGACATGGGGTGGCCATCTTGTGGTGGCCATCTTACGATTACATGGGGGCGGCCATCTTATAACAACATGGAGCAGCCATCTTGTGATGATATAAGGGCTTTTATTAGTATAGATTACTTTATTATCATTTAGTAGCCCTCATAATGTATTTCTCTTAGAAACTTACTTTCATCACTAGCCAGTTGTCACATTTAAGAAAAAAATTAATTCCTCCAATTCCTCAGGACCTTAGCTTCCAGATTTCTAAACAAAGAGCACTAGATTTAAAATATGGCTTTACAGCATTATATGAAAAGTAACCTGTCTACATATAGGTAGGCTTGCATATTCACCATTGTGAAGAATCTAAATGTTAATGAACAGACACACCTCAGTAGGTAAAAAAGAGAAGCAGGAATGCAAAGTTAAATGTGCACAGTCAATATCTTCCCATCATTTACACCCAGGATATTACAACAAATGTAACTTATCTACCCTTACAAAAGTGCTTGCTGCCACTGAAATAAAGAGACAGTCTTTAAATATAATTCAATACTAAAATTGACAAGAATATAAATTTCCTTTTAAGTAAAAGTAATTTAAGTAAATCTATTAGATGGATTAAATATATAGATCGGTAAGCTTTTGCTATTTTAAACTTGGAATTTAATGTCATATGTTAGAAGGTATAATCTTATTTGAACTCTATTAGATTAATGGAAGGAAATATACATTTTACTTGTTATGCAAAACATCATCAATAATGACCATATCTATTACACGTTATTTTGTTTACTAAAGTCTTTCAGCATACTATCAAATTTAAATAATCTAAATGAAAATTTATCATCAACTTATGCCTAATTTACAACTCAATTACATCCTGGCTTTTACACATGTTCAGAATAGTTATACATATATATTTAAATAACTTCCCTCTCTAAAATAATACTTTGTATAAATTTTTTACAAATACAAATCTACGTGGGCAGCTTCTGGTTAAAAATATTTTAATATATCACCAGTACTCAAAATATTTTGCTCATAGCCTACTAGGTAATTGTGGATATGTGACCTGTATAGGATGACTTTGTGTGTCCTCCAGGTAGGCCCACAGGGCAGTGTTGGCAATAATGACCCATCTGTTCAGTACTAGCAAGTAGGAAACTTCTAATGAAGACAGATGTGAGTCACCCTGTACATGCGGGCTGCAGGGTGTTAATGAATCCACCTAATGGTCACTACCTGCCACTGGTGACTGATTGATCATCCAAATAAAGGGTCTAGTTTGAAAGCAAAAATGAGTATTTCACATACTCATTAGTCTTAACAGGACATGGCTTTCGCTTTTTCTTATAAACTCACTCTTTACTACTTGTCTTTATCAATTCTTACAAAATACTACTCTTATTAGACTCAGACTTTAAAAATAAACTTGCTAGCACTATTGAAAAATTAATTCCTCCTAAATTTCTCCACTCACTGATTCACAAGATACCTCCATATTATGATGCAGCAATGCTGTATATGAAACACAAAAGGTAATATTTTTCTATGTCATAAAACTCTTCAGGTACATTTATATGAAACTTTGTCACAAATATCAATCTCTTTAAAATGTTACTTTTTAAAATATTATTGTCAATATCTGCTTTGAAATAAAAATTATTTCATTCCATAGTTCAACAGAATGTTTACAAAAACCAATTTGTAAAATATTTATATATATATTTATATTCTTATATAAAAAATGTATAGAGATGGTCATTTTATTTTCTAAAAGATGCTGTGGGTAAGACTCAAGAATTATAGTTTATACAGCTTTTTTTTGTGGTTTTTTTCCAGAATAAAATTAAGTTCTACTTAAACTCTTAAGGAAAATCCAATGCAGCCATAAATTTTTACTTAGAAAAAATTCATACATATAAAAAAGTATATACAGTAAAAAAGTGGAATCATATTTTTAAATATGCACATTTATGCATAAAGTTATGAAAATATTATTTAAAGTAATTATTTATATTAAGTTTGAAGAACTTTTTATAGTTTATAAACTATCAAATTTTATTTTCTATATGGAGATTTAGACAACCAATGGTTGCTTCAGTCACAAATGGACAATTTATTCTTATAGCAAATCAGTTTTCTGGAATGGGAACCATGATTGAATTTCATTGAGATGACCTGCATCCTTAAAGTTACAATTCAAATGTGAACATATGCACACAATGTTATACATACATACACACACCATCCCTATAGTTATTTTTAGAGAGAAAAAGGTGTTCCTTTAGGGTAACAAATCTAAAATATTCAATAAAAATTCCATGAGAACTTTTTAGAAGAGGAAAAGAATAAGACCACTCAAATAAATTAAAATAAATAGAACAGCAAGATAATCATATTATGAAATACACCAGTTATATTCTTATAAAGGCAATGATGTAGCACAATTTTTATTCTCAAAAACAGTGTACAAACACAAATTACATGTGGCTGCTTCTGTGGCTATTTACTAGAAACAATATATGTAATACTTTCAATGAAATGGGTGCTTTCACATGCATTGTTCCATCCTACCTAATAAAAGAGTAATATGCAAATTGACTATCACTCTAACACACAAAATGGATGCCCCCATGTGGTCAAAGATGGCTGCCCCCATGTGGACACAAGATGGCTGCCACAAGATGACCTGCAGGGGAGAGCAGTTTAGGATGACTCAGGCCTATAGGGGAGGGCAGTTGGGGGGGGGGGGGGGGAATAGACCAGCAGGGAAGAGCAGTTAGGGGTGATGAGGCTGGCAGGGGAGGGCAATTAGAAGTGACAGGGTCAGCAAGGAAGGGCAGTTGGGGGGGACCAGGCCTGCAGGGGAGGGCAGTTGGGGACAATTAGACTGGCAGGGGAGTGGTTGCACATATGTCAAACACAAGGCCCGCGGGCCAAATCCAGCCCGCCAGGCCTTGCAATGTGGCCCGCACCGCGCTGTCATCACTGCACTCCGCTGTCAGTTTATGACATTGTCAGTTTATGACTGTTCAGTAAACCATTCGGCCCGCGATTTAGGCTGGATTTTAGATTTTGGCCCCTTCTCTGATTGAGTTCGACACCCCTAGGTTAGGGGATGATCAGGCTGGCAGGCAGAAGCAGTTAGGGGCAATCAAGGAAGGCAGGCAGGTGAGCAATTGGGGGCCAGCTGTCCTAGATTGTGAGTGGGATCCCAGATTAAAGAGGGTGCAGGTTTGGCTGAGGGACATCCCCCCATACACAAATTTTGTGCACCAGGCCTCTAATTTCTTTTACAATCCTGTGAAATAGAAATTGTCATAACTCCCATTTTATCAATAAAACCTCCATAGAAATTGTTACTTTTCAATATTCACACTTAATAATGAGAGATGAAGCAAAATTTTACATCCATATTTTCTAATTCATAATCCCATGATATTTTTTCTATACTTCAAAGTTGAAAGTGAGGTCTCTGATTTCATAACCATTCCTTGTTTTATAGAAACACATCACTTACACAGGGGTCATTTATTCAGCTAGTATGGATACATGAAACAGTCCAAACTGTTTCAGGAAAAAGTAAAGATACCTGGAAGTATAAGAAATACCCCATAGGAGCATCATTCCCTTCCTCTCTAAAATCAATTTTAAAAAACCACATATCTTTGGGTAAGGAATTTTTTTTAAAAAGAAAGAAAAAGGTAATATCCCATAGGCAAAAATATGATTGTGGGGTTTTTTCATAATCAAATACCTGCTATCTTCATTCAATTCCTATTTGCTTATATAGTATTTACTAACCAAACAATGCATTGGGGGAATACTAATTTAAAAAAAAAAAAAAAAGTCAATCTCCAGGCTCCATCCTCACTTCTTTTTAATTATGTAATTTAACCCAAAAATTAATTCCTAAATCTCCAGTCAACATTTTTCTCAATTTCTGACTATCTTCAAAACATTTCTGCCTATATAACAAACATATGTTTAAAATAATCTGATTCCTCAGTATTACACACACACACACACAGTGTGGCAAAGTTTTTATATTTTCTCTATCCAACTCTCTATACTATTTCATGGTATTCTAAGTGAGAAATCTAGGAGTCATCCTAAATACATCCTTCCCATCCTTCCCACTCATCCTCTCACATCAAATTAATTACTAGGCAAAAATCAATGCTAACCTTCAAATGTCACTTCCCCCTCACTTCCAACCTCATTTCACTACCTTAATACAGGCAATCACTGTGTGAATCACTAGGTATCACCTCATGACTTCTTCCTCACTCCCTTTCTCCATAGAACTGTGATGTTTTTTCTAAAATTTTAAAACTGTGAATCTCCGGCTTAAAACATTCACTGGTTCATCATCACCTATAGATAAAAATAAAAACTTTTTCTCAAATATTTATGGCTTTTCACATCCTCTTTACCTGTAGTTTTCTTCCCATCTCACAAAAATTACCTACATATCCTTCAAAACACAATTCAAACATACTTTGATATCCTTTCTTGACTTCTATCATCCACTAAACAGAATCCATGAGTTTCTCTTCTGAAGTTTCAGAATACTTTATTTGAATATTGTCATATCATTGTTTACTTATTTGTACCTTCCACTAAAGTGTTAACTTCTTGATTCAAGAAGCTTTGTACTACTCATCATTACTAACTGCAATAAATTGCCAAGTACCTGTTATAACGGCAAACAAAGGGGTAATTTAATAAATAGTGAAGACTAGCAATGAAAAGTAAAATGGGAACATTTTTGCATCAGAAATAATGGGACAACTCAGTCATAGACAAAATCATTAATAGTGCAATGGCAGGCTTCAAAAAATAATCACAAAAGGATATATATTAGTTCTGTCTCTTACGTCCTTGTTATCAATCGTTTTAGCATATTTTTACTTACATGAAATAATGCCTTTCTATTGTAATTGAGAGCCACTTAAGATTAGTAAATTATATTTAAGCAATCTACTAATTAAGGACAAAACCTAGTTTATAAATTACACACACACACACACACACACACACACACACACACACTTTAATTTAGGAATTAAAGTATTACAAATAGTAGTACTTATGTCTCCTTTTTCTGCCATTGACCTCTGCCGGCCTCCCCACCTCCTGGCACATGACCTCACCTCCCTAGTGTCTGTGTCCATTGGTTAGGCTTATAATGCAGGCATACAAGTACTTTAATCTCTTAACCCCCCCTCCTTGCCCCATCCTGCCCCTGCCTCCCTGCTAAGGTTTTACAGTCTGATCAATTATTCCTTGTCTCTATATCTATTTTTGTTCATGAGTTTGTAATGTTCATTATATTCCACAAATGAGTGAGATCATGTGATATCTATCTTTCTCTGACTGGCTTATTCCATTTACCATAATGCTCTCCACGTCCATCCATGTCGTTACAAATGGTACGAGTTCTTTCTTTTTTACAGCAGCATAGTATTCTATTTGGTAGATGTACCAGAGTTTTCTAATCCACTCATCTGCTAATGGGCACTTAGGCTATTTCCAAATCTTAGCTATTGTAAATTGTGCTGCTATGAACATAGGGGTGCATATATCCTTTCTGAATGGTGTTTCTAGTCTTTTGGGATATAGTCCTAGAAGTGGGATTATTGGATTAAATGAAAGTTCCATTTTTAATTTTTTGAGGACACCATACTGTTTTCCACAGTAGCTGTACCAATCTGCATTCTCACCAGTAGTGTACCAGGGCCCCTTTTTCTCCACATCCTTGCGAGCACTTGTCATTTGTTGATTTGTTGATGATAACCATTCTGACAGGTGTGAGAATTGTTTTGATTTGCATCTCTCAGATGATCAGTGACTTTGAGCATGTTTTCATGTCTCTTGGCATTCTGTATGTCCTCTTTCAAAAAGTGTCTACTTAGGTCCTTTGCCCTGTTTTTCTTCCTTTTGTTTATCTTCCTTTTGTTAAGTTGTATGAGTTCCCTATAAACCTGGAGAGTAAATCCTTATTTGTAATAGCAATTGCAAATATGTTCTCCCATGCTGTGGACTTTCTTGTTATTTTGTTGATGGTTTCTTTTGCTGTGCAGAAGCTTTTCATTTTGATGTAGTCCCATTTGTTTCTTTTCTCCTTAGTTCCCATTACCCTGGGAGCTGTTTCAGTAAAGATATTGCTACAACAAATGTCCGCTATTTTGTTGCCTATGTCTTCTCCTAAGATTATTATGGTTTCCCTTCTTATGTTTACCGTAAGTCTTTTATCCATTTTGAGTTTATTTTTGTGTATGGTGTAAGTTGGTTAGTTTCTTTTTTTTTCTTTTCTTTTCTTTTTTTCTTTTTTTTCATGTAGCTATCCAATTTTCCCAACACCATTTATTGAAGAGACTGTTTTAACTCCATTGTATGCTCTTCCCTCCTTTGTCAAATATGAATTGAGCATAATAGCTTGGGTTGATTTCTGGGTTCTCTGTTTGTTCCACTGGTCTGTATGTCTGTTCTTGCGCCAGTACCAGGCAGTTTTGAGAACAGTGGCTTTGTAGTATATCTTGTTATCTGGTATTATGATCCCTCCAACCTTGTACTTCTTTCTCAAGATTGCTGCAGCTACTCAGGGTCATTTTTTATTCCAGGTGAATTTTTGGAGAGTTTATTCTAGGTCTTTGGTATTTTAATGGGGATTGCATTAAATTTATAGATTGCTTTGGGTAGTAATGGAATTTTAATGATGTTGATTCTACCAATCCATGAACATAGTATATTCTTCCATTTGTTTATGTTTCCCTCTATTTTCTCAGTGTCCTGTAACTTTCTGAGTTTAGGTCCTTTACCTCCTTGGTTAAATTTATTCTTAGGTATCTTAATTTTTTGTTACAATGGTAAATGTGATTTTTTTTTTTTTTTTTTTTTTTTTTTTTTTTTTTTTTTTTTAGTTTCTCTTTCTGTGAGTTCATTATTGGTGAATAAAAAGCCATAGATTTCTGGGTGTTAATTTTGTATCATGTTACGTTGTCAAATTCATTTATTAATTCTAATAGTTTTTTGAGAGTCTTTAGGGTTTTCTATGTACAATATATCATTTCATCTGCGAATAATGACAGTTTTCCTTCTTTTCCAATTTAGATACCTTTTATTTATTCTTCTTGTCTGATTGCTATGGCTAGTACTCCAGTACTCTGTTGAACAGGAGTGGTGAAAGTGGCATCCCTGTCTTGTTCTTGGAGATGGTTTTAGTTTTTGCCCATTGAGTATGTTGGCTGTAGGTTTGTCATATATGGTTTTTATTATGTTGAGGTATGATCCTTCTATTCCCACTTTGCTGAGAGTTTTTATCAAGAAAGGTTGTTGGATTTTGTCAAATGCTTTTTCTGCTTCAACTTATATGACTGTGATTTTTGTCTCTCAAGTTGTTTATGTGATGTATCACAATTATCGATTTGCAGATATTGTACCATCCTTACATCCCCAGAATAAATCCTATTTGGCCATGGTGTATGCTCTTTCTAATGTAATGCTGGATCTGATTTGCTAAAATGTTGTTGAGAATTTTGGCATCTATGTTCATGAGCGATAATGGCCTATAATTCTCTTTATTTGTATTGTCTTTATCCAGTTTTGGCATTCTATGCTGACTTCATAGAAAGAGCTTAGAAATGTGCCTTCCTCTTGAATTTTTTAAAATAGTCTGAGGAGTACAGAATTTAGTTCTTCTTTGAATGCTTGATAAAACTCTCCTGTGAGGCCATTGGGTCTAAGGCTTTTGTTTATTGGAAGGTTGTTATTGTTTTTATATTATTACTGTTTCAATTTCCTCCATACTTATTGGCCAATTCACATTTTTTTATTCTTCCTAATTGAGTTTTGGATGTCATATTTTTCTAGGAACATGTCCATTTCTTCTAGGTTGACCAGTTCGTTGGACTAGAGTTGCTCATACTATTTTTTTTTTATGATTCTTTGTATTTCTATGGGGTCTGTTGTTATTTTGCCTCTTTCATTTCTGATTTTGTTTATTGGGGTCCTTTCTCTTTGCTTCTTAATAAGCCTGGCTAGAGGTTCATCAATCTTGTTTATCCTTTTAAAGAACCAGCACTTGGTGTCATTGATCTTTTGTTTGTTTTGTTTTGTTTTTGTTGGTTGTTTGTTTGTTTTGTTTTTTGGGCCTCTATGTCATTATATTTCTGTTCTGTTCTTCCTTCTGCTCATGCTGGCTTTTCTTGTTGCTCTCTTTCTAATTCTTCAAGGTGCAGAGTTAGATGGTTTATTATCAGTTTTTCTTGGGGTTTTTTTGTTTGTTTGGTTGGTTGGTTTTTTTGTTTTGTTTTGTTTTTGAGGTAGGCCTGTAATGCTATGAATTTCCCTCTCAGCACTGCTTTCACTGTGTTCCATAGATTTTGGATTGTTGTGTTTTTAATGTCATTTGTTTCCAGAATACATTTTTTTTTATTTCTTCTTTGATCTCTTTGGTAACCCAATCACTGTTTAATAGCCTATTTAGCCTCCAAGAGTTTGAATTTTTGTGAACATTTTTTTGTATTTTATTTCTAATATTATGCCATTGTTATCTGAGAAGATGCTTGAAATGATTTCAATCTTCTTGAATTTGGAGAGACTTTGCCTGTGACCCAATATGTGGTCTATCTTTGAAAATGTTCCATGCGCACTTGCGAAGAATGTATATTCTGTAGTTTTGGGGTGGAATGTTCTGAAGATATCAATTAAGTCCATCTGTTCTAGTGAGTCTTTTAGGATTTCTGATTCTTTGTTGATTTTTTTACTAGAGGATTTATCCAGTGATGTTAATGGAGTATTAAAGTCTCTTACTGTGATTGTATTGCTGTCAATCTCTTCGCCAATATCTTCCAGAAATTCTTTTATATATTTGGGTGCTCCTGCATTGGGTAGATATATGTTTACCAGAGTTATATCCTCTTGTTGTACCAATTCCTTTAAAATTATGATGAAGGCCCCTGATGGCCTTCCTTGTCTCTTGTTATGACCTTCACTTGGAGGTCTATTTTGTCAGATATAAGTATTGCTACCCCAGTTTTGTTTTTTCTTTCATTTCCATTTGCCTGAAAGATATTTTTCCATCCCTTCACTTTCAGTCTGTGTGAGTCCCTTATTCTGAGGTAGTTCTCTTGTAGACAGCATATATATGGGTCATGTTTCCTTAGCCATTCAGTCACTTTATATCTTTGATTGGAGCATTCAATTGAAGCATTTAAATGTAAATAACATTTACATTTAATGTTATTATTGACTAGAGGCCTGGTGCACAAGATTTGTGCATGGGGAAGGGTCCCTCGGCCCAGCTTAGACCCACTTGCAATCCAGGACCCTTCAGGGGATGTCTGACTGCTGGTTTAGGCCTGAACCCACAGGGATCCCACAGGGATTGGGCCTAAACTGGCAGTCAGACAGCCTTCTCACAATCCAGGACCTCTGGCTCCTAACTTCTGGCCTGCTTGTCAGCCTGGTCACCCCTAACCACTCACCTGCCTGCCTCATCACCCTTAACCCCTCTGCCTGATCTCCTCTAACCTCTGTCAGCCTGCCTAATCAACCCTAACCACTCACCTATCTGCCTGTTTGCCCCTAACTACTCACTTGCTCACTAAATTGCCCCTAACCACCTCTGCCTGCTTGCTTGATTTTCCCTAAACATTCGCCTGCCTGCCTGCCTGATTGCCCCTAACCACTAGCCTATCTGCCTTATCGCCCCTAACCACCCTGCCTGCCTGTGTGATTGCCCCTAACTATTCACCTGCTTCATCGCCCCTAATCATCACCTGCTGCTTCATTACCCCTAAGCATTCTGCCTGCGTACCTGATCACCCCTAATCACCTCTGCCTCAGCCCCCACAACCACAGGTGTTCTGGAAGGACATCTGGAAAGACGTCTAAAAGGTCATTTGGTTGTCCAGTCTAATTAGCATATTACACTTTTATCATTATAGATAGGTACTTGTTTGTAGCCATTTATATTCTTTATGCCTGTGTTCCTTCCACCCTTTCTATTTCTTCTTTTTACAACAGTCTCTTTAGCATTTCTTACATTGCTGGCTTGGTAGTGATAAACTCCCTTAGCCTTTTTTTGTCTGTGAATCTCCTGATTACCCCTTCAATTTTTCTTTACTAATAAATCTTTATTGTTCAGACTTTTACAGTTGTTCCTTTTATCCCCCATAGCTCCCCTCCACCCAGTTCCCACCCCACCTTCCACCCTTATTGCCCCCCCACTATCCTCATCCATAATGTATAATTTTTGTCCAGTATTCTCACACCCCTTTCCACTGAGAATTGTCAGTCCACTCCCTTTCTATGCCCCTGATTCTATTATATTCACCAGTTTATTATGTTCATCAGACTTTTTATTCACTTAATTTTTTGATTCACTTGTTGATAAATATGTATTTGTTGTCACTTCATTGTTCATAGTTTTTCTCTTTACCTTTTTCTTCTTCTTTCTCTTCTTAAAGAATACCCTTCAGCATTTCATATAATACTGGTTTGGTGGTGATGAACTCCTTTAGCTTTTTCTTATCTGTGAAGCTCTTTATCTGACCTTAAATTCTGAATGATAGCTTTGCTGGGTAGAGTAATCTTGGTTGTAGGTTCTTGGTGTTCATCACTTTGAATATTTCTTGCCACTCTCTTCTGGCCTGCATAGTTTCTGTTGAGAAATCAGTTGACATTCGTATGGGTAACTAACTGTTATTCTCTTGCTGCTTTCAAGATTCTCTCTGTCTTTTGCTCTTAGCATTTTAATTATGATGTGTCTTGGTGTGATCCTCTTTGGATTCCTTTTGTTTGGGGTTCAGTGTGCTTCCTGTACTTGTAAGTCTATTTCTTTCACAAGGTAGGGAAAGTTTTCTGTCATTATTTTTTTAAATAAGTTCTCAGTATCTTGCTCTTTCTTCTTCTGGTACAAACATAATTCGGATGTTAGTATGCTTGAAGTTGTCCCAGAGGCTGCTTACACTATCTTCATATTTTTGGATTCGTTTTGCTTTTTGCTTTTCTGGTTGGGTGTTATTTTGCTTCTTCATATTTCAAATCTTTGACTTGATTCTTAGGATTCCCATAGTCTGCTGTTGGATCTCTGTATATTATTCTTTATTTCAGTCAGTATATGCTTAATTTCTAGTTGGTTCTTTTTCATATACTCAAGGATCTCACTAAATTTATCATCCTTTTCTAGAAAATTCTTGAGTAACCTTATAACCATGGTTTTGAACTTTATATCCAGTAGTTTGCTTTCCTCCATTTCTCTCGTTTGTGACCCATTTATTTGTCTCCACATTTTGGCTTCTCCCCTGAGTTGATAGTGTGGCTTTGTGTGCTAGGTGTCCTATAGGGCCCAGTGGCTCACCCTCCCTAATTAGGTGGAAATTCTTGGTGCACCGCTGTGTGGGCTGTGTGCACATTCTTATTGTAGTTAAGCCTTGGTTGTTGTTGGTATCACTGGGAGGAATTGACATCCAGGCCAACTCGTTGTGAGGATCAGTTGTGTCTATGATGGGAGAACTTCTGTGCTGGAGACACCTATATGGGGCAAGACTTGCTTCAGTGGGGCTTTGGTGCTTATTGAGTCTGCCCCCTGAGTGTGTCTCTTATGAGTCTGAGGAGTTGTAGCCTGTATGGTCTCTCTCTGACCACTGGGTACATTGGCTTTTGGATATCCGAGGAGAGAGGCCACTGTGCAAAACTACAGAGATATCTGCAGATTCCCTTTCTTTGTTTGGGGTTTGTAGATGCCCAGAGGAGGCTCAGATATGAAGCAATGCTGTTGAGCCTTGGGTCTTCTTTTGGAGGCTCTGGGCCTCTTTGACCCAGCTTCAGTACGTTAGGTTTCAGATTTCAAAGGGCCAGGCCATTCATATGCAAAAGCCTCTGTGCACAAATTATGTGGGGTAGGTCTCAGGAAAACATCGGTGTGGAGCAAACAACAATGGCTGACCGTCAGCCCTGCCTGAAAGAGGTCCTGTGTCTCTGTGTCCCACAGCACTATTCAGGAACAATTATCACTTCAAGCACTTTTGATAGAAAGCTGCCCTGGAGTCCCGTCCAATGCCAGACAGTCCAATTTCTCCCCATATGATTCTGGGTCCCTAGAGTCCCACCTGGAACTGGAGTTCAGAGCAGTTGAGAGCTTGTGTTTCCCTCCCAATTGAAAAAGAGAACAGCGTACTCAGTTGCCAGCCCTTTCTGTGTGCACACTTTCGTACTTCTGTACTTCACTTCTGCACCTTTGCTCCTCCTCTGAGTCTGAATGTGATTTTCTCTTTCCTCCTAGTTGTAGAATTTCCACTCAGCCAGCCTTCCCATGGTTCTGGATGATACCCATTTTGTCTTTTAGTTGTAGTTTTAAAGTGGTTGTGTGAGGCAGGAGGTTCAGATGTTTACCCATGCCGCCATCTTTGTTTCCTCCCCTTCAATTTTGAATAACTTTGCTGAATAGAGTATTCTTGGGTTAAGTCCCTTGTCTTGCATCATTTTGTGTACTTCATTTCATTCCCTCTGGCCTTATGTGTTTCTGTTGATAAATCATTTGATAATCTGATTTATGATGAGATTCATTGTGGGTAACTCTGTCTCTTTCTTGCAGCCTTTAAGATTCTCTCTTTGTCATTTACATTTGCTATGATACTGATGACGTGTCTTGGTGTGGGTCTTTTGGGGTTCATCTTCTTTGGGACTCTCTGTGCATATGTGACTTTTTTCTTCCACATATTCGGGAAGTTTTCTGTCATTATTTCTTCAAATATATTCTCTAATCCTTGCTACTCTTCTTGTCCTTCTGGCACCCCTATTATACACGTTACTTCTTATTATGTTGTTCCAAAGCTTCCCTTAGGCTCTCCTCCTGCTTTAATTTTTTCTCCAATTGCTGTTCAGTTTGGACTTTTTTCTCTACTTATCTTCCAACTCACTAATTTCGTCCTGCCCTTCTCCTATTATTCTACTGTGGAAACCTTCCATTGTGCTTTTGATTATAGCTATATCACTTTTTATTTCTTCCTTATTCTTGCATAGGTTGTTGATTTTCTCATCCATCCAGTTTATGAACTGTATGACCATTACTCTGAATTATTTTTCTGACATATTTCATGCCTCTATTTCATTTAGTTCCCCTCTTGCTGATTCCTCCTTTACTTGCCTTTGGGGATTGTTTCATTATCTCCCCATTTTTGTTATCACCAAATGGTCTAAGCTTCAAGTTACAGGGGCCTGAGGCACACACATTGTGGCACCTGAGCATCAATGAAAAGCTCAGGCACTGAAAGTTGTGGTTTCCCTGGGTCAGTGGGAGCTGCACGTGCTGAGAGTCCATCCACTTGAGAGTCGGCCCTCTCAGGGGTGCGTGGCACAGCTGCTATGAGTCAGCCACAGTCCCCCAAGGTGTGCGTGCACCAAGAATAAGGGTCCTGTAACTTGATGTGGCTGCCTCAGGTTAGCTAGGGCCTTGTGCACACACCGAGAATCAGAATCCCCACATGTGTTGCTGAGAATCAGAGTCCCTGTGCATGTGCACTGTGAATCAGAGTCACGGGCACTTGGTTTGATCACCTTGGGTCAGTGGAGGTCTCGCATGCACTCCTAGATTCAGAGTCCCTGCATGCATGCGGCAAGAATCAGAGTCATGTGCACTCAGTTCAGCCCCCACAGGTCAGCTGGGTGCCTCCATGTCAAAAATCAGAGTCCCTACAAGTGTGTGCCCGAGAATCAGAGTCATGGACTTGCTAGAGGGCTGGGTTACATAGCCACCCTGTGTCAGTGGGAGGCCTGCTCACACAACACAGGTTGCATGGGTCCTATGCCGCTACAGTGGGCCAGTGGGATGAGGACATGCTCTGTGACTCACAGGAATCTGTGGCCTGGGTGACCGGAGTCTTGGTTTCCATAGGTCTGCAGCTGTGGTAGCAGGTCTTTGTCCAGAGTGGCTGTAGTATCTTGGTTTTTGTCTGAGGCCAGTCTGGGTAGTGGTGTGGCTGGGTTCCCAGTCACAGCAGTTCTGTCCTTCAAGATGGTGTGGTTTCTGTGCCAGTGCCAGCCGCCTGGGAATGCTTGCAGGGGCAGCAGGATCTTGCAGTCTAAGACCACCTGGTATGCCAGCCCCCATAAGTCCTGAAGGATCTAACTGTCCTTAACACACACACACACACACACACACACACACACACCACATTCTACACACTCCTCTTTTGCTCCCTCACTCACACTTTCTTCCTCACTGCCGTCCTGCCAGTTGCCATCTTCCTATCACCTGACTGTGCCTAAATTAAACCTTTAAATTATAACTTTTAAAATTCTAACAATTTTAATAAATTTATAGTATAAATAAAGAAATATAACAGCTCTATAATTTTGTTTGCAACCAGAATTTAAGTAATATTTTAAAATACATAGCTCCAAATTATATCTGTTTGGCAGAACCTCCAAAAAATTAAAATTTGCAATTTAGGTTTGCTCAGAAGAATTACAAGGCAAATTGTCATACCCTGCCACGTAATACTTAAACATTTATCTTAATGAATATGGGAAATGAATGAATGAATAAGGTTTTATGTCAATAAAGATCTGAAGAATTGATGCCATATAATGAAATTGTGTTATATGTTTTTTAACAGATAATAAGCTTCATAAATTTTGCATTACTACATCAAAGAATTTAAATTGAAACAAGTGTTAAACTTTTTTAATTAAAGACTTTATTAATATTAAGGAAGATATTAAAGTGAGTTTTTATTGTCAAAGGCAAGATATATTCCTATGAAAAATATTCAGATTGAATAAAAAATATTTTTTAATAAAAGTTCACAGTTGAGTGGAAGTCATGATATATTCAAAAGATGTATTGAAACAATATTGTGTATACAATAGAATTAAGTAGAACTCAAGGAATAATAAATTTAAAAACTCACAACCATGCATTAAAGTATTATATTCATGCTATTATATCTTATATTTTGTTATATTACCAGGAAATGCTTAAATCCAAAGACCCTAAAATATATTGTTAAATTTATTCTTTTTAGTCCATAGGATAAATGGGAGGAAAGCAAAAAACCTACAAATTCTTTCTCTAAATTCAAATTTTAAAATTAAACTCATTTTTCAGATCTGTAGTCAATTAATTACAAAAGCATTAGTAAAACTTATGTATCTACTCCACTAACTACAGTTATATAAAAAAACAAGCAGAATGAAAGATTCTTTTTTTTTTTTTAATATATTTTATTGGTTTTTTACAGAGAGGAAGAGAAAGGGACAGAGAGTTAGAAACATCGATGAGCAAGAATCATCAATTAGCTGCCTCTTGCACACCCCCTACTGGGGATGTGCCCGCAACCAAGGTGCATGCCCTTGACCAGAATCGAACCTGGGACCTTTCAGTACGCAGGCCAACGCTCTATCCATTGAGCCAAACCGGTTTCGGCAGAATGAAAGATTCTTGTCCTCAAAGAATGGTTTAATTGGGGATTGTTGCATAACTCTTTAAATTCCATATGTAACAAATAATGTTATTCAAATTAGTTATAAGTTCAGACAAAAGAAAATCAAACCTACAGAACTCTGACACATCAATAATAAAAAGACAATCCAACTTTAAAATGGGCAAAGGATCTGAATAGACATATTTCTAAAGAAGATATATAAAGGGCCAATAAGTGCATGAAAGGGTACTCAATGTCATTAGTCTCTGGGAACTTCAAATCAAAATCACAATGATATGTCACTTCACACACACCAGAATGGCTATCAAAAAGATAAAATATAGCAAGTGTTTTAAAGATGTGGAGAAATTGGAACCTTCAGACTTTGGCAGACTTAACTGTCTTATAAAACAGTTCCACAAAAAGTTAAACATAGAGTTATGATATTACCCAGCAGTCTCAATCCCAGATATATATTCAAGAGAAATGAAAACATTGTAAACTAATATTCAAAGCATCATTATTCTTCTGCTCATTATTCTTATGCTTTTAGTTAGCATATTAGTATACTAATTATTTTTATTCTTGGCCAAAAAGTGTAAACAATCTAAATGACCATCAATCAATAAATGGATAAACAAAACGTGGTAATCCATACAATAAAATAGTATTCAGCCATAAAAAGAAATATAATATTGATATGTGTTACAACATGAAAAAAATTATGCCAAGTAAAATAAGCCAGTCAGAAAGGACAAATAATGTATGATTCCATTTATATAAAATGTCCAGATAGGCAAATCTACAAAATCAAAAAGGAGATTAGTGATTGCCTAGAGCTGTGATGATTAGGGGATATGGGAATTACTGCTAATTGGGGTGAGTTAAATAGTCTAAATTGATTGTGGTGATTGTTGCATAACTCTAAATTGCATATTTTAAATGGATGCATATGATATATGAATTATCTATATAAATAGAAAAGGCTAACATGCAGAGAGAGTATCCCTGCAGGAGTGAGCCCGGGAGTTCTCTCTCTCGCTATGACCAGTTCATACGCTGACCACCAGAGGGTGGTGCAGAAAGAAGGGAGGGGGCAGCCAGCAGCCAGAAGACCCCAATCAGCCCTGATCACCAGCCAGGCCTAGGGACCCTACCCATGCACGAATTTCATGTACCAGGACTCTAGTATCTTAATAAAGCTGATTATCTTTAAAGGCAAACTTGTAACTTTAAAAAGTGGTGAATTTTGATGCACACTAAATAACATGGGGGGAAAAACTACATTGAGAAACAAATCTAAAAACATTACATCCCCTCATCTAACATGTGTGGTAATTTCCCCCTTATAGAAAGATAAAAGGAAGAAATTTCCCTGAATTAACCAGAACTAGAGGGTTCAGAGGAAGAACTTTATAAAGATATGAGAACCGTAGAGGGTAGCTAAACTATAGTAAGCCAAAAAGAGAATTATGAAGGGTCAATAGAAGCCAGAAATCTGGGTGAGATCCAAGGTAACAACAGAAAGAGCAATGGGTTCCATATAAATAAAGAGTATTCTAAAACAGTTTCAAGAGATTACTACTTATAATTAATTTTTGTGTGCCATAATTAATTTCAGAGCATCAGCTGAATTTATTTTTTTTTTTTTTACACTATTACAGATGCCTCCCATTTTCCCCCTCTTTGCCCACTTCCACCCAGCCTTTGCCCCCCTCCCTCTAGCCATCACCACACTGTTGCAGAAGAAAAGAAATAAGAATTAGAGCAGAAATCAATGAAATTGAAAATAAGAAATGAATAGAGGCAATGAATAAAGGCAAAATCTTGTTCTTTAAAAAGATTAATAAAATCTATAACTTTCTAACCAAACAAACTAAGAAAAAACAAGAACAAGTTACTAATATCAGAAATGAAGAAGAGGGCATCACTACAGTTCCCGTGGACATTAAAACAATAATCAGTGAATACTATAAATAACACTATGCCCATACATTTGATAATCTGATTAAATGGACAAATTCCTTGAAAAACTCAATCTGCCAAACTCACACAAAAAGAAACAAGATGATCTGAATAGGCCTATGTTTATTAAAGATTGAATTAATAATTAATAACCTTCCAAAACCAGGGCCAGATGGGTTCATTAGTGAATTTACCAAACATTTGAGGAAGATATTTATAATCTCTTTCAGAGGATAGAAGCAGAATACTTCTTAACTTATTCTCTATGAGACAAGCATTACCCAATACCAATACTAGACAAAGAAATTACAAGTAAAGAAAACTACAGACCAGCATCTCTCATGCTTCTAAATTTACACTTTTTATTCTGTTGGAAATTTATAATCGTTATTCTATGAAAACAATTATACTACATTATTTTGTTATGTTTTTCTAATACTTCTATAAATAATATTTTAATTGCTGATTTATATTTAGGGGAAGACCAAAGAAATCAAATGCAGAGAAAATTCTTAATAGAATAGCTATTGATTTTTCAACTAAAAATCATTTCTCATCTAAATGAATCCATTTTTAAAATGTTATCCTAGCTGAAACCGGTTTGGCTCAGTGGTAGAGCGTAGGTCTGCGGACTGAAAGGTCCCAGGTTCGATTCTGGTCAGGGGCATGTACGTTGGTTGCAGGCACATCCCTGGTAGGGGGTGTGCAAGAGGCAGCTGGTCGGTGTTTCTCTCTCATTGACGTTTCTAGCTCTCTATCTCTCTCCCTTCCTCTCTGTAAAAAAATCAATAAAAATATATTTTAAAAAAATAAAAAATAAATAAAATGTTATCCTATAATCTTCAAGTTTTTAAGTTTAAATATAATAATATATTGAAAAGAGGATAATTTGGGGTATTATTTGCCTACAAGTTCTAAATGAGTAAACCGAAACATAGCTACAAAAAATATATTTAATGGAATGTTAGGTTTTATATTAATAAACACACTATCCAGAACAAGGAAGATGAAAATCTTACTGGCTACTAATCAGAATACATGAGAATATTATGTTTAGTTCTAGTATGATATGCTTTTTTAAAAGAGAGATTCACAAACATAAGAAGACCCCTTGATAACTTCAAAGAAAAATAAGTTACCATGAAGTTAAATAACGAGATATTCAAAGATATTTAGAACATTAATCCTTACTAGAAAAAATAAAAAGAGACTGAAAAGAAGTCATAGGAAAAGAAAGAATAAATAGGTAGCGAGGAGGAAAGTAAATTTAAGTCAGTTTGTAAAGAAAATTGTTAGAAACAGTGGCCTTACTGAAACAAACAAACAAAAAAATTAGGGTTGGAGAGGCTTTGGTTTTTTTAATTACAAGAGGTGTTCTAGCAGAGACAGTGATAACTTGACAGATATTTTAAATACAGTTTCTTCCACAATATTCACTGAGGGATAACTAGATACAGTAGATCTAAGAGTACTTTAACCTTGTCATAATAAGATTCAATGAAGTTATCGTAGAACTAGAAAGTAGATGAAATAGCTACTTTTCAACTTACCCTTTTTGCCTCCTGAATTATTATTACTTCATAAAGTCGTGGGAGATGTAATAAATAATTTTTTGGTTGATCTTTCTTGATGTTAATATTTTCATAATATGTCTTTTTCCTTTAAAAATTTAAGAAAGATATTGAGTTCTCAAATTCAAATATATAGTTATGTAAACCAACAGAATATTTTACACCAACATTTTCTGCTTAAAAAGTATGCAATAATAAGTTTATCTGGATGTGATAGGCCAATATATTCTATACTTTGTGAAATGCATTTATTTATTTTGGTAAATAGTTCTGCATTTTTCAATTCAGATCATTATAATAAACCTATTCTAATAATGACTCCAAAAATAAAATAGGATGTGTCAGGAATTTAAATAAAACAGCTACCAAAAAATTCCTGTATATTCTATTTATCATTAAAATTCTTTAAAATTTCAAATGCTTTAGCATTTTAATTATTACTAAAATAATAGGGGAAATAGCCCTATGCTATTTATATCATAAAACAATCAAGGAATAAACATAAAGAAAGATCTCTGAAAATGAAAGGGAAGCTTATTATCACTGAAATGTACACAACCTCAAAAAAGAATAAAAAACTAAGCAGTGATTAAGTGCCCAAAGTTTGAGGTCAGACAACCTGATGGGAATCATAGCATTGCTATCTACTAACTCTGTGACCTTAAACAAATCACTTAACTTCTCTAAGGGTCAGACAGATTCTCCATCTAATTGGGAATAGCAATAAACAATTCTCAAGATTGTAATGATTAAAGTAGATAATATTTATGAAGTGTTTAGTGCCTTACATACCCATAATAAGTACCTAATAACTGTTAGCTGTTATAAGCATTATATTATAGGCTATATTGACTATACTGCTATTTTTTTCTATTTCTTAAACAGAATTTTTAAAGTTAGATATGAAACATATCCAGTGAACTATCCAGAACATAAGCAGAATGAAAAGCAGGTAATAGAAAAACATAAAAACAATTATTTGACATTGCTATAATTTATGCATTTAACGTCTCAGTTCACTGTTAAAGGCTGACTTTATGTTTTTTAATACAATATTTAATAAATGGATTTGTTTTCAAAACTTCAAATAGTTTTACAGATAATAAATTTATATTTGAGGGATCAGAAGAGTCACATATCACTTAGGTCTGTCTTTCCCAAACAGAAACCTGTGAGTTCATCTTTCCATTTACAGTGGTCAAGAATCTCCACTTTATACTGTATCAAATCTCCCAGAATAATTCTGACGTGATCCAATAAAACAAAAGTTTTTTTAAAAAAGGTAGAAAATTTCAGCTGCCAGAAGAAACCAAGACAACTTCATATAAAATATACAGTGAAAGCAGCAAAACCAAAAACCAGTTATGGAAATGATAATAACTATAGTCTGGAATGTAATCAGTACAGATAAATTCCTAAGAGCAAAAGTAAAAATACACATAGAAGAAGAGAAGAAACTGGAAATAACAAAGATCAAATAAAATAAAAAATGGAAGGAAAATGGAAGTGGGATAAGGTTGAAGAAGTGAAAAAAAGCTGTTCTAAAAATACCACCATATAACCTGGCTGGCATGGCTAAGTGGTTGAGTACTGACCTATGAACCAGGAGGTCATGGTTTGATCCCCAGACAGGGCACATGCATGAGGGCTTGATCCCCAGTGTGGATCATGCAGGAGGATGACAGTCAATGATTCTCATCATTGATGTTCCTCTCTCCCCTCTCTCTTCCTCTCTGAAATCACTATATATATATATATATATATATATATATATATATATATTTTTTTTTTTTTTTTTTTTTTTTTTTTTAAATACCACATATAAAGTCAGAACAACATGACCAGATAGAGTCCTGGTTATGCCTGATGTTTAGTCAAAAGTGTAATAGAATGAATGGAAAACAATTACCATAGAACCACTACTTTCAAAAAGGTTAATTTTGTTTTATGTCAATTAAACCTCAATAAAAGTGACAGGCATGAGATAAAGAAATAGATAAGCAAACCAACCACAATAAAAGAAGATGGTGATGTGATTAGAATACTAAATAACAAAAATGTGTGTCAAGGGAACGAGCAGAGTTAAAGCACTTGATAGACTTTGTTTTCTTTGGAAGAAGGACAAAAATATTAAGTTTAGACCTCATTAGGCTAAATATACATGTTAAAGTTCTAGTGTAACTACTAAAAAAATAAAAATACAAAGTGTATATCCAATATTACAAGAGTGAAAAGGACAGTAGAGTATAAGTTCCCAAAAACAAGGACCATGTTTTATTCTTTTTTCTCAGTTACTAAGTTTAGTACTAGCACGTAGCCAGAATCCACACAATGCTTGTTCAATGAATAAACAGTAGCTGGGGTATCTTACAGGAGTCTAAGCTATATCTACCAGTGGCATATAGATGTGTCTGAATCAATCTAACAAATGAATGGGATAATCGCTGTGAGACGTCTTGTGAGAAAATTTATTCTATGAGAGAAAGTATCATGCAGATAATCTGAACCCTGTTGTTAAAAAATTAATGATAAAAAAAAACAGTCTAGATTCTGACTACAATATGGTAATGGTTACTCAATTTGGTCTTCCATGGATCCTTGTTTAAGGCCTTACTGTAAAAGTAGAAGAAAATAAAAACAAAGCTATTATATCAGAAATTTTATTCCTAGTTCAATTTCATTAATATTGCCTCAACCTGTGTGGTGGTTCCATAGTGTAATGGTTAGCACTCTGGACTCTGAATATTGCCTCAACCTATTGTTATACCTCTGATCCACACTGAGAATGCCTTCTTAAATATATCACATAGTCAGAAGAATAAACCAGAAGCAGGGACAAAATGAAAAATCCAAGGTCAACTTATTTTATATTTTCTCTGATGGTTTGTCTGTTTTATAATGAAAGACAGTATATTTTAGCACATAGATACATGGGCTATATAATCAATTGAACAGGCCTTAATAAAAGTATAGCCCTGCCACTTAATAGCTACATGATCTTGAATATATTATTTATCCTCTTCAATCCTTGTATTTCTCACTAATAAAATACATATATAAATAGTAACTACTAGAAACTGCTGACCATTAAATAAGGTGGAACATGTAAAGCAGGATAGCACAGCATCTGGCTCACAAAAAAGCAATAGTTTTTGTATAGGTTATTCCACAATATAATACTTCCTGGAGATTTTGTACTGATTTTCCCTTTATAGCAGCATAGGCTAGTCTAAATTATTAGAAATACTTTAATGTCATAGCAGTACAATTTATAATAGCTAAGATTTACAAACAGCCTAAGTGCCTATCAGTAGATGAGTGGATTAAAAAAATGTGATACATCTACACAATAGAATACTATGCTGCTGTAAAAAGAAGAAATTCTTATCATTTGCAACAGCATGATTGGATTGGAGAGCATTATGCTAAGTGAAATAAGCCAGAGAAAGATAAATATCACATGTCCTCACTTATTTGTGGAAAATAATCAACAACATAAACTGATAAACAAAAATAGATCCAGAGACATAGAAGCATCGAACAGATTGTCCAACCTCAAAAGGAAAGCAGGGATGGGTGGGGGTGGAGTGGAGGTAAAAGATCAACCAAAGGACTTGTATGCATTCATATCAGCATAACCAATGGACACAGACAGTAGGGGGTGAGGGCATATGCCGGGAGTGGGAGCGGCTGGAGACAGGTCAACGGGGGGGAAAAGGAGACATGTAATACTTTAAACAATAAAGAATTTAAATTAAAAAAAAGAATACTTTATAGTAAAAACTATATTAAAGACATTTTTTTTTTTTTTTTTTTTTTTTTACTTACTGAACTATATCATACTCTCCAGGACCAGGCCCTGACTTTACAGGTAACTTTAGTCTTCCCAAAGATTTGCCAAAATCTATTCCTTTGTATTTTAAAGTTGCATTGGAAAAACCCTATTTAAAAAAAAAAAAAAAAAGTGAATATGAGACATAGTTTAAATAAGGCACTTAAAAATACTTAACTTTATTTAAGTCTAAAGCTAAACCAAGGATAACCTTAGACAAAGGGGTTTCATGGGTAAATGCAAGATCTCAAGGTAAGTTATTACTGCAATGCTTATCCCACACCTAAGTCAGCCAGGATTTCTAGAGAAGTGCCTCTCATTTTAGCATGACTTCAACCAATAAGAACAGTTTTGCTCTTGGCATACATTCATTTAAAAAAAAGGGGGGGGGGGACAGTGGCAGAATTGTATGATTTAGGGAATGGGAAATTCTATTTAAAATGACATTAATTGAATAGAAATAATATTAATTTCAAGAAATCCAATTAAAATTAAAATATCACCAATATATACCATGTTTCCCCAAAAATAAGACATCCTCCGAAAATAAGACCTAGTGCATGGAAAGATAAGACATCCCCTGAAAATAAGACCTAGCACAACTTTGGGAGAAAAAATTAATATAAGACACTGTCTTATTTTCGGGGAAACGGGGTATTAAATAACTTCAAATTACCTGGTATTTAAAACTCTAACATATTTATGGCAAGTTTTCAGAATAACAGATATATGGCAATAAATTAAACATCACCACCATTTCATTTTATTATTATTGCTTGAGGTAACGATCAGTCTTTTAATGTCAAAGGAATTGTTTATGACATAAGGAATCAACAATTATCTTTCTTTTACATCCACTAAAATAGATATTAAAATTACATATAAGGAGAACCCAAGATGGCTGCATAGGTAAATACCTAAACTGCTGCCTTGCATGACAATTTCAAAACTACAAACAAAAGACAAAACGTCTATCACCCAGAACCACAGGAAAGCTAGTTGAGTGGAAGTTCTATAACTAGAAGGAAAGAGAAAAGAGCATTCAGTGCACAATGCTGAAAAGCTGAGGTAACGGAGGCGTATGCGATCTGGACTGGCGGCAGATCCCAGCTGGCAACAGGCATTGCTTTCTTCAACTCAAAGGGAGACAAGCTCCCGATTTCTCTAAAATCCAGTTTCTGGGGAGACGTGTGGGAGCCAAAGTCCTACAGGGAGAAGCTGGACTGTCTGCCATCAGGTCTGAAAGTGAGGGTGGCTTGCTTGCAGAGCTGAGCGCAGGAATAAATGCTTGCTGTGCTGGGGTGCTAGACACGGGTACTCAGTCAGAGGCACAGGGACAGCTGGCTGGCAGCCATCGCTGTTCGCAACAACCTAGCCTGATGATGCCCTGAGACCCCGCCCCGCACAACCTACAAACCCACCCAAGCTCCAAGCAGCGGCTTTTGTATAAGAATGGCCTTCCCTACCGCAGCTTAACCTAACAAATTTGCAACCCAGTTCAGACAGCTCCAAAACCTCCAAATCTCAAGCAAAGAGGAGAAAAAACTGTAGTTCTCCCTATAGCTCCTGTAGGGTGGCCTCAGACAATAGCTGACCTACACCCCATTGGAGATCCAGAAGCCAGTGTACCTAGTGGTCAGTGAGGGATACCAGATTTCAACTCCTCACATCCATAAGTGACACAAGAGGCAGACACAGTGAGCACCAAAGCCCCACTGAGACAAGTCCTGCACCATTAGCATGTCTCCAGCCCAGCAGTTCTCCCATTATAAAAACAGCGGTTGCCCATAGCCAATTGGCCTAGAGGTCAATTCCTCCCAGTGTACTAATAGCAATCAAGGCTTAACTACAACAAGACTTTGCATTCAGCCCACAAAAGAGTGTACCAAGACCATCCACCTTGGGTGATTGGGGAGGCTGAGCTACTGGCCCCTGTGGGTCACCTACCACACAAAGCCATTCCATCAACACAGGGAAGCAGCCAAAATGCCCAGAAACATGTCACAAATGAAAAAAATGGAGGAAAGCAAACTACAGGATGAAATAGAGTTCAGGACCACATTTATAAGGTTACTCAAGAATTTTCTAAAAACTGCTGAGAAACTTGATTAGACCTTCAAAGACCTTAATGAGAATGACAAAAAAAATGGAAAAGGATCAGTCAGAAATTAAGCATACACTGTCAGAAATAAAGAATATACAGAAACTCTACTGTAGATCAATGTACTCCAAGAATCAAACCAAAGATCTGAAATTTGAGGAAACAAAAAACATCTAACCAGAAAAACAAAAAGAAAAAAGGATCCAAAAATATGAAGATAGTGTAAGCAGCCTCTGGGACAATTTCAAGCATACCAACATCCGAATTTTTGGGGTGCCAGAAGAGAGAGAGAAAAATATTGAAAACCTATTAGAAGAAATAATGACAAAAAACTTTCCCTACCTGGTGAAATAGACTTACAAGTTCAGGAAGCACACAGAACCCCAAACAAGAGGAATCCAAAAAGGATCACACCAAGACACATCATAATTAAAATGCTAAGAGCAAAAGACAAAGAAAGAATCTTGAAAGCAACAAGAGAAAAACAGTTAGTTACCTACAAAGGAGTACCCATACAAATGTCAGCTGATTTCTCAACAGAAACTATGCAGGCCAGAAGGGAGTAGCAAGAAATATTCAAAGTGATGAACACCAAGAACCTACAACCAAGATTGCTCCACCAAGCAAAGCTATTAATCAGAATTGAATGTAAGACAAAGAGCTTCACAGATAAGAAAAAGCTAAAGGAGTTCATCACCACCAAACCAGAATTACATGAAATGCTGAAGGGTATTCTTTAAGAAGAGGAAGAAGAAGAAAAAGGTAAAGATAAAATTATGAACAACAAAAAGACATCTAATACATACCTACCAACAAGTGAATCTAAAAATCAAGTGAATAAAAAATCTGAAGAACAGAATCAGAGACAGAAAAGGAGTGGACTGACAATTCTCAGGGGGAAGGAGGTCTAAGGAGTGTGGAAAGAGATTGGACAAAAATCTTATACCTATGGATGAAGACAGTAGCAGGTGTAAGGGCATGGGGTGGGCTGGGGAATCAGAGGGGAGCTAAGGGGGACAAAAACAAGAGAAACACCTGTAATAATCGGAACAATAAAGATTTATTTTTAAAAATTACATATGACCCATTAAAAATTTCACTTTAGAGAAGTTAAAGCACCTGGTTTCAATAAAAAAAAAAATAATGAAATAACAAAATATAATACAAAAACAGTAGCTTTTTTTTTTTTACAACAATTCTCTTCTGTTGACCTAATACCTTATATTTTGAGCAATCATTTAAGAATATTTTTAAAACTCAATTGTTTAAACTGATAGTAAAAAGTGACTTCAAGTATATTTACCTTACTTTTAATTCACATTTATAAAAATAGTTTTAAAAGGAGCTTGAATTATTAAAATAGTTGACATATATGATACTGAATAAAATTCCCATAACATACACTTAAACTGTCTTAGGTAACTGTTACTATTCTAGTATAGTAGATCTAATCTCTCTCTGTTACTGTAACAAATAAAAACAAATAGCAATATTTGTGATAATTCTAGTTTTAAATTATATCTGCCCTGCTCTCACCAAATTTTCAAAAGAAGTATCCTCTCTAATAAGAGAAACATGCAAATTGACCGCTCCTACGCTATACCACAAGCCATGCCCATCAGTCAATCAGGCCCAGTATGCAAATTAACCAAACCAAGATGGCAGTTAATTGCATATTCAGGCCAGAGCAAAGACTGAAGACAGCCTAGAAAGAAGCCAAGCACTGCAGAAGGGAGCGAAGCTTCGGAGGGGCGGGGGAGAAGAGAGGGAAGCAGGCGGGGCGGTGGAGACCACAGCAGGAAGCCCTTTTGCAGGAATCTTCCTGCAAGGGCCATCTAGTATAAAATAAGATACAAATTATCAGTGCTACAGACTAAGAGAAGGTATTATTCACATTCCAAAACTCTGAGGAATTTCTATGAAATATAGCACAGCAGAGACTAGAACCAGAAGAAAAACCTCACTGCATGTGAAAAGAACCTCAACTGAACCCTATTAATGTCCCCAGAAAGACAAAAACTGGAAATAAGGATGGACTTTTGGGCAGTGAGTAGGGAGCAATTCTCAAAACTACTAATGCCCTTGGAGATCTGCACCAGTGCCATTACATGAAGTAAAAGGGAATGCTAACTAATACCCACTCTATTTTTTGGCATGAATGGTTGGAATAAATCTGAAGCACTGCCATGAGCACCTAATGAAGACAGACTTTCTAGTTAGAAAGGCACCATTCCAGAAAGCTTTCGGATGCTAAACAAAATCCAAAAAGAAGCTGACGTGGCACTAAAATTCCCTACAAGGTCAAAATGCCTTTTACTTTCTAGAATGTACCACTAAGAACGAGCCTTCTGATGTTATAAAATGCAAACATAATAAAACTGAACTTTCCCTTCTACACCCTCCTGATGTTAAAGAATTAAACAGGGGCCCACACAAACTCTGACAGAACTTTGATATTTGCATGAAGTGAAATGGAATTTTGTTGATTCTTTTTTCATAGATGCAATCTCATAGAGAAACAAAATGACAGTTTTCTAAAGCTTTCCCCTACTTTGATTTTAGTAAATCCCCTTGCTCATTCCTTGCGTAATGGGATGTTTGAGCTGAGAGAAACAGTTACCAGCTATATCCAAGTAAGATTCAGACATGTTTTGGAATGTCTGGTGAACAAATAGAGCAATCCAACCAGAAGATGAATGTGAAATCTAATCCCATGGGAAGCAGGTAATCATGATGTCCCTCACCCAGCAAGAAAATCTTAGTTGAAAGAGTAGCAATGCCAAATACTGAGTCTTTTCTGTTGAATGAATTTGCCTCCTAATGGACAGCCCCTACTGGATTTACACCTGTGTCCCATAGAGTGCAAAGGGTCTATGAGAAAAATCTAGAAGACCTGTTTCATAAAAACACCAGTAAAGATCAGTATGACTTATAGACCACTCTAACAGAGAAATGCAAAGGAAGAGCAGCATTATCCCTCCAACTTCTAGCTCAACACACAACTTTAGTTGTGACCAAGTGCACCGGTGGAAATGCCCAGCAGAGAGCTCCATCTGGCAGGAGACTGACATGTCTGGAGGAGCAATAGCTATCTCCGTGGAAACAGACTTGTTCAGGAGCATGGTTGAGACAACCCCGGAGGACTTCCAAAAACACCTGAAAAGGGGAACTTTGCAGAAAGCTACCTCAATAGTAGACAACAAACATATATTTGAGTTATTAACATAACTGTGACTCTATATTACAATCTAATGAAGCCTGGGAAAACTTGTTACATAAATAACAAGTATTAATCCTTATTTCCACTAGGAATATTTCCAACACTGTAAGTGGTTTCAATATGCTTAGATTAGTCTGGTCAGTGTGGTTCAGTTGTTGAGCATCGACCTATAAATCAGGAGGTCACAGAGTGTTTCCTGGTCAGAGCACATGTCCAGGTTGTTGGCTCAATCCCAATAGGGAGTGTGCAGAGGCAGCCATTCAATGATTCTCTCTCATCATTGATGTTTCTATCTTTCTCTCCCTCTTCCTTCCTCTCTGAAGTCAATGAAAACATTTTTTTAAATACACTTAGATTATTGATATACATATCCCTGCCAATAAATTGTAACACAAACAGCAAAAAAGCATTTTCCCCTCTTCACTATGGATGTTTAGCTTTAACACACTATGAAGTACAACCTATAAAGCACTAGTAGTAGTAATAGGGGTGCTATCAGTTGCACTATTAGTAGTAGTGGCATTGCTATTACTACAAGTAGGTTGTCCGGTTGATAACACAGTTGCCAGCCTAGAACCTTGTCAATCCTAGAAGAAACAGAGCTATGAATAAAAATTGAAAGAGGCATCCCACCAATATCTAAACACATAGGATATATGGCTTTGACACTCCTGATTATAACACAAAAGGAAATAAGGCAGATCATCCAAAGCCTTTGGGTTTGGAGTGCAGAAACAAAAGCTGTAACAACTAGCAGAACAGCAAAGAAAACTGCTCAGCCTGAGTGTCCAGCAGAGCAGCAGGTGGTGGTAGAGAGGGACTGAAAGAAACCAGGGCATCCACTAGAGTGGCTGAAAAGCAACCTGGTCCTTTGGTTCAGTGGTAACTCCAAAGACTGCTGCACCCTACAGAGTTTCTGTAAAAGAATATGGAGACTCACAATATTTTCTTTTGTTAAAGTGTTTGACATCTAGGCCATCTTTCAAATGGAATTACCTAATATAGCCATGGATTTCAAAGTAACATATACAGTTTTGATGGCAGAAAGAACAAAATTTCTCATTTGTGTTGTACTTTCTTTTTATTTAGAAATGAAGCAGATTTTATAATTGTGCCAATTTTAGGCATAAACACTAGTGAAATACACAAATGCAAAACTGTGGGTACTGTAATGTAGCCATCTATAATATAATAATAAAAGTGTAACATGCTAATTAGACCAGACGACCTTCTGGATGAAGCCAGGGCTGCGAGGAAAGCCCAAGTCCCGGGTGTCAGAGGGAAGCCGGTGCCAGGAGCCGGGGGAAGGAAGGCCTACTCTTGCATGAATTTTGTGCATTGGGCCTCTAGTGTTAGATATGTTAGACTAGAGGCCCGGTGCACAAACATTCATGCACTGGGTGGGGGAGAGTCCCTCAGCCTGGCCTGTGCCCTCTCATAGTCCAGGACCCCTCAGGGGATGTCCAACTTTTAAGCTGGCAGTTGGACATCCCCTGAGAGGTCCTTAGTGCTGGCACAGAGGCGGGAGAGGCTCCCACCACCACCGCTGCACTCGCCAAACAGAAGCCAGCTCCATGCTCCTTAACACTGCCACGGAGGCAGCAGAGGCTTTTGCCACTGCCACTGCACTCACCAGCTGTGAGCCCAGCTTCTGGCTGAGCCGCGCTCCCTCTGTAGGAGTGCACTGAGCACCAAGGGGTAACTCCTGCATTGAGCATCTAACCCCTGGTGGTCAGTGCACATAATAGCAATCAGTCATTCCACCATTCAGTCTATTTGCATATTAGGGTTTTATTATATAGGATATTTGATATATTCCAGGCAAAGCATCTTACCTAATAATAGACAAACATGTAAATTGACCGTACATTCGCTACACCCATTGCCAATCAGAGTGAGTATGCAAATTAACCCAAAAAATATGGAGGTTAATTTGCATACACAGGTGCCTAGTGCCTGTGTCCCAGGAACATCCTGGCACCCAGGTCACTGTGAGGGAAGGCCTTGTGGTCCCAGAGCAGCCTGGAAAGGGCCTGAGCTAGGGGGCTCCTGGACAGGGCCAAGCCTGTGATCAGATCAAGGGGGCAGGAACAGAACCTGCAATCGATCACAGGGAGCTGAGGGTCCGCTCCTGCCCAAGGCTGAAAGCCTCCCACGCAGGCTTTTGGCCTGGGCAGTGGGCAGGAGTGGAGCCTGTGATCAGAGGGAGCTGGAGGGCCTCTTCCCAGGCCTAAAGCTTCGGCCAGAGGCTTTAGGCCTGGGCAGGGCCCAGCCCACAATTGGTGTGAACTATAGAGGAAACACCTTTTCTGACTGCACATTGGCTAAGTTACCTATATGCTACTGGTAATATTCTTAGTAACTTGGGTGGTAATAAGAATCTAAAAAGGTGATCTAGGGTGTTTTCACCACTGCTAGAGGGCTAAGAAATGTCATATCCTGCCCTAGCTGGTTTGACTCAGTGGATAATGCCTCAGCCTGCCATCAGCAGGGTCTGGGTTCAATTCTGTACAAGGGCATATACTTAGGTAGCAGGCTTCTCCCTTGCTGGGGCTCAGATCAGGGCTCATGCAGGAAGCAACCAATCAAAGTGTTCCTCTCACTTTGATGTTTCTCTCTGTCTTTCCCTTTCTCTTCCACATTCTCAAAAAGTCAATGGAAACATATCCTCAGGTGAGGAAGGAAGGAAGGAAGGAAGGAAGGAAGGAAGGAAGGAAGGAAGGAAGGAAGGAAGGAATATCCTATGAAAGACACATCTTGAAAATGCCTAAAGAAAGTTGTCATTTTTTCTTGGTGAAGGGACTGCAATCTGTGTTGATGAAAACACCTTGGTGGCTGTGGTGACTGGCAGTGGCTGAAGCAGTGGGATGATGGGGCTGGTGCCTTCTCCTGATCAGCCCAGTTGCCTCCCACAAAGGGAGGCCAGACTGATGCTTAGGCCCGTTCCCCAGGGGGGGAGGGCCTAAGCCGTCAGTAGGACATTGCCTGAGGGCTCCCAGTATGTGAGAGGGGAAAGGTTGGGCTGAGGAACCACCCACCACCAGTGCATGAAGTTCGTGCACCAGGCCCCTTGTATCTAATATATTGATTTACTATAAATTACTTTAAAAAGAATATTTTAAAACAGAGCACTTTAATAAATCATCTTTTACATTATAATTTATATTAGTTCTTTTGACACAGCAATTCAAGACCTTGAGCAAAATTATGCCCAAGAAGTTTTCTTCAATAATTCACATTGTTGTGATTTTGTGGTTCAGGCGTTAACAATTCTTTAGGTAATCATATGAGGAAAGATTAAGCATACATATACACACACCATTTAAGACATTAACAGATTCCTTCCCTATGCATATACTAAAATTGGTTTTATTTAAACCATGAGAAGAAGCAAGCACTTAACTCACTAACCTTGCAGTATACTCAGATAAATGTTCCCATCTAAAATATAATTCAAAAGCCTTTTTAAAATAGAAACAGAAAATGAAAAGTAAGTTGATGCACTCTTAACTCTAAATCATACTCTCTTTATGTCAAGAAGTGTTGACAATACCAACTCCAAGGTCATTGTCAACTTGGAAAATCATTAGCAAATAAAATATGACTTAACTGAAGCAAACTCAGCATGGGGCTGCATTATTTTAAGTGAACGTTGTAACATAACTTGAAGAAGAATTACTAACTGTCACTCTCAATGACAATGAAATAAATGAAGTGGCTATGTGACTTTTCCCCTAAGTCATTTCCATAATTAAGTATGGAAATAGACTTTAGGAAGAATATAAAGTCCCAAAGTGCATCAATTTAAACACTAATGGACTGCTTTCCACTGTTGCAGCACACAGGTAGTTCCCAGCATGTTATCATTAGCAAATATGTCAGTGTCATAATTCCAACTGCAAACTCGGCTTGTGAAATCTATCTCTGAAAAATAAATGTGTAATGATTACCTGGTCTCTTCTAAAACACACAGAGAGAAAGACTAAATTCTATAACTCAAAATGTTATACAAAATAATTTACACATAAAATTTCTCTTTATATATTAAACATAGCCAAAAATCACTTATTGGCTAGAGTCTTATACAACTCTCAATTTCAGAATTGCTTCTATATTTAAGCTATATAAGATTCCTTCAGTAGATGCTATTCACCAGCCCAGAGAAAAAACAATAATTATCCACTTATTGTATTATTTTCTTAATTTTCTATTAATATTCACATCTGGAAACAAAGCCCACAGCTTAAAAAAAAAGGTATTATCAGAAACAAGAAGTCCAGTGCATAAAATTCGTGCATGGGTAGAATCCCTAGGCCTGGCAGGCGATCAGGGCTGATCAGGTTCCCTGCTTCCCCGCCTCCTTCCTTCACCACCCACATACCACCAGCATGCAATTCTCCGCTCCCCCGCCCCCCACATCTCCCTTTTCTCTTCCTCAACTCCCCACCGCTGTCCCCTGGTGGTCAGCACATGTCATAGCGAGTGATTGAACTCCTGATTGAACTTCCAAGGAGACACTTTACATATTTAGCCATATATATATATATATATATATATATATATATATATATATATATATTTGCATAAGATTTGAATTAACATTACTCTATTACCACCTTCACAGTAGTCTGTGAGAAACCTGGGGCATTTTTTCTGCAAGAAAAATAAGAAAATATAGCCTTCAGCTTCTGAGCTTAACCACCTTATCTCCAGTTTCCCTCAAATTCAAGATGCAGATTTCAGAAAATATCACAATTCAATTCAAATTAAACTTTGTTGAATCTTTTTGAATATTAAGGACTTCGTGTTTAACTTAAATATAAATCTATGTTTTTACATAATATGTTTTCTTAAAACAAATCTAGATATTTAGGCTAATAAATGCAAGTTGGATTGACTCAATAATTACTAAAATAAGTTGTCAAATAAACTGGATTTATTAAAATTGTGGGATAAATTTCCTTATTTTGATCTTCTATTAATAGTAACTTAGCCAGAATGAAATCAAATGTTAAATGTCAAAGTAAGATTTATCCATATGTAAAAAGGTTTTGATTTTTTTCCTAAGATTTGTTACTGCTTTTTAGAGAGAAAGTAAGGGAAAAGGAGAGAGACAGAGAAAGAAACATCAATCTCCGTCATGACTCCCACAACCTGGGCATGTAGCCTGACTGGGAATTGAACCAGCAACCTTTTGGTGCATGGAATATCCCCCAAGCAACTGAGCTATAACTGCCAGGGCTGTGAAAAGGTTTTGTACATTTGGGGAAGCTTGGAGGCATTATGCTGGTCTTCTAATAGATGACATATGATTCCAAAATAAATAATCTATAAAAATATAATTTTAAAGCAAGAATAACATTTTGAGATATTTTAAGAATAATGAGAAAAGTGTTTAAACCATTATTTTTGTCATTGTTCCTTACATAATTTTTGTTAAATACTGAACATTTTAAATGAGAGTGTGTGGCAACTCTGGAAATCAGATTCTCCCTCACCCCAAGAGGTTTATTTGTTTGTTTAGTGATTTTCCTGGACCAATTCTTTAAATTCTGTATTCATGATGTGTGTCCACGTAAGTCTCAGACAGGATAGCTGAGTAGTCAGCCAGGTAATAGTTGAAAAGTTAAATGCTTTGAACCAATAACTTTCCCACCTTTGCAGATGTGCTCTGTGCATGTGTTGAGGCACACCTTCACTACTCAAGGAAGCAGTTTAAAGGTTGTGCCTTAGCCTTCACTTCCTGCTTGTATAGAGCTTGAAGGTCACATAAGGTATAAGCTTTGTACCTTCTTACATCTGTTTTTAGCAGTGATGGGTTAGCAATTCTGTAACTACTTTCAGATTCTTTTAGGATTAAGCAAATATACTGAGAATAATGGTTGCCAGATTTTTCACTATAGGAGAAGGGAGTTCCAACATGGAGAAAAGTAGAATAAATTTATGGGATTGGCTTAGAATTGGAGGTATCAGTACAAACTCACAGTTTTAACAGACAGAGAAGAAATAAGTATATATTTCTAATTTTGTCCCCTGAGGAGGCCTAGAAACAATGTAACCCAGTAGCAATGAATGTATCTAGTGCACTGACTGTGCTTGAATATCATTTCCACTAAGTGGAAGTAGGGCTTCTTTAAGGAATGACTACTTCCAAGTTTGGGATTGGGGGTTGAGGGGGAGAGAGCGAGAAGTGAGATGAACCTGAAATGTCTTACTGTGCCAGAAGGTGAGGAAATGCTCAAAAAAATGATGGAAATATGTCAAAAAAGATGCAAGAAGCAGTTTGAAAGGGCTCCCAAGGACCAAATCTGAGGTAATTTAATCTCAAAATAAATAACGAGCAATAAATTATAACCCTTTTAGTAAAACAGGAATTCTGAGTCTATACTGATATAAATGAGAAAGAAGATAAAGTTCTTCTTTACACAATTAAGTGTCAAAAAATAAATGTGAAAAAGATGGAGTAGAAAATCACCATTTGATAAACATCACAGTAAAACTAATTCAAGCATCATCACCGGAGGTAAAACTAGTGAGAGTTTGATGAAGAACATAATGCATACTTATTCTTAGAGTAATTCCTCTAAAATATTAGTAACTACATTAAATAAAAATGGAAGACACCACTTTAAGTTAACATCATCAATTACAGGATAAATGACATCCTGTGCTTTTTATGTCATGCTTTGAGAAACATACATCACTTCTATAGTATTCCTGCCAAAATATATTCTAATCATGAAAAAATATACACAAACCCAAAATTGAGACACAGTCTACAAAATAAATAGCCTGTACTCTTCAAAAAGTCAAGGCTGCAAAACACAAAGAAAGACTAAAGAGCTGCTCCAATTGAAAGGAATCTAAAGAGGCATGATATACTACCAGATTGGCCTCTGGACCAAAAAAAATTTTTTAAAAGATCACAGCAAGATTTTCAAAAAGATCTATAAATTAGAAAATAGTATTATATGAAAGTTTTGGTTTTTGATAATTGTATTCTGGTTATAAAAAAGAATGTCTTGTTCTCTGAAAATTTACAGTGAAGTATTTAGGGGTAAAGGAGCATCATGCCTTAAACATATGCTCTAATTTAATTAAAATAATAAATATATAGGGAGAAAAAATGACATAGCAAATGTGATAAAGTATTAACTGCAGCATCTGAGTGAATGGCATATGAGAATTCTTTGTATTAATCTATCAATCTAATACTATTTAAAAATATAAATTATTTTTTTAAAAAGAAATTAACTGGAAACAATGAATGAATTAGATCTAATACATATATATAGTTAAACCTAGGAAATATAACATTAAGTGAAAAAGCCACCTATATACCAGATGATATCTTTTACTTATATGTTTTAAACCATATAAGTTATCTATGCATATAATAAAGATTTAGTGTTTACTTTAACAAAAGGAGAAGAATGAAGAGAGGGAAATTGGGTAGGTAAGTAATTTTAATAATATATTTATTTTAACATATCTAATTCAAGTGTGACAAAATGTTATGTTTTATATGTTATGAAGTGTACATGGTATCTATTATTATGTTTGTACTACTTTGCAGGCTTGGTCCCTCCCAACTGCCCTCCCCTGCTGACCATCTTGTGGTGACCATCTTGTGTCCACATAGGGGCAGGATCTTTTACCACATGGGGGCAGCCATATTGTGTGTTGGAGTGATGGTCAATCTGCATATTACTCTTTTATTAGATAGAATAGAGGCCTGGTGCATGAGTGGGGGCCAGATGGTTTGCCAGATCAGGATGGGGGTTGCATTGGGGCATGGAGTGGCCTGAGCAAGGGGCCTGTGGTGGTTTGCAGGCCGGCTACGCCCCCTGGCAACCCAAGAGGAGACCCTGGTATCTAGGATTTATTTACCTTCTACAATTAAAACTTTGTAGCCTGGAGCAGAGCAAAGCCTCCTGTTCACTCCATGGCCCACAGCAATTTCTGTTTGGAGTTTATTATCCTTCTATAATTGAAACTTTGTAGCCTTGAGTGGAGGCCTAGGCCAGCAAGGGCAGTTGGAAAGCTTGGGTTCCTCCATTGCCTGGAAAACCCAAGCCTCCCTCCTGCTCTCTGTGGCTGTAGCCATCTTGGTTGGTTTATTTGCATACTCGCTCTGATTGGCTGGTGGGCATGGCTGGTGGATGTAGCGGAGGTATGGTCAATTTGTATATTACTCTTTTATTAGGTAGGATTTTTTTTTTCACTTTCAAATTCAGGAAAATAATATCTATGTATTGTACAGGATTATACATTATAGCAGAGACTTCTGATATTTCCTCTTTTTCCTATACTATATATGTCCCAGATTCCTTTGGTATTTAAGTGTGTCTATGTGACAGAGCTTCAACTCTCATGTCTGGCCTACAAAATCTATCCACTAGCAGTCCTCCATCTTCTTTTCCCTCTGCCAGCTGGATGCAGAAGACAACAAGGTCTCAGAAGATGACAGCAACACAAATGGAATTAACCTGTGTCTCTCAATCTTTACCTGGAGGAAATCTCTTAACAAAGATTGCCCTTATTATTGAGAGAAAAAAAGGATTTCTGATGTATTAAGTCACTAAGATTGGGAATCTATTTGTGACAGCAATTATTATTACATTAACTAAATATGCATAATTATAAGTAATTTCCCAATTGTCAATATTAAATGCTTTATACTTACAAATTGAGGTTTATAGTATGCTGGACCTAATGTGATATCACTAGCAGGTGGAAGATGTTTTTTAATACTGCCATCCTCATTAAGATGATAACCATATGACGGTCCATAAGAAGGAATTGAAGGAACAATCATTCTGAAAATTGAAGGTAACTTTGAAATTTTCTGGAAAAAAAAATAAATAAATAAAATAATGTATATTATTTACTCAAAGGCAAGAGGACAAGAAGAAAAGGAATGAAGAATCAAATATTAAAATTTACTAAAAGGCAGCTGAAACTGGTTTGGCTCAGTGGATAGAGCATCGGCCTGCAGATTGAAAGGTCCCAGGTTCGATTCTGGTCAAGGGCATGTACCTTGGTTGAGGGCACATCCCCAGTGGGGGGTGTGCAGGAGGCAGTTGATGGATGTTTCTCTCTCATTGATGTTTCTGACTCTCTATCCCTCTCCCTTCCTCTCTGTAAAAAATCAATAAAATATAGGGTTTTAAATTTACTAAACGGCAACTGTTAAACCAAAAATATTGGTCCTATAAAGGTAATTTCAGGGGATGAATTCAAGTCTCACTTTATCAATATAAACCAAGATGATATATACCATTACTACTAAAACCACCTTCAGAGACAAGGTGTCTCTTTCTCAGCTCAGTTATCTTGCTTAGTAAAGCAAGTAATAAAAAGAGACATTCATTACTATAGTCACATCAACAATCAACATTACTGTGCCATGCTATCATACCGGTAGTATCTGCTATGCAAAAAACAAACAATATTTTCTGTAACATTTCCTGATTTCATTCCTTCCCAGCTCCTGACTTATATCCATATTATTTGTACCCTTTATTAATATCCTAATTGTGGAAATTGTGTAATAAGAGAAAAGTCTATGACATAATGCGAAAAGGAAATAAAAATATAAAATATGAAATTGAATCTGTGAATCTGTGAAATTATATATGTGTATAAAGTGATATACATACATGATTTAATACTGAAAGAAACTATGCAAAAAATACCAATATTAATATTCGAGTCAGGAGTTTTAGGGTAATTATGCATCTTTCAAATTTTTCTTTAATAAAAAATATCTTATATGCCCTGGCTGGTTTGGTTCAGTAGAGAGCGCGTTGACTTGTAGACTGAATGGTCCTGGGTTAGATTTTGGTCAAGAGAACGTATCTCAGTTGCAGGGTTGATGCACAGTCTGAGTCAGGATGCATGCAGGAGGCAACCAATCAATGCATCCCTCATATTAATGGTTCCCTCTATCTGTCTCTCCCCTTCCTAAAATCAGTGGGAAAATATCCTCAGAAGAGGACTAGCAAGAAAAAAAAAGGAGGACAAAGAAAAAAAATACTACTATAAAATATATCAAAATACAGGCATTTAAGTCCTTTCGCTATCTGGAAAATTCCTTATTAAGAATCTATTAATCCTCTATAACAGTGGTCGGCAAACTGAGGCTTGAGAGCCACATGCAGCTCTTTGGCCCCTTGAGTGTGGCTCTTCCACAAAATACCACGGCCTGGGTGAGTCTATTTTGAAGTAGCATTAGAAGTTTAAGTTTAAAAAATTTGGCTCTCAAAAGAAATACCAATCATTGTACTGTTGATATTTGGCTCTGTTGACTAATGAATTTGCCAACCACTGCTCTATAATAAATAAATATAAGTTATTAAGTTAATTAATTAATTTTATAGTTTGTGCGCACATGCCCAATATATAATTATGTTATAAAAATACTGTCACTGGTTGAATTTCTTTTTTTTTATCATTAGAGACAACTATTAAGTATGCTGGACCTAGTATGATATCACTAGCAGGTGAAAGATGTTTTACTTATCTTTTTTTAAATATATTTTGATTTTGTACAGAGAGGAAGAGAGAGGGATAGAGAGTCAGAAACATCGATGAGAGAGAATCATCGATCAGCTGCCTCTTGCACACCTCCTACTGGGGATGTGCCCACAACCACATTACATGCCCTTGACTGGAATCGAACCTGGGACCCTTCAGTCGGCAGGCTGACGCTCTATCCTTTGAGCCAAACCAGTTTCAGCTACAATTCTTTTTAAATACTTAGTGAATTCTTAAAGATGCTTTTCAACTGTGATATCGGTAATCCCTCCAAAAACTCTCTTCTTTGGGCTATTACTAAACATTTTATTGTATTGGAGGCCCAGTGCACAAAATTTGTGCACAGGTAGGGTCCCTAGACCTAGCCAGCAATCAGGGCCAATCAGGGCCTTCCAACTGCTGGCCAGGGCTTTCCTTCTATCTGTGCTAACCTCTGGTGGTCAGCGAATGTCATAGCAAGCAAAAGAACTCCTGGTCTCCCAGTCAAACTCCCGCAGGGACACATCACATATAAGCCTTTTAGATATTCTACTAGAGGCCTAGTGCATGAAATTTGTGCAGGAGGGGAGGGGTCCCTCAGTACAGCCTGCACCCTTTCCAATCTGGGACCCCTCGAGGGATGTTTAAACAAGCAATTGGATATCCTTCTCACAATATAGGACTGCTGGCTCCTAACTGCTCACCTGTCTGCCTGCCTGATTGCCCCTAACTGCTTCTGCCTGCCAGCTTGATCACCCCCTAATCACTCCCTGCCAGCCTGATCAATGCCTAACTGCTCCTTTACCAGCCCAATTGCCCCTAACTGCCCTCCCTCCCCAGCCAGCCTGTTCCCTCCAAACTGTTCTTCCCTGCAGGCCTGGTTGCTCCCAACTGCCCTCCTCTGCCAGCCCAGTCACCCCTAACTACCCTTCCCTGTAGGCCTGATCACCCCCAACTGTCCTCCCTTGCAGGCCTGGTCCCTCCCATCTACCCTCCCCTGCTGGCCTGATCACCCATAACTGCCCTCTCCTTCTAGCCATCGTGTGGTGGCCATCATGTGTCCACATGGGGGCAGCCATCTTGTGTGTTGGAGTGGTGGTCGATTTTCATATTACTCTTTTATTAGATAGGATTTCTAGGTAGGATTAGAGGACTGATGCACAAAATTCATGCAAGAGTAGGCCTTCAGCCGAAACCGGTTTGGCTCAGTGGATAGAGCATCGGCCTGTGGACTGAAGGGTCCTGGGTTCGATTCCAGTCAAGGGCATGCATGTGCCTTGGTTGTGGGCACATCCCCGGTGGGGGGAGTGCAGGTGGCAGCTGATAGATGACACTCTCTCATCGATGTTTCTAACTATCTTCTCTCCCTTCCTCTCTGTGAAAAAATCAATAAAATATATTAAAAAAAAAAAAAAAAAAAAAAGAGTAGGCCTGCACAGCCCCAGATGCCTGAGCCCTCACAGCCAGCCCTAGCTGCCTTGGCCCTTGCAGCTCTGGCTTCATCTGGAAGGTTGTCTGGAAGGTCATCCGAGCAGTTCTGCTATTTGGCCATTTAGTCGATTTGCATATTATGCTTTTATTATTATCCTGTCTAATAAAAGAGTAATATGCAAATTGACCGTACCTCCACTACACCAACAAGCCACACCCACCACTCAATCAGGAGCGAGTATGCAAATTAACCCAAACAAGATGGCTGTGGCCATGGAGCAAGCAGGAGGCTTGGGTTTGCCTGGTAATGGAGGAAGCCAAGCTTTCCACACACCCTGACCAGCCTAGGCCTCCACTCAAGGCTATAAAGTTTCAATTATTGAAGATAAATAAATCCCAGATACAAGAGCCTCCTCTTGGGTCATCAGGGGACATAGCCAGCCTGCAAACCACCATAGGCCCCTCACCCAGGCCGCCCCATGTCCCAAGGGAACCCCCACCCTGATCTGGGACATCCTTTAGGGCAAACAAACTGGCCCCCACCCGTGCACGAGGCCTCTATCCTATCTAATAAAAGAGTAATATGCAAATTGACCATCACTCAAACACACAAGATGGCTGCCACAAGATGGCCAGCAAGAAAGGGAAGTTGGGAGGGAGCAGGCCTGCAAGGAAGGGCAGTTTGATGGCGATCAAGCCTGAAGGGGAGGACAGTTAGGGGTGACCAGGCCCATCAGAGGAGGGAAGCTGGGGGCAACTGGGCCTTCAGGGATTATAGACCCCAGGGGACCCAGGGCTGCAGGGGAGAACAGTTAGTGGTAAACAGGCTAGAAGGGAAACAGTTAGGCACCAATCAGGCTGGCAGGAGAGTGGTTAGGTGGTGATCAGGCTGGCAGGCAGAAGTAGTTAGGGGCAATCAGGCAGGCAGACAGACAGGGGAGCAGTTGGGAGCCAGCAGTCCTGGATTGTGAGAGGGAAGTTGGACATCACTTGAGGGGTCCCAGATTGGAGAGGGTGCAGGCTGGGCTGAGGGACACACACACACACACACCCACGCATGAATTTTGTGCACTGGACCTCTAGTAAATATAATAAAAAGGCTGATGTACAAATTGACTAAATGGCAGAATGACACACACTGATCACCAAGGGGCAGATATTCAATGCAGGAGCTGCCTCCTAGTGGTCAATGTGCTTCCACAGGGGGAGTGCCGCTCAGCCAGAAGCCAGACTCAAAACTGGCTGGCAAGCACAGCGGCAGTGCAGGAGCCTCTCCTACCTTCCCGGTAGTGCTAAGGATGTCCGACTTCCAACTTATGCCTGGCCAGCAGTGGGACACCCTCTGAGCGCTCCCAGACTGTGAGAGGGCACGGGCCAGGTTGAGGAATCTCCAAATGTACAAATTTCATACACTGGGCCCTCTAGTATAGATATGTTTATTAAAATATCATTTTATCAAATTTTTTGTACTGAATTTCTTTCATTATTTTCCTGTTAAGATTATAGATCTCAGGGAGCAATGATTTGTATTCTATGTATTATCAGTGCCCGGCTTTATGTCTGATACAGTCACTAAAAAAATGCCTGGTAAATTCTTGCATGAGTAAGTAAACATTTACGTGTCTCCACACATGAAATAGAGGATATTTAAATCCTACGTAATAAAAGACTAATATGGAAATCAACTGAACAACAGAACAAACAATTGCTATGTCACACTCTGACCACCAGAGGTCAGATGCCAATGCAGGAGCTACCCCCTGGTGGTCAGTGCACTCCCACAAGGGAAGCACCCTTCAGCCAGAAACCGGGCTTATGGATGGCAAGCAGAGCAGCGGTGGAGGGAGCCTCTCCCGCCTCCGCGGCAGCACTAACTCAGTTAGACATCCCCCAAGGGCGCCCGGACTGCAAGAGGGCACAGGCTGGGCTGAGGGCCTGCCCCACCTTCCTAGAGTACATGACTTTCATGCACCGGGCCTCTAGTATACTAATCTCACTGCAATTGCACTGACATTATTCAACTGAGTATTGAACCCTAAAATATATTCTCCTAAACAAGCAGGAAGTTAATTCAAATTTAATTAACCATGAGTTATGTGAAGAAATTATGGCAAGAGAAGTCAGAACCACTAAAAGATACCATGACCAAAATCTGAAAGATTATATTATTTATTTCAAAAAGGTAGGCCTTTGGTGTAAAAAGTATTCATTTACACAATACCAACATACCTTTTCAAACATATTACCTGCTAGTCCCCTACACAAATTCCTCCTTTCAGTCAAATAATCTTCTCATTGTCTTCCATAAGATCCCATTTCTCTATTTTCACTCACTTAGCTCTCCATGCCTAAATGCATATTCCTCTATAAATCCTCTATAAACTATACTTCCCCAAAATACAGTAGTCCTTCTTTAAATTCCTATGGCATTTAATTACATGGTCATTCACTTAGCACCTGTGCATATTTCACCTTGCATTAATAGCTCCCTATATATATCTTTACCATTTAAATGTTAAGCTTTTTATTTCAGGAATCATGTTTTAAATTTCACTGATTTTATTAACCACTTGAACAGAGTTTCATATATAAACACATATACAGGTAACCCATTAAGATGGTTTCTACGCCGAAACCGGTTTGGCTCAGTGGATAGAGCATCGGTCTGTGGACTGAGGAGTCCCAGGTTCGATTCCGGTCAAGGGCATGTACATTGTTTGCGGGCACATCCCCAGTCGGGGGTGTGCAGGAGGCAGCTGGTCGATGTTTCTCTCTCATCGATGTTTCTAGCTCTCTATCCCTCTCTCCCTTCTTCTCTGTAAAAAAAAAATCAATAAAATATATTTTTTTAAAAAAAGATGGTTTTTAAAAATCTTCCTTACTTTCTGTTCACCATGGATATAGGAAGTGACAATAGATTTATTCAAAGCAAAAAAAGGAGTCAGATGGCAATACAATTAAAAACTTAAGTATACAAAATCAAAGTGCTCATTAACTATAAATAACTATAATATGGATACCAATTAGCCTGCTAAGTTTTATAGTACTGCTTTTTAAATGCACTTAACATCACAGGAAACACTGAACCTTTTCTACATTAACTAAAAGATATGTCATTAGAAGCTTACTTTAAAATTGCAACCTACTGATTGAAGATGATCTTTAGTCTCTAGTACTTTTCTCTTCATGGTATCTAAGGTTCCAGAACAAGACTGACCATAGCTTGCCGGTCCTGGACCATGGGAAATAAACTTCTTAAAACGCTTCTCCCGATTTTGTAGACTACTACCTCCTTTTATGTTACACTGAATTGAAGAGAAAAAAATGAAATAAATAAAAGAAGCACTTTATAATTAATAGCTATTTGATAAGTACATGTTTATATGAACAAATAGCTTTTAAACCCAACCTTAGAAAGTTAAGGCCCCTGATTGAAGACATAGTCCTAGAAAAAGAGGATGAAAATTGACAATGATAGCTGTCAGTTTTAACTCTAAACGCAAACTAAAATTTACTCAGAGCACTCTAAGAGAATGCAAAACTCAGTTTTAGAATAGGAATCAGAGAAACAGGAGTCTCCAAAGCTGTGGAGCAAAAATAAAGAGTGTATAGTCGAGCCAATGTGGCTCAGTGGTGGAGCATAAATTCATGAACTGGGAGGTCACAGTTGGATTCTGGGCCAAAGCACATACTAGAGTTACAAGCTCAATTCCCAGCAGGGGGTTGTGCAGGAGGCAGCCGATCAACAATTCTCTCTCATCACTGATGTTTCTACCCCTCTCTCTCTCCCTTTCTTCCTGAAATCAAGAAAAATATTTATTTTAAAGAGTGTATGCTAACAGGTTCATGAAGAATTTATACCTCTGAAACGAGCTAAAATAATTCTGTTTATACTGCAAGAAAAAAATAAATCTTCTAAGATAATTATTTAGCTGTACTGGCACCTGCTAGATTTTATGCTCAGATTAATTTTAATTTTTTTTTTTTATCATTGCAGAGAAGGCACTAAGAAATGTCTTCCATGCCTAATATCTGTGTTCTCCAGAATCAGAATTATCAACTGGCTAATTCCAGTTTATTCAGATAAAATTCCATTGTACCAGTTTCTATAAATAGTCATAGTGCAGTCACTCCAAAGATGATTCATAATAGTGGTTGGCATTTGACTGATCAGATACGATTTTTTTTTTTTAAGTCACTGATTTCCCAACAGATCTTTTCACGTGGTATATACATGTCAGTTGTTCACAATCACTATTAACTGAGCTTATTTCTAGTTTGCATATTATTTGCCTTATTTGGCTTCAAGAAATACACAATAGAGGTCTTTTTTTAAAAAATGAGCCAATTATATTCTTAAATAGCCAATTCACTATTTGATTACTGTTTTAATAAGGTTAGAATTCCTATGTTTAAAGAGATTAGATCTATAATAAACTTTAATGATTTTGCAAAAAAATTACAAGTTTTATAAAAAGTTATGATAAATCACACTAAAAAAGAAGGCCTCCTCAAATTTTGATTATTTGAAAGCCATTACTATGGTCTCCATGATCTTAAAGCTCAAACTGTAATTTAAATTTACATTGAATACTTTTACAGACGATTTTAAAAATGATCTACAGTGGGGTTTTTTTTAACTATGATACAAATTAGCCAGAATATTTTCAGGTTATTCATATTTCATAATTACCAATTCTACTGATTTTATAAGAGGTTACAAAAGGAACTGCTATATGTCAGATTAATGACCCAAAAATATATGACCGATTATGCATCTTATATAAAACCTCTGAGAAAATGGTCTTACTACTTTTTAAGTACGGATTTTTGTCTAAATACTATAGTTATTTGATGAATTGTTATATTGTCAGCAACTCCCCAACACTATAGGGGCAATTCTTATCTGAAAGAGGAGAGCATGTACTGTATCATATGTGATATCCTATCACTCACTCTAGTGAGAGATATCTCTCAGATCAAAAATTAGACCTAATTTGAACATCTATTCCTAGGCCTACATAATAAAAATTATGAAACTATTTGTCTAGACCCAGAAAAAAGAACATCTAGAACCATTCTCATGTAGCAAAAACAAGATGGTACCTGCAGAGATAGGTCAGAAACTGGAAAAGAACAGGACCAGAAAACTTAAGTGAAATTTGTACTGACACTTTGAAGTAAGAATCCTAGGAAAGAGGATATGAACAGAACAAGGCCGGTAACTTAATGAGCTAATTATCTATTAAAGGATCAAAAGCCTGCACTTTGTAAACTTGATTCTTCTCACTTTATTTTAATTCCTTTATGTTCTTTTCTACTAAACAAACTTCCTTTCAAAAAACTCAGCATGCTTCATTATATTCCACAAATGAGTGAGATCATGTGATATTTATCTTTCTTTAACAGGCTTATTTCACTTAGCATAACACTCTACAGGGTAAGAGATGCATAATACTCTACAGGGTAATAGATGAACCCAAGGACTTTTATGCATGTATAAAAGCATAACCAATGGACACAGACAGTAGGGGGGTGAGAGCATGTGCTACGGAGTGGGGGTGTCTGGGGGGAGGTCAATGGGGGAAAAAGAAGACATATATAATACTATATGTAATACTTTAAGCAATAAAATAAAACAAAAAAATTAGCATGCTTTAGATATGCTAAAGGAAAAGTGATTTTGCCATGACTGGGCAAGAGTTATAAAGGCAAAGATATACCCAACCTCCCTCCACACCCCTCCCCACCACTTTGGAATAGTGATGATGCCCATAATCAAAGTGAAATAAGTTTAAGAGATACAGATAACCACAGAAGACCAAATTATTGCACACAGTTTCAATACTTAAATGTTCTATTTAATAAAGCTTGAGGTATTTTGTATTTTACACTGAAGGTAGGCCCTCACAACCACAACCCATATTTTAGGTTTTTCAAAATGTCATTTGAAGTCCCTAAATAATATTTATTAAGTATTACTGATATAAAATAACATTTCAACCTATGCTTCCAAAAGAAAAGTTTTTTAAAAAAAGAAGTTAAATACCTGCATTAATTTCCAATAATATTATTCCTTTAATTATGTTTCATATACAGAATAATTATGTAAACTATGTCACAATACTAATTCATCCATTTAAAATAAAATAAACTTTATTTTTTAAACATTGTGATAAATGCACACTTCTTAAACTTCTAAAAGTTCTATAAGAGTTTAGCCTAAAACTACCCCCACCCAAAATCAACAGCAGTTAAGTAAATAAATTAGAAATAATTTTATAAACAAGGAAATCAATCTTCTTCTGGCATTTGTTTAAAATTTTAAGAAGAAAAATAGAGACTACTAGAACTTTTTTCTTGTTCACTCATTATATAAAAAAAGCAGAATTCCCAATTCCTTATTCTTTAAATCCAAGAAATTTACCCAATATTAAATACAGTAAATTTTAATCTAGATTGTATTTTATATTATCTCACATGGAATTGACTAAAATCAGTATTAACATAAAATAATATTCCAACATCCTGACACGTCATTTTTAACAACTTTAAAATCTACCTATTGTGTATTTTACTACTTTTCCTTCTTAGAATACTGGGGTTATGTATCAATTTTAATAAGGGAACTGTTGGTAGAACTAGAAAGCCCATATACCCATGAATATGCTAGTTTGTGGGCCATGGCATGGAAGTAGGAATGACACTTCTAATGATTAGATTTAATGACCCACTATTGAATGTTTTGCTTTTTGTCCTCTAAGCTCCAGCATTCTCAAGACAGAGAGAAGCAACATATGTTCCAATGAATTGAAAGCTGACCATTTCAGGCTCTTTATGCTATAAAGCAAAAAACAATATAAGGACCTACCCGGTTTGGCTAAGTGTTTAGAGCATTGCCCCAAGGACTGAAGGGTCCAAGGTATGATTCCAGTCAAGGGCATGTAGTGCAGTTGCAGGCTCAATCCCCAGGACTGTTTGGGGTGTGTATGGAAGGCAACCAATTGATGTGTCTCTCACATCAATGTTTCTCTTTCTCTGTCTCTGTCTCTCCCTCTCCCTCTACCCTCTCTCTAAAAATCTATGGGGAAAAAATATCCTCTGATGAGGATGAAAGACAGAAAGAAAGAAAGACAAAAGGAAATGAAATGGAAAAGGGAAAGGGAAAAGGAAAGGGGGGAAAGGGAAAGGGGAAAGAAAAAAGGGGAAAGGGGAAGGGGAAAGGAAAGGGGATGGCCACTTTTATATCATTTCTTCCTTGTGGAGAGTCTAGGCAGGGGAAGCGGCTGCGGTGCCTGAGGCTAATTTCCGGGAGGCCAGTGGTGCTGTTGGGATCATGCCAGCAGTGCCAGTCCATTGGTACCTGGCCCATTCTCCAGAGATTGGACCTGTAGGACTACTGAGGGAGGGAGTGGCTGCCACCGGGCGGATGAGCCATCAGGATGGGTTAGTCAGCTGAGCAGCACTCTTGTTATGGGAGTGCACTGACCACCAGGAGGAAGCTCCTGCATTGAGCGTCTGCCCCCTGGTGGTCAGTGCACATCATAGTGACCAGTCTAACGATTGGTCATTCGGTCATTCGGTCACTTAGGCTTTTATATATATATATATATAGAATATATATAGATAACAGCATATTCATCAGCCTTGAGACAATCAAATCCCACCCCCTTTCCATAGTTTTGTAGGGGTTTTAAATGTTTTTACAGTAGTATTTTAATTTTATTGAATTTATTGGGGTGAAATCCTAATAAAAAGGTAATATGCAAATTAACCATCGCTCCATCACAAAGATGGCAATGCCCAGTCCCCTTAGCCCTGCCAGAGTCCCCCAGTCCTCAGGAGGTGGGGGTAGGGGGCGGCCGCTGAGAGCAGGCAGCCATAGCAATGAGGCAAGCATTCCACCACAGCCATGAAGGGCCTCTGGGCAGTGGGCGCAGAGCGTCCAGGGTGGGACACAGAGGGCCTCTGGGCCATGAAGAGCCTCTGGACTGTGGAGAGCCTCTGGTCAGCAGGTGTGGAGCAGCCAGGCCCTGCAGAAAGCAGAGAACCACGAGAAGTGGGCCTAAGATGTCAGGGCTCTCAGACTGGAGAGGGCTCCTTTGAGGGCTCCCAGATTGGAGAGGGTGCAGTTCGGGCTGAGGGACTCACCCACCGTGCAAAAATTTTGTGCACCAGGCCTCTAGTTGGTTAATAAAATTCTATAGGTTTCAGGTGTACAATTCCATAATACATTATCTGCATATCATATTGTGTGTTCACCACTCAAAGTCAAGTCTCTTTCTGTCACCATTTATCCCCCCTTTATCTTCTTCTACCTCCCCCATTCCCCTTTGGTAATCACCACACTGTTATCTGTGTCTATGAGTGTTGGGGGTTTATGGCTTAGTGGTTTTAAAGTAGCTTACAAACACAGGATATCCTAACCCTGGAACCACAGGTGTTGTTCCATAATGAAACTGGACCAATCAGATTCTCCCTACTGAGAATTTTAATTTTCTTTGGAGCCACACATAAAAAAATGAAAGGAAGAAAATAAAACAACAACAAAAACAGAAGTAGTAGAAGTAAGAGGAGCAGGAGGAGAAGGAGAAGATAAAAGATAAGGATGGAGAAGAAGAAAGGTAGTGGTGGTTGGGAGGGGAAGATTAGAAGGAGGAGAAAGAGGGCAAGGAAAAAAAGAAGGGGGAGAAGGAGGAGGAGAAAGGAAAGAAAAAACGTAAATAAGTATATCTAATGGTAGTTTCCTATTAAAAGTTGCAGAAGTTTCTACTACTGCAATACCTAGAATTATCTTAGTCTTATACTGCCTTAAGACTTAATTATTCAATCTTCCTGTAAGTGTATATGAGCTACTTAAGTTCCTTTCCTATAAATCTTTCATGGTAAACCTAGTATCTATCTTTAAAATCTATGTTATTGCTTGTAACCAAAATCTACTAACAGAATGGTTGCTATTATCAACTCAGGGAGACTAATGCAAAACTTAAGGCCTCAGCGACTGTGTCTGGGCCTCCAACAAGGAAGATAAGGTCTGGTGGGGTCAGCTAGGAGTCATTATTTACGAAGGCAAAGTGTGTGGAAAGAATAAAAGGTGATGTTCATGAATATGAAGATACTAGTAGCCCTGCATATGAATCCATGCACCAGTAGCTCTCTGCCCACTGCCCACACTCCTGAGGCGCCCTCCTCATAGCTTGCTGCCCTGCCCCCCTCCTATAGCTCTCCGCCTCCTGCAGCTCTCCACTACCCACTTGTAGTTCGCTGCCCCACCCTCCTGCAGATCCATGATCTGGTCATTACACAGTAGGTAATTACGCCTCACGGCACAATAGATAATTAGCATACTCCTCTCTTATTATGTAGGATTGGAGTTGTAAATCCAATCCTACATAATAAGAGAGGAGTATTTTTAACATGAATGAAACATCAAAAATACTCTTGTCAAACACTCTTGAGACTCTATAGAATTAGGAGACATGTGATTCAGTTTCAATAGCTCTGGCTTTACAGAATATGTTCAACCAGAATTGAAACACATTTACTTTCTCTTATTCTAACTACAAAATATAGATTAAAAGGAGAAAGGAGATAATATGAAGGAGGGGAAAAAAACAATTGTCATGACAGTCTATTAAAGAAAGAAAGCATAATTTTATTAACTTAAATAATTATAATATTTATTATAAACTTACCTGATTTTCAAAAACATTATAGTGTGCTGGACCTGGAATAGCTTCCTCAGTGTTAAGGGCAACAGTGTTTCTCACAACCAAAGAAAGGAATGGTGCATATCCACCTATAAAAGTAAAATCGTATCAGCGACAGATAATATTTCAATGATTTCAGAGAAAAAGCACTCAAAATGCATAAAAATCAATTATTAACTTCAACTGTTGATACTATACTATCAGAATTAACAGTTAGCTACAGAAGTTGTTGCATTTTATTTTTTTTAAATATATTTTATTGATTTTTCACAGAGAGGAAGAGAGATAGAGAGTTAGAAACATTGATGAGAGAGAAACATCAATCAGCTGCCTCCTGCACACCTCCCCACTGTGGATGTGCCCGCAATCAAGGTACATGCCCTTGACCGGAATCGAACCTGGGACCTTTCAGTCTGCAGGCCGATGCTCTATCCACTAAGCCAAACCAGTTCTGGCAAGTTGTTGCATTTTAAAGATTCTAATGTAAAAGCAGAATTTGTGTGTGTGTGTGTGTGTGTGTGTATATATATATATATATATATATATAATATTATATAATATATAATATATACCTTATATATTAAATATAAGAACCTGGAGTTGCTAAACAACAGAAAAAATACCTAAAGAAAATAAAAGACAAAAGTCTGTTTTCTTCTAAGTATATTTGGTTGAGATAAAAATGGCAGTTATATTTAGCTGATAATGTATTTTCATCCTCCAAAGACCACTGTTTTGTATTTTGGAACAGCATCTATTATTTGTAGAGAATAACATATATAAATTTATAGAGACAGCCTAAGTAGAAATAACTTAAAGTGAGTTTATAACAAGTAATTAATAATGTCCCCTTGCTTTGATCCATAGTTGGATTGCCTCACCCCAAAGGTTTATAAATAAAAGTTACAAATTTCACAGTAAAAGCAATCATAAACTTAGACAAACTTAGTAGACAGTAGACAGACTTAGCCTGCTGAAAGACTGATAAATATCTCAAGAAATGTATCAAGAAAATTAGTATAGTTAAAGCAACATAGATATTAAAGAAGAGATGGGAGCCCTAGCCAGTTTGGCTCAGTGGATAGAGCATAAAGCCACAGACTGAAGGTCCTAGGTTGGATTCTGATCAGGAGCACTTCTCTCAGCTGTGGGCTCAATCTCTGGTTCCAGGCACATGTGGGAGACAACCACTCAATGTGTTTATCTCATGTGGATGTTTCTCTCTTTCTGTCTCTCCCCCTGCCTTCCACTCTCTCTCTAAAAAAAATAAATAAAATAAAATAAAAAGGAAAAATATTGTTTGGTGGGGATTAACTGGAGAGGAGAGGAGAGGGGCGGGGAGGGGAGGGGAGAGAGCAGCTATAGTCAACAGGAAATAAAAGAATGGAAGTGAGGACTCAAAACTGGTAAGAATCTTGTACACTAACAGAAACTGAAGGATAGTATGAAATTTTTTATGGTGATAATTAGAATAGTTTAAAATCTCCCTAACTCAGACTAATAACAAAAGGTATTGATTTTAAAACTAGAAATAATGTTTCTTTTGAGGCCCATGTGTATTAAAATATGACTGAAATCAAATATTACTTACTTGTGTTAGGTATTACAACATAAAAGAAGTGAGTAAAATATAGACTTTACCCTTAAAAAAATAGTCTGTCAAAGATTAAGAAAAGAACTAAAATAATTTTAAATTAAAAAAATATATATATCAAGTGCCAAAATGCTTAGAAACTCAAACGAGGGGAACTTTTCAACTATGCTTAGATGATTAGGAAAACCTTGATGGATGATGTTAAAACTTTGATGGTTTGAATTGGCTGTCCCAAAGCAAAGAGAGAGAAAAACAAAAACAAAAACAAAAACACGTGGATAGTAACAAAGACCACAAGAACAGAAATCCTTATAAGGAAGCCAATGCTCATTTTGAAAAGGCAAGCGTTGTTCAGCAGAGCTGAGAAACACAGGACCTCAGAGAACTATTCCAACTCGGTAAGAAACTAGAGAACAATACACAGGTTTCATTCAAGACACACAGATAGCACACAAAATTAAGCTACAGATTATATAAAGTCAATAGTGCAAACTACCAAAAAGTCTTCTTCCAAGTGGGAGGAAAATAAGTCATGTAAACAGGAAAAGAGTCAATGAAAAGAAACAGATCTAGAAATGAGAAGATGGAGTTAGCACATATAAACATTAAGGTATCATAAATATTCTTCATAGGTTCAACAAGGTAGAAGAAAGATGAACATGATGAACAGATAAAGGGGAGATACTACATTAAAAGATTCAAATCAAACTTCTAAAAGGAAAAGTGCCACTGGATAAAATAAACAACAAAAATTTTTTGAGTTAATAAAAGAGTTAATGAGTTAATAATATGTAAAGTGGTACAGTATTTTTTGAAGGTAGATTGTGATAACAGACATTATAAATCCTAGAGCAACCACTAAAAAAAAATAAAACAAAGAATTACAGCTGGTAAAACAATAGTGAAGACAAAGACAAAAACAGAAACATTTAACCCTGACTGGTGTCACCCAATTATTGTTCTAACCGTTAGAACATCATTACATGCACCAAAGGTTTGAATTCTGGCCAAGGGTATGTACCTGGGTTGTAGGCTTGGGGTGGGGATGGGAAGCAAGCAAGTAATGTGTGACTCTCACATCAATGTTTCTGGCTCTCTCCCCCTCCCTCCCTTCCACTCTTCCTAAAAATCGATGGAATACAGATCTTGTAACATAGAAATTCACACCTAAACCTATATGATCATGTTGACAAATGTCAACCCAATAAATTTAATTTTTAAAAAATCAATGGAAAAAATATCCTCTGGTAAAAACTAACCGAAAAACAACAACAACACAGAATCATTAAAAAACAAAAAACAAAAAAAAAAAAAAAAAACACCACAAAACTCAACTCATTCAATAAAGGTTGGAAAAGAAGAAAAAAGTAATAGATAAGATGAATAGAAAACAAATAGCAAGATAGTAAATTTAAATGTAAAAATATTGATAATTAAGTGGAAGAATTTCAAACATGTCAATTAAAAGATAGAGATCATCAGACTAAATGAAAAAAGCAAGACCCCATTTTATGCTGTCTATAGGAGACCCTCTTAAAACATAAAGACACAGGCTCAAATAAAAGGATGAGAAAAATATGCCATGCATCCATGAATCCATGAAAACTGTTTTGACTATATTAAAATCAAGGAAAAGCAGGAGTAAGAGAGACATTTCATTATGATAAAGGGATCACTTCATCAAGATAATTTAGTAATCTGTAAAGAAAAGCAAGAAAGTGATAGCCATAAAAATCAGAATAATACTTACCTAATGGGGAAAGGAAAAGGATTATGATTAAAAAGGAAATTTTGGTAATGTTATTTCTTGAGTATTCACTTTTTAAGCCATAAATTTATATTTATATGATTTTCTTCATAAGTATTTCTCACAATTAAAAGTATATTTTACTCTCACAATTGAAAGTATATTCCTTCTAATTTAAGTTCATATAGGCACTAAGTTAATGTGAACTAATATGTGAGAACTAATATAAGAAAGCTAAGCTCATGATAGTTCTGAGGCTGTTGTTATCTGAGCATGCAGAGATTCTAACTGAATTTACCTAGACAAATGTAAAATTAAATGCAAAATACAGAAATTTATATAAAAATGCAAAAACAAAATACACAACAGCCCATGAATTCAAGACTCATCAAATCTTCATTTAAGTTTTCCAAAGGTAATTATTTAGAATCTTTCATCAATGGACTATCAGTTTATATGAAACATTGAGTTGAAATAAAACCACAAGAAAATTAAAGTGTTTATACTGATGATCTCCATGAGAGAAGGGACTTTTCTGTTTTACTCATAGCACTAAAGGCCCAGTGCACTAATTCATGCACGGATGGGGTCCTATTGGATTGCCCCAATGGGTGCCAATCAAGCAGGGCCAGAGGGGAGGGAGGGACCATGGGAGGTTGGCCAGCCGAAGTGCATGTCGTGGCAACCAGTCATTCCAGTAGTTCCAGTTGTTCTGGCCACTTGGCTTTAGAGAGATGCATGAAATTAGTGCATGGGGGGGGGGGGGGGGGGGGGTTTCCTCTCAGCCCAGCCTGCACCCTCTCCAATCCAGGAACCCTCAGGGGATGTCTGACTGCTGGTTTAGGCCAACCCCCGCAGGCCTGGTTGCCCCTTACTGCCACCCCTGCCAGCCTAGTTACCCCTAACTGCCCCTGCCCCCTGCCGGCCTGGTCACCCCCAACTGCACCCCTTTCCAGGCTGGTCACCCCCAACTGCCCCCTGCCGGCCTGGTCACCCCACACAGCCTGCTGTTCAGTCGTTTGGTCATTCCTCACTAGCCCCCCTGCCGGCCTTGTCGCCCCACGCAGCCTGTGTTCGGTCATTCATCCATTTGTTTTGGTCGTAACAGCCCCTGGCTTTTTACATATGAGGATTATACCTAATTATAGTTAGGGTGACATACTGTCCTATTTTACCCAGGAAATAGGACTTTTAGGGCCAAAACCAGGACATGTCTAGATAAACCAAGATGATTGGTCATCCTATCATAGAGCCCTGCATATTAAACAATAAATAATGAATTAGTAGGTGCTATTCTAAATTATACCTTTAATTATTTATTCAAAAATACTGAATATTATATGTCAAAGAGAGGCAGTGAGGGTACAACAATGACTAAAACCCTGACCTCAAATAGTGGGAAAGCCAGACAAATAAGCAAATAATTACACTTATAAACAGTGCTGCTAATAATTATGGTATAAAATTTAGGAGATGATAGTTCTGGGGAATTAGAGTTGGTGAAGTGTAAGGCAAGTTTTATTTGGGGCATATGGATCTATTGGCATGTAAAGTACAAACTACAAATGATAAACTGTCAGGTAGGAAGAAATCAAGAATATAGAAGAGGAAAAGATATCAAAAGAAATAAATTTAGTTTGGGATATATTGAGTTTGAGGTGCCAACATCAGGAGATAAATCAAACTGGCATGAAGCAATAAAAACAATCCATTCTGAGAAAGAGGGTGGTAGCATGTAATTAAAAGTTCCATCCCACAACTATAACCACAAAACAAAAACAAAAAAGAATATTCTCAACATAAAAGTAGATCTTTGAGCATAGAGAGCAGCAATTTTCAACCTTTTTCATCTCATGGAAACATAAAATAATTACTAAAATTATGCAGCACACCAAGAAATATATGTATATATTTTTGCAGATCTGACAAAAATAGGTATAATTTTGATTCATTCACTGGATGGCTATTGTGTTGCTGTTGTCATTTTTTTATTTGACAATCTAAAGGAGAAGAGGTCAGTGCTCCTGACTAAATAGTCAGATATAGCATGTTTTAAAAATTCTTGCAGCACAGGTTGAAAATCGCTGATGTTAAGCAATCACATTAATATTGTTTATTTAAACTTAATAGACTGGGGGGGTGCGGAGCTTGAAGATGGCGACCGAACAGTCGGACCTGTTCTGACTCTGGTCCCAGAACAGATAAAAGTGGCATCTGAGTCGCTCAGGGAGGGTTGATTAGCAGCTGAGGGGCAGCCGAGGTCTCTAGCAAGCTAGGGAGCGATCCTCTGGACAGAATTTCCTGGCCACGGCGGCGGCCGGCAGCGGCGGCCCGCAGAAGCGGCGGCGGCGCTGCAAGAAAGGAGTGGCTTCTCTGAGGCCGGGAAAGCCCACAGCGGAGAGGTCCATCCAGTAGCGGAGACGCCCGAATTGGCGCAGGCGCGTGGATTCAAAGGAGTTCTTCGGTCACCCACGGAAAGGTCAGAGTTTGCGGGGAAAGCCTGAGAGATCGCGGTCCTGCGGCACGGCCAGCTTTGGTAGCCGGAGAGTTCCGGCCCCGCCTCCATGGAGCGCCCGCAAAGCTGAGCCCTCAGAAGGCTGCAGCGACATCTAGTGCTGGGTTTGGCATAAGCTTCCCCAGAAGCGGGAATTTTTTATTTTATTTTTTAAAAAAAAAAACAAACGCCAGGGGACAGGGGACAGAGTGTTAAGAATCGCGGCTGTCCCGCCAAGGGCGGAACATCTGGACACCTCGGCGCCTGATCCCCTTCAACCCCTAGCTTCGGAATACTAGGGAAGGCCTGCCTAGTTGGGCATATCCGGGGAATTTGCAGGGAGAAATTCCCTTCCTGGAAACAAGGGATCGGAGCCAGAAGAGAGAGTCTGGGAGCCAGCTAGCACCCTGCCAGCTAGAGCCATAGAGAAAGAAGGCCAGAGCAACCAAAAAGACTGGGAGGTCAAACCAGAAACACTGACACCTAAGAGCTGAATTACAAACTGCCCTTCTTTTTTTTTTTTTTTTTTTTTTCTTTTCTTTTCTTTTGTCTTTTAATTAATCAAAAATAAATGGACACAAATAACTAAGATATAGCCTACTTAAAATTAAGGATTACCTTACAAAACTGAGGTGCAGTGGAAAGCTGGGAACTGCAAGACTGTCTGGTCTGAGAATCAGAAGTGCCAAATACATTAACTGAGGAAGTAAAGGACTACTACTGGTCATTTTTATGCTAATTTTGCTATTCTTTATTTTATTTTCATTTTTTACATCTTTTATTTAATTTTCATTTTTCATATCTTTTACTTAAGAAACAATTTTTTTTTCTTTTTTCCTTACTTGATTTTACCTTTTCAATTATTACATTTTTCAATCTCTATCATCACTATTACTACTGCTATTTTGCAATTTTTTAAAAAAAAATTTTATTTATTTTTTTTTCTCTCTCTCTCTAGTACCATTTTATTTTTTCTTTATTTTACATTAGGAGTAACCTTCATTCTATTTTAATCTCTACTATAGCATCATTCAACCCTATCCCAACTCAACCTTTACACTATCACTCTCCTACTAAACTTTACCCTTTAGTCTACAGTTTATCCTATCCCATTCTGGCTTTAGTTTTTCCTCTATTCTCTCTGTATACCCCCTGCTAAAGCTCTCACTATACTTATAGACCTAAGTTCCAACCCCTGATCCAAGTGTATAAATACCAATCTCTGCACTATATTAACTAGTTAAAAAAAAAAAAAAAAAAATCTGTTCTCCCCTCTATCCTTGTCGCATTGTATGTGTGAAGGTTGATTATTGTGAATTTTTATGCTTTTTAGTGAAATTGTTATGCTTATTCCTGTATAGTTATTGTTGCTTTGTATTTTTTTTTTAAATCCTCTGTTTTTGTTTGTTTTTTTTACTTCTGTATATCATAGCCTTACTTAATAATAGTGGATATAGTAGTTTGTATTAATCTCCAAATATTGTTACTGGCATTGGCGGGGTCCAGAGGTTGTTCTTTGGCAATTTTCTCCACATATATATAGTTTGTTTCACATTTCTCTTTTAGTTTGCTTCTTCTCTCTCTTTCTCTCTCTCTCTCTCTCTCTCTCTCTCTCTCTCTCTCTCTCCATCTTTTTTTTTTCCCTGTTTTCCAACTTCATTTTGTCATTATTTTTTCCTCTTCTTCTTTTTCTATCTCTTTATCCCTCTTTTTTTTTTTAATTTACTTAATTTTTTTTTTAATTTTAATTTTAATTTTTTTTAAAAAATTTTTCTTTATTTTATTTTTACCTCTATTCCTTCTTAACTATCCCCTAAGTTGCCTTTCTCTAGTGGTCACCTTTATTAGAGGTTATTAATATTGTAAATACATTCCTGTTAAGTGCCTCTTGTGTTGTACCTGGTAGTGTTGTATTTTGTACCTCAAAAATCAACGCAGGAGAAGGAATACCACATAACCAGACTTCCTGAAAAGATGGGGAGACAAAAACATAGTCCACACGTGAAAGAAAAGCAGGCATCACCAGAAAAGGAAGTAAGCGAGTCAGAGGTAAGCAGCCTACCAGAGCAAGAATTCAGAGTAATGATCATAGCATGGCTAAAAAGAATGGAAGAGAAATTTGACAATAGCCAAGAAGAAATGAGGAAGAACCATGAGGAAATGAAGAAGAGCCATGAGGAACTGAAGAAGAACCAAGAAGAAATGAAAAGTGACATCGCTACCATGAAGAACTCAATAGAAAGCATCAAGAGTAGACTAGATGAAGCAGAGGACCGCATCAGTGAGCTAGAAGATAAGATGGAAAAAAATACCCAAGTAGAGCAACTTCTAGAAAAAAAGATTAAAAAGCAGGAGGAGAGCCTACGGGAGCTTTGGGACATAACAAAACAAAATAATATTCGAATAATAGGGGTTCCGGAAGGAAAGGAAACTGAGGTAGACATGGAAAAAGTATTTCAAGAAATAATGACAGAAAACTTACCTGAAATAGAAAAGAAAAAAACCACACAAATCCAAGATGCCCACAGAGTCCCAAGCAAAATGAATCCCAGAAGACAGACTCCAAGGCACATTATAATTAAATTGGCAAACAACAATGACAAAGTAAGAATCTTAAAAGCAGCCAGAGAGAGACAGAAAGTTACATACAAAGGAACCCCCATCAGACTAGCAACTGATTTCTCAACAGAAACTTATCAGGCCAGAAGGGAATGGGACGAAATATACAAAGTCATGCAAAGGAAGGGTCTGAATCCAAGAATACTGTACCCAGCAAGGCTATCAATCAAAATTGAAGGGCAAATCAGGAGCTTCACAGACAAAAAAAGACTGAAGGAATTTATCTCCACCAAACCAGCAATGCAAGAAATGCTAAAGGGTCTACTGTAAAAATAAAGAAATAAGAAGTGAAGAAGGAACATGGGTATAGAATAAAAATGGCGTCAAATGAGTACCTATCAATAATAACCTTAAATGTAAATGGATTAAATGCTCCAATCAAAAGACATAGGGTAACAGATTGGATAAGAAAACAAGACCCATACATCTGTTGTCTACAAGAAACCCACCTCAGAAAAAGAGATGCACACAGACTGAGGGTGAAGGGATGGAAAAAAGTTTTCCAGGCAAATGGAAATGAAAAAAAAGCTGGGGTAGCAATACTTATATCTGACAAATTAGATCTCAGAGTGAAGGACATAACAAGAGATAATGATGGCCACTTCATAATAATAAAGGGAACAATCCAACAAGAAGAAATAACCCTGGTAAATATATATGCACCCAATACAGGAGCAACCAAATACATTAAAAAACTGCTGGAGGACATTAAGGGAGAGATTAATAGCAATACAATCATAGTAGGAGATTTTAATACCCCATTGTCACCCTTCGACAAATCATCTAAACAAAAAAATCAGCAAAGAAATATCAATCCTAAATGACTCACTAGACCAGTTGGAATTAATTGACATCTTCAGGACACTCCACCCCAAAGCCACAGAATATACATTCTTCTCAAGTGCACATGGGACATTCTCAAAGATAGACCACATTTTGGGACATAGGCAAAGTCTCTTCAAATTCAAGAAGATAGAAATCATATCAAGTATCTTCTCAGACCACAATGGCATAAAACTGGAAATTAACTGCAATAAAAATAATCCAAAGAAATCAAACACATGGAGACTAAACAGCTTGCTATTAAACAAGGGCTGGGTTACCAGAGAAATCAAGGAAGAAATTAAAAACATCCTGGAAACAAATGACAATGAAAACACAACAATCCAAAATCTATGGGACACAGCAAAAGCAGTTTTGAGAGGGAAGTTCATATCCTTACAAGCCTATTGCAAAAAACTAGAAAAAGTAGTAACAGATGATCTAACTCTACAACTCAAAGAGTTAGAAAAGGAGCAACAAGAAAAGCCCAGTGTAAGCAGAAGGAAGGAAATAACAAAAATCAGAGCGGAGATAAACGACATAGAGACCAAAAAAACAATACATAAGATCAACAAAACCAAGAGCTGGTTCTTTGAAAGAATAAACAAGATAGATGGACCTCTAGCCAGGCTAACCAATAAACAAAGAGAGAGGACCCAAATAAACAAAATCAGAAATGAAAGAGGTGAAATAACAACAGACCCCACTGAAATACAACGGATTGTTACAAAATACTACGAACAACTCTATTCCAACAAACTGAACAACCTGGAGGAAATGGACATATTCCTAGAAAAATACAAACTTCCAAAACTCAATCAGGAAGAATCTAAAAATCTCAATAGACCAGTGACTTGGGAAGAAATTGAAACAGTCATCAAAAAGCTTCCAGCAAACAAAAGCCCAGGGCCAGATGGCTTCACAGGAGAGTTTTACCAAACATTCAAGGAAGAACTAAAACCTATCCTTCTCAGACTATTCCAAAAAATTCAAGAGGAAGGAACACTTCCAAACTCCTTCTATGAAGCCAGCATCACCCTAATACCAAAACCTGATAAAGACAACTCAATGAAAGAGAATTACAGACCAATATCCCTCATGAACATAGATGCCAAAATCCTCAACAAAATTCTAGCAAATCGGCTCCAGCAGAGCATCACAAAGATCATACACCATGACCAAGTAGGATTTATTCCAGGAATGCAAGGTTGGTACAATATCCGCAAATCAATAAACCTGATACATCACATAAACAAGTTGAAAGATAAAAATCATATAGTCATATCAATTGATGCAGAAAAAGCATTTGATAAAATCCAACACCCTTTCCTGATAAAAACTCTTAACAAGGTGGGAGTACAAGGATCATACCTCAACGTAATAAAAGCTATATATGATAAACCCACAGCCAACATCATACTCAATGGGCAAAAACTAAAACCATTCCCTCTAAGAACAGGAACAAGACAGGGATGACCACTATCGCCACTCCTCTTTGACATAGTACTGGAAGTACTAGCCGTTGCAATTAGACAAGAGGAGGAAATAAAAGGCATCCAAATTGGAAAAGAAGAAGTAAAGTTATCCTTATTTGCAGACGACATGATATTGTATATAAAAAACCCAAAAGACTCCATTAAAAAACTAATTGGCTTAATAAATGAATTTGGCAATGTAGCAGGATACAAAATTAACACCAAGAAATCTATGGCATTTCTATACACCAACAGTGAGTTTATAGAAACTGAGACTAAAAAAGCAATTCCATTTACCATCGCACCAAAAAAATTAAGATACCTAGGAATAAACTTAACTAAGGAAGTAAAGGACCTATACTCGGAAAACTACACGACACTGAAAAAAGAAATAGAGGAAGATGTAAACAGATGGAAGAACATACCATGTTCATGGATTGGTAGAATCAACATCATCAAAATGTCCATACTTCCTAAAGCAATCTATAGGTTCAATGCACTCCCCATTAAAATACCAACGGCATATTTCACTGACCTAGAAAGAACTCTCCAAAAGTTCATTTGGAACAATAAAAGACCCCGAATAGCCACAGCAATCCTGAGAAAGAAGAGTAAAGTAGGAGGTATCTCGATACCAGACTTCAAACTGTATTACAAAGCCACTGTTCTCAAAACAGCCTGGTACTGGCACAAAAACAGACATATAGATCAATGGAATCGAATCGAGAACCCAGATATCAACCCAAATCACTATGCTCAATTAATATTTGACAAAGGAGGCACAAATATACAATGGAGTCAAGACAGTCTCTTCAATAAATGGTGTTGGGAAAATTGGACAGATACATGCAAAAGAATGAAACTAGATCACCAACTTACACCATACACAAAAATAAACTCAAAATGGATACAGGAATTAAACATCAGACGGGAAACCATAAAAATACTAGAAGCAACCACAGGCAACAAAATCTCAGACGTATGCCAAAAGAACTTCTTCACTGATACTACCCCTAGCGCAATCGAAGCTAAAGAGAAAATAAACAAATGGGACTACATCAAAATAAAAAGCTTTTTTACAGCAAAAGATACCATCAACAAAACAACAAGAAAGCCCACTGTGTGGGAGAACATATTTGCAAATGTTACCACTGATAAAGGTTTAATCTCCAACATCTACAAACAGCTTATACAACTAAATAAAAGGAAGATGAATGATCCAATTAAAAAATGGGCAATGGACCTAAATAGAATATTTTCAAAAGAAGACAGAAGGAAGGCCAAAAGGCACATGAAAACATGCTCAAAGTCACTAATTATTCGAGAGATGCAAATCAAAACAACAATGCGGTACCATCTCACACCTGTCAGAATGGCCAACATCAACAAATCAACAAACGACAAGTGTTGGCGAGGTTGTGGAGAAAAAGGAACCCTCGTGCACTGCTGGTGAGAGTGCAGACTGGTGCAACCACTGTGGAGAACAGTGTGGAGTTTCCTCAAAAGACTGAAAATGGAACTCCCATTTGACCCAGTAATTCCACTTCTAGGAATATATCCCAAGAAACTAGAAACACCAATCAGAAAGGATATATGCACCCCTATGTTCATAGCAGCACAATCTACAATAGCCAGAATTTGGAAACAACCGAAGTGTCCGTCAGCAGATGATTGGATCCAAAAACTTTGGTACATCTACACAATGGAATACTATGCTGCCATAAAAAAGAAGGATTTCTCATCATTTGCAGCAACCTGGATGGAATTGGAGAACATCATGCTGAGTGAAACAAGCCAATCAATGAAAGAGAAACACCACATGACCTCACTCATTTGTGGATAATAAAGAACATTATAAACTGATGAACCATAAGATAGATATAGTGACAGTATATCAATAAGTAGACTGTCAAATTACAGCGGGGAGGGGAGGAAGATCTGGGGGAGAAAATAGATCAACGAAGGACTTGTATACATGCATATAAGTGCAACCAATGGACACAAAACTTTGGGGAGGGAGGGGATGTGTGGGAGGGAGGGAGGGGGTCAAAAAAAAATCAATAAAATATATTTAATAAATAAATAAATAAATAAAAAGATATACAATAAAATAAAAAAAAATAAAAAATAAAATAAACTTAATAGACTGTACTTTCTGAGATGATCTCTCTAAATTCTGATTGGCTAATAAAATAAAATCATTATTGTTGGCATAAGCACTTGGGCATAAGTACAAGACCACAGATAGCTCATGCTTCTGTGGCAAATAAAGCTAACTGCTCTCCAAAGGGGGAAAAAAATGGGAAAGAATATATTTAGGGGCTGATGTCATCCAGTTTAGATAACTAATATAGAACCAACACAGATAACTAATATACAGCTAATGTGAGGTGCGATTTATTATGTAAAAGCTCAAAAACCAATGAAATACTTCTGAGCACAATAATATCAGGAGCAGTCAGATTATTAAAGGGATTATGTTTTTAACATATTTTGCCAGGCCAGTTGTCTCTTGGGAAATTTTGCTTTAATAAGATAAGATAAGCTTGCTTCTCAGATAATTGTGAGAAAATCAGAAATAGCTCTCATTACTCTGGAACTGGAGGATCCATTATCTCTCCCACTCCTGAAATAAGAACAGCCAAATCCTCTCTCAGGCTGCAAATCTAGAAAAGTCTCCCTGATCAAATGGCCAAAAGCCAAGGCAATGAAGTTTGAAAATTAGGGTGGAAATAATTTCCTGAGGAAAATCTTACAATACATTGCAGGATTGACAGCCACAATAAAAAGAGCCGTAATTATGAAAGAGAAATGCTGAAAACAAAGAGTATTTGCTTCTTTCTTTTGAAGTTCCAAGACTCTAAAGCAGCAATTTTCAGCCTTTTTTCAGCTCATGGAACATATAAACTAATTACTAAAATTCTACATGCACCAAAAAATATTTTTTTCCAATCTGACAAGAAAAAGAGTATAATTATAATTTTAAGTCACTCAAATAGGTCAGCTATTGTGGTGATGGCACGTGTCACGTTTTTTACCTTGACAATCTAAAGGAGAAGTCAGTGCCCATGACTAAAAAATAAGGTATTGCGTGTTTTAAAAATTCTTGTGGCACACCAGTTGAAAACCACTGCTCTGAGGTCTTCTCCTCTTGTGTAATTCAGGTAACAAGTAATATAAAGTCCCCACATCTGCTCTTCATACATCATACTCTATAAAGTCTACCTGACCCTTTATTAAGTGATAGTTTACATTTAATATTATTTTGTGCTAGAAGCCTGGTGCATGAATTCGTGCACAAGGCGGGGGGGGGGGGGGGGTCACTCGGCCTGGCTGGTGATCAGGGCCAATCGGGAAGGGGAGGAACTGCCATGGGGAGGGACTGCTGGAGGTTTGCCCCTGCAGCAAGCTAACCAGTGGCCGATTCCATGAGTAATCGGGCTCCCACCTCCCTCCTGTCAGGGTCCGGGGTGCAGGTGAAGCAGATTCTGGGCTGTCAGGGCACAGGCAGCAAGGTCTTGGTCAGTGTGCTTCATAGCTACCAGCTAGTTGGCTCTGGTTGTTCAACTGTTCAGTCGCTGGGCTTTTATTATATAGGATTAGTTTAAGGTGTACAGTATAATGGTTAGATACTCATATACTTTGCAAAGTGTTCCCCCTGGTATTTCCGATACCCACCTGGCACCATACATAGCTATTATAATACTAGTGTCCTGGTGCATGGATTCATGCACATTGAAAGGAAATTAGAAGAAATATTTTAATATTGCTATTCACCCTTTCTCTATAATAGAAGTGTCAATCAAATTCACAGTCGACAATGACAGATTGTAACACACATGTGCAATTTGAGCCAGTGAGAGCTTTATATGTAATGTGCATGTGCCAGTCAACTTAGCCTTTTATAGATATAGAATAAACTTGCTTAATTAGACCTGCTTTATGATGTAGCTAAACATTTTCCAGCCCTGTAAAGCACTCCAACTTCTCTTTCAGGTAATTGTTAGCAATACAAACCAGGTTATTTTTGTAGATCATGCAGGGAGAAAAAAAGAGTAAAATATTTAACTGTAGCAGTGTTTGACTATATTCTGTGCAGTGAGAAAATCTGAAGTCATTTCAAATGCCGACATTTCTTACTTCTTTTCAGTGGGGTCAAGTTTTTAAACTTTTTAAATCTCTATTTTCCAGCTAATGAAAAGAAAATAGGATTCTACTGAGTCTCCTATCTACCTACTCCAGGACTTCTGTGAGGATCAATGAGATGAGGCATGGGAAAAGCCTTCACAGACATTTGGTTAAAGTGTATAATGTTTCCACTTGCTATAAAGCAAGTCCTGTTCCTGGGCTGAAGAAACTCCAAGGAGACTAGTCACTAGAAGGAGGAAGCCTGGCGTTATTATGTGACGACATTACCTGGTGCCCACAGTGACCATTTCTGGGCTGGGCTGGGCTGTGGGCTGTATTTTGCGCCAGGGGGTCTTAGAAGCGTTGGCTGCGATTTGGTGGGGTGTCGCTCTAGGGTGGTGGAGAGGACTGTATCCCACTTGGGAGAAGCCAAGTGTTAGTCTCTCAGCACCAGGTCCATGGTGCCATTTATTTTAAAACTAGAGGCTCAGTGCACAAAATTTCATGCACTGGGGGGGTGGGGGGTCCTTCAGCCCAGCCTGCACCCTCTCACAGTCTGGGACTTCTCTCTCCTTACCGCCCTTCTGCAGCGGAGGCAGGAGAGGCTCCCGCCATCGCCACTGCACTTGCCAGCCATGAGCCCAGCTTCTGGCTGAGCAGTGCTCCCCCTGTGGGAGCACACGGACCACCAGGGGGCAGCTCCTGAGTTGAGCGTCTGCCACCTGGTGGCCAGTGCATGTCATAGCAACAGGTCAGACAGACACTTAGCCTTTTATATATATAAAAGGACAGCTTGTGAACTCAAACCCCTCCCCCCCCCCCCCCCCCCCCGTGCACAAATTTTTGTGCACCAGGCCTCTAGTAAATTTTATAAATGACTGGTAGGGAATTTTTTTTTAAAGGAGCCAGTAATGGTGGGGAAAATGATGAGTTCAAACACTTGGAATTTTAGAGGCCAGAAACCACCCAAGTGGAGATGTCCAAAACAGAAATTGGCAATGCGGAGAACTTAAGATAGGGAGAAAGCTCGCCTTAGAGATATAAATCACCTATATCTCTAAAGACTTTCTTTTGGGAAGAATCAGCATGTGGATAGTGGTTAAAGCTATGGGTTTAAATGAGAAAGTACACAGAGAAAAGCAACAAGCAAAGAATAGAAATACAGTATATAAACACTTAAAAGGTGTTTAGAAAAATGTAAATTTTAAGAGTTGTTAAAAATAGAAAAGGATTCCCTGACTCAGCATGTGTTAGGCACTGTTCCTAACTGGTGTGGCTCAGTGGTTGAGTGCTAACCATGAACCAAGAAGTCACCAGTTTGACTCCCTGTAAGGGCACATGCCTGAGTAGTAGGCTCAGTCCCCAGTAGGGGTGTGCAAGGGACAGCGACTGATGTTTCTATCTCTCCCCCTTCCTTCCTCCCTCTCTAAAAATCCATTTTAAAACATTTAAAATAAAAACAAAGTGGTCAGTTGTGCCAAAATAAAACCATAAGTGAAATCATTGGTAGCTAGTAAATTATTAGGGAGCTATTGTTTTTAACTCAAATGCATTAAAGACAGACATGGTAAGCTCCAAGGATATTTAAATCAGATGCTGAAAACTACTAAAACTCAATATTAAAGCAAGGACAATTGACAAATCTGTACTCCACCCAGAGAAACCTAAATTAACCTAATATACTAATCTGATCAGTCATATCCATAGAGTCATGGATCCTAGCATTTGTTTAAAACCACAAACATAAAAAAATAAAAATACAGACATAATGTAGGAATAGGGAAAATACAGATTAAAAAGGGGAAAAAAACTTTAATGGTATTAAACCACAAAATCAGAAGATTAGGAAAAGCAGAAAGCAAATTAAAATATTTAATAAAAACCCATCCTAAACTCACTAACTGCAAACAAATGAGGAGAATGAATAATTATTTAAATTATCCATCCCCACTTTATCTCTCAAGAGTATAGCTTTGCTTTGCACAGAATGGGGGAAATAGAGGGACTCTCACTAAGTATGCTCAAAGAGAACATGGGTGTGTTCATACAAGAGGCGTCTATCTGAAAAAAATACGTGGAACCATCTTCAAATGATACTGCAAAAACAGAAATATAAAAGTTACATGTGAGTAAATAAATGTTATCGCTAGCTAATGGGAGGGCAGGTGTGCGAAGCAGACAGGGTCACAATGGGAGAAGACGGCGGGCGGTAGGAAGTACGTTTGGAGACTGCTCCGGTCAGTGGGGCCAGGCAACCCCAACCTCACCTCTGACCTGCACACCTGGGAGAATGGCGTAATCCCACCTCTGACCTGCACACCTGGGAGAATGATGTAATCCCACCTCTGACCTGCACACCTGGGAGAATGACGTAATCTCACCTCTGACCTGCACACCTGGCAGAATGACGTAATCCCACCTCTGACCTGCACACCTGGCAGAATGACGTAATCTCACCTCTGACCTGCACACCTGGCAGAATGACGTAATCCCACCTCTGACCTGCACACCTGGCAGAATGACATACTCTCACCTCTGACCTGCACACCTGGGAGAATGATGTAATCTCACCTCTGACCTGCACACCTGGCAGAATGACGTAATCTCACCTCTGACCTGCACACCTGGGAGAATGATGTAATCCCACCTCTGACCTGCACACCCGGGAGAATGACATAATCTCACCTCTGACCTGCACACCTGGCAGAATGACGTAATCCCACCTCTGACCTGCACACCTGGCAGAATGACATACTCTCACCTCTGACCTGCACACCTGGGAGAATGATGTAATCTCACCTCTGACCTGCACACCTGGCAGAATGACGTAATCTCACCTCTGACCTGCACACCTGGGAGAATGATGTAATCCCACCTCTGACCTGCACACCTGGGAGAATGACGTAATCTCACCTCTGACCTGCACACCTGGGAGAATGACGTACTCTCACCTCTGACCCGCACACCTGGCAGCCCCGCAGTCAGAAGGCCTCGCCACGTGCCGGCTGGCCCTGTGACCTGGGCCAGGTGACTTTACCAGTTCCCGCCTGTAAAGTAAGGCTGGTGTTGCCCTGCCTGCTTCGTGTTTGGTGACACTTGGGAAGGGGTGCGGTCACGCTGGCTCCCAGGCACAGCCCGCGGAGCAGGAGGACAGTGCGGCGCCTTCCGGAAGGCCTCCTCTCCTCACACCTTACCTGTGGCCTGCTGCCTCGGGAACGGCACCTGGTAGGAGCCGGGCCCCACATGGGCCTCGGTGCTGCCGCCGTCCGCGAACCTGAGCACGCGGGGAGCCCGCTCATACATAGCGGCGGGGCGGCTGGACGCGGGTAGGAACGGGGCGGCTGAGGAGGTGTGGAGCGGAGCGAAGGCCTCCCAGCCTGAGGAGCGGGCAGCGCCTCCGCACAGGCTGCCCCCCCAGCTGCTCGGGGTTCGGGGGTTCCCGAGGAGATCTCCGCCCTGCGGTAACGTGCGGGGAGCTGAACGGACTTAAGACATCTCACACAATCGCTGGTCCACCAGCTGAACGCGGTGGCTCCCCTCCCTGCCCAGGCCGGAGATTAAAGGCCTAGTCTACAGCCCTGTGCTTCCGGCGCCGGCCCCGTCCCGGAAGTTCCCGGAGGAAGGCTGAAGGCTCAACCCCCCCACCCCCCCCAGTGTCCAGGGAGCATGCGCACAGCGCTGAGCCCGCCCACTTGCCCCACCCTGAGCTTTCTAGGTCAACTGCTGTAGGTCCCAGATTCTCAGAAAAGCTCTAGAAAACCAGGTAGTGTAAAAGAGTTAGAGCTAACTTGACTGATGCATTTCCCCAATAAATGAATTAGGGCAACATGGAAGGGACTAGCAAAAACTGTGAATGAAAAGATAAGCCTTAGCGCAAAACAGAGCCTGGGTTCTGCCAAGCTCACCACCGACCCCTACTAGACACTACAAACCCCTCCCCCTCCTCCACTCACAGAGAAGCACCCCGGACTTGATCCCATCGGTAATGGAAACTGTGCTAGAGAGGAAATAAGCCAGTCAGAGGAAGATAAATATCACATGACCTCACTCGTTCATTATATTCCACATATCACATTATGTGTGGAATATAATGAACAACATAAACTGATGAACAAATATAGAAGCATCAAACAGACTGTGCAACCTATGAGGGAAGTGTGTGTGAGGAGGGGGGGAGGTTAGGGGTGAGGGTAAGAGATCAACCAAAGGACTTGTTTGCATGCTTATGAGCATAATCAATGGATGGGGGTGGGGAAGGCATGGTCAGGGAGGTTAATGAGGGAAAAGGAAACTTATGTAATATTTTAAACAATAAAGAATTTTAAATTTTTAAAAAAAGGAAAAAAAGAAAGAAAGAAACCCAGGATGTCTGGTGACAAGAAACCGGGAGCGGGGAAAGGAGAGGATAAGCTCACCAACTAACTCAAGTAATACAAGTGCAGGTAACTGGACGCTGCTTCTGTTGTTAGATGCCAGGCAAAAGCAACATTGATTCATGGCTGTTTACAAAGCAAAGCAAAGGCATTAAGAAAGCTCAGTCCACTCCCCTAAACCAGTAGGTTTCTTCCCCCATTACCCCCTTCCAGCTGAAAGATGAAACAGAGGGGCCGGAGACCGGGATGCCAGGATACAGGCTTTATTGGTGGAGAACACCCCTGCCAGGCTACCTTCCAAGGAGAGAAAGCACACGTGCGGGGGTGAACACGCCTTTTCAGGGGAGGAAAAGGAAGGGCACTCGGCACATGCTGATTGGTGGTTTCATGTAAGGCACATGATTAGGGGCCTAGGGACTTAGTAATCGGGGGCTTAGGGTATTTGGCAGGTGCGGATTGGTGGTTCAATGTACAGTCCATATAAGGTGCCTGGTTAGGTGCTCAGGAATGTCCGGGCTGCAGGTGGAGTTTGTGTCATTCTCCGTCCATCAGTTGGAGGAAGGGAGGATCTATCACCAGCCTGCCCACACACCCAACCCCAGGCCTTCACCATCCTAGATCCAGAGACACATAAACAGGGTACATGACAGTTTTAAAACCTACTGTCTTACATAACATCACAAAAGAGCTTATTGTAGCTTTAAAAGATGTTTAATTGTTGGAATTTTGCCTCAGCATTGTACAGTACTTTATTAAATATATGTAGCTGTGTGTGTGTTTTTCTGTTTTATATGTAGACCATATTAAATTGACTTGTAGTTCACATCCTATATATTAAAAGGCTAATATGCAAGTTGTCCCCTCAGGAGTTCAACAGCTCGCTATAATGTGCGATGACCACCAGGGGGCAGTGCGGAATAAAGGAAGGCCTTGGCCTGCAGCAGGAAGACTCTGATTGGCTCTGAGTGCTAGCTTGGCCTAGAGACCCTACCGTGCAAGAATTTCATGCACTGGGCCTATAGTTGATTAAATAAGTCTGCTGGCTACAATCTAAGTACTTTTTAAAAAAATCTTTTTATTGATTTCAGAGAGGAAGGGAGAAGGAGAGGGAGATAGAAACATCAATGATGAGAGAGAATCAATGATCGGCTGCCTCCTGCACATCCCACCCTGGGAATTGAGCCCACAACCCAGGCATGTGCCCTTGACTGGAATCAAACCTGGGACCTTTCAGTCCTCAGGCAATGCTCTATCCACTGAGTTAAACCAGCTAGGGCCTAAGTACTTTTTAAATGTTTTCATTAATATTTTATTATTTTTAATATGATTTGAGAGAGAAAGGAAAGGAGAGGGGTAGAGAATTGGCAACATCAGTGAGAGAAACATTGATCAGCTGCCTCCTGCATGCACCCTACTGGGGATCAAGCCCACAACCTGGGCATGTGCCCTGACCAAGAATCCAACCTGAGGCCTCTCGGTTCATGGGTCAGTGTTCAACCACTGAGTTACACCATCTGGGCCAGTATAAGCACTTTATAAAAATTACCTTAATTATTATTTAACCTTAAAAATGAAATCCTATCACATGCTACAACATGGATAGAAGTTGAGAATATTATGTTTAGTGAAATAACCCAGTCACAAAAGACAAAATACTGTATGATATCACATATATGAAGCATCTGAAATAGTCAAATTTATAGAAAGTAGAATGGTAGTTGCTAGGCACTGGTAGAAGGGGAAATGGGGAGTTGCTGTTTAATAGATACAGAGTTTCAGTCTGGCAAGATGAGAAAGTTCCATTGCACAACAATATGGATGTACTTAAAACTACTGAACTGACTGGTTAAGGTATTAAATTTTATGTTCTGTATTTTTTTACAATGAAAAATGAAAAATAAAATAAATACCTTAAGTTACATGAGTGTTTGTGAAATCTCAGACGTATGAAATATACTTTCTTTCAATTGATGTACTATATATAAGATTTGTTGATAACATGTTTTTACTGGGGTAAAAGAAAATTCCTCTGAATCCAGAAAACAAGGTAACCAGTATTTATCAATCGCCCACTATGAACAAAACATGAGAGGTCTGCAAAACATTTACACTTATGTAAATATGGATATACTGTATATATAGTTGTTGAGACAGGTCCTAAAAATATTAGTAGCAATTCAAAATACAAAAATTTTCTTCTTTTTTTTTCTTTTTTTTCTTCTTTTTTAAAAAAATATATTTTATTGATTTTGTACAGAGAGGAAGAGAGAGAAATAGAGAGTTAGAAACATCGATGAGAGAGAGTCATCGATCAGCTGCCTCTTGCACACCCCCTACTGGGGATATGCCCACAACCAAGGTACATGCCCTTGACCGGAATCGAACCCAGGACCTTTCAGTCCCCAAGCCGACGCTCTATCCATTGAGCCAAACCGGTTTTGCTGCAAGATACAAAAATTTGCAAGAAAATAATACAAATCACAAGATGATATGTGATTAACAGTTAAGTGAAGGTTACCAGATAAAAGAGATCTTTAGCCTAATTGAACAGGCATAATAATTAATACAAATGACCTGCATATGTCCCAATATACAGGTAGGTAGTTGCAGAAATTCTTCCTAAAGTTTTGTGGTGAAAGGAATTGATACTTGTTACATCATTTTGTTTCTGCACACTATTTTAAACTAACTATTTTTAAAGCTACCTGTATTTATCTGATTTTGCTTCCATGCCAACCTTTTTTTTTAATGTATGAAAATTAAGTTGTCAAAAGTAATCAGGTAATGCCAAAGTCACAAAAGACCAAACCTAGATAAAAGTAACTTCAAAACTTTCTGTCAATTAATCTCTGCTGCCAGCACACTGAACTATAATTTTTCATTTTCTCTACCTTCTCCCTCACATTTTCCATTTATCCTAACATAACTTACAACTCCTCTCTTCTTCCTCTTATGAAAACATGCATGCACACACATACAAAAACCTCTACTTCCCCCAATTCTCAGGATAGGGCCTAGGTTGACAATATGGTAGACAGGGGAAAGGTAAGGAAGGGGACCACAGCCTTGAAGCCAGAGTCCTCAAGATCCTGCCTTCCATGGCCCTTCGCAAAGCTGTAGCTGCTTCCATGTGCCTGCTGCAGGCAAAAAGAAGCCAGAGTGACAGTTTTCTGTGATGGTGAACATTCTGTCAGCTGTAACTGATCTGCAACATTTCAGGAAATAACAGTTCCGAAAGGGAAAAAGAAGATCTCTTCATTTCATCCCCAGCCACCAAGAATCTCATTATTTAGTGGTTTTTGGTCTCATACTTCTCTTATTTCTCCTCCCCATTAATACACACACTCCCTAGAAAACGTTATACTAAATATAGTAAACAAATGTTTGGAATGAACACACTAATTTCTAGGGATTGGCTACAATTTTCTTCTGTTACACTCTTCCAGTAACATGTGCCCTAATTTTTTTTTTATTTTGTAGGCATATTGCTTATCTTTCGTACTTAGGAATTGGAAAAATAGTTTCCTAGACTCATTTTTAATCAGTAACATTTAAAATTTGGGGAACAGAAAAAAAATTTTTTTTAATACAGTTTTTTCGTTAAAGGACACTAGATGGCACAATTTCACCAATTTTATACTAATAAAGTCATTCATCCCTTTATCAATTCACAAATAAAATAATTTGTTTTTATAAATAGTTATACCTAAATAATAGTTATACCTATATAACCATAAAAAATTATTGAGAGTATAATATTTCCAATATAACATGTTTTATGTTCTTATTTATGAAGAGTAATCAGAATTCCAGTGTTGGGTGAATAATTTAAGGAACCCAAAGAAAATAGCACTCTCTACAGTTAAATACATCAAATACTTATAGATGTTAGACATTAATATCTATCAAATGAACATTTCTCTAGTATTACTAACATACAATTAAACTCTGTAACATAATAAAGTTGTCTGGTGATTCCATTCATTATCCATATTTAAAATGTGGTAAGTAGGCAAGCCAAAAATTCAACAGTATAAATTTTTCTTACTTTATTGCTTATCTTAGGCAAATTATGCACAATTAGGATCTTAGTTTTCTCATATGTAACAATGAAAAAAATGTATCTAGAAACAATAGAAAATGATTAGAATCTACCTGATTTAGCATCCAAATGACCTTTTACTTGCTAAAAATACCATATTTACAGCAAAAATACCATATCTATACAATGTTTTCATTATAACTTCATTTTCTGAAATTATTTACAGTTCAGAAAGTGTATTAGCTCTTGAGCTATATCTTGGCATATAAGACAGCACATCAGCCAAACAAGCAGAATGTGAGCCTCACCTGGATCATCTCCCAACCCTGGCTGGGGGTCTCGGAGAACTCTTGCCTAGTTACAGAGTGCACACTATGGCCAGGTGGTACAGTCAACTGTGGTCGGTCTTTGTTTAAGAGATTCTAATAGGGTGAGTCTCCACTTACTAGTAGGTACTCTTACCTAGTGAAAAGTTCTCTTTAGATAAAATCATTTTGGGCAAAAGGAATACCCCTGGAAGGCCACATATAAGGAAGGGAGGGGAAAAAATGACATCTACATTATTAGCTAGACTGTCCCAAGCTACACTAGATATTAATGTAGTGACATGTTGTATAGCCAAACTGCCCTTACATTTCAACAAACTAAGTGAGGTAACAGATGGGCTGAGGAGGTGAGAGCAGTTAGACAATTCCTGGAGAAGAACTCTTAAAACAATACTGTAGATCTTTGAAAGTTAATGAGTCTATAAATACCTCATCAATGGTAATGCTAAATAGTGATTTCTAATAGAGAGTTGTTCGTGGTTATAATTCTAAATGTTTTACATAAAGATTTGTAAGAAATTCCAAATTTGATCCATTAGCTCAAATTACTCAGCTGTCTCTTTTTAAGATAGTTTACCATGATAGGGTAATAAAAACAGATTCTTTTTGTTCTCAAATGCTAGGCTTCTCTTCAAAAAGCCTCTTTTTTTTCTTCCCCCAAAATAATATTTAACCAATATCCAAGTTAACATGTATTACGCATTATGGAAAATGAGGAGGAAAGTAGAGTACTAATAATAAGATAGTATTCTTTGTAAGAAAAACATATATAGTAAAGAAAGAATATGGCAACCCATTTGGCAATTCTCAAAGAAGCATTGTAATGTGAGTACATAATATATATTGTGGTTTATCCTCCAGTCATTCCATCCCAGAAGACTTCATGAGAACGTTATGGAAATTCATCCCCCTTGACAATGATTCTTTCAGGAAAGAGCATGTGACCCAACTGTGGCTATCTTAGGCATAATTCTAAAATGCTATCTCTCCCCACCCACCCCCACCCCCCCCCAAAAAAAAGTTATATCCTAATCCCTGAAACCTATGAAAATGATAGATATCAGCCTGATGATTACATTACATTATTTGCTTGGTTGGGCTTCAAAAAAGGGTAGGCCTAATCTAATCACACAAGCCCTTAAAAAGAGAAAGATGGGAGAAAGGAAGGTCAGAGAGATTTGAAGCTCGAGAAGGATTTAAGTGAGCTCCTTGGTGAACGTAGTCAGCCTAGGAGCTGAAATCAAACGCAGTTAAGAGCCAACAAAGAACCAGTGACCTCAGTCTTACAACCACAGAAAACTGGATTTTGCAAACAAGCTGAATGAGCTTGGAAGTGGATTTTCCTCTCAAGTCCCCCAGTCAGAAGGCCAGCCCAGCCTTCGCATTGACTTTAGTTTTGTGAAGCCTTAAGCAGAGGAATTGGTAGAGCCCACCTGGACTTCTGTCCTACAGAACTGTGAAGTAATAAATGAGTGTTTGCTATAAGCTACTAGGTTTGTGGTGATATATCGTGATAGTATTAGGAAAGTTGGTTCCGAGGAAATTTTATTATTTTTACAAAAGAGCCACAGGACAAAACTGTGTCTCTTTTTCTTTGAGTGCTGCTGTCTGAACCTAATGGTTACAGCTGACTTGGAGATGTGCATGATTATGTTGATGGCATTCCTAAAAATAAATCAGTGACAATCATAGAATATCCCCTACTAGGACATAAGCAGATTTAAAGATGGAACAAAATTAAGTCTTTGTGCCAGTAAAGAGACTAACCCTGCGGTCCACTCTACCTCTGGAATTACTGATATGTGGGATAATAAATTTCTTTATTGTTTAAACCAGTATGAGTTAGGGTTTCTATTACAGACAAAATATTTTAACTTAGAGGCTTATTTGACATAAAGCTGAAGACAGTCCCTGACTTATAATTGTTTGACTTAGGATTTTTTGACTTTATATTACTGCTAAAGCAATATGCATTCAGAAGAAACTTTAATTTGAATTTTGATCATTTCCTGGGCTAACGGAATGCAGTATGATACTCTCTCATGCTGGGCAGCAGTTTAAAGCCACAGCTCCCAGTCAGCCATACAATCGTGAGAGTAAACAACCAATACTCTACAGTGTACTGTGTTGCCAGTTTATTGGATATTATATTATGTGTTTTCTTATGCCATCATGTCGACAAAATGCCTGTCTTTATATCTTGTTTCTGGTGAGAAGAGGAAGGCAATTACTTGTGAGATTAAACTCACGGTAACTGCTCAACTGTAGGCTAATGTAAGTGTTCTGAGCACTGTAAGGTAAGTGAGGCTCAGCTATGATGTTTAGCAGGTTGGGTGTATTAAAAGCATTTTTAATGTATGATATTCTCAACTTCTGATGGGTTCATTAGGACATAATCTCAATCTTAAAAGAGGAGCATCTGTAGTATAGTTATATCTAGAGATGCATAAAAGAATATTGGACATTGAAATGAGAAACTTGAGGTAACATATCTACCTAGAGTTGTATATTTATTTAATTCCTCATACATTTAAAAATAAGTATCTAATTTTCTTCCCTTTTTAATCCACATATCTAATGAAATAAAAAATATGCAAAAGAGTAAGATTATGTGGCAGCTATCTCTAACATGAAAAAATCTGCCTAATACAGATGGTTGAGAAATTTAAAGTTTGGTCAATAAAATAATTATTTCCACAGTGTAAAATCCCAAAACATCACCAATATTTGAGAATTGGTATCTAGTTAGTTATATAAGTGATGATTACATTACATTATTTGCATGGTTGGTCTTCAAAAGTATGAATTCAGGAGAGATAATGGTTGACATAGAGATTTAAAAGTCAGCAAACAAAAATAATTAAAACCACTTTAATGTTTACACAACATGAGGGACAAAGAGAGAAAAGCAGGACCTGTAGACAGGAAGACACTCTGAAATAATCAAAATTAAAGATTTCTAGGCAAAAGAGGAAGAGCCTGTGAAGGAAAAATAACAAAATTGGTTAGGCATATTTGATTAGAATCAGAATAAATAATGTCAAGGTCACAGAGGATAGAGTTTTGAAAAGTGCCTGTACAACAATCAGAAATAAATGAGAGATTCAGTAAAATTAAAATTAAAAAGAATTTACTGGATATCAAAATTATAGTGAAGATAATTTCATTCACGGGGTGAAGGAAGTAGAGGATAGGCAGAAGCCAGATTGTTATAGGTTGGGCAGTGGGAGGGACATTTTATCTTCTGAGACAGGAGAGAATGAAAATAAAGATGAATGCAGATGTTTATCACAATGGAAATAACGCAAATGTGAGCACATGAGAAAAATACAATAGCAGGATACCTAAGCTCAAGTGAAGAAATTACAAGGAGTAGTAATGCTTAAGAGATTTCCTAAAATACCATCTTACATAATCAGAATAGCTATTGATGCCACCAACCTCAAATGCAGCTATAAGAAAATATCAACTTATTTATTTACAATTGTCAGTACAGAGTGTTGCAGTGAGTGATCTCATGAGAATTGGGTTGTTGGGTAACTAAGATTATCCTTAAAGTGTTAAACTATGTACTTATTTATAATTTATTTATTGGCAGTCACCATAAAAACAGATTTCCTGCCAAATCTGTAAGATTTGACTATACTTTATTAATAATATATTAATATTGATGGGGGGAAAGAGACATTTGGGGGGGGCTAGCAATCTGAATCTAGTCACTGCCCCTTTAATTGTCTGGTCCTGCAAGACTGTTTACTCCCATTTTAGAGAGGCCATAAGCATTCCCTAGACGAAGTTATCAGTGCTGGCACCAGGCCAGGCCTTTGGTTGAGGTCTCAAAGCCCCAACACATAGGGCTCTTTAAGAACTTGCAAAGGAGACTGGAAAACCCCATATTTGGGAGACAAAGGACTGAAAAAGACATAAAAAGGGACAACTTCCTCCATGTTGTGCTCAGGTTTTGAAAGACATTTTTCTCTGAGTCCACTAGCGTATAATAAAGTGTAACTCCACCTCTTTAAGCATTGCTTGGTTTTCTCCGGTCTTCTGCAACAATATAGCTAAATAAAGAATATATCCATAAAAAGGGGGCATTAATTGTCTACAGAAGTAGAGTAAAAGGAGATTCATATAGGCAAACACAGGGATTAATATGTTTTTCCTGCTGGCAGACTATTCCCATTGGGAAAATCAATATAGAAATTATATGCCCAGAAACTATTATAATTCAACCTATAGACAGAATAACATGGCAATTAAGAGAAAAAGAAGATGACTTCTAATTGATCAATGACAAATAAATCTTGAGGCAGGGAGGATAAACATAAAGGTTACCAGGCATATGGGAGAATTTGTTTATGTTCTATAATTTCTTTCATTTGTTTTGTTTTCTTAACCATGCTATCAAGTTCTTTCTTGTCAGGGACTTATAATAAGATTGTAAAGGAAAATAAACTCTTAAATCATTTGCTCTAGAGGGATTACAACTAAACTTCAACAGGGCTCCCAGCAAAATGGCACAATAAATTCTTTCCTATGGCCTCATGGAAATTTCTGTCAATTTGGCCCTTCACTTGAAATAATATTAAAGCTCTTCTGATTTTCACAGCAAGCTTACAAAGTAGTCACAGCTGGTGTAATTATTAGTAATTAAGGGTAATAACTAAAAGGTTATGAACAGAAGTAGCAAGTGATTTGATCAAGATTACAAGAGGTCATTAAAACCACTTTAATAGTTACCCAGCATGAGGGGAAAAAGAGAGAAAAGCAGTACCTATAGCAGGAAGACCTTCAGAAACAAAGGCCACGAGCCAAGATAGGATAGGACCACCAGAAAAAGAGACAAATAAGGAGACAACATCCTTAGTGTCAAGGATACGACAGACTAATAGGTATAGGGGTAGGCAAACTATAGTCCACCCAGGCAAAATCCAATCCTCTGCCTGTTTTATTGTAACAGCCTCATTCCTTTATTTTTATATTGTTTATGACTGCTTTCCAGCTATAACAGCAGAGTTGAGTAGTTGCAACAGATCATAAAGCCTGCAAAGCCTAAAATACTATTTGGCTCAGAAAAAGTCTGACAATCCCTAGCTTAATGACTTCTTCCATTCTTGCTCACTTCATGGAAATTACATCTGCTTTTTAAAACTTTTTAAGTTGTCAATGTTATTAATTTTAGTAATACATTTTTATTTTTTTGAATTAATTTAAATCTCTAGAAAAGTTATAGGAATGTATAAAAAAATCTTACATTTACCTTTTACTCAGATGCAATTATTTTGCCACATTTGATTTATCTCCATAGAAATTAAATTTATTACATTGTTCTGCATCTCTTGGTTTGCAATAACCTTTTGATTGAAATAATCCATGTGCTCAAAGGGTCATATTTGGGGGTAGCATATCCTGGTACCCTGTCAGTATCTATAAGGTACCAAGGATTCTAGTTCTTGCAGCAATGGGAACCAGAATCCATTTCAAGTTGCCAGAACCAAATTTGGCAAATAGTATTGGATGTTCTTCATGCTTCCCCTCTATGAGATAAGTAGCAAAGAGCATTCCTATAGGACTTCGGTCATACCAACCATATTAGACAGTATGGTGCTAGGTAAAAACAAAACATGGTTTCAGGATGGTACAAAAAAAAAAAAACTTTGAGAAATTTTAGGAATAGTTATTTCTTAAAGTGGGTTTACTTTCAATTATTTTTATTGTGGTAAAACTACACATAACAAAATTTATTATCTTAATATTTCTATGTACACAGTTCAATGATATTAAACATCTTCAGAACATTGTGCAACCATCACCACCATCCATCTCTATAAATCTTTTCGTCTTGTAAAACTGAAATTGAATACCCACTAAACATTAATTCCCCATTTCTCTCTCACAGTCCCTGAAAACAACATTCTACTTTCTGTTTCCATGTTTTGTTTTGTTTTAATTCTCACCCAAGGATATTTTTTTCCACTGATTTTTAGTCAGAGTGAAATAGAGGTCAGAGGGAGAGAGAGAAACATCAACATGAGAGAGACATTGATTGATTGCCTCCCACTCACACCCCCACCAGGGCCAGGATCAAACCTACAACTGAGGTATATGCCCTTGACCAGGAATTGAACCCAAGACTCTTGTCTAAGGGCCAACACTCTAGCCACTGAGCAACTGGACAGGGCCTATGATTTTTGACTACTCTAGGTACCTCATTCATTATTTGTACTTTATGGCTGGCTTCTGTTTTTCTTATATGGACTGCTTCATGAATTTGTGTGTCATTCTTACACAGGACCATGCTAATCCTCTTTGTATCATTTCAATTTTAGTTCATGAGTTGCTGAAGCAAGCACTGTGTATTTTTCTTGGAGAAATGTTTATTCGAGTCCTTGCCCATTTTTTATTTTATTTTATTTTTTTTTTATTTTTTATTTTTTAATTTTTTTTTATTAAATTATTATCTGTGTACATATTTTAACATTGCCCCCCCCCCATACATACCCTCCCTCCCCAGAGTTTTGTGTCCATTGGTTGTACTTATATGCATGTATACAAGTCCTTTGGTTGATCTCTTATCTCCCCCAGATCTCCCTACTCTCCCCGCTGTAATTTTACAGTCTACTTGTTGCTTTACTGTCTCTATATCTATCTTTTGGTTTGTCAGTTTATAATGTTTTTTAATATCCATAAAATAGTGAGGCCATGTGGTATTTCTCTTTCATTGACAGGCTTATTTCACTCAGCATGATGTTCTCTAGTTCTATCCAGGTTGCTGCAAATGATGAGAATTCCTTCTTTTTTATGGCAGCATAGTATTCCATTGTGTAGATGTACCATCGTTTTTGGATCCAATCATCTGCTGACGGGCACCTAGGCTGTTTCCAGATTCTAGCTATTGTAGACTGTGCTGCTATGAACATAGGGGTGCATATATCCTTTCTGATTGGTGTTTCTAGTTTCTTGGGATATATTCCTAGGAGTGGGATTACTGGGTCAAATGGGAGTTCCATTTTCAGTTTTTTGAGGAAACTCCATACTGTTCTCCCCAGTGGTTGCACCAGTCTACATTCCCACCAGCAGTGCACGAGGGTTCCTTTTTCTCCACAACCTCGCCAACACTTGTCGTTTGTTGATTTGTTGATGTTGGCCATTCTGACAGGTGTGAGATGGTACCGCATTGTTGTTTTGATTTGCATTTCTCGGATAATTAGTGACTTTGAGCATGTTTTCATGTGCCTTTTGGCCTTCCTTCTGTCTTCTTTTGAAAATATTCTATTTAGGTCCATTGCCCATTTTTTAATTGGATCATTCGTCTTCCTTTTATTTAGTTGTATAAGCTGTTTGTAGATGTTGGAGATTAAACCTTTATCAGTGGTAACATTTGCAAATATGTTCTCCCACACAGTGGGCTTTCTTGTTGTTTTGTTGATGGTTTCTTTTGCTGTAAAAAAGCTTTTTATTTTGATGTAGTCCCATTTGTTTATTTCCTCTTTAGCTTCCATTGCCCTAGGGGCAGTATCAGTGAAGAAGTTCTTTAGGCATATGTCTGAGATTTTGTTGCCTGTGGATGCTTCTAGTATTTTTATGGTTGCCCGTTTGATGTTTAAGTCCTGTATCCATTTTGAGTTTATTTTTGTGTATGGTGTAAGTTGGTGATCTAGTTTCATTCTTTTGCATGTATCTGTCCAATTTTCCCAACACCATTTATTGAAGAGACTGTCTTGACTCCATTGTATATTTGTGCCTCCTTTGTCAAATATTAATTGAGCATATTGATTTGGGTTGATATCTGGGTTCTCGATTCGATTCCATTGATCTATAAGTCTGTTTTTGTGCCAGTACCAGGCTGTTTTGAGAACAGTGGCTTTGTAATACAGTTTGAAGTCTGGTATTGAGATCCCTCCTACTTTACTCTTCTTTCTCAGGATTACTGTGGCTATTCGGGGTCTTTTATTGTTCCAAATGAACTTTTGGAGAGTTCTTTCTAGGTCAGTGAAATATGCCGTTGGTATTTTAATGGGGAGTGCATTGAACCTATAGATTGCTTTAGGAAGTATGGACATTTTGATGATGTTGATTCTACCAATCCATGAACATGGTATGTTCTTCCATCTGTTTACATCTTCCTCTATCTCTTTTTTCAGTGTCGTGTAGTTTTCCGCATATAGGTCCTTTACTTCCTTAGTTAAGTTTATTCCTAGGTATCTTAATTTTTTTGGTGCGATGGTAAATGGAATTGCTTTTTTAGTCTCTGTTTCTATAAATTCGCTGTTGGTGTATAGAAATGCCATAGATTTCTTGGCGTTAATTTTGTATCCTGCTACATTGCCAAATTCATTTATTAAGCCAATTAGTTTTTTAATGGAGTCTTTTGGGTTTTTTATATACAGTATCATGTTGTCTGCAAATAAGGATAACTTTACTTCTTCTTTTCCAATTTGGATGCCTTCTATTGCCTCCTCTTGTCTAATTGCAATGGCTAGTACTTCCAGTACTATGTCAAAGAGGAGTCTTGCCCATTTCTTAATTAGGTTGTTTGACTTTTTATTGTTTTATTGTTTTAGAACTTCTCTGTGTGTTCTGGATTTTAATCTCTTATCAGATATATGATTTGCAAATATATTTTTCTATTCTGTGGGTTGCCTTTTAACCCTTTTAATAGTGTCTTTTGATGCAAAATTTTTAAAATTTTCATAAAATGCAGTGTGTCTATTACTTATTTTTTTCCTCTGCCTTTGATGTCATATCCAAGAAATCAATACCAAATCCAATGATACAAAACTTTTGTCATATGTTTTCTTTAAGATTTTTATTGTTTTAAGTCTTAAATTTAGGTCTTTGGTCCAGTTTATTTAAGTTTTGTATATGGTGTTTAGATAGGGTCCAACTTTGTTATTTTCCATTTGAATATTCTGTTTTCCCAGCACCATTTGTTGAAAAGACTGTCCTTTTCATATTAAAGGTCTTGTTACTCTTGTCAAAAACCATTTGACCATATTAGAAAGGGTTTATTTCTGGGCTCTCTATTCTTTTCCATTGATCAATATGTCTGTCTTTATAACTGTTTTGATTACTGCTACTTTATAAAAAGTTTTGAAATCAGAAACTGTGAGTCATCCAGCTTTGTTCTTCTTTTTTCAAAAGTATGTTGACTATTTGGAGTATCTTGAGAGTTTATATAAATACTGGAGGCCTGGTGCATGAAATTCGTGCACTCATGGGGGGAGGGTCCTCAGCTCAGCATGTGCCCTCTTGCATTCCAAGAGCCCTCAGGAATGTCCATATGACTGATAGCTTTGGCCCGATCCCCTGTGCGATTAGGCAGAAACCAGCTCTCAGACATCCCCTGAGGAGTCCTGGATTGCAAGAGGGTGCAGGCCAGGTCGAGGGATCCCACCAGTGCACTATCAGGGCTGGGGAGAGATGCAGGAGGTTGGCCAGCTAGGGGTGGACTGTGGGAGGGCTCCAGGACGTGGCCCAACCCCAGTAGCAAGCTAACCTACTGATCAAAGCGTCTGCCCCGAGGTGGTTACTGCATGTCATAGTGAGAAGTTGAGCAGCCTTAGAGTATCATTAGCACATTACCCTTTGATTAGTTGAATAGCTGACTAGTCACCCAGACACTTAGCATATTAGGCTTTTATTATATAGAATTAGAATGAGTTTTTCTAAAACTGCAAAAACATTGCTAGGAATTTGAAAGGGATTTGTTTGAGTCTATAAATTGCTTTGGGTAATATTAGCATTTTTACAAAAGACATGCTAGTATAATCCATGAACATGCAATGTATTTCCATGTATTTATGTCTTCTCTAATTTCTTTCAGCAATGTTTTCGAGTTTTTGTTGTACAAATCTCTCATCTTTTTAGTTAATTTCTAAGTATTTTATTCTTTTTTATATGATAGAAATGGAATTGTTCTTGAAATTTCACTTTCAGATTGTTCATTGTTAGTGTATAGAAATGCAACTAATTTTTGTGTTGACATTGTATCCTGCTACTTTGCTGAATTCATTCATAGTTAAAATATGTTTGTGTGTGAAATGTTCAGAGTTTTCTACATATAAGATCATACAATCTATAAAAGGAGGTAATTTTACTTCTTCCTTTCCAATTTGGGTGTCTTTTATTTCTTTTTTTGGTCTAATTGCTCTGGCTAGCACTTTTAGTACAATTAGTGATAGTTTAAAGAATTGTTATAATTTCTTAAATTTTGTGACTTCAATAATTTCCCATTGCTTGGGATAAGGCTTAAGTTGAATTTTGTTTCTTGTTTTGTTTTCAATTTTTGCAGTTTATCAAGCAATCTTAAATGTTAAAGCAATGCTGGGGATAAAGGTATTTCAGATATTGATTACAGCCATTATTCAAATGTCACTCTCACATGTGCTAAGGAAAGCTCAACTAAGCATGAATTTTTCTGCATTGATCAAAAGTCTATTCATGATTCATTTTAAAGCAACATATTTTAAAACAACTCATAGAATGGAAATTAACATTTTATTGAATGCACCATCTATCTCTTAGAACTGTTTAATTTTTTTAAATATATTTTATTGATTTTTTTTACAGAGAGGAAGGGAGAGGGATAGAGAGCTAGAAACATCGATGAGAGAGAAACATCGACCAGCTGCCTCCTGCACACCCCCTACTGGGGATGTGCCCGCAACCAAGGTACATGCCCTTGACCGGAATTGAACCTGGGACCTTTCAGTCCGCAGGCCGACGCTCTATCCACTGAGCCAAACCAGCTTCAGCGAACTGTTTAATTTTTGTTATTTACACAAGAAAGAAGTAGAATTCAAAATAATTGGTGATGAATGTGTGACTTTTAACTTAGAAGGCTAAGATAAAAGCACAATTCTTTTACATGCCATAGGGCTTGCATATTATTTTCATACCAACAAGTATTTGAGAGCAATGAAAGAGAAGAAATGACTCTGGACAAAATAATTTGTAAAGTGATTTTTATATGCCATTTATATATCTTTCCAATTTAAGTTTGAAATGTAAGAACTTTGGGTCTATGGAAAGAAATTTTTTCTGCAAATCACTGCAATAACATCTGAGGGCCAATCAGGGTGGTGGGGGCTGATGGGGGATGGGGCCAGCCAGGGAGAGGTGCTGTGGGTCGGCAGGCCACACCCTCAAATGGAGAGGAGGGGCCGATTGGGGGCCAGTAGCCAGGTGGAGGGACCTTGGGTGGTTGGCTAGCTAGCCCCGCCCCTTATCGGGGTCGTGGGTGGGGGGCGCGGGTCTGGGGTCCAGCCAGGTGGGGGAGGGGCTGCATGAGGTTGTCAGGCCATCCCCACTCCCTATTTGGGTAAGGGAGCTAACAGGGGTGCCGGCTGCGGGGAGGGGCTGTGAGCTAATCAAGGTGATAGGTTCCCCTGGGGAGTGAGGCAGGCCAGGGGAAGGGCTGCAGGAGGTTGGCCAGCCAGTCCCACCCCCTATTCCGTTATGGGGGGATGACCAGAGGTGAGGCCAGCTGGGGGAGGAACTGCAGGGGGCGAGGGGGGTTGGCTCGCTACCCCACCCTTGATTGGGAGCAGGACTGGCTGGGGGGAGGGGCCATGGGAAGTTGGCCAGCTGTTCCCAAACCCAATCAGGCTAGTTCACTGGCCACAGTGGGTGTCATAGTGACCGGTCATTCCAGTCATTACAGTGTTCAAGTTGCTGGTTTTTTATATATACATATTGAGTGTAAACTGTAATTGAAAATAATTTTTTAAAAATTAATGAAAGAATGTACAGGTAAAAAACATTATTTTTGTGAACCGTGGAACTGATTGTATTCTGGATGAATTTATTTAGAATTAGCCTTTTGGACTCTTTTACAACACAAATCTTTTGGTCTATGCTGAGTCAGTTATTTGTCCCCGGGCAACTTTGTGTAAATCAAAGCTGAAGGTCAGAACAAAGTGATTGCATTTCATTAAAGTAAAATAGGATTGCTTTGACTTTCAACTGGTGCTATTGTTTTTGTATGTTTAAATGTCCCTATTACCATTGTTGGTTAATTCTAGGTAGTTTAAATCTCTTATACATTTAAATTTAAAGTATTTTATGCAAGAAAAATTAAAATTTAAAAATTGAATGATAGGTAAACAAAATAATTAATAAAGTGATAATTTTATCTTTATTAGTAATAAAAAGACATTGAAATCCAAACAATGAGATAACATTGTTCTAATATCAAATGAGCAGATTTAGAAAATAATACCCAGTTCCAGTAAGGGTACAGAGAAATGTTTCCTGTTTTGGCTTTGTTGTGGGTGGTGAAATGCCACCAGGTGTTAGACTTTGGGGTCAGACAGGATCTTGGTTTAGCAATTTGAGTTCTGGCTAGGAGAGAATTCAAAGCCAAGACTCAAAGAATAAGAGAACATTTATTTGGAAAATCAGAGGTATAACAAGTAATTTGTGGAAGAAAAGGGCTTAGGAAACAAGTATAGCGGTAAAACAAGGTCCCTTGAAGTTTAGAAGTGAGGAAGGTGCTGTGCCTGGGGGCCTGGGGAGGGGGATGAGAAAGGCTAGGCATGCTCCTGCCACTGGGTCCTCTGTCTTAAGGGTTTTAAAAATGGAGATTTTAGGGGAGTTCCCAGGGAAAGATCTCAATAAAATATTCAACAACTTTCTAGGTGTTTCCTTTCAAGGTCTAGATCTCTACTGATTGCTTGATTTCTCCAAGGGATCCTTATCCAACCCAGCTGGTCCTGAGGTCAGCTGTGGGGTCACTGGTCTGGTTTTGTTGCTTTTCTAGGCCTGGAGCTGGAATACAATTGGGGCAATATGTTATCTCTAGGGAGGAAAGGTCAGGGGTTCAAACCACATGACCAGCATATGCTAGGGGAGAAAAGGTCACTCTGGGGGTGAGGTCCCACCCTACAGTCCTTTGCTAAGCATCTGGGGCTTTCTACTGTGACCTTCGGTGCCCAGCCCACCATCCTTGCTCTGCTTATATTTGTCTAACTGCCTACCACAGCTTCACACGTGTACAGCCTTCTAGTTCAGATATTCATTATCTCCTGCCTAGAAAATCTCAATAACTCCTTTCTAGCTTGTCTTCCTGATCCAGTCTTTTATATTTCTTAAATCCCACACTGCAGCCTGACAAATCTATCTAAAATATCATTCTAACCATATTACCACATACATTTCTCAGGCTTTCAGTTTCCCAGGTGGAAGAGTTACTAATATATCTATAAAGAAAAAGCTAAATGCATGGCTGTGTTAGTGGTGAAAACAGCACCAGGTGTTAGATGGAGTCAGACGAACCTTGATTCATCAACCTTGGTACTTGAGGTCTGGCTAGGAAAGAATTCAGAGTCAAGACTCAAACTATAGGAGAAAGTTACAGAGGTAGAAGTGAGCTGTAGAAGAAATGGGCTCAGAAAACAAGTTACAGAGGCAACAGAAGAAGCAGCGCCTGGGGGGCAGGGTCCTCCAGAGAGAGAGAGCTGCACTGTCTTTAGGGTGTTTAGCTGGAGGTCTCAGGGGAGGCTCTGTAAAATATTCAGCAGTTTTCCAGGTATGTTCTTCCGGGGTTGTGATCTCCACTGATTGGTCAGCACCAGAGTTCCTTTAACCTCTTGGAAGGAGTTAACTGCTTTCTTCTTCAGGCTGACCAATCAGGGCCTGTCCCATGTCTCCTGGCCTTTTATGGAAACCAGATGGGGCTTTCTGCCCAGCCCCCTTGTTCTTCTCTAGGGGTATCGTGTGTGTGTGTGTGTGTGTGTGTGTGTGTGTGTGTGTGTGTGTGTGTATGTGTGTTGCGGGGGGGAGGGGGGGTGTTCGGTTTAAAGGTGACAGGTACCTTGCTTGGGGGGATGGCTCCGGCCACTGGGTCTCCTGTCCTGAGGGTTTTAAGAATGGAGATTTTAGGGGAGATCCCAGGGGAAGATCTCAATAGAATATTCAGCAGTTTTCCAGGGGTATCCTTTCAAGGTCTAGGTCTCCACTGATTTCTTGGTCTCACCAAGGTATCACCAAGTATCTGTGTGTGGGGGGAGTGGGGAGGAAAGCAACAGGGGCAGGGGGGGGGGAGGGGAGAGAGAATTCTACTGCTTGACTAGCTACACACCAGGAGAGAAAAAGTCAGGGGAGGATCTTACCCAAATGACCAGTGAGAGGGCAGGGCGGGGCGAGGATGGGCTCCTGAATCCACTGTGGGGCAGGGCGGAGTTATCCTCCATTCTGTAATTGAACCCTAGCCCTCACCCAACCAATCAGGGTTAGCCGAGGCAGTGACATCACCACCGACCGGAGTAAAACCCCTGGACTAGGCGAAATTCGCTCTCTCTTTCGCCATGCTGCCGGCGTGAGTGGGACAGAGCCCATGCTAGCATGGAAAAGGCTCTTTTGTTTATTGTATCGGACTCGGCTCCCTGGTGGTCCTTGGGGATCACGAAGTCTGCGCGTAACAACCAGAAAGACAATCTAGGAGAGGAAAGGGTACCTCAGGGCGACGTCCTAATTAACAATACTTATCTCCAAGTATTTGTTCTCCAGGTATTTACCCATTGCCACATAGCTGTTGGTAGATACGCATATTTCTGCCCAGGTGACGTTTTGTACCGGCTTATTGGGAAGTTTGTTAAAAACTTTAAGCATTTTATAGATATGTATCACATATTGGCTTCTCTTAAAATGTAGCTCTGAGGATGATCCTACTTTTCCATTCTCCTTAAATTTAACAGTAGTTCATTTTAGGATAACACATAGAATAATCAGTTTTGTCTTTAATTCATGTTAAAGAGTTTGAATTATGGGCATAGAGTTTAGTAAAAAGTTGTCATTAAGTGCTACATTTATATATTTCTTTTATTCTTTTATCTGAGCTCTGTCTTTGAACAGCAATGGTTAAGAAAGCCTTGTAGCATTTTGTACTCCAGGAAATGGCTAACCAGAAAGCACAACCCTGGCCCCTCACATTCCAAGATGCTTCCATCCTTCCTCCTAACTCCCCTATGACAGATGACTCCACTGTTTATCTGCCTCTATAAAATCCCAGGCCCTCCCTTTCCTTTGAGCATTCCTCTCCATTGCAATTGTTTAAATAAAATAATCTCCTTAATTGCCCAGTGCACTCTGTCTTTCACCCTAAATCATAATGTCCAATGCTGCCTTAACACTAAGTTAAGTTTTAATGAGGATTAAATGAGTTAATACGTGCATACTAGAGGCCCCTTGCAGGAAGATTCCTGCAAGAATAGGGCTTCCTACAGCCTGAGCGAAGCAGAGAAGGGAGCGAAGCCCACCAAGGCAGGCTTCCCTCCTGCTGCTGCTGCCGCCGCCACCCCACACTTTCCCTCCCGCTTTCCGCTGTCCCTCCCTCTTCCTTCTAAACTGTCTTCAGTCTTTGCTCCATGCCTGTGTATGCAAATTAACCACCATCTTTGTTGGGTTAGTTTGCATACTCACTCTGATTGGCTGGTGGGGGTAGCAGAGTGATGGTCAATTTGCATGTTTCTCTTTTATTAATGTAGATTATTTTTTAAAATATATTTTATTGATTTTTTTTTTTTTTTTACAGAGAGGAAGAGAGAGGGACAGAGTCAGAAACATCGATGAGAGAGAATCATCGACCAGCTGCCTCCCGCACCCCCCGCACTGGGGATGTGCCTGCAACCAATGTACATGCCCTTGACCAAAATCGAACCCAGGACCCTTCAGTCCGCAGGCCGACGCTCCATCCACTGAGTCAAACTGGTCTTGGCAGTGTAGATTATTTTTAATGGTATCAGACATCTAGTACATTACAACTTCAATAATCTGTAATACCTAAATTATCTATAACTAGAGGCCTGGTGGATGACATTTGTCCCTCAGCCCAGCCTGAACCCTCTCACAGACCAGGACCCTTTAGGAGATGTCCGCTGAGGGGTTCTTAGCGCTGCTGCAGAGGCACAGGAGAGGCTCCTGTCACTGCCACTTCCCTCGCCAGCCATGAGCCCAGCTTCTGGCTGAGTGGTGCTCCCCCTGTGAAAGTGCACTGACCACCAGGGGGCAGCTTCCGCATTGAGTATCTGGTGATCAGTGTGCATCATAGCAACCGTTCATTCTGTAGTTCAGTTGATTTGCATATTAGCTTTTTATTATATAGGGCTATTATTATTATTAATTCCTAATAAGTGTGAGGGAATAAATATTATACAAATTATTAAAGAAAACATTATTTATCTTACTTGGTAAAGACAGTAGTGCAGACTATTAAGGGAGATCATGGCACTGGGTGTAGGGAAACTGCAGTGGGGCCTTGCAGAGGGGAGAGAGTAGGCTCAACTTCAAATCCAGCACAGTCAAATGGGAATTTATAGCCAAGGGGCAGGATGGGGGTCATTACTTAGAGCAGGGGTCTTCAAACTACGGCCCGCGGGCCACATGCGGCCCGCAGAGGAGTCTGATCCGGCCCGCCAGGTTTTTTGGGCAGTGAGCGCAGCCGAGGTGTTACAGTAGGAATTAGTAGTTCATATAGTCCGGCCCTCCAGCTCTCTGAGGGACCGTGATCTGGCCCCCACTTTAAAAAGTTTGAGGACCCCTGACTTAGAGGAAACAAGAGGTGATTTTGGCCAAACCATCCTAACAGGATTCTTGCTAAAGGCAGGCCAGGATAATCAGATATCAGCTAGGGAATGATGGCAGATGAGAAACCCAATTAAATGATGAGAACAATCAGATATGGAAGATGAGAGATTCTAGTTCAACTGACTTACCAGGATTCTTGCTAAAATTGGGCAAAGCTGAGAATAACACCACAGTGCAAAGGTCAGGCACAGTTGCAAAACAGTTCAGCAGAGACTGAATAGTTTGGTCAAGGAGAAAATCTTTGTCATTAGGGAAGGAGGCTTAGAAAAATATGTTCATCTATATATTTTATCTGCAGTGCCACAACCTGACCTAAATTACCCAGAAGAAGGGAAAAGTTAAAGGGGGAGGTATAGGGGTACGGCAAGGCTATTCTCCCGAATTCCCAATGCTACTTCTTGACAATAAGTGAGGACCTTCTCTAACAATCTAATCATTTGAAGCATATAACCTCATTCCAAGTCCCCTCCCCACTTCACAGCAGTATAGCTTTCATTTAGCAGCCATTTCTCCCTTCTCCTCCAATACACAAGCCTACAATACATTCCTCTACAGTCAATATATTCTGCATCCTGAGGCAACTTAGCTCCCCTTCTCTTAGTTCCTATTTCCCTCCTGGACTTGCAGACCTCCATCTCCATTCCATCAGCCAGCCATCTGCAGAGCCGTTACTTTGATCTTCTTCTCATCCTAGTGAGCAATCCTCAGATTCTTTACATCAAAAATCCCTCTCTTTTAACAGAATTTCTCTTTTCATGCCACACTTCCACTTTACCATACAGAGGCCAACTTGCTTTTTACATCACAACTTGCAGTTATCTAAGCATCCCTCCTTGCTCTGGCTAGCGTGGCTCAGTGAATAGCATGCTGCCTGTGGATGTGAAGGGTCCCAGGTTTAATTCTGGTCAAGGGCATGTACCTGGGTTGCAGGGCATGTGGGGGAGGCAACCAATGGACATGTCTCTCTCTCAAGATGTTTCTGTATGTCTCCCCCCTTCCCTTCTACTCTCTCTAAAAATCAATGGAAAAATATCCTTGGATGAGGCTCCTAAGACTTTTTTCAAACTTGACTGTCAGGAATGTTTTCAGTTTCAGAGAAAGAAAAACCTCAACTAAAAGTGGTTTACGTCTAAATTCTCTGAGAGTTTCAAATGGTTAAAAGCTAAGATAGTGATCATTTCATATTTGGAGTAGGTATTTAAGGTGTGAATGATTGTCTCCAGTACTGAGCAGCTTCGTCCATCTACCTACATGTGGCATATAATTGTTATCATTTCTGTGTGTGCTAGGATATGGAAAAGGATGAGAACCTCTGGCTTAAAAGAATAGAAAATTACTGCCTAGCTTCCAGGCTAGTGCTGACTCAGAAATGCCACTGGACACCCAGGCTCTTTCTATTTTTGTGGTCTGTCATCCTTATCTTGCTCTCATCATCCTAATCCTTGCTGCCACACTGTACTAAATGGTGTCAATGCTTCCAGGCCTCAAAACCACAGGTCACATCTGTTTACTCTCATTGGCCAGCATCATGTCACATGGGCACTTTAGTCTCAAGAGAGGCTGGGAAATTAAATTTTTAGGTTTTACAGCTGCTATAATAGAGTTAGGTAAGAAAAAGACAGGGAATGAGTGTTATATGTGCCAATCTATAAAAGTGACAAACTGAGATTCCAAGATGACAATATTTAATATAATCATACTAGAGGCCCAGCGCATGAAATTTGTTCACGGGGTATGGGGATGGGGGTGGTGTGTGTCCCTCAGCCCAGCCTGCACCCTCTATAATCTGGGACCCCTCGAGAAAGGTCTGACTGCCCTTTTAGCCTATCGGACATCCCTCTCATAATCCAGCACTGCTGGCTCCCAACCACTCACCTGCCTGCCTCATTGCCCCTAACCACTCCCTGGCCAGCCTGATCAATGCCTAACTGCTCCCCTGAAGACCCAATTACCCCTAACTTCGCCTTCCCCCCTGCCAACCTGGTCACTCCTAACTGCCCTCCCCCGCCAGCCTGGTCGCCCTTAACTGTCCTCCCCTACAGGCCTGGTAGCCCCCAACTTCCCTCCCCTGCTGGCCCAGTCATCCCCAACTGCTCTGCCCTGCAGGCCTGGTCACCCCTAACTGCCCTCCCTTGCCAGCATGATTGCCCCTAACTGCCCTCCCCTGCTAGCCTGTTTGCTCCTAACTGTCCTCCCCTGCAGGCCCAGTTGCCTTCAACTGCCCTCCCCTGGTGACCCGGTCACCCCTAATTGCCCTCCCTTGCCAGCCTGGTCACTCATAACTGCCCTTCCCTGCAGGCTTGGTTACCCCTAACTGCCCTCCCTTGCCAGCCTGGTCACTCATAACTGCCCTTCCCTGCAGGCTTGGTTACCCCTAACTGCCCTCCCTTGCCAGTCTTGTCACTCATAACTGCCCTCCCCTGCCAGCTCAGTCACCCCTAACTGCCCTCCCCTGCTTGCCTGGTTCCCCCTAACTGCCCTCCCCTGGAGGCTTGGTCCCCCCCAACTACCTTCCTCTGCAGGCCTGGTCCCTTTACCAACTACCCTCCCCTGCAGGCCTGGTTCCCCCCCAATTGCCCCCCTTTTGCAGGCCTGGTCTCTCCCAACTGCCTCCCCTGTAGGCCATCTTGTGTTCACCTGGGGGCAACCATCTTTGACCACATGGGGATGGCCATCTTTTGTGTTGGAATGACAGTCAATTTGCATATTACCTCTTTATTATATAGAATGTAGCAGAATTCAATGCCCTAGACTAGACATTCCTAACTATGCGAGGGACCTATGATATCTCACTGAACCCCAGTGTCTGCTTCTAGCCTCTTCTTCAACAGCTGGATAACTATTAATTCTCACTCTCTAGTTGAAATTTCATCCTATTGCAACTCATCTTTTCTAACACAATCCTACCTATCGTTATCACTGGTCTTTCTTTTAAATGTCCATCTCTTCATAAGAATGAAAATAATACCAAAACTATCTTGTATAATATCTAGTCATGTCGTAGATCAAACTCCCCCTTATGCTTTTAATACCAAAAACAGAAAGAGGAGTGGGGCCTGGTCTAGGGAAGAGAGGGCTATTGTGAAAACTTACGTTGAACGGAGTTGGTCAAGATTGCAGCTGTTACTTGGCAGCAACGTGAATAGGCGGGGCCATAAATGCGAAGGGCTTACACTACACCAAATCAGAGTTTTTGGCATGGCATTGGGCCCTAATCTGCATTATCCGTGAACCTGTTCTCAGAAGGCTCTGTCCTGCCCCCAAGAATGTGCCACAATTATCAGTCACAGCACTCTGAACCCAATACATGACAGATTAATTCAATTCAATCTCTATTTCTTTCCTTGGCATTTTACTTTGTTTCAGGTCTACCTTTTTAAGTCCTCACAGGGCAGGCCCAGTTCGTGGTTTCTGATCTGCACAGGAACAATAGTGTGATATTGGGAGCAAAACGGGAAGGAAAGGCACCTGCATTACCACCCCTATGGGCTAGGTTCCAATTTGTGTTTTGTTTTGTTTTTAATTTCTTTGTTGATTAAGGTATTATATCTGTGTCCTTATCTCCCCCATTTGTAGCAGGTAAGCTGTGAAGAGCTTTTTGCACAGACTGCCAGGAGGAAGAAAGGTACAGATACCTTGACCTAGAGCAAGGGCTGAATCTTGCTACCCTGGTTTAGAAGAATAGGAACTTAAAAAAAAAAAAAAAAATCAAAGCTACCAATGGTTTTTGGCAACAAATTTATAACAAACAGCTCCTTTGTTCTGATAACGCTCTTGCATTTTTTTGTTATGTGACTATAAGGCAAATATAAATATAAAAAGAGAGGTTTTGTTTAATTATGTAAAAGATTGTTCACTTGGTAGACAGGAGTTGAATTTCCACAGATTTGGTTCCCTTGAGTGAATGTCTCCCCTGAGAGTACACTACTTTGCACCTGAAAAGAGTTGCTTTTCCTGGGAGATGTGAGCTGAGGACATTGCCCACAGACAACAAGCGGGGGCGGGGGGGGGGGGGGGGGGGGGGGGGGGGGGAAGGGGGGGGAGGGGTTGCAGGAACTGTTTACATAAGACACTCTCTGAACAGTGCTGCTATCCGCTCCAGATTGTGAGGTGTGATACCCAGCTGAGGAGGCAGACTCCCTGCCCAGAATCTTTCATCAACTAACATGCTGAGGAGTGTCAGCTTTTAGAACCTCAGACCTGGAAACAGCACTTGATGTCTCTCTCTCCCTCTCTCTCCCTCTTCTCTCCCTCTCCCTCTCCCTCCCCCATTCTCCCTCTCTCTCTCCCCTTCTCTTTCATATATATATATATATATATTTTTTTTTTTTCCCTCTCTCTCTCTCTCTTTCTCCCCCCCCCCCTGCCCCTCCCTATCTTTTTGTATTTCTAATCTCTGCTATCTCTCTGGGGATTTTATTATCTCCCACTACAAACAAACATTCTCCACAAGATAAGAAATAGGCTCACTGGCCTTCTAACTCTCAGTATCCCAAAGCTTGAGATAGCAAGGCCTTCCTTGCTATCTCCATCTGGTGAAATAGTATGACTTGGATCACATGACTTACCTCAGCAGAGGGGGAAGTGTTGTGACTGACCTGGGCTGGGCCTCGTGCTCAGGGATAGAAAAGCTTTTGCCAATAGAGAAAAAGTGTGATGGAAGCTGGCCAGTAATGTGACTGGTGTCCTTGGCAGCTAAAAACAATAGCTAGCACTTGCATTTTGTGAAAAGCTGAGTAAGAATTATTTCTCAACTCTGGGCATATATCCACTGCTTCAGAGCCTCATCGGTGCTGCCTTATAGTCTCAGGTAAGTCCTTAGGAAACAGAGAAAAGACATAATGATAAATTGTCCAAAGCTTGAACACTAGCCCTAAGAATGAAGGAATAAATAAAACCCGGACCTTTCCCACCACCTACTGTGTTTCCCCGAAAATAAGACATCCTCCGAAAATTAGACCTACTTACAGGTTTCCTTCTGAGTGAAATATAAGCCATCCCCCTGAAAATAAGGCCTCCCTGGGCTCTGTCTCAGAATGCTATTGCTAAACGTGAGAGATTTGGTCTACTGATTCTGAAAGAAATGGAGTCACAAGAAATTCACCAGGAAATTCAGGAATTGGATTGTTATTGAGAGGGCAGGATAGGGCGAGGATAAAACTCCTGACTCCACTGTGGGGCAGGGCGGAGTTATCTTCCATTAACTGGACCCTAGCCCAATCAGGGTCAGCCAAAACAGTGACATCACCACCAGAGTAAAACCCCAGGGCTTGGTGAAATTTGTTCTCTTCCGCCATGGGGTTGTTGTGAGTGGGACAGAGCCCATGCTAGCATGGAAGAGGCTCTTTTGTTTATTGCATCAGACTCGGCTCCCTGGTGGTCCTTGGGGATCACGAAGTCTGGGCATAACAGTTATGATGATGCTCCAGAAGATGATGAAATGATTGTCATTGAATAAATGAGTAAATTCTTGATACTGTAGGATTCATAGTCAATCATTGGTTTGTGTTGACAACTACTGAACTACCGAACGTATACAGGTAATAAATTTCCTTTATTTTCATTTAACAATAAATGTGTACCGTATCCTTCATGGAAAAATAAGACATCCCCTGAAAATAAGACCTAGCGCATCTTTGGGAGCAAAAATTAATATAAGACACTGTCTTATTTTTGGGGAAACAGGGTACTTAGTTCTTCCTGTTCCATTTTCTTCAGTAAGGACATAACCTATGGTGGGGGGGGGGGGGGGAGCTTAAGAGGAGTGGTCTTGTTTGTCTGATTCTTGACTGCTTGACTGGATAATGGGGGGAGAGGTTTGAGGGATACAGTTTATTTTCAACAATGAATTTGAGCCACTTAATTCTCATAAGTCTGTGAAGTAGGAATCCAAGATGCTGGATTTTTTCGTGTGTTAATCAGCCCTGGCCAGTGTGACTTGGTTGGTTGGAGCCTTGTCCCATCCACCAAAAGGTGGCAGGTCCCATTCCCAGTCAGAGCACATATCCAAGTTTTGGGTTATAGTTTTGGGTTCATTTTCAGGTCAGGACAAACTCAGGAAGCAACCAATCTCTCTTCTCCATTAGATCTGATCAAATAATTGAATCAATACCCCCTCTCCTGAGAACTGACCGTTAGACCACTTCACAACTGACATTCCCTTTTGCTTACACCACGTTCCACTTGCTGAGACTATTATCTTTCTTCTCCAGACTTTCCCAGCATCTAGACCTGTCCAGAGATTTTCACTGAAAAAGCCTTCCAACAGTAGTCCTTTAAAACCTTTGACTCCCAATGCCTGGATGCTGGCACCATTTTGGGGCTCAGCATCATCTAGCCCCAAAATTTATACTTCCTTACCACTTTGGCCCCATGTGTTCCTCCTTCAGCAGCCCTAACACCCTCTTTTTAAAATAAATAAATAAATAAATAAATAAATAAATAAATGTTTTAGTCAGTGTGTGTAACCAAGTTTAAACCGCGTATAAGATCAAAACAGGCTTTTTGAAATTTATATTAATTGTTGCAAGTATTACAGATGTCCCCTTTGTGTTTCTTTTTACCATTGACACACCCCCCCCCCCCCGCCTCCAATAGGCCTTCACCACTCTATTGTCTGTGTCCATGGGTTATGCATATAAGTTCCCCAGTTAATCACTCCCCTCCCATCCACCCCCAATACTGCCTCTTCTCTGAAATTCGTCAGTCTGTTCCATACTTCTATGTCTCTGGATCTATTTTATTCATCAGTGTTTGTTGTTTTTTTTCCATTAAATTTCACATATGAATGAGATCATGTGATACTTATCTTTCTCATACTGGTTTACTTTGCTTAGCATAATGCTCTACAGGTTCACCCATGCTGTTGCAAATGGTGAGTTCTTTCCTTTTTACAGCTACACAGTATTCCATGGTGTAAATGTATGATTGCTTTTGTATGCACTCATTTGCTGATGGGCACTTGGGCTGTTTCCAAATCTTAGCTATTGTAAATTGCACCACTGTGAACATAGGGGTGCATATATTCTTTTTGATTGGTGTTTCTGAATTCTTATGATATATTCCTAGAAGTGGGATCACTGGGTCAAATGGGAGTTCCATTTTTAATTTTTTGAGGAAACTCCACAGCGGCTGCACCAGTCTGCATTCCCACCAGCAGTACCGAGGGTTCCCTTTTCTCTGCATCCTCGCCAACACTTGTCCTTTGTTAATTTGTTGATGATAGCCATTCTGACAGGTGTGAGGTGATAGCTCATTGTCATTTTGATTTGCATCTTTCGGATGATTAGTGACTTTGAGCATTTTTTCGTATGCCTTTTGGCCTTCTGTATGTCTACTTTGGAGAAGTGTCTATTTAGGTCCTTTGCCTATTTTTTAATTGGATTGTTTATCTTCCTTTTGTTAAATTGTATGAATTCCCTATAAATTTTGAGATTAAACCCTTATCGAATCTATCATTGACAAATATCTTCTCCCACGTAGTGGACTCTCTTGTTATTTTGTTGATGGTTTCTTTTGCTGTGCAGAAGCTTTTTATTTTGATGTAGTCCCATATGTTTATTTTGCAGGAGGCAACCCATTAATGTGATTCTTTTTCTCTGCCTCTCCCCATCCCTTCCATTCTCTATAAGAAATATAATTAATAGAAAAATATCCTCAGGTGAGGATTAACACAAAAAATAATCATTTAGTTAGCAACTATGAACTGTGATCACCACAATCTTAAAGAATAAATTGTGGCCTCATCAAACTAAAAAAAAAAAAAAAAAAAAAAAAAAAAAAAAAAGTAATTTAATAGTTCAGTAAAGTTTTCTTTTTATGTTTTCTTTTTATTTATGTCTTAAAGATATATCAATTTACAGCATATAGATTCTTTCTTCCATAAGGAATATCCTATATATTAACAGAATTATTCTCTAATTTTTAAAAATATATGTTTTTATTGATTTCAGATAGAGGAAGGGAGATGGAGAAAGAAATAGAAACATTGATGGATGGGAAACATTGATTGGTTGCCTCCTGCACATCCTTACTGGGGACCAAGCCTGCAACCCAGACATGTGCCCTGGGTGGGAATCAAACTGGTGACTTCCTGGTGCATGGGACAATGCTCAACCAACTGAACCACACTGGATGGGCTATTCTGTAATTTAACATGAACAGTTTTTATATAGAAGTGATAGAAATTATTTGGTATTTATTAAATATACAAAATCCATGGTCTTTAGTAAATAATAGTGTGCATTTTCTCTTAGATCACTTTGATAGGCAGCTATGATGGCAAGAACCATTTTCATAGAGACATCTTTCCTGAAATTTCGTACAGGTTTGGTGCATGGCAGAGAACAACTGCTGCAATAAGCAATTCTCTTTTATGTTCTACCTGTCAAATCTTGGGATCTCAAATGAGATACTGTAGTGAAGACAAGTAAACTTTAGGTTTGGCTGCCGATATTGTTAGGGCACTATAATTTTCAATTGTCTAACCAGGAAGGAAGCAGAAAGCTTACACTAAAGGTATTTTCAGTAAGTCAGCCAGCAACTGACCACAGGGAATGATGGCATCTGTAAGAATGATTCTCGTAGTTTTGTTATGCTTCCTATTAAAAATTATATTTTTACAGAGCTTTTCAATAAAATCAAACAATTTCCAAAACACATCTTGCATTAGTGAGAAAAAAAACAACAATATCCAAAATGTGTCTTTTGGTAGATCATATGTCCCTTTATTTGGTCAAGTACATGAAAACACATACCATGACATTATTTTTTATTGAAGATATAGGGTAAAACTCAAATTTAATAGCAGATGATTTGTTGGGACCAACAAACACGGAAGCAGAAGATGTTAGAACAATCACTTTATGACCATTATGGACAAGTTCATCCAAGATTATCTGCATATTTATCCAAAGGCTGTATTTTGTGGGAAGTACCAGCACCTTTCCACAGCTCCCAGGCTACAGTTACAACTCAGCCATAGCAGCAGAAAAAGTGGAATCTATTCCATAGACATTCTGGTGGGCACAATACCCCTTTTCAAATTGCTGATCCCTTCTGCCATTGCTCACATTTATGTCCAAGGAGAAATCAATCTAAAGTTAAAATATAGCCCTGTCAGTGTGGATAAGTGGGTTAGCATTGACTTACAGTATGTATCAGGGGGCAACAGTTAGACTTCCAGTGAGGGGACATGCCTGGATTGTGGGCTTGATCCCTAATAGAGGGTGTGCAGGGGGCAGCCAATCAATGATTCTCTGTCATCATTGATGTTTCTCTCTCTCTCCTTCTCCTTTCCTCTCTAAAATCAATAAAGATTTTTTTTAAGTTAAAACATAACTCCTACACCTCAAAGTATAACTACAGAACCAGCTCAAACTGGTCCTTTCTAACAAGACCCAGAACCAAAGTTTAAACCTTGGATATACCACTTAAGAGTAACACTGTTGAACACCATTAATGGGTAACATTTTGAACCCTTTACTGCTCCCTTCATGGAAACCAAAGGGCCTGGAAATGACCAGAAACTCAACACCAGATCCTTTTCAGGAGGGAAGGATACATTGTCCAGGAAGATCGGAAGCTGAAACCCCTTAACCCTGCCCTGAACCCTGCGTCAGGGAGACAGCATCCTGCATCCTGTCTCCCTGTCAGTCGACTTGCAAATAAAAGCCTTCTCTTTTCTCAAAAGCTGATGTCATAGTATTGGCTTCTCTGCACACAGAGAGTCAAGCCCTTGTTCTTTAACAAAAGTAAATGCGTCAGTGCCCAGTCAGAGCATTGAACGGTAAGTGGAGAAAGCAAAAGGTAGATGAATACTAGGCAAGGATGATGACCCAGGTTTTTACATGGAAACAGCACACACATTCACAACAGGTATGGTTATTAACTCTACAGAATGATGATTATTTACTCTTCATTAAGTGAAAGTGGATCAACATAAAGGTCTTCATGTCATCACGCTGTGTAGGCTGAAGAGGAGCAGTTGTTCTTGCTGTCTCAGAGGTGGCAGAGGCCGAAAGTTGGAAGGGGAGCCATGACGGGCAGGCACACTTGGTGTAACTTTACAGCAACACACTTCATTTCTGACTCTTTTACTTCTCATTTTTCAAAAGATGCTTCCATACAGTGTTTTCCAAGGCTATCTTTAATTTCAGTGCCAGCTTCATAGAAGGACCCACGTCGTAAAAGAAGTCAAAAGCAACCTTAAATATCTATGGTGACTCACCTGTCTGGGTTACCGTTATTTTTAAGATGTAGCATTTAAAGCTTTCCATTTTTTGTAGCTATCTCTTAACTGTACTATTGTTACAAATTTTTTTAATATATAAAATTTCCAGCTATCCACCACTGTACTACAAACTTCCCTCAAATGTAAAGACTTAGAACATCAACAATCATTTTATTATCATCTCTCATAGTTCTGGTGTCCGCTGGGCTGAGCTAGTTTGTTCTCGCTTGGGTTGGTTCTTGGTTCTTGGCTTCCCGGGTGGAGACAGTCAAGTGGTGGCTGGAGCTGTAATCCTCTGAAGGTTGCTCACGATCCCACATCTGGTGACTGGTTTGAGAAGACTCAAAACTGCTGGGGAGGCTGGAACACCTGGGATTCTCAGGCACATTTTTGTAATCTCTCTACCACGTGGTCTTTTATCGTGATACTTCAGGTGTGACACAGGCTTCCAAAGTGAGTGGGTCCAAAGAGAGGGTGGGAAAGGGAGTGAGAACGAGACAGAGAGAGAACATGTTGCCTTTTCTGTCGGAGCCTTGGAAGTTGTTGCATCAGTCTCGCTGCATTCTTTTTGTTGAGACAGCTGCAAGGCCTTCTTCCAGAGCCCCAGGGGAAGAGATGTGATGGGAGTATTTATAATCTTGTCTCAAAATCACTGCAAATACAACCTTTTCCCCCACCACTTACACATTAGAAATTTACTTATTTATTTAAAATGTATTTTTGTGAGTATTGTAGCTGTCCCCCATTTCCTCGCCACTACCCCGCTCCACCTCACCCCAGGCCTCTACTGCACTATTGTGTGTGTACCTGGAAATATAACTTTTAAAAATATATATATATTTTATTGATTTTTTACAGAGAGGAAGAGAGAGGGATAGAAAGCTAGAAACATCGATGAGAGAGAAACATCGACCAGCTGCCTCCTACACATACACCCCCACCACCACCACCACCAGAGATGTGCCTGCAACCAAGATACATGCCCTTCACTGGATTCGAACCTGGGGATCTTTCAGTCCGCAGACCGAGGCTCTATCCACTGAGCCAAACCAGTTTCGGCAATATAACCTTTTGAAGTATGCCAGCAGAGGTCACTAAACTACAGAAAAATCCATGACATATTGACATTTGAAACACAGCGACGTCATTAAGAATTGTGAGCATTCAGATTTTCACATGTGCTGAATTAGGAGCCTGACCTTCAGGCAGCTGCTTTTAAAATGTGCAAACAGGACAAGATGGAAACTGGGCTTTTCTGTCTGCCAGTTCTGCACTGCGTCCTGCGGGGATGGCCACAGTGAGTCCTTTCCAGCCTGCCAAGAACTGTTACTCTGGTTGCTCTGGCTCTGTGGCTGTGTGGATACAAGCTCCACCGGCTTTCAGAACTAGGTGTTCTGGGGGTGTAGTGGGGTGCTGTCCCTCAGGTAGGAGTTTTGCTAGATGTAGTGCTAGATGTCAAATTCAAACTCTTCACTCCTCAGGGATAATCTGGGAGTTGTGAGTTCTTCCTAATCATATGTGACTGTGCCAGCAGTGGGGTTTGTCGTGGGGTTTATAGTGGGTTCAACTTGGGCATTTTCTCATTCTCCCAATTTATAGGAGTCACTCAGACAATTTCTGGATTTCTTTCAGAGAAAAATGCTTTGTGCATAGCTGTAGACTTGGTGTATCCGTGGGAGGAAGTGAGATCAAAAGCTTCCATCTTGGACCAGAACCCTCTTGCAAACTCTATGTCTTTAGATAGTTCAAAAATCTTGTTTGTCAACAGTTGTTGCTCCTGTTAAATGGTCATCTGTACACAGTCTTAAAAACAAAACAAACAAAACCAGAGAAAGCATTAGTTGGTATCTCATTATGAGTTCCTGACTGTTCTCTAATATTTTATGTATTTGTTTAACCCTCTCCCCAGATAGATGGCAAATTCTATAAGATAACATACATTTGTGATAAAGTAATCCTGGTTGAGAATGGATATTAAGACTATTTAGGATTTTTGATGGAAGTAGAGGGAGAATCTATATTTAATAGGCAACAACTACTTTCTGCTTTTTATATGTTCACTAAGTATAACTAACAGTACTTATACTTGAATGATAAGAATATGAATGAGTATACTTTTTTGTATTGCTTTATTTTCAATGTCTCTCTCTGTGTGTGTGTGTGTGTGTGTGTGTGTGTTTAATTGGAATTGGAAAGGAGCTCAATAAAGCTATTTTCATTTGTGGGGAAAACAGAAAGTTTAAAAATTTATTTTTATGGGCTGCACCAAAATATCGTTGATATTCAATGTCTGCTCAAATGACCATGACAAAATATTCTTACTAATATATAACTTTGGACATATACTCTCTGAGCCTCAGTTAACTTCTCTATGAAATAAGGACATTATAGTCAACTCTCAAAGTTATCATAGAATTTAAATGGGGGTAATGCATACAAAATATTTAACACAGTGCTCACTAAGTGGTAGCTTTAATATTAGTACTTAGATACATGGTAAATGATGTAAAATAACCCATTTGATTAACTGTATGATTTATTGATTTTACTTAGCTATATCTTTGTATTAGCTCATTTCCATTGGACATTTACTATGTGGCAGGAACCATGCTAAATATCTTATCTATATTAAGTCATTTAAACTTCAAAATAATTTATTATTATCACCTGCATTTTACATATAAAAATAACTGCACCTTAGGGAAGGTAAGTAAATTCATAGGATTATATACTTAGGATGTCCCAAAGCTTGACTTTAGATCCAGGCAGTTTGATTCAAAGGTTTCATCCTTAACTGGTCGATTAAACACAAATCTGAAATTTCTCCCTTTTGAAATCATGAAACATCATTAGCCTGGTTATATAAATCAATTCATTTAAGAAAGTACTTTGGCTATTTTAATTTCTTAGTTTAGCAAAAAGAACTGTAGAATCAGCTGAATAGCATCCAAAAATTAAAGCATTGCAGTTTTTTCTAACATTGCACTTTGTCGATAAGGCCACATTGAATAACTTCTAAAATTCTACTTTAAATTGTCAGAAAAAATATAGATTTATACTTTTTATAAATATATGGAAACATGAGTTTTTCAAGTTAATTCATGTGCTCATTACAATTTGACAGTCAGTCTAGAAAAATTAACAATGCTGTGAAAAAGAATCAAGGAATCTATAAAAGAACAATATAAATAGATGTTCTTTCTCAGACATTTTACTGGCGTAACTAATTGTAGTAACTGCTCACATGACTCCATTTATCTGTATTAAAATTAATAAAATGACAAGGGAATAAATTTTTAGTTTAAAAATGCTAATTAAAATAATTATTTAAACAAATTACAAAGTTATCTTATCTGAACCTAAAAGGGCTATATTAATTGGCAAAATATATTGGTAAAAACTTTAGATAATATTATAGCAAGTATCTTTCCAAGACTACTGCAGCTACCAACACAAATAAATTAAGTTCAGCAAAAGTTAATAAGGGCCTAATATCTTTCTGCTGACTATCAGAAAAGGCAGAATAATATAAGAAATGAATTTTATAGCTAGTATTTAAGTGTTTATGAGATATAGAGGTACACAGAGGAAGGAAGAATTATATGTGGAGGTCAGTCAGAAAAGGTTTAGATGGAATATAACATAATACAATTTTGAAAGATAATAGAGCCTTTTCAGATGATTTTCATGAAGAAAAACATTCCAGGAAAAGGGACCAATGTGAGCAAAAGCACAGAGAGTATAAAACAATAGGGTAATTTTGAGTAATTGCATGCTCTTCAACACTCCTAAGCACAAATTGTGAGGAAAGAAATTGCTTGAGATGTTAGCAGTAAAACAGATGATTAACGAAGGCTCTTATCTGCCATAATTGTAGTTTGATCTTTATCCAAGGTCAATGGGAGACACTGGAAGATTTATATCAGTGAAATAATGTCATCTGGCATTTTAAATCAATCAGTTCTAACACTCTGATGGAAGACATTTGTATGATTATGAAATATCTTTCTTTGCTTCTAGTAATACACTTGCATTGAAACCTATTTTAATATTAGTATAGCTATACCAGTTTTATTTTGATTAGAGTTTGCATGGTCTAGACTTTTCAGCTACTTTTACCTTCAACTTTTCTGCATCCTGATATGTAAAATGTTTCCTTTGCAACGTTTAGGTAGGGACTTTGTCCCCATCTGACAATCCTAGTCTTTAATTAGAATATTATTTCACTTATAATTAATGCTATTTTTACAACTGTTTGCTTTCTACTTATCCCATCCTTTCTCTATTAATACAACTGTTTGCTTTCTACTTATCCCATCCTTTCTCTATTTTTTTCTTTCCATTTTTTTGCTCTTTTAAATTAGTCAAGTAAATTTTTGTTCATTCTTTCCCTCCCCACCATTAGCTTATTCGTTATATATTTTTAAATTATTATTTTAAGGTATTACTCTAGAGCAGGGTCTCTCAACCAAATTACAATTGACATTATGGATTGAATAATTCTTTATGGGATGGGCGCCGAAACCGGTTTGGCTCAGTGGATAGAGCATCGGCTTAGGGACTGAAAGGTCCCAGGTTCGATTCCGGTCAAGGGCATGTACCTTGGTTGCAGGCACATCCCCAGTAGGGGGTGTGCAAGAGGCAGCTGATCGATGATTCTCTCTCGTCGATGTTTCTAACTCTCTATCCCTCTCTCTTCCTCTCTGTGAAAAATCAATAAAATATATTTTTTAAAAAAAACCAATTGACATTATGGATTGAATAATTCTTTATGGGATGGGGGTGCTATTCTCTGTGTAATATAGAGTGTATAGCAGCATCCATGGCTTCTACCCAGATGATAACAATAGCACCACCCACTCTCCCACAATCATGACAACTTCAGACATTATCAAATATATTCTAGGGAGGGGAAAGGAGAATCTCTCCCTTAAAAACCACTATATTAGAGCTGGACTGTCTAGTAACCACATGTGAGCATTTGAAATGTGGCTAGTCCAAATTGAAATGTGCCCTAAAGGTAAAATATTCACCCAATTTTGAAGACTCAACATGATTTTTTAAAACCTCATTATTAATTTTTATATTGACTTATAAAATCTTAGATGTATTATTAGGTGAGAAAATATATTATTAACATTATTTTACCTGCCTCTTTTTACTTTTTAAAAATATAACCGCTGGAAATAGTAGAATTATTTACGTAGTTCTCTTTTGTGGTTTGCATTATATTTCTTAGATATCACTTTTCTAGAGTTTATGGCATACATTGCTCATTAATTAGAGTCTACTATAAATTAATTAGTACTTTTACAAATTACTAGACAATGCAAGGATGCAAGAACTTTAGAACATTTTTACTCTGTTAACTGTTTTTTCCATCCTTTTGTGCTATTGCTGCCAACTATTTTAATTCTAGGTATTATAAATGTCATTTGACATTACTCTTGGTGTTTTATACACTTAATATTAACCCACATTTGACCCTTTATGTTGCTATTTACTGCTTCCTGAATTTTCATGCTTTCATTTAGAATTATTTCTTGATTGATTGACTGATTGATTGGAGAGAGAAAAACAGAGGTTTGTTGTTTCATTTATTTATGCATCCATTGGTTAATTGTTGTATGTGACCCGACCAGGTATCAAACCTGAAACCGTAGCATATCGGAGTGATGCTCTAACCAACTGAACTACCCTAGGACTATTTATTTTGTACTGAAGAATTCCCTTTTATTTATTTTCATGCATACCTACTGTTGATTAATTCTCTACATTTCTATTTTTTCTGAAAGTGTTTTTTATTATAAGTAAGTGAATGTTCACATAGGTATTTACTCATGTAGCCACACCTACATCAAGCACTCTAGGAGTATTTCCAGCAGTCAAGGAGGCTCCACAAGGCCTCTCCTAAGTATTTCCCCAAAGGTAATACCTTCCCGACCATAATAACCATAAATTAGTTTTTCCAGCTTTTGATCCTTATATAAATGTTCTTGTATGTAGTGATATTTATCCAATTTGTTGCATGGAGCAGTTTTCTGAATAATATTGCATTTTATAAATGTACTATAGTTGTTTTATCTGTCATGTTGATGTAGATTTGAGTTGTTTCCAGAATATTGAGATTATGAGTAAAGCTGTTATGACCATTTTTGTACATCTACTTGATGAACATAAGCACTCATCCTATATAATAAAGAGGTAATATGCGAGTGGTCATTACTCCATGATGTGTAATGACCGATCAGCAGGAGGGCGGGCAGAGAGCTGAGGCAAGTGGCAACTAGCTATTCCCACACAGATTTGCGTGCAGGACCGCTAGTTATATGTAAGGTACAAAATTGTTGGGTCATATGGTATACTGCTTCATAGATCAAACAAATTTCCAGTCCTGTTTTTCTTCCAATTATTCCATGAAAAAATAATTTCTTCCCAGGGTTAATTTCTTTATCATCTTTTCTCATTTAGTTCTAAATTAACAAACTGTTAATTAAGGTAGCTGTTAATCATGTATTTCCATAAAGATTTACATGTTCGAAACATAAATAGAAAAAACACCAAATGGATATAAATGAAATGAAAGTAGCATATATAATTTTAAGCCAAAGTTGATCTGATATTACTGGTTTAGAGAGTAGACTCTGAAGTAAAACTACAGGTTGTAGAATATGACTGTCCAATTTGTGTCCTGCCTTTTCCACTATTTGTATGACATTGGGAAAGATGCTTAATCTCTGAACACTTCCTTTTTTTATTGATAAAATGAAAATAACAGCAATACCTATTCCATTGGGTTGCTGTAACAATTAAATGAAATAATGTGTGCAAAGTTCTTAGCAAAGTGTCAGGCATGTGACAAACTGTACTCAAATATGAAAAGGTATATAACACCAGACCAATTAAATTCCATGAAGGTAATATTGGTATGAACATTCAAACTGCTATTGGATTCAAGTTAAAGACACCTTTTCCCTATGTCTAAATGCCAGAGGGAATCCAGTTGCAACATTTTTCACCCCTTTGATTACCAAAACTGATTCAACTCTGAATGTTTCCTTTTTCCATGTGTCTTCCCCCAAAATGAAAATAAGGATGAACTTTCCACATAGACTAACCATCACTTTGTCAGAGTACATAAGTAGCTATGCTTCTTGTTTGACTGCCTTTGCACATGTAACTGAAGTAATATATGCTTTCCTAACCAGGGGAGAATTGTACTATCTAAAATGACTTATGCAAAAGTGTATGCTACTCGTGTGATGAGCTACAATCATATTGCCAAAAGATCTAGGTATTGCTCCTTTTTAAGTTCCACATGACTATAATTCTGAGGAATTAATTCTCCTAAACCAAAAACTAATGGGTACTTGGCCAGGATAACAACTTCACTCATTAAATCAATGACTTTTAATAATTAAAAAGCTAAATGCTTATTTAAAAAAAAATTATTATAATTTATTTTTTAATTATGTTGACATACAATATTATATTAGTTTCAGGTGTACAACATAGTGATTAGACATTTATATACCTTATGAAAAGATCACCCAATAATTCTGGTACCATACATAGTTATTTCAATATTATTGACTATATTCCCTATGCTGAGTATTTTGGTCGTTATTGTTAATCTTCACTTGAGGATATTTTTTCCATTGATTTTTAGAGACAGTGGAAGGTAGAGTGGGAGGGGAAGGAGAGAGAAAATTTGATGTAAGAAAGACACATCAATTGGTTGCCTCCTATACACACCCTGATAGGGATGGAGAAGGAACCTGCAACTGAGGACATGCCCTTGATTGGGAATTGAACTCAGGACCCATCCATGCAAGGGCCAATAGCAACACCAGCCTGGGCCCTGTGAGTATTTTTATAATTGGCATTAAATGCTTGCTATTTTATCCAAAAATAATAAGCAAGTTTATATTCAGTGCTGAATAAATTAAACATTGACTTACTTTCTTTTCTTTAACTTTTTTTTAACCTTTAATATTGTCTTCAGATGAATGTGATTAGTTAATGTGCAGTAATGCATTTAGAAAACATCCTTCATTCTTCAAGAAATCTACTTTCTCTGTGTGCATGGAAGAGAATAAACTTGTTTGCCCTATGTTCACATTTCCCTTATATTCCACAAATTGAAAATTTTGAAAATGAGGTAGATACATTGTGTTCTTAAGACTCTTTCAGTTGTAGGCGGTAGAAATACAATACAAATTATTTGGTACTCAAAGCAAATATGTGGGCCAAATAACTGCAATGCGCAGGAATGGGGCTGGCCTAGACTCAAATGAATTAAGGTTCTCAAACTTCATCATCACAATTGTCACCTTTATCATCTTTATTGATCTCTCTGTGTCTCTTTCTCTGTTTCTCTCATCTTTCTTGGGGAGTGGGGAATTTGTATTGGTTTTCTTGTCACTGTTTTAACAAATTACCACAACTTTAAAGGCTTAATAAAAAAACACAAATTTATTCTGTTAAAGATGGAAGGCAGAATGCAAAATAAGTTCTGCAGGCCTAAAATCAAAGTGTGGTCAAGGCTAATTCCTTCTGGAGGTTCCAGGAGATAGTAATTTGATTCTTGCTGTGATAGCTAATTTTATGCATCAACTTGACTAGGCCACAGAGTACCCAAATATTTAGTGAAATATTAATTCTGGGTGCTTGTGTATGAGTGTTTCTGCATGAGATTAACATATGAATCTGTAGACTAAATAAAGCACATTGGCCTCACCAATAGAGATGAACATCTTTCAGTACATTGAAGACCTGGATAAAACAAAAAGGCAAAGTAAGAAAAAATCCCCTCTCCACCTATCTTCAAGATGGACATCAGTATTCTTCTGCCTTCAGACTTGAACTCAATCTGGAATTTATACCATCTGTTCTGCTGGGTCTCTCTAGCTTGCCAACTAAGTATCTTGAGACTTCTTAGCCTCCATAACCACATGAGCCCATTCCTCATAATACAGTTCTTTACATATTATTTTCTGTTTCTCTGGAGAACCCAAGCAAATGACCTTGCCTCCTCCAGCTATTAGAAGCTGCCAACATTGCCTTGTTTGTGGCCACATCACTCCAATCTCTACTTCCATGGTCACTTTGCCTTCTATTCATTCTGATCTTTTGCTGTCTCTTAGAATGACTTATGATTACACTAGGCCCACCCAAAATGCAACATCCAGATAGTTCTATATAATCTCAAGAGCTTAATCATGTCTGCAAACTCTCTTTTACCTTAATCAGATGGTCTAGAGATGAACATATTTAGGGGGCATTATTCAGCCAACCACAGAAGATGTCTTGTACACCAACTTTAATTGTAAAGCCCTAGGAAGCATTCTTATTGGCACAGCTTGAGTAACAAACCCATCTCTGTACCAATCATCATGGCGAAAGGGGTGTCAAGAGTTGGTTAGCTGAATTTGTATGCTCACTCCTGAAAGATGAAGTGAGAATGTTGTGACAATGGTCCCACAAGGTCCATAGAAACTGGAGAGGAATGGCTCCCCCAAAAAATCTTGGGCATTACCGAAGGAGAAAGGGATGGTGAGTAGAAACAGAAGATGCTCACTTCGTAGTTTCATATGAACTACACTGTCAACCCTCTGATAACAGCAGCAGGACTGTTCTTATTTTAAAATTCTATGTATGAGAGAATGTACTTCATATGTTTTTGGTGTACACAAAAATAGTAGTGAATAAGGGCATGGGATTTAGAGTTAGACAAACCTGCATTGACAGCCTAACTTGACCCTTTCTAGCTGTGTAACATTACACATGTCATTGAAAGTTCCTGATTTGCAGTTTCCTCCCAGGTAAAATAAAGTTGCTTTCTATATTGGACATGGATATTTTTTTTGCATGTTTTCTGACTACACAGCACATTTTGAAAACATCTTTACCATACTGGAATATTCCCAGTTTTAAGAGTCCTTGCTTCCACAAGGTAGAATGTAGAAAACAAAATTCTCAGCCTCTCACATAACTGAGGCTAGGGATATGACAATGACTATGGCTTCTCTGACTCACACTGACCAGAATTCGACCAGTAAGCAATGAGAGGAAGGAGGCTTCAGTCAGAATCCACTTTGGCTGGCATGAGAGGCTTCTTGAGATGACAGCAACAGCAGTGGAAGTACTTTCTCTGTGGTTTCTAGGTCAAGTTCCCGGCACAGAAATAGCCTAGATGGGAGCTGGGAGTTGGCAGCACCTTCTCTACTGCTCTGTAAGACAGCAACACAGGGGGCAGTTTCCTCTTTGGCCAACTGTGCCATGCGGTTTGCAGAATTGTTCCTAGGACCCTAGCATCAAATTTAGTTCTCCAGGCCTCCCAACAATTCTATGAGTCAATCAATATCCTATTAATAAACTTCCTTTTTTTGCTTAATCATGTCTCTGAATTGGTTTTTGAGGGAATCCAATGAAGACAGATCCTATGAGTGGAAGTCCAATCTCAGGAAAATAGTTACACATTGACTTTGAACATTTTACATACAAATAGACATTTAAAACTAAAATTCCAAAGTAAATGCCCTACCATTGTCTTCCTCAAGTTAAAATGATAAAATACTGAATTTTATTTTTTTAAAGTTTGAGATAATTCCCACAACTTCTATGCCATTAAGGTATCTGGCACACATTATTTATTTTCCACAAAAAAGGATGTTGGCAAAATTTCCTAGAGGGAACAGTCATCTTCATATATCAAATCATCTTTCTGTTTATTACAGAGGTAAAGGTTTAATACTTAGTGCTGAAATTTTAGAATGCATTTCAAAAAATAAGATTAACATTCTGTAATATTCTACTGATTGAAATGTAGTTTACAAGAAAAGCCAATTACTTTTACAGAAAAGTTTAAATGATATGCGAAAAAATTTTATTTGAACAAATTAAGAGAATTGATTCATCTTTGTTGCAAAGTGATGCTATTACATTTAGTCAAGGAACATTCATAACATTTGGGCTCAGTGTTTCTGGAAACTTAAAAAAAAATCACACACACAAAAACTAGAGTACATTTTCCCTGCAGGCTTTAACTTGAAAATTCAATTAAGATTTATTGATAAAAGACTGCACCAGCTAAAATATATTACCCTAACTTAGGAATCAATAAGCATTTCTGTGATTTTTATGTACCATGAATTATATACTTTAATTTATATCTATTTGATGTCCAAATGTGTTGGTAAATGAGAGGCCTAAAGCAACGTGGGGATAGACTATAATTCTGTTAAGGTTGAAAAGAAGTGACACATTCTAATCATAAGAGAGCTTATGTGTACTGTTTTAACAACTTGCATACTAGACTCATTATATCTATACAGTGGCCATTCTTTCTCTAGTCTTTTGCACCTGGCTGATCCACCCACATACCAAAAAGATACACTGTTTTAGGCAATTACCTCCTCACTTTCCTATTTGTCTCTCCCAAAACTCATACCTCCTTCTGTCCTGCTTTGGTTCCTGATAGCCTGCATATGTAACAGGGTCCAGGTGAGGCTGAATGTAGACTACTGAGTGAGAAGCTGGCAGCATTTCTTGGTTTTGGTATCTATAGCCAGTTCCCTTGGAGATCTCTGTTTTGCTCTTTGTTATGTTAGATATTCAAGCACCTGTTCCTTTGGGGTAAGTCTCATAACCTGATGTTTTCTGTCAAGACTTCTTGGTATATATGGCCCTACAGGGTTTGGCTCAGTGGATAGAGCATTGGCCTGCAGACTGAAGGGTCTCCAATTCGATTCCAGTCAAGGGCACATGCCTGGGTTGCAGGGTCGAAACCCAGTGGGGGGCATGCAGGAGGCAGCCGATCAATGATTCTCTCTTATCATTGATGCTTTTATCTCTTTCTCCCTCTCCCTTCCTCTCTGAAATCAATAAAAATATATTTTTAAAAAAGAAAGACTTCTTGATATACAGAGCTTGCCTCTCAAGTAAGGTATGGAGAGATTTACATACTGAAGAAGCCACTTGGGAAAACATGAAGTAGGATCAGAACAACTTGCTTTTTGAGGCTAAACATGGCTAAAATTTTACTGACAGATTGAGGTGGTTCCGTCCAAGATTTTTCATTGAATAGCACTAAGGTCTTTGAAATAGAATTCTCTTAGTGATTTGTGTTTAAGACCTAGCAACTCAAAAACCTAGATATGCAAAATAAGGACCTTTGATCAAAGCACATGAGAGAAGCAGGAAGTTACCCCAGTAGATTTTAGTAATGGCCTAGCATGCTATCAGTGTGGCGAAATATGGCTGAATGTGTGCAAGAATAAACTCAGAGACTAACTGTGCTAAAACCTTACAGGACTGAGAGCTCTGGATAGGAAAGGACATTATTACAGCAGAAAATAGATGCTCCTCGGGCAATGCAGTACAGGTACTCAGTAGAGACACCAAGTACAATAACAACAACCAAATCTCTGGTGCTAAAGGCCGTGAAAGATTTTTTTTGTTCTCCTCACTTCTTTTTGGAAACTGAACTGACCATTTTGGACCATTTGTTGTGGGGAGGCCACAGGAGGCAGACATTCCTGTTTCTGCTAATATGAGAATGAAGTATGCAAGCTGACAAATTTAGTTGTGTTTTCAGTTCTGCTCACTCCTAGAGTTTTGGAAGCTTCCCTGTACTCTCATGTCTCTGAGTATAAGCTACAGTATTGCAAACGCAAATCAAAGTTCTATTATTTTGTATGGAATGTAAAAATTAAACAGAAAAGTTTGGTGATAGTAGTTACTTTTTATGCCACACCAGTGTAGCTCAATGATCAAGTGTCAATCTATGCACCAGGAGGTCATGATTCAATTCCTGGTCAGGGCATATGGCCTGGTTACAGGCCTGATCCCCAGGGAGGGGCATGAGGAGGCAGCCAATCAGTGATTCTCTCTCATCATTGATGTCTCTATCTCTCCCTCTCCCTTCCTCTCTGAAGTCAATAAAATATATATATATATATATATATATATATATATATATATATATATATATATATATATAAAGTAGTTATTTTTAAATACCCGAATAACTCAAAATATAGGGGAAGACTTTTAAAAACCAAAGAAAAATATATATATTTATAACAATATCAAAGTGATTATGTGAACAGTCAGGATCTGGCTCACTGAGAAAGATCCTGAGAAACAAAATTGACTGAGTGATAAGAGAAAGCCATTTTCAGTTTGAGAAAAGATAGGTGGCAATAAGAGAAGACTAACTGTGCTAAAACCTTACAGGACTGAGAGCTCTGGATAGGAAAGGACATTTTTGCAGCAGAAAATAGATGCTCCTCTGGCAATGCAGTACAGGTACAACAACAAGGCCAAATATAGCCCAGAAATTAAAATTGCTTGTCTTAACTCTGTGCTTAAAAAAAGAAGAAACACTTTCACTCCTTATGAGGCTGATACACTATAAAAAACAAGCTTTGAACAAAAATAACTTTGAAAACAAAATGAAAGCATTCCCTTTCAAAATCAGATTTTAAAAATAAAATACTTAGTAGTAAATTTAAAAACATTAAGATATATTTGTTGGAAAACTGGGGGATATAAAAATATAAGTAAATGGAGATATACTTTGATCTGGTATAGAAAGATTCAGTAAGATACACAAACAGCCCTGGCTGGTGTTGCTCAGTTGATTGAGTATCATCCCATGCACCAAAAGTTCGCAGGTTCTTGGTCAGGGCACATGCTCAGTTTGAGGACTTGATCCTCAGTAGGGGGTGTGAAGGAGGCAATAGATCAATGTTTCTAACTCCCTCTCCCTTATGCTTTCTCTAAAAAAATCAATAAAAACAGCCGAGACTGGTTTGGCTCAATGGATAGAGCGTCGGCTTGGGGACTGAAGGGTCCCGGGTTCGATTCCGGTCAAGGGCATGTACCTTGGTTGCGGGCATATCCCCAGTAGGGGGTGTGCAAGAGGCAGCTGATCGATGACTCTCTCTCATCGATGTTTCTAACTCTCTATCTCTCTCCCTTCCTCTCTGAATAAAATCAATAAAATATATTTTTTTAAAAATAAAAATAAATAAAAAATAAAAGCATTTTAAAAAACACAAAAATATTCTCCCAAAATTTGCCCTAGCCAGTTTGGTTTAGTAGATAGAGCATAGGCCTGTGGATGGAAGCATCTCTGGTTCTATTCTGGTCAAGAACACATGTGTGGGTTGCAGGCTTGATCCCCAGTAGGGAGTGTGTAGGAGGCAGCTGATCAATGATTCTCTCTCATCATTGATGTTTCTATCTCTCTCACCATCTCCCTTCCTCCTTAAAATAAATAAAAATATATTTTTAAAAAGATTCTCCCAAAATTTAATGTTAATTCAATGCCATTGCTCAAAAAAATCCAAAGAGATTTCTTTTTTTCCTCTTTGAATTTGAAAAAATAATACTAGAATTCATCTAAGAAATAAATGTATGAGCAGAGCCAGAAAATTTTTTAAAAATAAGATGAATGTGGAGGGAACATGACCACCAGCATACATATGTGTAAAGCTTCAATATTAAGGAATGTTATTATTAGCCATAAAACAAACAGGTCTGTTAAAAGAGAATTCAGAAATAAACCCCCAAATAGGAATTTAGAATATAATAAATATTGTATATCCCTTAAAATTATTGTAGGAAAATAAATTATTCAAAATTCAATAAATGCTGCTGGAACAACTAAACTAGCAATTTAGAAAGATCTGAAAATAAATTCCAGATATATAAATAAGTGAAAAATTAAGTCATAAAAGAACTAAAAGAAAAGATAAAATGACTTTTTTTACAATTTAGTGTAGTAGACTTTTTATAAGAAAGTTGAAAATTCAGAAGTCATTAAGAAAAGGATTAATATCTACGATCACATAAAAACCAAGAAATTCTGCAAGACAAAATAAAATACTACAAATAAAGACTAAATATAACCAATTAACTGGAGAAAAAATAAATTTCAACAAATGACAATAAAATTCTAATTTCTTTAATATAAAATTAACACTTGCTAATCAATAAAAAAAAAAAAAAAAAGAGGGCGAAACCAAGATGGTGGCATAGGTAATCACCTATACTTGTTGCCTCTCACAACCACATCAAAACCAGAACTAAAGGGCAGCACAACTACCACCCCAAACCACAGGAAAGCTGGCTAAGTAGAAAACTCCACAACCAGAGAGGTGAAGAAAGCGCATTGGGACCAGTAAGAGGTGTGGAGGCGTGGAAAGTGCTGGCACCTGGTTGTGCTGCTCTTGAAACTGAGAGATACAAGCTCCCGCTTGCTCTGAACTCCAGTTCAGGGCAAGACTCTAGGGGACCCAGACACATATAGGGAGAAACTGGACTGTCTGGCATCGGGACAGGAACGTGAAGGCAGCTTACTCTTAGAGATGCTCACAGAGATCACTGTGCTTACACAGTTGTGGGATGCAGAGAAGGTTCTCAGGTTCAGGGAAGCCATTACTGTTTGCTCTGCCCTGGTGATTCCAAGAGAACCCGCCCCACCCAATTTACAACCCCACCCAAGCTGTTCATAGAGGCTTTTGCATTGAATGGCCTGTTCTTTCTCCTAAATAAACTGCAGCTGGGTCAGAGAGCCCTATAGCTTCCAAAAGAAGGCCTACTACCTGGCAGCAGCAGTGGCCTTGCTTTACAGCTGGGCCTCATCTAGACACTTCCAAACCCATTACAAAGAGAAGGAATCTGCAGATGTCTCTGAAGCTCCTGCTAGACAGCCCCAGACAGTGGCTGACCTTGAACCTCCTTAGAGATCCAAGAGGCAGTTTACTTAGTGGTCAGAGTGAGACCATATCAGATTACAACTTTCACATCCATAAGAGACACACTCAAGGGGCAGCCTTAGTGAGTACCAAAGCCTACAGAAGCAAGTCCTGCCTCATAAGGGTGTCTCCTGCAAAACAGATCTTTCAGTGTAGGCACAGCTGCTCATCACAGCCAACTGGTCTGGAAGTCAATTCCTCCCAGTTATATCCATAGCAATCAAGGGTTAACTACAATACTGTGCAAACAGCCCACAAAGAGGTATACCAAGAGTGTCCACCTCAGGTGACTGGGGAGGCTGAGCCACTGGGCCTTATAGGACACCAATCACACAAGGCCACTCTATTAATTCAAGGAAACTTAGCAGCTAACCAGTACATAGAAACAAACACAAGGAAGCAGCCAAAATGCAGAGACAAAGAAATATGAAAGAAATGGATGAAAGCAAAATACTGGATATAGAGTTCAAAACCACTGTTGTAAGGTTACTCAAGAATCTTCTAGAAACCTCTGAGAAATTTAATGAGACCTTCAAGGATATGAGAAAGGACCAATCAGAAATTAAGCATACACTGACTGAAATAAAGAATGATATACAGAGATCCACAGCAAACTAGAGGATCCCAAGAATCAAATCAAAGATTTGAAATATGAAGAAGCAAAAGACACCCAACTGGAAAAGCAAAATGAAAAAAGAATCCAAAAGTATGAAAATAGTGTAAGGAGCCTCTGGGACAACTTCAAGAGAGAGCAAGATATTGAAGACATAGTTGAAGAAATAATGACAGAAAATTTCCCCTATTTGGTGAAAGAAATAGACTTACAAGTCTAGGAAGCACAGAGAATCCCAAACAAGAGGAATCTAGAGGACCACACCAAGACACATCATAATAAAATGCCAAAGGCAAAAGACAGAGAAATAATATTAAAAGCAGCAAGAGAAAAACAGATAGTTACCTACAATGGAGTACCCATACATCTGTCAGCTGACTTCTCAACAGAAACTGTGCAGGCCAGAAGGCAGTGGTAAGAAATATACAAAGTGATGAATAGCAAGAACCTACACCCAAGATTACTCTACCCAGCAAAGTTATCATTCAGAATTAAAGGTTAGATAAAGAGCTTCACAGACAAGAAAAAAATAAAGAAGTTCATCACTACCAAACCAGTATTATATGAAATGCTGAAGGTTATTCTCTAAGAAGAGGAAGAAAAATATAAAGATAAAAATTATGAACAACAAAGTGACAACAAATACATATCTATCAACAAGTGACTCTAAAAATCAAGTGAATACAAAATCTGAAGAACAGAATAAACTAGTGAATATAATAGAATTATGGGCATAGAAAGGGAGTGGACTGACAATTCTTGGGGGGGAAGGGGTGTGGGGGTGCAGGAAGAGATTAGACAAAGATCTTACACCTATGGATGAGGAAGGGGGGGTGTAAGGGCATGGGGTGGGGTAGGAACTGGGTGGAGGGGAGCTATGGGGGGAAAAAGAGGAACAACTGTAATAATATGAATAAAGTATTATTCAAAAAATAATAAAATGCTACAAAAAATTTACATTAAAAAAAGAAAGAGAATAGACAAAAATTGACATAGAGTATAGACTTAAAAATCATTTTAAAATATTTTATTTAAAAAATTGTGCAAGCACAAAAGAAAGCCTCCTTCGTGAGTTTTAATTCTAGTTAAAAGGCTTGACACTCAGCTGAAGGCCCTTGTATGGCTACACTAGTTGCTTCAACTTGTGCCTAATCTGGTCAGTACCCATGCCCCTTCCAGTTGTTAGTTTTAATATCACCCCTGCTAGTAGAGGATTGACTAACAATAAACCAACAAAAATATATAGCAGAGTATCTCAACCTCTGCAGTATTGACATTTCGGAACAGATAGTTAATTCTTTGGATTGGGAGTTGCCCAGTACATTGTAGGAGGTTTAACAGTACATCTGACAGCTAACCAGTAGATGGCGGTAGCAGCAGCTCATCCTCCCCAGTTGTGATAACCAGAATTGTTTCTAGACCAGCGTTTTTCAACTGCTGTTCCCCGCGAGATGTTGCCTGGTGTGCCGTAGGTGCAGACAAGACAAGAATTTTATAATTTTTCACTATTTTGTTTACTTAATATTTCATAATAAAGTAATTATAAAATACTTTCTTTGTGTTTATTTGATTCCTATTCAAGAGAATTACTTTATATATAGTCAATGTAGACACAGAGTTAAATTTTTTAACATTTTCTAATGGTGGTGTGCCTCGTGATTTTTTTCATGAAACAAGTGTGCCTTTGCCCAAAAAAGGTTGAAAAACACTGTTCTAGACATTGTCTAATGCCTCAAGCAGGTCAAGTGCTCTACAATTGGATAGAGAGAGGCAGAACAGGGAGAAGACAAGTATACTTTCAGTTTGGTGGGAAGGTAAGAGCTCTGAAAAGATGCCATTTGAACAGCAACCCATAGTAATTGAGCCATGCTGCTACTGAGGAAGGAGATTCTAGGTAGAGAGAACAGCAAAAGCAAAGGCCCTGAAACATAAGTATGTCTAGCATGCTTGAGGAAAACCAAGAACACCACATTTGTTGGAGCAGAGGAGGAGGAGGAAGAGGAGAAAAAGGAGAGAGAGAGAGAGAGAGAGAGAGAGAGAGAGAGAGAGAGCTATTAGTATCAATAATTAGTTCCTATTAGTATGTCAGAGAGGAAGTTAGGAACCAGATCTTTACTTTGGAAAAACCACAGGAAGGTTTTGAGAGAAGACTGATATGATCTATCTCATGTTAACAGAAAATAAAGAACAGAAATAGCTAAGAATCTTATGGGGGAAAAATCAACTTCAATTGTAATTAATTCAAAGGGCTTTTTAAAAATTGATATACCACCTTTTTTACCTAGGAAATTAGCAAAGATTAAAAAGTTGAAACACCCAATGATGGTGAATATTTAAAGGAATAGACACACATTCCTCTGCTTTTAATTTATGTAAATTTCTTGGGAGGACAATTTTTCCATGCCTATTAAAATGTTTAAATTGATATAAAATTGCATTTAAAAGGAAATGAACATACAAATATATTTGTATAAATGTGAAAAACAAACAAAATTACTTTGTATTATATTGTTTGAAATAGTAAAAATTCAGCATTTTGTTTAGGATTCACTAAACAAAACATAATTTGACTGATTATATAAATTACAGCAAATTCCTATAATAGAAACTGTGCAGTACTCAAAAAGTTTAAGGTAAATCTATATAGGCTGACATGGAAATAGCTCCAAAAAACATTTTTAGTTAAAAAAAATTAAGTATCAAAGCAGCTTATAATTCCATTGTTACTTAAAAGAATTAAAAAGGCACATGTTTGTTTGCTTTAAGGGCATTTATTCTCTTTATATTTGGTTCTAATTAACTGATTTGTTCACTATAATTTTCACTGAACATAATAAAAAATGATTGCTAATGAATGATTCCTTTAACTTGGGTGCTTAACTTTTAGAACTTTGCCTGTTTTTAGATTTACTTTGGGGATCTCTTCCTTTTAAAAATATTCCTTTTCTTACATATATATATTTTAATATAATTGCATAATAAATATAATAATTCTAAAAAGTAGAAACTGTACTAAGATATGGCAGAAAATTCCTCAAAGTATCCATAAGAAACTGTTAACAATGGTTATCTCTGAGAGTGAAAGCAGAAGTGAGGGGGGGCGGAATATTTTATAGTTATTTTATATCTCTATGAAGTTATTAAATTTTTATTCATGAGTGTATTCTCTATAATATTAACAATAATTTAAAGTAGGGGTGTCGAACTCAATCAGAGAAGGGGCCAAAATCTAAAATCCAGCCTAAATCGCGGGCCGAATGGTTTACTGAACAGTCATAAACTGACAATGTCATAAACTGACAGCGGAGTGCAGTGATGACAGCGCGGTGCGGGCCACATTGCAAGGCCTGGTGGGCTGGATTTGGCCCGCGGGCCTTGTGTTTGACACATGTGATTTAAAGTAAAGCAAGAAAATAAAGTCTTCTAGAATATCAATGCCATTCCATGTGCAGTCTCTACACCAGTGGCTTTGAACTCCTACTTCCTGGGCCCGTCTCCCATTCCTGGTCTAGGATTACTTCTTGGAAATGACAACAGATTTGTTTTTTGCTTCTTTTTTAAAATATACTTTGGTTGATTTCAGAGAACAAGGGAGATGGAGAGAGATAAAAACATCAATGATGAGAGAGTATCATTGATCAGCTGCCTCCTGCATGCCCCACACTGGGGATTGAGCCTGTAACTCAGGCATATGTCCTTTACTGGGAATTGAACTGTGACCTCCTAGTTCATAGGTCAATGTTCAGCCACTGAGCCATGCCAGCTGGGCAGTTTTTCTGAATTTTCTTCTCAATACTCTGACTCCATTTGCACTTGCTATTCTTTTTAGCACTGCAGGCAACCGCCTCATGTGATTTACCCTGTGTGCCCCATCAGCTGCATTACTGGGGTCCAAACCAGGCCTGCAAAAGAGGCTCGGGCAAAAGTTCCACAAACTTCCAAATGTAAGCAAGCAACATCATCACTTAGGAAATGCTGTTGTGAAAAATATTGTAAAATCTAATAGAACTGACTTCATTAAGATGCTCAATAACTATATTGCATCTAACTTAGAGTTAAAAATTAAAAACTGCTTGCTGTTCTTGCTGTTATATTTTTTTAATTTAAATTCTTTATTGTTTAAGGTATTACATATGTCTCCTTGTTGTTATACTTTTATTGTGAAATTATAGATTACTATGAAGTTTATGTCTTAGGGCTCTTTGAGCAGATTCATGAATTAGCAAGGTTTGGTCCCTTCAAAGTGTTCATGGAGGCGTTTGGTCCACGCCAAAAGGTCCTTGATATTTGGTTCTATTCAAAACACCCATGGATATATTGGGTCTGCATAGTTGATATAAATCTTGCTCTTCTCCAGCATTTGAACCCTGGCCACACCTACCTAATCTTGTGCCATTACATTAGGCTACAAGGCAAGAAGGGTTATTATTGGCGATACAGACACAACACAATTATTGGACCAATGAAACATAATATATATTCTATGTGTTAATCCTGTAAACCAAAAGCATAAATAAATGTTGTGGGCTATTTGAACCCTGGTACATATTCTAAGTGCGGACATTTTTGACAGAACCAAAATCAAGGACCATTTGACGAAGACCAAATGTGACCATGGACACTTAGAGCAGGATCTAATTTAAAGTATCTTTTTGCATGGGCCAAATGTCTCTGTGGACATTTTCGACAGAACAAAATGCCCTGCAATGGATGCATGCCTTGCTTGGAAGATTTACTCACATCATACAACAGACATAACAATTACAAAAATAGTAGATGGTTTGGTAATTTTTTTCTTACTGGCCTTCATTAGACCTATTTTTGGTGCCACACAGTCCAGAGAATATATGGGAATAGTGTTTCAGATTGACTTGGGGAAATACGTCATTTGCAAATAAGAATTTCTTATCTTCCTGTTAGCTACCCTTCTCCTCATAGTTGGTTTCTTTTCACCATTCTTATTTATTTACTAGAGGCCCAGTGCATAAAAATTCATGCACTAGAGCGGGGGGCGGTCCCTCAGCCTGGCCTGGCCCCTCTCAGGGGTGGGAGGCTACCTGGTGATCAGGGGAAGGTGACACCCACATCACACCTCTGCTGCTGCCACTGCTGGCAATGCAAGCCTCAGCCGTCCCTGGATACTTGAGCCTTGGGCAGCCCTGGGTGATTAGGCAGCACCATCCAAGGCTTGCCTGCACCTCGGGCTGGCCCTAGATGGCTGGGGGGCTGAGGGGACTAGGTGCCACCATCTAGTGACTGTGGGCACTGCCATCTTTGAGGGTGTGACAGTCAATTAGCATATTACCTCCTTATTGGCTGTGGGTGCCACCATCTTTTCGATGGCATGAGGGTCAATTAGCATATTCCCTCTTTATTAGATAGGCTCTTTGTTGTTGAAAGTATTACAGATAATCCCATTTTTCCCCCTTCCCAGGCCTTCACCACACTATTGTCTGTGTCCATGGGTTATGCATAACATGCATATAAATTCTTTGGTTAATCTCTCCCTACCCACCCACCCCCATTCTTAAACACCACTTTCATAGCCATTACTCCCACCGCTCAAATCTAGGTTTAGGTTGAGTACTTTTCATCTCTGCTACTATGATAGGTTACACTGAGCTGTTAACAAATAGCCAATAATAAGTGATGACATTCTTGGCATTTTCACAAGGAATAAAACAATGTACATAGGTGTATGTGTCAATTTTTTGATGTCCAAACTCATTCATGCTTTTTTTAACCTTTATTTTTTTTCCTTTACATATAACATCAATTTTTGAGCAGAGTTTTCTAGGTTAAAATGTCCTGATTTGTTGACATCTTCTGGCTGCATAACTGTCAGATTCCCATTTGGCCTTTATGCTCTCTTCCGCTCCAATTGGGTAAACACTGAGGAGGGAAAAAAACAGATCCTCAGAACCAGCCTAAACAGCATATGTTTTTGTCTAGAGCCATTGTCAGTGGTATTGTAACTCCAATTAACAAATATGGTTTGCTTCAACAAAATGATAAATACAATTGTTTTCTTCAGTAATTATATTAAGACTTATTAACATGATTATTCAGGTACCCTACTATTTAAGGACTGATGAGATTCTATAAAACTGTCTGAAAGCTAATTTGATTAAATCATATTTGATATTTAAATTACAGATTTGGAGATATTACCATGGAAAACAAATCCTCCAGTTGCCTGAGTCAAAGCTTTCAGAAAGAAAAGATTGCTATGGTGATCATCCTGCGGTTTGCTGTGCACTGTCAGATAACAGCTTTCCAGGCCGGCATTGCACGGAGAGATTAGCTCTTTTTGCCTTTAGGTATTGAACATTTGGACAAATTTTAGCAGCGTCTTCCCTATTTCATGCTCTATCCTTTCATCATCTCCTTCCACTATAAAACCTTAGGAATGTCTGTTTTGCCAGAATATTTCCAGATACTATTGTACATAGAATCCTCCTACCTCTTATGCTTTTAAAATGTGCTAATGGACCCTTATAGACAGGTCACTGACTGCCAGAGTATTTCTTGGAAAATTTTCTTAACTTGAAGTAATATACAAGTTTCTTATCTTATCAGTTTTGTAAGTTTGAAGTTTCATATATTGAGTAATGAATGATATACTGTACTATGACTATTTCATATATAGTAAACCTCACTATTAACATAGAAATATGAAATATTGACAATAGGTCTTTAATTAATATTCAACCAGTCTCAGAAGGATGGCTACCACTTTATACGTAAAGATCTATTTTATCTGAGATGTAAAAGGAAAGACTAAAATTTTAGTTGGTGACATAATAATTATTGGGAAGTGACAATAATGCTGTATGTCTTTCAGAAATATGATTACATGGGAAATTAAAATGTTTTTATCATTGTAAAAATAGGTTTTTAAATTTAAGATACATACATTTGGACTATGGATTGTAAGTTTCTTTAAATCTAATTTTAATTGCCTATTGTTTACTTAATAGTTATCATGCCAGCTGATGTTGCTTAGTGGTTGAGCATCAACCAATAAGCCAAGAGGTCACCTGTTTGATTCCCAGGGGACACATGCCTGGTTGCAGGCTCCATCCCTAGTGGGGAATGTGTAGTAGGCAGCCAATCAATGTTCCTATCTCATTAATGTTTCTGTCTCTCTATCCATCTCCCTTACTCTCTCTCTTAAAATAAATAAATAAATAAATAAATAAATAAATAAATAAATAAATACAAAAACAAAGCATACTGACAAAGAATATTTACAATTTTTACATTGCATTTAATTTTTTTTCTTTTCAAGTACCTTTATAAAACAAAGTTTCTAAAGCTGAAAACATAATTTTGGGCCATATTTTTTTCTCTATATGCCTCATGTATGTTCTTCTTCCAGAACTTTCTTTGAAGTGTCAATAAATCAAAACATGAAGAGGGAAGCAATGGAGAAAAATCAAATTTTCACTGCAGCTATTTATATCATTATAAAGTCATTTCATCAACCTTAAAAAAAAAAACAGTGATACGAAATGGTGAGAAAAGAGATCAGATAGAATAAGTAAACCAAAGTTTGAATGAAAGGCTGTCAAAATTGGATTTAATTTTATAAGAAAAAGAAAGTCAGTGAAATTTCCTGATCAAAGGATTGACATAATAAAAAATTATCTTTACAAAGATTAATCTGCAACTTTGTCACATATTAACAGAAGTCAAAAAGATGAAAAGAAGATGATAAAGAAATCTGGTTATAGCCTAGCCAGAACTTCTAACCAACTGAAGTAAAGTGGTTGTTAGGCAGAGGCAGAGAGGATTTAATAAATATTATGAAGGTCCAGCCGGTGTGGCTCAGTGGTTGAGTGTTGACCTATGAACCAAGAGGTCACAGATTGATTCCCTGACAGGGCACATGCCAGTTTTTAGGCTCAATCCCTAGTAAGGGGTGTGCAGGAGGTAGCCAATTGATTATTCTTTTTCATCATTGATGTTTCTCTCTCTCTCTCTCTCTCTCTCTCTCTCTCTCTCTCTCTCTCTCCTTCCTTCTCTGAAATCAATAAAAATATATTTTAAAATCTACACTAATAAAAGAGAAACATTCAAATTGACTGTCCCTCCACTATGCCCACCAGCCAATCAGAGTGAGTATGCAAATTAACCAAACAAAGATGTTGGTTAATTTGTATGCACAAGCACTGAGGAGTGAAGACTGGAGACAGTGTAGAAGGAAGCCAACTGCTGCAGAAGGGAGTGAAACTGCAAAGAGAGGGAAGTGAGACAGCCTAAGCGGGCTTCGCTCCCTTCTCTGCTCCTCTTCAGCTGCAGGAAGCCCTCTTCTTGCAGGAATCTTCCTGCAACGGGCCTCTAGTATATTATAAAGAATAAACGGACAAAGTTTGGAAACTGATTGGTTTGGATAACAAATGAGAGGGAAAGATAAAAGAGACTCTCAGACAATAAAGCGAAATTTAAAAATGATCTTTTTTATTTAAGGACATCTTTTTAAGAAAGTCATAGCTGCTTACAGGATAGTAGTTATAACTTAAATATCCAATGATGGAGAAGAGTACATAATAACTCAATATTGCTTTTAGATAAAGTTGTATGTCATGAATCACAGCCACCTTATGCCTGCTCACACTGTGTACTGCTTGGGTCTTTTGTATGTTGACACTGATCTGAATGCTACCCTCGGAGTTGTGCAGTGTACAAGCTCCCCTAGTGTACATAGTGAAGGTAACTATAGTTCCTACATGTCTTTGAAAACTGTTTAGTAAAACTTGAGAAAACCCATTTATTCAGTTCTCAGATACTATGTAGTTCAAAAGGGCTTCAGGGATACTTTGCAAGGACTCCTTAATTCCCCAGGGGGCAGTCCTTCATAGATTGGCTACCAATAGGAAAATAAATAGGAGGATTACATTGTAGTGAACAGTGATAGGAAAGTTCAGAGAACGAAGTACTCTTTTCTCCTGATGTCTCTGATTTCTAAGATAAAGACTAAAAATCATCTACTATACAACATTAGTTTCCCAAAGCTACTGTAAACAAAATAAAAATACCACAAACTTGGTGGCTTAAAGCAACAGAATTTTTTTTTCCCTCTCATCCAAAATCAAGGTGCCAGTAATGTCATGCTCCCTCTCAATGCTCTAAGGAAGAACCCTTGCTTACCCCTTCCAGCTTCCGGTGACTCCCAGCAATCCTGGATGTTATGAGATTGTAGCTGCATCACTCTGATCTCTGTTTTCATCCTCAGCCTTCTAGGTGCACCTCTGTGTGTCCTCACCTCTTCCTCTGAGGACTCCTGTTATTAGGTTGAGAGCCCACCCTACTCCAATGCACCCTTACCTCAGGGTCTTTAACTAACACCAGCAATGACCTTGTTTCTAAATAAGACTATATTCTGAGAAACAAGGTGGGCATGAATTTGGAGGAACACTATTTAACCCATTGCATATACCTAAGTGAAAACCTCAATATGCCACTGACGTGTTCTCACGTCTCTGAAAGAAAATGTTACCTTTTTTTTTTTTACAGTTACTGAGCTTTACAAAGGTAGAGAAACATTATGTTCAGATTCTGAAGCTCAAATAGGAAAATAATAACCACAAGGCTACACTGAGAATGGCTAAAGCAAAAAACGTTTTGGTTGAACAAAACAGCACAGGGCATTCAAGAAAAGGCAAGGTCTCTAAGCTCCTGCGTCACTCTCTGGAGAACATAGCCTTCCCTTGAGTGATGACTCTTATGCACAGACCTTTTCCTAAGACAAGCCCTGCTCTTATTTGCTTATGAAGGACAGAAAGGAAGGGAAGACGATAGGGTATAATTCTGCAAGTGTGGTATCTGACTTTCTTTTCATAAAACAAAACTCTTTTATTTTCTTGTTAACTGATGTTTTAAGTTGTACAATTAACATTGTACAAAAAACATCAATCAGGTTATTATCTTGATCTTTTCTTTCTCTAATTCATCGTATTTATTCATTGAAACTTGACTAGAATATTTTACTGTATCTAAAACATTCTGATTGCTTGTTAATGTAGAATGCAATGCGTGGGATTTTAAAAATATTAGTTTATAATTCTTTTTGAAGTTTAAATAAAATTGTGGATTTTTAAAACATTACCAATTTTTTCCATAATGTGAATTCTTTATCCTTTGTATAAAGAAATAGGAAAGTGGTAATATGAGGAAAATTTATATTTATAAAGCAATGGTCTTTCTTACTGAGTTGTTTTCACATTTTCATGTGGCAAATTAAAGGCAGAATTACATCACTGTAGGAATTTACTAACCGTTTCTTATATAAGACTAAATTTGTTCTCCTGTCTAAAGTAACTCTGCCTCTGCTACTGAAGTATTGAACAATCTAGTGGTAAAGAAGTAATTAATAAAATATGATGCATGCTACAGTGGTGAAATTTACATATTGATATGACATTATTAAAAATACAAGTTGGACATAGAATCTTCACTGGGAGATGACATTTGAGCCAAATCTGGAAGGATAAGAGAGACTTTGCGAGGCAGAGAAGAGAGTAAGCTGAAGAAGAACATTCTAGGTGAAATAAACAGCTGTGCTAATTCATGGATATGCTGTGTTCAGAAAATGCTAAGAAATTTATTGTGCCTAAAGAATAGGATATGTGGGCCCTGGCTCAGCTGGTTAGAACATTTCCCAATACGCCATGGTTGCAGATTTAATCAACCAGTGAGTGCATAAATAAGTGAAACAACAAACCAATGTTCCTCTCTCTCTCTCAAAATCAACCAATGAATAAATAAAAAGAAGAGGATTTGTGTAGCAGATGGAGCCTAGTAGGGAATGAGGACAAAATGATAAAGCAGATCAGGATCAGATTGTGATGTGCTCTATTCATGTAGTAGGGAACATATTTTACAAATACTAAATATGCATTTTAATATCTCAATTAAAGCATATTCCTTTGCATTTTTTTACTTTCAAAATCAAGCAGTGAGGCTTACTCATCATGTGAAGGTAGGAAAAATGCTGCAAAATGAAGGGGGTCTTTGATGAGCTATAAGTCTCAAAGCAGATTGTCTTGATCTCTTTAGGAAGAAAGTATTGAGAGAGCTAGGTTTTGCAAGAGACAAAAGGGTTTTCTAAATTGCTTGATTTCTCTCCTTAGTATTTCAAAATAGTGTGTGTAGGAAGAACCAATCCAGTCAGGAGGATTAAGTTGGCAGAGTCTGCCCCTTCCGGTCTTGTGGGTTTTAGTAGAAAGACATGAGGTAGACCAGGAGCAGATTTTCTCTCTCCTTCTGGTTCCTACTTGGAGACAGCAAAGGAATCGCAGGTAGAGGTGGGGCACGAGAGAGAAGAGCATCTGCAATATGCCACCTTACTATTATCATTGATAATTCAAGGACTACAAACACCGGCATCTCTTTGCAGAGCAAACAGGCTCAGTGGAACATCTACAGGAGAGTAATTTCTTGGTGCTGAGGTCTAATTAGAGAATTGTGAAAAATTATGTACTAAAATACTCTAATCATTTTAGTATGTAAATAAAGAAAAAGGAATAATATAATGTATATATGATTGCATAGATAGCCTCAAGTCAATATTATCATATTTTAATTACAGTTACAGTGAAGATAGAATCAGTTACAATTCTGATATAATAGGTATGCCATTTTTTAAAATATTGTTTTTCTTTCAATAATGGAAAATGATAACTGTGGAAAATATTGAACTGTCCCAATAATTAGGATTAGCAAAAGGATAATGATAAACAGATTCAAGTCCTAGGGTAGATATTAAACAAAAACATATATAAAATAATGAGGTCTCACTTAACAGTAATCTCTTTGGGAGCCTGGTTTCAAATTCAGATATGAGAACCTGGGAAACACAAGCTGATGCAATATCCTAAAACATCCTCTGGGGAAAGGACATCTACAAAACAAGCACATCAAATTAATTGTGTTCAAGAATTTAAGCCAAATGCTAACACAAAAAAAGCAATTCAGGATCATGAAAGTAAAATTATTTGCATTATCATTTTAAAGCATTATCTCTGTTGGGGGATTGCAGTAGTTACTTTCAAGAATATATCCCTTATATAAAATTTGATTACTGTAGTTATTTTGCTTATCTTGGTTTTGTTTTCTTTTTAAGTATTATTTTATGATAGCATTTGACTTAATAAATGTAATAAAACTAAAAGCTCCCTATTTTGGCCATACCAACCTGAAAAATGTTAAGGCAAGTTTAATGTTCATAATAAATCCCATGGGGTTTGAGAATATTTTCATCACTATGTACATAAAAGTCCCCATGAGAAACATTTGCATCGTGCCACTGCATAAAAAACAAAGCACATTGCAAATGAGGAAGGGAGAACTTATTAAAAACATTTTACCAGATTTTAATTCTTGAATGCCTACCAAACCACTATGGTAATATTCTCATTGACTAGTTAGCATGGAAAAAGTAATTTTTAATTTTAAATAGTTTTCTAACAGTATAAACTATCCTTGCTCTAATCTTGGTTTACAGTTTAAAATGTTAATATATGATAATTAATCTACCTCCTGAATTACTAGTAGATTATAAGCACTGTGGTATTTGCTTTTATATTTTAATGTATCCAATGGAAAAGATAGTTCTGTGAATTTAGCAAGATATCACAACTTGTGATGATCTCTGTAGTTAAAATTCTTATACATTATTCAATACTTATACTGGTATATTATCTTTTTGCATTGATATGAATAGCAATCTCACATAGTATTTATAAAATTTAGAATCCTTGCTAGAACAGGAAGGACTCTTACAAGTTACCTAGTATAAAACCTACATTAAAACTTTGTTTCTGAGTTATAAAATCAAACATACTCAAAGTGAAAGAAAAAATTATATGCTTGGTATCCATTCATATTTCTGTTGACTATTCTGTGTCTTTGCCCACTTGTACTTTTCCATTTGGTTGGTTGCCATTGTTTTGTTGATTTAAGAGTTCTTTGTGCCTTGGCCAAATGGCTCAGTTGGTTAGAGCATCATCTTGAAATGCCAAGGTTTCAGGTTCGATTCCCAGTCAGGGCACACAAAAGAATCAACCAATGAATGCATAAATAAATGAAACAGCAAATTGATGTTTCTCTTTCTCTCAAACCAATTTTAAAAAGAGTTCTTTGTATATTAGACAATGGCCTTTTGTTTAGCAAATATATCACAAAATTGTCCTCTATTTTGCAACTTAATGATTGTCATTTACTGTATTTGAGATGATTTTTCCATATAAATATTTACATGATAACTTAATTGTTCATTTCGTGGCTTCTTTTTTTAAAAATATATTTTATTGATATTTTACAGAGAGGAGAAAGGGAGAGAGATAGAGAGGTAGAAACATCGATGAGAGAGAAACATCAACCAGCTGCCTCTTGCACACCCCCTACCGGTGATGTGCCTGCAACCAATGTACATGGCCTTGACCGGAATCGAACCTGGGACCTTTCAGTCCCACAGACCGATGCTCTACCATTGGGCCAAACCAGTTTCGGCTCATTTAGTGGCTTCTAATTTTTATGATATTTTTTAAATGTCTACCTCACTCACTCATGTTTTCTGCTTATACATTTCTGATTTTGCTTAACAAAGATATTGAAATAACTGTTTAGCAATCATTTATGTAAATGAAGGTATAATTTTCTTCAGAATTATCACACTTAAACAAAATATTGAGAAATTTTCCCCAAAATGGAAATTAGGGGCAAAGAGATTCCTTTAAAAAGAAAGACATAGATGAGTTAAGAGTTAATATTATTTACTTAATTTTTAAATATATTTTTATTGATTTCAGAGAAGAATGAGGGGGAGAGAGATAGAAATACCAATGATGAAAGAGAATCATTGATCAGCTGCTTCCTGCACGCCTCTTACTGGGGATCGAGCCGTAACCGGGTCATGTGCCCTGACCAGGAATCAAACGTGACCTGCTGGTTCATAAATCAATGCTCAACCACTGAACCACACTGGTCAACCAAGACCAGTTAATATTTCTTTAAAAAAGAGAGAATAGGTAATAGAGTGTGAAACTTTAATGTGTATCTAATAATTATTCTAACATAATATAAAGGAGAAAACAGCCCTTGAAAAAAATAGTAGCTGAGAAATTTCCAATTTCAAGACAGATATAAATGTTCAGATTAAGAACACTCTAAACCAGGGGTCTTCAAACTACGGCCCACGGGCCACATGCAGCCCCCAGGGGAGTCTGATCCTGCCCGCCAGGTTTTTTGGGCAGTGAGCGCAGCCGAGGTGTTACAGTAGGAATTAGTAGTTCATATAGTCCGGCCCTCCAGCTCTCTGAGGGACCGTGATCTGGCCCCCACTTTAAAAAGTTTGAGGACCCCTGCAAACACTATGTAAAAAAAAAGAAAATAAATTCATACTAGATATGTCCTCATAAATCTAGATCACAATAAGAATAAAGATTAAAAATATACTTTTAATTGGTTAAAGTACAAAGAACACCTAGAACTCTCCTACATTGTTGGTAAGAATGTAAAATTGGACAACCAATTTGGAAAATACCTTTGCAAATTTTTATAAAGTGAAACAAATGCTTCTCATATGAACCAGCAATCATATTCCTGAATATTAACCTAAAAAAAAATGAAAGCATATATCTGCACAAATTTCTGCAGGAGAATGTTTATAGAAGATCCTATCTAATAAAAGAGTAATATGTAAATTAACCATCACTCCGCGACAAAAATGGCGGCTCCCATAGCCACAAGATGGCGGTGCCCAGTCCTCTTAGCCCTGCCGGAGTCCCCAAGTCCACCCAGGGGCAGCAATTCAGGGTATCTAGCTGGGAGGCACCTGCCCCCCACAGAGCGATCCCTGCCCAGTGGCAGCAGCCCGGGGTGTCCAGTTGGGAGGTGCCAGCGCCTGATGCGAACCCAGCCAGCAGCAGCAGCTTGGGCTGGGGTCTCAGACCTGCAGGGCCTTGCATCAAAGCAGCAAGGGCAACATGGGCTGGGGTCTCAGGCCAGCAGAGCCCAGCATCCAAGCTGCATGATACCATGGCCAGGGCGGCAGCCTAAGCTAAGGTCTCAGGCCAGCATGGCTGTGCACCCCCACTGTGCGATCACCCGACCAACAGCTGCAGCCCCAACTGGAGTCTCAGGCCAGCATGGCCGTGCACCCCCACGGCACAGCAGCCTGGGCTGGGGCCATGCACCAGCACCGTGCAATCCCCTGGCCATGGCAACATCTTCAGCTGGGGTCCCAGGCCCATAGGGCCGAGCACCCCCATTGCACGACCCCCCCGGCCGCGGTGACAGCTTGGGCTGGGGTCTCAGACCAGTAGGGCCATGCACCCACACCACAATCTTCAGGCTAGTGGAGGCAGCCAGGGCTGGGGTCTCAGCCTGGCCAGGGTGCGATTCCCTTCCAGTGGTGGTAGCCTTGGGTCTCAACCATTGAGTCATACCAGCCAGGCAGATATGGAGGAATTTTAAATGTTTCTTTTTTTTAATATATATTTTATTTTATTATTATTTTTTTTTTTTTACAGAGAGGAAGGGAAAAGGATAGAGAGCTAGAAACATCTATGAGAGAGAAACATTGATTAGCTGCCTCCTGCACACTCCCCACTGGGTATGTGCCCCCAATCAAGGTACATGCCCTTGACCAGAATCGAACCTGGGACCCTTGAGTCTGCAGGCCAATGCTCCATCCACTGAGCCAAACCAGTTAGGACTGTCCAATATGTTAAAGAAAAAACCCTATCTAATAAAGAGGGAATATGCAAAGGAGAGCATTTGGGGGTGTTTAGGGTTTCAGGGGACGGCATTTGGGGACAATTGGTCTGGCAGGGGAGCAGTTAGGCATTGATCAGGCTGACAGGGGAGTGGTTAGGGGGTGATCAGGCTGGCGGGCAGAAGTGGTTAAGGGCAATCAGGAAGGCAGGAAGGCAAGCAGTTGGGACCCAGCAGACCTGAATTATGAAAGGGATGTTCGATTGCCTGTTTAGGCCCCATCCCTGTGGGTTGGCAGTCGGACATTACCCAACGAATCCCAGATTGGAGACGGTGCAGGTTGGGCTGGGGGACACCTCTCCCTCCCATGCACGAATTTTGTGCACCAGGCCTCTAGTCTATTTATAATAGCCCCCAAATTGGAAACAATCCAAATATTCATCAACTCTGGAATAGTGAATGGATAAGCAAATTGTGGAGCATCTATACAATGGAATACAACCCATCAATACAAAGACACAAAGTACTAATACATCCAGCAACATAGTTAAACCTTCAAATGATCACATTGATGATAAAAATCAAATGCAAAATTCTGTATGATTCCATTTATATATCATTCTGAAAAAGGAAATCAATAGAGATAATAATCAGATCATTGTCAGAGATTGGAGATGAGGGAGAAATTGAATAACAAGGTTCATGAAAGAACTTTGTGGGTTAGTGAAAATGTTCTACCTTATTGAGCTGTACACATTAAAGAGTAAGCTTTACTGTATGTAAAATATACATTGATAAACCTGAAATTAAAAATAAAGAATAAAGAAAAATAAGTATTGAAAGCTACCAAAGAGTAAAGGAACACATTTTAACCTATAGTAGGCCTCTCCTCAATAATTGTCAACAGAAGACAATCAAGTAATAGCTTTAAAGCATTGAGGAAAAACAATTGTTAACCTGAAATTTTAGGTCCAGTTGAACAATCATTCAAGAGTGAGTCAAGCCAAAACCGGTTTGGCTCAGTGGTAGAGCGTCGGTCTGTGGACTGAAAGGTCCCAGGTTCGATTCCGGTCAAAGGCATGTACATTGATTGCAGGCACATCCCCGGTAGGGGGTGTGCAAGAGGCAGCTGGTCAATGTTTCTCTCTCATTGACGTTTCTAGCTCTCTACCTCTCTCCCTTCTTCTCTGTAAAAAATCAATAAAATATATATATTTTTAAAAAAGAGTGAGTCAAAATAACGACATTTTCAGATATATCGACTCAGAGAATTTACTTATTATGGACTCTCATTAAAAGAACAAATAAAGGATGACTTTCAGCAGTAAGGAAAGAAAAACCAGCAGGAATACCTGAGACATTTTTAATGGTATGTTAACATTTAATTTAAAAATTTAATTAGTACTGCCTGTAAAAAATCTCACTACTTTTGTGTTTTAAAAAATTAGACTATCAACAGGGGAACCTTGTGCACCTGCTGGGGGAGGTGGGGACCGGCCTGCTGGGAACAGCGCAGAGACACGGGCACAGCTGAAATGAGCTTCACCAAGTTGTGGTTGAGCACGATGCCAGCTTTAGCATCCAAGATGGACGAGTGGGCATCACCAACAAAGTCCGCAGAGGCAACATGGGTGTCAGAGTTTCTAAGGAAGCATGTATTGAGCATCTGCTGCGTGCCAAGCCCTGGGAAGATGGCTGGAGCTATGGAAGTGAAAAGATAATCCCCAAATCCTTGTCTTCTTGGAGTCACGTCATAGCAGGACCAACAGTGACTGAAATGGAATTTCAGGTGAAGAAAGGGGCCACTAAAAGAACATCTTGCTGAGGAGGGAGGCCCAAGTAAAGAACTGGAGGAGGTGAGGACAGGTATATGGCCACTTGGGGGAAAAGCATTCCAGTTCAAAGGAACAGCAGGTGCAAAGATGCTGAGGCAGGAGATATGACTTTCCAGCCCTGCAGTTGCTATCTTGATACACTGTGAGCAGTTGCTTGGCCACTGGGAGGTCACGCTCTCTCCCCAGAGGGTTCCTCCCACGGTCTTTTCTCCTCAGTCCCTACCTTGTTCTCGGTGTGGGCAAGTATGCCAGCCATTGGCCCCTTGGCTGCTGCTTTGATGGCATCCTTGATGGCCGAGTATGTGAAGGCCAGGTAGGAGGCAGGTCAGGTCAGGTCCATGACAGACACGTGTGGGGTTGGCACCGGGAAAACCATTCCTTTCAGTTTCCTGGACAGTCCCACATGGAGGTAGAAGTCAGAACCCAAGGACTTCTCTGTCTTATCCCTCACCTCCATCTTCCTCTCATTAGATACCTCGAGGATTGGGGCCTGTCTGCTCTTCCCAAGGTGTGCCTCCCATCCTGGTTGCAGCTTCCCACCCTCATACCCTTTGAGGTCTGGAATGACTTTGCCCACAGCCGTGGCAGCCCCTGCAGAAGCGGGGATGATGTTCTGGTTTGTCTCGCCAGGCCTTCTTTGATGGCCCGCCCACTGTCTCCTGGGTGGCCGCGTAGGAATGGACTGTGGTCTTGGTGAAGAAGAGGGCTGAGGTGAGTCCTTCCTCCTCCTAAGTTCCCATGCCTCTTTATTTTAGGCCTGAAGTGATGGGCCAGGTGTGGAGGGTGGTGGGGTCAGACTCCTGGAGGGGCACCTGCATGCCAGGGTCCATCCTTGCCTGAGAGTTACACAGTATTTTAAAAGACTCCACCACTGGCGGGCCTTTCCTCCTGAAACCAGACTCTTTCTATTAATAGTAAAGTCACACACTAAGCAGATCCTGAGAGGAAGAGGTACAGGTTCCCTCCATCCATCCGGCTCAGCCCTCTCTCCAAATCACTATCAGTCCTTCCACAATCCCAGATCGCTCATGAAAGACCTTGGCAAGGGAGGCCAGGCAGCTGGTGGTGCAAAATGCATTGCTGACACAGCAAGGGAAGTCTGAAGTGAGTGTTAGAGCCACCTTTCCATCCTTACCTCATTTTGGGGAGATGCTCAGATCTTTCTCAGGCTTGGATTTGTGAAAAGTCACAATGGGAATGAGTAAGATCACTGGGAATGCTTTCAGACTGAAGGTGGCACTGGAGGTGGAGCTGGGGGAAGCTCCCCAAGCATATTCTCCAGAAGTTGTGCATTTCTAACAGTTCTAGGGGAATGTTAACATGGTGGCTGTTAAGACTTCGGGAGGGAAAAGTAGAGGAATGTGAAAGAAGCTCCAGTGGGGGGTGGGGATGGAGGTTGGGGTGGGGAAGCTGAATCAGATCCCTTCCCATCACAGGCTGGCATGTTCTCTGCGCATCACCCACCCACTTCTGGATGTTGTTGCCCGTTGCCTGACCATTTTCATGGAATCCGGATTATGGTCCTTTTCATTCACCCCCATGACAAACATGGGTGCCTCTGGTGAGGGTGCATTGATTACCACACGGAAGGCACCTGCCTGGATGTGGGTCTAGGGAAGGAGGAAGGAGCACTGGTGTCATGAATTGATGTGATGCTTTGAGTGTCACACCCCCTGGCCAGCCCTGCCCACTTCTCCCCCACTTATGGAAGCACCCTCTTGGGACAGGTACACTCCTGTGGGCTCCACCACAGAGGGGCTCCCCACAGACTTCCAGGGGGTCCCTCTGGGCTGTTGCTATGGAGAGGCGGCAGGGCTGTGTGTCAGTCTCCCTGCCATGGCCTTGCCTGCATAGTCCATGGCCTTTACTGTTTGAAAGGCTGACGAGACACCTTCCCCCCTGCCTGCAACCATCTGTTCTCCCCACCGCACACATACCTACTATCTCAGGCGGATTTGACCCTGCTGGTCTTGCCTCTCACCCCAAAACTCCTATGTGGGCCACTTACCTTGACTGCCCTTCCCCTACTATGCCTGGGTATATACAAGTTACCACGTCCCCCACTCAGGCTCATTCACCCTCTGTCTCCAGGGGACCACCCCTGACTATGGCCCACCAGGTCAGGCCCTCTCTGCATATGCTGCCTGGAATGTAAACTCCAGGAGGATGAGGCCTGCTTGCTGCTTCTGATTCCCTGCCCTCACAACCTCACCATGGCCCTCCTTGCCTCTCGTTTCTACCACTCAGCTTCTGCAACAGGGAGCCTACTGCCAGAGGCTGGGCAGGTCCCTGAAGACAGGCACTACATCCTGGGCGCCATGGGGGAGAGGCCTGTAACTGTAGCCTCAGGCTATGCTGGGGTCAGCAGTGGTTAGTGGTTTACATCAGAAAGGACAAGGCTTTTTGGTTTCCTCTTTTATAAATCTATATTTTTACTTGATAGATTAACGTTTGCATTTGAAACATTAAAATTTACTGCTTTTTTTATTCTTAAAAAAAAATCAAACAGTCATAAGATTGGAGAGCATAATAATGGATAATAAAAGCATGCTAAGATCATTTTTATGTTTGGAGAAGAATAGAAACACCAAGTAACTTAAAATCTGTGAGAACAAATTATAGTTAAATATTATGTTGAAAAATAAGACTTACAACTAAAAGACAGAATATATAATCAGTAATAAGTGACTCAGCAACAAAAAGTAGTGAGTAGAAAACTGATGGATCAAGGGAAATAGAATAAAAATTTTTAAGCAACAAAATAAGAATGATAGGTATATAAAATATAAAATAAGATGGTAAAAATCAGTGGAGATTATTATACAGGTTAGATAAAAGGACAAAATCCTGCTCTATGGTGCTAACAATATGCTAAACTAAAAGACCAGACAAAATAGTAGAAAACAAAAGATAAAGATACCTGATATCTTATGCAAGTACTAGCTAAAAAAAAAAAAAAAAAAAAAAAAGTGGTATTTTAGCAATATTTGAAAAAATCAAATTTAAAAAAATTCAAGAGGATAAACCACAGACTGGGAGAAAATACTTATAAAGACACATCTGATAAAGGGGTGTTAATTCAAAATATATAAAAAATGTAAAACTATAATAAGAAAGCAAACAACCTGATTAAAACATGGGCGAAAAAGCTGAACAAATATCTCACCAAAGAAAATATACATATGGAAAATATGCATATGAAAAGATGCTCCACATCTTATGTCATTAGGGAATTGGAAAGTAAAACAATAAGTTACTATTACAGCAAATATTAGAATGACCAAATTCCAAAACACTGACAACACCAATGGTGGAGAGGATATGGAACAACAGGAACTCTCATACATTGCTGGTGTGAATGCAATATGGTATAGCCAGTTTGGGAGACTTTTGGAAGTTCGGTGATTTCTTACAAAGCTTTACTTATTCTTCCATATGATCCAGCTATCGTGGTCCTTGATATTTACCCCCAAGAGTTAAAAACTTATGTCCACACAAAAACCTACACATGTATGTTTATAGCATCTTTATTCATAATTGCCAAATCTTAGAAGCAACAAAGATGCCCTTCAGTAGGCGAATGGATAAATTGTGGCACATCTAGTCAATGGAATATTATTCAGCACTAAAAATATATTAGCTGTCAAGTCATGAAAAGACACAGAGGAACCTTAAATGCATATTATTAAGTGAAAGAAAACAATCTGAAAAGACTACATATTGTACGCTTGTGATTATATGATTTCCCTGGAAAGGCAAAACTATAAAGACAATAAAAAAGTTCAGTGACTAAAGTTCGAATTCAGTTTTGTGGGTTTTTTTTTCTTTTTTAATTTCCAAAATTTATAGCTAACAAACTCTATCCCATGTCCTGACTTAATTTTCCTCTTGCTTTTTTATTGAATACTTAATGAATTTTATAGATCTATAGCCTGACTTCCATTGGTTAGGAAACCCTAAAAATTATTTTTTTAGCAATTCAGTGAACAGATTATTTCAGATTGACAGCCATATTTAACCCATGATTCAAATTCAAATTAATCTGAAAAGGGTATTGCAAAATTGCCCCAAATGAATCAGAGATGATAATAGAAAAAGGACTCACATTGCCACATTGATTTTTGTGTTTGTCTCATTTCAGTTTCTAGGATTTGGGGGAAAAAATTATTTTTATTTTTTATGATCTTAAACTGAAACTTAAAAGTGTCATGTAATTAGGATACTCTTATATTTGCTAAAGCATTTTTGACATTTAGATAAGAAATTTGTGGTAAGTATGGTTAGGTACTTATCAAAGAAACATGTAACAACTAAAATTTAGATTTTATTTTTTTGTAATTTATCATCTCCTTTTCACTCTGTAACCAGTAGGAGAGACTCGTGATGTTGGGGCAGCTCTATGATTGGGTCTGTGACATATAATAGCTGAATTTAGTTCCCTAGTTTTATGTTAAGCTATTAGGATTTTCTGGATGAAAGTCATTCTCTGCCTCCCAAGCCACCTATATTTCTCTTAATGACTCCTGTAATCTGAGCTTCCTGTGCAGTCTGAAGAAGGTATTGCAGCCAGAACCAGCCATGTACTGATGATGATAAAAGCCTCTGGTAGCAATAAACGTTGTCCTTAAAATAAATAAATAAATAAATAAATAAATAAATAAATAAATAAATAAATAATATTCGGTGATTGATAGAAGTCAGAGAAGCAGAGCTGAATCTGTATGATTTTATAATAATGGGTACATGCCATTATACACTAAACTCCTAAATAATAGCAAGTAAAAGAAGGCAATAAAGTAATTGTGCTGAAGTCAGCTCAGCCAGGTTCAGTGAGCCCAAGAGGGGATGGATAATGAAGGAATGAGAAAAGACAGACAAGAGAAAAAAAGGAAAAAAGCTGGGTCTGGGTGGGACACTGTCCTCTTTGATGGAGAGCTAGTGACAACACCACAGCCTGAAAGCCATGTCTTTATTTCATAGTCAGATTCCATGAGGCAAAGTAAGGATGTGGTTACAACATTCTTGTGAGTTTTGAATCTATTCTATTACATGCACCTGAACTCTATCAAGCCCACATCACTCAGCCACGTGGAACCACAGGTTCGATCCATAGGTTCAAGCTTACAACTTTGGCTATAATTGTGCGGAGGGCTTTGCCCTCCAAGCTAGGACTTGCACCTGGCTTTGCCATGAGAGGACTATGCCCTCTCATTAGTCGGAGGCTTGGACCTGTCCAAACGCTGTGGCCACTCTCCATAGTAATAGCTTTAAAGTATTGAGAAAAAGTGACTATTAATCTGAAATCTTATTTCCAGTCAAACAATCATTCAAGAATGTGTATTACACATTTGTCCAAACCCACAGAATGTACAACACTAAGAGTAAACCCTAAATTAAAATATGGATTTTGAATGATTATGCTGTTACAATGTAGGTTCATCCTTGGTTTAAAAATGTACTATTCTTGCCCTAGCTGGTTTTGCTCAGTGGATAGAGCATTGGCCTTCGGTCTGAAGGGTTCTGGGTTCAATTCTGGTCAAGGGCATAGGCATATGCCCAGGTTGTGGGCTCAATCCCCATATGGGGTGTGCAGGATGCAGCTGATCAGTGATTCTTTCTCATCATTGATGTTTCTATCTCCCTTTCCCTTCCTCTCTGAAATCAATGAAATTTTTTTTTTTTTTTTTAAATTCCAGTGAGTGATGTTGGTAATGAGCTATGCATGAGTAGGGAAGGGATGTATGAGAAGTTTCTGTACCTTCCTCTCAATTTTGTTGTAAACCTAAAACTTCTATAAAACAAAGTCTTAGAAAAAAAGTTGCAGTGTCTGGGCAGTGGTATCGTTATAGAATTAGCTTGGCTTCATACTTGGCTTCTATTTGTAAGGCTGCCAACACTGATTCTCCTTTCTTTCCAGAGATTTTTGAGTGCTATCCAATATCCTTTACCAAAATCCTTTTTTTCTGCTGATGCCTACCAGAGCTGCTTTTATTGTTTAAACTTAAGAACTCCTACTGGTACAGCTGTTAGGTCCAATCCACCTGGAAAGCTAAGAAATTACATTGTATAACCTCTGTTGAGAAACAAAGATTCTGCCATTGAGCTGTATTGTTGGGCATCTGAGCATGTTAAGAGTTTGAAGAACCCACTGAAATTGCTCTCTGATTCTTTTACTGTTAAATTCAATGGCCTCTGTTCTCTTTTCAAGGTTGACCACTATGCCATAGTTGACACTGTTGACTACTCCTTGCATCTGGAAGCTCTTTTATCTTTTGACAGTGAACATGTCAAGGGCAGAGAGTGAGCAGGATTATTTTTATATCCCAGCATATTGCATTCTGCGTGGCACACAGCACTCAGGCACTTCATGAGATGTCAATGAATAAATGAATGAATGAATGAATATAAAACTTTTAACTAGGACTAAAGGAAGGAGCGTAATTGGATAAAGCACACAGAAAAGTTTGGTTGAATGGTGAAAACCTAACAGTAACTCATTTTGAGTGTTTTGAACCCATTTTAATAATAGTGATTAATTTGCATGTAAGCAAAATGTGGATTTATGCAACAAATAAGATGCATAATTGTCTTATAACAAAAACATACCAATGGGATTGGTCTACTTGTCAACATATATTGATTTAGCAAATACATTGGAGAGTAAAAAAAAAAAAAAAAGGAACTACAAGAACTGCATAAAGTTATAAAGACGCTAAAGAACATAAAAAATCCTGTGGATATTCAGTTCATCATACATGTCTTTATCTAAAAAACAAACAAAAAACAAAACAAAAACATACACACATACACACACACACACAAAAAAAAAACACCCACAAAAATGTTCTTGATGGGTTAACAATACTGTTTTATTTTTTGGAACTTGAATGAACACCATACTGATTTTACCACCCTTGGATTAAAATCTGAAGACAAAAATGATTTTTATCTATGCTACCTCAGCTCCACAATGGCATATGTAAGTAATTGGGACAGAGATGGTATGGCCCACAAAAAGCCTAAAATATTTACTATCTGGTCCTTTACAGAAAAAGTTTGCTGACCCCACATCAAGATTACATGGAGAAAGTTAAGGGGTCTAAATTTACATTTTTAGACTTGTACAAAAAAAGCCCTTAAAAGGAATTTCTTTCTATCCCAACCTCACAGCAGAAGATTCTCCCTGAATTCACCTCCTTATTACCATCCCTTAGTTAATCAGGGCTTATCATAATTAAACTTTATGATTAAAACACTATGTTATATCAGAATGCCACATCCACTTGTAAATTACCTTAATTCTTTTCCCTAAATTCTCACATTGTTCTCACAGTGTCTGATCTTTATCTATAGTCCTTCTATTTCTACAAATCTAGATTAATCTGTTTCTCTGCTCCTGTTTCCCACACACGTCTTTAAAATAATACTTTTTACGTACGTGTTCTTAGCATTATTTTCCTCCAGCTCCACACTTGCTCATGCATCATTTATCTGCTTCCACAGCTTACATCATCATTCAGTACAGCTGCTTCCCCCTCGCTTTGACCTTTCCTTTAAACATCCTACCTGCATTTCCAAATGCTATCCATCTTCATTTCAGTGTGTTGCTTTCTTGTTCACATTTGTCTGGTTTGACAAAATGAATTTCCTTTGACATCTAAATTATTACCTCTGCCCACAAAAAGAAATCATAAAATGCATTCAAAAATAGCGATTATTCATTGTTTACATTCCCTAACTCCGTTAATTGCATCCCTTTCCAACTGGTTTCCAAAGCTAGACACAAAGGAAACCTCTCAACAATCTACTTCTCACATAATTTAAAATGCTTCCTGCTATCTGCAGCATAGGAGTTGAGTCATTCTTCCCACTCACACTCCTGTGCCCACCATCCTAAATGCAGGTGAGGAACAATAGGTGGTCATAGTCTGGCTCACAGTTAGATTTTGGTTTGACTCCTATGCACCCTGGCTAGAGAAGAAGGAGCGAAGAAAAAGAGGACTGAGCAAGGCAATTAAAAAGGCTGCTGAGGGGATTCCGAGGGAGGCATAAGATTGGTTATAAGGAAAGAGAAACTGCAGAAAGAGCAGTATTTTAGGCTGCTTCCCTATAGGACTCCTTTAATGTTTTCTCATTAAATCTTCAGTAAGTCTATATTTCTACGCAATAGAATGTTATTTAATTAGAGAAGGGGGTATATCCCCTCACAAGCTGAATTTATTTATTAAGGGCTAAAACTGAGTGCCCTGGTCTGAAGATGTGTATAAGGTAAGTCCAAGAAGACTTTGGATTTTATTGAACTGTGTACATATTTGCTTCCACTTTTATTTTGTAAAATTCTTTGAAAGCATGAATCATGTTTTATAGTAACTGATCTCTGTTTATGTTGATTTGGATTCTATCCATCTCTCACCTGTATATCTCCTATACTTTCTTCTTCTTTTTTTTTTTTTAAATACTATCTCTGTGTCCTAGTCTTCCAATCCTTCATATTATAATCAGCTAGACAAATGAGTTGGCGCTCTTCCATCATCTTATCTCCTATATCTTATCACTGTCCTATATCCTGATCTCCTATATCCTATCACTGTCACCAGCAAAGCACACACTCAGAAAAATTCCTTACATCTATTTATTCATTAAGTTGAACCAGAAATTTAAAGATAAGATTCTTTAGAAAACAGCTCTTCCATTAGACATCTTACCCATTATCAAACAACTGCTGTTGGATATAACCCCTTCTCCCATTAAATAACATTACATATGGGATACTTTTTTTTTTTTTTATATATGGGACACTTTTAATGAGGCTCATAATATTCTATCTTTAAAGCTCTCTCTTTCAGTGTACTAAATTGATGTTTAAAAATATGCCAGACACCATTCTAACAGTGCCAGTGAACAAAAAAGACAAAATTCTTGTATTCATTCTTGTTACATTCTAGTATAGAGAAAACAAATAAATAAGAAAATATCAGATAATGATGTGATAGAATTCAATTACTTTAGATCTGTTTGCTTGTGTACATTGTAGAAGGAAGGCAAACGAGTTCCTCTGAGATATTTGAGTGTGACCTGCATGACAAGAAGAAAGCAGTTATGGAAATATCTGAGGAAAGATCATTCCTGGCTGAGGGAAAAGCTTCAGTGACAGACCAGATCTATCACTGAAAGGACCTGTCAGACACTACAGTTTTTATTCTGATTCGGTGGTTAGAAATTTTGTGGGCAAAAAATAAACTACTAGTGCCAATCCTCTCTCCTGCCCAATTCCTGCCTTCAAACATAAAAGTCATTGTTATAACTATTGTCTGCTTACAGTTGGTACTTAATAATTGTACTACAGTGAGACTTTTCAGTGAAGCCTCTATGACACCAAATGTTGCCAAGAGGAGCAGTCACCCCAAAGTCACTGTTTTACTGTTTAAATAGGACCAAGTATCCTATTACTTCTTCATTCTACTGAAAGAATATGTTTCCCGAATAGAGTATGCAAACAATGGGAAGAATGAAATATTAGACTTGATGCATATTGATTATGTCTATAAAATATCAAGAGATGTATGTTTTTCAAATACTGTGCTGGCTGACACTGCTGTCCTCACTTGTCCTCGAGGCACTCATCAGTTGGTTTCCTTCCTATGAATTATACCATACCAGTTTATGTGCTACCCAGAATGACATCAATATGGTTATTTTTTTTTATATATAAAATAAGATCTTTAAAATAACAGTGGAGCCTTTCTAACACTTTATAATAAGACAAGGGTTGACCATGAAAATCATTTTTACCACATGGCAACCCATTATAGGTTTTCTGTAAGAAGCATTGTCCAACTGAAAGCTGAATAACACTTCTCTGTAAAAATAACCTAAAAGTGTTCCCAATTTTCTGACCTTTTCTATTAATACAAATGACTGTGAGATTGGTTTTGTTTTTTTTTATTGCTTAAAATATTACATATGTCTCCCCCCACCACTGACCCTCCCATCTCCACCACTCTCACCCCCAAGGGCAAGCCACCACTGCCCCAGTGTCTGTGTCCACTGTTTATGCTAATATGAATGCATACAAGTCTTTTGGTTGCTCTCTAAGCTCTCTCCCCTGCCATTTATCTCTGGTTCTATTTTTGTTCATCAGTTTATGTTGATCATTACATACCACATATGAGTGAGATCATGTGATATTTATTTTTCTCTGACTGGCTTATTTCACTTAGCATAATGCTCTCCAGCTCCATCCATGCTATTGTGAACGGTAAGAGTTCCTTCTTTTTTTTTTTATAGTGGTGTGGTATTCCATTGTGTAGATATACCACTGGTAGTGTGTGTGTGTGTGTGTATGTGTGTGTGTGTGTGTAATATATTTTATCGATTTTTTATAAAGAGGAGGTGAGAAATATAGAGAGTTGAAATACAGATGAGAGAAACATCGATCAGCTGACTTCTGCATACCCCCTCCTGGGGACTTGCCCACAACCGAGGTACATGCCCTTGATGGAATTAAACCCAGGACCCTTCAGTCTGAAGGCCAACACGCTATCCACTGAGCCAAACTGGTTAGGGCTGTACTAATGTTTTTTAATCCACTCATCTGCTGATGGGCACTTAGGCTGTTTCCAAATCTTAGCTATGGTAAATTGTGCTGCTGTGCATTTAGGGCTGCATATATCCTTTCTGATTGGTGTTTCTGGGATTGGTTGTAACTTCACCTCTGATTTTATTTATTTGGGTCCTCTCTCTGTTTCTTGGTGAGCCTGGCTAGAGGTTCATCGATTTTGTTTATCCTTTCAAAGAACCAGCTCTAGTTTTGGTTGATCTTTTGTATTTTTGTTTGTTTGTTTGTTTTGGTCTCTATGTCATTTATTTCCACTCTGATCTTTTTTATTTCCTTCCTTCTGCTTATGTTGGGCTTTTCTTATTGCTCTATTTTAATCCTTTGAGTTGTAGGATTAGATAATTATCATTTTTTCTTGAGTTTTGAGGTAGGCCTGTAGAGCTTTGAACTTACCTCTCAAGAAACTGCTTTCACTGTGTCCCATAGATTTTGGATTGTTGTGTTCTCATTGTCTTTTGTTACCAGGATGCTTTTTATTTCTTTTTTTTTTTTTTTTATCTCTTTGGTAACCAAATCTTTGATTAATAGCATGCTATTTAGCCTCCAAGTGTTTGATTTTTTCATTGTTTTTATTGTAGTTGATTTCTAATTTTATGCCATTGTGATCTGAGAAGATGCTTGATATGATTTCTATCTTCTTGAATTTGAAGAGACTTTGCCTGTGTCCCAATTGTTTTGTTTTGTTTTTTGAAAAAATAAAAGAAAATTCTTAATCAGTCTCTTCAAGGTAAAAGTGACATTTTTAATAATGAAGGAGAAAGGAATTGCAGCACAAAAGACATTTGTGCTACGGAGAGAGCATTTCCATTTTTTAAATAAACACTTGGAAATGTACAATTGTTATATAATTTTGTTGCTGAAAACAATTTCAATGTAAAACTTTTAATATTTGCACCTTTGAAAACTTGGAAATAGTTTTAAAAACTGTTTTAAAAATATTTTCAATGCGCAGTTTCAATGGGTTTTGAATCCATTTCTTAAAAATTCCAAAGATGCAATAACTTCTGATTAGCTTTCAAGAAGAACTGACTGATATGGGGATTATATATGTTTGCTAGCTCAATTTCAACAAAACCTTTTGCATAACGGGGGATGGGATTGAAAAATGAGTACCATGATTTAGCAAGCACAGCTAATGGTGCACTTCTTCCATCTGGCTGTACTTACTTTCGTGAGATAGCTCTTTCAGCTAAAACAGCCATTATAGCCAACATGGGAATAAACCGAACTTAGAATCAGGCCTGTGAGCCACTATATCACAAGGTATTAAACTAAGATTTTTTAAATTGATGAGGTTTCGTCAATCAAATTCCTCTCGCTAGAAAGCAAAGAGGTTATTGAACCATTGATAAATAGAATAAAATAATATGACAACTATTTAGTCTTTCTTTCTAATCTAATCATTCTTAATATTTATTTTATGTTTGTTCTACAAAATACATATTACAGTAGAACCTTATTATATATAATTGATAATTATAAAATTATAACAGATGAGGAATGTTTAATAATTTTTAGTTTGATGATGCACAAAATAGAAACAGAGGCATGGATACACGGAACAGACTGACAGATGCCAGAGGGGTAGGGTTAAGGGGGCTGGATCAAAGAAGGTGAAAGAATTAAAAATATATATATCACATAAACAACATGGTGGTGATAGCCAGAGGGAAAGAGGGCATAGCTAGGTAGAGTTGGGCAAAGTGGAGGGGTGGGGGGGAAGGTGGGGACTGAAAGTGGTTTTGCTTTGGGCGATGGGCTCATGATCAAGTATACAGATGATGTTTCGTTGAGCTGTAAATTTAAAACCTGTATGGTTTTGTCACCCCAATAATTCAATAATTTTCTTTCTTCTGTGTGTGCGTGTGTGTGTGTGTGTGTGTGTGTGTGTGTGTGTATGTGTGTGTTTTGTTTGTTTTTTTTAGTTTGAGGAGCATAATTTTTAAAATTCTGAAGATCACTGCTTTAGTAGAACTAATGTCATCATGTCTCAATTTTCTGTACCTCATTCATCTTTAAAAGTACAAGTCCTCCCATCATCTGTTACAACCTGATCTTCCATTCCCATACTGCTCTGTAATCTTATATTCTGACTGAATCCTTCTCCATGTCAAACTTTTCATTCTGCCCTCTAAAAAGCCTGGGTCCAGATCAACACACTTCTTGTGGTAGCTAATCTCATTGATGACTCCCAGTGGATCTCATCTCCTGATGTGACATCACTGTGAGTGCCCTCCCTTGAATCTGAGATGGCCCTGTGACTCACTGTAATCAATAGGATGTGGCAGAAGTGAGGCAAAGCCAGTCTGAGTCTAAGCCTTAAGAAGTTCTGGCAGCTTCCACTTCTGTGTTTTTGGGAGCCTTGAACTGTCATGTTAGAAGTCCAGTTATACTGTTGGAAAGTTCAGGTGGAGAGGGAGAGACCCTGAGATGAGAGAGAGTAAGACAGAGAGACAGAGATGCAGGCCTAGGAATCCTGCTGAGCCCAGTTTTTCTGTTATCTCCACTAAGATATATGAATGCCAACTTGGGTTTTCCAAACGAATTAAAGCCTCAGGTGACTTCAGTCCCATCCAACATCATGTGAATCAGAAGAACAACCCAGTTGGGCCCAGTCAACCTACAGTACTTTGAGAAAGAATAAAAATGTTATTTTCAGCCATTAGTTTGGCGTGGTTTACTGACCAGCAGTTGATAACAAAACTTTCTGTCACATTCTCAAGCTTCTGGAAAACTTTTAATTTTTGGACTGAAAACTGACTTTCCATTTGAGGACATGTTACCCTACAGCCTTCAAGTGACATATGCTTTTCCCCTCACACTCCACCTACCACAGAGCCGGTAGATGGAGTAGGTAGTCTCCTTGCTCCCTGCTGTCCTCCTGCAGAAACCTCTGCTCCCTTGAAGTTGTTGCCATCTGCCTATATCCCTCTCTAAATCATGTTGCTTCCACCTGCTGATCTCTTGGCTATTCCTCTTTATTCAAAGATAACCTAGTCCTTGGCTCCCCTTTTACCTATGTTATTATGCTCTCTGATTTCAACATCTATGTGGATGATTCAACCTACAACCTCCCTCTCAATTCCTTGACTTCTTAATTTTGCCTCTATTCCTCTTCAGCCATCTGCTCCCATAGTCAAACCCTAGAACTTTTAAACTGAATCAATTCCATAATTTCAATTTCAAATATCTTTTTAGCTCACATGTGCTATTAACTATATTACAACCATTTCTATCACATCAGAATCTCTAATAAGCAACATTAAAGAAAATCAAACAATCAGGCTGCCATATTTTTCATTGATAATTACAAACCTCATATAGACATTCAGTACTCCTAGCAATACTACTTAATTTCTGCTTTTGGTTTGCATTCATCATTTTGGACACAGCTAACTTCATGCTGTCTCTTCTTTTTTTCAAATCAGTTATTTCCCCTGCTTTGTATCTCATAAATAAAACAGAAGTAATTCAATGGACACTTTTAAATTTCCCGCCATTTTAAATCTACCAACCCACCTGTCTGTATCTTTACATCTGTTACAGAGGTTCACTTCAGACATCTGTCTCTCAGGTCCATCACCCCACTAGAGCTCTGTGTCCCAACCCCTCTTGCCTTTTCAAAGGTTTTATATCTTTCCATTGTTGTGTTTACTTTGCATCACCAATGATCATTCACTTCAGTGTAAAAACAAAAAATCTCTTAAAATACCATCTTACCTCGATTATGCCATTTCTCTGCTCACTTCAGAGTAAAAATGCTTTTAAGAATGTATATTACAAAAACAATACAAAATATCAGTAAAGCCAAGATTTGGTTCTTTGAAAGGATAAACAAGATTGATGAACCTCTAGCAAGACTCACCAAAAAGCAAAGAGAGAGGACGCAAATAAATAAAATCAAAAATGAAAGAGGTGAAGTAACAACAGACCCCACAGAAATACAATGGATTATTTTAAAAAAAAATACTATGGACAACTTTATTCCAACCAACTAGTCAACTTAAAGAAATGGACATATCCCTAGAAAAATATGACCTTCCAAAACTCAATCAGGAAGAATAAAAGAATTTGAATAGACTGATAACTATGGAGGAAATTGAAGCAGTAATAATAATAATAAAAATCTTCTAGCAAACCAAAGCCCTGGGCCAAATGGCTTCACAGGGGAGTTTTATCACACATTCAAAGAAGAAGTAAAATCTATTCTCCTCTGACTATTCAAAATAATTCAAAAGGAAGAAACACTTTCAAGGCTTTTCTATGAAGGCAGCATTACCCTAATTCTAAAACCAGATAAAGACACCATAAAGAAAGAGAATACGGGCCAATATTCTGATGAACATAGATGCTAAAATCCTCAACAAAATTCTAGCAAATCAGATACAGCATTACATTAGAAAGATCATACACCATGACCAAGTGGGATTTACTCTGGGGAAGCAAGGATGGTACAATATCCACAAATCAATAAACATAATACATCACTAAACAAATTGAGAAATAAAAACTACATAATAATATCAATTGATGCAGAAAAGGCATTTGACAAAATCCAACACCCTTTTCTGATTAAAAAACAACAACAACTCTCAGCAAAGTGGGAATAGAGGGATCATACATCAACATAATAAAAGCGTTATATGACAAACCTACTGCCAACATCATACTTAATGGCCAAAAACTAAAACCATTTTCCCTAAGAACAGGAACAAACAGGGATGCTCCACTCTGTTCAACATAGTAGTGAAGTGTGTTAGCTGTAGCGATCAGACAAGGAAAAGAAATAAAAGGCATCCAAATTGGAAAAGAAGAAATAAAACTGTCTTTATTCACAGATGAAATGTGCATAGTAAACCCTAAAAATTCCATTGAAAAAATACTGGATTTAATAAACGAAGTTGGCAATGTAGTGGGATACAAATTAACACTCAGAAATCTATGTGTTTTTTATACACCAATAAGGAACTCACACAAAATACAAAACAAACAAAAAAAATTAAAAAAAAAAGAACTCACAGAAAGAGATACCAAGAAACTAAAAAAGTAATCTGATTTACCACTGCAACAACAACAAAAATAAAACTAATATACCTAGGAATAAACATAACTAAGGAGGTAAAAGACCTGTACTCAGAAAACTACAGGACATTGAAAAAAGGAGGACATAAACAAATTGGAAGAACATACTATGTTCATGGATTGGTACAATCAACATCATTAAAATGTCCATACTACCCAAAGCAATCTATAGATTCAATGCAATCCCCATTAAAATACCAATAGCATATTTTAAAGACCTAGAACAAACTCTCCAAAAATTCACATGGAATAAAAAAAGACCCCAAATAGCCACAGTAATCTTGAGAAAGAAGAATAAAGTTGGAGGGATCACAATACCAGATAGCAAGCTATATTACAAAGCCATGGTTCTCAAAACTGCCTGCTACTGGCACAAGATCAGACATATAGACCAATGGAACAGAACAGAGAACCCAGAAATCTACCCAAGCCATTATGTTCAATCAATATTTAGCAAAGGAGGTAAGCACATACAATGGAGTCAAGACAGTCTCTTCAATGGGCCGAGACCAGTTTGGCTCAATGGATAGAGCGTCGGCTTAGGGACTGAAAGGTCCCGGGTTCGATTCCGGTCAAGGGCATGTACCTTGGTTGCGGGCATATCCCCAGTGAGGGGTGTGCAGGAGGCAGCTGATCGATGACTCTATCTCATCGAGGTTTCTAACTATCTCTCTCCCTTCCTCTCTGTACAAAATCAATAAAATATATTTTAAATAAATAAATAAATAGTGTTGGGAAAATTGGACAGATACTTGCAAAAAAATGAAACTAGACCACCAACTTACACCATACGCAAAACAAACAAACAAACAAACAAAACCTCAATATGGTTAAAGGACTTAAACATAAGATCAGAAACCATAAAAATCTTAGAATCCATAGGCAGCAAAATAGAAGACATATGTTGTAGCAATATCTTTACTGATACAGCTCCTAGGACAATGGAAACAAATGAGAAAATTTAAAATATGGGACTACATCAAAATAAAATGCTTCTGCACAGAAAAATAAACCATCAACAAAACAACAAAAAAGCTCATTGCACGGGAGAACATATTTGCTAATGTTATATTCTATAAGGGTCTAATCTCAAAAATGTATAGGTAACTCATACATGTTAACAAAAGGCAGATACAGTGGTGCCTCGCATAACGAACGCCTCGCACAGCGAACTTTGGACAGGTTTTTCATGAAACCATCGGCCAAAAAGCAGAAAATGGATGAAGATGTGCAAGATTCGGTAGACTCTACTTAGTCTGTCTTAAAATTAAAAAAATGTGTTTTTTTTTTTAAATTATGTTTTTAGATGTATATAAATAAAAATATGTCATCTTAGCATATTTTTTTATGTCATCTTAGCATATTTTATGCTACAGAACGAATTATTTTTTTTAACATGTATTGTTATGGGAAAACGATTTTCACATAACGAACTTTTCGCATAACAAGCTTGCTCCTGGAACGAATTAAGTTCGTTGTGTGCGGCACCACTGTAAATATTCCAATCAATGAATGAGTAAAGGACCTAAATAGACATTTTTTAAAAGTGGACATACAGAAGGCCAAGAGACATATGAAAACATGCTCAATCACTAATCATCGGAGAGATGCAAATCAAAACAACAATGAGATACCATTTCACTCTTGTCAGAATGGCTATCATCAACAAATCAACAAACAAGTGCTGGTGAGGATATGGAGAAAAAGGAACCCTCGTGCACTGCTGGTGGGGATGCAGACTGGTGCAGCCACTGTGGAAAACAGTATGGAGTTTCCTCAAAAAGTTAAAAAGGAACTCCCATTTGATCCAGTGATCCCACTTCTAGGACTATATCTCAAGAAACTGGAAACACCACTCAGAAAGGATATGTGCACCCCTATGTTCATAGCAGCACAATTTACAATAGCTAAGGTTTGGAAACAGCCTAAGTGCCCTTCAGCAGATTAGTCGATTAAAAAACAGTGGTACATCTATTCAATGGAATACTACCTTTCTGTAGAAAAAAAGGAAGGAACTCTTACCATTTGCAACAGCATGGATATACCTGGAGAGCATTATTCTAAGCAAAATAAACCAATCAGAGAAATAAATATCACATGATCTCACTCATTTGTGGAATATAATGAACAACAAAAACTGATGAACAAAAATAGATCTAAGACAGAGAAGCATGGAACAGATCATCAAACTTCATAGGGAAGGTAAGGGAGGGTGGGGATGGGTGGGTAAGATATCAACCAAAGGACTTGTATGCATGCATATCAACATAACCAATGAACACAGACAGTAGGGGGGTGAGGGCACGTGCATCGGGGTGGGGGGGTGGTGGCCAGGGAGAGGTCAATAGGGGAGAAAGGAGACATATGTAATGCTTTCAATAATAAAGAACAGTAATAAAAAAGAATGTATATAAGCAATCACCTACTAGTCCTTCTTCAAACTCTAAATCTGGCTTTGCTTGCTTCCCAATATTCACAAAAATATTCTTGCAGAATCATCAATGTTCTCCTTGACAAATCCAAAGAATATAACTGCATCGCCATCTTATTTCTCTCCTAGTTTTTCTCATTTGAATCCATGACACCACCAATCATTCAGTCACTTAAACCAGAAATCTTAGCCTTATTAGCCTTAATCACTTAACCTAAATTCCTCTTTGACTCTCTCCCCTAAATCTAATTCATCAGCAAGTCCAGCCTTTCAAGCTCTAGACCTCTAATCCTCTTATTTTCTCCTTCTCTGTTACAACTATTCTGGTGCAAGCCACATCATCTCTCACAGATCAGCTCACAGATCTCACAGTTCTCTCATCATCAGCTTTCTTTATTTCCACAGGTCTCCATGGCAGCCAAGGTAATCATTCCAAATTATAAATCAGTCTATGTAATTGCACTGCTGAAAACCTTTCACTGATTTTTATTTGTACTTAGAATGAAATTCAGACTCTGTACCATGGCCTATGAAACCCATCTGATGGGAGTTTAAGGGTAATATTTATCCCTTCCTACACACATTCCACCGAAAAGAGAGAACTTTCTCTGTGCAGGAAGAAAATATGGAAATATTCCTGTTTTTACTCAGCAGCTGCCCCCTCCACTCTCATCCCTTAGTTCACCTTTCTTCTCCTACAAGAAAGAGGGAATTATCTCACTGGTGAGACAGGTAACAACAGAAACTGAATGTGTGGCTCAGAGACTTCTTGGATTCTTTCTTTCAGAATGGCTTCATTCTCCTTTGTTCTTCAGTAAATTGCTTCCCCTCAGGGAATGTCTGCAGTTCAGTCTGCTTGGGATAACAGGGGAAGTAAGTGGGAAGAGTACTAGGAAAACAATTTTACTGTATTCTCCAATAACCAGAATCAGTGATAACAGCTGCTATTTTGATCTCCATGTAATCTAACTCCTGAGTCCTATATCCCACTTGGTTCTAAATTCAGGAATAACACAGAGGGCTTAAAGTCCCCAATTTCCCTTCATTGGACTTTCAGCTACTTCTGCAACTTCATTTTTTGCCTCTCTCCCGTTTACTAGGCTTCAATTACTCTGGCATCCTTTCATTTCCTAAAACATGGCCCCCACCAGCAGTGCAGGAGGGTCCTTTTTCTCCATATCCTCACCAGCACTTGTTTGTTGATGATAGCCTCAGGCTTTTTGCACTTCCAGCTCCCTCTGCCTGAAAAGTTCCTCCTCTGGGTTTTGCATGATTTGCTTCTTAGCTTTAGGTCTCACATCCGTTACCATGTCCCAAGAGTGGCCTTCCCACTCAGTGTTACATAAATTTACTTTCCCTCTGCCATTTTTGTCTGCCCTAGCTCCTTCTCTGCTTCCTTCACAGTACTTATCACATCTTTGTTTGTTTAATTTGCTTGTTTGTCCACCTTACTCAAATGTGCTCAGTAAATGAGCAAGTCTTTATTGTTTACCATTAAATCCCCAAGGATTAGATCATAGCAGGCTAGTAATAAGTATTGGTTGAATAAACAAATGATTACATGAAAATAGCAACTTGAAATTAAGATCTGGTTTGTTGACATGATAATTACAAAGTGTTTATTCCAATTAATTTCCAGAGCAATTTTTCATATTCCTGTAATTGTTTCCTATCCAGAAAAATCAGGAATTGGTTTCTTTACCATAAAAACCAGGTTCCAAAAGTTCAAAAGTCCAAATGCCTTAGAGAGATGATTATTTTAAGGATGCATAGTCAAATTAATGATAAGTGCCTTAACTTACACACATATAACTATTACTAGATTTTAGGAAGGAAAAAAGATCATTAGCCCAACCCAAGGTAGCTCAGCGCTTGAGCATCAACCTATGAACCAGGAGGTCAAGGTTCAGTTCCAGGTCAGGGCACATGCCCAGGTTTCAGGCTTGTGGGACATGCAGGAGGCAGCCAATCAATGAGTCTCTCTCATTATTGATGTTTTCTCTCTCTCTCCCTCTCTTTCTCTCTCTCTCTCTCTCTCTGAAATCAATAAAATATGTACATTAGACATAAAATGTGGGTCTGGATGGTGGTTCTGAAAAGATGAAAATGTACATTGATGAAATGATTAAAGTATGCCTATAAAATGAAAGGTCTGTTTTCCTGACAGCCTGTGTGCATCAGTGGTTGAATGTAGACCAGGAGGTGATGGTTTGATTCTTAGGGCACATGCCTGAGTTTCTAGCTCCATCCCCAGTAGGGGGCGTGCAGGAGGCAGCCAATCAATGATTCACTCTAATCATTAATGTTTCTAACTCTGTTTTCCTCTCCCTTCCTTTCTGAAATCAATATATTTTTTTAATATAAAAGAAAAGTCTGTTTTCCAGGATAGAGAATTAGTACATAACTTTATCAAGTATACTCATATATACATATTATATATATCATTGGTACATATAGGTTTTTACTAATTTTCATACATTTCAAAGAACAAAATAAACTTGAGTACTGAGGTAAGTAGAATAATGCTCCTCCCTGACTTCCAAAATGTCCATGTCCAAATTCCTGGAACCTGTGACTATGTTCCCAAGTCTATTTTGAAAAAGTAGCGTTAGAAGAAGTTTAAGTTTCTTTACATGGGAAAAGGAACTTTGCAATTGTGGTTAAATTAGCATCATGAGACAGGAAGATTATCCTGCATGGTCCTTATGGGAGAATGAAGGAGACAAGGGAGTAAGAGATGTGGTTGTTGGCTGGAAGGGGCACACAGCCGAGGATATTGGGAAAGGCAAGGAAGCCCATGCTCTTCGAGAGCCTCCAGAGAGGTAGCAGCCCTGCCAATCCTTTGAGGTTAGCCCAGTGAGCTCCATTTTGGACTTCTGACCTCCAAAACTGTAAGATATAAATATGTGTTCCTTTCAGCCAATAATTGTGTGGTAATTTGCTACAGCAGCCATAGGAAACTAATATATTAAACAAACGTTTTTCAGTCCTTATACTTCAGGATGTTACAGCACCTTAGGATCATCATTATAAGAATTAATTACTGGTGAACTGTAAGTAAGTAGGCATGCTTTTCTGTTCAGAAGTCTGAATGAGCATTTTTATTACAAAACCTATATAAGCACTAATCAGGGTTGGAGGAGATTAAATTAGAATACATCTTAAAGAAGTCTTTAGGTGAATTTTTAAGTAGAAAAGGAGACAGTAGGTCCTTCATGAGGATCTAGAAAAGTGCTAAGAGTAGGAGAAAGGACAATACTGGTGACTTGAGCTACACATACTACCCTGTTTCCCCAAAAATAAGACAGTGTCTTATATTAATTTTTGCTCCCAAAGATGCACTAGGTCTTATTTTCAGGGGATATCTTATTTTTCAATTAAGAATACAGTACACATTTATTGTTAAATGAAAATAAAGGAAATTTATTACCTGTATATGGTACGGTAGTTGTCAACACAAACCAGACAAACTGTGAATACTACGGTATCAAGAATTTACTCATTTATTCAATGACAATCATGTCATCATCTTCTGGAACATCATCATAACAATCCAATTCCTGAATTTCCTGGTGTATTTCTCGTGACTCTATTTTTTTCAGAATCAGTGGACCAAATCTCTCATGTTTAGCAATAGCATTCTGAGACAGAGCCGGGGGGCGGGGGAGGGGGGGGGGCGGCGGCTTATTTTCTGGGGGATGCTTTATATTTCACTCAGAAGGAAACCTATAAGTAGGTCTTATTTTCGGGGAAACACGGTATGCATATGTATATAAAGGAAGCCAGATAATCTAACCAAAATTCCTCTTTTAAATTATTTTATTTTTATCTAATAGGTCATTCTTAGAAGGCTGATATGTTTCACAAGAGAAAGTATGGGTATAAGCCTATTAATATAGATTACTACGTTAACATCCTATCATGTGAAAAGAAAAGTACTTTTAGATGGAAACCAGATAGGTAAACTGGCTAATGTGGAGAAGTAGGTGAGATAAAATGTAGGTGTCTTTTCCTCATGCATAGTCATAGCGAAGGTGAGCTGAGGGATGAGGAAACATGCTTATACAAGGCAGCATGATGAGACGAAAGCAGCAGGGACTTCGAAATCAAACAGATTTGGTTCAATTTCCAGCTTTATCTTTAATTGATCATGTGACATTAGGCAAATTAATGAAAATTAATTAGAATTGACTCTCCATTTCTTATCTGTAAAATATCTAACTCATGTGGTTAGTATTAGATGTATTACATGAAAGTTTCTGACATGTAAATGATCCTAAGAGCACCAGGCTCATTTCAGTTACTTCTCAGTTTTGCCTTAGGCCAGTCCACAGCCCAGCTTCCAAGGCGGGGGAGGGGTGGTGGGAGGGTGGGGGGGTATATGGAATGTTTTAAGACTTAAAAGAGTATTGCTCTAGCACCATGATCAGTAAACTGCAGCTCTTGAGTCACATTGAATGTGGGTCTTCCACAAAATACTATGGCCTGGGCAAGTCTATTTTGAAGAAGTAGCGTTAGAAGTTAACTTTTAAAAAATTGGCTCTCAAAAGAAATTTCAATCCTTGTACTGTTGATATTTGGCTCTGTTGACTAATGAGTTTGCTGACCACTGATCTAGTAAGTCTGTGAGGATGTGCCTATGTAGGTAGATGGGGTGGAGAGAGAGATATCAGGTAGTAGAACTAAATGCTTCTATTAGAGTCAAGCACAATAAGAAAAAAAAATTAATTTTGAAAAACAGTTCTTAGTTTCTCCCCTTGACAGACACATCAGTCACAATTTTTACAAAGAAGAAGTCTGAGAGATAGAAACAACATGAATTGGTCCCAAAGACAAATGAACTGCCAAAGAGGTAGTTAGAGGTGGAATAGACTCAGCATTCTTATGTCTTGAACTCTCTTTCCTTCTAAGATAATAGCCTAACCATTAGATCTCTTGTTATTCTCAAGCCACCTACGATTTTACTCTGGCACTATTTCCTCATTATAATGAAATGTGGAAGACACAATGTAATGAGAAAACTCAGGAAGGTGCCTGTAAACTGAGATTTCATTTTTGTCTGAGCTGGTATCTCACTAATGAACTCTTTAAGGACTGAGTTAACTTTAAAGTTTAGGGGAAAGGAAACAAAGTCTCTCTTACTTATCAAGTGTTCTAAAAACATACAAATATTACAGATTCCTCCATGCTGTGATTTAGAATCTTGAAAGCATAGCAAGCTTTTAAACCCCCTTTTAATGCAACAGAATGGCAAAGCCAACTGAGATTAAAATAGGCTGAATATTATTTAAAGAATTACTGAGCCTAAATTCTAATTAAAAGTAACTTTGTTAAATATTCATAAATATAATAGTATAGTAGTATAGAGATATCGCCATTTATACTTGTAAAGTTCAGAGAGGCAGGAGAAAAAAATACTTACACAAGAAACTCTTCCTTCAAACCAGTATTATTATTTAGTCTGTTGAGGTCACACAAAATATAAGATATTTTCCCTCAACAAGTTTATCTAAATATTATTGTAGTGAGGGATAGAGTTAGAAAGTCATAGATTTTGTTGCCTTTATTAATTAATTATAGATCCTAAGTTATTTAACCTTTCTCATAATTTGCATAGCTGAAATCATTGTACTTCCCATATAAACAATACCACACAACATCTAATCAATCGCCAAGCCAATACTACTTTGTTAATATGTCTTAATACTGTCCATTGCTCTCTATGCCCTTGTTTCCATTTTAGTTCAACTCATGTCTGGACCATTACAACAACATCCTAATAGCCTCCCAGTCTCATCTAGACCTCATTCTTAGCCACTTTCCACTTTGCAACTAATAAAATATCCTATCTAATAAAAGAGTAATATGAAAATTGACCATCACTCCAACACATAAGATGGCTGTCCCCATGTGGTCAAGGATCCTGCAGCTATGTGGACACAAAATGGCCAGCAGAGGAGGGCAGTTGGGAGGGACCAGACCTGCAAGGCAGGGCAGTTGGGAAGGAACAGGCCTGAACGGGAGGGCAGTTGGGGCGATCAAACCTGGAGGGGAGGGCAGTTAGGGGTGACCAAGCAAGTAGAGGAGGGAAGTTGGGGGTGATTGGACCTGCAGGGAAGGGCAGTTGGGGGCGGACCCAGGCCTGTAGGGGAGAGCAGTTGGGAGGGACCAGGCCTGCAGGGGAGGGCAGTTAGGAATGACCAGGCCTGCAGGGGAGGGCAGTTAGGGGTGACCAAGCCTGCGGGAAAGAGCAGTTAGGAGCAAACAGACTGGCAAGGAGCAGTTAGGCATCAAGCAGGTTGGCAGGGGAGTGGTCAGGCTGGTAGGCAGAAGTGTTTAGGGGCAATCAGGAAGGCAAGTAGGTGAGCAGTTGGGAGTCAGCAGTCCCAGATTGTGAGAAGGATGTTCAACTGCCCATTTAGGCCCATTCCCAGTGGGGGAGGGGAAGGTCTCAGATTGGAGAGGGACACACACCCTGTGCACGAATTTTGTGCATCTAGTAAGCTATATAATCTTCAAACTAAAACCTCCAATAACTTGCTGCTGCCTTCAGGATAATGTCCAATACCTCACCTCAGTCACCGAGGCCCTACAGAATCTGATCTCTTGTCTACTTTTGTTCCAGGACCTTTTCTTTTTCCCCAGGAAGAATGGAATGTATATTTCACTCTATCCATGAATAAGCTACTTGCAGGTTCTTTTTTTTTTTTTAAAATATATTTTATTGATTTTACACAGAGAGGAATTGAGAGGGACAGAGAGTTAGAAACGTCGATGATAGAGAAATATCGACCAGCCGCCTTCTGCACACACCCCCAGGGGACGTGCCCGCAACCAAGGTACATGCCCCAGACTGGAATCGAACCCGGGACCCGCAGGCCGACGCTCTATCCACTGAGCCAAACCAGTCCTGGCTACTTGCAGGTTCTTATAAAGTGTTTGAGCCCATCTAAAAATATATATAATCTAGGTATATATTTCTTTGAACTTCATAGACATTAATCAGCTTGAGGTGATAGACTATGGAAAAAAATTTAGATTTTATAAGATTTAGAACAATGGTTAATATAGCAAGTAAATGAGAGGTGGAGGAGGTAGAGTTACAATGAGCCTGGGGTTAATACATTTCATTTGTTCAGCCTGGATCATTCTAACCTTACTGAAACCTTTTTAAAATAGAGTTTAAGCAGAAGATTGTTCACTGTGAAATAATTTTTATCCCTGCAAATTTCAGTTAGTGAGATTCCCTTAAATGATATTCAGAGGCAATCAGTTCCCTACTATTCTTTTAAAGAATAGTCTCTCTCTTCTCCTTCTCCTTCCTTTCTCTCTGCCCCTCTCAATACATTTCCTTTAAAGAACTTAAATCACCTTCTAATCTCTGTAAGGTTACATGTACCAATGAGGTAAGTTGTTATAAACCTTATCAAAATATAATGCTTCTGATCCTCTCTAACAAACATTTCCTTCATACTCTCTGCACCCCCAAAAGCTACTGGTTAGTCAAATATCAATTTTCAACAATAACTTGTTATTCAAATAAATCTGAGATACTTGAATATATATATATTATTTTTAAAAATATATTTTATTGATTTTTTACAGAGAGGAAGAGAGAGGGACAGAGAGTCAGAAACATCGATGAGGGAGAGTCATCCTTGACCGGATCGAACCTTTCAGTCCGCAGGCCGACGTTCTATCCACTGAGCCAAACCTGTTTCGGCTGAATATATATTTTTAGATAGAATGTGAAAATGTCTGCATTAGGCCAGAATTTCCTCCTTTATTATGTAGAGGCCTAATCAAATCCTGATCATCTACTGGAGCATAGGCACCAGATTTATTTCTGGAAAAGTCTTTTGATATCAGATGAATATTTTCTATCTTTATGTGATCAATGACTAGAACTATCATCAAAACCATTTTTCTAATATATAAGATTTTTTAGTTTATTTTTTTATCTCTAGATTCTATTATCATGCCTGATACATAGTAGGCACTCAATAAATCTCTATTGAGTGAACAGGTGCATAAAAAGTACAAAGACTATCCACTGGAGGACTCATAGTCTAAGATGGAAACAACACAGCAGCTATCATCATCATCATCACTATAAACTAACACTGAATAGCTAGTTTTACTTGGCGAGGTACTAGAGTTTATAAAATATACTGCCGCAGCTTGTGGCTCAGTTGGTCAGAGTACTGTCCCATACACTCTAAAAAGGTTTAGGTTTTGATTCCTGGTCAGCACACATACCTGAACAAATTACAAGGCCCATTCTGACTTGAGTGCTTGTAGTATTGTCATACAAACGAAAACCTATCTTCCTGTAAGAGGGAAGAGGGTTAAAAAAAAAAAAAAAAAAGCACCTTTCCTCAACATTGGATTGAAAAGTAAAAATTGAAAAGTGTTGAGGAAACCTCGATTTAACTACTTCCCACAGGTTGTGCGGCTAACTGCTTCCCTCTCCGTTGCAAGACCTGACTCCTCACCACCCTGGCTGCGGAGGAGCCGGGGCCGGCCTGGCGGCTGGGGATCGGGGCAGCCTCCCCGCCCGCAAGGCCCAGCCCGGGCTCCCGCCCCCTCCGCGCATGCGCAGTCGGAGGGCGCCCTGGGTAGGGAGCGCGCGGCCCAGGTTTCCCCCGCAGCTGGGAGGGGCCGGAGCCGTCGGCGGCCCAGCGGACGCCGGGAACTGCGGCCAGTCCACCCGCCGGAGGGGGGGCCGCGTTAAAAGGGAGAGGGGCGGAGCTGGGTACTTCCCGGGAGGGTGGAGCCTGACGCCGGAGGCACTTCACTCAACGGCTTCCTCCCGCGTCCCCCGGGGAATGGAAGCCCGCGCCCCTCTAGGAGGGGGAACCACACTCTCCCCGAGGAAATCCTGGACGGCCCCCCTCTTCCTGGCTGCCCGGACCGCTCCGTCCTCGTACCAGCCGCAGCCAGGACACCCTGAACGGTCACTGATATGAGCACTGACAACCAGGGCTCTCCCAGCGGGCCCCCGGGCCGCTCTGAAAACGAGCGCCCCTCAGCCTCTGTCTCCCAGGGGCGCCGGTCCCACCGCCTAGACAGCTGGGGGCCTCCGCTAGGCTTCCCCCTGCCCGACCCGGCGGCTCCTCTTCCTCCGGGAAATTTCGTCTACTACAGCCCGCCGTCCCGTAACGAACGCGGGCCCGTTTTCCGGTGGTGGGCTGGCGGGGTAGTAAGGGTGGGGCGGGCCCACGGCACGAGGCCGGGGTGCAGAAACGCCGCGCACCGTCTTCTCAGGGCCCGCCGTCCGCCAGTCAGGCGGCCACAATGGAGCCTCTTCACCCGCAGACACACGCCCACCCGCCCGCTCAGACGCGCGGGCTACCCGGGAGTTGCGGAGGGGAGGTACTGCGCATGCGTGGGGGGAAGGGCGGGACGCAGGGGGCGCACGGGCTGCGCGTCGGGGCGGATGCAGTTCCGGCCGCTCCGGAGCCTCTGCTTCCGGCCCGCCCGGAGCCGCGCCCGCTGCAGGCCGTGCCCGCCGCCCTGCCCCGCCCCGTCCCGCCCCTCGTCGCTGGTCCCCGCCCCGGCCGAGCCGGTTGCAGCAGCAGCAGCAGCAGCTGCAGCAGCAGCGTCGGCAGTACCAGCTGCTCCTTCCCGGCGGTCGACCTCCGCGGGTCCCTCCCTGGCCGCAGGGCTAACCGAGGCAGAGGCGGCAGCACCGGCAGCTCCTTCCCGGCGGCCGACCAACCCGGGTCCCGCCCCGGCTGCAGGGAAAACCGAGGTAGAGGTGCCTGTACCGGCTGCTCCTTCCCGGCGGCCAAACAACCCGGGTCCCTCCCCGGCTGCAGGGAAAACCGAGGTAGAGGTGCCAGTACCCGCTGCTCCTTCCCGGCGGCCTCCGATCTCCGCGGGTCCCTCCCCGGCTGCAGGGAAAACCGAGGTAAAGGCGGCAGTACCGAGTGCTCCTTCCCGGCGGCCGACCACCTCGGGTTCCTCCCCGGCTGCGGGGAAAACCGAGGTAAAGGCGGCAGTACCGAGTGCTTCTTCCCGGCGGCCTCCCATCTCCGCGGGTCCCTCCCGGGCTGCGGGGAAAACCGAGGTAAAGGCGGCAGTACCGAGTGCTCCTTCCCGACGGCCGACCACCCCGGGTTCCTCCCCGGCTGCAGGGAAAGCCGAGGTAGAGGTGCCTGTACCAGCTGCTCCTTCTCGGCGGCCAAACAACCCGGGTCCCTCCCCGGCTGCAGGGAAAACCGAGGTAGAGGTGCCAGTACCGGCTGCTCCTTCCCGGCGGCCGAACAACCCGGGTCCCTCCCCGGCTGCAGGGAAAACCGAGGTAGAGGTGCCAGTACCCGCTGCTCCTTCCCGGCCTCCGACCTCCCGGGCTGCAGGAGAGACGGAGGTAGAAGCGGCAGTACCCTCTGCTCCTTCCCGGCCTCCGAGCTCCGCGGGTCCCTCCCCGGCTGCAGGAGAGACCGAGGCAGAGGGAGGACCCAGCGCCGCGCCGCCCGCCCCGGAGACCTCCGCCTCCGAGCGCCCCACCCTCGGGAGCAGCATGGGTAAGTCACCCTTCCTCCCCCGTCATCGCCGGACATTTCTCTCTCTCTCTCTCTCTCTCTCTCTCTCTCTCTCTCTCTCTCTCTCTCTCTCTCTCTCTCTCTCATCATTGATGTTTCTATCTCTCTATCCATCACCCTTCTTCTCTCTCTAAAATCATTAAAAACATATTCTTATAAAGAGAGAGAGACTGCATCTCTGGTTCCCAGGATACCCCAGCTTTTTCTGCCTGGGCGCCTCGCTCCCCTCCTCCACTCTGCCAGCCCCCGAGCCGGTGCCTCCATCCTCTGCCCCACCCGCCGGTCCTCCCGAGGCCGCCCCGCTTCCTTGCCCCCGGGGTCTGCGGGGCTGCGAGCTTGGGTGGGACCGCGAGCAAGACCACTTCTCCGAACTCCCCCGGCCTGCAGACCGCTCGTTCCCCAGCGGGGAAGTGGGAGCAAGTGGAGTGTGAGGGCGATTTGACCACCTGCACCGGAATCATTTTCTTTGGGGTGGAGCGGACTGGCGCACAGGTTGAAAGGGATGACTTGTCAGAGGCCAGGAGAGACGTGAGGGAGGATGGACAGTAGCCGCTAGTTGTTGTTGGGTGACTGACTACACTGTGCAAATACTGCTGTGCTCAACTCACTTCCTGGGCTCCTTCGCCTGTCTGCTGTAAGCAGGAAACTGCGCCGTGCAGCCTGTTATGTTACCAAACTTACATTAGTTATTCCTTCCCAGCTTCCCCTGACTAATCTACATAATCGGATTCCTTTGTATAGTAAATCTGAAGAGATTGGTTTTAATGAAATACTTAAATGCAGATATGTTTTCTAAAACTACATATAATTTACCCTACAATTTCCCCCCCTAATGTGTTGCTTAACTGTTAAATTCAGCGATTCCAAAGCCTCTGGTGAATTTCTTAATTGTAATTAAACGCCGAAAGTTTTTAAAACATACAGTAGCAATTTGGGAATGCCATATTAATTTTCACATGTTCCCTGGTTGGCTTTCACTCCTGTCTTATCATAATTTCTTCTTTTTAAATGTGCTCCATAGGCATCTGTCAACCCAGACTTTCCCCTCCCCTTTGTGCAAGTTATTTTAAGCTGAAATGAGTGTGGTCCTTTCATCTGTTGTACAGTGTTCCGCAGACCCAGCGTTAGGTCATGGCAGCTCAGGATCTTCAAGGAAGTATCTAAATCTAGAAATGGTTGGTGTCCATGGAGCTTACTTGAAAAGCAAATGCTTCAAGGTCTGATTCAGACCTTTGGCCATATATCTGGAAGAAGCCAATGTTGCAGGAAGTGGTATGAATGAAAAATGAATCTAGGGCCCTGGATTTTATTTTCATTTGTTCACTGTTTTCCGTTTTAATGTACCATTAAGTGTGCTGAAAAATTGGGTGGCCCATTTATATGTACCTAGCCTTTCTCTGAAAGTATTGTTTTAAGTAATTATTAATAGAAGTTATTGGACACATGTCTTTCTCTTGAACATACAAAAATCTTCTCAATTATAACCCACAAGTTCTTTCTGTAAAATACATTTCCCCATGTTTCAAGGTGAGCTAAAAAAATATCTGTTTAATGTAAATTTTAACTTACATGTTGCATCAGTACCTTTTCAATGGGAAAAACCCAATTCTGTTGTATTATTAGTGAATAAAAATAATTAAAACAAATGTAATTATTTACTTAAATAATAATCTTGAAAATCGTGAATGTTATTGCTTGATTTTAAAAAGGCCAAATAAAAACCCATCTCATAACTCTTGATTAAATTCATCTCTCTCTTTCATAGAGCTCTGTTTGTACCTTATTGGAAGCTTTTTAGCACTTACATAATCTGCCTTATAATGGAGCTGTTTATGTGTGTGTAGTGCATTTAATCATGAGTTCCAGAAGATAAGCATTTTCATTAATTTTTGTGTCTTCAACAATGCCTTCCACAGAGTAGGTATTCGGTAAATCTTTGTTGGATTAACTTAACATCTATCATTTTTAACAGGTGAACCTGAAAGTATGACTCTATACAAACATTTGGGTTGATAGGTGTTCTGAAAGTGTGGAGGGAGCGAAACCAAGAAGTATAATTATACTACGACTGGCTCGCTCTAAAAAAAAAAAAAATTGGGTTATGTTAGTGATAGGGTTTTGGGGCAACCTCCAGGCAAGCCATTTCCTTCTATACTGCTATTTCCAATGGTAAGGCGATTGAGTGTATGATCATTAGGTACATACGATAGTGTAAAATTGAAACCTTGGAAAGCAATTTTATATTCTGAGCTAAGGAAGTTTTTATAATTATTCATGTACACATAAGGTGGAAGGTGTACTGATTAATGTTGGGGGGGATCACGTTTTAATCTGTCATTATAAAAAATAAATAAGGTGACTTTTACAAAAGGTATTCTCATGGCAGTGATTTTTCTCCCTAAGAAAGTGAAGGAAACTTCTTATATAATTTTATGGACCATGCTATTATTTTATGTATATATTTTATTTTCAGTTTAATGTGTATTTAATATTTATTGAATGTCAGGCGTGCGTAATGTACTGTGGGAGGACAAAGATGAATAAGACATATTTCAAGTTGCTTATAATCTTAACAGGAAGGATGTAACATACATAGGTAAATATACTAGAAATAAAGTAAAAGTTACATTAAAAATAGCCTTGCCGGAACCGGTTTGGCTCAGTGGATAGAGCGTTGGTCTGAGAACTGAAAGGCCCTAGGTTTGATTCTGGTCAAGGGCATGTACATTGGTTGCAGGCACATCCCCAGTGGGGGATGTGCATGAGGCAGCTGGTCGATGTTTCTCTCTCATCGACATTTCTAGCTCTCTATCCCTCTCCCTTCCTCTCTGTGGAAAATCAACAAAATATTTTTTTAAAAAATAGCCTTTACACATATATTATAAAGTCAGGATGGAGGGATGATTTTTGAAAAATGATGTTATTTGAAACAAAGGTTGGGTAAGTTTCTGAAAGGTACAAATGAATGAAGATTGTTAAATCAGGTTGGGGTTTGGAGGAGAGAAATGACATAAATGAAAATAGGTAGGGAATATTCAAGGAATTTCCAAATAAGATTAAATAGCCATATTGGCTGGAGCAAAAGGTAAGGAAATAGTGGATGGCAGAGATAAAAAAGTATCTACACTAATAAAGTAGAAAAATGCTAATTGACCATACCTTCGCTACGCCCACACCCAGTCAGAGCCAGTATGCAAATTAACCCAACAAAGATGGTGGTTAATTTGCGTACGCTGAGGGAGGGAGGAGTGAAGACAAGACAGCTTAGAAGGAAGAGGGAGGAAAAGCGGAAAGCAAAGTGGCTGCCAGAGGGAAAGCGGCAGCAGGTGGGGCGGGGCTGGGCGGAGCAGGTGGCGGTGGCAGCGGCAGTGCATGCGAGCGTGGCAGCAGTGGCCCCTTGCAGGAATCTTCCTGCAAACGGGCTCCTATCCTACATAATAAAATAGTAGTATGCAAATTGTCCCCTTTACAGGTAGTTCTTCTGGGAGTTCGACCAGGGGGTCGGGCAGGCCAGGGGAAGGGAGGGAGTACCCGGCCAGCTTCTGCCAGCCGCTAGGGACCCTACAAGCATAAAATTCATGCACTGAGCCTCTAGTCTACAGTAATAAAACAGAAACATGCAAAGTGACCATCGGTCCACCATGCCCACCAGCCAATCAGGAGGGAATATGCAAATTAGAAGGACAAAGATGGAGGTCGCCCTGCTGTTCAAGGCACAGAGTGGCCAGTCAGGGGCAGGATGCCTGCTTTGAGAGGGAGGGAGGGCAGGTGCGAGAAGGGATCTGCAGGAGCTGCACTCCAGATGCAGCAGTGAAGGCAAAGATGGCAGGCTCTGGCCGAAGTCTGCAGTGAAGATGAAGAAGGCAGACTCCAGCCAGAGCGAAGGCCTGGGTCCCAGGTGCTGGAAGAAAACCGGTGCTGGAAGCCAAGGGAAGAAAGGCCTATTGCACAAATCTCTCTGCAACAGACCTCTAGTTAATAGATACAGACCAAGTAATGGAGGACTATAAATGCCAAGCTGAAGAAGTTTTTGGGTTTGAATTGTCTATTGAGGAACTATTAAACATTTTTATTTAGTGCAGTGATGGAGCACATCTGTGGGAAAATTAACCTCTTAATTGAGTTCAGGATGTATTAGATGAGAAATTAAAGAATGCTTCAGAAGCAATGGTTGTTGCAGTTTGGGTGAAAGTACTTAATGGCTTGAACTAGGCTCAGGCAGTGGGAATGGAATATTGCAAATAAAGAACAGCATTTGTTAACAGATCGAATATGGAATTGAGAAAGGAGTTACACATTATCGCCTTGTCAGTAATGAGAATGTGAGGTCTATTAATTTGTTGAATCCATTGGAAGAGGAAACAGCAGTAATCCATTTTGGACCTTTAGAGTTGGACTTTTTGGTCTGCCATTTAGATTATCTGTTCCTTGAAGACAATGACTTTCTTATTAGGTTCTGAATACATTGCTAGCACTAGTGTCTGGCTCATCGCAGCTATGCAGTAAAAATTTATTGACTGACTGAAACTAGGTACAAAGTATTTAACAGATAGTTATTTTAGCTCTCAAGAGAAGATTCCAACTAAAGATCTGGAAGTTATCCACAAATATATTGATCATCTTTACACTGAATTTTCAATTGACCAGAATGATGTAAGAAATCAAAAGGTAGAGAATTCCGCCGGCTGGGGTGACTCAGTTGGCCGGGGGCCATACCGCGCACCGATAGGTTGCTGGCTCTCCTCTCCTCTTGGGGCACGTGCCTGGGCTATGGGCTAGATCCCCAATAGTGGGCCTCAGGAGGCAATCAGTTGATGCTCTGCTCTCACATTGATGTTTCTTTCTCCCTCTCCCTTCCTCTAGTTTCAAAAAATCAATAAAAACATTTTGAAAATAGGATAGACTCTCTCTTTCATAATTTATTTGTGTAGTTTAGCCTTTGGCAAGTTACTTAAGCTCTTTAAATCGCCGTTTCATGTATATCTTTAAAATATTGTTATTGAATAAGAGCCAAGGAGTAGATTTCAAATCTGTTTCTTAGGGAGTTAATATCAATTATAATATAGAAGCCTTGAAGATTAACGCTTTGCACTCCGCTGTCCCCTCTCAGGGGACATCGGAATTCTAGCATATCACTCGGATGTCCCCTCTCAGGGGGGACATTGCAGTTTATTAGTGATTACGGGGAATTGAGTTATTTCAACGCACGTTTCCGCCGCAAAGTAGTGTCGAGTAGCTGGTAGCCAATGTCCAGAATGGTTCGGAGTGCAGAGGGTTAATTACCTAATAAAGAGTTATTGGCCCTGAAACCAAGGTCCATCTCTTTTCTTTCCTTTAAAAAACTTTGCTCCTTGAACATTAAATATACTTTTAATGGAAAACGATGGCATGGCAATTTTAAAAAGTCACGAAAGCACAGGGCTGCTGGATAGTTTGAACAGAATGTAATTTTCTTACATATTGGAAAACATTTTTTAACCTAAGAATTATATAAAATTATTTATATGAATATATAAAACCCTATGATTTTAAACTTAAAAATTTATTTAAAATCTTATATAAAAAGAATTAAGTAACATTTGTAATTTTAAATATCTAGGAAGCGCCATAATTTATGGGTGTTTTCATAGCCAAAAAACACAAACAAATCAGGAATAATTTTATTTTAACAAGAAATTTGTCATTTTGTTAAAAACTATTTTCTTTAATTCTTATGAAAAATATTCCCTTGTGATGTTTTATTAGGTAACTCCAGGACAAAAGGTGAGACTATTCATCAGAAAGAGCAAACATTACATTGATATATTTATCCTCCATAGAAATGCATGTTTGCCTATAGAGTTATACGTTATTTGGCCTCAAAATTATTTAGAACAAAGATAGAAAATTTACATGATTTGATAAATTTCCTTTTGGTTGCAAAAATGCATTTTGTGGGAGGGTAGTGTTAAGCTCCAAGAGAATTAACTGTCCACTGTGCCACATTTCTGGCTTTGATATAGGTTGTACATTGAACAGTCACTCAAATCAGAAACACAAGACAGCTATATCAGGCATTACGGAAAGTGAAATAATAAGTAGTGCCATGGAGCCACATTTTCTGCTTTTTAAAAGCTTCACTTCTAACTGGTAGATGAAGAATAATAAGCAATGAATAATAGATACAGATAAGGCCCTGATTCCCAAAACACAAATGCCAAAGAATTTAAATGAGAGGTTAGATCATATTTAGCTTTTTAGCATCTAGTACAGCTCCCTGAAATTTGTAAGTGCTTATTATTACAATGATCTGGAAAATTTTCTCTAGAATTCACTTAATCAGTTACACAATACAAAAGGTAGAGTATGTACTCAGCACTGTACCACCCTTGAGACACTAGGGCAGAGAGTGCTCCCTGGTACATTTCATTGTGATTTTTTTTAATTTAACATATTCAGATCTATATAGATAGTTATTAGCTAGTACAACTATCTAACATATTTGGGTTATAAATTCATTCTTGAAGGGTTTACATTTATATAAATCAAGATACACGTAGTCCTTGCTTTGCATAGCTCCAATATGCATGGGATCTGTATGAATTTTATTTAAGATGAGAGGCCCAGTGCACGAATTTGTGCACGGGTGGGGTCTGGCCTGTCAGGAGGAGGAGATGACGGGAGGCTGGCCAGCCAGCCTGCTTGAATCAAGGCTCTAACAGGGCCCCCAATCAAGGGGAAGGGCCTTAAGTGATTGGCTGGCGTGCCTCTGCCCCCAGTTGGGGTTGAGGGGGCCAATTGGGGAATCGGGGGGCCAATTGGGGGCATAACCAGCCATGGGGAGGGGTGGTGGGCTGGCTGGCCTGCCCCTGAATGGGGTAGGTGGGGGGTGCAACCTGGGGAAGGGGCCATGGGTGGTTGGCCAGCCGGCCCTGCCACTGATGGGGGTAGGGGTGCCCATCAGGGGCATGGCCAGCCAGGGGGAGGGGCTTCAAGGAGGTTGGCTGCCCAGCCATGTCCACTATTGGGGTGGGAGTTATGATAAGCGGCGGGTCTACTGTGGTGGGCAGGCTGATGGTGGCGTGGCTGGCCAGGGGGGACTGGAGGGGGCATTTGGCCAGCAATCTTGGCCCTTAATCGGGGTGGGAGAGTCCGATCTTAGGCAGGCCAGCAGGGGGTAGGGGCTGTGAGGTTGACTGCTGGCCCCACCCCCTGACTGGCTTGTTCGCTGGCCACAGTGGGTGTCATAGTGACCGGTTGTTAGGTCGTTAATAGTCATTACGGTAGCTTCATTTTATATAGGTGATGGCACTGTGCAAAATGTCTGTTCAATGGAAAGATCCTGGACTTTGAAGACATACATCTGGATTTATCCCAATGCTGGCACTTACTTTTCTGGGCAAGTTACTCAGTTCTGAATTCAAATTTCTCATCTTACTAAAATATAGGTACTAATAACATCTATTTCATAAGGTAGTTATTGATATTACATAAAATAATATGTACATAAATTTTTAAATTTATTTTAAAGAGAGAAGTGGGGAGAGAAACATTGATTTGTTGTTCCACTTATTTATACATTCATCGGTTGATTCTTGCGTGTGCCTTGATCAGAGATTGAACCTGCAACCTTGGCATATCAGGGTGATGCTTTAACCTAGGGGTGTCGAACTCAATCAGAGAAGGGGCCAAAATCTAAAATCCAGCCTAAATCGCGGGCCGAATGGTTTACTGAACAGTCATAAACTGACAATGTCATAAACTGACAGCGGAGTGCAGCGATGACAGCGCGGTGCGGGCCACATTGCAAGGCCTGGCGGGCTGGATTTGGCCCGCGGGCCTTGTGTTTGACATACATGTCTTTAACCAATTATGATACTCTGTCAGAGCTATCCATATAAATTTTAATTTGTTTCCAATGCTGAAAATACTATTTTGGCGAAATATTATTTTGTACTATTGGTTAAAACCAAAGGATATAGTGCTACTTGTGTTATTTTATTTTTTATTTTATTTTTAAAAAATATATTTTATTGATTTTGTACAGAGAGGAAGGGAGAGAGATACAGAGTTAGAAACATCGATGAGAGAGAGTCATCAATCAGCTGCCTCTTGCACACCCCCCACCTGGGATATGCCCGCAACCAAGGTACATGCCCTTGACCGGAATCGAACCCAGGACCCTTCAGTCCCCAAGCCGATGCTTTATCCATTGAGCCAAACCGGTTTCGGCTACTTGTGTTATCTTAATCAAATCATGTAGAGAGTACGAAGTTACTGTAGCAGATTATATTTTTCAAAGATGACCACAAGCAATATCTTTTGCCCCACATATTCTTCTAGAACTTGCTACTGCTCCCCATTGAGAGTTGGGGAGTTCACTTCCTGTTGGATTTGCGCATGCCTGTTGGTAACCAGTAGAAGGCTGCAGAAGTGGCGCTGTGTGATTTCTCAGGCTCACTCTTAAAAAGTAATGCGGCTTCCACCTTGTTTGTTGAAACACTGGCGGCCTGGAGCACTAAGTCTGAGACCCGGAAGCTGCCATGCTGTGAGGAAAGCCACGTGGAGAGGCCTAAGGTTTCAGGTGGTCAGTCCTAGCCTTCAAGTCCTTCCAGACCAGCCCCTGGTCATGTGAGTGAATGAGCTGTTACACTGTGCATTCAGATGATGCCAGCCTCAGCCATTGAATCACTCCCAGCGATACCTCCTAGGGGTGTCGAACTCAATCAGAGAAGGGGCCAAAATCTAAAATCCAGCCTAAATCACGGGCCGAATGGTTTACTGAACAGTCATAAACTGACAATGTCATAAACTGACAGCGGAGTGCAGTGATGACAGCGCAGTGCGGGCCACATTGCAAGGCCTGGCGGGCTGGATTTGGCCTGCGGGCCTTGTGTTTGACACATGTGCTAGACTTTAAGACTCTGCTCCAGACCTGGTGGAGCAGAGAGACAAGCCAACTTCAACGTGCCCTTTGTGAATTCCTGGTTCAGAGAATCTGAACTCAATAAAATGGCTTTTGTTTTATGTCAGTAAGTTTGGGGTGGTTTGTTATGTAACAGTAATAATTGGAACAGTTATAAAACTTTAAAGATACATTGTCTCAGTAAGAAACAGATTAAAGTGGAAAGTCCATTCTCTCTTAATTTTTTTCCAGAAGGTTGTTCGAGAAGCACTTTGGAAACCGAATCATTTTTCCCCCATTAGAAATAATGTATATTGCATAGATCTATTCCAGACCCACAGATGATTCCCTGTTTTAACCTTTCTTATACACAGTACACTGAACTTCTTAAGTTCATCGAACCACCCCTACTAGCCTTAACCAAACCCTTTTCAGCACTAGTGTTAGGGGTGTCTTTCAGGTCAGTATGCAGCGTCTTTGCTTGTTCATGTGTGGCTGCCTCTGAATGCTGGCACTGGCTAACTGCTTTTCAGTTATCCAAATCAACAGTTTTTCTACCTCTTCAGTTGCCTATGCCCTTGTTTCTTTCACACCCTTAGCAACATTAGCACTTGTGATGGCTTCCCTATGTTTTAAAACTGTGCATTCCCTCCTTTGTTGTCTGAGAGACTTTTTGCCATGTTGAGGTATCAGTGTGAAAGGGTTGTCAGGTCTAAAACTGAAGTTTAGTTTCACAATCCAGACATTTTTTCAGGAGCCCTCAGGGGCGGGAGGTGACGCCCCATCACACCTCTGTTGGTGCCACTGCTGGCAGTACAACTTTTGGGCCAGCCCTGGGCTGCTGGGCAGCTGCCATCCGAGGCTTACCTGCTCCTCAGGCCGGCCCTGGGTGGCTGGGCAGCCAGTATCCGAGGCTTGCCTATGCCTCAGGCCAGACCTGGGTGGCTGGGGAGCTGAAGGGACTGGGGGGCTCCTAAGGCAGGTGCATGGAATGGCTGGGCCTGCCGGTGGGGCGGGGGGGTGGGTGGGGGGGAGGGGCTGGGCTTGCTGCTCACCTGTTGCCCTGGTGGGATTGAGGGGACTGGGTGCCGCCATCTTGTGGCTGTGGGCACTGCCATCTTTGAGGGCGTGGATGTCAATTAGCATATTCCCTCCTTATTGGCTGTGGGTGCTACCATCTTTGCAACAGAATGAGGGTCAATTAGCATATTCCTTCTTTATTAGATAGGATACTTTTATATGTAGTTTTCTTTTCTTTAGAAAAAAATCAATTTTTCAAAACTTTTTTTCTAAGAAAATAAATATTAATCTTGTTTGTGAATGATAACTTGGGATTTTTAATAAAGTATCATTTTAGGTTTACTAGATTAGTTACTAGTTAAACTAGGCATCAATAGAGATGTTAGTGTTATTTAATGTACTTTTTTTAGGCTACTTTTTCCTGGGTTGACATGGAAAATAAATGATTTCTCATTTCATAATAGAGGATTACATCATATTTTTGAATTGTCATGAGCTGGTAATGCACAAAAGTCTATCAAAATGTATGTCTTACTTTGAAGTAAGAAAATGCCTAAAATTCTAATATGAGAGTAGCATCCTAGGCGGTCCTCAGTATCCTATTAGGGTGTCCATGAGATCAAAACTCTTTGCATAACACAATCAAGACATCGTTTGTCTTTTTCACTGTGTTGACATTTGCACTGACAATGGTGCAAAAGCAGTTGTGGGTAAAACTGCTGATGTTTTAGTCTGTGTGAATCAGGGTAGTAGTAGCACCAAACTATATTAGTAATTATGATATTCTTTTTTTTTTTTTAATCCTCACTTGAGGATATTTTCCATTGATTGTTTAGGGAGAGTGGAATAGAAAGGGAAAGATGCGAGAGAATCACATTGACTGGTTGCCTCCTGCATGGTTCCCAACCAGGGCCTTGGTGGGGGGTGAGCCTGCAACAGGTGAACGAGGTACATGCATTTAACCGGAATCGAACCCAGGACCCTTTGATCTGCAGGCTGTCGCTCTATCCACTGAGCCAAATTGGCTAGGGCTAGTTATGATATTCTTCACCATCATATTCTTGAAATGAAAAATATTAGTTTCATTTAAGAATGTCCATAATGCAGCAGGAAAATAGTGTTTTTTTAAAAATCTCAGCCTTGGTGTAAAATTAAAAATATCCTATGTGATGAAATGGAAAGTACATATAAATACTTCCATTATATTACAAAGTCTGGTGGTAATTTGAAGAAAAACATGTGAGTAACTGTTTGAATTGTGAACTGACCAAGGTATTTTTTTCATGGAATAACAATTTATTTGAAGGAGGTGACAAACTGGTTTTTCTTATTTGGCAGATATTTTCTCACAAATGAATGAGGTTAATTTGCCATTTAAGGAATCCAACTGACCGTATTTTTTGTAATAAAGTAATAAAGTCGGAGTTTTTAAGAAAAAATTAGAATTTTAGAAAATTTGAATCACCTTGAACTGGACAGGGTCCCAGTACTTAAAGAAGTCTTTTAATAAGATTAGTGATTTTAACAAATATGGTATTTTAAAATGGTACAGTGAAATGTGTCAATATTTGAAAGGAATGCATAACTCTCACCAAATTTTTTAATGACCAAATGCATTGATGGTAAATATCTTGTATGCATATATGATTCAAAGTGCAAGAAACCAATGGATTGTAATGTAAGAGTTGGAAACATTCATTAATATTGTTTCAGATTTCACATGGTAGCTAACCTTTAAAAAATTACCACTTGTTATGGTTTGATATGTATCAAAGAATATCCATGATTATCTGAAAAGGCTATTAGCATATTCTTGTTTTTCAACTATGTACGTATACTAGTATGTATGATGAGACTAGATTTTCTTCATCTACTCAACCAAAATAACAAATTACAAAAGATTGAATACAAAAGCAAATATGAGAACCTATTGTCTTCCATTATGTCAGGCATTATGTAGATTTGTAGAAAAAATGCCACTCCTTTCAGTGTGGTACATATATACAATGGAATATTACTCAGCTATAAGAAAAGATGAGTACTGCCATTTGCAACAACATGGATGGATCTTGTGAATATCATGCTAAAATAAGTAAGTCAGATAGGAAAAGTCAATAAAAAATGATTTCATCATATCTTTTATATAATAAAAGTCTAAGCAACCATTATGGTGGAATGACCAGAACGACTGGTGGTCAGTGTGCTCCACAGGCTGCTCAGCCAGAAGCCGAGCTCAGGGCTGGTGAGTGCAGCTGCAGTGGTAGGAGCCTCTCCCACCTCCGCAGCAGTGCTAAGGAGCAATAAGCCAGGCAGTAAGGAATAGTGAGCAGGCAGGTGGTAAGGAGCAAGGGAGCCCAGACTGTGAGAGGAATGTCTGACTGCCAGCTTAGGCGTGCTTCCTGCTGGGAGCAGGCCTAAGCTGGTAGGCGGACATCCCCTGAGGGGTCCCGGCCTGCGAGAGGTCACAGGCTTTGCTGAGGACCCCCTCCCAGTACACGGATTTTGTGCATTGAGCCTCTAGTGTTGGATATAAAACTGAATCAACAAATGAACAAAGAAGACAGACAAATAAAAACTCACAAACAGAATAGTATGGTGGTTACCAGAGGGAAAGGGGAGTTGGGAAGGTAGAAACAGGTAAAGGGGGTCAAATATATGGTGATGGAAGAAGGTGGTGAACACAATGCATTATGCAGATGATGTGTGATAGAATTGTATACAGGAAATCTATGGAGTTTTATTAACCAAACCAGAGGCCTGATGCACCAGATTTGTGCAAGGGGCTCAGTTCTCGCAGCTGCGGCAGCTTGCCTCGGCCCTGCATCCCCAGCTTCATCTAGAAGGTCGTCTGGAAGGACATCCGGAAGGTCATTTAGCTGTCTGATCTAATTAGCATATTTATTGTGATAGATAGAGGCCCAGTGCACGAATTTGTACAAGGGTGGGCTCGATCCCCAGTGTGGGGTGTGCGGAGGCAGCTGATCAATGATTCTCTTTCATCATTGATGTATCTCTTTCTCTCTCCCTTTCCCTTCCTCTCTGAAATCAATAAAAATATATATTTTTTAAAAAGGAATGCTGAAAAAGATATTCTGCAACAATTTGTGGACTATTCATATTTTATATATACAGAATGAATACTTCATATTTGACTTAGATAAAATTTTATTTAATAAACTTGTAGTAGTATAGTCCATTGGCATTTTGGTATGTATGTGGATGTTACTTCACTATAATGAGAGCCCTTTGCCTATTATAATATTTTAACTGTTATGTAGCATATGATAGCCATATATATAGTAAGATTTCTGATTTCTTTTTTTTTTCCTTTGATAACCAGATAATCTCAGTGATGCCTTGAAGAAGCTGAAGATAACAGCTGTTGACAGAACTGAGGATAGTTTAGAAGGATGCTTGGATTATCTGCTTCAAGCCCTGACTCAAAATAGTAAGTTTCATTATGTTTATTCAAAATGCCAAACAAAAAGATCAGCAGTCATTCAGAAATTGATATGTAGTTTATCCATAACTTGCATTCATATAACTTGAATATTTTGAATCCTATCTCTGAATACTGAGGCTGTTTTACATGTTTCATCCTCCTACCCCATATCCCCACCCCCAGGGTACTGAAAGCCAAGTTCATAGAAGAAAGGAGGAATTGATTGGTGGTGATGATGACATTAATACCATTCCCAGAGAGAGAGGCCATTATTTCATTTTTAACAGATAGTTGTTTTTCTTAAAACCTACATTTGTTCTTTAAAATATGACTGTGTTTATATGTGCGGAGACTAGGGGGGAGAAACAGAGGGAGCTTTAAAGACCTGATATTTTAATCTGAGATCTTATGGCCACCTTTTAAATAATTTTACTTTAAACGAATGTGTATGCTTAGATTTAATTGAAAAGAACCATTAGGCCCTAGCTGATTTGGCTCAGTGGAAAGAGCTTCGGCCTGGGAACTGAAGGGTCCTAGGTTCAATTCCAGCCAAGGGCATGTACCTCAGTTGCAGGCTTGATCCTGGCCTGAACAGGGAATGTGCAAAGGCAACCACTGATACATCTCTTTCACAGCAATGTTTCTTTCTCCCTGTCTCTCTTCCTTCCACTCTCTCTAAAAAATCAATGGAAAAATATCCTCAGGTGAGGATTAACAAAAAAGAAAAGAACCATTAGTAATCATCCAAAAGTCCCTTAAAATTGAGGTAAGATTCAATCTTTGGAGGTAAATAGTACCACCCATAAAAATTATACAACTCTCGATTGACATACACATTGTATTGTTGCATTTGAGCTATCATATTTCTCTTAATTCATTTTTGTGTTCTCACAGTGAAGAGATAGGTACAGAATGATTTTCATTTTTTCCCTTAATTCTGCTTGGTTGTGCTATGATTTGCACTGTACTTATTTGTAATTATGCCATTATCTTATTCTGGGACTAATTATGTAGCCGACAAAGAATTTAGGAGAAAGTATATATTGTTAAAAGTTTCCATTTCAAGCACTCAGAGATGTATATGCTATTTATTTTTAATTTTATTTTTTAGTAAATTGATTAGAAAATCTAAAATTAATTTTAGTACTCTTCATCAAAAAGCACATTTTAAAGATAGCTTTGAAAATTCTTTACAATAATTCTCTTTCTTTTGATCTTAGAGATAACAGAGAAAGCATTTAACTCAGGGACTTTAATAAGAGCATCTAGATAAGACTCACATGGTATAGAACAAGAATAGGAGAGGAAAGTCTAAGGCTGTGTTATCCATTATCATAGTACATGTGACTATTTAAATATAATAATTAAATTAAAAATTAGGCTCCTTAATCTTACTTTTCAGTAGCCATATTTAGCTAATGACTACCTAATTGGGCATCACAGATACAAATCATTTTGCATGATCACAGAAAGTTTATTTGGATAACACTGGTCTAGAGGTAGAAACATCATGTGATGACCTGATTTTCACACATCCTATATAATAAAAGCCTGATATGCTAAGTGTCTAGTCATCTGGTCAGCTGTTCAACAATCAAAGAATAATATGCTATAATGATATGCTAAAGCCACTCAATGTTTGCTATGACGGGCACTGACTACCAGGGAGCAGACAGTCAACTGATGTGCACTGACCACCAGTGGGCAGATGGTTGAACAGTCGCTATGTCATGCACTGACCACCAGGGGGCAGACGTTCAGACCAGTAGGTTAGCTTGCTGGGGTCTGGCCGATCAGGATTGAGGGATTGAGGGAGTCGGGCCAGACACAGCCTGGAGCCTTTCCGCAGTCCCTCCCCGCCCCTGATTGTGCACCTGTGGGGTCCCTTGGCCTAGCCTGCACCCTCTCACAATCCAGGAGCCCTCAGGGGATGTCAGAGAGCAGGTTTTGGCCCAATCCCACAGGCCAGGCCAAGGGACCCCACTGGTGCACAAATTTGTGCACCGGGCCTCTAGTATCTATGTAAGCAGATTTATTTTATAGTGTAACTAGACTAGGTAAATTGAGTATTTCAAGTTCGTTTTTTAAAAAAGAGTTATTCTATTATAATGTTCTGTTTTTAATGGCCCAGTTTTCTCTCTGTGTTAGAGAAAGTAGAATTACCTAAATGGATCATTGGTTCAGGAACTGACGAGCATGTAGGTGATGTCATCCGTTATGTGGGGAGGATTGCTCAGTCCTCTCCTGGAAATACTGATGGAGAGAGAGATGAGTAAAAGGAAGCAAAAGTTTATGACTTTTTAAAGAACCTATTCAAGAAATATTGAGAATTACATAATTGCTGGATTAAAATTCAGACCTATTACAGACTTATTCATGGAACCCATTTTTGAAAATGGTCTTGAACTTGAATTTCATCAAGTATTAAGACCAAGTAGCCACAAGGTATTATGTAATAAAAATAATAAATTCTATCATTATAACTGTTGACTCCCCAGGAAGGGAACAAAAGGAATATGTCATTTTTAGAAACTATATAAAAATTTATGTCCTCACATCTAAGACTGTTGATAGAAAATAATTTGACATAGGAAGAGGGAGTGCATGCAGATATCCAGTCTTTGACTAAAGATTGATAGCTTTTGACTTAAGAGTGATAGCTGTCATTGATTGACCACCTGTTATGTATTCAATACTGAACTTGGCACTATATCTGTTATTTAATCTTTCCTAAGCTCTCGAGGATGTACTACCATCAGCATTTGAAAGATAAGAAAACAGACTCTGTGATACTTGCTTTGCTCTGATAGAATCAGAGTTTGGGTTAAAATTCTTAGTTTACAAAATTAAAAATTATATTTTGAGTAAAGTGCAGATTTTGTTGATTTGTAGAATGTGAAATTGTTTTCAGGAGCTAGATTTTAAAACATATTATGCCTTAAACATTTGCTTTTTTTAAAAAAGAAGTTTCAAATTATTATTATTAAAGAGAAGAATGAGAGAAGGTTAATATATAAACCTTGTTTTTCCTTTGAGCTATAGACTATTATATTTATTTTATAAGTATTTATTGATATAGTTTATAAAATTAGCATCTGGCTTTTAAACAAGAAAGGGTAAAAATATCAGTAAGATGTTTATTTTCTACAGTTGTTCTTTTTGAATAAAGTGATTTTTCTATGGCTACTGTTCTCTTAAAGGTAAAATGATAAAACATCTATCTTACATGAATCTGTACTCTTATTTTCTTTTAAACAGAGACCTTTTAGTTTCATAATTTTTCCTTACTGTCAGGTGTTTTAACTAAAAATATCACTGTTTGCACCAGCGTTGCACCTGATGAAGAAATAATTATTTTTTATCGTTTTGTTCAAGTGTACCAGTAAGATGGCAATGTATGTACTAGAAATCTAAACTTTTATAATCTACTAAAAAGACAATTCTGTAAGGAAAGAAATTATGCTTTTAAAATTTACTGTGGGAATTTAGTATATTTGAATTGTACATTACAAATGATTACAATCTGAAATTAAGAGTTTTTATTTTGATGTGTGACATCATAGTGGTTGTCTGTCTTTTTTGTTTGGGTGACATACTACAATAGTAAATAGAGTATATGTGACAGAATCGTAAGAGACAAGAGTTAGAAAATTTGAATACTTATTAGACTTAATGAAAAATATTTTGTTTAAGCAAGCATTTTGAGTAAATCTCTGATCTAATTTAATATGGAAGTATTCTTTTTCTCATATAAATACTTCAGATCTCAGTTTTAAATGTTCTTAGTAAATATGTGAAGACTACCAGCTAAGAAATCAGCTTTTGTTTATTCAGGTCTCTTGATTCAGAGTCTAGTTAGGAGAGTCTCAACAAATGCTTGCTGAATTGTAGTACAGTTACTCTATTTCATAATTTAAAATTAAAATAATATGCCACCTATTTTCACCTCTAAACTTAACATAGGAATTGTCTTTATAGAAAGTATGACATCTGATCATCTTGCAAAGCAAAGTATCATAAGTCAAAAGCCCAAAGACAAGAGATATTAACAGTGCATTCATTATAGAAAATCTGTTTCATATTAAGAACATGGGGACCATGTTGCATTGCTGGGGTACCAAAAAACAGTGCCATCCTGATAACCAGCACAGCTTTAAGTTCTTTTCCTGCAGATTAGGCTGTTTACCTGTCTCATTTACCTTTGTATTTTAACTTTGTTTAGTTGCCTGATAACAATTCCTATTTTATATAAGAGTCACATAATAGTTTATTTTCTATGGAACAACAAATGTATTCTTTTTTTTTTTTTTTTTTTTTTTAATATATTTTATTGATTTTTCACAGAGAGGAAGAGAGAGGGATAGAGAGCTAGAAACATCGATGAGAGAGAATCATCGATCAGTTGCCTCCTGCACACCCCCTACCAGGGATGTGCCCGCAACCAAGGTACATGCCCTTGACCGGAATCGAACCCTGGACCCTTCAGTCCGCAAGCCGACGCTCTATCCACTGAGCCAAACGGGTCCCGGCACAAATGTATTCTTGAAAGAAAAAAGGTATTTGCTATCTAGTTCCGCATTCCTAACTTTATATCATAATACTCATCTACCTGTGGAACTCATAGGTTTTCTTAGTCATTATATTGATTTTTTACTCCCTTCTAGGCTATAATTCTAAGTGTACCAAATTATGTACACAAGTTGCTAATGCAGATTACTGTATGAATCTTCTCTAACAGTAAGAACTTTCTTTAGTCATTTGCTTTTAGTCTGCTTTGTGCCTTTAATATTTCTAAACAAATTTACTCTCAGTTTTACTAAAATTATTTCTTGAGTAATGGACTTTAAAACTTAATAATCAACTGTTTTTTCAATAGCCATATTCAATCTGCAATCACTGAACATGAAAGATTGCTGCTGTTTTCATAGAAACGAAAAAAATTACTACTTAATTTTTTCACAGGAATACCTAGATTATGCCTTATTATGCCTTTTTACCCTATGTTATTAAATATGCCACAGAAGTGATGATGTTTCCTTCGTAAACTAATTGACTATGCTCACTTCCTTCACGTATTTTTTATCACGTGGCTCTTTTAGTTATTGTGTTTTTTGTCCACAAGGGCTTATACTGGTGCAAAACATAAATTATCAAATCATTTTATTTCTAAATAAATACAGGGGTGGACAAAAGTAGGTTTATAGTTGATATGGCAAAGATATGCGGGTTATGATTATTACAGTAGCTTTATTCTCTGTTATACTCTGTTTCTCGTATTTAAAACTGTAAACCTACTTTTGCCAATCTTTGTTTTAAGAACTAAACTAGAATGAAATTTGTGTACGGGAGGAGGTGTTCCTCAGCCCAGCCTGCACCCTCTCCGACCTGGGACCCCTTGAGGGATGTCTGACTGCCTATTCATGGGGATCGGGCCCAATCGGTCCCCTACTCTGATCAGGGGCAGGGCAGGCCGGCCTGCCAGCCACCCATGACCCCTCCCCCAGGCCACTGGTCCCCGATCGGCCACCCCCAAACCGTTTGGGGATGGGGCCAGCCGGTCCACCACTCATAGTCTCTCCCCACAGCTGGCCCCACTCCCACTCAGCCCCCTCCACACTAGTCCGGGGTGGGGCTGGCCAGCCTATTTCCCACAGCCTCTCCTCTGGCCGCTGACCCCCAATTGGCCCCTGCATCTTAATTAGGGCCACTCCCCTCAAGCCAGATCACCCCTGATTGGGTCCTGATCAACCGGCCAACCTCCCACCACCTCCTCCTCCCAATAGGCTCAACACTGACCCACTGCGATTGGGGCTGGACTGGCCAGACCCCACCTGTGCACAAATTTGTGCACTGGCCCTCCAGTAGGATATATAAAGACAGATTGATATCTCTAGATCAGAAATTTTTAACCTTTTTTTTTTTTTTTTTTTTTTTATCTCATTGAACACATTAACTACTAAAATTCTTTGGCACACAAAATATATTTTGCCTTTTGCCAATATGACAGAAAGAAAAATGGTATTATTTTTACTCATTCACACCGGATGGCTGTGTTGTATTGGCTCTTGTCATTTTTTTTTTTAAATTTGGCATTCTAAGGGAAAAGAAGACAGTGCTCCTGACTAAATAGTCAGGTATTGCAGAAGTTCTCTGAGATAGGAAAAAATAAGTGAGAGAGATTTTAAGGAATCTCACTCAATTATGGAGCCTAGCAAGTCCAAAATCTTCAGGATTACTAACAGAATTTTCTTTTGCTCTTGCACTGGGGGTGGGGCAGGTGGGTGGGTGTTGTTTGTTAATGAGAATCAGTCTTTTGTTCTATTCAGGCCTTCAACTGACTGAATGAGGTCCACTTACATTATGGAGGGCAAACTGCGTCACTCAGAGTATACAGATTTAAATGTTAACCTCATCTAAAAACACTCTCACAGAAATATTCAGAATACTGTAGTGTTTGACCAAATATAAGGGTATCCTTACCCAGCTGAGTTGACACATACTAGTAAAAGTAACTAACCATCACAAAAGATATTTATATTCCACTAAAGTATCAAAATGGATTCTGTGGCATAATAATTATGTGTTGGGAAAACAGCTAGTGAAGAATGATGCCACTGGTATTATAACTTTCTAGAAAGGAATCTATAATTTATTTTACTGAGGTTTTTCAGGACTTACTTTATAATATTCATTTTGATAAGCCCCCAAAACAAGGCTCCAAAAGGCACAGTAATGGTAGTCTAGTTTTTTTTTTTAAGGAAAAGTATGTATTCAGAGTCTAGGTTGTAGCACACAATGTTCTATAAGATGAATCATTTTAGATGCTTGTGATTTTCACTTTCCTGTGGTTGTTACATACACGTCTTTTCTCCTCTTTGCTAAAGGAGCAAACAGAATGTTGTCATTTGGTTCATTATAACAGTTGTGGATTATTCATCTTTTCTTTCTGATATATGCATGTGGGAGGGATAATAAAGAAGACAAGGTAATTTTCTACAATGATTTCTTAAGATTTAAAGAACATTTTTGCATATGTTTGCTTTTGAAAAATATAATCTAGGACTTGATTAGCTTAATGCAAAGTGAAAAGTTTAGTCTCTGCATGAGCTAGTAATTGGTAAGTAATTCTATAAAAGTCTTTCATTCTTGAGAGAATTCTTAAAATATAAGACAGTCTTTTAAAAAGCTCAGTTCTTTTGTTAGAAATAGTTACAACTACTACAACATCAATACATGTTACTCAGTTGCTCCATCTATAACTGTTTATCCATTCCTCTATTCCAATTTATTTCAGTGTATATTATTTGTATATTCTTTTTTCATTTGTTGAGTTGTAAATTCCTTCAGGGCAAGACAATTCTGTTGAACTAGCATTAATTGGGTACCACCATATATTTTGTACCATGCCCTGAAATGTTTGGTCAGACCAGTAATAGTTAAATTTTAATAGAGTTTAATACATTATATAGTAGAGCTGATTATAAAATGTTGGGGAAACAGAGCTGGATTCAACTCACAGTTGTAAGTTGAATGTCGTACAGGGACTGACATTTCACCTGGGTTATGATGGATAAATAGGTGTTTTGCATCCATACTATTCTCCTTCTACCTGCCTTTTTCTTCAAACTTTGAATAATATCAACCATCTACCTTTTCACTTCCCAATGTTAATAGTCTTCAGCTGCTGGCAAAAACAAACAAACAAACACACACACACACACACCCAAAAAAAAAAGTAAAAAAAAAAAATCACCCAATGGTATAGAATGTTGCTATTAGAAATTTAGGATCTCTGTCCTCAGCTAGTAATGCTTTTTCTTTCTTGTAGAATATATATTTTCTCTTTACTGCTTAGAATATGTTTTATTATCTTTTAAAATTCAGTTCAAATGTTACCTTATTTATGAAGATTTCCATGATCTTCACGAAGCTGTTGTATATAACCTCCATGGTAGTATCAATCATCATTTGTTAAAATATTTCTCTAATAGACAGCTCTGTGAGGTTATGATTTGTCTTCTTTAGCTTATATCCCCAGTAGGGACTCAGTAAAAATATATTTTCCTTGAGTAATCTTATTCATTCTCAGGTCTTTAGTCTAACAACTGGACACAATTACAGCATTGAGTATTAGGGAGGAGGGTGATTTTGATGAGCAGGATCAGGGAATTCTGGATTTTGAAAATATAGTGTACTTCACCCAGTTAATGTGAGGACCCAGGAATTATGGGAAGAACATTCAAGCATAAAAAGCAAAGTACATAGTCATAGTGGTGGAGGAAAATCTAGTTCATTTAGAAACTGAAAATTTTGGTATGGCTAGCAAAAAAAATGTATTTTCAGGGAAGATAATATCTGGAAAAGGGAGTAAGAGGTCAAATTATGAGAGACATGCCATGTATCTTAGTCCACATGGGCTGCTATAACAAAATAGCCTAGATTTGAATAGCACTTCTAACAGTTCTAGAGGCTGGGAAGTCCAAGATCAAGTTCAAGGTATCTACTGAGGTATGTTTCCTGACTCATTGATAGATGTCTTTTTGCTGGGACCTCACATGGTACAAGAACTGAGGCATCTCTCTAGGATCTCTAGTTGTAAAGCCACTAATCCCACTCAGCATGCCCTTATGTCCTAATCACTTCCCCAAACCATCACATTTGGGGCTAGATTTCAACATAATTGGTGGAGAAGGGTACAAACTCACTCTAGCATCATGCTAAGGGAAACTACTGAAAGCAAATAAAAATCAGATTAGCTAATAAGGAAAAAAGAGGACATCTATCTTTTTCTTAGAGACAGGAGTTAGGGGTAGTTTACTTCATGGTTAAGTATGAAGGAGTAAAATATTTGCACTCTGATACCAGGCAAGATTATTTGTTTTCAGGATCTCTTATTCCTTTTTCCAGATGTTATCTTCCCCGAGTATACTTTTTTTTGGTATACACAGAGAGTAGTAAATGTTTAGAATTTCTGACTTTGGAAATGTAACAGGGAAATAACTAGAGTTAACTAAAACATTACTTAACAATGCAGAAGGTCTAGTTAAGATTGTAAAGTGTGAACTTATCTTGTGGTGCTAGTTAACATACTATCTAATAAAAGAGTAATATGCAAATTAACCGTACCTCCGCCACACCCTCAAGCCATGCCCACCAGTCAATCTGGAGCAAATCTGAAAATAAACCCAACCAAGATGGCTGCTGCCACAGAGAGCATGAGGGAGGCTTGGGTCTCCCCAGCAATGGATGAAGCCAAGCTTTCCACCTGCCCTTGCTGACCTTGGCCCCGGGTGGAGCCTGGCGATCAGCGGGCGATTGGAGCTGGCTGGGGGTCTGTGCCCAGGGTCCGAGCCTTGGCCAGAGGCTTCCGGCTTTGGCCAGGGACAGAGCTGGGCGATTGGAGTCAGCTGGGGTCTCCTGCAGGTGATTGGAGCGAGCTAGGGGTCCCTGCCCAGAGCCCAAGCCTAGGCCAGAGGCTTGCGACTTTTGCTGGGGGCGCAGCCAGGCGATCAAGTCAGCTGGGGGTCCCTGCCCAGGGCCTGAGCCTCTGCCAGAGGCTTTTGGCCTTGGCTGGGGGCGGAGCTGGGCAATCAGAGGAGATAGTTGTGAACTACAGAGGAAACATCTTTTCTGACCGCTCATTGGCTAAGCTCCATGTATGCCACTGTTACCGTGTTTCCCCAAAAATAAGACTTAGGGCATGAAAAGATAAGACATCCCCTGAAAATAAGACCTAGCGCTACTTTGGGAGAAAAAATTAATATAAGACACTGTCTTATTTTCAGGAAAACAGGGTAATATTATTAGTAACTTGGGTATAAGAATCCAAAAAGATGATTTAGGGCTTTTCCACCATATTCCTGGAGGGAAAAAAAACACGAAGGTTCGCTGCTACAGGGCTAAGAAATGTCATATCCTGCCCTAGGCGGTTTGGCTCACTGGATAATGCCTAGGTCTGCCAACCGCAGGGTCCAGGTTAGATTCTGATCAAGGGCATGTACCTAGGTTGCAGGCTCCTCCCTGGCTGGGGCGCAGGTCAGAGCTCATGCAGGAGGCAACCAATCAAAGTGTTCCCCTCACTTAGATCTTTCTCTCTGTCTTTCCTTTTCTTTTCCACATTCTCTAAAAGTAATGGAAACATATAGTCAGGTGAGGATAAAAAAAAAGAGAAAGAAATGTCATTTCCTTTGAAAGACACATCTTAAAAATGTCTAAAGAAAGTTGTCATTTTTTCATGGTGAAGGGACTGGAGTCTGTTGGTGAAAACATCTTTGTGGCTGTGGTGACTGGCAGTGGCTCCAGCAGTGGGGTGATGGGGCTGGTGCCTTTCCCTGATCAGTCCAGTCGTCTCCCACGAGGCTGCAGCTTAGCCCCGCTCCCTAAGCCGTCAGTAGGACATCCCCTGAGGGGTCCCAGTATGTGAGAGGAGGCAGACCGCCCCCCCAGTGCACGTACTTCATGCACTGGGCCTCTAATATTTAATAACATAACATTTTAAAATTAGAGAACAGGAAGACCTACATGGCTGGATTTATCGACTGTCAGGGATTGAGTGGCAAGGTGAAATAGATGGAGTCTTAGGAAAATTGCTGAAGTCATTGATCATTTTTCAGAGTATGTAGGGATGAAATGAAGCATGGAGAGGGCTGATAGATTTGGAAGAAAGAAGTTGAAGGATTAGAGGTTTCAGTGAAGTTAAAAATGTTCACTAATAGAAGAGAAATATGCAAATTGACCATCACTTTTCAAAACACCCACCAACCAATCAGGAGTGAGTATGCAAATTAACTTCATCACCTCCATGGAGAGTGACAGCAGGGAGGAGGCAGCTCCCCAGCATGGCCTGCTTGGCTACTGCCACAGCAACACGGAAGCAGGCAAGTGCAGCCCACAGGCAGCACCCAGTACTGCCTGCTTGGCAGTTGCCATGGTGTGGAGCAGGCAGGCCCTGCAGAGAGCAGAGAACCACAGGGAGTGGGCCTAAGCCATCAGTAGGACATCCCCTGAGGGCTCCCAGATTGGAGAGGGTGCAGGACAGGCTGAGGGACACACCCCCTGCCTCTGTGCACAAAATTCATGCTCCAGACCTGTAGTAGAGAAATAAAATACATGATAGAATAGAAGACTATGCTCAGAAAGTAACTTCCAAATTTAAGCTTTCAACCATTGAGCAGTTCTACATAATAATGGGGTCCTAGTGTGATTGTGGGGTGGATTGTTAAAGTGCAATAGAGAATTTGGTCATTTATTAAAGTCAAGGAATGTGAGGCCAAGTTATTAACCATTTCATGTAGATTCATAGTTGTTCAGGATGATAGCAAGAATTGTAGGAGAGAGAAAACTTGAGAGTAAGCTCCATTGAATTTGAGGGTTATTAGAATGCTAGTGATGAGAATGGGGCAGATAGAGAACTAATTTTTGCATGAAGCCAGAGGACAAATGACTTTAAAAATACATTTTTCAGCTAAGAAAACAATAACCCAAGCTTCAAGCTCTCAGTCTTGGGCTAAAAGGCGAGGAAAAGAGAGCTGAATTCTGCTGAAGAGCAGTGAAAGGAGGAAGGTAGTGTTTTGGGAGTATCTGGCATTGGTTTAGAAAGTTTAGAGATCCTCAAAACAAAACAAAACAAAACAAAACAAAAAAGTTACACAATAAACCCCACTCTAAAAAAATAGTTTAGAAATCCAAAGGGTACAGGTAGGAGTGTTCAAAACTAGTTCTGAAGAAAAAAATTCTGGTCTAGATTGGAAATTCTGTGAGATAGGAAAGTTCTTTAACCATCTTGCAATTTTTCTTGTTCTAGTTATATGGCTTGAAGATTGTGATTTATTTTCTTACTAGTAGCCCTGTGCACAAATCTGTGTGCTGGTAGCTGTCAGCGGGGCCTGGCTGCTCTGTGCCCACTGCCTAGAGGCCCATCCGTAGCCCAGAGGCCCATCCGTGGCCAGGGGCAGAACACTTGCCTTGTCGCTATAGCAACAAAGCAAGTATTCCACCAGGCTGCTCATGCTTCCTGCTCTCATTGGCCACTCCCACAGGACAGGGGGGCTCTGGTGGGGGTGAGAGGACTGGGCGCTGCCATCTTTGTGACAGAGTGATGGTTAATTACCCTTTTATTTGATAAGATTTATGATCATTTCTCATCCTCTCTCCTTTAAGAGAGTGAATTCTTCTTTGACTAATATTATTTCCTCCTTTGTTCTCCTGAATTAGGCACCATTAACAGACCTCCTTCACACTTTTTCTCCTTATCATTTAAGTAGAACTACAACTATACTGAATTTTTAAATAAATTAACTATACTGATATTTTTAAATAAATTAACAGCTTTTTACCAACAGGTTCTTTAGTCATACTCTTGATGTCTTCACACAGATATAAAATAATAATTTTTGTCTCATGACTTATTTTGTAACAATTACTATTTCATCTGACAGTCTTGTATATTACTTTTCTTGAAGTGCTTTGGTTTGTTCTTTTCTCCATTTATTTCTGTAGTCTTCTAAAAATCTACACTTTTTAAGATATTGATATTCTCAAAATGTCTTATAGTCAACAACTCCTATGTCACAACCTATAACCTAGACATTTTTCCTAATAATTAAAAACCTCTACCAAAATCTTACATAAATTATTGATTCTTTATCACTTCAGCATTAAGTTCTCTCTTTTTTTAACATTTGGGAAATTAGCATCAAATTTGATTATTGGTTAATAATAATAATCTGTTTTTTCTTCCCCATTCTCAGCCCTTTCTTGAGCCTCACTTGCCAACTTTAAATTTCAGCTCTCGAGGATTATACTTGAGAGGAAATTGAAATCTATATCCACAAACTTTCAAAACTTTTCAGGTTTACTTAAACCAAACCAACATGACTTCACTTGGATTTGCTTTCTCTTTCATTGAGTTTTTTAATAAAGCAAGTCACTACAGATCTTGAACAGTTCTTTGCTTCTTTTATACTCTGTGTTTGTTTGTTTTTTTAAGAGTTGCTTCTCTGCCCCTACCCACCTCCCTAGCTCTTTTTCCTTCTCCTCTTTGGGAAAATTCTGAGATTTGAGTGAGATGACCCTCATCTTTACTCCCTAAGTCACAGAGTCCTTTCACTGATATTCTCTTAGGCCTAAACTAATCAATACATGGTGTGGCATTTATATGGCCAAATTAATTAAGTCATATTAATTTAATTGCTGTGAACCATGGGACTTTGGGTTTGTTTGTTTTGTTGCTTGCCTGTTAAGACTGGGAACCTGTAGCCATTTTCCTACTATGATGTGAACTAGTCTAATAATGCTAACACAAAGGTGAGTTGAGGAAACTTCAGAAAAATGGAGCAGGAGCCCTAAAAGATCATTCAGGAAGCTCACTCTGTTTCTAGATTTTACAGTTAGGTGAACTGAGAGCTAATAAATTTCCCAATTGGAGTACAGTATGAAAATATATAGTAGTATGCCCTGATTTATACAGATTTGAAATAGGTTTTCTTCTTATAAAATAATGTGAGCATTATTGTATACAATTTGGAAAATAGAAAAAATTATAATTTTTTTATTTTATAAAATTTGCATTATGCCATGAAATGTAGGTTCCTTTTTTATAGCTTTTTTTTTTTTTTTTTTTTTAGCATTTAACATGATGAACTTTTAAAATGGCATTTTAATGATTACATAATGTTTTTTTGGATGGCTAGTCCCCAGTAGTACTCATCTATTGTTGGGCATTTTTAAATTATGTCTTCTTTTTTACTTTTTAAAATATGCTTTATTGATTTTTTTTTTCAGAGAGGAAGGGAGAGGGATAGTTAGAAACATCAATCCCGTGCCTCCTGTACACCCTCTATGGAGGATGTGCCTGCAACCAAGGTACATGCCCTTGACTAGAATCAAACTTGGAACCCTTCAGTCCGCAGGCCGTCAAACAGGCTAGGGCTATATCTTAATTTAAGATGATACCATGAACTATTTAACTGTTTCCTTTTGCCAGACTTAACAGTAATGCCCATTTTAAGTCCCTCCTTACTCTTTTTTCTTGTATGTGTAACTTTTTGTTATTTCTTTTTGTTTTCCTGAAAAAAGAGGAGTAAATTTTGCATTCATCACATTGACTTGTTTACAAAGAGTAATATTTCCTTAAGTGGGTTCCTTGGATCACTTTTTTTTTTTTCTTCCTTCTTCTTTTTTTTTTTTTTTTTCCCAAATCTTCACCCGAGTATATTTTTCAATTTAATTTTAGAGAAAAGGAAAGATAGGAATATCGATGTGAGAGAAACACAATTATTAGTTGCCTCCTGCACCAGAGACTGGGCCTGGGCTGGGTAGGAGCCTGCAACCAAAGTATGTACCCTCTACCAGAATCTAACCCAGGACCCTTTGGTCTATATAGGCCAACGTTCTATCCACTGAGCCAAATCGGCTAGGGTGGATCATTCATTTTTTAAGATGCTCCTTAGGAAATAATTTGTTTATTTCAGGAACGGTATATATTTCTGTAGGCTTTTGGTTAACATTAATAAATTAAGGTCTTCAAAAAATCCAACTGTGTATATGCCAGATCTCTGGATTTGTTTACTTCATATTTTCCACCTAGGTATTTCACAATAGGATGGAGATGGGTCTCTTACTGAAAATGTTCCTTTATTCTATTTTACTGTATTCTCATTTTCTTCAGTAATTACTTTGAACTTCTAGGTGAACAGTTCCAGTTATATACTCTGCTTTTACCCTAATCATTAACACAATTCCTCCTAGTGTTTATTTTCTCAGTAAATATCTTTCATTTGTTTTCTAACCATACAGATCTTAATTTCTTTTAGCAACTACTCTATGACCTAGTTAGTGGTTATTTTAAAGAAAATAGTCAAACTAACAGATCTTCTTGCTTATTCTAGTGATGATTTTCACACACGTAACTTCTTTGACTCCCACAGCTTACATTATCCTAGAATTGAAATGACTGCAAGACTACCAAAATCACTTGTAATTTTCTAAAATGACTCTTACAACTTAATGTTTTAGTAAGACCTGTTTCTGAGAGTGAGTCACTGTGTAAAGTGTGTCTTTGTTCTGTCCTCTTTTCTTTTCATAACTACATACATCCTTTTACTTCCTGTATCTCATGTTCCTTTTATTTGCTTAAAATCCTTATTGGGAAAAAAGGGTCTCATCAGTGAAAGAAATGTCATTTTATTTATTTCCCCCTGCCTCACTTTCTATACTCACATTTTCTCCTAGAAACATTGCCTTCTCATTTGTCATGCCCTAACTTTAATCTTCTTATACTCAGCATATACCTCTTCTGTGTTTTAAATATTTTAAACACATTTCACTTTCTTATCACTCAGTTACCTCACTGTAGTTTTTATTCCTGCAAAATATGTTAAGTAAACTTTTTTTTCACATAATAACTAGTCAAGGTATTGTCATCACCATATCTCTTCTAAAATAACAGTTATGGTAGGAAAAGCAGTGAAATAGGAATCATAAAAACTGGATTCTTCTTCTTTTTCCAGTATAATCTTTTTTTTTTTTTTGATATTGCAATATAGACCGTCTTGCATTTTATTCAGCTTATTTTAAGACAATCTTTCTCAGTTTACATTCATAAAAATGGAAAACAAGAATAAAAATGTTACTGAAAACTGTGTCAGTCTAGTGACAAGTAATACTCATCTATGGACAGACACATGAGTTAATTACAAAAACAAATAATCTCTTTATGAAGTAAATACCCACAATTATTTGATGAGGTTCAAAATTTTTTTTTTTTTTTTTAAATAAATTTTTATTGTTCATATTATTACAAGTGTTCCTTTTCCGCCCCCTTCCCACCCCACCCTCTGCCCTTTCCCCAACCCCCATTGTCCTCATCCATAGGTGCACAGTTTATGTTCAGTCTCTTCCCACATTCCCCCGTCCCCTTTTCCCCAAGAATCATCAGTTCACTCCCCTTCCATACCTCTGATTCTATTATATTCAACAGTTAATATTGTTCATCAGATTTTTTTTTTTAATTTCCTTGGTTTTTAGATTCACTTGTTGATAGTTACGTATTTGTTGTTCATATTTTTATCTTTATTTACTTTCTCTTCTGAAAGAACCCCCTTCAGCAATTCATATAATTCTGGTTTGGTGGTGATGAACTCCTTTAGCTTTTTTTTATTAGTGAAGCTCTTTATCTGACCTTCGATTCTGAGTGATAGCTTTGCTGGGTAGAGTATTTTTGGCTGTAGGTTCTTGCTATTCATCACCTTGAATATTTCTTGCCATTCCCGTCTGGCCTGCATGGTTTCTGTTGAGAAATCAGCTGACAATCGTATAGGTGCTCCTTTATAGGTAACCACCTGCTTAGCTCTTGCTGCTTTTAATATTCTCTCTTTGTCCTTTGCTCTTGGAATCTTAATTATGATTTGTCTTGGTGTGGTCCTCTTTGGATTCCTCTTATTTGGAGTTCTGTGTGCTTCCTGGACTTGTAAGTCCAATTCTTTCCCCAGGTGGGGGAAGTTTTCTGTCACTATTTCTTTCAGTATGTTTTCGATAATCTTATTATAGAGCCTTATTTGTGATATGAAGAGAACATGACCTAGCATGCCTATCTCACTTGACCTGTTTTAAAAATAGAGAATATGTTTGAAAATGCTTTCAGAATTTAAAAAAATGTTTTGATATAAATTTAAGATAATGTAGCCGAAACGCTCAGTGGATAGAGCATCGGCCTATGGACTGAAAGGTCCCATTCGATTCCGGTCTAGGGCATGTACCTTGGATGTGGGCACATCCCCAGTAGGGGGTGTGCAAGAGGCAGCTAATTGGTGATTCTCTCTCATCGATGTTTATAACTCTCTATCCCTCTCTCTTCCTCTCTGTAAAAAATCAATAAAATATATTTTTTAAAAATAAAAATAAATAAATAAATAAATTTAAGATAATGTATCAGTCAAGTACCTTTAAATGAGCATACTGAGTTTGAATAGGAATTAGCTAAAGTGATAGGGAGTGTGTGATGTTTCAGAGGGAACAAATGCAGTAAGGAAGTAATAAATAAGATGATTAATTTGGTTTACTAAAAATAATTTAGGGTGGCTAGAATATAGATTGTCATGGAAGAGTATCAGGAGATACGATTGGGAAATATTACGGATGTGCTTGAATATTGGAGCCCTGGCCATTATTGCTCAATGGTTAGATGTCAGGCATTGAAACCAAGGGTCTCAGTTTTGATTCCTGGTCAAGAGCATGTACTTAGGTTTCGTGATCTGGACTCATGCAGGAGGCAACTAGTCAATGTGTCCTCTCTCTCAATGTGTTTCTCTCCCTCCCTCCTTCCTATCCACTCTCTCTGGAAGGCAACGGGAAAAATATCAGGTGAGGATTAACAAAAACAAAAAAGTTAGGAGAATCATTTAAATATTTAAATTAGGGAGTGACAAAATTTGCATTTCCAGAAGTTTATTCTGTATCTTTGAGGATCACTGATAGGAGCAGTGGGAGGAATCTGTGGTTGGAGTTCGGGAGACTTGTGAGGAGGCTGTTGCATTTAATAAAGGTCAGAACTAAGAACTTGATATAACAAGAAAGTATAAAGGAAAGGATAGATGCACAGGATGCTAGTGAGATGGAATCTGGAACTTAGGTTCTGATTGAATGTGGGTGGTTGATAGGCATTTACTCATTTTCAAAGAGAAATATTTGCAATCATTCTAAATCAAAACTTTGCGGGCTTCTAGCTTAGGTGGATTCTCTGCCTTTCACTGAGATAGAGACTAGAATGATTTTAAAGAAAAAGAGGGTAAATTTTATTTGAAGAATGTTAAATTTCAGGTATTTATGGTATTTCCAAGTGCAAATGCTTTGTTTTCAGTTGGAAAAAGGAGAGGGGATTTGGGACTTGTCTGTGTTGTACTAGTAAATAAAGTTTTGAATTTGGATCAGATTGCCCAGGGCAAGGTCACTTGTTACACCCTATTCTAAAAATTTATCCCTTGAGAAATGAGTAGTTTTTCAGTGACAAGGATACACTTGCCTCCTTTTTAAGTCATATTCCTGGTACTTGCAGTCAATCCAAATCTGCGTCTCCTCTTCAAAATCAGTTATAAGGATTCTCTGGATATGTAATATAAAGATACTAGTTCTTTAAGTAAGACTTATTTTTTTTTTTTTTTACTTTGTATTGTTTAATATTGTTTACACTGTTACAGATGTCCCCATTTTACACACCTCCCCTCACCACACTGTTGTCTGTGTCTATGCATTATGCATATTTGTGCTTTGGCTAATCCCTTCACTTTCTTTCATGAGTTACCCTCACCCCTACCCTCTGACAGCTGTCAGTCTGATCCATATATCCATGTCTGATTCTGTTTTGTTTCTCAGTTTATTTTGTTCATTAAATTACACATATAAGTGATATCATATGGTATTTGTCTTTCATGGACTGGATTACAATATTTCCCTTAGCATAATAACCTCTAGATTTGTCCATGCTGTTGCAGAAGGTAAGAGTTTAATTTTTGATAAATGCATGCATCACCCCCGAGAGGGGTTTTCCCCCTTTAATTTCTTTTTCTTTCTTTTTTTTTTTTGCACAGATTTTAAAAGGTATTTTTATTGCTTTAAAAAAAGCTATTTTTTATTACTTGAAAAAAATACTGTCAATTTATCTAAATATGTTTTTAACCCAAGTGAGTTATAGTAATAACAGTCATTATTTTTGTTTTTCTAACTTGGAGTTCGCTGTAAATTGGTTATCAAATGCTTTTTATTAATTTATTCTCATGAAGCCTATATGCTAACATAACATCAGAAATTCAACTTATTGTAGTAGCATACCTGAAAAACCCATCTTGGTATTTAACTGTAAAGCCAATTCTTTATTGTATTTACTTGGCAGCTTTCTTGGGAACTTCAGCCTCTCTCAAGCTATATCTTAAATTATGAGTTATTCCCATCTCACTTATTTCCTCTGTTCTACCAGGTGGTTGACCTTGAGAAGTTCTGCAAGCGGTGCTTTACCTTCTCCCCATAATGCCATTGTAGCCCAGCTTCTTGATGTGCTCTTCTTTAAAGTTTCCCTGACCTGATTGCTCAGTTTTCTTTTCCCTTTTGTCAGTGGCAGTTTCATAACTAAACTGCTTATTGCCACCAGGAGGCCAAGTCAAGTGTGGACATAGGACTACAGGGGCAGAATGAGCGCTTGCTGCACGACAAGGGCTGCTGTGATGGATATGACTTCTGCAGTAGGACCTACAGATATTATTTCAGAGGAGCAATTGCCTATCATATATGGGTCCTTTAAAACTCAAGGACTGCCAGCGCCTGTAATTTGTAGACATACTCAGACAATTTTACGACTGCACCTAAATGTGAAGTGGGAGAAAGATAGTGAATTGATTCCTGAAAGCATTTAAAAGACATGTAGTTAAAATGTCTATGGTAGCCCTAACCAGTTTGGCTCAGTGGATGGAGCATTGGCCTGTGGACTGAAAGGTCCCAGGTTCGATTCTGGTCAAGAGAATGTACCTTGGTTGCAGGCACATCCCCAGTAGGAGGTGTGCAGGAGGCAGCTAGTAGGTGTTTCTCTCTCATCGATGTTTCTAACTCTCTATCCCTCACCCTTCCTCTCTGTAAAAAATCAATAAAATATATATATATATTTTAAATGTCTATAGTAGACTGGCAAAAATAATGAAAAGCTTACCTTTTTATAGGCCTCTTGAACTCAGTACATGATTTTTTTTTTCTTTTTACAAGTACCCCTTCCTTTATTTAGACCCGCAAACACTAATTGCTGACTACTACTTAATGCTCTTTTAAAATAATTTCAGGTAACTCACAGATATCTGAGAACCTCTTTTAGTTTCACAAATCACTGAGCATTTGAAATGCAATGTAATGCCAGTGCAGAAAGTATATATGAAATGAGGCTGAAACTTTGTAATTTTTTATGGAACAGTTACATTTTAGTGAAAAGCAGTATTAGATCCTTTGTGTATTTATGCCACAGGAAAGAAGGGTAATTTCCAACTGTTGATTTTAAATTCTAAACCTATATAGAAATCCAGATGCTACCAAATAAATAGAATTCCTGTTAGATTTTTTAAAATTATAAATTAGATTTACATGAGAGAGGATTATATTTATTCCTTTTATTTCTCTGACAATAGCGTAAAAAACACTATTCCCAAATTCTTGATTCATCTTAGTATAACTTTTCTTCCAATTCCTTGGATTATAATCTGGAAAGTCTGTCTCATCTGAGTACAAGAATTTTGTATTGTTTTCATTTTTCCTTTTTCCCCATCAGCTCTGATATTAAGCTTTTCTTTCAGTTATAGTCAAAGGGAGACACGCATGGGTGATTTGCAGTTAAGTGCTTGCCTCCAAGCACATAAATGCCTCAACTTCACATTTAATCAAGATCCATGCCTTATGCCATACTCCTGCTCTTTTGTCCTAGCACTAACAGATGGTGGCACAAGACCCCTGGGGCAATCTAAGGTTGTACATCTTCTGGTCAGAAAAGGAAGAGGGTTACTATAGAAAATGGAGTTTTCTTTTTGTCTTCTTGCTTAAAAAAAAAAATTAATGGAAATTTGGTGTGAGGTTTTCAGGTGGTACCTTAAAAACTTATTTTAAACCATGAAACAAAACAAAAGCAAAGGGGCACATTATATTTTATAAATGGGCTTGCTAAAAAGACAACTGCTATATTTATGTCCCCATTATGTGTACATGACATTTTGAATAATGTGAATTATAAGAAATCTAGTAAGTGACAGCATATAAGAGGACAGGTTTCATCTATTTATGCTTAAGTTTTCTGTTGTAAAAAATAACACCAGTGGTTGCCAGGTGACATACATTTCAATTTGTTAGTTCAGTAGGATCTGAAGTTGATGTTTATGCTCTGTGATTAGTATGATGGGTGACTTTTAGACAAGTTTACTGCATTTTTTCTGGGCATCTGTATTTTGTTTTTTCAACTAATAAATAAGGTCTTAAGCACTACATATATCTTTTGTAGTACATAAAATGTTAGAAACTAAAATAGTACTAGCTGTGTGAAGAAAATGCACTGTGCTTATTCGAGGAAAAGAAAATGCATTGGAGTTTCAACATTGCATAATCTTGGCTACTTATCTGTAGTACCAATGTCATGGATAAACACATATAAATGAAATGCAAATTACTTTTTCAAAGATAATAAATACATGGAAGTATAATTACCTATACACTTTCCTATTGCTTTAGCCATTTGACAACTCGAGCTTCTCTTGATGTTAAGAGAGTGTTATGGTTCTATAACCCTGGGTAGTCAAGCAGTGCACAGCAAAGCGGTTCTTAGCATTTTTACCAGAGCATGTGGTTAGAAATACATTTTACGTACAGTAGGAATACACATACAGTTAATTACGCATGTGCATATAATAATTCAAAGTTTCACTAACTGCTTTACCTTACTCTGGGTAAAATTTGTCCTATTTTGTTGTTTTTGCTGGTGTTGTTCATTCTGGTCTCTTCAAGAAATTGTTGGTCCTTGTTCACTAAATGCATTTCAGAGTTTCTAATGGATTGGGACCCACAGTTTGAAAAACATTGCACTAATCTGCACTTACTATAAAAAATGCATTATTTTTGTAGAATTTCTCATATTATTTTACTAAAATTACTTTTCTACTCTATTGATCACATCAGCTACTAGTCTCTTAAGAAATCTTTAGACTTCTCTCTTATTAGTGTGTATATTTAAAGTATGTAAAGATAGAGGATCTATACATAGAAACAATTTTAAATTGAATGTTTTAATGAGCTTACCACTCTATCTTTAAACATATGCCATGCCTCTTTTAAAAAATATATATTTTTATTGATTTTAGAGAGAGGAAGGAGAGGGAGGGAGAGAGATTGAGATATCAATGATGAGAATCATTGATTGGCTGCCTCCTGCACGCCCCCTACTGGGGATCGAACCCTCAACCCAGGCATGTGCCATTGACTGGAATTGAACCCAGGATACTTCAGTCCACAAGTTGACACTCTACCCATTGAACCAGACCAGATAGGGCTGCTATGCTTCTTCATTGTTCAGCATCAAATAGCAATTTTATGTTTTATTTCCTTGATTTTTTTTCTTTATTTGCATCTTCATTTCAGGTGTTCTTGTTATCTTTTTTTTTTTTTTTAATAGGTCATGTTTTTAATAACAGATACATGAAGTGACTTGGTTTCATTGAAAGGTTCTCTATATATATTTTATCAAAGATAGAAGTAGGAAAAAAAAAGATAGAATTAGGGGTTTCTTGACTTTCTATATCACTAAATCTGTTCACTACTTCTTTTCATCATTAGAGGTGGTTTGAAGAGTTGAATGAAAAACATAGTAGTCATATAGAAATACAGTTTCCTCTATCACTCCATATAAAATATGAGGTGATTTTTTTTCTCATTTAATTGCTAATTTTAAAAATTTATGACAGCATATAGCAAACCATAAAGGGTGGGGCAAAAGTAGGCAACTGTAAGCCTACTTTTGCCCCACAGTATATATAGTGTCCAAATATATATATATACATACACACACACACACACACACACACACACACACACACACATATATATATATATATATATGTACACACACACTTTAATAGCTGATAACTCACTTAATTTTCACTCCTTTTCAGGTTTAACTGATATGAAATAATGTGAAGTCAGACTGAGCTTTGAACAAAGAAAATTTATCCTAAAGTGCCACTAGACTTTTTTTTTTTTTTTTTTTTTTTTTTTAATGGAGATACATAACATAAAGTTTATGGTACAAAACTGCAATAGTCGACAAATTGAGGTTGCATAAAGACCAAGTGAAATGATTTTTGATGTTTGCAATTCCATTGCTTTGCATTATCAGTGCTTGAACCAGAATGGTCATCAGTTTGAAAACAGGCATTTACAAACAGACAAACAAAAAAAAAATCATTTCTGTAGATTCTTTTAAATCTTGAAAATGAATTATCTATAATAATAAAAGCATAATATGCAAACAGCCAAACAGCCAAACAGATGACCTTCCAGACAAAGCCGAGGCAGGCAGCAAAGGCCTACTTTTGCACGAATTTCGTGCATTGGGCCTCTACTATGTTAATAAACACTGATTTTTATAATCATTCCAAGTGTGTAAATATATGTAAAAATAATACACTGTCATAGAATTCAGAAGGGAAGTAGAAAAAAGACATTCCTACTCTGAAGAGACAGGCTTGGAAATGACATTAATAAAAGTAAGTTTAGTATACAAATGGTATATTCAGAAACAATTCCTTTATAATCTGACTGTAGATAGATAAAAGATTGCATTATAAAGTGTTTTGTACAAAAACTCAAAAGCATGTTGTGGAAATGAAGGTAATCCTCTATAATAAAAGGCTAATATGCAAATTGTCCCCTTGGAAGTTTGACCAACCAGGAGTTTGATCACCTGCTGTGATGTGTGCTGCCCACCAGGGGCATCATGGAACAAAGGAAAGCCCTAGCTGGCAGCCAGGGGAAGGAAGGCCCTGATTGCCAGCAAGGCCTAAGGACCCTACCCGTGTACGAATTTCATGCACTGGTTTTATATAAATTGCATACATTTGAATGTATACTGAACAAATTTTCATTTGGATGGTGAGAATTCTTGAAGAATGTATTGTATATAAAATTGTCAGGTTATTGTTGAAGATTATTATTGAAGCTCTTTGTATATATCTCTTTCAGATATGGAAACAAGCGAAAAAATCCAAGAAAGTGGAATACTTCAATTGTTTGAAACTCTGTTGATTCCACAGTCTCCCTGCACAGCCAAAGTAGCTAACATCATAGCTGAAGTTGCCAAAAATGGTGAGGTTTTCCTCAAGAACTTTTCTGCTGGGAACATCTTCAGTTTTACACCTTAATTGTCAGTATGTTTTATTAATTTATGTTTTAATTTTGTAGATTAGACATTTTTCATTTTTTTATATTTCTGTTTTCTTTGCCTTTTTCGAGTAATTGTTTAAAATGACTATACTTATAGTCATTTTATTTATACATTTCGCATCTGCTATTCCCTTCTTTTAGAGTAGAATTAAAGGAAAACACTGCTAGTCCTTGATGTACCTATATCCTTTATTACTTTGGTTATAGGATTCTTAAACTTGCCACTGAGTCATTTATCTTTATTGTCATAGAGAGCTTAGCTTATTCTTTTAAATGTATATATTGTTTGTGTTGTACCCAGGTGTGAACTATTTATTTTTAGTCTGGTCTATCCTCCTGACATTGGCACTTGACAGCAACAGAGCAGTTGGAGTATATGTTCTGTTTTCTGCATTACCTTCATGGAAAACATTTAGTTTTTTAATTTTCATTTAAGAATACTCTGGAAAAACAATAATGACAGCAAAGCTTAGATCATATAATAGCTAATCCATCCCATTACATATAGTTTATATCTAATAAGAGATTCTTTACAAGAATTTATTGTAGCAGAAATATTTGCATATGATTTTTTTAATTTGGTCAATTTGAGAAAACCCTGACTTAAAGCAGTTTTTAACATTAAGAGAGGGCCATGCTAAATGTAATACCTTTAGTTTGTCTCAGTATATTGTTTTAGGCATTTTATTTTAGTAAGTTGCACTTTTAAGAAAAAAAAAATTTAATTCTGGCCTCATTTGTGTAATCACTATGTCAGGTGGTTTTGTACAATACCAATATATGTTGTTTTTAGCCCAGTAAAACAATTTGTTCATAAATGTATTACCAAATAGAAAATTACCATGACATTATTTTCATTTGTTTAGAGGCTCTCAAAATGTCTTTCAGGCTTCAGTAAGGTTTTTATATTTAAATCACAAATAGCTATTATAATTATATTATCACTATACTGTGCTTTGGATTCAGCTTGTCATAAACATTCAGGTCTTGAAATATTTCATGTACCTCAAGCAGATTTGAACTGCTGTGAATTAGTAGTGATTACCTCAGGACAACAAAGAACTTATGAAGCAGATTTAGTTTGAAAATAGATCCCCCTCAGAAATAGTTTGTTAATCTAGACAAGTGGTCAGCAAACTCATTAGGCAACAGAGCCAAATATCAACAGTATAACAATTGAAATTTCTTTTGAGAGCCAAATTTTTTAAACTTCTTCTAATGCCACTTCTTCAAAATAGACTCACCCAGGTCGTGGTATTTTGTGGAAGAGCCACACTCAAGGGGCCAAATAGCTGCATGTGGCTTGAGAGCCACAGTTTGCTGACCACGGATATAGACCAACCACTATCTGACTCTTAGATGCAAAGAAGCTTTATTTTTAAGATCAAGTAGTTGATTTTTAATCTCATTAGAATCACAATATAGATTTCCAGATACCAGGGATGTAGATAATAGGTACCACTTTGAGAGAGGATGACCATCACAGTCATTCTGTAATAGTATCTATATTTCTGTATGTAGATCAATTTATTTTAAACATATTCCTGAAAAATTACTGGTATGTTTTCACATTTATCCATCTGAAGTAGGTAACTTCATGTTTTTAAAACTAGCTAATGGGGGCTGCACTCCTTGCTTTAAAAAGTAAATTGTTTGAAAAGCAAAAGGTTCTGGAAGAAGTTTACTTTCTCCAGGTACTGGTAGTGATGCTTTTACATTGATTGAAAAAGCTGAGGAATATACTAACTTTATCTTTTAAAAAAATTGAGCTAATTAAAATATAACATTTTGTATATTTAAGGTATTCTTTTGTTTTCTTAAATTGGTTTCAGAGAGAGGAAGAGAGAGAAACATCAATGATAAGAGAGAATCATTGATTGATTGCCTCCTGTACACCCCTACTGGGAATTGAGCCCGCAACCCAGGCATGAACAGAATTGAACCATGACCTCCTGTTTCACGTGTTGATGATCAACCAATGAGCCACACTGGCTGGGTTAAAGTATTCTTTATATGCTTTGGAATAAAAAATTCAGTTTAGAACAGTTTTACTTAATCCACAATTTTCCTATAATTATTTACCCTTTTTCATTTCAAGAATACTGAGTGTCAATTACAGTATCAAAAATTTGAAAGAGAGGTTGATATAGACAATTAGAACATAAAAGCAAAGAAAAATAGTAATTCATCAGTGCTGCCATTACCTAAAGAATACCAACAACAAAACAAACAGGGAAAAAAATAAGATGTAACCACAGATTCCATTTATGAAATGAATGCAAATCAGACTGTTCCTAAATCTTTTATTTTTGTAGTCATTTAAATATTTCACTATTGGAAACTAGGCATTGGCAGAGATGAAAAGCATAATGAAGATCTGCCTTTAATTTGATTAATTTGAATTAGTGACAAGTTATTTTAAGGTTTGAAATCTATAGATTCTAAAGTAACTATTAATTTAAGAGGTAGATAAGTAGACTGATGTGTCATTTTCTATAGTCATTGAAACCATGAAGTACTATTATATAGTATAATTTTCAGTAGGTCATAGAATATCTCATAATACTGAGTTCAAAACAAAACATTGACAATATACTTAAAGGTTAGCTTTAGAAGTAAGAAAGTATTCTTAATCTTTGAGTTTAAATTATAGGGGATTTTCAGTAATTTAGAGGTGAGTAAGAGATATGATAGAAATGCAATCCTTTATTTAGGTAGAGAGGAATACCTCTTGACTTAATAGCTATGTTAGGGAGAAAAGAAGCTGCTTCAGAGGTAACAGTTCACGTAATAGCCCTATATGATATGCTCTAAGAATTTGAAATGAAGGAAAAGAGGGATATTGTTTATGGAGGGTACTTGTCGTACCATTTTTTTTTTAAACTATATTTTATTGATTTTGTACAGAGAGGAAGGGATAGAGATAGAGAGTCAGAAACATCCATGAGAGAGAGTCAACGATCAGCTGCCTCTTGCACACCCCCTACTGGGGATATGCCCGCAACCAAGTACATGCCCTTGACCGGAATCGAACCCGGGACCCTTTAGTCCCCAAGCTGATGCTCTATCCATTGAGTCAAACCGGTCCCGGCTACTTGTGGTACCATTTAAGGAGTTGACCCTCGCTGCGTGAAAGGATTATGTAGGATAAATTATGGTTTGAAGAACTAGATCTTTATTGACTAGAACATTCAGTAAGTTGTGATATTCAAAAGGATGATTCTAATATTGGTTATTAGAGAACTTTCATCAATTAGGTATATTTATATCCTTAAATTTTGTATTAGTGTCTCATGAGACATTGTATAAAAGTTTGTCTAATCATGACTCTGATGGTATCATTGGAGTGTTAAATTTAGAATGGTATATTATAAACCCAAGGGAAAATAAGGTTTGAAGTATAAGAATATGTTTGAGGCTTTAGTTCAAATGTATGGGAACAGCAGCAGATGTGAGTGATCCATAAAATGAATTTTAATAAGGAGTAGGAATGAAGATAAGGAATAGATGGTTCTTTTGAATCTTATCCATGGGAAAGGTATATTTATGACTAGAGGCCCGGTGCATGAGATTCATGCACTTGGTGTTAAGGGAGGTCTCTTAGCCCGGCCTGCTCCCCCTGGCAGTCTGGGAACTCCCTCTGGATGTCTGAGCTGAGGCAGGAAAGGCTCCTGTCACCAGGGGGCAGCTCCTGCGTTGAGCATCTATCCCCTGTTGCTCATTGTGCTTCATGGCTACTGGTTGTTCCATCATTCGGTCGATTTGCATAATAGCCTTTTATTATGTAGAATTAGAGGCCAGGTGCACGAAATTCATGCACGGGGATGGGGCGTCCCTCTGTCCAGCCTGCACCCTCTCCAATTTGGGAGCCCCTCAAGAGATGTTTAAACAGGCAGTTGGACATCTCTCTCACAATCCAGGACTGCTGGCTCCCAACCGCTTACCTGCCTGCCTGCCTGCCTGCCTGATTGCCTCTAACCGCTTCTGCCTGTCAGCCTAATCACCCCCTAACCACTCCCCTGCCAGCCTGATCAGCACCTATCTGCTCCGCTGCTGACCCAGTTACCCTTAACTTCCCTCCCTGGAGGCCTGGGTCCCCCCCCAACTGCCTTACCTTGCAGGCCTGGTCCTTCCCAAATGCCCTCCCCTGCTGGCCTGATCGCCCACAACTTCCCTCCCCTGCTGGCCATCTTGTGGCAGCCATCTTGTGTCCCATGGGTGCAGCCATCTTTGACCACTTGTGGGCAGCCATCTTGTGTGTTGGAGTGATGGTCAATTTGCATATTGCCTCTTTATTATATAAGATTATTATATAAGATGATCACTTGAACCTTTTAAAAATATTGTATTTTGAATTTCTGGAAAATATAGAGTGAAAATTATGCAATTTGATGGCTTAGTTTGTAACTGTAATACAGTAGTCCTCACTTAGTGTTATTAATAGGTTCATAGAATTGTGGTGAAACAATGGATGACAAAACTGATTTTACCATAGGCTAATTTGATATAAACAAGACTTAGATTTCTTCTGCATCTCATCAGCATTTTAACAAAACAGAATTAAACAGAACAAGCTGTTTGAGGACCTGCTGTACTTTAATTATCAGGCTCATGGAAAGACTATTACCAGTGTTTCCACCATCACATGCTGCTTCTTAAGCACATACAATCATTATAAGAAAATGGTGATAAATTAGGTATAAAGCAAGTTAATTAAAAATCCTTTTGGTTTATGGCAGACTATTAGCAAAGGAAAATACGACCCCACTCATTTTCTGTGTACTTTTTTCATGAAGCATGTAGTAGAGTACCAATGGTAATTTTGAACAGAAATGTACTCTTCAATGGTAAGCCACTTTAAACACTTTAATAGTATTTATTTTATTAGGGAACATATTATAATATGTAACTTGTGAATTTTTAGATTTTTAATTAAATATGTCTTTTATTTTCAGAGTTCATGCGAACTCCGTGTGTGGATGCTGGATTGATTTCACCACTGGTGCAGCTGCTAAATAGCAAAGACCAGGAAGTGCTGCTTCAAACGGGCAGGGCTCTAGGAAACATATGCTATGATAGCCGTAAGTGTTGAAATATCAGTGATACACTTATAAACTTTTGCTTAAAGATCATGATTTTCAGGCTAATTTCCCTTTTAATCTTAGCATTGTCTTTTCTAGGCTAAGCCACTAACATGGGCCTATATGACAGCTCTGCTCATTTAGTAGAACTGGTGGAAATTTGGGCCATACTAGTCTTAACTAAGAAATTATAGAAAATGATAGTGCTTTTCCTCTGCTATCACAAATTATATTTTCAGGGGAAAGTCAGTCAGTTTCTAAGAAATTGGGGCATTTAATTAAATATATTTGTATCTTTTTAATTAGTTTTTATTGAAGTACTGTCTCTGAATGAGAATGTTTATGAACACAGTTTTTTAAAGTTTTGAAGTTTGTCCAAATAAATTTTTATTTCATTTTTTAAAAACATATTTTTATAGATTTTAGAGAGAAAGGGAGAGGGAGAGATAGAAACATCAATGTGAGAGAGAATCATTGATCGGGTGCCTCCTGCACTCCCCACACTGGGGATCAAGCCTACAACCTGGGCATGTGCTTTTGACTAGAATCAAACCTGGCATCCTTCAGTCCACAGATGAATGCTCTATCCACAGAGCCAAACCCGGCCAGGGCAGTCCAAATATACTTTTAATTACTTGCAATTCAGTAAAACCATTCATAAAAACTATTACCTTCTCAAAAGCTAGATTGGCCTACTACATCTGCATTGAGTCCATTCCTATTTGTCACAAAGCCATTATCACCCTCACCGTTTTCTGTAACACACTCTTATAGGCAAAAAAAGAAAGCAAGAACTTGGATATGAATATATTGCAAAAATTTTACACTTCCTACTTCCTCTTTGTCACATATACACATATACGTAAGCAAAATATAGAAAAATCTTGAGTATATTTAATTTAATTAGATTTATCCTGATTTTTCCTTAGATTTATGTTTTCTAAGCCCAAACAAATACTTTAAATTTCACCTTTAAAATCTCCTAGGAATTTAATTCTATTATATAACTAGGATAACTTTTATTGCTTATTTTCTTCATTGAGTTTATAATTCACCTTTTACATGAGCTCTATTTTGTTATAAACACACAAGACAAAGCCTTTTTATAATAGGCAGTGTTTCCAATAGTGATTTGTGCACATAAACCAGATATTACATAAGGTAATAAATATATTCATTTATGATAAAAGAAAGAAATTGAAAAAAGGGTTAAAACTACAGCTTTCAGTCGTAACTTGTCTGTAGCAGTGGCAGTAAGGTTAGCCTCCTATATTCTCTTTTCCTTCCTTTTTCTGGAGCATTAACTATTATGTCTGAAGAAATAGATGCTAGTTCTTTTTTGCTAGGATGTTAACTTTATTTACAAAATTCTAGTGCTGTATGTTAATAATTTGCATTTTCATACTTAATGTTTTTATTAAACACTATAGCTTACAATGTTTGTTTTCAAGAATGAACCACTTATTTATATTTTACATGATTAATTTTAACAATATATATTATAAAGACTACAGAATAATTGTGAATGGTTGATGGCATATACTTGGAGAGCACTGATCATTACAACCCTGTTTTATTTTTAGAATTTAAGGCTATCCAGAGTATTTTTTAAATATTTTTAATTTACTTATTCTTGAATTACCCATTGTTTGAACATAGGAGATACCTGTTTAGTATACTTTTGCCTTGAGTTTCAATTAATATTGCTAAAATAGAAGAAACACCCATAGTGATTTATTGTTTCATATTGCTCTGGTTGTTATGGGCACAGAGTAATTTTATTTCCTGTGCACTAAAGAACCTTGAAGTTAGGGTAATAAATGTCTAGTTAATATGATTATTATTTTGGTGAAACCGCAGTCCATTATTATAGTGTTTTTATCATATCCATTTACTCTGTTCTTACAAGGTATACAGTATAAAATCTTTAGGCTATGATGTTCGTTTTTTAAATTTCATTTATCAGTAATATTTATAGCCACTTTGTTCTCATTTAATTTAATGGAAATTATAGTTCCATGGAAAATTGAGCATAGTGAATACAGGTTGTTTTTTATACTTTTAAATCTTTTTTAAGAAAAATGAAGTTAATTGTCTTAAAAATTAATATAAGAAGTAATTTATTACTATAAATCATTTGATGAAATGTGTTCATTGTGTCCTGTTTATGCATATAATTTTCCTAAAAATGTATGTTTACTTACCTTTTATTTGAAATTAATTTTCTGTGAAGTTCTTATTGATTTTTCCAAAGAATTGTAGGAAAAACATAGTACCTATATTTGAATTACAAGAATAACATAAAAATCTATAAATATGATGCTATGTAATTGACTTGTGAATTTACTTGAAATGTATTTTTCATATTTTATGACAATTGGCAGTTTGAAAGGACCCAGAAATTAGATTTCTCTTTTTAAAAGTTTTGAATGGCTTCTATTTTAATTTTAACTTTCCATCTTGAGAATGTAGTTTTCTATTATCCTTCAAAGAATACAAGAAGTCTTATAAATACAAGAAGTCTTTTTCTTTTAAATAACAAGAAGTCTGTATAAATACAAGAAGTCTTTTTCTTATAAATAATATGTTTTAAAATTCACATTTGTGTTTTATAAACCTTATACATTGGAATAATCAGTTTACTTACATTTTAAATATTCTAAATGTATAATTTTTTGTGTGAGTTTATTCAGAATAATTCTAGGTTTATGATAGTAAAGAACCACAATGAATTCACTGTTAGAAATGTGTGCCTATTTTACAGATTTTTATTTTAATATTAAAAAGTAAAGTGTTTGCTAGCATATTTCAGCTATATATAAATCCATGGAAATCTTTTGAAAATAGGTTAGATTTCAGTTTTACTAGCTTTTACCAGATCTTAGGAAAGCTTCCTAATGGGAGGAAACAATCTTATATAATGCTAACATCTGGTAACAGACGATAAAACTGCTCAATGGGACATAGTGAGGCTTAGTTGTTGATGAACTTTTTAATTCCCAGGCTCTCTCTTGCGTCTAGAAATGAAAGAATTGCTTTGTGGAAACATTAAAATACCTGGTCTTTTTTTCTGTTTTTCCAGAAAGTATTCAAGGCACTTCAGTTATAGATTTCTCTTTAGAACTATGCAAGCAGACTTTTGATATAAGCAACATTTTAAACTCTCTTGCTCTGGAACTTTGGCAAAATAACCTTTTCTATCAAAGAAGAAAATTGTATTTCATTTTTAGAAATCAGCAAAGTTGTGATTGGAATATGCTAGGGAATGTGATTTTAAATAAACAGAAGTATTACCCCTAATTGGTGTGGCTCAGGTGGTTGAGCATTGTCCCATGCACCAAAAGATCGCCATTTTGATTCCCAGTCAGAGCATGTACCCAGGTTGCGGGTTTGACCCCTAGTCAGGGTTAATGTTTCTCTCTCTCTCAAATTAAAAAACAAACAAACATGTTTAAACATTTCAGTAATGAACATCTTTGGCCTGTATAATTACATGTTCCTTTCCAATGAGTTATTTTATTTTCCTTATATGGCTATCTTTGCCCTTTCTTTCAGTATTAGCTTTGTCTATATAGCTGTGCACATTTTAAATTGCTGATATATTTAAATAGTTTTACAGTATTGAAGAGCTCCATATTAAATTTACACCTTTTATAATTCATAGGGATAAATTGATGATGGAAGAAGTTTTTTCCTGTTTGTATATGTTACTGCTTAAGGTTAGGAAATAATTGATATGGGATATACTGTTTAAAAATTAGATAGTAGAAGCTTGAAGAAAATGATTACATGAAATTAAATATATGTGTTTAATTAATCCGAGAATATATATAATATATAATTCAAATTAATACATGTTAAAATTGAATAACTGCCTTCTTTGCTGTTTAAATTGAATCTTTTTAATTTTTTATGCCTTAAAAAAGGTGAATAATTAACCTTTTCCTGTTGAATAGAATTGTACTTCTAGAGAAACTGTACTGTTATCACTTCAAGTTGAATTTTAAATCAGAGCTATATGGACATGTGCACATACACACACACATACACATCGACTAGCATGGTTTATTTTAAGCATGAAATAGTTTGATACAAAAGCATCTTTTATTTCTAAAATAATTGGAATAAAATTTTATTTTGATCTTGAGCAGTTGGACTAATTGGAGCAATAAATTATTTCCATTGTTACCTGAATGTTCTTTAGAAGTCATTTAAGAACATTTTATGGAAATAATTTACTTCTTTTATATGTAACCACAATCTTCTGCTAATAAAATAAGTATATAAAAATATAGGAAATAGTGTAACTTTAGTGATTTCTTTAGCAAATATGGGGTGATTTATAGATGTTTCATTATTATATAAAGGCTTTTTGAAAAAAGTATAATTGTCAAAAAATTTTGACTGATGTGAGAAATCTATTGGATTACAGAAATTAATACCACTATCAGCAAACACACATGAGCTGTGTCTCATCACCTGCCATGCTGTTACCTAATTTTATACTGCATCTGTGGGACTCGTGCTTTCCTGTTCCTGCACTATAAATGTAAATATTTGGAATTTTCCTGCATGAAGGCAGACTTTAAACCTGAATATAATGCTCTGTCACAAGAAGCTTTGTGCTTCTTTTTTGACATATGAATATTTAACAGTCATGGTGGTTGTTTTTTTTTCATGAGTCATTTTTATAATTTCACTGGGGTAACATTTATAGCTTTTGTTTTTATATCTAGGCTTTCATGCATTTTGCCTGCACCTGGATCATGAGTAAAATGCATTTTAAATTTTAGTAAAGATATTGATGGGTTCTAATTTTTCAGGGAACCATAACTGTGTGGAAATCACACGCAACTTTTTAAAAAGTAATTTGATGTTAAAATTGATCAACTAATAGCCAAACCTACAGGTGAAAATATTTCATGATTTCTGAGAGTAGAATCAATTGCATAAATCTCACATGAAGGTCTCGTGCCTTTTTCCTCTTTATTATTCTGAATCATTGTGACATAATTTCTTCATAGTCTTTTTCAAATTTTACTTCTTATCACATCATATTTCTTTTAGCTCTAATTTTTTTCTCATTTTGTGATTTGGGTGATTATTTATTGCAAGATTAATTAGAAAAGTTTTACATTAAAGTCAGCTTCAGAAAAGGACTGGTGTATTTCTATAGTTGCTCTATTCACAATAGTCCCCAAATAGAAACATACCAAATCTCTATAAATATGAATGGATTTAAAGTAAAAATAGTAATGTAGCCATACAAAGGAATACTATTCAGTAGTAAAGAGGAATAAGTCACTTAACATACCTGCCACTATTGGTGAATCTTAAAATCATTAGGCTGAATTAAAGAAGCTACAATAGATATAAGAGATTACATACTGTATGAATCCAGAGAACAGTGGGTTATCTAGGGCCAGAGGGAAGGGAGAGATGATCTGTAAGGGAACATGAATAATCTTTTCATTGTGATAAAATGTTTGATATTTTTATTGTGTTGTGTTGGTAGTTTCTGGGTTGTTCAGAACTATTAAATCTCATCAATTACACATTTTCAAATTTATATGCCCTGTTTCCCCAAAAATAAGACAATGTCTTATATTAATTTTTTCTACCAAAGTTGCGCTAGGTCTTATTTTCAGGGGATGTCTTATCTTTCCATGCGCTAGGTCTTATTTTCGGAGGATGTCTTATTTTCGGGGAAACCCGGTAGTTTGTGTTACATAAGTTTTTTCTTAATAGCATTGCTAAGGAAGATAATCCATCAGATATCTAAACAATAAAGTACATACTGTTTTTTTCTTTGTTCATATAATAAATACAGATAAGGACTTGAAGGACATTCTGAGAAATATGACCATGAATTTTTTTTTTTCAAACCCCTCTAGGTAAAACTAATTTCTTTATTTGTGCTTCCATTGTACTCTGAAAACTTAATTGTGTTTATTGCTTAAATATTTTCCTTCATGCTTTTCTTTTCTTAACTGTGAATAACTGTCTTTGTATTTCTCAAACCTAACTCAGTATGTGAAACATTGTAGGTATCCTGCAAAAGACTGATAAAGGCAGGGGAATAAATGCTAATTTGATCAGAGGTCTTAAATAACTTGACTACTTGATTATGCAATGTACCATATATCATTAATCAGTAATCTAAGTTAATATTACTCCTAAAATATTTTAGTTTTGCTGGATAATCTACTTCGTATTATGGAATCATAATTTACAGATCTTACGTGAATATACTTATGAACATAATGAACATTTAATTTCTGTGAAATTTTTTAATAAACTGTTTTTCCCTTTTCCTCTTTTCCTCCATGTGTTCTTCCTCCATGTCTGCATCACAGAAGCATAACATTTCAAACAGATAAAGATATTAAACTACAGAATCCGAAAGACAGGCTAAAAATATACCCATGAATAAACCTGCATCATGAATTTGTGTTTTAACTTTTTAGGAAAAATATTGGTATTTTATTCTTTTTCAATTAATATAAATTTAAAGATCACAATCAATTTTTAAAAATCACATTTTAATAAAGACATTTGCTGTTTATTTGGAGCATTATTTACTGAGAATTCTGGTAAATTTAAGTAATTCAATCATTTCATTAACTCGATCAATGGTATAGTTTGGGGATTTTCAGTAATATTTTTCATTTAGTTTTCTAAGGCTCCTAAAATTCTTAATACCTGTGGCTTGCATTCACTGAGAACTAAAGTGCTCTTTGGTTGCCTTCTGCATGCACCCTGACCAGGGCCTGGGGAACTTATGTGCCCAGACTGGAACTGAACCTGGGACCCTCAGTCTGCGGGCTGACTGATCCAAACCGGCTAGGACAAGTTATAATTGTTTTGACTTTAAGCATCTATTCTGAATCACCTTTTGTTCACTAAGAGTATATCAACGATTATTGCTTCTAGACAGTATCAATTTCAGAACTCAGCCAGAAAGTATTCATAACTCAGTTTTACAGCTTACTTTATAAAACGAATTTTTTACTTATTTGCCATTAGTCTTTTTAGGCTCTAGTAATACTTACCTGGGGAAAATAAAAATGAGTCTGGTTTATAATGATTAATGATTGGAAAGCTTCAATGGCAAAATTCAAGGTTTTATTTTAATGTGTTAAAGGAAAACCCCCCACCCCACACACAGCATATTGCTTCCTCTGTCCACAAAAAGGACACAGTAGAACAGAAATAATAAGAGCATGTCATATCTAAAAGGGCATTCTGCAGTTGTCTGCTTCTCCTTTTTCTAGATCAGAAACTGACATTAACAGAAATTAAGGGGCTTTCTTATGGTCAAACTTAATAAAACTCAAAGCTTATATAACTCAATGATATTACATTTTTTCTAATATTAAAAACTTCTAGCCCAGTCGCTGTGGCTTGGTGGTTGAGCATGGACCTATGAACCAGGAGGTCACAGTTTGATTCTCAGTAAGGGCACGTCTCAGGGTTATAGGTTTGATCCCCACTGTGGGGCATGCAGGAGGCAACCGATCAATAATTCTCTTTTGTCATTGATGTTTTTGCCTCTCTCTTCCTCTCCCTTTCTCATTGAAATCAATAAAAATACATATTTTAAAAATTTAAAAAAATAATTTCTACCTTTCTTCGGAATTCTTAAATTAACATTTAACATTTTAGGTAATAAAAAATTATAATTCCCATTCTAACAACCAAGGCTAGTCCTAGGATTTCATCATAAGATGTTCTTTCCATTCATGTCTTTAGATACCTTAAGCTTATGACATATCAACAGCTTTCTTTACTTGAAAAAGTTTCATCTTCTATTCAAATAAATCTTCCTCCTTTCTTTTGCCCTTAATTAGCTATAACTGAACTTAACTTATGAGAAGTATCTAAAATGATTAGAAATAGTTACCTATAATTCTACATTTAATAGTGGAGAGGGTAAAAAAGGGAAGAAGATTTTATCTTCTGTAGATGTCTTCTGTTTCTCTCTGAAGTAGGAATCATGGTTCCTGTGAAGATTGCAGAGGTTGGGAAAGGAAGGAATTTTATAGAGTTGTGACTATTTTGATGGGTCATCATGGGCAATGTGACGGGACCTGCGAAAAGATTGTGCAGTACAGTTTAAGGACTTGTTCATACTTACAAGGCCTATAATTTTACAGAGTTAGACAGTTGTATAACTTGTTTATTCTTTACTGTGTTTCTAAATATTCTTTAAAGCACATCTCTTGGAGTTTTAGAAATTACTTGACTTCAAAATAGATATCAATGAATGGATGTGTGACTCTCCATGAATTTTTATAATGATATAGGAATTGTGTTATTGCCTCTTTGTCTCTTCAAGTTCCTACCGATTATATGTGAAATAGATTTTGTCTGCCGACTTATATTTATTTGCATTTTAACTACTATTATATAGATTGGTCTTAATATTTAAATTCCTGATAACTCTAAAAAGATTTTTTTAGAAAAGATACCAAAGAACTTTTCAGAGATGAATCTTCAAAAATTGATTCTCAATTAATACTAAGACTATGCTATCATTGTCTTGCTGAACTGATTGGCAAGGATATTTCAGTATATAATTTTTAGGATTTAATAAAGGAAGATGAGTTAGAATTCATATTTTTCCAAGTTTTAATTAAGAATGGTATTTAATCATAATTTTTTTAAACAAAGTCAGAGTTTAAATGTAAGAAGAAGTGGTTTTTATACGTCATCTTAATTCACTTATCAGAGCATTGTGTCTGAAGTACATATACAATAAAAATGTCATTTGTATTTGTCTGCTAAGTGCCTTAGCTTTCTCTTGGGCTATCAAGTAATCTTTTTCTTTTTAAGTAATAGGTGATCTTTATTTTTATGGAATTAAACCCCTTGTTTTCAAATCTCCCATTTCTCTTTTCCCATCATGGAAAAATTTCAATCTTGTCTTCAGCAGGGTTAAGGCCACTGACAAGAATTTTTGCTCCATATCAAAGCACAGTACAGTCCAGCAACTGGCTAGCTTAACCTGTATTCCCAGTTGCAGTCTGTTGCCCGTGGGGTCCTCATGGCCATGGGCCATGCAATTGCTTAAGACCACATGGCAGCTAGCCCACGGGCAAGTGCAGGTCATGGAGCAAGAGAGGGAGAGGGAACAAGGGGAATTTGAGAGCAAATTCTTTGGGAATTTCTTAACCTTCCAAGATTACGCATGCTTGCAGTGGCTTCCTCCCAGCCCATCCATGGTTTCCTGGGATGGACTGACAGACAAGTACCTTCCTGTATCACCTTCACTTCACTGTGCAGGTGCCCACATCCCCCTTTGGTGGATCCCTTCCCCCAGTGAATGGTCAGGTGCTTTTAATTAAGTAATCTTAAAAATCAATCTTTATGGCCAAACACTCTTAAGCCTTACTGTAGTTTGTGGATGTGTGTGCAGCCTATGCATAGCCAACATCATTAATTAACACTCATCAAGTGTTATGTGCATGCTGCTTTTATAGGAACAGAGGGAGAGGCAGAGCATAATCCATAACACTTTAGAATGTTAAAGGTGGACTCTTTTCATTTGCTAAAACTTCTTTGAAAATACAAAAGATAATGAATTCAGCAGTATATCTACATACACATACTTTTTTTTTTCATTTTTCCAAATATTAATTTTTAAAAATTTTAGATGAAAGCTAGTCTGACCAGCTCCTGGTTTTATTTTTCAGCTTAACAATGTTAATCAGCTTAACAATAACCCACAACCTTCGGACCAACTTGGCTTTATTTTTCATGGAGTCATAATTTTCTGAGGTGCTGCATCATAATTATTAGCACAGTAACTATTCCTGATATCACAAAGAATTGTTACTTCTAGTAGTTTGACCAAATGGATACACAGGGAACCAAGAGCCTGTTATCATATAAATAATTAGGTGGTGGGAGGGAAACTAACATCAAATATGTATGTAGGCATAGTTTTAAAAATAAATTTTTAACTTATTTCATACAGAGAATTTAAAGTGATATTAAACCACAAAATTGGAAAGTAGCATGAAATTTATCGACTTAAATTATAAAAATAAATCGATATTTAGAAAAATTAATTTTAGACAGAATTTACTATTATGCTGCACTTCCTGGATTTCTTTCACACCCAGCACCCTGCTGCCTCCCAGTTGTCCTCCTCAGTCTATCAAAGATTTGAGCCTTTTAACTTCTCATTTAGGAAAGTTGGTGATGATAGAGTTGATAAAATTTATAAGGCTTTTCTGTAAACATGAATGTAAAAATGATCCAGAATTTACTTCAGTTATACTATTACATAGGTTTTATAGTCAGTTTCTATTAGCTGTCTCTTTTTTTCCTTTCAAATTCTCATATATGTGTATCCATTTATATCTCTCTCTCTCTCTCTCTCTCTCTCTCTCTCTCTCGCTCGCTCTCTCTCTCTCTCTCTCTCTCTCTCCCTCTCTGTCTCCCCCCGCCCACTCTCTGTCTTCCCCTCCCTCTTAAACTGTTCAGTGTTTCTTTTTTCATATGCTGTATACTCTTGATACAAAATTAACAGCCTTACTAAACATACATCAGAGCGACTGTCACAAAGACTTGTTCCTTTTATACTCTGGAATAGTTTCTACCTCATCCATTAAATTTCATAAACTTTAAAAATCAAATAATACCGAAGTAGTAGTGAAGAGGTGAGCTCACACACTACTGGAGGAAATGTACACTGGTTTTGGAAACCTATTTGTCATTATCAAGAAAGTGGAAGATGTACAGATTATATGAACCAATGATACTGTCTGCGCATTATAAGTAATTGCTCAAACCTAGGAACAACCCAAGTATTAATCAGAAAAAGAACAGCCAAATAAATGTGATGTGTCTATACAATGCATATATTACAGCAAAGAAGGATAAAACGGTGGATGAGTCTTAGAAACATATTGTTGAGTGTAAGAAGGTAGGCATAGCACAATAAATACAACATGATTTCATTGAAATAAAATTTAAGAAAATGAAGCTTAAACCATATGTGGTGATTAAAGCATAAAAATGTGCACACACACACATTCATGCTTAAAGTGAATGATAACTTACCAAATTCTAGCCAGAGATCCCAGGCATTCAATAAATATTGAGTGCCTATTGTATACTAGGCATTTGCAGCATAGTACAAAATGGAGAAATATTTGCTGCCTATTTGGGGGGAAAATGTAACTAAAATCAGAAATTGGCATAGACTATAATACATCACGATAATTTTATTCAGTGGTGTTTTTAGATATTTTTTTTCCAGCTTACTGTATAACTTGTACCTGGTAATGAAATAAACTTAGTAACAATATTTTTTGAGATATAAATATTTTACTACTATCTGCTTTTGGCTGCTTAACAGTACTGGAAGTGCAGTATTTCTTTATATGTAAAGCCCTGCTCTTACCTAGTGTGAAGAAAGAACATAATTATACTGAAAACTAATTTGTGTGACAAGTCATCATTAAAAAATATAGCAGGGCTTAAAGATTTGCTGGGCTACACTTTATCCAGTGGTTGGGTAACTTAAAATTATGGAAAATTACGATACAAATTTTAGGAGGAGCAGCAACTGCGTGAGCAGCCTGCTCCTGGCCAGCCAGAGGAGCCACCACTGTTACAAACAGCATCCACTAGAGGAGCCGCTGCCAACTGAGGAGCAGCCTCTGTATAACTCAACAACTAGATCCTTCAGTGAAAGCAAAAATGGTGAGACAAAGAAACCCCCAAAGGAAAGAAAAGGAGGAATAGCCAGAAAGCAGCTAAGTGAAACAGAGGCATGCTATATGTCAGAAAAAGAAATCAGAAAAAGAGCGATACAGTCCATAAACCAGATGGATGAAAAAAATCAACTTATATAAGAATCAAGAAGAAATAAAGAGTGATATAGCTGCAATAAAATAAAATAAAAAAACACCACGAAAAGTTTCAACAGTAGACTAGGAGAAGCGGAGGACTATATTAGTAAATTAGATGACAGGGAAGCAAAACACAACCACACTGAGCTTCAGTTGGAGAAAAAAATTAAAAGACAGGAGGAGAGCCTAAGGGAGCTTTGGGACAACATGAAATGAAGCAACATACGAATAATAGGAGTGCCAGAACGAAGAGAAAAGGAACAAGGGTTAGAAAACCTATTTGAAGAAATGTCAGAAAACTTCCCTGATGTGGGGAAGAAAAAAAAAAATCACAGAGTCCCAAACAAAATGAACCCAAAAAGATCCACACCAACACACATGGTAATTATGATGGCAAATTCAGGACAAACAGAGTCTTAAAGGCTTCAAGAGAGAGACAGGAAGTTACATACAAGGAATCTCCCATTTGATTATCAAATGACTTCTCAACAGAAACACATTAGTTTAGAAAGAAGTGGAAGGAAATTTACAAAGGGATATAAAGCAAAGGACTGAATCCAAGAATACTCTCTCCAGCAAGGCCATCATTCAAAATTGAAGGGGGGAAATAAGGAGCTTCACAGACAAAAAAAAAAAAAGGCTAAGGGGGTTTATCACTACCAAGCCAGTAATGAAAGAAATGCTAAAGGGACTGGTATAAAAAGAAGAAATAAAAAGGTAAGAAGGAACACAGGCACAAAAAATAAAAATAGCTGCAAACAAGTATCTATCAATAATAACTTTAAATGTAAATGGACTAAATGTTCCAATCAAAAGACATCGAGTGGCTGAATGGATTGAAAAATAAATTACCCATATATATATACTGTCTACAAGAGGCAGATCTCGGAACAAGGGATTCTCATGGACTGAAAGTGAAGGGATGAAAGTAAAGGCCATAACAAGAGAGAAGGAAGACCACTTCATAATACTAAAGGGATCGATAAAAAAGAGGGTATAACCCGGTAAAAATATATGCACCCAATGCAGTAGCATCCAAATTCATTTAAAAAAAAAAGCTCTTGGAAGATATCAAGGGCGAGATTGACAACAATACAAGCATAGTAAGGGACTTTAATACCCCACTGACATCAATGAATAAATCTAGACAAAAAATCAAAGAAACAGAAATCCTAAATGACCTACTAGATCAGATGGACTTAATTAACGTCTTTGAAAATTTCACCCCAAAGGCATGGAATATGCATTCTTCTCAAGTGCACATGGGACATTTTCAAAGTTAGATCACATATTGGGTCACAGGCAAAGTCCAAATTCAAGAAGATCAAAATCATATCAAGCATCTTAGAACACAATGGCATAATAGTAGAAACTAACTACAATAAAAACAATCAAATCAAGCCAAACACTTGAAAGCTGAATAACATGCTACTAAACAATGATTGGGTTATTACCAAAGAGATCAAAGAAGAAATTCAAAATATCCTGGAAATGAATAACGATGAAAACAACCACCCAACACATGTGAGACACAGTAAAATAAGACCTGAAAGGGAATTATAGCTCTACAGGCCTACCTCGAAAAAAATGGCAATAAATCATCAAACTCTGCAACTTAAAGAATTATAAAGAGAGCAACAAGTAAATCCCAGAGAGAGCAGATGAAGTAAATAATATGGATCAGAGCAGAAATAAATGACATAGAGACAAAAAAACAAAAACACAAAATATTAATGAAACCAAGAGCTATTTCTCTGAAAGGATAAATAAAATTAATGGATCTCAGGCCTGGCTCACAAGAACCAAAGAGAGAGGAACTAAATAAACAAAATCAGAAATAAAAGAGGTGAAATAACAAGGAAACCCCACAGAAATACAAATAATTTTTTTAAAAAAATACTATGAACAGCTCTGTTCCAATGAACTAGACAACCTAGAGGAATTGGACATATTCCTAGAAAAACACAACCTTCCAAAACTCAATTAGGAAGAATCTAAAAATCTCAATAGGCTGATAACTAAGGAAGAAATTGAAGCAGTCATCAAAAAGCTTCCAGCAAACAAAAGCCTGAGGCCAGATGGCTTCACTGGGGAGTTTTACCAAACATTCAAAGAAGAACTAAACCTATTCTCAGACTATTCAAAAAAATTCAGGAGGAAGGCACACTTCCAACGTCATTCTATGAAGCCATTATTACCTGAATATCACAACCAGATAAAGACAACATAATGAAAGAGAACTGCAGGCTAATTTGCCTCATGAACATAGATGCCAGAATCCTTCACAAAATTATATCAAGTAAGATTCAGTATTACATTAGAAAGATCATACACCATGACCAATTAGGATTTATTCCAGGGATGCAAGGATGGTACAATATTCACAAATCAATAAAAGTGATACATCACTAACCAGATTAAGAGATAGAAATCACATAGTTGTATCAACTGGTGCAGAAAAAGCATTTGACAAAATCCAACACCCTTTCCTGATAACCCTCCACAAAATGGAAATTGGGGGACTCATACGCAACATAACAAAACCCTTCTGTGACAGACCTACAGCTAACATCATACTCAATTGGCAAAAACTAAACCCATTTCACCTAATAATAGCAACGAGACAGGGATGCCCACTTTCATCATTCCTGTTCAATATAGTAGTGGAAGTGCTAGCCATAGCAATTAGACAACAAGGAGAAATAAAAGGTATCCAGATTGGGAAAGAAAATGTAAAACTGTCATTCGTAGATGACATGGTAGTATACATAGAAAATCCTAAGGACTCCATCAAAAAATTATTAGACTTAATAATTGGCAGTGTTGCAGGATACAAAATTAATGCCAAAGAATCTATGGCATTTTTATACACCAATAGTAAACTAACAAAGAGAGATTTAAAACACAATCCTATTTACCATCGAACCAAATAAATGAAAACAGGAATAAACTAAGGAGGTAAAATACCTGTACTCAGAAAACTACATCACACTTTAAAAAGAGATACAGGAGGACAAGACATAATCAGATGAAAGAACATACCATGTTCATGGATTTATAGAATCAAGATCTTTAAAATATCCATACTACCCAATGCATTCTATAGATTCAATGCACTCCCTATTAAAATACCAACAATATATTTCACAGACCTAGAACGAACTCTCAAAAAATTCATATGGAATAAAAAAAGACCCAGCAATCCTGAGAAAGAAAAATAAAGTAGGAGGGATCTCAATACCAGATACCAAGCTGTATTACAAAGCCACTGTTCTCAAAGCTGCCTGGTACTGGCACAAATAGACATGTAGACGAATGGAATAGAATAGAGAACCCAGAAATTAATCCAAACCAGTGTGCTCAATTAATATTTGACAAAGGGGGCAAGGACATACAATGACACACAGTGGGGTCAAGACATTCTCTTCAATAAATGGTGTTGGGAAAATTGGACAGATCCATGCAAAATAATGGAATTAGACCAGCAACTCATACTATATATAATAATAAACTCAAAATGGATTGAAGATTTAAACATAAGACTGTAAGCCATAAAAATATTAGAAGAATCCACAGGCAGCAAAATCTCAGACATATGCCAAAGCAATACCTTCAGATACAGTTCCTGGGGAGAAACTAAAGATAAAATAAGTTGGACTACATCAAAATAAAAAAACTTCTATACAGTAATAGAAACCATCAAGAAAACAAGAAAGTCCACTGCATGGGAGAACATATTTGCCCTTATCACTATAAGGGTTTAAACTTCAGCATTTACAGGGAACTTATACAACTTGAAGAAATAAACATAACCCAATGAAAAAATGGGTACCATACCTAAATAAATACTTTTAGAAAGAGCACATGAGAAAGGCCAAGAGACATATAAAAACATGCTCAAAGCCACTAATCAATCGAGAGATGCAAATCAAAACAACAATGTGGTACCATCTCACACCTGTCAACAAATGACAAGTGCTGCTGAGAATGTGGAGAAAAAGGACCTCATGCACTGTTGGTGGAAATGCAGACTGGTGCAGCCGTTGTGGAGAACAGTAAGGAATTTCCTCAAAAAATGGAACTCCCATTTGACCCAGTGAACCCACTTTTAGGAGTATATCCCATGTAACCAGAAACACTAATCAGAAAGGATATATGCATCACTATGTTCATAGCAGCACAATTTACAATAGCTAAGATTTGGAAATAACCTAAGTGCCCATCAGCAGATGAGGGAATTAGAAAACTATGGTACCTCTACACCAGGGGTCCTCAAACTTTTTAAAGTGGGGGCCAGATCCCGGTCCCTCAGAGAGCTGGAGGGCTGGACTATATGAACTACTAATTCCTACTGTAACACCTCGGCTGCACTCACTGCCCAAAAAATCTGGCGGACCGGATCAGACTCCTCTGCGGGCTGCATGTGGCCCGCGGGCCGTAGTTTGAAGACCCCTGAATGGAATACAAGCTGCAGTACAAAAAAGAAATTCTTACCAGTTGCAAAAGCATGGATGGAACTGAAGAACATTATGCTAAGTGAAGTATGCCAGTCAGAGAAAGATAAATATTACAGGATCTCACTCATTTGTGGAATGTAATGAACAAAAATAGTTCCAGAGACAGAGAAGCATCGATCAGACCTCAGAGGGAAGGTAGGGGAGGGAGGGGGTAAGGAGGAGAGAGCAACCGAAGAACTTGTATGCATACATATAAGCCTAACAAAAGGACACAGACACCAGGGAGGTGAGGGCATGAGTGGGGGTGGGGCAAAAGGGGGATAAGTGCACATATGTAATACCTTAATTGACAAAGAAAAATAAAGATACGAATTTTATTACTTGAGGTAACTACTTAGGATGCTTCACAATCACAAGTTACTTATGATAAGAAATAAAAGTGAACCTGCATCCAGAGATAAAACATTTTTATGTAAAGAACCTTTGGCAATTATTTTTAAGTGAATAATAATACTATTTCTATATAATATAAATCTATAGAGCTATCTTGACTGGAAAAAGTTTATTCAGAGATAGGGAATGGGAAAGGGAAGCAATGAAAGGAAGAAAAATTATATATTTGTGGCTCTGCAAGACAAATATGTAATTAGTCTTCTAATTGTATTCTTATATATTGCATTAATAAATTGGGTGAACAAATTTGTATTAAAATATATTGAGGTGAAGTTTTAAAATACGGACTTGTGCATGACATGTGTCTTAATAGATATTTTAAATAATTTGTAAGATGCCCTTAAAGACTTTTGCTCCTTTTAGTTCAGTAAAAGAATGCAGTTATAATTTATTTCATTGCATTCTCTGATTTTTTTTTTTTAGAAACTTTAATAAATAAAATTCTCTTTAATTTTATTTCCCTGGTTCATTGGTTAAAAGAAGTGGGGAGAGAGGGAAGAAAGATGGGTATAAACATTCCTGTAGTGTAAGTTAATATTTTTTCAACTCAGATATCTATTATTATCTGTGCTTTGCTTTGCTAGTCTTCTCAAATTTGGTAATAATGTTATTTCTTGAGTTTATTCCCTGAAACCAACTCTTAATAATACATGAGTTAAGAGCAATGTTGTAGACAATCCAAACAGGGCAGGAGGGGGGAAGGTAGGGAATGGGAAAAGGAAGCAAAAAAAACACACTGTGGCTCTGCTACACAAATATCTAATTTGTATTCTTATATATTGCATTAATAAATTGGATGAACAAATTTGTATTAAAATATATTGAGGTGAACTTTTAAAATATTGTCTAGCTGAGTTTTGAGAAGAAGTCAGCTTAGCTTTTACAGTTCACTGCAGATAGACTTCACATAGTTTCTAAGCCTTAGTTTTCTAGTACATGAAGTTAATGCTAAGCTTTCTAAATTCAAAGCATACACTATTTATATTTTGAAATCCCATATTTACTCAGCAATGAGAATAAAAATATATTTGAACTTTGTAATTTAAAGGGTGGTATATCCTGTATGTTCACATTATTGAAAGTCTGAACATTTATATTTGTAATCCTAATGTTCAGTTTTCTCCATCATCCAATTACAAATTGTCCAGCAATTCAGATAATTTATAATATTATTAGAAAATAAAACTTTGGAAATTAAATTTCTAAATGAAATAAAACTTGCTTCCTAGCTCATCTGACAATTAAGTTACCCTGGCAATTAAGAATTTTCTGTGATCCTTTTAAGTTGATTAGCATAGAGCCCTGCTCTTATCTATATAATCTATATAATAATATAATAAAGTGACAAAAACTTTTTATTTTACTATGGATTTTCTTAAAATATATTGAAATTATGAAGCAGGTATTTATGATACAAAGCTATATAAGTTGTGTTTTGTATATTATAAGAAATGATACATATTGTTTCACTATCTAATATTATTAGCTATATTAGAGGCCCAGTGCACACATTCATCCACAGGTGGGATCCCTCAGCCTGGCTGTAGAGAGGGCCAATCCGGCCAGCCAGCCAGGGAAGGGATCGCAGGAGGTTTGCAGGCCACAGGAGGTTGGCTGTGGGAGAGCACTAACCACCCGGGGGCAGCTCCTGCATTGATTGTCTGCCCCTTGGTGGTCAGTGCGCATCATAGCAACTGTTTCGGTCGTAATGGTCTCTTAGGTTTTTATATATATAGATAATATTAATATTATCTATATTCAATATATAGGACCTTAGTTTCAGTTCTTTCATTAGAAAAATGAAAGTTCTTTATTTACTAACTTGATAGCTATATTTCCTTCGTGAGCAATTTCTTTTACTGATCCTTATTAAATGCTTCTATAGCTGCATTATCCAGTGTGATAAGCCTCTAGCCAGATTAGACTCTTTGAGCAATTAAAATGTGGCTAGTCTGAATTGACATGTAGCTGTAAGTATAAATTACTTTTATTTCGAAGAGAATGTAAAATATTTCATTAGTAATTTGTATGTTGATTGCATGTTGGGATGATCATACTCTAGATATATTGAATTGAATAGAATATATTGCTAAAATGAATTTTTAACCTCTTTTTACATTTTTAATGTGGCTACTGTTAAATTTATGTATGTGGCTTATATTTATGGCTGTCAAAACTATTGGACAGAACTTTTCCTAGATTCTTCTATATTTTATATAAGAAAGTCAGATTTAGAAAGACTTTTTTTTTCATCTCTTTCCATTCTTATGTTCAAGGGTTAGAAAGTATTCTAAAGCTATTTATATGTTCCAATAGTTAAATGGCATCTGTTGTATATAATATGTATGTATGATCATCATTTAACCATTTGTTGTAATGTTGAACTACTGGTATATTGGTGTGTTCTAGATTGAAGAGAAAAAGGAAAAGTGAGGTACACAAACTACCAAGAATTGAAAAAAGGAACATGCTTATGCACCATAGAAAATGTCATTTAAAAGACCCTAGTCCTAATATTGGGTCGGCAGCTAAGTAATTGCGGGTTTCACACATATATGGCTTCAGTTGAATTTTTAGTTTGCAGACGTAGTACAAATGTAAAACACATTTTGTTATTTGATAGTTGGCTATTCAGCTGTTAATCAGTAAAAAAAGTTTTTTGATCTGTTTTGTAGTTTTCGTTTGGCGTTCGTTGAAAAATGGAAAATCAAAAGGAACATTTTCGTCATATTTTGCTTTTTTATTTCCGCAAAGGGAAAATGCATCGCAAGCTCATAAAAAGTTATGTGCTGTTTATGGTGACAAAGCCTTAAAAGAACGGCAGTGTCAAAATTGGTTTGCCAAATTTCGTTCTGGTGATTTTTCACTCAAAGATGAAAAACGCTCTGGTCGTCCAGTTGAAGTTGATGACGCCCTAATCAAAGCAATAATCAATTCAGACTGTCACAGTACAACACGTGAGATTGCAGAGAAGCTTCATGTATCACATACATGCATTGAAAATCACTTAAAACAACTTAGCTATGTTCAAAAACTCGATACATGGGTTCCTCACGAACTGAAAGAATCACAGTTAACGCAACGCATTAGCAGCTGCAATTTGCTAAAGAAACGTAATGAAAATGATCCATTTTTAAAACGACTGATAACTGGCAATGAAAAATGGGTTGTTTACAACAATATCAAGCGGAAAAGATCGTGGAGCAGGCCAGGTGAACCAACTCAAACAACATCAAAAGCTGATATTCATCAAAAGAAGGTTTTGTTATCAGTTTGGTGGGATTACAAAGGAATTGTCTACTTTGAACTCTTACCACCCAACCGAACGATCAATTCTGATGTCTACATTGAACAACTAACGAAATTAAACAATGCAGTTGAAGAAAAGCGGCCCGAATTGACAAATCGAAAAGGTGTTGTATTCCATCATGACAATGCAAGGCCACACACATCTTTGGTCACTCGGCAAAAATTAATGGAGCTTGGTTGGGATGTTTTGCCACATCCACCATATAGTCCTGACCTTGCACCATCTGATTACTTTTTGTTTCCATCTTTACAAAACTCCTTGAATGGTAAAAATTTCAATAATGATGATGATGTCAAATCGTACCTGATTCAGTTTTTTGCTAATAAAAACCAGAAGTTTTTTGAACGTGGGATTATGATGCTGCCTGAAAGATGGCAAAAGGTCATTGATCAAAATGGGCAATACATTACAGAATAAAGTTATTTAGTTCCATGAAAAAATTGTCTTTGATTTTCTTTAAAAAATCCGCAATTACTTAGCTGCCGACCCAATATTTAGGCATTATATATTGTGATCTAGACAATTTCCTTTGATAATATCTAACTTTGAGAACCACTGACAGAAAGATATTGTTAGTGGTTTTCAAGGTGAGAAAAATTTCCAAAAGAATATTAATTTCTATTTTTTTTACTCCTTATGGAAAATTGTCATTTGTGAAAGAGGAGAAGGAAATTTCATGATATAGTCATAAACTCCTAAAACAGTTCTTTAAGCTCCTATTTGATGCCAATGGAAATAATCTTTTCTTCTCTTACGAAGTGGTTATCTCTTTTCCCCATCCCACCCCATTTCCATGTTTATTTGTTTTGTATTTCCAAAAAGACACTTAATTTTCTTCTTAGGTTTATTTTCTATTTTTACTCACTAAATAAGGAATAGCACTGTTATGTTTTGTATTTGAAACTATAAGGTACATTTCTTTTTTCTTTTATTTTAAATTTAACTCTTTGTTTTACAGATGAGGGCAGAAATGCAGTTGACCAAGCAGGTGGTGCACAGATTGTAATTGACCATTTAAGGTCACTGTGCGGTAGAACAGATCCCGCCAATGAGAAGCTCTTGACTGTCTTTTGTGGCATGCTGATGAACTATAGCAATGAGAATGGTAAACAAAATTGAAAACTTGCTTTATCTCGGGGGGAGAAATTAAAAATCATCATTACTATAGCAAAAAACAAAAATATTTGGAAACATTATGAACAAAGAATTTGTGACATATAAAATTAGTATTTAACATAAAATTACAGTTTTTGAAAAACACAGAATGGTCCAATTTATTAAATGACACTAGTTATTAAAGGAACTAAAAAAAAAACAAAACAAAACAACAATGGTGTATGGTTTAAGATTTCTTGCTATGAGCATTTAAAAAATAAATTATTTAAATAGCTTATCCTATCCAGGTGACTCATTTGGGATATGAACATTGTCCCATACCTCTAAAGGTCGCAGGCAAGTTTGATTCCTGGTCAGGGGTACATATCTAGGTTTTGGGTTTGATCCCTGGTCAAGGAGCTTATGGGAGGCAACAGATGAGTGTTTCTTTTTCTTTTTTTCCCCTCCCTCTTTCCCTCCCTCCCTCTCTCCTCCCTCTCTTACTTTAAACTTAATAAAGCCATATCCTCAGGTGAGGATTTTTTAAAAAAAAACCTTCATGTTTATTACTTCATATTAATACCAGGAGTAGCTTTAAAACATAAACACTGTAAATACAAAAAACAACCATAAACACTGTCTTTATAAGTTATTTTATCTAGATACTAGATTTAGTTGTAAGAATAACAAAAAATTTTAATATAATCTAGCATTGTAAAAATAAAGTTTAGAGCAATTCAGATGTCTAATTTGAGAAATTTAATAAGTACTTTATAGCCTATGTGGTTGTTAATCAAATGAACATAAAAAGAGTGGCATGAAGGTTTCACTATACTTTTAAATGTCACAAAATTGATTTATTTATTATTTTATATGAATTACTTTATGGGTCAGATGTTAAAATTCTAGTAGTTTCCTACAATAGAAATTAGTTCTTTCTGTGATTTATTTCATGATGCCATTTTAAATTGAAGTCTGTGATAGAGACATTTTATTTGTATATTGACCATGCAATATTATTCTTAACTTTCATGTGTTTTAGGAACATAAGGCCTTTTAGAGGCATATTTTTAAAATTTTTTCACTAAATAGTCATGGGTTCAAAGAAATATTCTCAATAATTGAAAAAAAGAATGTCCATAACACATGACTACTGATATTTGACCGGGTGTTGGAGAATACAGCAAATAGCAGGGGCTGTGGCTCTTGTCCCATTAAAAGGGTAGAACCACTACCCTCTTCTCTAGCTAGTTGTTTCTGTATGGCAATTTGGTCAAATGATACCAAATATTTTCATTATGGGGAGGGAAGTAAGCTGAAAATCCAGCTTTGCACATGACACCTGATTTTTAAATGTTCAATTACATTTGCCTTTTTAGCACTTATAAGTTAAACAGAATGTTTCCTGGGATTACATTAATCCAAGGGAAACAAGTTTTAAATCTGAGTTAAAATTATCCATAATAATAATAATAATTTTCTTTCATCAAATGGCTTGTCTATTAAACCCAAACTATTAACAAATGGTAGTCTTTGTTACAAGGTCAATTACTTCTGTTTTACTTGTGCTGTCATGGAATCATTTTTGGGAAAAAAAAAATGTCCTAACTATGAATAAGAGAAACAGAAACAGTAGTCTGGGTAACCTACAAAATTAATAGCTAGTGCCTAAGTAATTTAAATTCGACCATAAAGCATGGGTATCTAAATTGCATTAAGAAATCATTCGTCAGTTGTTCATTTTGTTTCCTTTCTATTCAACTTCATTCATGTTTGGACCCCTGAAAAAGTGGGACAAATGCTAAGTGGGAGAATAATTTAGAAAGATAAATGAAAGAAACTAGTCATGAGTGATAGCAGCTTTGGGTATAAAAAAATTAGCCTTGTTATGCATCTAATCTGCTTGTTTGTCCTTTGAGGAAGCCGTTGCTCAAAAGTCTGTACCAAAGCATGTCACATGGCCAGATGGTCGTCAAGAACATCACTAATTCTAACCCAAAAGAGCCTGTGATTGAATCTACGTTCTAGAATAAGCATGTCAAACACAAAGGCTAACACGGGCCAAATAAACAAGGTTTAAGTTTGTGAGCCACAAAAAAACAAAAGCTTCAATTTTCATAGAAACGTAGGTTTATTTCAGTAGAGACATGCTAAATACAAAGGGCTGAAATAAATAACTGTTAACATAAAATAATAGAATATTTTAATAAAAATTAATATTTTTTCTTGAACATTAACTTACCAGACACTGAATAGCTGCACAAATTAATAAGCGTAATGCAAATAAACCTGTCTTCTTGTTCTCCGAAAATGAAATATTTCCTGTTTTGCACACCAAACAAGTGAGTCCAAAACTAATGACATGGCAATCGGCTGCTAAAATATTCGCTGCTAGAGTTAGTGGAGAGAAATGGTGCGCCTGCGTGTAAGGAAAATGAATACAACACGATTATAGTAATCAGTCATCAACGAACATTGTAGTTCATTATTAGTAATTATGGTATAGCAGGATATTGTAAAAATTAAGTTAAAAATTTTTTATTAAAATGCTTCTTACGTACCATTATATTGGCTGGGCTGCAAAAATATTCGTAGTAGGCCATGAGTTTGACATGCTTGTTATAGGATGGCAATGTTTAGAGAAGTGCACTGAAAACATAATGATTAAAACCATGAGTGCACAGTCAAAATGCATAATATGTTTTTTTTTCTGTAGGAGTAGTTTTTTTCCCCTGGTGTGCAAGTATTGCCAAGAAATAACTTTCATACTTTGGAAAACTGTACTAACTTTTCTTAGGCCACTATTGGAGCAGTGGTGTTTTTGTTCCATTATTCTAAGAACTGCAATTTGAATGCAGCTTTTTAAATTTGTTAGGTAAAATAGAAGTAAAGTCAATTTTCATATTTTAAAGGAACAAATGCCAAACTTATAATTATCCCCTTTCCTCTGCTTTCCTTTATGTTTATCTTTCATGAAGATCATAGCTTAAGAAGTGGTTCTTTTTATCCATGACACTATTTAACTTACATTTTATTCCTTTAAGTTTTCATTTGCATAACTATTAAGCATCTTTGTTTTGTGTGTATTTACTCTTTTCTTTAAAATATGCATTTAAAGAATTTCCAACTTAAATTCTAGGTTTTGTTGGCTAACTTTAAATCATTTGATCCTGACCACCTAGATGAGTCACTGAAACAAAAAAACAGCAGAATTTTATGAAACTTGGGAGCCACATTTTATTAGCACTGGTAAAATAAATGAAGTTCCTTTTTATCTGTATTGACTACTGAATTTGAGTATACAAGCCTCTGCTACTTTCTGAGTAGAATAGTTGGGTGATAAATACCTCCTTGTTATTCTAGCAGAAAAATAAACTGTACCCATAGACCCAATAATTTAAGCCTTATTTATAGGGAGTTATTCTTTAGTTCCATAGATAAAAAATTTAAATATAAAGATAAGTATTAGAAATGGTCACAAAGACTCGCCAACGTAGTTTCTCTGATAAGAATATTTTCAAATTTTTTATTAGTCCCAAAAGTAGATTGACACCCTACTGAGACTTAGGATATGTTGATTTCTATCCATATAGTGATTAACCCTGATCATACACAATTTTTAAATCCATTAAATAGGGACTAAAACAAGTTCCCTACACACATGCAAGGCATATATTGTGAAAATGCTTACTCGATAAAGGTATTTTTCTACCCGTTTATAAATGTGCATACGATTCAAGGCTCCTTAGTTTTAAAACTTTTGAACTCACTCAAAATGATATAAGCTATGAGCTGAATATATTATTTTGTTTCCTTGTTGGTGAAGCAATTAAAACTTTTTATATTCAGGTGAGTGTGAAATACATGAATAGAAAAAGTTGTAATTACTTTGCCAGAAAATTCATATCAGTAATAAAATCGGGTTTAAATAGAATAAGAAAAAACTTTTTGTTTAGTAAAAATTACTTCAATTTATGCTTTTGGGGAATATTATATCTGTTTTCCGCATGGTAAATAAGCATTCTTCAAAGCTGTAGCCCTTTAAAATAGAACTATTTATTAGTTATAATTAAGAGGAAGCATATTGACATTTTGACATCCAATTTGAAGAAATGTATTGAACTTTCTATATGTTCTTCATCTAGTTACAACTTTAAAGTTTTAATTATTTTATAAATGAGGAACGCAAACTTATTATTGAAGATATTTTTGTCTCATTAATTTCTTGAACATCTTTGTTCCTAGCTTTTGTTTTCCAGTGTCAAACATTGCAGTGAAGACTGAAAATTTGGTTCACATATAGCTGTTTTCAACTGTAGCACCATTTTAGCATATAGTAGGAGTTTGGAAAAATATTTAAATATTTATTAGTTTACTTTTCTGGATATTTAGTATTGTCTAAAAATTTTTTATTAACAAAATTGAAACTTGGAAGAAAAGTATTAGAATACATGCTGTCTTTAAATAAATTAGAAGCATTATAAACTCTTGTCCACTCTACTAGCTGATATTCCATATTCATCTGCATGGCAGTAACAGAAAGTGACATTGGAAACATGCTAATATTAACAGTGTTGAATCTGTGGTTAAAAATTGCCAAAACCGGGGAGAATCCAAGATGGCTGCTCGGGTAGGCAACTAGCCGCAGCCGCACACAACAATTTTAATAAAATACAACTAAAATATAAAATGGACATTACCCAGAACTACGGGAAAGTCGACTGACTGGAAATCCTACAACAAGAAGCAAGGAGAAAACCAGAAGGAAGCACGGAGGAGCTGTAAAAGCCCAAGGTATGGAGACACGTGGCGCGCGCAGAGAGGACGGAGCCAGAGAGGAGGGAGGCCGAGTGCCTGGCGGGCGTTCCCTAGCGGAAAGGAGATAAAACTCCGACTGTGCTGGGCCCCTGACTGCTCTGAACCCCAGTTCTGGGCCAGACCCCTGGGACTCAGGCTCAGCCATAGGGAGCTGGGCTGTAAGTCGGAACCCCGGGGTAGCGGAGAAAGGAGGTCCCGGAGGCGCACACACTGCCCCCAGAGAAGGGACGGTCGGCTGTGCCGCGGTATTGCCCTGACGGGAAGGAGACTGGGGCTCCAGACTGCTGTGAACGCCACCTCCAATTCCACTTCCAACTGAACTGAACCCCAATACCGGGCTCATTGTGGGAGAGCATAGACTGTTTGGCAGCAGGCGAAAATCGAGGGCACCTTTCTCTCAGAGGCGCCGGCAGCGAGCACTGAAGGACCCGCATAGGGTGGGGCTGACGGAAGCCAAAGCTGCAGGCTCCACCCTGAAACCCCGTCCCATCTGTAACTGCGAAATGCGACAACAAAATAGATCACAAACAAAAGAAATGGAGGACAAAAAGCGTCTGGATATGGAGTTCAAATCTACGCTTATAAGGTTTTTCAAGAATTTCCTAGAAAAGATGGATAAGGCCTATGAGGATATGAAAAGAGATCAACTAGAATTAATAAGGAGTCAACAAGAAATGATAAGGGATCAACAAGAAATAAAGAATACATTGTCTGAAATAAAAAATATTCTACAGAGTCCTAAAAACAGAAGGGAAGATTGCAAGAATCAAGTCAAAGATTTGGAACATAAAGAGCCAGAAGACACTCCTCCACAGAAGCTAGAAGGCAAGAGAATCCAGAAAATTGAAGATAATGTAAGAAACCTCTGGGACAACTTCAAGCGAACCAACATCAGAATTATGGGGGTTCCAGAAGATGAGAGAGAGCAAGATATCGAAAAAATACTGAAAGAAATAGTGACAGAAAACTTCCCCCACCTGGTGAAAGAATTTGACTTACAAGTCCAGGAAGCGCACAGAACTCCAAACAAAAGGAATCCAAAGAGGACCACACCGAGACACATCATTATTAAAATTCCAAGAGCAAAAGATAAAGAGAGAATACTAAAAGAAGCAAGAGCAAAGAAGGTAGTAACTTATAAAGGAGCACCTATACGATTGTCAGCTGACTTCTCAACAGAAACCATGCAGGCCAGAAGGGAATGGCAAGAAATATTCAAGGTGATGAATAGCAAGAACCTACAGCCAAAAATAAGCTACCCAGCAAAGCTATCACTCAGAATCGAAGGCCAGATAAAGAGCTTCACTAATAAAAAAAAGCTAAAGGAGTTCATCACCACCAAACCAGAATTATATGAATTGCTGAAGGGGGTTCTTTCAGAAGAGAAAGTAAACAAAGATAAAAATTATGAACAACAAATACGTAACTATCAACAAGTGAATCTAAAAACCAAGGAAATTAAAAAAATCTGATGAACAATATTAACTGTTGAATATAATAGAATCAGAGGTATGGAAGGGGAGTGAACTGACGATTCTTGGGGAAAAGGGGAGAGGGGGGCGTGGGAAGAGACTGAACATAAACTGTGCACCTATGGATGAGGACAATGGGGAGAGGGGAAAGGGCAGAGGGTGGGGTGGGAACCTGGTGGAGGAGAGCAATGGTGGGGGGGGGGAAGGAACATTTGTAATAATATGAAAAATAAAAACATTAAAAATAAATAAATTAATTAATTAAAAAAAAAAGAAACAAAAAATAAATAAATAAAATAAAAAAAAATAAAAATTGCCAAAACCAGTTTGGCTCAGTGGATATAGAGCGTTGGTCTGCGGACTGAAAGGTCCCAGGTTCGATTCCGGTCAAGGGCATGTACATTGGTTGCGGGCACATCCCCAGTAGGGAGTGTGCAGGAGGCAGTTGGTTGATGTTTCTCTCTCAACAATGTTTCTAGCTCTCTATCCCTCTCTCTTCCTCTCTGTAAAAAATCAATAAAATATATATTTTTTAAATTTACTATAGGTGATTCACAAACTTGATAAATCTACATATGTATACTGGAAAGTTGATTGAAATTTGAATAGAAACAAACCAGTAGTCTAAAGTAGCAATTTTTCAAACTTTTCATCTCATGACACACATATAACAATTACTACAATTCTCTGGCATACCAAAAGTACATTTTTTTGTGTGTGAATTTTGAAAAATATATAATTTTGATTTATTCATGCTGGACAGCTATTGTTTTGTAGGCTGTTGTCATTTTTTTATTTGACAATCTAAGGCAGGAGAGGGGAACCTTTTTTCTGCCATGGGTCATTTGGATGTTTATTGTATCATTTGTGGGCCATACAAAATTATCAAATTAAAAGTTATGTTGCTATATAAAAAGAAAAACCACAACTAGATTTATTGAACTTTGTGTCCCGCCTGTGGTTGCCTGGCAGGGCCAGAGCAAGTGTTACAATACGGCCAATGGGCCAGCCATTCCCACACCTGATCTGAGGGAACTAAATAGTCAGGTATTGCATGTTTTAAAAATTAGTGGCACAGCAGTGTGCTGTAGCATACCGGTTGAAAATTGCTGATATTACAGCAAAGCACCAGCATAATTTAACACCTTATTAGGGAGTCTATTGGTGTTCACCATTTTTATTGTAAGTAACCATTATTAGTCATAAATATATAATTAAGAGCTTAATGTATTTCCCAATATACCTATGGTAGGTAGAGACACATAATACAGGGATAAGTATGTTATAATTCTAAAGCAAATTAATAATTAATAAATATTAAAGCAATGACTATAGTTATTTTACATAAACTATGCCATAAGAGAAAACTAAGGAATTAAACATTGCATAAAAAAGGAAAAATTATTTTCCTTCTAAAATGAATAATATAGTATACACAGTCTATGGACTGTCTTCTTCATGTGTCCTATATCATATACAAGATGTCCCAAAAATATGTATATGCACGGAATAGCTGATAGCTCAATTGATGTTTCTTTATTTTCAGATTTAACCCATTGAAATTCAAAGTGTGTGTACATTTTGGCTGGATATCCTATATATGATACATATATTTATGTGTGTGTTTACTAGTATATATGATTTTTACATATAGAGCTGATTTTTCTCTATTTTCTTAACTCTATTGGTGAATTTCTTTCCTTTGTGTGTGTATATGGTTCTTGAGATCTCTCCAGGATATTCTCAGATTTATTTTTATGTGGACTTAATGATAACTGAACTATGGTTGAAAGGCCATCTGTGCAATTTATGAACTACAGCTCATGGGATATGTTATTGGAGCATAATAATTGAATTTAAATAAGTCTAATACTTAAATTCAGTTGTTGAAAATAGGCCTATAAAGTACTTTCTCTCCTCTAATTTAAAGATCACTTAATATATAATTAATTTCATTTCAACCAATAGCAACAATTTCACAATTCTGCTTATACAGTTATTATCTTAATGAACTCAGTTCAAAAACTTGGCTTACTTGTTTTTACTTCATACTTAAAATATGAAGAATATAAATTATATAGGAATAATTATATATAGGAATAGTTTTAATTAAAAATTAAAAAGCAGTTTGACCCTGAGTATGAGTATATTATATTTTGGTATTACTTTATTACAGGTAAGAAAAAATCTTTCTCAGAAGTTAGATGTTTAGGAAATGATTTGCTTTGAGGAACTATTCCCAAAGTGTATTTACTGTGGGTACAATCTAATTAATACTTCCATATATTTACTAAGTACTAAAAACATTTTACCTAACATTAATGAAAACAAAATTCAAAATGTAAAATTTTTTCTTTGCAATTCATTGTCTTCTTAAAATTATATTAATTTTCTAATATACCATTTCTGTTGTTTTCTGTTTATAAAGGCATTGGAGATATACTTTTAAATTCACATCTTTTGAAGCCCAAGTTGTCAAAGTACTTAAAAGTGTGTAAATGACTTTTATTGTGAAGCTGAAAAGTTTTAAAAAATATATCAGCTCTTTACTAACTGTTATTTTCTTTGAAATAACTCTCTGAATTTTTACTCTTTGTTCAATAGAACTTATCAATTTATTATATCATAGCAGGTTGCTTCTATGAAATTCTGTTATAAATGTTAATTTTAACAAATTGTTTTATGGAAGGTCAGAGAAATTAGTTGTTTTTGTACCTTCTGCTAGTTAGTATTTCATCAGAATCCTCCTAAGCAATTATTATAATAAAGCTGCTACTTAATGGGCAGACTAAGATAAGAACTGAGTTTATAGTAGAGATAAACCAAATGCACATTTTGGTTTAATTTCAGATGGTCAAGTATTGGTATTAATATTCAGCTTTGGCCATTAATATTCAGCTTTGGCCATTTGAATTTCTAAATGAAAGAATCTTAAACTTTATTATAAAATATGATATATTTTATATATCATTGTATATGGTGGTTATAATTGTTTTTTTTTTAATGATTTAAAGTTTGGTATTATATTACAGGAATAATACTTTTCTCAGATTGTCAGCTTTTGGATTGATCCTGATCATTATAGTGCACTCAGCAATGTGATACTAAATAAATACCCAATTTTAAGTGAGGGCAGCAGAATAACAAAATATGTTTGCGGCTTGTCATTCCCTAACATGTTTTTCTTTTTTTAATTTGTTTTATGTCTGAACTAGAGATGATTAATCATAGATGTTAATGAATATTATTTTTAAGAATTTCCTCAGAGTGAATATTTGAGGTGACAGAGTTGGCTTTCTGATTTTAACTCATCTTCATAAGATATAGAGAATTCCCAAATTGGAATTTTTCTTGAAAGACTCATGGCCTGAATGGAATTAAGTAACTAAAAATTTAAAACAGCTCTTAACATTTATTTCATGCTGTAAATTCTAAAGAGAATAAGTAATCTCTGTTATTCTGCCTTCATTTAATTTTTACATTTGTATATTTTCACGTAGTAATTGTCACATTTTAATATTGTACTAGTATAAGTATATATTTATGTTTCAACTATTGATAGGATTCCAAAATGTGAAGCACATAGAGAAATTTCCTCTGTATATGGAATACTTATTTATATATGAAAATTAATATTTAAATAGTAATAGTAAAATTGAGAGGCCAGGTCTTGCTTTTATTATTGATGTCATTACACCATTGAAGTATGATGACATCAATGCATATGAATATGGACCATGTACAAGTTTTAAAGCTAGAGATAAATAATAGATTTTGGCCAAATATCAATGTATATTTAATTTAGACCACTTAAAAATATCCGTTTAGAGAGAAATTTAAGGTAGAAAAATATCATTTGTAAATTAACTTGTATAAAAATTAGTAATAGTTTTATTTCTTTTTTTTTTTAAAGTAATTCTACTACAATTAAAATCCAGTTAACATCAAACTACCTATATTTTATTTAAGAAAAATTTTAAAATTAAATACTGTTTGGGAAATGGGAATTAACTAGAAATAATAAGAGCTGTGTGTTCCCAAATAACTTCTATGTAATTTTAAAGTATAAAACTTAATGATACAGACAACAGGGTGGTAAGGGCATGAATGGGGGAGGAGGATTGAGGAGTAATAGGGGAATAAGGACACATGTGTAATACCATAATCAATAAAGAAATTAAACTTTAATGATAGTAATGTTTCAGGGTAACTACTAATAATTGCTTTTTTATTTTTAAAAAAGCCAGTTAATCCTTTTGTAAAACAATTTTTATATTATTAAACACATATGTTTATAAGATATACATGTTGTAATCTTAATCTGGCATTTAACTTCATTTAGGTGTAAATTTATACTTTAAATAGCGGTTTTCTCTCAGCACTGCCATCTGAGAACAGAGACTGGATTTATTTCTCTCAGTAAGAGATGCTTAAATAACAGCTGGCAGCAGTCCTCTTTAAAACAAACACAAATTCAGTTGTAACCTTTAAAAGGCCAATTTCTTTGTGAGATGGAAGTGCAGAGTTTTCTGTAATCAGAGTAGATATATTTGTAGAAATTTCCTTTGTAGCAGTATACATTATAAGAAGAGTTGATCTGTAGTAAATGATATAACCTAATGAGTCTAGGGGACAAAAAAAGATCTAGATTAAGACATAATCACTCTAGATGTCTTTGGATTGAAAACAAATGGATATGTCTCTTTAAGAATAATAATTACATTTTTTCTTCCTCTTCTGATTTTTGCTTTGGAATCTTTTCTTGTTACTGTTGTTTTACATTACATTACTCATGTAATTTGGTCTCTAGAGCGCTACAAGAGGGAAATTTTGCTCTGTAGCGACTTATTTTCAGACCCCAGGAAAAACTTCTCAGTTCTCTTTTCCACATTTTTACAAAGCAAAAAATGTGATGTGTAAATGTGTTGTTTTAAACCTCTGGTATTCTTAATACAAATGAATCTTGATTCTTTTTTTTTTTCTTTGAAATTTCTGTCAATAAAATGTATAACCTGGGACTTATATTACTGGGATAATCTTGGTGCAAAACCCATAATGCATCTTTTGTGTAAAGAGGGTTTTTAAAAGAATTGATTTTGAGATTAATTTTAATCACATAAATATTTTTAGTTTTATATGATCAACACTAGTTTAGAATAACAGCTCTTTACATTCCTTATCAATCAGCAAAAAGATACTCAGTAATAAGTAACGTAAAAGGAAGTTTTTACTTGTACCTGTACTTGTGTTTTTAGCTGTGAATTATCCTCTCAGTAGCTGTATTTAAGACAGTTTATTTTTTAGTGTTATAGTGAACTATAACTTGCTTAAACTTATAAGTTTTACTTCATAGATACGTAATTTCTAATTTATCTTTTCTTGGAAATAAAATAGGCCATTAGTTAAGGGCATTTTTACTCAGTCTTTATTATGCTGTAATGGTTTTTAGCCAATTTGTATTAGAACATCACATCAAGATTTATATTTGCTTGTTTTTATGGTTTCAACTGTATATAATTAATTTAACTGTAGATGGGTTTTTATGTAAACCTTTAAATAGGATACTCTTTATACTATGAATAATATACATACCATATGTACATACTAATGTGGAAATGGTGTTTTGAATGGTGTGTCATTTTAAGTTTCATTATTCATTAAGTCATATTTACGAATAAACTTAAAAGTTTTATAACATTGTAAGAGCCTTTCTTAGGAATGAGATAAACATGTGCTATAATCTTCTTAAGAAACTTTTTCTATTAAGTAACTGATCAACATCAATTGAATTACTTGGCATACTTTTCTGGACCTGTAATCTGTCTATACCAATGTTTTTAAACATTAAACTTAAAACTCAGGGGGAAAAGGTTCTTCAACTTGAGATCTTCTCTCCAGATCTCCATTCTTTGGAGTTTCCATGAGTGTGACCTGAAGAACTTGGAACCATTGAAATTCAAATGTAGGTAGGTAAGTGTTCACACCAGCGCATGCATTGATTGCCTTATATCTCTTTGTATATACATCTGTATTGCACCCTCTCAGTGCTTTTCTTCCTCTTCCTCCTCATAGATCATGTAGGGCCTGTGTCATCCTGATATTATGTAATTGTGTGATTCTGTATTTTGGTCAGTATTTGTCTGTGATGTGTGTCAGGAGCAATTTTAAAATGTCTTCAGATGTTTATGACATTGTGCTGTCTAAAGACTATCACACATAACTGTGTGCTGTGTATGGGCCTGGGTTTCATTTTTGTGAATTGTGTTTATTGAGCTCTGAATAAACATTCCACTGGAGTTGCTGATATTCATTAAGGGAGGCAGAAAGTATCAGTCGTGCGTTATTTCACTCTCTCAAATGGATCTAGAGATGTGAAGTGTTTCTGGTACTAAGAATTTCTTCCACTTAGTCTTGAACTTAAAAGTTATCCTGCTACCATTCATGATAACATTAATCTCAGCTACTATCCTTTGAAGTCCATTCACAGCATCTCTGGGCAATTAAAAAAGTGATTAAACATAATCATTTGCTTCCAGTGAAAAGAATTAATACTACTTTATTCTACACATACAGGACTCCTATTCAGCCTTCTCCCCCCAAATATTTATTGGTAGCATACTAAGTTGCAACTGAAATAGGCAAACAGACTCAGTCATGGAATATTCTTCTAGGCTTAAGTAGAGTTTCTACTCAAGTAAGCAAAATGAGATGGTTATGTGCTTAATTAATGTAATTTTGCTCAAAATATCTGACCACCAATATCAAGAATTTCTAGTATTTTTTTTATTTTTTTATCATCACTTATGCCATACACATTGCTGAATTTCAGAATCTCTTTCATAGTTTTGTTTGTTTGTTTGTGTCTGTTTTGGGTCTACTGTAAAAATTAGAAAATTCTTTGGCAGTGGTTCTTAAACATTAAGTGTCAGGACTCTTTTGGACACTGAGTAGCCAGATTATTATGATCTCTGAATGCATACTAACATGGCCACTCAGTGTATTTCCTATATAATAAAAGGCTACTATGCAAATTGTCCCCTAGACCAGGACTTTGACCAGTAGGCAGGCCGACCAACCGCCTATGACCCCTACTCCTGGCCAGGCTGGCCAGACCCCACCCATACATGAATTCATGCACCGGGCCTCTAATAAATATATATATTTAAATATATGTATTTAAATATAATACATAAATTGAGACATTTTTAAAATTATTTAGTATTTTTAAAATAATAAAACCCCACTATATGTTAACATAAATAACACTTGTATGAAAAATAACTTCAAAATTTAAAAATACTGAATAAGCATAGCATTTATTTTACTGTGTGATGGTGAAGAATATGACTACTAATACAATTGGGTGTCACTGACTGCATTCACACTAAAGTCCCAGCAGTTTTACCTGCCAGTGTGTTTTCACCATCATTGCAAATGTCAATACAGTAAAAGGCAAATAAAATATTGATAAATTTATGAAAGTAGTTTTGACTTTGTGATCCTAGAAGGGTTTTGGAGATTCTATTTTGAGAACCATGTTCTAGGATGCCTGCTTATCATGAGAAAATTTGTATCAACCTGTTAAATTTTTTTCTTCTTCTTCTGGGCCTTCATTATCCAAGTCTCCTTGCTTGATTTTAGAGTTATTTGAGCATAAATTTTGTTTTAGCTAGCATCATAGAATTAGCTTTTAAAGAAAACAGCCAAGTATTCTAAAGTGAGTCTCTCCATTGGATAACTATACAGTTTTCTCTTCATACTTGTGTGTGGTTTATTGTATGTGAGTATACAATTAATTTGCTCCTGGGTAGTAGTAAAATACGTTTTCATGAAGCAACATGATTTTATTGAATTATGGCGAGTCACACCATGTGCCATTGTGATAAGCTACATTTTTTTCCTGCTCTATCACAATTTCAAATATTACAGCTTCAATTTGTATGCCAAAGATTGTATGAAACTCTGAAACATTTCTTAACTTTTTGTCCACTCTTTTCCCTGGAACCAAAATTCATAATACTGTAAAAGTGGTCCACGAAAGTTGTAGAGATGCCCAGTTAGGAGACCATTAACATCATCTTTTAACTGGCATTCTCCTGTTGAGTTATCTCCTTTGCAGAATTTGTTATTCTTCTGATGTCCCTGGACTGTGGGATTTTTATGATTTGTACCAACAGTACTGAGGGGTGTGTGTGATGCTTACATATATGCAGATATATAGCGGAGTTTGACTCACACTCAATGCATGCGCTAGTGCTCACGCTTACATACCTGAAATTTAATGATTTCAACAGCTCTGCGGTATTTGAAGAGGTAGTAAAAACGAATAAATAAATAATTGAAAGTTTAAAATACTGCTAAAGAGCAAGGATCTGCAGGTGACTCAATATTAAAGAACTCTATCTACTGGTAAGTAATCTACGTAATTTCTAACTTGGAAAGCTTCTCCATGTGCCGCGCCTCTAATATAGGTATAATACTGTATCCTATAACAAGTAATTTGCCTATAAGATGCATATTGTGAATCCTTTATTAGTTGCTGAATTGTATAGCTAGGAAAAATATTGAACATCAAAAGCCTAAAAACAGATCATTTAGTTGAATATATTATTTTATTTCTGTCTCTTTTTAAAAGTCTTCATAGTTCTATTGCAAAATTTGAAATTGTTTTAGACTATCTGAACTCAAAATTTAAACTTCCTTCTGCCCCCCCTCCCCCAGGCCTGTTTTTTATTCTTGTTTTGGTTATAGGCCCCTTTCTATATAGTATAGATAGTCTCCCACAACTGAACGAGGTAATATTTGTAATTATCCACTCATCAATTTTCAGGGCCATCAGCCTCTGTTGGCTATCTCTTCATACTTTCTAAAGGTAGGGAAAATTAACTATAAAGACCACCAGGTGAATAATCAGCTGGCATGTGATACAGCTCAGCCCTGTCTTTATGATCTTTTCTGGTAATCACTCAACCAGAGTGATCTGTATCTATAGGTTAAGAAGTATAATATAAAGAGATTAGTAAGCAAACTTTGTCAAGGAAAGCATGCTGTGAGGAAAATTTGTACTGTGAAAAACAGATTTTTATCTTTAGATTCCCAGTAGGTAACTTACTAGAATTTGGAGAAAATTATTAGCTTGAAAATGACATACAATTTTTAAAGAAAAATAATTGATAACTTCCCTGTATCTTTGGATGAACCACTTATCAACAGTAACTTGACGTTTTGCATAAACATGTGTTTATGTCTTATCTTATTCTAAGAAGCAGTACTTAGGGTTGGCATTTTGGTTTATTTATTTTCAACTTTGTTACAGGTATTCTATTGTAAATGAAGAAGCATTGTGGAAATCCAAGTCATATTAAGTACTTTAAATTCAGTTAGTTTCTTAGAATATGAAGACAAGCATTGATGACAAAACCATACTGACCTCATTTTCATTCTCTTCACCTGTCAAGCCAAATTTTCCTTTCTTTGCTGATTGTTACTATTATTAAATACCAATTTGAGGAGAAAAAATATTTTAAGTAACTCTTTCCTTGTTGAAACATCCTAGCAGTCATTGGAGAATGCTCGGCTGCAATTAAAAATTTTTGTGAATTACATGTTTATACTTTTTATTCTTTATTAAGTTATTCTAATTGTCTTCTCTCTTGGTCTTTATTAAAACTTGCTTTTTAAAAATGCTTTTTATATACTCTGATTTCCTGTGATGCAGATGTTACCCAGTCTAACCTTTTTATTTAAAAACCAATGGTAATGTTTATTCATTTATACATCTTTAAAGCCTACGTTGCAAAGGTATAAGAGCCTCTTTAAACACACACACACACACACACACACACACACACACACACACACTAATGTTTGATGCATTATTTCAATTATTTTTATTTCTAAATTTCTTTTAATTATTGGAAAGATTCAAGACTCAACTCTTCTGAACTAATGTCTTTAAATTTTCAATACAATTTTATGAATGGACTTAATTTTATTTTACTGTCATTGAAATAGTATTGAGTTTGCAATAAAGAGTTTTTCTTTTTACTAATTGAGTTTTTCTTTTTACTAATGTCTCTTTGGTACAAAAAATTTTTTTTTGTTTGATTTTGCAGATTCCCTTCAGGCTCAGCTTATCAATATGGGTGTTATTCCTACCCTAGTGTCATTACTGGGCATCCACTACCAAAATGCAGCTCTTACAGAAATGTGTCTTGTAGCATTTGGCAATTTAGCAGAACTTGGTAAGTCTTGGTCATGAACCACTAATGTAGTCAACTTATTAATGTACTTAAATTTTTCTTTGGATATTAACAACATGGAAACCCATTTAGATTATATTAGATTATTTCTTTAAAGCATTATAGATATTTGCTTTAATGTTAAAGAAATATAGATCGAAGTATATCTTATAATTATATTATTTAAAATTGAGAACTATTTTTGCTTCCCTAATTGCTTCATATATTGAAATTTAAGTGTTATATTTATATTATTTAATAGAGTTGAACATTTAAAATGATCACCCTTGACTTTAGTATTTTTACATGAGTGATCATCTTAAAATCAAGTAATTATATTTCTAGGGCAAAAAGAAAGGACTTCATAATTTATTACATTTTCAAATGAAAAGGAATCTATCAGTCTATGGTCTCTCCTCCTCTTTTTACAAAGTCCCTAAAAATGATAGGACAATTTTTCATAAGAATATATTTGTAATGGAATAGAAAAATTATGAGAACTCCTTGAAAATCAGAAGTCAGGCAAAAACAGACCAATTCTGGAAATAGTCCAGTTATAGCAGAGAAGAGGACTAATGACCCCAGCACCCGTTTCCCTTTTCTTTGTTTTATTTTTCTCTATATCATGTGTAGTACTCTTTTCTCTCTCTTTCCTTCCCATAATAGGAAGTTACAACTCCTAGTCTGAATTTACTGCACAACTATGTTCATAAATTATTTATTCTGGAGACAATGAAACCAAATGATGTTTTTCATAGATAAATATAATAGCTACTACAAAAAATAAATCTATTATTTATTCTTATTTTATAAATAAACTAGAGGCCCAGTGCATGAAATTCATGCACAGAATGGGGGGTGTCCCTCAGCCCAGCCTGCACCCTCTTGAAATCCAGGACTACTTGGACATCCCTCTCGCAATCTAGGACTGCTGGCTCCTAACAAATCACCTGCCTGCCTGCCTACCTGCCTCATCGCCTCCAACTACTCTGCCTGCCTGCCTGCCTCATCGACCCTAATTGTCTCTGCCTGCCTGCCTCATTGCCCCTAACCACTCGCCTGCTTGCCTGATCACCCCTAACCACTCTGCATTCCTTCCTGATCACTCATAACTGCTCAACTGCCTGTCTGATTACCCCTAACTGCTTACCTGCCTGCCTGATCACCTCTAACTGCTCTGCCTTGGCCCCTGCCGCTGCTGCTTCATCCGGAAGGATGTCCAAAATGACATCTGGAAGGTCGTTGGGCTGTTTGGTCTAATTAGCATATTATGCTTTCATTATTACAGATAAACAGAAGCACCAGAACTCTAAATTTGGATTTTCTAACTGAAAGTTTAGGTCCTTATACATTATTAAAATCTTGATTTCAGTACTTTACTTTTGCTTTGACTTCAAGTTAAAAGAACAGAGATTATCACAGTTAATTTTAAAATTCATTCTTTTTCAGTGGGTCATCTGCTGGTATTTGTGAATCTTTTTCTCCCCTCTGTTTTTCTTCTTTCTCATACGGTCTCATTATTTCCATTATTAAGTAAGATTAAGAATGAAAGAATATTTATTTACTTTTCACAAGCTATTATTTTCCATTATTAAAATGGAATGTGAGAGTTTGTGTTCAGTATAGTTTATAGATTAAAACAAATTGTGCTTTAATCCCTGGTACTGTAAAATCTGTAATGGAAACAAACAACATTTCATATGAATTGCCTGTGTTAAGATATTAGAAGTTGTTTGGGAATTATATAGACCACCTAAATTTCCCTGGTCTATAGTAAAAAATGGATATGCACCAATTTAGTTTAGCCCAGTTTCATACTCTGTTCCCAGCTGTTGCTGCTCTCATCCCCTTTATTTTCGAAGATTTTTAGAGTTTATATCATGAGTCTTGTGCCCATGTAATAGCTAGATTATATATCACCACCAAAGTAGAGCATGTATATCCCAGCATACTTTTTCTCTTTTCAGTGGGCTTAATGGGGCTATAAGTTAACAAATCACATAGTATTATTTTTATTGACACAACTATATATCAAGGTCATAACACATTCCTGGTAGTATGAATATGGGATATTATTATCCTATATAACAATCTTAAATAATAAAAAGGTAATATACAAGTTGACCATCACTCCAACACACAAGATGACCGCCCCCATGTGGTCAAAGATGGCCACCCCCTTGTGGACACAAGATGGCCAGCAGGGTAGGGCAGTTGGGAGGGACCAGGCCTGCAAGGGAGGGCATTGGGGGTGATAAGGCCAGCAGATGAGGGTATTAGGGGCAACTTGGCTGGCAAGGGAGGGAAGTTGGGGGGAGGGGAGATCAGGCCTGCAGGGAGGATAGTTGTGGGGGACCAGGCCTGCAGGAGAGCACAGTTGGGGAGGACCAGGCTGGCAAGGGGGGTGGGCATTAAGGGCAATCGGGCCATCAGGAGAGGGCAGTTAGGGCTAACCTGGCTGGCAAGGGAGGGAAGTTAGGGGTGACTGAGCTAGCAGGGGAGGGCAGTTAGGGGCAACTAGGCCTGCAGAGGTAGACAGTTAGGGGCAGCCATGCCTGCTGGGAGGGCAGTTGGGGGCAACCAGGCCAGCAGGGGAGGGCAGTTAGGAGTGACTGAGTCAGCAAGGGAAAGCAGTTGGGGCAACCAGGTTGGGAGGGGAGCAGTTAGGCGTCAATCAGGCTGGCAGGGGGTGATCAGGTTGGCAGGCAGAAATGGTTGGGGCAATCTGGCAGGCAGGCAGGCAGGCAGGCAGGCGAGCTGTTGGGAGCCAGCAGTCCCGGATTGTGAGAGGGATGTCCGACAGCCTGTATAGGCCTGATTGCTCCTAACTGTTCTCCCTGCTGGCCTAGTGGGATTGGGCCTATACAGGCAGTTGGGCATTCCTCGAGGGGTCCCAAATTGGAGAGGGTGCAGGCTGAGCTGAGGGGTTATCTCCACTCTCCCCTCCCCCCCAACCCCGTGCACAAATTTCGTGCACCTGGCCTCTAGAACTAAAGTACATAATTTTATAGATTGGAAGGGTCTGTCAGATGCCTTGCCTAATAGATGAAAATAGGCCCAGACTGTAGCATATCAATGAGAAATTTTAGGATAATGGAGAAAAGAACATTTTATAGGCATTGTATACAAAAGACTGTGAATCAGTACCCATCAATTGTCTCAAAACAACACTGGCAGCCAAAAGAAAATAGAGTTATAATAAAGACATTGTCAAACATGAACATCTCAGAAAATTTATATACTTCATAACTTTCCCCTGGAAACTGCTGTAAGATGTGCTCCACCATTGCAAGGTAATTAAGTTATGAAAGAATTCAACGTAGGAATCTGGGTACAAGAAATCCAACAGAAAACAAAAATTCCTGGTAGTATGGTGACATGAGAGCCCCAAATGGTCAGTGTTCAAAGAGCACCCAGTTCAGATTGGAACAAATCAGAAGGCTGCTGACATCAGGGTTGGGGAAATTTGTATAGGACATGAAATTGACCAAATGTTAAGAGTGAATGGGCTTAGTAAGAGATGATTAGACACTGATGGAGTGTTTGGAGTTAAATTTATGATAAGAACTTAGAAAGCAAATGAGAAAACAATAATTGCAGGGCAAATGAAATAGTATATTATTAAAGCATTAGTAATTTATTTATATATATATATATGAGAAATATGCCTAATGGTCATGACCAAACTCAGGAGGAGGGGCCAGGCATGGCCCCAAGCCTGAGAGAACAACACTTGGCGCAGCCCGGAGCCTGAGAGAAGAACGCACGGGGGACCTTCTGGGTGCCTCTGCAGCGAGTCTGGGAGCAGGCCCCCAGCGGACACACACACAGCGCCTGCTCCAAGCCTTCATGGCACAGCCTGACATGCCCTCATCCTTCTCCCTATCTTATATCCTGGAATTATTGTTCCTTATTTTGACAGTAACTTGAGGGAACCAAGTAGCACTATCACATTCCAGTTAAAAGATCATCAATTACAGTGAAACTACACTTTCACTTCATCTCAGCCACTATTTCCAAGGCTGTACTCTGGGTCTTATCACCACCTGCAACTGCTAACATCAGAAATCATAGCATGGCCCTGGCCACCATTGTTCAGTGGTTAGAGTGTCCACCTGCCCACTGAAGCATCTCAGGTTCAAGGGCACAAACCTGTGTTGCAGGTTCAAATCCTCAGCCTTGTTCAGGGCAGATGCAGAAGTCAACCAATTTATATGTCTCTCACCTCTCTCTCTCTCTCTCTCTCTCTCTCTCTCTCTCTCTCTCTCTCTGTCTCTCTCTCTCCCTCCCTCCCTCCCTCCCTCGCTCCCTCGCTCTCTCGCTCTCTCGCTCTCTCGCTCTCTCTCCCCTCCCCCCAAATGGAAAAATAAATCATAGTATGTTGTCCCTGGTGTCCTATATGATTTTTCTTTTCTGGCCTATGAATGATCTCCTCCTCCTTCAGCCCATTCATATTATTCTTTGCATAGGCTGGGCTGTGGGTTTTCCTGCATCAGTGGAGAAATAGAGCCCCCACTAGGTATTTCAAACAGATAAAATTTAATATTGGGAATTGGTTACCAAAGGGTTGGAAAGGAAAGGCTAGAAGAGAAGGAAAACAAAAGTGAAGTTGGAGATTAATAGCTACAGGAAGCCATTCTCACTCTCATGGATAAAGGAGCCAGACCAGGCCCTGCTAAGGCTGCTGAGAACTTGCTGCTGCCATTGGAACGGTGCTGCCAAGGAAGATAACAGCCTGCGGACTACCCTGCCCCTGCCCCTGCCCCTGCCCCTGCCCCCACCCTGGCTGAGCCCAGTGAGGAGCAGAGGGTGGAGCGTCTCCACTGTGCCCAGGCTCCGCAGTGAGAAGTTAGCTGCCAGGGGCATCTAGGAAGCACAGTTTCCCCTGAACTACGGGGAAGCACAGAAGGGCACAGATGGAGCTCTGAGCCAACAGACAAGACCTACCCTTTGCCTATTCAACATTTATTCTCATCTTTACCCTACGTTAAACTTCCAGGAACAATAGCAGGGTCACACAAATATCCCTGAAATAATTCAGGTTGTTGTCATTTTCCCAAGAGAGGCAGAAGGCCTCATCAGTCATCATTTCCATCTCTAGGTGATCTGCTCCCATTTGAATTTTCTTAGAATAAAGGTAATCATCAGTAATATTTCTTATCCTATCTAATAAAGGAGTAATATGTAAATTGACCATCACACCAAGACACAAGATGGTCCCCACGAGATGGCTGGTGGGGGAGGGCAGTAGGGATGACCCAGGCCTGCAGGGGAGGCAGTTGGGGGGGACCAGGCCTGCAGGGAGGATAGTTGGGGGGGATGGACCCAGGCCTGCAAGGGAGGACAGTTGAGAGGGACCAGGCATGCAGAGGAGGGCAATTAGGGGTGACCAGGCTAGCTGGGAAGGGCAATTGAGGGCAGGCAGGCCTGCAGGGGAGGACAGTTAGGGGCAACTAATCTGGCAGGGGAGGGCAGTTAGGGTTGACCAGGTTGGCAGGGGAGGGTTGTTAGGGGCAATCAGGTCAGCCAGGGAGCAGTTAGGTTTCTATTAGGCTGGTAGTGGAGTGGTCAGGGGGTGATCAGTCTGGCAGGCAGAAGCTGTTAAGGGCAATCAGGCAGAGCAGGTGAGCAGATGGGAGCCATCAGTCCTGGATTGTGAGAGGGATGTCCGACCGATTTGGCCCTATCCCGGTGGGTCAGACATCCCTCAGAGTCCCATATATGAGAGGATCAGACTGGGCTGAGGTACACACAGACATACACCCATGCACGAATTTCGTGCACCAGGCCTCTAGTCTATAATAATAAAAGTGTAATAAGCTAATTAGACTGGATAGCCGAACAACCTTCCAGACATAATTCCGGGTGTCTTTCTGGACAAAGCTGTGGCAGTGGGGCCAAGGCAGGCAAGAGAGTGGTCAAGGGCGATCAGGCAGGCAGGTAGAGGGGTTAGGGGAAATGATGCAGGCAGGCAAGTAGTGATTAGGGCTGATCAGGCAGGTGAGCGGTTAGGGGCGATCTGGCAGGTAGGCACAGAGGTTAGAGGTGATCAGGCAGGCAGGCAGAGGGGTTAGGGTGATCAGGGGGAGGCATGCCAAGTGGTTAGGGGAGATCAGGCAGGCAAGTGGTTGGGAGCCAGCGATTGCAGATTGCTAGAGGGTGCAGGCCGGGCTGAAGGACTTCCCCCTTCTCTGCACTGATTTCATGCAGCAGGCCTCTAGTTACATTGTAATTACATTGAGATTACGGAGGTATATGGTTTAGATGGGGGAGGGGAAGGGTTAAGAAAGCTGATGCTTTATCTTTCATAATAGATATGAAAGATATCTATTTTTAATGAAAAGTTTTAATTTTCATAAAAAATTTCAGGATGTATCCCCCAAACAGAGAGCAACCAGTGTAGATTGAATTTGTTCAGAATTCTTTTGAGAGAAACTTATAGATAAATTAATATGATATCTAATACAGCAAAAGAAATTGATAAGAGAATTGGAAAGAAATGGATCCAATTATGTGTGGACCCAAAACCAGCCTATAGTAAGTTTAGGAATTAATACATGTGAGTTAAGAAAGTAGAGAGTATATGTAAACAATGCTGTTAAGAAACTTGTTTGTAAAAGTGAACAGAGATGGATGATATTTGAAGAAAAGTGGAGTAAAGGGAAGGTGTTATTTTTTATATTGCTTTTTTTATGAGATGCTCTAGAATGGAGGAGAGGTTGGATATGTGAAAGAAACAAGAATGAGTGGGACCCCAAATACATGTGAAGAATTGATTGGCTTTTAAAATAGGCATATCAAGATCAGTGCGAACTCACACCACTTTAATGATATAAAGATTAGTCACCTTTAATTCAACCACATAAAGTTCAGTCTGTTCTGAGTAATTTTTTTTTTTTTGACAAAACCTTGAAACGGAATTTAAAACTTAGTAATTTTATTGTTGCTATGTCATGCTAATGATCATTTTTTATAGTCTTGACCATAATTGGGTTAGAACAGTTTCTTTAAAGCCTTAGACATTTTTTTTCTTTTCAGGGGCATTAGAAAAAGGATTTGATAATTCCCGTATTGGAAGAGTGTTTATCTGTAATGGTATACAATGACCAAGTATTGGAAGTAATTGGAAACAAACAATTTCTGACTTTAATTTTATTTGCTTACCATAAATTTTCCTTTTTTTTTTTTTTTTTTTTTTTAACAGAGTCCAGTAAAGAACAGTTTGCTAGTACAAACATTGCTGAAGAGATGGTAAAACTATTCCAGAAACAAACAGAACATGATAAGAGGGAAATGATTTTTGAAGTTCTTGCTCCATTGGCAGAAAATGGTGAGAAAACAAATGCATCTTGATTTTTTTTTTTTTTAATCATGTACGTCTTTTCCATTTTTTTCTGACATTATTTAATTGCTAGCCGTTTAATTGATTTATTAATGATGAAAGTTTGAATTTAGATATCTCTAACTTCAACTACATTATCTACTTCATAACTGTATCTACATTGGCCAAAGCTACTGTTCAAATTTATTCAACTTGGAAGTCTTGATAAAGATGGTTCTGTAGCTTACACATTCTTATGCTGATCTGGGAAAGGTAGCTGAGAGCCTGAAACCCACTTTTGTACCCTTGCAGAGCAAAGAGGATGAAAGTTGGAGTTCTTGGCCTGTCAACAGTGTAGACACTGGTAAACTACTCCTGTGTTTGGGGGGAAAAAATCTTAAGGGATACACCCTAGGAATAAGAGTGATCCAGAATAAATAAACCATTCCATATGAATAATTTTTCAAATACAGTGTTTAGCATATAATCAAAGAGGACCAGACACATGTGGAAACAAGACATTGTAAGCAAGAACCAGCACTAAGAACAGGCAACAGCAGCAAATCTCCAGATATTGAAATTATTAGACATTGACTCAAAACAGGTATGCTTATTATTCAAAGCAAGCTTGAAAATTTTAGAAGGAAACTGAAAACTCTAAAACATGACATGACAAATTTGAAAAAAAAAAATTGGAAATTCTGGTATTGAAAAATAAAACCCAAATTAATGGATGGAAATGACAAATTAAATGTAGTTGATTTGGGGAACTAGTGAACTGGAAAATAGATTGAAAGGACATCCAGAAAGATAAGAACCAATATGCATAAAACATACTAAGAGGTACAGAGGATAAATGAGCAGTTCTCACATACATTTCTGGGAATTCCCAAAAGGGTGGGAGGAGGGTAGAGAGCAGAGGATGTATTTAAAGAAATTTTGGTAGAGAATTTCAAAAAATTCAAGAAGCCAAATGAATCTAAAACATGATAAAAATAAATCTACATCATATTGAAATTATAGAAAAACCAACGACAAAAATCTAAAAATAGCCAGGAAAAAAAAATAGCTTATTTTAAAAGGGCAACTGTTCAACTGACAGCTAACTTCTCAATAGCAACAATGAAAACCAGATGACAGTGAAACATCTATGCACTGAAAAAAAAATGTCAACTTGGAATTCTAAATTCAGTGAAATACCCTTCAAAATTGAAGGCAAAATAAAGTTATTTTCAGATGAAAAACAGAAAGTTCACCACCACTATACAGTCACTAAAGGAAATTGTAATGCGTGTTTGTGAGAGAAAAATGCTTCCAGAAGGAAGGTGTTAGATGCATAGGAAAATAAAGAGCAAAAAACTAGTAAGTAGATAAATTTCATGAACATTGATTTTAAAAATAAAAAAGTAATTTATGGTGAGGTTTAAAATATATATATATATATATATATATATATATATATATATATATATATATATATATTTCAATATATATCCAAAAATAAACATAAATCTTGAAGGAGGTGAAAGGTCTTAAAGACCCTTGTATTAGTTAAAGGATGGTGTGGTATTGGTGCAAGGATGGGCAAAAAGACCAGTAGAACAGGATAGAAAGTACCAATAGACTCTGGTTATTCAAAGATTTCAACTTTTAATGTGACTGCTAAAATAATTTTTTAAAACCATCTATAATTATCAAATTAATGGAAGAATTTATGGAAAGATTTAAGCAAACTGAAAGGTAAATCAAAAGGAAGTTCAGAAAGAAAAGAAAAACAATAAGGATATAGAATATGTGAACAACATGATTAAGAAATTGGCTTAATAGACATATTTCAGAGCACTGTACCCAACTACAGAGCCCTTTCTTTTCAACTACACATGAAACGTTTTAAATCATAGTCGTGAAACAAGTTTCAACAAATTCAAAGGACTGCAGTCTTGCAGAGTATGTTCTCTGACTTACGTGGGTTGTCTAATAAAAATATAACTAGGAATTCCTATTTAGGTATTTAAAAATAACACTGCTAATATTTAGGAGGTCAAAGAAGAATCATGATGGAAATTAGGAAATTTTCTGTAGTGAAAATGAAAAGACTCTTATGGATGTAGGTAAAGCCATACTTAAGAGGAATTTTTTTGCTTTAAATGAATATATTAGAAAAGGAAAAAGTAAAAGTAGTGAGCTTAGTATTCATCTCAGAAACTTAGGGGGAAAGAAGCCAAACAACATCGAAAGAAAGAAACAAAGAGCTGAAATTGGTAAGATAGAAAATACAAAATGAATACAAGCATATAAGTCACCAAAGTTGAGTCTAAAGTAAATTAATAAAACTTGTAAATCCCTCATAAGTTGATCAGAAAGAAAAGAGAGAGAGAGAGAGAGAGAGAGAGAGAGAGAGAGAGAGAGAAAGAGAGAGAGAGAGAGAGAGACACGACAACATATAATGAAAATCAAGAGTGTAAAAAGAGATCCTACTACTGATCTTACAGAAATTATTAAGAGGATATATGAACAAGTTGATGGCAATACGTTTTAAAGAATGGATGACACAAGAAGAAACAGAAAAGCTGAGTAATCTTAAATTTTTCCAGAGAATAATAAAAGCAGATATACTCACCAATTTATGAGACTACTGTAATCTTTATACCAAATAGAAAGATAATACAAGAATGAAAATTAAAAGCCAGTTTCACTATGAAATTAGATCCAAATTCCCCCTTAAAATTTTAGTAAATGAAGCCCAGTAATATATTTAAAATTTATCCTCAAAGCAAATTGGACTTATTCTGAAAATATAAAACATTTTAATAGTGAAAATATAATCAATATATCTTATTACATTAAAAATTATTAAAGGGGAGAAATTATATGATCTTCTTAGATTAAGAAAAGCATTTAATATAATTAACTAAGCATTCATGATTTATAAAAACTTTGCAAATCAGCACTAGAAGAGAACGAAAAGGATATATACCAGAAGCCTACAGAAAACAATATAATGATGAAACAAAAAGCATTTCCTTTCATGTTGGGACTAAAAAGGATCATTCCTATTTCTAGTTATTGTGAGAACTGTCCAGTACAGTAAAATAAGAAAGAAATATATAGTAGAGAAATAAATAAAACAATATTTATTTCTAGGTTATATGTTTATGTCGGAAATCCAAAAGAATCCATAGATCAATTTTTAAAAATTAATCAAAATTAGTTAGATTGCTAGCCAAAACAAACAAACAAACAAAATCAAAAAATGGTTTTATTGTGTACCAGCAAAGAAAATAGTTAGGAAATTCATTTTAAAAAATACGTTTTTACCATAGTATAAAATATTAAATACTGTAAGGACAGACTAATAAATATTTAAGATCTCTGGCAGAAAACTATAGGAAATCATTAAGAGAAATTAGAGAAGATCTAAATAAATGGGAAGCTATATCATAGGTTGGAAACCTCAGTGCTCTAATGAAGTTATATCTACCCATCTTGGTCTGTAGACTCAGTGAAGTTTAACCAAAACCCCAAAGACCAGGAATAGCCAAGATACTGTGAAAGAGAACAAGATAGCAGCAGAACTGTTTCACTGCATAACAATATTTAAAGATTTATTCCGATGAAACTCTAATAATTAAAGGACAGTGTGGTACTGGTGCAAGAATGGGAAAAAGACCAGTAGAACAGGGTAGCCCAAAGACAACTGGATACATTTATAGATGTTTATTTATTAGGGAGTAAAAGGAATTCACTATAAAACAGTATAGGAAGTACAGTCATTTCAATCAGCAGTGCTGGGAATAAGCAAAAAAAAATACAATAGGAGAGACACATATCCCCACTTTATACTATATTAAAATTACATTAAAGATTAATTTCAGATAGATTATTGACCTATATGTGAAAATTAAACCAGAAATTTTATATTAAAATATAAGGTAGGAGAATATCATCAAGATCTTGGAGTATGAATAATTTTCTTAGGTCACAAAAAATTCTAACCATAAAGGAAAAAAATGATCAATTTGGACACTGTTAAGAATAAAAAAAAAGACAGTCGGGGAGAGAACATATTTACAACATATAACCAAGAAAATGTGTACAACATGTTAAAACTTCCACAAATCATTAAGAAAAACATAGAAAACCCAGTGGGGAAAATGTGTAAAAGATTAGAATAAGTATTTGATAAAGATAAAGTCCCAATGGCTATTAAACACATAAAAATATTTGCAACTGGTCATCTCATACACCAATTCTTGGTCAGGGTACATACCTAGATTGCTGGCTCTATCTTTCTCTCTTCCCTCTCCCTCTCTCTAAAATCAATACGCATATCCTTGGATAAGGATTAATGCTCAACTCCTTAATAATAAGGGAATGCAAAATACAATACTACATACCCACTGATTATACCAAGCATTGATGAAGGTTTGTAGCAGTAGGAGTTATCATCAAGTGCTGGTGGAAAGTAAATTGGTACATTTTAGAAAACAGGATCTACTGAGTTGGAGTTATTTATTCCCTATGATCCAGAAATATGTGCACCAGGAACCATTAAAGGAATGTTCATAGCAGCATCCTATATAACAAAAGCCTAATATGCAAATCTACCTAACGGCAGAACAACCAGTCGCTGTGACACACACTGACCGCCATGGGGAAGATGCTCAATGCAGGAGCTTCCCCCTGATGGTCAGTGCGCTCCCACAGGGGGAATGCCACTCAGCCAGAAGCCGGGCTTATGTCTGGTGAGCACAGCGGTGGTGGCAGGAGTCTCTCCCTCTGCCTCCACTGCAGGTGGGGGGTAAGGAGTGAGGGTCCCAGACTTCGAGAGCCCCAGACTGGGAGAGGGATGTCTGCCAGCTTAAGCCCGATCACAGGGGGATCGAGCCTCCTAAGCTGGGAGGTGGACATCCCCTGAGGGGTCCCAGACTGTGAGAAGGAGCAGGCTAAGCTGAGGGACCTCCCCCTCCCCCACCCCCCCACCCCCCCCACACACACACAGTGCACACATCTCATGCACCAGGCCCCTAGCTATTCAAAACGATGAACATTGTAAGCAGCTCATTTCCATTATGTAAGCAACTCATATTCATTAACAGTAGAATACATAAATCATGGTATATAGACTAATAGCCTAGGGCCATCATAACCCAGATGGACATCTGGTCACCAGTAAGTGCATGGAGCACCTCTTGGTTCCTCCCCTGCAAGCCCACGGGCTCCTATCACAGCAAAGCTGGTGGAAGGTGGGTGGGGCAAGGCAAGCCTGGTGAGGTCATTAGCCGCTTTCCCAGGGCTGGGCTGGAGGCCTAACGACTTCGCCGCTGCCTCGTCACCTGCAGACCAATCCCAGAGAGAGAGAGACCTGGAGAGAGAGGCAGGGCCTGATCCGCAGCCTCCATGGCTGCTGGTGGGGGGGAGGGGGGGGGGCGGGGAAGGGCCTGAACCGTAGCTGCCATGGAGGCTGCGGATCAGACCTGGAGATAGACCCGAGAGAAAGGTAGCTGTCAGTGGGGCTGTTCTGGATTTCTCAGAAGAGCCCATGGCTGCCTAGGAGGTGGAGCTTTTGACCCTGAATAGCATATAAACCGACCAATCAGAACCAAATCTGGGTGAACTGCAAGGAGCCAATGGCTGCCTAGGAGGCAGAGCTTTTGACACTGACTGGCATAGAAACCCACCAATCAGAACCTAATCTGGATGAACTGTGAAGGCAGAACCTAATGTGGGAGCTGAGGAGGGGTTTTAAGGGCAACAGCTGTTTGTAAGGTGTAAGAAAGTGGTTCTGTTTTTTAATAACCAGTTTGGCCATATAGTGCATATGGCTGGCTATCAATCCAGATATAGGGATTATATATTTTTGTCTGCAAAGAGCATCTCCTGCTGAAAAAGGCTCCTTCATCTCCCCCCCTCCCCTTTAAGCAGTCCCATGCAATGTAATCTATACTAATAAAAGGGTAATATGCTAATTAGACTGGTTGGCAAGCCATCTTCTGGACCTCTGACTTCCTTCCAGACAAAGCGTGGTGGTGGGGGCTGAGGCAGAAGCAGTTAGGGGCAATCAGGCCATCAAGGGAGGGCAGTTGTGGGTAACCAGGCTGGCAGGGGAGGGAAGTTAGGGACCATCAGACATGCTGGGGAAAGCAGGCAGTAAGGGGAGAGCACTTAGGAGCGATCAGGCTGGCAGGAGAGAACAGTTGGGGGCAATCAGGCCAGCAGGGGATCAGTTTGGGGTGATCAGACAGGCAGGCAGAGGCGTTTAGGGGTAATCAGGCAGGCAGGCAGGTGAGCAGTTAGGAGCCAGCAGTCTCAGATTGCGAGAGGGATGTCTGTCTGCTGGTTTAGGCCAGATTCCACAGGGGGGTCCCTAATTGGAGAGGGTGCAGGCTGGGCTGAGGGAACCTCCCCCTTCCCCCTGTGCATGAATTTCGTGCACTGGGCCTCTATTATTTATGTAATATAAAAATATATAGTTAAGAAACAAAATGAAGATATTGAAAACCAATAATGTAACCCAGCTGGTATGGATCAATGGTTGAGTGTCAATCTAACCAGGATGTTACGGTTTGATGCCCAGTCAGGGTACATGCCCAGGATTTGGGCTTGATCCCCAGTATGGTGTGCAGGAGGCAGCAGATCAATGATTACTCTTCATCATTGATGTTTTTATCTTTCTCTCCCTCTCCTTTCCTCTCTGAAATCAATAAAAATATATTAGAAAAATAAAGCAAATCTTATAAACATAAAAAGGAAAAAGCCAACACTGGAAAATACATATTGTAAGACTTCATGTATGTAAAATTCAAAACAAGATAAAATTATTGTAGTTAAAAACTGAAGTGATTATTCGGTGAAACAGTGAAAAGAAGTATGGTTGTGATTGCCATAAAAGTTAGGAAAGTAATTTGAGAGAGATGGATGGAGGGGAGAGATTTGTGTCAGGAATGCCCAGAGGGACTTCCTGGATTGTTGGCAATTAAATTTTTGTTTTAAACCTTGGTTCCTTTATTGATTTTTAGAGAGAGACAAAAGGAGATAGATAACATTCATGAGAGAGAAACTTCAATTGATTGTCTCCTGCATGCCCCACCCCCTGTTGGGGATCGGGCCCATAACCTAGGCATATGTCCTAACCAGGAATTGAACCCATATCCTCTTGATTCCTGGATTGCTCAACCTCTGAGCCAAACCAGCCAGACTGAATTTCTTGGTTTAGGTTATAGTTACAAGGTTATTAGTTATTTAAGTGCACGTTTTTATGCACTTCTCTGCAATGTGGGACTTTTTAAACCATTTAGAAATGATTTTTAAATACGTGTGTGTGTGTGTGTGTGTGTGTGTGATGCATACATATATGCATGGGTACATAAGTGCATATATATATATATATATATATATATATATATATATATGCAAAGGGTGGTGATAAAGGTACCGTGTTTCCCCAAAAATAAGACATCCTCCGAAAATAAGACCTAGTGCATGGAAAGATAAGACATCCCCTGAAAATAAGACCTAGCGCAACTTTGGGAGAAAAAATTAATATAAGACCCTGTCTTATTTTCGGGGTAACGGTAGATGTCCTTGAACAGAATGATGATAGGTGTGTGATGGGCTCTCTGCTGTAACAAATGCCTTGCTAATCCTCCTTAATAAGGCTATTTAAATCTCCCAGCTGTGTATGTGTGAGGGCCTGTCTGTGTGACAGAGTGATTATAGTCAAACTGTGAGAGGAGAGATCTGTAAACTTTAATCATGACAATTTTTTAATTTTCTAAATGCCTTAGCTCTTATTCTGTAGGGAGAAATTTGTTTTTCATCTCTTTGCAAGTTTGGCCAAAGGAAATTTTTATTATGACCTTCAGTCAATTTTTATGCCAGAGAATTATCTGTAACCTGCCTTGCAATGTTTCAAAATAACGTTTGTATTTGTTTCTCCACCACCACCTTCACTTTTCTTTTGTAACTGTGCAGTAGATTGAATGATATCTTTGAAAACTTATTTCTGGACCATCCTTAACATATCATTCGTTTTTCCTTATATGCAAAGGAAAGTGATTCCTACATTTCAGTTGGGATTTTGTATGATTCAAAAGTTGTTATTGTTTTGTTTTTTGTATTTTTAAGGCTTTTTCATCATGGCTTTCTAGTCACTGCACATTTCAAGCCCTAGCATTCTGTAACCAAGGAAACGCCCTACTTTCAGCATGGCACAGTGTAAATGTACCTTTTAAAAAAATATTCCATGTTGAATATTCTATGTATTTGGAAATAATATAAAGACCAGTTTTCCTGGTAGTTTAAAAAACAACAAAACAAAATCCTCAAGTTTTACACATTAAAATTGCCTGAAAGATAAAGTCTTAGGTATAAAAATAAATATTTGTTTCTCCCAAATACTAACCATTGCTGTAGAACTTATACATAAAATAAAATCCAACTGAGAAATAAAACTAGTATAAGTTTAAAGATTGCTGTATAGCAAATGTATTTCTAGGTAGTATTAGGTATATCCAAAGCATTTAGGTGGGCCAGTTTAGGTTAAAATACGAAGATGAATGAGGTGTATATACAATATATCTACTCTGATGGAGAAGGCACATATGGATGTGAATGTAAAATCTTCAATGATGTAAATTCTATAATGAAAAAGTATTTGTTATTAGGGAGATACAAACAAAATTATTTGATATGGGAGTAGAATTTGCTATGAAGATAAATTTTAAAAATACAACTGGAATGTAAATTCTCTAAAATTTCTTATTTTGTTGATTATCCATCAGAAAGCTTGAAAGTTATTGTGTTTTTTTTAACCTGTCATGGCAATTTTAAAACCTAGTCAGATATACAGAGAACATAGTATAATGAACTACCATATATGTATCCATCACCCAAAAAAGTTTCAAATTAATAAAACCTGAAGCTTTTTAAAAAAAAATATGACTTAAAATTCAGAAAGTTATAGATCTTTTAACTACCCTGGAAAGATAACATTTATACAAATATGAATCCAAATGTACTTGTGATATAGCTTACAATTTACTAATAGCTCTTTACTTTTAAATAATTTGTATTTAAACTTCATTAATAGATATATTCTAGCTTTATGTAACAGGTATGTGTGTTTTAATTTAGACAGTGTGGGATATCTTATTTATTGACTTTTAAACATGAGCATAAAATATCTAGAATAACAGTGGCTTGATAGTACTTATCTTCAGAGCTAAGAATTAGTTTGTTTAGGAGCTGCCAAACATTGTGAAAGATAACAATTTCAATTAGAAAAATGAAATAAAGCTTCTCTGTATTTAGGCCGCACTGTCAGACACTTTCTTTTGAAACTCAAATCTTCTAATGTGTGTTATCTAAATTATGCGTTTTCTTGGTTTCTTGTAATTCTTCGTAATGGATTGCTTATTCCAGAATTTCTATTTTCATTTCAAGTTTTGATTATTTTGTTCACATTATGTTTTTAGATGCTATTAAACTACAGCTGGTTGAAGCAGGTTTGGTAGAATGTCTACTACAGATTGTTCAACAGAAAGTGGATAGTGACAAAGAGGATGATATTGCTGAGCTCAAAACCGCTTCCGATCTAATGGTTTTATTACTTCTTGGAGGTGAGTTGTAATTTATACCAACCAAAGAACATGGGTGTCAGATTCTGAAAAATTTATTGTCTCTTTTGAAAACACTATGTAAAGCATTTTTCATTTTCCTATCTCACTTAATCCTGTTGATGTGATGGTTTTGAAATCTTAAAGGAACATAGAGAGTACTAGAGATAATAAGCCTGGAAAAGAGAGGCTTCACTGTTTATTTATTTATGTATGTATGCATGTATTTTTAATATATTTTTATTGATTTCAGAGAGGAAGGGAAAGGGAGAGAGAGATAAAAACATCAGTGATGAGAAGGAATCATTGATCTGCTGCCTCCTACACCCCCCACACTGGGGATTGAGCCTGCAATCCAGGCATGTGTCCTGACCGGGAATTGAACCATGACCTCCTGGTTCATAGGTCAGTGCTCAACCACTGAACCTTCCTGGCTGGGCTTCACTGTCTCTCACTATTTCAAGAGCTGTTATATAGAAGAGACGGCTGTGGCACCACAGGACTGAAAGCCAGATAGTTACTTGGGACTTAGACTAGAAGAACTCTAAAGTTTCTTGTCCAGTCTCTACTACAATGATTCTTATTGTAAAAAAGAAGCATTACTTTCCCCTTATAAATTCTTTCATTTTTGAAGTATATAGTTTCCCCATTGGCTATTTGCTTAGAAATATGGATTTGTTACTCAACATTTTTTTCCTCTTATCTGTTTGTTTCATTTACCTCCAGATGAATCCATGCAGAAATTATTTGAAGAAGGAAGAGGTAATGTGTTTCAAAGGGTGCTGTCCTGGATTCCATCAAATAACCACCAGCTGCAGCTTGCTGGAGCATTGGCGATTGCAAATTTTGCCAGAAATGGTAAGCATATTGCTGCATCTTTTAAAATTTCCTTTGACATTTCATGTACTAAAACCAAACAGTTTAGAATTGCACGTAATATGTATGTGTACTGCTACCTAGATTTTTCAGAGATATGAAATATTTATAGTGACTTTCTAACTAATTATATATTTTATGGAATAACACTAAGTTCTGGTAGTTTAAAGATCTTGGAACAGCCCTGGCCAGCGTGGTTCAGTTGGTTGGGCGTCATCCTGTGCACCAAAAGGTTGCTGGTTCAGTTCCCCGTCAGGGCACGTGCCAGGGTTGCAGGCTCCATTCCTGGTAGGGGTTGTGCAGGAGGCAGATGGTAGATGTTTCACTCTCACTTCCATGTTCCTCTCTCTCCCTTTCCTTTCCTCTCTCTAAAAATCAATTTTTAAAAGTTTTGTTGTTGTTTTAAGAAAGAAAGATCATAAATGTTAATTATGAAGTCATTTGAATACTCGGCAATTCAGAGATTGATAAACTTGAGTCCCATTCTAATTCACATCTGATTTAATAGAAGGATAGTCTCTCTTGCCTGGTGACTTTATTTTGGATTTAATAATCCGAATTTTCATTGTAGGGTTGTAGTATCTCAATTTGTACTTTTATACCTATAAAACTTAAGTGTGGCTAATTCTCTGGTTGAGGTTAGAATAATTTAGCTTAATATTTTGGAGACACCATACTTCCATATTTATTTCTGAAGTCTGGTGTAGGAATATGAGTTACTTTTGTGTTTAGTTTGATTTTATTGCAGAATGAACTGTTGTTATATTATAGTGGATGACTTATTCCATTTTCATTTCCTTCTTTTGGGGAACCACCATTAACTCCTTAGTGATGGAATTAAGACTGGCAAAAGATTAATAATTGTTTAAGCTAAATATGGGGTATAAATAGTGGTTTATTTTAACATTCTCTGTTTTATAAATGTTTCAAAAATTCTATCATTAAAAAATAACTTAACAGCATCGATAACAAAATATAGAATACTGTCTCAGTCACATTATCAGAACTCAGGCATGCTTCACTATTGGTGGACATTTTAAGCATGGGGTTTCTACTTATTTATCTTCCAATATGTTTAAGCTAGAGTGTTTTCTTATTTTTAAAATTCTCTCTATTTTAAGAATCTTTTCATCGGACTTCTCACTCAGTTAGAAAAAAATTATAAATCTGAGGGAGAGTTAGATTTCCCTATGGTTCCATTTTCACTAATGTAGATAATGGGTAGGCATCAACATTACAAAATATTTATAAATGTTTGTTCAAAGGGGGAAAAAATGTTTTTTCTTCAGATGGAAATTGTATCCATATGGTAGACAATGGAATTGTAGAGAAACTTACGGATTTACTGGACAGACATGTAGAAGATGGAAATGTAACGGTACAGCATGCAGCACTAAGTGCCCTCAGAAACCTGGCCATTCCAGGTAAGACTGCAGGATGGTAGGCAACGATGTAAGAAATAAAATCTATTGTTTTGGTAAGATTTTTGCTTTATGTGTTTTGTAGATCTGCCCTGACCAAGGAAAAAAATCTTCAAGTTGTTTACATTTTTTTCACTGATAAATGAAGATAAACTAGTTTTCTGAGATTGTACAAGCATAATCTTGCCTTTGTTCAGATCATTCATATAATTCTATTACCCTCTGTGAATTCCTAAGAGTTTCATTATATTGTATAGTTACACTTTTTAAAGCATTGTCAGTTTAGGTAAGATAATGGCATCAATTAACAGAGCCCCCTAAAGAATGACTTTTAAAGTTTGTATTTTCCTGCAAGCATACAATTTTTTAAAAATAGCCCTAATGTGTCCTTTTGGATTAAAGACTTAAGCCATGGAATCACATTATCATTGGAAATAATATAGGAGATGATTTACAATGTTCTTTTATTCTACTTTCTAAAATTAAATTTCTAGTTAGGTAAAATAATATAACTGTATGAAGATATAATCTATATGAAATTAGTTTGTTTCATATAGCAGATGATGTTATTTAATTATTGTGACATCTATATTAACACAGCTGGTCAAAAACAGAGGTAAAAAACAGAGTTGAGGAATTGTGCTTTCTGTGAATAGAAGGCAACATTATCAGGTTTCCTTTACAAACTATTTAGGTAAGTGTTTAGAGGTTAGGTTTGATTTTGTATATTATGCTCCTATAGACAAACGGGATATAAGATTTTTTTTTTTAAATAGAAAAATATAAAACATAGGGCCTTAGAGATAATAAGACCCTCAATAAATGTTTATTGAATTGAATGATTATCATCAAGAATGCTAACACCATTTTAATCATGGTCTTTTTTTTTCCTCCCCTCTCTCTAGTTGTAAATAAAGCAAAGATGTTAGAAGCTGGGGTCACAGAGGCAGTTTTGAAATTCCTTAAATCCGAAATGCCCCCGGTTCAGTTCAAACTTCTGGGGACATTGAGAATGTTAATAGATGCACAAGGTAAAAGAAATGCTTTCCCAAGATGTTCTTTTGCTATCATAGTCTCAATATGCCTCTAGTGAAAAAGGGCTTGCTTTCAGCTTTCAGAATTATGTAATCATAAAGATAAATAGCAAATGAAGACAAAAAGAGATTGGTTTTAGAACCCATTTATTAATTCTCATGCTTGTTATAATTGGCTTTAAGTGGAAACTACATGGCTTCTATTAGTACATATGATCCTAGTTTTAGGTTGATTTATTTGCAGTTCCTGATTTTTTTTTTGATTTTTTTTTTTTTTTTTTAGCATTCCATACCCATTTTTACCTCATCTTCAAAATCATCATGTTTCAATATAACGACGTTTTAAAAATTTGCTTTGCAAAGAGGGAAATCATTTTTCTGTGTACAGGGACAGCAGTGAAAACTTGGAATGAATTATGTTTATTTACGTCTAAATTTCAAAACTTTTCTCTATTGATTCCTTAGAGCAGGGGTCCTCAAACTTTTTAAAGTGGGGGCCAGATCACGGTCCCTCAGAGAGCTGGAGGGCCGGACTATATGAACTACTAATTCCTACTGTAACACCTCAGCTGCGCTCACTGCCCAAAAAACCTGGTGGGCCAGATCAGACTCCTCTGCGGGCCGCATGTGGCCCGCGGGCTGTAGTTTGAAGACCCCTGCCTTAGAATCATCCTAAAAATTCTTTATTATAGTTTGACAGAGTACTAACAGACTACCAGGCTGACCTGGAAGCATATGAAGTTGCTTTCTTTTATATTTTTGTACTGAAGTCCACAACTTTATAGGAAAGGCCAAATAGTCCTTCAGATATGGGATACTATGTTTGCAGTTCCTGCTCTAATAAAATTGTGTTGTTTTTTAAGCATGTAATTTTCTTGCATACTCTTTATTTCAGTTGATTGCCTACCAGTGATTCATTCCTTTGTGGTTTGCCTTCTTGCCTATAGCAGAAGCTGCTGAACAACTGGGAAAGAATATTAAGTTAGTGGAGCGTTTGGTGGAATGGTGTGAAGCCAAAGACCATGCTGGTGTGATGGGAGAGTCAAACAGACTGCTCTCTGCCCTCATACGACACAGTAAATCAAAAGTAAGTTCCCAAAGAAACCTTTCACTAAGAACATTTGAGTGGCCTTTTTGTAAAACCAATATTGTAGATTGTACATCATAAGCTTGAGTTTTTTATGAATTTATCTGTAAATACATTAATCAAAAGTTCTGAAAATATAGTAATTGAAGATTGAACTTTTTAATTTTGTTGTATTCATAATAGGTGAGAGTAGAGTTTTGGAGTTAAACAGAAATGAGTTCATACAATAATTTATCTGCTCTATTTACTTGGTCAAGTGTCTTCACCTCTAAGTAAAAACTGGGCTGTTCCCTACCTGAGAGTGTTGTGAGGATGATTCAGTGAGATCACGTATAGAATGCTCAGTTGGTACCTGGTTGACTGCAGGCACTCAGTAAATGGAGGTTGCTGCTGTTACTATTTTTACCGCAACTACTACATTGAACATTGATGCTGATAATGGTGGTAGTAGTTCAAGCTTTTTTCTTCATAATGTAATGACTCATACAGGACACTCGAGTTACAATGAATTGACTGATTATAACGCAGCTTCTTTATATTGAAAATTAAGGTTTATAATTCTGTGATATTTATTTGTTATAGGATGTAATTAAAACCATTGTACAGAGTGGTGGCATCAAGCATCTAGTTACCATGGCAACTAGTGAACATGTAATAATGCAGAATGAGGCCCTTGTTGCTTTGGCACTAATAGCAGCTTTAGAATTGGGTAAGTACCCTAGTGACAAACTTATTTTCTTTTATTTTTATCTTGGATAAAAGGAAGCACAGGAGTGGAATAGAAGTCAGAACCTTGACTAGAAGCATTTTGCCAGTGTGTGTTTGTATCTATATATGAGTATATGGAAAACCATATTCTACAGATTGTCACCACTGCTATCCCTTTTGGTTGTGTTATTTTGGCAACATTTGCTTTAAGGTTAGTTAGATTAAGTGTTATCTCAAGTTGTAAGCAATTAGGGAACATAGAACTCGTTTTTAGCAGGCCTCAGAGAAATGAAACCATTTTTATAATGCAACAGGCTTAGGGTTTTCTACTTTTCCAGCTCTCCAGGCCTTCCATCTCTACCACTAAATTTTCTGTTGCTAATCTTCTGTTATCTTGATTTCTATTGCTTTGTGGGGGTGGGGAACCTTTTTTATGCCAAGGGCCCATTTGGATATTTATAACATCATTTGAGAGGCCATACAAAATTATCAACTTAAAAATTAGCCTGCTATATTTGGTCAATTAACTCACCCCTAATGTCTTGCCAGGCCAGACCAAAGCAAATGATTTTGTGGGCCTTATATGGCCCTTGGCCTGGACTGGACATTCCCCTCCCTTGCTTTATACCATTGCCTTCATTTTAATTTTCACCTTCTATGTCATTCTTCTGTGTGTTTTATATTCAGAATTCTCCAAATACAGTGTTTAAATAATGCAGTTAATGTCTGTCTTGTAGCATATAGCTTCCCTGTTGGTCAGAATTGTTCATGAGAAGCTAGCTCATACACATTTAGCTTATGGGTAGCCACCTTTATTTTAGGAACCAGCCTCTAATGTAGTCAGCTGGGGACAGTCAGTGTCACATGGCCTGTGGGTGATACCTTGGGCTGCCTTACACAAAGGAAGACTCTACTTAGTGTCCTGTCCAGTTCAAAGCATTGCAGGTAAATACTGTTGCTTTTTTTCCATTGAAGATTTATGTGCATAATCCTCACACTGGGGAAAGTGAACCCACCAACCCCTATCTCAGGAAGGAGAGGCCAAAAGATACCCATGGTGTATCTTCCTCCAGTATCACATTTATTCATATGTGGGGAATAGGAAATTTGTATTTTTTTTTTCTTCTTACAGGGTTGTGAGTTTTTAAAAAAATCGTAAGTAGGATGTAAAATTTTTTGAATTTTTTAAATAATTTTTTATTGTTCATATTATTACAAATGTTCCTCTCCCCCCCCCCCCCCATTGATCTCCTCCACCAGGTTCCCACCCTCTGCCCTTTCCCCACCCCCCATTGTCCTCATCCATAGGTGCACAGTTTATGTTCAGTCTCTTCCCGCACCCCCCTCTCCCTTTTTCCTCAAGAATCGTCAGTTCACTCCCCTTCCATACCTCTGATTCTATTATATTCTACAGTTAATATTGTTCATCAGTTTGTTTGTTTTTTAATTTCCTTGGTTTTTAGATTCACTTGTTGATAGTTACGTATTTGTTGTTCATAATTTTTATCTTTATTTACTTTCTCTTCTGAAAGAACCCCCTTCAGCAATTCATATAATTCTGGTTTGGTGGTGATGAACTCCTTTAGCTTTTTTTTTTATTAGTGAAGCTCTTTATCTGGCCTTCAATTCTGAGTGATAGCTTTGCTGGATAGATTATCTTTGGCTGTAGGTTCTTACTATTCATCACCTTGAATATTTCTTGCCATTCCCATCTGGCCTGCATGGTTTCTGTTGAGAAATCAGCTGACAATCGTATAGGTGCTCCTTTATAGGTAACTACCTGCTTTGCTCTTGCTGCTTTTAATATTCTCTCTTTGTCTTTTGCTCTTGGAGTTTTAATTATGATGTGTCTTGGTGTGGTCCTCTTTGGATTCCTTTTGTTTGGGGTTCTGTGCACTTCTTGGACTTGTAAGCCTAATTCTTTCACCAGGTGGGGGAAGTTTTCTGTCACTATTTCTTTCAGTATGTTTTCAATATCTTGCTCCCTCTCATCTTCTGGGACCCCCATAATTCTGATGTTGGTTCACTTGAAGTTGTCCTAGAGGTTTCTTACATTATCTTCAATTTTCTGGAATCTCTTGCCTTCTAGCTTCTGCGGAGGAGTGTCTTTTGACTCTTTATGTTCCAAATCTTTGATTCTTGCGATCTTCCATTCTGTTTTTAGGACTCTGTATAATATTTTTTATTTCAGACAATGTATTCTTTATTTCTTGTTGATCCTTTATCATTTCTTGTTGATTCCTTATTAATTCTAGTTGATCCCTTTTCATATCCTCATAGGTCTTATTGATCTTTTCAAAGAAATTCTTGAAAAACCTTATAAGCGTAGATTTGAACTCTATATCCAGTCGCCTTTTGTCCTCCATTTCTTTCGTTTGTGATCTATTTCGTCTCGGCATTTTCGCAGCTTCCCTGATGGGGCTGGGTTTCAGGGTGGAGCCTACAGCTTTGGCTTCCGTCAGCCCCGCCCTATGTGGCTCCTGAGTCTCAGGGTCCTTCAGTACTCATTGCAAGTGCCTCTGAGAGAAAGGTGCCCTCGATTTTCGCCTGCTACCAAATAGTCTAGGCTCTCCCCCAATGAGCCCGGTATTGGGGTTCAGTTCAGTTGGAAGTGGGGTTGGAGGTGGCGTTCGGAGCAGTTTGGAGCCCCTGTCTCCTTCCCGCCAGGGCAATCCCGCGGCACAGCCAATCGTCCCTTCTTTGTAGTTCTGGGTAATGTCCATTTTATATTTTAGTTGTATTTTATTGAAATTGTTGTGTGCGGCTGCGGCTAGGTGTTTACTGTGCAGCCATCTTGGATTCTCGAAAATTTTTTGAATTTTGAAGATAAAGGACTTCAAGACAATGTATGCTTACTCTCAGTAGTTGTGGAGAGGCTGTGGAGGTCAGTTTGAGTTCTAGCCAAGCCTGTGATTTCCACATGGTTTCGGTAGATTATGTGAATTGGTCTAGAATCCAGACCTCTTTAAAGGATGGAAACTAGGATGGAGGGGTAGGATTGGTGAGGATGTCGCCTACCAAACTGGGTTCAGAGACTGACTTTAAGTGGCTTAAAATACAGGACATTTTCAGAATATCCTTGGCCTTCCACCCTGGGGTAAATCTGGTTTTGTGCCAGGATCTTCCAAACAAGCTGTAATTTTGAAGCTTCTTGATAATTTAGCATTTGCTTGGATCTGGTCACCTTCCCATAGAACTATATAAAATTACAATACATACATTTTTAAAAAAAATTGTTTCCTAGGTTCATTGAGCTTAAGATATAAAAATAAGCCTCTATCTTTTCATGCACAACCTACTTTGAAAACTATATTTTCCAAGCTATAAAGAGTTCTTCTATTTTTTAAATAAATAATTATAAATTCACATGCAGTTTTTAGAAATACTACAAAGATATTCCTTGTATAGTTGGCCTACTTTCTCTCAGGGGAAACATTTTGCAAAACTAAATAGTATAATATTCTAAACCATTGATATAATTCACCTACCTCATTTAAATTTCCCCAGTTTTACTTATACTCCTTTATATATGTGTGAAGTTTTTATACAGGTGTTTTTGTTTTGTTTTGTCTTTTGCATGTGTGGGTCTGTATATCTACCACCACAGTCAAGATACTGAATAAGTTATAAGAAAACAAGGATCCCTTTATTTATAACTACACTCACCTGCCTCCTACCCTTACCTCCCATGCTGCTCCTCACCCCTGGAAAGCACTAATCTCCCTTCATTTCTAAATGTTTTCATGTTTTAAATGTTATGTAAGTAGAATCATGTAGTATGTGACCTTTTGGAATTGGCTTCTTTTGCTCAGCATAATTTCTTAAAGAGTCATCAGATGTGTCTTGTGTCTCAGTTTTTTATTGCAAAATAGTATTCCACAATTTGTTTAGCCGTTCACCTATTGAAGGACATGTGGACTGATTGCAGTTTGAGGCTTCAAAAAATAAAATTACTGTGAACGTTCACATATATGTTTTAATGAGAACATAATTTTTTTTCTCTAAATGCCTAGGAATGCAATTGATGGGTTCTATGATAACTGCATGTTTAATTTTTAAAGAAACTCAAATTGTCTTTCAGAGTAGCTGTAGCATTTTACACTCATACTGCCACTGTACAAGTGTTTAATTTTCTCTGCATTCTATCAGCATTTGGTGTTGTCACTACTTTTTTATTTTAGCCATTCTGATAGCTACAAGGGATATTACATTGTGGTTTTAATTTACATTTTTTAAAATGTAATGATGTTGTACATCTTTCCATGTCCTTATTTTCAATCATATATTCTTTGGTAAAATACCTGTTTATCTTTAGTTTATTTTCTAATGTTTTGAGGATTCTTTATATATTCTAAAAGTTTACACTTAAGTTTGTGATCCCCTTTGAGTTAATATGTGTATAAAGTATGGTTTAAGTCAGTGTTACTTTTTTTGTATCTGTCTAATTTGCAGCAACATTTGTTGAAAAGGTTCCCTTTACTCCATTGAAATGATTTGAACATTTGTCAAAGATCAGTTGAGCATATTTGTGTGGGTCTATTTCTGGAATCCTATAATCAGTTCCTATGATCTATGTATCAATGAATACAGCACTATCTTGATAACTATATAGTGAGCCTTAATATCAGGTAGAAGAATCTCTCCCACTTTATTATTTTTAATCAAAATTGTTTGCCTCTTCTAGGACCTGTAACTTTTCATATAAATTTTAGTATAAGCTCATCTATTTTTATAGAAAACCCTGCTGGGGTTTTAATAGGAATGAACATTCTTTATCGCTTAAAGATAAATACAACCTAAAGTACATAGGGAGGAAATTATGTAATTTATAAGATTTGCTTTAAAATAATTTGAGATGTGTGAGAATAGGTAGATGAAACTAGAGATAGATGAAACAAGATTGACCATGATAATTTATGAAGATGATAGTGCACATGGTATCGTTATACTCTCTTTTCTGCTTTTGTATATGTTTAACAAAAGATTTTTAATTGTTTTACTTAAAAGGAATGTTTTAGCCCTGACCAGTTTGGCTCGGTGGATAGAGCATCGGCCTATGGACTCAAGGGTCCCAGGTTCGATTCAGGTCAAGGGCATGTACATTGGCTGCGGGCACAACCCCAGTGGGGGGTGTGCAGGAGGCAGCTGATCGATGTTTCTCTCTCATCGATGTTTCTGACTCTCTGTCCCTCTCCCTGCCTCTCTGTAAGAAAATCAATAAAATATATATATTTTTTAAAAAAGGAACGTTTTAATTTTAAATATTAGTTTAAACTTAAAATGCTGAAATTTAGCTCTATTTTTTTTTTTTTTAAATAAAGTCTGAATTTAGTATCATATGTCTAGATTAGGGGTGTCGAACTCAATCAGAGAAGGGGCCAAAATCTAAAATCCAGTCTAAATCGCGGGCCGAATGGTTTACTGAACAGTCATAAACTGACAATGTCATAAACTGACAGCGGAGTGCAGTGATGACAGCGCGGTGCAGGCCACATTGCAAGGCCTGGCGGGCTGGATTTGGCCCGCGGGCCTTGTGTTTGACACATGTGGTCTAGATCATTATTATTTATCAGTCCCTTTTGGAAAGTTTCACATGATCAGTTTCTAGAAAAGGAAGCAATGTTTACTCAGATTGTACTGGTTCATAAACAATGAGTATAACTGCTACTTTAATTATTTCCTATTCTAGGCACTGCTGAGAAAGATCTAGAAAGTACTAAACTTGTACAGATTTTACACAAACTGCTAATAGATGAGAGAAGTGCTCCTGAAATAAAATATAATTCCATGGTTCTGATCTGTGCTCTCATGGGATCCGGTAAGTATTTCTTCTATCATTTGATTTCTATCCATCAACATATGTTTGACATTATTAAATACAAAATAATAGTAAATGGTGGCTTTGGGTTTAAAAAACATTAGAAATTAGTTTATGGATGTTATAGCATTACTTTTACATTGAAAATATTCCCAAAAGGTTCTTACTATAATAAATTTTAAAAAGCCCACTATATAGCAAATATAAGCTAAATCAGTATTAAAAATCAATACCTGTAAGTTTCATCAACCTTAAAATATTTTATATAAAGAACAAGTTCTGATTTTTATGCCATGATATTAGCTAAGAAACTTTTTAAAGTAATCATTGGCATGTCTTGTGTTATGTGTTCCATGACAATTGAAAAGAATGTGTCTTCTGCTGTTATTGGGTGGAGTGTTCTTTGAATGTCAATTAGATCCTTTGGTTGGTAGTGGTGTTGAGTTTCTGTATTTCTGACTGACTAATCATTGTTGAGAGAGGAGTACTGCAGTCTTCAACTATAATGATGGATTTATCCATTTCTCCTATCAGTTCTATCAGTTTTTGCTCCCCATGTTTTGTAGCTCTGTTGCTAGGAATATTCAACTTTTAGGATTGGTGTGCCTTCCTGATGGATTGATCTTGCTATCATTATGTAATGTTTCTGTCTCTGGTGATTTTCTTTACTTGAAATCTACTCTATCTAATATTAAAATAACTACTCCTATCTTCTTTTGAATAACAAACACCCTTTTAGTTTCAGTCTGCTATATCATTATATTTGAAGTTTAAGACAGCATATTGTTGGATCGTATATCTTCTGTTTTGTTGGTATATAGTATTATATTAGTTACATTAGTTTTAGGTGTATAATATAGTTATTTGACATTTTTATACCTTACGATGTGATCATCTGCCACCATGTAAAATTATCAATGATTATATTCCTCTTCATCTTTGTTCAAATGTGAATGCTAGGATGTTTGATGTTATCCTAACAATCTCTTATACTTTGTTACACACCCTCTTGGCTAACCATCCTTTTGATCTCTGTTAGTATATTTGTTTTGTTTTTAGATTCAACATATAAGTAAAATCATATATTATTTATCTTTATCTGACACTTCTTTTTTCACTTAACATAGTAACATCTAGGTCCATCTATATTGTCACATAAGATTTCATTGTATATAAATATATCTTTATCCATTTATCTATCAGTGAACAGCTAAATTGCTTCCATATTTTGTCTATTGTAAATAAAGCTGCAGTGAACATAGGGGTACATTTTTTACATCATTTCTAATTTTTCAATTATAGTTGACATGCAATAGTTTATTAGTTTCAGGTGTATCCCCCAGGATAAGACATTCTATAACATATTAAATGGTCATCCCGGTAAATCTCATATCCATTTTACACCGTATATAGTTATTAGCATATTATCAACTATATTCCCTATACTGTACTTTACATCCCCATGACTATTCTTTTACTACCAATTTGTTCTTAACCCTTTCCACTTTTTCATCCAACTCCCTCCCATCTGACAAACCACTAAAATGTTCTCTGTACTATCTATGTTTATTTATTTTGTACTTTAGATTCAATTGTTGATATGTATTCATTGCCATTTTATTCATATTTATCTTATTTTTTTTCTTTTACTTCTTAAAAAAAGACCCTTTAACATTTCATGTAATACCATGAAATGTTAAAGGGTTTGGTGTTGAACTCCTTTAGCTTTTTCTTGTCTGAGGAGCTATTTATCTGTTCTTTGATTCTAAATGATAGCTTTACTGGTTAGAGTGGTCTTGGTTATAAGTACTTGCTTTTCATCACTTTGAATATTTCTTGCTAATACCTTCTGGCCTGCAAAGTTTCTGTTGAAATCAGTTAACAGTCTTGTGGGAGTTCCCTTTAGGTAACTAGCTGCTTTTAAGATTTTCTGTCTTTAACCTTTGACATTTCAATTATGATAATGGCTTTGGGTTCATCTTGTTTGATGCTCTCTGCACTTCCTGTACTTATATGTCCGTTGGTCTCTATATATGTCTTTATACCAGTACTATACTGTTCAATACTTGTAGCTTTTTAATAAGTTTTGAAATTAGGAAGTGTGAGACCTTCAACTCTCTCTCTCTCTCTCTCTCTCTCTCTCTCTCTCTCTCTCTCTCTCTCTCTTTTTTTTTTTTCCCCCAGGCTTTTTCTGGCTATTCAGTCTCTTGAGATTCTGTGTGAATTTTATATGGGTTTTTCTATTTTAACTAAAAACATTGGTTCTAGTTTTATACCTCAATCTCATTAAAGTAAGCCATCAATTTGAGGAATGCTGATTGCTTTATACTTACTGGATCTCAGTCTTTCCATGTAGTAGTTCTCAAAGTCTTACAAGTCCTAAATTTTCCTGTAATTGAGGTTAAATAGAATAAGAAAAGCCAGAAAGAGGAAATTTAAAAGGGAGCCTAGTCTCATTGAATTTATTGAATGGATGTAAAATATAACCTTTTCTATTTGCCACAAAATTAATCTGAAACAGATCTAAGTCACTAACCTTCATATTTGAACTATATAACTAAAATCTTGAGATCACACAATGAATTCTGTTTAATTATAACTCATTACCCTAATCACCCTTAGACCATAAAATGTGACATCTGATTTATATTAATGTGGCAAGTAAAGGTCCTCTGATTTTATTTATTTACTTATTTATTATTATAACACATCTCTAAAGATGATCTTTCTAGGCTAAAATGGTATCTTTTTTCTAGTTTTATCTATCATCCAAATAAACATTTTGGGTATATGTGTCTGTTATATTGATTTTTGTCTTCCAGAATCTCTACACAAGGAAGTACAGGATTTGGCTTTTCTAGATGTTGTATCCAAACTTCGCAGTCATGAGAACAAAAGTGTTGCCCAACAGGCCTCTCTCACAGAGCAGAGACTTACTGTGCAGAGCTGAGAACTGCCCCTCCCTGATACATGGCATCGTCCTATCTCTGGTTTCTCCTTTGTCCTCCATCCAGGTGCCTCTTCTGCTTCGTTCTCTTCCATATCACTTGTGCATGCGTGTAATGTTGCAATACCAATCGAAGAACTCTGTAGGTACCTGCCTAATAAGATTTCTAAACCCATAGTTAATGTGAACATGAATTTGTCAAAAACAAGTCTCCTCCCATAACTGTTCTTTTGTATTCCTGTTGCTTGAGCTACATTAAGTAGAATGTGCATGTTGTAGTCCTATGATGATGTTAACTTGGTACTACATACTGACTTGCTCCTCACACTTGGTAAACTACATAATAATGTACTGGTAAATTAGCAAAAAACAAGAATGCAGCAGGATCTGTCTAGCTTATTAAAGATGATATTGAATAGTAAAAATAGCTCCTTTTTTTTTTCTTTTTTCTTTTTTTTTTCGGTGCTTGGTAAGCACAGTGACCAAAAAACTGTATGGCTTTTCATTCATTAGTCTTACCTACCAATGTCAAACTCATGGTACCTAGAGTTAAATAAAATCCAGTGCTCTCACTCTTTACCCTATGGTTTCTTCTTCTTCCTAACTATGTAGACTCTTGAAACTGCCACAATCTTGGCCGAGCTTCCTGGGGTTTTTAATTTCATGGTTAATTGGCTGTCATCAGTAACCTGATGTTGAAAACATTTGTAGTTTTCAGTATGAAACTACAGGGCTGGAATCCCTTTTACACTAGTACATCTTGGATTTTTGGCTATATTTTATACATATATATATGCAGTTTCACTTTAGAACTTTTTCATCAACTAATCAGGGTTGTCCAACACTTGTCTGTAAAAGTCACTTTGGCATTTGTTTTCAACTAAGGAAACAAATGTAGCTCATTGGAGACTGGATTTTTTTTTCCGTTTTTCATCATTCAGCATAAAAGCAAGAGGTTTCCTCTCATAGTCCTTATAAATCATATTAGAACTAGCAGGACATAGGAAAGCATTAAAAACCTTTGTCTAGATTAAAAGAAAGGAAGCAGGTTATAAAGCCATAGTAGCCAGTTCAGTTCATTCTGCAGGTGGCCTCATACCAGTGGCTTTTAGAGTCCCCACTCCACTTCCCACAGGGAACTGCAGATCTTAAAGGCTCTCAGGAAAGGTGACAGCACCGGGACCCGGGAGAGGAGAAGACCTCCTTGGAGAACCATAATGTACTCTTCACTGCCACTACCACCACCAAATGGATTGTTAGAGCTTTGAAACACAATCTTTGTAAATTAATCAAAGCGTCCCTGTACATACCTGCCTTCTCCCTGGGCCCAAGTTTGACAAACAATGGCTGAGAGGTAGAATAGGCTGCAATGTGGAAGGACTGCAGGACAGAATGGGCAGCCAGGGATAGCGGCTCCTTCCTCTCCACATGGTGTACATCTCTAGGTGATCAGAATTGGACTTTGGACTCTGAAACAGCTATAATCCAAGAAAGTTAAAACCCCAGTGGAGATAAAGAACCCTTTGACTGAGTATTCCCCTGATGCCCAAGAAAGGGACTGCTATATGCTACACTTACTGCAAGAGGATCTTGTTTATTGTCTTCTCCTGGACTGGATAGTGGACTATATTTTATTATAGTTTTGAAAGACATCTGTAATGTAAAGACTGTCCATATTAATAACTAAATAAATAAGTTGTATATCAAACCATAGTGGTGGCATCATTTGGTTTGTTTGTATAATTTACTTCTATTTCCATCTCCTAGAACAGTGCTTTACTCATTGTTGGTGCTCAGTAAATATTTGTTGAATGAATTCCGATTTCCATGAAACTTCCATACTGCCCCAAAAAATTCTAGATAGATTTCTAGAGAAACTGAGATTTAGATAATTGTCTGACTTCAGAGTTTTGTGGGGTTTTTTTGTGTTTTTTTTTTTTTTGAAGGTAGGATCCTTCCCCATTACACAGAAAAACCTCAGAACAGAGGCACCCACAAATCATAGATTTGAGAGGTGCCATTCTCTGTCTAGTACCAGCAATCAGTTTGCTGATATGCTAGAAACTCCTCTCCAGCAAAACAGCGTGCAATTCAAATCAGCAGCTGTTCTATAAGACACAGAAGCCTGTGCCCTTACGGTGACAGAGGTCCCTCACACTGGGTGATGTACTGCTATGCCATGACAGTGGGTAGGAGCCCACAGACAGCACAACCTTTATCTCCTGTATCTCAATGGAGGCCACCTTTAGCTTGCTGCCCACTAAGAGTGCTTTCTAAGGGAGAGAATGCAAAGCTTGAATTACCACCTCGTGACAGGACTAGAGCACAGATGAAGAGCAAAACCAGAAATGGGAGGGAAGAAGATGGGTGAATGAAATGCACTAGCATGTATCCCCACCCTCTCTCCGCGCGGCATTAGCTCCTTGGAGTCCTGTTAACCCTCGCCCAAACAGCAACCCCACTATACTCAAAGCAAAATAGTCTAAATACTGGCCCACAATCTAGTGTTGCCCTTGCTAAAACAGGTTTTGAGCATACTGATAGCCATGGCAATGTGGAACAAAATTCTTCAGTTCTAAAACGATTTCCTCTTGAATGGAATAGAATGCCGCTCTCAGATATAAGCATTCGTGTGAAGTGTTCTGAGGGACCCTGCATGTGAACATGTGAAAAAGAAACGCCCTTTGGTATCATGAGAAGGTTTATTATCTAATTCTGCTGAACACAAGGGGTGAATATGTGAATTACCTTGGTGAGCGTTACCCTTTATATCCAACTGTTAATAGAATCAGTAAGTTTAAAAGCCACTTCTAAGCTCTAAGAAGACATAACATTAGAATTATACGAGTGTCTATTAAAAAGCACCCAGTGATTTTTAGGGATGAATCTTCATAGCTGTAGCCAGGAAAACAGGATTTTTTTTTTTCAAAGATGAGATCTTATTTTACATGCATCCATGTGTAATTATATATTGTGAAGCTTCATAGATACGTGTTTTATAGGTGTGTCTAAGATGTGCTAAACACTTTTAAAGTGTGATAAGTACAAAAAGTAAAGTCTTTGGATACTGTCTGATGTGTATCACTTCCTGGTTCTTTTCATCACCAAATACCTTACTCTCTGGGCCTGTAAGGAATTAATATGATGAGTTTAATGTTCCCTACTTGATTAAGATGAGTTTAATGATCCCATTATTAATATGATAAGTATTAATCATATTAATAATGGGATCATTATTAATATAAAAACCCTTCTCAGGGTTTTTGTGACAATTGAAACCTATTGGTTGAAGGTAAAATTGGTGGAACTGAAATACCTTATGGCCTAACCTACACTCCCCTGTCCCCACTGCAGGATTCCCAGCTAAAGGAACTCAAAGAACAGCCAAATGGGAGACAGAGTGTCTATTAATAGTTTGAGGAGCACCCAGTTGTCGATGCAGAATGTAGCCCCTTGTGTCCTTCCCCCAGAGGCTAAGGCGGTCAGGTCTACAGAGCAGGCCTTGAATGTAGGTCCCCACCAGCACTTCCTTTTCCTGTCTCTTCATATGTCAAGTGGGAAGAACAGTAAGTAGCTCAGTATTGTCACTAAGTCAATATAAATAAGGCTATAATATGAGTTTTTTTCTCAATATAGAAACAGAATCCTTCCCATTTTCCATGCTGCCCAATTACCTATCAGTATATATAAAATATACTTTTTTATATACATACCTGTTCATGTATGTTTTTTTCTAAAATATAAATGGTATGTGTTTTGCATGAAGGCAGATGGTAGTGAATCCACTTGTGACAGCCTACTTGTCATTATGGTTCTTGACTAGACAGGCTGATGTTGGAGGTTTCCACAGGTTACTGCTCTTTATATGCCATGAATGCCCAGCTACAGTATTTGAAGGGGGGAAAAAATGAGTCTTGAATAGAATTTATGTTCCTTTCTAAATTTAACTAATTTTTATTTCCTTCTTAGTTGACTTTTAAGAGTTTATTTCCTTATCCACACTTTGTTTCTGCCTAGAAAACAAATGAAAACATTTTACCAAAACTTTTTAGCTATGGCTACAGAGATTCTAATCTAATGGCATGTCAAAAATGGACCATATGCTCCTATTTTTAACACTAGATAGGAACTTAGTATAATGACAATTCATTCATTATAATTAGACCAAACTTGGACCATGCACCATATTTTCCAGCGAATAAGACGACCCCCTAATTTTACAGTTAAAACATAGGTTTAGGCCTATATTCGCTGTATAAGACTACCCCTTACTTCAAAGAAAAGACTTACTTTGCCGTCAAGATCTGCAGGTAATTTTTGTGCAGTTTTGGTCTTCTGCCCCCGATTTTCGGTTGACTTTTTTTTGTTTCAAAAGTCGTCTTAGCCGAAACTGGTTTGGCTCAATGGATAGAGCGTCGGCTTGGAGACTGAAGGGTCCTGGGTTCGATTCCGGTCAAGGGCATGTACCTTGGTTGCGGGCATATCCCCAGTAGGGGGTGTGCAAGAGGCAGCTGATCAATGACTCTCTCTCATCGATGTTTCTAACTCTCTATCCCTCTCTCTTCCTCTCTGTAAAAGAATCAATAAAATATATATATATATATATAAAAAAAAAGTCATCTTATACGCCGGAAAATACATAAGTATAGATACCCACAATTCTCCTGATGTCCCCTCAGTCCTGCTGCCTGGTGTCACATTTGTCCAGTAAGAATGTAGAGTCTCCCACTTCCCAAGGCATCCAGAGGATCTGAGTGATGCATGAGCAGCCCTGTTCTCTGGTCCGCAGCCTCACCAGTGCAGCCTTCAAGGAATCAAAATGGAGCAAGTTGGGGGGTTAGGGCACGAAAACGGGGACTCAGGTGAGAAGTGATTTATCCCAGGCCTCAGAACACATTTTTAGAAGTTGTCCATGCTCAGAGGTCCGTGGTTTTTCTGGTAGGCATGCGTGCAGTTTTAATCTGCTTAGCCATAGAGTTAAAGCCATGTTCGGTGGCATGTAGCACTTCATGGTATCCAATTGGTTTTGGTCACATATATAGAGAATTTCCCATTTCAGGATTAGGTTGTAAGAAAATTAGCTAGATTTTTTTATCCTCAAGAAAGAATAAAGCCTAACTCGGTCGTACTTTGAAGTATCTTACTTTGGAATTTGGGATTTTTAAAAAAAAATCTTCATTGTTGAAAGTATTACATATGTCTCCTTTTTCCGTCATTGATCTCTTCTAGCCCACCCTCCCCTCCCACCCAGGCCGTCACCACACTGTTGTCTGTGTCCATGGGTTATACATACATGCATTCAAGTTCTTTGGTTTATCTCTTCCCATCCACTCACCTCCCCTGCCTTCCCGCTGAGGTTTGACAGTCTGTTCCATGCTTCTATTATCTGTGGATCGATTTTGTTCATCAGCTTATTTTTTTCATTAGATTCCACATATGATTTTTTTAATTAAATAACTTTAAAGATATTTATTATACTTCTGCTATCTTAAGATAAAATTTTTTAAGCTTTAACCAGACTTCCAGTATATAAATTTTTAATGTAATAATAGACCTCAACACACACACACACACACATATATATATATATATATATATATATATATATATATATATATATATAAAATCTATTTTCAAGTAAAATTGAGAGGCAACACTTACTATTATAGTTGTTAATTTGTCACTTCCAGACTCCCAGGAATCCTGAAGAATTCTGAGGGGGAGAAATTCTGGGTGTATCCTCAGATTACTGTAAAAAATATATCTTTCTTTGAGTGATCACTTTGAATTTTATAGCCATCCCTCCTTTAAAAATAGGCCTCCCTTCTAGTCAGATGGTGTTTTTGTTTATTGGTTTGTTTTTAAGTATCGCCATTTACAGAACAGAGCCACGCCTGCTGCTGTGTCCCTGCCCTCGTGGTGGCGGAGAACTCAGATTCAAACCCTTCTCCCAAGGTCAGCATTGCCCCGCGAGGACCAGAGCAGGTTGGCCACCTCTGACCTTGTCCTCCATCCATCGCTGTTCGGCTCAGCCTCACCACGCCCAGCCCTGCCTTGTCCAGCACGGGCACATCAGACGAGCACCTATAATTAAGACTTGTGAAGGAATGAGAATCACAAAGCCATGTAGATTGCAATTCAACCCAAGAATACGAAGTGCCACCCTAATCAGGGTAAACAGTGGGGCGGGAATATTAACCTGAGTAACTGATTTCAGGCCCATCTCTGCAGGAATCCAAAATAGTCCCTGATTTCAATGGAGCCAACTATCACTGGACGATTCCTCCTCCTCACACTCCCTTTTTTTAAGGCTCTAGAATGCAACCTAATCCCCACCATGCCCGTCCTACAATGATTTCCTTCTTCGTGCAGGTAAGGAAAGTAGATGAGGAGAAGTTAATGGCTCACATTCCACTCTTCTCATCCACCCTTTCCACCTCCTAGTGCCCAGCAGAAGTTAGGGGAAGTGATAGAGCAGAGTGACCACTGAGCTTCAAAATATCAGTCTAGTACCTGATAACCCCTGCTTCCCCTCTCCTACGCCTTGCCCTCCCTCCCCACACCAGGATAACCGAGGCAGTGCCTGCCCTGAGCCACAGGGGTCAGCAGGATGTACAGAAACCAGAAGCGCAGCTCCTGACGGGGGACAGTTACCTGAACAAATGGCTGCTCGTAACCCGATCTGACAGTCCCTTTGTGAAGCGCAGGCCTGGGAAGCTGACGTGTGATGCAGGGTTTCAGAAGGCTGTCCTAGCGTGCTCCCCTTGGCCGCTGCCCTGTTTTAGTGGTTGAAGTATTATGCCACGTGTAGCTACATCCTTTACACACACACACACACACACACACACACACACACACACACTTATAACAAGCATTTTTTCCACATTGCCAAGAATTCTATTCGCACTTCCTGCCCCTAACCCTGAACCAGCAGCCACATTCCTTTCTTTGTCCATTTCTCAGTGTGGCCTCTGCACCTGCCAGATCCACTCGTCCCTTTGTCACCTCCGGGACACTCCGTGCTCCTGCCAAGCCCTCCCTAGCCTCCTAAGCCTTAAGTACTCGCAAGCCACAGTTTGCCGTTCTGTTGACTAATGAGTTTGTGAGTCACATGCAGCTCTTTGGCCACTTGAGTGTAGCTCTTCCACAAAATACCACGGCCTGGGTGAGTCTATTTTGAAAGAATGGCGTTAGAAGAAGTTTAAGTTTAAAAATGTTGGCTCTCAAGAAATTTCAATCATACTGTTCATATTTGGCTCTGTTGCCTAATGAGTTTGCCAACCACTGGCATAAGGCATTACCCTTACCCAGAAGTTTGACTTCAGGTTAAAGACATTAGTACATGAGAGCCGCAGTTTGCCGACCACTGTCCTAAGGTAATGATTTTCAACCATTTTCATATCTGGCACACATAAACCAATAACTAAAATTCTGTGCCACACCCAAAAATATATTTTCTGCCGAGCTGGCAAAAAAATGAAAAGTGTAATTTTTATTCATTCACATGTTGACAATCCAATCTAAGGGAAAAAAGATCAGAGCCCTTGACCAGGTAGTGGAGTATTGCAGGTTTTAAAAATTCTTGCAGCACAGCGGCTGAGAATGACTGTTCTAAGCAGCCCACCACAAGGGAGGAGGGGCACAAGGGCAGAGTGGCGGCAGCGCCTCCATGCTGGGCATCTAGGCATTGCACCCACTCACCGTTCACCACCCCTTCCAGTGTGTCAGGGTGGCCTCCTAAGAGGAGGAGGCACAGAACCCTTCCAAGCACCCACCGTTAGCTCGTTGGAGCCTAATTGCCTGCCAACACTCATCAACCACAGCCAGCACCCCGTGCAGCTCTTGCAAGTCTGTGGCCACCGCTCGGACCTGTAACTGTCTCCTAGCACCAGGAGCAGGGGGCGGGGAGGCGTGGCTGAGGACGCCTCTTCCAGGAGAATCCTCATGTAGCACCCCCAGGATGCTAGGGGCCCCGCTAACCCGCTTCTTCCTACAGACCACACACAGGAAACCGGCAGGGGGGCACATACATCTTTGGTATTTTGAAAAAAAGAAGTGGAGGAAAGTGAACAGCTGTCAACATTTAAAATCTGGATGGCCCTGTCGGCTGTTACTCGTTGGGTTGGAGCTTCAGCCCATGCACCAACAGGTGGAGGGTTTGATTCCCAGTTAGGGCACGTGTGTGCAGCAACCGATTGATCTTTCTTTCCCTCCCTCCCTCCCTTCCTCCCTCCCATTCCTCTCTACCCCCCTTTCTCTAAAACAAATTTTTAGAAATATTTATAAATAAATTAAAATTGGGACAATTTTGCATAAAACTCTATTTTTCTGACTTTTGAAATGGTGAATTCTGGCCATCCGGGGTGCTGTATTTCAGGAGAGCAGCCTGTGGCTGTGGCTGTGGCTATGACCGCCTTTGGACAGGGCCTATGCCTCTAGCCTGTTAGAATCCCCGCTGGCCCACCTCCCCAGTCCCTTTAACTCTATGGCCACCAGAAGCCTGTGTCTGTGACCCGTAGGGAGCTCCCGTGCAGGCAGCAGGCAGGGGCACGGGTCCTTAGGGGAGAGAAGCAGCACTATGGGAAAGGCCATGGCTCGCAGCGGGCCAAATATTTGACCCAAGAGCATTGTTAGGACTTGTGCGAGCTTGCATGGTTTTCCTCCTCCGGGGAAAGACGTCATGTTCCGAGGGCCATGACAGCTGCCGTCTGGCAAGTGTCAGGAGCACAGACAGCTGCAAGCCGTGCCCAAGCCTGCACCCACCCCATCCTGCTGGTAGGAGGGAGCTGGTGCTGACCTTCCTGTGCCCTCACAGGGCTGGCAGCCCCTGTGGTGACTGCGGGGATTTAGCAAGCCCTTGCTTAGCTGAGTCAGGCCTTCTCCTGAGGCCAAAAGTGTCCTCACATCCCCTGCATCCCCTGAGTCAGGAGCGCTTATGCAATAGGGGCCCTGCTAACTCAAGCCGATTACACTCGGCTCTTTGAGAAGGCGTCCCTTTGGAGAATTCCCACACCTGCCAATGTCCGAGGATGTCCAACCCCCCACTTAAAACGGCTCATACAGGTAGAAGTTTCCATCCACACCCCACCAAGGCCCCTGGGGAGAGGAACACCCTGCCCCTAAATGTTTCACTGGGAGTGTGGTGACCCTGTGTAAGCCTCTGGGACAGCTGACGCTCCAGGCCCCAGGCCACAAGAATCGCACCGACCACAAGCTGAAATGTGGCAACAGCTCAGAAACAGCTGTCAAACCTTGTTTTCTCTAACTGTCCCTAACCAGGACCCCGGAAATGCCAGAGCTCCCCACATCTTTGCCAAGTTTGAAAAGGAATACAGTGTCAGCAAAAGACCCATGCAGATAAACAGACACACCTTCGATTTCTGAGAAAATGAGGCAGAGCATGGAAGAGGAAGGAGAAGTCAGGGACACAGACATTGGTGCAAATGTCTACAAAGCCAGTGCACATAGGAACTGTGGGTCAATAAAGAATAAAATAAAAAGATAAACATTTCAAAAAAAGGCATTTGTGGTAGATATACAGGTTAGTTGTCGATTATCCTGCTCCCACTTATTGATAGAAAACTTTTCTAATGAACAGAGCTTAAGATCTCCAATTCCCCAGCTTTCTAGGCTGGCGTGACGGTTCTGTGGAAATCCCTGCAAAGAGTATCTTTAGGGAATAAAAGGGCAAAACCTACACAAAGGCCTCGGCCCCTTCACCTCTTCCTTTCATTCCTTTTCCCTCCCCCAGCTGTTGGCATGGGCCCCAGAAGCACAGCAGCCCTCTTGCAACCTTGAAGTGCCAACCTACACATTAGGGACGGGGGGCAGGAGGTGAGAGAGCCCGTCCGTCCGTAGCCTCCATGAACTTGAGAACAGCCTTGTGTTGAGGACCCTCAGACTTGACACATAAGACACACACGTGCTGCTCAAAGCCCCAGAGCAAGGTTTCCTGTTATTTGGAGTAGAATAAAATCCTGATTCACAAGGCTAGTCATTACAGCACCAGCATCTCCTAGGACAACTTGTTCTGCTTACGAGCCTGGGAAACAGAACGCATGAAAACAAAGCCCAAAGTATTAAAACAATTGGGGCCACCAGCCTTCATTCTCAAACTTCAGAAAAACCCCAAACAGCCCGACTCGCTGACCCAGCAGACTTCCTCACCACAGAGAGATGAGCTGAGCACTTAACTACCGTGTTTCCCCGAAAATAAGACATCCTCCGAAAATAAGACCTACTTACAGGTTTCCTTCTGAGTGAGATATAAGGCATCCCCTGAAAATAAGGCCCCCCTCTAGGCTAAACATGAAAGATTTGGTCCACTGATTCTGAAAGAAATGGAGTCATAAGAAATTCACCAGAAAATTCAGGAATTGGATTGTTATGATGATGTTCCAGAAGATGATGACATGATTGTCATTGAATAAATGAGCAAATTCTTGATACTGTAGGATTCACAGTTTGTCTGGTTTGTGTTGACAACTACCGTACTACCGTACCGTATACAGGTAATAAATTTCCTTTATTTTCATTTAACAATAAATGTGTACCGTATTCTTCTTCATGGAAAAATAAGACATCCCCTGAAAATAAGACCTAGCGCATCTTTGGGAGCAAAAATTAATATAAGTCACTATCTTATTTTCGGGGAAACAGGGTATGTACATCACACACCATGGGTAGAAGAGAGGGTAGACATGGTCCCTTGAGGGACGAGATAAGAAACACATTCATCTTACTAGTATATTAGCCAACAAGTTCAAGTGTTAACAGAGGAATAAACAGAGTTAAAGGGGTTCTGTAGAGAGAGGACTCAGCTCTCCAGGGGGCAGAGGGCACATACAAGAGAGGGTGGAAGCAAGAAGGTGGGAAATATACAGCAGACCAGATGGAGGGGTGGGCCTTAGACATTTCAACTTTTTATTATGTAATGGAAAACAAAAGTTTGCAAGCCGAGGGTTGGAGTGTTTGCTTTATGTTTTGTTCTGGAACCGGAACTACAGCTAACAGAAGAGAGACAGAAGGACAGGGAGAACAGACAGCTACTAAAGAGGTTAGTAGCTCAGTGCCATGAGTTCCGATTGTTGGGAGACAATTCTCCATGGTTGTCGTGTTGTTATATTTCTGTGAAGAGACCCCTTTTGTCTCAAACTCTCTCCCCCAGGATGTTTATATAACAAATGCCTTTGTGGGCAGAGGATAAAGCCAAGGTGGGCCAGGATTACATACAAGATCGGGGTTTCCCAAGCTGAGTGTCCCTCGTGGGAGTGCAAACCTGCTGTATGTGCAGCATCTGCCTGAATTACTGCTCCCTGTGGGGCTAGCGGACATGAGGAAGTATTGCAAACATGGAATTTGTGTCCTGCAGGGTGTAATAAAGTCCTCTGTCTCCGACCCAGGAGTCTCGTGCCTCCTCTCAGCCTTGATGAAACAGGCAGAACTTGTTAGCTTGCAGGAAGGGGACGGCTCAGAACCCCACAGTTCATGCTTCTACTAGGATTAAACAGAGGGAAAGGTGGAGCCTGGAAGCCAGGATGAGCTGGAGTGCCCGGGTTGGGGACAGGGCAGAAGACAGCAGTGGGGTTAACGGAGAGGAGGAGCAAAGGGGCTTCCTGTAAAAGTTTGTTGGAGCTGCGGTGCTGAGGGGATCTGGAGGCGGAGACATCTCATGGGCAGGTCCTCGTTCCAATGGAGCCTTGACGACAGGAGGTGCTCCCTAAACAGCTGGAGCCCCGCCACCTGCAGTGCTCCCTGAATTCAGCTTTTCCTAAACCCACGCATCATTGTGTCACCTCACGAGACACCAAAACAGATCCCTTAAAAAAAAAAAAAAAAAAAAAAAAGGTGTGCTTTACTTAAAAATTAGGACATCAAATCTCTGCCGCTGGGGCCTGGGTATCTGAATATCTTGAAGCTCCGTCGGTGATTCAGATCTGCAGCCAGAGTGGGAAGTGTTGGCCTGCTGGAACCAAGGCAGTCACACTTTCCTTAAGTCCTGGGCGCCTGACGTAGCCGAGAGGAAGGCCATCACCCTATCTGCACAAGCAGGTGGCCACTTCCTGCACCTGCCACCCAGGATGATGATTCATCCTTTCTGAGGCCACTGATTTCCCACCCAGGGACCATCATCACCTGCCAGGTAGAGCACTGCACTTGGATGGAGCAGGCAGACTCCTGAGCTGCTCAACTGCACCACCGTCCACCAGAGCCGTCGACCTTTCCGACTCCCTAAGCTGCTTGGACCAATGACTCAGCTTGTCAGAACCTCCGCAGAGGTCATCTGGAGGGGCCCATGCTTTCCCACTCCGACTGGGCACAGCCCCAGACACAGCCGCCCCTCTGCGCATCCCCTCCCCGTCACCCTGGGCTCTGAGCTTCCGGAGGCGGCAAAGGGAGTGGCTGTGCCCTCGTGAGCACAGAGCCTTCCCCTCAGCTTCCCATGTGTCCACGTGCGCCTCACAGCCTCGCCATGGGTGCCTTACCACTTCCTCTCATTGAGGGAGCTGCTTCTCCCTCTCCCCTTCAGGGCCGCTGAGGGTAGCCATCTAATCCAGAAAGTAGCCTCTTACTACTCTTTGAACCTAAACTCATGATATCATGGGAATCTCAATTCAATCTTGCAATCCCACAAGTTTTTCTCAGTTTAATTCGATCCTACCTCCTGCCAACCTAGCTATTTCAAAATAAATAAAAATAATTGTCTCAGAAATCCTTCAAGCCTGGGAGAAATTCTGAATTTCTTAGCAAATTAATTCCTTCCAAGGCTTAATCCGCACCCCCATTTGCCCTCCCAGTTGTATGCTTAACCGGAACTGGGCACCAGAGGGAGATGCTCTTGGGGCGTTAGGCGCCTGCTGTCAATCCTCAGGCTGAGCTCACCCCTGGCTGGCAGACAGTTGCCAGGATTGGTTCATTTTTTTAAAAAACAAAACAAAACATCTTACAAGAAAGTAGAGGTAGATCCATTTTTCATAATAAAAGTCCATCCTTTTGGTGAATGTATACTCTCTACCCAGAAACAAAGTTCCCTTCATCCTCTGTGACTCTCGGAGCAGCAGCCCGGCAAACGCCTGGCACTAGAGACATAGAGGTTGACAATGCAGGCCAATTCCATGGAGCAAAGATGCTGCTCAAGGTAGTTCAGGTACAAGTTCCTCCAAGGGAGTCCCAACGGGCCCTCCCTGGGAAAGCCGGCTTAGGTGAGGTCCAAGGCATGAGCAGGGTTTGGGGAAGGAGCACTTCGGCCCTTTTCTCATCCCATGGTGTAGGAGTTACTGTCTCCGTTTTATGCGGGGGGCACTAAGGATGGGAGAGGGTGCTGTGTGCAAGGCCACGCTCTACGTCTAATGGGCACAGTCACAATCCCTGGCTTTCTTCCTTTACCACAAAAGGGTGTCCTTTCTTCCAGAAGGAACCCGAAGAGCTTCTTCACACTGTATAGATTGCTCAGTGTTAAAAACAAGACAGCACACCCACAATGGAGTCACTCATGCGAAGGCCCCTATCACCAAGCCAGCCAGGCAAGCGTCTCCTGCTCAGCACCAGGGAGCGGATCTGTCCGTAGACCCCTGCCACCCCGAAAGGAAAGTGATCCTGACACCATGAAGCCACTTTTTGTCCAGGATGACTTCCTTGTTTGTTCCCTCCCGCCTGTAAGATGGGGGCACTGGAGTCTCACGCTGTACAGCCGCTCGGAGCTCCTGTCATCTGCCCGATGGGATGCTCTGCAATTCATGGATTGTTGAAACCAGCCAATAAGATCTTTAAAATGGCCGAAACTGGTTTGGCTCAGTGGTAGAGCATCGGTCTGCGGACTGAAAGGTCCCAGGTTCGATTCCGGTCAAGGGCATGTACATTGGTTGCAGGCACACCCCCGTAGGGGGTGTGCAAGAGGCAGCTGGTCGATGTTTCTCTCTCATCAACGTTTCTAGCTCTCTATCCCTCTCTCCTCCTCTCTGTAAAAAATCAATAAAATATATTAAAAAAAAAAAGATCTTAAAAATAGACTTCGCTGAATTTTGTATTTTTTACAACAATATCCTTCAGGCTTAGCAAGTGGCCCGCCTCCGAGAGTCTCCCTAAAGACAGAGTCATTGGGGCATGGGCTCCACTGTCCAGTTTGATGCCACTTCTTTCCATGATCGTCTGTTGTTGACCTCTCCTCAAGACTCTTCTCTGCTCCTGGTGGACTAAGCCTGGCCTTATCCTTTGTATGCCTTTCTACTGCCCTCTCACCCTCTTCCTGGGTAGAATGTGTGAAATATATGAGACTTAAAAACCGTGTGTTGAGAGAGTCAACACATCACTCGTTGGAGGAAGCCGTGCAGTGACGGCATCAGGAGAAGGTAGGACTTGAAGCCAGAGCCTGAGATGCTCCTTCCTAAAAGGGGCGGGGCATGCCCTGGAGCGCCAGTTTCTTACTCCTGCCCTCACCCTCAGCGATGGAGGGGAGGGCAGCTCCCTGTGGTCTGTCCTTGCCTTTCAAAGTGTGGTCTGCAGATGGCACAGTGTCACCTGGGCTGCTGCCAGCCCCACTCCGGACCTGACAAGCCAGACCTCAGTGATGTATAGTGAGTGAGGATGACCCAGGATTCATGAGCATTTCAAGTCTGAGAAACCGCAGTGGCATTAGAAGGATCTGGGCACTTTAAAAGGGGGTGAGGAACTGGAGAGCATTATGCTAAGCAAAATAAGCCAGTGAGATGAAGATAAATATCACATGATCTCACTCATATGTGGGATATAATGATCAACATAATTTGATGAGCAAGAATAGATGCAGAGACAAATGGTGGGATGGGGGTGGAGTTAAGAGGAAACAAAGGACTTGTATGCATGCATATTAGCATAACCAATGGACACAGACACTGGGGCAGTGGGGGCTTGCTCAGGGTGGGAATGGCTGGGGGAGGGGGTGGTGTCAACTGGGGAAAAGGAGGCATCTGTAAAACTTTAGACAATAAATAAATAAATAAATAAATAAATAAATAAATATGAAAGGGGGTGAGGAAGGGCTGCAGGTGGGTGTTCTGTTTTGCTTTGATGCTCCTGGGTGGTTCCGATGTGCCTCTGCTATTGCTGAGGATGCTGCTCTCCTGCAGGGGCCTGTCTTCAACCCGAGAAAGAACAAGAGGGTCCCCTCTGACCTCCGCCTGCCTCAATGCGACCTCCCCTGCTGTGACATGTTGGGGCTCTCCTGCCAGCTCCCAGGTGCCAGAAATGCCCTGGGGACAGTGGCACTGCGGGGAGGAAGCTGTGTCCTAACAAGAAGAGAACAGTTCCCGCTGCCCTGCACAGCTTTAAGGCCATGCGATTTGCAAGTTTGTGAAGTTAGAGTGACTTCTTGAGAGGAGGGAGCGCTGCAGCTGTTCCTTTATTTGCCTTCCACAAACGCTTTCTGAAATGACTTTTTAAAATATCCCCACACAATGGCAGGGCTGTACCTGCCGAGAGTGTCCTGCTTTACCCCAAATTCTACTTTGCATCAGTCACCTCTTCATTCCAGAATGAGGTGGCTCTCATTCACCTCCATCACTAGCCCTTACCACCCAGCAGGTTTTCGAGGGCCTGGCATAGGTCTAGGCACAGGGCGGCAATTCCAGGGCTTTCTGTCCTCGACCTCCTCACTGCTGCTCAGCACTTTCCTGCCCTCCCACAGCCTGGCAGTCCTGGGGCTCTGCCTCCCCAGAGCACTCACCTTTCACTCCCGCCCTGGGATGACTTCATCTGCCTCCAAAGGGAGGGGCAGGGCAGGCCCTCGCCCTCATAGAGGCCTTCTTCCAGTGCCCTGTCGCTCCCTCTCCCTTAGCGCCACCTGGAAGATGTCAGTGTAGCTCTCGATGAAGTCAATTTCCCACTTGGGCTACTCTCTCCTTCAGTTTACATTTCCTCAAATGCTTATGCAGAGTGCTTACAGCCAGGGTCTGGAACACAGCCAACTTTCAGCAAATGTGACCTGTTAGAATAGGGTTAGGGTCGGGGTTGGGCTTAGGGTTGGGTTATGGTTAAGTTAGGGTTGGGTTTAGGATTATGAAATAGGGTTAGGTTTAGTGGTTAACATTTGGGTTTAAGGTTAGGGTTAGGTTTTAAGGTTACAGTTAGGGTTTTAGGTTAAAGTTAGGGGTTGGGTTAGGTTTTAGGGTTAGATTTAGGTTTTAGTGGTTCTGGTTAGGGTTAGGGTTAGTGTTAGGGTTAAGGTGTAGGGTTAGGATTACAATTTACGGTTAGGTTCAGGGTTAGGGTTAGAGTTAGGGTTTAGGTTTTGAGTTAGGGTTAGGATTTAGGGTTTAGGGGTAGGGTTAGGTTAGGGTTAGGGGTTAGGGTTTAGAATTCGGTTTAGTGTTTTGGGTTAGGATAAGGTTAGGGTTAAGGTTAGGGTTGGTGTTAGGATTATGATTAGGGTTAGGGTTTTGTGCAGGAAGCCAATTCCAGCATGTCAGCAGGGTTAGGATTAGGGTTAGAATTTAGGGTTAGGATTATGGTTTATGATTAGGGTTAGGGTTAGGGTTTAGGGTTAGGGTTAGGCTTATGGTTAGGGTTTAGAGTTTAGGGTTAGGCTTAAAGTTATGGTTAGGTTTAGAGTTGGATTAAGATTAGGGTTTTGTTAACATTAGGGTCATGGTTCAGGTTGGCGTACAATTATGTTCGGGTTAGGTTAGGGTTTGTTTGTGGTTATCGGTTAGGATTCACCCCTGCTAGCTGGAGTACAGCAGGGTGTCAGGGAATAGTGGGCTGATTGGGTCATGGAGTAACAAGGCTGAAGGAAGCACTCATCCTGGGAAAATAGCTCTTTTATTTATTAGACTTTAGTCACTCTAGCAAATTGCACATAAGACCACTAAATCGCAATAAACACAGTCTACAACACCGCCATATTACATTGGATGGAACAAAGCACGGCTTGTTTTTAAAATGTCCCACAAAAGGTGTGAAGACTGTTTCCAGGAGCTTAGGGCAGAAGTAGAATGCACCCCACGCTGCACCCATTCGGATAATAAGGAGCACAAGCACACCCAGCATCCTTCTAGTGATAAAGCAGCTCTGAGCAGCCCTCCCATTTCCAGCCTGAAATTTTGCACCAGGGCACCAAACCCTGTCTCGACTTCCTCGGATGCCACAGCAGTACCACAGAGCGGGAGGGAGGCTGAAACCACAGGCGTGGATTGTCTCACAGTCAGGAGGGTGAAGGCCAAAGTCCAGGTGTCAGCAGGGCTGGCTCCCGCAGGCCGAGGCAGAACAGGCTCCACGGCTCGCTGGTGACCTTCGTGGCCCATGGCTTGCGGGCATACCCCTCAATCTCTGCCTGTGTGTTCACCTGGCGACCTCCCTGGGTGTGCCTCTGAGCCCAAATTTCCCTTTTTACAGGAACGCTGCCTGGACTGGATATCTCTTCATCTTACCCAATTTCATGTGCAGCAGCCCTGTTTCCAAATACAGTCATATTCTGAGGCAGCCGGGTTAGGATTTCAACATGTAGACTTTTGGAAGATGCAATACCATCCACACCAAACTCCTAAAACACGAGTTACAGTCAGTGATCCGGACCAGCCCAACACTCTACCCATCCTCACCACCGTCACAACTAAGATTGCAACTCCTCAGAGAGAAGCAAACTCCGGGTGATCAGCACAGGTGCTTTAAGAGGAACTAGGTGGAATGTTCAATGCATTGTTTCCAGAGAGTTATCTACCTGGCAAATGAGCTGTTTTAGAACATCCCTGCCTCTTCCATAAATGTTGCGTCTTGGCTGGAGGGCCGTGCCCTTTAACGTCCTAGCAGCGAGGTCAGGATGAGGAGGTGAAGGGGGTTAAACGCCCCGCTCCCTACCTAAGGCAGACCGGGCCACTCTCAGGAGTGTGTAAAGGGACTCAACGCCCAGCTATTTAGCCTGCGAGTTCTTGCGAAGTGTGAGCACCTCTCAAGGGACCTGGGTCAGCCCTGCCGCAGCGCTCCCAGCTCGCCCGGCGTTCCACGGGATCACCACTAGAGGGCGGGCCTTTAAAACGTTCCTGTTCTAACCAGTTCTGCAAAAAGCAAAATCGAAGGCATGATAAACTCCCGATTTAAAAGGTTGTCTTTCTCCCACATATGACGCAACTCCACACTAAATACAGGGCAACAACCTGAGAAGCGCTCTCGTGTGTGCACACTGCTTTGTGAACGAAATTTAAAGCCCAGGAGCTCACCCCTCTTCCCACAGGATCCCTGGCAGCAGTCATCAGCTGCACCAGCCGTGCAGGGCCTGAGGCGTTTGCTTTGGGTCCATGGATCCCAGGGTTGGGCTAACCCAGGCATCCTCTCAGGGTCCCCCGCTGAGGGAGAACTCCTCAGCAGAAACAGGCCAAAGGAAGCGTCTTTAATCCCTCCAATGAAAGAAGTCCTCAAAGCTGCAACCTGGTCAACTTGACTTCGTCACGAACTCTCCCAAAAAGAAAGGCTCACGTCAGCCTGAAGATGGATTTGTCCTTCTCCTCGGAGTTCGGCTTCTCTTCTCTGCGACCTAGCCCACCCAGGTACCTCTGCCCCGTCTGCTGTCACCTACAGATTCCTGTATGTTTTATCATGTCACCACGAAGAGGCCTAGCGGGGCCCTACTTCCAGGCAAACCCTACATCCTCCTTCTCATCCCCCCTCTCGCTCCAAGACCAGGCTTCCCACCCTGAGACAGGATGCAGCACCTGGAAGCAGCCCCAGAGCCTCGGCGGGAAGCTGGCCCGCGCTCCCTGAGAGCTTCCCCCTCCCCCCGGAGTCGGAACAGGGGTTCCCCAGAGACACGGGGCTTCATGGAATCAAGGACCCAGAGAGCCAGGACGGCCAGTCAAGTCCCCGGCTCCGGCTCCTCCTGTCCAGCCGCTTGCCAGGGCTCCAGCGGCCAGGAGCAGCTCTGAGAGGAGCTCCAGAAACTCTGCAGAGCCATGCATTTTGAAAGCACAATTTGAGAACCGCCGCACGGGGCATGGTGTGCAAAATAAGAAAGAGCCCAGAGACACTTCTCAGAACCCCCGAGAGAAGGAGGGGCCTGCGGCAGGAAGAAAGCCGAAACACAAGTTAGAGGTTAATTCCTGGGTAGAGAAAAGAAAACACAGATATTTTTTTTTTTTTTTTTTTTTACAAGTATTTCATGATGCAAAATTCTACTTTTTAATCTCTGTCTTCATTTTTAAAAACACTATTAGCCGGGACCGGTTTGGCTCAATGGATAGAGCGTCGGCTTGGGGACTGAAAGGTCCCGGGTTCAATTCCGGTCAAGGGCATGTACCTTGGTTGCGGGCACATCCCCAGTAGGGGGTGTGCAAGAGGCAGCTGATCAATGACTCCCTCCCATCGATGTTTCTAACTCTCTATCTCTCTTCCTTCCTCTCTGTATAAAAATCAATAAAATATATTTAAAAAACAAAAAAAACCAAACAAAAACACTATTAGATATTTTTAAATCATGGACGCAAAGATGCTTGTGGTAACGGTTCAAACAACAGAGACAGAAACTGAATAATCCTCCTCCAAGCCTGCCTACACAGAGGAGACTTCCTATAAGTTCTGAGTTTCGGAGACAAAGCATCCCTTTAGTTCTTTTGTTCAAAATATATTTTTATTGATTTCAGAGAGGAAGAGACAGAAACATCAATGAGGAGAGAATCACTGATTGGCTGCCTCCTGCACGCCACACACGGGGATCAAGCCCACAATTGGGGCATATGCCCTGACCAGGAGTCGAACCATGACCTCCTGGTTCATAGGTCGATGCTCAACCACTGAGCCACACCAGCCAGGCTGAATCCCTTTACTTCTGAGCTGTAATATTTCTCCTTTCTGGGCCTAGAGTTTGCCGAGAAGCAAGGAGGACAAACGGCCTCCCGTACACACGAGATCTCTCCAGCACAGCTAAGAAAACTCAAGAAATCGGGATTGTTGACCTCCCATTACCACGGATACACTCCCCTAAAGTCAAAACAACATTTGTGCTCTCAAGTACCCAGGAGTCTGGCAAAACATTTCCCAAACCAGTCTTGGCACAGTGTCAAGGTCTGAAAATACTGTGCGAGAACCTTAAAATTTTGTTTTCATTTAATCTTTGAAGTAAACCCCTGACCGTTCTAAAGACAGGAGTCTCCTTCTGCAGTGACAATTCAAAATAAAAGTTGTCAGCATTTCTCCAACGGGCTAAGATTCCTGCTCTAAGAGACGACTAGAAATTATTTTCTTAGAAAAAGGTTGTAGATATTATCAAGATTTACCTAGGCCCACGCGAGTCCTAATTCTCACTGTACATTACATTTTCAATGGGACTTTCTTAAGAATATAGGTTCTATGAAAATAAAAAATAAAAAGAAAGAAAAATACAATATATATAGGCTCTGGCTCCCCCACCACAGAACTGCTGGGGGCAAGGCCTGAGGATTTGCATCCCACGTGGTCTCTGGAAGACTGGGACCAGCAATGGCCTTAGGAACAGAGATTTCCTACACATCCCGCTCCGCACGTCTCCCATCAGATGGCAGCCGGTAGCACCGAGACCTTTCCCTCCCCATCACAACATGTTCCCTGTCCCTTCCCCTGAGAGAACCGGGCCCAGGCAGGGGTTCTCTAATTGTGATTGAAAATGCATGACAACAGCATCACCAGCAAACCATCACCCTCGAACCAGTCAGGACAGCACCTTCTCAAACCCCCCTCCTCAGAAGCACTGAGTCAGAAATTCTGGGTACGGGGCAGGCACAGTCACCTGTGTTTCAACAAGCTGTCCGGGGACCCTGACCCTGGCTGCTGAAGTTTGGGGATCGCTGCGTTCGAGACTGTTGCAATTTCAAGAGCGAAGCAACGAAGACAGACGTGTAAGGTAGAACCAAGTTTATTAATGACAGCCTTTATTACAACCACTCTCAAGTGTAAAAAATAAAGGGCGCTTCGTTAAAATTTAAAACTCACTTGGACTTCCGTTTGGCCTTTCGCTGGATGTGCCGAAGGGTGGGCCTCTCTCCCGGTTCTGAGTCAGCTGGTCAGAGGGGGTTCTCTGGAGGATGAGGTAATGGACAGGAAGGACAAGCACGCCAGCCAGGAGCCGAGCCTCCGTGTGGGAGTGACATCACAGGAGGACAGCCGTGGTGGGGGCGAGGCGGGATAAAATCATCTTACAGCTGGAGCATGGGATGGACATCGCTAACAATACAGACACACACACGCACATGCAGATCAGACACACCCAAACCCCAGAGACCAGGTGTTTCTCAGAGAACTGCTGTCCTTTCTCAGACCAGACCGACACGCCCACCGGCCGCAGGGCTGCCCGAGGGGCGGAAGCGGAAAGCCTTGTTCAAGCTTCAGCAAGTGTGCTCGCCGGCGGCCCGGCCACGCGTTGGCAAATGTGTCATCGCCGTGAAACACGCCTGTGGTTTTTTCCCCAGCGATCCACAGACTGATACCTGCTCCCCCAGGAGAGTGATATCCTGGCAGATGAGGCTGGATTAAAATCTGGAAGCAAAAATGGGTCCCTCCCCCCTGGAGGCAGGCCAGAGGTGGGTGGCAGCACCTGGAGGTGGTTTTCCACCTGAGACTCAGAACACCTGCCCGTCAACGTCCCCCTCGGAGTATTTGTGCTTTGTGGCCATCCTGATGGTTCATCTGCGCTATGAGAACAGAAAGCGCTCTGCCCATGCACGCTTCTCTTTAAAAAAAATAAGAGTAAAACTAAAACCAGATGAGGGGAAAACCCCACTAGAAGCTTTTTGATTGTGTCAGCGTTGTTTTGGAAAGGGGTTTACTCCTATCCCAAGAGAGAGCGGGGCAGGATGCAGCAGAGACCACGGCGACGACCCATATGGCTGAGGGGTGGAGTCCATGGATGCATCTGTGCGGGCCCAGCGGGTCCTTCCCAGCCAGGAGCCCTCGCCACACCTCTCCCCCACCCGGTGCCGCCCACACCACACCTAGACCTGTTGTCGGAGAGATGGTGGGAAGGGAAACTGGTGGGTTCAGATTCACAGGTCATGCGGGGAGATGACACACACAAAATTAATATTCAAGTTTGTAAGAAAACACTTTAAACCTTAACAGAAACGCCAGCTTTTGGGGAGACCAAAACAAAAAAGGGAAAGAGAAAAAAAAAAAAAGAAAAAAAAAAAAAGCCAAAGCCCCAGAGTTTCTGAAGAATCCGACATCGACGTGAGGGGCTGGGGTGAGGGTGTCTTCAACTAACACCTCGTCTCGAGCCTCATGTTCTCCTGGATGTCACCGGTAAATAAAGCGCAGGCCCACCTGGAAAAAAGATCTGTCCTGCTACCATCCGGCATCACCGAGCGCTCCCGGGGTCCTGCTCCGTGCACGCGGAACACACAGCGTCTCTTGTCAGGAGGCCCGATGGGCCGGGCACGTCTCTTGCTGAATGCCATCTCAAAACGTGACCCCACGGGCAAGCTGTCTTCTCCTGGGGCCACGAGCTGTCGCAGCTCATTGGAGTGTCCAGCGAAGGGAGTGTCCCATGGAGTGTCCAATGGCCCAGCCCTCACAGGGAAGGCGCTGGGTTTTAGGAAGGATGCACGTCTTCAGGCCATGGCGTGAGGAAGGGGAAGGCTGCCGCCCCCAGCCCGCCGTTCACTCCCGGGGACAACAAGGCTTTCCCCACACCTTCAAGTGCATACGGTTCCCCGCCCTCCCTTTTTTCCTTTTTTTTGGTTAAGTATCCAACCATCCATAAATTCATGGCTACAGTAGAGATTCACGGCGCAACGACTTTCATACTGGTTATTTTTTCTTTAATTCTGTCAGTAAGCAGCATTTCTCAGTTTCCCCCTCAAAACAAGTTCTCGGCAGCTCCGTCAGGTGGGATGGCAGGAGGCCCCGGGGACGGTCCGACGGTGTGGAGATGGTCGGGCCGCCGGAGGGAGCGGAGGCTGGGTGTCCAGTGTTCTGCAGCGGTGGCAGGCGCCCTGCCCTACCAGCTAGCCCTGACCGCTTCGATGTCGCTAACCAGGTTCTGGGCCAGGCATATCCCAAAGATCTGAGGAAGGAAGAGAAAGAGTCAAACAGTGAAACTCTGAACATCATTAGGCTTTTCCTTGGCCAATGAACCCTATTTTTCCTTTTTCTTTTTTAAATATATTTTATGGATTTCAGAGGAAGGGAGGAGAGGGAAATAGAAACATCAATGATGGGAGAGAATCACTGATCAGCTGCCTCCTGCACGCCCCCTACTGGAGATCGAGCCCACAACCTGGGCATATGCCCTGACTGGGAATCAAACCTCAACCTTCTGGTTCATGGGTCAATGTTCAACCACTGAGCCACACTGGCCGGGCTGAATCCGATTTTTCTTATCTTTGATCTTTAAGTTGAGATGTAACTCATATACTGCAAAACCCGTTCTTTTAAAGTGTATAATTCAGTGGTCTTTAGTGTATTCACAGGGATATGCAACTATGACCACTATCTGTTTGCAACACATTTCATCACCCCAGAAAGAAACTGTACCCATAAGCAGTCATTCCCATGCCCCCCCACCTCCACAGTCCTGCCAGCCACTAATCTGTTTTCTTTGAAATTGCTCCTTCTGGACATTTCATATAAATGGAATCATATAACATCTGGCCTTTTGTGTCAGTCCGCTTTCACCAGCACAGGGTATTCAAGGTCCACCCATGTTGTAGCATGTTCCAGGAGTTATTCCTTTTGATGGTTTGAATAATATTCCAGTATATGGATAAACCATATTTTGTTTTTCTACTCATCAGGTGATGGGCATCTGCAGTGTTTCCTTTTTTGGGCTCTTATGAATAATATCACTATGAACATCTGTATAAATGTTTTTGGGTGGATACATATTTTTAATTCTCTTTGGGTACATCCCTCAGAATAGAATTTCAGGGTCATACAATAACTGTAATTTTCTGAGGAATTGCAAATTGTTTTCTGTAGAGGCTGCATCATTTTCATTCCCTCCAGTGATGTGTGAGGGTTCCAATTTCTTCACATCCTCGACAACTTGTTATTATCTTCCTTTCTCATTACAGTCCACCCCTGAGCAACATGGGGGTTACGGGTGCTGTAATCGCAGCAGTTGAAAATCCACACCTAACTGGTCAGTTTTCTGCATACTCAGATTCCCAACCTAAGTCAGGCAAACTACATAGATCAACTGAACTGTGGTCAGTTGGAAAAAAAATGTGCTTATGAGTGGACCCACACGGCTGAAACCCATGCTGCTCGAAGGTCAACTGTACGTCCATCCTGCTGTGTGTGAGGTGGTGGGTATCTCACTGTGGTTTTTATTCAAATTTCCCTAACAATTAACAGTAACATGCATCTCTTCACATGCTTACTAGCTATTTGTGTCTCCTCTGGAGACTATTCAAATTCTTTGCCCATCTTTAAATTGGGTTTGTCTTTTTAATTGTTGAGTTGTTCATGGTATAGTCCAGATACTTGATTCTTATCAGATATAATGCTTTGCAAAATATCTTCTTCCGTTTTTGTGGGCTGTCATTCCACTTTCTCAGTATTCATAGCACAGAAGTTTTTAATGTTGGCCAAGTCCAATGGATCTACTATTTCTTTGGTTGCTTGTGCTTGTAGTGTGGCATCTATAAAAACTGCCTACTCCTGGGTCACAAAGAGCTACACCTGTACTTTCTCCTGAGAGTGTTATAGTTTTAGCTCTTATATTGTGGTCTTTGGTCCAGAGTTTGAGTGAATTTTCATGTATCGTGTGAGGTAGGAGTTCAAATTTATTCTTTTGCATATGGGATAGTCAGTTGGTCCGGCATCATTTATTGAAAAGACTATTTTTGCCCCAGTGAACGGTCTTGGTTCCCTTGTCAAAAACCTGTTGGCCATTGATGTATGGGTTTGCTTCTGGACTTTCTATTCCATTCCACTGACCTATATGCCAACCTTATGCCAGGAGGCACCATCTTGATGACTGCACCTTTGAAGTAAGTCTGGAATTGGGAAGTGTGAATTCTCCAATTTCGTTCTGTTTTGCTATTCTGGGTCCCTTGCATTTCCATATGAATTTTAGGATCAATGTGTCCATTTTGGGGGGAAAAATTAAAAATGCAGTTTGAATTCAGAGATTGCACTGAATCTGTAGATGGATTTGAGGAGTCCTGCCACATTAGCGACAGGAAGCCTTTCAGTCTCTGAGTATGGGAAGGCTTTCCGTTATTTAGATCTTCTTTTGTTTCTTTCGACCACCGCGCTGCATTTGGGCTCTGAGGAAAGTATCACATCTCCATCTCCATGGGATGAAAAAGCCACACTCGGTACTGCCCAGGCGAAGAAGTGGGCACTCCTGTTCCTCACTAGCACTTTGGGAAGGCGGGCCGGAGACAGCATGTTTGCAAAAATCCACAGAAACCTTAACCTCACCCCTTGGATCTGCTTTTGACTATTCCTGTCTGCCCACATGGCACACACAGAATTATTGAGCCCAAGAAATGCACAGACCCAATCAATGCCTCCACTTTCAAAGGGAAAAACACAACACAGTTTCCTAATGTATTTTAGCATAGAGTTGCATCTAAAACCAGAGTTTTAATAAAAACCACATCATTTGGGTCTGTTTCCAAGCCCCACCACTTGTGTCCTAAATGCTGGACCATTCACGTGGTCAGGCAGAGTGCCGGCCTGGTGAGGATTCTCCCGGGCATCGCCTCCCTGTGCCGTCCGGGAAGAAGCCGGGCCTTACCTGCAGCAACGCAATGCCTATGAACACACCGGCCACGATGGTCAAATTGTCCTGCAGCCACTTCTCAAACTGGGGCACGCAGCCTTTCGTGTAGATTACGATCTGCTGGTCGACCTCCTTCACAAGGGAAGAGGAGAACACAGGTCACCACGGAGGTTCAAGAGCGCCTCCAACACCCTGGGCGCTAAGCGACAAGGTGAGGTCCCACTTACTGGTTTCTGCCTGGCATCGTAGCCACACTGAGTGTTGATGACATCCTCCTGGGGGGAAGAAGAGAGGACAGCGATAGTCATGCCGGTCAGAAAGCCCCTGGAGGAATCAGCAGAAGAGGCCCCCTCAGAGGAATACGTGTGCACTGGGGCACGCAGAGGGACCGCGCCTCGGCAAGCCCTTTGATATGTTATCCCATGTAATCATTTTAACAATCCTCGGAAACAGGTATTAAAATATGCCCTTTTCCAAACAAGGGAGACAGAGGCTCAGGAAATACCAGGAAGGTGAGCAAGACCATTGTATGGGAAGTCCAGGATTCAGAGCTAGCAGCCTCGATACGTTTAAAGTGTTCAGGGAACTGGAGACAGATAAAAACCATGCTTGCCCTAACCGGTTTGGCTCAGTGGATAGAGCGCCGGCCTGCAGACTGAAAGGTCCCAGGTTTGATTCCGGTCAAGGGCATGTACCTTGGTTGCGGGTACATCCCCAGTAGGGGGTGTGCAGGAGGCAGCTGATGGATGTTTCTTTCATTGATGTTTCTAACTCTCTATTCCTCTCCCTTCCTCCGTGTAAAAAATCAATAAAATATATTTAAACAAAAACATGCTGAATGGGCACAATGACTAGCTTCATATTTACTCTCTTTGGTGCGGGGGGGGGGGGACTTCTACTTTTGAGTATGTTTATTTCTGTATTATTTAAATTATTTTTCAATGAGAACAGGTGACTTCATAAAAAACAAAACAGCATCCTAGTCTAAGGTGACCAGACATCCCGCTTTTGGCGGGAAAGTCCCGATTTTTAACAATTTGTCCCGCGCGTCCCGCGGCGTTTAAAAAAAAAAAAAAACTCTAAAAGATTTAAAAGAATCTTTCCAAAAATCGGGACTTTTTTAAAACGCCGCGGGACGCAGGACAAATTGTTAAAAATCGGGACTGTCCTGCCAAAAGCGGGACATCTGGTCACCTTACTCTAGTCCCATATCACATGTTCTGACATCCAACAGCCCTGATCGGAATTGTGGCTTCCCCTCTTTTAGGCTTGCTTCTTTTTTCCCCTCTGCAGGGAGTGGGTGGAATGTCTTATCGTGGCGTTTATGGAATGAGATACCTCTACCCAGAGGATCACTCTGAGGGAGTGCTAACACAGCAGAACCGGGGACAGAGCCGCTGGCACCTGCCGGCCAGCGCGAGGCTGCCTGCGGCACCCTGGGCTCTGCCGGGCACTCTGCCTTTGGGCCTCCTCAGAGGGAAGGGAGAAACAAACCAGGGGGAAGGTCAGCTGTCCCGGCGAGACCCAGAGCAGCGAGCACAGGCCTTCCTGATTCTCAGTCTCTTCAGACCAAGAGTAACAGCCAGGCTGACCCCCACCGGGGGCGATGGGCCACGGGCAGCTGCAGGGAACTTCTGCTTCCCCACCCCAAGGCCGCGCCCCTTGTGAAGAGCGGCAGACCCTCTGCCTTCCAGGGGGAACTGGCCGGGAACTCATCGGTGCCCACTCGGAGCGGCTTGATGGGGGCAAGGGCAGCCCTGAGGGTGCACACTTGGGGGCTGACAGGCTACGAACGAGTCTGGGCAGCTACGGTCTTCGCACAGAGCATCCTTGTCTCAGGCTCCTCCGTTCCAACGTGTCCCCCACAACTAAGCGGGTTACTAAGCGCAACCCGCTGAGAGCTCCCGGGTGCGCCTTAAAGAAGGAGCAGCAGCAGGCTGCCTGGGGCTGATGCTCAGCGCCAACACTCGCTGGCGATGGAGCTTGGGTAGGGACTTAAAACCCAGGGGCCTCAATTTTAAATAAAAAGGGAAGGTAATGTTGGTATCTGCCGGCAGGAATGTTCCGGGCTTAAAGGAGCCCAGGCACACAGAGGCTCAGAACAGGAGCCGGAGTGCCCTGGTGAGTGAGCGCCCGCGATGATCCCTCCTGCTGGGAGGAACTAGCCCTACGGCCTGTGCAGGAGCCACAGTCAGGACCAAGCGGGTAGAGGGTCCAAGAAGAACCCCACTGTGCCCGGCCCACACACCGCCCGCCCGGGCGATGCGGGGGCAGGGGGCGCGGGGCTGCCTCACTTACCGCGGGGTCTTTAGTACAGCAGGAGAATGGCACGCCGCACCTCTCCCGACTTGCATTGGAATCTGTGCAATTGAAGTAAATATTTAGGTTCCAATCATCAGCTCCAAAAGCCCCACAGCACTGCCACTAGAGCAAACAGGAGAGAATTAGAACACCTCGACCCGGAGGCCACCGGGCGCTGCCCCCGCACCCGCCCCCACGGCCACCCCCAGGCCTGCCGGCCCCAACCCTCCCTTCCGTGCCAGAACTTATTTTTACCCCAGACTGGACCTAACAGCCCCCGCCAAAGCCTCCAAAATAACGCCGGTGGAAGGTCTGTAAGGATGCGTGGGCCTGTGATTGGGAAGGCCGATGAGACCCATGGCGTTAGGTGGGGAAAGGAGATGGGGGGGGGGGGCAGGAGGTTATAGCAGGGCTCCCTTAGAACAGTTTGGTGCATGTGGGAACATTCTAGAAGGATAAATAAGACACTAAACAGCAGTGTCTGAAGGAGGCGACTAGGGCCGTGGGTGGGATATCTAGAGATTTCCTTTTTTACAGTTTTGATCTCTACACCTTAATGGTTTTTTAAAAATCTGATTTATGGCTCTATCACTAACATGCAATAAACCGCACACAGTTAAAGTGTTCAACTGGATCATTGTTTTACATATGTAAACAACATGGGACCATCACCACTATCAAAATTGTGAGCACACCCATCACCCCCGTAAGTTTTAGAGGCTGACTTTTCATTACGTATCTGTTAGTGCTCGGAATCTGTTTACATAAGAGCAGGTGTTTACATTTTCAGAAAATTACTTAAGAATGCAATTGTCTAATTAAAATATAATCATGTTCAATTCTGTGGGTCTTCCGAGGGGCCTGACTCAGAGGCTGGGCCCCTTGTCTCCTCCCCCGTGGACTAGCTCCACTTCTCCCAGTTAAACATCCAGCCATGACACTGGATGGCTTCTAGGACCAGCAGCTACTTCAGAACAATTAGCTCCGAGACAGAAAAGGAAAAAATCACATGAAATGACAGCATTTCCCCGCAAAGCAGACAGCACTTCAAGAGAATGTGTGTACGCATGTTCGTCCGCCTCATCGGGTTCTCTGAGGGCTTGGGCTGTGCCTCCCAGAGTTGGCTGCAGAGCTCCGTCAGCGCTGTCATGCAGACGAGACAGCAGTGATACTTGGCAAGGTGTGCGCCTGCATCCATTGTGACCTAACAAAGCAGGGAAGGCTGCGGAGGAGATGACAGGGGCTTCATTTCACGCCCCAGTGCCGCTCACTCCAGGGCAGGCCTTGCTGCCACGGCACAAAATCAACTCAGCTTACTCCATTCTGTGGGCCTGGGGTGTGTGTGATTGTGTGTGTGTGTGTGTGTGTGTGTGTGTGTCTCGGATAAGCTGACACAGCCCTCTCCTCCCTCTCTCAAAGGGACCCAGCTCCGCCTCCATATGCATCAGCATCACGGACACCACTGTCTCGGGCTGCGCGGCTGAGCCGATTGGTGGAGTGTCTGCCAACAAGCACCTGCCCGAGTGCAGGACCACAGCACCTTACGCCTGCTGCGAAGCCACCAAGCACATCTTACTCGAGTGTCACCGAATCTCCACGAGTTAAACGGCAGCTTTTACTATTTCCACGTTCCTGTTGGGGAAGCAGGCCAAGGTCCGATTACCCAAAGTCGCTGAGCTGCTTGGGTTTGGGCACCAGATCTGTATGTTCTGAGCCCTGTTTAGAGGTCATTTTGCATTCTGAGCGGAACGGGGGTCTGCTGCTTCGTTTGCCGTGCAGGGGCGGCCCCAGAGAAACGTTCAGAAACCGGTGGGAGGGGCGCTCCACACCGATTCTCCACTTGGCAGAGGCCACGTGGGGGTAAAACTTGCTCAACTTTGGGTTTAACCCGCGTGTGCGTGCGTGCTATAATAGTACTGAATAGGTATATGCCAGGGAATTACCCTCCTCCTGAGGATGTTATTCTGAGCTGTGAAGTGTGGAGGGCGACTAGAAATGGGCAAGGAACAAGGCGGAATCCACATTTAACGCCCAATGAGATGTTAAACCTGTAGCAAAGCAATCTTCTTCCCGGGTCGGCAGCAAAGGGCAACTGTGATTAGAACCTTCTTGCTCAAGAGTTTTCTTCTTTGCTGCTCTGGGCAGGAATGAAGATTAAGGGAAAACGGGGCACTTCCATGAGAAGCACAGATCGTGTAGGCCACAGAACAAGTCAGAGAAGAATACACAGACAAGCGAACAAACCAAAAGCCGCGCGGGCCCGTCAGAGGGGCGTCCCAGCTGGCAGACGCGGAGCCAGGACGATGCTCTCTGGGGCCATCCTTCCCAGGAGGCTTTCAACTTGAAAAGAAACCGAGTTCCCACTTACATATTCCTGGGTGAAGTCTATGAGGTTTTGCAAGTCAATGTCATCCCTGTACGCTCGGATGTTGTTGTTTATGAAGAAGTACAGCTGGTCTTTGATCCAGTCTTTGAAAACGAACGCCAGCACTCCGGCAGTGAGCTCCAGGAAGAAAATGATGCCCAGGAACACAGAGAACTAAGACAGGAGACACAGACACGGAGAGCCGTTACGCAGTTCAATGGCTCCTTCTAAAAAGGTTTGTAATTACACTAGGTGGTTCCACACGTCCAAAGCGGGTAACTTTCCGTTCCTTAAAGTTCATTAATAAAATACTACACTCCAAGAAAGGACTTTCAAAAAAAAAAAAATCATTTCATAATCACATTTTGGGGCCCTGGTGGCTCCATTTGGCAATTAACCAACAAAGCTCACAAGCAAACACAGATGATAGGGATTTCTCATTAGCGTCACATTAAGGCCTAACGAATTTCTCCTGATTAATGCGCTGCCTGCCAGGCGCTCAACAATGGCCCGGCCCTTCCTCTAGCAAACTTTTGCAGCACTGAGAAATAAATCACCCCAGTATTTAAAGATCACCTGTCATGTGTGACTGTGGCCTGGATCCTCCTGTACGCTATATGCTCCTTTTATGGATTCAGACACTGCCCCGATTCCCCTCTGCACCTGCTCCCCAGGGTAAAGCAGCACACATGTGTATCTTAGATGAAAAGAGCAGAGGGGAAGTGAGGGGTGACTGCGCCATGAAAATAATTCTCCACCAAGAAAATAAAACAAAACCGCTCTTCTCTGTGAAGCGCCAGCCTCAGAATGTTTTAAATAACATCAGTGTGCAGATGACCGGCGTGGAAGAAGGCCACGGGCAGGTGAGAGGCCACGGGTAACGTGGGAACGGCCCATGAACCGGAGAAGACTCAGCAGAGCCTCGCCTTAGTCATACCACGTACCTTCACACCTCCAGTTCTTTCCACTTCCTCCAGCCTCCACGCTCTTACCCTTTTCCATTTTAATTGGTTCAAAGAGTTTCTGAGAAACGAGGCTGTGACGGAGCAGGGTACAAACTGCAGGCAAACTTCTCGTGATGAGGACAGAAAGGCGACACCCCTTTCAGCAGAGCCCCGGAGGCCGAGGGAGGAGGCCGAGGGGCCAGAGCTGCTGTTGAGTCTACGTCCCACAGGCTGCCCTCAAGCGGCCAACCGGGAGCACACCGCGTGGGGGCGGGCACAGAGGAAACGGCTAAAAATGGCCCTGGCCTGTGTTGCTCAGTGCTTGGAGCATTGGCCCAAGCCCTGAAGGGTCTTGTGTTCCATTCCCAGTCAAGGGCATGTGCCTGGGTTTCGGGTTCGACCCCAGGCCCCAGTGATCGAGCCTTGTGCTGGAGGCAACCGACAGATGAATCTGTCTCACATAGATGTTTCTCTCTCCACCCCCCTACACTTTTTATTCTCAAAAAAAAAAAAAAAAAAAAAAAATCAATGGAAAAAATATCCTTTGGTGAAAATTATAAAATCCAACCAAACAAATAAACAAAAAGACTAAAAATGTGTATTCATCCAACAAGCATAGACTGAATGACCTGGAAGAGGTCAGGCCCTGAGCTGGGTGGGTGGGGTTTACAGAAACAAGGATGAGTGGGCCCATACCCTGTCTCCAAAGAGCCTCTTACAGTAAGGGGCGGGGGGAAGAGGGGGTTTGTGAGGGGGCCATATCACAGTGTGTGTCTGACAGTGTTGCCCAAGCTGCCAGGCGCTGCTATGGGGGGGAGGGTGGGAGGAAGAAATAAGCACCTGGCAAAGTCTAGGATCCCAAGGTTCAGGCCCCATTCAAGGCCCCCCAGCTCAGCCCTCAGGATCAGAGCTCCTGCTTATCTGCCCTAGAGATCACTAGCAATAGAACCTAACGAGTTCATTATCATCACTGGTACCGGTAACTTCAAAGGGAGCTTTCCTCAATCTAGAAAAAGGACAAGAAAATGATCACTTTTGCTCTTGCATCTCAGGCACCAGCATGCCATCATGAGTGAGGAAGACCCGGAAGCTTCAGGGCCACGGCTGCTCGGCAAGCACAGGAAGGGGGGCAGTGGGGGGAGGGGGAGGGAGTGATGGAGGCTTGCATCATCACAGGATCAGCTTCCACAACTATGGCCCAGGGCCCTTTGGGAAGTTGGTACGAGGATTACCACTGAAAGGGGAACCAGAGCTCGGCCCAACTGTTGACCGTGATAAACTGTGGACTTGGGTCAGCGGACAGTCCCAGAGGTGCTCCTATCACTTGCGTGGTGCAATCCAGCCACTACAAAGTTCTAGGGCAGGGAAAGCTCCCCAAACAGCCTATCATCACGAAGGCCAAGTTCGTCAGAGAAGAGCAGAGGAGAAGATGAAGGTGTTGGGGGAGAGGGGGTCTGTGTCCTGTTGGCTTGAAGCCACACAGAGGAAGTTCATTAAATGCTCACACTTGGCGGGGAGGGGAAGCCTATCACTTTTATGCAAAGGCCACCCTATAGCTTAGCACAGTGGTTGGCAAACCACGGCTCGCGAGCCACATGCGGCTCTTTGGCCCCTTGAGTGTGGCTCATCCACAAAATACCATGTGCGGGCATGCACGTACAGTGTGATTGAAACTTCGTGGCCCATGCGCAGAAGTTGGTTTTCAGCCTGGGAGAGTCTATTTTGAAGAAGTGGCGTTAGAACACTCAAGGGGCTAAAGAGCCACATGTGGCTCACGCGCCGAGGTGTGCCGACCCCTGGCTTAGCATAAAACAACTCCCTCCCTTTATTAGGTACCTCCCTACATGACAGTCATGACACTACAGAAATGAGAACATCTTAGCTACCTCATATGTGTGCACACACAAACAGTAAGACCTAAGTCATGCAAAAGTTCTAATTAAATTTTTGTCTTCACCATTACAAAGGCTAGGCAGGTTCATTTTCTCATTACCCTGGTAAATTTTCACATAATAATATACAATATGCATATCAAAAATTGAGTCCAAATTAAATTCTTATCAAAATTTGGCAGAAATGGGCCCTGTGAGCAAATTTCCCCATTTCCTAAGGGGAAGAGGTGGACTCACAGGCTTCGTTCTAGGGCCTCAGTCCACGAGAAGGCTCCATGTCTATGTCACGGTAGCTCGGCTCTTGGATTCCCCCCAGCAATTCTCCTGGCCTTACAGCATCAGATGGTGGAGGCTGTTTGGAATGATGATGCCATTGACTTCCTACTTATTTCAAAGACTATTCTAGGCCAGTTTTTACCGCATGTACTAAATGGAGAAAGGGGCCATTTAAAATATTCCCCAAGACTTAAAAAAGCCAGACAACAACATAATTCTCTTTATTTGCAACATGGGACTTTATAATTTAGAGAAATGTGTAATTCTCTGCCTATGCAAGTTAACTCTAGTAGCTTCATCTATAAAAGTGATAAAGGGACTACCCTTATAAACAAATATGATTAAAGTGAATCATTTGGGGGCATGAAGGCTAAAAATGATAAAATAGTGGCAATCAGCAAGTACGATGAAGCCCAAAATAAAGCTACAGAAGAGCTGACGGAGGTGAGCTCAAGCTTTAGATTCTAAAGTTTAGAAATACCCCTTGCCAAGAGGACTGGCAGGTTGCTATCAGGGACAAAACCTTCCTGGGGCCTCCGTAGGCCTTTGACTCGGTGAGGAATAGAATGGTGGGTGGGTGGATGCAAGAGAAACAGAGTTTGGGAAATGAGCTCCTCCCACCGGAGACCATGTGTACAGAACAGAGACCCAGTGGCTCATTAAACTGCACCCGGACCAAGTCTCCCTTGGTTTTTCCCTGTCAGCGCGAGTCCTATGAACTTCCCGGTGAAACAGCCTCCAGACCTTGTCTGGGCCAGAGCTGCCCCATGTATGGACAGGGAGCCTGCTCTTCTTGGGGATGTTCAAGAAAAAATGCCGCCCTGACTGGTTTGGCTCAATGGATAGAGCATTGGCCTGCGGACTGAAGGGTTCGGGTTCGATTCCAAATCAAGGGCATGTACCTTGGTAGTGGGCACATCCCCACTAGGGGCTGTGCAAGAGGCAGCTGATCGATGTTTCTCATCGATGTTTCTAACTCTCTATCCCTCTCCCTTCCTCTCTGTAAAAATAAATAAATAAAAAAAAATCAATAACATGTATTTTAAAAAGAAAAGAAAAGAAAAAAAATGCCAGATGACGATGTGGCAGATGTGCTGGGGAGAGAATTGCCTGCATGGCAGCTGAGACTAGTCCTGCTGGAAGCTTCTGTTTGAATGACAATGGCCCTCAATGACACTGTGTCATAAACGTTGAGATTAGTGATATTAAACTTACACTATTCTCTCGAAATCTAACCATCTCCCCTCATCATAGGAGGGTAGGTTTCCCCCCCCCCCCCACCCCCATACTTTTTATTTTTGGAAAGGGGAGTGGAGTGGATACTGTCCTGTGGAGGGCTGTGAAATGGCCGCCACCAAATGCCCACATCCAGACAACAGGCACGTCCAGTGAGCTTTGGCCTCACTCACCGACCCTATCTCTCTCTCTCTTCCTCTCTCTCTCTTTCTCTCTCTCTTCTCTCTCTATCTGTATCTCTCTCTCTCTCTCTCTTTCTCTCTCTCTCTCTCTCTCTCACACACACACACACACACACACACACACACACGCACATAAGCCATCCTGCTCTCCTTGGGGAGGCATCTCCAAAGGAAGGCAACACTGTTCACACTCTCCTTCTAACACCCACCTGCCCCTGGGGAGAAACTCCTCTCCCGAATGCACCCATGCCAACAGCGGTCACAGCACCCTGCACGGGATCTGAAAAGTTTGCTGCAGATGTTGCCTTTCACTGTTTGTCCATATTCACCCAAACCTGCTGCTTAGCAGATTTAATCTGCACAGGCCACAGCCACGGGGCTCATGTCTGGTTTCTCCAAACCAACCCGCTGAACAACTTCCTTCTGATTGTGTGCTCAAAAGGGAAAGCACGAATCACTTAAAAGAAGAAAACGATGTCTACAGAACCACCTCGGTCCCAAAGGTAATTCAGGGATGGGAAAGCAGCCGTGACTACGTGTGCAAACCCCCCGTGGATGCCATGGGGCGGGGTGGTGTATGTAAAGTTAAGGAGGCACGGGCAGGGGCAGAACAGAGGGCTCTCTTACAGAAAAGCATGGCCCGGGCTGTATTTCTGCCAGCGTTTTCGGGGCAGCACCCTCTCTTCTCGTCTCGTCTAAAGACCGAGTCCTCCCGATGGGGGCGTGCTTGGCTTGCACCACGAGCGGAGGGGGATACTTACAAACTTGAGGAGGAAAGTGTTTTCCCGTAGAGCTCCAATGCACCCTGCAAATCCCAAAATGAACATCACTCCTCCCACCACCAGGAAGAGCCAGACAGGGTCGAAGCCGCCGAGGTCGGTGATGGAGGAGATGTTGGACAGAACTCCCTGGGGGCGGAGAAGAACGCACAAAGGGCACCGGGTGCCGGGTTAGTGCTCCACCGTGAAAAGGTCACTGCAACCTCCTTCCCCTCCGGAAAAAAACGGCAGAGGCCACGGGATGATTTGCTGTGATTAATACTCGAGTCATTGCAAAAACAACAGCAAAGCACAGAAAACTGCTTTCTTTCCACGTCTAGACGGGTTCATGTTGTAAGTGAAACTAAAGAAAGCAAAGAAATGACCCCAAGAAACCACTGTCAGACCTTGCATGGAGGTGTGGAAATTACCTCTGCTTCCGCTGTCCCCACACATTAGCGGTCTGTGGTACAAAGCAGGTGTGTGAGAAAAACACGCCTCCTGTACACCTGAAACTAACACAAAGTCATACTGCCTGTGAACTGTGATTTAAAGATAACACTTTTTAAAGGGGGAGGAGAAAGAAGAACACCCTAAGTCCCAGGACATGCGGATCGGACAAGTGCCTGCGTTGAGCCCTTGGCATTTCTCAGGAAACAGGGACTCCTCACGCTCACACAGCGGCCAGGCCCAGACACGAGCCTCTGGAAGTTTCCCAGGGAAACACTGCACCACAGGATCCACTCTGGAGCTTCCCAGGAGACCCCGTCAGGCTCAGGTCCTCAAAGCTGAGAACTGGGATTTAAACGATTTACAAATCAACAGCCTCTCCCTGTGTTTCAAACCTTTTATTCTCCTATGGGAACCAGGACTGATTTCATTTCTCCCCAAACAATGCCATTTCCTTCCTGAAAGCCTTTCCGCCTTAATGGGCCCACGTCACAGATCACCCAAAACTGTGTTAGAAATTATGAGATTATTTTCCCTCTAAAATACAAGGTACAAATGTACTATTCCTTCCTATAGACACCAACTACTGTTATTTTGAAACTGGATGTATGTGAGTCCTAAATACCCCGTATCAGCATCCATATTTTCTTTTAAGTTATTTTTGAACTCTCAAAATCCCCACCGTATGTCATGGTATAGTTTGCTATACAGTCTTAATATTAAATAACTTGTTTTCACAGCGTTCGCAATAACCCGGAAGAATACAAAGTATTCATCTGATTTTATATTTTGAGGAAAATGGAGCCTGGAGAGGTTTGGCAACTCGCTGACGGTCATACAGCTATTGTTTTGGACCTGGAAAAGATTGTCTGCCTCACAATCTATCACAAACTCTTATTCTATCAGTGGGAGCCAAGTACTTGCATCCAAGCACGTCCCAGTCAGCACTGATCAATACCTGACTCTGAGCGCTGTGTTCGCCCCTTTTAAGGCAGGAGGAACATTTGGACAAGAGTATGGTGTGTGCTAGGGGCTAGGGGAGCAACACCTTAAGAACAATAACAGGCTATCAATCTAGAACAGATGAAAAAGGCCAATGCTTCAAATAAATCACAGATGAAGGGTTGAGAGATTATGAAAGCACATAAGAATGTAGGGTGGACTTGCTGACTTCTGGGGTGACATCACAAAAGACAACCACACCCTTCACCAGGATGCAGAGACCAGGGTTTTAATACAATCTTGTGTTCTTAGAATTTCCTAGTTTTGAGCTCTGAATGCTGGTGGTGGGGGTGGGGGGTGGTAAGATACAAAAATACAATGGCCAATTCTTCACACAAATGATGCTAAGAAAAGTCACACAGAATCTAAGCGAAGGTGCTGAGGACCCAATGCTGGAGATAACCTTGCCTGTCAGAATGCCCTTCTTTAAACTCAGGCATTGGGTGTTAGACCTCCCTAGCCAGGGCACAGCGGCCTTTGGGGGTACAAGATAACAGTCTTAAACTTTTAAAAGTCAACTTCATTGTGGGAAGAGTCAGTTCAGTTTCCTTGGCACCAAAACGAAGAGGCAGCAGAGGCGGAGAGACAGGGAGAGTTCCACCACCAGAGGCTAGAAATACCAGCACGTCCCAGCCACGGTGAGAGACGCCGCCTGCGAGCCACGGCTTCCCCTCGGGACTGAGCTGGGAACCTCCGTCGGAGGGGCTCCAGGACCGGTTCCCACCTTGGATCGGAACCTGGGACTTACTGACTTCTAAGTTCCTTCCAACGTTAAGACTATTCCATGATTTCATCCATTTTTAATAGGCTTTTAAGTTGGGATTCACACTCAAGTGTGCACAAAGATCAGATTGTTCACCTGGACAGCGTGGCTTAGGGGTTGAGCGTCGACTTACTGTATTTTTCGGACCATAAGACGCACTTTTTTCCCCCCAGAAGTGGGGGGGAAAAAGTCCCTGCGTCTTATGGTCCAAATATAGCCTACACATATACTGTAAAAACAAAGTTTTTTTACTTGCCCGGCTCTGTGTGGTCTCTGTGTGCTTGCCCGGCTCTAAAATGGTTCTAAATGCTGCTGTTTACTTTACAGGGTTGATTACATGTGTTTATGACTGTGATGTTGGGTTTTAATGCACATAAAATATTTTAGGACACTATTTGTTTCAGAATCTTTTTTTCTTCATTTCCCTCTCTAAAAACTGGTGCGTCTTATGGTCCGGTGAGTCTTATGGTCCGAAAAATACGTATATATAAACCAGGAGGTCACGGTTCAATTCCCGATCAGGGCACAAGCCTGGGTTGTGAGCTCAGACCCTAGTGCGGACATGCAGGAGGCAGCAATCAATGGTTCTCTCTCATTGTTGATGTTTCTATCTCTCTTTCCCTTTCTCTCTAAAGTCAATAAAAATTTTAAAATAAAATTTAAAAAAAGATCAGATTGTCCCCACTCCTCCATGGTTGCACACTCAGAGCTCTCTGAATTACAAGGACAGTTATCTGGGCAACTCTGGCAAACCGAGCAAGCTGGCAAACACACCTGTGCCCAAAACACCAAGATACGCCCGCCCCACAGGCCAGACGGTCGGATCCCAGCTGGCAGCAGACTCCGGGATCACCTGTCCTCTCCGGTTTCATCGGAGGGTGAGAAATTGGCTTCTCACACGAACTCATTTTCGTACTTCTACTCTCCCCAGCCTGCAGGTTCCGTTTTAATTGACATGCCTTCTGCTGTTCCCATGGAAATGACAGTCATTGGGGAGCCTGTCTGGACTGCAGAGTCTCCTCACTTAATCCTAAATTCTGGCAAAAGGCAGGGTTGGACACAGATACGGAGAGGGCGTGGGCAATGACAGTTGTGCAAAGCACAGGATGACCAAGAACTTTGCTTTTACTGGATCAGCTGAAAATGAACTCAAATCTTAAAACAGCCGAAACCAGTTTGGCTCAGTGGATAGAGCATCGGCCTGAGGACTGAAAGGTCCAAGGTTCAATTCCGGTCAAGGGCATGTACCTTGGTTGCGGGCACATCCCCAGTAGGGAGGGTGCAAGAGGCAGCTGATTGATGATTCTCTCTCATCAATGTTTCTGACTCTCTATCCCTCTCTCATCCTCTCTGTGAAAATCAATAAAAATATATTTTTTAAAAAAAATCTTAAAACACAAAGTATGGAAGTCAACGCCCAAAGCCCAAATGTGCTTGTGGTGAGGACCACTTACGTAGATGGAGATGAGAAAGCTGGACTCTCTCACCTGTGCAGTGTTCCCAAATATTTGCTGAAAGGCAGGAGTCTTACTGTCTCTGACAGCACAGGGAGATGGAGGAGGGCTGAACAGAATCCTGGCCACAGAGGCTGGATTACCAAAATGACAGCTGAGCCTTCTGTGGTCTTCAAGATGGGCTCTCCCTAGACTTTGTAACTGTGTTAAGCTCAATTTGATAAACGAATCAGAAGTGCTAGAACATGCCTACCGAAGAGTAATTATAATTAAAGCTTGTAGTTGACAAGAAGCAGGAAGGAAAAAAAAAATCTAAGATTACAGTTAAGTCTGCCAAGTGACTTAAAATAGACGTGCATTTGAGGTAAGTCCTCAGGAATCTGTAAGAACACCACCAGCAGACACCTTGTCTGCTGGGAACCTGTGGGCACCACCCTCTCCTTTGGGGAACCACATTCCCCCTTCCTGTAAGAACTCCTTCTCCCCCACATCCGCTCCGGGAGCCCTCGGGCGCCCGTTCTCACAGGACCCCGTGCCTCAGTGAGAGCCGGCAGCCTGCATGCCCTTCCCTGGAAACCAGGGTGAGAGCAGAGGTCCCTGTCCTGTGGCCGAAGCTGTGAAATGTCCAGTTCTGGGGCCACCTGCAGTGTGCATTCCATCACATGGAAAAGATCATTCTGTGGTGAGATATAGAAAGCCAGGACTTAAAAAAAAAAAAAAAATTGGGAGGAAGGGAAAATTCTAATCGTATTATAACACCTGGACTGACCACAAATGAAAACCCCTTGATTGGATGAGCTGGTTCCCTTTGGGTCTGTATTTGCACCCGGAAAGCTCTGCATAATACAACCACCATTTTGGATAAACTACATGTGAGAGCTGCATGGGTGCACCTACACAGGTATGTGAATACACACACACACACACACACACACTTGTGATCAAAACTGGAGCTCACACTTTATGCTGGAAATAAAGTATGGGGGGTGCTCCCTTTACTGGGCTGGCTGGTGTTTCCAGTCAACATAACCATTAGGCCGGTGTAAACAGCTTTCCTTCACGTTGACTCCCTAGCAATTCAGCATCAATAAGGACATGAGTTCCAGATGGAACTTTGAGATGCTTTGCCTATGTCACCAACAAATAATGCATGATCTAAGCTCCAACTCTCCATCTAAATGTGAATGTTCAGTCCTTGGGTTTAAATGCCAACTTATTAGAACTCAAGTTTGCTGGGAGATAAGGAAATGCAGAATGTTCCTTGGCTGCTCCCTGCTGTACCCAGACCTGCTGTGCGTGGGAGCAGGGCGCTCTGGGAGGGAGCCGCCATCTGTATCACAGTGGGAAGCTCTTCTCCACAGCGTGCACCCTGCAGCGAAGCCCTGGGAGCGGGGGAGGGCAGGGATGCTGGACCTCGTGGGAAGTCTGCACATATCCCCTGGAATTGAATTAGAATGAGGATAAATGGAGGAGAAGCAGATCAATTAGCTGTGTGTACTGATTCCTCTCTCCTTTGCCTTTGGCTGCCGTGAAAGCAGAATTCTGAATAGCACTCTCAGAGACAGGAAGGGGAAGAGTAAGAGAGAGCACCAAAGACCAAGACTCCAGGTCACAAGAAAAATTCATTCAAATACTTCAGACTCAAGAATATAAGAGGACTTCCTTATAGATTCTTCATTGCTACATTAAGATTATAGTCATGTGTACGAATTCTCTGTACCCACACCTTATGTTCCCCTATCCATATTCTTCTGCCCCACAGTCATCTAAGGCTACACCTGTGGCCGCCCAGGCAGCAGAGGCAAAAACAAATCAACAAGAACAGAAACGGCTGCTATACAGATGAAATGAATACTAGCCCACTTTAAAAATTGACAGAATCACATATATTCATCAAATTAGCCATTCCACAAATGGGCTTTTGGAAAACTAGCTCTTGACACATCCATTGAAGCCTTGAAGAATTATCCTCTGGTAAAAATAGGTGGTTTCCATTATCCATTCAGTACTAGACAGATTTCAGAACTTAGCATGTGTCTAAAGAGGAACACAGTAAGGGAACATGCCTAAGGCCATCCTATATAATAAAAGCCTAATATGCTAAGTGTCCAGTTGCCCAGTAGTCTGTTCAACCAATCAAAGCGTAATATGCTAATGATATGCTAAGGCCGCTCAACTGCTCGCTATGACAAGCACTGACCACCGAAAGGCAGACACTCCAACTGGTAGGTTAGCCTGCTGCTGAGGTCTGGCCGATTGGGACTGAGCAAGATAGGCCAGACAAGCCCTGGAGCCCTCCTGTGGGCCCTGCCTGGCTGGCCAAACTCCTGCATCCTACCCAGGCCCTTATTGTGCACTGGTGGGGTCCCTCAGCCTGGCCCTCTTGCAATCTGGGACCCCTCAGGGATGTCCCAGAGCTGGTTTTGGCCCGATCCTACAGGCCAGGCTGAGGGATCCCACTGATGCACGAATGTGTGCACCAGGCCTCTAGTATCATTATAACAGAATTAGGGAGCCAACAAACAAACAAGCTGGCTCTGGGTGTGGCTGAGAGCACTGAGTCCTACACTAACCACCTGTACAGCACTCAAGCCCGCCTGACTCCTACCCCTTCCCCTATCTCCTGAAACACACGAGAGGGTCACCTGGTCAGGGCTGGCTGTGTGGCAGAGAGACAGACAGGGCATTTTAATACAGACACCTTGTGCCAAATCCCAGTTCCGCTACTTACAACCTGTGCGATCTTGGGCAAGTTACCAAACCTACCTACATCTCAATTTCCACTTGGGTGAAAAACGGCACCCCATGCCATAAGCTTACTGTGAGGAGGGAGAAAATATGCGAGTAAATACAAACACTATGCTAAGTGCTTGGCACACAATAAGAATTCAGTCCAAGTTCATCCCCATTGCATTGTTCTACTAGACCAGTGGTCGGCAAACTCGTTAGTTCACAGAGCCAAATATCAACAACGATTGAAATTTCTTGATAGCCAAATTTTTTAAACGTAAGCTTCTTCTAACGCCACTTCTTCAAAATAGACTTGCCTAGGCCTTGGCATTTTGTGGAAGAGCCACACTAAAGAGGCCAAAGAGCCCCATGTGGCTCGCGAGCTGCAGTTTGCCGACCACAAGGCTAGACCAAGAGGAAGACATAAACATGGCAGGTGCTCACCCAACTTGCCCTGGCCACACCCCATGTCATGCTTAACGGAAATGGCGGGAACTGACTTGGCAGTCACTCAGACGCTCAGAGTAAAGGCAGAACGGAGAATCTACAAGTGAGCAAAAGCCCAGAGAAGAAGACAGCCCTGAGGGCTGGAAGCTGGGAGCACGCAGGGCGTGGGGGGAAGCAGCGAGAAGTCAGCTGGGTGTGGGGAGCACACTGACCAGCCAGGTCATGGGGTCAGTGGCACCCTGACCTGAGGGCGACCCTCTGCTGTGGAGGCCCTGACTGGGCACCTGGGTCCTGAAGAGTCACTGCTGCTGAATGACCTTTTTGTCGCCAAGCCGTGTCCCCGTCCCCGGGAGACCTCCCCATCCAATGGTTTCATGAACATTGTATGTTTCAGAAAGAATGAAAAACCATCCCCTCTTCCCACCAACCTGCATCTCCCCCACAGCCCTCAGACAGTCAGTGACCTCGGGGATGCAAGCAGCCTCTTCCCCAGGCTCCACACGAAAGGACCATGTGCTGAGTGAGCGTAACTCCTCTCCCCAGGAGAGTTTCCTGCACGTGCAGAAACGAAAAGGCAAGCGAAGCTGCAGATCGTCGCAAGGATAAACCTCGGGAGTGTCTGTGGTTTGTTCCACCCAGCACAGCGCCGCCTCCGTGTGCCACCTGGCAAGCCTCAGTTCCTTCTCTACACACACACACACACACACACACACACACACACGGAAAAGAAATGCAAAAATAGCCCTAGTCCACCCCCCAGGTCTGGGGATCTTCTGCTTTGGCCTAGACAAGCACATTCCTTCCAGCTGCTGGATGAGAAGCAGACACAGGCCTGCGGAATGCTTGCCCCACACTAGGCCAGATGCGCCCCCTGAGATGGATGAGACCATGGCCGGGCTCTCCCAGAACCTCCTCACCCAGACCCCCCGCCTCCCCTTAGGCTAAAGGCAACAGCTTTTCTAGAGGCAGAGAAGCATCGCCCTCCTTGACAACGGATGACCAATAGGACATTTTAAAGAAAATGAGCTCCTCAGAGAGGAGTGGCCCAGGAGCTGGAGGTGAGGTGTGTGCCAGTGTCCACAGGAAGACAACCTGGGACAGAACACAGGAAACCCTGCCCTATACCTTCATCAAAGACCTCCCGACAGGGCAAACCACCCTGCACACCCAACCCCCACCTGGCTGGGGAATGGCTGCTGAGCCCAGAGGGAGGGCTTGGGACATGAGCCAAAGGGAGCCCGCTAGACCCTGGCCGTCTGGGGGGTGAGGGGCAAAGGCGTGGGGGCAGCATCACTCAAGGCTGGCCCAGATGAGAGGTGAGAGGAAGACCAGCTGCTCTGAAGACACGTGGTCTCCCTATTTCTCTTGTCATAAAAGGTCCCCAGGGAGACTAACAGTTACCCTTTCCTGCCTTGTGGTTGCAACCTGCCTTGGGGGAGGGCGGCCATCCCACAGCCTCCATGAGGGCCGGCAACTCAGCAGCCGCAGGGAGGCCCAGGCGGGCACCAGGTCCCATCGCTGGTCCTGCTCACAGGGAGGCCAGAGCCCTGGCGGGGAGGCCAGACCTGAGCGGGGCAACAGGCGGCCTCTGGGCAGTGACACGCACTGAGCTCCGGGAACCACTGGGCAGAGGACCTGCAGGAGCTCCATGAGGACCAGGCATCACCCCTTCCCCATCTGCCAGCCCAGATGGCAGAGCCCTGCCCCCACGATGCCCTGGAAGGAAGTGGGCAGAGGAGCATCTGGTGTGGGGGGCGGGCGGCAGGAGGAAGCAGGGAAAGAGGCTTCGCCCTGCTCCCCTCCTCAGGGGCCCAAGGGAGAACGTTTTAACCCCAAGTTAGGTTTGGGGGGTTTTACCCAGCCCTGTGTAGTCACTGGGCCTGGGCCTGGGCCTTCACACAAGAGTAGGACTGGGGTATCTGAGAAGGAACCACAAAGTCACTGAACTTCTGACCCCACCTGATTTTCATTCCTGAAAAAAACCCTGAGTAAAGCTTGGGGGGACATACAAAAGGAGAACATGTAAATTCTCACTGTCCAACCGGGACAGCATGCCAGGCTGTCCACTAGCTTTCCAGGTACTGAGCAAGGCTGTTTGGTTTTTAGATTTTGGGCTACAACAGGGAACTGGAGGGGATGACTTGGATAACTGAGGAAGAGAGATGCAGACCAACTTGCACCATTTCAGTCGCTAACATATAAGCTTCAAAGAAGTATTTTGCAGCAACTCAGAAATGTCTCTGTGAAGCAGCCTCAGAGCAGCCAGGCATGTCTCTCTCTGTTCCAGTGACGGAGTAGGCACTGCCACCCACCGCCTCCTGTGAGGAACTGCCTGGGTCACTGAGTCTCATTCCTCTAACGTGCCTTCTTGGAAAAACAGGGAGCTTTTCCAAAGTGAGCCTGCTGTACGATTGTGACAGGAAGCAACTAGAAGGTTCCAACGTGAGACCACAATTACAGGCAGTGGGGGCGGGGTGGGGGAAGGGGTGGGTAGCAGCCCCAGGAAAGCCATGGAGAAGAGCAAGATTGGGCTGCAGCTCCTCCAACTCCCATCGCCCATCCCTCATCCCCCACAGGAGTTGGGAAAATGCCAGCCCTTTCCTTCAGGCCCCTGGCTCCCTGTTCCCTACGGAGCCCACCTGGGTGAATGTGAGGGAGGATGATGGGGGCAGGACAGGACAGGAAGAGGGTCAGACTCCCAGGGTGCTTCTCTGGGCTTGATCTCCTCGCCTCCGAAACAGTCGGCATCCTTCCCTACAAGTTGAATCCTAGGTGCAGAGACCCCAGAAGTGAAAATGGAACCCCTGTGTGAAGAGCTATGTATCTTGCGTGGTCTTCTACAGCGTGAGGTTTTTTCTGCACGTTCTCTCACGTAGCCACACGTCCTCCGGGCCTCCGTGGTGTGGGAAGCATGAGCACAGAAGGGCAAGGAACACAGGCTCCGGCCCTCAAGGAGTTTTCAGGCCAGTTTATACCCTCCATCCGCCTGGTGGGCCTGTGCTATGTGTGTGTGTCTGTATGGGGGGGACGGGGACGGGGAGGGGGGGAGAGAGAGGGGGGAGGTGAGGGAAGGGCCAGGAGGAGCAGTAGAACCCCAAACTCACACGGGAGGCCAGTGAAGGGAGCTCTTCCCGTTCTGAAAAGCAGAGTGTCCCCTGGCCCGCAGCCCCTCTGCAGGCAGCACCTCACTTGCAAGGCTGTCAGTGATCCATCACTCTGTCTCTCGTCTCCACCGAAAGATTTAAGTCATTCACAAAAAGGGTGGGCAAAAGGGGAAAGGAGAGGTGCCTCTAATTTCTCCACAAATTGCGACAATCCTGTACAGATTCTCATTTTAATGCCAGAAACGAGTGGTTCTTCTCTTTCCTGACACCCAGAATTAGTGGATTCGTTGTTCCTACCACTGTACCACTATCGGAGCCCACATCAGAAACCACATGTCATTTTACTTCCCTTCATGCTGTTAATATAATGTGCTGACTAGAGATCTGAGGCAAATGCCGACTTCTGTACATGAATCAGACAGGCCACAAAATAGCCAGGGTTGAAAAGAATGCTTTCATCATTCCTTTGCTCAATCTTTCTTTCGTAATCAATAATTTTTTGTGCCAGTTAATGTTCTAGGTACTGGAATACAGAAATGAACAAAAGCCTCACAGAGATGACTTTTTAGTGGAAAAAGGGGAGAAACACAAGGAAGAAGGAAGACCCAGGGTGGGTGAGAGTGGCTACTTTAAATAAACCAGGAAGGCCTATGGGCAAAGGTGACATCTGGGCAGACAGGTCGTAAAGGAAAGTGGATCTCTGGGGGAGAGCATGCCAGAGAGTAAAGAGCATGTGCAAAGGCCCTGGGGTGGTGAGTTATGTTTGAGATTTTGGAGGAACAGCAAGATGATGAGTAGGGACCAGAGGGCAGCAGGGGAGGGCATAGTATGAGAAATAAAAGCCCAGAAGTAATGGGCACCCCATACTGCTTTGAGTGAGATGGTAAGTTCACTGGAGGGTTTGGAGGGGAGAAGTGACAGAACCTGCCTTCCATTTTACAAGGACCGCTCTGGCTGCCGCACAGAGATGGGCCTGAGCCATGCAAGCAAGATATGGTGGTGACAGTAGAGAGAGATGGTGAGAAGAAATCAGGTTGTCTATATACTTCCAAAATAGAGCTGACAGTATTTGCTAACAGATTGATGTGACATAAGAGAAGAGAAAGAAAAGTGTCTAAATACCTGAGCAAGTGGAAGGACACTTGCAATTGAGAAGAGCAGGGTTGGGGTGGAGGGGAGGACTTCAGGAATGTTGCTTTGGGTTGCTAAGTTCCAGAAGCCCATTGGCCATTTAAGTGGAGATGATAGACAGGCTACTGACTACCCAAGTCCAAGTCCAAGTCCGGAGTTTAAACGAGGTCGGGACCAAAGATCTCAATTTGAAAGTCATCAGTGTTAGATGGCATTTAAAGCCCCAAGCTTGGATGCAACCTCCTAGAGCAGAAGTCCCAGGACGGAGCCTGGGGCTCTGCAAAATTAGAGGTCAAAGAGGTGAGCTGGAATTAGCGAAGGAGCGTGAGGAGGCGCTGCGGTGTGTGGGAGATCTCGGAGGCCGAGTGAGGAGAGTGCTTCAGGAAGGGAGGGCTGCTAAACCACGCCTCGGTCCTTGCTTTCCTGTAAGGGCAGCTGAGTCCCGGGATGACAACATGATATGCTCCATGACCCAGATGGGTTCAATAAGGAAGTGGCAGGTTCAACTAAGTCCCGAGGCTGGTTAATCAGAGCTCAAGCGACGGCGATGGTCTATCCAGAAAGACAAGATGCAGAAATACAATCTGATGTAATGACAAGTAGATGGATTAGAAACCGCTTGACTGATGACACCCAGGGGCACATGTAAGCGAATGAGTGTCAACCCCAAAAGAAATGTCTAGTGACATGTCATCGGGCTCTGCCCTTGGCTTTGATCAGGAATAACTAAGCTTGACTGCAATCAGAATAATCTAGGACCGTGGTCGGCAAACTCATTAGTCAACAGAGCCAAATATGAACAGTACAACGTTTGAAATTTCTTTTGAGAGCCAAATGTTTTAAATGTAAACTTCTTCTAACGCCACTTCTTCAAAATAGACTCGCCCAGGCTGTGGTATTTTGTGGAAGAGCCACACTCATGGGGCCAAAGAGCCCCATGTGGCTCGCGAGCCGCAGTTTACCGACCATGGATCTAGGAGGCTTGGGACACAGAGCATCCATGTGCATGCAGACCTACAGGACTTCCCCGGTGGGGGGGGGGGGGGGAGAGACACACTGACAAAGCACCAGAGGAAGGCCTGCACAGATGAAGGCACTGAGGAAGCAGGTTGATCAAAACACACAGCGAACACCACGCTAATGGCACGGGGAATGCGCTGATGGCAGCTGGTGAATGCGGAATCCTGCACTGGCTCTGGAGAGCGTAAACCTTGCTGAATCTGAGACCCACTTGAACTGTCTGGGATCAACAGCGTGACCCCCGGGGACATAATCCGGGGACATAACCCCCAGATCCCCTAAAGCCCTCTCTCCACGGTTCACAGGGCACATGAGACGGAGGTCAGAGGAGCATAACCAAGATGTTGAAGGGACTCCACCCAAAGAGGAGCAGGTGTTTAGCCGAGAAACTCAGAAGAAACCAGGACTCCACCCTGAGCACCTCCAGGGCCAATGTGGAGAAGGACTGATTCTGTGGGATCCAACAACCAAGGAGCGCGAACCAAGAGAACACGGGTCTACTTTGGTGCAAGGAAGGTCTTTCCAACAGTGAGAGCACTTATTACAACCTTTTATGCGTACATGGATACATTTTACACATCGATGTGCGCCCTTCCTGGGCTGGAAATTCCCTGGACTGGAGAATTACATCCCGGAGTCCAGCGCGAGCCCTTCCCCAAGCAACACGCTCACTAAATGTTACTCGGATGAAAGAACTGATCCCGGCTGGATGCCCCCAGGCCTGCTGGGCAACAGCAGCTCCTGCCACCTACGTGCTAATGTTCCCTCTGACACAGCCGCTCCTGCTGTTTCCGAAAAGCCGCACCTAAACCAGTTTCCTCTGGAGACTCAGTCAACCTCTGCATCGTCACAGGCCATTTGGAATTTAGAAAGGAGTTATTTAATTATTATGTGTGACAGTCAATAGTAATATTAGCCCTGGTTTAAAACTTGGCCTGGAATTAAGTGAGTATGAGGCATGACAATGTGCGCCTCCAGGGTTTCTGCCATCCCCATAGAAATGTGTATTAAATCTGACCCAGCCGTGACCCAGCTCAGAGACTTGCCCTCAGGCCTCCTTTCAAGTAAATGTCCCTGCTCTTTCCACGGTGTATGTGTGTGTGTGTGGGGAGGGGCGGGGGGGAGAAACCTTACTGACTCACAGGCTGGAGTCACCGCCCGCAGGTGCAGGCCGCCCACCACCCGTGGCTGGCTGTGTTTCACCTCCAACCTCATCCTGTCAGAGGCCTGGTCCAGCTGAGACGATAACCCAACGGGCTTTGACAGCACCCGTTGCAGTTACCAAGGTGATCGATGCACATCATATCCTCCTTAGGAGCCACCCAGACCAAACCAATTCTCTGGGGTTCATGAATCAGAGCCTGGAACTCTCCTAAAATCGGAGGCAGCTTCCAAAGTCCCATCCCGCCCCAGTCCGCCTATGGGAGTGGACACGCCACAGACATGCATCCAGGGGAGGGACCCATGTCGCTGAGAAGCATTTACTGTACAGCGGGCGCTGTCTTGGGGGTCATCTCCTGTAATCCGCACAACGACCCTGTGGGGTGATGCTAGTGTTCCCACTGCACAAACAAGGAAAGGGGATCTCACACAGCTGCCCGGAGTCACACGGGTAGTAAATGGAGAAGCCAGTGCTGGACTCGGGTCTGTTCAGCCCCAAAGCTGTGCTGTTTCCCCACACAGCAAGCAGAGCCATCTTAAAACAAAGCCAGTTCTAGACACTCCCTTGTCAACATGCCCCGGTGACTTCCTCTCACCCAAACTTCTGCAGGACCCTGCCTATCCTTACCACACCCCCTATTCTTCTTGCCCTTGTTCCCTCCTTCCAGGCCTCCTGGCCTTCCTCCTCTTCCTAGGAATCACCAAGTCTCTGACTCAGGGCCGTCCTCTACCCAGAATGCTATTCCCCAAGACCTCTGCAGATCCCTCCTCCTTCCTCCAGGTCTCTGCTCCCACGCCATCTCCTCAGGAGGCCATTCCCAATGGCTCTATCAACAAGATCTAAGCAGTCACCACTCTCTAAGCAGCCCTCACCCTGCAGCTCACATTTCTCAGCAGCTCTTACCAGGGCCTGAGCACATCTTTGGCCTCCTGACAGCGCCCCCACTGGAATGCAAGCTCCGGGGGGACGTGGGGGGGCGGGGGGGGAGGGGCTCTGCGTCACTCACTGCCGCACCCCAGGTCCAACACCAAATTGGGTTGCTCTCTGTCCTCTCCCTCTGCCGCCTCCATCTGGTCCCAGCACACAGAGGCCTGCTCCACAGCAGCTGGTGACCTTGGCCAAGTAACGTCAGCTCTCCAGAGAAACTTTCCATTTACTGCCCGTGGCCCTGACAAAGAAGGGACTGATACCACATCTCCCCCACCCCCCAAAGACCGCATCACCCCCTCGCTCTGATATTTGCTAGTTTTAGAATTTTGTGATTTTTATCAGAGAAGAGACATTTGGTGCAGCGGTTGAAACAAAAAGATAATTATACTTCACAAAGAGAGAAAAAAGCCTTCGAAACAGCCAATTGTCTGTTTATTGCGAGACTAGACAATTCATTCATTTAATGCCTTCCAGCATCTTTTCAAAGCAGATGGAATTGGACGCTCATTAAAGCGGAGTTATAAAAAGCTGTGTGATCCAGCACTGAGCCAACCAGAGGGCTTCGCAAAGCAGAATTTCTGAGCTTCCACCAACACAAATCTCCCGGCTAATCCAGGGATTGAGGCAGAAGCTAGTCCTAAACCAAGAAAAGGTCCTGTGTTCTACATAAAAGTTTCTAGAGATAAAATCATCTCTGTTTGGGGAACTTCACTCTCCTCCCTTCATCACTAATCCCTGCCCTGGAAGGAGGCTCACTTTCCTAAACCTTCTGACATTTCACAGTATTTTGTAAATAAACAGAAGGTCTTTCATTTCAAACCCCCTTGATGCTGTCTATCTGAACATTGTTTTTGTAGTGGAAATCCCTACTGGCATCGGAGGGGCTTTTGTTTACTGACTTGCTGAGTTTTCCCCTCTCTTCTTAACACGTTGAACACTTCAAAGAAGCTCTTGGCTTGGGCTCTGGCCTAGCTCAAAGGGTAACATACCACAGAGATAAGGGAACTATCTCCTGGGAAAATTTAAGCCAACCTCTTAGTTTACAACTTTTAACCAATCCATCCACCTCTTCTCCTTCTTACGAGGTGGGAGATGATGAAACTGTGCCGTGTGGCCAAGCACCAGGGCGGATACTACGCTGCCAAGGCTCCTACTACCCGTGTTTCCCCGAAAATAAGACATCCTCCGAAAATAAGACCTAGCACACGGAAAGATAAGACATCCCCTGAAAATAAGACCTAGCGCAACTTTGGGAGAAAAAATTAATTTAAGACACTGTCTTATTTTCGGGGAAACAGGGTACCAAACAAGGGAGGGGAGTCCCAGTGCTTGGCCTCTGCAGGGAAGATCACACAGGAAAATTACAAGGTGGGGGGCCCAGTGGAGGGGTGCTCTGGGGCGTGGGGCCACGAGGGTGCTGCTCAGCACACACTGCCTGGCGCCGTGTCCTCACTGCAGCCTAGAACATGCCACCCCGTTTCCAGATTGTTCCCTTTACTCTCCTGTATTGATCATAAGTTTCAAATATTCCTAAATGCTTTCAATCAGCAGACAGTATTCTTATTCTTTAGCACTAATGATAAGAGTTCACATTCTTTAGCATTAATGGTAAGTTTTTCTGCTATTCACACACACATGATATCCAGCTTCCTTCGCAGGACATGCTAACAGCTGTCCATGCTAACGCTCACACTAAAAAAAAAAAAATAATAATAGTAATCTTTATGGCTTGAGTAAGCTTCCAAAAGGTTAAAAAATAAATAAAAGAGAAAGAAGGCTGCAGGTAGTTTAGTGATATTGATGAGCATAATCGAAATTCCTGAGCCAGGAGGAAACTTTCCATGGGGCACGTACCTCTGGCTCACTGATACCATTCCAATGTGCAGTCTCTGTTGTGTGTGTGTACTATTACTTCTGTAATTATTTAGATACAAGAGGCCTGATGCATGAAATTTGTGCACAGGTGGGGGGTCCCTCAGCCCAGCCTGCACCCTCTCCAATCTGGGACCCCTCAAGGGATGTCCCACTCCAGTGGGATCAGGCCTAAAACGGGCAGTCGGACATCCCTCTCATAATCCAGGACTGCTGGCTCCCAACTGCTTGCCTGCCAGATTACCCCCTAACCACTCCCCTGCCAGCCTGATCGATACCTAACTGCTCCCCTGCTGGCCTGATTGCCCCTAACTGCCCTTCCCTGCAGGCCCAGTCACCTCTAACTGCCTTCCCCTGCCAGCCTGGTCACCACAAACTGCCCTCCCCTTCCGGCCTGATTGCCCACAATTGCCCTCCCCTGCCAGCCTAGTCACCACTAACTGCCCTCCCCTGCCAGCCACCTTATGGTGGCCATCTTTGACCATATGGGGGTGGCCATCTTGTGTGTTGGAATGATGGTCAATTTGCATATTACCTCTTTATTATATAGGATTATATAGGATTCTGGTCAGTTTAGGCTCTATTCCTAAAATATGCCATTATTTTGCAAATACACTTTCCTTAAAGAACCATATTTGTTTGTTTTGTTGTGTGTGTGTTTTTTATTGAATGTATTGGGGTGACACTGGTTAATAAACTTATATAGGTTTCAGGTGTACAATTCTATGATATATCATCTATATATTACACTGTGTCTTCACCACCCAAAGTCACATCTCCTTCCATCACCATTTATTCCCCCTTTACCCTCTGCTACCTCCCCCTACACCTTTCCCTCTGGTAATCACCATACTGGAGTTTGTGTCTAGGTGTTGTTTCTTTGTTTGTTTGTTTTACTTAATCCCGTCATCTTTTCACCCAGCCCCCCAAACCATGTTTGTTTATACTCTGCAGTTTCAAAGAGGAGAAAGAAAATAGAGTATTATGTGCAGACTCTAACAACCCAGATGTGTGCATTTTTATGATATTCAACTTACTTTTTCATTCCACGCCCACAGTCCAATTCCAAGAAATGCTATTCCCAGAAACTGAAAAAGAAAGAGAGAAAGCAGTGTAAATATAAGAGTAAATACCACGTTTTCACTAATATAAATTAGAAAGTTTTCAATCAATTCTTTTACCACTTTACCTGGCTGGAAGCCAATTTATTCTAAAATCTGAGTAACAGTCTTTAACAGAAAACAAAACAAAACAAAACAAAAACAAACAAACAAAAAAAACCAACAGAATGCCCCTTGATTAAAGTTATTACATCATTAAAAAGGGTAAGGTAAAAAAAAAAGTGGGTATATATACTGGTATGCAATGGCATATTATTCAGCCTTCAAAAAAGGAGGAGAACTGGCCATGTGGGAGCACATGAATAAACCTGAAGGACATGATGCTACACGAAACAAGCCAGGAGGACAAAGACCACATGGCGTCGCTTCTATGTGGACTCTAAAAGCGAATAAGTCAAACTCAGAAACGGGAGGAGAAGAGTGGTTTCCAGGGGTGGGGGAACAGGGAGAGATGGGTAAAAGGGTACATACTTTCAGTCAAAAGATGGATATGATCTGATAATCTAATGTCTGACATGGTGGCTACAGTATTATATAATTAAAATTTGCTAAGAATAGAACATAAATGTTCACGCGCGCGCGCACACACACACACACAGAAGGTAACCATGTGAGGTGAAATTGGGATGTGTCTTAAAATCGATGGTACCTCTGCCAGGCTGCGGTGGCTCAATGGATTGAGTGCCATTCCATGCATCAAGAGGTCACTAGTTCAGTTCCCAGGCAGGGCACATGCCTGGGTTGTGGGCTCCATCCCCAGCAGGGGGCACGCAGGAGGCAACCAATCAATGTTTCTCTCTCATCGATGTTTCCATCTGTCTCTCTTGCTCCTTTCCCTCTCCCAAAAGCATAATAATAATAATAATAATAATAATATTTTTAAAATGATACATCCACATATATAAAAAAAATATATGTACAACGATGGTGCCTCATAGTATTTTTGCCTTGGCATTATACCAAAAACAATAATGTCATTTGTAATCAGGGTGTTAACAAGTGTGATGACACACTATAAAGAGCTGTCCACCCACTAAGCGCTCAGTGATCAGACTGGGCGCAACTGGCCACGAGGAAAGACTCATTCCTCACCTTCATCAGCAACTCAGAATTTCCTGTCCAAACACTGACGGGGAAGAAATGAGCGGCTGAGCGGAGGCAGGCTGGTGGCGGCAGCTGTTTATTTTACTGACATCTGGACTAAGCTAACTGTCAGGGGAGCTGCCCACCGAGCGGAGTGCGCGCGGAAAAGGACAGTGAGGGTGGCCGTCCCGCCCGGGTGCAGGAACACCGGAGAGCCGTCCACCCGGAGGCCGTCCCCACGGGCTGCCGGCAGTGACACCGCGCACGGGCTCCGGCTAACCGTCCGAGGGGCTGGGCGAGCAGCAGGAGCAGAGGGAAGGGAACCCCAAACACACAAAGGATGGACGGCCATGAAAACGGGGCGGTGATTTTGAAAGCAGGACTTCCCCAGTCGCCCTGCCATGACCCGGCATTGCCACGAGGCTGCGCGACCCGCCCTGAGCTCCTGCACGGAGGGAAGCTCCGGCGGGGCCTTGGGGAGGCCAGAACGGAGGGCCCCGGCCTCCTTCTTTGGCTCTCAGACGTGTGAGAAGTGTTTGCTCTAGATTTCTTGTTTTCAACATCCCAACAGGAAAACGATGGCCAGCCTCTCCACTGCCCGGGCCAGACTGCTATTGCACTTCACGTTTCGGACCCCAAACCACAAAGATGCCATCGCCCAAGGTGCTTGGGGCTCTGAGGTACAAAAATAAAGTCACTCAGCATCTCTCTCTCTCTCTCTCTCTCTCTCTCTCTCTCTCTCTCTCTATTTCTAGGTCCTGGCACAACCTGGTAACAGAGGACAGGAGTACACACAGGATCCCGTCACACCTAGGAGGCAGGGAGCACTTGGCTCCACACAGCACATCAAATGCATCCCACGAGACGCCTGACTCTAATGCTAAAGGCCTTTGCGGACAAATGTTCCCCTCTCCCCTGAGGCAGCATTTAATCACAGCATCGCCATAGGGTGGGCGGATGTGGCAGAGGACACCCCGTCAGTTGTGCTTCTTGCTGCGGAAGAGGTGGGACACACCACCTCTCTGCGGGCCCTGCCAAATTGCTAACATTTATCCCTCGATGCCTCCCAGCCACTGTGCTTTGTGGGCAGTCTCTCTCTCTCTCTCTCTCTCTCTCTCTCTCTCTCTCTCTCTCTCTCTCTCTCTCTCTCTCTCTCTCTCTCTCTCTCTCTCTGGCATCACAAGTTGATTTTGAAATGCAGGCCCAGGTTAGTGAGGCCCCAGAGGCACACAGCTGGAAACGCAGAAATCCGAGCCCAGGGAAGTCGAACATCGAAGTGCATGTCCTCACCAGCCCTAATGAATCCCCATTCCCCACAGCACAGAGAGCCGCGCCATTCAGGTTAGAATCCTATGGAAGCAGAACAGGACAGGACTCATTCCGTCTCCGGGAGCAGAGGGAAGTTGGGGTAGAAAAAGAGGAAAACCTCCCCTTCAGCCTGAGAACAAGCTGAAGCACAGACACGCCCCGCCCTGGGACCCACCATGGAGGGAAGTAGAAAACAGGAATCCCACAGGGGTCAGCTTTCTCCTCTTTGTATAAAGCTCTCCTTTCTCTTCCCGCCACTAGGAAAACCCTTTTGCTCTCACAGACCATCTCCATGGATTGGAAACCAATAGTTTCCCACAAAAGAAAAAAAAAAAAAAAGGGGGGGGGGAAACTTAACAGAAGACTCAGACTATTCCTTTATAAGTTTGCGCCAATATGTTCTGCTTTAACCGTGACTTTCCAAACAAGGGCTTAAGAACTTGGAGAGCAAACCCTGGATTTAAAGACAAGGATCGCACTCAATACCTACGCAAGCGAGCGGTGCGGGCCGGGGCCCCCACACGCACATACCTCCGCGGCTACATCACCGGCAAACGTCCCCGCTCCCTCTCGGCCCATGTGTTTTGTTTTAGGATCGAGTTGTTCCAGCTCCATGTCATTAAACAGAGAGGAGCCAGAAAACAGACCGGCACGCAGCACCGACGCACTCGGGGTCCCCCTTCCCACCTCTCGCAGCAGAGAGGACCATAAACCGCCCGCTGACCTCAGTAGGAGCCGGCCGCGCACAGGGAGGGAGCAGCTGAGAACACTTACAGGCAACTCCTCCTTCCCGCCGCACAGCCACACAGAGCCAACGCATCCTACCGCAGGGGCAATGTACGCAAACACGAGCACAAATGTTGGTCCACCCGAGTCTTGATGTTTTAAAAGGAATAACAATTGTTTTGCCAGCACTGGTTGAGTGTGAGTAGGAACTAGGTGCTGTGTTTCTTATGAATTAGATGCAACCGCTCTGCCTAATGTGGTAGCCACCGGCTGCTGAGCCTCTGACTTGTGGCTGGTTCCAACTGAGATGAGCTAGAATTTTAATGTAAGAATAATGTAAAACATTTCATTAATACTTGTTTTATTATTGACTGCCCTGTTGAAATGATAAAGCTTTTGGTATACTGGGTGAAACAAAACATATTATTAAAATTTCACTTGTTTCATTTCCCTTTTTTAAATACAGTTACCGCAACCTTTAAGTTATCTATGTGGCTTGCACTATATTACTCTTGAACAATGCTGATCTGAAAGGTCCCTCAACAACCCCATGTGGTAGGTGCTGCTACGATCACCGTTTTATAGATGAAGAAACTGAGACTTAGACACTTTAGGCCAGTGTTTCCCAAACTTCTCTCATGATGAGAATCACCTGGTGGAGTTGTTAAAACACAGATTCCTGAATCCCAACTAAGAAGTGCTAAACTAGAATTTTTGGGAACATATAGGTAAAATTGTATACTTAACTAGTGCTCTAAGACAGATTTTATATACAGAGCACTAAGTTAGGTATGCAATTTTACCTATATGTTCTCAAAAATTCTAGTTTAGCACTTCTTAGTTGGGATTCAGGAATCTGTGTTTTAACAACTCCACCAGGTGATTCTCATCATGAGAGAAGTTTGGGAAACACTGCTTTAGGCAATTCTCCCAAGATCACACAGGTGCCTATGCTAGGGTGCTCAGGAAATGACTCCTCAACCCACACTCGAAACTATTATAGTATTTTCCTAATGTGTTTGTTCATGGAATGTTTGTCCAGACAAATAACGGATGGATAGTTATACTGAAACCAGGAGGGACGCATCTGCCCCCTTTTCTCTGAGGAGTGGAAGATCTCCTCCTTCATCCACTGTTTTGGTCCTTGCTGAGCCTCCAACATCTTGGAAATGAACCTGCGCTCCATTCTAACCAGCACAAAAATGGGTACTTGGAGAAGCCATCCATCCATCCATCCGTCCATCCGTCCATCCATCCATCCACAATCCTCAACAAGTATTCCTGAGCTCCTAATTGGTGCTACATACTACTTTTCTATTGTGATACATGAGATAAGATACAGTCTCTGCCCCCTGTCAGCCTGCCCCCTGTCCAGTAAGATTGTAACCAAATCATCAAAGCATGAAAGGCAAAATTGTCCTTGATGGTGCCATAAGAGGAAAAGAAAATAAGGCCCATCCCATCTAATAAAAGAGTAATATGCAAATTGACCATCACTCCAACACACAAGATGGCTGCCCGCATGTGGTCAAAGATGGCTGCCCCTCGTGGACACAAGATGGCTGCCATAAGATGGCCAGCAGGGTAGGGCAGTTGGAGGGACCAGGCCTGCAGAAGAGGGCAGTTAGGGGTGACCAGGCCTGCAGAAGAGGGCAATTAGGGGCAATCAGGCTGCAGGGGAGCAGTTAGGCATTAATCAGGCTGTCAGGGGAGTGGATAGGGGGTGATCAGGCTGGCAGGCAGAAGCAGTTAGGGGCAATAAGGAAGGCAGGCAGGTGAGCAGTTGGGAGCCAGCGGGATCAGGCCTAAATGGGCAGTCGGACATCCCTTGAGGGGTCCCAGATTGAAGAGGGTGCAGGCTGGGCTGAGGGACACACACACGGCCCCCACCCCCATGCACAAATTTTGTGCACCGGGCCTCTAGTAGAGATTGTAAGAGGGAATTTGACCAGAGAGCATCCCAGGAAGGCTTTTCTGAGTGGGATGGAGGAACTGGGGTCTGCAGGATGAGAAGACATTAAACGGAAAAAAAAAAAAAGAAAAAAAAAAAAGAATGTTTCAAGCAGAGGGAAGAACATGTACACACTAAATGTACGCTGTGGTGGCAGTAGCATGGCAAGTCAAAGGGTCTAAAGCAGGGATGGGGAACCTTTTTTCTGCCAAGGACCATTTGGCTATTTATAACATCATTTATGGACCATATAAAATTAGCCTGCTGTATTTGGTCAAACATTTCATTAACTCACCCCTAATGCCTGCCTTGGCAGGGCCAGACCAAGTGATTTCCCGGGCCTTCTATGACCCGCGAGCCAGATGTTCCCTACTCCTAGTCTAAAAGGTGACTGGTGCGGCCGGTGCACACAGCATGGGGAAAGTGAAGAGAGGACAGATTTGCAGTTAGAGTACAAGCACGAACCAGCCCATGCAGGGCCCTGTAAGCCACATTAAGGAATCTCGGGATGCCCTAAGAGTGACAGACAGAAAGCCATTTACGGGCCGCCTGTGGGCAGTGAGCTGCGGTGGGGTGAGGAGTCTGGTCATGATCAGATTTGGGCTTTGGAGAAACGAGGACCTGGGCTGCAAAACAGATTAGATTCCCTGGGACTGGAAGGAGACAAGACCGATGCAGACAAGACTGATCATGTCCTGGTCTGAAATGCAGTGGCGACATAAAAGGAAGTAAAACTATTTAGAAGTACAGCTGACATTTTCAGTGATGACTGGATATGGGGAAGGGGGCAAAGGTGAAGGAGAGGGAGGTGTTAGGGATAATGCCTGTGAATCCAGCATCTTCCACATGGATGGCTCTGCAAATTCCATCATATGTCCTCTCTGCCAGAAATGCTTCTCGGGGGCTAATTCTGTAACTTGCTTGAGATCCAGTGGCATTTCTGAAGGACAGTTTTCTTTCATGGGTATTTTGGCTGCTATCTGAATTTCCTTTGAAGCGCATTTCAGCTTGCATACTTTAAAAAATAAATTATTTAAAATCGATATACATGTCCACCACCACCCACTACTTTTATTCATTAAAGGAAGCAGTTACTGGCCGGTTGTGGCTCCATTGGTTGGAGCTTCATCCTGTGCACTGAAGAGTCTTGGGTTTGATTCCCAGTCAGGTGCCTGGGTGTGGATCTGATCCCTAGTTGAGGTGCATATAGAAGGCAACCAATGGATCTTTCTCTCTCCCTCTCCCTTCCTCTCTCTCTAAAGTAAAAAAAAAAAAAAAAAGCTGTGGCGGAGGGGAAGGTGTCGTTATGTATAGATTAAAATTATGTATACATTAAAATTCACAGACAACTCTTCAATACTTAAAAACAACAACAACAACAACAACAAACAACGACAACAAACAACGATTACATCAATGGCATCTGCCCAGAATTCCATGAGCAAACTCAAAATAATAATGAAGCAATGTAATCACGATGGAGGAAAACAAAAGTGGGATTAATCTTCTCACCTCATCTGGAGCCTCAAAAATATTATCTTAAATAACAATGGGTGGAATTGTTATCCTTCATCAGAATGTTTGTTGGTTTTTTTTTTTTAATTTTAAGCTCTGCCTGAATAAACAGGAGAGATGCATTGAAAACATTTGGCACAGAAGAGAGGAATGAGAGAGGGCCATTAGGAAAAATATATTTTGCTGAAACTGCAACACGTGTTCTTTTTATTAGATCTTTTCTAATGCTTTAGTGCGAATAACACTCCCGCCCGGGCAGGGGTGGGTGAGGTGTGGCAGTCCACCCTCATGCTAACATACACACCCTTTGTCTTTACAGAGCAGGGCTGATTTCAGGAAGAAGAGGCCTCTGGGCAGAATTCTTGTCAGGTCTAAGGAGGGAGCTTGGGCTGGCAGAAAAGTCAATGCTCAGAAAGTCGATCCCAATTTTGCCACTGGGTCCGTGTGTCCCAGTTTGCACAGGCAAACTGTCCAGAACCCACAGAGGATGGAATAACAGATGAAGCTCAAACCTGTAAACAGGACATTCGGCATCTGAGCTGGGCCAGCCTCCCTCACTTCACTCCGCCCGGACCCCCTCCCTCTGGTCTGAACACACGCAGCCTCTGGTGCACCAGCCCCAGCTCAGCCTGGAGCTGTGATATGGGGAAGGCGCTCCATTCACTCAGCACAGACTTCCTGAGGCTCCACTAGGAGCCAGGCAGCCCTGAGACGCTTGGATAACTCAGGAGCCAGAAAAGACGACAGTGCCTGCGCTATGGCTGACACTCCAGCTTCGGTGTGGGGAGGCAAAGGCAAGGCAAGGAGACATAAAGGAGTGGATTACTCGGACTTTTAGAAGCCGAGAAGCCCTGTGGGGAAGGAGAGCAGCAGAAGGACTGGAATGTGGAGGGGGGTGCTGCAATGTTAAAATAGAACGGGCATGGCAAGTCTCCATGGAGAAAGCGCTGGATGAGCAAATCAGACAGAGATGAAGGAGCTGACCGACGGGTATCAGGGAACGGGGCTCCAGGCTAGAGTGGGGGTGGGGTGGGTAGGGGCACACTGGAGGAGCAGTCACCGGGGGAGGGCCGGCGTGCACAGGGCAGGGATAGCAGGAGCCAGGCTGGGTTGGTCTTTGAAGGGTGGGGTGACAACTTGGAAGAGAAGAATCCCAAGCGGGTTTCCCAACTTCCTAGAGTCCACGGTCGTCGCCTGTCGATTGCAGATAGCAAGGGCACTCCCAGGAAAGCACAAAGCCCACCCTGGTTACAGGCACATCCACAGTGCGGGGCCGGCAATTATGACAGGCCTGGCTGGGAGTCACAGAGCCCAGCATGGGCCTGGTGCAGCCAGTGCTGCCTGCATGCCGGTCCCCTCCCCTTCCTCAGGCACTTCTGGGCCTGCTCCCCCCACCCCACCGCCCCCCCAATGTTTGGACCTGTTTCTCCAAAGGAAGACACATCCTCACTCTCAGTGGCCCTCTCTGAACTTCTGAGCCACTCTCCCCAAGGACCCTAATTTGCCCTTCACACACACACACGCACACACGCACGCTCGCGCAATTTTAAGGAGGGACATGACCTGGGTTCACACCACAGGAGGGATGGGGACCGATAATCAGGGAGCAGGTGCCCATTTATTTAAGGGACGGCAGCACCTGCCCTCTGGCCAGGCCTCTCCCTCCCCGCCAGCAGCTGAAGGCGCCTCCCGGGACAGTGGACACAAGCATCCCCCTGCATTGAAAATTAACGATGAAAAGATAGTCCGGTCACAATACCGAGGTCGTGTTTAATTTCACATCTTTCCTTTTTCTTATTTTAGCTGTCTGGTTCAGGAATCCTCAGCATATTGGCCCCACAATCTAAAAACCTACCAATGTTGAAGCCCCACGGTAAAATAAATTTCTTCCCATCAGGGGTTCTTGATGCATCCTCTCTTTCCCTAACACTATCACTCCTTTCTTTTTAAAAAATATATTTTATTCATTTTCTACAGATAAAAAAGGAGAGGGATAATTAGAAACATTGATGAGAGAGAAATATCGATCAGCTGCCTACCGCGGATGTGCCTGTAACCAATGTACATGCCCTTGACCAAAATCAAACCCGGGACCCTTCAGTCCGCAGGCCGACGCTCTATCCACCAAGCAAAATTGGCTTCTGCTGCTCCTTTTATATGACATTCTTTGTAAAGAAGTTCTGGTTTCACTGTACCTATTTTTAAATAAGTTTTTTTTATTGATTTTACAGAGAGAGGAAGAGAGAGAGAGAAACATAGATGAGAGAGAGACATTGATCGACTGCCACCTGCATGCCCGCAAAGCCAAGAACTCGGGTATGTGCCCTGACTGGGAATCAAGCGGTGAACTCTTGGTTCATAGCTCCACGTTCAACCTCTGAGCCACATCAGCTGGGCGTCATTATACCTAATTAAAAAAAAAAAAATCCTTTTGGAGGAATGTGAATATAAGTTATAACCAATACTGATTGGGCTAGCTTCTGAAACTCACCACCCCTTTTTTAAAACTTCCCCTCACCCTTATGGGAGCCCTGCAGCCAGGCTTGCAAAGGGGGCCCCGCCGCTCTCTACCCTCTCTAGGCTGCCGTGGGACATGACTCAAACGCCAGGCTGAGGCAGGGTCTCTCCTCCCCAGGAAACGGGGTTTGGACGCAGTGGCTTTTGCCAGCCTCAGTCTCCCTTATTCTAGAACGGGCTGGGGGTGCTGGGGAGACACCATGCGGATGTCGAAAGCAGAAGAGAGACCACAAGTAACTTCTACTCCTGACCCCTCTCTGCTCCTTACCTGCAAGGCCCCGGGCCACACGTCCTTGACCCTAAGTCCCGCACAGTGCCCCTGGGTCTCTATTATATGTCTTTCCCTGCTCCTATCTTAGCTCAAGTACTTTGAGGGCTTTTTGTTACTTGCAACCAAAAGGCTCCTAAGACATAACTAAGAGCAGATGAATTTCACTCGTGCTCGGGCCCATGACAAGCTCATAGCTAACGATGAAGTGTGCCAGTGGGCACAGGCGTGCTGCTGCTCCGGGGGGGTCAGAAGGCTCTGGCAGCGGCTGCCATCCTTTCTCAGCACCTGGGTACAGGCACTGGGTTCTGGACTACCCCAGACCCTGCCGGTACCGGGTGTGAGAGGCACACACGTCAGCCACGCTTCCCTGGAGGAAAGAGCTGCCCTCCGGGTGCTTGTGGAGTGCTGGAAGAAGAAGGATGCAGCTGGAAATGGTTCCCAAAGCAACACTGCCTGGCAGAGCCTGGGAAAGGGCGAGGGGGGGGGGAGCTCTTGTGGTTCCCAAGCTCTGCCCTCCTGCTTTCCCCGCCACACGGAGGGGCTCTCTGCCTCTGAACCTGCTCCACCCCAGACGAAGGCCAGGGCACCCCTGAACACGCGTCCGCAATCCTTGTTCAGACACTCCTTTGTGAGCGTCTAGAGCTGTCACGCTCTGGCAGGAATCTGAGGTGGGAAGAGAGAAAGCAGGGAGGCCCCTGCAGGCAGTAAAACCTAATTCTTCTTGGAAATGACGTAGATGGTGCGGGCTTGCAGAAGGGAACAGGAGGGTTTAAGCCACACAAGTCCCGATGGAAACACGAGGGCTGCACGTTTACAGCCCACTAATCTTTGTGTCCAAAAAAACAAGGTTTCCCTGCCCGGGCTGTTCCATAAGTAACTCCGATTAGATAAAACCGAGGCTCGGCACAGACCAGAGAAACGGTCTGGAGGCTGAGGAGGGCCGAGGGATAGCTCACGTATCTTGAACCACAGGCAGAAGCGAGTTATCTGTGGACAGACACCAGCCTCCCTGGGAATAAGCTCCCGCTGTTTGTGCTACACAGCCAAGCAGTCAACTCCGGCTCACGGCAGCTCCGAGCCGAATGCTCTCAGGTGTGTCCTAAAGCAGTGCTGGAATATGTTAACATTTCAAAAACACATCTTGGGCAAGATTTAAAGGGTAATGCAAATAAACATTAAAATAGGATTGCAGTTTCTTAAAGCACAAGTAGGGTTCTATCGTTCGAGTCGTTTAATATGTATCTTCAATGTGCACTGGGCACAGGGTGCTGGGTGCCCAGGACCGAAGGGTGAAAAATGCAACAGAGGATCTCTTTTCTTAAGGACCTTACCTGTGGAGGGGCAGAGGGTGGGAAACAAATAAGTAAAACCACAACTTAGCCACAGGGGATGGAGCCTTCCCGGAGACTCGTTGCCATAGAAACAGAGAGCTGAGGCTATGGGATCCCTGTGGGGCTAGAAGAAGCTTCCCAGGAAGTGACACTTGAACTGTGCTTTAAAGGAAGGAGGCAGGAAGATCACTCCTGCAGAGGAAGCAGCTTGTGCAAAAGGATCAAAGCCCGAACCAGGAATCTGCAAGGCACCCAGGTCTCCAGCAGCAGGCCTCCTCCCGGTGTGGGGCCTGCTCCAGCCGCAGCCCCAGGAACTGGTTAGAAATACAATTCTCCCACGCCCCTGCGGTGGGGCCCAGCAAGCCCTGTATGAACAAGCCCTCCTGCTAACTGCTGAGAACTTCTGGGCTAGTGGCTGCTAAGCAGGGACCTGGGCACAGCAGGCTGGGTCCTGGGGACCAAGGTACTGCCAAGCTACAGGAAGCCAACCAAGGCTTTTTAGCACAATAATGACTGGACCACACTGCACTGCAGGACAATCATTCCAATTCAGCTCAGGGAATGAGTTGAAGGGAAGTGAGGCTGCAGGTAGTGAGACAGGTTGGGAGGCTACCACAGTAATCCCAGTGACAGGGACACCAGCCCCAAAAGGCAGTGGCCTGAGGATGAAGACAGGAGAGAAGACTGAGGAGGAGACTCTAGACCCATGGTCGGCAAACTGCGGCTTGAGAGCCACATGTGGCTCTTTGACCCCTTGAGTGTGGCTCTTCCACAAAATACCACGGCCTGGGCGAGTCTATTTTGAAGAAGTGGTGTTAGAAGAAGTTTAAGTTTAAAAAATTCAGCTCTCAAAAGAAATTTCAATCATTGTACTGTTGATATTTGGCTCTGTTGACTCATGAGTTTGCAGACCACTGCTCTAGATGACTCTAGGAAGCACACAGTGTAAGCACAAGGTTCCTGAACCAGGATGTCTGGGTTTGAATCCTAAATATGTTTCCTTGGACAAGTTGTTTAATCTCCCTATTTCTCCGTTTCACAATCTATAAAATGGGGATATTAATTTCTACAAAAGCACGGTCCATGAGAGCAGGGATTTTTGTTCGTTAATCCTGAATTCTCCAAACTATCTGTTGAGTGACTTACATGTGGGAGACGAGGAAGACAGAAGAATCTATGGACACCCCAGGCTGTGGTGTCATTTAAGAAACTGGAAGAATATTTCAGGAGAAAGATCTATTTTAGAGTTCAGTTTCAGACATGTTGCCACTGAGATGAATGCCAGGCACACACGAGAAGGTGTCCTGGCACATACCCGTGAGGGCCCAGAGTCAGACTTTGGTTAAAATCGAACTCCACCACTTACTGATTGTGTGACCTTGAGCAAATAATCTAACCCTCGGTTCTCTATCTCTTCCTCTATAAGATACAGAGAACAGCAATCTCCATCTCCTAGGGTCACTGGGAAGACCGAATGCGATAATGCACGGAAGGTGCTTCTGCAGGTGCTTGCACATAGGACGTACTCAACAAATAACTGTTCCTGTGGTTCCTGTTAAGTCCATCTAGAAAGTCAGTAGAGAAGAGGACCAAGGCAATGTCCCAGAGAACATGCAGACATAGGTGAAGGGCACAGAGTGAACGTGGAGGGGAGATGGCAAAGGAATAAAGGGGCAGCAGGAGACCAGGAAAGAGGTGTGACCAAAGTCCACAGAGGGAGAGACTGTCACCTGCCATAATACATTGACACAGGGAGAAAGGGGCTGAAGCAGTGAGACTGCTTGTGCTCAGAGAAACTGAAAATAAAACATAGAACAACAAAGAAAGTAACTTCCCTTATTTCAAACCAGTCCCTGACTCTGGACACCAAGGGTAGCACTGCCACCAGGAAACCCCCCCGGGTGTGGCTGGGCAAGACTCAACATTCATTGAGAGGGCTGGCAACCACCAACAGGGAACTCGGGACTGGACCAGGGTCACCTCTACAGTGGCTAGTGATGTCCTTTGCCTTGTGTAGGAGGCAGAAGGGACACAGAGTTATGCAATGTGCCCTAAAGACCTGGGTGCAGGGAACCCCAGGTTTAGTGCCAACAGAAACATTATTAACTAGTGGGGTGAATTCGATCAAGTCACTGAAGGACCAGTGTAAATGGAGATTATCACCACCTGGCCAGCTACACAGGACTCAGTGGTCCAACACAAATGAAGGGGAGATCTTTTGAAAAGGATATGCTCTAAATGTACTTGATGTAACTAAAATGTCACTTTTTTATCTATCTGTTAAAATGACGACAGAGTACAATCACGCTGTAGCTACTGGCTATGTCCTCTGGCACATATGTAGCCCCTAAAAATCAGTGCACATTTGTTAGAATCTTATTTTGTGTCTCTTCCCAGAGAATTTTGTGTTGGAAGATAATTTTCTCAAGTTTCTAAACTTCTTATGAGGGAGGAACTGATTGGAATTATGATTGTGTCATTTGTTGTGGACAATTTTTTCAAGGAAATTTGGAAGATAGAAGTAGTGTTTCTCTACAGACATCCTGGAAAGGATCAGATAGGTTTACTGCCCGCTATAAAAGTTTCGGGTTCCCTGAACCCAGGGTTCCCCTCCTATAACACAACTCACTATGTACACAAGTGTCAACTGACCCTTTCTGCATCACTGTAAAGAAATTGGAGCTCAGAGAAAGAGTGTGAGCACTCATCCGGTGGGTACTAGTATTGCTGTGATTAACAATGTCCTATGTCCCTGAGCCAGGAGTCTGGAGTCTCTGTGGCACCCATGACACCGTGGCAGGGCAACTTGCTAGCTGGCAGGTAGGGAAAGATCTCAGACCCTTCACGATCCTTGTTTCTGTTTTACAGAAGAGGGGTTGGTGTTTCCCTCCCACCCAACACGTTGTTCCCCAGCACCCACGGCTGCTCTGGTCTGCCTTGCTGGAAGTCAGCTCTTAGAGCTGGGAAGGCAGAAGAGATTTCAGTCAGCTATTTCTGGTAATTTCCCCCCCAATCGAATGCAAACACACTCTGTGCCCATGTGTCTGTGTGTGTTTTAAAGCTTTGCTCTTTAAAAAATTTTTTTTTTTAATTTGTTTCATCAATAACATCTACTTTCTTTTCTAAGAAACATAATGACACACATTTTCTGGGTGGGGTCTTTTTAATACATTTCTTTGGTATAATTAATGTATAATTATGTTATGTTAAAATTTTCTCATTTAACTGTAAATATTAAAAATACTAAGAAATGACTGCCTTTATTTCAGAAAAAGTTTAGTAAACACATATAATTAGTTAAAAATAATTATTTAAAACACCAGGAAAAGGTAACTTCAATTCTTCAGACATTAATGCTATCTAACCTATCTGCCCCTATAGTGTGCACGTATACACACACACACACACACACACGCACGCACGCACACAACCATCTAGGCAAAACCACTAGAGAAAACTATAATCGAAGTCTGCTACATTGACTTGTTAGAATTCAGAGTGTTTCTTTAAAATGAAACCTTATTGACAACATCAGGAACAAAGGCATCCAAGAAATCTTTGAGAACCTCGAGTTCATGTTAAAACAAGAACTGAATTTCCTCCCAGTGGGCCTTTTGAAATGCTAAATTCTAAGAGAAGCATGCTCCATCCTAGAAATGCCACATAGCCTCCTTCGTAGCCATCACACAAATGATCCTTCTGATCAAATCAAGCAAACATCAGAACATGATGGCAGTACCTTCACTTCCAGCTCTTATTTACATTTCCATGCTTATGTTTAAAATCCCTTTAATATCCTTACTGGAGTGACATCAACTTTCTGATGCTTTATATGCAACCGAGACTTAAAGCATCCTGAGAGATGCATGCAGAATGCAGGGCGCTCCCCAGGAGATCCGAACCCACAAACTGCCATGTGAAAGGAGGCCTGCAGGCAATTAGTCCTTTGTGTGGATGACAAATAAACCTCCACATAAAATGCTCTATACACTGAGGTGTCTTTGATGGGCCTCACTGGCTCAGTGACTCACAAAGGATGGGGAGAGGAGCGTCAGAAAACAAAGGGGCAGGCTGACGGCACCCTTTAGTTATTTATCCTGTAAGTTCAGCTCAGTTTTTCCTCTTTCCAACTTCTCGTGACACTATAAAAAGAAATGGAAGGGGTTCTTTTCAACCCAAAACATCAGCCCTGCATACTAAGGAGAAGCGTATTGGCTTAGCACAGAACCTGTATAAACCCTGAAGATCAAACTGCTCTCTCTAGTTAGGTATTTTTAATAAGGGAAATGGGTTCTGACAAATCACTCTTTTACAGAAGAGTTTATTACAGGCTCTTGGAAATTAATTTATATGTAAGACAGGCTGTAGCCGAATGATTCACAGTGTCGGGATGTAAGGCTGGGCTGTGAACAGGCGCTGCCTTGGAAACTACCCGTGTGTGTGTGTGTGTGTGTGTGTGTGTGTGTATGTGTGTGTGTGTGTGTGTGTGTGTGTGCGTGGCCTGGAATTTTCCTTTCCTATCAGAATTGTTTGGAAGCTTCTCAACATGAACAACAGTGTGGATGATGTGTGAATAAGCTGCACATATGTCCTCTGGCTTAAAGAGGCTCACAACTTTCTCCCCACGGCTTGATGTTAAAATGATTGGAAAACATAACGTGTTAGAGAGCCAGGTGCTTCTGAAATGATGTATTAACTCAGATGAATGTGAAAGGATCGATGTGAAAAAGGGAATTATTCCTCTGATATTTATCACTGAGATGTGTGATAAATACCACTGATATTTTCCACCAGTGAAAAGGGATGATACAAAGGGACCATGTGAATGATGAATAGTAGTAACATTAGTCAGAAGAGCAGGGCCTTTGGTGTTAAACCGTGGCCCACATCTGGGGCCCAGCATTTACTAGCAGTGACCTGGGCAAGCTGACAGACCCCAGGTGCTCCCCTGTAAATGGAGATGGTAATAGCACCCCGCCAGAACCCATGTGACCATTAATGAGGTAAGAGATGTGATTGGTGTTTAGTATGCATTCGATAAACACACTTTTATCACAATTGAAAGTCATGGAAAAAGCATCCGTGGCTCACTTTCTCGATAACAAAAGGCAATTATCTTGTCATCTGTGCGTTATTCAATTAGTCTAGCAGAGTTTGACCGGAACAGAAATAGTTTCCTCACATACCACAGGAATAAAGATTACAAAGAGAATTATTAAATCTTTTTTTTTCTTTGTCCTTTGCAAGAAACTTCTCTTTGCTCTCAGTATAAGATTTTATTTAAGCTGTTTAACCAGAGAGGGTCGCCATGGGAAAGTAAGCCGCTGACAGCATACATTCGGCTCACACTAATTTATAGAGGGAGCATAATGCTTATAAAAAATAAGTTGGCTGAGAGCCCACGGTTCGCCCTTGAGCCTCTGCCAGCAGGGTTTCATGCAATGTGATTAGTGAAATGAGGAGACCCTGGGTGATTAATTAGTGCTCCCTGTCAATCCTATCAGGCGGGCTTCCGGCCAGGAATGTGAAATAAGCCACCTGATTTTAACTTCCTCATCTCAAATCCGACGTCCCTGCAAACATGACTTTGTCAAGCACTTTAAATGTTGAAGGAAAATTTCCTCCATGTCTCTTTTAAGACCAACCTTGCTTCCTTCTGACACACAGTTTAGCTCTGGTAAATGGCAGACTGCATGGGAAATGCTCTAAATCCGGAAGCTTGTCTGCAAAGTCTCTGAGCACCGAATCAAACTAAACTCATTTCAGAAGGCCCTGTAAGCGTTTGACACCCAAAAGAGAAAAACTTCCCTATGGGTGAACAGATTTACTATCAACACCTAAAGGCCCATCAGTCTCTTTAAAAAGAAAGGCATTATAAACACTGTATGTCAGGAACTCTTACTAGATTTTACCATGCAGCCATCAGTGTGGTTTTTAAAAAATCTTTTCACTGTCTGCTTCATTAGACATTCAGTATATCTTATTGATTTTTTACAGAGAGGAAGGGAGAGGGAGAGAAAGTCAGAAACATTGATGACAAACATCAATCAGTTGCCTCCTGCACATACCCTATTGGGGATGTGCCCGCAACCAAGATACATGCCCTTGACCGGAATCGAACCTGGGACCCTTGAGTCCTCAGGCCGATGCTCTATCCACTGAGCAAACCAATTAGGGCCATTCAATAATTTCTTAATCTGTAAAATCCTAGATACTTTTTTGTTGTTTTTGTTAGTCCTCACCCGAGGATATTTTTCCATTGATTTTTTTTAGAGAGTGGAAGGAAAGGGGGGGGGGGGGAGAGAGAAAGAGAGAGACACATCAATCAGTTGCCTCCCATATGAGCCCCGATCAGGTCCAGGGATCAAGCATGCAACCAAGGTATGCGCCCTTGACCAGAATTGAACCTGGGACCTTCCAGTCCACAGGCTGACGTTCTATCCACTGAGCCAAAACGGCTAGGGCAATAATTTACTAGATACTTCTGACACGTATTTTATCCAAGTATACCCAAGGTAGATGCTGCTTTGTCTAGATGCATTAGTTAATATTGCTGCACAGGCAGTTCTCTGGTATCTATTACTATTTCATTCAAGTTTCTTAAATTAGATTTAAAAGAAAACGAAATAACTTCTCTAAATTAAATCAGTTTCTTTAACTAAAGCTGACCTCTGGGTGGATAATTTGTGTAAACATATATTGGGTCCTGCCCTCCTCTAAAGCTCATCGTTAGGCAGGATCCCAAAACCAAGCTCTGGCCGAAACCGGTTTGGCTCAGTAGATAGAGTGCCGGTCTGAGGATTGAAAGGTCCCAGGTTCGATTTCGGTCAAGGGCATGTATCTTGGTTGCAGGCACATCCCCAGTAGTGGGTGTGCAGGAGGCAGCTGATCAATGTCTCTCTCTCATTGATGTTTCTAACTCTTACCCTCTCCTTTCCACTCTGTAAAAAATCAATAAAATATATTTAAAAACAACAACAACAACAAAAAAGCCAAGCTCTGCCATGTGAGATGGTGAATATAGATATAAATATTCGTGCGGATCTATATACTATCGTCTTATTGTAGACAAAGGCTGTCCATGTATGAAATCCTGTGTACAGACCACAGTGCTCACACACAAAAACATCCTATGCTAAACAGCGAGGTCCCATACTGTAAGATCACCTGTCACATGATGCAAAGGCCCAGGCTTAGATACCAGGCTGCGCTGAATCAGGGAGGAGGCTGTTCTGACCTTGGCGCACATGCTGCTGGAGCTGAAAGGAGCCTCTGAGATCCAGCAAAGTCGGGTCAGGAGACAGGAAATTGAGAATCTCCATTTAGAAGCTGGAATCCCAACCCCAACCTAACTTCACTCTCTCCTACGTACACAAGGAATCCAAGGCAGCCCAACAGATGAGAACGTCCAATCTAGGCAAGTAGCTCCCCACTCCCGAGAGTCCACACTCAAACTGGAACTTTCAAAGGTCAGCAGAAGGCAGTGAAGCATCCCAGACACCATCCAATTTCTCAGCAATCCCGCAGAGGGCTGGACACCGGCTCTCCCTGCCCGGGTTGATAAATGGCCACGGGGACCAAGCCCCGGAGGCAATCACCATCTGGTCAAGAGATAATACATCAATAATTAACATAAACCCATTTGCAGTAAATGTCATACATGAGATTGAGAAAAAATTATAAGTTCAGAGAAGGCTACCAGAGGCTCAAAAGAAGGGAAGGTTTCACGAAAGGGCACGAGGCTTGTGGGATGGGTAGAATTTCAAGAAATGGACAGGGTTCCTCCAAGTTCAATGGGACCAGCATTTTCTTCCTCCATGAAACAGAACATAATGTATTCCGCGTGGACACACGCAGTACGACTTCGTGGAACTTTTGGTTCATGCATAAAATGTATTTCATACTGAGGGTTTTGGTCAAAGAGTTTGAAAGCCATTGCCTTGTTTTATGGGAAATAAAGAGTGAAATTGTCTATCTGACTGGAAAATATCAAGTAAGTTATGAGGTCATCCCAGGCCAGATTGTGGACATCTGGAACACAGCATCAAAGAAACTGGGTTTTATGCTATGGGACAGGGAGGTCATAGCAGGGTTTTAGCTTTTCACCTTTTTTTAAAAACTTTTTAAACTTTATCGACATCTACTGTGCTTAGTATCTCACACCCATTGTCTCACTAATTGCAACACGCATCCTTTGAAGTGGGTAATGCTTCTTTATAGAGGGGAAAGTGAGACTCAAAAAGCCAGGTTTTTTTTTACTTCAAGGCTCATATTTATTTATTTATTTATTTATTTATTTATTTATTTATATATTTTTTAAAACAACAAAACAAAATTATAAAGTTATCAGAGCTGGGCTCTAGGAATATTAATCTTGCACCTTCAAATAGTGAAACTTAATAGACTTTAGACAACTATATTATGAGGGGTTTCTTTTGATCATTCAATTTCAGAATTTAAGATCAATTTAAATACACTCCTAATCCTAGGCAAAAACCACACCAAAACCAACACTTAAAGCTGTTCTTTCTTAATGACCCTAAAAAGATTTAAGTGAAGGTTCTTACTTCTCAATAGCCACACTGTTAGCCCTTTTATTTCATTCTGCAGCGATGAAGTTAATGACTGTTATCACCTGAAAAATGCTTTGAAGGAAAAAACGAAAATGGGGGCAAATGCAGAAGTCTGCCTAAAGCGGAGTGCTAACATAAAAGAGGCAACCCACGGCTTTCCTCAGACTCTCTCACTCACCCAGCCTTCCGTCCTACCTACCCCCGGGAACAGCTGTGAGGACTAATGGCGTGATCCGCACCGAGCACAGGGCTCTGAGGGAAAGAAGGGTGGAGCAAGCCCGGATATTATCACGGGCTGGGGGACCTGAGAGCACACCAACATATTCTTAACATAAAAACGTGAAAAGGAAATAACAGTAGATAGAATCATGGTGTGTCTACCTTAAAGGGGAAAAAGGAGGAACTTGGAAGCGGCTATCTCTCATGAGCAGAATATGGAGGACAGGAGTACTGAACAGTGAAAGAGAGACATATTCTTCCCCCTTCCCACTAAAAGCGCCCCTTCGAAGAAACTCCTCCACCTCGTCAGAACGAGCCCTCAGCCCAAGGCTCAGAGAATCCAGGAGGCAAAGTGCCCCTCTGTCCCATGTGTGAGCCGGACAGAGAAACATACTGAGTATCCAGCAAGTCAGAAATCCCAGTTGTGCACAGGACTCTGCTCCTCACACTCTGCATCATCTAGCTGGTGTTTCTTGACTGACGCATGGACATTCTTTAAAAGAGAAACTCATTGACTCTCAACATTAATGTAACTTATTTTTATTAAAATATCCCTCAAGCCCTGGCCAGTGTGGCTCATTTGCTTAAGCATCGTCCCCACACACCAAAAGGTTGCTGGTTCGATTCCCAGTCAAGGCACATGCCTAGATTGCAGGCTCGATCCCTGGCAGGGGGTGTGCAAGAGGCAGCAGATTGATGTTTCCCTCTCACATTGATGTTTCTCTCCCCCCCCCCCCCATCCTTTCCTCTCTCTCTCTAAAAGTCAATAAACTATTCTTTAAAAAAATAATAATAAAATCAAGTATCCCTCAAATGTGCAGAAACAGAAAACTGGTATAAAATACTAAATACATTCATAAGTCAATTACAAACACTATTAAACCAACAGAAATCAAACTAGCCACAATTATTAAATGCAACAGATGACATATTGTGTAGCCACTAAAGCACGGATGTAGCCACCACCCTGGTTCTATATTTACCTGTTTTGGTATTTTAACTTTCCCAAATGTTCACATAGAGAACACCATTTATGTAAGTAAGCTGAACAAAAGAGCAAAAAAAATGTAGAGACCAGATTGGAGTGGCCAGACCTCATACTTAACCCAAAGTCAGCCATCATGATGAGGAGTCACGTGATAATGTTCCAAGGCCCTCTCACTCACTTCAGAGGCAGCACTGCATTTTTCTGCATTTTTCCAGCTTCATTAAGGTATAGTTGATGAATAAAAATTGTATTTAAAATGCACAACATGATGTTTTGCTATATACTGTACATGGTGAAATGATTGCCACAATCAAGCCAATTAACATAGCCATCCCCTCACAGGAATATGATTATTCTGTGTGTGTTGAGAATACTAAAAACAAACTCTCTTAGCAAGTTTCAAATATTATATAGAGTATTATTAGCCAAAGCTGCCACGCTACCCGTTAGATCTCCGAACACAGCCATCCTGTCTCGCTGAAACTTTGTACCCTTCTGACCACCATAGCCCCGTTTCCCCCACCCTCTTAGCCCCTGGCAACCACCACTCTCTGCTTTTATGAGTTCAATGTGTTTAGATTCCACAGGTAACTGAGACCACCCACTACATGGGCATCTAATCCAATCACAGCTAACGTGAGGAACAGGTTTCTTTCTCATTGTGTCTTTGTCAGTTACACTTACTACCGATGAACGAGAACGCAAGGTGCACACGTGAGCACTGGACCTGCCCAGACCCCCGGGGATGACCTCACTGCAGACTGCTTCTCATTGATCTCACTCCGTCTCCACAGGTACCCAGGGGGGAATGTTCTGTATCCACAGGTAACCGATGAGGAAATAGTTGGGTTAAGTGACTCACTCACGGTCACACAGATTGATAGCGGTGGAGACAGGATGCAAACCAGGAAGCTGGTCTGCCTCCAGACCCCAAGCTCTTACCCACAAATGCCTCTTGACCACTGTAATTGCCGCAGCTCAGTGGCCCACATCCGGGCACTGAGAACACACACAGCTTAGATGCAGGCACTACCCTGACTCCCAAGCATTCACTGACAATGCAGCCAATCACAGGATCTGGAAGATTCTGTTTTTCTCTCCATTGTGTTATTCTACATTCAGCTAAGACAGGTGCTTCTTAGACATCACAGGCTTCTCCTGCACACCGGTAGGATCTCATTTAGAACCTGAAAATGATTACAACTGCTTCTAGAGAATAAACAACTGCCAGATGCAGGCACTGAGTTTAAAATACGCCGGTTATAAATAAAAACGAGCTAACATTTATTTGAGCTCTTCAAATGGACCTGGTGCAGGTAAGCACTTGGCTTGTATGGTCTCACCGAAGTTTCACCACAGCCCTCTAAGGTGTCCACCCACGATGAACACCTTCATTTTGCCAGTGTAGACATTAAACTTAAGAGGCATAAGTGACCTGGCTTAGGGCGGGCACCCAGGCATCTGGCCCCAGCATTTCAGCCCACTCTGCACCACGGCGGGGAGAGGGCCTGCCAGCTGCCTTACTGCCCCCAGCACCTGGGACCTCTACAACCAGTTTAGTAACTTACCCTTTCCATCTGGTCGGTCAAGAGATATTCTGCCACAAAATAACACAGACCTGTAGGAATGCAGAGCCTTTGGGCTTTGAGACCAAGAAGCACTGTGGTCCTAAGAAGAAGCGCTAGTGAGCGGCCTATTAAGATTCTGAGTCTGTTCAAGCAGAGAGCTCCGCTCTGCCATGGCAGCACCAAACCCGCTTTGGTCAGAAAGCTCCTCACCCTTTCTGCAGCCTCCACCCTGAGCGGCGAGCTGTTCCTCAACGCGTGCATCGTCTGCCGGCAGGGAATGGATTCCTGAAACACTACGGCCGGCCTCAGGCACGCCTGCTCCCCTGTTGTCCACCCAGCCCCCGCCTCACTAATCAGACAGGTGCAGGGGACAGGCGCACACTGCCAGGAGCTGCCAGGGCCCCTGGGTCTGGGGGAAGAGCAGTCTGAGGCAGGCGGGGCTCAGGGGCACATCCTGTGTAACGGCCCGAGGTGCCCGAGATGGAAGTTCGCTTGATGCTGCCTGTGCCAAGAACCGCAGTAATCCTTCCCACTGCCCATGAAGGAGACTGTGTGATCCCCATCACACAAAAAGAGGAAACTGAGGCCAGAGCCCCCTAAGCCCATAGCCGTTTCTCCTTCCCAGGTGGGTCCCCACTCCATCTGTGCTCCTGCTGCAGAAGAGGAAGCAAGGGGAAGAAACGGGTGCTCTTCTGGGGAGGATTTCAGAGATCTAATGTTGTTGTTTACAGATTATGAGATTCACCAGGATTACTGAGGTTCTATCTTTTTAAAAAATATATTTTATTTATTTTTTTACAGAGAGGGAAAGGGATAGAGAGTTAGAAACATCATTGGGAGGGAGTCATCGATCAGCTGCCTCCTGCACACCTCCTACTGGGGATGTGACCACCTCCAAGGTACATGCCCTTGACTAGAATCGAACCTGGAACCTTTCTGTCCGCAGGTTGACGCTCTATTCACTGAGCCAAACTGGTTAGGGCTGAGATTTTATCTTTTGAACTGGAGTTACTGAACCCTTACTAGGGACCAGATACAGACCTAGTAGCTTTAAATACATTATCTAGTTTAATCCTCGCCACAACCCCACAAGGCAGGTATCCCATTTTACAGAGGGGGAAGCTAAGGCCTTCGTAGAACTGATTAAAGATCTTTTGCTGCCAAAGCCTGTGCTCCTCATAAACCACTCTACCCTCACAGCGAGCTACTGAACTCTCGACACCCAGGCCTCTGGTCTGTTTCTCCCTGTGAGACGGTGGCAGGGACTCCACACGGAAGGCTCCAGAGCCACATCCCTCTGCGCTGTCAGCCTGGCCTGGCTCCGCTTTCTCTGTGGCACTGCTACCTGAGGCGCTGGTCCCCAGGCAGAGATGTCGCACTCTGAGCTGGGTCGGCTGGATTCCAGCTGCCCACAGGACACAGGGGGCTGTGTGGCCTCCTGGGAGGGGCTCAGCTGATGTCCCCAGATGGTGGCCTGGGGGTCCCTGGGTCATGTCTCTGCCTGGCACAGCTTTTCTTAGGCATGCGCAGCAACAGGGAAAAACACACTCCCAAGAAGGCTCCGCATCTGCAGCCAGCAGAGGAAATAGACTGTCCGAGGCCACAGGGCTTCCAGCTGAAACAGAAGATGCGGAAAAGGCTCCGGGGTCAGCCGGTGCTTATGGAGCTGCTCCATTGTTGCAATGACTGGGAGCACCAGGCCTCTCAGGTCCAGCCTAGGACTGGCAGGGTTACTGCATGGCTGTCCTGCCTGCTGCCCACAGACCAGGGACAGGCCTGGCCTGGCGGGGAGAAATCCACGGGCCTCCTCTGGCTGAGGGAGCAGGTTCACTGCATTAGCTCCTCCGTCTGGCAGGGGGGCCCAGATGGGCAGGGAGGGGGCCAAGGACCACTCCGCTGACCGGAGGCGGGGTCTGGGCTAGTCCCTGACATCTAAGGTTCACCTGTGTGTGACCGAGACTCAACGCCAGCGGACACACGGTCATTAAGCCTTAGGTTCAAGCCCTTAGGGAAAACAGGCCTGTTCCTCCCTGTTACTTGGTACACACATACCACTATCCAGTGAAATATCAGATTTTATTGAGTGCACGGCAGAGGGATTTCTTCAAAATTAATATTTTATGTTATGCTTTGTATCCGTTTATGTCGAAATATTTATCAATATGTCCTGCGACTGCCTGTGCAGGAATTTATTCAAATTTATTCCATTTTGCTGTTTGTTCCGTGTTGATTTTTATTGATATGTTTCCTTTGATTGTACATACTATGAAAGAATCCATTCATATTTATTGGATCTTACAGTTTGCTTCTGCATTACCATTCTTCACCAAAGTGCTATACAGGTATGGGCTTTTTGTGGTTTTTTTTTTTTTTTTAACTCTGCATGTGTGATATAAAAATGTCACCTATCCATAAAAGTATTGTATTACTACACACCCTTGAGTTTCTTTCATTATCTGTATGATTTAATAGTTGGGAGGGGCTGTAGAACATTAAGGTTTACCCAGATGTTATGATTTCCTACCAATCCTCACAAGACTGTTTGGGCATAAACAAAATTCTTTCTCCCCCAAAAAACACACTTCAAATCACGTTTAATACACTTGAGATTGAAGTACATGATTTTCTTCCAATAGTAATTTGTGAAAATTGGAATTTCTTACAAATCTCTGCTTCTGAGCCATGAGCCTCTCCCAAATTGCAGCCTGGCCTGAATCCTAAAATCCTTCTCCTGTCTCAGAGGCGGTGGGGCCTCCGGTTCCCCAAAACACAAATGACCTCAGGACCGAGGCCCATCCAGATCCTCCCGTCCACTCAATGACCATTTCTGGCACAAAGACCAGGGGCTTCAGATTCGGTAAGACTAAGTTCACACCCAGCTCCCATTTCCGTCCAGCTGCGCGATTCTGGACGAATCCCTTTACCTCTCTGAAGTTCAGGGTCCATACCTGTGAAATGGTGACATTATCATCTACCCTGTAGGTGCACATCTGGTCTCACCCCTTCCTTCTCCAAAGAGAATGGATAAAACCACATCACTGGACCCTTTCCAGCCCCAAGATTCTCTGGTCCAAGCTTTACACTGGCTTGAGATAAATAGATGTAGATTCATTAACACTACGGAATTCCTATCTACCAACTTTCCTTCTCTCTTGGCAAACTCTGAGAGTCTCACTTCCTGAATATTTCTCCCAGGAAGAGTATATGCTGGTATGCATCACTTTCTTCTGGAAGAAAACGTGGAGTAAGCCAGCACACTAAATCTCATGAGGAACATGAAAACTAGTTGGGGTACTTATAAAGCAAATGATCTTCTCCTCCACACCCCCCGTGCCTCATTTATCCTGTTGGGCTATGTGAGGGGGGTGGTAAGTGATAATATGGGTTATTTATACCTTTCCAAGCTAGATTCTAATTTTAGGGCACTATGGAGAATGTTTCAGAAGTCTTTATGTTATGATGGGGTTTTTGTTTAAAGAATACAGGTTGTATACAGTTTCTTTCCCCCTCCTTCCTTCTCTTCTCTCCCTTCCTCCCTCTCTCCCTCCCTCTCTGCTCTTAATTTAACTCCATGTAAAATGCTCTCATTCCCTTTGCAAAACATACTGATGAAGCCCAAGGCAGCTTGAGTGCTGGCAGCTAGCAGGCAGAGTCCTGAGGCAAATCTCCTAACCTCACTGTGCTTCATTTTCCTCATCTGTGAAAAAGAAAACCTTACCTGATTGGGGTGCTGTGAAGATTAGATGAGTCAATGCATGTAAAGAGCTTCTAACACATAGCAAGTCCCATATAAGTGTCGGCTACTCGTGGTCCTGGTGCCAACACACTTGCTCACATCTGTTCCCACCAGGTGAGCCGTGTTTCCTTTTCAGACCTCTCTGTGCCATAGTATTTGCTCAGGATTTATACTATCCAAGCACCATGTAAAAGCAATTAAATATGAATGTCAAAAAGTCAGTTCTGTAAAGATTAAGTTAAACTGCTTTGTAAAGACTCAGTGAAGATAAACCATGGAGCCGAAACCGGTTTGGCTCAGTGGTTAGAGTGATGGTCTGTGGACTGAAGGGTCCCAGGTTCGATTCCGGTCAAGGGCATGTACCTTGGTTATGGGCACATGCCCAGTAGGGGGTGTGCAGGAGGCAGCTGATTGATGGTTCTCTCTCATCAATGTTTCTAGCTCTCTATACCTCTCCCTTCCTTTCTGCAAAAAAATCAATAAAAATATTTCTTTTAAAAAGATAAACCATGGAACATCTCTGTTGAATTAGGTGTGAGACAGATAACTGTAAACAATTGGAAAATTCTGAAAGGATCCTGAACACATATTACTTTGCACATAGTATAGCTAAATTCTAGACCACTTAACTAAATGGAAATAGAAATTGTATCCCATAAATTATATCTGAAGTTAATATTAAAAAAAAAAAAAAAAGATAATCTAGTCCAATGATCTTCCTTAACGAAAGGTTTGGGGCCAGCATTGAAACATTTCTGGTACTCGGAGTTTTACAGCGAGTGACAGATCCCTGGGAGGAAAAGAGCAGGGTCTCCCTTTTGGCTTGGAAAAAAAACAAAATGCTCATCAACATGTTTCTTTAAAATTATGTTTTCATTTAAAAAAATGTTTAAAGTGTCTGTCATTTTTCATGTAGCCTCATCATGTTAACTATCTCTTCAGGTTGCCCAGAGGGCTTCAACTCTGTGTGCACAAGTGTTTTCACACAAGTGGATATGCTTGATGGGCTCCAAAGCTCTCAGCAGATAATAAATCACATCTGTTCCTGGCCTAGTACTTAATAAACTTACATAACACACATATACATGCACACATATATAGACTTACAAATAAAAAGTTTGAGACTTTAAATGTCTTTAGGGAATGTCCTAACTTTTCCCTCAAAATAATACATACTTTGGGAATAACTAAATTCATAATGTTGTCTATACATGGACTTCATGATATTTGACTTATCAGTCCTATAAAGTTATCAAATATTAGAGAATAATATTGGGCTTAAAAAATAAAGGAGTGTAAATAACAGGCAAAGAACTTGAATAAACATTTCTCCAAAGATGATATAGGAATGCCCAATGATCACATGAAAAGATGCGCAATGTCACTAATCATTAAGAAAGTGCAAATCAAAAGTACAATGAGATAATACTTCATACCCAATAGAATAGCTACTATAAAAAACACAGAAAACAAGCATTGGCAAGGATGTAGAGAAATTGTGCACTGTGGGTGGCAACAGAATGTGTTACAGCTTCTGTGGAAAGCAATATGGCAGTTCCTCTAAAAATTACAAATAGAATTCTCATATGACCCAGCAATTCCACTTTTGAGCATATGCCCCGAAGAACTGAAAGTAGGGTCTTGAAGAGATATTTGTACATGCATGTTCATTGCAGCATTATTCACAATAGCTAAAAGATGGAAGCAATCTAAATGCTCATCAATGAATGAATGGGTAAGCAAAGTGTGGTATACACATACAATGGAATATTATTCAACCTTAAAAAGGAAGAAAATTCTGCAACATGCAACAACATGGATGAGCCTTGAGGACATGATGCTAAGTGAAATAAGCCGGTCACAAAAGACAAAGACTATATGATTCCACTTGTATGAGGTACTTAGAGTAGCCAAAGTCATAAAGCCAGAATGGTGGTTTCCAGGGCCTAAAGGGAGGGGAGGATGGGGAGTTATCATTTAATGGGTATAGAGTTCCAGGTTTACAAAAGGAAAAGAGTTGGAGAGCAGTGATGGAGATCAGTGATGGTCGCACAACAATGTAAGTATATACCACTGAACTGTACACACAAAATGATTAAGATAGTAAATTTTATGTGTAGATTATCACAATTAAAAAAGGAAGTGCTTACTTTGTTTCTCATTTAACTAGTGGGCTGACCATATTTTGCACGTGGCAGATGAAAGGCTCTGTGATGTGCCCTCAACTTGGCTGCCTCGAGACCCACAATTCCCTTAAATAACCTGGCAGACATATCTCACCATCTGGAGCCCCCACCCAAGTGCCCATTGTCTATCACCCATCTGTGCCTCTGTGGGTGAATACGTGTGTGTGTGTGTGTGTGTGTGTGTGTGTGTGTGTGTGTGTGTGTGTATACATGTGCATATGCATGTACAGGGGAAGCCAGGGGCTGTCCAATAACTCAAGAGACCCAGCCCCTCGGGCTCCACTCACAGCCAGAGGATGAAGAGGTGCTGCATGCCAGAGCTCTGACATCGGCGTGGCCAGACCACAAAAAGAAAGGAAACAGCCACTGAGGACGGGGGGTCTCACTTCTTGGGCTGTATTTTGTTATTTGTAAGGAAAGCCATAGGTGCCAAACCCTTGGGAAAGCAGAGTAGGCCTGGGAGAGGCATGCAATAAGATAGAAGGAAATGACTTTTTAGGCAACCAAACGATGGGGAGACTGAAAAAAGAAAACACCTTTGTTTAGCAGTGATCAGAAAAGCACTTAGTATTTGTCACAGCAGACCTCTAAACACAGCTGCTCTAGAAGAGTGAAAACAGAAGGCAACTTAGAATGAGAGCATCTTAGTGCTAACACTGCTCTCAGTGGATAATTCAAACACCACATCTCATGTAGAAAGTCCTGTGGCTGGAGAGGGAGCGGTGAGCACACTCAGTGGACATCAGCTGTGTTTCTACATGTGCCCTCCCGCCACTGCTGTGCTCATGCTTTGGGTGAGGCTGAGCCCTCCGGGGAGGTACATGGCCCAGGTGGGCACCTGCCTCCTCTGGCTCAGCCACTGAGGTGGCAGAGGGTCAGGAGGGTGTCCCACGTCTATCAGAGCCAATGCCCCTCGATGCAGCACTACGTTGAAGTGGGATGTAAAACTAGAGCGGCCGGTGGCTGTGTCTGCCACTGCTTGGGGCCATCCCGCCTGAACATGAAGCCAACGAGGAAAGGAAGAGCAAGAAATGCCAAGAAAGAGGCTTCTGATATGGTGAGAGCAGCCAGATATGGCCAATGCCGAAAGCAGTACCACTGGACTCTCCCATGAGATGAGTCAATAATTTCCTGGCTTTGATTAAGCCAGTCTGATTGGGGTTTCTATCACTTGTAACTGAAAATGTCCTGATGAATTCAAGGTGTAAATGTCTGGTTGCAATAGATTGTTTCCGTTTAACCACAATCCATGCTCTGGAACACAGGGTTTATGCCTACACAGAAGCCACATACTCTGTGTAGAGTGGGCTGAGCATAAATCATGTCAAAGGGCAGAAGGGAAATGTAATCCACTTGGGGGTGCATGTAAATAGTAAGATGCAATATTAATAGCATCAATAGCAAACATCTGTTAAATGTTACTAAGCGCTGGTACTAAAGGCTGTTCATATAACTCAAGCCTGATAACGTTTCAAGGGAAGTATTCTCATTATCTCTATTGTAAATACGGAGAGACGGACTCAGCACCGGAGACAGACAGAGATATCCCATTGTCAAGGACGAACAAGCACTTTGACTAGCACATCGCGGTGAATCGCTGGGCCCTATGCCTGGGGAGCATCCCACAGCACACACCTTGGCTCTGCTATGCCCCATAAGGACTCAGACACTCTCTGGTGCCCTGGGTCACCCCTCACCACAGGGACACGAGTGACAACAGGCCACGGAGCTGGCTTTCCTCCCGCAGGTTGCAAACCTTCAGGGGGTCATGAACCTGGTTTAATGAGCGGAGACCAGCAGTATTTCCCCCCATGGAACAGGTTCCAGCGTATGTGATCAGGGTGAATGTTGCTTTGTGAAGCCTGTTTAGTTATATCCAGATACACATTGGTACGCATAGGTACTGGGTCATGATGATGTAAAATACAGCTTTCTGTATATCACTGTCAAAAGAGGTTTGAAGGCCAAGGATGTAGTGCCCACGGCTCTGTGCGTGTTGTTGCCTAACCCAGCACACGCACCGTCAGGGGTGGGAGGGACGCAGACCTAGAACCCAGTGGCCTCGTAAGGAGAAGGAAATGAAAACTGACCCGCACTGCAATACGTTTTCATGAAGAAATCCTTTCAGGCAATCCGTTTGGCTCCCCCGGGAGCCCTTGTTCCTTTACTAAATCTTACAGACGATGAATCTTGTCACAGAGCCCTCCCTATCTGATGGTCATGTGGTCCTCCAAAACTGAAGAGGGATGCCAGCGAGATGAAACCACAAGGTGCTGTGTGTGAACTCCTGAGGCTCAGGCAGGGAGAGTGAGGGCCAAAGCCCCAGGCATCCCCCTCTCCGCCCTGGGGAACACTGGGGGAGAGGTAAAAATGGACAAGCACACAGCAGCCCCGACAGATCAGGCTCCCGTCCCCTCTCTGGAGCTCCCAGGTAAACCAGCACAGAGAGATGCCGGGGACTGAGCGACGCTACACACTCTCCCTCCACACACCGAGGCTTCCTGGCTCCCCCCTCTTGCCCGGGGAAAAGCTACTTCTTCAACTTTTATTAAACTGTTGTCACAAATTGCTTACGAGAGCAAAGGAAATTATTTCACCCGTTTCCTTTTACTTCCCAAAGGCGAGAGGTCGGCCTGCATCTGCTCCAGAGCACGGAGCCCAGGCCAGGGGGCAGCACGTCCCAATCGCTCACAGCTAACGGGCAGCACCGAGGAAGCCCTCGCATCACAGGCTCGTCCGTAACAGACTTTGTCTGAACTCTGTTCAGACTGCATTTGTGAACATAAGTTAACAATTAATCCCTAGAGCTTGAATTCCTCTGAGTTTCTCCAAAGTTCTCACTCGTTTAGCTTCTGCCCCAACACAAGCTGTTTATCTTCCGAGTCAGGAACTGCTTCTTGTCAGTATAAGGTATTTTTCTTCGGTGGCCCTGAACCTTTTGTGGTTTGGGGAAGCCCCTATGAGCATCTAACGAAAGCTGTGGACCCTCTCTCAAGGGAAATGCACGCAGGTGTATAGGGGTGTGTGCAGACACACTCATGCATGCATACTTCCGCTAGATTTTAGGGGTTTTTCAAGACACCCAGAAGGCCCTGCACAGTCTCCTAGAAAGAGTATGAATCCCAGGTTTAATATTCTCAGTTCTAATCCCTGTCACCTTTTATAGTATTAAACATATTTGTAACAACAACAACAAAAAAATCTGTCCACTTCTAGAGTTAGGTGTTATATCTTTAACACATATCAAACAAAACCAAACCAAAAACCAAACAAACGCATTTCCTACTTAACTCTATTATACTTCAAAGATGGCCAATCCGTTAAGCATTTTGGGCAGTTATTCGGGACCATGTTGGGTGCTAAAAGGGATATGAAAAATGCAGAAGGCTCAGTCCATCTTAACAAAACCACTGTGGAGAGACAATGGTTGAAAAAAGAAGAAAGAAGCCCATACACAGCTGTATGCTAAGTCATATAGCACCAACGCTAGGTATAATGGCTATTAGACTTTATTCTTCTTGGATCTTCACAGTGGACATCCAGGGCCTTTTCTGCCTGCGTAGAGTCAGTTTCTCTTCTTCCGGTTACATCACCTTGATTTCTGCTGGGGCAGCATGCTGGAGCGTTAGGTGAGATGAGAGGGAAATGACCCAACCCCGGTAAGCACAGCGTCCCACCTACCCTGCCACAGTGCTTGCTTTGGGAACAGCAAATGCTCAAAGCTAATCCAATAAGACTCTATACTTGGACTTCCACCCACGTGTTTATAGCGAGAGATTCTCATTTGCTGGAGTTATTAAACTGAGAGGGCAGATGCCAGTGGCTGCAGGTGGCCATCCTGAAACCATATGGGGTACCCTGAGACAGAATGAGGTCAACCCGGAGGAAGCAGAGCCAAGAAACGGACATGGTTTGATCCCTGAACACAGCTGTGGCTGCAGCTCTTTCCCAGTGTGTGAGCTACTAATCCCAGCCTCACAGAGTGCCTCGATCGCCACAGCGAGCTCAGCTTTTGCACGTCTCCATCCCCATAAGGTGTTCACCTCTCAGGGGGTATCTGGAACTTACTAAGTTACCATATAACATTAAATATTTAAAATAATGAGTGATTGGTTTATTGTTACTTTACGTGATGCCATTACAATGCTAGTCCACAAAAAACAATGATCTTTATCTGATTAAAGGCACATATTTTCAATTTTAAAAAAATATATATTTTATTGATTTTTCACAGAGAAGAAGAGAGAGGGACAGAGAGTTAGAAACATCGATGAGAGAGAAACATCAATCAGCTGCCTCTTGCACACCCCCTACTGGGGATGTGCCCGCAACCAAGGTACATGCCCTGACCCGAATCGAACCTGGGACCTTTCAGTCCGCAGGCCGACGCTCTATCTACTGAGCCAAACCAGTCTCGCTGTATTTTCAATTTTATTTAATATGTATGTATGTGGAAAACTTTCTTTGTGAGCTAACATCTTAAAATACAACAATATGCAAAAAACATTGCTAGGAAACACCACTAGTATAAGATGATCTAATTTGTTGTCTAAAGTATTTGAGGAGCCTGCCGGTGTGGTTCAGTGGGTAAGCGCCAACCTATGAACCAGGAGGTCACGGTTTGATTCCCGCTCACACCAAACAAAATTTCAGACTTCAGTGAGTTTTCCAGAAGTCTTCCAAAGAAAATGTTGAAGTCATTTTGGGTGAAGTGTTAAATGCTAACAAGGTCTTGCAATCAATAAGTTTTTCTCAAAGTGTCTAGCTTCAGTTCCCTTTTATACTTGATCTCTGCAAAAGTAAAATTATCCTTGCATTATAAAAAGAAACATCTTGTCCCAGCTCCCAAAAAGGATATAAAATATCTGGTTATGTAACTGCCTTTTAACTTTTTAGCTGTGTTTTTAAAAATTTGAAACTCATCTTGATTTGAAACATGAGCCCACTGATTCCAAAAGCTATGCTGTGACTGAGTGAAGTTCATGCCTCATACTTTACGTGTTCACAGCATGACCCATTGTGGAAAAGCTTAATAAAACATTCTCATTTTGTATTAAAAATTCATAATCTGAGTTACTAATTATATTCATTCTGTTATTGCACATCCATAAATGCCATTGTATACAATAACCATTAAAATCCATTGTGGGATAATAACTTTAGAATCTCATCTTGAACACAAAGCTACTTAAAATTACTCTATTACCTTTAATTTATTTCTATCTTAAATTTGGTCAAAATGTCCCTGCAGGCTTTTTATATAAAAATCTAAATATGAGAAGGCAACAAACTCTAAAACATTCCATTACCACAGAAAATATAAACTGTCAATATGCATAAATGCTTAATAAAAACAAATGTTTCAGCTTGGACCGAAAGGACAGATCCATAAATATTACAAGAAAGAACCCTTTGAAAAGACAATTGTTATTTTCTAAGGAAAAGACTTTTGAAAACAATATGTGTCCTATTTACCAAATACAAATAATTCCATGGATGTGTTCATGGTGAGGGTTGGGTAAAGGCCTGGCATCATTATGAAACCCCAGAGCAAATACCCTAAATGTTATTGGAAGCATTAGGCTTTGGATGGTTAAAAACAACAAACAGCTTGAGAAAACCATGTTTTCCCAAAGTAAGTCTCTGAAATCCAACTGGACCGTTCACACAAGGAAGTAACAAAGGAGTGAGCCATAGTTTCCAGCAGCCCCTAAGCAGTGCTTCCCCCCATGGTAGAGATGCTCAGATTTTTTAAATCTATCTGCTGGTGACATGGGTATGTCCAATTTACCAAAACCCATCCACGTGAGCCCTTTTCTGTAGGCACGTCACACTTCATGACCCAGGAGGATCTCTATGTTCTCCTTTCTCACATCTCCAAAGTCTCGTTACACCGTCCCCTTCCGCACACGGGCCTGCTCCTTGAGCACACCAAGCAGTTTCGCGCTGAATTTCCTCCTCCCCCTTCGTGAGGATGGATCGTCACCCCTCAGCGGCTCATTTCAGAATTTCACTACATTCACCTGTTTATTTCTCTGTCCCCTCACCACCTCCTGACGTTATCTCTCTTGGTTATATTTGTAGTTGTTTTCAGCAGTCTCCCCTTCCAGAATGTATGCTTCATGAGAATGGAGGCCATATTCATTGTATCCACGTATGTGTCCCTCGCACAGCGCCTTACACATAGTAGGTGTTCAAAAACAAACCGGCTGAATAAATGAACCCTCCCATCAAAAAGAATTTTCCAGGTATTATGGTAAATGCAGGCATAAAAAATAATAAGTAGTTTTAAATTCAGACAGTCAATAGAGCAGTGAAGGCCTGGGGGTCAGGGCCAGGAGCCGGGTGGAGCGGGGGTCCATGGGGAGGAAGGGGGGCAATCTGTAATACTTTCAACAATAAAGACATATATTTTTAAAGGGATTTGTTTGAAATGAGTGAGAATAAAGGCTAGATTTCCGGACTGCTTCCATGCACCTTGCTTTCCTCACCACTGCCATCGTCATCACAATGCTATTGACAAAGCAGTAAAGTAACAGCCTCACAGTAATCTAACCCAGCTTTTAAATAAAAAGATCTAACACACTGTTGGGATGTTATAAGGGGAAAAAGCCATTGTGATTTTTTTTTTCTTCCTGTAAAAAAGTAGAAAATCACTTCAGGCATTTGCCATCACATGTACACACCACACACACACACACACACACACCCATGTTGTATGATAATTGAAGATCTGTCCTTTCAGTCCAAGGTGAAACTTTTGTTTTTATTAAGAATTTATGCGTGTTAACCATTTATATTTTCTGTGGTAGTGGAATGTTTTAGAGTTTGTGGCCTTCTCGTATTTAGATTTTTATATAAAAAAAAGCCTGCAGGGACATTTAACCAAATTTAAGATAGAAATAAATTAAAGATAATATAGTAATTTTAAGGAACAGTGTTCCGAAACCAGACTGGTATCTCCACCTACAACCCAGCCCACTGGGACTTTATAATCCTTACAGTTAATCCTTGGCCTGAAAGGCAGGGAGATTTTATGCCAAATTCGTGGGCAGGAAAGCCAGTTCTATCCTTCCTGCAGGAGGAGGTACAGATAATTATTACACAACTTCAGGACGACCCGGGGCCTTCCTGTCTCAGGAAGCTGCCAGAGCTCCCTAATTGTCTCCTGCTCCTCAGTGCAGAGGATTTCAAACAAGCTCAGATGACGAAGCACCTGCAGTCCTGCGGCCGCCGCGGAAACGCGTGTAAAGCTGGAATGCTTTGTTTCTGCCTATGAACCAGGAACAGTTTTTCTGGCAGTAAAACCTCAGCCTAAATTCGTGCGTTCTCATCAAAATAATATAGAGACAGACTGGACCAACTGTCTGTATGAGTTGTTCTGTTAATAGTCTTTTGCTACTCATTGGTCTATTCATGGCTACTAAGACTCATCAATGGGCATGTGACAGCCGGTGCAAAGGCTTAAGAAGAGTTGACAGTAGAGAACTTGAAAATGAAAAATGCATCTCTATTAACCCATTTCCCCCCTCCATGAATGAGGATAGGATGTTATTCATTTTTAACAATAGAATATATTTATTTATATACTTATATGTATATGATAAATAAGTATAAAATATTTTAAACTTTTTAAAACTTTAGCATCATATATATAAAGATAAGGAAATATATAAATATGCAAATATACGAAAACATATATACTTCTATATAAAGAAGAAATTTCCAATTTTCACCAAGTTTATACTTACCAAAAAATAAGTGAAATGGCTATTTTAAATTTTTTTTTTATTGGCTAAAGTATTACATATGTCTCCTTTTTTCCCAATTTACCCCCTCCCCCCAGCCATTCCCACCCCGTGCAAGGCCCCACGGTCCCAGTATCTGTGTCTATTGGTTATGCTAATATGCATGCATACAAAATGGCTATTTTAAAATAAAATCGTTTAAAATAACACCAGTATTTTAAAGGACCAAGGAATAATATGATCCCTACAGTCAATCACACTGTATTATAATGTGCACAAATGTTAAATATGCAGCAACCTGAAAGTTGACTACATAGAAAATCTTTAATTATATATCCTACTGACAAAGTCAAAGCCACTTCATAGACCGAAAATGATGTCTTTAATAGTAATGCCCTGAAAATACATAAAGATGTTATAATATAATATTGATAGTTTTATCGTAACAGCACCTTTCTATCAGGGCCCATACTGGACACTGACACACACAGAAAAAAAGGGTCCGTGGCCTCCAAAGGTGACACTAACCCAACCGGAGCAGAAGAAAGCACAAACAGGACTCGATCTTGACGCAGAGAAGAGAGGGCAGCACGTGGGACCTCTGGCAGGTACTGCGACAAACCCTGGCCGTGATACAAATTGCACAGTCTCTGATCCAGGCTGGGCGGCTTCAGTTTGGAAAGCGGATTTCTCCCGATTGGTTAGAATAAAACATCCCTCAAAACAAGTTTGCAGGTAATGAATACAGCTGTAACCGTCCTACCAGCCCAGTAGTTTTTAAAGTCATATGATTAAAAATATGTTGGAGAATTCCAGATAATGTAGATACTCTGCTCTCAGTGGGAAAAGGATTATAATTCTTTTTTAAAAAAATATATTTTATTGATTTTTTTTTTTTTAACAGAGAGGGATAAAGTTAGAAACACCAATGAGAGAGAAACATCGATCAGCTGCCTCCTGCACACTCCCTACTGGGCATGTGACCACAACCAAGGTACATGCCCTTGACTGGAATCAAACCCGGGACCTTTCAGTCTGCAGGCTGACGCTCTATCCACTGAGCCAAACCGGTTCTGGCTGGGTTACAATTCTTATTCTTTAACTGTGGGCTGTGCACAGTCATGTCCTCTCAAAGCCCCATAGTAACTTCTCCTTTAATGTCATCAATAGGTTCTTGGAAACTGGGATTCTAGGAGAAATGACACTATTAGATTTGACCAGCATCTCCTTACTCCCTGTACGATTTAAATCCAGAGCTCCTCGGAAAACCCCCACAGTGTCCCCAGGACTGCCCGTTCCCCGGAGCCATGGCAGAGGAGAGAGGAGAGTGTGTCAGACAAGTGCAGTTGCACAGTCTCAAAGCAAGCATAGCAATGGCAAGGTAAAGTAAGTAGTTCCTTTATGGTGAATTTCTTAGGGTCTTTCATTCAAAGGACACAATGAGGGGATGATATCTACATGAATAAAAGGTAAGTATGCAAATTGACCATACCACCAAGATGCACATCATCCAATCAGAAGTATGCAAATTAACCCAACAAAGATGGCAGGCTAATTGCATACACAGGTGTGTAACAGCTGGGTTGGGCGGGACACCTGCTATGAGGGGGAGGGCAGGGGGCAGAGGAAGCTACAGGAGAGGAGCTCCAGCAGGGAGTGAAGACTTGCAGGCTCCTGGGCAGCCAGGAGCGAAGCCAGGGGAAGGAAGGCCTATTCTTGCACAAATCTTCATGCAACGGGCCTGTAGTTTTGCATACTTTCCCAAACTTCTATGGCCAGGGCACTTTTGGGGGAGGGGAGGATTAATCTCCAGGGACTAGGTTTCATGGTACAATTTTGTGAAACCCAGCTCTGAACAGTGAACAAGCATCCAGAGGTTGGGGTGGGGGGATGGTGAATGTGCCTCAAAGACATTCTCTGGCAAGGCACTCCCTTTCCCCACAACGCCCAGGACCCTCAGCTTCCCTGACACGGTGACCCCTATCAATCCCACAACGTTCACCACTCTGTACTATTTTGTTATTGAAGCAGATGGGTTTCTCTCTTTTTCCCTTCTATCTAAGCTTAAATTTAAAAGTGGGGGTGGGGGGGGGTTAATAACATGTGCTTTCATCTGGGCGGAAGAGCAGTTACGAAGAGTGCACTTTCTCATTGCTATGCACCCCCTGCCGATGTGATTACTGACTTTAATTTGGACTGAAGAGCTAGAATACTTCGGGGATATTTCTTCAGAAATTGTGGATTAGTCACTTCAGATAAGAACAGGATCTTTCTCGGCAGGCAGTCAGGACCTCAAGCTCCCTCCTACGCCCATCCTCTGACGGCTTAATAAGAACAGCTAAGGAGGTGTGAACTGTGATACATGGTGGAAACTAAAAACTTTAAACTAAATTTATTTATTCTTAATTTCTTCATTAGACAGAATGATTTTACTTTTTACAATCAAATAGGTAGCCCGGCCGGTGTGGCTTAGTGGTTGAGCATCCACTTATGAACCAGGAGGTCACGGTTCAATTCCCCGTCAGGGCACATGCTTGGGTTGCAGGCTCCATCCCCGTAGTGGGTGTACAGGGGCAGCTGGTCAGTGATACTCTCTCTCCATGGATACTTCTATCTCTCCCTTTTCCACCCTCTGATAAAAAAAAAATAAAAAAAAATAAATAAATAAAAATAAAAAAATAAAAAAATCAAGTGTGTATGTAATGTGCGGTTTGTATGTCACTCAAAATATTAGGTTTTACATTATGGTCAAAAGGAATCATCTTCCTTCAGAGCAGCCATAGCCATAGTTACAACATAGTAATTAGACTAACGTACATCAGTCATCAGACATTGCTGAAGAAGCAAGGATCTTATTTACCAAACTTTTTGCTGGCTCTGTCCCTGAGGACATGGGAACCGACCTTAGGATCCTCTTTGAGGTTGGGCCTATTTTACTGATAGTAGCAGAAAGCAATGTTTATTTTCTTGGTTCCTATATGTGACAACTAGAAAACACTGGTTGCTCATGTTAAACTGGTTCTTAACTGATGAGGGGGTAAAAAAAAGCGCATATGTTTGTCTCAGAGAACTGAGCATAATGAATCAAAAGAAAAATTTTTCCTAAAATCCCCTGCTAGAATATTATCATCTTTAAAGGCCAGTGAGAAATCAAGAGCATCTCCAAATTTACTGGAATGTAAGATAAAAAAAACGGGGAAGCTTGAAAGGCCTGAAAAAGTACTTTTACACAAAACTAGCAATTAAAACCCAGGTTTTACGTTGCTCCTGGATCAGTCTCCTGGCTGGCGAGTCCAGACGGAGCACAGACACTACACTGTCACGCGGAAAGCCTTACGAGTTGCGGAGGGCTGAGGGCGGGCGGTGCCTGCCGGCCCGGGTGTGTGTGTGTGTGTGTGTGTGTGTGTGTGTGTGTGTGTGTGTCAGCCTGCAGCTTCAGAGATCTGCTCCGCCAGCTGGGCTTCCGAGGGCGTGGCTAACGCTACATGGAGCATTTCCAAGTGCTTTGAAGGTGTTGGTTTGTGTCATCTGAACACTCCAGAAGGCAGGCTCTGAATTCTGATATCCACTTTCAGCTTTTCCTCGCCTCTACCTGGGCCTTCCATGTTTATGGTCACCTGTCCACACTCCACCGGCCGCAGAGCAGAGGGGCAGGAAGTCACACGGGCAGGCTGATCTGACCTCTCGTGAGCCGGCGTCTGAGATAGAGAGAGAGCTCCATCTTTCAGACTGGCACTGAGACAGCACATCGGAAACTTTCATTCCTTTTCCTTGGCAGCAGGAACAAGAATCCCTGCCTACCCTGTGCTGGGCCTCAGGATCTTGCCTCATTTAATCCTCGGTCTCGCCACATCCTAGGTCTTCCGAATATTCCACTGTGATCATGATCAATAACGAGACAGAGCTCCCTCTGGGAGTGGCAGAGCAGAAGTTACCCATGCCTCTTTCTTACCCCAAACCTGCAGTCTTTCTGACTTCCACGTCCCCTTCCCTGAATTCGATGCACAGATGGAAACAAGCCTTTCAAGAATGACAGCGGCATCAGTGAAGACAGCAAGGCAATGTCCCTCCGATGTTCTCTGCAGCAAACGGCACCGCTGTTTGGGAAAGTGTCTAACAGGCCAGGATCTCCCTTCCCAATCTCTCAAAATTGGAAGTTATATAAAGAATAACTTCAAATGTAACACAGATGACAAAACATGACCAGACACTCAAAACAGATGTTTGCGTGAACACCCCGATGGGGTGGTGTTATAATGAAGGGGAAATGTTTTATCTCTGTCGTTATTTATTCTTTCTCTTTCCCAGAATTTATGAACCTGAGTAAAAACAGGATAAAGAAACTGACGAGTAGGAGTTCACAAGAGAGTTTAAGCCCTGAAATACACTAAATTATTACATACATACTATTCTCATGAACAGTTTTCAGCTTTTTAAAAATTATCGTTAGATACTGATTTTGATTGAATTACTTTAATAACCACTAGTTGGAAATACTTCAAAACGTAAGTAAGCTTTTCTTTAAAAACTCCAAAAGCTTTTCTTTATTTGCAAAAATTGTAACAACAGACAAGCCATAGCTACAGTGCTCAGCCCCTGTCTCGGCAGACAGAACCCAGGCACTCGGGTGCTCTTGGAATTAAAGTTAAATTTTCACAGTTGGTAGAAAGCAGAAATTGGAACCAACCAACTGTTGCGGCCTTCAGAAAACCAACAAGCTGTGGCAGCCATTTTCCCTCAGTGCAGAGTGAGCTGACTTGCTGAGCTGTTTCTGTGTTTCTCCCTCCCGAGACCTCACTTCCTGAAGAATTTCTACCAACACACAACCAAACCCCAAGACGAGCACTCCCCCTTAAAACGAATTTTAATCCTTTTCTAATCTAAAACATCTTAAGGTAGAAAAGGCAATTTTCCTAAGCAGAAACAGATTTCTCTTTGTCCCCAAGTAGACTCTTAAATTCTAATCAGATTTAGTCCAAATGTCACTTAACTAGTGTTCCAATCCAGATAACAAGACGTGCTGCTAGGTTACCTTGTGGTGACCAGCACCTCTTTATTCAAGCCCCCTCTACTCTCCCTCTCCCCCCTGGTAGGCGCGGTATTATTAGCAATGAAGAGAGTGACTGAGAGGCAACTTTTACAAAGGCTAAGGCAGAGCAGGAGAGATTGTCACTTAGGTTTCTCCCATGGCCTGCAAAGTATTTCACTTAGATGATCATTTCCTAAATCTGAATGACATGTTTACTACAGAGATTTTCTAAGTTATGCAGAGAATGAATTTTCTCCTTCCACAAACACACCTAAACGCCTTTAAGTGCTAAGCACAAAAGAAAGTTGAAAGAAATACTGAATAGCCCAGACACTCCAGGAGGACAGGGGCCGAACTACCTTGTGCAGCGTGGATCCCGTGGATCCCTGCGGCCTGCCCAGCACAAGGCCCGCCCAGCAAATATTTGCTGAATGCGAAAGACAAAACCTTCCCTTCAAGGAGATCACAATCCTCGAAGTGCCAGGCACTATCCTAGGCTCTGCAGCTAAGGCAGCAAGCAAAGCAAAGCCAAGCCTGTGCCCTGGGGGCACTTCTGTTTTGCTGTTTTGATGGGGAGGGGAGGGAGACCATAGCTGAAACTCGAAACAGTACAGATAATTTAATATGAATGACAGGGCTCCCGTTTTGCTCAGTGGTTAGAGCGTCGGCCTGCGGTCTGAGGGGTCTCAGGTTTGATTCCCGTCAAGGGCATGTGTCTTGGTTGCAGGCACATCCCCAGTGGGGGGTGTGCAGGAGGCAGCTGATGGATGTTTCTCTCTCACCGATGTTTCTTACTCTCTATCCCTCTCTCTTCCTCTCTGTGAAAAATCAATAAAATATATTTAAAATAAAAAATAATTAAAAATTAAAGGGGGAGGGAGCTTTTCCAGATCAGTGGCCTTATACTTTGGAAGTTCTTTCAGGTAAGATTGAGATTTAAATGGAGGGAGGGAGCAGGTCTTGCAAACATTTTGGGTGACAGTGTTCTAAATAAATACTGATGGGCAACTAAATAGATACGTCACTGGGTCTGCTAGCGGTCTCCCCATCGAACTCCATTTCTCTTCCTAGAGAGGCCACGTGTCACGACCCTTGCAGCTTGGAGTGGCCTCCGGACGTGTCCTTGCCCATGAAATGTGAGAGCAGTGATACGGGTCACTTCTGAGAGCAGCTTCCAGAAGCAGTGTGTGCTCTTCCTCCCTCCGTAACCTAGAGGACGATGGGATCGGCAGAGCACGTGGATGGGGCCTGGGTCCCTGCAGCCTGGCATCGCTGACCAGGCGTGCAACACGGCAGGAGCAAAATGCTCTTGTGCCACGAGACTGAGGCCCTTGAGGACAAGAAGCAGGTCTTTTCACCTTCATATCCCCAGAACCTGGCACAACTCTTAGCAGATGGCAGGTATGCGGCAGTAAGGGAACAAATGCCACTGGAACATTGAAAAGGGCAATTAGATCTGTTAAAGGTAATTGAGGAAAGGAACTAGCAAGTGTCCACCACAAGGACTTTTTAAGAACAAAGTGGGTGGCGCCTAAGGGATGGTGGGGTGTGGGGGTAGATTCTTGGCAGAGGAAAGACCACTGAGGGAAGAGAGGAAGAACAGACAGGATGCCTTTGGGGGAGGGAAGGCAGGAGACACCTCTAACAAATGCGCCCGCCTAGACACAGTTAGCAGTTCTCCTCTGGCCTTCGAGAATCATGAGACCAGACTAAAAACCACTTCAGGACATTTCCAAATGGCTTTTCCAAAACCAGAAATAAACAGAAGAAATGGAATACCCGAAATGGCTCGGAACTGCTGAGTTTCCTATCAAGTTGAAAAATGGGGGTTCTGAAATAAGGGTGACTTTTGTTTCTCCCCCTAATGACGTAGGATGATATCCATACCTGGAGACATTTTTGGGTGTCACAACAGGGGGAGAGGGGTTGGGAATTCTACAGTCACCTGGTGGGTAGAGGCCAGGTCTGCTGCTAAACATCCTACAATGCACAGGACAGCCCTCACCACCGAGACCTGTCTGGCCCAAAGATTGAAAAAAATAGATTAAACTATAAGCTTCTTGAAGCCTGGGACTAGAAAGTATTTCTTATATTTTGAGCATCAAAGCAGACAAAATTAAATGGAACACAGTTATCATACTATAGTGAAGAAGTAAGCAACAAGTTCACTTATTTTTTCCCCCTCCTGTTTCTTTCTAGGCTCCCAATTCAAATTACAACAAAAAACAACCAATGGATAAAATTAGAAACCTAAATGGTAAATTCGGCGTAAGGGCTTTTTCATAAAGCAAACACTATACTTCCTATCAAATTCTTGTAGAATATTTTAAATTTCTGCCCAGAACAAAGTCTCTGAAAAGTCTATCCCTTCCTATGCAAAATTGCATTAATATTTTCCAATAAATCCTACAAGATAAAGAGGGAATATGCAAATTGACCATCTCCACCACAAAGATGGCAGTGCCCACAGCGGAGGTGGGGGTTTTCTAGCACAAGATGGCTGCACCCACAGCAGAGACCAAGTTCCCGGAACACGCCTTAACAAGCAATCAGCAGGACCTGAGCCCGCGCCCTCCCCACCCCCATGGGGCTTGACAGGGGGCCTCAGGCTATGCCTCCAGCCCTGGCGCCAGGCTGAAGGACCTCAGGCCATGCCCCCTGCCCAGCAGGGCTTAATGGGGAACCTCAGGCCACGCCCCCATCCCTGCCCCAGGCCAAAGGACCTGAGGCTGCAACCCCCTGCCCAGCGGGGCTTGACAAGGGTGGGACCAGCCAGGTCTGGGTCCGGGTCTGGGTCTTGCATGATTTTGAGGCACAAGTGGGTGGGCGGGGACTTGATCTGGGTGCCGTGGTGTGCCCCAGTCTCTGACCGGAGGAAGGTTTGCACATACATTTTAATAATTTTCTTTCATCTCTGACACATCTATCATAGAGAAAGGGAAAATAGCAATATTAAAATATTTCCTCTAATTAATCCCCTTTTAATGTGTAAGAATTTCGTGCACGGGGCCACTATTAATGAAATTATGGCCCACTATAAAATACAAATAATCTTGATCATTGCTCTACATATTGAGAAATGCAATTCTGGCAGTTAATTTAGATGACTGGAAGAGCAAACAGAATGAAATAAAACGTAAGCTAAATACAGGTGATCTACGTTAATCTCACTCTGAGTCCTTTTATCCTGTTACTAATTACCGCTTCCCACGCCTGACCCCAATAGCCATTCATTTCTTTTCTCAAAATCTAAATGAGAGTCAATACCTCTCACACATGCTGGGATGGAGCACCTGATTTAACGTCCGGCATTGGCTTAGTTCCTGACATTAAAATTGATTATGCTCCTAGTTTTTAAGTTCCTACTTTAGTCTCCACTGTCACTAAGTGGGAAAGAACAAAAGCTTGTTCTTTCAAGACCCCTGACGATTGTGTTTCTGCTCTTACTGGAGAGGGAGACGGGATATCTACCTCCAATCAGCACCTTCAGCCACTGAAGCCTTTTGTCCCCCGGTGTGAGGACAAGGCCCCTTCAGTGTCACATGCCCAGCAGTGCTGCCCCCGCTGAATGGGTTTTCATGGCACATAAATCACTTTCCCACTACCTGCCACTTCAAACCTGCTTCTCGTGAACTTGGACCCAGCACAATATGACGCGCCATGTCCCTTGTGACAGCTAGGAACAAGGGGACTGTTTGCATGTGTGGATAAAGGGCGTTTTTCCCTTGGACACCTAGGGTGCTTTGTTCTCCTTTTGGGAAGTAAAGTTTTTTGTTAAAATTGCAGGAACATCCCATTTCCGTGTGCCCGTTACATTTTAAAGTACTTACACACTTGCCCTGGCTGGTGTGGCTCAGTTGATTGGGTGTCCGCCCATGCATCTGGGGTTTGTTCCCGTCAGGGAACATGCCTGGGTTGTAGGCTTGATCCCCAGTTGAGAGCGTGCAGGGGGCAGCTGACTGATGTTTGTTTGTTTTCTCTCTCTCTCTCTCCCTATCCCTTCCTATCTCTCTCAAAATAAATAAAAATTTATTTTAAAAATAAAAATAAAATATTTATACATCTGCACGTCTCATATAACCGTTGAGCATTTTAATAGGATTTAGAAACACATTTATCTATTTCCTAATGTATTTCCCATGTGGGTCAGAACTCCTGCTCTTGTGAGTTTGCATGAAAACATTTAAGCAACTTTTCATCCCATTTGGGGGATCTTAAAGAACTGGGGGTACAGACACAGAATAGACCCCACATTTACTGGTAGAGAAAACTCTCCCCATGTAATGGGTTTCCTGAATTCACGTAGCCCTCTTGAAACGGAATTGCTGAAAAGAGCAATGGTTAAAGATGCTGTTGTCGATGGGACTTCATTTATCTTCAACTCCATTGCCATGCATTCAGTTCGGCAGGAAGGTTACATCTCCAGGGGTGGCAGTCACCTCCTTTCCTGTAGCCCTTGTCACACGCAGCAGAGGCCCCCAGGGCTGTGTGGCAGTCATGCCCACGACATCTCTGCTGTGTGGATCACACCTTCCCACGGTCAGCCTGGCCGAGCTCTCTCCGTTCCCCTGGCCCAGGCCCTACCTCACCTGTGTGCCAGCTCAGACGTAAACAGATGCCACGGCAGTGAAGCCGTCCAATCACAAAAACAACACTTCTCTGTGTGCCAAAGGCTCTCCGGGCACGAAATCGTGAGGCAATTGAACACGAACTGGACAAAAAGCCAAGCGAGCAGTGTAGAAAGGAAACAGGAGGGAGAGTGCCTTGGCTTGGGTGAGGAGGAAATGGGCAGAGTGCTTGTTGGATGGGAAGCGAGAGGAGCAGTGAGGCGGCCGCTGGCTGCCAGGTGTGCCTCAGGGAAACGGTAGGACGCAGTTTCCCTTCCTCTGGCTCCTGGGATGATGAGGGCTTATCGTCCGTGCTGCTGACCATTCCAAACGCTCTCTAGGGGAGGGAGAAGCACGTGACATTTGCCACGACTGGCATCGAACCAGAGATGCATGTGCTGATCGCACTGGAAACAAAGAGAAGGCCCAGCATTTTCCTGAAAGTGGCTGGGAGCCGGTCTCTGACTTGGCATGTAAACGCGTGCGGGAGGGGAAAGCATCCGCCTGAATAAACCTCACGGGAGGAAACACATCGATGCATGAGAAAGCCCTCCCATCAGAAACAAAGGCGGCAGGGATGTGTGCTGACCCCGAGACCACCACCAATGGCGAGAGCCCAGCCATGGGGTTCGGATGTGAGCCCCGGCCCTGTGGGAGCAGCCCTGGGAGAGGAAGAGGCAGAGGAAGCCGAGCACCAGTGCCCGGGGAAGTGGCTGGCAGATCGGTGCCAGGCTTGTTCCCTGCACCCGCCCGGGGCTGTAAGCTGTGAGAGGCCCTCGCTCCGGAAGCCTGGATGCTGGGAGGCAGGCAGGCAGCACACGCATGGCTGAGCGCACGCCGAGGCGGTGGAGGCCAGCACAGCCGGGAACACAGGATGCAAACAGAGGCGCCGGCCTCTGCACAGGTGGGTGCGTGGCCCTGAGCAGAGGCACAGCACGCAGAACAAGAGATTCCAGACCCGACACCACACATCCCCCCGGGGGCCCCCAGACGTGCCTTGGCCTGGAGAGGAGGAATCCAACACTGCGGTCCATTGTCACAGACACAGCTGTGCGCGGCCTCCCCGCCAAGTGCGGGCGCCCGCACCGCGTGGGCAGGAGGGCGCAGGCCCTGAGCGGAGCAGAAACAAAGCTGCCCGGGGGTCTCGCTGGCCAGTCCTTGAGAAGGGGCACTCAGTAAGTGACTGTGTAATTGGCACGGAAACCCATCCACCGGAACGGATCGAGCCTCTTGTAACCGGTTAGGCCTATGGGGCCCAGAAGGATGAAATCCTCTCTCGGACCTCACAGGGCTTTTAAATGGGTCAAGATCAGCATTGTTTCTCTCTCTCTCTCTCTCTCTCTCTCTCTCTCTCTCTCTCTCTCATACACACACTCTCTCTCTCTCTCTCTCTCACACACACACACACACACTCTCTCTCTCTCTCTCTCTCTCTCTCACACACTCTCTCTCTCTCTCTCTCTCTCTCTCTCACATACTCTCTCTCTCTCTCTCTCTCTCTCTCTCTCTCTCTCTCTCTCTCTCTCTCTCTCTCACACACACACACACACACACACTCTCTCTCTCTCTCTCTCTCTCTCTCACACACACACACACACACACACACACACACACACACACCCTCAAGAAGAGGAAGGAGAAAGTCCTTGTGGAACGCTTGATTTAAATATATTTTAACAGGCCATGATGTTAAAAGATATGCCTCACTGTAGGCCCAAGTAAAAATAAATGTGAAAGTAGCTGATCTATTGAGGGACCACAAGCACAGCCACTGACAAAAACCTGCACACACGATTTTATGAAATCATCCAGAAAATAAATGAGGCAACGGCCACTGTTAGGTCCATTTTTTTAAGTGGTGCAGAGAGGTTAACTGACTTATCCGAAGCAGCACAGCGGAGTCTGGACATAATCCCAGATGGCTCTGACTCCGGGATACCGATGTACCCCAAGGGCTCATCCAGGGCTCGAGAGGGAAGGACAGGAGTGAGAAAGCGGGTACACGCTGGAAGAGGCAGGGAGAGGTGGGTAGCTCTTGGCCGGAATGGAGGGGCAGCAATGCAGGAATGACTTTGGGGGGAGTTTAGAATCTAGATGGATGGAGCAGAGGCACTGGAAGTTCAGAGCAAATTAAAGGAGTCCAACAGACCCCGGCAGCCCTCCTCCATCATGAGGCTTTGGGCACAAAAACGAACCCCTTTGAGCTTTACTTTTCTCCTCTGTAAAATGGGGGTAAAAGGAGTACCTGCTTCAAAGAAGACTAAATGGAATAGTTATGCAAAGTGCCATGTTCAACATACGAAAGCTTAAAAAAGAAGTTGCTTCACCTGTGTGCGATGCATAAATGAACAGGTATCACTTTATTTGGCCCCAACAGTATACCCATGAGAGAGACAAGCCAACGTGTAAGAGCTCAGAACACCCCGGCAGAGGCCCGATGACTGAAACCGGGCCCCACGTATTAGCAGAGGGAAGAACAGATCACAGGCTGGATATCAGGCTCAGGGGGGCTGGCAGAGCACCCCGGGGCCAGGCCGGGAAACAGACTTCCAACAAGGCAGGAAGGCTGCGAAATTAGGCAAATACTACTGCTCTCAGGGCTAAACTTTAAAAGTCAAGATATGCAAAGTCATCATAGATAAACAATTCCAAAGCCTACAAAACAGAAAGCATTAAATCCAGGGGCAAGAATGTCAAGCACGCGGGCCTGGGCAGACCTGAAAGTGGAGAGAAGTAGAGACTTAAAGAGAGCCCACCACGGCCTGCCCCTCAGAGCCACGGACAGGGAGAGAGCTGCAGGCACCGTCCTCAGTCCTGGGAGGATCCAGGACCCACCGGCACGGCACAGGCAGCCCCACCGTGGGGCAGGGGCAGGCAGGGAGGCTGACGGCCTGTGGGTATTAATCTGATGTCATTGGACACTTAACTTCTCTATGCTTCTATCCCAGGCCGGCCAGCAGAGCCTCTGACTGTGGTCAGGCTCCCCGGGCTACAGGAAGAGAATGAATGTGCACAGGCCGTTCCCACATTAGTATCCCGGGCCACGAAATGGAACACAGCATCAGTTCTAATCTCACAGTCAGTCAGTAAGCTGGCAATAGACCTACTTCCTGAACCGGCTGACACATCGAACGGCTGTTACACTCATCAACCCCTGTCTGAGCCTACAGAGCTGAGGGTCATCGAGCAACCAAGAATGGCCACTGGATTATGCTGCTCTGCAGAACTTCCAGAGGAAATCCACTCCGGCCATCTGTAAGGGTAACCTCGTGGAGGGGCTGGAGGCAGCCCAGGCTGGGTGCAGCGGGGTGCTGTGTGGCTGGGGGATCAGGGGGGAGTCGTGTCAGCAAGGCCAGGTTACAAGTGACCAAAAGGGTAAACTAGAATAAAGACAGTACGAGTGGAAGGGTTTGGGGAGGAAAACATAAAAGAAATGTCAGGGGGCAAAAGAGATGCAAACATGACTCTAAGATTTTGAATTCCAGGAACTCAGAGTGGGGCTTTCAGCTCTAAAACCAGGGACCTTTGTTGAACGGAGGTGCAGCTTGAGCTGTTCATTTGAGATGACACTATAGTAGCTGTGTCCAACCCAATGACTGGTTGTGGCCATGAAAGTATTCATTATGTTGTGGGTCCTTCTCTTTATTCATGAAGATTTATTGAATGTCTACAATATGCCAGATATTACTCCACCAGTCACCAGGAATCCCTGCCTTCAAAGAGCTGACCACCTAATGGTGTTGACAGACAGGTTAATTTACTATTTTAGCAAATGTAGGTGCTATGGAGGGTGTGGGGGGATGTAGGTGCTACTGGGGAAGAGGGGGGAGAGGGGGAACTGCACAGAATGTAATGGGAACATCTAAAATAATGAACACCATGGGAGGAGAGAACCAAACATTTTTTTTTTTTTTTGCCAAAAGAGAGAAAATCATTTTTAAAGAGAAGAATCAATATTATTTTTTTTATGTTGTTGAATTTCTGACTCTACAGAAATGTTGATTTTAAATCAGATATCAAATTGTATCTAATTTTACTTCCTTTCACTCCATAAGTGGTAAAAAAGAAATAGCAAGGGGTCTGGAAAATATGATTTTTATTAGCTGAGAGATTGCATCAACCTGTGTAGAAAACTCCCAATAATAAAATAAAGGTAGATTCCAGATCTGTGACAGCCATGGGAAAGCAAACGTCAAATATTCAGACCAAAAACCACACCCGAAAGGCACTGCCTAAGACCACACACTCATTTAGTGTCATCATCTCGTATAAATTCCCAACTGCAATCATATTAACAGCTTAATTTCCCATTCATTGAGAATTTAAGAAATCAAAAAATCTCAGAGTTGATAAGGGCAAAATTAGAAAGCAAGACAATTACAGGATATTTTTTACCTTGCAACCTAATGGACTTTTTCAAAAGAATAATAATGTCAAGTGTATAAACCAAAGAAAATATTCTAGAGCCAACAAAGTTTGAAATTTTGGAAAGACATAGGATCATGTCACCATGACAGGGTCAACAGAGACAGGAAAACAGAGCTAAGAGCATTGAATGAAAGACATAAAAAAATGCAGAGACAGATATCAAAAGGAAAAAATAAAGATAATCTTAGTTACAGCTCATATCTCCTGCCTACATTTCTTCACCCCAATCCTCACCCTTCACCACAGCCTCATTAAAATGTACCAGATCTGTTTGTAGAAGAGTAGAACTGGAAGACTTGGGGGCGCATTTTTCTATTCCACATTCTATAGAATACGCCTTTAAAGTTGCTTTGTCTCTGGTAGATCGCTATTACCGAGGTATACTTTTCTGGTTGTTCCACTGGCCAGCGCTGAAGAGCATTAGAGGAAGCTGCCCTAAAAATCCCTTACTGTAGGGACATTCCTAGAGCCCCTCCCTACTTTTTCACATAGCATCAGTTTTACAGGCAGTATGGCTTCTCTAAGTAGTATCATGTATTATGTAACATGCTGACTAAGTTTCCCTTTTTGCACTGGCTACTAGAAAGCTCAGGAAAACATCTGCACTCACTTTTAGCAAGTTCACCCACCCACTGGTATGTACTTTGACCCCTTAGTTTCCCTTCACACGGTCTCCTAATTTATTTTAAAACAATAAAGAAAATTTGAAAAAGGGGAATAGTTAATAGCAAATACTTGAGTGCTTATTATTAGATATTCTAATGCCATATCGTATCCCCTACCTTATATTTTGACATCTTAAACCATATAAGTATTTTAATATATACTAAGTGTTAGATATTTAAAATTCATATATTTAAACAAATTACGTTTTATTTTTGGAAACGGTAAGGTATGAAGAGGTGTGCAGGTGGGTGAGCGAACTGCTAGATGAGTGGAGAACTAGATCAACATCTCACATTTCTGTGGTGGCTTTTGAACCAAATCATGGAGAAAAAGCACTAAGGATGGCAAATTCCTGGAGATATACAAGGTGGGACCTGGTCCCCTGGGCTGCAGTCTAGAGCCCCTACACTAACAGCAGTTTTAGTTATGATCTGAGATAAAGAGCAAAACAAAACAAAAACTACCAGTCCCTACAGTAAAAAGGTTACAAGTCACTGGAGCATCTTATTTGCACCCTAACTCTGCCTTATTTATAGGGCACATATAAACACTGATGTGCATTTCAGCCCTTGGATGGGTCAGAGAAAAGAAACGTGAAAAGACAGTGTCTGAGCCAGCTCCGAGCCGGGGTAGCTGGGGCAGAGGGAGAGCACAAAGAGAGGGAGAGGGCTTGAAGAAGAAGCAGGAAGCCAACTTTCACCCTGACAAGGTCGATGCGCTGTCATCTCACCACTCGTTTATCTCGATCTGCTCTTTCTACCCCACTCCACCCCACAGACCCCCCTCACCCCTTCTCCCCCTGCATTAAGTCCACAACCCACCTCCCCCAGAACTGAGCAAACTAGCCAGTGTGCAATGACTGCCCGGCTGACAGCTGACAGCAGGCGCTCTGAGAAGGCCCAAGGATTGTGGACTCAATGGTGAGCCTCCCAAATGGCTGCTGTCCAGTGAGGGAGACAGAGAAGTCCAAGCACAGGGAGCTGAACACTAGAACTGTGAGCAGGGGAGCAGCGCACAAGGGGCTGTCTGACCAGCAAACAAACAGGGAGGATGCAGCCTACCCTGCAGCACAGCTGTGATGATTAAATGAGCTTTAATTAATCAACTGGCTATATCTGCAAATATTTCTTTTTTAAAAATATTTTTATTGATTTCAGAAAGGAAGGAAGAGAGAGGGATGGAGAGAGGGAGAGACAGAGAAACATCAATGATGAGAGAGAATCACTGACCGGCTGCCTCCTGCACGCCCCACACTGAGGATCCAGCCCAAAACCCAGGCACGTGCCCTGACTGGGAATCGAACCACTGAGCCATGTCAGCCGGACAATATATCGGTAAATATTTCCATGTCGCTGTGTGCTGGCACTGTTCCAGCGGCTGACGGACGTCCCAGCAGAGGACAGTCCAAGACCCCTGCCCTCATGCAGCCTGCGTTTGAGAGAAGAGCGGTAAAATTAATATTGAAGTGGCATTGAAGATGTCAGATGATTGAAGAGTATGATGAAGAAACTAAATTCGGAGAGATGGAACCCCAGCAGGGGCTGCACCCCTGCCCAGTGAGAGGGGTGAGATTGCCCCTCCCCCCCCCCCCCCCAGCCGTCTGTGTCCCGCTCGCACCCAGGGGGAGGGACACAGTGCGGAGCACAGAGTGGGAGCCGGGGGCCCGTCCCTCTCACAGCCACACGCACACGCCCCACGTGATGTGTGCAGAGGGCCGCAGCCACTTCCCAAAGAGCTCCGTTCAAAGGGATTAAACGAGGAACGTCGACGTTTAAGATAGAAAACCTCAGCTCTCCACAAAGCTGGCTGTCCGAAACAAGGCGGCACGGCACACCACGGTTTCACTGACCTGCTCCTTTACTGTCCTTTCTTCTTCGTTTCCATGAAGATGGGGATGAAAAGCACTTGTACATTGGCTTCCCTCAGGTAACTCTTTTCCTGGTCACCTGGAACAAGCTCACCTCCTGTGGCAACCAACAGCACCTACGGCCTAACCAAGAGCCGCGTCCCATCAGGGCAACCGGTTTAGACCGTGGCCGGCAAACTGAGGCTCTTTGGCCCCTTGAGTGTGGCTCTTCCACAAAATACCATGGCCTGGGTGAGTCTATTTTGAAGAAATGGCGATAGAAGTTTAAGTTTAAAAAATTTGGCTCTCAAAAGAAATTCGAATCTTTGTACTGTTGATATTTGGCTCTGTTGACTAATGAGTTTGCCAACCACTGGGTTTAGAGAACTCTGCCCACTGCATAATCGGCCTGCAGGTCACCCTCTGCCTCTGAGTCCTCATAAAACCAACCACATGTTGCCTCATCACCGGCTGAGCCGGAATACCATCCGCTCCTCCCACCAGAAAAATGCCACCAACCTATTCTTTCTCTGGGGGCGCGGCTGCCAGGATGCCCATACCTCTCTGTTACCGCCAAACGTTTCTATTTGGAAAATGTTTATTTTGTTCTGCTTATGCTTTACCCATGACTTCCAACCCAAACAACCCTAACAATGTCTATAAATGTTTGAGAAGACTTTCCTAGGAGACTCTGGGCGGACAGACAGACAGGAGTGGGGCCCCGGTTCCCCGCTGAGGTTTCGCCTGGTGATAGGACACACACACACACACACACACACACAGGCATCTTACAACGACTCTCCCACCGGCTGTCTACTGCCCCGGCACCACACGTATCAACCACCACCTTTTCAATCAGAGTAACTCCACTCCAATGGGCATCGCAGCTACAGAGGAACGGAAACCATCATTTGAAACAGTACAACACGGTCACCGAATGCTCTCGTGATGGATGAGGATGAGGATTCTCGCTGTTCTCTCACCACCAGTGACTGAACATTCTTTGTAAGAAGCAGCAGTACAAAACGTGCTGGATGTTAGTGTGATGTCGTGTACTTTTTAAACAAAACGGGTTTAAAAAGTACGCTTCCCGAAACGTGCCCACGGTTTAAAATTACACTAACACGTTTAGATAACTCAAGAAGGCTGCACTCTCAGGATAGAAGTGGGTCGTGAACACCCGTCAGACCCAGAAAACCCAGGCCTCCGTCAGCCGACTTCCCTTGGTCTACACAGAGTCGAGCATAAGTCATATTTACAAAACTGGCCACAATTTCATCATTTTTAAAAAAGGGCAAGCATTTTCTGCAAGGCTAATGATTCCGTCTGGCCTGGGAGAGCACTTGAAGGGAATTCAATGGTGCAAAGAAGAGAGATTTCAACCTTGTAGATCCCTGGACTCATTCATCCTTAAATGAGCCCATCACCAAAATAACCCACCTCTCAAGCCTGTAGGGGTTTTAGCACATCTTATTTCACCTCCTTATTAAACATGAGTTGTACTGGTTTTTTTTTTTTTCTAAATCTGCCACTGTGAACAGTGGCAGGCCTCCTCACAGATCAGATACTTCATTAGAGGCATGTTCCCTTCTGCACCAAGACCGTTTACCTAACTCCCAGGCAGATGATGTAAGACTAACTCTTGCTCTATTTTTAAACAGTTATCCCTCAGAGGTCTTGGGCGATCTCCAGGGACCTCTTTACCTTAAGGTATTTCAGAACTGGGTCTCACCATGACTATTTCCAGTCTAGCAGGGCCTTGTGCATCGTGAGCACAGGCTGTGGTGTCTCATCAAGCGCCCCGGCGAGATTTCTCCCTTCGTCCGTGGCAGAGTGAGCCTCAGCGGGAAGAGATGGCAGCCTGAGCTAAGGACAGGAGACAGAAGCGCTTCCGCCTCACAGCTTCCCTGCAGCCCCCATGTCGTCTTTTCTAAACGGAGAACGCCACCTCCCCGCCAGGGTGGCGATAAATCTGATGGGAAAGCACGAAGGGTGCTCAGCCAGAACCCTGACCCAAGGGGTCCCGCGACAGTGATGACATCACCGCAGAGGCTGGAGACCACTCTGCTCAACAACGCCGAGACCTGCAATCCAGTAAAAATGATCGCTGCCCACTTTCCAACACATTAAAGTCCATCTAAAAAAAAAATGAGCGTGCCGTAAAGATGAAGAGTTGGCTGGGTGAATAGGATGGAAGCCAGAATGTTCTAGAACAGAGGGAAAGCACGGGGCAGGCAGGGCAGAGAGTGCCCCAGGGAAACGCTCGCTGTGCAGCAGCCAATGGAAAACACAGTGTGCCAACCAGACCAGGAGGTGTGAGCACAGAGATACCAAAATTGGGAAGATAACAATTCGGGAAATGATTTTTAAATGTGTAAGTCAGCAGGGATCATCAGCACACAGAGACACACTCACTCATTTTATAGTCAGGTTTTCTCCACGTAGGGAATGCAGTGAACACACTATGTGTGATGGGGGTGCAGTGAGTTTGCTTTTTAAAGGAAGAGCCCCTACGCTCAGCCTCCTTCCCAGCGAAGGACAGAAGTGTTCATCTTTCAGATCTCCGCTCTCCAGCACACAGGCTTCCGCGGGTTTGTAGACCCCCAGGCCCTTTGCTCCCAGCTCTTCCCGCCGACCGGGGGTCAGACCCGACTTGCTGGGGGATGGTGCCGGCCAGAGCCATACGGGTATCCTCAGACTGAAAAGGAGCATCAGGAATAAAACTCTTTTATAGCTCTGTTTTTTAAAATATATTTTATTGATTTTTTACAGAGAGGAAGGGAGAGGGATAGAAAGTTAAAAACACCGATCAGCTGTCTTCAGCACACTCCCTACTGGGGATGTGCCCACAACCAAGGTACATGCCCTTGACCGGAATCGAACCTGGGACCCTTGATTCCGCAGGCTGATGCTCTATCCACCGAGCCAAACCAGCTAGGGCTCTTTTATATCTCTATTAATGAAAAATTCCTCAAATGCTTTAATTTTTTTTTTTTTTCTAAATAATCAGCACCCGACACAATAGTCACAGACTATTCTGGGAACTTTTTCTCTTCCATTAGAAATTACAATATCCTGAATATTGTACCCAATGCCATCCCCATCCATCTGCCTTGAAAGAAAAAGAAAGGTTATTTTATTTCCTCCCTCTGTCTCTGAAGGCTTAGTGTATTCTCTCACCTTCTACACAGTCACATCATGTTCAAGAGCATTTTTAAAAAAACAAACAGTATTAATTTTTTTTCTTTCTCCCTCCATCTGCGTGCACACATCCACTTTTCCAATGTTTTTAAAACTTCAAACTATACCATCAACTCAAAGCTCAATCTGTAATGCTCTGAACGTTACTTAAGGTTGTGCCAGGTCTATAATTAACGCAAATTCTGCCTTTTTGTAAAAAGCAGAATATTAACAGTTGTACATCGACCAAATTAGATTATCTGAACACATTGATCATCGTTGATTATCTAGACACTCTGACTCAAAAACTGTCATGACTAATAATGATTTCTTTTTTAGCATAAACATAGCTATTGCTTTTTATTAAGTCTCCTATCCTGGTAGTCATGGAGATGGGAGAGAGAAGAAAAAAACAACACTGTTTTATATTCTGCTTTAAAATAAAAACCAAAACCTAAAACTCCATTTTAAAAAATTCTTCATCCTCTGTCTTTTTCATATTGCTGTTAATACAGAGGAGAGCTGAGAGGCTCATTCCCACTTCTGAGCCCTGTGCTCACACATTATATTTATGTATTATGAGGTACCTGGATGCCTCATCCAAAAGTTACTGATGCAGTGAATTCAAAATGTTTACTGCCCTTAAAACTTTCCAAGAGCCCTGCCAGCCGGAATCCTTAATCACCGCCCCTCCCCGCCCCCCGAAACTCCAAGTTCACTCATCATACCACTTCTCCCAGCCCCAGGGTCTCTGCTGGTGCAACATACAAACCTTCCCTGGTGGTACTGCTCTAAAGCAGGCCCCCAGTGCATGACGTGGTCACAACCTACCATTATGCAGGTGATACGATTTGCCAAACCTCTCTCAACCTGTGTCATGGCGTCGTTGTGGGCTACTTATCTGTACTGCCCCACTCCCTGCTGTTTCTCACATCTGACAAGAGCGCTAGCATGACGGAGAGCAGAAATGCGGCCACGCCGAGGAACACGGGACCGCCTGGAAGAAAAGAAGCAACGCTGGCTGGCCTTCCAGGGCCTGTTTCAACTCAAAGCCAGCTCTGCCATTATTTACTGTCAACTTCGAGGGACTTCGCTACGGAAAAATCGGTTCTCGGAGAGAGAAATGAAGATACAGTGTTAGTTCCTGGGGTGCTTGCGATGATAAAACAATCAAAGGAGGGGATAAGGTGACGTCTTCAGTACAATGCCTGGCCCATGGTGAACAATAAATAAATATTAGCTCACTTCAGAGACCTGTTTACCAATTCCGGAACGAAGAACGCCCTGAGAGACACAAGACCGTTAATTATCCCTTTTCAGGGAGCCGGCTACATCACTTCGGATCACAAGACTGAATACACATCCTGGGTTTTGGCACTTATTAATTCTGGAGAGTTAATTAGAAAATGAACTTTATTTTAGGAAAGAAATGCAAACAGCTATGCAGAGTTAATCAATTATGCAAAGCTGTGTGTGCAGTCCCTGGCCTCCCCGAGCCTGCCCCGGGGACGCGCTGGAACACGAGCTGGAAACGCTGTAATCTCTATTCCTGCAGGGCCAGCCCACCTGCGGAGGAAGTTCACTCGGTCTCCCCGTGCGCTTATTCTTAAGGAGAAAATAATCCTGGAATTATATTCGGTTTATCTACTCAGAAATGAATTCCCTTCTTAGCTCTTACCCCCCAAATAACCCCAGGAGTTTGTGTTGTTTTTTCCTTTCTTCTTCTAGGATTTATTAGCATTTATTAATCGCCAAACCCTGTGCTAAGCTTTGGAGATCAGATGCAAGTAAAAGCCACAGTCTCTTCCCTGTGAAAGCTCAGAAGAGCCCCCTTTATCTAGGAAACCCACACTCACTGGATTTGAGGTTTAAAAAAAATTTTTTTTAAATATATTTTTATTGATCTTAGAGAGAGAGGAAGAGGGAGAGAGAAACATCAATGTGAGAGAGATACAATGATCAGCTGCCTGCCCACTGGGGATGGAACCCATAACTTAGGTATGTGCCCTGACCAGGAATCGAACCAGTGACCTTTCACTGCCTGGGACAATGCTCAACAAACTGAGCCACACCAGCCGGGGCATGGATTTGAGTTTTTAAAAACTGACCGCGGAATGCCGTGAAGATATGTGGAATAGACAGGACTGCTGGACATTGGAAAGAAACACCCATTCACACACATACTGCATCCAGGGGGGCGTCAATAGAACTATACACACCCTACTCCAGCCTTCTCCTCAGGGGGTGAGGGAATCTCCCCTTTGCTATGCAACCATTCCACTACAACAGCAGGCTGTTTCGGACACCCTTTTCTCAGAGAGACGTGCCAGACCCTCCTTCCAGATCTGAAGCAAGCTCATGTCTCTGCCCCCAGCCTTCCTCGGACCATCCAGAAATCCTTTCCTCTAGCCTGCATAAGGTCCTTCTTTAAGTCAATCCTCTCCCCAGGAGGGGAACTGAATTCTGCCCCCCCAGGAGGTGCCTTTTGGGATGTTGATTTTAAGCTGGTTACTAGGAAACAAAAGACTCTCAAGGAACCTCGGACCCTCCTCCTCTCTTGCCTTAGGGTTCAGGTAGGAAAACTTGCTTGGGGAAGGGGACCCCGGTACACCCACTCCTGTGCAGCCGCCTCCGCAGATGTGAGTTAAGTGGCCCACAGGAGGGACCAAGCAAGACTGTTCCCTGGACCACCCCTGTGCTGGGCCGTCCAGCAGGGATCTGTTCACCACCTGCTGCTTTCCTGCCAATGGTGTGCTTTCCCGCTGAAATCCCAGGCCCCTGCTCTCCTTCTCCTTTGTCCAAGATGCCATGTGAACCTCAACTGCCCAATGTGTCTTTGGGTCTCGTATCTTATGACACCCCCGCATGTACATCGGTAAAAACTTGGACATCTCCTCCTGTGGATCTGCCTCATGTTCATTGGATTGTTAGTCCAGCAAGAAGAACTCAGAAGGTGGAAGAAAATGTTGTATTTTTGTGCCCCCGCTCCACAGGCACCAGCTAAAAGTGTCTAGTGAGTAAGGACAGTCTATTTTTCACCTGTGTGTGCCCCAAAATTCTGCCCACACTATCCTGTGTTCTTTAACATATAAACACATTTCCATGATGTAGCTACGAACATCGAGAAGACAAGGAGACAAGCTGGGTGACGTCGGGAGAGGGGCAGTAGCTTTCCTCTACATAAAGCTGCCCCTTCAGGTCCCCAGAAAGGGCACCGACAATTGCCATCCCCAGGACCACCTACAATGGCGCTGCATGCCCCAGGGAGCACAGGCCAGCCCTGGCATTCCTCCACATCCCCACACTTTCCTCCTCCTGGGTCAAAACCTCAATCAAAGGCAGGAAATAAATGTTTGCCCTCCAGGACCCTGTGCCCAAGGCCAGCATTTCACACAAGAAGTGAGAGAGGGAGGGGAGGGGAGGGATGGGGAGGAGAAGCAGGAGTGGGGAGGAGAGGGGAGGGAAGAGAGGAGCTTGGCAGTGCACTAGCTGAGTAAATCAATGTTTAACCAAAGGCCAGAGATTCGTTTTCTGTTCAATGTGATTATTTTTAACCACTTCTTTCAAACAACATTGTTATTAGTTTTCTCGCTAAAATTATAAGAAAATAAGACAAGAAAATTGCATTATAAGAACTACTTCAACATTAAGGCTTTCACCCATTACCAATCTTGCTGCTCAAGAGTTTTCTCTAATCCTGGCTAGTGTGCAGCATCAGGATGGCATTTAGGCTTACCTATGCCCTATGGCAGGCAAACGCTCCTAGGTTATGTTTTCTCAAGTCAGATCTTCATAAACAATGTACATGAAAAAAAAAAAAAAAAAGCACGTAATTTAGTTGCAATTATTCCATGAAATTTTATGTGAGAATTTGTGTGAATTTTTTAACACATTTATAATTAGACTAGAGGCCTGGTGCACAAATTTGTGCACAGTAGGGTGTGGCTAGCCGGCCCCAATGGGGCCCAAGGATGGGGCTGGCCATGGGATCTAATGTTGGAAGCTATAGCTTTTCTCCAGCTGCATCTAATTATACATTAAGGATGGCCAAAAGAAAACCCACAACAGAACTGTTTTGCATTTCATGTGCCATGAGATGAAGTTGTTTATGTATTGTTGGCAAATGTATGTCAAGATGAATGATGGCCCTTTAATGATTTCTGGGTTATTCCCAGGGTTCTGCCCTCAGTTTCCCTATATGACCCTCATGTCTGTTTGTTTAAAGTTTTTCTGGTTTTGAATGTGCCAGCCCTTCGCTGTTGCTCCTGGCAGCCTGCGGGTCCTCTTCGCTGCTCCTTTTAAAGACAGATTGAAAGCTCACCTAATCTGCAAGGCACCACAATTTCACAAAATCCCCACCTAGCTTCTGTACATTCCTCAGCAAAGGGCCGCCATCCTGTTAATTCGAAGGTTGCCTCTTGGGCTAACTTGGAAGGTCTCCTGGGGCTGCGGGTCGTGGAGGGAGAATTCCACACCTTGGCTGCAGTATCAGCAGAGCCCTCTGGAGACTCTGGCTGGGGACAGAAGGGACTGATAATTATTTTCTTGTGCTCTCACGAAATGCACATGCACCAGGGAGCCAGGCAGTGATTTAGGGGTGTTGGGGACTGACTGGGGGTGGGCTGGCTGGTGGTGGTGGGGGGGGGGGGGGGCGGGGGTAGGCCCAATCAGGGCCCGGATCAGGCTGGATGGCTGCCACAATGTGTGTCATAGCCATTAGTTGTTCTGGTCGTTTGCCCTAACAGTCACTGGGCTTTTATATATATATATATGTCAGATAACGATTAAAATAAAAAACAACTATTGACCTAAAAGGATGTTTAAACCATCCTTTAAAAGACTTTAAATGCATATATGGTGACTGGCTAGGATATCTGCTTTGTGAATTTTTAACAGCATTTTCCCCCCATTAGTGATTCTCTCCAGGTTTTTGTCTAGGAAAAAACTTGCATTCCTATTTACCTACAGAAAATACAAATACTGCTTACAAAAATTTCCATCAGCCTCTCTCTTTTTTTTTAATATATTTTATTGATTTTTTACAGAGAGGATGGGAGAGAGATAGAGAGCTAGAAACATCAATGAGAGAGAAACATCGACCAGCTACCTCTTGCACATCCCCTACCGGGGATGTGCCCCTGACCGGAATCGAACCTTTCAGTCCGCAGACCAATGCTCTACCATTGAGCCAAACCGGCTTCGGTTCCATCAGCCTCTTCAAGAAAAATAAGCTTTTGCTCATCAAAATAGTAAACATACACGTTTACACGTAAGTTGTACACACAGATGTCTCCAAGAAACTATGGTAGGTTATGACCCCTGACTACGATCAGGCCCCAGCGGGAGGGGCTGAGGATGCCCGCTGCACAGACAAGCCCATCGGACCCAGCGAAACAATCCATGGAAACACGACCTGACCGAGACTGCTTGGTTCCAGTCAGGCTGAGCTGTCCCGCTGACTTCTCTTACTCTGATGCCAACTGTGGAAAGATCCTGAGGATAAAATAACCCTGAGCTCAGATGGCCGCGGCAGGCTGGAGGCCCCACCTACCCTTGCTTCCACTGTCCTGCACGGAGCAGAGGAGGCCAGCAGAGCAGCTCCACCTGGGGAAGGCCGCAGGCGGCCGAGGGGAGCAAGCAGATCCCAGGACACCAAGACCATGGCCATAAGGCCAAGACCAGTAACACTGAATGACAAATGATGGGTTTTTTTTGTTTTTGTTTTTTGTTTTTTTAAATACAGTTTTATTGATTTCACCAAGGAAGGAAGAGGGCGAGAGAGATAAAAACAATAAATGATGAGAGAATCATTGAGTGGCTGCCTCCTGCTTGCCCTGAACTGGGGATCAAGCCTGCAACCTGGGAATCAAACCATGACCTCCTGGGTCATAGGTTGATGCTCAACCACTGAGCAACACTGTCCGGGCAACAAATGATGTTTTTTACTAGTAAATTATTCATGGAATTGAGGTCTTTGATTTTAAATGCCTCAATTTCATGAATTAAACCACAGAATATTTTAAAATCTATATAATAAAAAATAAATTTAAAAAAATAAAAAATAAAATCTATATAATAAAAGCCCAAGCAACCATTACAGCAGAATGACCAGAATGACTGGTCACTATGATACACATTGACCACCAGGGGGGGATGCTCAACACAGGAGCTGCCCCCTGGTGGTCAGTGCACTCCCACAGGGGAAGCGCCCCTCTGCCAGAAGCCGGGCTCACGGCTGGTGAGCGTGAGTGCAGCAGCGGTGGCGGGAGCCTCTTCTGACTCCGCAGCAGCACTAAGGAGCAGCAAGCAAGTGGGTGGTAAGGAGCAAGGGGTCCCAGACTGTGAGAGGGCACAGGCCGGGCTGAGCCCCCACCCCCATCCCATGCACAAATTTCATGCACCGGACATCTAGTTTAATATAAAAGCCTACTTTTCAATTCCAAAATGAGAAACCTGCCACTTCAGAATACTGACAGTGTCAGCCGGGTGCAGAGATGTAGAAAGAGAGCGCGCTCTCTGATTCCTGGGCGGGGCTGTGGCGAAGGGTGCAGCTGTGGTGAAAGACAGGGCCACCCTCACCTGCTTCCCGGAGTTTCTTCCAACAGTAATTTCTATGGAAAACGGGGGTTCCGGCTGGGTCTTCGCTTTCTCCTCAGTTCCCTCCTATGTGGGTCAACGTGAATGATTTCAGTCTGGAAACATGGGCTGAGCCTTAAAAAGCCCAGAGCCCATAAAAGGAGTCAGAACAATGAACTGGACCATGGGTTGGCCCCGAGAGACCGGCCATGCTCTGACGCAAAACCAAATACTTGTTTGGCTTTCAACTTCCAAACGACGAGCAATAAGACAGTTTAATAAGCAAATTACAATGACAAGGAAGCCTTTCTGAGGTCATAGCAAAGCCCCATCTGAGGGCTGGTCGCTTAGATGGAACATCACTCTTCCTGATCCACCCTGGAGCGCCATCACTTTTCATGCATGTTACCTGTATGACCCAATCGGTTATCACGGGCAGGTGTGAAAATGAGTAAGAGGCGGGAAAGCAAAAAACCACCCTCAGGAAATTCATGCCTCAGCACTTTCTAAAATGGCCCTCAGCCCTCGTCTTCAGGCAACTCGGTTCTTTTCCCCTCTTTCCTCCCAGTCATTACTGCTAATCCCTCTGAAGGGTGTTAATTGCTCTGTCACAATTACATTACTCCACAAACAAGGGCAACACAAAATCCAAAGTAGATTAACTTTGTAGTTATTGTATTAACTACTTAATATACTGTAATCGCATCATTAGTGCATCTTTTGGTGCACGTTAAAAAGAAAAATGTAATTCTTTCCCTGCCTCTTCAGCTCCACTGGCTTTCATGTTTTTTTTCAAAAAAGAGCACTAGAAATTATTTTGAAGTAACCTGTAGCGCCAGTAATCTGCCTATAAATGTGATTTTTGTCTAAAGGACCCACACTGTACAAAACCAAATTGTATTATTTTTCACAAGTCTGGCTAAAAATTGAGGTCATGGAGGGGCCCAGTAAGGAAAAATGCGGGTGCTGACCTGGAAGTCTGGCCAAAAGTGATTACCCCTAGTAATGGGGCTCAGACTGCGACGCTCTCTAGGCTCAAATCCATGCAAACAGGCAAGAAAAGAAACGCACACGGCACATGTCCCAGTAAAGACAACGAGACAGAGACACGTGCAGAAGAGATGTGCCTCCAGCTTCAGTAGCAAGTGCGGGAAGGCACTGCCCACGCAGACCCAAGCAGAAGCCTCAGCGCCAAGAATCTCACCGTGATGTCAACGCCATGCTTAACATCACAGGTCTCGGGGCAAACAATTCTGCAGAACAATTATTTGATGCGTTCCTCATGATCTTTGTTTAAACGCCACCCAAAATGTCTTTCCTCGCTCTTTTTCCACATCACTAAGGTTTAAATAAGAAGTCACACTGTGCTCTTTATTGTGTCAAAGGACGAGTCCCTGGAATGAAGGCAAATGCTCGGGGTGCCCACCAAAGATGGTAAATAACTACCACCAGCTGCAAATTCCCTACGCGAGACGAAAGCAAAATGTACTCCCTGGTACCGTACAAGAAGAGGGGGCAGGCCTAGCTTTACCTGGAACATGGAATATTATATTTAATCAGAAATCACCACCTCCTATTTCCACCATCCTCACTGCACCCACCTCCAGTTTGTCTCCCGAAATAACGAAGGAAAGTGAGTTAGAAGTCAAAGCCGAGTACGTGGTTCACTTCTACTTCGCTTTACCAGTTCGGTCTGAGGTTCTTCCTTTCGCTCTTGACCCTCTGCCATAATTGCCTTCATTTCATTTCCCCTTTAGGGCCCACAGAGATCCCACTTTAATGATTAAACGTAAGAAGAAAATTAGCACCATGGTCTTGGCAAATTTTCAACTGATTCTGAGAGGAAGGAGTGTTGTGTCAAGGCCAGAGCTAGACAGCAGAGAGCCCCGCTCACACATGGCCCCAGGACCCTGCCCATCTGCTGATCCTCTCGCCACTAGTGCCCTCACTGGTGATGTAGAAATACATAACTACCCCACCCTCCGGAGGCTGGTAAGGGGGATAAACGAGACAACACAGGGTGGGAGAAAAGTAGGTTTACAGTTGCTTGTATGGAAAATACAATAATCAAGAATGATAGGAGAATAAACACGGTGTTTCTCGTACTCACACCTGTAAACCTACTTTTGCCCCATTCTGTATATAAAGTGCCTCGTAGGAAGCCTGGACCAGGGCAGGTGCTGCAGTAAATTGCACCTGCTATTGCTCTTATTCCTTGCTTCACCATGCTCCCTTCTCATCCAACCACCGATGCACAGTCAAAAGGCCCCTGAGGTGGCGATGACACACACTGGACTCTGGAGCTCTGCCACACGTGGCCCCAGCTCCCTCCCTCGCCCGTCCTTCCCATAGCAACAACCCCGAGCCAAAGGCCGCGGGGCCCCACTAAACCCTCGGGCACTGGAGCTTGTTTGGAGGAAAATGAGGTGAGACCTCACCGAGACCTTATGAATTATTCCTAGGATAATAAGGACACTTGAACTACTGCCATCTTATAAAAAAGATATTCAATCCTTCACCTTAAATGTATGCAGTCAAAATGCTCATCTCCTGTTGTTGAAAATGTTCCAGTTACTGAACAAACATCTATGTCCAAGCATTACTGAGGCCAGGGGTTGTGTTTAATACTCAACTTGGCTTCCCAAGCACCCGCTGGGTAACTGCTGAATGAACGAACAAATAACCAGCAAGTAAGAACACATATTTACAAGTGAGGAGCAAATACTCAAAAGGTATACACTGTGCCTACTTTTACCTACAAACCTTCCAGTGCAGAGCCATGACTAGAATCCTATGCGGGATTAAAAAACTACTTTCTAAAAAAAAAACAAAACAAAAAACATTCTACTTCCTCGCTAAAAGTCTCTAAAGATTGTGTGATCACCTCAGGCTAACTTTGCCCTGTCCCAGGTTCTCAAGAAGAAAAGCCTGCATGCACCCTGTCCCTCATACTAAGGCCTGTTGCCACTGCCCAGCACGGTGGATGGGAGGTCAGAAAGGATGGCATGGCCAACAGAACCAAATGTACCAAAACGGCAAGGCCCCTGTTTGACAATTTATCTCCGAGCACCCAAGTCTCCAGACTGGACTGAAGTCCTTTTGCGATCAACAGATACCAATAAGAGGAAATTTAAAATGTGAGGACAGCCCTGGCTGGTGTCTTCAGTGGTTAGAGTGTGGTCCAGGGAAGGGTCACAGTTTTCATTCCTAGTCAGGGGCACCTACCTACCTACCACCTACGTTGTGGATAACTCCCCTCCCTGGACTTTCTCAGGGTGAGTGCAGGAGGCAACCAGTCCATGCCTCTCTCTCCCATCATTCTCTCTCTCTCTCCCCCCATCTCTACCTCCTTCCCTTCTTCCCTCTGGAAAGCAATGGAAAAAAGATCCCCAGGTGAGGATTAACAAGAAAACAGGGTCAGATGTGAGGACGCACTGCCCTCTCCTTCCACCATTTCCCAGGCCAGCTGCCCGGTGGTCAGCCTCCAGAGAACAGCCTTGTCCTCACACTTGCTTCACTCCACTTCGCCTCTGACAGGGCCCGGAGCAGTGACTCATGTAGGTCGGCGCTGGTGTGGAAAGGCCACTAGACTTGGAGTCAAAAAGCTGGTTTCAGTCCAGACTCTGCCCACAACCAGACGTGCCCTGGGCAATCTATTTCCTTCCTCTGGGTGCCAGTCTCCTCCGCCATGAGCCGAGCCATTGTCGAAGGTCGAAAGGGTTCCTGGCTGCACCGTGAGATGCAGGCTACGTGTTCAGCTTGGAAGACGGGCCAGTGTTGCTCTCTAGCTGCTGCCTAAGCCCTATTTTTATTTATTGCTTCTCCATCTCCTGGGAAAGTTGGCCTGAGAAACTGAAACATCACAAACAATCTGGAAAAGCCAGTGCTGTTGAACAGAGCAGCAAGAGCCGAGACTCCCTCATGGTGGGTGTGGAACCCAGTGTCACCTGGGAAATGATCCTTCCTACGTCAGCATGGCCAAATGCAGCAGGAAAGTTCTTCAACAGCAGTCTGAAGGCACACAGGCCACACTATCACTCTTCTTTAATCTAGGTAAAACTGTCTCCAGAGGTAGTATTCTGGGAATATTTCCCCCTTCCTACTAACTACTGAAGACATCCTGGGAAAATCGAACCTTTCCCCAAGAACGGCCTTCACCTGCAGCGGATTCGCAGCAGGCCTCATGCAATTCCTGAGCGAGGGCATCGTTTCCAAGGTAACCAGAGGGGGGGGTGAGCACAGATAGGTCTAGCACATTTAATATGTAGATGAGCTAGGGCACCCAGTAGAATTTCACTAATAGGCAAGAAGGGTAGATTAAAGCCTTCTGTTCTTTCTTCTCCGTTTATACCAGGAGGAATTGATTTGGAGCCTTTTACAAAAGACACGTTTCTTCTCCGGCAGCATGGTTTCCAAAATGCAAAACTCCAAAGCGAGTTTGTTCCAGTTAATCAAGCGAAGAGCAGCTTCTGTTGAGAAAGTCTAAGCGGGGGGAAAGGAAAGGGGTCCTGGCACGCTGAACCGAACTCTAGACCCTTGTCTCTGCAGCTCCCTCACGGGCCACCAAGGCACAGCACACACAGGCTGCAACTCCCCACACACCAGCAGCCGGATTCCCCCTCCGACCTTCCCACCCAGCGGGGCCTGCACAGGAACCTCCCGTTGCCCAGCTGGACTAGTGACTCTGGCTTCCAAGGGAGGCAGAGGGGCCAGAAGCCGGGGCGAGGGGCTTTGTTAGGCCGCTGTCCTCCACCACCAGCCCGCAGCGCTGCCTCCACCCATGCCGGAAACTGCTTCCAGCCTCCCTCCAAGGAAAGTGCAAGAGGCCAAAGAAAGTGGGCAAAGGCGGGAGGGGCGTGGGGGATGGGTTGACCCAGAGCAAAAACAAAGAGATGCTTTGGAGAGCCACGGCCAGGGTGGTGTGGAGACGTGTGGGTGGACCAGTGGTCTAATCGGATGCAGAGCACAGCTTGGCACAGACGGGCGAGGCTCCCTTAGCTACAGAACCTCAGAGCCTGGGTTGCCTCGATTTCTAATGTTCTTCGTTGCAAACAAAGACTCATTGTGTTTTTTCAGTAGCCATGCTGCCAATTTGTCTCACACCTTCCAAGAAGGCCTCATTATTAGTCCTCCCGGGCTGTCCGCCTGGTCCTCAGGCCTGCGAAGAGTCGCGGCACATTTCCCTGCTCTGAGGAGGGGGGCAGGGGCAGGGGAGATGGAACTCCCTCTGCAGGGAAGCAAGGCACACGTGGCGCCTCCATGAGGGCCTGGGCGCCTGGACCCAGGTCCAGGAGGCCCAGCCATTTCCAAGTTTCTAATAATACCTGGCCCCTCCGGCATTTCCCGGAGGGCGTTCCCTGCACTTCCCACCCTGTCCTTCTAGTCTGAGTTCCTAAGTGAAACCCAGGGCCACTTCCTCCCCCCCACACAGGCCTGCACTGTCTGTACTGCGAACGGGATGGTCCGCGTCCCACTCGTAAGCGTCCTTTCATTTTCCCATTTTGTCAAAGTGATTGTAGCTCAGCAACAAACTGTGTGATGGCCTGCAAGATGAAAAAATAAAAATAAGGAGGCATTAGGCTTCCAAGATATTGCCGAGTCTTTTGAATGAGCCAGTGGTGCTAACGCTGCAGGAATGGAGAGACGGTGAGGGAGACCACAGAGGATCCCAGGAACCTGTTTCTGCCACGTGCCTCCCTCAGTCAAGAAAGGGCAAGCCTGGCTGTTAACTTTTTTTTTTTTTTTTTTAAGTTAACAACCCTTTTCTGTTTCTGAGTCTGTCACTTCTGAAAAAGAAATTTTAGAATTACTACTGCCTATTTTTATTTATTGATCGATTGAGAGAGAAGAAGAAAGGGGGGGAGAGAGAAGCACTGATTTGTGCATTCTCTGGTTGATCCTTGTATGTGCCCTCACCAGGGATCGAACCCACAACCTTGGTGTCTAAAGAGCCACTCTAACCAACTGAGCTACAGAGCCAGTCCACCACTGCCTATTTTTAAAGAACCTCTTCTCTCTGCCCATAAAGTCTTTCAACTTTTTACTCACTATTTGTAAAAATCTTCCAATTTTCCTATTATTCCCAAAGCTTGACAATAAAGGGCAAAGACAATAAGATTAAACAATGGGAAACGGAAGTCCAGTTCCGATATTCACAGAGATAAGCCCGCCCTGCGGATAACCCTCCTCCCAGACCTCCACGGAGGGAAGGTAAGCTCTGCCTCCCCTGTGTGCTCCGGGAAGACTTCAAACGGCGGCGTTCCTCTGAAGTGGGCACTGAAACCATCTCGGCGAGTTTACATTTAATAACATCTTACGTTTAGCAGAGTGCTTTGTTTTTGAAGGTGTCTTCATTTATAATGTGCCACTATAAATGTCACTTTTTTTTTTTTTTTTTAATAAAACCCTGAGCAGATGAGAACACTGCTAACTACTACTACTTCACAGGCGGGAACGGCGGGGCCCAGAAGAGGCGGGAGCCTGGGAAGGGACACAAGCAAGCTGGCCATTCTGTGACTGGACTCCACATCCGGACCTTCGTCCTGTGTCCTTCTGCAGCACCTTCCCCTCCACACTCCCCCCGGGGAAGGAAGTTTCCTGATCTGGTCCAGGCTGGAAAGGAGACTTGCCCTGACACCAGACGCCTGTAGGCCATCACATGTGAATTCCTGCTCAACAAACACTGATCAGAAAATTGCAGAGAGCATAGCTTTGCACGATATTTCTTATGGCTCAGCTAACCCCCTAGAACAGTGGTCGGCAAACTCATTAGTCAACAGAGCCAAATATTGACAGTATAACGATTGAGATTTCTTTTGAGAGACAATTTTTTTGAATTTCTTCTAACGCCACTTCTTCAAAACAGACTCGCCCAGACTGTGGTATTTTGTGGAAGAGCCACACTCAAAGGGCCAAAGAGCCGCGTGTGGCTTGCGAGTTTGCTGACCACGGGTCTAGAATGAAGGCCAATCCTGGGAGGACAACTACAGCGCCTGCCGTGTGGGTGTTTGACAGCAGGATCACGGGCCTCGCTCGGCGGCCAGCAGTGCTCCCAGGCCTCTGATGATGGCTCTCCCAGAACAAGGAAGGGGAGAGTGGGCAATTACCGGGGGATTTAATTCCCTATAAACACCAATTCGGAGTAATTGACAGAGGGCGGGGGGAGCCTTCCTTTACCCCTTAGCAGGATTTCTTTACATTAGCTGGGTAATTGCTTCCGTTCTCCAATTGCCTAGACCCGCAGCTGGGAACGGGCATGCCATCCATATCCAGACGACCAGAATTAGGCTCAGAACGGAAGCACCCATCATGGAATCAGGGCTTTTACCGTGGCACAGGCATGTACATTGCCTTGTGGGAAGTGTTTTCGCGGATGGAAGTGTACAATGCTGGAGCAGTAAACACCGACTGTTCTGCCTGGTGCTGCAGTGTAGGAGCATATCGAGGAAATACTGCCCGGGAAGGTGGTTGGGTTTTTTCCCCTCCTTTTCTTTTCCTTTCAAGAATCTGCTGAGTTATTTCAGTAGCACATTCAGCCACACCTTCTCCCTTCTGCACTGCAATCGCAGGTAACGAGCCTCCGATGATCATTTTTCTCAGCTCCCGCCCGCTGTATGCGACCCCAGTCATGTCGGCGCACATTGTGAAGGCCAAGTTCACAGCACACACCAGGAGAGGACAGCATGCCACCTCCATTGCAAAGCTGCCACGGGTTAACAAAAATGCAGTGCATGGTCCCCAGTGCTCCCCACTTCATTCTCATCCACCAGGCATTTTGTAAAATGAATATGGGGCTACTCGACATACAGTTATATGTCATCCAGATCAGAGCCAGGAAGCTGCCTGACAAAGAAACAAACTCAGTTTTACCAAATGTGCTATGTGCCAGGCACAGGCCAGGGGAAACTCAAGTGGATACCCCCATTTCACAGATGAATTAACTGAGGCTCAAAAGATGAATTAACTTGCCCAAGGTCAGAGTACTGGCCAGGGTCAGGATTTGAACATGGGTCAAAAGCCAAGTCTAGTGCAATTTCTACTCGTGACCTAAACCAGGTCCCTCAAGAGTGAAGTGGTTCCTTTAACCCAGGTACCAGCCCATTACGAAAGATCCAAGTTGGTCTTGAAGAAAACTTAGAATTGTCTGTGATCTAATATTTTACCAAGACAAGACAACACTAGTCTGGTGAAACAACTGGACATGGGCTTGGACTCCAACATTCTGTCTACATAAACAGACCGGCCCCCCTAAAAGTGTAACAATCCGTCCTAAATTACTGTAAAGCATGTTCTGCATGCCAAATGTACAAGGTTCTGAGTTTCCTCAGACATCTAGTTCCCTTTCGTTTTGGTTCCATCAAATTCAGGTTTACCCGGATAAGATAACCGCTATGAAATTTTGACATCTTAAACTCTGAGTTCTTCCAATAGCTGACTCTCCCAATACCCACCCATTGATGCAGGAGTCTGAGAAGGTGGGGAAGAAACACACATTTGGGGTAACTCCGTAAACCTCAATTATCTCTGTGTACATCGATGAGGAAATCAACTTCCCTAGATTTGTGCTTCCATGATGGCCCACTGGAAACCAGGAACTTTGCCCTGCCAGGCTCCTCCTGTGCTTACTGTGCTTTCCCTTCACTGAAAGTCCATGGCAGAGAGTCTGTTTTTCTAAGTTCAAAGGCAGGAGCAACAGGAACTAAAGAGTTACTTCACATAAAAGAAGCCGGACAAGAGGAAAATGTGCCAGAAAATAATTCTGCTCTGTTCTTATTTATACACCTCAAACAATAAAGTGCAAAGTTTGCCAAAAATCTACAGGAAAATCCTGTTAAAACATGCACTTCAAAAAAGTCTCCAAAATCTTTCTGAAAATAGCACATCATCCAGAAGGCTGTTTAGGAAGAATCAAAATGGGCCAATAATACAAAAGTGCAACTAATCCCCAATATTGTACAGATTATAGTCCGAAAAGTCATTTTTAAATTATTTTTTTAACCTTGGAAAGTAATATCTTTCTATAGAAACATGGTCATAATTAGTAGTGATATTTACAAGGAGTGCCACAGATGCCTTTACTTTTTAACAAAAACTTACTAAATTTTCAAGTGAGGTATAATGACTGAAAATATACTCATTTTGAATTTACAGTTAAGTGAGTTTGACAAGTATATACACCATGCAATGATCCCACAATCAAGATTTAAAACATTCCTACCAGCCTCAAAAAATCCCCCCAAGCCACGCCCCAGACAACCGCTGATCTGCTTCCTGTAATAGACTGGCTCTTGCCTGTTCCAGAACTTCAGATGAACCGGGTCACATAGCCTGTACTCTTTTGTGTCTCACCGTTTGGCTCAGCACCATATTTTTGCAGTCCGTGCATGCTATTGCATATATGCACAGTTCGACCCTATTGCTGACTAGTATTCCATTGTATAGATATACCAGTTTGGTGCACCATTCACTGGGTGGTGGGTACTGGACTGTTTCCAGTTTGGGGCTGTTTGAATAATGCTGCTGTGAACATTCACATACGAGCCATTTTGTAGACATGTTTTCATTATCTTAGAAAACTACTAAGTGGTTTTCCAACCATGATTGGACCTTTTACACTGCAACTAATGGTAAAGTTTAAAAGCAACCCACACATGTCTTTTTGGTCAGTTGTGTGTCTGACACAATCATCTCTGGGCTGGTAAGAAGAAGGTCTGAGGTATAAGTACATTGTTGAGAAGAATTTCTTTTCCATCTTGTTATTGGCACAACCAGAAACACTGCCTATTTCAAAATTTCTTTTTGACAAAGGTCCATTCATTTATGTACCTCTCTTCCCCTCCCCGTCTCCACAGATGCCTCAGTGCTAACAGACCTCGCACTCAACCCTCTAAATCCCCGATGAAGCTACAGAACGAGCCCACTACTCTTTCAACGTGTTCCATTTTCCAAAGCTACATACTTCCTCTTTCTTTCCTTCCTCGCTCTTTACAGATCAAAGCTTCTGCCTCTCAGTTGAATTGGTCGTGTTTAAGGATTGGGAGGCAATCTAAGTGGACTTCTGCATGAAGGACTGGTAACCACTTTGAATAAAGATGTTCAAGCAAAGGCCAAAGAGATGGCTGTCTCCATTCCTGCAATACTGCTCTTGTTTCCAATGAGTCCCTAACATGGTGACACACAATAATGCGATAAAGCAAAGTGATACAAGGTGGTGCATGAGTTAAGACCGGGGAAGATTTATTTTTCAATTCAGGGTAGGAGTTCGCTGTGTTTATAGGCTAGGCCTGCCTAGTCATATTTTCTGTCCTCCAAAGTTATTCTTGCTTTTCAGTGTCTCTCCATCTTCTATGCCTCTGAATACACGAATTCTCAAAACGTCTCAGGTTCTTTTCCCACTGGAACCCATAGTAATGGCAGCCCGGTGGTGGCAAGGGGATGTCACTTGGAGTGGGATGTTGCCATCTACACTAGCATGAGATCTCTAATACTCACTGTATGTACTAGTTCCTGTAGACTTCACCCTCCCGGGCACTTTGCTATACAGCAAGCAAGTCAAACTCACAACCCGCGGGCCGCATGCCTCATTTATTTGGCCCGTGTTAGCCTTTGAGTTTGACATGCTTGCTATACAGCGTTCATCACCATCCCTCTTGGAACTGAGGCCACAACTCAGTTCACAGAATAACTCTTCCTCCCCCCAATCACCCGAGCTTCAAAATGTTCTATTCTTGATACAAAACAAAAATAAGAAAGGTTATTTGAGTCAATTCCTGGGCTTCGGGAAGATTTCTTCCCACAGAATGCATGCTTTGTAATGCTAAGCAGATTCTTATGCTAAGCAGATTCTCCTCCTCAAAATGACAGTCACTGTGTCTTTGACGCCACGCAGGTCTGGAACTGCAGAGCTAAGATGAGTCAGCAGTGAACAGTCTTATGAAACAGAGCATGACACGCGATGTTTAATAGGAATAAGCCACACAGGGCTCTAAGTAATCTCTCCACCGTGATCTAGCAGCAGTGGGAACCGTACCTTGTGTAGTGGGAGGGTCCATGTTTCCTGGTCTGTGAGCAAACGGGGCAAGCCCAGGAGGCTGACCTTCAGAGAGGGTGTGTTCCGAAAAGCATTAAAAAATGTAAAACCGCCCTCAAATCCCAAAAGAAGGGAAATCGAAAAGACAATATATATTGAGCACATACCATGTTCTTCGTACTCCTTATATGACTCTTTATTGAATCTCTCCTTATCTGAGAGCCAAAAAGCCAGGTTTCATGCCTTTTGTGCAATTATGGAATCACTCGCCCAGGGAAATTCTGAGAGGATTCTCAGCCCTCTCTCCCCCTCAGGTGCTACCAGCGTATCCAAAGTTGAGTTCCTTTCCCATTTGCTCTGTATTTTAAATGCGGCATCTATATTACAAAATAAATATTGTAAATAAATATTTCTAAATATTTGTCTCCTTTATGTCTAAAGAAGATAGTTCGAGATGATTTAACAATCAATAACAGTAAGTAATTACTCAGCCTTCTTTTCCTCTCTCCGGGTATTTTGTTTTGTTTTGTTAAAAAACAAAGAGCTATTTCAGAGAGTCTGGTGGTCTACTGACATCATCATAAACCTTAATTAAGGTTTGAAAGAGCCCAGCAAACCTGGAAGCAAGGTAACCTTGATGCAATCACCGGGTTATCGGCGTGTCAGGGAAAACACATGCCAATCATTGAGCAGGGACTTGGCTGAAGGGCGGTCTGGGGGTGCCCATTCATTCACCGAGAGGCACGTTGCATCACCCTCCCAAGTGGGTGCCAGGACCGACCTATGGGCAATGCCACCGACATACAACTGCAGCCGGTGAGAAGGTGGAAGCCGACCTCTGCCCTCTTCCTCCCTGGCAGCCGCTCTGCTCCGCGCTCTCCTGAGGGCATCTCCTGAGCCTTTGACCCAAAGGAGGCCCGGAAGACAAGTACGCACACTGCAGATTATTGCGATCCGTTTGGAAGGCGAATTTAAAATGCCTGCTGTTTACAAAGCCCTGGATTGTCAACCCCTCTAAATATTCCTGTGAATGGACAGACAGAAGAGGAGCCAACTTTCAGTGATTTCTCAACAGTCTGAAAACGGAGATGGCCACGTTCACTCTTCACCCATTTTGAGTCCGTGCTTTTGGACACTCTATCGTAGCTGCCTATCCAGGCCTGCCTGCCCAGGGCAATCATGGGCCATGGGGAGGTCCTCGCCTCCCACAGCTCCTCTCTGCTGTGTGGGCGTCACGCAGTCGCCCTGAGAAGCAGCAGCTCAATCACAACGCTCCCCTCGGAGCACAGGTGCACCCCGGTCACCTGACGGGGGCTCACGCTGAGATCACCGTTGGCTGTCCTGCCTGTGGTATTTTTGTGCTTGCGGCACAGTTCTCCCAGCAGGGCGCTGAGCACATGGCTCTGCACAGCCGGCCCAGCTGCTCCGGGCAATCAGGACCATCTGAAACGAGGCACATCGCTCCTCCTGTACTCGGCCTGAGGCGACCTTGAAAGCAGTTCACTTGACCCAGCACATCCCACAGAGCCATGCAAATCAAAAGGTTCCGATCCTCATGCTCACTTTAAGAACACTTCTGCAATTGCCCAGGCCATCAGGGGATGTAAATTATATTTAAAGCCACCACGTTTCTGAAGGATGCCGCTTTACAGAAGCAACGTGCGCCATTCCATCCTCAAAACGGTGGAGTCCGAAGCAGAGACAACAGATACTACTTTATTAAAAGGATGCTGTTTCTGATGTCTCGGACGCCAAGCCTCAGGACTGTAATAGAATTGAGTCTATCTCTAAGCAAAGGAAAAGAGGGTGGAGTTGTGAGGTGTGCCCAGGCCAAATAGCAGGGCTGGACACAGGGTCTGTGGCCCAGAACGAGAGCTGGATTTTTGCTGCGGGCGCTTAAAGATGCAGAGTGTAACGCTGAACTTGGGGGCTAACTGTAGACTCTCTGGTCACTGAGCACTTCCAGGTGAACAGAGCTCCTGGGAAGCCGCACAGAACTTATAGCGCTCACAGGCTGGCTGACCCACATGGGTCTCTGCCACACTGAGGGGGCCTTCCTGAGAAAGAGCAGGTGGCTCCTAAGCCAGAAGGGGGTGTTGCACAGAAGGAAACGATATCCCAGGAGAAACTAAAGAAACAAAAACATAGGCCAAGGAGTAATTCAACATAAAAGAAAAAAAAGCTAATAAAAGCAAAAAATAGCCCTGACTGGTTTGGCTCAGTGGATAGAGCGTTGGTCTGCAGATTAGAACAGCGTTTTTCAACCGCTGTTCCGCGGCACACTAGTGTGCTGGGAGATGTTGCCTGGTGTGCCGTAGGTGCAGACAAGACAAGAATTTTATAATTTTTCACTATTTTGTTTACTTAATATTTCATAATAAAGTAATTATAAAATACTTTCTTTGTGTTTATTTGATTCCTATTCAAGAGAATTACTTTATATATAGTCAATATAGGCACAGAGTTAAATTTTTTAACATTTTCTAATGGTGGTGTGCCTCGTGATTTTTTTCATGAAACAAGTGTGCCTTTGCCCAAAAAAGGTTGAAAAACACTGGACTAGAAGGTCCTGGGTTCGATTCTGGTCAAGGGCATGTATCTTGGTAGCGAACACATCCCCAGTAGGGGGTTTGCAGGAGGTAACTGATTGATGGTTCTCTCTCATCGATGTTTCTACCTCTCTATCCCTCTCCCTTCCTCTCTGTAAAAATGAATAAAATATATTTATTAAAAAAGTAAAAAATAAGCTTATGAACATCACCCAACACCAGGGAAAGGACACCTCTGTCTGCAGCAAACGCAATTTTGGATAAACTGTAATGGAGAGCTAGGAAAAAGTAGGCAAGTGTTGAACTATTCTGCACACCGCCCCCATTCACCACCCAGAGCAAACACTATTAGAAAGGAAATAGATTTTGAAGTATTTATAGATTGAGATACTTGTTTTTAGGTTTCTAAAACAACATAAAAGCTATTATTAACAATGGCTCAGGTGAGAAAGTTTACACAACTATTGAACACATATGGAAGAAAATGAGAACTTAAGTCTTTTATATTTAACATATATTTTTATTTTTTTATTTTAAGAGGAAGGGGGGGGGGCATCAATTTGTTGTTCCACTTATTTATGCATTCATCAGTTGCTTCTTATATGTGCCTGACCGGGGATCAAACCTGCAACCTTGGCATATCGTGACAGCACTCCAATCAACTGAACTACTCAACCAGGGCCAAACATCTTTTTTATTCTTGAATTTTTATGACTACTTTTTAAGGAAAGAAAGGAGTAGGAAGAGAAAGGCTTGCAGTTTAGCAAAGAAATGTAATTTGATTCTAAAGAAACTTTATTATGATTCTCATTCCAAATTAAAAAATAATTTTCATCTTTATGAGGCATTTATGACACAAAGTGAACATGCTTTGCCAGAAGATGAGAGCAAGAGTTCTTGTTGAGTGGCCAGGTGCAAACTGGCCACAGCCAGGGCTGTCCAGCCACTCAGCGCTGGGCAGAGGTTCTGGTCAGGATCCCGAATTTCCACAGCAGGCAACCATCGCTGACCAGGTTAGGTGCTGAGGTAAGTGCTTCTAGCAGTTAGTTCCAGAGAGGAGCCTTGCTTTGCAGGCCACTACCATTCCTGGCAGTTGAGACAACTGGGTTCTCAGAAAGAAGGGGGAGAAAGCTCAAAGAACCACATGCTGGGCTCCATTAGCTAGGTATCCCACACAAAGATTATCCTCCACAACAACAACAACAACACAACAACAGCAAAACAACCAAAGAAACTGCTAAAGTGGGAAACAGTCACCAAAAAAGCACTTCCATGTGTTTGGTAAAAGCGCAGAGAATGACACATACTGGGAGGCCTGCTATGGAATTCTAGATGTTATACATTAGCCCCAGAGTATCTCACTTACAAAAGAATTTGCTTTTTTTTTTTTTAATTAAAAAAGAATGCTCCCAGTCGGTGTGGCTCAATTTATTGGGCTTCCTCTTATGTGTGGAAAGGTTGTGGGTTCAATGCCCCAGTTTCCAGCTTGATCCCAGGTAGAGGGTGTGCAGGAGGCAGCTGATTAATGTCCCTCTCCCTCGCCTTCCCTCCTCTTCCCCTTCACATACATACATGTATAAAATGGCAGAGAAGATGGTTAGCCACTGCCAACAGCCACACGGAGTCCTTCCAGCACCCAACCTGCCCATCTGTGCAGAGACACCTGGAGGTCCCTAACCACCTCCCTCCCCCGCCCCTGACGGTCCCCAGGGGATTGCCACCTAGAGGACCAGTCTTCTGTGACTGCCCAAGTCTTGACACTGGCAAGCAGTGGTGGAAAAATAAAGCCCAGGTCTCTGACCTCAACAGGAACACTGGAGATTTTCACATTTCAGAATAGGCTTCTTTCCAGGGGGGGGGGAAAAAAAAATCTGTAACACGGCCACTCCTATAGAGGAAACATTATATACTCTTACAGAGGAAATATTATGTAAGTGCAGAGCCTAATTTTTAACCACAAAATGCATAGCCCTTCTTCCTTCAGGCTCTCCGCCCAATATCTGTTCCTGATTTGATTTTTGAGGACCTCTTCCCCTAAATCCAATGCCTTTGAGAGTGAATGCTCAGCTCACCATCAGAGTTAAGCCCCTTTAAATTCTTTTCTATTGCTCCCCCAATAACACGTAGTAATCTAGGGGCACTTATTTCTGTTTACTGAGCAAAGTACCTCTTATCATAAACCAAGACTTATATCACTCCCTTGTGTAAGACTTCAATTTAGATGGTTTTATGTCGCAAATTAGGATTAGGCTAGGAAACCGCAATGGTCTAGGCTAGAGGGTAGTAAAAAATAAATAAATAAATAAATAAATGCGCGCGCGCGCAAGAGAGAGAGAGAGAGAGAGAGAGAGAGAGAGAGAGAGAGAGAGAGAAAGAGAGAGAGAGAGACATCAAACACTAAATAGTCCACCTAGACTGTGATTTTTTCAATCCCAGTCATAACATTAAATTTATAAAAACAAGGGAGGGAGGGAGGGAGGGAGGGAGGGAGGGAGGGAGGGAGGGAGGGAGGGAGGGAGGGAGGAAGGAAGAAAGGAAGAAAGGAAGGAGGGAGGGAGAGTGGGAGGGAAGGAAGGAGGGACTGCTGCCCAAGCCCTGTCCATACTAATTAACTCAGAATTGTGGGGGTGGGATCTGGACACTGATTTTTCATGTCAGCCCACTGTGGGACTCAAGGTCATTCCCTGAGGAAGTGGGGGCAGCAGGAAGGGCCAGGGCAAAGGCTGAGGGGATGTTCCGGAGGGAACACCAGGTGTGTGTCTGTGTGGGCCTTCTTGCTGGTCCTCTCAAGGAGACACAACACCCCACCAGGTGTTTCCCGTAATCTGTTCTCTGAGCAGCCAGCAGCCCGTGGGGCACAGTGACAACAGCTCGGGGTAAAAGCTGGACGGGGACACAGCGTCTCCAAAGACTCTGGTCGGGGGCAGGTCTACTCTGCAGTTTCTTTTGACTCTGGGCAGCTTTCCCCGTGGCCGCCACCACTCTCAGTTCAGAGGTCTCCGAAGGCCCCGAACGCCCTCCACGGTTGGGCAGAGTGTGTCCCCTACCTTAGCAAGACAGGAAGGCCACCGTTTCAGGGAGCAGATCCAAGCCCAAGGGAAATGAGCGTGACAACCAGCTAGAGCTGAAGGCCCTGAGCAGAAGGTGAGAGGCTGGCGGCCCCTCATCCAACACAAAGACCAACACCGGCAGCAACACTAGCCCGGCTGCTCCACAGGCAAAGCCCCAGGCCTGCACAGCCCTCTTTCTGCTGCTTCATTCAGTAGCCATCAGTAGCAAAAATCTTTCTTTCAAAACTTGATGACAGGAAAACCAACTTCCTCCTGGTTCGGGGTTCAAATTCAGCTGCAAAAGAGGACCTCTGCGGTGAGCTGGCCTGGCCCCGCCTACCCCACAGGCACCATAGATGGCTGGACCGCACGGCACTCAGGCAGGGAGCAAATGGGCTGGACCCAAGGAGAACGGCCAGGCATCTGTATGAAGAGCAACCTGATCAGCTTAGAGCTCCAGGAGAACCATCCAAAAATGCTCTGATGTAGCCATTCATTACCCACCCTTGTCAGCCAACCCCTCACCTGGTGTCCTTCGCACTGCCTGATGTTGCATTACGAACGGATGAGAACTAACGTGCGGACAGTCCTCTGGCACCCTCCTTCCTATTTATAACCAAGCCCCTGCCCCTGGGAGGGAACTCCCCAGGTTCCCTTGACGCCAGGTAAGCTCGGAGGACTATAAGTGATACAATATGACTTAATGTGATTAGCAAATTGGGGGTTGCCTTCTCAATGACAAAGTCGCTTGCACCGCTGACTGAGACATGGTGGTAGAGTCACCTGGGCCAGAAGTGGAAAAGATGGCGAGTTCACCTTTCCAGCCCTCGCTGCTCACCGCTCGACACACAAGGACCACTGTACTCAGAGCCACTTAATCTCTCCCGCCACAGCGCCCTCCTTTATAAACTGGGTTCCTGCTCTATCGTATTAACAAGGAGAGCAGAATGTGATATTGAAGCGCCAATGCTTTGGAACATTAGGGGAGGCGGCCTCTGTGAACGAACAGGATGTAACGATCATCAGTCTCCACACAGGAAACGAGGCTGGAGCTACACTGTGTTTCTGTTTGTTTTGTTTTGTTTTTAAATATGGTTTTATTTGTGTTAGAGAAGGAGGGAGAGGGAGAGAGATGGAAACATCAATAATGAAAGAGAAACGTTGATCAGCTGCCTCCTACACACACCCTGCTGGGGATGGAGCTCACAATCCAGGCACGCGCCCGGACATGGAACTGAACTGTGACCTCCTGGTTCATGGGTTGACACTCAACCACTGAGCCACACCAGCCAGATGAGAACTACTGTTTTTGACCAGCTAAAATGTGGCTTCAGCATGGTGACAAAAATATTTTAAAAATATATGAAATGCTTCCAAGTATTTGTATGCACTGACTGCAGTAATATACCCATTAACACTAGTAACGCACCAGGAGGAAAAAGCGAGGTGGCTGGCCCTGCATGGTGCAAAGAGGAACAAACAGGCTGTGGTCACGCCTCACCAGGCGGGAGCCAGGGCTGCTGGGCAGGAGGGCCGCACCAGCCTTGACGGCACCTCTGGGGGATCCCAGAAATGGGCTGGGCTCGCTAAGTAGCTCTTGTGAGAGACAGAAAGACACCCCTTCCTCCAGCCCGACCCACCTCGGCCTTGGAGAGCAGGCTGCGCACGTCCCAGTGGATTCTGCCCTCTTTGCCCCTCAGCCAGGGCACTTGTGCCGAAAATCCCCTCAGGACTGCACTCAGGCCCTGTCCCAAATTTAAAGTGTGTGGGGCATTATTAATCATGTAATTGTACTTACTATTTCCTGAGGATCTTGATTCGGGGGGTGGAGGGAGGGGTGGGGGAGAGAAACAAAAAACCCAAAACACTACCTTCAATAAATCCACCAGAATTCCTTCACTGGAAACTGAGGTGACTATTTCATTCCAAACAAGAGCCACTAAGTGAACTCTCTTTCCCATCTCACTTCCATGCATTTAAAAAGGGGGGGAAAGAAAAAAGAAAAGAAAGCTAAGCTGCAAGCATTACAGAAAGACAGGTGGTGGGAGGTGAAGGGTGAAGGCTCACAGCCCAGTCCTCCCAGCAGATGACATGAAGAGGGAGGGAATGAAAAGGCCAGAAGACAATGGCCGAGCATCAAGGGATTTGCCAGAACAATGACGCATTCTTTCATTTGATTCTTTTACTTAAAACTAATCTTTCCGTTCTTGTAATGTTCTCAAGTGAAATCCATTTACAACTCTCCAAACAAAGCCAACACATCCTGGAATTTGCTTGGCAGACCCAACAGTGACAGCCACCAGGACTAGCAAGGACTCGTTTGCTTTAAAGGGACCTTTAGGCATGTGGGCTCCTCACCACAACACCAAGGGAGTAGAATAGACACTGCCACCTTTCCTGGAAACAGACCCTTCTCTCATCCTCACCCTTCACCCACCAAGCCTTTCGCACCTCAGGACCTTCCCTCACTGTCCCCGCTCCCTCACTGTCCCCGCTCCGCACACCCACCCCGCTCTCCTCACAGGGCTAATCCTCTCCATCCCTCCTTTCTCAGCTGCAACAGCAGTTCCTCAGAGAGGCCTTCCCTCCCACCTCCACTGTGTTCTTCCTGTGATTCCCTTTCATCATCCTCTGTCCTCTTTCTCACTCCTCAGCGCTCGCTGCAATTTATAATTCTTGTTCCTGCGGCGCTTATGTATTTATTCCCTGGGTCCCTTGCAGATGCAAATGCCAAGAAGTCAAGAGTCATTTCTGTTTTGCTCATCATTGTATGCCCACTTCCGTGACAGTCCCAGGGCTCAGCATGTATTCACTGCAGGAACGAGGGATGGTGAGAGAGGCCGAAGAAGCAAAAGGATGTGAGGGGCCCCGACCTGGAGAGGAAGTATTTTTCCTCTTTTAGTCCCACTGGTGATGGAGGCGCACCGTGCCCTATGGAGAGGAGCGCTCACTTGACATTTTCCAGGCAAAATAATATACTGAAATGCCAGGTCAGCCGCTCCATAATAAAGAGGAAAGTCTGCAGAGGAATTTACAACTCAGATAAACACAGTCTGTCCATGCAGCAGCAGGCTTCCTCACCACGCCTGTGCTCCTCTCTCCAGCGGTAGCTCAGATATCCTGATTGGTCCTCCGATGACTGTAATAAAACCCTCCCAGGATATTGGAGTTTCCACAGGCACCCAGAAAAGGTATTTCGTGAATGAACCGCCATTTTACCCATAAGTCTGTGTTCTCTAATCACACAATTGGGGCCTTTGCAAAACACAAAGGCCCCAAATCCCTCCCGTCATTAGGCAACAGGGTCCCAGGTCCCTTACTTCAATGACCGTGAAGATGCCAGCCTTCCCACATACAATGTTCTCGTCCCCATTGTAGACATCAAAGCTTTGGTCACACAACAAAAAAGGGTGACTCATGCGATCCAGTCCTGCCGAAGGCATCTCCTGACAGTGGCTGCAGCATAGATTATTCCAGTTTGATAAAAATAAATAGGGGCATGAACTTAAAATGCACGGTCCCTACTAAATGCCAGCTTTCATTTCAAAGTTCCCCCAACAATGCCTTGAGCTGCATTTCACACCACTTCCCAACGTTATCGCTTCCTAAGCACAACCAGCTATCTCCTCGCCTTCCTCTAGCTGCCTAAGTGGCCCCTCGCCTCTTTTCACATAGACTCTCCTCAGTGCTGGGGCTGTTTTTCTCATAGCGCTGTTCACTCTGATTTTACCAAAAGGACTGCCAACTGCCAAAACGATTATATCTTTTTTTTTAAAAAAAAAGTATTTTAGCAGTGGCTGGATGTCTCCAAGCATAATGAGTTTTACAGTCTTCACAGTTTTCAAAAGTCATTTGGTGTCATTTGTTTGTAATTTACAAGAGTCCGTATGGTAGATGCAGAGAAATGAGCTGAGCTGCCTGGAACGCCGGTGACCCCCCGGCTAACTCCAAGCTCTCCGGGTAAGTCAGGCCCCCAGGTTCCCCGCCTTCCACTCAGACACAGGCCTGCCACACCCGCCGCGCTTTCTGAGGGAAAAGGGGGCAAAGTTTTCTATGTCATGCGAAGGCCCACTCCCAGGTGATTGGACCCGAGGTGAGCAGGTGGCCCAGGACGGCCAATGCAGAGACCCAGAGGCAGAGCCACTCTCAATGTTAACACTTCCAGCTACGTTAAGAATAAAGAAGTTGCCGAAACTAGTTTGGCTCAGTGGATAGAGCGTCAGCCTGTGAACTGAAAGGTCCCGGGTTGGATTCCAGTCAAGAGCATGTACATTGGTTGTGGGCACATCCCCCGTGAGGGGGGTGTGCAGGAGGCAGCTGGTTGATGTTTCTCTCTTATTGATGTGTCTAGCTCTCTAGCTCTCTCCCTTCCTCTCTGAAATCAATGAAATATATTTTAAAAATCAATGAAATACATTTAAAAAAAAAAAGAATAAAGAAGTTACGGGATAGTTTAATGTCTACATTAAACAAATTAACACTTCTAACACCCAAACGCTAAAGGCTAATTACGCTCGTCACAAGACAGTTCAAGATGTATAAAGCATATTAATTCACAGTGCACAACAGGCAAAATGTCTGTTAATGAGAAACAAATCTAAATGGGGGTGAAAAAAATCATCTAAATTTAAATGATCAACACCATCTTCTTTCAATCCTGCCAGTTCCACCCTGTGACTGAATGTGTAAGTTCCCGTGGAGATAACGCTAACGGAATACACACGAGACCCTTCATGAACGTGAGGCCCAAGCTCTGTGGCTTGCTGTCAACCACCTCCACCATCCTGACAGCTCACACAGGACAGAATATTTAATTATAAGTTCTCCATAAACAGGGATGGTGGCAATTAGCTAGACCAGTGGTGGGCAAACTCATTAGTCAACAGAGCCAAATACCAACAGTACAACGATCGAAATTTCTTTTTGAGAAATTTCTCTCATCAATAAGAGAGAAACATCAACCAGAAAACCGACTTCGGCACATGGGCCACAAAATTTCAATCACACTGTTACGTGCGTGCCCGCACATGGTATTTTGTGGAAGAGCCACACTCAAGGGACCAAAGAGCCGCAGTTTGCCGACCACCTAGCTAGACCCACGATGAGTCTGATCATAGCAGGTTACCACAAGGAACCGTGGTCACAAACGCCTGCTGCTGACATCTTCCATGTGTCCTTGGATCCAGAACAATCACTGCAAGATGTGTGAGGCCTGGCCATGGCACAGTGTGTATCCTTAGCTACTCTTGGGAGTGCCCCTCCCTGACCACAGGTAACCTAAGAGGTAAGCCCTGCTACAGAGTCGGTGTGGCCTGGGGTCCGGGAGAGCGTAACATCACAACTTTCCCGAAATCTTGAGAGGCTGCCCCTGGGCAAGCCTCACACAAGCCTGAAAGCCTCAGGGGGAGCAGGACGCAGTGCTTTCCGCCTCACTGGGCAAACGGTCCCACACCTGTGGGATTTTTGTTGCCCTTTCTAATCATTTCGCTCTCAATCCCTCACGTCTCTCTTCATTGAGAAAGTCCACTGCTCTAACTTTTGTTATTTCCAGGTTCTCGGATACAGAGGTTTCCTAACAGTGCTTGTAGGGAAAAGAAAAACACTACCTTAAATATACACATTGGTTCCTAGACTCACCGGAATCTCAGGCACGTTTTAAAAGTTAATGTCTTAGAATGGAGAAAATGGGGGGGGGGGGTGTCTATTTCAATTAGGGAGAAGTGATGGAATATTAGGCAGAAATGGCCAAAACTGGCTGGCAGCAGAGTCCCAAAAGTGTCATTGGGGGCACTCAGTGGCTATAGCAATGTAAGCAAAGAACAATGAGGATCAAAGGAAGGAAGATAAAGATGGTGTCACTGGGGACAATGCACACACATTCTCTAGAGCACATGTGTCAAACACAAGGCCCGCGGGCCAAATCCAGCCCGCCAGGCCTTGCAATGTGGCCCGCACCGCGCTGTCATCACTGCACTCCGCTGTCAGTTTATGACATTGTCAGTTTATGACTGTTCAGTAAACCATTCGGCCCGCGATTTCGGCTGGATTTTAGATTTTGGCCCCTTCTCTGATTGAGTTCGACACCCCTACTCTAGAGCTTCCAGTTTTCCAGAGCTCTGAAGAGGAACCTCTTCCAAACACTGGGTAGGTTTGCAAGGCCTTCCGGGTTGCACTCCCCCCTCCCCCGCTACAATGTTTTCTTAGTTCGAATCTTAACCCAACCCACTCGCTCTTGCTTCTCTTGCATTCCACAGAATCTGCCTCATTCCTGAGAACTGTACCTTGCTTTCCCTCTTATCAATTAAAATGCTCAGAAAAAAGGAATTGTGGGGGCTGAAGGTAAAAAGTGACCTGGTGCCTGGCCGGTGTGGCTCAGTGGTTGAGCATTGACCTATGAACCAGGAAGTCATGGTTCGATTCCGGGTTGGGGCACATGCCTGGACTGTGGGCTTGATCCCCAATGGGGGGATGTGCAAGAGGCAGCCAATCCATGATTCTCTCTCATAAATAATGTTGCTTTTTCTCTCTCCCTCTCCCTTCCTTTCTGAAATCAATAGAAATATATTAACCTGTTAACCGAGCGGGACCTATAAATACGTCAAACGTAAACAATATCGGGAATGGGTAAGACATATGAATACGTCCTGGAAATATATGTTGCGCCCTGAGAAGGACAGTATATATTTTTTGTAATCTTTATAATTGTTTGTAAAATTTATAATTTTTTAATTCTATGTTTCCATTTTTTTGTTGGTTTTCTTTTCTATTTTTTTGTAATTTTGTATTTTCTTTTGTGCTTTAAATATAAATAAATGAATATATATATATCATTTATTTTAATAAAGTATAAATAAAAATAATAATAATAATATGAAATTATGTCCTCCGGGCGGGACGTACTGACACGTCCTAGTGAAAGAGTACGTGCCCATTACAGGTTGCGTAATTAAAAAGGGAGCTCCCTGGTTAACAGGTTAAAAGCACAACAACAAAAGAAGTGACCTCTCCTAAGGAACCCTTCCAGGGCCCGCACCCAGCTCCTGAGAAACAGGGTGTGTTTGCACAGACCATACTGAAGAGGAAACCCAAAGCCCATGACGTTGGTTCTATCTTGAAAAAATTCTTCAGAACAGGGGTGACTTGGCATTTCAGAACCTAGTGGGTCAGAGGAGGGTTACTGTAACGGGCTTTGCCTAAGGTTGCTGACACGCACTGATAACGAAGTCAGCTGGATCGGATGCCCGAGCCACCCTGGGGCATCAAGATTTACAAAGCACAGCCTCGGCCATCACAGGGTCTGGCTGTGGTGAAACCTTTCTGGGCCTCAGCGTACTCTCAACATGGAGGGGTTGACCAGATGGCCTGTACCGCCACTGCAATAGTGTGCTGCTGTAAGTCTATGTCATGTACAGAATTCCATACTGTACCTTTCCAACAGCAACCGAAATCAATATTTTCCCAACAACAAATGGGACAAGATCATTCCAGGCTGCAGAAGGAGATAAAACCTGGGTCCCTCTCTCTGTAAAATAATGGTACAGACTCCAATTTCCAAACACTTGAATACGAGATATGGGAAAGCACCGCTTGAACCTTTAAGCATATAGGAGCAAAAGGAAAGTTTTATGTTTCACTTTGTATGTAAATAAATTTGCAGAGCCCACTCTTCAAAGAAGCAAATACCACAATATATAAAGATAGATAAAATGTTTTAGAGTTGGACATTAAAGTCACCTCATACCTATGACATCATCTAGCCTGGCTTCTTCATTTTACAGATAAGGAAAGTGAGACAGGAGAGATTAAGAAATTTACCCAAGGACACTCAGCTAGTGAGATGCAGGCCAAATACTAGAACCCAGCAAAAGATAATTTAATTATTTTAAAATATTTTTATTTATTTTAATTACTTATTTATTTAATGTTAATCTTCACCTGAGGATATTTTTTCATTGAGATTTTTAGAGAGAATGGAGTGGGGAGAGGAGGTGAATAGACAGAGAGAGAGAGCAACATCAGTGAGAGAGATATATGGATCAGCTGCCCCCTACTAGGGATCAAGCCTGCAACCTGGGCATGTGCCCTGAGTGGAAATCGAACCAGCAACCTTTCAGTACACGGGACAACACGCAACCAACTTAGCCACACCAGCCATGGGGATGTAATTATTTTTAAAAGGGTGTCACGGGATGCTAACAAAGTCTGGGATAAGCTCCTAGTCTTCGAAGAGTAATGCCAATGAGAACAGCCAAGCCCTCCCACAAAGCATCGCTTACTGCTCTACACACGCCGGAACACCGGGCTGGCCAGCGTAAGATGCACGTATCTTTGGCTCCCACAGTCACACATCTCCATCCACACCAAAGGTGGCACCCATCCCACAAGGCACAGTAGCTGACATCCCTTTAAAAACAGGCCGACAGCTCCCAAGTGGTTCTGACCGCCTCAGAGTCCAGGCCGGGTTTCCTCCCTCATTGTTGTTATTGAACCACACTACAATCGCCTCGGCAAACCTCGGAGAGCCCAGGCTGCCGGTGCCAGCCCACCAGCCGGGCAGCAGCAGCTGCTCCAAAAACATCGCCCTAGGACCTCACTTCCTGCCCTGGCACTCAGGCCCACATCCGCGCCAGACCAGGGCCAAGCCCATTGCTTTCAAAGCCTAGAGCTGGACAGGCCCCAGATATCCAAGAAACCATCTGCTACAAACCCTCCCTCCTCAACCTCACTTCACAATAGACCACGGCATCAGCCACCGTCCGTGGCTACATGAGCGGAAGCAAACAAGAGCCTTCTAAACCGGAGACGTGGAGCACTTACTGGTGACCCTGGAGAGGACCCTGCCCCTGCCCCTGCCCCTGGCCCTGCCCCTGCTCCTGCCCCCGCCCCTGCCCCTGCCCCTGGCCCTGCCCCTGCTCCTGCCCCCGCCCCTGCCCCTGCCCTTTCTGGCCCGGTCCAGAAACACGGGAGCCACCAGGTTTAAATCAGACATCCTGACTCAAACACCTCTGCCTGCAGTCTGGGGACATAAGCTATGGTAGATTTTAGAAAAAAAATACACTCAGTTTTCTAAAGTCCTAGCATTTTGAACCATTTCTCCATTTCAATGTATACTCGTTCTTTAACACTTTTCAAAACAACAGTCACTTTTAACAACAGCATTCAAGACAAGATAGAAACAATCATACGAGTAACATACTAACATCCCAGCCCTAAAACAGCATACATTTAACTTCCCAAATAAGAGCAAAACCAGAATTAGAGCAAGCACTCTTTGAAAGCGGTCCCAACATTTCCATGTTTAAGTTCCAAGTAAAACCCAAACAGTTACGTTTGTATAATAATAGTCATAATAACCAGTGCTGATTGAGCATTCACCATGTGCCAAACTGCGCTGGGATCTTTGAAAGCAAAAATCTCGCTGAATTCTTATAACAGCTCTATGATTATCTCACCCTCCACCTCCCCCCCCCCTTTTTTTTTTACACGAAGGAGGCATAAGAACAGTAACTTGCCTGAAGTCACATCGGTGAAAACTGTCAGGATCAAGGTTCAAACCTAGGTCCCTGTGACTCCAAAACTGGTGTTACCCCACACGGCCATGGGGTCTTCGGTGAGGAGAAGCAAAAATGACAACTGCATTTTAACTTATTGAACTGCCTCCGTCCACATTTTAAGAGGTTCTGGGTCAATGACTGCCCTGACAGTCTCACAGGCAAGGGGAGGAAATTGGCACTCATCGATCAAGCCTGCAGCGCAGATGTCAAGCAGCGGTGCGGGAGCCAGCCGGGGACAAATGAGCCGTGTGCCTGGCAAGGTTAGATGTGTGTCTGTTTCAGACTTGCGTTGTTTTTTTTAATCCTCACCTGAGGATTATGTTTATTGATTTGAGAGAGAGGAAAGAAGGGGTGAGGGAAGCTTCACTATGAAAGAGAAACAGCGATTGGCTGCCTCCTGCAGGTGCCCTGACCAGGGATAGAGCCTGCAACCTAGGTGTGTGCCCTGACCAAGAATCGAACCGGCAACCTTGTGGTGTACGGGATAACTCTCCGGCCAACTGAACCCCTCCTCCCCGTGCCCTGGGCTCAGACTTGAAAATTTTAAACGACACGAGGAGCTCAGGAGATGGAAGGGAGAGTGTCATTCTAAATTCTGCAGCGTGTTAAATAAACAGGATCAGCCCCACCCAGCTCTGAAGCTGTCTGCTAAAAATACCTTCCCTTCTTCAGCTAACAAACACGGGAATCCGTGAGCGCACACACACACTCACCCTATTTAAACCTTCAATTTTTAATTCTATGTATTCTCTTTTGGGGAATTCGCTGAGCAAACACTTGTCTTCGCTTATACTTATGTTGCTGTGTTTAAATTCCTCTCGGTGGCAGCTCTCAGACACCTCACGCAATATCAACAGACACCGGCAGCCCCAGACTTACTGCCGAACTGCCGAGATCTCGAGGATGAAACCATCAAGCCACGGACCAGTGGGCCTATTTCCTAGCGAACGTCTTTCCTTGGTGTACCTTTATGATTTTTTTACAGTCAGCTTTCATTCCCGAGTCTTAACTAGGGCCAGCCACTGTGTTAGGTGCCGGGAATAATATGACGAGTAAAATAAGCTTATTGTGTACATGTAGTTGGAAAGGCAGAACTTAATCCAATAATGCCATAAGGAATGAGAGACTTACAGAGGAGCTCTGAGGGGGAACACAGGTGGGTGACTATTGCGGCAGTTTTTAAACACGGCCGCAGAGTCTGATACTGCTCCCATTGGGAGGGGAAGTCTGGGCCCCCCCCCCCACCCCACCCCCCCCCTCCCCCCGCCTTGTGATTCTGGGTGGGCTAGGCAGCTTCAACCACCAAGGTACGGGTGAGAATGATGCTATGGGGCTTCCAGAGCCTGGTCATAGGAGCCATACAGCTTCTTGCTCCCTTTTATTAGCTAGGATCCTCTCTGCTGGAGCTCTGAGCTGCCCCGTAAGCAGTCTGACTAGCCTTAGGCTGCCCTGCTGTGGGCCTCACTAAGGAACTACGGGTAGGAACTCTGGCTGCACTTGGTCTTCCCATCAGCCCAGTTCAGGCAGCAGAGACGTGAGTGGAGATGCTCCCAGCTGTTCAAACCTCCCCGATGGAGGCATAAGACATCACAGAGGAGACACAAGCCGTCTGCAGTGCGTCTGAATCCAAGAGCATAATAGGATGGATGTTGTCTGACACCAGGAAGGCGTGGAGGGCTCTGTCAGACAGCAGGAGATTCCCAAGTCAAAGGCGGTGTGTAGAATGAAAGAGGCTGCCTAACCCTGGGAAGTCACTCAAGCACCTGCCCTGAAAGTCAGGTAGGAGTGGAGACCTGAAGGTGAAAGACTTCCAACAAACCAAACGGGAGGAACTGGGAGGGAAGGGCGTAAGCGCAGGCTGGAGGCACAGGTGCGGAGGTGGTGAGAGCACGCTGACACAGGAAGCGGGCTGGCCAGGGCGCACGGGGAGAAGGGCAGGAAGGCTGATGGGAGGCCACGTACAGGCCTTGGATCTCTTGCTTGGGGACAGTGAGAAGTTCCTGGAGGGTGGTTTTTTGGCTTGGATTTGTTTTATTTCTTCAATTGGGGGAAAATTCACATCACATAAAAGTCATTGTTGCCCTGGCTGGTTTGGCTCTGGGGATGGAACGCTGGCCTGCAGATTGAAGGGTCCTGGGTTCGGTTTCAGCCAAGGGCACATGCCTGGGTTGTGGGCTCCATCCCTGGTTGGGGGAGGGAGGCATGCAAGAGGCAGCCGATCAATGATTCCTTCTCATCACTGAAGTTTCTCTCTCTCTCTTCCCTCTCGCTTACTCTCTGAAATGAATAAAAATATGTGTGTGTGTTTTTTAAAGTCATTGTTATGGGTTGAATTATATCCTTCAAAAATTCATGTGAAGACAAAAACCAGCACCTGGAGATGTGACCTCATTTGGTAATGACATAAAGGATTGCTGCAGATGTCATTAATTAAAACGAAGTATTTAAGGGAGTCCCTAATCAAGGACTGTGTCCTTATAAAAAGGGGACATCTACACACAGACATGCCCACAGGAAAAATGCCATGAGGAGATGAAGGCAGTGATTGCGGGGATGGGCACAGGAGCCCAGCGAGATCAGGGATTGCCAGCAAACCAGCAGGTGCCAGAGGCAAGCACAGACCCCCCCTCGCAGCCCTCAGAGGAAAGCAGCTCTGCCCACACCCTGCTCCAGACTGTGGCCACCAGAGCTGTGATACCAAACAGGCCTGCTTTTCACGCACCCAGCTGTGGTACTTTGTTACGGCAGCCCTGGGGAATGCATCTAGGTGTACAATTCAGCAATTTTTAGCATCTTCAAAGTATAGTGCAGTGATCACCACTATCTACTCTAGAACATTTTCACATCCCCAAAGGAAATGCTGTTCCCTTCTCCCCCAACCCTGGCAACCACCGATCTGCTTTCACTTGCTCTGGGCTCTGGGTTTGCCTGTTCCGGACATTTTGTATACATAGAATCATACAAGATGTGTCCTTTTGTGTCTTGTTTCTTTAACTTGGCAGAATCCTTTCAAGGCTCATCTATGTGGCAGCATGACTCAGTACTTCATTCCTCTACAAAGCTGAATAATATTCCATTGTGTGTATATGTCTATATCTATATATATAAAAGCCTAAGTGACTGAACAATCAAATGACCGAACGACCAGTCAACCAGTAACTATAATGTGCACTGACCACCAGGGGGCAGATGCTCAATGCAGGAGCTGCCCTCTGGTGGTCAGTGTGCTCCCACAGCCAACCACCTGCAATCACCACCTCCCCCACCCTCAGCCCCTGGCCAACTTCCCATGGCTCCAATTGGCCCTGGCCACCAGCCAGGCCAAAGGACCCTACCTGTGCATGAATTTGTGCACTAGCCCCCCCTCTCCCTCTCCTCTCTCTCTCTCTCTCTCTCTCTCTCTCTCTCTCTATATATATATATATATATATATATATATATATATGTGTGTATGTATGTGTGTGTGTGTGTAATTTACATAACCATTCATCAATTGGATAAGAAATCAAGTAGTTTATCCATTTAAGTTGATTCTATTTTCTATTTTCTGGCTATTATGGATACTATTGTTGGTGAACATTCCTGTACACATTTTATATGAACACCTGTTTCCATTTCTCTTGGACCTATACCTAGGAGTGGAACTGCAGGGTCCTGAGGTAACTCTAAGTTTAGCTTTTTGAGGAACCACCAGTGTATCTTCCACAGCGGCTGCACCATTTTCATTCTTACCCGCAGTGTCTGAGAGTTCCCTAGCAAGATTCAAGCAAACGGGGCAAATATCAGAACTGCGCTTTGAAAAAGGATCAAGAACCAGCTTTTGTGGAATAACACGAGTTGGTTTGGGATCATTGAGTTTGACATGGCTTTTAAAACATCCAAGTGAAGATGCCAGGCAGAAGAGGCTTGAGAGGAGGTTGGGAGGCTCTGGGGTTAAAACCTGAGACTCCGCAGCCACCAGCACGGACCAGATTCCACCGAGGAAACACAGAGACCAGGAACAGAGGCTTGGCGGGAACTCGGAGGAGCTCCGGGTGAAGGGCAGAGAAGAGGAAAGGGAGTCTGTGAAAAGGAGCGCGGTCAGCAGAATGCACAGAATTCTAAAACTGGTGGAATAAAAGAGAGGAAGGTGGCTGAGCAAACAAAAGAGATTCCCCAGACTTAAAAAGAGACAGAAGATCTGAAAAAGGTCTAAACGCTGACACTTGAATAAAAGGTATGCATCATTTTATTTTCTACATCTTCCTTTTCCTTTTTTTTTTTTTAGGGGTTGTTGCTTGGTGGTGGCCAGGAACGGTTTTAGTTCCCTCTGTCTTATGTGTAAGATGTTCAACTACTTGCCTTTTTATCAGAACTGGTGAGAAAAATGCTTGTAGGTCTAGACTTCAAACCTCTCAGACTTAAAACAGACCTCCCGCAAGGGGCTGCGGGGAGGAATCCGGTTCTGTCCGGAACAAGTTCCCATTGTGGCATCAAGGCACCCGCGCGCCAGGAGGACAGTGGGGCACCACTTCAAAGCGCCTAAGAAATCAACAGCGAGGGGAGCGGAGGAGCGTCATTCCTCCACGCAGCCTCCACGCCCACAAGTAGGTATTTAATTACAGAGGCAAATCAAAGATGGGACTCCTAAGAATAAACCTATAACAACACCCTTTGTCCCATCTCAAGTGATAGTTTGGATTTGTGTGTTCCTCCGAAGAAGCCGCACTTCCAGAGATTACAACACTCTTCACATATCAATCAAGAGTGGAGCTAATCCTTTCAGGCCTACACGGCAAGGAATTGAGTTTTAACTTTGTAATTATGTGAACAAAGGACGCTTGTGGTTAAATCGGCTTTGCCTTTAGAGAGCACAGGGGCCTGGCCTGCTTGGATACAAAGCCCTAGTCCTGCCCTGCGGAGGGGACGTGAACACAAAACAGGGAAACATAAAACCGCATCACACTCCGTTACTTCACTGGAATAAAACAGACGCACAGTCCCGTGCTGACTCTAAATCCACATCCTTTTAAAAATTCAATATTATCCATTGACAGAAGAGGGGTCCGCCCAGAGTAAATTTGGAAATTAGACATTTAAGGGAAGTCTGTGTCAGGCAGAATACCAATTGACATTAGGACCCGAAAAGATGGCTTTATCGGAATGCTATAAAATTGTTCCAGTGCTATTATTAAACTGAATCACATTGGGGGAAAAAAGTAATAAAGTCATCAGCCACATATGCCGGCACGGATGCCTGGTATTTGCCATCTATGTTATTTCAAAGGTATTATTCTCCGTGTTTTTATAGACAAAGGTCGTGAGATGCAGAAGCTCCGAGCCTTGCCTCTGGTGGGCACAGAACTGAAACACAAACCTTTACTCAGGACAGATGTGAATGTGGCATAAGGAGGAGAAAATAAAGTCCAAAACGAAAGATGGTGATTACTTAATACTTACCAAGTAACATTTTATCACTGAGGGCTCTACAAGAAGCTGTTACTTAATTTCGTCTTTGTTGTTGTTGTTGTTGTTGGAGACCTATAACCATTTCAGAGATGGAGATTAAGAGTCACGTGGTTTCTGCTATGGGGAGGAATGAACCGGCACCATCCCCCACGGAGCATAAGGAAGTCCTCTCCAGGCCTGGTTCAGAGGGTCAGTTGGATGATGGCACTTAGAGAGACTATCAGAGCAGTAACTAGTGCTAATTAGAACTTAATGGTTAAGGGACAAATAAAATAAAATCTATGTTAACTATAAAAAAAAAAAAACAAAAAAAAAAACACCATAATAGGATAGAACCACAAACATGAACGTGCTCATTAACTCTCACTGTGCAGCCCTAAGGCAAGTGTGAGCACCCGCTTTTATGGAAGGAGGTAAGCGTGTCCCATCAGTGACAGCAACCAACTTCCAGAAAGTGTTGGTCCCATGCACAAAGGACAAACACTACCCTGCAGACTTCTAATTCCTCACATGCATGAGGTATAAACGAGCATATGTTTAGACACATAAACCAACAACTACACTCATCCCAAAACACCAATCGTTTGAAGTTTGTATTCCAGAAGGCAAAATAGGATTTGAAAGCACTGAAATATAATAGCAACAATAATAACAGGAGGGGGAGGGGAGGAAAGGCTAGTAACCGTTGAACGTTTACAACAGGCTAGACCCCATTCTAAGTACCTATGGGTGTTAACTCGATCCTCGCAGTGAGCTTGTGAGGTAAGTGCTATTACTGCCCTCCTGTGTGGAAACTGAGGCATGAGAGTTCAGGGGAGGATTTGGAGCCAGGCTGGCTCCAAAGTCCGTGCTCTTGACCATGACATTATACAGTTAAACAAGGCACAACTTGTTTTCATGTCCAGCCCAAGATTACCCATGCAAGACTGAACTTCGCCAAGAAGAAGAAACAAAAGTCCCACAATGCTTTGCACTAGCTCTGTTTCCAGTGCTCCATGGACTCTTGCCCCGTGGACCTCTGGTGCAATAAAATGCCAAGCCAGATCTGGTCCCCTCTGGCTCTTAAAACAGCCATTTATACCTAAATACTCATTTGTAACTAAAATACTCATTTGTATCTTTAATGGCTTCATCCAGCCTACTCCCTGAATCCAATTTCCTCTAGAATATATTTAATAGCTTCTTTGTAAATGAATACTATTAGAAGCATTTATTCAGTCCTCCTAAAATCATGTATTTAGAGGCAGGAAAATTGCATGTCAGAATATTATGTTCCTTTCATAAAATACACATCTCTTTAAAAAATAACCTTGCCTACTTAGATCGTGATGTCCTAGATAAGTGGTTGGCAAACTCATTAGTCACATGTGGCTCGCGAGCCGCGGTTTGCCGACCACTGTCCTAGGTAAGTTGTAAGAGGAAATTTATACTCCCACATATATTTTTTAAGTTGAGTAATATGTTTATAAGACATAAAGCAATAAGAGGGCAAACACTTCATATCTTAGTATCGCTAAAGGACTTTCCATAAGCCAATTTCTCATTCCAGAAATCACTAGTTACTACTGTATTCATCAACCTGTGGTTCAAGGACCATCCACAGGGGGATCACCTGGGGGAGGCTGTAAACAATACAGGTGGGACCTAATGAATTCTAGTTTCTAGTAAAGAAATCCGCATCGCTCACTAACAGCCCATGGAGGTCTTATGTCAAGTGTGAGGACTACAGAATCCCTTCTAGATGCCGTATAGGACAGACAACTGCAAAATAGTTACCACGGCCCCTTCTGGGTCTCCCTGTCCCCACACACCTGCCGTCCTCTATACAACACTGGGTTCCTTCAACCAGAAATCAGGTGGTGTCACTTGTCTGCTCAAAACTCTCCAAGCCCTGAACGATTTCACACTTTACCCTTCCGCTCCCATCCCATGCGGCCTTCTCCCACAAACACTACCCTCGGTCAGCCTGAAGCAGAGCCTTCGCTCCTGACAGGCTCCCTCTGCCCCGACTGGGTTCCTGCAGACACCTGCGTGGCCTGGACCACACTTCCCTGGGAGTCTTGCCCCAGAATCACCTTCATGGGAGGCCTTCCCTGGCCCCCCTGCCAAGAACCATCGCTTCTCCCCTTTCCTGCCCGATTGCATCCTCTTTAGCACCTATCTGACATACTTGCTAGGTTACTTGTTAGTGGTTTGTTATCCTCACTAAAATATATGTCTCACAAAAGCAGGGATCCCCCCACACACTATTTTGTTCTTAAATGTATCCCATTTGCACACAGAAATCCAAAAGTATTTACTGAATGAATGAATGAATGAGTGAATGAGTGAGTGAGTGAGTGAGGGCAGATACAGATACTAATGGAATGCTACAGGAATCTAGAGGAGAGAGCAAGCAATTCCTCGGAGAGCGGCCCAGCTCTCCTCCCAGAAGGTAACACGAACTGGGTTTTGAGGGAGAAACAGAGAAGACCCTCTGAGAAAAGAAAGGATATTTTACAAAACCACCTTAAAAAATGTCAGCATCAGGAAAGACAGGGGAGAAGAGGAACCCTGCCACATGGAAGGAGCCTAGAAAGATGTGCCTGGGTCCCATGTGCTCCCACACTCGGCCCTTCCGCACTCTTAAGATAACGGGAGAAACTCGAAGTATTTCAGTAAAGGGATATAGGGGCCCATAAAAATAGTCTTCCAACGTTCCTGTGAGTTTGAAATTGTTTCAAAAGAAGAAAAGGGGGGTGCCTGGAAAAAACACAAAAGGTACCAGAATTATATGAGTAAATATAATGCATTAAATAACCTGTAAATGAAATTCCTAATGAATAATACCAGAAGGAAAAGGGCTATTTTCCACCTCCTTACTCCCCCATTCCTCCAAGAACGTTGGGCCTATACCATCTTGGCTTGGAGTCAGCCCAAATATGGTCATTTTTCATTAAGCGTAACACAAATAAGCCCCTGGATTACTGTGGAAACACAGCATGGGGCAGGACATCTATCTGTATAAACTCCCAAGTAAGTGACATCTCCCTTCTCCCTCCAGAGTGGAAGCTTGATCTTCATGAATTGCTGTAACTCAAAACATACCTTTTACATAAAAATGATGATGGGGCTGGAAATAAAAAAAATTTTTTTAAAAGTAAACCTTTGGACTGGATTGCTGTTCTGAGCCAAAGAGAATGACTGACTATAAAACAAGGGCAAGGGAACAGAGCAATAGCACTGGGTTATAAAGAAACAGGTTGACATAGATTTTCTTGAAACTGGAAGTTGCAGGCAACATGCCTAGAATTTAGATACAAGTGTTATTAAGGACTGAAAGCCCTTCCAAGCATCCACAGCTCCCCTGGCAGGCCCGATTTCATTACAGCAAACACCACGGCCATAGGAAACTCTGAGTAACCCAGCTAACGACCTCCTCCGCTCCAGCAGGACATGGCATCTAACAGTACAGAAGTACAAACACCGCCTGGCCGGCAGGTCTCAGTGGTTGAGCATCTATCTATCTATCTATCTATCTATCTATCTATGAACCAGGAGGTCACAGTTCAATTCCCAGCAAGGGCACATGCCCTGGTTGTGGGCCCAATCCCCGGTGTGTGGCATGCAGGAAGCAGCCAATCAGTGAGTCTCTCTCATCATTGATGTTTCTCTCTCTCTCTCTCTCTCTCTCTCTCTCTCTCTCTCTCTCTCTCTATAGATATAGATATAGATATAGATATAGATATAGATATAGATATAGATATAGATATAAATACACACACACACACACACACATGCACACACATACACACACACAAAATAAATACACTGACTGGTTGATCACTCACTGTACCAAGGACTCATCAGAAATCCTCTGATTTTCCATGATAAGGAACAAGGCTAGTTTTAAAATACAGAAAGAGAAAATGGCCGAGACCAGTTTGGCTCAATGGATAGAGCATCAGCTTGGGGACTGAAGGGTCTCAGGTTCGATTCTGGTCAAGGGCATGTACCTTGGTTGCGGGCATATCCCCAGTAGGGGGTGTGCAAGAGGCAGCTGATCGATGACTCTCTCTCATCGATGTTTCTAATTCTCTATCTCTCTCCCTTCCTCTCTGTACAAAATCAATAAAATATATATTTTTTTAAAAAGAAAGAAAGAAAAAATGTAGCCTGCTTACAACTTCCCAGGGATATAGTTATGGCAGGCAAATAAATGCAAGCAGGAGTCCATGCCACACAGGGAGTCTGTGGATAGACACGGAGCTCCTTCTAAATCCTCTGCTCTCCTCTCTCCTCGGTGTGCAGTCCGCCACACTCCCCGGTATCCGTTTGTTTACATTAGAATCTTCTTCCCAAGCACTGAGCTGAGAATGTTCCCATTTAAAAAATATGGAGCCCTAGCCGTTTTGCTCAGTGAATAGAGCCTTGGCCTGCAGACCAAAGAGACCGGGTTCAATTCTGGTCAAGGGCACGTTCTTGGTTGCAGGCTCCCCCATACCCTGGCCCTGATCGGGGCTCATGCAAGAGGCAACCAATGGATGTGTTCCCCTCACGTGGAAGCTTTCCCTTCCTCTTCTACTCTTCCTAAAAATCAGTGGGAAAATATCCTTGGGTGAGGATTAAAAAGGTAGATGATAGGTACTGTATTTTTCGGACCATAAGACGCACCGGACCATAAGACGCACCAGTTTTTAGAGAAGGGAAATGAAGAAAAAAAGATTCTGAAACAAATAGTGTCCTAAAATATTTTATGTGCATTAAAACCCAACATCACAGTCATAAACACATGTAATCAACCCTGTAAACAGCAGCATTTAGAACCATTTAGAACCATTATTAACAAATACAGTCAGCAAAAGACAAAATGTACTGTAAAACACAATAACGAGAGACTTCAGTAATAAATTAGAATAAAGTTGAAGATTTATGGTAAAGGTTCTGCTGAGATCTACAGTACGCCTACCCAGTAGTCAAGCATAGCAACAGAGGGCGGAGAGGAATGATTGGGGGAATAGACGCGGCATTCTTCCGGGCACGGAGTACGGGCCAGCAAGGGGTACAGGCGATGATTACGGTTTGGATTACGCAGTTACCGTACACCGCACCTGGGCTGACATGGAGATATGGCTGCAGCGAGGGCATGGAGGCTGACTACCATACATGGGAACTCCTCTACCACTCGGGGTTTACAGAGCGGGGCAGACACTCTGGGCACGGAGGAATGGACAGTGGCTGCAGCAAGCACACAGAGCCAGGCAAGCACACAGAGACCACACAGAGCCGGGCAAGTAAAAAAACTTTTTTTTTAAAGTATATGTGTAGGCTATATTTGGACCATAAGACGCAGGGACTTTTTCCCCCCACTTCTGGGGGGGAAAAAGTGCGTCTTATGGTCCGAAAAATATGGTAGGTAGATAGATGATAGACAGACTAGATAGATAGATAGATAGATAGATAGATAGATAGATAGATAGATAGATCCAACTTCTGGAAAATGTTTAGATCTGGCCACAGAGGAGCATATTCCCTGGTCAGCCACCAGTGGGAGGAGAGCAGCTCCCCACACAGGCAGGAGCACCCCAGTTCTGACCACACCCCCTGTCACTCCGATCACCTCCCACCTCTGACCCCCAATGACTCTGTTATCCGTCTGGTGCCTCTAAGCATAGGAATCTGCAACCCCCGTTTTAAAGAACAACAAAACACCCAACCGGCTAGGGTACCAAAATGGAGCTGTACCTCACACATCCTGCTGTGAAAAGACTTCTGAGAGAACGCGTTAGTTCACATGGTTATGGGCAAACCACATCCACATTCTTCCCAAGGCACTCTCTCCAGCATCAATGGCAAGGAGGGAAAGTTTGTTATTTTTAACTGAACCCACTTTGCTCTGAAAGTCTCTTAGCTTATCAAAACATGAAGTTATTTGTTTTAGAAGCCCTCTAAATGAGTTCAAAACTAACATCCTAGTTATGTATAAATTTCACTGCAATTTTAAAAAAGAAAAACTACCATAAACACACACATACTGTAATGGAAACAATTAATAAACATAATTGCCATAAACTGTCAAAAGAATGATGATGAAAGCTTTTCTCTGAATATTTCCCAGTCTTCCAGTTGTGCGCTGTATTGTGTATAATCAGAACATCTCCAGTCGCAGAGGGGTTGTTTGTGGGCCAGGCACACCTCCCTGTGTCTCAGTATCTTCACAGGTACAGTGTGAGGAGGAATAGTGCAGATCTTTCATATATATATATATATATATATATATATATATATATATATATATATATATATTATTGATTTTTTAAAGAGAGGAAGAGAGAGGGATAGAGAGTTAGAAACATCGATGAGAGAGAATCATCGATCAGCTGCCTCTTGCACACCCCCTACTGGGGATGTGCCCACAACCAAGGTACATGCCCTTGACCAGAATCGAACCCGGGACCTGTCAGTACTCAGGCCGACGCTCTATCCACTGAGCCACACCAGTTTCGGCAGTGCAGATCTTTCATGTGGGCACTGGGAGGCCTGAATGTTAATATACACAAGCAGCACTGAGAACAGTGCCCGCTGTGTCCTAACGGCCACATACAATTAGAGAGAAACTATTTCTATTGTCCAGCCTTGTATTCCTTGATACACCTACCAAAACTGCGGATAAGTCATGTTTTTCTGTAACATCCTGGTCTCTACCCTGGTCTGCGGAGTGAAACGCAGTCTTTCAGTGTTTTACAAAAGCAAGTTCCATTAGGATCAATTTCAGATGCTGCCAAATCTCAGAAGTCATTCATAAAAGTGGTGATTTCTCCAATGGTTTATGGTCAACCACTCTAAGAACTATTTAATAGAAAAGAATTAGCTCTATGGCAGTATCCAAGAGATACAGATTTATCTTACACAGTGATCAAGTTTAAAGAATGAAATCCCCAGTGCAGTAAAAACGCAACGCATGAAAGAACTCAATGCAAGAACAGACAAGTATTATGCCAGTGCGTAGGGGCTGTCTGTGAGTGAATGGATGAACATCAAATCGAGGATGAGCTGCTGACCACAGACGTGTGCTTTCCTTAAAATGAAAAAAGCAGACACTCTGTTTATACTTAAGAGTGTCACTGCTGAATTGTCCTGTCACACTTATAGAGCCAGTTAAGTGTGACCGAAAAATTACTCAACAAGGCTTCGGGGGGCATTTGCTGTATGCAGTGGCTGTGTTTGTGCTTGATGTGGGCGGTGGTCCTGCTCCCACCCCCCGAGATGGTGGCAAGAAGAAGCACCTGGAGCTGCCCAAGAAGCAGGCTGAGGAGACAGACGAAGTAAAGCGTTCAAGCAGAAGCAGAAGAGGAGAATCAACTCCTGGCTGAGGGGACGGGCCCCCTGGCCGCAGGTGGAATTAAGAAATCTGGTGTGAGCAAGAGAGCACCCCTGAAAGGAGTCACTCACACACCTTGTGTCTTTCCACAATGCCAGGTTTATGAAGGGAGACCTCCCCAATGAGCCAGGAGAGTTGCATGCAGGTTACACACAAAGAGGGGGACCTTACACGATAGAAGCCAGAACAGCGAGCATTTGGTGTGAACTCCCAGTCACGAGCAGCATCTGCTGGTGGAGAGGCTCCAAGCTTGACTGTGCTGCAGCCGGGCTCCGGCGATGGGTGCTCTGAGTTCCTGTAGCGCCCCCCACGCCTGGAGGTCCCCACTCAGAGTCCTTATCCAAGGGCCCAGACTTGTGGTTTGGGGTGCCCAGACTTGTGGTTTGGGGTTCTTAGGACCCCTTCTAAGGGAGTTCATTACACTCCATTACCTCGATTACCTTCTTTAAAATTGTGCTTTATTGAGCTTTTCAGATATTTCTTGTATTTCTTAAAATTCTTACTGAATTTACAGAAGTGGCATTATTAACAAAATTATGTAAGTTGCAAGTGAACAAGTCTATAATACATCATCTGTATATTGTATTGTGCGTCTATCACCCAAAGTTAAGTCTCTTTCTGGCTCCTGTATTCCCCTTTACCCTCTTCTACCTCCCCCTAACCCTCTGGTAATCACCATTAGTTGCTGCCAAATCTCAGAACTCATTTATAAAAGTGGTGATTTTTCAAATTGTTTATGATCAACCACTCTAAGAAGTGGTTGTCTATGTCTATGAGGTTTTTTTGTTTCAGCTTTTTCACCCAACCCCTCTCCCCTCTGACAGCTGTCAGTCTGTCGTCTGTACCTATGAATCTGTTTATATTTTGTTCATTAGATTCCAAATATAAGTCAAATCATATGGTATTCGTCCTTCTTTGATTGGCCTATTTCACTTAGCATAATACTCTCCAGGTCCATCTATACGATCCCAAAGGGTAAGATTTCCTTTTTTATGGCCGAGTAATATCCCATTGTGTAAATGCACCATAGCTTCTTTTTATCTACTCATCTATTGATGATCACTTGGGCTGCTTCCAAATCTTGGCTATTGTAAATAATGCTGCAATAAAACAGGGGTGCATATATTCCTTGGAATTGGTGTTTTAGGTTTCTTCAGATATAATCCCATATTCAGATATATATTGCTGGGTCACAAGACAGTTCCATTTTTTAATTTTTTGAGGAAACTCCATACCGTTTCCATAGTGGCTGCACCAATCTATATTTCCACCAACAGAGTACAAGGGCTCCCTTTCTCCATATCCTTGCCAACATTTGTGCTTTGATTTATTGATGATGGCTATTCTGACATGTGTGAGGTGATGTCTCCTTGTGGTTTTCATTTGCATCTCTCTGATGATTAATGACATTGAGCATCATTTCATATGTCTATTGGTCATCCATATGTCCTCTTTGGAGAAGTATCTGTCTATTCAGATCCTTTGCCCATTTTTTAATTGGATTTTTTTTTGGGGGGGAGGGGTTGAATTTTATAAGTTCTTTATAAATTTTAAATATTAACTTTTATCATATATATCATTGGAGAATATGTTCTCCCATTCAATGGCTAGTCTTTTCATTTTATTGATGGTTCCCTTTGCTGTGCAAAAGTTTTTAATTTGGAGTATTCCAATTTATTTTTTCTTTTGTTTCTCTTGCCTGAACAGATATATCAGAAAAAAATACTGCTACAAGAAATATCCAGTGTTTTCTTCTAGGATTTTTATGGTTTTGTCTTACATTTAAGTCTTTAATCCATCTTGAATTTATTACCCGTGTTTCCCCGAAAATAAGACATCCTCCGAAAATAAGACCTAGCGCATGGAAAGATAAGACATCCCCTGAAAATAAGACCTAGCGCAACTTTGGGAGAAAAAATTAATATAAGACACTGTCTTATTTTCGGGAAAACAGGGTATTATGCATGGTATAAGAAGGTGGTCTAGTGTTATTTTTCTGCATGTCATCTGTCCAATTTTCCCAACAGCATTTATTAAATAGACTGTCTATACTCTATTGTTTGTTCTTGCCTCCTTTGTCAAATATTTATCATAAAGGTGTGGGTTTATTTCAGGACTCTCTATTCCACTCTATTGATTTACATGTCTGTTTTTATGCCAGTACCATGCTGTTTTGATTGTTATGACCTTGTAGTATAGTTTGATATCATGTAGCATGATTCCTCCAACTTTGTTCTTCTTTCTCAAGATTGCTATGGCTACTCAGAGTCTTTTGTGGTTCCATATAAATTTTTAAAATATTTGTTCTAGTTCTGTGAAATACACTATTGGTATCTTGATAGGAATTGCATTGAATCTATGGATTGCTTTGGGTAGTATGGACATTTTAATGATGCCAATTCTTCCTATCCATGCATATGGTATATGCTTGCACTTATTTGTATCTTCTTCCGTTTCTTTCTTCCATGTCTTATAATTTTCCGAGTAAAGGCCTTTTACATCCTTGGTTAAATTTATACCGTACCTAAATATTTTTTAATGCAACTATAAATGGTATTATTTTCTTGGTTTCTTTTTCTGGTAGTTCATTTTTGGTGTATAAAAATGCAACCGATTTCTGGATATTTAGTTTGTATCCCACTACTTTATTGAATTCATTTATCCGTTCTAGTAATTTTTTTGTGGGATTCTTTAAGGTTCATGTCATGTCAACTCAGTCTTGACATAGCACTTGACTTAACTGTCTTGGCTGACAATGATTCCATATTGGATTGCCACAGTTGTCCAAAAAGTCCACTGTGCCCTTGCTCTATATACATCTGGTAAAAAGGGAGCTATTATTTGTGCTTGGAGCAAAGGTGATCCTTAATTCCATTCCTGTTTTAACATCTGGACTCCCTGTCATAACATCTATTGCCACTAAGAATGAAGTGTTGTCTTGGAGCTTGGTATACACTTAAGAACAAGCTTTTGTTTAAAAATAGATAGTAGCAATCATGCAGTGGCTCATCTCTTTAGTTCTTCTCCTCAGTCATTTCAACGTTAGCTATGAGGTCAGAGTACACCCAGCCCAGAATCCTGCCTCGTGTGCTCTTCAGTCCTGTGCAATCCTGAATTCCGTACTGCCTGGGATTAAACACATTCATATGGGTGGGGGGGAATCAAGTTGAGTAACAAAACTAACAGAGATAAACTAATGAGTATCCACTATAAAGGTTCAAAGAAAGCCACACCCAGCGTAGGTTGCAAGCGCCCTCCCAGTGAATGGAAACAGGATAAAGACAAAGGGCTCAGAAAAACAGCACCTTGACCGTCACAGTCTACCAGCCTGCGCGCAGCAGAACGTATAACATCCAGCTCAACTCTGCATCCTCGCAGGTTGGGTGGGGGTCCTCTACCCCCCAAATTTGTGCTATTCAGCAAATCCCTGACCCTCCTCAAAACGCACAGCAACATCGCCTGCTTGTAAGCTCCCCCTGTTCGCTCCACCCTGGGGCTTACACACAGATTCCCTTTTATGTGCACGTGTACGTGCACATGTCTTCCCTTCACAGGACTGGGAGCTCCTAAAATCCAAGAGCCATCTGAAGAAACCACCTCGTCCTGTGGTCCCAGGCGTGCTCCTCGTTCAGCAAACATCCCCGAACTGAATGAGTCACAGGGAGGATCCCCGAGTCAAGGAAAGGGCTCCGTAATCACAGCTGGCGAACGGAGGCCGTGGGCACCACTCAGAAAAGGAGGAACCCTCGGAACTCAATGCCCGGCGTCCCTGCACATCCTGGTTCCTAGCGGGAGGGAGCGCTTCCGTCCTCAAGGAATTTAGAGTCCACTTAGAATGCAAAAGTGTTCTGAGAAAGCATGTTAAGTGCTCCATTGAGACAGTCACTTATTCCTGGAAATGTGAGGACATCCTCCCTAGAAAGTGGGGTGGTTTTCCAGGCTCAGGACTTCGGGATGACGTGGCATGGGGGCTCGGCACAGACAGTGCGCGAGAGTTCACAGGGTCACCCCCTGGGAGGGCACCATACAACCTCAAGTGCTGCCTCGCTTGCTCGCGGGCTGAGAAACTGCCACCTGGAAGCTCGCAGATGAATGGCACTGCCCGGTTCGGCAGGAATGCTTCTGGTAGGCAGAGAACACAAGATGCCAGAACTGGGGAGGGGAGAAATCACATAACTCTGATGACCTCATTTCACCTTTCTTTTCAGCCGGCCCAAATTCAGCCTGCTGCAGATGTTTAACTATTAAATAGAGGAACCTTGCGCATGCTTTGCTGAACCCTTCCCCTGGCACCCTCGCCAGGAGGTCTGGGCCAGCTGGCAGAGAGAAGCCCTCGCACACAACCTGCAAAGAGAAAGACGCAGGAAGGCAAGGAAGACGGTTCTCATGGCACGGAGCCCATCCCCAGCCTCTCGTAAGGCCCCTTCACTAGCTCAGAAGCCTGTGGCCTTCACAGGCCTTTTCCTTCCCCGACTCTGGATGGTGTGCCTGCGTCTATGCAACGGACAGGCCTGCAGTCAGGCAATCTCAGCCGGAGCTCTTGTTGCTGTTTTGTGTTCTGGCCTCTCTCAGGATGGCCCCACCTGCAGGGCCAAGAAGGAATCCACCGCTGCCAGGCCCTGCCCCAGGCTGCTGCACAGAAGCAGGGACATGAGAGGGGCTTTCTGCTGTTGTTAGTTTTGAAACCTCAGGCTATGGAATCTGATAAAAATTATCTCCAGATTAATGTCACAAAAAGCCCTTTTCCCCTGGAGGAGCCCAGGCATTGGACAGGATCTCAGCAGCATGTTCTCACTCCATTCTTCAGAGCCTGCCCTGAGGCAGGTGCCTGCTGGCTGCAAGTAGAGAGGTGGAAACGGAGGCGGAGGCCTGGGAGACCTGGTCCAGCACAGGCCTTAGAAGCCAGGACGGCGTGCTGCTTTTTAGATGTTTGGTGTGTTTTTTCTTGACTCAACAAGATCACCTGACACTGTCCCCATCAGGCAGGGAAACTGAAGCACGAATGATCTATGTACTCACACAAGACCCCTCCCCCCCCCCACACACACACACACAATAAAACAATCAGACTACCCACTGGAGACCTGCTCACCCCAGAATGAGGAGGACAGCAGAGGCCATGTTGGTCAAGCAAAATGTAACAGCATCGCCAATCCTTCCAATCAAAAGTGGGTCAGCTTCTGGCTGGAAGAAGTACCCACCCACTGCCTCCCCACGTGCATTTTCCATTTCTGCAACAGCCTGGATGCCTCCCACTCTCATATTCTAAAATCCCAGGTGCACAGGAGATGTTCTTACCGCTTCAAAGTGTTAAAAACGTGCACGTCTGCATATGCTGACAGAGTTGCAAGCACATAAATTCTCCACAGCCAGAAGGAGAATTTCCCAACAGCCACCCTGGCCCTGCTCTAGGAGCCTGACAATGGAACCCTTTACGTGACTGACTTAGCATCCTGGCAACCCTTGAAATAAGATCCCCATATACACCATCGTCCAAAGTGAATAATGTTGGACACGGGGAGACACTATTAATCATTACATGGGGACTATAGGCCTCAACCAAAACTGTCACAGAAACTAAGATCTATCGAACACTTCCAAGGTCCCAACCTGCGTGCTATGACCATTCATGTCACATTAAACGGGTAGCCCCAACCTCTTGAAGCTAAATAATTAGTGTACAATACAGACAATCACATAATCACCCAAATCCTATCTAATAAAGAGGGAATGTGCAAATTTACCATCACATTATCACAAAGATGGTGGCGCCCATAGCCACAAGAAGATGGTGCCCAGTCCCCTCAGAACCGCCAGAGTCCCCCAATCCTTTCAGTCCAGCAGTGGGGGAGAGGAGGGGCACAGGCATGCAGTGCGGCCAGACCTGCCCTCAGTCCCCCAGCCACCCAGGGCTCAGGTAACCCTAGGCTCAGGTAACCAGGATCGGCTGAGGCTTGCACTGCCGGCAGTGGCAGCAGAGGTGTGATGGGGACATCACCTTCCCCAGATCACCGGGTTGCCTTCTGCCCTTGAGGGCTCCTGGACTGTGAGAGGGGGCAGGCCGGGCTGAGGGAAACCCCCTCCAGTGCATGAGTTTTCATGCACTGGGCCTCTAGTAAGTAATAATTATCTATCCTAATTGTGATGGATGCTCAGAAAGAGAAGTCTTGGGTGGTATGACAGAATATTCTACAGTTTAATCTATTCTGGGGGGATCCCACGTGCTCTGGGAATAGCATGTGTAAAGGCTCTCAATAGGAAGAAAGGGAAGGCTGGAGAGGGAGAGGACGAAGAGAACAAAGGGGTGAGGACACAAGGTGGGCACTGGAAAAGGCGACGGGAGGAGTTCAGGCTCCACCAAGGACTGTGGGAAGGTCATGATCAGTTAGGGTGGGACAGAGAACCCTGGCCCAGAGTGAAGACTGGACCACAGGAAGGAAGGCAGGAGGCAGAGCAAAAGCAGGAGGCCAGTGTGGGGGAAGGGGGAGTGGGAGAAGGATGGAGGTCAGGTCAGGGCCATGGCTGTCCATGACTAATGAGGGCAGGTGCAACAGAGATTAAGAAGTGACGCCCAAAGACCCAGGTGATGGGTGAGAAGGCTGTCGAGATTCTGGCTCAGCCAGACAAAAAAAAAAAAAAAAAAAAAAAGGAGCCTAAACATAAGTCAGCAAAGCCAGTTACCTTATAATCTTGTTCACTCAGCCTCAAAAGTCCCTTGCATAATGTTAAAATGAAATGCAAGTGCTAAAACTACCCAACCACAGTTTTTCCTCACCCACAAATCAATGCATCTTTCAACCATCTAAACAAAGACGGATTCACCTAAACAAGTCAGCGTCGTCAGTGTTTTCTGTGACCTCTTTCGTAGCGTCCCCCAATGATACCATTGCAGAAGTAATTAAATGAAGTGGCAGAGGAAGTTTGCCTTTCATATTTACATGATGGTATTCAAATCTCAGATCCTTTCTAGGATTGCAAAATCACGTGTGGTCTCCATTTATTTCTTCAGTTCAATGAATAAATGTTGTTTTTAAAAAATGATTGATAGTCACCCTTTGAGACAACCTGATAAATGGAAAGGAATCCATTGTAACCAATGAGGTTACAATAGCTATACTACCCTGTACCACCACTTCCAAAGATTGGATTTTTATTAAGTATGTCACAAATAGAAAACAGAATAGAACTCAGCCTCTTCAGTGTGTCCAGCCAAGAATTCCCACACACTTACATAAACATGACCACTCACAATAAAAATGAGGAACAACTTATGGTCGAGTCTAACCCTTCAGTGTGTAGAGCTTTGGCTTTCCCAGTGACCTTGACAGCACAAGCAGGCAAATACGCACTCAAATAGCAAGATCTGCCACAGGCCCAAGTGGTAGGGAATGAGTGCTCCTCCGTGTGCCGTCACCGGGACAGATGGGGACAAGGGGCTTTTCACCTTGCCCTACATAAGCCAACAAAGGAAAACTGTCTGGACCAAAGTCTGGATCACAGAATACAGTTTTCCGACCCAAGAGGGTCACGTCCCAGATTTCCTAGAGGAGTTTTCATTTCAAATATTTAAACACTGTCAACTGACATGCAAATGCATGCACTTTTTTTTTTTTTATATCCACATTTTTTCTTTTCTGAGTAATGATTTGCAATAAAATAAATTCATTAAAGTCGAAACCAGTTTGGCTCAATGGATAGAGTGTCTGCCTGCGGACTGAAGGGTCCCGGGTTCGATTCAGGTCAAGGACACGTACCTTAGTTGCAGGCACATCCCCAGTGGGGGGTGTGCAGGAGGCAGCTGATGGATGTTTCTCTCTCATCGATGTTTCTAACTATCTCTCTCTCCCTTCCTCTCTGTAAAAAATCAATAAAATATATTTTTTAATGTAAAAAAATAAAATAAATTCATTAAATGGATAAAATATTCAATATAAAAGAAGTCCATAAATAGGAACGCGGGGATCCTGTGTTAAATGCTTTGTCTCAGTAGCAATGTTTTAAAATATACAGCCACCACCACCTTATCTTACCAGACACACCATAATTCACAAAGGGGGCCCAGAGAGTATGTAGGAAACACAAAGGAGGGGGTTGTGGCTCTGGGAGGAAAAGGGTGTCTAAGAGAAATGTCTCCAGGTGAAGACAGGACAGAGGTGGTGAGGGTTAGGTGGAGAGGATTACGGGGAATAGAAATCCAACTGGAGGTGGTAAAGAAGAGGCAAAACATGCCTATTCTTTGGAAGTCCCTCCACGTGTGACCTGGGTCACCGCCAGGCGTGCTGACCTCTCAGGGAGAGAGGTGGAGAGGACAGAAGCACCAGCAGAGAGGAAGCCAGGCAGACCGGGCATTTTCCATCCCCCCAATCTCCAAGGTCAGTGCCACGATGGCACCAGCACATCTTCCTGCATCAGAGAAGGGGGGAAAGTTAGTTCACATTCGACTAATGTTTTACAGTTTACTAAGCACTCTCACGCTTCTTATTCAGCCATTCATGCATTCAGGACAACTTAGGGAATGCCTTCTAGGAGCCGGGCTTTGCCAAGACCTAGAATGAGACCCCCCACGCACGTCCTATGCCCCAGGACCTCCAGGACCAGGGGGAAATGGGTGCTGTAACCGAATAAACACCAAAAAGGCAGCAGTGGCAAGCAAACAATGTAGTTTCTACATGAGGGAGGGTTTTTGTTGACGATATCTTTTTATTTTCATCACTGTTTAAAATGGTTCTAATGGCGGACTTAGCCAGACAGAATACAATCCATGATTTGACAGCTTGTAAAACAACCTAATAGCCAGCTTGTCTATTAACCATTTATACCCATCTTTGATTTATCCTTTAGAAACTATTTGTTGTACATCAAAGACGTTCAGGTAGAAAATAGGGAGTTCAAAGTGGGGAAAAGAGAGAGAGAGGAGAGGGAGAGGGAGAGGGAGAGGGAGAGGGAGAGGGAGAGGGAGAGAGAGAGAGAGAGAGAGAGACTACAAAACAAAATAAAACTTAGAGCCACTCAATCAAACTAAAAAAGGCGATATGCCTGGTTGGCACTCTTTATAAGAGAATTCCACAGACCCTTCTATAGATGCCATTCAGGGGGTCAGAAGGAAAATTGATAAACTTTTCAGTATTTATAATACATTTCGGTGTGTTTCTAACGATTTGAAAACTATGTCTGAAAGAGCTCTGAAGAAAATATGCGGAAGGACTAAGTGGCTAAACGAGAGGTACCTGAATGGTGGGGTGAAGGTGGGGGACGGGGGTGGGAGTACAACAAAAAGTTCCCAAAGGTCGCAAAGCTGTAAGGAACTCTTGTAGGAACAACTGCAGCCGCCAACCAGACCCTGAGTTAAGTGCTCTGCCCTCATGACCTCTTCATTCTTCCCCATCTTTATGGCAGGTACCATTCTTTTGGTAGAAGGTAGACAGAAATGAGGAAATGTTACTGGAAGCAGAGGTAAGCGCCAAGTTACAGTCGGAAACGTACGTTCACAGTTCACCGTTCCTAAGCCCCAGTCCCCACAGGGTGACGGTCAGAGGACCAGGCGACCTTGGCAAACACAGCAGACTGCATCACACCAGAGGACCCCTGGCCTTCGGGAACCTGAACATTTTATAATGGACATTAAATACGCCTACCTCTTTGCTTCACACAGGCACAGCTGGGAAAGAACATCTGAACATTGGACGTCAGGAAGAGGCAAGATCCCTATAACAGATTGGTTTTAATTCTGTCTAAATTAAGAAGCATTTAAGTTTTTAAAGTCAGGGAAGTGTGACACAATCAAATTTCCCCTAGGGAAGTCGCCCTGCAGGAGCGTGGAGAGAAAGGAATGCTGGGGGAGGAAGGGAATACTACAATAACAGCAAGTGAGAAAAGGTCACATCCTGAGCCAAGGCAGAGACAGGTGGCGGAAAGGAACACGAGATAGCAAGTAGTGTTGCTTGCAGTGCTGTTCAGGGTCAGAGATTTTAACCTCTTTGCTAGTACAAGCTAACACCTTAGCCCACCAGTTTCACAGGTGCCGGCAGGAGACATAAAACTCCTGGGTCCGTGACAAATGGGGTTTTTGACAGATCAAGAGCACTAGCCACGGGACCAGCATTTGCGCCAGTTCCTCTGAGTAACAGTTCCGGCAGGACATTGCCAAGAGGGCTCCCAGGGTGAACTCCACTACAACAGGGGACCCCTGAGCTTGTGCAGTCCAGTTTCCTCGGGGGCATGCACCTTCCAGGGCTCTGTACTACACAAACATCTCTGCAAAGACAGCCCAGGACACGGGCAGGCGGCACCTCGGCTCGCAGGACGCACAGAAACACGAGCGCTCCGGAGAGAACTGATTCCCAGCACACGCACTTCACTTCCAAGGAAGCCCGGCTGAAAATGAGCCAGGGTAACGTCGCTGGAGAGTAACAGAAGTGAGGTTCAAACCCAGGCCTCAGGATGCCACGGCTCCCTACCTTCTACAAGTCAAAAGCCCGTGTCCAACGTAGCCACTACTGCGCGGGGAAGGGGGAACAGGAGTGACACGTGTATCTGTCCTTCCGGCTTCCCGGAAGGCTGTCAGTTCACCTCGGGAACATACTGGGGGCTGATAACTCCGCCTAGCTCTAAGGATGGAAGTTCTCCTTGTGCTACAGGTATCAAAATGCAAACAGAATAAGGTAACCAGACGTCCCACTTTTGGCGGGAAAGTCCCAATTTTTAACAATTTGTCCCACGTCTCGTGGCGTTTTAAAAAAAAAGTCCAAAAGATTTAAAAGATTCTTTCCAAAAATCGGGACTTTTTTAAAACGCCGCAGAACAAGGGACAAATTGTTAAAAATCGGGGCTGTCCCACCAAAAGCCGGACATCTGGTCACCTTACAATAGAACAAACGGGGGTGTGTCTCCCATAGGGTGTGGCTGAGACCCATTCCCAAACCCTTTGTAGTCACCCAAATCCTAAATCCAGCCTGCAGGATTGTAAGTGTTATGCGAGGTGGACTTCAGAAGGGTGAGTAAAAGTTTGTGTGTTAATACTAGGCCTTTCTTTCCTAAAATTACTTGCAGAGGTATGCATTCAGATAACGTCCCATATAAAAATGATCTCTATTGTCTGTACATTGAACTAGCTGACACTTCACAGTGTAAAAGAAAGCAAAGTAACTGAATCAAGAAACTGAAAATATTTGGTTGGCAGCATTTCATTTTGATGCCAAATAGACTGGTTTCAAGAGTCAATGATAATTGCAGACAATTACCTACAAATGAGGGTTAATTATTTTGAACAGGAGTGAGCAAGCTTCTTCATCCATTAGCATAAGCCAGTGGTCTGCAAACTGCAGCTCGCAAGCCGTGATTTGCCGCTCTGTTGACTAATGAGTTTGCCGACCACTGTAAGACTAAATGTTACTGTGTAGCTGGAAGCTGTGAGGATTAGGCAATTGTGGCATATTGTGTGCAAAGAGGTAAAGGGTGGCTCAAGAGCCGCAGTTTGCTGACCACTGGCATAAGCGAACAAATGGTTGACGTGGCTTCAAGGATGCGGTAACAGAGGCGAGGCAACTGCAAGTCTTTCGGGCTCCTTGGGCCCAGCGAAGAGTGAGCCCTGCCCTGGTCGGGCGGCTCAGTTGGTTAGAGTATCGTCACATACACCAAAAGTCATGGGTTGGATTCCCTAGGTCAGGGCACAAATCTAGGTTGCAGGTCCAATCCCAAATCAAGGTATACAGGATGTTTCTCTGTCTCTCTGTCTCTCTCTCTCTCTGTCTCTCTCTCTCTCTCTGCCCCCCTCCTTTCTAAAAATCAATAAACATATCCTCCAGTGAGGATAAAAAAATAAAAATATAAAAAGAGTGGACCCTGGACTGGTTGCTTGGCCCAGTCTGCACGGTCCCGGTCAGACTTAGAAACCATCTCCCTTGGCAAGGAGCTCCCAGCCCCAAACTCACCAGCCTTACCTCCGCCAGGCTCCTCTTCAAGGGGTGTAAGGCACAGGTGGTACTAACCGCAGGTCTGAACCCAGGCAACTTAAAAGATTGCCCATCTTGCCCTAACTGGTTTGGCTCAGTGGATAGAGCATCAGCCTGTGATTCCCCTCAAGGGCATGTACCTTGGTTGGGGCACATCCCCAGTGGAGGGTATGCAGGAGACAGCTGGTCGATGTTTCTCTCTCATCGATGTTTCTAACGCTCTATTCCTCTCCCTTCCTCTCTGTAAAAATCAATAAATATATATTTTAAAAAAAAACAATTGCCCATCTTACATGCCACTTAGTTAAACCTTGGATGACTGCCCAGCGCACAGCAAGTGCCACACTGGAAACTCCGAGGAGCACCGCGCTCGCCCCGGGAGCTGTGCGGTTCACAGCCTGCACAGCTATCAGCGGTGGTGGCCCCTGGGGAGAGAGGGGTCACTCCCTCAGGTATCACCCCACTAAAATCCACTTCCTGATCAATTTTTTACTTAAGCCACGAGTCACTCGATTCCAGAAGCCATCATGATCTAAACTGGTGGCTGCAGGCAGTTGATCACTTTCACATAGTACCAAACAGATGAAAAACATAATTTAGAATTTGGTTCTGACTGAATGCCAGTAAGAATCTTGTTGGAGTGGGGTTTCAACACCTCACCTCCTATGTTGGAGCTCTGAGAGTCATCCCTCTCAGAGCTCCAACATAGACCCTGCAGGTCCAGCTTCATGACCACAGAGACCGGGTTCTTTGGATGGGGGAGGAGCAACACCTAGTGCCGGTAACAGGTGAGCACACGTTCACGGGTCTGTCACCGAGGAAGAAACAGAAACAAAAAACACGGCTCTGAGCAAACGCTCCTCCTCGGCTTTCTCCGGTGCTGCGGGTGTTAATTACGAACGCTTCTCTAAACGCCTACACCGGCGTGGAGGTGATCTCGGTGTCCTTTTCCAACGGGCTGGTTAACTGATTGCTTGAAAACAGATTCATTCTGCAAACATCAAAATGCAAACAAACGCTCTGCCCTGGTCCAGCTGCGGCAGAGCCGCGTTGTTTCTGAGGCGGCTCCTCCCGCCTCTCTGAGCCCTGGCCCGCTGCCTGGGCCGCGCTGCCCCACCTCTGTCTATTCTTTCGGGCCAGATGTCTGGCAATCTCTGCCTCCTGTCCCTCCGTGCCCGCCAGCACTGCCTAGCTCCAGGCCTGCTGGGCTGTCCTCCCCCGGCCACCCGTAACCCTGGAGGCTGCTGTTCTGCACTCTCCAAATCCGCCAGCCGCTCACAGGGATCTGTTTTACACCTTCCCTCTAGCTCAGGACCCACAATCCCTGCTGCCAAGGCGCCTTCGCTCCCTGGAACATGCTGGCCAGTGCCCACACAGACCATGTGTCTGAGGAGCCCTCACCAGGCCTTCGGGACCTGGGGAGCTATGAGGAGCCACTCACCACCACCTTCCTAACCCCGTGATTGGCAGGTTTTAGGCCCAGGTGATTGTGTTCCAAACAGGACCTGTCTGAACACCCTGACCTGGCTGTGTATTCGTCCAGCTTGTACATGGTACACCTGCATCTGGCTTTGATGTGCTTTCATCCTACCTACAAGGTATAGGCATACCTCAATGTACTGTGCTTCTCGTGACTGTGCATCCCAGATGTCACATGTTTTAAAACTGAAGGCAAGGCGCTCCACCAACAAAACGTTACGATTCCTTTTATTGCGAGACTCGCTTTATTGTGGTGGTGTGGGAAAAAAACCCTGAAATATCTCTGAGGTATGTCTGCATCCATAGAAGCTGGCATAAGACACACGACTCCTGGTTCAGAGACTTTATTATTCACAGCCCAGCAGGCAACACAAGCATCATGCTTGTGTCAGGCCTCCTGGCCCCCAGATTCTAAGGGGGGTGGCACGAAGGGGCCCGGAAGGGAGCTGCACGTGCTGTTTTACGTTCACATCACCACTGAGGAGCCTGAGCTCAGGGAACCTGCTGCTTCACACGAAAGCAGTGAAGTAGCTCTTTGCTCCCAAGAGAGACATCACCTCATCCTTCAAGGCTGCTCGCTGCAAACATAACCCTAAGAAATGGCCCAGCAAAGAGCATTCTTGGCTCACCTTAGCAGGACATTAAAAACACAAGAGACCTGTGCAGGCGAGTCTCCCAACAACCTGTGTGCATTCCTAAATGCAGACGACCACCCTTACGGGGTTCATAGACCCAGCAACTGCCCCACAAGAATTCCCACTACAGCCTTCATGTCGTGAATTGTAAAATCAGCAGCAAACGAACCTCACTGGAAGGGCACTTTGAAACACCCATAATGCAATCGTTCAGTCCAATGGCACAGTCTGGGACACACACACACCCCCAAGCACATCTCGCCTCAATGCAGCCTTTGTATCTCCCCCTCCTTTGTTTCACCCCCTCTACCTTTGAAACTTACGTTTAAAATATTAAAATATGTACTTTAAAAAACTAATAAATGAATTGTGGGCAGGATAGAAGCTGGTCTCAATCTGGGCAAAACTTGAGTCCCCGAAATCTTCATCAATGCAGTTAAAGGAAGAGAAGCCACTGGTGACGGGTCAGCAAACAAACAACAAGGAGGCGACACTCCACGTGGCATGTGCTTTCACTCTGAAAGGTGCTCACTTCAGAGACGGAAACAGCTTCCTTTCATTATCATCTCAATGACTTCTCAGACTTAAATTTCTTTTCTTTTTTTATTTATTTTGTTGCTTTTTTACAGAGAGGAAGAGAGAGGTATTAGAGAGCTAAAACATCGATGAGAGAGAAACATCAACCAGCCGCCTCCTGCACACCCCCTACTGGGAATGCGCCCACAACCAATGTACATGCTCTTGACCAGAATCAAACCTGGGACCCTTCAGTCCGCAGACCGACGCTCTATCCACTGAGCCAAACCGGTATCGGCTCAGACTTACATTTCTTACTCCCCATCTACTGAGAAACCAGGTAAGAAGCCTGGTTGCTTAAAATTTAATAGCCCACAAACACCATTTGTAACAAAAACCTGTAAGCATGTAAATATGAGTTAAATTAGAAAATCTGTAATCATCGCAGGATATATTACATATTAATAAATTAACCAGCATATGTGTGCATAACACATTTTTTTGCAGAGGGGCCCAAATGGATATTAATTTTGTTCCTAAGTGAAGTAAGTTGCTTTAGATTCATCTAACTTATTTCAATCATTTTAGGATATCTTCTATATTTTAGGGTATTTTTCCAGCCATATCCATATGATTTTTGTCTACCTGTACTACCATTTAAAAAGCAAAACCCAGAGATGACCCTCTAGGCAAGACATGAGACATGCGGACATGTGTGATATGGAAACAGAGGGCCGGGCAGGACAGCCAGGGGCGGGCCCGGTGGACAGCTGCAGCTACCCATGAGAAGAAGCGAAGGTCCAAAAGAGCGGGGACTGGAGCAGCTGCCCCGCCTAGGAATTGCTCAGAGATCCAGTTGCCAAAGGAAAGCATGGAGACACGATCTCCCCCGGTGAGTGAAAAAGAACAGGAAAGCAACAGAGCCGTGCATGAGTGGCAAGTTCTATCACACAGACGGCACTTCCCTGACATGGAAAGTTGAGGTTCCCAGACACGGGCAACACCTTTCCTGGGTGATAATGAACCCAAGCCTGCATCTGTGCTGTGGTCACCTACTCCGCACCAGATCACAGCGCCAGCATTCCCCGAGCACGCACCCTCTCAGAGCTGTACCTGTGTCCTCTCATTGAGTCTCTACAATTTTCCCAGTAGGCTCTACTGGTACCCATTTTTTGCCCCCGAAGGTATAGTTTAGCGTGATGAAGTCATTGTTCATGGTTACACAGCTTAGAAGTATCAAGGCCAATATTGGACCCTCGTAGTCTCTTAATCACCACCTTTTAGGTTGTAATAGTCAATGCCTAGCTTTGGGGGTGGGGGTAGGAAAGGTTAGAAATAAAGAACAACCTCCTCCCCTTTTTTAAATATTACCTCATACTATCTGGAGCTCATCAGAACATAACAAACAAAATTAATTCCATGAGTGTATGCATTCAGTAATAAAGGAAACCAAATAGGACATATGTGAATCCATAGAGTTAGTTCATCACCACAGAATCTTCAAACAACTATTAGCTCGGTTAAGTGAAATATGAACAATATTTGAGATGACAAAGAATCTCAAATAATACCTATGCCATCAAGTTTAATCTATTCAATATGCAAAACTTTACATACAAATTAATTGGAAGCCTTTGCGTTTCTGCTAACTTAAAAGCCCACATGTGGAATCCATATGAAGCCGTTTTTGAGCCTGCTCATTCCAAAGCACAAGAGTAATACATAATAAATAACCTGAATACTTACTCAACATAAGCAAGGTTGATGTTAATCAGAATGACTGCGCCAAATCGGCTTCGTAGGACTGCATGGCATCCAAGGGCTGGGACCTGGGAATCTGGGCAACTGGCGTGCACACAGCCTTCAGACACACAGGCCGCACGCCGCCTTCATCCTAGTTCGACGTATAAATGGTGAACAGATGCCTTCTCTCCCGCTGTCCCCTCTGCACACTCTCCCCGTGCAGCGAGCCCAAGAATGGCTGAGCCCACTGAGACGCTAAACTCCCGGAATAGCAGCTGTTCGCTGCTTTATAAATCGGGAGCTTTGCTTAGCATCTTGCTTGGGGGTGAAGGGGGCAAAAGATTGGAGAGGGAGGAAGATTCGGGAAGAGAGGTAAAAAAAAAAAACAGAGGGCTAAGTGATTTTTAATGTCCCTTTCAACACATAAATTGTAAGATTATATAGTCAGGACTACAAAAGACCAATTAAAAGATAATTCCAATATGTGGGCACTAAAATGACCCACAAGAACCCTGAATTAAGTATTTGCATTTCTATTCAAAGTAATCATGTATCATATATCCTTCGTCAGCAGGTTAACCTTTCAAAGAGGAGATTTAGCTTTTCTACAAGCAAAAAAAAAAAAAAAAAGGAAAAAACCTATCTTCTAAATTTGGAATTGAAATCACAGAAAGAAGGGAGAAGAAAAGGGGGAAATTAAATGGAAAGAACACTTAAAATGTTAAAACTGCACTTGGAAGGTTCTTAACAATAATTAATGATCTGTTAGTGCTTCCAGCTAAAATGTAGTAATTTCATAGTGCAAAGAGTTTATTTCCTAATCTTCATCTAGAAACAAAAAAATACAATAATAGACTTTCTTCCTGCTATGTCTTCTTAGATACTAAAAGTAATCTCCAGTTTTTATTTTTAACTTAAAAAAATTTCCATTTAGTTTGCATATTTATAGTATAAGTACTGTGATAATAAAATTTCAGTCTTTTATGCAAATGAAGTTGTTTTGAGGTGATATGGTAGCTTTCCTTTTCCCAAAGAGAACACATATGTTCTTAACAACAACAATAAAATCCAAAGATATAGGTCAATACATAATAAACATGAAGGATATATGATATTGATATATACCCTTGGATTTTAAAATATATATTATCTAAATGAAATATATATGTGTTTCACAAAATAGAAAAGATACTTCAATCTTTTATTGACCCCAATCCTTTCATTTCTAAATTATTCTGCTTTAAAAAAAAAAAAAAAAAAAAAAAAAAAAGATAAGTAAAACACTACTTTGGCAGCTTTTATACAATAGTGTTAAATCCTCACTGGAGAGCAACTTTAAAACTCTCACAGCATATAGCAAAAATATTAGGCATTATTAAATCTTGCAGACTCAGGGAAAAATGAAAATGCCACATAGAACTCTATCATCTAGCCATCTCTTCATTCAATTTATTCTTTCAAAAACCAATAGATGAAGATGAAAGAAGTGGTATCCAAGAAACACTATTTTCCCTAGGATTCCAGTTTTAAGATTAAAAAAATAATAACACTAGAATGGGAGATGGAGGCAGAGATTAAACAAAAACTTTATATGTATATATGCATAACCCATGGACACAGAAAATTGTGTGGTGAAGGCCTAGGAGGGCAGAAAGGGTCAATGGGGGGAAAGAGGGGACATCTGTAATACTTTCCACAATAAAGGTAAATTTTAAAAAAGAAATTAAAGTATTAAATAAATAAATAAATAAATAAATAAATAAATTCATGTCTTAGGTAGCATTTCTCCCATGAGTTTCCATGTGGACACCAACAATAAACCAGGAGCTCAGAAAGTTCCCAACTACATTTTTCGGTGTACCTTGTGGTCATGTTGAGAAACATTTAGAGCTAGGAGTCAGGTCTTTTTGAGTTTTTGTTTTTCAGTTCCTTAAAACACTATAACTCCTTTTTAAGTACAGGGTTTCTCTCAAATGCCTAAAGCAGATTTATCGATTTTTCTGTGGTTTTGGTTGTGTGAAATTGATGTTTATTCACAAGGTATTTGTTCTGTATGTTGAAAACACTTACTCTACTAGTAAATGCTATCTGGAGGGGGGAAATGCCAGTAAAGTCAGAAAAAAAAAGCTTAAAAGGTAGTGATGGCAAAGCACATTTTTCCTTTACAAACTTCAGTAACTGAGGTTTGCTAAATTCAAATCCTTGTAAGTGAACTGAATCTTTAAAATGTTTTTCTTTTTTTATTGTTTTGTTTGGGGGTATTTGTTCACGGCTCTTAGAGCATTTGACTAAGAGTCTCCACTTTTACTACAACTGAACCAAAAGAAAGTATTATTTGGATTGTGGTAAATTTCTTCTCCTTAAAGAGAGATGTATTGATGTTGCTGAATTGTTTTTTCAATAGAAAAGGATAAAGTGTCCTATTCTAAAAAATGCATCAAATAAATGGATTTATTTAAAAAAATTGAACATAATCAATACTAACTTGAAGAGGAAAGGAAGGAGCAGAGAATAAAAGCCACTGAGGTAGATTTCCTAAGTATTTATTTATATTAATTTTAGAGTAGGAGGAAGGGAAAGGGAGAAGGGATAGGGGGGAGAGAGGGAGAGAAACATCAATGTGTTACAGAAAACCAAAGAACCAAACAACACTTAGAGAGATGGAGTTACATTTATTACACGTGGGTCCAGAGGAAATTGTCTCTCAAATTCGGGGCCCCAACATGGAGGAATTTTCCCTATTTATATGTTTTTACCTTCTTTGTCTCCCAAATATGGGGTGTTTCCGGCCCCATTTGCAAGTTCTTAAAGAGCTCTATGTGCTGGGGCCTTGAGACCTCAACCAAAGGCCTGGCCTGGAGCCAGCACTGATAACTTCATCCAGGAAGGTTTAATGGCCTCTCTGAAGTGGGAGTAGTCTTCTTTTCCTTATTACTTAAGCGTGCAAGCAAGCAAGCGTTTACAGAAGCCAAATAGCAGGGTTAAAATTTCAAACAGCAGTTTTTATATAAGATGGATGCCTCAAATGTGAGAAAGACTCACTGAATCCACAAACTAGGCATGTGCCCTGACCAGAAATCAAACCCGAGACCATTCAGTGCATAGACACTCCAATCAAGTGAGCCACAAGGGCCAGGGCGATTTCCTATGTATTTAAGGTTGACTTCCTGTTAGCCTGCGATAAAATTTTCCAAAGTATTTTCCTTTTTATACCAAAGATGCGCTAACTACTTACCGGGCCTGGGATTGGCAACATTTCAGAAACGGGGATGCCCTTCTTCTCTCCTGACAGGAGACAGAACCCGGAGTACGCAAACATTTCACCAGGTCCCCCAGCCACTTTCCCACGAGAGATTCAACCATCTCACTAATAGGTTTCAGCTTATACATGCATGCCTCCCTGCGAACTCCTTAAGGGCAGTGTTTCCCAAAGTGTGATTCCCTGATGACCTGGGGAGCCCGAGGAGACCATTTTAGAATATAAAATTAAATAACTTTGAATAAGACAGTCATTTCCGGTTCTCTCTTTCAATCCTCTGTTCTGGTCAGTGGTAAAGTCTCCATTAACAAACGCTGTGCCCTTGTTAATCTCCACTGTGAAAAGGAAAACCTGCCTGGCACCAACAGCTACCTAGAATGTAATAAGCCACACATTATTGTTATTGCATGCATTTGGAACAGTAATAGCTTTCAAGTTTCCTTTTAAAAGAAATGTGTTTAAGCTTTAAAACGAAGTCAACTTAAAAGAAAATAAGTTTGAAGTGATCTAGATCCTTGCAACCCAAAATGAGATCAGAGGACCAGCAGCTGCTGCCTCCGCTGGGGGATTATTCAAGGTGCCCGGTCTTTGGCCTCTCTCACACCTACTAAATCGGGATCTATGTCTTCAACAAGATCCCGGTGTGAACTGTATGCACATTAAAGTCTGAGGAACTCTGGGATGGCACAAGTTTGTCCCAAACCATGCGGGCAGTTGGCCAATGACTGAGCTCTGAGATGCATCATGGCCTCAGATCACCGGGTGGCAATCCTCCAGACACTACCCAGAGTCAGGGTGAGGACATAAAGGGACGTTGAGAGCTTTCCCAATGGGCAGTTGCAAATCATCAATAGATTGTGAAACCAATGAGTGAATCTAAACCAGCGTGCCACGGGTGTGATGGATAAGCTAAAATTACTTTAGAAAACTCCTAAAATATCCTGTCATGACACGTACGTATATAATTCATTTTTACCAACAAATACTATAGTGAAATTCTACTCAGCCCTCCCCTTCATCTTTCCACCTCCTAGGGCTGGGGTTTCTTGCACACTCTCTGCATGAGAATGAGTGACAAGGCTCTTTGCACCGACTCAGTTAACGTGCCCTGGCTTTTTCTCCAGAGCTGGGCGCAGTGAGAGATCTCATGCTCAGAAATAGGACAACTGGGTCTTCGGCGTCAGGTGACACTAGTGGAGGCAAAAGAGCACAGTTCTCAGTGCATCCCATCAGTGCCCTGGGGAGAATCCAGGCAGCCACTCATTTACCAAGATGGGTGACTCATTCAGTCCACGGTCCAGGTAGGTCAGCCAAAATCCTGGCTGGGCATCAATGAGAAGGACACACAATTACTGACTTGTTGAAACCTAAGGAGTTTCAAATACACAGCGTAAAGCAATGACCAAAATACACAGGACTTATGATATCATAGAAGCTAAAAATATATAGTTACAACCATCTAGATATTTCCAGAATAACCAGGTTTAACAAATGTTAATAAAATGCTTACCAGTACAAAACACTAATATAAGACAGTTGGGTTTTGCAAAGAAAGTAAAGAAGAGTGATTCAAAATGGGTAAAGAAGAATGGGAAAATTAACAACAAACAATAGACGGAAACTCAGAGATTGGCACCATAAGAATCACATGCCATTCATTTCAATGAAAAGAACATTGTGAGCATTTGCTACATCTTCTTCCCTTTAGTTATCAGGAGAATGTACTTATGTAAGCAGAACATTACAGAGAACAAATAATACATGTTACAATGTAAGATTATTTTAAATGGTTCTGCAAAAAAATAAAAAAATTATGGGTGTTTAAGAAAATCTATACTATTGGGTCGGCAACTAAGTAATTGCGGATTTTTTAAAGAAAATCAAAGACAATTTTTTCATGGAACTAAATAACTTTATTCTGTAATGTATTGCCCATTTTGATCAATGACCTTTTGCCATCTTTCAGGCAGCATCATAATCTCACGTTCAAAAAACTTCTGGTTTTTATTAGCAAAAAACTGAATCAGGTACGATTTGACATCATCATCATTATTGAAATTTTTACCATTCAAGGAGTTTTGTAAAGATCGAAACAAAAAGTAATCAGATGGTGCAAGGTCAGGACTATATGGTGGATGTGGCAAAACATCCCAACCAAGCTCCATTAATTTTTGCCGAGTGACCAAAGATGTGTGTGGCCTTGCATTGTCATGATGGAATACAACACCTTTTCGATTTGTCAATTCGGGCCGCTTTTCTTCAACTGCATTGTTTAATTTCGTTAGTTGTTCAATGTAGACATCAGAATTGATCGTTCGGTTGGGTGGTAAGAGTTCAAAGTAGACAATTCCTTTGTAATCCCACCAAACTGATAACAAAACCTTCTTTTGATGAATATCAGCTTTTGATGTTGTTTGAGTTGGTTCACCTGGCCTGCTCCACGATCTTTTCCGCTTGATATTGTTGTAAACAACCCATTTTTCATCGCCAGTTATCAGTCGTTTTAAAAATGGATCATTTTCATTACATTTCTTTAGCAAATCGCAGCTGCTAATGCGTTGCGTTAACTGTGATTCTTTAATTTCGTGAGAAACCCATGTATCGAGTTTTAAAACACAGCCAAGTTGTTTTAAGTGATTTTCAATGCATGTATGTGATACATAAAGCTTCTCTGCAATCTCACGTGTTGTACTGTGACAGTCCAAATTGATTATTGCTTTGATTAGGGCGTCATCAACTTCAACTGGACGACCAGAGCGTTTTTCATCTTTGAGTGAAAAATCACCAGAACGAAATTTGGCAAACCAATTTTGACACTGCCGTTCTTTTAAGGCTTCGTCACCATAAACAGCACATAACTTTTTATGAGCTTGCGATGCGTTTTCCCTTTGCGGAAATAAAAAAGCAAAATATGACGAAAATGTTCCTTTTGATTTTCCATTTTTCAACGAACGCCAAACGAAAACTACAAAACAGATCAAAAAACTTTTTTTACTGATTAACAGCTGAATAGCCAACTATCAAATAACAAAATGTGTTTTACATTTGTACTACGTCTGCAAACCTAAAAATTCAACTGAAGCCATATATGTGTGAAACCCGCAATTACTTAGCTGCCGACCCAATAATAAAATCCTAGGTGGCCCTCTCGAGATGTCACAAGATGGCCGTGGAGGCGGGGCCTGGCAGCCGCTCTGCGCAGTGAGGCCTGGGGGTCCCGCAGCTCTGTACAGTGCAGAGGAGGCTTCACGTGGAGGAGGCAGATCCCAGCGGAGGCGGGTCATGGCAGGGGAGGGCAGTTGTGGGCAATCAGGCCGGCAGGCAGGTGAGCGGTTAGGAGTCAGTGGTCCTGGATTGTTGGAGAGATGTCCTAGATTGGAGAGGGTGCAGGCTGGGCTGAGGGACACCCCTCCCCCCAGTACACAAATTTGATGCACCGGGCCTCTAGCAGAATAATTGCTAACACCTTTTGCATAATCGAAGCAATTTACACATATTAACTCCTCTAATCCTCATGACACCAAGATAGTTGTTAGGTATTAATACTGCTATTAATAACATTAATTAACCCTTTAGCTAGGAATGCCACTTTGCAGATGAGGAAGAGACAAATGGCAGGGTGAGTAACCTTGTCTAAGGTCACAAGCCCGGGGCAGGAGCTGGGTAAAAATCCAGACATACTCAAAGTCCAAACTTCTTCCCACCAGACTCTTCTGCCTGCCTACATCCCCAGGAGCACTAGGAAGCCCACCTCAGGATGAACCTTTCCCACTCTCTAATACTATACTTTATAAAGCATTTCCCCACCCCAGCCCATTTGGCTTAGTGGATAGAGCATCGGTCTGTGGACCAAAAGTCCCAAGTTCAGAGCGTGTGCAGGAGGCAACCAATAGGATGTGTTTCTGTCTTTCCCTCTCTCTAAAAGATCAATGGAAACATATCTTCAGGTGAGGATTAACAACAACAACAAAAAGAACTTTCCCAAAAGCCCAATGGAGTCCGTGGAGTCTTCAACAGTTAAGAGGCTGGGCCCTACTGAGCCAACTCTATCTTAAAACAGGAACACAAAGTTTTGGTATTCAATGCTTCAACAGTGATCAGAACTACAGTACTGACTTGGCAGAATCAAGTTTTAAGACTGCTTCAGGGGAAATATTAACAGTTGGGGGAAATTTTTGTTGGAAGCAAAACATTACATTTTGAGAAATGCTTAAGTTAGGTATTCCTTTTATTGGGACTACTTAATTAAGTAAAAAGCATTAAAATAGCTGTCTTGAATATTTATTAGAGCACCAGCTGTTCCCTCCAGATTTTTAGAAAGTTGAGCCTTTGTGCCAAGTATAGGCTAGAAAAAATTTTCAACAAGTAAGAAGAGCCCTATGCCTTGTAACACTTATCCAAATTGTAAATAGTGGCTGGAAGGCTCTAGAATATCACTGTGTATGTTCAGTGATGTTTTGTCATCCATTTCCAAATACTGTTTTGTTACTGTGGTTGGTAAGGATATTACTGAAAAATTTATACATTGCATTTCACAATTAATGACCCTTTATGCACATACAGATAATAACAGAGTGCTAACCACAGGTTTTGTATGCCATTTGGAGTTTACTTGTGTGTGTGTTTCATAGTGATGATGACTCTGCGCCCAGTAAAACACCTCAGAGAGATAATTTCAATTTTTATTCAAAACTGTATTTCTTTTAGGAGCCCAGCCATAATCAAATACCTAATTTATTTTTTAAGGGGGGGTAAGGGAAAGGAAGACATCAAGAAAACAGTCGGAAAATTCACTGTTCATATTCTTCATTGAAACTTTTCTCGTTAAAGAAAACTGACAAATATCAGGGCTGGGTCTCCCGTATTTGCTTTACTGTCCGCTCTCAGTGATAGTTCTGCAAAATTATACATGAGGAGCCCTAGACAGCTTAGCTCAGTGGATAGAGCATCGGCCTGCCGACTAAAGGGTCCCGGCGTGTGGGAGGCAACCAACTGATGTGTCTCTCTCACATCGATGTTTCTCTCTGTGTGTCTCTCCCTCTCCCTTCCACTCTCTCTAAAAATAAATGAAAAAAATATCCTCAGGTGAGAATTAAAAAAATAAAGTAAATTATATATCAGGGAAGAAACATCCCTCCTGCGGCATCAGAGCACAGTGAACTCAATGAAACTGCAGTGAGATGTAGCGAGTAATTCCCATCCCCCCAGCCCCAAAACGAGGGCACTGAGGCCCGGGGAAAAGCAGGCTACAAAGCCGAGCACCTTGGCCTCGGAGGCTGGTTTGGGAAGGAAGAGCAGCCGGCTGGGTGGTGCTCAGACCCACTGCGCTGAAGCGTGCAGGATGGGCAAGTCCAGAGGAACAAATTTCCTGTGGGCTTAGCGCCCATCCCTATCCAATGCTAATTTTTAGGATACTAAACGCAGCTCAGGTGTTTCTCTTTCGAAGCGATGTTCTCATTTTGTTTCTAGGTTTGCTTTCAGATTTAAAAATAAACTGGCATTTTGGGCTTAATAAAAAATTCCATGAGGGATAAAGTGGGTCACGTTATTTATTTATTTATTTATTTTTTTCTTATAAGCAAATAACACAAGCTTCCCAAGCTGGTGAAATCAGCCACCCTTCGGTCAGAACTCCACACGCCCACTCCCAGCTCCCCCACGCGAAGGGTCCCCTCCAAAGAGCAATGGGGACAGAGGCCACAGCTAGCCAGCAAAAACAAGCCAGAGCTTCTCACCTCTAATAAAGCCTGTATAGTATGCTGCTATATCTCTAAAGGGGTGAAATATCAACTAATCCTATGGAAGTCACCCTTAATCAGTGGGAGGCACTAACTTGTGAGAGTACCTTACTCAAAGAAATACCAGGCAGTAGCAGAGGCTTCTGCCTCCAGGTCAAGCAAGGGGGGGGGGGGGGGGGGGGGGGGAAGGGGGGGTGTGAGGGGAAGGTAACAGCCCACAGCTCTCTGGGTGATTGGAACAGCAGGTGAATACTGTGTTCACTGTCATTGCTACATTAATGGAGGTGTATCCAAATGGGACCATAAGCAGAGTCCCATGACCTGGGCAAAGAACAACTCTGGAAATGATAAATGAAAGGCATATGGAAAACTAAGAGCTTTCAAAGATATAAAACAGATTTAACAATGACATATGGCCATTTTTAAATAACAAAGGGCTATGGAAAAGGGAGATTGGTCTTATTTTGTATTACACATGTATAACCTCTGCCATTCCCCTTCTCCTTCTTGAAAAATTCGGTCCCGAAGCCATTATTGGGGGCCAAGCACGATGGGCCTTTGCTCAGGGACTGGCAAGGGCAGGAGTGTGGAAGTCCAGAGCAGGTGATCACAGCCCGGTCAGAGTGAGAAGGGTGTCCACACTGGGTGTGGGGCTGTGGCATGGCGTGTTGGAGCACCAGCAGGTAAGGAGGGCAGCCATGAGCGGGGTGGGGCAGCAAGGGAAGACCGGCTACATGCAGGAGCGTTATCAACTTGGTGAACTGCTAAGAGTTATAGGAGCCAGGAATCCCACTGTCAAAGAAGGTAGTTATACATATGGCAAAGGAAAAACCTAAAATAAGCCTTGTGGTATCACAAGACAGAGATTTGAGGTGTCACTGTAAACTTTTGGTCTCTAAAATATATAACTAAATATAGAAATGAAGATGCAAATGTGTGCATGTGTGAAGATGTGTATACGCATACACACAGTCCATTGTTCTGTCCACTGAGAGCGCCCAGGGTGGTGACACCCTCCCAGCAATGAGCACACTGAACAGCCAGATGTTGGCTTCTAAATACCATTCTTCCCTCAGAGGAACCAGGGCTCCTTGGAGAAATGGCTGATACAAAACAGATGACACCAGTGAATTATAAGATGAGCTTGGAACATCCTGTTCTGCCAGAAAACAAAGACGTACTCAAAAAATGATGTGAGTTCAAGGGCACAGGAGGCATTATTATGTGTAATAATGTAGTATTTGCCTGAAAAGACTACCACTGATGCCAAACCTGGACGAAATGGAACATCAAAGTAAATGACGAGAGTAACAGGGTTTTTAAAACACACTGGGGGGGGGGGGGGGGGAGACAAAAGAATTAAGTTCTTGCTGATGCAAATAAGTTAATTAATATGTCCAAAATTTGATGAGGAATGGGCTATTTACAGTTTCAAACTAACTTGCCACAAAATTACCAAAAAAGGGTAATGAGTAAGTAACTTTTTGGCGGAGAAGCTTGGCATGCATGTTCTGAACTGGATTCCTTTGCTTCCTAAGACCTGATTGGGACAACTGGGAAACATGAATGAGGCCTAAGGACTAGATGGTGGTGCTGTATCAATGGCCGTGCTGTGGCTCTTTATAGAAAACACACACTAAAATGTTGGTGTGATAGCCATCGTGCTAGCAACTTTTTCTCCAGTGATTCTGGATAAAAACAAATTGTACAACTTGTAATTTTTCTGCAGGTGTGAGAGTATTTCAAAATAAAAATTAGAAACCAACAACAGTAAATTAGGAGGATAGAAATTAGAGAAACAGATTACACCTGGTTTGAGGATAGATGAAACTCCAACGATTAAAGTGGTCCAAACACAGATCCAGCCTTAGAAGGTTTAGCTGACAGGGGTCTTCAAACTACGGCCCGCGGGCCACATGCGGCCCGCAGAGGAGTCTGATCCTGCCCGCCAGGTTTTTTGGGCAGTGAGCGCAGCCGAGGTGTTACAGTAGGAATTAGTAGTTCATATAGTCCGGCCCTCCAGCTCTCTGAGGGACCGTGATCTGGCCCCCACTTTAAAAAGTTTGAGGACCCCTGCAGGATGTTAAAGAGGAAGTGCTTCACTGAATAAGAAGTTAACAGCAGATGGCACCTATGTATTTTGCAATGATTTCATAATTCCTTCATTCAGCAAACACTTATTAAACACCTACTGTGTCTCGGACAACATACTAGACACCGGGCTTATGAAAATGACTGAGACACAGTCCCTACAACTGAGGCCCTAACAATGCAATGAAGTACGGTGATTTGGAAGTTAGAAATTTTAAGACAGTCATCAGTGTTGATACAGAAAGAGGCATGTGAATCAAGAACACTGTCTTCAAGACTCCAATTTTCTTTTATGAATTTTTAATAGATGACACAAGAGTTTATTTTTCTGTCATATTCGTTAACTACATTTCATCCTAGCATTATTGTGCTTGTGGGTGGTGTTAATTGAGGCATATGCAAAAACTTTATCACTTCTCCATTATGAACAGATGTAAGTAACTTGATGATTTACTTTAAAATAGCAAGCATCTTCCAAAATAAGTTTCACAGGAGAAGCTAGGGCTATAGTCGCTGGAACAGACTTAACACTCCAAAAGAGAACGCCGACATGTTCTTCAACGCCTCAGAAGTCACTTCACATCTCTGCACTCCAGTTTCTTCATCTGTCACAATATGCTTGTTAGGTGCCTTGAGATGCTTAGAAGAAAGACAGGGTAATTATAAAGCACTGTTTAAATGCAGGTGGCTCTCACCTTCTGCCAGGGACCAACCACTACTGTGGCCCTATGAAGACAGAGCGATCCACCTCAATGAGCTCCCGTTGGCAATTTTATGGTGGGTGGAATATTATTTGGCTTTCCAATGTTTCCCCTTGGCTTCATTTCAGTCTTCAGACATGTCATCAAGTGAGAATCACTTCTCAGTGATCAGACAGACCAGGCAAGTCTGTCTGTCTGCAATTGCTTCCCCCACTGAGGTCCATACATCCTTCTTTCACTTTTCCCATAGACACTTTCATAACCATATTTAGCTTTCTTCCTACCATCTCCCTGTAATTCAAAAGGCAATTGAAACTCCCATATGGTTGCCATCGAAGCTAACAGATGTCTAGCAAATTAAAGCAAAAATTATGACTTATAAACTGCTGATGTATCATCATTCCAGAACATCTTGCAATTTATAGTGAATCAGAAGGCCAGGCTTCCTACTTGATGCCCCCACCCCACCCCACCCCCAAGGTTCCTTAAATCTCTCTGCCCTCTGCATTTAAGCCCTTTGGAAACAAATTAGGTACAACATTCTGCCATCAACCCAGGATAAACCTCCGCTTAAAGACATAATGTAGTATTTGCAGGCACATCAAAGAGAATTTGGCCTCACGTACCCAAGGCTGTTCCAATCCTTGTACAGCAAAGACAAGAGAAAGTGATTCGGTTCGCCCAAATCTTTCAAGGTGTCCACTGGTCCATGAGACTTTTTTTCCTAATACATGACAAATCTACAAAACCCATTCCCCTCTATCTCCTTTATATCCAAGGGTTATCATCATCACCTGGTAGTAATGATGTCAATGTATCACCAGGCTAAGGCAGTGGTCGGCAAACTCATGAGTCAACAGAGCCAAATATCAACAGTACAATGATTGAAATTTCTTTGGAGAGCCAATTTTTTAAAATTTAAACTTCTTCTAACGCCACTTCTTCAAAATAGACTTGCCCAGGCTGTGGTATTTTGTGGAAGAGCCACACTAAAGGGGCCAAAGAGCCGCATGTGGCTCACAAGCCGCAGTTTGCTGACCACAGGTAATATTCTAGAAATTGTAAAGCCCAGAATGGGACTAGTATGAAATCTGGAGATAATAACATGAATGATATTCACCATTTTTTGAATATTGAGACATTGTGCTTGGTAATACATTTTCACATGGACTCCTTCCATTTATAGCTCCATTAGATAATGTTGCCATCCCTTTATAAACAAGAAATTAAGGTTCAGTACAGCAGACTGCATTTTCCAAAGATGGCCACAACCCACTCCAATCTAAACACCTGTCCATCCGAAGATGGAATCCCTTTCTTCACCCTCTTGAAACTGAGCAGGCTAAATGCATGGTTTAGCCGGTGAAATAGATGAAAGTGACAGCCTGCCAGTTCCAGGTATAGTTAACCGGCTGGAAGCTTCTTCCATTCTCAGCCAACAACCTTGCTGAGCGCTCAGCAAGGCGCCCCTTCCCCCAATTGAGTCTTCAGGTAACTCCAGCCCCAGCTACATCTCACTACAACCTCAAGAGAGATGGAAAAAGCCAATTGCCCAGATGAGGCTGATCAAATCACAGGACTGTCAGATATTTACAATAAAGTTCTGATTTAAACCACTAATTTTGGGGGGCTTTGTTTTATGTAGCAATAGAGAGCGAGAATGTGGAGATCATTTACTTGTCTGGGAACAGTTCAGAATTATAGCCAGAATCCAAAAGGGTCCAGAGCAAAATATCTATTAATGCTGGGCAATGGGCTGTGAGGGTTCAGTACCCAAAAGCAGCAAGTGTAAAACAAAGCTCCCTTTTTCTTCCCTCCCTCGCCCCTACATGGCCTCAGGGTTTTCTGAGAAATGTGCGATAACACCCTCAATAACATCAATTCCCTTCAGGCTTGAGTTCTTGCGATATAAAATAGGGAAAATAAGGTTCCCCCCACCGCCCTGTGATACCTAATGAGAAAGGAATCTGTACAAGATGTTGACTTTGTTACTCAGAGCATCATTACAACTGTCATGTAAAAGGATTCAGAATTTACGTGTGAAACTCTAACTCTAATAATAAAAATATATTTAGTGACTCAGAGAACTCCATTTGAGATTCACAGTGACTATGAGGGGAAATGCATTCTATACCAATAAGTGAATAAGATGAGAGGAAATTTTAAAAAGATTTTTTAATGAAAGAAACTTTGAGGAAGAAATGAAGTAATAAAATTGATCTTCAGATAAGTTTCAGTAGGAGAAGAGGTCCATCATTTAAAAAACATCCAATAGAAACCGGTTTGGCTCAGTGGATAGAGCGTCGGTCTGCGGACTGAAAGGTCCCAGGTTCGATTCCGGTCAAGGGCATGTACCTTGGTTGCAGACATAACCCCAGTGGGGAATGTGGAGGAGGCAGCTGATTAAAAAACCTCCAATATATGCTACTTTCGGCATATATTAATACCCACCTCTGGTATTCTTCTTTCCCAGCATATTGGAACTCAATGGGCTCATTCTTTTTTCAGAACTAGAAAGAACCTTACAACGTGTCCAATTCCTTCATTTTAACTGCTGAGAAACTGAGACTCAGGGCAGTCAACTGAGCAGCAAGGAGTCAAACTACTCCTTAGTAAGAGAACCAAACTCAGTGCTGGTGCTACTACATTTTCAATTTTTGTTTCACCAGAATTTTACCTCCAAATGTCTTCAATGTACTTCAAGTTTATTCTAGCATTTCACAGTGTGAACAGGAAAGATGAGGATAGCATGCTGTTGTCAATCTCCTCTTCCTAACTGCGTGAGTTGCACGGGTCTGCTCTTTCTGGCGGTCACAGGGAGGAGGGTGACTCTGAGCAGAGCACAGGTGTGCAGCTCTACAGAAGCAGGCTGCCAGGTGACTTGATCCAATTCTTCAGTCACTAACATCCTAGTCTGAATTACTCCCATCAAATACCAGGGCTGCCTTCCTGCTGATCACCACTAGAGACCAGGGTACTGACAAACGGGGAGACTTAAATATGGGGTAATTCTGAAGCAGAAAGCAGGATTGGAAAGGTATGAGGGTTAGGGGGGGAGGGGATCTGAGTGGAAAAGCTTTAGGCAGAGAAAGGAGGAAGAGCTAGAACAGAAAGAGGAGAGGGAAGCGCCATTATAACAAAGGCATCTATGTAACAGTTCTGCCTCTGGCAGCTCAGTGACTTCCAAAGCCTACATCTGCTCTCAGGCTTCCCACAGAACTCCCCCCTGAGAAATGAAGACCTTCAAAACCAGATAAGATGTGGCTCTTTGCTTGAACTGTCAACGCAAACACTCTGCAACTCTTTGAAGATCTCCATAATTCCACAGGTTTTGCTACATCCTAACCCACAGAAAATACGGAATTTGCCTCTGCGCACTGCACAAAATTATACCAAGCTGTCAGGGAAACAGGCCCAAATCCCTTTATTTCTTTTCTACCTCCTGCTATGAAACTGCAGCGAGAGTCCCTCGGTGCTTTTTGTTGCCTTGGCAGCCAAAATGTGCAACTTTTGGAAGTGTTCAAGTAGAATCCAGAGGCCTGGGCTCACTACCCCAATACCGTCCGGCCCCCGTTGCGTCGTCCCTGACTCTCCACGTCAAGAAGTTTCGAGTTCCGATAAAATCAAAACACCTCACTCAGAAATGTCACTCCCCATCACTTTTAAACTCGCCCAGCTGCGAGGGGAGGGCAGGGAATAAAGAGCAAAAACAGAAAATAATTTCATTTTCATATATCTGTAGCAGTGTTTGTAGGGAGAGGGTGACTGCTAACAGAAATCGTGTACAATCACTGGCAAAAAATAACAATAATAAGTCCTGTGAATGACTGCCTAGGATATTTATTCACGTGTGCCTCATTATCCTCATCAGTCCTGAGGACAGATGACATGCTGACACGGTATGGTCTCCAATCCCTCCCATTTCCTTTTGCAAAACATCTATGACCAATGCAAGATGCTCCTATAGAAAATAAAAAACAGCCTGGTAATTGTGTGGTAGGAAAACAAAACAACAACAAAGAGCTGTATTGATAACTATTCTCACAGATTTATATGTTTACAGCAAAATGGGCAAAATTAAAGGGACCCAAAATAAACACACCCTGTGTTCAGGCTGCTGTGGGTTATTTATTGATCCTGCCTTTGCATGAGTGTTTTTTCCACGCGGAACCTTACAAAGAACAGCAACTTGGAGAGCCCCCCAGCCAGCCACCATCTTTACTTCCCATAGGGCAGGGGGAGCGCCCGGGGAGGATGGCATGGGATGGGGAGGCCAAACAACATGGTCCTCGAACACTTCCACCCCGGTCCTTGTGGACTCTTTGGCTGGCTGCCGAACACGTTCGTGAGATGAAGGCAAAGAATGCAAACAAAACAAAAGAGCAGGCGACACAGCCTTCATTACAATAGGTGTCCGGCACATGGTAGTGCCAGCAGAGCACGGTTTGACTCTTGGCGTCCAAATCTTTTGCTCTGCCCGTATCCCCAATAAAACACGTCTCGCACCCCTTCTCCTCTGCCATTTCTCTCCCCCCCCCCCCCCCAAAAAAAGAAACAAATGTTGCCGGGATCTTGTCATCCTGACAGACACAGAGACACACATCCATCCACCTCACGCGCCCGCCGGCCAGTCCATTGTGCGCCAGGAGCGCTTTCCAGCCCCAGGGGGAGAGCTTGCGGGAACCGTTATCCACGGGCACCTTACAGAGCCACAGACCGCGGCATCCGCATCCCACACAAAAGCCCGAGATGATGAGATGGTGCAAGAAGATACACGCCGCCCAGCTCGGCACCGACCAGCCGAGGCCACGCCGAGCCGAGCCCTCGGCCAAGCAGAGCCCGCTTAGGAGCTGGCCCTCGGGGTCGGCGGTGCCCGCTTAGCCTTCCCTGTTATGACACCGCGCTCTGCCCGACACCGGAGCCCCGCCGGGAGCACATCTCATTCGCGTTGGTTGCTCATTTCTCCAACTGTCCAGCCCTTTCTTCCATCCGCATCCTTCGTCGTCCCTCCAAAAGGGAGCACCCCAAGGCCTGAGTGCTCCCTCTCCGGCTCGGTTTTTCTTTTATTTATTTTTTATTTATTATTATTTTATTTATTTATTTATTTTACCTCTTCCCATTCCTAGAAAGGATGAAATGTTTCCCCAGCGCGCCAGCTGGAGAGGCGGAAGGCGAATGCCTCTCCCGGGCTTCAGCACGCGCCCCGGGGCTGCGAGAAGTGAAGGCGGCCAGCCACGCGGGGGGGTGGCGGGGGGGGGGGGGTTGGATCGTCGCGAATCGATCGGCCACCCATAGTTGAAACCCCTCCGAAGCGCTCCAACTTACCCAGAATATGACATTGAAGCCAAAGATGAAATATTTGATGCAACAACTGACTTCAGGGCCCTTGTAGTGCTTCCCGGACATCCTCTGGGTTCATGAAGAGACACTTGCCCCGGCAGCCCGAGTTCGGAGCCCGGGAGGGAGCACCGGGGCTCGCTCGGCGCAGCCCACGGCGCGCGGGGCTCGGGGCCGCCGCTGGGGGGGGTCAGGGGGGCCGCAGCGCGGCGGCCCGAGCTGCTCGGCGCGGGGGGACCGGCCGGCGAGAGCGGCTCCCGCACCTCCAGCGACCCGCTCGGCCGCGAGGCCGCCGGACCCGGGTGCAGGCAGCGAGGGCGCAGGGAAGCCGCCGCGCGCTCCGAGCCCGGAGCCTCGCCGGAGCTGACCCGGCACCTGGCGAGCGCCCGCGTCCGTCCGTCCGTCCGCCGGGCGATCAGCCCGCCGATCTGTCTCTGGGCTCCGGGCGAACGCAGCCGCGGCTGATGCTGCCGGGGAAGCTCTCCGCCCGCCCGCCCGGCGGCTCGAGCGAGCCCTCCCGCTCCTCGCTCCGCCCGCCGCCCGGCTCCGCCCGCCCCGAGCCCCCGCCAGGCGCGCGCACGAGCCGGCGCTCCCGGGGCCGGGGCACCGCGTGGCCGCGCCGCCGCCTCCAGGCTCCCCGCCCCGCCCGCTGCTGTCCCCGCCCCTCAGCCGGCGGGCCGAGCACCACCGACCCCCAGAGGGCCGCCGCCGGGCGGTGGGGAGGACGGCAGGCTTGAAGGAAGGAGGGAGGGCGCCCGGGAGCACGCCGATGGGGAGCAGCCTGGCGGAGTGACCGCGATCGATGAGACTGATGGACAAGGGTCCCCCTCCGCCACACGCGCTGGCAGCAGCTTCCACAGGCTCGTGGGGGAGAGGGTCACTCAGGGGCGAGAGGTCACTCTGGGTGAGTAGGGACCCAGGGAGCCCCCTGCCCCAGGACGAGCCCCGCCTCCGGGTGTAAGGACCCTCACACCCCGTCCTGCAGCACCAGGTTATGGGGGGGGGGGGGCGGGGGGCGGGGGGCGGGGAGGAGAGATGTAGGGTCTGGGGAAGGGGGAGAAAAGAGCCATGGGAAATGGGGGGGGGGGGGGGCGGGAGAGATCAGGTGGGACGACGAATCGGAAGGACTGCAAAGGAAAGTCTACTGAATCCCAGTGTAGCTCCATCCCAACCTCTCCACCTGCCAGAGTGAGCTTTAACCTCCTAGTGAGGACAGGAAGGAGACATGACCCAAAGGAGTCCTGATCCTTGCCCTGGGATATGTTGCAGCAACACAAACCCAGATGGCAAATGCTCCCGCAAGACAGAATAGTGTCCCGGGAACTTGACTGGTTCCTAACTCTTAAGAATTCCAGGAGTTTCAGGGCGGCCATCTGAGGATTCCGAATAGCCGAATAGCCGTTACAGGTCATGAGCCATTAAGCCTTTGGCCTCTGGGGAAGGGTTAGAACGCGGCTCTGGAAGTAGTTGGAGAGCCCTACCTGAGAAGGTGTTGCCTCTCTGCCCTGGAGCACACTCACAGGTGTGAGCAAGCGGGTACCGGTAGGTCCTTCAAGAATAAAGAACCACTCAGGCTGTGAATAAACATCAACGGGTATTTTTTAAGGCTTCAAAAACTAGAAAGAAAGATGGGATGAGGAAATGTTTCCAGCACAACGCCCGGTAACCCGGTACTGGGAACAGAACTCTGCACCTTTCCTTGACTCCCCAGGTGACACTTACGAGCACTTAAATTTGAGAAGCTTTGGCAAAGGTTTTCCCTACTTAACCACCGCTCTCATTTCTCAACAGCTGGCTAGCTGGTTGACAACCTGCAGTGTAGCTCTGGAGAGGCAAAATGTTATGTTTTCGTGCCATAAACCACCATTTGAGATAGGCGTGGCCTTGGTAGAGGTTGATGCTTCTACATTGAGGTCAGTGGTGGGCGCCAGGCTACTCACACAGGTGGGAGAGCCAGGAGATCCTACCCATTCAATACCACAGAAGTAACTGACACTGGCTAACTTTGGATGATATAACCAACCTTTTGGATAAAATAACTGCCTCAAAAGTGCCTTCCACCCACTCAAGACGCACAGCATACATTCTTACCAATCTTCAAAGGTAAGGTCTGCTTTCAGCAGCAGATTCCCTATGAACGGGAAAGCACTAACAAGCTTTACCTAAGCCTATTTGTGCTACATTGTAATTCTTCCTATATAAATAGAACAGTTACTGCAGATTCTTGGATAAGTCAGAAGCAAGGTCTGTCTTAAGTGGATGTGACACAATTTAGAAAAGGACCGGAAATTGGGTCTAATCAATATCTGAGTTGATCCTTAAGCAGGATTTACTTTTGAAATAAAAATAAACAGAGAAGGGGAAGTTCAGATAACCCATTGGTAATATGGAGAGGGGTAGGAGGGGAACTAGTTGAATCCTCATTTCATACATCAAGAGTAAAACCTATGAGTTAAATGTGTTTTCTAAAGCAAACCAGAAGAAAATAGAATATTTGTTAAACTTCTGGCTAGAAGTATTCCTCATGGAAGCAAAAGAAGGAAATGATCAATAGATATGACTGGACAATAAAACTTCTATGTGCCAAACGTTTTTAAAAAAGGCAACCTAAACCAGAGAAAAAATATTGACAGCAAACATTTTTTTTAAAATATATTTTATTGATTTTATACAGAGAGGAAGGGAGAGAGATAGAGAGTTAGAAACATCGATGAGAGTCATCGATCAGCTGCCTCTTGCACACCCCCTACTGGGGATATGCCCGCAACCACTGTACATGCCCTTGACCGGAATCGAACCCGGGACCCTTCAGTCCCCAAGCCGACGCTCTATCCATTGAGCCAAACCAGTCCTGGCAACAGAAAACATTTTTAAAAGTCTGAATATCTTACCTATCTTATAAGTAGGGCTCAAACAACTGAAGTGAAATATAGTGTCCCAACGATTGAATGTAAACAGAAAACAAGCCACATACAAATAAATCAAATAGTAAACAATATATGGTAAAAATTAAACTTTCTGGTAACCAGAGACATAAACATTAAAACAAATTAAAGCTAGAGATATAAAGATTATGAGTACTGGTTTGCTCATACACGACTGGCGTTAGGAAATGATACCGTCCATTTGGAAAGCATTGGGGCTATACGTTGCAGGTTAGAAGGCTCCTACATTTTGTCTCAACAGTACCACTTCTGGGAATCTAGCCAAAGAAATACTCCCAAACAGGGAGAAGTTATATACTGCAAGTTGTACATCATAGCATTATTTATATTGAAGACTTAGTCACAACTTAAAGATCCTATCCCCAGCTCCTTGTAGCCACCTGGACCACAGTGCTACTTCCTGTTTCTATGCCTCTGTGCATGTGATTCCTGGTCTCTGCCTGAACACTCTCCCTGCCTTTTTTTCTCTGAGCTGCCTCCTCATCCTTCTACACTTTAATCAGTGTTTTCAAGACCAGCTCATGTGTTCCCTCTGCATTTCCTACAGTCTTCCATTTTGGCACCGGGAGGCTACCTGTAATTACTTGCTTACCGGCCCTTCTTCTCTACTCTGTTGTGACTCCTTCAAGGGTGTGGCCCACCTCCTTTTAATCTTAGAATCACTAGAACCCTACTTATGTGGCAGGTGCTTGGTAGATATTTACTAAAGGAATGGGTGGATCATTGACTCAGACTTTTTATAGATATTAAGGATACTGATTATAGAGATATGTGGCAATGTGTGAACACATTCTAAAGATAAATTTTAAAGATAATATGTATAGAATTATTTCAAAGGAATATTGTTAAGTGAAAAAAATCATGATGCAAAACAGTATATACAGTAGACTACCATTTTGTAAAACAAGTGTGTAGGTAAAAGAGATTGGAAAATTTATTTACACACTGAAGGCCTGGTGCACGAATTTGAGCATGGATGGAATCCCTCAGTCTGGCCAGTGATCAGGGCAATCAGGGCCGTCTAGCCCAGTCCAGATCAGGGCATTGAATATCTGCCCCCTGTGGGTTATAGCTACCGGCCGGAACCGGTCCTAACAGTTGCTTAGGCTTTTATATATATAGATTATTTCCTGGTAATGATTAGCCTACCTAGGGATATAGATATATATTTTTAATATACCCTTTTGGTTGTTATCAAATTTTGTACCATGTACATGATATACATGTTTTGAAAAATAAATCACTATAAAATCACAAGCAATTATATAGAGTTAATTCTTAACAAATAATAACAGTTGTTAGATTGTGTGATTGTGGGTGATTTTAGTTTCATGTTTCTGGTTTCCAGGTTTTTTTTAATGTAGTTATGTTGCTTTTACAACTACGAAGATTAAAACTATAAACAAAGACAATCATTCTGTTTATTTCATCACAACCCCTTCATGACTCCATAAATTCTGGTCTATTTTAAGGAGAAAAGAGTGAGTAATTTTCTCCCTGGAGACTGTTTCATCCATTTCCTTTATAATTCTGAGATTGAAAAATGGTTAATAAGTTTACTCAAATGCTCATCAACCTGGCAACTGGCAGTAAGAACAGGTAAAGCATGTTCTTTTAATAGTTACCTACGTAGCTGAGCAGCAAGATATGACAACAGCATTGTTTAATGAGCTTGTCTGTCTGCCTCCCTTCTTTCTCTGTCTCTTGCTGTCTCTCTTGCTCCTCTAGTGCTATATTCTTCTTTTCCTTCTCTGTAGCCAGCACTACATGTTCCTTCTTCTCAGAACCCCGGTGCCGTTCCAGTGTCCCCCACTCTTTTAACAGCCATAAGCTTTGGGAAAACCAGCCCAGGGCCGGCTCCAGGTAGTGAATGTCTCTTGCCAAAGTTTGGTTCCAAAATGGGCACGTGACCCAATTCTGGCCAGTGAGCCATGAGATTCAGCTGGGGTTTCCGCACATCTGAGAGAGGGTCTTGTTTTGGCCTTGGATTGAATTGTGTTTAGATGTGACACCTGGATCCTCTACAACCTCACGATAAGGATCAGGCCAAGAATGGCAGAGTGAGATAATGAACAGAAAACCCAGGCCTTCCTGACATCGCTGTGAGGCAGACCCAAGCAGACTGTCAGGAGAGACCTGGCCTGGGGAAGGCGCCATGAGAAGGTTTTCAGTTTCATGCAGCTGAAAATATCACGCCTGCAACACTTTCCTTCTGATGTTCTCCCCCAACCCTTTGGTTTTCTCTTGAAAAACCACCAGTGTTTCCACGTTTCTCTCTGCATCACCTCTTTTACTACTTTCCCGTCCTCTCTCTCTCCCACTGTCTCTCTCAAACAATATGGGCGAGGTGGGGAGGGAGCTGTAGCACTGTCTGGCCAGTACTCACCCACCCCTTCCTCTGGGACTTCTCACCCACTGAGTGCTCCCCCACCTCCGGCCCCTTCGGACTCATGCTTGGCAGGCCTGGAGAGATCCAGGTGAGCCAGCCTTTGAGAGTCTCCCTGCAGCTGGGATTCAGCAACAAAGCCATCCCTGCGTGTGGCTGAAACGGAGGTGATGTTTTCAGGAAAGCCGGGGGCCTGTGTTTCCAGGAGGAAGCCAACATGCTCACTCTGCAGAAAGAGGAAGGAAGCACAGGCGCTGAGAGAAACAGCAGCAGCCTGTGCGGGTGTGGGCTGTGCGATGGTGTGGACTTTGTGCCCTGAAAGGCTTCCGGCCCTGCCAAGCCCTTCTGTCTACTTCTGGATTTCTCCAAGGACCCTGTGCCTGAGGTTTTTAGGTGGAGTTCTTCCATCACACCCCTGTGGCTTTGGCTACTTTGAAGTGGGCAAATCAAAGAACCTTGATGAAAACAAGAGGGCATCCCACCTCAAATGCATTATGAAGTGACATTAAAAAAAAAAAAAAAAATTGGTCATTATTTAAAAGTGTATTTTTGTTCTATTTAATGAATTAAATATTGTGCTTGCCGTTCCTTAATTGAAAAGTGAGCAAATTGCTGAGACTGGTTTGGCTCAATGGATAGAGCGTCGGCTTGGGGACTGAAGGGTCCTGGGTTCGATTCCGGTCAAGGGCATGTATCTTGGTTGCGGGCATATCCCCAGTAGGGGGTGTGCAAGAGGCAGCTGATCGATGACTCTCTCTCATCGATGTTTCTAACTCTCTATCTCTCTCCCTTCCTCTCTGTACAAAATCAATAAAATATATTTAAAAAAAAAAAAAGAAAAGTGAGCAAATTAAAATGTTATATTTCTCTAAAAATACTGTTCCCCTAAATCAGCACCACCCTCGTGCCCCTTTGCCCCATGCCCACACATACCCAGTGAAAAGGCCAGGTTTCAGGGCCCCAGGAAGAACATAAAAAGAAAGTGAGTCTATCTCATAAATTGGATTAAACAAGCATATGTCGAACACAGTTTCACTTTAAAAATCAATTATACAGTAATTGCTTATGTAATAAAATGAATTCTATCTTTTCCAAAATATTGCAAAGCCTGCACTGGGTTTTCTTTTTCTTTTTCTCTTTCTCTTTCCTTTTCCTTTTTTGGAAATAGCTAGGCCTGCGAATCAGGTGCCAGGTCATATCCTCACCTTACCAGGGCCAAGTGCATAATGGAAATTGGCCAATCAGAAGCTCCTTGGATGTTATTGAGAAGACGGAGTAAAAGACGAAGAAAACCACCTGAACTTCATTGATTGCAGCCCCTAGACAAGCCTGAGGCTGCCCTTGAGACCTTTGGGATCTCCTGGGTCTTCTACTTCCCTCTAGTCCCATAGTTAGCTTATTTCTTCCCAGTGGATTTCCTTTCTGATTAGACAATGTCTGTTCCTATCCAGTGTTTCCCAAAGTGTGGTACACGTACTCTCAGGGGTATGGTGGGGATATGCACTGCATCGTGCTTAGCTGCGCCTAATTCTACGTTCTCATGAGTACAAGGGGTACTCAGTGTTACGAAAATTATAGAAGGGGTACACATATGTCAAAAGTTTGGGAAACACTGGACTAGACCAAAAATACCTACTTAAAAACTGTATTTCACCCTGACTGGTTTTGCTCAGTGGATAGAGCGTAGGACTGCAGACTGAAGGCTTCCAGGTTTGATTCCAGTCAAGGGCATGTACCTTGGTGAGGGCACATCCCCAGTAGGGGGTGTGCAGGAGGCAACTGATCGATGTTTCTCTCTCATCAATGTTTCTAACTCTCTATCCTTCTCCCTTCCTCTCTGTAAAAAAAATCAATAAAATTATTTTTAAAATAAAAATAAAATACCTGTATTTCAGGGAAAATAAATGTTAACTTTTTTCTAATTTCAAAAGTAAGGTATCCTTATCATAGAATATTTTGAAAACACAAGCAATATTTTTAAAAATATTTTTTATTGATTTCAGAGAGGAAAAAACAGGGAGAAAGATAGAAATGTCAATGCTGAGAAAGAATCATTCATCAGCTGCCTCCTGCATACCCCACATTGGGAACTGAGCCCACAACCCAGGCATGTGCCCAGACAAGGAATTGAACCATGACCTCCTGGTTCGTAGTTTGATGTTCAACCACTGAACCACACTGGCTGGGCTACAGGAAACATTTTTAAAGAATCACCTATGACATTTCCAAAGAAACCATTGTCAATGGCTTGATATATTTTATTCATTAATAAATATTTTTACATGATGGATCTCATTCCTCAGAGAAAAAAAGCCTTAAATCTATTATATCTTCCACTTGCCAGTACCCAAAAATAGCACAGAAGGATCCTCACTCAGAACAGAAAAAAATCCACCTCAATCTTCGGAATGTGGTTATCAGTCAAAATTCTAACCTCATTGGCCCATATACCCACCCTTTGAGTGTTTTCCTTTGCCACCACATATCCTTTTATTTCCATTCTTATAAGGCAAGCCTGCATCATGCTCCCTTACATTCCCAACTCCCTATCATCACCAAACAGCCTCAGAACGCCACTCCCACCCCACAAACTCCACCCTTCCATCACTAAATCATTCTTTTTCAGTTAAGCTTAAATCAAGTCCTTTTGAAACCTACCTCCATTTAACACGAGGAATGCTAGTCATATCCATAACTCTCTTTTACCATGGAGTTTCCTTTAATAAACCTTCTTAAAACTTTACTTCTGTGTTATATTTGCAATGGAGCTGTAATTGGTGGAATTTAATTTCCAGAAACAGGGACTGGTCTTAGCTGATTCATCAGTTATCTTTTTAAGCTTTGTTTGCAGAATTAATTGAGTCAACAACAAATATTTATTGAACACATCTCCCATTCAAGTTCCTGCATTCACACTTCTTGCCCTAAGAATGCAACTGGAACAAACAGAGGGGATACAAGTGAGAATGGATTACGTGCTGCAGGTCCAACTAAGTGCACTGTGTGTACCAGCACAAAAAATGAACAGAATGGAATCATGAGTAAACTTCCAATTCTGTTTTTCCTTTTTCTTTTCCGTGATAGTAACATTAAGGTACAATTACTGGGAACAAAAACTAATTATTAATCAAGACTGAATGTCTTCTATGAGAATCATTTATTTGAATGAGGTTAAAACTCTGAAATAATAAGTTTTAAAGTTTATACTAAACCACGTGGTGCAGCTGCCATGGAAAACAGTTGGCAGTTCCTCAAAAACATTAAATAGGATTACTACATGATTCAGCAATTCCACTCTTAGATACATACCCCAAAAAATTGAAAGCAGAGTCCAAAACAGATAATTGTCTACCTATGCTCATAGCAGCACCATAGCTAAAAGGTGGAAACAACCCTAGTGACCATCAACAAATAAATGGACAAGCAAAATGTGGCGCATATGTATATGCATAATATTATTTACTAAATACGTGAATGAATGAATGAATATATATAATGGGTTATTATTCAGCCTTAAAAAGGAGTAAATCTTGATACATGCTACAATATAAAATTGAAACTTGAAAACATTTTTATGCAAAGGGAAATAAGCCAGACACAGAAAGACAAATATGTATGATTCCACTTATGTGAAGTACCGTGAACAGGCCAATTGACAGAGACAGGAAATAGAAGTTACCAGGGACTGAGAGGCAGGGGAATGAGAGATTTTGCTTAATAGGCAAACAGTTTCTGTTTGGGAGGGAAAAGTTCTAGAAACAGATGGTGGTGATGTTTGCACAATGTTTTGAATACTTAATGCCACTGAACTGAACACTTAAAAATAGTTAAAATGGTAAATTTTATGTCTGCTTTACCATAAAAAAGTCTTTACTTATAACACATAACAAACTGAGGAATAGTTCAAAATACTGAAATAAGTTGCTTTCGCAAGTCTCAAGGCCATCAAAATTAAGTGACCAACATATGCATTCTAAGGCTATGGGTTGTATGTGTTCTCATTTTAGGAAGTCTAATAGAATTATTAAAATAAAAAGTGATTATGTTTGCAGAGGGATTTATCCAAGCATTCCTTTAAACCAGGAGGTTCCTAGAAAACTTATTGTTCATTAATTGGTCAGGAACAACCGAACAAAGACAGAAACACTCTCTGGAAAAAGGCATCAGGAGGTTGGGGTCCCTCTCTAGCATATAAATCTCACGCAGGAGACCAGACACCTGTGTTTCTGCCTTCTCAGAGGAGCTCTGGCCCCTCTCAAACCTTCTACAAGAATCCAACACAATTTAGGTGAGTAGGAGATGTGGGGGGTGAGTGCATAGCTTCTAAGATGAGGTTTCATTTCAATAGTTCAGCTACTTTCTATTAGACTGTAAGCTCCTTGAGGGCAGGGATCAGGTTTTCTTTTCTTTTAAAAAAAAATGTATTTTTATTGATTTCTGAGAGGAAGGGAGAGGGGGAGATAGAAACATCAATGATGAGAGAGAATCATTGATCAGCTGTCTCCTGCATGCCCCTATTGGAGATTGAGCCCACAACCTGGACATGTGCCCTTGACCAGAATTGAACCTACGACCCTTCTGTCTGCAGGCCAACACTCTATCCACTGAGCCAAACCAGATAGGGCAGGGATCAGGTTTTCTTTGTACTATGCTGTCTTGCACGTTTTCCACATATACTAGGTGCATACTATTATTTACTGAATAAGTGAATTAGTAAATGAATGAATGAATTAACAACTTGAATTAAAAATGGCAATGGAGGGTCAAACAAAAATTATTATAAAGTAGCTCTGAAATTCTAATATACAGAAAATCTACTTGAGTCTTAAAAGTTCAAATTACCCAGTGGGTTGAGCAAAAAAGACAAGAAAAAAAGGAACTCATGGACAACAGTGTGGTAGGTAGGGTAGTGGGTAGATTGTGGGTAGAGGGGAGCAGGTGGAGGTAGAGGAGGATATGGGGCAATAAATGGTGATGGAAAAAAATTAATAAAAAATTTATGTTCAAATAACACAATCCTAGAAAAGCATAAAGTGAGAAAAACCTGGGTTCAAGTTGATCAATCCTAACTGCGCCTACAAAAGGGGTGTATTTCCTACTGTGTTTGTAACCCTGCTGTGCACCCAAATGCACCACATCCGCTAGGTTCTCAATAAACACTGCCGACAGAATAAGTGACAAGACAAAAAATAGCTTGCAGAACTTTCCATTTTTTACAAGTGTGGAAAGCATATTAAACCATCTGCTGATTAAAAATATGCATGTTTTGACTTGCATATGAATCAAATTAACATATATAAATCTTCACATCACTAGATTCACAGCCATAGCCGATGTAATTTTCCATGTTTCTTCAAATCATCAATTCCAGAGTGACATAATTAAGTTATTAGGCATAAAATATACAGTAATAATTTATGACTAAAAGCTAACTTTTGCTTTATTTAAATTTGGTGATCATTTCCTCTCTAAAAATAAAAAGGCTGCCCGGCAGTGTGACTCAGGGGTTGAGTGTCAACCTATGAACCAGGAGGTCATGGTTCAATTCCTGGTCAGGGCACAGTGTGGGACGTGCAGGAGGCAGGTGATCAATGATTCTCATCATGTTCTTATCTTGCTCTCTCCCTCCTCCTTCCTCTCTGAAATCAATATATATATAATTGATCAATAAATAATTTAAAAGGCATAAGGTCATTGAAAAATCTAAAATGTTATATTCATATTTGCTTTATAATAGCTAATGTTGTTGGTGGCAAAATGGTACCAGGTGTTAGACTGATGGAGTCAGTCTGGACCTTACTTCAGCAATCTCAGTACTCATGTTCTGGCTGAGAAAGAATGCAGAGCCAAGACTCAAACTATAAAGAGAAAGTTTATTTAAAAAGCCACAGGGGAAGAAGTGAGCTATAGAAGAAATGGGCTCAGGAAACAAGTTACAGAGGCAAAAGGAGTGCCCTTGGAGCTTAGGAGAAAGAGAGAGGCAAGAAAAATGTATGGGGGGGAGGGGGGGGGGGCATGAGGGGCGGGGCATGGGGCTGGAGACAGGCCAGGAAGTACTCCATAGAGAGAGCCTGCTGGGTTCTCTGGAGGGTTTATCTGGAGGTCTCAGGGGAGTATCCCAAAAGAACATTCATCAGTTTTCCATCTGGGTCCTTTCAGGGTTGTGGTGTCTACTGATTGGTCAGCTCATCAGTCAATGCAGCTGGTCAGAGGTCAGCCCTGGTTTATCTAATGTTGCTGCTTTTCTGGGCCTCCAGCTAAAACACAACTGAAGCCTAAATGTTATCTCTAGGGCTTAATGTTTAAGAGAGTGGTCATGCAAGGACTATTCTCTAGCCCCCTTGCTCCTTTTTCTAAGGGGTCTACCACATGACTAGTCACATGCCAGGGGAGGAGAGGCCAAGGGGGTTAAAGCACATGAGCAGCCATATCCTACAGGACAAAAGGTTTTCCTGGGGTGAGGTCCTTGTTTTCCCAGTTTTGCCCATTGCTAGGCACCTGGGGCTTCCCGCCCTGGTAACCTTCTGTACCTTACCCACAGTCCTTGCTCTGCCCTTGTCTGTCTAACTGCCTACCACAACATCACCACGAAAAATCAAAATCTGAGGTGCAGAACCGGAACTATTGTATTATCCCTCGGTATGATGAATTGGGATTGACCAAAGTAACATATGCTAATTGCTAGTACCTTGCTGTTTGATATAACCCCAGAAACGTGCAGTTTTCCAAGTTCCAGCTTCTATAATTTCAGCCTCTACCTGCTCCTCTGCTCCTGCTGCTCCATCACCACCTTTTTCTCTCCAGGATCCTGTCTAGAGCTGGGAGATTCTCTGTGAAATAGAGGAATAGCTCTATGCACTGTTACCACCATCCCAGGAGGAAAAACACATCCAATCTGCAAACCTAGATCAGATGCAACCCAGGTCTGGGCCAAGACCATTCAGAGGGCTCAAATTGCCGTTACTAGCAGACATCCTATCCCTCCCTCTTCACTGCTCAGTCCTGAAGGATTCACCACCAGCCAGCACCTCTCCACAACCAAGAATGTGGCCTGGTGTATCCCCTCGCACCCTGCTATGAAGGTACCTCTGTCCAGCACTTTGGTCATTAGGTCCTCCCAGGATTGCTGGCATTACAGCCATGTTTTCTAGCCTTCTCCGGTAATGAGAGCCAACTAGGGCTATGGATATAATCACAGAGTCCTAGGGCCTTCCCCTAAGTGTTTGTATTTAGTAGGTCTATTTGTGATTATGGGATCTATTTGGGAAAATGAGTTACCCCAAGATGTGACTTAATAATATACACATTACTTTGAACTAAAAACAATTTTAGCTTCAGGCTCAAGAGAAATTTCTGCTCCTCCCTTTAAATTACCTAGAAGAATTTAAATTAGAGGCCTTGCCCATCAGAGATTAACATAGACTAGTGTCCTGGTGCATGTATTCATTCACATTAAAAGGACATTAATTAGAAATATTTTAATACTGCTATTCACATCTTACTAATGAAAAGAAAATAGGATTCTACCTAGTCTCCCATCTACCCTGTTTCCCCGAAAATAAGACAGTGTCTTATATTAATTTTTTTCTCCCAAAGTTGCGCTAGGTCTTATTTTCAGGGGATGTCTTATCTTTCCATGCGCTAGGTCTTATTTTTGGAGGATGTCTTATTTTCAGGGAAACACGGTACCTACTCCAGGACTTCCGTGAGGATCAAATGATATGAGGCATGGGAAAACACTTCACAAATATTTGGTTAAACCATAAAATGTTTGCACCTGGCTATAAAGCAACTCAGGTTCCTGGGCTGAAGAAACTCCAAGGAGACTAGTTGCTAGGGAGAGGAAGCCGGTGTTGCTATGTGACGTCACTACCCAGCGCCCACAGCCATGTTTCTGGGCTGGATTGAGCTGGGCTATGGGCCACATTTTATACCATCGGGTCTTGGCAGCATTGGCTGAGACTTGGTGGTGTGTTGCTCCAGGGTGGTTGCAGGGCCTGTATCTCACTTGGGGGAAGCCGAGTGTTGGGTTGTTGGTGCCAGGTCCATGGTGCCATTTCTTTTTAAATGGCCAGTGTGTATCATGGCAGCTCCTGCATTGAGCAGATGCCCCCTGGTGGTCAGTGCATGTCAGAGCTATCGGTATGATGGACAGACACAGCCTTTTATATATATAGATAACTTCTTTTGACCTACCAATAGGGCATAGCAAACTACTAATTACTGAACTTCTGAAGCCCCCAAGGCACCTTATCTCATCCCTAGCTCAGGCTGTCTTACAGACCTCAATCCCCATTTCTATCTATGAACCTCTTACATATGCAGGGTCTCTGACTCACGTGTATGTGGGACTCCCACGTGCACGATATTAAATTAAATTTTCTCTTTTCAATCTGCCTCCTGTTAACTTTATTATTCAGACAGCCAACAGAACCAGAGGAGGGAAAGAGCACTTTCTCCCTTCCCCACATGGTCCAGGAGTCTGAATTTTTAAAACTGCCCAGGTGATGATTTCCAGCAAGGAATTTTGGAAAATACTGAGCTCAAGCACTCTTCTGAGTGTTCCTGGAGTCTCCCAGGAGGAAAACTTGCCCTGCATGGATTCAGGCCTTGCAATCTACAGGGATCATAAAGGCGAATGTGCTTTGTACACTGGAAGTCTTTATACATTCAAGTCATGTTATTGTTATCATGATTATAGCCACAGCCACCAGGACACTATGCAGAGGCCAAGATATGCTTCTCCACCCAAGGGCTAAGTGACCAACCAGGTACCGGAGGTCCTGGAAGATGGAGGAGGATGAGGAATGGCCAACATAGAGGAGAGGGAGAAGGCAGAGCAAAGGCTGGAATCTGGAGATTAATACTTACGCATCTCAATCTACAGCTGCTTTGACTGCTGATATAAATCAAAGAAAAAAGTGGGGGAAGCATAAACAGTATGCATTTTCAGAGATTAAAGACTAAATATGTTAGCTCGATGGTTCATTTATTGAACTTCTGATTTTATTTTTTAGTATTACCACGTGAATAAATGTGGGTTAGGCTCTGAGACACAACTAGGTGCTAAGATAAGCACCTGTCTGATGGGCTGCCATACAAAGCCGGGAGCTTTAGTCATCTCCATGAGGTTGCCACGGCTGGGGAAAAGTTCCCATCCTGGCAGGTTGGCTGTTGACCTAACATAAATGAAAGATGGGCCAAAAACCAGGCTTTCCATTCAATATTGATGAAGAGAATCTGCAGTCATGCCAGAGATGAAAGAGTGCTGGGAGATAATTTAGAGTTAACAGCCTCTCTCTCTCTCTCTTTCTCTCCCTCTCTCTGAGGCTTGAATATGAAGCTGTGAGTTGCACAGCAGCCTGCAGAATCACAGGATGTTACAAAAAGGAAAATTGTGCTCCGAGTCTCCTTACAGAGATGAACTCAGTCTTCCGTGACTGAGTATGCTCCTGAAGAGTGACAGGGCAATGGACTGGCTTTTTATGATCCCATCTAAAACCATGACTATACAACTAGACATCAGCAACTCGAGTCAGCCAAGGCACATTGTACAAATACGTAGCACGAATGAGAAGAGCAGTTAAATCTACCGGACGCGATATTTGGGGGTGTAGGGGTGGGACAAACTTTCTGCTACCCTCAAGGTTCTTTCAGGCTGGTCTAATAATCAAGTACACATGAGACAGATTAGCAAGAGAAAACAACCAAACTTATTACATACATATGTGTGGGAACTCTGCATACATGAGGGAGTCAGAGACACCCCTCACCACCACCCCCATGCGGGAGAGGTTCAGAGATAGAAAGGGTGCATGGGTATATAAGACATCCCGAGCAAGGGATAACGCTGGGTACCGTGGGGCTTCAAACGTTCATTGCCTCTAATTCTAATTGTTCAAATTGTTCTAGGCAGAAGTCTACTGCTAAAGTCGCCTTGAGCTCCAAAGAACCTGCATAAGTTTTATCTGAATAAAGTTTAAATGACAGAGCAATTCAAAATTAACTCAGGTGTGTATATTAGTCTCTTCGGAAGCAGTGGCGCCTTCCATTGTGACAAACATCCCCAACCAGTTGAGTTGCAGCCAGGAGAGGGCTTAGGAAGCATATTAGATGCCAAAATATATTAAATGCCAAGCATGCCTCAAATTAGCCTCCTTTGACAGTCATACAAATTCCTCACAATTCTCATTTTCAATTATAATTCCTTAGGCCTCATCACTTTTCCCTCAGATATCTATAAGGAGCAAAGTTTTTCCACGCGCACCATGCTGATAAAATTTCAATCACGGAAACTACTTTCCCTTTAAAACTAACAAGGCTTTTTATCTCAGGGAATTGGCCCGATAAGGAACTTACAGGCCACTCAGAGTCACCAGAGGAGCTGAAACTGGAGCAGCGCCCGATGAATGAGATCCCTGAAGATAAGCCACCTCATTCAGGGCAGTCCGCAGCAGCAGCCTCTCCCCTCGCTTAACCTTGTGCGAAGCCACTGTGGGTAATTGGACTCCCTGTGCGCCTCTCTCTGTCAGAATGGAAAGTAGATTTTCAGGGAGATGTCGGACTGGTCGTGGGGGAGGCAACAGCCTGTGCAGGAAGGAAAACTGTGTAAGGACCGAGGAGATCTGCCCTAATTGGCCACCTCAGATCAGTTACTCCACAACTCACAAACCTTGGTTTCCTTGGGTTAAAGGCGGAGACTGAGCCTGTGAGACAGAGATCTGGACGAGCTCTCCCAAGTGCCGAGTGGGGGCAAGTGGGAGAGTGACTGGGCTGTAGGCTCTGGCTCTCTTCGGACAGTCTACTTGGATCTGTTTACACATGGGTTTCAGAGATGGTTTCATTGCCTGAAAGGCGTCCCAGACTAGAGAAAGTTTGCAAACCCTGGACTCAACAAAACAGCTGTTTCCTTTCATACCCTCTGATCCCTTTTTAACATTCAGTGATAAGAGAGAGGGATGAAGGCCCGCTGAAACAATGAGAAGATTCTCTGCTAAAGTTCTAAGGAGGCATTGATGGAATCTGCAAAGTGAAGTCATGCTTGAAGGGTGTGAAGGAGGAAACAGAGAGAAACGCAAAGGGCGCATCTCCCTTCCAGGTTAGGAGAGAACTGTGCCTCTCTCCCTTCCCTTCTCCAGCAGACTTCTCCCTGGCCCAGGGGCTCTGAGCCCTGGCCTTCCAACAGAGTCACCTGGGAACTATCCCATAGCCAGGGATAGTTTGTGCTCCACTCTGGGGATTCTGAGTCAACAGTGTGTGTGTGTGTGTGTGTGTGTGTGTGTGTGTGTGTGTGTGTGTGTGTTTTACGACCCCTAGGTGATATTGATGTTATGTTAACTAGAATTGAGAATCTCTGCTAGGCTTCAGCTCTTCAACTTCTACTAACTCTGTTTCCTCAAAAGACATTAATGACCTCCCACGATATCAGTTATCTTTTCTAAGCAGACTACAAATCTGACTCTCTAGAAACAGCCACCTTCCATCTGGGTATCTCAGCAGCCAGCCTTGCCTTCCTGTCATTCTGCACAGCTCTTCTTCCATGTCTCGGGCTCCCAGGGGCCTGAGGGCATCTTTGATTCTGTCACTCCCTGTGCAGACAGCATCCTATCTGCACAAGCTGCACAAATCTACCCCCATCTCTGGTCCTAAGTCAGGCCCCAGCTTTGCATTCCCATTCCCCTCTTCAAACCAGGCTCCCTTTGCGTTTTGTCTATATTATTTACAGCCACATACGGAGGTCTCATTCTCCCACTGTTACCCTTTTTGATCCATGCTAATCTGAGTTTGTTAGCCCCTTGTTTAAATAACTGCAGTGATTCCCACTGTCTACCCTTTCATTAATATATATATATATATATATATATATATATATATATATATATATATATATAGTGTTTTGCTGAAACCGGTTTGGCTCAGTGGATAGAGCGTCAGCCTGCAGACTGAAAGGTCCCAGGTTGGATTCCAGTTAAGGGCATGTACCTTGATTGCGGGCACATCTCCAGTAGGGGGTGTGCAAGAGGCAGCTGACCGATGATTCTCTCTCATCGATATTTCTAACTCTCTATCCCTCTCTCTTCCTGTCTGTGAAAAATCAATAAAATATATTTTTAAAAAATGTTTAAAAAATATATATGTTTTAATTGATTTCAGAGAGAAGAAAAGAGAGGGAAAGAGAGACAGAAACATCAATGATGAGAGAGAGTCATTGATTGGCTGCCTCCTGCACGCCCCCTACCAGGGATCAAGCCCACAACCCTGGCATGTGCCCTGATCAGGAATTAAACCATGACCTCCTAGTTCATGGGTCAATGCTCAACCACGAGCAACACTGACCACATGGGTCAATGCTCAACCATTGCCTACCCTTTTAAAATAAACCCTTTTGTCCATCTTTCAGATTCTACAATAGGAACCCAATCTACATTTCCAGCCTCATATTTGATAACACAGCAGCATGAGCACAATCCATCCACAAAGAGTGTTGTTCTTTTGTAAACAAGTCCTAGGCTTTCCTAATGAGATGACCTCGCCCTTTCCCTCCCTCAGCCCAGAAGACCCTCCTACCCGTTCTAAGCCACCTCCTTCCTAAAGGCTCTCCAGAGCTTTCCAAGTGAGTCTGTAACTGCACAGAGACCTTACTTCCTTTCATTTGCCCGTTTATTTGGATTTCTTCCTTTTTGACTCAAACTGGCCTCTCCTAGCACCCTGACTCACCCACCTCCCTCTCCCATGCTTAATCTTAAGGCCTCAGGACAATCTGGTCAGCACCCATTGGTCTCAGAAACAGAGCATCAGGTCTGTGGCGCACAGGGAAAGAGTTTTAGTCAAACTAGAGATGACATCTAGGCCTCCGTGTGTTTCAGCTCCAGACTGACCCCATCTTTGTGAAACCAGGCGAAGCAATGCCATGGCTGATGTCAGGACCAGATGCGATGATCAACTACCCCTACCCGAGTGCTGACCAATCACTAGAGATCATGACCCTAATTCCCTCAGTCACCATGTTCAATCATTTCCCCCCTATATAACCCATCCACTAGAGGCCATCAGGGAGCCAGGTCTTTCAGCATGAGCGGCCTGTGCCTTCCAGGCATGGTTCCATCTCCTTAATAAACCTTTACTTTCTTGGCTACAGATTCCTATTTCTGTTGTACTGGGCTTCAGTGCGTGCAGGCAAACAGATCCCTTCAGTCCAGAAACAAGTCTGGAGCACAATAAAAACCACTGTGCTTGTCCCTCTTTTGTGGCAGTCATGATACCCAGTCTTGTAGTATCATATCTCTATCTTATCTCCTCTACGGAGCTGCTGCTTCTTCAGAGCACAGCCCAGGAGCTGGTAGCTGTGTGGAAAGAGAGTGGACTTTGGAACCATAGAGCCCTATATTCAAATTCCAGCTCTGCCACCTGACAGCTGTTGGATCTGTCAAATAATTTAACCTCTTACTGCTTTTGTTTCCTCATCTGTAAAATGGGAATGGACATACCCAGTTCCTAGGATTAGTGTGAAGTCTGAATGAGATTATAACACAGGTAAGGTGTCAGACAAAAAAGAGGCTCTCAGCCCTGGCCAGTGTGGCTCAGTTGATTGGATGTTGTCTGGTGCACTGAAGGATTGTCAGTTCGATTACTGGTCAGGGCCCATGCTTGGGTTGCGGCCTGATCCCTGGGGGAGGGGGAGAGGGGGGAGTGCAGTAGGCTGCCAATCTATGTTTTGCTCTCACATCAATGTCTCTCTCTTTCCCTCTCCATTCCCCTCTCTCTAAAAATAAACAAAATGACCTTTTAAAAAAAGGCTCTCAACAAATTGTAGTCCCCACTACCAAATGTTGAATGGAGGCATGGCAGGCTGTTATCTATGATGGAGGTGACAGTCCTGCTGACCCAGCTTGATGACAACCTTTCTCTATAGATATTCACCACCTGGTCCTTTTTACTCAAGAAGAAGACAGGGCTATTTTTTAGTTTTGAGATAAAGCTCTGAAACAGAAGTAATGCCTTCTTCTCTGTTATCTACTGGCTAATAATAAATAAGATTTGGTAGTAATAGTGAAATAGCAGATTCATAGAAAAGAGAAGAAAGAACAGCAAGAAAAACAGGATCGGGCCTAAACAGGCAATCAGACATCCCTCTCACAATCCAGGACTGCTGGCTCCCAACTGCTCGCCTTCCTGATTGCCACTAATCACTTCTGCCTGCCAGCCTGATCACCCCCTAACCACTACCCTGCCAGCCTAATTGATGCCTAACTGCTCCCCTGTCAGCCTGTTTGCCCCTAACTGCCCTCCCTTGCAGGTCTCGTCACCCCTAACTGCTCTCTCCTACAGTCCTGGGTTCCTCCCAACTGCCCTTCCCTGCAGGCCCAGAATCCCCCAACTTCCCTCCTCTGCTGACCTGGTCACCCCTAACTGCCCTCCCCTGTAGGCTTGATCACCCCAAACTTCTCTCTCTTGCAGGCCTGGTCCCTCCCAATTGTCCTCCCCTGCTGACCATCTTGTGGTGGCCATCTTGTGTCCACATGGGGGCAGCCATCTTATGTGTTGGAGTGATGGTCAATTTGCATATTACTCTTTTATTAGATAGTACTTATATAGGATTCTTATAAGGATGAGATGTTTATGAAAAAAAAAAAAAAAAAAGAGCACAGAGAGTCCATACACAGTAACAACAAAAAATATAAAACATCTTAGAAGTAGCCTTAATGCACAATGTCTTTCATCTAGTCAAAGAAAAGACCAAATTTTACTGAGATATTTATTAAAGCTTGAGAAAGTAGAGAAATATACTATGTTTCTGAGGAAGACATTGTTAGAAATATTTGAATATTTTCAAAATAACAAAGTTTACACAAGATATTTACAAGTATTTATTGAGCTCATACTATATACCTAGCAAAATCCTAGGTACTGGGGATAATCACATGGACAGTGAATAAAAAACAAAGACTGCTCACATGGTGTTTAGATTCTTATGAAGCTGACCACCAAACAAATAGAGCCTACTAAAGTATAATGTCAGGCAATAATATATACATTGAATACAAATGTGACAGGGTTAAGAGAGAGAGAATGAAAGGAGTGAGATGTGTTTAGAATAGAGTGGTCAGGAAAGGCCCCTGAGGAAGCAAATTTGAACAGATAGATGAATATACTGTAATAGAGAGCCATGTGGCTTTCGGGGGAATAGTGTTTCTTGCAGAGGGAACAGCAAATGCAAAGACCCAGGCATGGAACTATGTTTGATGTCTTCCAGGAACAATAAGTAATCCAGTGTTGCTGCAGCAGAGCAACTCATGTGGAGACTAAATGAGATATGCAGGACAGAGGTAATGGGGGACAGATCAAATAGGACAAGCACATCAAACTCAAAGGCTAACACAGGCCAAATAAATGAGGTTTAAGTTTATGTGGTCCACAAAAAAACAAAAGCTTCAATTTTCATAGTGACATAGGTTTATGTCGATAGAGACATGCTGAATACAAAAAGCTGAAATAAATAATTTTAAGATAAAATAATAGAACATTTTAATAAAAATTAATTTTTTTGAACATTAATTTACCAGACACTGAATAACTGCACAAGTTAGTAAGCAAAATGCAAATATACCTATTTTTCTTGTTCTCTGAAAATGAAATATTTCCTGTTGTGCACACCAAACAAGTCAGTATAAGACTAATGACGTGGCAATTGGCTGCTAAACTATTTACTGCTAGTATTAGTGGAGAGAAATGATGCACCTGCATGTAAGGAAAATGAATGCAACACAATTATAGTAATCAGTCATTAGTGAAAATTGTAGTTCGTTATTAATAATCAAGTTTGTTATTAATAATTATGTATAACAGGATATTGTAAAAACTAACTTATGAAATTTTTATTAAAACATTTCTTACATACCGTTATATTGGCTGGCCGCAAAAATATTCATTGTGAGCCTCATATGGCCCATGAGCCACAAGTTTGACATGCTTGATTATAAGCCATGCAAGGACCTGTGGGTTGTCCTAAGTTAATGTGAACCATTTGAAGATTTTGATCAGGTAAGGATATGACCTAGTCACATTTTTAAAAAAGATTTGTCTGGTCTCAGTGCTGAGATTAGGGGGAAATAGTGAGAGCCATTAGGAGGCAATTTCAGTAATTCAGGTTGGAGAAAATGTGCTTGCACTAAGGTAGAAAGGGTAGAGAAATCAGAAGTAGATTCAGGACATATTTTGGAGGGAAACATAAAAGATTTGCTGGTGGGTTGGATAAAAGCAGTAAAAGAGAGGAATCAAAGTTGGACTCTAGGGAGGAAGGAAGATGGCGACACTGGGTAAACACACCTAAACGGCCGCCAGGGAAAACAAGTCCAAGGAAAAACTATAAAACAAATGTCTATTTCCCAAAAACCAAACGAAAGCTGGCTGAGAGGAAGCCCTTCATCTAGACTGAAAGAGAAAGAGAAGAATCCATGGCACAAGCTCTGAAAAACTGAGGTAGGAGGGGCGAGGACGCCATACAGGCTGGCTGAGGATCCCTGCACATGGAAGGTGGTGCTTTCTTCAACCTGAAGAGAGATAAGCGCTCGATCTCTCTGAAATCCAGTTTCTGGAGAGAGGCTAGACTGTCTGCCATCGGGTCAGAAAGTGGGGCTGGCGTCCTTGCAGAGCTGAGATTGTTCACTGTGCTGTGGTGCGAGACCCAGGGAGACTCAGGGACGCCATCCGAGAGGTGGCTGGGCAGCCATTGCTGTTGGCCATGCCCCAGCCTAGTGAGGCCCTGAGACTCCGACCTGAGACTCCACCCCTCACAACACATCCAAGCTCCAAGCAGTGGACTTTGCATATGAATGGCCCTCTCTGTTGCAGTTTAGCAAAACAGATCCAAGGAGGATAGGACTATAGTTCACGCTGTAGCTTCTGCGACAGTACTGGCCTCAGACAGTAGCTGAACTGCACCTCATTGAGACCCAGAAACCAGAGTTCTAGTGCTCAGTCTCAATCCCTTACACCCATAAGTGACACATTAGGATGACCTTCTCAGTGAGCACCAAAGCCCCACTGAAACAAGGTGTGTCTCCAGCGCAGCAGTTCTCCCTTTATAGACACAGCAGATCCTCACAAACAATTGGCCTAGAGGTCAATTCCTCCAGTATACCGACAGCAATCAAGGCTTAATTACACCAAGACTGTGCACTAAGCCCACAAAGGGATATAGCAAAAGCGACCACCTCAGGTGATTGGGGAAGCTGAGCTACTGACCCCTATAGGTCAACAACCACATAAAGCCACCCTATCAACACAGGGAGATGGCCAAAATGAGGAAACACAGAAGCATGACACAAATGGGAGAGATGGAGGAGAATAAACTAATGGATGACACACAGTTCAGAATCACATTTATAAGATGACTCAAGAATCTTCTAAAAACCTTTGAGAAATGATGAGACCTCCAAGAAGCTTGGTGACATCTTCAAGGACCTTAAAGAGAATACCAAAAAAATGGAAAAGGACCAGTCAGAAATTAAGCATACAATCCCTGAAATAAAGAATATACAGAAACTCAACTATAGATCAACATACCCCAAGAATCAAACCAAAGGTCTGGAATATAAGGAAGAAAAAATCACCCAACCAGAGAGCCAGAAAGAAAGAAGAATCCAAAAGTGTGAGGACAGTGTAAGGAGCCTCCAGGATGGCTTAAAGCGTACCAACATCTGGATTTTTGGGGTGCCAGAGGAGAGCGAGCAGGATATTGAAGGCTTAATGGAAGAAATAATGACAGAAAACTTTCCCTACCTGGTAAAAGAAATAGACTTACAAGTTCAGGAAGCATAAAGAACCCCAAACAAGAAGAGTCCAAGGAGGGACACACCAAGAAACATCATAATTAAAATGCCAAGGGCAAAAGACAAAGAGAGGGTCTTAAAAGCAGCAAAAGAAAAGCAGTTATCTACAAGGGAGTAGATATGCCCATATGACTGTCAGCTGATTTCTCAACAGAAACTATGTAGGCCAGAAGGGAGTGGCAAGAAATATTCAAAATGATGAACAACAAGAACCTACAACCAAGATTACTCTACCCAGCAAAGCTATCATTCAGAATTGAAAGTCAGATAAAGAGCTTCACAGACAAGAAAAAGTTAAAGGAGTTCATCAACACCAAACCAGAATTACATGAAATGCTGAAAGGTATTCTTTAAGGAGAGGAAGAAGAAGAAAAAACTAAAGGTAAATTTATGAACAAAAAAAAAGACATAAAATAGCCGAAACTGGTTTGGCTCAGTGGTAGAGCGTCGGTCTGTGGACTGAAAGGTCCCAGGTTCGATTCCGGTCAGGGGCATGTACCTTGGTTTCAGGCACATCCCCAGTGGGGGGTGTGCAGGAGGCAGCTGGTCAATGGTTCTCTCTCATTGACATTTCTAGCTCTCTATCCCTCTCTCTTCCTCTCTGTAAAAAATCAATAAAATATATATTTTTTTAAAAGACATAAAATACATACCTACCAACAAGCGAACCTAGAAATCAAGTGAATAAAAATCTGAAGAACAAAATGGACTAGTGAATATAATGGAATCAGGGACATAGAAAGGGATTGGACTAACAATTCTCAGGGGGTGAGGAAAGAGATTGGACAAGAATTTTACACCCATGGATGAAGACAGGGGCTAGGGGTAAGGGCATGGAGTGGAGTTGGTGATCAGGTGGAGGGGAGCTATGGAGGAAGAGTGGGGAAAGAGGAACACCTGTAAGAATCTGAACAATAAAGATTTATTAAAAAAAAAAAAAAAAAGTTGGACTCTAGGTTTTTGTCTTGAAGCAACTGGTTAAATTCTAGTGTTAATTACCGAGATGAGGAAGATTGGGAAAGGTGCAGAAGTTGGGGGATTGAAATCAAGAGCTGTGGTTTGAGCATGGTAAATTTGAAAAGTCTATTAGTCCCCACGTGAAGATGTTGAACAGGCAGTTGGTATGAATCTTCACCTCAGGGGGATTTCTCAGGCCATCAGCAGATAGCTGGGTGAGGTAATCTATGGAGAGAATGCACACAGGGAGATGCTGAGGGCTCCACAGTCTTCACAGTTTGTGACAAGGGAGAAGATCCAGCAGAGAAGACTGAAAAGAGGCAGCTAGTAAAATAGGACAGAACCTGGGAGAATTTTGAGTCTCAGAAGCCAAAGAAGTAGTTTAATATAACTCCTATCAAGTATCAATGATTTCTTTTATTTACTGACAATCATTCTAAAACATATCAGAAAAGCTTAATGCACACCTAGGATCATGGAGCATCCTGCCACATCCTTCTTTTTCGCAACTGATAAGGACATGATAGTTTTATGACCTTGTAAAGTGAAACCTTTCTTGAAAATAAACTGTTTGCTTATGTAAGCATTCTGTCGCCCACTGCATAAGTCCTTCAGTTTTATATTGGCACATTTGTTTCAGTTTCCTTGCTGATGATTCTTATAGCAACTTAATAAAATGTAACACATGCTTGAGAAAATTTTATCTAAAATATTTTGCTTTTGATACTCACAAATTGATCTATTTTACATAAGAATCTATTATGCTATAAAGAAGCATATGAAATCATTGGGCAGGGATGAATTATTCAATAAATGGTGCTGGGACAAATGTCTAGAAATATAAATACTAAATTGATTTCTCGCTGCATTCCACATACCCAAGTATATTCTAGATTGATTAAAAAGTTAAGGACTTAAAATTCTAACAATAGAAACATTTAAAGAAAATATGGACATCTATTTATAGAAATTGTATTGTACAAGGGGGAAGATTTCCTAAGCTTAGAAATAACAGAATAAATTATAGCATAAAAGACCAGCAGATTTACACCTATAAAAATGAAAAATTCCATGCACATAGATTCTGAGGTAAATATTAAAATGGGAAAATGTTTTCAATAAGATGTTAGAGTTAATACATTTTCTGTATAAAGAGCTCATATGAGCAAACTGATAAGAAAAGCAGTAGGACCCGATTAATAACTGGTTAATAGAATATTCATAAAAGAGATTATTACCCCAAAGAGAGAATTCAGCTGGTCAAGTCACAAGCAAGCATGTTGATTCTTGATAATAACCAAATAAACAGCACAATAAATTGTTGAAATTTCTTCACCAGCCCTATTACTACAGACTAGTTTTAAAAAATTATAATAATGTGGTTTTGGGAAGAGCTCAGTGAGGAGAGCCTTCTTTTGTTCTGATATACTTTTAGATAAGTAATGTGAAATTGACTACGATCCTTTAAAAAAAATCCATATTCAATTGATGACCCAGCATCTCCACTTACAGACTATCTTAAAGAAATAATCTTTATATGGAGAAAGCTTTTTATTTAAATTTTTTTCAAAATATGATTATTTATAATAGCTTCCAAATGGAAATAATATAAAAGTTATGCAGATACAATTGACCTGAAATGGTTAAATTAGAAAACCACCTTTCCAGCTGTAGCCAAAAATAAGTTTTAATGTTATAAAGGAAGCTTTACCATGTGCATATCTCTGACCAGTGGGAATGTCTTTGTAGCCTTGACCCCAATCAGTAAGTTACTCTGTCCACCAAAAGAAGAATTTTGCTTCCATATGCACAATGTGGCCAGAACATAGAGGCCATAGATCAGGGAACACAGAGAACTCAGATGAGAAGAAATAGAAAGCTTCAGGGTCATGCAAATAGAAAGGGAGGTCCCTCTGATAATAAATAAGCAGCTGTAGGCATCTTTGCAGAGCTTGTTGAAGAAAAACAAAGTGTTCCTTGCAGTAAAATTGATAGACTATTATTTTGAGCAAACTCAAAGCAAAGACAGACTTTCTGTAGAGAAATAAGAGTCACAAGAAATTGACAATCCTGCAAATACTGCATCAGGAAAGAAGATGATCATCAGAACTGAGAAGTCCTAGGGATAGGAATAAAGACCTAACTAGAGATGACTTCGCTTTGTCACAAAGCAATAAATACTTATTTATTTACTCATTCACTCTTTCATTAACTTATTATTCGATTCATTAAATATGTATTGAGAAGACAATATCTACCAAATATTAAGCAATTACTGGGATTACATTAGTGAAAAAGCCAAAGATCTGTTTTCATAGAACATATATAAGTAGGAAAGCTAGGATGGGAATAATAATGAATTATTATATAAGTTCAAATGTGATAAGTACTGACAAAAAATAAGTTTGAAATTGGTGACAGTCACAGGAGAACCTCACCTAACTCAGAGGTTCAGAGAATCCTTCTTTGAGTTTCTATGAGACTTGAAGTTTTAAATGAAAGTTGGGAGGTGAAAAAAAAAATAGCTAGTGTAGGGAGAACCAAGTTGGCTACCTCTTACACCCATATCAAATCCACATCTACATGGCAGAACAACTACTACCCAGAACCACGGGAAAGCTGGCTGAGTGGAAGTTCCATGACTAGAAAGGTGAAAAAAGCACATTGAGACTGGTAAGAGGTGAGGAGACACAGCAAGTGCTGGCACCTGAACAACCTGCTCTGAACTCCAGTTATGGGCGAGACTCTGGGGGATGCAGGCACATATGGGTAGAAACTGGACTGTCTGGCATCAGGACAGGAACTCGAGGGTGGCTTTCTCTTAGAGGTGCTTACAGTAATTATTGTTCCTGCATGAGGCATGGGATGCAAAGAATCAGGGACTTCTCCAGTTCAGGGCTAACTGGCAGCCATTGCTGTTTGCTCCGCCCTGGTGATTCCCAGAGAACCCTCTTCCTCCACACCGAATTTACAACCCCACCCAAGCTGTGTGCATCAGCCTTTGCATATGAATGGCCTGTCCTTTCACTTAAAACTGTCAAACTGCAGCTAGGTCAGAGAGTCCCAGAGCTTCCAAAAGAAGACTCAAGGCCTGGCAGCAACAGCCTGCCTTGCTTCACAGCTGGGCCTCCTCTGGGCACTTTCAAACCCCAAACAAAGAGGAGGAATGTGCAAATATCTCTGTAGCTCGTGCTGGGAGGCCCCAGACAGTGGCTGACCTTGCATCTCCTTGGAGATCCAAGAGCTAGTGTACCGTTGTTAGAGTGAGACCATATCGGATTACAACTCTTCACATCCATAAGAGACACACTCAACAGGCAGACTCAGTGAGCACCAAAGCCCTACTGAAGCAAGTCCTGCCTCATAAAGGTGTCTCCTGCACAACAGATCTTCCAGTGTAGACACAGCTGGTCATCACAGCCAACTGACCTGGAGGTCAATTCCTCCCAATGATACCAATAGCAATCAAGGGTTAACTACAATAAGACTGTGCAAACAATCCACAAAGGGGTGCACCAAGAGCATCCACCTCAGGTGATTAGGTAGGCTGAGACACTGGACCCTATAGGACACTAACCACACAAGGCCACTCTATCAACTCAAGGAGACTTAGAAGCTACCCAGTACACAGAAACAAACACAGGAAAGCAGCCAAAATGCAGAGACAAAGAAACAAGTTACAAATGAATGAATGAAAGCAAAATATTGAAAACCTATTTGAAGAAATAATGACAGAAAACTTTCCTTACCTGGTGAAAGAAATAGACTTACAAGTCCAGGAAGTGCACAGAACCCCAAACAAGAGGAATCTAAAGAGAACCACAGCAAGACACATCATAATTAAAATGCCAAAGACAAAAGACAAAGAGAGGGTCTTAAAAGCAGCAAAAGAAAAGCAGTTATCTACAAGGGAGTAGATATGCCCATATGACTGTCAGCTGATTTCTCAACAGAAACTATGTAGGCCAAGAAATATACACAGTGATGAATATCAAGAACCTACAATCAAGATTACTCTACCCAGCAAAGCTATCATTTAGAATTGAAGGTCTGATAAAGAGTTTCACAGATAAGAACAAGTTAAAGGAGTTCATCATCACCAAACCAGTATTATATGAAATGCTGAAGGGTATTTTCTAAGAAGAGGAAGAAAAAGATAAAGATAAAAATTATGAACAACAAAGTGACAATAAATACATATCTATCAACAAGTGAATCTAAAAATCAAGTGAATAAAAAATCTGATGAACAGACTAAACTGGTGCATATAATAGAATCGTGGCATAGAAAGGGAGTGGACTGACAATTCTCAGGGGAAAGAAGGTGTGTGGGGGCATGCGGGAGGAGATTGGGCAAAAATTTTACACCTATGGACGAGGACAGTGCGGGGGGAGGGGGGAAGAGGTAAGGGGGGGGGGGTGAAGGGCAAGGGGTAAAGTGGGAACCAGGTGGAGGGGAGCTACGGGGAGGGGGTTGGAAAGAGGAACAACTGTAATAATTTGAACAATAAAAATTTATTTAAAAAATAAAATAGATTTAAATAATTTAAAAAATTAGCTAGGGTAGGGATTCCTTAGTGGAGAAGGAACTGGAAACCTGCTTGTGGTTTTCTGAATATAGAAAACCAAACATATGTTTTCTATAGAGTTGAATTAAAAATTATAGTTTTTGTTCTATTGTATGGATTTCATCACATTCAACAGATTCTGTGATTTTTATAAAGATCTAAATTATTCTTTTGGATAGATTTTCAGTGGGCCCTTTTCATCTATTCAGTCAAGATTCTGGAGTTTAGCAACACTTCTGTCTGGGTATTCTAATCATTACCAGATCAAAACCATTCACTATAGGCATTTCAAGGTCATACCTTCATTTAAAACAAGTAAGTGTTGAGTGCCTGCTGTGTACTAAGCTCTATTTTTGCTGGAGTTACAGTGGAAAGGAAGACAGACAAGGTCCCTGATCTTATGGAGTTTACATCCTAGTATACCTCTAATTCTGTTTCAAATATTTTAATTGATTCCCAACAGCAATATGTAGAAATGACCACTTGACTGCATTCTCATCAGCATTGGGTATTGTCATTGTTTGCTTTTAAAATGAAGAAACATACACATGATTTAAAGCATTGTTATGGGTTGAATTGTGTCTCCCCACCCCCCACCCACCCCAAAAAAAAGATATGTGAAAGTCCTAACCCCAGTACCAAAGAATGTAACCTTATTTTGAAATAGGATTTCTGTGGATGTAATTAGTTAAGATGAAGTCATTATGGTGGCCCTAACACGGTACAACTGGTGCCCTTATAAAGGGGGAAACTTGGACACAGACACACACACACAGAGGAGCCCATGTGCAGTTGAAGACAGAGACAGAGACAGTGCAACAGGTCAAGGATCACCGACTTTTGCCAAAACCACCAGAAAGTAGGAGAGAGTCATGGAACAGAATCCTCCTCACAGCACTCAGAAGGAACTGACCCTGCGACACAATGACATCAGACTTCTAGCCTCCACTGCTATGAGACAAAGGATTTTCGCTGTTTAAGCCACCCAGTCTGTAATTTCTGTTAGGGCAGGAGTCAGAGAACTTGATTTTGTCCAATCCAGAAAGGTTTGTGAACAAACTACTATGGGCAGATTTCTTACTTTGGGTCCCCCTGAGGCAGAGATTGAGAAAAGAACTTGCTGCTAATTAATGTTTGACATTTGTGCTCAGGATGTCAACCTTGCTCTCAGAAGTTACACAATGTTTTCTCTTATTTTCCAGGTGGATTTAGACATAAAAAATAACCAGGCAAATCAAAGGCCCTCAGTAAACAATAAAGTCTCCACTGTAGCTTCAGTTTCACTCACTGCATGGTAAACCTGCCTTTCACGGTACCAAATGAATGGTCTGAACCAGGGATAAGGAACATACGGCCCACAAGCCCTATGAGGCCTATGAAATCCTTTGGTCTGGCCCTGCCAAGGCATTAGGGGTGAGTTAATTAAATGTTTGACCAAATATATATAGCAGGCTAATTTTTAAAAATATATATTTTTATTGATTTTTTTTTTTAACAGAGAGGAAGGAGAGGGATAAAGAGTTAGAAACATCGATGGGAGAGAAACATCGATCAGCTGCCTCCTGCACACCCCCTACTGGGGATGTGCCAGCAACCAAGGTACATGCCCTTGACAGGAATTAAACCAGTGACCCTTCAGTACGCAGTCTGACGCTCTATCCACTGAGCCAAACTGGTTAGGGCTGTATTTGGCAAACTACAGCTCATGAACCACATGCGGCTCTTTGGCCCCTTGAGTGTGGCTCTTCCACAAAATACCACTGCCTGGGCGAGTCTATTTTGAACAAGTGGCATTAGAAGAAGTTTAAGTTAAAAAAAAAAATGGCTCTCAAAAGAAATTTCAGTTGTTGTACTGTTGATATTTGGCTCCGTTGACTAATGAGTTTGCCGACCACTGGGTTAGGGCCAGCAGGCTAATTTTTAAGTTGATAATTTTGTATGGCCCAAGAATGATGTTATTATATAAATGTCCAAATGGCCTTTGGCAGGAGAAAGGTTCCCCACCCCTTATCTAAAGCTTCGTCACAGGTCTGTCTGTTCTTTATACATTTAACTTTTGATCATTTGTACTTTGGCAGCAGGAAATAAAGTTTAGACAATCCCTCTGGGACACACTGTAGGCTGCGATGAAATGGAAAGAGAGTGGGTCAAGGAGAGAAAAAGAGTTAGAAGAACTGATGGAGTAGATGGAGATAATAAACTACAATTTCAAAATAAGCCTTTATGTCCGATATAAAGATGATATTCAAATGCAATATAATATCAATAGGATTTATTAACCGAAGGAGTCAGAGAACTTGGTTTTGTTCAATCCAGAAAGGTTTGTGTTAAAGGACCTATACACTGAAAGTTCACTCAAGCTATTGTTTTGTGCCTTATTTTGATGTGGGCCTCACACCACATGATTTTCTTAGCATGTTTATAAATGGAAGGTTTGTTTTAGCATTAGTGATAATAAATTGGAAAATGCCTATGTCTGTAGAGTGATAACAACGGCAATATTATCATAGTGATATCGTCATAATGATAACATTAGTTTGTGGGCTCATTGAATTCTGTTTGGTTTTGTATTTTTTCATTCAACTGAAGCCATCAGTATTTAAGGTAAGAGCAGCCTTTGACTATTTGGCAGACTTCTTTATATTAAATGATTTCTCCTTGCGATTAATAATTAAATTGCTACTATAGATCTTCAGGTAGAGAAGGGCAAAGAAATGAATTTTCAAAGGAATTAACATACAACCTATTTTTTTAGTGAGTATAACAATTATCTGCTAGATCAATACAAGTAATAAAGACTTGAACAGGTATTGACTTTGGTCCAAGAAGCTAGAGATTACCTAGGTGTTCTTCCTAACAAGAAGTACCTATCCTACTCCTGGTTTAACTGTAGAGCTGTAAGGTGGGTGAATATGCTGACACAAGAGTCAGATTCTCTAACTGCTATTTAACAAACCACCGCTAACTTGGAGGCTTTAAACAGCACAGCTGTGTTACCTTATAGTTCTATAGGTCAGAAGTCCACTGGGTCTCACTGGGCTAAAATCAAGGGGTGGGCGGGGCTATGTTCCTTTCTGCAGGCTGTAGGGAAGAATGCCTTTCGTGGCCTTCTCCAGATTCTAGGGACTGCCCACATTCTTTCATTTGTGGGCCCTGTATCTTCAAGGCTAGCAATGTAGCATTTCTTCCATGGGCTCATGCCTTTATGACAATAGCCGGGGTAGGTTCTGCATATTGCAGGTCTCATGTGATTAGATTGGGGCTGCCTAGATAACCCAGGCTGACCTCCCCATCCTAAGATCCTTAACTTAATCACACCTGCAAAGTCCCTTTTGCCATGTAAGGTAACATATTCACAGGTTCTGAGTATTAAAGCATAGACTTTTGGGGGCCATTTTCTGCCTGCCACATCTCCCTAGCAGAGAACATAACATGTAGGATCAGCAGCCTTCCCACTCTACTGCAAGGAGCATTCTATGGAATATCCTCATTCTTAGTGCTCCAAAGGAAGAGGTTCTTCCATGTGGTGGTGTAAGAGTGAGGTAGATGGGAATGCATTTTCTATTTTAAAATTAATAATAATCATCATAATGAAGATCACTGGTGATACCTCTCCTCTGGGGGTTGCATTTTGTTTGAGTTGAATGCCTGTCTAACCTGCACACGACACCAAGAGATAAAATACTACTTTGGTTATTATTTGTCTTGGCTTGATTTAAACTGCTGATTGTACAATAAAGCCAAAGGGCATAAAAGTGCATTTCCAGACTCCTGGGCGGTCCATTTCCTCTTATTGCTACTTGGTCATTTTGTGCTTTCATGATTTTGCCCAAATATTTGTGATTTGGGTGGGGACCACAGCTTCCTGTCAACCAGAATTATTTTCACCTACCTGCTATTATTCAACTTGTAAGTAACAAACTTTCTTTGAACTTTATGTATGAAAGAAAAATCACTTTTTTTTAGACAAACACTGAAAATAGTTTAACATGCATGGAGAGAGAGATGCCACAGCTGCAACTTAGAAACCCAACTGAGCAAAGCAGACTGTCACCTATTGATTGACTAGAGGTCTGTGATTTTGGAAAATGATTGTTTTCATATAGACGTTGGCCTCTGCTAAGTAACCCTTCCTTTTTATGCTGTGCCATTAAATCTGTTTACTATGAAGACACTAACCTCTACGTAATTCTTCCTTTGAGTTGTTTTGTTCATTGTTACACACAGACACTATTCCACAATCAAGGCTGTTCTTTGTGTGCTACAACAATGATGGGATAAACCAACAAGTGAGACAATGTTGTGTGGTAGGTAAACCCAGGTGTATCAAGTCTTGGCTCCATCAATAACATCTCCATGGCCTGGGGTGGGTTAGCTACTCTGGACCCCAGTTTTCTCACCTAGAAAATGTGGATAATAATACCTACATTGTGAGTTTATTGTACGAATTTGAGGTAACATATGTAAAAAATCCCTGAAACACAGAAACTGGTGGCAAACCCCTCCGAAGGAATCATTACCCAGTGCTTTGCTCCTTGGGGATTACATAGCTAACACTCAGTAATCCACATGTTGGCTCTTCTCTTTGTAAATGAGCTCCAGCAAAATTTTGAAAATAAGTAGATTTTCCCATGAACTCTTCGTTTACTCTTGGCTGACTTCCCACCACCGCACTGATCCTGTGTGTTTATAGAATGCAAACAATTTAATACTAAGCTACGTATTACATTAGTAGAAAGGTAAATCTGCGGCCACAAATGGAATACATTAAAAAACCAAACATTTATGACATTTGGGTTCCCTAACTTGCTGTTACTTGCCAAGTTTGCTGAACAAGCCAGATGTAACGATTTTAATTTTATTGTACTAAATGGGGGAGCAGGATAGCCTGGCCAAATAATTGTGAGGTTTTGTAATTTATTTATTTTTCACTTAAAACTCTTAGATCATATCTGTGTATAAACACTTATATTAATTTCCACCAAATAGCTTTTCTGACATCTAACAGATTTGCTGCCAGGAGATCATCGGATCAGTGACGTCTGACTTCAATCTCTTCTCTGGGCCCCTGGTGAGGAAAATCGTGTAATCGTGACTGGAGCTATGACTCCATTCCGTGGAGTTGAATCCCATAAGATTAACGGGGGAGTACAAAGTTAAAGCCATGGGAAAAAGGCTGAAATGTAAATACACGGGAATGGTTAATAGCAGTGGTAAAATTTTGAAAATGAAAGTCTTACCTTAGAGACTAGAAGGTAAAGCATCACGATTTCAAACCAAATGAAAGATATTGCCCTTTTAATAGTTTATCAGAGATAAAGATATAAACAGATATAAAAAGAATAAAAAATGGCACTGAAGTTCTCTTGGTGTTTATTAAAGGAGAAGAAAAAATGAATAAAAGGAGAAGAAGGCCAAGACCAAGGGACCTGCGGTGGGAAGAGCATGGATGCGCCTCAGCATCATGAGCAACCCCCCCACCATCCATCTGTGCTGGCTGGTCCAACACCCAGCAAGGAAGAGCAGAGTGCCTGTCGTGTGCTCACTTTTCTTTTTTCACAACTTTATTGAGATAAAGTTCACATACCATAGAAGTCACCCATCTACAGTACACAATTCAGTGGTTTTCAGTATGTTCATAGATACGTGTAACCATCACCACAGTCACTTTTAGAATATTTTCATCACCTCAGAAGAAAACTTTGTGGCCTTCCGCTATGACTACCTATTTTCCTATTCTTCCCCCAGTCCTAAGTGAACACTAATCTACTTTTGGTCTCTACAGATGAGCTTATTTTACGTAATTCATGTAAATAGAATCGTATAATGTGGTGTTTCGTGTCTGGCTTTTTTTTTCCACTTAGCATAATGTTTTGAAGGGTTATCCATACTATTGCATGTATCAGCACTTCATTCTTTTTTTGGCCAACTAATATTCCACTGCATAGATATACCACATTTATTGATCCATCGTTAATTGATGGGCAATTGGATTGTTTCTACCTTTTGGCTATTATGGATATTATGAATAAACATTCATGTGTAAGTATTTGTGTGGATGTATGTTTTCAATCCTCTTGTATACATACCTAGAATGGAATGGCTGGGCCATATGATAATTTTATGTGTAACCATTCGAGGAACTGCCAGGTTGTTTTCCACAGTACTGCACCATTTTACCTCCCACAAGAAGTTTCGCCAGGTTCCTGCCCAACCTCCCCTGTCATCTACCCTCACCATTTGGTTTTAAATAGCTTCTTCTCTGTGACAATAGAGTGAAATGAAAACACAGAGTTTGCATTCCTGGGCAAAGGAGTCCGTTATTCTTAGTATTCTAAGAGATGCTTATTTCCTACACCACGGTTCTACCACAGCTGAGAGTTGACTGTTCTTATGCATGTATGATAATGATTTGGATGGTCAAGGGAAAATCCAGTGCTGGATATGAAGTATGTGAAAAAATAGAATATTACCACTTCAGCAATAAAGAGGCCAAAAGCTCCTCCACCTTGAACTGGCAAACACTCACCTTCTTGTCCTCTGGGTGCTTTCCCCAAGTCAAAGGCTTGAGTGAGGTCACCATGGAGTGAACCTCCCACAGCACCTCTACTTCCTCCAATAAGACATGCACCAGAGTTTATTTTCATTATGGGATTAATATTTGTCTTTTCCTCTCATCTGTGAGGCACTGGGGCACAGTGACCTCGGCTGCCTTTCCCACAGTGTCCAGCATATGTGTGTGTTCCACAAGCATTTGTTGAGTGAAAGAACAAGGACGGTTTCCCACTCACTAAGCCTTTCAGGGAGTGTAGATAAATTAGGCTTTACAAAAGTGTTTGCTTTTCTTAAATACAGAAAGCCCAAACTGCATTTTAGCTTCTTGACAAGCTCCAAGAGCAGGCTCATTTCACCAGCAAATTTCTCCCTGCGTCAGCTCACGCTAAGGTGCGTTCAATACTTGTCTAAAAACTCTCCTAATCTCCCCTCTCAGAGGCCAGAGTGTAGCTGAAACAGCTCTGCTGACATTTGGGAAGCTCTGATTCTGTCAGTCATTTTCTGTTCTTTATCGTGTTTTTTTGCAAAGGAAAAAACTGTTTTCCTGTGTGTGAGAACATTCTCTCCTATCTAATAATACTCAATTGTCTTTCTCTTCCACGAGTGTGTGGGGGAAACGGTCCAATTGAGATCAGAGCGGTGGGTGTCAAAGTGTCTCATTCGAGATAGATATGCAGCTGTCAGATCAGGGGAAAGGCTTGCCTCAAGGAAAACAAGTCATTTTTCACCAACACGACTGTAGAATTCACATGAGTACAGTGATCTGAATCAAATGGTTTGGCATTTGTGCTTCTCCGGCTCCCTCCATTTAAACAACGACGTGCAAGGCGAGGCTCTCTGGAGCTCAGCTGTGTTCTTCCCACATGCCACACTTACTCCACTGTGTTTCTGGCATCCAGCATGGTGCCTGGCACAGAGAAGGCACTCAATTCACAACATTGTTTCTTTTCTTTTATTAAATGCTAATGTGTTGTGTGTATGTGATTTTTTTAATTTTATTTATTGATTTGAGAGAGAGAGAGGGAGAGAGCTATTGTTTCACTTATTCATGCATTCATTGCTTGATTCTTTTTTTTTTTTTTCCACAGAGAGGAAGGGAGAGTGATAGAGAGCTAGAAACGTACCCTGTTTCCCCGAAAATAATACAGTGTCTTATATTAATTTTTGCTCTCAAAGATGCACTAGGTCTTATTTTCAGGGAATGTCTTATTTTTCCATGAAGAAGAATACGGTACACATTTATTGTTAAATGAAAATAAAGGAAATTTATTACCTGTATACGGTATGGTGGTACGGTAGTTGTCAACACAAACCAGGCAAACTGTGAATCCTACAGTATTAAGAATTTACTCATTTATTCAATAACAATCATGTCATCATCTTCTGGAACATCATCATAACAATCCAATTCCTGAATTTTTTGGTGAATTTCTTGTGACTCCATTTCTTTCAGAATCAGTGGACCAAATCTCTCATGTTTAGCCTGGGGGGTCTTTATTTTCGGGGGGGGGGGGGGGATGCCTTATATTTCACTCAGAAGGAAACCTGTAAGTAGGTCTTATTTTCGGAGGATGTCTTATTTTCGGGGAAACACGGTAGATGAGAGAAACATCGACCAGCTGCCTCCCGCACACCCCCCACTGGGGATGTGCCCGCAACCAACGTACATGCCCTTGACCAGAATCGAACCTGGGACCCTTCAGTCCACAGACCGACGCTCCATCTATTGAGCCAAACCAGTCTTGGCTAAAAAACATATTTTTAAAAAGAAACTGACCATGCTAGTCTTATATGTTAGTGAATGAGACAACTGGTCACTATATGGCACTATTTGAAGTTCATACTACAAACAAACTACCTAAGTTTTAACTCTGTCTGGTCATTTGCTACCCCAGCTCACACACTGTTAATCTGGGGCTTAAGAAGGTACAGGGAAATCAGATGTAGAGTAGGCCAAATTGAAGAGACAGAAGGTATACTTGATTCTTATATGTGCCCTGACCGGGGATCTAATCCACAACCTTGGCATATCCGGGCAAAGCTCTAACCAACAGAGCTACCAGGCCAGGCCACAACGTTGTTCCCCCCATCGTTCCCCCTCAATGCCACCACTGACCGTCCTGCTACCTGGAACAGTACCCCGCTCCTCTCTATTCTACTCATCCTCAGGTCACATTCTAAAAGCCACCCCTCAGACCACCAGTAGCCCCTTAGGCTGCCCTCGCAGTGCTTTTGGCAAGAACTAACACTGTTGTAAACACTTAGGTAGCGTTGGCCACATGCCTCACACTATTCTAAGTGATTTGTATGTATATATGTTTATTTAATTCTTGTAACTGGATTAGCCCCTGTTTACGGAGGAGGAAATGGAGACACTTGAACTCATGCAGTCTGGCTCGGGGTCTATGTGCCTAACCAAACCTTTAATGTATTTTTTCTCAGACTGTGGTCCTCCCCACCCTACCCCCCAATGCACATACCCAAACCATTAGATACCAGGCTCTAACTGGACAGGATCAGGCCAACCCTCTCCCAAGCCCAGCCCCTGGCACATAGTAGGTATACTATCTGTTCCAGGAAACAGACAGACAATGGAACTTTAAGAAAAAAACAGAATCTGTGCCTGGGCCCGTGGACTGCCTGGGTTTTATACTTAACCCCCCTGCCTCAAGAGATGCACCTGTGAGGAGCCCACCTCAGAGAGCCAGAGTTTTCCATGTTCACAACAAGACCCCATGTCGCAGGGGTTTCAGAGCCAGCTGTGATGCCTTGGGGCAGCAGGAGACATGAGCACTCCATACCTGGTACACCTGTCCTGTGTCTGCTCAGATACTGGCCACTGAGTTGCATCCAGGAATGATGCTCAAGAAGGTATCAATTTATGCGCCTGTCAGGTGTGGCTCAGGGGTTGAACATTGACCTATGAACCAGGAGGTCATGGCAATTCCCTGTCAAGGGCACATACCGGGGTTGCAGGCTCAATCCCCAGTGTGGGGCATGCAGGAGTTGGGCACTGATTCTCTCTCATCATTGATGTTTCTATCTCTCTCCCTTTCCCTTCCTCTCTGAAATCAGCAAAAATATATATATATTTTAAAATAAGATATCCATCAACCAAAGGACTTGTATGCATGCATATAAGCCTAACCAATGGACACAGACAACAGGGGGGTGAGGGCATGAGTGTGGGGGTGGGGAGTTGGGAGGACAATGGGGCAATAAGGACACATATGTAATACCTTAATCAATAAAGAAAAAATAAAAATAAATAAAATAACCCACCTGGATTAAAAAATGAATTTTTTTTATCATCTTGATGGATAACAATTCATTTTCAAAATAAATATAAGCTCCATAATTTACTAAAAACAAATAATAAGGTATCATCCTAATCGGTTTGGCTCGGTGGATAGACCATTGGCCTGCAGACTCAAGGGTCCCAGGTTTGATTCTGGTCAAGGGCATGTACCCAGTAGGGAGTGTGCAGGAGGCAGCTGATCGATGTTTCTCATCGATGTTTCTAACTCTCTATCCCTCTCCCTCCTCTCTGTAAAAAAAATAAATAAATAAATAAATAAATAAATAATAATAATAATAATAAAATATATATTTTTTTAAATTTTTTAAATAAGGTGTCAACTTATAATAAAAGAGCCCTCCCACAGGGTTCCAGAAACCCTCACTATGAGCTCAGATCCTCACAATTCTTCAAGGAAACTTCCCTGAGAGGATCTGAGATCTGTGGGGACCTTCCTGAGGACAGTCCTGTATCCCAGCACCTGGTACAGCTCAGAGAGGCGCAGAGTGGACGCCGAATACGCATTTGTGAGTGAACTTAGTAATGAGGACACTGAAGCTCAGCGTGTTCCCATGACACACATCGCCATGCAACTGGTACGGGGAGCCACGGGCTTCAATGGAAGGCTCTGCAGCTAAGCCATGCCTTCCCTGCACTCCACACGGACTCCAGGCAAGTTCCCATTCCCGAGAACCTTCTCCACAGTGTCCGAGTCTTGAGGGTCCTGGGGTGGCTACCATAATCCACAGGGGCCAACATGTGACTTTAAAGTCGTACTTTTATGGCTTGGGCTGGCTGTGTGTGTCTGAGAACCTGGGAAGTCTTCCCATCTGCAAGCAGCGCAGTCCTGTGAAAATGTGGCTCCTCTCCCCCATGGTTCCTAGGGCCCGTCTCTTCCCTTCATTGTCACCGTTCCACACAAAAAGAAGAAAGAAAAAAAAACGTCAGAAAGGCTCTTTTTTGCAGCTCCCTTTGTCTTGAACACTTCTGTCAGCAGGCCTGCTTTTCCTGAGCGCCTGGGGACCACAGACGTGGCTGCTGAATGGGCTGCGGCCCGGGCTGCCGCTCAGGTGGGACTGAAAGAGGCACAGTCCTGGCCGGGGCTCATTTCAAAGGCCAGGGAGCTGCTGGAGTTCCGAGTGACTGACCTCATTTCCCTCCACAAACGTGCTGGGCTCATTATTTATGTGTGCTACCTATCTCGGCATTGTCAATCTTGGAGAGAAAGTTCTATCCTCACCCTTTAATGCTACATAATTTTGAGATTCTATTTCCGTTACTTGCAAAAAAAAAAAAAAAAAAAAAAAAAAAAAAAGAATAGCTCTCTCTGAAAGTATTATGGAGAGCCTGGGAAAAGATGAACTGCTCTATGTAGTGACAGAATAGGTGCTGTAGGATATCAGTTGATCAATCTCTTTGCCTACTAGGTCCTTTTGTGTTTGGGATGTTAGAGTGTCTGTCTGTCTGTCTGTCTGTCTGTGAGGAGAGTAATGAGTACAGAAGCCCTGCTAACATCTGAATTGGTTTAGCTGTGGCTCTCAATTTACCCATTTAAAAACTGATAGCAGCTAAGTTCAAAATCTGTGCCTACGTAATGCCCTGGCCGGTGTGGCTCAGTTGGGGAAGCACTGGTCCCACGCACTGAAAGGTCGCTGTTCAATTCCTGGTCAGGGCACATAGGTTTCAGGTTCAGTCCCCAGTCGAGTGCACTCGGGGTGTGTATGGGAGGCAGCCAATTTATGTTTCTCTCTCCCCACACCCTCCCTTTCTCTCTCTCTAGAAATCAATAAAAAAACAACAACATATTTTTAAAATTATATATATTACTGATTCTTTACAGAGAGGAAGAGAGAGGGACAGAGAGCTAGAAGCATCAATGAGAGAGAAACATTGATCAGCTGCCTCCTGTACACTCCCTATTGGGGATGTGGCCGCAACCAAGGTACATGCCCTTGACTAGAATCGAACCTGGGACCCCTAAGTCTGCAGGCAAATGCTTTATCCACTGAGCCAAACCAGTCTTGGCTAAAAAACATATTTTTAAAAAGAAACTGACCATGCTAGCCTTATATGTTAGTGAATGAGACAACTGGTCACTATATGGCACAATTTGAAGTTCATACTACAAACAAACTACCTAAGTTTTAACTCTGTCAGGTCATTTGCTATCCCAGCTCACACACTGTTAATCTGGAGGTTAAGGGGGTACAGGGAAATCAGATGTAGAGTAGGCCAAATTGAAGAGACAGAAGGTATACTGAAATAGAAACTGCATGTGGTTTACAATCTCAGCTCTGCCATTCCATGCTATGTGTCCACTGCCAAATCGGTCACCCTCTCTGAGCCTCATTTTCCCCATCTCTACAATAAGTTTAACGATATTCACATCACAGGGTTGTGGCAAGGGCAAATGAGAGAATGTTAGCGAAAGCACAGCACCGCCCACCTACCCCACTTAAGCTCTGAGCTCACCAGCTCACCGTAGCCTACCCGAGGCTCCCTCTGGTGACTGAAGAGTGCCCAGGAGGTTGCATCCCTCTCTGGGCTGCCCTAGCCTTTCTCCCAGCCTCAAGCACCTTATTCTCAATATTCTTAAGTGACCTCGTGTTTGGCAATCAGAACACAGGGAGAAAATGAATAAACATTGCTGAAAAGTGTAAGTGCAGAGAGGGAGTGAAATGTTGGTTCAGACCGTTGTTGCCAGTCATCAGCCGATGCACATTTTGGTGTCTTGGGAAGCCTCCAACCAGCGGTACAGTTTGGGGAGCCTTCACACTTTGTCTCCTCACACCCTATCGTGAGCCACCGATGAAGAGCCATGGCCTTGGGCTCCCAACCTGGTGTGCCGTCACAGGAATGCAGGGTGAGACGGCTGAGAAGTGAAGTGTATTATGTTTTAGCCACCCTGCCTATGAACTAGGGATAGGAAAACTACTTCCTTATTAAGCGACTATTGTTAATATTTGTTACAGGCTGAACGTTTGTGTCCCTCCCGAATTCAAATGTTGAATCCCAACCCCAATGTGATGAATGGTATTAAGAAGTGGGGCGTTTTGGAAGTGGTTGGTCATGAGGGTAGAGCCCTCATGAATGGGATTAATAATCTTATAAAAGAGACCTTGAGAACCCTGGTGGGTGGCTCAGTTGGTTGGAGCATCATCCGATGTGCCAAGGTTGTAGGTTTAGTCCTCAGTTGGCCACATAAGGGAGGTAACTGATGATGTTTCTCTCTCACATCAATGTTTCTCTCGCTCTCTTCCCCTTCTTCTTTTTCTAAAGATCAATAAATGCATATCCTTGGGTAAGGATTAAAAAAAATACATACATATTTTATAACTTTTAGAAAATATACAAAAAGAATATTAAAAAATCAATCTCAATCTTTCTACCTAAAAATTAACCTGGTTAACATTTTTATATATTTTTTCCTAATTTTCCCTGGTGCTTTTTCATGGTTGTGATTATAATTATCATTTTATAACATAGTTTTTCTTGGTTTGAGTTTCCTAGCAACAAATTCTGAAATATAGATTCAAGGCTCATAACTTATTTTGAAGATGACTCCAGGAAACACTAGAAGGAAAGCAGGGAAGAGATATAGGAAAGAGGAATGTTCCAGTCACTATTGCTGTGGAACAAGTAACTCCTTGGTTGTAAAAAAAAAACACAAAACAACAAAACAACAAAACAAAACAAAACAAAACAAAAAAAACACAGCACCATTATATTTTGCATTAGAAATTTGGAAAGAGCTCAAATGTGAAATGTCCTCTGAGCCTTCAGGCATTTGAAGGCTCTCTGGGCTGCATGTCCCAGATGGCCCACTTCCATGCTGGCAGTTAACGCTGAGGGTCTGCAGGGAACTCAGTTGGGTCAATGGACTAGAGCACCTGCATGAGGGCTCTCAGCACAGCAGCCTGGGTATAGTCAGGCTTCTTACCTGGTAACTGGTTTCCCCAAGACTGAGTGTCTGAGAGAATCAGGTGGAAGCTGATGGCCTGTTTTAGTCTAGCTTTGGAAATCACATGGTGTCAATACTGCCATACAATGTTCATCAAGGCCATCACAAGCCCACAAGGGGAGAGGACATTGATCCTACCACTTAACGGGAGGGATGCCAAAGACTTGGGGGCCTTTAAAAAATCATTACAGGAAGGAAGCCAATAAATGCTGTACAATTAATCCATTGCACCATGATGCAACTAGAGCCTAGTTCTGCTGGAGAATTTTCAGAAACAGTGTAGAAAACATCTCACAATTGTCCCCCAGGAGGGCTGAGGAAGCTCAAGTATTTGACCACAAACTTTCCATTCGTAGTGGTTAGGGCCAGAAAGTTTGAGGAGAGAGGACTAATGCCCCTGGAATTAGATGGACATTCCCCTGGCACTGACTTCTAGTTTGCTGCCTGGCCAGAGAGCCCCATGTGGTCACCGCAAACAGCTTTTCAGGGACAGAGTTCTGCACAGAGATGCATGCCAAAGGGCTCTAAGATGCTGCCGACAGTACCTCCTACAGCATATCTGAGGCTTTTTCCTTGCCAGTGAATATTCCTTGTGACAACTTTTAAAGGCCTTACAGGTATTTTGTTGTTTAACATCTCTGTGCATAGAACTGAGGGATGGGGGGGAAGGGGGGGAGACATGTCAGGGTGTCAATTAAAACCACTACATTTTCTCTAACTTTAGACCACCAGTTATTCATGTTTCTAATTTTCCTTGGTTTGTTCCCTTGCTTTACACCAAACTTTCACCTCCCCCCAGGATCCTTTTCCAGTTGTACTCTAGGGCTTAGAGTCTAGGCAGATAAACTAATCTGTTTCAGTGACAAAATAGAATAAATCAGACGATTAACCTCAACATTGTTCTTTCCTACCTAACCATTTTTCTACATCTAATCCCTTTCTCATTCGTTTCCTTCTTATCTCAGAAGGTAAGGAGTCCCTCCTTCAGTTCTAGATCATCCCTCAGCCTCACTCCCTCTACATGAATCCCTGCCCCAATCCCAACTGGGTTATTTCTGCCTCCTCCTAGATCTTACCTTATTTCTTCCCTCTCTACCCTTTCTTTCCACCCTTCTCACTCACTCTTTGTTCCTCCCCTCCTCCCTATTAACACGTCCAAGCCTTTCTTTGGGCTAAAATCACATGCCTTTACACCCCTAACAATTATATAATTTCTCTCCTCACTTCTTATTCACCCCAGGATGCGCTGCATTTGAGCTTCTGCTTCTGCCACTCTTCTGAAACTGCACTTGCCATGGGCATCCGCCAACAGCCAATGGCCCACTCTGGGGGATAAGTCCTAGTTCCTGGTTCTTAACCCCCGGCTGATGATGAGTCACTGGGAGCTTCCCTCCTCTTTCTGAAAGCTCTGTTCTCTTGGCCTCCATGACTCTGACTCTGCACTCTCCTGATCAACCCACACCAAGAACAATCTTCTTTTGCTGGCCACCCTTCCTTTGGCTCGCCTAAGATGTTGCTGTTCCCTGTCCAGTACTTGCTTTTTGTCTGTAGTTTCTCCTGGCGTGATCTTATTCTCTTTCATGTTCCCAATTATAAGGCTACTATCTCTTGTCTAAAAACCCTAGGGCAGGGGTCCTCAAACTTTTTAAAGTGGGGGCCAGATCACGGTCCCTCAGAGAGCTGGAGGGCCGGACTATATGAACTACTAATTCCTATTGTAACACCTCAGCTGCGCTCACTGCCCAAAAAACCTGGCGGGCCGGATCAGACTCCTCTGCGGGCCGCATGTGGCCCGCTGGCCATAGTTTGAAGACCCCTGCCCTAGGGCCACATGGCTTCAGAATCCAGAATTTTTCAGATTTTGGAAAGGTAATAAAGCACATATACTGAAAATTACATACTGGTCCCAGGAGAGTCTGGGATAGCACTTTCTAATCAATGTGAATATATCTGTAGCAAAGCACAGAAATATTCACACTAAGTAGAATTTTTAAAGGTGCTATAAATAGTACATTCAGTTCAACTTTTGGTGTCAGATGAGGTCAGGTTTTGCCACCAAATTAAAGGACTTTGGTTTTTAGATGTTTTAATTTTAATTTGAAAATTGCAAGTAAGGGATTGCAGATCACTACCACCCTGGTGCTGATATAACTCCCAAATTTTTATTTCCAGATCACAGCTCTCTCTGAAGCTTTAGGCTTAGCTGTCCAAAAGCCTGCTAGATAGACCTACCTGGATGTGTTACATACACAACAAACTCAACTCACCCAAAATCAAATATAATCCCCTCTCTCAAGGTGTGGTCCTTAGAGAAACAGACTCTGAAACAGATAGTTATGTACAGGAGATTTACTGAGAGTGCTTTAGAGTAACAGCACCTGGAAGCCAGAGGGTGGGGGGATGGGGAGTGGGGAGGAGGAGAGGGTTAGTCACAGGGAAAAGTTGAAGTGTGATGCAGAAGAAACGGAGGCCTCCGTTGATCTTCAGGGAGCGCTGGGACTGGAATGGCCCTTTAGAGTTTTCCTGGATTGAGAAAAGGGAGCCTGTTTTTGTGCTTCTACATTAACCAATCGTTGATTGTGGGCTGCCCTGCAAGGGGGCATAACCTTAAGCAAAGTAGCTCCCTTGGACCAGAGGAGACGGCTGTGGGCCACCAGCTGCGATTACTCCTGGAGGCTGGGGAATGATGGCTTCTGCCTTGAAGACTGTTCCCATAGAATCCACTGCAAGCTCTCCTGGTTCCGTGTCTGCCGCTGCTCAGGCACCCACGTTAACAGCTTCCAACAAGCCTGGCCTCCTCTCCCTCCCTTTCCACCCCCACATCGGATAACTTATCCTGTCCTGCCAACTTAGTCTCCCAAATATATATTTTAAAATCTTCCTCATCTCCTTCAACCTTATATCCAATATCCTAATTCAGAGTCTCACTGTCTCTTTCTTGACTACTTTACTGAAATCGTCTTCTTCCCACGTATTTGCCTTTCTTCCGTTCCTTTCCCAATTACATCTGTTTTCTGAATATGCAGCAGAAAGAACTATCCAAAGCCCAAATCTGGACGGGGCATTCCACTGCCAAAAATCTTCTAATGGCTCACCCTGGCCTATGGTAAAGGCCCTGAGCCTGTTATACAAGCCTGCCTAGCTCTCCTCAGCCCCTTCCCAACACTGGCTATCCTAGCGTCCTCTCAACTGAACACTGTTTCCCTCCTGCATGCTGTGCAGCTTCTTGTCTCCACGCTTTTGTTCTTGTGATTGGTCTCTCTGCCCAGATGTCCTTCACCCCCCTCAACTCACCCATTAAGACTTGGTTCAGTTATCACTTGCTTTGGGGACCTTATCTAACTTCCCATGTCCAGTCTTGGTTGGGTGCACCTTTTCTGTGCATTTATAATGTCCTATTCACACTTCTCCCATTTCACTTAGCATTCTGTGTTGTTGTACCTTGAAAACCTGGAAATTGGTGTAATCTTGTCACCCTTCTCACCTTGCAAAGAGCCAGGGACAAAATAGGCCCTCATGAAAAGCTTGTTGAGTGAATGAATGGAATATTATAGTAATTCTAATAGCTATTGCTTATTAGTGTGCTGAGCACTGTATTAAGGGATTCACACATATTTTCTCATTTTATCCTTAAACACTTTTATGAGGGAAGCACTAATATTCTAATATTCCTTATGAAGAATATGAGGGTCTGAGGGCTTAATCAACCTGCTTAAAGTCACACTGCTGTCAGGTGGTAGAACTGGGGTTTGAATTCAAGTATGTCTGACCCCAGAGCATAAGTTCTTAACTACCATGCTTCCAGGAGCATTGATCAAGAGAGGGAGGGAAAGAGGGAGAGGGAGAAGGAGAGGGAGAAGGAGAGGGAGAGGGAGAGGGAGAGAGAGAGGGAGAGGAAGAGGGAGAGGGAGGGAGAGAGAGAGAGAGAGAGAGAGAGAGAGAGAGAGAGAGAGAGAGAGACAGAGACAGAGAGAGAGAGGGAGAGAGAAAGGAAGGAAGGAAAGAAGGAAGGGGGAAAGAAGAAAAGACATATACTTGTTAGTAGCACTGCTGATCTCCTGGCTCCCAGTCCAGCATCTTATTAATATTGGTACATGCTGGCTCCTATCAGAGCACATTCTATTAACTAAGCATTACAACCATCTCCTTTCCCAGAAGACTTCATCTTTCTAGGATATATCAAAAAGGGATAATATTTATTGTAGAAGTAGAAGAAATATTAGAGTTTACTTAAAGCTGTATCTTCTATGTCAATCAGGATGAGGGTGTGCTCTAGCACTTTCTGGATAAGCGGGGAGGAGTGGTCACCGGAACTTGAAGAGCTGAGCTTGTAAGAGAGGCAATGACTTTTGGTAAAGGAATGTGGCTGTGGCCATGCACAGCTAACAAGAAAAGAACTGATCAAATAAATATGCCTTTCTCTGATCTTCTGCTAGTTTCTCCCAGTGGTTGAACCCATCTGAAGTCAGAGGGCAAAAGAACCCATTGAGGCATTCAGAAAGATCCCAGGAGACATCATAGAGACAGAAGGCAAGAATACATCTAAAGGTGACTTCATTTTAGGAGTGAAAGCACTCAGCCTCAAGGAATTAAGTGCCTTGTTTAAGGTCTCACAGTGATAGATATGGGACTGTCGTGGTATTTATGACCCAATAAAGCTTCTACCCACACATCAGTAGGAAACAAAAGCCTTTATCTAAACTTGGAAATCTGACGCAAACAGAACAAACATTTAAAGGGAGTTTTGTTTTAAAAAGAGGGCAGCATGAACAGTTTCCACAGAATTAGCATCCATCGGGAGCTTTTGTGCAAGTCTGATTCATCACATATGAAGAAAAAGAAAAGAAAAAAGTCAAGATCATGAGTTTTCTTTCTGCTTCTGTCCACACCACCATGTATGGAGTGTTTAGAAGCTGAAACAGAATATTAAATTATAGATGCTTCACTAAATAAAATAAGATAGCTAGGTCAAAGAAAATTGTTGGAAAGGTTCCATCTTGGATCCTCAGACAAGGACTGTTCATAATTAAAGAACCTACAGACAACTTTTCAGACTCCTAGAAGTTCACAAGATGATACTTGTAAAAATAAAATTGATAAGACTTTGAACACAAAATACCGAAACTTGAGGGAAATAAGATAAGAATAGTGCTTCTTTTTCCCCTCAAGGAAGTAACATAGCCTAGCGTAGTAATTAAGAGTCCAGATTCAGGAATCAAAGGTCATGGGTTTAAACTTGACTTCATCACTTACTAGCTGCATAACATTGAGGTAGTGACTTCACCTAGTTTTCCCATTTGTGACATGATAACCATTGTACCTAATTCATCAGATTGTTGTAAGAACTGCATAAAATAATACCTATAGAATCCTTAACATGGTGCCTCTCTGGCACATAGTAGATGCTTAGAAAGTGCTAGCTAGTAGTATTACAGCACAATGTATTCTTTTTCTACCAGACGTGGTTATTGAACCACATTAAGTGACTAATTTCTCACAGTCCTTTTGGCTGACATTGATCTATTAATATATTAAGACCACCATGAAGTCCAAATGAATTATGACAGTCATAATTATGAAGATGAATCTTAAGTAAAAAACAGTGACTGGTAATGTTGAATTTGGTGAGAGAGCAGGAGGAGGAGTGAAAAGAGAAGAAAAAAAAAGAAGATGAAAGAGAGGGGGAAGAGAAGAAAAAAGAGCCCAAAAGATAGATTTTTTAAAGTATATATTTTATTGATTTTTACAGAGAGGAAGGGAGAGAGACAGAGAGCTAGAAACATCGATGAGAGAGAAACATCGACCAGCCACCTCCTGCACACCCCCCACTGGGGATGTGCCCACAACCAACATACATGCCCCTCACCGAAATCGAACCCGGGACCCTTCAGTCCACAGACCGACGCTCCACCACTGAGCCCAACCGGTTTCGGCAAAAGATAGATTTTTTTGAGGGGTGAGGAAGAGAGGATGTATCAGTCTGCTACCATGGTTGATCCCAGTATCCATAGCTAGCCACATATTGGGCCAGGCAGAAGAGTCAATGGAAGTCCGTCTAAATGCTTAATGCATATAGGATAGTCCCAGACTAAGGTGCCAACATTCAGAATTTCCTTGAAGGATCATGTCCCACCTTCTCTCTGCAATTTGCGTGTGAGGCCTATTGTGCAGGAGGGGCTTTCCTCTGACTCCGCATCTTAATTTGCCTCCCTCGCTTGGTGGAAACCGCTCTCTGTGATCATTAGATGAGGACTGCCCCAAGCTCTAGTGAGCCCCTCCTAATTGTCTTTTGGATGTCAGGTTCTCTGGAAACCTTTAGGGACTCTGAAGAATGTAAAAACATCATGGTTCTTATCATCAAGGAACTTGCAGCTTCAAGTTGCAAGTTGAATTGCTTACAGATTTCTCCCTGGTCAAGTGTATCAACACAAAAAGAAGAGTTTAAAAAACACACACACAGTCATTTCTGTTACGCTTTCCAAAGAAGAAAATGTACTATTTACTTCATTTATGGCAGTAACAGAAAAGCAGGATAAGAAAAACCAAGCATTTGTTGTGTTTGTTCTGGAATTAAAATCAAGTTGTTCTAGTTGAGTGTGCCCATCATTAGCTACGTTTGGAAAGAGCTAGCATTTGGAAGGCAGTAAAACTGTCTAAGCATTTCAGTTTCTTATTTGTAAAGCTGGAGGACAGCCTTCCTAGGCCCCTTCCACTTCCCTTTGGGGAAGTGGAAGGAATTTTCCCACCGTTCATAGTTTCCTTTACTTTTTTATTGGAGAAATAAACACAGGCAAATCTTGTGGTACCATCAGGTTTCCAGCTTCCTAATTCCGTTGGCTGAAGTTTTAACCAATTATCTGTTTTATTTCCTTCTTTGCCTCCTTGTTCTATTCAACCAATATTGCTGGTTCCAAGATTTTGTTAAAATTATGGACGTTCTGTAGCCTTTTCTGCTGGGTTTCTTGTGGTTCTTCTGTGAAAAGCATTCTGAATTAGGGCACAACTTATTTATATAATATGTTCCTTATGTGAAACAGCTGAATAATCTGCCTTTGAAAAATATCTCATTTTGAAACAGAAGCCTAAAAATTTGAGATCTAACATGTTCCAGGATAGGTGATCTAAGCAGGAATCTATAAACTGCCAGGACAATATGTATTTACTTGATAGTTTTTTAAAAAATAATCTAGAAGATTTTTTTCAAATTGAAGGATTTTGTCATTAATTCATTTAAAAGAATACTACATGACATGGATGGACTTAGAGGGTATTATGCTAAGTGAAATAAGCCAGAGAAAAACAAATATCATATGATTTCACTTAGATGTGGAATCTAAAAAACAAAATAAACAAACAACATAGAGACAGACTCATAGATACTGAGAAAAGACTGATAGTTACCAAGAGGGCTGGGGGTTGGGAGGGTTGGGTAAAAAATGTGAAGGGATTAGGAAGTACAAATTGGTAGTTACACAGAATATTCACAGGGTGTCAACTACAGCCTAGGGAATATAGTCAATAATATTGTAATACCTATGTATGGGGAAAGGGTGACCATTTTATAAAGTACATGATTGTCTAAATACTATGCTGTACACCTGAAACTAATATAAAATGTAAACCATAATTTAAAAATAAAAATAAATTTTAAAAGGTTAAATTAAAAACTAAAAGAATACTACAAGAAATGAGCATTTAATATTAGATTCTACATTGTTTTAAGTTATAGCCTATATGCTGTGTAGCCACTAGTGAAATAAAGGCAAGTAGCTTTAGGTGGATTTCACCATTATTCTGTGAAATAATTAAAAATATATCCTGGAAAATAAGAAAGTTAAGCCTAGTCATGTTAGTAATTCACCACAATAGAGAGATAATAAAGAAGTATTGTCATCATAATAAAGAGGAATGACCTGAACCATATATGTCACATGCTTTACAAGGGGAGGAGAAGAGAATTGTATCAAAATACTATTAGACTTTCATTACCATGACTTATTTATGAAAGAGGAAATGGAGAGGTTAAATAATTTGCCCCACGCCACATGGTTAGGAAGTAATAAAGCTGGGATCCTTCCCAGTCAGATTTCTAAGTTTATCTTTTTGCCATCAAACCATCACAGACTATATATACAAATTTGGTTTTTCTTATATTAAAGCGTGCTTTGCACTGAAACAGGTTTGGCTCAATGTATAGAGTGTCAGTCTGCAGACTGAAAGTTCCCAGGTTTGATTCCGGTCAAGGTCATGTACCTTGGTTGCGGGCACATCCCCAGTAGGGGGTGTGCAAGAAGCAGTTGATCGATGTTTCTAGCTCTCTATCCCTCTCCCTTCCCCTCTGTAAAAAAATCAATAAAATATATTTTTAAAATAATAATAAAAATAAATAAAGTGTGCTTTGCATACTTATTAGAATGGTCAAAATCGGGACCACTGACAATACCAAATGATGGTGAGGATGCAAAACAACAGGCATTGTCATTACTGCTGGGAACACAAAGTGGCACAGTCACTCCGGAGGACACTGGCAGTTTCTTAAAAAAAACCAAACATACTCTTACCACACGATCTAGCAATCATGCTCCTTGGTACTTACCCAAAGGAGATGAAAACTTATGTCTACACAAAAACCCGCACACAGATGTTTATAGCAGCTTTCTCCATAATTGCCAAAACTCACAAGCAATCAAGATAACCTTCGGTAGGTGAATGGATAAACAAGCTGTGGTACATCCAGACAATATAACATTATACAGCACTAATAAGAAATGTACTGTGATGTCATGAAAAGACATGGAGAAACCTTACATGCCTATTACTAAGCAATAGAAGGCAATCTGAAAAGGCTACTCCAGTGTCTGGTACCAATTCCAATGTGGGAGCAGAAGCACTTTCCGCACATCGACAAGCAATTTTCTGAGTGTCCTACAATTCAACTTGGCTCTGACGCAATCTACCTGAAGGTAGCATCAGCCTCACGAGATGTTAAGGGCTCAGTCCCATGAGATGTTCCCCCTCCCTCCACCTCAGATGCCATTCACAAGTCCAGGTTGTCACCTGTGCTTCTAAACAACTGGCTTTAGATTGGAGGTTGCAACGACCCCTGTTCCTGGAATTGATTAATTTTCTAGAGTGTCTCACAGGACTCATTGAAACATTTTACTTACCAGATCACTGGTTTGTTTTTAAACGAAATCTATATCTCTGGAACAGCCAGGCGAAAGAGATGCATAGAGCAAGGTGTGGGGGAGGGGCTCAGAGCATGCCCTCAGAGCACACTACACTCTCAGCACCTCCACAGGTGGGCCCACCAACCTGAAAGTTCTCCAAAACCCATCCTTCTGGGGTTTTATGAAAGTTTCATTACTTAGGCATGATGGATTAAATCATTGGCTATTGATGATTGAACTCAACCTCTTTCCCCTCTCCCCTTTCCAGGGGCCATGGGGTGGGACTGAAAGTTCCAATGCTCTAAACACACAGTGGCTTCTCCTGGCAACTAGCCCCCATTCCAAGGTGCTTTCAAAAGTCACCTCGTTACCCTACCAATAGACACCTTTGTTGTTCTTACCACTTAGGATACTCCAAAGGAGCTCTGTGCCAGACACTGGAGCAAGATCAAATATATATTTCTTATTATAAATCACAATATCACAGCTGCATGCTGTATCATTCCAACTGTATGAGATTCTGGAAAAAGACAAAACTATGGAAATCATAAAAAAGACCTTTGGTTGCCAAGAGTTCAGGGTGGGGAGGGATGAATAGCAGAGCACAGAGGATTATTAGGGCAGTGAAATTACTCTGTATGATACTGTTATTGGTGGGAGTGGAGTTCTTGAGGTGCTGTGAGGAAAAGAATTTCCTGAGGCCCCTGGGGAGAATGGGGTTTCGTGGAAAGCTTTATTGATGATGTAAAATTAAAGGGGTTCCCCTCCAAGTTTCCCTCTCTGTCGGGCCCACCATGGAAGAAGACCAATCTTGTCTTCAGCAGGGTTAGAATTAAGGCTACTGCCCAGAATTTCTAGTTCAGTGCAGCATCTGGCTGGTTTAGCTGGTGTTCCCAGCTACAGTCCATTGCATGGTTAAGGAGAGAGAACAGGTGAACACATGAGCGAGTGCAGGTCATAGAGCAAGAGGGGATAAGAGCAAGAAGAACAGGAGAAAAGGAACTCTTTGTCTGGGCACACACCCAGTGAAAACAGAAGGAAGAACACACAGCATAAATGTTCATGAACACAGCGGGTCATAAACCAGTTCAGAAGACTTCCAGATGCAAGGCTTCTGCTGGAATGAAATCACGTGGTGACAATCTGATAGATTCTCTGTCTGCAGTTTGAACATCTTTGGTGATGTCATCAGGTGCTGAGGTCTGTATGGCATACACACAAACATAGGCTTAAAAACAAAACTTTGAAGACAGCTAACTGTACTGGAGTCCAATATCCACAACTGGGCATTGTGATTTCAATTAAAACTTTAGTCTCTTTTCGTACTTTCCAGCCAATGTAATTTAATTTAGAGCATCTCAGATTTTTTTCTTATCTGAGCATATGGGAAATCTCTGTAACTTCCCCTTAATGTTGCTGTGAACCTGAAACTGCTTTTTAAAAATTGTCTTTAAAAAAAAACACTTGCTTATACTGAATAATGGACAGGTTTTATTACCTTGATGAAGTACAGCACTAATTTTAGGATTCTATTAGCATGCATAAAGTAGAAGAGAAAGTATGCACTGTTTATTCTTCACTGAATAATCCTAGCCCTGTCCTTCCCATGTAACGGTGTTTACGAATAAATTAAATCTATACAGTATTTCTGTTTAGATTATTATTCCCTGACAAGTGCAAATAAATCTTTAAAAATACTAAAATATTTGTAGTTGTCATTATTTATGAAATGTATTGGTTAACTAGGCTATAAAAATCCCATATTGATCCTCATCTTTTAGAACAGAGTCATATTAAAGATATGGTTTTAGGCCGAAACCAGTTTGGCTCAGTGGAGAGAGCATCGGTCTGAGGACTGAAAGGTCCCAGGTTCGATTCCGGTCAAGGGCATGTACATTGGTGCAGATATATCCCTAGTAGGGGGCGTGCAGGAGGCAGCTGGTCAATGTTTCTCTCTTATCAATGTTTCTGGCTCTCTATCCCTCTCCCTTCCTCTCTGTAAAAAATCAATTAAAAAATATATTTTTTAAAAGCTATGGTTTGGGGAGCTGTTTTATGTTTCCAAGGAAGACCTATGGAATCTGTGTGACCCTGGGAAAGTCACTTAACATCTCTGAATCTCATTGCCCTCTGTCCTCTTAGCCCTTTAGTTCTCCTGGCTGGTTAAATAATTCAAATTACATGCAGCAGATTAACCAGAGAAAATCAAATTTTAATAAGTGTGCACAGGGAATGCACATAAGCATGAAAATTCCAAAGACATTGAGGCAACATTGGGTATATATGACATTTTCGGACAAAGGAAAAAGGCAGGGAGGTGGGTTGGAGTTGGGGGTGGAATATTAGGTTTCAAAAGTGAGAATGGGCAACTTACAGGAAGTTGAAGAAGGATTTACAGGTAGTTGAAGAATGCAGAACATTCATGGCAGGAAAAACCTTGCCAGACAACTTAGAAACAATGGAACACAAGGAGGGGCATCGGGGTTATCTAGTTTAACGTGCTTAGAGTCTTTCTGACTAATGCTAGGGTGTAAATTCTTAAGATGATTAAGTCAGGCTTCCTTCCTAGGTATTTTCTAGCCAAACCTCTTTAAGAAAAAGAGCAAGTAGCCGAAACCGGTTTGGCTCAATGGTAGAGCATCAGTCTGTGGACTGAAAGGTCCAGGGTTCGATTCCAGTCAAGAGCATGTACCTTGGTTGCGGGCACATCCCTGGTAGGGAGTGTGCAAGAGGCAGCTGGTCGATGTTTCTCTCTCATCAACGTTTCTAGCTCTCTCTCTCTCCCTTCATCTCTGTAAAAAATCAATAAAATATAAAGAAAGTAGCCCTAGCTGGTGTGACTCACTGGATAAGCATCAGCCTGCAGGCTGAAGGTTCCAGGATTCGACTACAGTAAAGGGTACATGCCCAGATTACGATTCAGTTCCCAATAGGGGGCATGCAGGAATCAGCCAATTAGTGATTCTCTCTCATCACTGCTGTTTCTATCTTTCTCTCCCCTCCCTTCCTCGCTGAAATCAATAAAAATATATTTAAAAAATAAAAATGGGAAATAAAAGAAACTCTTCCTGATTTGTTAGACTTCATGCTAGCGAGACACATTTTGAGGACGTTCACTCACAATCTCCACAGTACATCGGTCAAATGGAGACAATCCCACATTAGCCTAAAGAAAGGGAGGCTAGGGAGGTGGCTTTTTGAATTTTGCTTGCTCATTGTTAAAAACGTGTTATGTACAGTCTGTCATCAATAAGTCAGTAGAGGTTTCACTCCCTGTGCCATCCATGTGGTGAGCATCTGGAGATGTCTGATTTCCTAGTCAGAGCACACCCTTTCCATGTTGTTCCTATTCACTGAACAACAACTCTAGACGACCAAACAGTCCTGTCTCTTCAGAATCTACACTCCTCTTAAATTCCAAGTAAAGCATGAGAGAAACAGTCTCAGCAGATGGCACACGGACTGCCCTGGAATTGCTGCAGCAGCCTCCACTGGCCGTTTAGTGTGGCTTCACCATGGCAACAGCCAGGTGGTACAGAGGGGTGCCTGTATTTGATAACCTGTTGGTAAGTCCCAGCTCTTTGTTATGTTAGACCTGTTCTCATATTCCCCTGCTGCAGTCCACAAACTTCAGCCAAATGGAGTTGTATTCCCTGACCCCCAAACATGGCCACATTCCCTCTCCTGGCCTCTTGCCCATTAGAATGCCCTTCCGTCCACATCCACTTGTTTTCTCTCTCTCTCTCTCTCTCTCTCTCTCTCTCTCTCTCTCTCTCTCTCTCTCTCTCTCTCTCTCTCTCTCTCTCCCCACCTCTCAGATTCTTCAGGGCCCAGGCTGTTCATTGCTGCCTCTGTCTTGCTCCACATCTTGCACACAACCTGGTATATAATACTAGCTCAACAAATATTTTTTAAATTAAAAAAAGTGAATAGAAATTAATAACATAGCCCTGGCCAGGTAGCTCAGTTGGTTAAAGCATCATCCAGATTTGCCAAGGTTGTGGGTTTGATCTCTGGTCAGGGCACATATAAGAAGTAACCACTAGAGCAATGGGGGGTGTGGGGGGAGGAATGAGGAACATTTGTAATAATATGAAGAAAAAAGATTTATTTAAAAAAAAAAAAAAGAAGCAACCAATGAATGCATAAATAAGTAGAACAGCAAGTCATTGTATGTGTATTTTTTTCTCTCTCCCTCCCTTCCTCTCTCTCTCTAAAAAATCAATCAATAAAAAAAACAACAACACCATATGTTTAAAATGAATAACCTAGTAAATGGAGAAGAAGGCAATATCACCAGTTGGTGCCATGATGTCAGTCCTGCTTTTCTACCTGGTGATACCAGACTCCTCCACACGCAATCCACACACGAGTCACACATTGTCCTTATAGACCATCTCATCGCTCTCCTTCCCCTTTCAAAGCTGTCCTTTCACAATTTCTCCTAAACGGCACAGGGGCACTTGCCCACCTTTACCCTGGAGCTCCCTTTGAAATAGCATAATTGAGAAAAAAATGAATTAGGTGTAGGATATGAGAGAAATGACCCAGAAGGATAATTATTGATGTGGGATAGAATTTAGATGAAGACAAACTAGGGTAAAATAACATATTTTTGGATAGTTATTAAACCAAAGAGTGTCCTGAAACTCTGAATGTTCAGAACTCTGCTCCCAAGAAAATTCTATAGAATGAATTCACAGAAACATCAATGGAGGTAGAACTGCCCCAAGAGTTCAGGCATTAGTCACCACACCTGAGGGGTCTAGAACGTGTATCTAATCCCAGGTATGCACTTACTGAAGAGGCACTGTGTGGTATTCACCATCCTAGGCTGATAGCCACTATAAATTGAACCCATCCTGATACTAGGAAAATAATAAATCTCCCCTTTTCCCTTCAAACAACACCACTTGAGTTTCATGGAAGGTAATTCAGTTGAACAAGGTCCTATACCTTTAAGTGGCAGAGCAGGATTTGAACCCAGGTTTTTCAGATTCCAAACTCATCTCTCAGCTCCCTTACTTCACAGGGAAGACTGCAAATATGACAGAAAGAAACTACTCTCATAAAACAGCCTCAGGACAGGGTAGCACAAGACAAAGTGCTAATTTTAAGTACTGATCAAAGTTGTTGCTTTCTGATCACATCCTCTTTGCCAGGATGATTTAGGATTAGGCATGTGGCCCTTGTCATCCCCAATGGGCTATGACAAGACATCTCTTGGAAGCTTCTGCATGAGAGAGCATGAGGAAGAGAGTCACCCTCTTTTTCCTCTGGTTTATCTGCACCATCTTGAGTTCAGCCTGAGGATGAAGCCAACCTAAAGATTGAGCTGAAGGATGGAAAGAACCATCATCATAGGTGAGATCAGTGAGACAGTGTGTCTACCAAGCCTAGCTCTACACATCCTTATTATGAGATACTAGAGGCCCAATGCACAAAGATTTGTACAAGAATGGGCCTTCCTTCCCCTGGCTGCCAGCACCACCTCTGCTCCAGCCCAGAGCCACCTTTCTGCCTTCCTATGCTGCCCAAAGGCCCAGGGCTGCTGGGGCAGTGCCTGTGTATGCAAATTAACCCGCCATCTTTGTTGGGTTAATTTTCATACTCACTCCCGATTGGCTGGTGGGCATCATAAAGGTACAGTCAATTTGCATTGTGTAGATTATTGTTTTGTGCTAAGACAGTTTGAGGCAGAATTTCTGTTACTTATACCCTAAAGCATCCTGATCCAGGACCCTCTTTTTTAGATTTCACAGCTTATCCTTTTTAGAATGGAGTGCCAGTGGATCTAGAAATGTTCCCAATGTGTCCAAAACAATATCTATTACATTCTAACACTCTTGGCTGGAAGGGGAAAAAATTGGTAGCAGGAAAAACAATGGATAAGAAACCAATTCCACAGTAATAGTAGGAAATAAATTATATGTACATTGATTTATGACATGAAAGCAAACAAGTCAGCTGAGGAAATGTGAGTGCAAAGCTGAAGTGCCCCAGAGCATGGTTGTTCCAACTCTAGTTTGTGACCTGCTCATAGGTCATATAAACAACTCAGGGAGTCTAGAATAGCATTTGTAAATGGAATAGAATAGAACAGAACAGAGTAGAATAGCTTAATCAGGGAATATCATCAGGATAATTACCTTGCAGAACTTTTGTCTCTGGAGTCTGTAAAATGTATGCCTTCCTGTGGATCATGACCATAAAGGCTCGAGAAATACTAAAAATAAACTGAGGCACCGACTGTACCTCATTATATACAACTCTCCAAACTACCAGCAATAACTGGTGAATTTAACTACACAAATAACTCTAACATCTTTTATAACGAAAAATGGCCTCGGAGAAAAAAACAAGATGGCAGCATAGGGCAGACACCCGAATGCAGCCTACCAAAACAAGTTTGAGTTTGGAACTGAAAAACAGGGGAAACATCACCCTGAGGCGCCAGACAGCTGGCTGAGGGGAAGCTCTGCCATCTGGGAAGGAGAGAGAAGGCGCAGTGAACCTCAGGAACTGTAAAGGTGCGGAGAACTGTGTGGGAGAAAAGGCAGCCGCCCGACTTCGCTGCGGGCTTGCTTGAGGAACGCTGAGAGGGCAAGCCGAGTGTGCTACTGGCTTACTCCCTGCGCGCGGAGAGGGCGGACAGCTAATGCTTGGCAGCTAGCTTTCTTGTTTGGGAGGAAAACAGAACCACACTATTGTGCTGATAGACGACCCCAGACAGGGAGAGGCCAGACTGTCGGGCAGTGGGCAGGGATTTCTTGGAGGTGTGTGAAGCCAGCGGCCATTGCTGCGGGACTCAGAAACCAGACCCTCGTAGGGAGGGGCTGACTAAAGCTTGTCTGCACCACCCGAGACTATGCCCCATCCAAGCAGAGCACAGAGGCCCTTCCAGTGGCCAGCTTCCTAGTTTGCTGCCAATAGGACTCTCCTAGGGAGGGGCAGACAGGAATCTAAAGCTTGTCTGCGCCTATACCAAAGAGGTGTGCATCTGCAACCAATTGTGCGGGATTCAACAAAGCTTGTCTGTGCCACCCTGAGACTCCGCCCCATTCAAGCGGAATACAGAAAGACACTTCTGATCCTCATAGCCAATTGGCTTGGAGATCAACACTTCCCAGTGATACCAACAACAAGCAAGGCTTACCAACAAGACTGCACAATCATCCCACAAAGGGCTACACCAAGACTGTCCACCTCAGGTAACTGGGAGGCTGACTCACTGAACCATATAGGACACCTTAGCACACAGAGCCACCCTACCAACTTAGGGAAGCTGTGAAAATGCCGACACAAGGAAATAGATCACAAACAAAAGAAATGGAGGAAAAGAAGAGACTGGATATAGAGTTCAAAACCACGCTTATAAGGTTTTTCAAGAATTTCCTAGAAAAGGTCGATAAGACCTATAAGGAGATGAAAAGGGATCAACAAGAACTAATAAGAGATCAACAAGAAATAATAAGGGATCAACAAGAAATAAAGAATACATTGTCTGAAATAAAAAATATTATACAGAGTCCTAAAAACAGAATGGAAGATCGCAAGAATCAAGTCAAAGATTTGGAACATAAAGAGCCAGAGGACACTCTTCTGCAGAAGCAAGAAGACAAGAGAATCCAGAAAGTTGAAGATAATGTAAGAAACCTCTGGGACACTTCAAGCAAACCAACATCAGAATTATGGGGGTCCTAGAAGATGAGAGAGAGCAAGATATTGAAAACATACTGAAAGAAATAGTGACAGAAAACTTCCCCCACCTGGTGAAAGAATTAGACCTACAAGTCCAGGAAGTGCACAGAACCCCAAACAAAAGGAATCCAAAGAGGACCAGACCAAGACACATCATAATTAAAACTCCAAGAGCAAAAGACAAGAGAGAATATTAAAAGCAGCAAGAGCAAAGCAGGTAGTTACCTATAAAGGAGCACCCATACGATTGTCAGCTGATTTCTCAACAGAAACCATGCAGGCCAGACAGGAATGGCAAGAAATATTCAAGGTGATGAATAGCAAGAACCTACAGCCAAAAATACTCAACCCAGAAAAGCTATCACTCAGAATCAAAGGTCAGATAAAGAGCTTCACTAATAAAAAAAAAAAGCTAAAAGAGTTCATCACCACAAAACCAGAATTATATGAATTGCTGAAGGGGGTTATTTAGGAAAAGGAAGAAGATAAAGATAAAAATTATGATCAACAAATATGTAACTATCAACAAATGAATCTAAAAACCAAGGGAATTAAAAAAAATTGATGAATATTAACTGGTGAATATAATAGAATCAGAGGTATGGAAGGGGAGTGAACTGACAATTCTAGGGGAAAAGGGGCAAGGAAGGTGTGGGAAGAGACTGAACATAAACTGTGCACCTATGGATGAGGACAATGGGGGTGGGGAAAGGGCAGAGGGTGGGGTGGGAACCTGGTGGAGGGTAGCAACAGGGGTAATGAGGAACATTTTTGTAATAATATGAACAATAAAGATTTATTGAAAGAAAGAAAGAAAGAAAGAAAGAAAGAAAGAAAGAAAGAAAGAAAGAGAAAGAAAGAAAGAAAAATGGCCTCATCATGTGAGTGAAATAAAATGTTCCTTCTCATAAAAAAGGGTGCCCCAGAGGCATGAATCCACAGGGGATCCAGGACAGCCCACTGAGCCCCGAGAGTGCCCAGCGCCCAGACTGAGTGTCCCCTGGAGCTTGCTCTGTGTCCCCTCCCAGGAGTCTCTCTGACACCATCTTGGGTTTCTGCCTAATTTTTGCTTCTTACGCTGACACTGGGGGAGGAGGCAAAAGAAATTTATTTCCATGGCATTGTTGGTAAAAATATCCTCATATAGGTGTAGATTCATATTAAAAATAATTTTTAATTCCAAAACACGATAAATCACTCCCCAAATTTCAATTTTCAATGCAATTAGTCGGTCATTAGGAAGCCCATACTGGAGCATGGAATCCCATCAAGTAGCCCATTTGTTCTGAGAGTTCTCACAAGGCATATATGAAAGGCTTAAGAGGACAAGAGATCTGTGTTCTATGTCACCTGCCCTCATCCTACTTCTCATTTCAGTGCAGAGTCAATGCACAATTTCATGCAGGCTTGGAGCCCTCAGATATGTGCCAATGTGTCTGCAGGGCCTGTCCCAATACCTGCCACAGGACATCTGCCTTGGCACATATCAACCAAGAACTACTGGGACTTAACATGCCTGGGCGAGCTGACAGGCACATGGTTCAGCTTCCTGTCATTCAGGAAACAATCCCACAAGGAATTCCATGTGCTTCTCAGAGGCCCTTGAATCTCAGAAACTGAATTCCTGCTGCCTGCATCCGGACCTGGATGGTACTCCTTTATGTTGACTTCTCTTCCTTCCCTGTCCCACTCTTCTTTTTCCTTTGGATAGCCTCCCAAGCAGAACACTTGCACCCAAGTCCTTGGATGGTATTCTGCTTTTAAGGTAGCTAAAATTTAACTTAGGAAATTAAATTTGTAGTGTTTTTTCCCCCATTTAAATATAAATTAAAAAGATTCTAATTGATTTAACCAAAAATTCAAGGATAGAAATTATTTCATGAACTTAAACAAGTATTTTCAATATAATGCAATTATATACAAATGTTTTTAAAAGAATAGGAAAGGATTTGGTAACACAACTACTTGGGACACTTCTCCCCAAAAGACATGCAAATGCCCAATGAATATAGGAAAAGATGCTCAAATTCACTAGCTATTAGGGAAATGCAAATAAAAACTACAATGAGATAGCACCTCACACCTGTTAGAATAAACAATCCACTGGAATTGTTCAAGCCTGAATTCCTACCAGTCTTTAAGATGAAAGGAAGGCCCCAGCACAGGAAATAAATTCCCATCTAGGTCCATCACTATGAAATTTAAAAATACAAGACATTTTTTAAAATCCTAAAAACATGAAGAATCAGACACAAAGGCATGTTATGTCACTTGCTTAAGGTTTTACAGGTGAAGGAGAGCAGAATGTGCCACCCCAAAACATGCCAGTCTGACATGTGGAGCTAAAGGCCATTGACATTCCCAGACCTGGCAGAGGTGGGAAAAGCTCTTTACCTCTCTCTTAACTGCCTAAAAGAATTTAGAAAGGTAATGTGAAACAGGAAGAGAGCCATTGCCAGAAATAATTTTTGTCTGAGGGACTCATCTGCATGGCAGGCAAACACTTATTTATGAAACATCTCCTTCTCTCATCTCCCTGTGAATTCCCCTCCTCTTCTTGGAAGCCCAAGACCCACGTCCCTTTCCCCAGCTCAGGTATGAAAGCCTCAATAGCCTAGCTGCCTTGGAGTCTGCCATAGTTTTGTGGGGCTACCATATGTAAGAAATTTAATTGGGGGGCGAGGGGGGGCATTTAAAAAAAATAACTACTTGGGGGAGTGGTCCACGGAAGAAGAAAAGAATAGAAGGTGGAGACTTAGAAATCCATAATGAAGTTTAGCAATCTTGTAGAACAGAGGTTAGTTGCCTTTGAACCCATTTCTTTTCCATCTGGAACTGAAAATGGTAAGAGTGGGTGGGCAGTGCTGAGAGCAGTAGGAAAGTACACAGGGACACCCTTAACCCACCCTTCTCTTCAGAGAGATGCCAACAGATGCTAGCTGCCCCTTACACGTCATCACGTCCAGGTAAAATGAGGGAACTGTGGATGTGAAAATCTATTCTAACTCAAAATGGATCAAGGACTTAAACATAAGAAGGGAGACCATAAAAACACTAGAGGAATCCACAGGCAGTGAAATCTCAGACATATGCCAAAGCAATTTCTTCACTGATACTGCTTCTAGGGCAATGGAAGCTAAAGAGAAAATAAACAAATGGGTCTACAACAAAATAAAAAGCTTTTGCACAGCAAAAGAAACCATCAACAAAACAACAAGAAAGCCCACTGCATGGGAGAACATATTTGCCAACTTTATATTGGATACAGGTCTAATCTCCAAAAATGTTAAGGAACTCATACTCTTAACAAAAGGAAGATAAACAATCCAATGAAAAATGGGCCAAGGACCTAAATATATACTTTTCGAAAGAAAACAGAAGGAAGGCCAAGAGATATATGAAAACTTGCTCAAAGTCACTAATCATCAGAGAGATGTAAATCAAAACAACAATGCAGTACCATCTCACACCTGTCAGAATGGCTATCATCAACAAATCAACAAATGGCAAGTACTAGAGAGGATGTGGAGTAAAAGGAACCCTCGTGCACTGCTGGTGGGAATGCAGACTGGTGCAGCCACTGTGGAGAACATTATAGAGTTTCCTCAAAAAACTGAAAATGGAATTCCTATTTGACCCAGTGATCCCACTTCTAGGAATATATCCCAAGAAACTGGAAACACCACTCAGAAAGGATATGTGCACCCCTAAGTTCATAGCAACACCATTCACCATAGCTATGATTTGGAAAAAGCCCTAGTGCCCATCAGCAGATGAGTGGATTAGAAAACGGTGGTACATCTACATAATGGAATACTACGCTGACATAAAAAAGTTCTTACCATTTACAACAGCATGGTTAGAGCTGGAGAGCATTATATTAAGTTAAATAAGCCAGGCATAGGAAGATAAATATCACATGATCTCACTCATTTGTGGAATATAATGAACAATATAAACTGATTAACAAAGACAGATCCAGAGACAGAGAAGCATCATTCAGAATGTCAAAGCTCAGAGGGAAGGTAGGGGAGGGTGGAGATACAGGGGAGAGATCAACCAAAGGACTTGTATGCATGCATATGAGCCTAACCAATGGACATAGATACTAGAGGGGTGAGGGCATGAGTGGAGGGGTTGGGGGTAATGAGACTAAGGACACATATGTAATACCTTAATCAATAAAGAAAAAATTTTTTTAAAGAAAAAGAAAATCTATTCTAGGGAACAACCTTTCACAAATGAGAATCCAAAAGAAAAATCAGAAAAATAAGTGATTGAAAATGTTTTACATATAAGTAAATATAATGTTATTGCTTTTAAAAAAAAACTGTCACTATTTTAAGAAATTTGAAGGCAATTAGATTTATAAAAGCTCTAAGGTACAAAATATATTTGAGTTTCAAAATGCATCATTTTCAAATACTCACAGTAATATATTCTGTTTACTAAACCAAGACTTAAAACAGTTCCTTAGGCAAAATGATCTAGCAATATATATATATATATATATATATATATATATATATATATATATATATATATATATATATATATATACAGCTTTATAATGTGTGATATTGCTTATTTTTCAGTTAATGAATGCTTGAAATTACATATTGCTGTAAGCATTTTAAATATCTTCCTGTGCTTCTCATGATGTATGAGGAAAAAAATATTTTTAAAGTGGTAAATTCTCAGGCAACCTGGCGTTAGAATATCACAGACGATGCTTTTAGAGATATCTGGATTAATGGCATTCTTCGGCCCTGCATGGACTGACGGGGAAAGGCACACGGAGGCTGAGAACGTATACTTTCTTCTCTATTTAACATTGGTCAGGCCCTTGTTAGTGTTGAATGCAGTCTCAGTTTCTGAATTTCTAGGGAAGTTGGAAAAGGTCCGAAGAGCAACAACAGAAACCCATTATTGGATTGAGGAGGAGACCTCGGAGGAAATGTTAAAAATGTGGAACCGGCTCCACCTAGAAAATTGGCTCGTTTAATAACTTTCTTTGAGGAGAGGGTGGTTTGTTTGGAGGAGAATGCTAGCTGTGGAGCTGAAAACCAGGCAAAATTGGATGAGAACGCAACAAGAAAATCCTCTCTGACCTGAGGCAGAGTGCAGCTGCAAAGGTGATTAGCTCTGCCGGTACCCAGCCTGGCGGGCTTTGGAGATACGTTCAATGACTGCTAGCTCTGGGCAGTTCAGGGAACTCGCAGGAGAAGGACAAATCTTTCAACTCCATGCTCCCATGTACAGGCAGTCCCCAGCTAGCGACGGTTTCACTTGCGATTTTTCAACTTTAGGATGGGGGGGGAAAAGAGATATGCGTTCAGTAGAAATTGCACTTCTAATTTTGGATTTCAGTAATTTTCTGGGCTAGTGGTGTGCAGTATGATTCTCTCTCGTGATGCTGGACAGTGGCAGCGAACTGAAGCTCCCACTCAGCCAATGTGGCTAAGAGGAGACTCCACCGATACTCTACAGAGCGCTCCGTTGCCAGCATGTTTGGTCATTGTGTTTTGTGTTTTTGCATCCCATCACGTCTATAAAATACTCACCCGTGTCTCCTGTTTCTGGTGAGAAGGGCAATTACTCTTTGGATGAAACAAGATGGTTGTGAACTTAAGCTAACCTAAGTGTTCTGAACCCTTTGACGGCAGACTAAGTCGAGCCACGATATTCCCTAACTTGGGTGTATTAAATGCATTTTCAATTTATAATACTCTCACTTTATGATAGGTTTATTGGGATGCAATCCCATCATAAAGGAGCAGCTGCATCTGAATTCTCAAAAGCCAGCCTACACGGTTTACTTCGTGCACAGGGGAGACCAGATTTCCCACACTTGGGAACAGGTGACAGGGATATATCATATCATCTTTCATGCTGAAGTGAGAAAGATTCGGCATAAAATGAATCATAGCCATATGCTGAAGTAATGCAACTCTAGGAGGTGGCTTGCATAAAAACTAGCATTTCCCAAGTTTTATAAAGGGACTGATGGGAACCATGTTGAGACATATCTAAGGGCAACTGTAGTCTAATAATATTCATTATACGTCTATTGAACACTTGCTGTTTCAAGCAATTGTGCCAAGCACTGGAGACTCCAAGTCAAATCCAACATGGTCACTGCCTCGTGGGAGTTTACACTGTGGTGATCAGAGAGACTTGTTACAGGCTAATCCTATGAGAGGGAGAAGCACAGTGCACTGTGGGAGCGCCTGGCTGGGACCCACGTCCGGAAGGGGCGTTCTTGGAAGGCTTTCTGGGAAGGTGCCCTGAGGATGGAAATATATTAGGTATAAAACTGGCACAGGAGGGAAGCTTTTGTAAAGAAGGTGTATGTTAATAGAAGAATAACACCAAGAACAAATATATGTTCAATGCTATGTGCTAGGCGTTCTGTCAAGTGGTTAATCAGCCTGCTTTCAGGCAATCACCAGGACCTCCCTCACCAAACATTTGAGCACCTGCTGTGTTCCAGAGCTGTGCCCACACAATAGTGAGTCCAATAGATCCCGCTCCCCAAGAGCTTAGCTCAATGGGAGATGCAATACAATAACCCAACAATCGTGGGAGTGTGATGGAAAACTTGTTAATTACAACATTTGCAATTTCCTTTACTCTTTCAGCCATCAAAGAAAATTCTGCTTTTGTCTTCTAAGCTTATACCCCCACCCAAGAAGAAGTTTTTTTTTCTGTCAGCTTAACTGTTTTGATACCAAATTTAATTAATGGGGAAAGACAGATTAGACTTTAGAAGATGACTAATTTGTGCAAGAAAGAACAGAGGTAGATGAAAATTATTCATTTAAAAATAAAATTAAAATATTTAAGGTATTGCATTTTATAACTCTTATTGGACACTTTTATTATATTTCAGGAACAGTACAATGCACTTTACTAGAATCATCTCTTATAGTTCTCTGCCAAACAATGGGACAGGCACTAACTTTATCCCCATTTTACAGATGTGAAAGCCGAGGCACAGCCCTGGCCAGTGTGGCTCAGCTGGAGAGTCATCCTATACACCAAAAGGTGGTGGGTTCCACTCCCAGTCAGAGCACATAATCATGCAGTGGGTTTGATCCCTGAAATCCTTCAGGTCTCATCCAAGAGGCACCTGATCTCTCTCTCTCTCTCTCTCTTCTCTCTCTCTCTCTCTCTCTCTCTCTCTCTCTCTCTCTCTCTCTCTCTCTCTCTTTCTCTCTTTTTCTCTCTCTCCTCTCTCTCTCTCCAATCAATAAACTAAAAATTGTTCTTTGAAACTGAGTCATAAAGAAGTGGAACAACTTGCACAAGGATATAGCGTTGAGAAGAGGCATAGCCAGGATTCAAAACCAGGTGGTATGACCCCAGAGCCCACATGGCTGCAAGAGAGAAGGCTCTTGGGGAAGTGTCATTGAGAGCGAAAGGAATGATAAAATAGATGTTATGAAGTGTAATTGTGAGTTATTGTACTTACTGGATCCCCCTGATCATCTTCTCTGACTGATTTTAGTAACAAATTGGATTGCTTTTAATTACTTACTTTGAGTTGATAGGGCTTGTTTGTTTTTATTTGCTTGTTGTTGTTGTTTTGTTTTATTTTTATTTCTTTATTTATTTATTTATTTATTTTAGTGCCTCCGTTCTGAGACTAGATCACGTGGGGCCCCAGTTTTCATTTGGGACCGCACATGATCACAAATTGTGCCATGGAAAAATGATGGAAAAATACAAAAAACTCTGAGAACTCAAACAGGGGTCCTGATCTGGCCTACAGGATCAAGGAAGCTTCCGAGGAAGTCACCTTTAAGCCTGATCTGAAGGCTGAGAGCTGGCTGCCGGGGTGAAGTGTTTGGGAGGTTGGGCAGGAGGGGGCAGGTGTATTCCAGGCAGAAGGGACAGTATGTGTAAAGGCAGTGAGGAGAGGGTAGAGAAGGACTTCGAGAAACTAAAAGGTGACGTAGCGCTGGGGCACTGATAGTGAGGGGGAGACTAGTGACAGACAGGGCTGGAGTGTGATCAGAGATTTTAAATCATGATAACATTCCCTGGGGCAGAGAACCCTGAATGAGGGGCAGGTGGGGAAGGTTCATTCAGATTCCTGCCACCATCCTTCCATCTTTGGAATTACAGGTGCCCCTTTCCTCCAGGTATAAAGAGGGCAACTCTCACATGAGAGTCTTATGACCTGCTTCTAGGAAAGGTCAAAAAGTCCTTCCTACACCTGCCATTTTTCAAATTTCCTCATCTTGAAGTATGTTATTTTGGGGGGTTTTGTGTCCTTATCAATAGGAACATGGTCTCCAGAGTCAGGCTGGCTGGGTTTGAGTTCCAGCTCTATCTCTCAGTAGGCATATGACTTTGGGAAAGTGACTGGCCTCTCTGTGCCTCGGTTTTCCTCATCTGTAAAATGGGGTTAATAATGCTAATCAGACAGGATTGCATGAGAATCAAATAAGTTAACAGGAAAGTATCTGCTGTTATTACTGCCAGGTGACCTTTGAGATGGACAGTTAAGTATGAGTAAGGTTCCATGATGGGGAGGCACATAAATGGAGGAAGCATCTTTCAAAAGTCTGGCTATGGGAAAGCGGAGGGTGCTCAGAAAACCACTGGTCTTCAGTCTGGCTGAGGCAGAGGTTGCATGTTAGGAACAAAAGACCTAGAAGCTAGAATGTTTGGTGAGTATCATGTCGATGCCCAGTTGACAGATGTCTACTTAACTCCAAGGAACATTTAGAACCTCTGAAGGTTTTTGAGCTGGTATACACCAAGACGAGGATTGTATTTTTTGAGCAGTTATCTGACTGCCACACAGTGTAAATTAACATGAAAAGACCATGTAAATTATCATGAGAAACCTTGCTGGGAATTTTTTTCTTAAGTAGAAGCTCACACAGGCAAGCAAATATATTGAGTAGCTGGCAGTCACATTTCTCAGGGTAAATTAATGTAATCTATGGTTCATAAATCAGTCCATCCAAATATATATCAATCGACTTATTTATTACTTTAAAATGCATTTTCTTCTAGATGGTTCTAAAAACAGAAACATACACAAGTACAGCAATTAAATGAGTCAAAAATCAAAAACCATGTAGGGGAAATGGAAAGGTAATTATCTAGGATACGGATTAGAATACGATGGTGAATTCAACTTGATCATTACATTAGCTCTAGCTTCCTAAAAGCCCAGGCATAAAAGGGATCTGAATTGTGCCATTCTTAATGCCCAATAAAAGAAAATGTATTTGTATTTTAGGTAAGACTAGCATTTTCTTCCTGGAGTCTAATGGAAAATAAGCATATACTTTCTAGTGATGTCCCATTTTTAGACAATGAGAAGTCAATCTTCATATAGTTATTTCAAGTGACTGGTTGGAATGAGTGGTCCCTCAAAGCCTGATAATTTCCCTGAATTGGTAGAGAAGATTTTTCTGAACTTACAAAATTAAAGACTTGAAAATAGGTATCATAGGTGTATGTCAGATACGTATAGGTGCACAGGGGGAAGCAACAATGGAAGGGCTGTTTTGTCTGCCATAGAGGGGAAGTTCAGAAGGGGTCCTCACCCCAGAAATAGTCTGGCTAATTTTCTGTCAGAAATGCAGGTTATTTCAACTTAATTTTAAAGTATAAGCTATTTCAACCTATAAAAGCATACAGAATATAATAATGAATATTCATGTTTCCACTACCTATATTTAGCAAACATTTTTCTATTTTCATATTTGAATCCTGTTTGTTTTTTGGTGTGTGTGGTTTTTTTTTTTGGTTTTTTTTTAGAAATAAAGTTTAAATAAGAGAGAATTGAAGTTCAGTTTCTATCCTATTGGCTCCTTTCTTCACTAAGGTCAATTAGTATCATGAAGTTGGTGTATATTCTTTCCATCTGTGCCTTTTCTATTTTACTAGAGAGGTTTGTATACATAAACAATAAATGATATTGACTGGTAGCAAACCATAGGAATTATTCTGCAGCATTTTTATCCATTGTTATGTATTTGCAATTTCATCAAAATTGTCAAAATAATATAGAGTTGGATATTTATCTATCCTTGGGAGTGCAGGTGGCCTTAGAAGGCTAGGGAACATAATAAGAAGAAAAAAAAAATCAATATACCGTAAATGATTACGAAGTTTCTTCAGGGTTATAATGATGATGATGATAAAGATGAACAAAAAACTACAGTCTTATCTTTGTCTTTAATATGTAAAGAAGTCTTCTGTCTAAAAGGACACATACTGAAGGCTGACAAAGTTGTAATGCAGGAGGAAGAAGGGGAAAACTGTCGGGAAATGTGGCAAGACTGTGGACCATTTTCCCCTTTATTTCCTAGGTTTTAATTTTTTATAATAAACACAAGGTACTTTGTTTAATAAGGAAAAATACTATATTTTAAAAACTAATGCTAAAGCTTTAAAATAAACTAAAGGCTAAAGTAACTCTAAGGAAAAAACTCTTAGATTAGAAAACTATGGTACATTTACACGGAATTTTTTCATTTGCCACAGCATGGATGGACCTGGAGAGCATTTTACTAAGCGAAATAAGCCAGTCAGAGAAAGATAAATATCGCATGATCTCACTCACTTATGGAATATAATAAACCATAAACTGATGAACAAAAACAGAACCAGAGACATATAAGCATCAAACAGACTGCCCAACCTATGAGGGAAGGTGGGAGGTGTGATGGGGAAAGAGATCCACCAAAGGACTTGTATGCACACATATGAGTCAAACCAAAGGACATAAGACAGGAGGGGGGTGAGGGCTTATGCTGGAGGGTGGGGGTGGCTGGGGAGAGGTCAATGGGGGGAAATGGAGACTCGTGTAATACTTTAAACAATAAAAAATTGAAAATAAAAAAAAAAACAATTTTTAAAAGTCAGTCATCCCAACTGAAAAAGAGGCAAAGGACATGAATATAAGAAAGTGGAAGTTCAGATGAGCCACCCCAAGATGTGCTTCTGTGGTATGTGGATTATTTTGAGCTTAATGCATTTTAGCTTTGGGTTCAAGAGAAATTTCAGCCCTTCCCTTTACTCAGAAGAATTAGAGTTAGGGGTCTTGCCCATCATAAAAGATGATCAGCTATAACTTTTTTGACCCATTTATATGGCAGGACAAACTTTTATTTACTACTAAATATCTGCTCTTTTTTCATCCTGCCATGACCCTTTGACGCCCCCAAGGCACCTTTATCCCTCACTCAGGATCTTAGATATTACTAGAGGCCCCTTGCATGGGAGGAGGGGTCCCTCAGCCTGGCCTGCACCCTCTTGCAATCCTGGATGCCAAAAATGGCAGTTGGACATCCCTCTTGCAATCTGGGACTGCTGGCTCCTAACTGCTCACCTGCCTGCCTGATTGCCCCTAACCACTCTGCCTGCCTGATCACCCTTAACTGCCTGTCTGACTGCCTCATCCCCCCTAACCACACTGCCTGCCTGCCTGCCTGATCGCCTCTAACTGCCTCTGCCTCAACCCCCAATACCACGGCTTCATTTGGAAGGATGTCTGGAAGGTCGTTCAGCTGTCCAGTCTAATTAGCATATTATGCTTTTGTTACTATAGATGTTTCCTTTCTATTTCTGAACCTCTCCTGCATGGGGAGACCTCTGACTCTCATATATGTGAAGTTCCCATACATATGTATGTATTAAATTTAGTTATTTTCTCTTGCTAATCTGACTCATGTCTATTTGTTTATTATAACAGCCAGAAGAACCTTGAGGGTAAAAGAAAATGTGTTTTTTCTCCCTATAAAAACAACTCATAAAAGAAGTAAAAATGGTCAAAAGGCATAAGGAAATATGTTTAATTTTACTAGTAATCAAAGAAATATAAATTAAAATAATCTTGAGTTATGACGGTAGTCTATGAAATTGGCAGAGGTAAAAAAGAACGATAATATTTAGAGCTGGTAAGGATTTGAGGAAACATGTTCACAGGCAGTGCTAATGGGAATACAGATTTGTACTACTGCTCCAAAGGGCAATTTGGTGGAGATACCACAATATCAAAACTCCTAAAATGTGCTATCTTTAACTCACAAGTGCTTTCTTCAGCAATTGTCCCTAAAATAGTAATCAAACAAGTACACAAAGACTATTGGTTGTTTGTAAAAGTGGAAACTGGAAACTGCTTAAATGTCCATCAGTAAGGGAGAGGCTAAGTAATGTTCAAACAAAATAAATAAACAAACAGCACCCTCTCATCCTCTGGGGTGTCACGGATTCTACCTTTGTTTGCTATATGTCTCACTGTTAAGTATCCGAGGCTCCAATTCAGACAGACCTCTCTCTATTGGACTCCAAGCCCCAATGCTGAGGAGATAGATGCCTTTGGTTCAGTCTTAACCTCTCTAATGTTTAGCTGACTGACCTGTGGTTTAGGGACATGAAAACTATGTCAGAGAGTTATCAGAGGAGACACAGAGGTGCTGAGAATATGCAGGCTGCCCTCACTGTGTGAGGCCCAGGGAAAGGGTAAATGAATGGGCTGGGCCTGGTGGGTGGCTCAGTGGAGCCTTGTCCCACACCAAATGAAAGGCTCATCTCACATGTTAAATAGGATAGACCATTACTCTTACCTTCACAATGACAAAATTAAAATTTTGGTGTAAAGTTATGTGTGTTTTTTTTAAAATAACAACTGCTGAATTTAACTGTTATTGCACATATGATGGTGAGTTGGCAGTAAAAATGCATATAATTAAATCATTCATTTCTTCCACAAAATGTACTTTTATTTTCTTCACTTCATGCTTATTTTTATGATGGTGGCCACCTTATCTTGTTGTTTTAATAAAGATGTTTATCCTTTGTGTGCTATTCACAGTAAATACCTGATCGATTAAAATTGAAGTGTAATTCTGTTCAAATATGCACAATTTACATACATTTTAATTTTAAAGGCACATTAATATAAATATTAAATTTTAATTAATATGTATATCAATATTAAATTTTTAATTATACTTTTAAAAAGTTATTTTCTTCTAAGATATTTAAAAAGAGACATTAAATTAAAAGGCAAATACAAATTATAAGAAATGACTAATAATTTTTAAAGTAATCTATTTAAGTAAAACTGACTTATGAAACTTTTGTAAAAATAATTCAATCACATTAAATATTTTTATGAAAATAAAACCATTTGCAGTTCTAGTACTAAATGTCCATCAAGTTGCCAGTGTAAAAACTGGCTTCTTATTTTAGTCCATGTTATATCTAGACCAGGGTTTCTCAAACTTTGGTCTTGAGATTTCTTTATACAACTAAAAATTATTGATGACTCCAAGAAGCTTTTGTTTACGTGGTTTACTTCTATTGACAAAAAAAAACATTCAAATCTGTAGAGAATTTTTACGAGGCTATTTGGGTCAAACTGACGAAAATTGTCACAAAACAAAACCTCAGTGAATTGATAAAATGCTCCAGAGAATGGTAATTTTCCAGCTTATTTTATACATTAAACTAAAAGAAGGAGCCATAAGGAGGGATTACATAAAATTTATTGGCGGTAGATTAAGGGGGTGGATCTCTGGAACTGGGTAAAAAGTAGAATGGAGAGACACATAGTTCTTTTTCATTGGTGCATTTAGGATAGTTAGTAATTAACACTTGTAGTGTATAGAGATACTGTGCAGGGAACAAGATAACAGTGAGAGGTGCTGTGATCTGGGGCTGGAAGTTGTGCCCTAAGGAGTCTGGAAAAGGAGCTTTGACATTTCAAAAGTATGTTACCTTAGTGGTGAGGAACCTTTTTTCTGCCAAGGACTGCTGGATATAACATCATTCCTGGGTCATACAAAATTATCAACTTAAAAATTAACCTGTTATATTTGGTCAAACATTTTTTAAAATATATTTTATTGATTTTTTTTTTTTTTTTTTTTTTTTTTTTACAGAAAGGAAGGGAGAGGGATAGAGAGCTTGAAACGTCGATGAGAGAGAAAGATTGACCAGCTGCCTCTTGCACACCCACTACCGGGTATGTGCCCGCAACCAATGTGCATGCCCCTGACCGGAATCGAATCCGGGACCTTTCAGTTGCAGACCGACGCTCTACCGCTGAGCCAAACCGGTTTCGGCTTGGTCAAACATTTAATTAACTCACCCCTAATGTCTTGGTAGGGCCAGACCAAACGATTATCCAGGCTTTAGGCCAAAAGGCCAGACATTCCCCACCCCTGTTGTCTTAGATGCAAAGACAACAGACAGGCTCACTGAAGGTAAAGACTGACCTTTGTCAAGGAAGCTGCAGGCCTAGAATCAGACTCCTGCCAGGACTTGCTTTTAGTTAGGAATATTTACGTTCAGACTATCCTACTGTGGATGAAAAAGGGGCCACATGCTAACCTGACAAGCTCAGGGAAGGCCTGCATGGTGGTCTTGCAAAGCCAAAGACTTAGAGTAACCACAAAGGATGATCTGAAATTAAAACTTTAACTAGAAGCAGGTTAACGTGGGCGGTCACATCCCAGGCCGGTATCTTCCCTGACAAAGATCAATCCTTACTTTAACTGAGACTATTGTCTTTTTGCATCTATGATAACAATATCGCTGGAATGTCAATGTAATTTTCCGTTTTCCAGACCCCTCAAAGCACAGGTACCACTTTGAAAAGACCACAAATCCCCCCATTGAGTTAATTATTGACTATTAACTATCCTGCACCCACCTAAGTGGTTGTATCTATCATTTTACTTGTTATCCAATCCCAGAGGTTCCCGCCCCATCCCCTTTGCTTTCTCCCGCCTCCCTAATCAATCACCAATGGATTTCATGTAACCAATTTACATCTCCTCCTTCATTGTAATGTATAAAACAAGGTGAAAACCTGCCACTCGCCAGAGCAATATCCCAATAAGTTGAGATTCTGCTTCCTGGCAATGAACAATAGTTTGGCCCAAATAAACTCACAAAAAAATCTTAACAAGTTTGAATGTTTTTATGCTAACACTACATGGTTACTTTTAGTCTCTAAGTTTATAAGACTTGAATTTGCCAGGTGTCGTATATGGTCCTTTCCCCACCCCCACCCCATACTTCTATCAATATTCACATTAGAATTAATGCTGGGAAGTTTTTAAAAACAAAAGAGTATATAAACACAGATTCCATTAGCTCTTAGAGTAATGATGGCTTTTACATGTCTGGCAACTTCTAGAAGACTATATACTTGACTTGTTTGAAAGCATGAGAATGAAAAAGGCAAATAACATCTTAGTATTACCAAGAAAAAAATAATTTGACCTCAAAGGGTCTCTGGGTCTTCAGGGTACCCCAGAACCACTGAACCAGACAACATATTGCAAATATAATTGTCTAATATTTCAACATGATCTCTTGTACCACTGTGGTCAATACTGTGCTGCTCTGTGAATAGGTTTGCATCCATGAATCTGAAGAAATGCAAGAAAACTGGCATTTGCCACAAATACTAAATGATATTTCATTGGGCAAGAATCTGTTGCATTAGAGCTATCTAATAGGAAGGCTTTGACAAGTTCACTGGTCTTTTCTCTTCCTCCATTTTCCCTGGGGCCCCAAAGCGTCTTAGTTCCTAGAGCTGAGCCAGCACGCATTGTCACTGGGTTTTTCTACCTTCCCCTCTTTCTGATCCTTATCCTGAACTCCTGGGAGTGCACATAAAATATTGAGGGGCGGAGGGCGGTCATTAGGAGAAGAAAGTGGGTCTGCTCTGGCCGTCTTTTATAGCAGCTCCACCTCCTACCTCAGGTAACCTGAGCCAGCATAGCTCTTGGCACAGCACCCACAGGTCTTGCTCCTGGAAATGGAGAGAGCCAATTCCCTATGGGGGCCCATCTGGCTCCCACTCAGCACCTTGGGCCTGATGATGCCTCCAAGCCTGCAGCAGTGGCCTCTGCCATCACTGGCATGGGCCTCCTTCCCTAGGTCTTCTATTGCTTGGTCCTTCACTTGAACTGGATCAATCCTGGAACAGAGCTACCCCCTCTCTCCCTGAGCTAACGTCCTTGCCTGCAAGATCTTCTGGATCCCCTTCCGGGCCACGTGGAAGTCAGCAGAAACTCAGGGACAGTCTTTGGCCTTCTCCTGTTTATGTAATCAGACAGTGAGTAGGGTCCGAGCTGTCTGTCAAGCAGAGCCTGGGTTGAATCATATAAGAGCATTTATTCTGATACTGCTGTCAGGATGAGAGAGCTGAAGGCCATCCAAAAAAAACCTGCTCTCCCCTCTCCATAAGCCAGCTGTTTCTGATGGGGAGAAGGACAAAGATGACACGGGGAAGTAGGCAAAAGGGTATTTCAAATGGGCAGTTCACAGGTAATGCAGGTGGAGATTTGCAAAGGCCTGTGGGTGTGCAAAGGCTGGAGGTCTTTAAAGGGCTGGCAATATCCGAAGGGCTGGGGGTCTTCAAAGCGTCGGCGACTCTGGTTTCTGCAACACGGTTGTGAATCTTTCCATGACTACAGGCAGCTCCCTGAAGGTGAGCTCCCAGGTCCCATGTGCAATGATCAGCCATGTTAAAATGTGCCTTCTTGCCAAAGACAGTTTGGCTTAGTGGATAGAGCGTCGGCCTGTGGACTGAAGAGTCCCAGGTTCAATTCCAGTCAAGGGCATGTACCTTGGTTGCGGGCACATCCCCAGTGGGGGGTGTGCAGGAGGCAGCTGATTGATGTTTCTCTCTCATCGATGTTTCTAACTCTTTATCCCTCTCTCTTCCCCTCTGTGAAAACTCAATAAAATATATTTAAAAAAAATAAAAATAAAAATGTGCCTTCTTTAATCAGAATGGTTAACAGAGCATGATTGATATTTCTCACAATGATAGCTGGTCCCCAGTATTCTATGTCTGCCCCTGTCACTTAGACCTTCCATGCCATTGTCCTGTTGGCCTTCCCTATAGAGACCTTAAAACTCCAGATGAAGGACAAGGCACCCTTCCCACCTTAAGCTTCGCGGGGTACGGGGTCACATCGCCCCTTGCCCAGGGTTAATTCCAGAGTGTAGAGGCATAGTACAAGGACTTCATGGTCCAGTTTATAGTTTTCCTCATCTTTGTAAATCTCTCCGTCCTATGCTAGAGCCCTCCGTGTTTGCCCTGAAAAGGTAAGGCTGCTCTTCTCTTTGCCTCTCTTTTCTGCTTCTTACAAGTCCCCAGGGAAGCAAATGCAAGCCCCAGGCCTCTGAGCCAGAAGGTAGAGTGGTGGAGAAACTAACATTGGAGACCGCGTTACTGTTTTACCACCTGTTTCTTATTCCCTAGACTGTGCTTTCTTTTCCATTTCCTTTTCTTCCTCGTTTTTAAAAAGGTAAATTGTTGAATGCCCAACTAATTACTTCTTATTCATGAAACACGAATCAACGAAGGCTCTTTTTCTACAGGATTCTTTGGGGTTTGGAGTACAGTCATCAGCATCTGCCCATTGCTTATTCCCCCTCCCCCCGCTCCCCCTTGTTGCAAGTCTCGTGGGGTCCCTTAGAGTTTAGGAGATGCATGCCTGTGGGGGAGCAATGGGCAGACACTGATGACTGTCCTCCCGCCCCTGGCAGCTCAGGAAGAGGATGGCGGTGACGTAGGACGCATGCGCACTGTGCTGCCTCTGGTGGGTGGGCCGGGCTACCCAGCTGGTAACACTTTGAGAAGGCCCTGGCCTATATCTCCTCTGTCTATAGGCCACCCAGCCTCGCTCCCCTCCTTTCCCCACACAGTCTTCCCGGCTTCCTCAGCCTGGTCGCTTCTCAATTGCTCCCAGGACTTGAGCTATTTTCCCGAAGCCTTTTCCAAAGGGCCTCTTCTGTGTCCCTCCTCCTAGCCTTTCGCTCTGAGGATTGCTTCAAAGGCCCGAGCAGCCCTGGGAAGGGAAGAACCTACAGAAAAGGAAATCCCAACTAGAGGGAGGTTTGCTTTGGCAGCTGCTTGATTGTTCTGTAGGTGGCGAGGTGCCTGCTCCAGCCTCGGCGGCGCCCTCGCCCTCAGAGCTCATTGCAGATGTTTTCCTTCGGTCTGGTTTCCTCCTGTCCCTCCTGTGCCTCCCAGCCCCTCCTTCCACAGGCTTATGTAAATTTCCGAGAGGCCTCAGCTGCTCTGGCTCCATAGATCCCTTTATCTGCTGCCAACACAAGATCCTCCTAATCTTGCTCTGAGCCATGCTCAGGAGGGGAGAGGCTCAAACACGCAGGAGCTGGGGCCCTTGGCCATTGAGCTCCACGATTTCCTTTAAGGCCGCTGGGCTTAGCGTGAACGAGGGAACGGCCAGCCGGCCCATCAGAAAGCCTGCCCCATCCCGTGCTCAGGAAACATTTGTGGGCCTCCACCCAAATCCTAAACTTTGGCAAGAGCCTCGTTGCTTTGTGCTGGGGCTGCAAATATTTTGTGAAATTAAAGCATCCTGCAAGCCAAACCAATCGCTGGCTGAATCCACCCTGCTGGTCGCCAGTTTCGTACCCCTGACTGACCTGCCTGCGCTGGGAATTCCTGACCCTGCCGAAGTGATTTCTACATTCCCTAGAAGAGTTGGCTTATTTAAAATGCTCTCTTGAAAAGGTCTGAACCATGAAGCCTTGGAAACGACGCACACAGCCCCGGTGTAAGTGTTCACGAGGGTGTCTTTCTGAGGCAGGAGAGTGAGACGCTGGGACAATTCCTCGGCACGTAGAATGGGGAAAGCGAGAGAGAGCTAAACAACCTGGCCGAGCCATTTACAGCAGATACAGAAGGTCGCCTCCTTCGAGATAACATCAGCTGCATTTCAGCTCCAGCGCCAGAAACGAAGCAAAAGCAGGAAGGTGACGCCACGACCAGCTGCAGTGGCTAGTGACCCCTGCCCTGGCACTGACCAATCAGTGGAGACCACGACCCTAAGTGGGCACACCCGGAAGAGCTGATGACTACTCTACTGAGACCTCCCCTAACCTCCCCGCCTTTAAAAACCCTCTAAACTACGGGTGTCGAACTCAATCAGAGAAGGGGCCAAAATCTAAAATCCAGCCTAAATCGCGGGCCGAATGGTTTACTGAACAGTCATAAACTGACAATGTCATAAACTGACAGCGGAGTGCAGTGATGACAGCGCGGTGCGGGCCACATTGCAAGGCCTGGCGGGCTGGATTTGGCCCGCGGGCCTTGTGTTTGACACGTGTGCTCTAAACCAAGGCCCCAGCGTGTGTTCTTCCTTCTGGGAGCATGCTCACGCCTTTCCCTTCCTCTCTTATTCCCCCACAAGCATGCACCTCCCAAACCCGAGGGACCCATGAGGCCTGCAACTAGGAGAGCAATGCGCAGCAACAGCCTGTCCTGGGCTAACCCGGAACCTGTCCCCAAGGCCCCTTTTTCTTTGACACTTGAGCCCCCTAGAGCAGCCCCACCTCAGCTCATTTCTTTCCTGTAACGTTTCTGGAGAGCCAAGGCAGCCTGGGCTCCCCTATTGCTTCTTCTGACTGAGGCCCTTCCTTCCTCACTGGCCCTAGCTTTAACAAATGTGCTCTCAAAATCACCAGGACTCATTTTGTGAAACCCTTCCTGCACAAAGTCAGCAACTCACACACTACCAGCTGACCCGAGGCAGACCTGCGAAGGGTCAGGTCCCCTTCCTGGTAACATTTCCTTCAGGTGAACTCGGAAATCTGGCTAGGTGAAATACTGATTCCTTCTCGGGATGAAACGGGGCCCACAAAACATGTTCATATTCCTGCAGACCTTGCCACAAATCGCTGTGTCAGGTGGCTTCTTCACTGTCTCTAATATCAAGTGGGCTCATGAGGAAGAGATGTGAAGCCCTCAGACACCCAGTGTTCTTTTTCTGGTTCTGTCCAGAGGCTGGCGATCCCTCCGGTGAGGACCCCTGGACCACTGCCTGTCCCTTCCCCACTGACTCACTCACTCCACGACTGGTCAGAGCAGCTGGACAAGCACCAAGTTCCTGAGATGGAGTAACAAAGGCCTTTTCTGGGGCCTCATGCTTGTTGATGATGAGATTGTTTCCTATCAGAAAGCAGTCTCTGGGAGCCTACGCCATCCGCTAAAGAGGCTTCCTGCCTGTCTGATACAGTTCGAGAACCAAACCTAGTACAGAGCATTCTGCAAACTGCTCGGAATTGGGTAGGGGTAAGCTGTTCTAGCATTGCATTCTGTTTGCACGGAGCTAACGCAACAAGTTACAGGACAGTAAGTGACCCATAAGACGTCTGCCTGTGCAGAATTACATGGAGACATGGGCCTGCAGAGTCATTTCCAAGTGCCCATTTTCCTCCTCCCTCCTCTCTCCCTCCTTTCCTCCCTCTCTCCAGCACCGCGTGTGTGTGTGTGTGTGTGTGTGTGTGTGTGTGTGTGTGTTTTAAGAAAACAATACTGGAAATGTAATAAGACGATGAATACTGAACTTCCCCAAATTCCTCTCCTCTCAGGGAAAGTACCGCATGCGTTTCAAAGGCATAAAATTCTTATATAGCCACTTGCTCTGGGAATTAGAGCCTCTAAGAGGCATCCTTGAATAGTTGGTCAACCAACTACCTTCTAAGGAAGACACGTGCAATTGGTGACTTTAATTTTTCGGTGTAGAATTGCCAGGTCAATAGAGGAGATGCTGAGTCCTGCCACCCGTGTCCTCCTGCCCTGTCTGTCTGCCAGAGCATCTGGCATCGCCCTCAAACACGCAATTGAAAAGTTTAGAGTATTTTTAAAATACGAATTTGAAGGAGTGCCAACGTGTTAGCTAAGGTTCCCGTGCATCTGGCTAACACCCTGGACCTTAGGAGTTGGCCATCTTGGAGATGTGACTGGTTCATACTGCGGACACAACAATATTCCTCTGCAGTTTTTAAAGCAGGTAATTCGAGTGTGTGTGTCCTACCTCTTGGGGGGTGGGTGGTAGGTGGGGAGATCATGAAACAAGTCTGCTTTAGGGATAAAAGAGGAAGCAGGACTTCTCATTTCTCTGCCAATTTTCACTGAACAATGAGTCTAAAGTTACTGAACTCCCTGGTTCTACCACACGGATATCAAATTATTCTGGCCAAGACCCTCTTGACATGCGTTGGCTCCATTAAAGAGTCACTGGGCTGCATACCTGACACTTCCATCAGTAGGAATTAGGAAGGCAAGCAGTCATAGGTGAAGGGACGAGGTAGAGGAGAAAGGAAGGGCCTAGTTCCGTGGTCGACAAACTGCGGCTCGTGAGTCACATGCGGCTCTTTGGCTCCTTGAGTGTGGCTCTTCCACAAAATACCACGGCCTGGGCGAGTCTATTTTGAAGAAGTGGCGTTAGAAGAAGTTTAAATCAAAAAAATTTGGCTCTCAAAAGAAATTTCAATTGTTGTACTGTTGGTATTTGGCTCTGTTGACTCATGAGTTTGCCGACCACTGGCCTAGTGAATGAAATCATTTCTCAGAGATGCTGGCGAGATAGCTGCTCTGTGAGTGAGGTGCTCTCTTGCCAAATGTGAGTAACATTTGTGACCTTTGTTTGAAGTCCCTGGACCTAGACTGTAGCCCCCAAGCCCCACTGAATCTCTGGCTTCACAACCAATGCAAGTCAGAACTCATGAATGCTGCCCCATGTCCTTTTCCATTCCCACCACCAAAGCACCTAGCTCAACCATTGTGCTTCATTACTTATGTACCTATCCTATTGGTCAACATGGATGTGCATGTGTTTGCTCTCTATCCCTTCCCCAAAGGCAGGCTCAGAGCAGAGCTCCATGCGCAGTGGCAGCGAGTGCTGGAAGCTCATGTTCACATCACACCTGGTCTTGCAATCCTCTGCCTTACCACGGCCTACTCCCAGCCCCTCTGCAGTGAGGGGTCCTCTTATGCTTTGCTCAAATTTTTTTCACTAAAATGAAAAGTGAATTCAGTCCATTACAGTTGGTCTTTGTTTAGGCAAAATATATGACATTTTGCCAAAATTGAAATGGAAATTTGGCGTCAACCTTAAATATTTTTTAAATGAGGGCGTGTTCATGTGCATGCACTGTGTATGTGTGCTTGGTCCTCAGTTGGTGTCACTAGTTGCTAGGCTATTCTTGAATGCCAAATAAATATAAGAAGTTATCTTGATTTGGTCTGCACATGGGATTGGGAATTGTTCAATTTAGAGAAGAAAAGTCTAAGGGACAACATCCTGAGAAACTTACCATTAACTAATAAGGTTAAAGACAAGAAAAGAAGCTCTAGCTGATTTGGTTCAGTGGATAGAGCATCAGCCTGCAGACTGAAGGGTCCCAGATTCGATTCCAGTCAAGGGCACATGCCCAGGTTGCAGGCTTGATCCCTAGTAGGGGGGCATGCAGGAGGCAGCCAATCAATGATTCTCATTATTCATTTTTCTATCTCTCTCTCCCTCTCCCTTCCTCCCAGAAATCATAAAAATATATTTTTTAAAAGAAAAGAAACAGCTTAAGTTGCTTAGTGAGATTTTTATATAAATGTAAGACATTAAATATTGGAACCGGTTACATCAAAAGAGGATATGGAATCTTCTTTAAGGTTGTTAAAATAAAGTTTGTCAGTTACTAGATAATTTTAGTTCTAGTCCTAACAGAAAAGAAGAAGGGATAATTTCCCCTATTTTTAGTTAAAGAAGAAAATACCAATAATGGTTCTTCTAGCTTTAATCTATGTATTTTGTACACATTTGTAACCAAGCACAACCTGATTTTACCAAAAGATCTTTCTTAATAATAAAGGGAAAGCTGGTGTGGACTAGTACAGAAAAAGAATTTTTAAAGTGTATGTATAATTTATGTATAATCATACTATTAGAACCACATTTTAAAAACCAGGCATAAGAACAACAACAATAACAAAAAAATTGGGAGTAAACTATATCTCAGCATCTTTTAGGCACTTGAAAATGATCTGTATTTTTAAGTTTTACCTCTTTCATCCCTTCATTTTCAGTCTGTAGTTGTACTCTATCAGAACAGGCATGACAGTGAGTATAGCCCTTGGCATATCCTAAAGGGCTTATCTTCCCTGCTTTGTCTCTGCATTAGAAACAAAGGCCCAGCCCTACCTGGTTTGGCTCAGTGGATAGAGCATTGGCTTGAAGACCAAAGGGTTTGATTCTGGTCATGGGCATGTACCTCGGTTGCAGGTTCCTCTCGACCTGGGCCAGGACTCATGTAGAAGGCAACCAATCAATGTGTTTCTTTCACATCAATATTTTTCTCTGTTTTTTCCTCTCTCACTCTTTCTTAAAAAAAAAAAAAAAAAAAAAAAAATTGAAAAATATCCTCAGATGAGGATTAAAAACAAAACAACTCAAAATGGCCCATTAGAAACAGATCTGAGGATTCTTAAGTATTTAGTATATGATAAAAGTAGATTGTTAATAAGTGATCTCAGGGAAATTGTTCCGCTACTTGGAAAAAGAATGAAGTTAGATTCTTACTTCAAAGTATAAGCCAAATAAATTAAATGTCTAAAATAACAATCCAACACATGGAAGATCTTACCCTGGCTCAGGTGGCTCAGTTGGTTGAGCATCATCTGTGCACAAAAAAGGTCACTGGCTCAATTCCCGGTCAGAGTGCATGCCCAAGTTCCAGATTCGGATCCCCATTGGGGTGCATATAGGAGGCAACTGATCAATGTTTCCCTCACACGTTGATGTTTCTCTTTCTCTCCCTTCCTTTCACTCTAAAAATCAGTAAAAACGTATGTTTGTGTTTTTTTTTTAATCATAAAATATCTGGCTGTTTAGTCTGTGAATTGGGAAACCAATTATAAATAAAACACCAAAAATGAAAAATATTATAAAAAGATTATTATTCACAACGTAAATGTTAGAAACTTTTGTTGATTTAACGTGCTCAACAAAATAAAAGATAAATAATATATTAGGGAAAATCTAGTATATTTATGTGAAAATGACCTTTACAGTTAAAACTGGTTTTTCAAATTTATAAGGAAGGAAAGGAGAAACTCATCAATAGGAAAATAGATATAGGACATAAATGAGCAATTCTCAGAAGAAAAGGCAAAGGATGAATGAAATATGAAAAAAGTGTTTAGTATCACTATTCAAAAATAACAGAAGAAAATTGTATAAGTACTTCAACTGAGCTACCATTTTCAAACTTAACACATTGACTAGTATTTTTAAGAAGACTAGTATGACAGTGCCAAGGGCATGGGGGGTTGTGGGGGTCCAGAACCAGCTACCCCAGGATGTGCCTTGGTGGTATGCAGATTCCTTCGAGCTGAAGGCAATTTTAGCTTTGGGCTCAGGAGAACCTTCTGCCCTCCTTCCCCGCATAATTACCTAGGAGAATTTTAATTGAAGGCCTTGCCTGTAGAAAGGGATTATCAGCGCTAACCTCTGCGACCCACCTGTACGTCAGGACAAACTTTTGCTTACTGAACACCTGCTCTTCTTATCATCCTGCAGTGACTCTTTGAAGCCCCCAAGGTGCATGATCTCACCCCTAACTCAGGATGTCTTACAGACTTCCGCCCCCCCTTTCTATCTCTGAGCCTCTCCTGTATGCAGGGTCTCTGACTCTCTCATGTATGCGGGGTTCCCATGCACACCATATTAAATTTTATTTTCTCTTCTTGTCAGTCTGCCGCCTGTTGATTTGTTTATTTGGCCAGCCAACAGAACCTCACTCAAAATTGGCACTCACCTATCCACCTGGTGGGAGGGAAATGGATACCTTTCTGGATGGCAATTAGGTGATATGTACCAACCACCTTAAAATAAACCAATTTGATCCCGCAACTTCACTCCTATGGATTTATAATAAGGAAATAATGTTTCTACAAGGATAACGGTCACATCATGGTTTAAAATAGTGCAAAACTGGAAATAATCTAAATGCCAAAAAAAGAGGGCATTGCTTATATCAATGATTATACATCTACTAGAGGCCCCGTGCACAAAATTTGTGCACAGGTAGGGTCCCTTGGCCTAGCCAGCAATCAGGGTCGATCTGTGGGGCAATCAGGGGTCTCCCACTGGCACCTGCCTTGGCCAGCCTGATGCCATCTGCTCACCAGCCCTGCCACCTGCCACAGGTTGCCTCCCTCTGCGGGGCAACTGGCGGGGCAATCAGGGGGTCCCTGCTGGCACCCACCTTGGCTGGCCTGGGGCCTCCAACCTGGTGGAAGCTCCTACATTAAGCATCTGCCCCCTGGTGGTCAGTGCGAGTCATAGTGGTTGGTCCTTTTGTCATTTGGTCAACTTGCATATTAGGCTTTTATTATATAGGATAGACTAAAATGCTAATCATCAAAAGTCATTCTGCAAATGAATGTGTTGGCATGAACAAATGTTCAACCTGGTGCCAAGGCTAAAAGTTATCTGTGGAATATGATGGTGTTAAACACACTGTGTGTGTATTGAAACATGAACAGAAGGTTTTCTCTGAGAGTGAACATTTGGTTTTTATTTTTTTTACTGTTGTTTTCTGAAATTCTTTCTGTACTGTGCATATAATACAGACTGGGAGGGGGGAAGCTCTTTTTTATAATAATAAAAAGAAACCAAGTAATCCTAATCTAGGTTACTGAGCAACCACTATCAAAAGTGTACTAATGATCCCATAATTATTTTGGAGTTATTTTTTAATATATTTTTATTGATTTCAGAGAGGGAAGGAGAAGAAGAGATAGAAGCATCAATAATGAAAGAGAATCATTGATTGGCTGCCTCCTGCATGCCCCCCTGGGGATCAAGCCCGCAACCTGGGTATGTGCCCTTGACTGGAATCAAACTTGGGACCCTTGGGTCTGCAGGTTGATGCTCTATCCACTGAGCCAAACCAGCTAGGGCTGGACTTTAAATTTTAAATCGCTTTGAAATCAAAGGTAAATCCCTGAGCTGACTACTGTGCTCCTGACCTCTGAACTCCCACTATCTCTGACCACCTTTTCATAAGATGTGGGGGGCTCTCATCTGCTTCATGCGTCACTCACTGGCCCAGAAGGGGAGTTAAGGTCTCAACCAGTGAAGGAAAGGAGATGCCTGAAGACCTGGGTGTATGTGTTAGGCTTGTACATTTTGGAAGCTGCATGTATAACATATATGTCTGCTTGCCTGTCTGCTCTGTTATTTATAGACTAGAGGCCTGGTGCACGACATTCATGTCCTGCGGGGGGGCGTGGGTCCCCTCAGCCCAGCCTGTGCCCTCTTGCAGTCCAGGAACCCTCTGGGGATGTCCACCTACCAGCTTAGGCCCATGTGATGTTGCAGTCAGACATCCCTCTCGCAGTCCGGGGCTCTCGCAGTTCAGGACCCCTCGCTCCTTACCGCCTGCCTGCAACGGAGGTGGGAGAGGCTCCCGCCACCACCACTGCGCTCACCAGCCATGAGCCCAGCTTCTGGCTGAGTGGCACCATCCTTGTGGGAGCGCACTGACCACCAGGGGCCACCTCCTGAATTGAGCATCTGCCCCCAGGTGGTCAGTACATGTCATAGCTACTGGTCATTCTGCCATTCGGTTGATTTGCATATTGGCCTTTTATTATATATGATGTTGTACTCAGAACCTTCATACTGTAGCAACTGAGAAATTATTGAATCAGTTAATTAATAGAATTCATACACCCATTTGCAAGAAAAATAACACATGAGAAACGGTAAATCAACAAAGAAGTGTTTAATAACATAATCGCTCATTTGTTTTTCTATTGGCCAGTTCCTTCTTTCCTTATCAATTTGAAAAGCCAGTTTTAACAATAATAACCATTTTTCACATGTTACAAAGACTTTCCCTAGTATATAATTTATTTTTTTTATTTTATGTGTGTGTGTAAATAGACTGTGATTACCCAGATTCAAATATATATCAACTTTTAGAAGAGACTCCTCAGGCAAGAAAGCAGCAAAGTATACCATTCTTTCCCTTCCCTTTTAGAGTGTTTGGGGATTTTTAGGTTTTCCGACCATATATTATGTTTAATTAGTAACTTCATCTGACAGATAACAAGTGTTTTCTTGTTTGTTTGTGAGGGTCAGGAGGTGTCAGTTTTCTATTGTACCACGTTGGGGGAAAAGGATTATTTAAAGCCACTGGCAATGATATATTGTTACATGGCCTTGATTTGCAGGGCACGGGAGCACAATGGACAAAGACTAAACACAGGATGTTTTCTTCACACTGAATTGCTTAGTGTTAAAATAGCACGCTGAGTGTCAGCAGCCGGTGCCACGGTGCTAGGCATTTACACATTTAGGTTGTGTCCCTTTTTTGGTCTGTGAGGAATCTGCAACAAGGAGGTCTCGCGCTGTGCACTCCTCTCTTTGGTAGGTACTTGGATAAGGTCCCGTGGAGAGTTGTACGGGACTCTAGAAATCAGGATTAAATTTTCTAACCTACATTTCAAAAAAAAAAAAAAATCATATTATATTAACAATTTGAATTTGTTTAAGGAGGCAGCACATGAGAAAACACTGGAGCTTCTGGACTCACACCTGGTTAAAACCTTTGCTTTGTTTCTATTGGAGGTGTGGCCTTCATCACAATGAACTTGAGGCTCTGCAGTTATGAAATTAGGATAAAAGCTATGTTTGACAAAGTATTCATAAGGTGCATAGAGTTTTAGGATGCATTTTCAAATACGTGACCTCGTTGGATCTTAGCAGGTATCCCACAGGGAAGATACTATTGTCCCTAATTATCTCCAATTTACAACTGAGGAAACTGGGTCTCAGAAATTGAAACAGCTTGTCCTAAACCACAGAGGATCAGGAAACCTGTCTTCTGCTTCTCGGTCCTGTGTTCTTTTCACAAAAACGCACAAAACACATTCTACCCAACTGAAGTGAGTTAAAGGAAGGTGGACAAAATACTGTTGCCAGTTGCCCAAGCAGAGCTCCCCCTTTGATTACGTATGTGTGTGTCTAGTCGGTATGACTTGCCAAGCCCCTGCCCCTGGGCTGCATTGCCCTGCAAATGGGGCCACCCTCCTGCGGACCCCAGAGAGGAGGAGTCGTTAGCAGGCTCTGAATAGGGCCTCTCTCTGCTGGGCCCCAGCAGCCAGCCAGCCTGGGCTGAGCTGAGCCTGCCAGGTGCTTCAGAGAATGCCTTCCTGTGACCACAAAGGTGGCCCTCTACCTACCCACATGGCCTCGATCTAAATTGGGCAAATCAATTAGAAATCTGATTCTTCCTATAGGGAGAGAATTCTCTGTACCAGCACTCGTGAAACTGTATGAGTGGAAGATGATCTCAATTAATGTGTGTAACAAAAACTAAATATACTGTAAAGTGAGACCAGGGTTGCAGTTTGATCTACAATGAAAAGCCCAACAAAGGAAGAGCTAATTCCCTGAAACTGACTTTGCCTTTGCACTCCTGGGTAGTTCCACAGCTCGAGCCTGGATCATTAGCTCATTTTATGACCTGTGGCGTCTTTTCACTCTCCACTGGGTCCCTTCCCTGCCAAACTCTGCCTTGTTATTATAATCCAGGAGCTTTGAGAAACATGAAATTTATGACCTGGGATTTTTCTAGTTGTATAATGCATTGCTCTCCATTTCAGTTAAAAAGCTGCTTCATACTAATGTGGGGGGGTAAGTGTTGTGATGTGAGACCATATTCATGCTGAATTCTTCACCGGGTCAGTGTCCAGGCTTCGAGTCTAAAATGCCCCTCGATATTCAGTTCTCTTGATAGCATTATACTCCAACGTGAGACAGAACTGGGCTTCAGTCTCCTCTCTGGGAACTCTCAGGAGAACTGTTCACTTCCTCATGCTCGGTTTCCTCATCTGGACAATGGTGATCACCATGGCACTTACCTCATAGAATTATTATGAGGACTGAAGTGAAATTATGCATGCAATATGTTTAGTGACTCCTGACAAAGGCATCATTCAAGAATGTTGCTGTCTTATGTTGCAAGAAAAATGCCACATGAGGAACTGTAAATCAACAAAGAAATGTTTAGGAGCAGATAATTGCTCGTTTATGTCCTGTGTCTGTTTTCCTATTGGTGAGGTCCTCCTTTCCTTATTAATTTAAAAGGCCAGTTTCAACAATAATAACCATTTTTCACATGTTACAAAGATTTTCCCTAGTATCTCACTTATTTTTTATTCTGTGTGTGTGTGTGTGTGTGTGTGTGTGTGTGTGTGTAAATAGACTGTGATTAGCCAGATTCAAGATATACATCAACACCCAGCTGGCATGGCTCAGTGGTTGAGCATTGACCCATGAACCAGGAGGTCAAGGTTTGATTCTGAGTCAGGGTACTGGCTATCATTGTTCATCATGTCTTTATTCCTGCCATGTGCCACTGCAGGGTACTGCAGCAGAAGTAGATGGTTCTCCAGAGGCCAAGTTAACCGGTGCCTGGTCACTGCTGGAAAGCACTTAGCTTTTGTTAAACAAGTCCATGAGAGGAACTACTAAAGAATCCAACTCCAAACAGAGATCCTAGCCACAAAACCAGCTCCCACCCAGACAGGTCAACTGATTGGGGACAGTATCCTGTATTAATAAAAAATTCTAACTATTTCCTTTTGAAAAAGCAACAAATCAATAGAAAAGAGGCCAAAGGCTATGTGTGTGTGTGTATGTGTGTGTGTGTGTGTGTGTGTGTGTGTGTGTGTGTGTGTGTGTGTATATATATATATAATATTGATTTTTTTTACAGAGAGGAAGAGAGAGGGATAGAGAATTAGAAACATCGATGAGAGAGAATCATCGACAGCTGCCTCCTGCACACCCCCTACTGGGGATGTGCCCACAACCAAGGTACATGCCCTTGACCAGAATTGAACCCAGGACCCTACAGTCTGCAGGCAGACGCTCTATCCACTGAGCCAAACTGGTTTCAGTGAGACCAAAAGCTTTAGACAAAAAGCTCATAGATCAACACAATAATGAAAAAAAGATGAATGCGTCAAAATGATGTGAAAATAAGATTTCTATGCTTTCTGTTTTTGTGGCTTTCCCAAGCTTTCTGTGAACATGTATTGCTTTAGGAATTATTTTTAAGTTATTGTTTTTATCTTACAGAAGCCTCCCTAGATCAAGAGCCTAAAGTCTCTATGAATTGAACAGACGCTCTCCTCCTCTCCAACTCCCACATTACAAGCACATGTCCAAGTTTCTTCACAAATTTGCTGCAAAAGAAAAGGGCTGTGTGGTCATTTCAAACACAAAGTCTTGGCGGGCCATCTGCGGTAAAGAGAGTGCTAAATCCTCATTGTTAAATGGGGAGAAGAAAGAAAAGGAGGCTTGGTTATTGGTCACAAGTCAGTTCGCTGTGGGGTGTTGACTGGTTCCCAGGATAAGTGTTAATTCCCTTTAAGTTTATTGGAAAATTGATCCCTCATTTTTATCAGGGAATGCATTCATTTCTTCCCAGAATGAGGTTATACATTAAATCAGACCCAGAGAGGTGGGGCCATTTTTCTTTCACACCTACCAGTCCTCTTCTTCCAAACATCCCCAGTCCCATGGTAGACTCCCTCTCCACAGGATCCACAAACCTGGGTGTGAATCCCTCCCTTGCACTGTCAGGTTGAATCACCAAGTCCTGGGTCCTCTCTCTTAAAGAAATCTCTCAATCCAGTCCCCTCTTTTTCTTGCTTTCTTTTTTAACATGTATTTCTACTTATTTTAGAGAGAGGAAGGGAGAGGGAGGGAGAGAAACATTGATATCAGAAACATCCATCGGTTGCCTCTGGCATTTACCTGGACCAGGGACCAAACCAACAACCTGGGCAGGTGCCCTGACCAGAAACCGAACAAGCAGCCTCATGGTGCATGGGACGACACTCAGTCAACTGAGCCACACCAGCCAGGGCTCAGTCCCCTTTTCCAATGCTTTTCCAATGCAGTGCCTACTACCTCAGTTGAGGACCTGACCAGTTTTTGCACTCATGGAGTCCTGGGATAACTTCGCCTAAATTGGTCTTGAAGCATCTGAGTCAAAACCACCTGGTGAAAATTCAGTTTTTGTTTTATCAAAAGGTAATCCTGGCACAGTATTTCCTAATTTCCAATCATAGGGACTTTATAGTTTAGTCGCCTCTGCATGATTTAATATTTTTTTCATGAGCTCTTTTAAAATATGACTTTAAATCAGGGGGGAAAGTTTTTAAATTCTGATAAATCAATGTCAAAAGAGTATCAAAGCTGAAACCGGTTTGGCTCAGTGGATAGAGCATCGGCTTGTGGACTGAAAGGTCCCAGGTTCGATTCCGGTCAAGGGCATGTACGTTGGTTGTGGGCGCATCCCCAGTGGGGTGTGTGCAGGAGGCAGCTGATCGACGTTTCTCTCTCATTGATATTTCTGACTCTCTGTCCTTCTCTTTTCCTCTCTGTAGAAAACCAATAAAATATTTATTTTTTTTAAAAAAAGAGTATCAAAGCCATCAAACCAAGATGAGTCTGATGTTACTGAATACTAAAGGCTCAGTGCACAAAATCTGTGCACACGGGGGGAGTCCCTCAGCCCAGCCTGCACCCTCTCACAGTCCAGGAGCCCTCGGGGGATGTTTGACTGATGATTATGCCCACCCCCTATGGACTGATGGCCTAAGCTATCAGTCAGACATCCTTAGGTGGGAAAGGCTTCTGTCACTACTGTACTCACCAGTCATGAGCCCAGCTTCTGGCTGAGTGGAGCTCCCCTGTGGGAATGCACTGACCACCAGGAGGTAGCTCCTGCATTGAGTGTCTGCCCCTGGTATTCAATGCACATCATAGTGACTATAGGGACCAGTCATTCCACTGTTCAGTCGATTTGCATATTAGCCTTTTATTATACGGGATAATGTGTATATATTATAAGAGCACTGAAAGAACTGTTAGAAATTTAATTGAGGATTTTCTATGCAGTTTGGAGTAAAAAATAAGAGATCATATAGTGGCCCAAATAGCTCTCCCCCATAGATAGAGTGACCATATTTCCCAAGTGGCCCAAAGCAGTTCCAGGTCATGCTTGTTGTCCTATAATAATCATTATTTATCCAGCATGGACAATAAATTATATGGATACTATATCTAGAAAGGATATCTCATATAATCTCCCCTATTTTTCTGATTAAAAGAAAAACACCCTTTGCTTGGGAAGTACCCATCCAATGGGATTCAAGTAGGGCTGAACCCCCACACTGCTACTCCCCCAACCCCCACCCTTCATAGATGGACACATGCCTCCAGCCTGGCCAATTGGAATACCCCATATCTTGGGCTGCAGTTTAGAGATAAGCATATATAACCCACTGGCCAATCAGAGTCCTTCCTGGGACAATTTCACAGAAGCTATCTGAAAAAAATTATTTTATCTGGGTTTGCTCAGCTGGTCAAATGTGAGTGTTGGGGTGCCAGTGCCCACTTAGCCTGCCATGTGGGGAAAGCCTGTCCCAAAGCGAGAGGCAAAGTGACATCACTGAGCCCATAGGTCCAGCCTCAAGTGGGCTGAGTTCCAGGCTCCCCAGTTCAACAAAAACAATGACCCTTTTTATTTTTTAACAAACAAATATAATACTCATAATTAGCATGTCCTCTCTCTCCGGCTTCCCTTCCAGGATATAACATGAATCCCCCAAAGAAATTGAGCATTATATGGAAGCCCATAAAAACAGAGGTTTCCATTTCTGAGATTCCTCTAAGGAAACTAAAACACCTATTAGATAACACCCTTCGTAATTATTATTAGGTAAAAGTAAATAATTGTTGCAATTATATCTGCAAGGGAATCACCAGAGAATCTGAGGAGCGGCTCTTGCAAAATACAAGGGAACTCTCTGAACAGGAGCAGTAGCGGCATGCTTGTTGCATGTTTAAGCTCTTCAGCCTGCAGTGAACACATGGTTCCTGGTCACATGTGACTTATCTGCCAGAGGTTGTTTAAGTCTCACCCTCTTTCTGGCCCCCCAGATTCTGGAGTTGGCATGGGGTGAGGTTCTGCAATGAGGTGAGGTGGCTGTTTTGCACATCACCTGGTAATTTCTGAGCTGAAAATGCAATTACTGTTAAGCCACCTAAAAATATCCCTGAGTCAAGACACCAGCTTCCAAGTGCCAGATTGCTGCCTCTTTCCATCCAGACTTGCTCCCTTAATTTAATTTCCACCCAGCCCCTGAGAGATTCTTATAAGATGAAAATCTGATGTAATCATGATCTTATTCTAAGTCACTTGGGCCCTTGCTTGCCTTTCTCCCACCCCTCCCCCAGTTATACCAAGCCATACAGAGTTCCCTGAACCAGAGGAGTCCTGCCTCCCTGCCTGCACAAATCCCTTCTTCTGCTTCCGTTCCTTCTCCCCATCCTGCCAGATAAACCCCTTATCCCGGCTCATTTCCCCCTGAGGGTCTCCGTGTCTCCCGGGCAGGCTTACGCGTTTCCTGCTCTGAGCTCCCACAGCATCTGCCACAGTCCTCGAATATCACTTACTCCTTCGGTGGAATTGCTTGCTCTCACGTGATCTCTCTTGCTAGGCTGGGAGTGCCTCAAGGGCAGAGGATGCATCTTTATTGTGGTAGCCTTTGAATTGGCATAGTACATTGCATGGCAATCCTTCAAAGAATGTTTGTTGAATGTGTAAATAAATAAATGAATGAATGAGTGGATAAATGAATAATAAATTGAGCAAAAGAAGCCAATCATAATAGGATTATTACATCTGGTATCTCTTGTAGCTACACAATTTTCAGTTTCTTCCTGTGAAATTTGAAATTGCTAGTTACCTGGCTTCCCCATGTAGAAGGGAAGTTTATGCAGCTCTGCAGGGTTTGGGAATAAAGTTTTATTCATCTTCCGTTATACTTGAATGGCATGATAATTTGCCAAAACTTTAGGGACTCCAATCTGATTTAGATTAGATATTTCCTGGATACTGAATTAGATAATACATAAGATGATACTTGTAAAGCACAGTACTTGGCTCAAGTAAGCATTAAGAATTTGGCTATTACTACACCGAAACCGGTTTGGCTCAGTGGTAGAGCGTTGGTCTGCGGACTGAAAGGTCCCAGGTTCGATTCCGGTCAAGGGCATGTACATTGGTTGCGGGCACATCTCCAGTAGGGGGTGTGCAAGAGGCAGCTGGTCGATGTTTCTCTCTCATCGACGTTTCTAGCTCTCTATCTCTCTCCCTTCCTCTCTGTAAAAAATCAATAAAATATATTTAAAAAAAAAAAAGAATTTGGCTATTAGCTATTGTAGCCAAGATCTGGAAGCAGCCTAAGTGGCTATCAGTAGATGAGTGGGTAAAAAAGCTGTGGTACATTTTCATAATGGAATACTACTTGGCCATAAAAAAGAAGGAAATCTTGCCTTTAGGGACATGTATGGATGGACCTGCAGAGCATTATGTTACATGAAATAAGCCAGTAAGAGAAAGACAAGAACCGTGTGGTATCACTCCTATGTAGAATCTAATGAACATAATGAACTAAGAAGCTCTCTGTCTCTGACCATAGACAGAGAGCAGGATACAGCTGTGGGAAGGGCTTGGGATTGGGTGAGCTGGGTCGGTGGGGTGAAGGAATTGAGGAAAAAAGAACAATCTCATGTACATAGACAACAGTGTGGTGACTGGCCAGAGAGTGGTGGGGAGAGACGGAGAGAGAATAGTGGGATAAATGGTGATAAATGGGGACAACTGGAGTGCTGAGCACACAATGGACAGATGACGTGTTGTCAAATTATGCACCTGAAACTGTATAATTTGGTTAAGCAGTGTCACACCAATAAATTCAATAAAAGAGGAATAAATAAATAAAAATTACAAATTTTAAATTTTAAAAAACAATTACCAAAAGAGAAGTTTGTCCCTTTAATTATACTGTTAAATTAAAAGAAAAGAATATTAGCTGTCATTATCATTGCCATCAATATCATCATGTCACCACCATCAATATCATTAAAGTTTCACATTGTTGGCCCAGCTGGTGTGGCTCAGTGGTGGAGCCTTAACCTGTGAACCAGGAAGTCACAATTTGATTCCTGGTCAGGCCACATGCCTGGGTTGAGTGCTTAATTCCCAATAGGGAGAATACAGGAGGCAGCCGACTGATCATTCTCTCTTATTATTGGTGTTTCTCTTTCTCTCCCTCTCCCTTCTTCTCTCTGAAATCAATAGAAACATATATATATATATTTTTTAAAAACCACATTGTTGGATATATAGCAGTAGAGCATAGAACACAGTACGGTGCTCTCGAACCTCTATGCTCTACTGTAGGAGTGTCGAACTCAATCAGAGAAGGGGCCAAAATCTAAAATCCAGCCTAAATCGCGGGCCGAATGGTTTACTGAACAGTCATAAACTGACAATGTCATAAACTGACAGCGGAGTGCAGTGATGACAGTGCGGTGCGGGCCACATTGCAAGGCCTGGCAGGCTGGATTTGGCCCGCGGGCCTTGTGTTTGACACATGTGCTCTACTGAGTCCAATTGCCTTTGGTTTAGATCCTGCTTCTACCACTTACTAGCTGTTGCTCTTTAAGATAAACATTTCTAAGCCTTCGTTTCCTCATCTGTAAATTAAAGATGTATTCGTTTCACACGTGCTGACTGATTGCTTTCTCTGTGCCAAGAATTGTTCTAGGTGCCTAGGATCCACATGGAAGAAAATAAAGATTTCTACCTACCTGGGGTTTCTTTTATACTTACCAAAATAAAACGTATCAAAATAAACAAAATGTATCACAAAGGATAAACGTTGTGACTGAAAGTAAAGCCAGGATGAGATGAGGGAGTGGGACAGGATGCTGTTTTGAAATAGGATGGCCAGGATAGTGAAGACCTGGAGGTGGAAAGGGAGCGAGCAGAGAGAAAGGCGAGAGTGAGGAGCCACTATGGAGGGAGGTTGGTGCAGTGCGGAGGCAGGCGTGGCAGAGGGGGAGAGCGGGAGAGGAGGAGCACACTGTCAGGGCAGTGTCAGGGACTGATCCGTAGGTCTGCTGCAAGGATTGTGAGTGAAAGTGCACTGGAGGCTTTTAAGCAGAGGTATGCCCTGACCTGACTTACAGGGCCATGCTGACTGCAGTGCTGGGAATGGCTGAGTGCGGACAAGGGGTGGAAGCAGGAAGGCCGTAGTAATAATTCAGCGTACCATATTTTCCGGTGTATAAGACGACTTTTGAAAGGAAAAAAAGTCAACGGAAAATCGGGGGCAAAAGACCAAAATTGCACAAAAATTACCTGCAGATCTTGACAGCAAAGTAAGTCTTTTCTTTGAAGTGGGGGGTAGTCTTATACAGCGAATATAGGCCTAAACCTATGTTTTAACTGTAAAATTAGGGGGTCATCTTATACACCGGAAAATACGGGTAAGCGGTGAAAAGGACCCTTGTGGCCTGTAATCACCACAGTTTCCTTCCATCTTGGAACATTTTTACAATGTCCTTATGTTATTAGAATTGACAGCGGCTGGGAATTAATATACTTAGTGCACAAATCCATGATGCCTCCAGGGTAAATGGCAACTCGTTACCTTGTGCAGTGCCCAACCTGCACAACCGTATGTGTTGGTCCTTCGAGAAGAGGTGGGAGGGTTGAGGGTGACTTCCAGGATTTCGGTACGAACAACAGGAGGAATGAAATTCCCATGAACTAAGAAGGGTAAGACTATGAGGAAGGTTTGTGGTGGGGGAAATGGGAAGATCAGTTTTGAGTATGTTCAATTTTAGATGTGTGATGTTGAAGACAATAATAAAGCCTATCTCAAGATTACTCTGAGGAGTAAATTAGTATATATAAGCATTAAATGAAGTTCCTGTCAGTAGTTGCTCAATAAATGCTAGATTTTTTACTATAAGGTAACGTAAGTTTTCAATATTTCAATATATACATTGAAGTTATATATACATATTATTATATATACTAGAAGCCCAAAGCACGAAATTCATGCAAGAGTAGGCCTTCCTTCCCGCAGCTGCCGGCACTGGATTTCCTCTGGCACCACAGACACCTGGGACCCAGGCTGGCTTCCCTCTGGCCCCAGCTTTGTCTGGAAGGAGATCTGGAATGACATCCAGAAGGACATCTGGTCTAATTGGCATATTACCCTTTTATTATTATAGATTACATATATAATCATATATGCATCTATGTAGACATAGGATCATCTCCTAAGTGGTTATCATTCCAGTCTCACTGTTTCCAAACATAATTGAAAAACTTCAACCCTTCAGACTAATCTATCATCAAATGGTAGATAAGAAAGTTATTATTTTACACACACACACGTATATATAATACACTTGTTTTGACAAAACCATGTGAATCTGTACGTTTGAGGGGGTTTATTCCTTCTGGAAACTTCTCTTTTCTTTTTCCCTGGTGCACATATGGGTGCTTTGTCCCGACAGGGTAATAACATACAGACAAGCATGAAGCAACTTAGGATCAGAATAGATTATCTTCAGAATGTTTTTTTCTGTTTCTAATCAGACTTGACAAATCAGGAATGCTCAAATCCAGGCTGTAAAAATGAAATTACATTCTTGTACTTGTTACCTGTACTACTACTGAAGAGGAATCTTTTAATGTGTGTGACAGCTTAAAAACCCCGTCAGTATGGAACAACATGTTTATTACAGTCAAGTGTGGCAGGTGTCTCCCCGTTGACCCTCTTGTTCTCTGGGACACACCAAGCTAGACTAATAAGAGAGGGTCTGGGGTAAGGTTAAGTATAAGAAACTCTTAAAGCAAAATCAAAACAAACTCTATAGAGTTAAGCCAAATGGTGGCAATTCTGGAAGTCTATGACCAGGAAGAGAAAAAAGACAGAGGTGTCAAATGGTCTAACACTAAGACATCTTAGTGCCAGACTGCATTGGACATAGCTCAGGGGTTACACGGAGCATGTGCTCACCAGGTATTGTCACCCATCTCTAAGATTTAACGAGGTTACCTACTTGCTACATTAATTATTTTTAAAGCTACTGAATTTTTAAAGCTTCTGAATTTAAAGGTAATAATTTTAAAACTACTAAACTAACTAAAAAGTTAATATTTTAAGGTACATTTACATATGCATATAGAAATGCATAGGGGATAGTCTTTGTTTTATATAAATGTCATATATTTTCAGCAACTTATTTAAAAATTTTATAATAAAGTATTCATGAGACTATGTAGCATATTATAAATAGTAAAATAGTAAAGGAATGCATGTCTGTGATACTCAACTTAAGGAATAAATGAAACCAAGGCCTTTGAGGCTCCCAGTGTGCCCCTGCATGGTCAGACTGCCTGCCTCCTCCTCCCAATGGTAACTGCTCTCCTGCTCTCCTGAAATCGGCCTCATCTGTCCTCTTGCTTACCTTTACTTATATGTATCTATACATAATACTGGTACTTTATGTTGGCAAGTTTTTATCTTTACATATAGATAATTGTGCTATAGTTATTTTCTGCAACATGCTTTTATTCATCAACGTATTTATCAGATAAACCCACGTTGAAATGTGCGGCTATCATTCAATTGGCTTCACTCCTGTAGAGTGAGTAGATAAAAATGTATTTCTTTTTTTCCTTCATTTATTGAACATTTTGGTGACTTAAAGCCTTTTACTTTTAGAAACAATGCTGCTATGAATGTTCTTGCCTCCTGGTGCACATATCCAAACATTTTTTTGGCCATATATGAAGGATGTGCATATACCAAGGACATACACCAAAGGTGGTGTCAACATGTTATATGTTTATCAGGCCAAGCCACCTAGACCTAACATCTGGGTTCTGGGTAATACTTCTTACTACACCACAAGCACCTCCTTGCCACGCACCTGCATAGTTGTGGTGCCATTTGATGGCAGTGACCGGACTGGACAAGCAAAGTCAATTCCAAGCCTGGGAAGGGTAGTGCGAAATGCTCCATGCGATTTAGGTAAATACCAAATTCCTTTCAAAAATGGTTACCTGTTTTAATCTACCACTGACTTAGTATATGAAACGTATCTTATAAATATCTTCCCCAAAATTGTGGCTCATGTCTTCACTTACTTTATGATTTCTTTTGATAAAGAGAAGTTCTTAATTTAAGGCAGTCAGATTTATCAAGGTAGTTAATCTTATTGATCATTTTCTTTACAGTTTGTACTACTGGAATCGTATTTAAGATATCCTTTCTTACCTTGAGACAAAAACAAGTATTGTCCTATATTTCATCTGTTTGCCTATGATATCTTTAAGACAGCTTTATTGAGATATATAAGACTCACCCATTTAAAGTTTACAATTCAGCCGGGTCTGGTGCGGCCAGGCCCGGAGCAGCGGCTGCCAGGCTGGGAGTGGCCAGGCCCGGAGCAGCCGGGTCTGGTGTGGCCAGGCCCGGAGCAGTGGCTGCCAGGCTGGGAGTGGCCAGGCCTGGAGAAGCAGCTGCCAGGCTGGGAGTGGCCAGGCCCGGAGCAGCAGCTGCCAGGCTGGGAGCGGCCAGGCCCGGAGCAGCCGGGTCTTGTGCGGCCAGGCCCGGAGCGGCCGGGCCCGGAGCAACCGGGCCCAGAGCAGCCGGGTCGGGTGCAGCCAGGCCTGTAGCAGCAACAGCCAAGTCCAGAGCAACTAGGTCGGGAGCGGCAGTGACCAGACCCGGAGCAGCTGGTTGTGGAACGAACCAGAGCAACAGAGGCCAGGCCCGGAGCAGCCAGGCCCAAAACAGCTCGCTCCTCGCCTGTCCCTGCCCACGGCTGCCTCTCAGACATGGCTGGAAACTTTTGCGGGAACTTGAGGGTCTGCTGAATCAAGTGATGAAGGCTTAGATCTGGATGTGTTGAGTTAGTATAGCGCTGGGGTGTTGATCTGTGAGTGCCTTGGGTGGGGCCTGGATGAGGCTGGTTGACCTATTTGGAAATGTCTTTTGTGTGAAGTGTATCATTGGGCATGTGGAGGTATTACTGATATGAGAAAATGCTAAGTAACAGATTTACTATCTGAAAAGGGATTTACTATCGGGGAAAGGGAGGGAGGAAAAGACTGAACATAAACTGTGCACCTATGGATGAGGACAATGGGGGATGGGGAGGGGGCAGAGGGTGGGGTGGGAACCTGGTGGAGGGGGAAGAAATGAGGAACCTTTGTAATAATATGAACAATAAAGATTGATTTAAAAAAAATAATAAAAAAATAAAAAAAAAATTCAGTTGAAAAAAATAAATAAATAAATAAAGTTTACAATTCAGTGATTTTTCTTTTTTAGTATATTCACAGAGTGGTACTATCACTGCAATCTAATGTTAGACCATTTGTATCACCCCAAAATACATGTTATACTCCTTATCAATAACTCCCCATTTCTCCTTACTTCCCACTTCTAGTATAACCCCAGACAACCACTAATCTACTTTTGTCTTAATTCACTCAGCATTTTATATTTCAAATGTTTTCCAGATATCTTTTCACCCATGGCCATTGACAACAAATTAAGTTTTTAAAATTACGCCGGGACCGGTTTGGCTCAATGGATAGAGCGTCGGCTTGGGGACTGAAGGGTCCCGGGTTCGATTCCGGTCAAGGGAATGTACCTTGGTTGCGGGCATATCCCCAGTAGGGGGTGTGCAAGAGGCAGCTGATTGATGACTCTCTCTCATCAATGTTTCTAACTCTCTATCTCTCTCCCTTCCTCTCTGTACAAAATCAATAAAATATATTAAAAAAAAAAAAAAATTATATCCTAACATGAATGGAATTTTTTTCCAGAGAAGATATATAGATGGTCAAGAAACACATGAAAAGACACTCAACATCATTAGTCACCAGAGAAACAACAAGTCGAAGCTACAGCCGAAGCCGGTTTGGCTCAGTGGTAGAGCATCGGTCTGCGGACTGAAAGGTCCCAGGTTCGATTCCGGTCAAGGGCATGTACATTGGTTGCGGGCACATCCCCAGTAGGGGGTGTGCAAAAGGCAGCTGGTCGATGTATCTCTCTCATTGACGTTTCTAGCTCTCTGTCTCTCTCCCTTCCACTCTGTAAAAATCAATAAAATATATTAAAAAAAAAAAAAAAAAGCTACAGTGAGATGCCACTTCACACCTATTAGCTAGAATTTAAAAAAAAAGAAAAGAAAAAAGAAAGGATGTGAATAAATTAGAACCCTATTACATTGCTGGTGGGAATGTACTGGTAAAAGGGTGAGGCTGGCAGTCAGACATCCCTCTGGCAACCTGGGAGCCCTTGGGGGATGTCCGACTGCAGCTTAGGCCCACCTAAGCCTCAGTTAGACATCCTTAGCACTGCTGAGGAGTCGCTACCCTTGCAGCCGTCAGCCCAGCTGTGGCCAAATGGAGCTCCCCCTGTGGGAGTTCACTGACCACCAGGGGGCAGCTCCTGCATTGAGCGTCTGTCCCCTGGTGGTCAGTGTGCATCATAGTAACCCGTCTTTCCCAGTCCTTCCACTGTTAGGGTCAATTTGCATATTACCCTTTTATTATATAGGATTTCTTATCATTGCCATCCTGGTGTGTAGAAAGTTATATATTACTATGATTTTAATTTGCATTTCCCTAATGACAAATAATGTTGAACATATTTTCATGTGGCTCATGGGCCACTTGTATATTTCCTTTTGGGGAAATATCTGTTCAAATCCTTTGCTTATTTTTAAATTGAGTTATTTGTCTTTTTATTATTGCCTTTTAAGGGTTCTATGTATACTTGCAGCCTCAATATCTCTTAATTCTTCTTTTATGTTATTCATTTCTTTGTATGTATATGCTACACTCAAATATTTTTTTCAAATCTATCTTCCTTTTCAGTAATTCTCTCTTCAGCCATGTCTAATCTGCTATTTAAAAGTATGACCAGGTCGATGTTAAATGATTCAAAAAAGGCTTCCTTGTACTAAAAATATAATTGCATTTCAAAACTTAATTTGTAGAAATGTTCTGCCTCTTTTTAAAAAAATGTTCTGCCTCTTGATGCCAACTTGTCAAAATTACTTGAAGAGTACATTTCAGTTATACCTCAATAAAAAAAATTTTTTTTTAAAAAAAAGATTATAAACTGAGACTCAGAACCTGGTACAAAAACTTAATTAACGGGGTAAATCAGGAAGGATGGGGAAGGTAAAGGCAGAGACTGTGGTAAGTTTAAATAGAGAGAAATGGTCATTCTATAAATGTACACTGAAGGATCAACACATGAATGAACAGATGAACAAGATTGTTTTTCATACATAGCTTTGCAAAACCACTGACACTGTTTGTAGTCAAACCTCATGGAGTTCTGCACATCACATGCTCCTTGGTTGCGATTGTGACTTGTATCATTGTCCGTTGGGCAGAACGTCCTCTGTTCTTGCGATGTACAGAGCTTCCAGGTTGCAGGGGTTGGAAAGCACTGTTGTAACCCAGAAAACTTGGACGATCTCCTTTGCTAATTCTTCAAGTCTCCCCATGACTTCCCCTGTGCTAAAGTAGTATTTCAGCATGATGCTGAGGAGAATAACTGTCAGTCCTATAGTTTTTATGCCTTTCTGGCCAGCAGAGGTCAATATATAGAAATTAGTAGGCCTAAACTTAGAGGCACTGTTCTAAACATGTGTTCTCAGAATACCACTAATCCCCTGACAGGTTCATAAGGAAAAGGCAAAAGATACTTTTTCTATGTATATTTCAAAATTTTTAAATAAAAGATTCATTGTGATTTTCATATAAATGCTGTTATAGTCTAATAATCCATTCTCACAACTTACGCATGCTTTATCATATTTAACATTAGTATTTGTTTTATTATTTCTCTAATTGATAAAAATGGACCAGAAGCTCAAAATGGATTTCTGGGGGGAAAATTTTTTTTAATGTATCATAAATATAAGAACTCACAAAATGTTGTGATTGTAAATGGTGATCAGAAGCTCAGATATAGAATGTGCATTTGCATGCTGTGGTTTGAGGTGATCTGCAAATGAGATAATTTCCTATATATAGCCTAAAAAGAAAATGCAAAAGAAATGTATACCCTTATAAAATTACTGAATTTTATTGAGTAATAATCCCTTTACCCTATTCCTTGATGTATTGTTTTGAAATTTTGTCAACTATGGTATGAAGCTAGCAGAACTTTCCCATTGTTTGTTTTTAACAAAGAAGAGGGACCACTACAGTAAACTAATGAAATTTCTATTTTTTAAATTTTTATTTATTTATTTATTTAAAATCCTCACTTGAAGATATTTTTCCCATTGATTTCTAGAGAGAATAGAAGGGAAGGAAGAAGGAGAGGTGTCGAGGCCCCTTGGGAACGCACATGAATGACCTTTAAATTAATGTCAGCTGAGCCCGAGGTGACTGGCGTGGCTGTCCCCCGGAAACAGCCTCCCAAAATGTCGGAGACCGTTATCAGTACTGATTTCTTATCTGTATCCATGTGCTTGGAATGAAGAACTAATAGGACCTTGACTTACCCAGGTCTTGATATGCTAAATCCCAGGAATGAGGGAATGAATAGGACTGGGCACACCCAAAACTTCTTTGACCTTAAATCCCCCTCTGGAAAACAATAAATGCACTGTGTTGTCTGTCCCTCCATCAGAGTGACAGCATCCACCTGGCACCCAGCTTTTGGATCTATTTCTGCCTCTTGTCTCTTTCTTTCTTTCTTTCATTTCTTAATCCCCAACTCCTCCACTCAGGAACCTATCCTTCTCTCTTTCCGTGCAGGATGCGGAAAAAGGAGAAGCACCCCACCACGGAGAGGAGAAAAGAGAGAGGTGGAGAGAGAGGGAGAGAGAGGGAGAGAGAGAGAAACATGGATGTGCGAGAGACACATTCATTGGTTACCTCCTGCACGTGCCTCTACTGAGGCTGGGAAACTTACAACCCACGCATAACATGCCCTTGACCAGGAATTGAACCTACAACTCTCAGTCTGCAGGCCGACACTCTAACCACTGAGCAAAACCAGCCAGGGCCTAATGAATTTTTTCACCACAAGCCCTAAACAATGCCTCTCAGGAGGGAACTAATATATTCTGTCACTGAAAGCAGAGCTCAATATTACTAAGACATCATTCATCATTTCATTTTTCATTACAAAATTAGACACAATCCATACTATTGCTAAGAAGTTTATGAAACCTTTGTAAACATAAAAATACATTGCTTGAGAGGAAACAGAATGTGCCAGTGTCTGTCCCCTGGAAACAGCCTCCCAAAATGTCGAAGACTGTTATCAGTACTGATTTTTTATCTTTATCCATGTGCTTGGAATAAAGAACTAATAGGACCTTGACTAAGAAGAACTAAGAGGAACCATCAGATGTCGCATAATGACAATGATATATGATGAGGAAGCACTGTCACATGTTCATGGTGTGTGTTACTCTTCTCAGGGTGGACCTACTGACCTGCCGAGTATGAACGCACAGTCGGCACATGTGTTGTCCATCTGTGAGGGAGAACTGCTTGAGGGTTTCGCTTGTTACTGAAACCCCATGCTACCATAGAGAAGAGAGTCTTCACTGATGGAACGTTCCTTTGTGAGAAGCAACATGGACCGGGGAAAGTGAATTTGGGTCAGCGTTGACAGACAGGGACACCAGGGAACGGGGGTTTTATGACAGTAAAAGAATTTGTTCCTCAACACCTACCCCACATTGGTACATTCATTCATTGGCACTCAATGCTGTGACCTCCTACTATTGACTTGAGGTTGAAGAAAATAATGGCAAGTAGAAATATGATCAAATTATAGCAACTAACAATAGAACTGTTTAGCATGCTGTATGGGGGAGGAAATTGGCAGTGACTAAAAATTCCACTGTCATAGGAAAAAATACTCACATAAGACCATATATAGAAACCTAATTTTATTCAAAAGTCCTCACATGAGACCATAGATGGAAACATTTCTACATTGCATAACATGATTAAAGCCAGGAAAGGACTACAGAGACTATCTAATTTATTGTCTGATCAAGGACACTTCTGAGAGTGAAAGTAGGCAATTGTAACAATTTTATTAGAATATTAGACATAAATTAGGACTGTCCCAGGGGTGTATGGTTACCCCAATAAAGACTATTTCTATGATTTCAAGTGATTTATTCAAATATTATTTATATAATATTATCCTATCTGATAAAAGAGTAATATGCAAATTGGCCATCGCTCCAACACAGTATGGCTGCCCCCATGTGGTCAAAGATGGCTCCCCCCATGTAGACACAAGATGGCCACCACAAGATGGCCAGCAGGAGAGGGCAATTGGGAGGGGCCAGGCCTGCAAGGAAGGGCAGTTGTGGGTGATCAGGCCAGCAAGGGAGGGCAATTGGGAGGGACCAGGCCTCAAGGAAGGGCAGCTGGGGGTGATCCAGCCTGCAAGGGAGGGCAGTTAGGGGTGACCAGGCCTACAGGGGAGGGCAGTTAGGGGCAAACAGGCTAGCAGGAAAGCAGTTAGGCATCAGTTAGGCTGGCAGGGGAGTGGTTAGGGGTGATCAGGATGGCAGGCAGAAGAGGTTAGGGGCAATCAGGCAGGCAAGCAGTTGGGAAATAGCAGTCCTGGATTGTGAGAGGGATCCAAGATTGGAAAGGGTGCAGGCTGGGCTGAGGGACACACACCCCTGTGCACAGATTTTGTGCACTGAGCCTCTAGTCCTATATAATAAAAGCATAGTATGCAAATTGTCCCCTTGACCAGGAGTTCATCCAGGAGTTCGACCAGGGAGCAGAGCCAGCTGGGGGAAGGGAGGGAGGTCCCCGCTGGAAGCCAGCAGTCACTAGGGACCCTACCAGTGCACAAATTTTGTGCACTGGGCCTCTAGTCAACATGTAAATAGCTAGCATAAAACTATCACTTCAGGGCCAAATTAGAATTTTTAGTGTTGAAGATAAGCTATGAAGATTTCTCTAAAAGACAGAATTATGACATAAATGGTTTGATTGCTAAACATTTCAATTTTTCCAATTCTAGATGATTTTCTTCACTTACTGGCGAAATAAACCAATCCTACACAATGAACATATTTTTTTTTTTTTAATTTCAGAGCATACTAAAAAACACACAAAGAAATGCTTGCTAAAGTTTAACTTGCCCAGATTGAGTTTAATAATCCATCCATCACTATCTCCCAAGGTGAAACATTTGACCTTGAGTTTCCAGTTTATTGTCAATGCAGTGAAGAAAGCATTCTTAGTCAGAAGTCTCACCATAATTTCCCCATAAGCATTTAAAACACCCACCAAATACGTACTATCTCCTAACCTTCATGATGACTTAGAATGTTCCAACATAATAGAACGAAGAGAAACATAAACTGGATGTGAATTCTGGCCAAAGACCAAGTATTTGTAGATCCCTTAATGAAAGATAGCAAGCAAATATCATCCTTCTTACTGATATGAAATATGAGTAGTTAACAATAACATGTAATGCTTTCGTTTCATTTTTTAAATTGTGATCGCCTTTTGAAAATGTTTGTTGATTTGTGTGATTCAAACACAAAGTAAATGGGCAGCACATTTTATTTAAATATATATATTGTATTGATTTTTTTTACAGAGAGGAAGAGAGAGGGATAGAGAGTTAGAAACATCGATGAGAGAGAATCATCGACCAGCTGCCTCTTGCACACCCCCTACCGGGGAAGTGCCCGCAACCAAGGTACATGCCCTTGACCGGAATCGAACCTGGGACCTTTCAGTCCGCAGGCCGACGCTCTATCCACTGAGCCAAACCAGTTTCAGCTGAGCCACACATTTTAACCCCTGTGCCTTAACCAAGATTGCCGAGAACTGAGAAAATGGGTATCTTTACGGCCTACACTGCTCACACATATACTGTAAGAATCAATTCAGGTACCCTCGTTTACAAACGTTTGACTCCTTTCTGTGTGCCAGAGGTAGAGCTTTGTACAAAAAGCAGCCCTTGTGCCCAAGTAACTTCAGAGAATCTATGAAACCTCAGAGGTTTGAAGTGCTTTTAGAAAAAAAAAAAAAAAAAAGAAAGAAAGAAGAAAAGAAAAAACTTAAGAGACTATAAATGTGTAGAAGAAAACACCCACCAAGACTTGGAGGAGTCAAATCAGGTCATTGAGACCTGACAGCGAAAGGGGTGGTGAGGGAGAGCATTCCCTGCAGAGGCAACAAGATTGGCACAAATCTGGGAGGAGAAGAGGAGCACTCGGTGCTCCCTCACTGCAGACTGCTCGGCCTGGTAGAGCACCTGCTGTGCGGGAAGACAGCCTGCCACCAGGGTGCTTACGAGCTCCGTCCTGGGCACTGTGGGGAGCCAATGAAGTGCATTAGCAACAGAGTGATGTGGTTAGTGCTTTAGATATGCATGCAGTGTCGAAAACGGGTTGGAGGGAGGCAGGAAGAGGAAGAGCCACTCACCAGATGGCTGAAATAGCAATGGGATGATTTCAGAGCAATGATAGCAATTCTAGAAATGCCAATAAAGGAGAAATTAAAGGATGGGAACGAGTTTTAACATTTGGTTTGGGAGAATCCAAGATGGCTGCACAGGTAAACACCTAGCCTCAGCCGCACACAACAATTTCAATAAAATACAAATAAAATATAAAATGGACATTACCCAGAATTACAGGAAAGTCGACTGACTGGAAATTCTACAACGAGAAGCAAGGAAAAAAACAGAAGGAAGAGCAGAGGAGCTGTAAAAGCCAAAGGTACGGAGACACACGGCGCGCGGGGAGAGGCAGTCCTGGAGGCGCGCACATTGTGCACAGAGGACAGACTGTTGACTCTGCTGCCAGCTTGCCCTGGTGGGAAGGAGACAAAGGCTCCAGACTGTGCTGGGCCCCAGTTCTGACTCCTCTGAACCCCAGTTCTAGGCCAGACCCCGGGGACCCAGGCTCAAACAGAGGGAGCTGGGCTGTAAGGCGGAACCCTGGGGGAGCGGCGAAAGGAGGTGCGCAGAGAAGGGACAGTTGGCTGTGCCGCGGGATTGCCCTGGCGGGAAGGAGACAGGGGCTCCAGACTGCTCTGAACGCCACCTCCAACCCCACTTCCAATTGAACTGAACCCCAGTTCCGGGCTCATTGGGGGAGAGCCTACACTGTTTGGTAGCAGGAGAAAATCGAGGACACCTTTCTCTCAGAGGTGCTTGCAGTGAGTACTGAAGGACCCTGGGGATTACTGAGACTCAGGAACTGCATAGGAAGTGGCTGACGGAATCCAAGCCTGTAGGCTCCACCCTGAAACTCCGCCCCATCAGGGAAGCGGCGAAAATGCCAAGACAAGAAATAGATCACAAACGAAAGAAATGGAGGACAAAAAGCGACTGGATATAGAGTTCAAAACCACACTTATAAGGTTGTTCAAGAATCTCCTAGAAAAGGCCGATAAAATAAACGAGACCTATGAAAATACGAAAAGGGATTAACTAGAAATAATAAAGGATCAACAAGAAATAATAAGGGATCAACAAGAAACAAAGAATACATTGTCTGAAATAAAAAATATTATACAGAGTCCTAAAAACAGAATGGAAGACCGCAAGAATCAAGTTAAAGATTTGGAACATAAAGAGCCAGAAGACACTCCTCCACAGAAGCAAGAAGGCAAGAGAATCCAGAAAATTGAAGATAATGTAAGAAACCTCTAGGACAACTTCAAGCGAACCAACATCAGAATTATGGGGGTCCCAGAAGATGAGAGAGAGCAAGATATCGAAAACATATTGAAAGAAATAGTGACAGAAAACTTCCCCCACCTGGTGAAAGAATTAGACTTACAAGTCCAGGAAGCGCACAGAACTCCAAACAAAAGGAATCCAAAGAGGACCACACCAAGACACATCATAATTAAAATTCCAAGAGCAAAAGACAAAGAGAGAATATTAAAAGCAGCAAGAGCAAAGCAGGTAGTTACCTATAAAGGAGCACCTATACGATTGTCAGCTGATTTCTCAACAGAAACCATTCAGGCCAGATGGGAATGGCAAGAAATATTCAAGGTGATGAATAGTAAGAACCTACAGCCAAAAATAATCTATCCAGCAAAGCTATCACTCAGAATCAAAGGCCAGATAAAGAGCTTCACTAATAAAAAAAATAAAGCTAAAGGAGTTCATCACCACCAAACCAGAATTATATGAATTGCTGAAGGGGGTTCTTTCAGAAGAGAAAGTAAATAAAGATAAAAATTATGAACAACAAATACATAACTATCAACAAGTGAATCTAAAAACCAAGGAAATTAAAAAAAAATCTGATGAACAATATTAACTGTTGAATATAATAGAATTAGAGCTATGGAAGAGGAGTGAACTGACGATTCTCAGGGAAAAGGGGAGAGGGGATGTGGTGAGAGACTGAACATAAACTGTGCACCTATGGATGAGGACAATGGGGGGTGGGGAAAGGGCAGAGGGTGGGGTGGGAACCTGGTGGAGGAGAGCAATGGAGTGGGGGGGGGAGGAGAAGAACATTTGTAATAATATGAACAATAAAGATTTATTTAAAAAAAAAAAAAACATTTGGTTTGGATCTTGAAGGATGAGTAGGAGTTTACCAGGTATGCAAATGGGGAAGAGCATTCAGGACATAGCAAAGACAAAGGGAATTAAAATGTTAAAAGACATATTCTTGGGTTTTCATGAATAAAAGAAATGAGCTATGAAGAGAAAAATGACTTTAGAAACAAGTTGGAATGCCACTTGGTTTTTTGAGCTGGGGAGTGATATGCTCAGGTCTACGTTTTAGAATAATAAAAAGGGTGCCGGATACATGTGAAATGCAGAGAGATGCCATGCTACCAACCCCCTTTAGAATAGCACATCTTGTCATCCACAGCACCCTAAATCTCCATAGGAACTGCTTCAACCCCAGGAGATTTGACCAGAAAAAAGACCACAATCCCCATAACAAAATACTTGCAAACAGACCCTTTTGGAAACCAGGCCAGTTTCCTAAATTTCAGGAAGTCACATTGGCTCTAAGTCTCTGTAACAGACACTGTGGACTGGTAACCGACAGTCCTCATGCCTCTATTTGTGCAGGTGTCTGCCCTTTCCCTGTGGGGTGGAGTAAGTCACCCCCCACCATCACCACCACCACCACATGCACACACTGACCCTGATCTAAGTCCATCACAGTGATAGAATTTCCCTCCAAAGGGCCTATTTTCCTAGTAACATACGGGACACAATTCTGGCAAAGGAGATGAGAGAGGATCTTCTGGAAGCATGAGAGTCCAGCGACATTTTTTTTGACTCTTTGAAAGAGGCACAAGGAAAACTGGTCCCCTTTTCTGCTTTTATCAAGATGTGATGCTTGCTGATCCCACAGCCTTCTTGGGAAAAGGAGGGAGAGAACACAAAATGCTAAGGAAGGCAGAGGAGAAAGAGGAAAGGAACCTGGGTACTGGGTACCAACAATGAGCCTCTGGGCCACCAACTCCAGGACTCCCCTTGGAAGTTCTGATCCTGTGAGCTGAGTGTCCCCATGGTTTTCATCATTTTGAGTTGCATCTCCTGCTTCTTGCCCTGATAAAATCCTCCAGCCATCCAGAACTCCTTTTGGAGTAGAGAAAACAAATGTAAGTTTTAGGATTAAGGAGGAAAATGTTCTCCCATATTGGAAGAAAATTCTTCCTCCTTTTTCCCCCTCTTTTCCTCCCTGACTGGTGTGAATCTACCACTTGTCCTGGAGGCTGTTCTGTGACGGTGAGCAGAGTGACAGAGAGAAGAAAGAGAACAGCCCTGGACTATGCTTCCACCCTAGAGTGTTTGACTGGCGGCAGGAGTGGACATGTCACTCTTGGATGTTCAAAGGAGTCCTGTGAGCACTTGTTCTTTTAACAAGATGTGGTATAAAAGAATCATCATCTTATTGTCAGGCCAATTGCTTCATGTGGAGCAGGATGCAAATGTCACAAAGGGCCATGTGAGCAAGGTTTCCCTTAGTAGGGGGCGCAGCTAACTTGCAGCATCCTACCAGCAAGCCACATCCATTCCCACGTGAACATAGGGAACACAGTGAGAAGCTGTGCGCTCCTGACACAGGCTCAGACTTATGACAGAGTGCAGCGAGAAGACGCCACAGAAAATGGTCCTGGTCTCTCTCCCAGCACAGCAGGGACTCCAGCAGAGAAAGCTGTTCTCAACTGCTGGTTTCCATGACTCATCTTTGCTTGCATTTTAGTTTTCTGAACTTGGGATGCATCTCACAACAGATGTAATGTTTCACGTGATATTATTCTTTTCTCATAAGCTGTTCTTAAATAGATGTGTGTCGACTGACGTGCAAGGAAATGCATGGACAGGTCCACTCCCCTCAGGGGATGCTAACATGCTGGACAGCCAGGGACCATTGCAATAAGAGTCCGTTTACTTGTGGGAAGTGGTGTCCACTGAGTGGGGTGACAGAAGTGCCTCAAATGGCATGATTGTGGGGTTCCCTTCGGGTGGGGACCTCCCATGAATCCTGTTTGGCCAGAAATTCCTGCATTAAAAGTCATTCCTTTAGGTCTTAATCACTCGCCTTGTCTTTGAGAGGTTTCTATTGCATGTGTTGCAAGTTGAATCGCATTGAACTCGTTTTCCAAGTAAAATCTCATTGCAAATGATAGTATATCAATATATACTAGTATTCCTATGGGTTTCTTACTTATTGCAAAATATTTTATTCTTTGCAGAACTTCTAAATCACCTCTATGGAACACTGCTTAAAAATTACTACTAAAATCCACGGATAGGTATATGAAAATAATATCGTTATGAGGGAAGAGTCAGGCTGTTAGAAGTTTTCAAATTTACCCAGCCCGACATCCTCATTTTACTAAGGAGGCAGCTGAGGCTCTGAGCGGTTGGAAGTCTCACCCACAGTTAATACTTACCTAAGTGATGACTGCTGCGATCAAACCTGGGCCACCTGGCTCCTGGGCTACAGTTCTGGGAGCAGAGTAGAGGCCCATTCCCCAGAGGAGCAGCCGGAGGTCCACATCCCTGATGCCCTACCGGCCCTGTGCCCTCAGAGGAAGCGCCTGCCATCACAGCTGCTGGAGCTCATGCAGCCGCCCCTGGCTCCCCTGGCTCCCCTGGCTCCCCTCCCTCCCTTGCAGCAGCTGCCGTCCTCAGGAGGATGGCCATCTCCACACAGAGGCAGACAGCCACACGTAAACAGACCAGGCTGTCTCCCGTGAAGCAAGGCTGTGGCTGAGATCCGGAGAAGGCAGGGACTGGAACCACCTTCACAAACATGCCTGGGGGGCTCCTGGGATCATCCACTGCTTCCTCCCAAGAACCAGACCTAAGGCTTAATGGAAATGAATCTGAAGCCTGGTTGGAATCCACACCAAGCTCTAACTCTGAGGTGGGCACAGACTATGACATTGTGAAGTGGGATAATAGTACCAGGCTTATTTATGGTGATGTGGGAAAGATTCGGTGGGGATAATACAGGTGGAATACTTAGCATGTAGTGAGAACTCTGGCACACACTTAACTCTTATTATTAACTAGAGACCAGATGCACGAAATTCGTGCAAAAGTTGGCCTTCCTTCTCTGGGCTGCCAGCACCAGCTTCCCTCTGGCACTTGGGCCCTGGGCTTCCCTCCAGCCACTGGCAGGCACCCAGGGCAACCCCAGCTTCATCCAGAAGGTTGTCTGGAAGGATGTCCATATTATGCTTTTATTATTATAGAGGCCTGGTACACAAAATTCATGCATAGCGGGGAGGGGAGTCCCCTCAACTCAGCTTGCACCCTCTCACAATACAGGACTGCTGGCTTCTAACCTACCTGCCTACCTGATCGCCCCTAACCTCTCTGCCTGCCTGCCTGATCACCCCTAATCACTCACCTGCCTGTCTAATCACCCCTAACCACTCTTCCTGCCTGCCTGCTTGCCTGATTGCCCCTAACTGTTTGCCTGCCTACCTGATTGCCCCTAGCCACTTGCCTGCCTGCCTGATCACCCCTAACTGCCTCTGCCTCAGCCACTGCCCACCACAGCTTCACCAGGAAGGACATCTGGAATGATGTTCAGAAGGTCGTCTGGCTGTCCATTAGCATAGTACTCTTTTATTATTATACATACTAATATAAGTCATCATCTAGTCCAACCTGTTGAGTAGTTGTTGTTTTTTGTGAGGTATATGCCTCTTAATATTAAATATAGTTTTTTTTTTTAAAGCTGCATCTCTTTTATTAGTTTGGAAGGTAGGGGGTAAATCTGGTTGGATTCTGTTGCAAACCACTTTTCACCAAACTAAGGAAGATTCAGCTAAGAAAATTCCCTGTAGATACCTTGCTCTAATTCCTGCTGATAGAGTCAGCTCAATTCTTGAACAATGATGGTAACATACAAACTTGGTTCCATAAAGACACATTCAAGCAAAGGACTTGATTTGCTATCTCAGGTGGTCCTTTGATCATAGAACTACAATGAAAACATGCTTTTCCTTCATTGTTTTAAGGTATTAGTCTTCTTTTGTTCTTGTCCCAAGTTCTCTCATTTTCCCTGCTTTTCTCCTCTACTCCATTTATCTTGTTTCCCGCCTTCCAACTGTGATAGGATTCCTTGCCATCTAGAGGAAAAGCCCAAGGCTGTCATACTAGTATATGGCTTGCTCCGGATTAGTGAGGTGGTTCCTGCAAGCTGTTCAATGAATAAAATATTTCCACTACTTCTAATGTGCACAGGTCTAATACACAAGTAACAGAGGATGCCTAAGTAAGTTTGACAGAAACATATTTCAACTGTACAATAAAAATAAGTTTGTAAAAAATAGTAAGCAACATTTTTAAACTAAATAAATTGAGCTTGTACAAAAAAAAAATGGCAAGAGAAGACTTGATAGTGTGTGTAGGCTGTCTATGGAAGATGCTAAGGAGTCAGGTGATTGACATTCAAGCAAATCAGCCTGTGTATTGTGATTTATAAGAAATACATATTTGGTCTTCATCCCATTCCTGGCAGAGCTCCTGAAACCTTGGGATTTCCCAGGTGATAAATAAGAAAGATAAAGATGTTACTCAAAAGAAGCCTATTCAACCGCACCTGAGATTACGTTAGTGAGGTAACTTTCACAAATCCCCTAAGGATGGGGCTGGTTGCCAGGGTAACCAACCCTGTGTTTAGAGTTGAAACTTTCAGTCCCATCTCTTCACTTCAGGAAAGAGGAGAAGGGCTGGAGATTGAGTTCAGTCACCAATGGCCAATGATCTAATCACTCAAGCCTGTGCAATGAAGCCTCCATAAATATCTCTAAAGCAGCGATTTTCAACCAATATGTCACAACCGTTTTTTTTTTAAACATGCAGTACCTGGCTATTTAGTCAGGAGCACTGACCTCTTTTCCTTTAGATTGTCAAATAAAAAAAAAATGACAATAGCCAACACAACCACAGCTGTCCAGTATGAATGCTGTGTCTTGAACCATAAATACATGTCATATAATAGAATTGCATCTTATTGGTCAGGTAGCATAACAGGGTTGCATCTGATTGGTTAATTTTTGGTACCAGAAATACTTATATACAAATATAGGCACCTGACTTTTTCTTTTTCTTTTTCTTTTTCTTTTTCTTTTTTAAAATATATTTTATTGATTTTTTTTTTTTTACAGAGAAGAAGGGAGAGAGATAAAGAGCTAGAAACATCGATGAGAGAGAATCATCCATCAGCTGCTTCCTGCACATCCCCTACGGGATGTACCCGCAACCAAGGTACATGCCTTTGACCAGAATCGAACCCGGGACCTTTCAGTCCACAGGCCGATGCTCTATCTACTGAGCCAGCACCTGACTTTTTAAAAAGTCAGTTTGGAGCAAAAAGGGTAGGTAATTACTAATATTATTATTATCATTCTGTAAATCAACCAAAATTATACTTATTTTTTTGTCAGATTGGCAACAAATGTATTTTTCGGTGTGCCATAGCATTTCAATCTTTATGTGTGCCATGAAATTGAAAAATGCTGCTCTAAAGTACGCAGAGCTTACAGGTTGGTGAACATGTGGAGGTACTGGGAAGGAGGCTGTGCCTGGGGAGGGCATATAAGCTCTACAACCCTTACCCTATAGCCCTTTGCCACTCTCTCTCTTATGTTCTTTGTAATAAACCAACAATCTAATAAGTAAGCTTTTTCCTGAGTGCTGTGAGCTGTTCTGCCAATGATTCATAGCCAGTCAGTCAGGAGCTCTGATGACCAATGGGACTTACAAATTGGTGTCTGAAGTTGAGGACTGAGCCCTTAACCTGCAGGTTCTGACTCTCAAGGCAGGCAGTGCCAGACTGAGTTAAGACTCACACACACATTTGTTGGCCAGATGAACTGTGAGTAGAAGAGAAAACAGTTTTTCCTTTACACAGACAGCACCTTTGGGATCATTGCGACTTTGTACTCAAAGTGCTCTTAAAATTAAAGTTTACAATCACCTTTTTTGTATATCTAATTTCCACATATTTAAAAATCTGTGCTGGGCTCTCTATTCTGTTTCAGTGGTCTATTTACATTGTCATCAAAACCACCCTGTCTGCATCACTACAGGCTTTCAGTAAGATGTGTGCTAAAGTGAGCTCTTAAACTTTTATTTTACCAAAATGTTCTTGGCTCTTCTTGGTCCTTTATGCTTCCATACACACTAAATTGCATTGATGTATTCTACTAAGTTGGGGACATTTGATAGTTTTATGCCATTGAGTATTCCCATCCAAAAACATGATATTGCCTCTGCTTATTGGCTTTAATTTTTACATTTTATAATTATCTCCAAAAAAGTTTTACACATCTTTTGAAAGATTGATTCCTATTTTAATTGTTTTTTACATTTGTTGCTAGAGCATTTTTTATGCTTGAGATCTAGCAATCTTGCAAAACTCATTGGTTCTAACAATTAGATTATGGATTCCCCTGGACTTTCCATGTAGATAATTATAATTTGTAAACAATAGCAGTTTTATTCTTGCTTTTTTTTCTTGGCAACCTATATACCTTTTACTTGTTTTTTATTTAGCATTTTTAACTTACTATAATCATAAGACCTCTAGTATAAATAGATACAATGATAGTGATTATTTTATCTTGTTCCTGACTTGTAATGAAATGCTTTTCACTTTTCATGATTATTTGTAATATTATTGATGAGTTTTGGTAGAAACCCTTCTTCAGGTTTCTGCTGCCCTTGATTGTTTGGCTCAGTGGATAGAGCATTGGCCTGCAGACTAAAGGGTCCCCGGTTTGATTCCAGTCAAGGGTACATGCCCAGGTTTCAGACTCGATCCCCAGTAGGGAATGTGCAAGATATAGCCAATCAGTGATTCTCATCACTGATGTTTCTCTCTCTCTTTCCCTCTCTGAAATCAATTTAAAAAATTTTTCTTTAAAGAAAGTTCCTGCTATTATTAATTTTCTAAGTAATTTTTGTCAGAAAGCTATGTTTAATTTTATCAGATGCTTTTAGATTAGATTTTGAGATGATCCTATAGTTTACTCTGATAAAATATTGATATGAAGAATTAGACTAATAGATATTTATCAACATTATACAGAACATGGATTAAAGAGTAAAACAGCATTATGACACACAATTTGCATGTCTACCAGGAATCAGGGATGCATGAGTGTTCCAGATGCTCCTCATTCTCATCCACATTTGGTATTATTATCAATATATTTAATGTTAGCCATTTTATTGGGTGGGAAGTGGTATCTCATCATTTGTAAAATTAGGAGCTTTGTAGTTTCTTCTGGGAATAAAACTAATTAAAAATATCAATTAGTCTAGGGTAAGCCACACCAAGATGTTTGTAAATTGGTAAATAAGTCAGCGTGCATAATAATTGCTCAGTCCAAAGTCAGATTCCAAAACTTCTATGACTATTCCAAGGACTTTGTGAATCCATTATCTGCAAACTGTGTCTGTAGTACTTAGTGAATCTATTGTTTGTAAACTAAACTAATAAAATTATATCTTTATGTGAGCCTAGATTTTTTATTTTTTTATTTTTTTTACTTTGGAGGTGTCTTTGGAGGCTAAGAGTACAGCCCTGGCCAAGGCCTGGGTTTGAATCCTGGCTCTGAGAACTATTACATGTGACCTTGGGTAAACTCTGAAACCTGAACTTCAGTCTTCACATCTGTAACTCGAGAATAGTAGTAGAATCCACAGAATAGGGTCATTTGAGAATGAAATTAGAGAATCCATATAAAGAGTTCAGTCCACTGTCTGGCTTAGAACATATGCTCATTAAAAGTTTAATTGTTATTTGTCAAAAAGTTTGGGTATTAGTTGCTTCACTAGTACAGGAGAAGAAAAGCAGTCAGGAAAATCTCTAGCAGATGTATATAAAGATTGGACAATATTCGCCAAAACCGGTTTGGCTCAGTGGATAGAGCGTCAGTCTGCGGACTGAAGGGTCCCAGGTTCAATTCCGGTCAAGGGCATGTACATTGGTTGCGGGCACATCCCCTGTAGGGGGAGTGCAGAAGGCAGCTGGTGGATGTTTCTCTCTCATCGACGTTTCTGGCTCCCTATCCCTCTTTCTTCCTCTCTATAGAAAATCAATAAAATATAGTTTTTAAAAAAGACTGGACAATATTGAAAACAATTAAAATGTCTGAAAGCAGCCCAAAGTAGACAGAAATCAGAGGAAAGTTTAGTTTTTAAAAACTGTAAGCAGAATGGTTAACATCTGCAGAAATCAAGATTCTTGGCCCAAGAAAGTTTCCAGACTCCTATGGCTATAGCTGTAGAAAATTAAAGAAAGCTGTTATGTAATCAATGTCCTTATACCCTGTCTAAAGCAGTTCATTTACTAGAATAAATGGTGATCCTTAGATGTACAGAAAAGGAAAGACAGAAAGAAAAATCCTTTATCAAGCATCATGCAAGGACTCCACACCTGGCAGACACCATTACAAAGGCATCAGTGCAGACCATTGCATACGTAGTTGAGCAGTACCTGAGAATGTGTCTGTGTTTGGAGCGAGGGTTTTAAAGAGGTGATAAGGCTGAACCTTCATCCAATGTGACTGGTGTCCTTATAAGAAGTGGAGATTAGGACATAGTCATGTACAGAGGGAAGAGCATGTGAAGACACAGGAAAAGAAGGCCATCTGCAAGCCAAGGAGAGAGACTTCAGAAACAAAACCACCCTGCTGACGCCTTGATCTCAGACCTCTGGCCTCCAGAATTGTGGGAAAATAAACATCTTTTGTTTAAGACGCCTGGTCTGTGGCACTTTGTTATGGCAGCCCTAGCAAACCCATACCAATGTAGGCTCCACATTGAGGCTGTGATTGTCTGAATGTCTTATTATTGTTGTTAATTAAAACATATTCATGACAAAAACATGCTAATAATGTAAAAGGAAATACAATGAAAATTTTAGTTTCTTGATTCTTCCCTGAACGCTACTAGTATAATCATGCCTCTGAGGTAAGTACTGCAAACAGAGTTTTGCATTAATATCTTGTGAGCGAGTCAGGGTTTATTTATTCACTATTCAGTGAGCATGAGTCCCACCTGTGTGCCAGCCAGGGTGCCCAGCAGGCATACAAAGGAAGATATGATGCTATTCAGAACCTTAGTGCTGACAGTGCTTCTATCTCTGGAGTCAGGATGCCTCCAACACAAGAGAAGGCCAATGCTGAGGGCAGATTAGAATGAACTCAGGTTACCTGGAGGAGCCCAAAGCAATCACAGCTAAAGGTTAAATAGCAACAGGAACTAAGACGTGCACTTAGTCCTGGAGGGAAAATATCCAACCACAGATCTAGGATGAGAGGTCCAGGCCATGGATGGAGGGGAGGTAGGACCCAGCAAGAAGTGCAGGAGATGAGAGCTTTAAGACCAGGCTGTGACAGCGCCGAGGGCAGGGCTTGGTTGAGTGGACCCCAGCAGACCAATAGGCCAAAGCCTCAGGGCCTTACATGACAAATACATGTATGTGGGGAACCCAGCAGACTTAGGAACGAATAGTTATAGCCACGTGAGAATCACACCCAGAGCACTGAGGAACACAGAGAAGGAATTAAAGTCAGAGAAGGAGGTGAGTTTGGAACTGGGCTTGAAGAACAGGCTTTCATCAGACGAGGTTGCAGAAGGACATCATAGAAAAGGCAGCCCCAAGTAACACCATGGTGCGAAGAGGAAGTGAGGTATGCCTGGCGGGAGGTGTGTGTGGGTGGGTGGAGGGGGTGGTGTATGGAGCACAGAGCAGTTTATTGATGGAGTACCTAGTCAGGCTGGAGAAAGCAGGTTAGAAGCAAGTTTGGGCTGTATCCTGATGGGGGAGAGAGGTGTGCTGGATCTGGGGTGCAGACATGGAGCAGTGAGGAGACAGGTCTGCCCTGGGAAGAACATGCCGTCACGGGGGAAACGCTTTTTACCTTCTCTCTTTCATTTCTGCAGCTCTTTTCCCCCAAGCTAGTCACTGCCTGTGGCAAAGACAGGTGCGCCTGCAGTGCTCCAGGTCCCTGAAGAGGGTCCTGGCACAGACTGCCCACCGCTAGTCACGCTGCGGCCTCACACACATGGGCAGCTGCAGCCTGGCTATGGCCGTGTCCCTCTGCCCGGGGAGTGTGCAGATGGTGGATCTTTATGATGTTCTGAGGTTGGGACTCAGGCCTTCTCTCTCTCAGGATTGTGTGGATGGCGCTTCGCTTAGGATTCCCAGCGTGTGAGACAGGCCCTCTGCAGGGTTATCTGTGTTTGAGGATCACACAGCTGCTCCCACTGTCTCAGTGGGATAAAATGCTTCGGCTATAGCAGCGCTGACACAGTCGCAAAAGCAGATGAGCTTGCAATGGGGGCTGTGGGAGGCATGGTTATCTGGAATACCTTCCTTACCCAGGAGAGAGGCGTTTATCTGAGGAGTACCAGCACCATGTACTTCAGATAACAACATTTCCTGGGGAATTCCTCGTATCAGCAGCGACTCTCTATCTCCCGGGCTCAGGGAGAAAAACACTCAGCGTATTTCTCTGCCTTACATGGCTCAGAGGAACGTGTGAGTGTCGGGAGAGGAGGAAGGTGGGGAAGAGTGTGTTCAGCGTGAGTCCTGGTGCCATCCTTAGCTCGGGAAAGAAGCGAGGAGAGCTGTGAGTGAGAATCCTCTCACAGTGGGAGGAATAGATGAGGGACGACTTGAGGGCCCTGAAAAGCCCCTTCCCTGTTTCTCCCCCAAAAGGAACCTCTTCCCTATGGTAAGGCCTTCGGTTCCCTCATTAATGACTCCTTTGGGTTAAAACAGTGGTTGTCAGTCTGGGCTGCATGAAGATCTTGAGCTTCAGGGCAAGAAAGGCTAAGAGAAAGGGTATTCTACTCCTTCCTCCACCTTTAAAGAGGGGTGCTCCCAATTCTTCAGGTACATTTCTTTTGAGGTTGCATTTTTTACTGATTGATTTTAGAGAGAGAGAAGGAGGGAAGGAGAGAGACATAATTTGTTGTTACACTTATTTGTGCATTCATTGGTAGGTTCTTGTTAATCCTAACCCGAGGATGTATAGGGTTAGGATTAATAAGGGATAAACAATTCCCTCCCACTCTCTCTCTCTCTCTCTCTCTCTCTCTCTATATATATATATATATATATATATATATATATATATATATATATATATATGTGTGTGTGTGTGTGTGTGTGTGTGTGTGTGTGTGTGTGTGTATGTATGTATGTATTTAGAGAGAATGGGAAAAAAAGGGAAGGGGGGAGAAAGAAAAAAATATGATATGAGAGAGACATGGGTTGGTTGCCTTCATCACATGCCCTGACCCGGGCCAAGATCAAACCTGTAACCCAGGTATGTGCCCTTGACCATGAATCAAACCCACAACCCTTTGGTTAGTAGGCCAATGCTCTAACCACTGAGCACACTGGCCAGGGCTCATTGGTGGATTCTTATGTGTGCCCTACCTGGGCTTTGAATCTGCAACTTTGGCATATTGGGGCAACGCTCAAACCAACTGAGCCAGGACCATGAGGTTACTTTGAAAAAGTTCTCTTCTTTGTAAGTATGATGGTTAATTTTATGTGTCAACTTGACTAGCCCTCCGTACCCAGATACTTGGCCAAATACCAACGTAGACCTTACCGTTAAGGTGTTTTGGGGATGACATTAATATTTAAATCAGTAAATTTTGAGTATACTCCCAAATCTAGGTGGGCCTCATCCAATCTGCTGAAGATCTTAAGAAGAAAAGACTGAGGTCTTCCAGAGAAGAAGGAATTCTGACTTGAGTTATAGCATCAACTCTTCCCCTGGCCTCCAGCCTGTCAGTCTGCCCAGCGGATTTCGGACTTGCCAGCTTCCACAATTTTGTATGCAAACATTTTAAAATAAATCTCCCTCTATATATTTACTTGCATTCTATTTATCCTTTTTTTTTTTTTTTTTTTTTTTTAGTGTATACTTTGGGAAAATCTTTTCTTTCTTTCTTTTTTAAATAAATATTTATTATTACAAATGTGTTTCTCTTTTTTCCCCCCCTCAATTGCTCCCCTTCACCAGGTTCCCACCCCACCCTCTGCCCTTTCCCCACCCCCCATTGTCCCCATCCATAGGTGCACAGTTTTTGTTCAGTCTCTTCCCGCACCCCCCAACTCCCCATTTCTCTGGACTAATACAATAGGCTTATTACATGTTGTGGTATGGATGCAACAATTTGGAAAATATTCTTGATGTGATTCAGAAGTGAGCAAAGAATAAATGCATTGATCTTATTGAGTTCTTTCTATGCAAGAGGACCATACAAAAATGGAACAGGGCTGGGCTAGAAAAACTCTGTGGGAATGGATGGGAAATGGAGGTACAGTGCAATCTCAGGATTTCTAAAATACATATGTGTGTGCGTGTATAATATATGTTTATGTGCCTAGGTATGTCTATGTGTGTGTGTGTGTGTTTACATGCATGTACATACTTATAGTTCCTGGTTCTGCCTACTGAAAGCAACAAGAAGCAAAGATACCCCAGCAGTAACAGCAATGACATAATTGGTGCCCAAATCGTGCATTTCCCATGAAAAGGGATCAAGACTACTCATAAACATGGCTGATTCCATGGCTAGGACAGGGTAGGTGTGAGATGAGCTGGGGACATGTTGCTAAGCCAGAAAGCAAAAAAGTGCACCAAGCCGAAACCGGTTTGGCTCAGTGGTAGAGCGTCGGTCTGCAGACTGAAAGGTCCCGGGTTCGATTCCAGTCAAGGGCATGTACCTTGGTTGCAGGTATATCCCCAGTAGGGGGTGTTCAAGAGGCAGCTGATCGATGACTCTCTCTCATCGATGTTTCTAACTCTCTCTATCCCTCTCCCTTCCTCTCTGTAAAAAATCAATAAAATATATTTTAAAAAATGTTTCTGTCTCATCGATGTTTCTATCTCTCTACCCCTCTCCCTTCTCTCTCTAAAAATCAATAAAACATTTAAAAAAAAAAAAGTGCACCGAAAGGAACAGAGCATGTTATTAGGACTTGGAGAAGCTCAAAGGCGTCCCACTGGCCAAGTCAGGTACAACTGGAACATGGAAATATGAAGTACAATGATAAACTATTGAAGAATGGGAATACATTAATCCATATGGATGATTCTAAAAAGATATATAAATAAACAGGGGAGCCCTGTGTAGCTCAGTTGGTTGGAGCATCGTCCTGTACACCAAATGGTGGCAGGTTTGATTCCTGGTCAGGACATATACCCAGGCTGCAAGTTCAATCCCTAAGTTGGGGCTTGTGCGAAGCAACCAATCTCTCTATCAGTCTATCTACCTATCTATCTATCTATCTATCTATCTATCTATCTATCTATCTATCCATCTCTCTCTCTCTCTCTCAAATCAATCAGAATGGTGAGGGCCAAATGGCAGTGTGAGGGAGGACTGTCGAGGGAAAATCATCGCTTTGCAGCCAGAGTGCAGATGAAGTCAGCAAGAAACCCCGAGGAATGCTAAATCCCCAGGGAGGCCTGGATGAGGAGCAGGATACTCACGGGTCTGCGAGTGTCTCCCCACAGACTCTTATTAGTCTCCGGGAGAAAATGAAACCTAATAATTATCCCGCAGAGATCAGAATGACCTCCGGCAGTGAGCCTCTGAGTCCCCTGATGTGGAACCCTGTGAAGAACACAGCATTCCCCGTGCAGCGCCGTGGCCACAAATGCATAGCCCAGTCTAATCACAAAGAAACATCAGCCGAACGCGAACTGAGGGTGGTGCATGCGTGGGGGTGGAGGACCTGCTTTTCAAAATGTCAGTGTCATAAAAGACAACAGGAGACTGTGGACGTGCTTCTGATTAAAGGACATGATTAGATCAGCGGGCAAATTCGAAATATGGCTGCCAGACTAGATACAAGTTTTATATCAGTGTAAATCTATGGAGTTGATAACTGTACTGTGGTTATGTAACAGAATATTCTATTCTTAGGAAATATGCACTCAAGTATTTAAAGGTAAAATGCCATAATATAATTTACCTTCCACTGGTTCAGAAAAAAGAAGTTTTCATATATATATATGTATGTGTCTGTATAGATAATAGATGATAGATAGATAAATGATAGATTATAGAAACTCAGAAAGAGAGGCTGAGAGAGAAGAGGAAAGGAGAGTCCTGAGAAGGAGGAAGAAGAGAATGGGAGAGCGAAGTTCCTTGGGGAAAGATGGCGCTGTGTGGGGAAGAGAGACCTCTGTTCCCTGTGCCTATCGCGGGTGGCAAACGTTCTAGGGCCACGATATGTAAGGCTGACCTGAAGAAATGACTGAAGATATATGAGGTGACATTGGGGCAGGTGATTTAGACCAAGTGAATCCACCTAATGCACTAGCCCCTCTCATGTCCCTGGGCATGTGAGCGGAAAAAGCAGTCAACAATGCTGGCTTACTCACGGTACCAGTCAGTTTTCAGCTGGCAAAAGGTAACACACTGAAACGGGAATTGAGGATGGTGTGAGAAAGGGACTATTTACAGAGGGGAGGTGCTCATGAGACCAGCAGTGGGGAGCCAGTGCTGTCAGAGAAAAGGGGGGGGGGGGGGGCGCGACCTGGTCTGGCCCCCTGGTGGGAGCTGTGGTTTTTGGTAGAGAACTACACCTGACTCTGCAGTCAACCCAGCAGGGAGGGGGCCATGGAGGACAAGCACCTTGACCTGCTTTCCTTGCACCTCTGGCCTCCTGCCAGGGTTTCCTATCTGCCAAACCCACTTGGCAATCAGAGGGTGAGGGGGCCTAAGGATGCCGCCTGCACAGGTCAGTCTCCCGGGCACACAGCAGGCGGGAGGAGGGTGGCAAGGGAATCAGGAAGGGGAGGTGGAGTCAGCAACCAGGGGCCTGGGGCTGCGATGAATGATTAGCTTTGTGGAAGCACAGAGCTGACATTCAACATCACCCAGCAAGAGTTCAGATTGTAAAGAGTTTGATAGGAAAGCTGTATGTGTGTGTGTGTGAGTGTGTGTGTGTGTGTGTGGGGGGGGGGGGGGTAAAGAAATACTGCTTTCCTGTCTACTGCCATACCACCCTGAATGCGCCCAATCTCGTCTGATCTCGGAAGCTCAGCAGGGTCGGTCCTGGTTAGCACTTGGAAGGGAGAAATACTGCTTTCCTGATTATTAAAAATGGGATTTTTTTAGAAGTCCTTATTTTCTCTAAATAATTTATTTTTCAAATTGTCAGCCACAGCCAGTAGGAAGGTAAGAATAGGAGAGTTCATTAACAACACAGCAGTAAAATTCAATGTGGATGGAGAAATTCTGCCGTTAGTTTTTCCTACAATTAGAATACCTGTCCGATTTGACCAGAAGGTAGTAAATTTTTGGAGTGCTCCACCGATGCGTGGTTCAGTGTCTGTGTATTCACTGGGGGTCTCTGCAGGGGAGGGGGGGGGAGTGGGGCACAAAGCCAGGGTATTGACAGGACAGCTGGTTTACAAAGAAAATTCAAGGGGCAAGGTGACGCTATTGACAAGAAGATAAACTACAAAAGGAGAAGCTGCAAGACAATGGTGGCATATGACAATGCATGGGCAGGGATTCGCTGTGAGAGGCCAAAGTTGAAGTGTTGCTCTTTTTTTGGAGGCGGGACTCACTATGGGAAAGAGGACAGACCTCACCGCAGGCCTATTAAGACCAAGGTTGTCTCGACACAGCCCAGCATGGCCAGTTGTGAGAATCAAACCCAGCCATGATTTCCAGCACACAAACTACACCGATTCCTGCCTTTCCGATTTTTCCAGCCCTCCTCCCAACACTTCCAAGCAGCACAGCTCCACGTGGTCACTCAGGGACCCAGGTTCCTAATATCTTATTACTTCACCATCTCCTAGGGTATTACCATCATCCACAGGGTGATGAGGGCTTATCCTTCTTGTCTGGCCAGAGAGAGCCTAGAGCAAGTGGCTTTGTCTCCAAGGAGAGAACTCAGAAGTTGCTCACATATAATATTGGCTCACATCTTCTTGGCCTGAACCTAGTCATACTGAGCTGTAAGGAAGGTTGAAAGGTAGAGTCTCTACCTGGTGGCCATGTGCTTTACCTAAACATGTGGTATTTCATGAAAGGGAAATAATTAGACATTTCTGCCATATGTCTATTATCTTCTTGGCCTGAAATGGCCCTCACTCACCGCTATCACTTCCCTGACCTTCCCTTCCTGCCCCTTTGTGACTTAGGTAAAAATAAATATTCTTGGTTCTCTACCCCTAGCAACTTTAAATCATCCCTGTTACAATTATGTGAGTACAACTTAAATGTGAGCTGCAGAAGCAGTCAACAATAAACTACTGAAATCACTCCTGAAATATAAGCATCTTATGGTGCCTATAAAACCTCCTAGTTACTGCAATCTTTACTTGGTCACCCTTCAGAAGAGTATTGATACTGAAGGAAATGGTTTACAACCCTGATCTCACTCTTTTATATACTCCTGAAGTCAAAGATCTTCTATACCAGAATATGGTCTGTCTTAGATGTTGACTTTATTATTATTCATTTTTATTTTTTAAATTGATTTGGGAGAGAGAGAGGAAAAGGGAGAGGGAGAGGGAGAGGGAGAGGGAGAGGGAGAGGGAGAGGGAGAGAGAGAGAGAGAGAGAGAGAGAGAGAGAGAGAGAGAGAGAGAGAGAGAGAGAGAGATTTGTTGTTCCACTTATTTATGCATTTATTGTTTGATTCTTATATGTGCTTCAAGTGGGGTGGGGGGGCGCATGCGGTGCCTTTAGGGGTGACGCTTTAACCAACTGAGCTGCTACCTGACCAAGGCTTTACTCTTCTTAGTTGCTATTCCTTGGAGCAACTCATGTCCCACTCTACACTGTTCTCTAGGACCTACTCAACTTTAGGGATGAGACATCACTTTAATCATAAGATGTTGTCATCTATATAAAAATAAAATAAATGCATTGACCAAAATTTTGGCAGCTCCTTTGTGAAATTTGAGGTTTGAGGTCCTTTGATTAAGAATCACTGAAGTAGCCCTGACTGGTTTGGCTCAGTGGATAGATCGTCAGCCTATGGACTCGGGTCCCAGGTTCGATTCTGGTCAACCTTGGTTGTGGGCACATCTCCAGTGGGGAGTGTGCAGGAGGCAGCTGATCAATGTTTCTCTCTCATCGATGTTTCTAACTCTCTATCCCTCTCCTTTCCTTTCTGTAAAAAAATCAATAAAATCTTTTTTTTAAAAAAAGAATCACTAAAGTAGGTTTTCATTGAGTATTTACAGAATGAATGACTCACTTATTGAACAAATGAACAAATAAATAAGTGAAGGAGTAAAACTGGTTAATATTTAAACCAAAAGCTAGTCACAGAGCCTGGTTCTTTCAGTTGTCTTCATTATTGCATGGCACATGCAGGCTGCACATCTGCTCACTAGCTTTCCATCGACCAAAGCAGATGGTCACATTGCATAGAATCTGATCTTGATGTAGGGGTAATACACAGTTCCATGCTTTCTAGAAATCTTGGAAACTAGAAGGAATAAATCCTATTGGACTGCATGGGTGGAAGGTGGTCTAAAAATCTGCTTCTCTGGCTTACAGGACAACCCTACTCTGACTCTCCCCCAACCCTTTTGTACAGTCTTTACCTGAGGGAGAGGGATGGCAACAGAACATACAGGCCTCCGAGCACTTCGGAACCTATTCCGAGCCGCGGCCTGCAGTGGAAGCCCTGAGAACCACCACAGATACAGACCAGCGCCTCCACCCAAAACAGGTTTTCTTTGGCCTGAAAGGTTAGGAGAGCAGGGTAAATAAGAAAAATAATTTTATATTAATGATTTATATTTAATGACAAAACAGCCAATCAGCTACATCCTGGGACCAATAAACATTCAGCGAGTCTTCATTAATATCCAAAATGCTCTATAAAGATCGCTTCCAGTGATCTTACTGATTAATGATGTTGCTCAGGCTCTACAAGGCCCCAAGTCATCATAGGTTCAATCATGTTGAGATTGCTAGACTTCTCAAACACTGTAACATGGGCTTGTATTTTTTTATAGAGTGTACGTGAAAAATTCACTTTCACTCTATCCCCTGATTTCCTGAGTTCTTCCTGTCACGAAGCCTCTCTCTTCTTAAACAAAGCAGGGTCCGAAGCCTGCCAAGCTTCTAAACCTCTGATCTAGAGAAACTTCAAGCTTCTTGGCACAGTTCTATTTCAAATCAGGTATTCGGTATGTTGTTGTTTTTTTCCTGAGAATATCAGGAAACGTCCTAACACATGAGTTTAAACGTTTTGAGATCACATCCTAAAACACTCATCACAACCTTTGCATAACTCTAAAAATATCCACTGAATTATAATAATGTATGTCTCACTTTTAACTGGGGGGGGGGGGGGGGGGGGGGGGGCGGGGACACACCTTTGTTAACTGCAACTGGGGAGATTTTGACAGAAATAGAAACACTAAAATTTAGTCAAATGAGAGAAGTTTGTTGAAAGAAGGCACAATACTCTTATAACGAGATTTTCAAACATATAAAATACTAAGCACTTTTACAGAGCGCTATAGCTGATGTTTGACGTAGGGCCGAAATAGGATTCAAACACATCTGAATTTAATTGCTGAGTGGCAGGCAGGTTTGGAGCCAACAGTTTACATAGGAAGAGTTGTTTGTGGCTGCAGGAGTAACCAGAGGTTGAACACAGATGCCTGGGGTGCGGACTAGGAATGGAGGGCCAGCATGAACATCAGCTTCCTGAACATCTGGTAAGACATAAGCAACTCAGGTCACACCTGTTGTTTAGTGAAATGGACACGCTACCAAAAGAAAGCAAAGTGGACATAAAACATTCTGGACTGGGAGCTGCCACTCTGAGCTCTAACCTATCATTCTTCTCGTGTGTTGTGTAATTGGTTTGGGGCCAGATGGTTTCTATGGACCTTCCAGTTATAAATCCCTCTGAATCTAAGGAGCATTATAACCAACAGGAAATTAACCTGGTGCAGCATAATATCAAGATCAGCAAGTGCATCGGGGACTGAAAGGCATGGAAGAGAAGTGGCAGTATGGCCCCTTTCATCACATGGACCCAATCCATTTCCTTGGCCACAGACAGCAGCAGGAACAGAGGAGGCCTGGGTTTCTGTCATGTCTGCAAATCCCAACAGATTCTTGTTTCCATGGGAATAAGGAAACTACTTCCTAACAGATTGATGGTTTTTAAATCCCATCTCTTTAGAAAGTTTTCTTCTGACTCTGCTTTGGTAGCATGAAAATAGAAAGACAAGTATCAAGTAGCCAAAAGACAAAAAAAAAAAAAAATTGTCCCTTTCTATTCTGCCAGCATGTTCTATTCAAAATCTGGGCAATGATGAAAAATAAAATAAAATGATACTGAGAGTTTTGAACACCTTTTTTTCATACTCCATATAAGTTCACAAACCTATTATAAGTGAGTACCAAATTCTTCTTAACATGTTATTCCAATCTCTTCTTACTACCTATATTTTAGTATCCATTCTTTGTAATTCCCCTATTATGCTCTTGTTCTTAAATTTTTCTCACTCTCCTCATTGCCTGAAAATAAACTCTGCAACATGTGTGGTTAAGGGAATGGTATAAATGATTAAGAAAAACATCTTCCAAAATATCTCAGCAATACAGAATTCTTACCTGCATTTCTCTATTGTAATATGAAGTAGGTGGAGAAGGAGCATGTGGTGAAGAGAAAGCAAAACACACTGGCTTCATCTTCTGCTAAGCTATTGTGTGTGTCCCTTATTCTGAGGTTCAGTTCTTTCAAGAAAACTACAACGGAGCCATGGCCAGGTAGCTCAGTTAGTTAGAACATCATCTTGAGGCACCGAAGCTGGAGATTCAATCCTTGGTCAGGGCACATACAAGAAGCAACCAATGAATGCATAAGTAAATGGAATAGCAAAACAATCTCTCTCTCTCTCTCTCTCTCTCTCTCTCTCTCTCTCTCTCTCTCTCTTTCTCTCTCTCTCTTTCTCTTTCATCAATAAATAAAAGTTTTTAAAGGGAATAATGAAGATAACTAGTGAAATGCTAGAAGGAATTCTTCAGACTGAACAGAAAGCAAAAATACACTACAGTGAAATTCTTTAGCAATAATTAACGAGTGGAAAATCGGAAGAACAGACAAAATGCCTACGTTTTCCTAGGTTCATAATACAAAGGAGCGGCAGAACTCGCTCTAGCCCATCTATAAAAGAGGACGGGAAGACCAGGTCTCCCCTTGATAGTTGATGCCTGGACAAGTGTGTGCCAGCTGGAATTTCAGCCCCACCAGCCCTCAGTGAACACCTTTGTGCAATGAAAATGCACAAACATCCACGGACCTGAGCGGTTAGAGGTTATTAGAAAACCTGGTGCATGAAATTCATGCTCGGGGATGGGGCAGACCCTCAGCCTGGCCTGTGCCCCCTCACAATCCAGGACCTCTCAGGTAGGGTCCCTAAACCTGGCTGCCAATCAGGGTCTATTGGGGCTTTCCTTCCACCTGATTGCCAGAAGCTGGCCCCACCTCCACCACTGCCTCTGCTTGCCATCTGTGCAGTGCTGCCCACCACCACCACACCCACTTCCCTGCCACTGGTCGCCTCCCTCTGTGGGCAACAGATATGGGGTGCAATTGCTTAGCTGGCCTGGGCCTTCCTTTTTGGGAAGATCAATCGCAGGACTGCACCCAGCAGAGGGAAGTTCTGCCCACCCATCTGAGGCTCCATGACCAATCACAGCACAGAGCGAGGCCCCACCCACGCACTGCAGCTCTGCCGACTAGGTAGCCTGGGCCTCCCTCTGTGGGCAATGACAGGGTCTCTGACCAATCACTCACACCCGCCTTGGCTGGGCTGGCACCAGTGCATATCATAGCAAGGTCGTCCAGAAGGTCATTCAGAGGTTTGGTTGTTCGGTCAACTTGCATATTATGCTTTTATTATTATTACAGATACTTCCAGGATGCTGAGCTGTGCACTAAAAAACTTTATAAACATGGATTGTCCTCACAGCCACAGAAAAGAAATCCTGCATTCATTTTTCAGGAAGAGCTTCCAAAGATCTCAAGCCTGATATATTTTTTAAAGTTTTACATTCAGCTGCATCTTTAAAAACAATTTTATTTTATTTCCTTATGGTTTTAGAGAAAGAGGGAGAAACATCAATCTTTTGTTCCACTCCGTTATGCATTCATTGGTTGCCTCTGGTATGCGCCCTGACCAGGGATCCACCCACAACCTCGGCGCTTCAGGTCAACGCTCCAACCAACTGCGCTCCCGGCCAGGGCTCAGACCCAACCTGACTAAACTTCGTTTTGCTTTTCTATCTCAAATAATCATATAGGAATGTTTATAGTACTGCTTTAGATATCATCTTTTTAGAACAAGTGGTTGAGTCAGGTACTCTACTAAAAAGAAAATATAAAAGTTTGCATTTGTTAATTAGCCTTGAATATTAAATAACTCAAAGACTATTGTACTAAAGAATGATCTTTAAAGGAGTCTTTCCCCCCCCTTTCCCAGTGAACCCACTCATGGATATGAGCACACAAATTCCCTCTGTGCTAATACAAATATTAATTTAAAATTTGACAGAATGACTATCTTTTTAATAAGTCATCAATTGCCAAAATGGGAGTTAACAGCTCCTGCCATTTCAAATTAACAGTTGTTTTTTCGAGGGTGTAGACATTTTAATTTTTAAACTAAAGGAAAATGATATTGTTTATATTTTTTAAAAAATTAAAGTAATTTTCCAATTGTGGCCTCAAAACTCACATTTGTTAATTATAAAATTATTCTTTATTATTGTTTTTTTCTTTATTATTGTTGGATGTTTCCAAAAACATAACTCTAATGTATTAGAGTTATGTTTTTGGAAACATCCAACAATAATAAAGAAAAAAACACTTTAACATTCACAGTGCTCTCACCTAGAAATAATTAACCCTAACATTTTGTTTTCCTTCTAGTCTATCTTCTCTGTATTAATAGGCACTCTTAGACAGTAACATAAAAAGCTATTTTTAATAACTTTTAGATTATACTAAATTAAATATATTTTCTGAATCTTTCATCTACCTTATTATTAAAGCTCTTTCAAACACACTATTTTAGATATCTGCCATAATTAGTTATCATCGCTGCGGTAGACAGTCTCCAAGTAGCGCCCAATGATTACTGCCTCCTGGTATTCGTGACCCTGTGCAGTCTCCTCCCACAGCAGAGAGAGCTGACCTGTGCAGCCAATAAAGCGTATACTTCAGAAACAATACAGTGTGACTTCCACGGCTGTGTCCTGAAAGCATTACAGCTTCTGCCCTGCTATTATTATTATTATTATTATTATTATTATTATTATTATTACTCACTATAGGAGAAGCCAATAGATATGCCATAAAACTCACATCCATCTCAAGAGGCCCACATAGTGAGGAACTGAGGCCTCCTGACAACCAGCACTAATGCGCCAGGTATTTGAATTTGTCAGCAGGGAAGTAGATCCTCCCACTCAGTCAATTTCTTGGATGATTGCAACCCTGGGTGACACCTTGAGTGTAACCTCATGCCTCTGGGACAGACCTGGACTAATCTGCTCCTGGGTTCCTGACCAAGGAAAATTGTGTGGGTTAATAAACATTTATTATTTTAAACATCTAAATCTTGGAGTAACTTGCACACAGATAAATAATAATAATTTTGTCTCCAGAAGTGTGACACCTCCATAACCAAAGACCTAAAATACAAGGTAGCTTACAACAGCATAAAGGAAAGACTTTGAGAAGCGAAAGTGTAAAGTACATGGAAGAAATGGTTAGCAGAAGCCAGATGACCTTTAAGGATGCTATTGATGAGGGCTAGGAGGGAAATCTGCAAAACATTATTGGAAACTAGAAGATGAGAGATTCTTTTTACATAAAACAAAAATTTAGCAACACTGTCAGATGCAAATATATATATATGAAATATATCTAATTAACTAAGTGATTTAGCTAAGGCAATTTCAAGGCAGAATGCTGAAAGTGTGCTAGTTTCCCTCCGGCTGCTTATAGCAACATGTGAGAGAAGAGATAAGATGAAGGAAGGACTATTAAACAAAAAGGAGTCAAGACTTGCTGCTTTTGAAATTTTCCAGATGACAGAAAATGCTAAAATTGTAAAATGGCTTTCAAGCAAAAAAAAAAAAATTAAAAAATCAAATCCAGAACTCTTCCAAGAAAACATGGCCTAAGGATGAAATGGAGGCTGTGACTGTAAAACCCTATTTTAATAACTTTTTTAAATCTAAGGGAGTGCTCCTCTGAGTTCAGACCTAGTTAGCGGCAACATGACTAAACGCAGCAGGAAGATAAATATAGGACCTTTCCTGGCGCCTCCCTCAGGAAGAGGGTGAGGATTGAAATCAGCTGGCACTGCAAGTAGACTTGCTCTTTCTGTGGCAAAACCAAGAGACAAGCTGTAGGGAACTGGCACTGTGGTTCCTGCATGAAAACAGCAGCTGGTGGTCTGTGGACTACACCCCAACTTCTGGGGTCACAGTGAAGTCTGTCATCAGAAGACTGAAGGAACTGAAAGACCAGCAGACACTTCACAGTCTGAGACATTGCTAGCCTGTAACAAATGGGTTGATTTGTGTAACAACAACAAAGAAATCTCAGGGAGTACTTACTTCAGAGAACTCTAGGGCTTCTAAGCAAGGTAAGGACATCATCCCTCAGCAATTTCAACAAAAGCACCAGGTAGAAAATGGCTCATCTTGAAGAGAGGTAATGGTGTAGCTTTTGTCTAATGGAATGAATCCCACTTACAATCCTTTTGTGACCTACAAAGTTGTGTGGTGGTTGTTTTGTTGTTATTTATTTATTTATTTATTTATTTATTTATTTATTTTTATTAAATTGTTATCTGTGTACATATTTTAACATTGCCCCCCCTTTCATACATACCCTCCCTCCCCAGAGTTATGTGTCCATTGGTTGTACTTATATGCATGTATACAAGTCCTTCGGGTGATCTCTTATCTCACCCAGATCTCCCTACCCTCCCCGCTGTAATTTGACAGTCTGCTTGTTGCTTTACTGTCTTTATATCTGTCTTTTGGTTCATCAGTTTATAATGTTCTTTAATATCCATAAATGAGCGAGGTCATGTGGTATTTCTCTTTCATTGACTGGCTTATGTTGTTGTTATTTAATTACTACTATCGGTAGGCTGGACTGAGAGGACTGAACTCATACAAAATGAAAAAGAGACCTTTAGACTCCCAACCTTTGATATGCAGGAAGCAGGCTGAGACTGTCTCTTAGCTGCCCAACATGGGTTACTCTTAATGGAACAGGAAGGAAGAATGAAAGGTCAGAAACGAGAACTCTGAGGGCAGAGCCAAGAGCCATGGAAAATCTTTCCCAGGAAAGAGTAGGCCTGAATCCTAATTGAAGAACTTGCAACATTTGCCTGGCTGGATGTTAGAATTGCTATGAAGCAATGACCTCTGTGAGCCTCCTGTTCTCTCTGTCTTGAATAGGAATATCTACAGCTTTCCTATGTCTGTCCCAGCAGTAAATGTCAGAGAGCAGGCCTTCTGCTTGAGAGGAGCTACACTTGAACTGTATTTGGAACTAAATAGTAAAGGAACTATATACCCAAGGAGCTTCCTCGGCCCCAGGACCTGGTTGAGATAGTGAGATTTTGTACTTGGAACTGATGTTGGAACAAGTTGAGACTTTGGGGGGGGACACTTGTGAAAGACTGAGTGGCGCATAAATCATTTGTATATGTGTGGCGCATAAATCATTGGGGGCCAGAGCACACTGTAGTAACTAACCTCTCTGATGACTGCCAGTGATTCTTGCCTCTGGTAACTCATGTCCCTAGTTAGCTCTGACTACAATGACCAGGACTGAACCATGCCATACACCAGATGTTGTGAAAATAACAGTGTGACTTCATCAAAGGCATTGCAGTTTCCGCTTTGCTTTCTCTGGGATCACTCACTATGGGAGAAGCCAGCTGCCATGTCATGAGAGGACACGCCAGTCTCATGGGGAGGTCCAGGTGGTAAGGAATCCAGACCTCCTGCCAACAAGCAGCACTGTCTTCCCAAGCATATGCCTGAGCTACCTTGGAAGTAGAACCTCCAGACCTAGTCAAGCCTTCAGATGACGCCACCCTAGTCAACATCTTGACCTGAAACTCAAGATGTATCCTGAGGCAGAATCATCCAGTTACGCTGCTCCTGAGTTCCTGACCCACATAAACTGTGTGGGATAATATTAATTTTATATATTACTAGATAAATAATACAGCCTTATTTTATCATCTGGATATTCCAAAATTGATTTAACCATTGTAAAGTGTTGAACACTGGATTGCTGATAATTTGTTTTATTTTTTTAATCCTCACCCAAGGATATATTTCCATTGATCTTTTTAGAGCAGGAAGAAAGGAGGGGAGGGGAGAGAAACAGTATAAGAGAGAAACATTCATCCTCAGTTGCCTCCTGAATGAGCCATGCCTGGGGATCGAACTCCTAATCTGGGTATGTGCCCTGATGGGGAATTGAACCCACAACCTTTTTTGGTGTACAGGATGACTTCCCAGCCGGAACCGGTTTGGCTCAGTGGTAGAGCATCGGTCTGTGGACTGAGAGGTCCCAAGTTCGATTCCGGTCAGGGGCATGTACGTTGGTTGCAGGCACATCCCCGGTAGGGGGTGTGCAAGAGGCAGCTGGTCGATGTTTCTCTCTCATCAACGTTTCTAGCTCTCTATCTCTCTCCCTTCCTCTCTATAAAAAAATCAGTAAAATATATTAAAAAAAAAAAAAAAGATGACTTCCCAGCTAACCGAGCCACCCAGCCAGGCAGATTCCAATTTTTTATTATTACAAATATCACTGTTATGAAGAAACTGATAAATAATAAATTATCATTTATTAATCTATTATTTATTAATCTATGTCTCTAGACTAAATTCTTAGAAGTAAAATTACTAGACATTGAACAATGTATGTTTCTAGCTGCATTATAGTACAAGAATATGCATTTTACTGCAGGCTCAGCCATGCTTTTTAAAATCACAAAACAGGAATACCAACTATCACTATTCTTAACACTATACTGGAATAAACACTGGAAAATGAAATTAAAAATATAAAAGTGTTGACAAAAAGGGGCCACATGCTAACCTAACTAGCTCAGGCAAGGCCTTTGTGGCAGACTTGCAAACTCAGAGATCTAAAGTAACCACAAAAAGGGTCTGAGATTAAAACTTTTTAAACTAAAAAGCAGTTTATGGTAGGTAGTCATGTCCTGTGCTGGTATCTTCCCTGACAAAGGTCAATCTTTACCTTAGCTGGGCCTGTCTGTTGTCACTGTTATTGAGTTCATTGTGACTGTGAGCTATTCTGCACCAACCTAAGTAAAAGAAGTATGTGTCTATCATTATACTTGTTCCCCACTTTGCTTTCTCCAATGATCACCAATGAATTTCATCTAACTCATTTATGCCTCTCTTTTTTATTTTATTCTTTTTATTTTTTTAAACATATTTTTATTAATTTCAGAAAGGAAGGAAGAGGGAGAAAGAGATAAAAACAGTGATAAGAGGGAATCACTGATTGGCCACCTCCTATATACCCTCTACTGAGGATCTAGCCTGCAACCAGGTGTGTGCCCTTGACTGGAATCGAACCCTGGACCCTTCAGTCTGCAGGCTGATGCTCTGTCCACTGACAAGGAAGGGCAGAGGATTTGGGGCTGAAGTGGAGTTTGTTTGTTTTTCAGTAGACAGTTGGACAGATATCCTAGGGAGGTGGCATATCAGTATTTTTCCCAAGTCTGTAAAACATGCTTAGAGCAAAATTATGAAGAGTTCAAAAGAGACTTGTTTGAAGGGGAGGTGGGTAGGGAACTTTCTAACCAGAGACTCCTTGGTACGAATTATCCCTGAGTTCTAAAAACAGCAGGGAAGAGGGGTATGCAAGAATGTAGCCTTGAGAGTAGCTTATCTTGTCTTGCAGTTTGAACAGAGGGGCCATTTGAATCATAGGAGCTAAACAACCTGGAGTTTAATTACCAGGTGCTTCTCATAAATTGTGGAAGGCCACAGGAAAGAAAAAGAAAGCCTTCTTCTTGTCCTTACAATGTATATGTGGGATCTATTGAAAAAATAAATAAATAAACTGACAAACAAAATAGATCCAGAAGCATGGAAGCATGCAACAAACTGATGATTCTTGGAGGGGGGAGGGGAGAAGCATAATCCATGGTCACAGATAATAATGTGGTGAAGGCCTAGAAATGGGTGGGAGTGGGATGGAGTTGGGGAGAGAGGGTTAATGGGGAGTGAAGGGAAGTACATCTGTAATACTTTGAACAATGAAGATAAGTTAAAATTTTCAAAAAATGAAGCAGTGACCATGGCTTTTAGAGGCTAAATAAAACCTATTTTAACTCCTGAAAAATAAATCTATTATAAATGATAAGAGAAGTCAGTCAGGTGACAAGAGACCAAAGAACCATATCTCCCAAGATGCATTCAAGAAGCTTTGAGTAAGAGGGAAGGTAGGGGAGGGTGGGGGTAAGGAGGAGAGATCAACCAAAGGACTTGTATGCAGGCATATAAGCCTAACCAATGGACACAGACAACGGGGGGAGGGGGGGGAGGAGAAGGGTTGGGGGGCAATGGGGAGATAAGGACACATATGTAATAACTTAATCAATAAAATAAAATTTAATTAATTAATTTTTTTTTAATAAAAAAGAAGCTTTAGTGGAGGTCCTACCAAGTGTATTTACAGGCAGTGGTGAAGGAAAATAGGATTGCTTCCTGACCATATCCTCCTGAATCCATCTCATTCAACAAACAAGTTACACAAATACAAACAATTTAGTTGTGTAACACTTGAATAGTACACATATCACTCTCAAATGTGTGCACAGGCATTTGCAATCCCTAACTATTGTGAAAGGAGTTATTGCTGATTTTGAAACTACAAGTAGCAGGAGGGACATAAGGGAGTACATGGTGATTGAAGCAGTTTGCCAACCTGGACGACCTCATTTCTCCCCTCAGTCCCTGCAGCTTCTCACCCTCCTTCAGATAATCTTCTCTGACACTAATAAGCCAGGTCTTCGCTGTTTAGCATTTTGCTTCCTGAGCCACTGCTGAGTCATTCTCCCATCCTGGCAAGCTCTCACATGTGAGAGTTTCTGCTAAGTTAGCTGGTTCCTATCCTGAAGGATATATATGTTCAAGCCTAGAAGCCTAACTAGGATTCTTCTTCCTCTTTTTAAATTTATTTTTATTCATTTATTTTATTTATTTATTTTCCATCACCATTTATCCCCGTATATTCTCTTTCACTTCCATACCCCTTTCAAATGTTTTATTGTTTATTCTCACCTGAGGATATGTGTATGGATTTGAGAGAGAGAGAGAGAGAGAGAGAGAGAGAGAGAGAGAGAGAGAGACATCTATGGGTTGCCTCTCATATACATCTCAACTGGGGTTCAAACCCCTCAACCTTTTGGTGTTTGGGACGATGCTCCAGCCAACTGAGCCACCACCAAGCCAGGGTAGGTTTCTTCTTGAAGCTTGAATCTACAGCATTGTGTATTGGGAACTCTCAGCTACCCATGGTTACAGGTCTCGGGAATAGGAGTTTGATGCTGAACCACAAATGGATGCTGCCTCTGGAATCACCCTCCTTCACCAGATCAACTAGCAAGTGAAGAACTTAACCAAGACTTGTTGCCTTTGCTCTCTCTACTGCACACGCCCTAAAGAAGACATCGTTGTAAAATGGATAACAATGAGGGAGGGAATAAGGAGCGGGAAAGGGCTCAACAAATGATGCCAAGTCTCTCTAGAGCAACGAGGACTGTGTAACCTCACCTGGTACTGTAGGGTCCACCTCTAGGCTCAGCGGCCTTGCAGTGATATTTTATACAGAGATGACCTTCCCACCATGTCTGACAAATATTCCTAAGGCTAGAGTGTGCTAAACACAGGAAGATACCAGGGTGTTCACCCCTGCAGCCTTCCCAGACATCAGAGAGCTGAGTGTATTGGCCACTAAGAAGAACCTCCAGACCCCTCCTCTTCCCCACAAGCACACAGAGGAAAAGGAGGTAATTCTCCACAGACAAAGGTGACCAGCTGCCAGGAGCCAAATGCAGACGGCTGCAGAAACCTGGGTGCTTTCTTGAAAGTGAACTGCAGAGATCAGCCTCCAGTTTCAGCAAGCAATGGCTGGGCTTGTGAGAATGTCTCCTTCTGGCGTGGAGAACTCCATGCTGAAATATACACCATGTTGATGCTGAAAATGGTGTGTATTAGTCACACACAAAAACTGTAACCACAGCCTACAGAGAACAGAGCAACTGAGTTTTAAATGGATAAAAAGAGAGAAAATATAGGAAAGTCATCTTCAACATGCACCCATCTATGAAGCTATTAAATTATCACATCCTGGACTCTCCAGGGTGTGAAATGTTCAACATGGTTTCACAGCACCTTAAGATCTCTCTATTTAGTCCAAGGGGTATTAAGGAACTCACAAAACAGATTTACAATTCATTTTATTTCAAATGAATAATAGTGCATCACAGTTGGTGAGTCAGAGAGAGGACATTTGAAATTTAAAAAAAAAAATGTAAACTGAAAATAAAGTGGGAAGTCATGGCCCTGTGGATAACTCTGACATATGAAATGGATGGAGAGCAGAAGCAGGCATCGATGTCCTTTTGAAAGTCAGGGATGTTTTCATTCTTTGGGTTTTAACCTTGATTCATAGTGAGTTTCAGTCCTGCTTCAGTTAGGTTCAGCCTCTCCCAGTGCTTATCACTGAGCTGGGCACTAGTGATACAGAGAGAAAAACACACATCTGCTCCAAGAAGAGTCTAGAACATGACATTTCTGCTCTTTTGCAAAAAGAAACAGTGCAATAAGTCAGTTCCGCAAACATTACGGAGAGCTGACTGTAAGGTCCTAGGCAAGGCCCTGATAGCCCCCAAATAGTGCTAAGCAGCAAATGGCTTTTTAAAGCCATTCTATGCACTGATTTTGTAATACATAATGTGTATCTGGGCACAGCAGATTTACTTATCTAATTATGTTTTGCTTGTACTAATATTAACATTCCCTGATCATCCTCAGAGGAAGAAGACTTTATCAAGAAGCATACTGGGCAACAAGATATTTTTTTTTTAATTTTTTTTTAAATTTCACAATATCCAAGACAAGAAAACATGTCTCCTCTGTCCCACCCTCTATAAACCATTTTTTTTTTTTTTTTTTTTTTAGAAATTATGTTTGACTCTTTAGGAATACAGAAAATGTTTGTTGTAATCTTTATAAAATCCTGGGAGTAAAAAGAAAACACACACACACACACACACACACACACACACACACACACATATATATATATATATATATATATATATATATATATATATTTTTTTTTTTTTTTTTTTTACAGAGAGGAAGGGAGAGGATAGAGTTATAAACATCGATGATAGAGATACATTGATCAGCTGCCTCCTGCATACTCCCTACTGGGCATTGTGCCTGCAACCAAGATACATGCCCTTGACCGGAATTGAACCTGGGACCCTTGAGTCCACAAGCCAATGCTCTATCCACTGAGCCAAACCAGTTGGGGCAAGAAAACATTTTTTAATTTATGAAGCCCCTACTAAGGCCCAAATATTGTACTAAGTGTATTACATGTGATCCCTTTTGATCCTTCCTAGAACCCTATAACGTTGGCATTGTTATCAATTTAGAGATGAGGAAACTGAAGCACATAATCAATAAAGGATTAAGCCAGAATTTTAATATCAACCCACCAACTTTAAGACCACTTTATTTTCACTATCCCAGATACCCTAACCTTTAACATCCCAATTTACCAACAGCCCAATAGAGACATGGATAAAAAGGTGGATGAACCAACAATTCACATGAAAGGCTCTAGAACATACTTCTGGTGTATAATTATACTCACAGCAAAAGTAACGCAAACTTCACCCATGCAAACAGAAGAGCTGTAGAATATTTGGTGTCACGTGCTGCCGGTGAGGGCGCGAGACACAGGCTTGCTCATCCATTGCTGGAAAGGGTAAGGACACTTGGACAATTCCCACCAAAATCACTCTTCCCTGAGCTCATCCTTCAGGCATGCTCACATTTGTGAGAAAAGACATATGCCCAAGGCGTTGTCTGTGATAGCAAAGGAATGAAGCAACCTGATTTTCATTAATTGGAGACTTTGTCAATTATGGCCACCTATACAAAGAATTACATACAATCGTAAAAAACGAGGATCATTATTGATATAATTTGCTAAGTGAAAACAGGAAGATGCAGAACCGCAAGTGCTGTGTGTTTCAACTTATGTGGAGGGGGGAATATATACACAACTCCTTCTCTTTAACTAGAATAGTAAGAAATTAGTAACACTGGCTGTCTCCAAGCTGGGGTCTGGATTCGGAGGAGGATGGCAGGCTTATCCCTGTACCCCCTTGGTGCCATCTGAATGGTGAAACATGTAAATGCAGAACCTGTTTTTTAAAAGTAGAAATTAAAAGGATACCAGTTAATTGCCTTTAAGAACACCACATTTAACTACTAAATAATAGAAGGAGAGCAACAATACTTTACTGGCGACAATACTTTACTAAAGATTGTGCAAAGCGATACAAAATCACCCCAGCTAGTTTTCCTGGCCATCCATGTCTGTGGAACTACTTAACTTGATGTGAAGGCTATGAGTTGAGCACTTTACTTTTGTTCCTTCTCCATAAAATGATAATATTATAATAACGATGCAAACATTAATGGAAAGGCTGCTCTTTGCAAAACTCTGCGCTTACAGCTGCGTTTATGTTGCCTTCACAATAACCTTGTGCAGCGGGAATATCAGCTCCCCATCAAGGTGAGAAAATGGAGGTCTTAGCAACTTGCGATTCTCTATTTGCATTGATTTCCAGATAATATGAGGCAACTGTTTTTCTAATGTGTACAGCTTTGAGGGGAAAGAGTTTTTTGTTTTGTTGGTTTTTTTGTTGTTTTTTTTAATGGAGGGCTTTTAAAAAGTCCACCGTGCCACTCAAAAAATCAAAGATGCTGACACAAAATGTGTTCCACAGAGATGATTCTAAAGGACTCTTATGACATTCAAGTTCCACTCAGTAAAAATAGCCTGTGGTTTACAGAAGAGATGCTAATGTTTTAAAGGGAGAAAAATCCCGTAAAACTACAGCTGCCGGAGCCTCCTCCACCCCCAACCCCCACGGTCCATTTCTGTTACAATGTGCACATAGCCAGCGCTGTTGTTTTAGCACAAAGAGAACCAAATTCTTTTCTCACCATGATTTTTTTTTAAATGATTTAAAAAATCACACAGTACAGGTTTCCGCTGCTATCTGAAAATAGAACATTCCTAAGAAAACTTTTGTAAGCTGAAATGATGCAAAGGGGGAAAAAAGCAATTACCATTCATTTACATGGAAAATGTTTCAGCGTTCCCAGACCCAAAATCCAGCACATGTGGTGTCTTTATTCCATTCACTGTGGTGGAAACACTTAATTCTGTCCAGTTTTTCACTGAGCGTAGCACCCTTATGAGCACTTTTAGGCTTAGGACACATGCTGCTGATGGATGCACAGCATAAATGGAGATAAAGCACGGATGCTCACGGATGCAGTTCCCAGCTCTGGGGCTTGATGCTCAAATGCTGACTGTGGTTTTGGAGGGAAAGAGCCCGGTGGGGCCACTCTCGCTGCTGGGGTGCGTGCTGCCTCCATAAGGATGCTGCAAAACAGCGCTGAGCGTAATTTTCGTGTTTTGCTCTTTTCCATACAAGCAAAGTCTCTTGGGGGTTTCTTTCTGTTAGCAAAAACAGGTAGCCATGTAGGTCCTTTGGAAAGGGAACATGGCATGTGTAATGTGAACTTCCGAAAGCTGGGGACACCTAGATATCCTCTTCTCCATTCCTTTCAGTAGCCCCAAGCATTTTCTTACAAGTTACAGCGTCCAGGATACAGCCTGGGCTAAAAGGCATATCAGAAACTTTCCACTAAAATTATAGTTGGCTGCCGAAACCGGTTTGGCTCAGTGACTAGAACGTTGGCCTGTGGACTGAAAGGTCCCAGGTTCGATTCCGGTCAAGGACACATACCTTGGTTGCGGGCACATCCCCAGTAGGGGGTGTGCAGGAGGCAGCTGATTGATTTTTCTCTCTCAAAGATGATTCTAACTCTCTATCCCTCTCCCTTCCTCTCTGTAAAAAAAAAAAAAAAAAAAATCAATAAAATATATATTTTTTTTAAATAAAAATATACTTGGCATTTTGTTATTGAAGTCAAGACAACGGAACCAACCAGTCCACCTTAGGCCTCCCCCTCACTGTGTAGGCGGCTTGAATTGAAGTGAAGGTGCTTACAGGAAATGCTTCAAAACCTGACCTTGGATTCCCGTTGCCTCCCTCTCTCTCCGTCATCAAGAAGTGCGTCCACCTCGCCGAGGAGCTCGGAAAAGAAGGGCTGCTGAGCTCACCTTCCGCAGACAAAGAAGATGAATACACTGTCCCGGTAAAGCTGCCATTTGGGCTCTCCGTGGCGCTTCGTGCTGGGTGGGTTGTGCTCCAAGTCAGCCTTCGTGATGACAGAAACTCCTGTCGCTCCTGGAGAACTGAAATGAATGGACTGCTGTGCCAAGCACAGAGACGGCACAGGGAGCGCACCGACATCATCAAGCTCTGCTTATTTTTGCTTTGGGTTTTGGTAAACGTGGATTTTGTGTATTGCCTCCACATAATTCAATCCAGTGGGACATATTATAATCATCACCTGTTTGTGACAAGGTGTGGGCCTAGGCCCTGAGGGTGCAGACAAATACAAAACCAAGCCCTTGCCCTTGTATCTCTGGGTGCTGAGCAGGGATGTGATAGGCAGACTCCTAGATGGTCCCCACCTGACCCCCACCTTCCTGTATTGCCACCCTTCTCTAATGTCCCCTCTTGAGTACAGGTTGCACCTATTGACTCACTTACAATGAAGAGAATATGATAGAAGTAATGGGATGTCACTTCTGAGATTAGGCTATACAGACTATGGTTTCGTCCTGTATAATCTCTCTGGCATGCCTTCTCTCTCCCTGTCTCCCTCTTCCTCTCCCTGTCTCTCTCTGTCTGCCAGCTGCCACATTGTGAGCCACCTTATGGAGAGACCTGAATGATGTGACAAGGAACTGAGACCCACAGTTCAAAGCCTCGAGGAGCTGCAGCCCGTGGCAGTCACATGAGTGATCCTGGACGGAGACCTTTCTGCCCCTTTCGGATCTCGAGATAACCGAAGCCCGACCAACAGGTGAACCAAAATGTCCCCAGAGACTTTGAGCCAGAGGCACCCAAATAACCTGCTTACAGCTTCCTGACCCACAGACACTGTGCGATGATACTATATGTTTTTAAGTCATTATGCTTTGGGATAAGTTATTACATGGCAATAGGTGACTAATTCGGGGAAATAGGAGTGGAAGCAGAAAGGCCCCTGCCGTGGTGCAGAGACAGTGACTTAGGTCAGGGCGGTGATGGTGGGTTGGTGAGACGTGGGCCGAGGCAGGACAGACAAAGGAGATGAGGAAAGCAACGTGCAAGCTGTGACCTGGAGAAGGAAAGCAAGAGCGATGGCCCTGATGTGCACTCGTGAAGCGTGACCAGCAGCTCCCACTGTGACACGGACAGTGCGTGGGCACTGCTGACGGAGAGAACACTCTGGAAGAATCTGGCCAGTGGCTCCTGTGGGAAGGGGTTAGCCCAGGAAGTCTGAGCGGACGGTCTAACCTGAGCCTTGTCCACATCTTCGTGGCAGAGGTAAAGAGCTGGCTCAGGAGCTGAGGAAATGAAAGTCAATGGACCTGTCATCTGCCTGAATTCACGGAGCAAAGACAAAGGTGACAAGAACACCTTTGTTTGATTAAAATAATCAGAGGAACTCGCCTGAAGAAACATGTCAGTTCAAGTGGCTAGGATTAAAAATTATTAAAAAGCCATACTCTTACTTCATCCAGTCAGGAAACTGCAAACACAGCCACGCACCTGTGCTGCACACAGCCAGTACAGAGGGTGAGGACTTTGCTGCACATGCAAACATTGGCCCTGGAGGCAGTATAGCCTAGTGCAGTGGTCGGCAAACTGCAGCTTGTGAGCCACATGCGGCTCTCGAGCTGTGGTTTGCTTCTCTGTTGACTAATGAGTTTGCCGACTGCTGCGTAAGGCATTACCCTTACCCAGAAGTTTTGACTTCAGGTTAAAGAATTAGTACATTATCAAAATTTTTTAAGTGTTTTTCCCTAAGGCAGTGGTCAGCAAACTCATTAGTCAACAGAGCGGTAAACTATGGCTCACAAGCAGCAGTTTGCTCACCACTGGCCTAGTGATTAAGACATGGGTTTTGCAGCCACTGTGGAGAGCAGTATGGAGTGTCCCCAAAAAATTAAAAATGGAACTTCCATTTGACCCAGTGATCCCACTTCTAGGAATATATCCTAAGAAACCCAAAGCACTCATCAGAAAGAATAGATGCACCCCTATGTTCATAGCAGTGCAATTTATAATAGCTAGGATTTGGAAACAGCCTAAGTGCTCATCAGCAGATGAGGGGACAAAAAAATTATGGTACATCTACACAATGGAATACTACATGGCAATAAAAAAAGAAAGAATTCTTACATTTGCAACAGCATGGATAGATCTGGAGAATATTATGCTGAGGAAATAAACCAGTCAGAGAAAGATAAGTACAACACGATCTCACTCATATGTGGAATCTAATGAACCAAATAAACTGATGATGAAAAATAGACCCAAAGACAGAAGCATGAACAGACTGCTGAGCCTCAGAGGGAGGGTGGGTGGAAAGAGATCAATCAATGAACTTGTATGCACATATGCATAACCCATGGACACAGACAATGGGGTGGTGAGGGCAGGGGGTGTCGGGGATTGGAGCGGGCTGGAAGAGGTTAAGGGGGAAAAAGGAAGACCTAGGTAATACTTTCAACGATAAAGATTTTTTTTTTAAAGAGAGACATGGGTTTTGATGGGTTGGGTCCCAACTATTCGATATGTGACCTCAGCAAACTTATTTAAATTTCTCCAGTTTCAGTTTCCCTGACTGCAAAATGAGAATAATAAAAGTATTTATTCTTAGTACCTTCAGTACATCATTGGGCAGCTGGAAGGACTTGATAAAGCAGCCCATGCTTTCCTTAGCACAAGTTCTCAGTAAATGGGCCCTGAGCCACCATGGTGTGAACGGTCACCTGCCACTGCTGTTCTGATGTCCTGGAGGGACACATGCCCATGGAAGGAGGAGGCCGCGCCCTTGACCTCAAAGCAAAGCTGCACTGCTGTGTCAGAGATTAAATCCAGAAAGGTGCACACACCCCTGTACAGCTGTTCTTCTAGGAAAAGCTGTGATCCAACGCCATCAGTGAGCACAGCTGCTGGACTCCTCTGCCCCTTCTCGCCCGTGATAAGGGAGCTTTTAAAATGCCTGCTGCCAAGTTCAATGGGGGGCAGGGCGGAGTCACTGGAGAAACAATGTGCAGCGTCACTTCCTCCAGGCCTCCCACTGCTGCTGTGTCGCCAGGTCTCCTTCCCTGGCATTCGCTGCTGCTTTGTGACCACTGACGCATAAGGAGACTCCCACAGAATAAGCAGGTCAAGATGTTCCTGGGTCGCTGAAGGACATGGCGCCCATAGGCACAGGCTAAGTTCAGGGTCAGTGTACCGGCCATGGCTAAGAGAGACCCTGCTGCTCAGATGGCGCACCACCACACCTTGTCAATAAGACTTAATGCCCGATCCCGAAGGGCAAAACAGACTCAGCGGCTGGTAGGTTCAGACACAAAAATCATCACAACATGGCTCTCCTGGGAACAGTGGTCACCTTCATGATGACAATTCCACGAGCCAAGACCACCGTGAGTACAAAGAACAATGTTACCGACAAACCAAACATATGCAACGTTATAGACACATCATACATTATAATCAAAAACTGACAGTGATATCTTCAACAGGAAAGAGCAAAATATTTGTTTTGTATAGATGTCTAATCGCAAAGTCCGCTATTTAGTTAAAGATTTCCACCTGAATCCGAGAAGGTGCCATCCACATGGCTTCCTGGTCTAAAGGGAAAGGTTTTAGAAACCTAAGTGTTCTTGTAAATCTAAATGCTTTTCCCTTAGGCTTGTCATTACGCCATGACCTCCTGCTAACGCCCACAAACAATTTAAATTTGGAAATAGAACTATCAAAATTTGCATACTTAATAAATTTTCTTAATACTTTCCTTTACTGTGGGTCTTTGCCAGCATTCTGTCATTTCTGATCTATAATGTCAGTTTGACAGTTACACCAAACAAGAGCTAATGTTTGTGGCAGGGGAAAATCATCAGCACATCATTAGCATCCTGCTCACACATTCATTGTCAATTATAAACATTTGCTTGGGCTAAATTCTGCCACCATCGGTGGAGCCATTACTGCCAGTAACGAAGTGATATATTTCAAGAGTCAAGCTTCTGGCATTTTGCAGCTGGGACTCCAAGAATAATCAAATGTTCATAAACTAACACTTGGGTCCCAGCAGAGTGTCTGGCTCAAGATAACAAATGATCATCCTAGACAATGGGGCTACACGTCAGAATCTGATTCATGAGTTTCACAATGATGTGTCTGGACCACATCCATTAGTTTCCGTCGAAAGCCTTTTCACTTGCTATTAGGGGACCTTTTCAGGGGACATTGAAGCACACGGGTGGCCTCATTCATTGGCAGGTCCTGCAGATTCTCAGGGGAACTCTGGATTCTACTAAAGGTAACCAATGAGAGGTGGTGGTGCCTGCTCAGATTCCCTTCCGGCCGGTGCGCCTGACACCTGGCTGCGGGAAGTGAAGGCCGAGAATGCCTCTCAGCTGCCCCCTGCCCAGAGAACTGCCTTCAGCCAAACAGAAGCCAACTTGACCTGGAAGCTATGTCCCCCCATTGATTCCCAGACCTCAGCCAATAACTTACTGCGGGCCTCTTTACTAGGGGCCCACAGTGCAAGAATGAAAGGAACTGCGGGCCGCAAGAGTATGGTGGGCACAGGGGTGAGTCTCAGCCCATCCTCCACACCACTGCCGAGCCCCTCCTGCCGTGGCCCCCGGTGCCCTGTCTGTCAACAGCCCTCTGCTGCTGCTCCCACACACTGACAGTGCCAGCCCTGCTCACACCAACTAATGGCGTAGCAGGGGTCCTCAAACTTTTTAAAGTGGGGGCCAGATCACGGTCCCTCAGAGAGCTGGAGGGCCGGACTATATGAACTACTAATTCCTACTGTAACACCTCAGCTGCGCTCACTGCCCAAAAATCCTGGCAGGCAGGATCAGACTCCTCTGCGGGCCGCATGTGGCCCCCGGGCCGTAGTTTGAAGACCCCTGGAAAGCGATTGGGGCCAGTGCCAGCAGTGGGTATGAGCAGCAGCTGCTGCCCCGATCACCCCTCAAGAGCAGGGGGAGGTGGAGAAGCCCTCAGGGGTGATTGGGACCAGCTGTGGGTGTCGGCAGTGGGTGCAAGTGGCAGCTCCAGCGCCGGCTATGGGTGCAAGTGGGGCCGGCACCAGCAATGGGTGCGAGCAGCGGCTCCGGCACTGGCAGCAGGTGTAAGTGGGGCCAGACCTGGCAGCAGGTGCAAGTGCTGGGCAGGACCAGGCATGCAGGAGCAAAGAATTTTCAGTAACCACCAGAGGCTCACCCGGATGACAGTGACGGACACCCAGCCTTGGTCTGGTGCCCACACCCACCTGCTCCACCATCCTGTCATGGCCAACACCTGCCATGTTCTGTGCTCTATCACCTGCTGCTGATGCCTGCCATGTTCTACATGCGGCCCCTGGTGGTTAGCACACATCATAGCTACTGGTTGTTTGGTTGTTCAGTTGTTTTACCGTTTGGTCTATTTGCATATTAGGGTTTTATATATAGAAAGATGTTCCATTTTCCAAGAAGTGAATATGTGAAAAAAAGTAATGCAATAAACAATATATCTCGGTGGAGGAAACAGACATGTATACACTTAGCAGGCATGGTATGTTAGAGGAAAATGCATACCCCACTTACTCCCATTTTGCAGTAAGATGGGTAGGAAAAATATGATAAACTGAAGGTGTGACCCTTCTTATACCAAGACATGAGTGGGGGTGGTGAAAAATTTAGAAAAGACAGACAAGAGAAGAAAGCTGGGTCTGGGTGGGACGCTGCCCTCTTTGATGGAAGAGACAGAGCCACAGCCTGTAAGCTGAATCTTTATTTTATAGCCAGATTCCATGAGGCAAAGTAAGGGTGTGGTTACAATGTTCTCGTGGGTTTCAAATCTACTCAATTACATGCACCTGAACTCTATCAAGCACACATCACTCAGCCACGTGGGGCCACGTGTTCAGATCATAGATTCAAGCTTATAGCTATAGCTCTTGGCCATAATTGTGCTGGGAGGGCTCTGCCCTCCAAGCTGAGACTTGCATGTGGCAATGAGAGGACTGTGCCCTCTCATTAGTCCAAGGCTTGAACCTGTCCAAATGCTGTAGCCACTTTCCACTGCAGTAGCAGGCCTAAGCCATCAGTAGGACATCCCCTGAGGGCTCCCAGACTGTGAGAGGGGGCAGGTCGGGCTGAGGGACTGCCCCCAGTGTATGAATTTTCATGCACTGGGCCTCTAGTCTGTATCATAAAAGGCCTGTCACGACCATACAACCAGTCACCAGGAGGTGCATGGATCACCTCTGTGGGTCTGGACTCACAGCTTGCACTGTGAGGCAGGGCTCGTGAGGGGCTGATGGAGCTCACATAAGGCTGGTGGGGCTGGCGCGGCAAAGGCGGGACCCACAGCTCACGTGGTGGAGGTGGGGCCCAAGGACAGCGTCACAACCACACCACCAGTCACCAGAAGGTGCATGGAGCACTTCTCACGGATCGTGTACCAGGCAGGGCTCACGTGGGGCTGTCCAGGGGCCACATGGTGAAGAAGGAGCAGCAAGGCGGGCGGCGGATGGTCAGGGCTGCACTGCCAAGAGGGTGTGGGGGCTGGGTGTCAGGCGGGTGGGGTGGGGAGTGTGGCACGGGTCCCCAGGTGGCGTTCACCATGGAGGGAGGGGGGAGAAGCAGCACTTAGAGGAAGGCACAAGTTGGGAGTATCTCGGGGCATCATCAGTGTCCACATAGTGTGCAAGGCATCACAGGGCAGGGGACATGGCCCTGATAACAGGCGAGGCCTAGGGGACCCTACAGGCACATGATTTAATTGTGCACTGGGTCTCTAGTCAAAATAAATAATGAAAGTAATTAATTAGCCGAAACCGGTTTGGCTCAGTGGATAGAGTGTCGATCTGTGGACTGAGGGGTCCCAGGTTCAATTCCGGTCAAAGGCATATACATTAGTTGTGGGCACATCCCAGTGGGGGGGGAGGGAGGTGCAGGAGGCAGCTGGTCGATGATTCTCTCTCATCGATGTTTCTAGCTCTCTATCCCTCTCCCTTCCTCTCTGTAAAAAAAAAAAATCAATAAAATATATTTTTAAAAAGAAAAAAGTAATTAAATAAAACCCATGTAACAATGTAGGAATTTAGTATATATAAATATATAAATATTTAGAGAAACTGAAAGGTTTATTGAGAAACAGGACATTGATATAATCTCAAAGTACCACCTTCAAAATACTTATACATTATTAAGGAAAATACAGTAAATTTATATTGGAGAAGCCTAGCAAACATCATGTTAATCAAGTAATCAAAGCTGACATCACCAATAATGGGGCAAAGTGAAATGTGTGCATTAAAAGACTGCCGTGAGCCACACGGCACCACATCCATGATGTCCCTGCCAAAGAAACAGAACCAGAATGTACTCATGGGGAGACTTAGGCAACTCAGACTGAGGATATTCTATGACTGACCCATGATCTTCAAAACTCTCAAGGTCATGACTGTCAAGGGAAGACTTTAAAAGTTCCAGATTAAAGCCAACTAAAGAGAAATTACAACAAAGGTGGCCAGGGAGTCAGAAATTGGAGGGATGGCCAAAACCGGTTTGGCTCAGTGGATAGAGCGTCAGCCTGCGGACTGAAAGGTCCCGGGTTCGATTCCGCTCTAGGGCATGTACCTTGGTTGCAGGCACATCCCCAGTAGGGGGTGTGCAAGAGGCAGCTGATTGATGAATCTCTGTCATCGATGTTTCTAACTCTCTATCCCTCTCTCTTCCTCTCTGTAAAAAATCAATAAAACCTATTAAAAGAAAGAAAGAAAGAAAGAAAGAAAGAAAGAAAGAAAGAAAGAAAGAAAGAAAGAAAGAAAGAAATGGAGGGATAGGGACCCAGCCTATGAATGCTGGCAACTACCAGAGTTGCAAGGGACAAGGAATGGATTGTCCCTTAGAGATAACACATTTATTTAGCCAGTGAAGCTGGTTTTGGATTTCTGGCCTCAGTAACTGTGAGAGGAGAGTTTTCTGTTATTTCAAACAGTTTCTAGTAATTTGTCACAACAACCATTGGGAACTAACACAGAGCATTCCCTAATACTTTAAGTCACCACAATGGTGACAGTGGCTTACCAAGAAATTATTGTGATACCTGGCCTACTCCCCACTACCAATGGATTGCAGTAAGATTGGGGCTAGTCAACATCTCCCACAACTTCCCGCTTGGAGATCCGAGGGAGTCACAGGCCTGACACACGCGTAAGGTCGCTTCATCTTCAGAAAGAAGGCTAATAATAAAACACTTAATGTTCTTGATAAGGTCCATGTTCTTTTTCATAATTAAGGATTGTACTCTCCTTTCATCCAAAGCTCGAAAGGGTTTTTTTATACAGCTTTATGAAACTTATTTCCCAGTAGTAGAATGTCATAGGGGCATCGCTTGATTTAACAATTCAGCTATAGTAGGGATATTAGTCAGGGTTCTCCAGAGAAACAGAAGCAACAGGATGGATATATACACAAGCAGGGTCCAGGGTTGGGACGGGTCGGGAGATGAGATTTTAAGAATCCAGTCACATGATTTAGAGGCTTGACAAGTCCAAAATCTGCAGGGTAGGCTGGCAGCCTGGAGACACAGGGAGGAACTGCAGTTTGAGTCCACAAGCAGCCTGCTCGTTACTTGTTTCTTGCTTGGGGGAGTCAGTCTTTTTCTATAAAGGCCTTCTTGGCTGGATGAGGGTCACCCACCCTGTGGAGCACATTCTGCTTTACTTAACGTCCACTGATTTACTAGCAAGTGTTAATCTCACTAAAAATACCACCACAAGAATATCTAAAATAATGTTTAGTCCAGCCATGTTGACACATAAAATTAACCATCACATGGGGGAAAAAGTACCTGCTCTCATTGGCCTGGACATAGCACAGAATTAGAGTTCATCTTTTTGGATTCAAGGTCATTCACTTTGGTCTCATTTCATAAAGTGCTATGTATCCATTTACTCATTGTTTGTTTGTTTGTTTGTTTTTAACTGGTTTTTATTTTCAGAAGGAAAAACAGGCCTAAGTTTCATCAAAGTTTGGTGCTCATTTTGCCAAAGTGGCTAATGAATTTTGTAACTACCGCATTAGCAAAATGGCACATGGGAAAGTTTATTAGCCTTTCGGGCAGCAAGAACATCTAGGCCTGAATCAAGAAAGGCTACTCTCTGGCCCTAGCTGGTGGTGCTCAGTAGTTAGAGCATTGAACTGTGCACCAAAAGGTCTCCCGTTTGATTCCATGTACCTGGGTTGCAGTTTTGATCCCTGGCCCTAGTCAGGGTATATGTTTATACACATCCATGTTTCTCTCTCTTCCCCTCTCTCTCTCCCTGTTTCTCTCTCCCTCCTCTCTCCTCCTCCCTCCCTCCCTCTCTTCCACTGCTCTAAAAATAATTCAAGGCAGCAAGAGAACAGACCTAAGGCATGATGTTGCCTGGCTGGGTAGCTCACTTGGCTAGAGCATTGTCCCAGTACGCCAAGATTACAGTTTCCATCCGTAGTCCTGGCACATATAAGAATCAATCAAAGAATGCATAAATATGTGGGTCAACAAGTCTCCCTCTCTCTCCCTCCCTCTCTTTCAAATAAATACATTTAAACAGTAAGTTTTTTTCAAAAAGAGATGACGTTCACCTAAAAGTTTTCAACTGATTTTTATTTAGAACAGTCTAATCTACTCACTGTAGAAAAGGAAGATCAGAGTTCACCTGTGGCAGAAATATCAAACACAGACCATTCATTTTGTTTCAGAAAAAGATCTGATACATTTCTTCTGCCAGGGACAGAAATGACACATCTTGAATCCAGCTTCTGATCACGTGGCCATGAACGGGAAAATGACAGTCCTCGCTGGTTTGAGAAACGTCTTTGCCATCATGGCTCCCTAGTTCTCTGGTTCCTCAGAAACTTCATCTGGGAAAGGATGTGTATGTCAAACAAGAGAACCAGGGGGATAGTAAACTGAGCCTGCCAATGACCATAGTGATGATGAGTTAAGAATCTGTTCTGTGCCAGGTGCTCTCCTGGGTACCGGGGAGACAGAAGGACAGAAATGGCCCTGCTCTCAGTCCACTGGGCGTTACCAATAACGGAGTCCCTGTGACACAGGAGTAAGAGAGCTGCACACAGAGGAGAGAGGGTTTCACAGAGGAGATGGCCTTTGACCTGCACCTGGAAGATGCGTGAGTGGAGCAGGAGTAACAGGAAACAGGATTCCAGAAACTTAGAGTTTATTTTTATTCAGTCATTGGTTTTACTATTGATTATTAAAGTACTAACTATTCACTTAGGATATATGGAATATGCCAAAAATTTTTAAAGAAATAAAAAAATGACAAAATAATGACTCATAACTCCAATATCTAGAGGCAATACTGCATCAATAATTATTTTGCCATAATTCCTTGTTTTCTTTTTTCCATGCATCAGAATATAAAATTGTGTTTATACTATATTTATAACTCTGTATATTGTTTATTCTCAAAAAATTATTTTAAAAATTTTTATTTAAAAAAATAATATTTGGTAGCTTTTTAAAATCTCACCAGGTTTATCACAATATTTGTAAGCATTAATTTGTTGTGGATTTTGGTGCTTCAAGTTTTCATTAATATAAAGGATGTCTCTGTGTGTAAATTTTTGTTGTATTTTAGAATTGGAAATCCTGAGTCTTATTAACACTCTTGATAACTAGGCAAACTGCTTTCTAGAAACATTATAACACTTAAAATTATTACTAGCAAAGTATGAAAGAAATTTGGTACTAAATTCCAACCAACATTACATAAATTTTTAAAAATAGATTTCAGCATACATTTAGTAAAATTCACTAATCTCAAATGTATAGCTTACTGGAATAATATATTTTAAAATGTTTGATGTTTGATAATAGAAAATTTTTATATTCCTTTTATTTCTAGTGAAGTTACATGTCTTCTTATGTTTATTATACTCTTGAACTTGCTCTTTTGTGATGTCCGTTCATGCCATTTATCGGTTAAGGTCTAAGTGGTTCTTTAAAGTGTGGATATTTTAGAGAATCCAAGATGGCTGCTCAGGTAGGCAACTAGCCGCAGCCTCACACAACAATTTCAATAAAATACAACTAAAATATAAAATGGACATTACCCAGAACTACAGGAAATTCGACTGACTGGAAATTCTACAACAAGAAGCAAGGAGAAAACCAGAAGGAAGTGCGGAGGAGCTGTAAAAGCCCAAGGTATGGAGACACGTGGCGCGTGGAGAGGACAGAGCCGGAGAGGAGGGAGGCTGAGTGCCTGGCTGGCGTTCCCAAGCGGGAAGGAGAGAAAAGCTCCGACTGTGCTGGGCCCAGCTCCAACTGCTCTGAACCCCAATTCTAGGCCAGACCCTGGGGACCCAGGCTCATCCATAGGGAGCTGGGCTGTAAGGCGGAACCCCGGGGAAGCGGCGAAAGGAGGTCCCGGAGGCGCGCACATTGCGCACAGAGAAGGGCCGGCCAGCTGTGCTGCAGGATTGCCCCGGTGGGAAGGAGACAGGGCTCCAGACTGCTCTGAATGCCACCTCCAATCCCACTACCAACTGAACTGAACCCCAATACCAGGCTCATTGGGGAGAGCATAGACAGTTTGGCAGCAGGCGAAAATCGAGGGCACCTTTCTCTCAGAGGCCCTTGCAACAAGTACTGAAGGACCCTGAGTCTCAGGAGTCGCATAGGGCGGGGCTGACGGAAGCCAAGGCTGTAGGCTCCACCCTGAAACCCTGCCCCATCAGGAAAGCTGCCTGCGAAAATGCCTAAACCAAATAGATCACAAACGAAAGAAATGGAGGACAAAAAGCGACTGGATATAGAGTTCAAAACCACACTTATGAGGTTTTTCAAGAGTTTCCTAGAAAAGGCCGATAAAATAAATGAGACCTATGAGGATATGAAAAGGGATCAACAAGAAATAAAGAATACATTGTCTGAAATAAAAAATATTATACAGAGTCTTAAAAACAGAATAGAAGATCGCAAGAATCAAGTCAAAGATTTGGAACATAAAGAGCCAGAAGACACTCCTCCGCAGAAGCTAGAAGGCAAGAGAATCCAGAAAATTGAAGATGATGTAAGAAACCTCTGGGACAACTTCAAACGATCCAACATCAGAATTATGGGGGTCCCAGAAGATGAGAGAGAGCAAGATATCGAAAACATACTGAAAGAAATAGTGACAGAAAACTTCCCCCACCTGGTGAAAGAATTGGACTTACAAGTCCAGGAAGCACACAGAACTCCAAATAAAAGGAATCCAAAGAGGACCACACCAAGACAAATCATAATTAAGATTCCAAGAGCAAAAGACAAAGAGAGAATATTAAAAGCAGCAAGAGCTAAGCAGGTAGTTACCTATAAAGGAGCACCTATACGATTGTCAGCTGATTTCTCAACAGAAACCATGCAGGCCAGACGGGAATGGCAAGAAATATTCAAGGTGATGAATAGTAACTTGTGGGTTATTTAGAAATGTGTTGTGTAATTTCCAAATATTTGGGGGATTATCTAGCTATCTTTCTGCTGTTGGCCTCTAGTTTAATCTCAATGTTCTCTGGGGACATTCTTTGTGTTATTTCTATACTTTTAAACATGTTAAGGTGTGTTTTATGGCCTAGAATATGGTCTCTTTTGTTAAATGTTCCCTGTAAGCTTGAGAAGAATGTGAGTTCTGCTGTTGTTGGATGAACTATTCTACGGGTGTCAATTAGACCCAGGTAACTGATAGTGCTGTTTAAATCATTAACTGATCTTTGCTGCCTGCTCCTCCTTAGTTACTAACAGAGGCTGTTGAAGTCTCTCAGTGTAATGATGGATTTGCCTATAGCTCCTTTCAGTTCTATCAGTTTTTGACTCACCTATTTTGATGCATATTCAAGTGCATACATGGTATCGATTGTTATGTCTTTTTGGAGAATTAAACCCTTTATCATTATGTAATACCTCATTTTATTCCTAATAATTTTTTTTTCAAAAGCCAGTTTTGTCTGAAATTAATATATATATTCCAGTTTTCTTTGATTAATGTTAGTATGGTATATCTTTCTCCATTTCTTTACTTATAATCTGTGTCTTTACATTTAAAATGGGTTTCTTATAGTTATGTCTTAGTGTGTTTTTTTAATCCACAATGACACTCTGTCCTTAGTTCGTTTATATAGTACATTCACATTCAGATCTTCACCATGAAAACCTGATGGTTCCAGGAGGTAAAGATACAAAAATATAGGGAGTTACCCCAAAACTGTGGTCCCCAGGAGCTTCTCACTCATACTAGACCACAGTCAGCCTCTGAAAATTCATTCAAAATTTGAATTGAGGAACTGCGTTTTGATTAGCAATGCCACTTCTGGGACTATATCCGAAGAAACCTTAAAGGCCAGTTTGAAAGACTATCTGCACTCCTGTTTTCATTGCAGTGTTGTTTACAGTAGCCAAGATCTGGAAGCAGCCCAAGTGCCCATCAGCAGATGAGTGGACTGACAGTTGTCAGAGAGGAGGGGAGTTGGGGGCTTGATGAAAGAAGGTAAAAGAATTGAGCAAAAAACATATATGCATAACACCCCAGTGTGGTGATAGCCGGAGGGAAGGCATTGGGAGCAGGTGAAGGTGAGCACAGAGGAGGGCTGGGAAATGGGGACAGAAAGAGACTGCGTGGGCAGGAGATGCACTGGGCAGTGTGTTGAGTTGTACACTTGAAACCTGTTTGGTTTTGTGAACCAATGTCACCCCAATAAATTCAATTTAAAAAATAAAATAAGCCCAAACCAGTTTGGCTCAGTGGATAGAGTGTCGGCCTGCAGACTGAAAGGTCCCAGGTTCGATTCCGGTCAAGGGCATGTACCTTGGTTGTGGGCACATCCCCGGTGGGGTGTGCAAGAGGCAGCTGATCGATGTCTGTCTCTCATTGATGTTTCTAACTCTCTATCCCTCTCTCTTCCTCTCTGTAAAAAAATCAATAAAAATATATTTTTTTTAATTTTTAAAAATAAAATAAAAGTGAACACTTTTTAAAATGTTTAATCAGATTTTCTAGGAAGAATTTATTTGGACCCACCAATAAAACTCCCATTGTGTTGTTGTGAGATCTTTATTTTATTCAATAATTCATGAACTTTTGTAAAATGCCTGGCTACTGATACTGAGATAAAACTCTAGAATTCCAGTGCTGGCTGGTATGGCTCAGTTGATTGCAGTATAGAGTTATCAGTTTGATTCCTGGTCAGGGCACATACCCAGGTTGTAGGGTCAATCCCTGGTCAGGGTATTGGAGGCAACTAATGTTTTTGTCTCTCTTCCAGCCTCTTCCTTTCTCTCTCTCTCTAAAATAAAGGGGAAATTTTTTAAAATCATAAAATTCCAGTTTTATAAGGGGGAAAAATGCCATTTAAGTGTATAATTTTAATTGGCCTATGCCAATGGAAATTTAGCCCAAGCAGATAATGAGAAACATATCTAAAAGATCATTTGTTTTCAGATACATAACCAAGGCATAAGCAAGTATCCTGTCTAAAAGTATCTGTGAGGCCTCCTTTTAAAATGGATTCGTTTCTATGGACACCAAGAGCATGCTATCACTTTAGACTTCACGGAAGACCTCACAGAGGCTGGTCTTGGTAGCGGAGAGCCAAGCAGAAGTGACATGGAGGGCAGAGTGGTTTTCTCGCAGCCCCTTGGGCTATGCTTCTGGGGAGAGCATCTCTAAGAGCTTCACAGAAACAGCAAACTAAGCATGAATTTTATTCCTTATTCCCAAAGCGCCCTCCCTTTTCCTTGTTGGTGGCTTTGTCTATATTCATTTAGAGCTGCCCAGTTTAGAGAGCTGGCCAAAGTCACACCCTGTCATTGTGCCCTAACAGAACTTTACAGTCCCTTGCATACCTCCTACCTTCTACTGTGGCAAATGAATAAAAATTCCAGTCCAATATGGGCCACAATAAAAATGTAGACACCGCCGAAACCGGTTTGGCTCAGTGGTAGAGCGTCAGTCTGCGGACTGAAGGGTCCCAGGTTTGATTCCGGTCAGGGGCATGTAACATTGGTTGCGGGCACATCCCTGGTAGGGGGTGTGCAGGAGGCAGCTGGTCGATGTTTCTCTCTCATCGACGTTTCTGGCTCTCTATCTCTCTCCCTTCTTCTCTGTAAAAAATCAATAAAATATATTTTTAAAAAAACAACAAAAAAAAACAACGTAGACACCCTGGGTGAGGTCACCTGGACAGCCTCTTGCAGCTCACCAACAGGACTACTACATGTATGGTGTTTATGATATTACTAAAATATGCAAGCCACAACAAAAATGTAATCAAAGCAGAAAGATATTGGGTTGAAGACAGACATGTAGATCAATGGAATAGGACTGAGAATCCAGAAATCATCCCTTACATTTCGACAAAGACATTAAGACAATTCTGTGAGGAAAACATAATCTTTCCAAAAAATGATGCTGAGACAACTGGGTAGCCATATGCAAAAGAATAAAGTTGGACCATTACCTCACAAAATACAAAATGCAAAAATTATCATAAAATGGATCAAAGACCTAAATGTAAAAGCTAAAGCTATGACACTCTTAGAAGAAAACAGGCATAAATCTTCATCACCTTGGATGAGACAATTGTTTCTTAGATATGACACAAAAAGCACAAGTGACAAAAGAAAAAAAAAAGGTAATCACACTTCCTCAAAAAATACAACTTTTGTGCTTCAAAGGATCTTACCAAGAGAGTGAAAAGGCTATATAAGGAGTGGTAGAAAATATTTATAAATCATATATATGATCAGAGAATTGTATATTGAATATATAAAGAAGTCTTACAATGCAGCAATAAAGTCAAAATAGCCCAAGAGCCCAGATCTTGGTTTCTAATGCCATTTCTCAGTGATATTAATAAAATAAACAGGGCTCCTGAGAAATGGTTGATTCTAAGACTGATGCAAGAAAAATACAAGATGAGCCTGAAGTATCTTACAGTGCCAGAGAGTAAGGAAGTGCTCACACACACACACACACACACACACACACAATGTGATATATCAAAGGGACTCAGGAGCTAACTGAAAGAGCCCAAGTTGGAACAATTTGAGCAGCAAGACAAATAAATTATTATTTGATTATAATTCAAAATATAAATTAAATAGCCATGAGCCCATAAGGAGATATATATATATATTATAGATATATAATATATATAATAGATATATAATATATATCTATTATATATATATATATATATATATATATATATATATATATATATATATAAAAGCCTAAGCAACTGTTACAACTGAATGACCAGAATGACCAGTCGACTAGTCGCTATGGCACAGGCGGACAACCTCCCGGACCCCTCCCCCGGGCCAGCCCCCCCATAGGCCTTGATTGCAGGCCAGGCTGAAGGACCCCACCCGTGCACAAATTTGTGTCCGGGACTCTAGTGAGTAAATAAATAAGGAAGAAGAGACAAATATTGCATGCAGAGGAATTCCAAATAATCTTAATAATAGTGAGATAATATGCTAATTAGACCGAACAGCCAAACGACCTTTCAGACATCCTTCTGGAGGATCTTCTGGATGAAGCCAGGGCTGCAAGGGCCAGCCAGGACAGTGAGGGCCAAGCCACTTGCATGAGCTTCGTGCATCAGGCCTCTAGTTTATATATATATATATTGGCCATTTATATATCTCCTTTTACCCATTTTTAAATTGAGTTATTTGTGTGTGTGTGTGTGTGTGTGTATGTTTTTTAAACTTTGTTATATATATATTCTGCCTTCAAAGGGTGGTAATAACTCCTTCTCCTTAGAGAAGACTTCATTTCTTTTCTAATTCCAGCTGACATGGCTCAGTGATTGAGGTAAACCTATGAACCAGGAAGTCGCATATGCCCAGGTTGGGGACTCAATCCCCAATGGGTAGCATGCAGGAGGCAGTCGATCGATGATTCTCCCTCACCATTGATTCCATCTTTCTCTTCCTCTCCTTGCCTCTCTGAAATAAAATAAAATAAAATAAAATAAAAATTTTAGAAAAAGACTGAAACCGGTTTGGCTCAGTGGTAGAGCGTCGGTCTGCGGACTAAAAGGTCCCGGGTTCGATTCCGGTCAAGGGCATGTACATTGGTTGCAGGCACATTCCCAGTAGGGGGTGTGCAAGAGGCAGCTGGTTGATGTTTCTCTCTCATCGACGTTTCTAGCTCTCTATCCCTCTCTCCTCTCTGTAAAAAAATCAATAAAATATATATATTTTTTAAATTTTTAGAAAAAGAAGTAGGCTATACAAAGAGGCTTCCCTGCAGAGTACAGCATGGAAAGGGAGATGGAAGAAACTGTACAAACACTGCCTCATCCAAGTGGTTAAGGTCAACATCAACAATGATAAGCCATGTCAATAGTCTGTAATGAAATGGCACTTTCCCTTGTGGCTTTCCTCCCAATACACATAACCCCAGTCTAATGAGAAAAAACACCAGAAAATCCCAATAGAAAGACATTCTGCAAAGTATTTGACTAGAATTCCTCAAAACTGGCAAGTCATAAAAAAAAAAAAAAAAAAGGAATGTCTGAGGGACTGTCAAAAGCAAGAGGAGCTAAGGAGACATGACCACTACACAATGTTATATCACTAATTGTAACAAATGAACCATGCTTATGCAAGATTTTTTAATTAATTAAGACATTTTTAATAAATAAGCCTCAAATATACTTTAAATTGATAAAATGCAATATTGAAACTATAACATTTTAAATACATTTTCAAAAAAGGTTAATGGTTTTCTTTTTTCTGGGAAACACGGAGATCCAACTCCGAGCATTAATGTGGCTAGTCTAGGTCACTATGGTCTAGTTAATACTAATATCTAAACAGCTGTTCACATTTCACATATACTATAAGGCAGACTGTGAATTCCTGTATCATTGAATTTTAGCAAAAATTTCATGAGATAATGTAAAGGAATGTCAAATTTTAGAAGTGCAAACTCATAACCTCATTGGGATCACTTTTTTGCTTGAAGTGCATCTGACTTGAGAATACAGGTGATTTTCTTTTCTAATTCCTTGGGGAAATACTGCTGTAATCAGTCTTATGTCTTCCTTACTATCACTGGGTTGTTAAGAAAGATTATCAGCTCTGTAATTACTCATGGTTAGTAAAAATCTGTCAAAACATCATAATATAATTTGCAAGGGTTAAAGTTGTTTTTTAGCCCTAGCCAGTTTGGCTCAGTGGATATAGCATTGGTCCGCAGACTGAAGGGTCTTGGGTTCAATTCCAGTCAAGGGCATGTACAATTGTAGGTTCAATTCTGGGCCCTTGTCAGGGTGCATGCAGGAGGCAACCAATTGATGTGTCTCTTTCACATTGATGTTTCTCTGTCTCTCCTTCTCCCTTCCACTCTCTCTAAAAATCAATTTTAAAAATTATCCTTGGGTGAGGATTAACCAAACAAAACAAAACAAAAAAAAGTTGTTTTGCAAAGGCTACAGGAACAGGAAAGAAGTAGCATTTCTTATTTGTATAAGCACAAACACTTAAACTAATAATACTGCAACTAAATCCAATATATTATTCAAAAGTTCTATAAAAAATTTATTTCCACTGCTCCAGTAGACGAATGTTAGAGCCTCATAAGAGTTGCAGTGAAGCAGTTTGCTGGTCCAGTTTAAGAGCTGGAAGTTCTTTTAGTGTATTTGGCCCAATGATAGCCACATCCCAGATAATTTCAGTTCAAAAAATAGAAACTAAGGCAAAGACTTCATAAAACAAAGCACAAGAATATGTTACTAGAAGTTGTCCTTCCATGGCTAATGCAGAAATAAAAATTTTGGAAGCAGCCCTGGCCACTGAGGCTCAGTTGATTGGGTGCCTTCCCACGCACCAAAAGGTTGCTGGTTTGATTCCCAGTCAGGGCACATGCATGGGTTTCAGGCTTGATCCCTCCCTGGTAGGAGGCATGCAGGAAACCCCAGATGTTTCTCTCTCTCTCCCTCTCCTTTCCTCTGCCTCTCTAAAAATCAATAAAATTATCTTAAAAGCATTTTGGAAGCAGAAAAACTACACCACCCCATAGTTCCAGCAGCGAGAATGATTCCTGCCATGCCTTGCAAAGAAAATATTATTGCAAAGCTGGAAAGTAGGATCAGGGGAAGAAGACAACATTCAAGGACACTTGCCACACAACCAAATGTAACATCTGTCCTAGTCATTACGTTTAACAGACAAAACATTCGTAGACATCCAATTGCGTTGATCCCACACACATATGGGATCAACTGAATTTTGCCAGCTTTAAACGGGGTGGCTCCAAAGGCAAGGCCAGAAACCATAGGCCCTGCCAGATCAGCCTCATACAGAATGCTACTGCTACTTTTGACAGAGGTAACACAGTGTTTTTTTGCCAGAGGTGGTCAAAATCGATACCTACTTCTTCTAACAAAGGTGGCTGGGTCATCCTCAGGGTTGTTTCCACAGAATAGCTGAGGTTGGAGTAAATGTCTGAGTTGGTGGGAAATCTGCCCTGTTTATGGCTGCTTGGCTGCATTATGCCTGGAGGGACACATCAGCCTTACTGTGAGTAGTCAAAGCCAGCACACTGTTTGCTATAGGGTCCTCCTCTTCCTCTCTAATCATAAGACTGCTGTGGTTGCTCATGGATGCTATAACTTGTCTGGCAGAAATCTGTGTTTAAGTTATCAAAGCCTGACAGTGCAAATGTCCAAACACTAGGGCGGCACCGTAGTTCCAGCAGCCCCAAGGAAACCCCAGAACTCAGCTTAAGACCCTGATCTGGCCCTTGTTGCTGTGTCACAGGCCAAATTCAGATGTTAATAATAGAGGAAATTAGGTGCAGGGATATATGAACTCTGAGCTATCTTGACAATTTTTTGGGAAATATAAAACTGTTCTAAAAAATTAAAAGTTTATTTAAAACACACACACACAATAAACAAAGGTTTAAAAAAATGCAAATAACTCAATTTAAAAAATGGGTAAAAGTTTGAATAGACATTTAGCCAAAGGAGATATACAAATGGCCAATAAGCACATGAAAAGATGTTCAACATTCTTAACCTTCAGGGAAATGCAAATCAAAATCACAATGAGATGCCACTTCATACCCACTAGGCGGGTGACCAAATGACTAGGGTGTCATAAAAGAGAGACAATCACAGGTGTTGGCAAGGATTTGAAGAAAGTGGAACCCCATACATAGCTGGTAGAAATGAAAATTGTACAGCACATTTGGGAAATAGTTTGGCAGTTCCTCAAAAAGTTAAAGATAGAGCTACCAAATGACCCAAGCATTCCCCCCAAGAGAATTAACAAATGTACGTATACATAGAAATGTGTACACCAATGTTCATTGCAGCATTATTCATAATAGCTCAACAATAGAAACAACCCAAATATCCATCAACTGATGAATAAACAAAATGTAGAATACTGTAGTGTGGGGCACGGCTACGGTGTTTTGTACAGGTTCACACCTCGGATTAATGAGAGGGCACAGTCCTCTCGTGGCCACGTGCAAGTCCCAGCTTGGAGGGCAGAGCTCTCCCAGCACAATTACAGCCAACAGCAGTAGTTGTAAGCTTGAACCTGTGGTCCGAACACGTGGCCCCACGTGCCTGAGTGATAGAGTTCAGGTGCATGTAGTTGAGTAGGATTGAAACCCACGAGAATGTTGTAAACATCTTGACCAAGCCCTTACTTTGCCTCGTGGAAATCTGGCTATAAAATACAGACACAGCTATGAGCACTGGCGCTGTCTCTCCATGAGGAAGCAGTGTCCCACCGAGACCCAGCTTTCATTCTCTTGTCTTTCTTTTCTAAGCCTTTCAGCCAACCCCACTCAGGTTCACCCCTGGTCATGCCGGGCGACACACTGTAGCTATACAATGCAATATTATTCAGCTATAAAAAGGAATGAAGTGTTAAATACTAGTAAATGCTAATACATGGGTGAACATTGAAAACTTTATGCTAACTGAAAGAAACCTGACACAAAAGGTTACGTATTGTGTGATTCCATTTCTGTGAAATGTCCAGAATAGACAAAGCCATAGAGACAGAAAATAAGTTGGGAATTTCCAGAAGCTAGGGTGCATGGGAAATGGGTAATGGCTGCTAGTGGGTACAGAGTTTCTTTTTGTGGTGATGAAAATTTCCTGGAACTTAATAGCATCACAACTTTGTGAATATACTACTAAAATCGACTGCGTTGTACACTTACAATTAATAAGAAAAATAAGATTCAAGGCATACTATAAACTGCCCTCAACATTTTTCTCCAGAATAAAGAAGGAAGATGTTTTAGGTTACACACACGCTATTTATAGAGAAACTAAGGCATCCAGCGGATGGCCAAGTTGCCATCATGTTGATCAGCAGCCACCGGGCACCTGCTTTGGGCAGGGCCAGTACAGACCACGTCCCTAGAGAAGGGAATACAGGAAAAGGCAAAGATTCCCTCCCTTCATTGAGGGGCAGTTCTAGGGTAAACACAGGTCATACCTATCAAAATAAAACAATTAGTGAAAGCTGGGTTGACTTTGACCACTCATTTAGAAAACAAGCTTATTATGATTGCTTGTATCTGATTGGCTGTTAGAACAGCTGAAAACATGATATCTACCCTCAGTGGTCACCCTTTCTATAGCTACTTAAAATAGCCCACTTCCGCGGGCTAATGGAACAGAACACGTACCAGATGCTGGTGTGAGCAACCAAGACCTACAACAAGTGAGGCTTTTTATGTGTGTGTTTTTTTGTCAAGTTCAAGGAACTAATGCTTCAGAGTCAAGTGTTTTGTTTTCTGTTGGTGGTGGTGTTGGTGTCATTTTTGGGCGGGGGTAGAAAGGTAATCTTATTTTCCAATCCTGAGGAAAACAATACGTTTGGAAAAGATGAGCAGAACAGAAAAGCTGTGTAGGAGAGTAATGAAGAAAATGCACGTGGTGTCCACATGAAGATCCTCTCACAGACAGTGAGAGCCTGTAATATGTTTGACCTGCCTTTGCAGGTGCTGGAGGGGAGCGAGCCCCACCTGAGGCAACCTCCCTCTTTGGGAGGAGGGCCTGGAATGAGGCCCAGGCCAGGGAAAACTCTCAGGGGGAGTAAAATGGTGAAGTCCAACCAGCATTCAACTGAGGCGGAAACTCTCTGATGATGTAGCTGTAGTAACCGCCCTGATGTGGATCAGAATCCTCCCTGACCTGGGAAGTAAAGTCAGTGCTGGGTAGAAGGCCCAGGTGGGTCGCAGCCATGGAAACCATCATACTCTTGCTTTCCCGAAACAGGGATGGGAAGAGACAGGCCCAGGTGTCTGTGGGAGCTATCTCTAAAGCTCACGCCTGGTTCATCTTCTCTTCCACGCTGGTACAATAATCCCTGGATTCCTGCTCACCTGGCCTCTGTGAAGACAGAGTGGGAAACAGAGACTCAGAAAAAGGCCTTTTCGTGCCTGGTTTCATTGGCAAAATACCAGGCGTTAACCAGAATGTTATGCCAACAACGCAGAACGAAACTCTTCCCATATTCCAAACAATGAAGAGAAGCTGACACTGAATAGAAATATCAATAGCTACATGTGTAACAAGGAGGATGTGGTGAACACCTGAGGCTTAGGCCTGCTCCATAGCCATTCCTCCTTTGGTAAGAACATCCTGGTTTTCCTCTGATATACCACTTCCTCATCCTTGGTCCATGTGGTTCAGGGGGAGCCACCTCCAGCCCACAAAATACAAGAATGGGCATATGCTCCGGTGTAGCCAAAGAATGCATAGTAATTAGTCCATAATGCCCAAGCTATACCAATTGGTCCTAGGACTTTGGCTCAGCTGAAGCAGTGAGCTTGGAGCTGTCAGAAGACATGTTCCCTAACAAGCAAACAGAAAGCCCATCTGCAATGGGAAAAAATGAGGCCAATAACAAAGGACAGCATATCTGAAAGAGAAAGCCCTGGCAATATCATTTGATCCTTGATCAAGCTGTATCTGAAGATGAAGTTACCTGTAGAGTCCCAGATACATGAGCCTATTGATTATCGGGTAATCGGGCATTGCCTAATAGCTGCACTAGGATACTTTTATGTTCCAATGATACAAACCATGAATGCTATAAGATCTCAGTGGAAACAAAAATTGCCATAGGCTGGATTGACCAGAAAACTTCAAAGAGATGAATTTTATGCAGAACCCCAAAGGAAAAGGAAGGTAGAAAGGAAGCAGATTTCAAAAGGAGGGAATGTTACTAAGGGGCAGAAAACAGAGCAACCTAGTTCTGCTGAAATAGCAGACTTGCTGGGTTAACATGGTGATGAGCAGGGATCAATAACATAAGCCTTTAGAGTCTAGGTTAAGGAATTTAAACTTAACCTTGTATTGAAGAAGCAAGAAACTGAGCTCAAGGGACCAAATCAAGGTAAATATATTAATGAGGCATCATCTTGAAGATAATTCCCACTGTAGGGAGCTATTGAGAATTAAACCTCTTAAATATTAAGGATTAGAGTAATTAGAGAAGTATGCATAATGATTAACCACAGAGGCAGCATTTCAGAACCACGAAAACCTACACAGAAGCTAGGAGACACCCCAAACAAGGAACAGCCCAGGGCAAGTTCTCAATGACTCAAAACCAAACCAAGTGCTTGTCTAATTTGCTTTCCCTGTTTCTTTTTTTCCTTCTTTCCATCTCTACATTTTCTCCTCCTTTTCCAAGACTATCCCTTCCACCATGCCCTCTTTCTTTTACTCTCATACATGATCACTCTTTCATGCCCCAAAATGTTGAGACCTCTTCCACTCTGTCCCATTTCAACCCCCTTCTTTAGGTGCTTCTTGTCTCTCAAAACGTTGATGTTTTATATCCTCCATGTTGTTTGTTTTGGGGGTTTTTGTTGTTTGTTTGTTTGTTTGTTTGTTTTTTATGTGTGTGATTAGAAAGAAAAATAGAAGTGTTAGTCTATGTGATTCTCTGGTTATCTGGGGACAACAGAAGATACAAATGTCCCTTAAATATTTACCAGTCCCTCCCCCTAACTAAAATCGAGAAGAGGTACTTTGAGTGAATGAGGAGAGAAGCATTTAAGGAGTTACTGAAGCCTTCAGTATCAGAAAAAGAAAATTTCCTTTGTCTATATTATTAGTTCAAGAGTTACTGTCTGTGTTACTCTCTGGGGGTGTTACTCTGTATTTCCTATTCCTAAATTTATTTATTTTTTAATAAAATAAATAAATTTATTTTGGGGGGGGGGGCACTGAACAAAAGGGGAAACAGTTTGGTGGCCATTACTTTGACTCCACTAGTTAAGCCCAGAGAGGCCTAGATTTTAAGACTACTCGTACATGCTAAATGTATACATTAGGTTTGTTTATTTATTTTTGCTGATTTTCATACTCTTTTTCTACTCGTGTTTTGTATTTCCGGTAGACTCTGAAGTGTCAGACCAGGCATATTTCTTAAATGGGTACTATAAATAGGTCATGAGAGGCAGCCAAGGAAAATGTCACCAACTCACAGAGGCACTGAACATAATGTTTCAAAAAATAATTGACTCAAAGTGCTTCCTTGCTGGGTATACAAAGACTCAGGCGATAATGAAAATTGTTAATGCACCAAATTCAAAAAGGACATTTAGGACAACTATCCCATCCTGCCCCCCCTCTCCTCCTCAGATTTCCTCCCATGGAGGAACCAGCCACTCCCTGAATGTCTTTGCTATATTTGAAGGAGTATTGTGTATATTTGGTTCTGAGGTTCCCAGTTAGGACAGAGAAAGCAGAAGAATAAATGGTGTGTCAATGAAAGCGAGAGAGAGAGAGAGAGAGGTATAAAAGAAATAATGAGTATTAAAAAAACAAAACAAGCAGAGCCCACCTCTTCTCAAATACACTGTAGCACAGAAGTGGCTTTGGGTGGCAAAGCACTGTCTTGGGTGGATCCTGTACCTACCAGGCCCTCACTGTCCCTGGTAAGGAAGCCAGCCCCTCACACTCCATTGTAAACAGTGGCTGGTCCCTGGACCAAAGGAGTTTTGAAATAAAGTTTTCCATTGTCCTTGTGAAATGGAAGGGAAAAGAAGCAACGCAGTTAACTTCTTATGAAGCTGGAATTGAAATTTCTTTTATTTGTTGACAATGAGAAGGAATATACCTGTCAAAAAGGACTCTTTACATGTGACGGGGCCCAGATTCATAATCAGTCTAGCAGTGGCTGTTTTCAGGTCTCTCACCCAGGCTGCGTTTCAGGGGAAAACTACAGACTGGCCTGCCACGCCTCCTACACTGTATTCTTGCTGCCTGAGCAGACCCTTATAAAGAAGTCCCTGGAGAATGTGCAGCCAGGAAAGGCAGAGGACGGATGGTAGGATCGGGAATCTGGGCTGGAGAGAGGTGTATGGCTACCAGGACTAGAAGGTCAGAAGGAACCTGCACTGCACAAAGTCCGAGTCCCTTGTGGGCAGGCGGAAGGGAGGGCCACAGGGCTGCTCGCAGCGGGGGAATCTAGACCTAAGTCCACGGCCACAAGAGGCTGAGCCCAGAAGGGCGGCCGGAAGAGTTGCCCAAAGGAAGAGAAACTCACAGATGCACGGTTGTTTTGCTTCTGTTTTTATTTGCTAAACCCAGTTCATAAGATATTTCTAATACAAACATTCACCCATGGCTGCAGTGCAGGTGAGGATTTGTGGAGTCTGGAGAGAAGCTGTGGAGGAGAGCGGGTCAAGGAGAGGTGCCTAGGAGTCTGGCACTGAGACATTTCTGACACTCTGGAACTAAGCAGCCATTTTTCTGAGCCAGCCCCTCCCAGCAGCCTCAAGACAGCTGGTGTAGCCACACCCAGACCACGCCCTGAACTGCAGAAAGGAAACAGACTCTAAAGAGCCCTCAGGGACTGAATTGAAAAGGGGTTCAGTCCCCGAAAGTGATACAGCACCTAAGGCCTGTCAGAAACAGTCCCTTGAAAGACTAAGATTGACAGCAGGCAGACAGCCCAAATGGTCAGATTGGTCCAGCCTGCTTGCAGGCAAGGCTGTGGAGACAGACACAGACAGAGGAATGGTGGATCCCTACTTCAAGAGGTGCCCACTACCTAACAGGAAACTCAGAAGTGGCAGACAGAAGGGTGTGGTCTTAAACTAGCCCCCATGCAAACGACACTTCACTTTTTTATCTTTCATTTAAAAAATTGTTTTTGTATTTTTTCTTCATTCTACTTTTTTTATTGCTACTTTATTTTTTCCCCACCCTTTTCTTCCCCACTTCTCCCTCTTTCATCCTGTTTTCCCCTCTCCTATCCCAGATTTACTTTTTTCTTTTTTACCCATTGTTAAAAATTGATCTTATCTGTTTTATTGATGTTATCATCATAGTAGTCCCTGTTGGCTTACCCGTATACCTAATGTTCCCTCCTCTGCTCCAAGTCTACGAACGCTTCTTTCTCTTTCTTCACTAGCAATTTTTTTTAATGCTTGTTTTTCTGATTTCTTGTTCTCTTCTTCTAGTTGTTTAGTTTCACTCAAAAAACTCAAAGGTTAGCCAAGGCCGGTTTGGCTCAATGGATAGAGTGTCGGCTTGGGGACTGAAAGGTCCCGGGTTCGATTCCAGTCAAGGGCATGTACCTTGGTTGCGGGCATATCCCCAGTAGGGGGTGTGCAAGAGGCACCTGGACGATGTCTATCTATCGATGTTTCTAACTCTCTATCTCTCTCCCTTCCTCTCTGTACAAAATCAATAAAATATATTTTTTAAAAATTAAAACTCAAAGGTTAAATCCAATGTCAATAAAATGAGTTCAAAACATCATTATGATTAAAATGTAGTTCAAATGAATATCAAAAATACCTTCACAATGAAATGGGAGCAGCTTCACAGGTTTTAAAATAATCCTTTTAAATTGTAAATTATTTGCAAGCATACACTCAAAAATTAGACAGGAAGCGTTAATCAAGTCTATTTGTTATTAAAAACCTATGTCATTAAAGACTGATGGTTTCATAAATGTTTTTCTTGCTTTAATAATTTTAAGTTATTCTTTAAAAAAAAAAACACAAAGTAGCAATTTGCTTTTATTTCAATAATTTCAGTAAAGTCAGGGTAAAATACCCATGCAAAGTCTAAAACTTTTCATTCTTGTGGTCAAAAAAATTGTATTTTATCTACAAATGGTAATTATATCAGTAATGGCATAAATCTCTATACTTCCCTTCTGATATATTTTAGATTTCAAGTCCACATTTTGTGAAACTACTTACCTGCATCTCTTGCTCCCTAGATAAAATTCAAAATCAGTAGACCTAAAGTCTAATACCAAGATATGAGTGTGATTCCTAAAGGATTAGAAAAATGACCTGGATATCAATAGAGAATTATGGTATTAGAAGGAAATTCTGAAATTTCTTGGCTCAGCAATTCTCAACAGTGTTTCTATTAAGTGCCTTTCAGTAAAAGAGCTATAAAGTCTGGCAAGTTTAGAAGATCCTGAATAATGTTTTTTCCCCTTGGAAATTCACAATCCACATCGGCACATTGAAAGTTCTGAGAAGTCCTACATCAAGGAAACCTCTTTAATGTGGTTCAAAGTTTCTCAAACTTCTTTTAGCATTTAACATTCATGAATTAAATGCACGCTTGGGAACAATTATATAATAGAATCTATTTTATTGCTTAAAAAATTAGGATGAGAGAAACGTTAAGATACAAGTAAATAGTAGCAGTCCAGCCCAGACCCCAGACCCCGAGTCCCAATACCCTTTCTATTATGACATGTTGCCCTTCTTTTACTTCATAAAAACTGTGGAAATTATTATGGAAAGCCTGTTATGAAAATGAAACAGAGAAAACCCAAGTGGATATAAAATATGTTCTTATCAATTTCCATGCCTTCCCAATTAACGTTATCAGAGCGTTAAAAAAAAAACTGCCTGGTTATATAGCTCTTTTAAAAGTACTTAATAGAGCCAAAACCAGTTTGGCTCAGTGGTAGAGCGTCGGTCTGCGGACTGAACGGTTCCAGGTTCGATTCTGTACATTGGTTGGGGGTGTGCAAGAGGCAGCTCGTCGATGTTTCTCTCTCATCTAGCTCTCTATCTCTCTTCCTTCCTCTCTGTAAAAAATCAATAAAATATATTTTTAAAAAGTACTTAATAGAAACTACAATACATAAATAAGGAGGCATGTACACAAATAAGGAAGAAAGGAGGCTTGTAGTTGGGGGAATGGGGAGGTTGGTGTAGGGAAGCTATTTCCTTGGGCTGTTATTTGGAGTATATGTTGTTTGTATGAAAAAATGAGGCAAAGACGTTAGTTTCTGTGCCACACACTGAAGCCCTCTGTATCTAAGGATCAAGTTATAATGACTAATGTGAACTCTCAGAGATTATTTGGAGCAGGTGTCTGACAACTTATTCTTATAATGCAAAATAATACACTATACCATGTAAACTCACCACAAAGCATGTTCCTGCTTATTTAATACTCTTACGGTAATACCCTAAGATGGTGGTTTCATTTAGAAATTTCTTAACCTGAATTTAATAAACATCAAAAAAAAAAAACTTTTAAAAATGTTTTTAAGTAAGTGTTATGTAGTATTGTGTCTATATCAGAACAGAGTTACACACTTCCTATTAATTCGAAATATTGCAAGATGACTCGTTATAGTGTGCCTGCTTTCCATCGGTCCCTTGAGAAGGCTCTTTGTATTGATGGGTTAAGAAAAAGAAAAACAAACATACTTCCAATTATTCTTTTTATTTTGTAGAAACTACAGATAGTTAAGACAGTTTTGGAAAAGCATTTAAGAAATACATCTTCAAATTATCACACATGAAAGTCTTGTAATGATGAGAGATTTTAAGAATAGTCTTCATATTATTAATTAATGAGAGAAGTGGTTAGTGACACATTGTTCAAAAATGTGCAATTTAATATTTGTAACTTCCAGCACTCCCTTTTTGGTCTTATAACTCTTTTTCTTTGTGAGAATACTTTTTTTTTTTTTCACTCGGACTATTTTTAAATTGTAGAGAAAGAATCACTTGTTCAAATTTCTTCATAGACTCATGGTACCTCCTCTGTTTACTTGTGTACAGACATAATCTTGCCCTTGTTCCTTGAAACTTCTGTTGCAAACAGAATTCTCATGGCCTCCATGGCCTCTGCGCCCTAATGTCTCTCCCATGATTATATTAATTACATGGCAAAAGGATTTTTCAGACATAATTAAGGGTGCTAATCAGTGATCTTAAGACAGAGCTGATCTAGGTAGGCCTAACATAATCAGGCAAGCCATATAAAAGCATTCAGTTTTCTCCAGCTGGTAGAAGTGAGAGATGACAAATGTGAGAAGCATTTGACATGCCATTCCTGCCTTTAAAAATGGAGCAGACCCTGTGGTGGGGAACATGAACAGACTCCAGGACTTGAGCTGACAGCAACGAAATGGGAGCCACAGTCCTGCTACCACAAGGACTGCATGCTGCCAAAAACCTGAAGGGGCTTCTTACCACTATTCTTAAAAATAACATGTGGATCTATTATAAAGCAGCCACTTCACCCTCATTTTGAAAACTGATACCTTTCTACAGATGACTGGACTGGGGGAAAGTGAAGGGATGAGAATTGGTAAACTATGGAAATTTAAAATTGTATTGGTGAGATTTTTATCATCTGTGGCTTGTTAAAATATTTGCTTCAAGCATCATATAGAGAATTTTTTCTATCAACTGGTTGCTGGTAACCTAAAATTGGTCTTATTTACATTGGGCCCATAAATACTTTGACTTAGGAGTATTACAAAAACACACACCCAGAATCAGAAGAGTCCAATTAAGCTCGAGTTCAAAACCTAATGCAAATTTACAGTAGTTAAAACAGTGTGGATTGGCACAAGGATATACAAATAGACCAGTGGAACAGAATAGTTAGAAAAAGTCAATGACAGATATCAATGCAAGTCTATAAGGGAATAAATCTTTTTCAATAATTGGTATTGGAACATATAGCTTAATGGAACAAAACAAAACTTGGTCCCTACAAATATGATTTACAAAATTAAATTCTACTCCAACATACATACCCATGAGTGCATGCATCCACCAAAATGTTATAAAAATGTTCATATCAGTATTATACGTAATGGTAACTGGAAGCACAGATGTCCATCAAGAGAAGAACAAAATTAATTACAGACTAGTCTCACAATGAATACTACACGGTAATTTAAAAAAACACCTGATACTTGCAGCAAAATAGATAAATACTATAGACATTATATTAATTTATATAAAATTTAAGATCAGGGATAATGATAGAAGACAGAATAGTAATTACTTTTTGATGGTGGCACTGATTAGAAGGGACATGAGGAAACCTGGAAAAAAGATAATCCTATCTAAAAAGAGTAATATGCAAATCAACTGTCACTCCAACATACAAGATGGCTGCCACCATGTGGACACAAGATGGCCACCACAAGATGGCCAGCAGAGAAGGGAAGTTGGGAGGGACCAGGCCTGCAAGGGAAGGCAGTTATGGGCAATCATGCCAACAGGGGAGGGCAGTTGGAAGGAACCAGGCCTGCAAGGGAGGGCAGTTGGGGGTGACCAGGCCAGCAGAGGAGGGAAGTTGGAGGCACCCAGGCCTGCAGGGAAGAGCAGTGGGGGGGAGGGGAAAATAGAACCCAGGCCTGCAGGGGAGGGCAGTTAGGGGCAATCAGGCTGGCAGGGGAGCAATTAGGCATCAATCAGGCTGGCAGGGGAGTGGTTGGGATGATCAGGCTGGCAGGCAGGCAAGCGAGCAGTTGGGAGCAAGCAGTCCTGGATTGTGAGAGGGCTGTGCCAGACTGGAGAGGGTGTAAGCTGGGCTGAGGAACACCCTCCCTCCCCCATGCACCAATTTCGTGCACTGGGCCTCTAGTGTTCTATAAATGTATATGAATGTTTTCATGGGCCCTATAGAGAACTCTTCTGATTTTTGCAGCAAAGCCAAGGATCAGGATAGTAGGGGGCAGAGAAAGTGGGGGTGGAAGTTTCCTAGAAGATGTGGAAATAACATTTCTATACTAATAGGAATAGTTAAGTAGCAAGGGACAACTGATGATGGAGAGAATGGAGTAATGTCCCTGATCAGGGTGAGAGGGGCTGAGATGTTCTGCCTATATGGAGGAAAGGGAAGCCCTATAATATAAGAAGCCAGAATATATGTAACTGTATAGAATTAGAAGTAAAACCGTGAGTCAGGATAGAGCAAGTAACGTAGAAACATAAAAAGAGAAGCGAAATAATCAAGAAAGTAGCACAGTGAATGGACCAAGGATCTCACAATAGGAGAGTAAGGTAGCAATTGTGGACTGCTCAAATTGTAGTTAGTGAGGTTGTATTTTCCTCCAATGCCGTCCACCCGCACAGGTGCAAGCACTGATTTAACCAGCTTTGCAGCATTGCCACAGAGTAAGTGTAAATTTCATGAGATCACAATTTTTTTAAATTTTTTTTTTTACCAGTTGGAGTATAATTAACACTAGCCTCTTTCTTCTTTTTTCAATATATTTTTATTGATTTCAGAGAGGCAGAGGGAGAGATAGAAACATCAATGATAAGAGAGAATCACTGATTAGCTTCCTCCTGCACACTCCCCGGGGATCGAGCTTGCAACCCAGGCATGTGCCCTTGACAAATCTAACCTGGAACCTTTAGTCCACAGGCAGACACTCTATCCACTGAGCCAAACCAGCTAGGCCAGCGGTCGGCAAACTCATTAGTCAACAGAACCAAATATCAACAGTACGATTGAAATTTCTTTTGAGAGCCAAGTTTTTTAAACTTAAACTTCTAACACCACGTCTTTAAAATAGACTTGCCCAGACCATGGTATTTTGTGAAAGAGCCACATTCAAGGGGCCAAAGAGCCACAAGCGGCTCGCAAGCCGCAGTTTGTCGACCATGGGGCTAGGTCAACACTAGCCTCTTTCCATAGACAAAACTAGGAAATATTCTTAAATATTTTTAATGAGTTCATATTTTTATAATTCATATTTACTAGTACAGGGATCTTTCTGAACTTTTGGTATTATATTTGTATCTATTTTTTCTGGCAGTGAAAATCTTGGATCCTGATGAATTCTGATACTAGTATTGCTATCAGCAATAAAATTAACTAGTGAAGCTTTAAGATTTCTTTGTAGTAATTTTTGTTCTTTACAATAGATCCTGTTAAGGGTATACAGATGGATTATATTCAACATTCATTTGTAATAATTATTTTCTCTGTATGGATACTACCAAATGAAATTAAAAATGGGCTTTTTAATTTTTGGAGTTAAATTTGGATGTTTACATTTTACATGCCTCCTAATTTATTTTTTTTTAATTTTCAAAAACACATTGGTAAAAGAAACTCAGAACTATATAAGGGGTTATACTCAGAGAAGCTTGCTTCCATGCTTCTTCTCTCCACACCCTCTTCATCCCTCTAGGTAACCATTTCTTACTCTGTAAAGGCAAGAATTAAATATTTAACCTTACCTTTGGGGAAGAACTATAATTTATTTCCTGTTGATGAGGGAGAATGCCTCTTTACAAAATAAAAATGTTGGCTAATAAATGTAATTATTTAATTTGAAATTATTTAAGAAATTTAGTTAGAAAAATCTTTCTGCAAATATTAGTTAAATAATTCAGACAAGGATATTAAAACCACTAGGCAAGAAGTTGTTGAAGATGATATTGGCATAAAACCAAAGTATCATCCCACAGATTGCTTACTGCAAGAGAAAAACATATTTTACAACTGAGAGATCTGGCAAGTGGTCAAACTTGCCATTATGTGTTCACTGACGGAATGGCAATATGAAATACACAGTATTAACCATGAAGCACTCTTGCCAAAAAAGTTTAACATGATTCTAGCCAAACCTTAGTTAATGGGACTATTGAAGATAAAAGAACAAATTAAACAATCAGACAAATCCAGAGTGTAGACCATCAGACCAGACAACTGATCTAGTTTCTTCTAATTGGCCATGTCAAGGGGGAAAGTGGCAGAGCTCTTCTAGGTAAAAAGAAACTAAATGAGACTAGATTTTAAAAAGACATATTGACTCGTCTGGTTGAGCATCAACTTAAGAACCAGGAAGTCACCATTTGATTCCGGTCAGGGCGCATGGTTGCTCTGTGACCTTGGTCCCCAGTGAGAAGTGTGCAGGAGGCAGCCAACCAATGATTCTCTCTCATCATAGATGTTTCTATCTCTTTCTTCCTCCCCCTCTCTCTCTGAAGTCAAAAAAAATTTTCCCCTCCAAAAGATAAAAAGACATAATGGTTTACAAATAGTAAGGTATTCACACCAGGCACAAAAAGTTCGACACTGCGATATTAAGCAACTCATTATTCATACATCTGTGTATAAAAAGTAGAAATGACATATGAAATATATTACTAATTCTTTTTTATTTAATCCTTATCCATGGATTTGTTTTACTAATTTTAGAGAGAGAGGAAGGAAGAGAGTGAGAGTGAGAGAAACATCTATCGATTGCCTCCTATATGTGCCATTTCAGTAAGAAATGGCACTGAACCCACAACCTAAGTATGTGCCCTAACTGGGAATCAAACCTGCTACTTTTTGGTGTATGGGATGACGCCCCAACCACACTGGCTAGGATAACTAGTTCTTTACATTGGCAACAAGGCGAACATTGAACACTAGAACTGTAGAGAGTTTTACTTATATAAATCATTTAATAACATTAATTAAAGTTTCAAAAAATTAAAAAAACTTTATTTAAAATTAGCATTAATTATATTTGTATTTTGCCTTTGTTTTAATAAGTTTGATTATTTAAGATAACTATTTTGAAAACAAAAATAATTTAAATTTTTAATTTTCATTTTTATTAAATATATTTAAATATATGTCTGGAATACATTTTTTATAATTCATATTACTGCCAGCAGAAAATTATGAGAAAATTCTTATTATAGGAATATATTGATTTTGCTAGAATGAAGGCAAAACAAATGGGAAAGAATTTGAAAAGGCAAGAAAAGATAAACACAAAGGAAGAGTAGCTAAATATATAAAGAATATAATAAAAACAAGCAGTGTTCCTGATGGAGAGACCTGAACAAAAGAGAAGCATTAATAACAGACATAGATGTCTTTATCACTCACCCAAACTCTGCTGTTCAACACCCAGATATCCTATATAATAAAAGCCTAATATGCTAAGTGTCCAGTCGTCCGTTTAACCAATCCAAGCTTAATCTATAATAATAAAAGGGTAATGTGCTAATTAGACCAGACCTCTTTCCGGACAAAGCCAGGGCCAGAACCAGCTTGGGTCCCCGGTGCCTGCAGGGGGCAGGAGGGAAGCCAGCCCAGGTCCCGGTGCCTGCAGGCAGCCGGAGGGAATCCAGCCTGGGTCCCAGGTACCAGAGGGAAGCCTGTGTAGGCAGCTGGGGGAAGGAAGGCCTACTTTTGCATGAATTTGTGCATCGGGCCTCTAGTATACTAATGATATGCTAAGGCTGTTCAACTGCTCGCTATGACATGCACTGACCACCAGGGGGCAGACAGTCAACCGTCAACCAGTTACTATGACATGCAGTGAACACCAGGGAGTACACTCTGTTAGGTAGGTTAGCTTGCTGCTGGGGTCCAGACAATTGGGACTGCGCGAGACAGGCCAGACACGCCCTAGAGCCCTTGTGTCCCTCCCCAGCCCTGATTATGCATTGGTGGGGGCCTGACGCCTGGCCTGCTCCCTCTAACAATCGGGGACCACTCAGGGGATGTTGGAGAGCCGGTTTTGACCTGATCCCACCCAATGCAGGAGCTGTCCCCTGGTGGTCAGTGCGCACCCATGGAAGGAGCACCGCTCAGCCAGAGCCAGGCTCACTGCCCCCCACAGCAGTGCTAAGGATGTCCAACTGGTGTGGGGAGCGGGACTAAGCCATCAGTTGGACATCCCCTAAGGGCTCCCAAACTGAGGGACCTCTGCCCCTCTACCCACAAGTGCACGAATTTCGTGCACCAGGCCTCTAGTGTTCAATAATTAAATCCAGTTATCTTTAATATTTTGCATTTTGTCATATTAAAACCATAAACGATACCCATTTTTTTTCTACTTCATTGTAAAGAAAATTTACCAAGACCATGGAGTATATTTTAAGTTTGTTAGCTTTATTCGAACATTTCAAATATTTAGACATATTGTATGTGGGTCTTCATTTGAACTCTTGCCTTAGGTCCTATAAACATTAGGGGTGGGCTTGACTACTATTTTAAGTCTCAAGAATAATTAAATAATATCTATAAAAGTTTTCAAAGAGAAAACCCTAAAATCCAATGTTAAACAATTCATATCTATTCAAGTGTCCTTTACATGTACAAAGAAACAAAGAGAGCATGTTAGCTATGCAAAAGGTTGAGACAATTAACCATCCAATAATCCTTCTTGGAAAAGTTTACATAAAGATGTCTACCAACTGACCCACAATAAAGAGCTCAAGATTAGGAGGTTTTGGGGAAGATGGCAGATGGATGCATTCCTATGGCTCAGCTCTCTTAACTCCACTCTAAGCACTATGCACCTCCCCCAAGTATGCAGGCAGAGTGCAAGAGCTACAATACAATGATGTGTGTTTGCTTTGCTAAAGGGAAAAATGTGTGAACAAAAAGCCATGCGTCTGGACATTCACGGAAACACTCCACTAGAGAAAAGGTATCTGTCTGGCTCCCCCAATGCCTTCTAAATTCATATTTCTTGTCTAGTGTATCCATTTATGTCGCAGCCCCTTCTCCAGATTCCTGACCCCGCTCTGCAAAAAAACAGCACTAAACCTCAATAATGCTTAGATCCCTTCAGAGAGTGTGAACTCAGGACTTGCCCTTCAAGGCCATCTGAAACCCTGGGGTCCTAGGAAAGAGCAAGTGCCCTGGGCTGAGGATTAGAGTCAAAGATAGGATTGTGCCAGAGGCTATGACTATTCCTTTTCACATCCCCAGCTGAGGGAGGGGAGGGGGGTGAATGGGAACTGACCCTCATTCCTTCCTGCCCCAGAGCCTGAGAAGCCAAGGAGCAGGTTCTCAGCAGGCTCCAAAACAGAAAAAGCCAGTTCCGCAGAAATAGGGAGTTACACTGCAGGTGGAGCAGCAGGACTTGAGCCTCGCACAAGGGTGAATCCCAGTGGAGACAAAGAAAGAAAAGCAACAAGGCCCCTCAACTAGCAGCCAGAGTGAGGAAGGACAAACAACAGCCAGAACAGAGATGACCTTCTGGATCTAATCAGGGGCAAAGAAGCCACCCTAAACATATAAGGCAAAAGTGCTTCAGGATATCAGATTACAAATCACAACCCAAGGATTTAAATTTTTTAAAATTTACGTAGATAAATCCAAGCAAAGAAGAGTCACTATGTTGACTTCCATTAATTAAGTCAATTCAGAGGCATATTTCAAAACACTGGGCAAGCATGCGGGAGAATGAACTCAAGGGAACAGATGACAACTTACCTGGGCAGATCCACAGCATCTCATAAAAAAAATCACAGGACCATCTCACACCTGTCAGAATGGCTATCAACAACAAATCAACAAATGACAAGTTGCTGGCGAGGATGCAGAGAAAAGGAACTCTTTTGCACTGCTGGTGGGAATGCAGACCGGTGCAGCCACTGTGGAGAACAGTATAGAGTTTCCTCAAAAAACTAAAAATAGAACTCCCATTTGACCCAGTTATCCCACTTTTTGAAAACAGCCTAAGTGCCCACCAGCAGATGAGTGGATTAGAAAACTGTGGTATATCTACACAAGGGAATTCTATGCTGCTGTAAAAAAAAAAAAAAAAAAAAAAAAGGAATTCTTACCATTTGCAACAGCATGGATGGAACTGGAGAGCATTATGCCAAGCGAAATAAGCCAGTCAGAGAAATATAAATATCACATGAGCTCAGTCATTTATGGAATATAATGAACAATATAAACTGATGAACAAAAACAGATCCAAAGACAGAGAAGCATCGATCAGAACATCAAACCCCAAAGGGAAGGTAGGGGAGGGTGGGGGTAAGGGAGAAAGATCAATCAAAGGACTTGTATGCATGTATATAAACCTAACCAATGGACACAGACAACAGAGTAAGGGCCTGAGTGGGGGTAGGGGTAGGGATGGGGGCAATGGCGGGATAAGGACACATATGTAATACCTTAATCAATAAAGAAAATTTAAAAAAAAATCACAGGAGTGCCATGAAATATTGATGAAGGAATGATAATTAAACAAATAAAATTTAGCCGAGACCGGTTTGGCTCAGTGGATAGAGCGTCGGCCTGAGGACTGAAGGGTCCCGGGTTCGATTCCGGTCAAGGGCATGTACCTTGGTTGCGGGCACATCCCCAGTGGGGGGTGTGCAAGAGGCAGCTGATCGATGATTCTCTCTCATCGATGTTTCTAACTCTCTATCCCTCTCTCTTCCTCTCTGTAAAAAATTAATAAAATATATTTTAAAAAAAATAAAAAAATAAAATTTAGTTTTGAGATTAAAGAGGCTGCCCCATCGGAATGGAAAAAATAGCACACCAATAAAAACATATAAACCTCTAGAATGAAAGGAACAAAGAGGAAGAGAATAGGAATCATGGCCCCACCCCACTCCCTCAAAAGATCAGTATTGAATGTTTTGAAAATCTCTAACAATACATAATCCGTTTAGCTTCTTTTTTAATCACATTTGTGGCCTTTGTTGCTAAGATGGTATTCCTTTTCACATCTCAATAGCCTCTGAATATTTCCCTATCTGGGAATATATGTTTTCACTGAGCAAGTAAAGGATATCTTGGATGGGAAATGTACACTTGTATAGTGTATACTGTGGCAGGCACTATTCTAAGTATTTTGGAAGTATTAACTCTTCTTCGTCTTAACAACCCTATGAGGTAGATGCTGTTCATAATCCCTATTTTACAGGTGAGAAATGGACATGCAGAGGTTTAAAAACTTGCCCAAAGTCACAAGCTGATTAGTGGCAAACCTTTTCTTTCTCTAATATCAGCCAATGTGCAATACAACTTTAAAAGCCATAAGCAGAAGAGACATTATATAAAAAACAATTCATGCAGATATGCCATAAATCTGTAAGCACTAACAATATATATATATATATATAGATATATATATATAGATATAGATTTGACTTTTAAAAAATTTGTGGATCAGAAAAAAATACCATAATTCAAATCATTAAATTATATACTCATAAAAGTATTTATAATGTAAAACAAATAGTTATTAGCTCTTAGAAAACAAGAGTAAAAGGCAACTTGACAGAAAAATGGATTAGGACTATAAACATGCAGAAGAGTAAATATTAATAAGCAGCAGAGTAAATACAAATATGAAAATTTTAAAACAATTCTATACAGAGAAATATTAAGTAACTATGACATATCACTTACATCCATCTGATTATCAAGAATTAAGAGCCTCAGTTAACACCTTATCAAACTTTACCAAAGACCTTACTATAGACTATCCCTTTTGACCTTTTTTTTTCTTAATATCTTTATTTTATTGACTTTTTGAGAGAGTGGAGAGAGAGAGAGAGGTGGGGGGGGGGGGGGTCCATTACCTCCCAAATGCACCCCTACCTGAAATTGAACCCGCAACCTTTCGGTGTACAGGACAACATTCCAACCAAATGAGCCACACCAGCCAGGGCCTGACCTTATTTCTTTCCCCTCATCCCTATCACTCCACACAAGTCACACTGTCCAGCTAGTTATTTTCGAACACAGAGTCCTCACTGTCTGAACCATTCTCTCCTTGGATCGTACCATGGCTGTTCTTTCACTCAAATCAGGTCTTTGCCCAAAAGTCAGCTGCTCAGGAATTTGCCCTGATCACCCAGCCTATTATGGAATCCCCTCCAATCTGCTTAAACTATGATAAAGTTTTCCTTTACACCGCCATCAGTTACCTAGTGTAATGGATTGTTTTATGTATATGTTACTTTATTACATTGTATTAATTTTATTGCATCGTATTTGTTCATTGCCTGCCTCCCTTGGAAAATTCTAAACTCCAAGAGGGCAGAAACTTTACATTCCAGTACATGAAATAAGACACATGGCAGAGACACTCAATAAATATTGATTGAACACACACTGAGCAAACACCGACTACTAGTAATGGTACTAATAAAACAGAGCTCTTATACCCTTGTGAAAGATATGTAAATTTATAATAGCAGGTTTAAATTATGTAAAATTATGCATGTGTATGACAACAACCTCTTTAACACAGCAATGAATCACCTGCCCCATAGTCTACTAAATAAAGTTCCAAAATATAAGGATATGTTCTTAAGAAGGATGTCTATAATGGTGATACTAGAAGAGGGGGAAAAACAGAAACAAGAATAAATGCTCATCAATAAGGACAAACTTAAATAAAATGTGGTGCATACACATCACAAACAGTACAGGCTTTCAAGTTGACTTAGGAGGATGTGCACTATGTAGAAAGCAAGAAAGGCTGCCGGGACCGGTTTGGCTCAATGGACAGAGCGTCGGCTTGGGGACTGAAAGGTCCCGGGTTCGACTCCGGTCAAGGGCATGTACCTTGGTTGCGGGCATATCCCCAGTAGGGGGTGTGCAAGAGGCAGCTGATCGATGACTCTATCATCAATGTTTCTAACTCTCTTTCCCTCTCCCTTCCTCTCTGTACAAAATCAATAAAATATATTAAAAAAAAAAAAAAAAAAGGCAAAATTCAGATAAATGTAAATAATGTGAGCCCATTTCCTAAAACTATATTAAGCCTCTGTGCATGCATGCATAAGTAAGTGGAGTGAATGGTGAATAACCAATTATAATACTGTAATGGTTATGTGGGGTGTGGGTATGGTTAGGAAAAAATTCTTTTCAAAATGTCCACATCAAAACACACAAGTTATGTCCCACTCATGTATCATTATACATGTGACAAAGACTGTAGGTTGTCTAACAGACATTTCTTGTCAATCTTTCTTGCTATCAAAGCCCACCTCTCCACAGATGCCGCAACTGCCAGAAACACTCTTTCCCAGCTTCCCTTGCAGTTGAGAAGTGACCATGTAACCTGACCAACGTAAACATTTGCTAGGGCCTCCTAGGAAAGATCTCTTTTCTCCATGAGGAGAGTCGCAAGGAGTACCAGCTTTTTCCTGGCTCCAGCCTTTAACATAGTTATCTGAAGACATTTCCGCTGGAGCTACGAGAGCCACCTTATAACTCTTAATAGGAAGGTTAAGGAAACCACAAGAAGCCCAACCAAAGCCCCAACTCTGCTAAGCTGCTATAAACCCTGTAACTGGCAGCACCCAGCCTTGTTACGTGTTATATACGTAACGAATAAACCTCTACTATTGACATTGCTTTTAGTCAAGTATTTGGGTCCACTGCAGCCCAACATAATGACTAGCCTATGTTTATGTGGATATTTGAAATATATGAAAAGCTGACCATCAAAGTATTAACAGTAGTCCTCATATTTTTATACATTGTTTAAAGTTTTAATAACAAATGTCACTTATAGAGTCAGATAAAAGTAATACAGCTGATATCATTATATTTTAAAATAACGACTTCAGGTTCAGGCAATAAATCGACAAAAGAGATAAATTTAAATGCTGTAACTGTGATTATAAAACAGTGCAAACTGAAGATGTGAAAACAATCCAAGTGCCCATCAGTAGAAAAAAGCTGTGGTACATTTAATAGTATACCATGGAATACTATGCAGCAGTAAAAAAAGAATCTCTTACCCTTTGAGACAGCATGGGGGGACCTGGAAAGTATCATGCAAAGTGAAATAAGTCAGAGACAGACAAGTACATGATCTCACTCATATGTGGATTCTAACAAAATAAACTGATGAACGAAGTGGATCCAGAGACATGGAAATATGAAACAGTGAAAAATCACAGAGGGAAGGTGTGTGGGGGGGTGGGGAGACTAGGGCGGGAGGGAGGAGGGTGTGCAGGAGGCAGCTGATTGATGTGTTCTCTCTCATCGATGTTTCTGGCTCTCTGTCCCTCTCCCTTCCTCTCTGTAAAAAAATCAATAAAAATTTTTAAAAAAAGAATGTTTGAAAACTTAAGATATTCACTACATGAATCAAAAATAAAATAACACATTCCAGAAAGACAAAAGCAAATAGAGAAAAACACTAAGAAAAGTATCAAGCAAGCATTAAAAAAAAAAAAAAACACACACACTAAAAGACAACTTACCTAAGATATAAACTTACAATAAATCTTCTGTATTAAAGACAGATGACCTCAGAAAGAATTTAAAATTACCAAAATTTGTTTCCAACTGACACTGACAGGATAAATTTACCTTCCTTTCTTTCCATAATCATAATGAAATAGCATTGAAGAGGAATAAGAGCTTCTGAAGTGAGATAGCTGACCAAATCAGCATCTTTTCCTTTCTCCTACAAACTGGACAAAAACAATATAGGGAGGTAAACCCTGTGATCTTTCTCATTGAAACAAAGAATAATCCATAGACACCAAAACAAGGTTAAGTTCTGCCCCTGAGACTGTACGGAAGAAACGGAAGCTCAATGGTACCCAGCAGGCCCAGCAACAGAAAATGTGAGAAATGCCAGGAAAATACATACATTTCAAGTCATTAAATAACCTTTTTAAATGGGCACATCAAAGATACTATCAGAAATAAAATAAAAACACAGCAAAACTGACCAACAAATGAAGACTCTCCTTCAGAGAATATAAAAATTATAGTAAAACAAGAATAAAATGGTTATTTTCTTCAGGCTATTCTGGGAGCCATTGAAAACCAATTAAGTTAAAAAAAAAAAAAAAAAAGGGAGGGGGGATTTATTTGCTCAGTTAGCAAAAATTAATAATAAAAAGTAGGAAGAAGGAAAATGTATGGGCATAAGGAAACAAAAAACTCCAGGTTTCACATTCTCAACTTCGGTGTGCACACACACACACACACACACACCCTTTGGGAAGGGGATATAAATGTGGCCAAAGTGAAAGTTTGATATAACAGAGCAGCAATTTTCAATCCCTGCTGCACATTTGATTACTTGGTGACTGAGGAACTGTCAAAAATACCAGAATGAAACTTTACAATAAATGGGTAAAAAGATTTAAATTTTAAACATGTGCGTGTGCGCGCACCCAGCCACACCTAGTTCTCAAAATATTCACCACTCAAAATAAAAAAAAAAACCACTAACACTATACTATAAAAGAGCATTTCTCCTCTCCCAGTGACAAAGTATTAACATAATCTGTTGAGGTCATAGGGAAATAGGCACTCATACATTGTATGTGATAATGCAATTGATACAAAACTATATACTTACCTTTTAACTAAACGATCCCATTTCTAGTTGTTTAACCTAAAGATACATGAAAATTTAACTGAGATTATTCAAGTCAGCAGTTTTGTAACTCCATATGTTGCAATGCATGTGGTCATATATAGGAGAGGGGTTAAACAAACCATAGGGCTCACAATGGAGTATTCTCTAGCTGTAAGATCTTAATCTCTCTCTGAATTGATATGGAACAATTTCCAGGGTACACTGTCAGTGAAATAAAGTGCCACAGATATCTGTAGTATGTTACCCTTTGTATAAGAGGAAGTAAAATATACACATATCTACTCCTTTGAGCAAAAAGAAATAAAGGATAAGCCATAAGATGCATGAGTTTGCTTACAGGGAGTGGTTAGGAATGGGGTAGAAAGGACAGAAGGAATTAGGGGGAAAGGAGAATGTTATTTTTGATATAACTTTATAAACCATACTGACTTTTGAAACCATGTTAATGTTTTACAAATGCAAGGAAGAAGAAAGGGAAGTGGGAGCAGGAAAGAAAGGGGAAAGGAGGGAGAGAAGGGAAAGGAAGAGCCTGAGAAGGGGAGGGAGACAAGATGGGTAAGGAAAAGAGAAAAAAAAAAGGGGGGGGGGGGGGGAGGAAACAGGAAATTATGGGGCAAGGGACCGAACTATATATATAAAAGCCTAAGTGACTGAACGACTTTGTCACTATAACACACTGATCACCAGGAGGCAGATATTCAACACAGGAGGTGCCCCCAGGTGGTCAGTGCGCTTCCACAGCCAAGTTCCGGCAGCCAGCCAACCTCCCCGGGTCCCTTCTCCTGGCCCAGCCAACCCTGATCAATGGCCAGGCTGAGGAACCCCACCGGTGCATGAATTTATGCACCAGGCTTCTAGTTGGAATATAAAAAGAAACGAATGAAATGGCATTTCAAGTGATAACAGCTACACTGAAGGGATGAGTGGAATGGAGAACTTAAGTTTTGAATAGAGTATCTGAACTAAATGCCCTAAATCTGATAAAATGAACCCTTTTAAAATATCTTGAATTCTTAGGCTTCTAATTTACAAAGGCACAGGCTAGCAATTATGAAATTTTTTATTTATTCTAGGATTGAACAAGCAAGTAAATATGTTGGGGATATCCTGCTTTCATACTGTACACACAAAAGAATTACACATGGAAAGAGAACATAAGACCCTTCTGATATTTTATTAGAGATATCAGTGTTAACTCATGGATTTAAGATGTATATGTATAAAGAATTACAAGGAAAAAAATAATCTATAAACCTTTAAAAATTACAAAGGGGTAGGTGTGTGTGTGTGTGCACGCACGTGTAAACATGTGCATCTATTTCCTAACGGTCTACTGTGAAAACATAAAAGCATTGACACCTCAGTAGCAAGGAGTATACCAACTGTCCAGATAGTGGTTACTAAATTCCCTTCTCCACTAAAGAAATCAGTGATCCACGGAGAAATCACAAATTTGGGGGCTGAAGTAGAGAAAGATCAAGACATCAAGATATGCCTGGGACTTCTGTGCCCAAAAGTAAATCACATAAAAGAATGTGGACCTGTTCTTAATTAAACAAAGGGACTGAGGACCTGTTCCAGATTAAGGATATCAACAGGATATGATAACTGAATCTGACACAAACTGGTTTCCATCTGCTATCAAGGGAATTATTGGGACAGTTGATAAAATCTGAATAAGATATATAAATTATACTACTGTACTCATGCTAACTTCCTGATTTTGATCATTGTATTAGTTATGTATGAGAATATCCTTGCTTTTTTAGGAAACATAAGTATTTTAGGAAACACACACTGAAATATTTAAGGCAAAGGATACTTATTCTCAAAAGGTTCAGAAAAATAATTTTGACAGAATAAATATGGTACAATATTGGGTGAAGAATATATAGAAAGTCTAGGTATTATTCTTACTACTTTTCTAATAACTTTAAAATTGTGTCAAAGCAAAAAATTAAAAAATCACTTATCCAGAGTTCACACAAAGGTAACTATTTACTGGTCTGAAGTGAAACCTACCTGTTCAGAGTAACTTAATAGCTTTTATTTTAGAGTAACATAATGGTTTCAATTTAATAGTTGTTACACTCACACTGTGATACTAGGTGTACATTCAATTATTATACTTCATTATGCAGTTATACTTGGGCTCCAGTAATTTTACTAAAAATTACTTCATTAATTTCCCCTCACCCTATTATCATCTCTATTATTCTCTAGTTTAGAAAATTTATTTTTTAAGTGGTTAAGTTAAATTATCCATGAATTACACTTCAGGATAAGCATGCACAATGATACATTAGGGGGGAGGGGTGTGTGTCTGACAGATTTTAAGACCCACAGACTTAAAGGACTTATGCACCACCCCCACCCCCCCAGATCAGAGGCCCTTATTTTGGGAACACAAGGACACTCAGCCCAAGGAATCCATCGAGTAGCTTCAGAGCAACGGTATTTCCCAAAAGTACAATCTGATATACATAGTCACCTGGGGAGATAACACAACTTTATTCCACACAAAAATTGTAAGATTAAGAACCATTACATTACCTTGAGACTGTATATACTGGGCTGGATTATAAACTTGGATCTGAGTGGTGGGGCACCAAAACTAATTACATTTACAGAACTGTAATTTGCATTATTTCACCAGTGTACAATTACAACTTTAATTTGACTAAGTTTACACACCCAATAGATGGCAGAAGTAGCATTTGAACTCAGCTCATCTCCAAAGCATGTGTGCGCTTTTATGAAGCAGGTGGCTATTGTTCTTTTCCTTAAATATTACTATAGACTATATACTGATTATGTCTTCTTTTGGCCTTTAGATAACTTATATCAAAAATTATGTCCCACAAATGGCAGTTGCCCAAGCATGATTGGCAATTTGATCACTAAAATGAGCTTTATGGAATGCATTCTGCATACTACTTTACTTTTGGCTTAATCTTTCCTCCTATTTCCCACCTTCATAATTTCCCTTTCGTAATAAAGGAACAAATACATACCACATGTTAATTGGGTACCACTGGAAATAAGACAGTCCTACAGAATGAGAACAAGCTTCATTGGACAATTCAGAAATCACTTTGCAATCATTTTCATAATTCAAAACACTGTCACTTACTTTGATAACAAATATGTAAGATCCAGTATATCCCAGTTTGAGAGAACCCTGGTTATCTTGGCTGCTTTCTAAAGAGCAGTAAAAGATAACTCACAAATAAACACTGACCATTTGAGGAGCTGGGCAAAAACTAGGGAGGTCAGTTGGAATGTCTTTTGGCATAAGAACCCAGACAGTAACAGGGACAATCAGAAGAAACTGCAGTGGATTCAGAGACACTGCCTATGTGGATGGTGAGAGGAAGTAACAATGCAAATCACTTAGTCAACCGTAGCCACCAGGTGGAAATGGGGTTTGCTGGAAGTGAAAAGGAAATGGAAAAGGGATAATATCCTTGATTTTTGTCAATACCATCACCACAAAACATTAAGGGTCAGCAAACTTTTTCTATAAAAGACCAGGTAATAAATATCTTAAGTCTTTGTTACAATTGGCCAACTCTACTAATACAGTATAAGAACAGCCATACACATATGTAAACAAATGGGTGAGGCTATAGATTTATATATACGTTTAAATCTTCATCAGATGTTTTTATTTATTTTAGAGAAAGGGAGAGAAACATCGATGTGAGAAGCAACATGAGAGAAACAATACATACTTCACCTAGTTAAGTCAAATAAGTATGTTTAAGTAAGATCATTGACAATTAAAACTTCAGTTTTCTGCCAAGACTGGTTTTGCTCAGTGGTTAGAGCGTCCGCCTGTGGACGGAAAGGTCCCGGGTTCGATTCCGGTCAAGGGCATGTACCTTGGTTGCGGGCACATCCCCAGTAGGGGGTGTGCAAGAGGCAGCTGGTCGATGTTTCTCTCTCATCAACGTTTCTAGCTCTCTATCCCTCTCTCTTCCTCTCTGTAAAAAATCAATGACAGAGGTTCAATAGGCAGGGGAAAACATGGATCTGAAGCACAAGAGGAAGGTCAAAGCTAAGGACAGAGATTTGAAATCACTGTCACACAACAAAGTGACAGGACAGATAAGAGACTGAACATTTAAAGACAGACACTTACAAATAGCAGCAGAAAAATGCATGAGGTAAATAATGAGCAGTTTCCTGAAAGGAGAAAAAGTATGTGAAATAAGAGCTTACAATTCCCTTAAATATCATTCTGGCCCATTATAAATCTTTTATACTTGGAGAAGTACAGGACACTTCAATATTTAAAGTACAGGACCCAAATATGTATGTAATAGGTTAACACTGATACAAGACAAGGCAAAGGAGGGTCAAACTGGGACTAACCTTATGCCACACCTACAGAGTACCCTATACCAAAACAAAATGGCAGACAATGCACCCAAAATTGAGCCCAAAGGCTGAAGACAAAACTAAAGCAAAATAATAATAGCTTTAAAAATAAGGTAAACTGTTTAAAATATAAAATATGCTTGGGAAGTGTACTCCTTTCAAAAACTGTGAAGTTAAATTCTTTACCAGGCTTAAAAACAAACTAGCTCCAATATCACTGTACTTGATTCAAGCTTTTTCACTGTTTAAAAACCTAAAATAGAAGTAATTACTAACTTAAATTCTTGTCTTTAGGGAAAGCACAATTTAGCAAATCAACTATTTTACTCATATTTATAACAATGTTGGCTCATTAAAAGGAAAAAAAGCAATTAAAACGCAATTAAAAAACATCACAAGGCTCAAAATTAAAAATTTGCAAATTAGTACTGAAGAACACAATTATAAAATGGATGATGATTCATGTATGTGAATTAAAATGATCTGGGTGTGGAAGGGGTAGAAAATAAGTGCCGCTTAGAACTGCTAAAGAAAAACTGTTTACTTTATACGTACCAAAAAAAGTACAGTGCATGAAGATAAGACCACAACTTATGCTGGGGGACTGTAAAAGCAAAATGACAAGGAAGGGAACATGGGAGGCAGGGAGGGAGGAAGACAGTCATCCAACAAAACATACATTCATATAATAAATCACTAGACAATTAAAAATAATGTTCTACATGTGCTACAATGTGACGTGTAAAAATACCCAAGATTATTAAATGAGAAAACAGTGCTAGCAAAACTGTGCCCCCAAAAAAAGTTACACATATGTACACACATGTATCTGGGTGAATGCACAAAAAACTTACAAGAAATCTGAGTGGTACCTTGAAAATTAGTAGGATTGAAGGAGACAGGAAATTTTCACTTACTTTTCTGTAGTGAAAATAAGCATAGATTATGTTTAGTCAAACATTAAAGAAAAAAAAAAAACAACAGCATTTTGGGAAGATGGCCAGAGAAAGGATTGCTATCTATAAATCCATAACAATGCAGATTATAAAACCATTTAAAATGTTTCATCATGCTTAGAGTATGTTAAATGAAATGGTGATATTTTTAAAAAGTGCAACCACGTAACCAAAAAAGAGCCACACAACTTTACTTGGAAAACCGTATGGAGTTCAGTAATATAAAGGAGAAATTAAGTCTCACAGAAGCTATAATTTGCATGTATTTAGCTGAATCTTCCCATAATGTGACGATCCGTTTAGACTCAATGCCAGAACTGGGTCTTCAGAGCCAACAAACTGGTTTTATATTTACCCCTAGACTACTAATCTGCAGTAATATAAACTCTAAAACTTCTACTTTCATTACAAAACTATTTGTAGAACCTTATGAATAGATTTATTTATTTTGAATATACGCCTGCTTTAAAAGCTTAGAGCAGAGGCCAGTCCATTGTGTTTTCTGCTCAGCACCTAGAACACAGTAAATAGAGGTACTCAATACAATTTTTTTTTGGAGGAAAAGTAGGAACATAAAGTGTATGTGAATGCAAAACTATGAGGAGTTAAGTTCTAAAGCAAAAGGCAAAATTAAGATGTGAAAATTGGTTCCTCTGTGTTGGAAAAAAGTCACGTGACTGCATACCCACAATTTCATTTTTACTTCGAGCAATGAAAGGAATAGTTACAGAATTAAAAGTCTAAAACTACTGTGGTACTAGGAAGGCAGCCCAACATCTACTTTGCAATTCATAGTAAGCAGTATACCACAGAATATTACTGAAAGATGCTACAGATTAGGACTGAAGTTTTGACACCAAGTCCATTAATTGTGAGAAAAATGAGGAATGGAGAGAGAACATAGTTGCCTTAAGGAATGGCCAAATGAGCTGGGTTTCACTACTGAGGAAACCAATCTAAGAGTAGCATTTCTCAAACAAATTACATTGTCAAAATCATACTTTTGTAAAATACCATTTTTTAAAGTCTCTAAGAAAAATTATCAATATTTCAATAGCTGAGCAATATTGAATTATTATATAAGTTTCTAAACACTTTCATTTTCTATATTAGTTCAGAAACACTGGATAGCACTGACCTAGTTTTGTTTTAATGTCAATCTGACCTAAAATCTTGCATTTGGATAGTCTGAATCTGAAAAAATTCAGTTTTGTCTACACAAAAATGAAGACAACCCAGACAATTAAAGTAGCAGAGACTTGTCATTAACTTGTTTTAATTTTGAAACATAAACATAAATGATTTAAGTAAATTAAAATTCTTTTAAAATGTAAACGTTAGCATTTAGGAATCTCAACTGCTATCAACCTGAAAATTTTGCTTTATTTTGTCACTTATCTTAGAATAGGTTATAGATACAAAAACTGTTTATGAAAATTTTCACTAAATCTACAAACCCCTGTACCTGTCCCTATTTCTCAAAATTCCCCCAAGTGATTAGTTGACTGCTAACTGCGTGAGCCAGGGAGATTCTCAATCCATAGTAAATTTAATTACCAAGGCAAGATAAAATGTTCATACATCTGGCCTATAAATTGACTACAATTGGGTACAGATAGGATCTACACTATTGCGAGTATAATGTAATTTACAGGCTGTCTGGAACCAAATTTCCAGACTCAAGCCCACATTTTGCAATTTACAAGCTGTAGAATAACTTAAATCCCATATTCATCTGAAAAATGGGGATAACAGCAGCTAATTATTATTTAGGTTAAAGTGCATGTAAAGTGCTTAGAACACTGCCTGGCAGATAGTACTATATAAGCATTGTAGTTATTTAATTCTTACATACTATCCCTCAAATCCTTTGGTAGAATTTGGATTAGCAATTAAATTTATATTTCACATCCCTATAATGAATTAATATTCATCTGTTAAAGATTATTTTAATTCTATTATGAAAATATATTCATTTATAATATTATGTTGGAGAGGGAGGAAAACGTTAAAAAATCATAGTCTAACCTTATGTTTAGAAAAGATACTAATGAAGTTATGAAAAGTTGCACATTGCTGTAATACTTTAAGTGGCATTTGCAAGTGACTCAGTTTACCATTCTTCCCCAATGGGGAAAAAAAAAATTAAAATAGACTGACTCTACAATAGCAAATCAAATACTTTAAGTCAGAGCTTTTAAAAATTTGGAATTGTATACATTTAATGTATTATTCTTCCTCCAATCCTGAAAACAGATGCTTCTTAAAATGATCTGAGCATTCATATTTAATAGATATGCTAACTCCAATTCCACCAATTGACACCACCACTACCACTTTTACGCAAGCTCTTGAAGTGATCAGAACCAACTACACATTATCAACAGACAATAAATCACCTTAATCACTCATGATTAAGCAGCAGATATTAGGTACAATAAATTGAGATTATAAACACATGACAGTATTTCTAGAACAGTGAATAAGAGTTGTAATATTGAGAGGACTCAGATTAGTAGCCTGTGGTTCCCTTAAAACTGTTTTAAAAGTCTTCAATGAAGTCAATACTATTAATTTCACGTTTATTTTATATAGGATTTTTGTCAAACTTTTCCATTTTCAGTTAAAAATAAATTTTCTTCTCAACTAATGATTTTCATTCTACCTAGTTTGGCTTTAAGTTGTCTATTATAGCCGTATTTCATTTCATGGGATATGAAATCTATTAATTATATATTATAGGCAACATGTTTTCAAATTTGCTTTCAAATGATGCCTACAAAGAGTAGATCAAATTTTCAAGTTTACATAAAACCATACTACACCAACTTACCAATATATATCTTATTCCATTCTATCTAAACAGTAGCACTAACAAAATTCTTCATACATATGTCCCACCACCTGTACTTCCCTATAATACTTACAAAAGAACATCTCAATTCAGCAATCAAGTTTTACAACTACTATCCTACCAAACAAATGGTGCTGCAACAAGATCACAATTCTCAGGAGTTATAACATGTTAATAGTACATAATTTACCTAAGATGGAAGAACTGTGCCTTTTTCATAAAACACAGATGGCCACATTTAATTTAATATATATGATGCTACCTATTCAATTTATTAAAAATAGTAATAAACATAATTGAACTAGTGCTCCAAACTTATGCTGTTCATGTAAAGGACACTACAGAAGACACAGTAGAGACTGGCTTGCAATAAGAATTACAAATTCCTTCTACAGAGATGGAGAAATAAAAGGACAAATCTAGTTGTCTAAAAGACAATTCACTGTACACATTTTATTTACAGTTTTGTACACTGTCTTAATATGAATGGGACCGCTTTTCTACTTGAGCCATTTTTTAACCAAAGCAAAATAACCTAAGTAATACAAATTGTTAAAATACAGCATAAAGATACAAAAACAGACATACTAATTCTAATTAGGAATGTAATTATGATGTTACATTTTTTATAATCCACAATTATGTTTAGGAAATCACACAAACATAGATCACTGATTTGAATGAAATGCATAAATTTGTAGCAAAGCTTTGTAGTTACAAAAAAACAAAAAATTACCAAAGAATGCCCAAAATTAATGTTTATTCCACCTTTGTGTCATATTCCTGGATCCTTCACCAATATTACATGAGGGGAAAAAACAAAAGCAAAACAAATGAAAAAGTGAAATCAGAATCACTAATGTCATCAAGTAGGGAAACAAATAAATTAAAATCTAGCAGCCACCAGCAAGAGTACAGCAAAGACAATGCTGTAAAAAGAAACAAAGAAAATTGCTAGAAAACTGTATGCATCATACTCTTTCAAACCAGCAAAATATGTTCCTGCATACAATGGAACATAAACAGAATTCTTTTCCTGTAAGGTGTAGAAATGCGAGTTCTTTTTTAACATTGTGGATGGGTAAAATATGTTTGTAATAATAATTCTTCTAAGCTATTACAGAGTGGGCCAGAAACACATTAATGGATTCTGGGGATGATGTGTACTGTAATTCTTTGATTGGGTAAGTGGACATTCAAGCCAAAAAAAAAAAAAAGAAAAAAAAAAAAGATGAACACAGAAGTACAAGACAAAGGTGAATGAGACTTCTCTTATATCTTTGCAACATTTAGATGGAAATCAAATTTAAATGCAGTCCACTCTGCTTTTGAAGAGGCTTTGGTTCAGCTCCCAAATTGCGATTGCTTGACGCAGTCTCCTATAAGAATACTCAGAAGGTGTCTTCTTAAACAACAAACCTATTTTTAGTGGTGGAGCCGCTCTTAGTAGCTGTGTCTGCATGGGACTGATAACCAATCACTATCTTTGGAGGAAGTCCTAACCTTTCCTTGTATACCCTCCTATAAGAAAAAGAAAAGTGGCCATTAATTTTTATTCATGCACACATCAAATTAAATATTATTATTTATTCTTAAAAAAAAAAAAATACCTAGCCTAGAGAATGAAAAAGGAAATTGCATACCCTTATCCTTTTAGCAAAATTCATTCTTCATTTTCACAATAATCTTGATTAATCTACTTAACCAATATTTGAGTCTACTATGTATCAGGTACTGTGATAATTATTAATAAATCAATAATAAGCACAACAGGGACAGTCCCCGGGCATGGTATTTTTAGTATTTAGTTATTTACAAACAAATAATCACAAATACACATGATGAAGCTAACACAGTATAATTAAAATAAAAAATAAAATTACATGAACATGTTTTTACATTTTCTGGTCTAAAGTGCTACAATTTTACATACAAACCCTAGTAAATACTATATATTACTGCACAATTACATTTACTATACCTACTACATATTGCACAGACAAAAACTGAAGGCAATTTATGTTATCTTCTGGACAATCTAGAACACCCATGATTTCTGCCTTATATACTAACTCTACAATCTAACTCTCAGTAAGACGTGCCACTATTTTTAAGAACAAAATGTGTTAAGTGCCAAAGAGAGTTAAGTATAGGGGCTGTGTTACTATATTAGGTGCTAATATCATCTGTGAAATTATAGAAATTTCCCCTTTAAAAGTTATAAGGTCAAAAGTATAATGCCAAGAGAATGAAGTACATCTTGAAGGATGAGGAGCAAAAATAAAGCTGTGGCTACAACTAAAAGGGTAAGTGAGTAAAAGAAATAAAGGTGACAAGGAAAATAGATCTTTAATCTAAGAAAAAAAAAAAAATCAAAATTTCAAAAATAAGCATCAAAATTAAATTAAATACTCCAATATGACACTAATTCAGTTTTACTTTGTACTCCACCCTCCAGAAGATTTCAATACCTTCCCTTGCTGAAGATATCTGATAACAATTTTATGATAACTAAATCATAACCATTATCATCAGATTTACATTATGACACAATACAACCTTTCAATTATTCTAAATCATTAAAAATGCCAGAAAACAGGAGCACTGAAACACACAACTGGGACAGGTTAAAAAATAAAAAATAAAAAACAAGAAGAAAAATTCTATCCGTAGAAAAGTCAAATTATAAAGATTTCAAATCTCTGACACAAATAAAAAATTTTCTGGGGAAAGAAATACACATTTAATTTCTTTAACTTGTTTTCAAAGATATATAAAACTCCCACAATTAAGTTTTGATGCTGACAGGAAAATGATAAATATGACAAATCAACAATCATCTCCTCTCTTATAGAAACCTATAGAACAAAACCTGGAGCATGCCCATACCTTTTATTTAATTCAGAAGGATTCAGAGAATTAATGTTTAAAAAATCACAAAAGGCAAACTAAATATTTTATGACCCATGGCTAATACCTAATTTTAACACAAAGTTTAAAATCAAATCTAATTTAAATGTAGTAAGAAGAAAATCCTAGTTAACTGACTGATGTTTGAAAGAAAAAAATGAAGACAGGCAATTTTTACAAAGAATAATATTAGGCACTTTTCATCAAAAAAAGATTAAAGCGCCAAACCGGTTTGGCTCAGTGTTAGAGCGTTGGTCTGCGGACTGAGGGGTCCCGGGTTCGATTCCGGTCAAGGGCATGTACCTTGGTTGCGGGCACATCCCCAGTGGGGGATGTGCAAGAGGCAGCTGGTCGATGTTTCTCTCTCATCAACGTTTCTAGCTCTCTATCTCTCTCTCCTCCTCTCTGTAAAAAATCAATAAAATAAAATAAAAAAAAGATTAAAGCTTAGACATGTGGGTTTTAAATATGGGCAAAACCAAGATAGTGTCACTTAAATTTCAATACAAACTCTACGTATAATGTACACACAAGCACAAAATATACGTATAATATTCACCAATTCTCATTGCATTATTATAAGGATTATACACTTAGTACAATTTTAAAGTAGAAAAATTTATATCCTCATTGATAAATTAATATATTACATGCCAAACAAAGTAGACAAAAGTTTTCATGAAAACAATACAAGGAAAATAATGATCTACAAATACAAGTATTTCTAAAGCTACAAATAAAACTACCCTCTTTTTGATTATCTAAGTATTTTAAAAGAAATACACAAACAGCAAAACTTACCCTATATGTGTAACAGCATCTCTGTTTTCACATTCAGTAGTCCATATTGCTATCTTATCACCCTTAGCTCTAACATTAACAACGGCTCCACATACATCATCACTGTAGTCATCAAAAGATTCTCCAATAAGGCACAGCAGCTTAAAAACAAAACCCAATCCCAATTACATCCAATTGATTCAAAATGGGTTATTCTACTGCAAATGTCTCATTATTTGTATACATACAAAAAAATAGGTTTAAATTGAGTTGACTTTTTGAATGTCTACATTATATTTATGTTTTAATGTTTTTATTTGCTCCTTTATTTCCTTGGTTAATATCAAGAACATTAATAGTCATTTTAAATTTCTCAGCAGTCCTAGCTGGTTTGGCTCAGTGGATAGTGACTGAGGACTGGAGGGTCCTGGGTTCAATTACAGTCAAGGGTACATGCCTGGGTCACAGACTTGATCTCCAATAGGGGGTGTCAGGAGGCAGCCAATCAATGATTCTCTCTCATCATTGGTGCCTAAATTAATATTAATAAGATAACTTTTATAGGGGTCCTATATACCATCAGGACCCCTATAAAAGTTATCTTATTAATATTAATTTACTGTGCTGCTTATTGTTTTTCATGAACACTTTCTAATGTTTAATTGTAGTAAATAACATAAAAAATTAACCATTTCAGTCATTATTGTGTACAGTTCCATGACATTAAGTATATTCACACATGCGGTGCAACCATTAATACCATCTATTTCTAGAACTTTTGTTATCTTGCAAACTAAAACAACTTTTCAATATAGAAATCTAAAATGGTATTTACTGATAATCTCTCCCTTCTTTTAAAAAAAACAAAAGACAAATAAAACAAACAAAAAATTCCCTCACTGGTCTGGCTAACTGGTCAGAGACGGGCCCCTGAACTGAAAGGGGGTATGGGGGACCCCATACCTCAGTTGCAAGCTTCATCCATCCTGGCCCTGGTTGAGGAGCATGCAGAGGCAACCAATCAATGCGTCTCTATCACATCAATGTTTATGTCTCTACCCCTCCCCCCACCTGCACCCTCGCAATCCAGGACCACTGGCTCCTAATGACTCGCCTGACTGCCTACTTGGTTGCCCAAAACCACCTCTGCCTCACGCTCCTGCCACCACATCATCATCTGGAAGGGCACTGGCTATCCAACCTAATTAGCATATCATGCTTTTATTATTATAGAAGACTGCTTCACTTAAGTGCTAACTATAAACCAGACAATGTACCAAGTGCTAGAGATAAAAGAAAGACTATGATTCCTTCTCCTTAAAATGTGGGGTTTAGAACCTCTCACTATAAATAATGTCTATTATCTCATCCTATCTATAAAAAAGTAATATGCAAATTAACCATCACTCTGCTGTACCCACAAGCCACACCCACCAGCCAATTAGGAGTGTGTATGCAAATTAACCCAACCAAGATGGCTGTGGCCATGGAGCTAGCAGAAGGCTTGGGTTTCCCTGGCAATGGAGGAAGCCAAGCTTTCCGCACACCCTGGAAAGCTCTGAACTCCACTCAAGGCTACAAAGTTTCAACTATAGAAGATAAATAAATCCCAACAAAAATGGCTTTGCCCAATGAGCAAACAAGAGGCTTGGCTCCACTCAAGGCTACTAAGTTTCAATTAAAGAAGATAAATCCCAGATCCCAGGGCCTCTGCTTGGGTGTGTGTGTGTGGGGGGGGGGGGGGGGGGGGGAGAGGCAGGGCTGCAAACCACCACAGACCCCTAACCCAGGCTGCCCCACGCCCCAAGGGAACCCCTACCCTGATCTGGGACATCCTTCAGGGAAAACCAGATGACCCCCACCTGTGCACCAGGCCTTTATTATATCTAATAAAAAAATAATATGCAGATTGACCATCACTCCAACACACAAGATCAAGATAGCTGCCCCCATGTGGTCAAAGATCCAGCCCCCATGTGGACACAGGGGAGGGCAGTTGGAGGGACGAGACCTGCAAGGGAGAGCAGTTGTGGGCAATCAGGCCAGTCGGGGAGGACAATTGGGAGGGACCAGGCCTGCAAGAAAGGGCAGTTGGGGACGATCAAGCCTGCAAGGGAAGGAAGTTAGGGGTGACCAGGCGGCAGAGGAGGGAAGTTGGGGACGACTGGGCCTGCAGAGAAGGGCAGTTGGGGAGGACCCAGGCCTGCAGGGGAGAGCAGTTGGGGGAGACCAGCCCGGCAGCGGAGCAGTTAGGCATCGATCAGGCTGGCAGGGGAGTGGTTAGGGGTGATCGTGATCAGGCTGGCATGCAGAAGCAGTTAGGAGCAATCAGGAAGGCAGGCAGGCAAACAGTTGGGAGCCAACAGTCCTGGATTGTGAGAGGAATGTCCGACTTCCCAGTAGGATTGGGCCTAAACAGGCAGTCGGACATCCCTCGAGGGATCCCAGATTTGAGAAAGTGCAGGCTGGGCCGGGGGACAAACACCCACATGCACAAATTTCGTGCACCGAGCCTCTAGTCCTATATAATAAAAGGCTAATATGCAAATCAACCTAACAGCTAAATGACCAATGTCTATGACACACTGACTACCAGGGGCAGACGCTCAATGCAGCTGTCCCTGGTGGTCATAGCACTCCCACAGGGGGAGCACCGCTTAGCCAGAAGCCCTGAGCCGGGCTCACAGCCGGCAAGTGCAGCAGTGGTGGCAGGAGCCTCTCCCGCCTCCACAGCAGCACTAAGGAGGGTTCCCGGGCTGCAAGAGAGCACAGGCTGGGCTGAGGGACCCCTCCTGAGTGCATAACTTTTTGCACCGGGCCTCTAGTATTTCACATATATACTATAGGTCCGATGTACAAAATTCATGAAAGGGGCTCAGCCCTTGCAGTCCCAGCTACCACCACCCTCTGCAGGGCAATAGGTCACAGAGCCTAACCCCCACCTCCCATTGATTGCCCTGCAGAGGGTGGTGGCTAGCTGGGGCCTCAGGCCTAAGCCATCAGTCTTTAGCACTAGGAGAAGCTCCCACCATCACCACTGCACTCGCCAGCTGTGAGCCCAGCTTCTGGCTGAGCGGTGCTCCCCCTGTGGGAGTGCACTAACCACCAGGGGGCAGGCAGCTCTTGTGTTGGACCCTTCAGTTGATTTGCATATTAACCTTTTATTATATAGGCCATAAAAATATGAATGAAGCCAACAATTACAGGTTATATTACAACAAACAAAACTGAACGATGAAACTACAATCTTATTGTTTGTCTCATTGATCTACAAAGTTTAGTATACAAAATAATACTCTGAGAGAGTTGTAAAGACTTACATTATACAAAATGTGAGGTCCTATGATTTTGGAGTTGATGTAATCATCAGAATGAGTTTTTTGAGGAAGGTCAGATCAATTGCCAATCACCTGGTATCTGATTTGTAATGTGGTAGAAAGTTTCAATGTACTAGTATGTAAAACATACAAACTCACATGATAGAACAAAATTAATTGCTGGCTTAGATTTTCTAGAGTAGGCATTCTTATATTCTCTTTAAGTAACTAATGTAAATTAGATGTAGTATTCCAAACTGTTTTATACTTTTAAAACCTTACTGTCTCTAGCCAAAAGCGATCGAGGTCACTTCGTCTCTGCTGTTTGTTCAACGTAATTAGCCATCGTCCTCCTCGTTTGTTTTTCTCATCTTCCCACATAGGTTTAATACCATCCTACAAGGTTAGAAGGCAACAATATTGTTACTTTAAGAGATCATTTCTAGAAACAGCAAGCAATATCCTGCCAACATTTAACCTGATTCCCCATGAATGATGTAGTGAAATAAAAGCATACAGGATTTAATGCCAGAGGCATGGGATTGCAGAATTGAGAATCCTGACTTAGGGACTTATTAGCTATTAAATCTTGGGTTTCATTTAATTTGGAGGTTCTTAAACATTCTGAGTATTGTACCTTCTCAAAGGTACATACACTTCTCTATCTAGAAGATATATGCAAAATTTATGTACAACTTATGCAATATCAGAGAATTAATGAATGCCATATCCTACCATCTGACAAAATCCATTTGTAAATATATCAGGACCCACATACCCCATGTTAAGAATTCCTGACACACAGGGATTTAAAGTACACCATAGGAAATCTAGCCAATAATTTTGTAATAACTACGTACAATGCCAGGTGGGTAGACCTAAAATTAATACTAAATAATACTGAATGTAAATTATAATTGAAAAAAAAATTCTGACAAACTTTGGACTTCAATCTACTCAAGTATATAAAAAGATTGAATTGGATGATCAAAGCTCTCTTTGAAATCAATCACAGTATGTGCCCACAAAGAGTTTTACTTAATTTCAATTATTTATATTAAAACAGGGCACAATATATTTATGCTAAGCCTAGTAAAGCTATTTAATTTTTCTCCAAGCATCAGATCATTTCCTATTCCTAAGTTTGTGGCAAGATTTCTTAATGAATATCTGAATGGTCCAGTCTTGTAATATGCATATAAATAAAATCATCAATGAAGCATCATACCTTAAAGAGTGAGTAGTCACAGCCAGGCATTAAATTACTAGATAACTGGATATGGTTGTACAGACTAGGTAAAAGAAAAAGATAGTTATAAACAAACAATAGTAATGTAAAGCATAGATACTTATGTAACATTTAGGAAATATGATTAAAAAAAAAAAAAAATCAAAAGTTTGTGTTCACTTGTTTTTCTATAGATTCAATTTCTGAAATGGACCAAACAGATCTTAATAATGGTCAGTTCAAGACTCAATATATGATTATTTAAGAAAATATTTTTAATTTTATTCTGACAATATGTTTTGATGCATACATATGTGTGTATATATAGCAAACTGAGAATAGAGGTATGAGGTGCCTTTAAGTAAATGAAAAAATTTGAGGCTAATGAGCAATTTTAAATATACAAATCAAGAGAAAGCAAGATGAACTTCTTGACAATCAGCATTGTATGACTGAAATAAACCACCATCATCATTCTTAAAGGAATCCAAGAGTAGGACGGACCAATGGCCACGAAGCACCACAGACTGTTACTAGTCAGTGAGCACATAATCATTTGGAGAGCTTTAAAGCACACACAAGACACCAGTTCCAAGCCCTATTCCTTGGGATTTTAACTTCTTAATGATGGATGAGAAACCTGGAATCTATATTTCTAAACTATTCCCCAAATATCAATGAAAGAAAATAACATTTGGGGTGACTTAAATATCCACTAGTCTGAAGGTAAAAGGCTAAAGAGGAAAACAGTTATAAAATAGGAAACAGAGTAAAAATGTAGAAATCATGATAGACCATGGTCGATATAACTGACCCATTCTCTTGTGTATTTTAACCCAGTCTATGAGTATTTTAAACAGTTTTGAGGAAGACTAGCATCCTTTGGATCACATTCCACAGGGTAACATGCAAACCCAATTTGGGTGAAACAATGTAAGACCAAGTAATAAGGTTTCTTGAGTTGTTGAGCCTAAAGAATTAATCGTTCCAAACCCTCAAACAATTCTGTTTTAACCTTTCTTATATATAGTACATGTATATTATACTCTATAAATACTTTTTAAAAGGACATAAAATGTAAATGAAAATTTAACAATTTTGAGTATCAACAAAAGGAAAAAAATATTCACAGCACAATATTCTGAGATCTTAACAGTGGTAAGCAGACTCAGATTCGTGCATTCTTTCCTTTGTCACCTGAGAGATGAGTGACTGATTATACTGGTATCAGCATAAACAGGTTGTCAGGTCGAGAAGCAATCTGTTCAAGATGAGAGACATTCTAGAAACTAGATTCCACCGTATTTTATTTTGAAGTATGCACAGGTTTATGACCCCAATCTTAACTTTTGCTAAATCTAAAACAAAATCTCAAAAAAAATCTTCAACTATTTTTGGAAGTTAGCACATTTATAAATAATCTTCACAGATATTGTCATTCTTTGACAAATCCTGAGTATTTAGCACTTCAGCCTTTGAAATCTAAGAATTCTTTTTATTGATTGATTTTTTAGAAGGGGTGGAGATTTGTTGTTCCACTTTATTTTTTTATTTTATTTTTTTATTTTTTTGGAGGAGGAGGGGGTATGCCCTTGACCGGAATTGAACCCAGGGCCCTTTGGTCTACAGGCTGATTCTCTATCCACTGGGCCAAACCAGCTAGGACTTGTTCCATTTATTTATGCACTCATTGGTTGCTTCTTGTATGTGCCCCGACTGGAATTGAATTTGCAACCTTAGCATATGAAGATGACATTCTAACCAACTGAGCTACCTGGCCAGGGCCTCATAATTCTTATAACAAGAAATCCCAGATGTTACAATCAAATAATTTACAGAAATGAAGATCTAATAACAAAGCGCTGGAATACCTAAGTATGGGGCATATGTATCCAGGCATCCAGAAAGGGGACAAGTTCCAACAAGTTGTCAGAAGTTCTAGGAGTAGTAAAGCAAAGGATCTCTCAAAACAAATAATAAAAAATATGGAAGTGTAAAAGATGACAAGACTGAAGCATTCTAAAACTGATAAGGAATAATCACCAATTCAAACAGTTATGAGGAGATAGACAAACAAAAAGGTAGTGGTATAGATGAATATTTATTAACTTTTCACTTTAACCTTCATTTTGTAAATGTGACTTAAAATTATATACTAATAAAACAACAAACATCCTAAAATGAATGGGTTACTTACGCCCAAAAGTCTTCAACAGTATCAAACTCAGAGATCAGTCGAAGGTTTGCTTGCCAAGTTTTGCTTTTATCATTTTTAAAAAACCAGAGTGCCCATCTAAAAATAAAAAGTCAGTGTCAAAAATGGCAGTTTTACATCCTTGTTCATTGCACCATTATTCACAATAGCCAAAAAAGGGAAGCATCACAAGTGTCCATTGATATATGAATGAACAAAATGTGGTAAAAGCATACAATGCAGTATTAATCAGTCTTAAAAAGAAAAGAAATTCTGACACTTGTTACAACATTGATGAATCATGAGGACATTATGATATGTCAGAAATTCTGAGACTTGTTACAACATTGATGAATCATGAGGACAATAAGATAATTTAAAAAATCACAAATACTGTATGATTCCATTTTTACGAGATACCTAGATTAGTCAAACTCTGAGACAGAAAGAATGGAGATTGCCAGGGGCTAAGAAAAGAAAAGGGGGAATTGTTGTTTAATGGTGTAAAGTTTTAGTTCTGCAAGATAAAAAATGTTCCTGAGACTAGTTGCACAAAAATGTGGATGCACTTAACACTATTGAACAGTACATTTAAAAGATGGTAAATTTTATGTTATGTGTATTTTACAAAATTATTAATAAATAAATAAATATAAAGGGTAATTATTACAGTGGCAAATTAGTAGCTCTCTCTCTCTTTTTTTCGTTTTAGAGAGAGATCTCTCTTTTTTTCGTTTTAAAGGCTATGTATTTTGTGCCAAATACATACCACATTCTATACCGACTCACTGAAGCTCATCTGAGGTGAATTCACAGAAATTTAGTAAAGTATTACAGTATGCTAAGTGCTACGCTAATCAAGCATAGTTATTTAAGAAAAACAGAGCAGAAGCATTTAACTTGAAAGGAAAGCAGGGAACAGAAAGTGGAGCTTTCAAAGAAACAAGAGTATAAACTCAAACACACAAATGGGAAAATAACAACATAAGGGACTTATTGAATAAAATGCTACCGCAGTATGTTCTGCAATAATGTGTATCAACTTCTATATATGTTTATACTTCCCTTAAAAGGATTTACTCTAATACTTTGAAAATAAACTCATGTTACAACAAAGTTAGACTTAAATGTTATCATCTTCATCTTTAGAATTATATACACCAAATTGTTATACCAAAGGTAACTCAGAGAAACTTTATTTTCTCATTGATAAAAATGTTGTCTGAAGACAGGGTTTCCAAATGGACATATTTCATCAACTCTTTGACTAATGCTTGATAATCTCAAACATAAAAGAAATACATGTTATGATCTACTTGATAAGTTTGCATTTGCCAACACACTAACAAAAACACCAAAAGCAAAGGCAGAATATATTAAACACACATACAAATTCAAGTACTACACTCTGGATTTCTAAAATTAATTTAGTCTTTCCTTACAATTTAAAAACAGCCGGGCCAGCGTGGCTCAGTGGTTGAGTGTCGACCTATGAACCAAGGAGTTCTGGGTTCGATTCCAGTTAGGTCACATGCCCCGGTTGCGGGATAGATCCTCAGTGTGGGGGCGTGCCAGGAGGCTGCCTATCAATGATTTTCTCTCATCATTGATGTTTCTCTCTCTCCCTCTCCCTTCCTCTCTGAAATCAAAAAAATATATTTTAAAAAGAAAAAAAGAAATTAAAAATAGAACTACCATATGATCCAGAAATTATATTTCTGGATATTTATCTAAAAAGAAAATACTAACTCAAAAAGATATTTGCAACCCCATATTTACTGCAGCATTATTTACAATAGAGAACATATGCAAACAACCTAATGTCCATCGATGGATAAAGAAAATGATACCCTTACACACACACACACACAGACACACACACACACACACACACACACAAATTGCCCAGGTGGACTCATGAACCAGGTCATGGTTCAATTCCTGGTCAGGGCACATACTCAGGTTATGGGCTTGATCCCCAGTAGGGGGCGTGCAGAAGACGGGCAATCAATAATTCTCATTTATGTTACTGTCCCTCCTTCTCCCTCCCTCTCTCTGAAATATACACTGAGTGGCCAGATTATGATGATCTCTGACTGCATAATAATCTGGCCACTCAGTGTATATCTTATATAATAAAAGGGTTATATGCAAATTGTCCCTTTGACCAGGACCAGAAGTTCAACTAGCAGGCAGACCAGCCGGCCTCGACCCATGCACAAATTCATACATTGGGCTTCAATATACATATTAGAGGGCCAGTGCATGAAATTCATGCATTGGGGGGAGGGGGGAGGCTGATCAGGGGAAACTGTCGCCCCCATCACCCTGCTGCTACTGCCACTGCCACTGCTGGCCACTGCAGCCACCAAGGTGTTTTCATCAACACGGACTCCAGTCCCTTCACCTTAAAAAAATGACAACTTTCTTTAGGCATTTTCAAGGTGTCTCTTTCATAGGATATGACATTTCTTTATTTCCTTTTTTTTTTTTAAATCCTCACCTGAGGATATTTTTCCATTGATTTTTAGAGAGCGTGGAAGAGACAGGGAAAGAGAGAGAAACATCAATATGAGAGGGACACTTTGATTGGTTGCCTCGTGCATAAGCCCTAACCTGAGCCCCGACCAGGAAGGAGCCTGAAGCCTAAAGTAAAACTGTTAAATTGGATACAATCTGGCTAATATCGTATAGGACAACAAAACCATCACTTTTTTAATTAGTGTGTCTTCTAGACAGAAATTAGTTACATCTTTAAAAGCCTAAAATTTATTTTCATCTTCTCACTTTGCTGATCATTATATGTAATTTTCCAGGGCTGTAAAATGTCAAAATATATGGAACTTATTTATTTGTGAATAGTGTGTCAAAGTTATGTGTTTCATAGAAAAGGAAAGGATTATTCTGTGGGCCTATAATGCCCCAATTGAAAGGACTTGCTGTCAATGTTTTACTCTGGGCCTGTGCTGGGCCACGGCCTGTGCTCCCAAGCTGTTTGGTGGGGCTGCCCTGGCCTCCCAGAGCCGGTGATGGTCCCGGGAGGCTGCAGGCTTGGTGCCTGTCCCAGGGAACCAGGCTGCTTGGCGCCACCCCACCCCCAGCTACTTGGCGTCTACATATGCAAATCAACCAGCCATCTTTGTTGTGTTAATTTGCATACTCATTCCTGATTGGCTGGAGGGCATCGTGGAGGTACAATTTGCATCTTTCTCTCTTTTTAGTATAGCTATATACACTGAGTGGCCAGATTATTATGCGTTCAGAGATCATAATAATATGGCCACTCAGTGTATTTAAACTTGTTTCTATATTAACTTATAAACAAATATATATATATATATATATATATATATATATATATATATATAAAATTTTACATTTTCTCAGATATATTTTTAATACAGTAAAAAGAAATAGAACTAAACAGACTGTCCAGTCTGTTTAAAACCACAAATGATCTATACAATATGAATTCTGAAACTTCAATGAGAGAAATGCAAATTTAAAACAGTAAGACATCATTTTCTCAAATCAAAATAAGACAAAACAGATTGCCAATAATTAAAAATTCATGGCTGGCAAGAATTTAGAAAACAAACTCTCAAACTGTTAAAAGTCTAAGCTAGTAAAAGAATAATTTGGCAGTATCTATAAAGGTTGTTAAAAGGTAGTCTTTAAAACCTTGGAAATCTAAAATTTTACCCTAAAGATATATCCATACAAGTACACAAAAATATATAAGAATGTGTACACTACAGCACTATTTGTAAATAGGAAAGATTTTGATATACTCATCAATGTAAACCTGATAAAAATACACTTTTATATTCACTTACAAGGCAGTAGTTTAAAATAATAATGCAAAATCTGCACATACAAACAAAAAAAATGTATGGTTACCTATATAAAAGTATACACGTGTGCACACTGGCAAGTTTTGAATACAAACTAAACTTAACACTGACCACTCCAGGGAGTAGAAAAAAATAAAATAGGGAAAGGTTATCTGAGAAAAGCATTAAATTCATTTATATACTCATATACTGATTTAATCATCACAGTTATTAGAGATTAATTTTTAAGAAAGCAAAATAAATTCTGAAATATTTATAAAAAGGATGAGCCTGGCTGGCATGGCTCAGTGGTTGAGCATTTACCTATGAACCAGGAAGTCAGGGTTCAATTCCAGGCCAGAGCACATGCCGGAGGTTTCAGGTTTGATCCCCAGTGTGAGATGTGTAGGAGGCAGCCAATCAATGATACTTTCTCATCATGGATGTTTTTATCTCTCCCCTCTCCCTCACATAAATATATTTTTAGAAAGACAGGCTTATGAGACCTTTAAGGTAGAGTAAAAGGTGATGGGGACATCAAAGAAACAGATATTTAAATATCTTCAGAAGTCAATTCCAATTTACTTTCCTCCAAATTCTTACAACATTTATATGCTGCCATTTTCTTCCCACCAACAACTCTGTGAAGTCATGTTAATTTTCAGTATACTAGTATAAGCCAGAAAAACAATTACTATTCAGTGAACTACCACTCAACTACTCTACTGTAATTATGAAAATTTTAATTCATCTTAATTTCTCCTAACTTGTCTTAAATACAAACCCAACCACCCCCAGATTCCAAATATCCAAGCTCTCACTTTTATCCTTCAGTCAATTTCAAATTACCTATTCTTGCTCTCTACATTTTATATATTCTATTCACTTATCAAACTACTACTACCTTTTCCATCATCTATACTCTATGAAAGTTTCCCCTATGTTAGTAACAACTACTTGTTCTCTTTTTTTATTTAAAGATTTTTGTACTGATTTTTAGAGAAGAAAGGAGAGGGGGAAAGAAACATCAATCAGCTGCCTCAGGCATGTCCCCACTGAGGATCCAGCCTACAAAACAGAAATCCAACTGTCAATCTTCTGATGCACAGGATGAAGCCACACCAGCCAGCACAGCAAGAGCTTTTTTAAAAAATATATATTTTATTGATTTTTACAGAGAGGAAGGGAAAGGGATAGAGAGCTAGAAACATTGATGAGAGAGAAACATTGACCAGCTGCCTCCTGCACATCCCCTACTGGGGATGTGCCCGCAACCAAGGCACATGCCCTTGACCGGAATTGAACCTGGGACCTTTCAGGCAGCAGACCAATGCTCTATATACTGAGCCAAACTGGTTTCGGCCAGTAAGGGCTTTTTTTTATCATTCAATCCAATGGTCATTTTGAGACATTTTTATATTTGTATAATTTATAGCTTCTATGTCTATGCCCTCTTCACACACACACAAAGAAAGAAAAAAAAAGTCCCAAATGTGCTGATAGCAAAGTCTCTGTCCCGAGAAAAGTTCACTTCTTAAAAAATAACTTCTTTACTATTGTGGTCTCAATTACCACCATCAATTACAAACCAATCTCTCAATCAGCTCTGCTTTCTGAATTCAAAACTCATACTAAAAATGCTTATTAGACATGGGTCATCCAAGTGAAAATGGAATCCTCAAACTCATATCTAAAACTAGTGTCTCATCTAACCTTTCCCTCCAAACCTATCCTATGCACCATTTACTTACCTTGCTGCCTAAGTCAGAAAACTGTGTCAGAAAACTTACCTGTTCTGTAAAGGATGTTTAATATAGTGTTCTGGATTAGCAACCTCCTGGTTAGATTCTGTTTTCTCTTCTTCTGTAGGCGGAGGATTAGGAGTAGGGGTGGTTTCCTAGTGAAAAATAATAAAACAGTATTTAAAATTTCTTAACACATCTAAGACAGCAATACTTTAAATAAACTTGAACCAATAGTGCCAATATTATCTTTTAAAGAAAATATTACAGAAACACTTCATAAAACATACCACAGACCAACCTCTAAGGAAAAAACTCAAAACCCTCCATTCTAGCATATCTTCATTAACAGAAAATGGTTTCTCAAATTAAAAAAAGGTAACAATAATACTATATTTGGTTATCTTCCATTTACACAGTTTAATATCAGAAAGATTGTTAGAGACCATACAACAAATCAACTAACTTTCTTAACATTATATTACATTACATTAAACTACTATAAATGAAAGTGGGGAGGAAGGAAAATACAACTAAACTGTGGAGAATATAGCCATATTACAATAGAAAAGAAAAGTTTTCAAAAAATTATCAAGCAATACTTCACGTTATATTGTTATGACATGGAAACTTAAAAGTTCTGCAACTTCTGTCACTTCCAATTGGCTCTATGCAAAAAAAAAGCTGGACATTGGCTTGTACTTACATCATTTTCTATGTTAGACATAATTAATACTGTCATCTAATGTCAGAAAAGAAAAGAGCCTGGACATAACAGGTGTTCTCCACATTGCTCCATGTAACACTTCATCCTATTACAAATTTGTGTCAACAAAACAGAGAGCCAAGGAAAGTCACTGGAAGCTAATACATAAAAAGGGGAGTACAGGGGACACAGTGCAGCAAGCATTTGGTATCAGACTTAAACTGAAGTAGCAAAACAATATAGGTTCAGTGACAAAAGATTATGTAAATCAGAAATGCGTCATCTAAAAGATCTGTGCAGAGAGGCAATAAGTACATATTTTACAAAATTCATTTTTCTTAACAAAGTGACCTGCCCAGGAACTAGTCTAAAGACACTTCATAGCAGGGACTGTGTTCATTTTGCTCACAATTGAAATGCCAATGATCACAGTGCTACACCCAAGAACTTGATTAACTTATCCGAGTAAATTCTTTTTTTTAATCCTCACCTGAGGATATGTTCCTTCATTGATTCTAGAGAGAAAGAAAGAGAGAAAGGGAGGGAGAGAGAGAAACATCGATTGGTTGCCTCCCATACACGCACCACCAGGGACCAAACCCACAACCTGTGTTTGCGTCCTGACCAGAAATCAAACCCGTGACCCTTCAATACTGGGGAACATTGCTCAACCAACTGAGCCAGGGCCCATCTGTTTTTTATCATCTATTCTTAGCCCCTCCCTCTCTGTTTGTTTGAATCTTTTGGCTTATCTTTGACTTCACCAATTCTACATTCTGCTGAGTTCAGTCTGTTACTCATTCAATAAGCTCTTAATTTCAGACATTATAGTTAGCAGTTCCATATCTGTTTTTTTGGATAAAGAGTAGATTTTTTTAAAATCCCCTCCCGACAATATGTTTATTTGATTTTAGAGAGGGAGAGAAACATCAATGTGAGGTTGTCTCACCTACGTACCCCAACTGGGGATTGAACTCCCAACCTAACCCTAAGTATGTGCCCAGATAAGGAATTGAACCTGAAACCTTTTGGGTCTACAGGACAATGCTCCAATTGAGCCATCCAGACAAGCTTTACTTAAATGTTGTTTTTAATAAATTTCAAGTCCCTTTTAAAACACTTTTTTTAACCCCTTTCCCACATCTCCTATTTCATCATAGTACCGTGTTTCGCAGAAAATAAGACATCCTCCGAAAATAAGACCTAGCGCATGGAAAGATAAGACATCCCCTGAAAATACGACCTAGCACAACTTTGGGAGAAAAAATTAATATAAGACACCGTCTTATTTTCGGGGAAACGGTAATCATAGTTTTAAATATTTCTAAATCCATTATCTGAATTATGCCTGAGTGTCTTTCTATTGACAATTTAATGTCTTGATCATTAGTTACTTTATTGTTTTGTTAAAATTATTTTTAGTGAGTTTAGAGAGAAAGGAGAGAGAGAAACATGGATGAGAGAGCAGAAACATCAATCTGCTGCTTTATGCTAGCTTCTTACAGGGGATGAAGCCGTGACCTGAACATGTCTGTCTGGGAGGGAATCAAACCTTCGAATTCTGGCACATGGGTTGATGCTCAACCACTGAACCACACAAACTTAAAAAAAAAATGTTTTGCTTGTCTAGTTGAGATATGTGCTGGAGGCAGCCAATCAATGTTTCTCTCTCACATCAATGTTTCTCTCCCTCTCTACCTCTCTCCCTTCTTCTCACTCAAATCAATAAGAACATTATTTTTAAAAAGATGAAAGAAACAGCTAGAGGATGGTTAATATGTTCAAGGACAAGGGGCAAGAGAATGGGACAGAAACAATACAGAATTCACCAAATCTCATCAGAAAGTCGATACAGATTCAAAAAGTTAAGGGAACTCGAAGTTGTATAAATACAAATAAAACTTCACTGGGCACACCAAACTCAAACCACTGAAAACTAAAGATGAAGAGGTAATATTAAAAGTAGTCAGGAGGGAGGAAAAAAAAGAACACGTACAGAGAGAACAATTAAGAATAATAGCTAACTTCTCAAATAGAAACTATGAAATCCTAAAGTAACTGAATGGTATCTCAGTACTGAAAGAAAAAAGTGTCAACCTAGAATTTGTTGCCTAGTAAAAATATCCTTTAAATCAACCAAAGGACTTGTATGCATGCATACAAACCTAACCAATGGACACAGACAACAGGGGGGTGAGGGCATGAGTGGGAGAGATTGGTGGTGGAGGGAGGGTAAATGGGGGAATAAAGACACATAATGTTAACACCTTAATCAATAAAGAAATTTAAGAAATAATAATTTTTAAAAAAACAAAAAATCTTCAGCCTTAGCTGGTTTGCTCAATGGATAGTGTCGGTCTGCAGACTGAAGGGTCCCAGCTTCTATTCCAGTCAAAGGTACATGCCCGGTTGCAGGCTTGATCCCCAGTAGGGTGCGTGCAGGAGAAAGTCAATCAATGAGTCTCTGTCATCATTGATATTTCTATCTCTCTCCCCCTCCCCCTTCCTCTCTGAAAAAAATATATTTTTAAAATTATACCCTATATAATAGATGGAATATGCAAACTGACTGCCACTCTGCCACAAAGATGGTGGTGCCTACAGCAGAGGTGGTTTCCGTAACACAAGATGGCTGTACCCACAGCAGAGGATGAGTTCCCTAACAAGCCTTAACAAGCAATCAGCAAGGACCTGAGGCTGTGTCCCACTCCCAATGGGGCTTGAAGAGGGACCTCAGGCTGTTCCCCCTGCCAGGTTGAAAGACATTAGGCTCACCTCCCGCCCCTTCCCCCAGCCCAGTAGGGCTTGACAGGGCACCTTGGGCCACATCCCTCATCCATTGGGGCTTGACGGGGTACCTCAAGGCATACCCCCAGCCAGGATTCAGGCTGGGGGACCTCAGACAGCAGCCCTCACCCCAGCAGACCTGAGTCTGTACCACCCCCCTCCACTTGGTGGGGCTTGACAAGGGTGGGACCAGCCAGGTCTGGATCTAGCCCAACTGGGGGGGAGGGGAGAGGACAGAAGCAGCCAGGTCTGGGTCTCATGGTCCCAGACACTGAAAGGACTAAGATTTTCATACACATTTTACTAATTTCTTTCATCTCTGACACTTCTATTATAGAGAAAGGGCTAGTAGCAATATTAAAATATTTCCTCTAATTAATCCCCCTTTAACGTGCATGAATTCACAAATATATGTATTTCAAAAACAAATAAATGCAGATTCACACAAACAGATCCTGACACACACCCCAAAGAAAGAGAACCACCAAAGGTTTGGGGTTAGGATCATGCTAAAGAGAAAAAATTCCAGATGGGAGCATTTAAGTACAAAATAATGAGAACACTGGAAAGAGTAAAAATGTAAAAGACTATTAACAGTGTTTTGTAGAAAATTTATAAAAGACTATTAACAATGCTTTGTGGGGGTTAAAATAATGATGATCCTGCCAAAGTGTTGGACATTTACAGATTTGCAACATTGGGTGTGAGAGTAAAAGCTAAAGTTAAGAAATGTCTCTTATTAAAGTTTAAAGACAAATGATAAAGAAAAATTTAATCATAAATTCAAAATCCTCATTAGAAGTCACAGCATTCACTTATATCTTTCTTTTTTTTTTTTTTTTTTTACATCAGAGGCACATAAAAACAATGATTTAATTACAGCATGAATAAATCCAAGTTTCATGGGGCCCAAAATGTCACTCTGTTATTCAACTTTTCACCATTAGGAAAATGATGGAAGAAGACTAAGATAATATCAAAAGTCAATGGACACATAGAAACTAAAAGTAAGTAATAAACTTGACAGGAAAATTCCTAGAATTTTAAAAGTGTTTATTTTTTAGTAAGAATATGCTAAAATAAAAATAGGTTCTCATTTTTAATATGTGGATGTAGCCATCAATTAAGTATACCAAATTAAAGTCTTTCAATTTTCACTTTTAATATTTAAACTATATTTAATAATCTGTGCACTAGTGGCCCAGTGCACAGATTCATGAACATTGTAAGGAAAATAATAAACATTTTAATATTGTATTTGCCCTCTCTGTAATGGACGATGGTCACATCAGCAGGGCGATCAGGCCCTACTCACACCGCCTTGGCCTGGCACCACCCACCAATTCACACCTGCTCCACCATCCCACTATGGTCCCGTTCTTTTCGAGGCCCAATAGAACAGGCAGCACCTCCACTGCCACCCTCTAACAAGTGCCATGTCACCCCACCTGCCATATTCCACACGTCATAGTAATAGTCAAACTCGCAGTGGAGGGGACAATTTGCACATTATGCTTTTATTATATAGGAGAATGCTACATTTTAAATTGAATACTCTAAAACACTCTAAAATGTTTAACTATTGATAATTATCTTTTCATCATTTGAAGCCTAAAACTGTTAGTATTGATGTTCCTCGTTAATAAGCTTTTTACATTACTATCTACACATTAATAGTCTCATGTTCAAACACTTAAGACTTACACAAATTTCTCAAGCCCTCTTACTAAAGCAAAAACGTTCTAATAGCCAATTGTTTCCAAGATAGGATGCAAAATACTAAAGTACTCTCTGAAAATACTCCTTCATCTGGCACACACCAAGTCTAGTAAGATTTAGAAATCATGGCAGAAATTGTTAATGAGATTAATCTTAAAAACCATATAAAAGGGCATAACTTCTCAGTAGAAAATTTCTTTTAGGTCATATTTTATAATGACTAGATCTAGTTATTTCAACAACCCGTTATTTTGTTTTTTAATATTTTTATTGGTTTCAGAGGGGATTGGAGAGAAAAAGAAACATCAATGATGAGGGCCAATCATTGACTTACTGCCTCTTGCACAAATCCCTCTAGCCCACAACCTGAGCATGGTACCCTGAACAGAAATTGAACCATAACCTCCTGATTCATAGGTCAACACTCAACCACTGAACCACACCAGCTGGGCCAAATACATTTTTTACTCAAAAGAGAACCTGCACTTGAAACACCATTGTATAACACGTTTCAGATGGTTCAAGTCATGAGATGGTGCAGGGTGTTTATCCAGATGGTAAAGCACCAGTAAGACTGAAAGAAGGGTTCTTGAAATCATACAAAGCTAGAATGGCAGGCTAGAGTGAGACTATAAAAGGCCTCAAAGGTCAGGCTAAAAGTACCTTCCATCCTGTGAGCTACAGAAGCCAATACTGACAAGTCAAAGTGCTTAAATACAGATGAGAAAGAAAAAGACCTCCAGTCTAAATGGATTGGCAGAGTTTATGGGATTAAAATAAAAATTTACAGTCTTACAATTTAGTGGTCTTGGGGTTCAGTAGCTGTCATAGCAACAGAAGATAACTAAAGAGGAAGAAAAATATTGAGCAAGTGTAGGACAAGTTTCAAAGTCAATTGCAAAGAATCTCGGGTAGCTTTTTACATTCTGCAAAAAATCAACACATGTATCAGGCATATTAACTTTGTGGAACAATCCTAATAGCATAAAAGCTAGACAGCTCCCAAATCTAGAATAATTCCTATAGGTTTAAAAAAAAAAAAAAAAAAAAAACACATCAGACTAAAGTTTAGATTCTTCTTCTCACCATGCTTAAATTCCACACGGCTTAAATTCCAAAACCATGGTATGTTGTTTTTCTATGGTTATGAACATTCAATTTCTCTCCCACCCTCAACCCAAAAGCTTATCTCTTCCAGAAATAATGAAACTTCCCCTCAGGACACCCAATTTGTGTCCTCTATTACTTCACTAAACAAATATATTCACTAAGAACTTTCAGGACTTTTTCCAAAGGCTAGAACATCACTTAAGCCTTAATTTGAAGTATGGAAAAATAAGTTGTTCTCCTGACACTAATAAAGGTTTGAAGCAGTAGCTCAAAAGTGTGGTCCACAGACTTCTGCTGGTTATTTTCTACTAGAGGCCATGCATGGGTGATGTTCCTCAGCCTGGACAGCAACTGAAGCCTATCTGGGGGCCAGGCAGCCAGGAGGGAGGACCCTGGTAAGTTGTTCAGCCGGCCCCCTAATCAGGGCAATCAGGGGGGCCTGCAGACCAACCTCCTGTGGTCCCTTCCCCTTGCCAGCCAACCCCCACCAATTGAGGCTAATGGGGGAGCTCGAGTAGGGGTAGGAGCCACAGGTTGGCTATGGGAGCACACTGGCCACCAGGGGGCAGCTCCTGCATTGAGCATCTGTCCCCTGGTGGTCAGTGTGCATCATAGTGACTGGCCAACTGGTCGTTCAGTTGTAATGTTCACTTAGGCTTTATATATATATATATATATATATATATATATATATGTGTGTGTGTATGTGTGTGTGTGTGTGCACGCGCATATATATATGTATATGTGTGTATATAGACTAGAGACCTGGTGCACAAAATTCATGCACTTGGGGTAGGGGATTGATCCTCAGCCCAGCCTGCACCCTCTCTAATCTGGGACATCTATCTCACAATCCAGGACTGCTGGATCCCAACTGCTCACCTGCCTGCCAGCCTGATCACCCCCTAACCACTTCCCTGCCAGCCTGATCACCTCCAACTGCCCTTCCCTGCCGGCCCGATCACCTCCAACTGCCCTCCCCTGCTGGCCCAGTCACCCCCAACTGCCCTCCCCTGCTGGCCTGATCGCCCACAACTACCCTCCCCTGCCAGCCATCTTGTGGCAGCCATCTTTGACCACATGAGGGCGCCATCTTGTGGGAGGGCGTGAGGGTCAATTTGCATATTACCTCTTTATTATAATAGCCAGGTTAATTATAGAAGTAGGAAGTAAATATCTAGAAAGTTTTCTAGTCACCTGACAGTACCTTTATGTCTGTAGAATCCAATAATACCAAATTCAGCTTTATACCATAAATGCATCTTTTCATCTCTATCCTACTTTACAGAAACATTAGATTGGAAATAGCTTAAAAATAAACTAGTTTACTACCAGAGTATAAGAAACACTGGTTTAGATCACATACTCTTTAGTACCTATCAATAGGTTGGAATCCTAGCTGTCACTCACAGCTGTATAATTTTGGGCAAGTTCAACATCACAGCACCAAATAATGAATAACAATACTAATGGGAACCCATTTCCAGTAGCACTGTCTTATATTCCCCCTTCCTTACATCACTATTCTTTTGGTTGATTGGAAAGACCACTGGGGTATTAATAGAAATGTCCATGTTGAAAAATGACAGTTGCAGTTGCAAACCCAACATTTCAGTAAACTGAAGGCACTATACATAAAGACATAAAATAACGAGCAGAAGGGTTAGCAAAAGAATTGAAAAGGATGCCTTTATGATTTTTAAAGTGGTAACACCAATTCTCACACTTCAACCATACTATGAGTTTTCACTTGATAGGCAACATTTACTAAGCAGCAAACTATCAATGAAGATGCTACATATTTTTACTAGTACGTACATACATTTTAACATCCTATATAATGAAGAGGTAAAATGCAAATTGACCCTCACACCCTCACAAAATGGCTGCCAACAGGGGAGTTAGTGAGGGAAAAACCAAACGACTGAACAAGCAGGCTGTGAGGGGCAACCAGGCCAGGAAGGGGGTTAGTGAGGGACAACCAAATTATTGAAGAACAGGATGCATGGGGTGACCAGGCAGGCAGGCAGGCAGGCAAGCAAGCGATTAGGAGCCAGGATTGTGAGAGGGTGCAGACTGGGCTTAGGGGACACCCCTTCCATGCACAAATTTCGTGCACCAGGTCTCTAGTAGTACATATTATCTTAACACTCGAGGCCCAGTGCACGAATTCATGTATCAGTGGGATCCCTCGACCTGGCCTGTGGGATTGGGCCGAAACTGCCTCTCTGACCTCCCCCAAGGGGGTCCGGGGCTGCAAGAGGGTGCAGGCCAGGCCAAGGGACCCCACCAGCACAATCGGGGCTGGAGAGGGACCTGGGAGGTTGGCCAGCCAGGGAGGGACTGTGTGAGGGCTTCAGGGTGTGCCCACCCCATCTTGCTCAGTCCCAACAGGCCAGACACCAGCAGCAAGCTAACCTAACGTTCAGAGTGTGTGCCCCCTGGTGATCGATGCACATCATAGCAACTGGTCAACCAGTCAACTGTCTGCCCCCTAATAGTTAGTACACGTAATACCAAGGAGTTGAATGGCCTTAGTATATTAGCATTATTATGCTTTGATTGAACAGACAACATGACACTCGGCATATTAGGCTTTTATTATATAAGATATTCAGTCTTTACAATTCTATTCTCTCCCCTCTTTAAATCTAAGCCCTAGGAAGTTAACATGTCCTAGCTGTGAGCACATTTAAATCCAGGACTGTCAGTGTTCAAGGCCAAGAATCACCATATGCTCCCCTGTTTACCTGTTTGTTGCTTCAGCATTATCAATATTATCATTACTATTACTACTACTAGCACTACTACTACTACTACTATTACTTGAACCCTCCTTCACTCTCAAAAGTACTGAAAGATGTACAGCAAATTATACAGTTACCAATATACAGCACATATTGGTAACTGTATATTGGTAACTGTATACCACAACCTGAAGCTCAACACCTTCACTATAGTGCAAGTACATGTCACTGCCAATAATCTAAAAAAAAAAAAATAATATACCTCACCCTCCCGTCCAAACACATACACAAATTCCATTGGTAGAAAAAAAGTAAGTGCCAGCCGAAACCGGTTTGGCTCAATGGATAGAGCATCGGCTTGGGGACCTAAAGGTCCCGGGTTCGATTCCGGTCAAGGTCAACCTTGGTTGCGGGCATGTCCCCAGTAGGGGGTGTGCAAGAGGCAGCTGATCGATGACTCTCTCTCATCGATGTTTCTAACTCTCTATCTCTCTCCCTTCTTTTCTGTACAAAATCAATAAAATATATTTTTTTTAAAAAAAGTGCCAAACATTAATTATAGTGAATTTATTTTATTATGCCAAGACAGCGTACTAAATGTCTGTGAACAAACGTCTGAGAAATACATGTAAGTGTAAAATAAAAGCCTCTGCTACAGAGAAAAATTTAATACAAGATATATAAACAAACTTCATAATAATTTACTCTTTCCATTTCCAAGCACTCAGTCACCAGGTCTCTCTCTTTTTTTTTTTTTTACCAAAGGATGGATTTCTCCCCACAACCAGCATCTCCAATATTAAATTAGTATAATTAAATACTACATAAGAACAAGTAGACAGTCTCACCAGCCTTCTTAGGAATAAAAAATTGCTGTAAACACTGAATATTACCCCAATTAATCAATTGTTTTGGTTCTTAGTTTTCAAATATGTCTACTGTAAAGAAATACCAGCTAATCTAACACCATTCATCAGAAACGTGTGCCTGTGGACTTTGCAGGTCTTCTTCCTACTCTGAAACAAAGGATTAAAATGGTAACCTTTGTGCCATAAATTAAAAAGTTGAAGTAGAAAAAGAGCACATGGAGACTTAGCTAAATACAAACCTTTTGTTTTTTTTTTTAAAACTGATTTTAGAGAGAGAAGAAGGGAGAGGTAGAGAGAGAAACATCAATGTGAGAGAAAGATGGCTCAGTTGCCTCCAGCACATGACTCAACAGGAGATGGAATCTACAACCTAGGTATGTGTCCTGACCAGGAAATGAACTAGCGACTCTTTGGTACATGGGAAAAGGCTCAACAAACTGAGCCACACTGACCAGGGCCAAGCCTTTTAAATTTAAATTGCTGCTCATATGAGGAAATTTTTTTACTTGCATAGGATTGTGAGACCCTATGTATCAATTTTGATTCTAAAGACAGTACTCTCTAATATTCTTTCCAACTAATGTAAAATATCATCTGAACAAAAAATCCTGAGGTATCGAGAGGAGCTTTGATGATTTTTACAAATTGGGCTGTGTTTAAAATTATTGGAAAATTGGTAGCAGAGTATGTGGATGCTACACAGACACACTCCCATGACCAAACTGGAATTACATTTAAAATACAGAACATCCTGAATAATCAACTGAAGACTAGCTGAGGAGAACCCTGATGACCAAGAACAGAAAGTGGAGACTGCATAGAGACTAACACTTGCTATCCAGGCAGTTTTGCCTCAAGGGAAGACAGCTGAACTCTGTATTGAAAAATACTTTGCCCCACAGTATGGAGTGTCTGAGGACCATTAGGAGAACGAAAATAACTATTAGCCTCCAGGCAGAAGCAATGGCCCCACATACTGTTGGAAAAACTTTTGCCACACCTGAGGGAAATTCAAGTGGGAATCGATTAGACAGTCTCTGAAGGCTTTAAGTCTTTGCCTCATCTAATTAGTCATAAACAGAATTTGACACTGTCCTGCAGTAGAGATTGAGAGGTATTGGGGATCTACCTAATTCATAGTCACAAACTCAAACAGGTGGCCAAAATGAGAACACAAAGAAACAACCCCCAAGTGAAAGAACTAGAGAATTCTCCAGAAGAGATAAATGAAGCAGAGAAATTTATCTGATACAGAGTTCAGAGTAATGATGGTAAAAATACTGAACAGTATAAAAAAAGATATAATAAACATAAAAAAAGAACAGTCTGGGATAAAGAATGACATAGTACAAATAAAGAACACATTGGAAGGAATACACAACAGATTAGAAGCTGAAGACTGAATTAGTGAATTAGAAGACAGAGTTGAAATTATCACTCATTTAGAGAACTAAAAAGAAAAATAATTAAAAAACAGGAGGACAGCTTAAAGGTGCTATATTACAATAGCAGGTGTGCCAGAAGATGGAGAAAGCGAGAAAGGAATAGAGATCATATTTGAAGAAATAATGGTAGGAAACTTCCCTAACCTGGTAAAGGAAAGTCACACAAGTTCAGGAGGCACAGAGAACTCCAAACAAGAAAAACCCAAATAGATCCATGCCCAGACTTATAATTAAAATGCCAAAAATTAAAATAAAGAATCTTAAAGGCAGCAAGAGAAAACTGTTACCTGCAAAGGAGTTCCCATAAGACTGACACCACACCTGATTTCTCGTCAGAAACTCTAAAGGCCAGAAGGGAATGGCATGAAATACTCAAGGTAATGGAAAGCAACGATCTGAGACCTTGATTACTATATCCAGCAAAGCTATCATTCAAAATAGTTAAATAAAGAGCTTCCCAGACAAAAAAAAAAAAAAAAAAGCTAAAAGAGTTCACCACCACCAAGCCAGCATTATAAGAAATGCTAATGTGGTTGCTAAGAAGAAGAAACAGAGAAAACCAGCAATACAGAATTAAAATGGCTCTAAGTACTTCTCAATAATAACCCCAAATGTAAATGGATTAAATGCTCCAATCAAAAGGTGTAGAGTAGATAAATGGATAAAAAATATTAACCTGTCCCATTGTGAATACAAAAACACAAGCCAATTATATACTGTCTACAAGAAACCCACCTCAAAACAAAAGACACACACAGGATGAAAGTGAAGGGATGGGAAAAAAATTTCAAAAAAAAAAAAAGCTAGAGTAGCAATACTTGTATCTGACAAAATAGACTTTAAAACCATAATACTAAGTGAAATAACCCAGAGAAAGATAAACATCATATGGTCTCACTCATTTGTGGAGTATAACGAACAACATAAACTGATTAACAAAAATAGAGCCAGAGGGGGGGATATATACTAGAATATAATGAAAACAATCTATTATTTGCAGATTTTTAATATTTTCTATAATTTTTGTGATATCATACTATGTTAGTACAGTTTTGGTAATATACTTAAAATCCTTTTATTCTTAAAATAAATGTTTATTGCATGTAATATTACTATAGTAAGATTTTTTTCTTGAATAATTGGTATTTATTGCATACAACATTATTATATTTAAGATTATTTTTCTTGGGGGGAGAGGAGACAAAACAAAACACAAAGTCCCAATTTAATTATGGAAATGTTGTTCTTGAAAAGATCAGGGGTCAATCCCTGAGGAATCACTTGCTGATCGATGTTTCTCTCTCATTGATGTTTCTAAGTCTCTATCCCTCTCCCCTCCTCTCTGTAAAATAAATAAATAAATAAATAAATAAATAAAATAAATATTTTTTAAAATAAAAAAAAATAAAATCATTAACCAAAAACTCCTGCCCTAGCCAGTGTTGTTCAGTGGTTGGAGCATTAGTCCATGCACCAAAGGGTTGTGCGTTCAATTCCTGGTCAAGGTATGTGCGGGAGGAAACCAAATGATGTGTCTCTCTCACATTGATGTGTGTCTGTCTCTTCCTCCCCTCTTCCCTAAAAAATCAATAGGAAAAAATATCCTGGGGTGAGGATTAACAAAAAACGAACAAGAACAAAAACTCCTAAAAGTAAACCCACTGATCTGGGTCAAAAACAAAGAGCTAGAAAAAGAAACAAAAAAATGTTAAAGCAGAAGAGACTAGAAAAAAGAAAACAGCTTAATAAGAAGCATGAATGGGAAATGATATGCAGCGTCAAGGCAGATGTCAAAGACAAACAGTGGCATCTTCAAAGAATTGCAACGAGGGATAGTGTTGTACAACTCTTTAACTAGTCATAAGTATTAAAAGAACATTGATGAGGTTAAATAAACTAGCAGCTCCATTAGAAAGCATGCTAAGTTGCTATCAACTGTTTTCAAGGAAGATTTCATCAGTGTTCGAAGAAGGATGGACATAAGTACAAACAAGAAAAGCTCAACTGGAAAGAACTCAAAAGCCAAACAAACTTACGTGAAAGAAGAGGACCTACATTCACTACTGGTGGAAATGTAAACTACAAGAGCCACTATGGAAAATAGTATGGAAGCTCCTCAAAAAAATGAATAGAGTTACCAGTATGGGATATTTATAATGGAGAGACTGTGCATGGGGGGACGGAGGGGAAGTCAGGAGGTATACTGTAAAACACCCTCTGCACTTTCAATTTTGTAGTGAACCTAAACCTGCTGTTTAAGAGGGAAAGAGCCGGGACCGGTTTAGCTCAATGGATAGAGCGTCGGCTTGGGGACTGAAGGGACCCGGGTTCGATTCCGGTCAAGGGCATGTACCTTGGTTGCGGGCATATCCCCAGTAGGGGGTGTGCAAGAGGCAACTGATCGATGACTCTCTCTCATCGATGTTTCTAACTCTCTATCTCTCTCCCTTCCTCTCTGTACAAAATCAATAAAATATATTAAAAAAAAAAAGAGGGAAAGAAAAATAAAGTCTGTTTAAAAGGGAAAGTAAGAAAAAAAGAATCTACAAACAGGTAGAGCAAATTATTACCGTAGGACACCTCATTATTGAAATTACTGTTATTTAATTTCCTCATGTCTATCTAAATGTTTCAAATTTGGTACAACAAAGTTATACTGAATCCCAAATACATACCTGAGTATATTCTGGACTGCTCCCTCTGTTCCAATGATGTCAGTTCCCAAATCCATCAATATAACGTTTAAAAGTTAACTTTGTTCAGTAATGCTTTTTTTGTTGTACAGCAAGTTCCCCACTGCCCCTTTTCCTTTTCAGCAATTTTCCGCCAATTCTCATTTACTTATTCTTTCAAATAAACCTCACAATCATTTTATAAAGCAAGGGTTTGCAAACTTTCCTATAAAGGACCAGAGTGTAAATATTTTAGGCTGGTGATCTTTCTATCATTTATTCTTAGCTATTAGGCTACACAAAAATAGCCTAAAGGTCAGTTTGTGGAATCCAGCATAAAGCATAGTTCCCAACCTACCTGCAAAGATTTTGGCTTTTTGGTTCAGTTTTACTGAACTTAGGTATTCAAGAATAGTTAACATCTTCCCAATAATAAATCTTTTTCAAAAGTAAATTGTGATTCTTTATTAAAGTTTTCCTTTGTATTCCTCAATAGAGGTGTATAGCTTTTATGAACTTGAGGCCTAGTGCATGAAAATTTGTATGGAGAGAGGGGGGGTCCTCTCAGTGCAGTCTGTGCCCTCTCAGTCATCCCCTTGGGGGATGTCCATCTTTCCAGCTGTTAGTCGAACGTCCTTAGTGCTGCCGCGGAGGCAGAAGAAGCTCCCGCCGCCACCAGCGCTGCACTGGCCAGCCATGAGCCAGCTGCTAGCTGAACAGCACTCCTCCTGTGGAAGCACACTGATCATTAGGGGGCAGCTCTTGCATTGAGGGCATGCCCCTGGTGGTCAGTGGTGTCATAGCAACCGGTCATTCCATCATTAGGGTCAATTTGTATATTACCCTTTTATTAGACAGGAATAGGATACAGCAAATTACTTGTTAGATATATAATTCCTGTCCACGTGAAGGCACTGGCACTTTGCTACATGAATGAGGCAAATTGCTAGGTTTACTATTCTTGGTACTTTTTGCCTAGTTCTATAAAACGTGTAACACTGTATTCTAAAATCAAAATGCAACAAAAAATTACTTCTAAAATGTCATGGTAACTTTTTTATGTTTTTTCTATTCAATAATGCAGTAACTGTAAAGGTCCACAGAGAGCTGGGTTAAGCACTTAAGAGGGCCTGTCATATGCCAGGCACTCAAATGTTTGAATAAATGAGTGACTCTAACTTTGTTCCCTCTCAAAATTCCACTGAAACTATAGTAAAGAAATCTTCTTTTAAGACGACAACTGTGGGGAGAGCAGGGTAAAAGAAAGAGCTGGAATGTAGATGGAGGATAAGTGGTAACTGATCAATGTGCACAGTTAGATCCTTCAAGTCAAGCAGCTGACAGCATCTTTAGAAAAGGGTAGTGAAAGAAGAGCATAATTAAAGAAAATTCTATGAGACTTTTTTGCAAAATAGATTCCTGAATTCCCCTCCCCCTACTCCAAGGCACTAGGATTGTTGCCATATGGGTTCAAAAATAAAAAGAAAATAAGCAACGTAGAGGAAACAACAAAAAAAGAAAATGCCTTTTAAAGTATGTATCTAAAAAAATATAAAAAATAATATACCTGTATCCTTCAAAAGAATAAGTTAAGATTTTGTATACATACAAAAATTATAAGAAACCGTAACAATTCTAAGAAACCATACAAGTAAAAATTCAAAAGACCAGAGAGAGAGAAAGAGATATAGATAGAGAGAAACATTTGAAAATTTAAAATATCAGGCAGAAAATGTTGGAAAATAAATGAAATTTCCCAAAAAATAAAGCAAAAGAGAAGGAATTTGAGAGCAAGATTTAATTTTTTTTTTAAGCCAGGTTAACTGGGGGTTGGGGTGGGGTGCAAATGGGGGAGATAACCACACATTGGTACGGTAATACCTTAACCAATAAAAATAAAAAATAAAAATAACAATAGTCAGGGAACCAGTCCAGTAGATATACTATATAACTGTTTCCAAGAGGAAAAAAAAAGAAAATAATATCAAAAGTGATAATAAATGTCTAAGTGATGAATTTGAGTTGCAAATATATCATATTGAAAAAGTCTAATAAGTACTCAGCACAACCAATAAAAATGCTCATACTAGCCGTGGTGAGTGTGACTCCATTGGTTGGGCGTGATCCCTTGCACTGCAAGGTGGCCAGTTAAGATTCCCAGTCAGGTCCCATGCCCAGGTTGTGAGTTGGCTCTGGTCCCAGATATAGGAGACAGCTGATTAATGTTTCTCTCTCCCTCTCTCTCTCTAAAATCAATAAAAACATTAAAAATACTGATAATAAAACATGTCATTTGTCATTGTGAAATAAGAACAAGGAAAGAGTCTACAAATTTCTGGGGAGAAAGAGAACTGGTTCAATTTAAAAACAAAAACAGCCATCAGAAATCAACAGCCACAACCAAAATTGGCCATGAAGCAATGACTTCGAATTCTGAAGAGAAGAATTCCACACCCAGCCCTAGCTGGTTTTGTTCAGTGGGTAGAGCATCGGCCTAAGGTCACGGGTTTGACTCTGGTCAAGGGCACATGCCCAGGTTGCCGTATCAATCTCCAGTGGGAGACATGCAGGAGGCAGCCAATCAATGTTTCTTTCTCATCACAGATGTTTCTATCTCTCTCTCCTCCCTTCCTCTCTTAAGTCAATAAAAATATATATTTTTAAAAAGAATGCTATACCCAACCAAACTACAGATATATAATTAGACAGATGTAAGGTCTCAAAAATCTTTAACTCTCATTGGTAACTATTTTCAAAAACTACTGGAGATATGATCCACCCAACTGAACAAAAAAACAAAAGGAGCACAGAAAATGAAGTGGTCCAACAAAGAAGTCAGATGAGAGAGAATCAGGAAAAAAATAAAAGGAGATCCAAGACAGACAGGCATGCACCAGATATAGAGAATAGTGGTACAGTTTAGAGCAATGTGATTCAAGCTACCTTCATTTGATAAGGCTGCTGTGACAAAGATGCCTATTATTCTACCCTTAAAAAAAAAGCCTATTTCCTGACCTGAACTTTTATCTATACTTAACCAGTGTTCATGAAGCTTTCTTTCCTCCATGCCCTGCTCCCTGGAACAGCTAAGAGTTTCATATCTTTAACCTAACTACCTAACTCTTAAAATATATAGAGCAGCTCACTCCCACAGACCACGCTCCTGAATGAAGTTTAATTAGCTAGCCCATACCACAGCCCCATCAGATAACTAACTGTGGAGTCTTGTTTCTCAGAACACGTTCATGATCTTGCACACTGGTTTCCCCAAGAGGGGCTCTAGTAGAAATTCCAGGAAATGAATGCCAAGCAATAACCCAGAAAAGGTGTTCAGCTTATCTTCTCTTGGGAACTTCATCTAACATTAGCAGTTATTAACCTTTTCTTACATACCTAAGTTTTTAGGTTTTCAAACTAAAACACATTGCTAAAAGGAACATGTAACACTGGATTAAACTGTAATTATACCATTTAAAAATTCAAGGGAAGGATTAACGGAAGTCAGGATGGGGGGAAATATGAATGTGATCATGAATACATGGTTCTTCAGTATATTACTCTAACACTTATGCACATGTATTTTATATTTTTCTACATATAAACATTTCACAATTTGAAAGGGGAGGAGCTTTAAAAAAAAGTAGTCTGGTAGCCAACTATAGTCACAGAAGGGAGTTTTTTTTTGTTTTGTGTTTTGTTAATCCTCACCTGAGGATATTTTTCCATTGATTTTTTGAGAAAATGGAAGAGAAACAGAGAAACATGGATGTGAGAGAGACACATTACTGGTTGCCTTCACACATGTCCTGACCAGGGCCAGGGATCAAGCCTTGACCGCAATTGAACCCTGGACCCTTCAGTCCGCAGGCTGACGCTCTTTCCACTGAGCAAAATTGGCTAAGACAAGAAGTGTTTTTACTTGAACATTTGAGTTATTAGATTTTTAACACTGTTGCAAAAACATTTATCTTACAGATATATTACCTCAAGTATGGAAGGATATATAGAGAAAAAGGTTACTGATCAGAGCACTGAAATGGAAAATGATTAGAAATAATCTAAACATTGATCAATATACTACTAGAAATAACTATGATCAAGACCAAATCATGTACATGTGAAGATTCTCGCTGGGCATCAAGTATGTGTTACTATGTAATAATGAGGACATATGCTATGCCACATGTGTGCCTGGGAACAACATTTTTTTTTTTTTAAACTACCTTCTGTCTTAAAGGACTTTTTAAAAAATCTATTTTATTGATTTTTTACAGAGAGAGAGAGTTAGAAACATTGATCAGCTGCCTCCTGCACCCCCTTCTCCCCCACTGGGGATGTGCCCACAACCAAGGTTCGTGCCCTTGACAGGAATCGAACCTGGGACCCTTCAGCCTGCAGGCCGATGCTCTATCCACTGAGCCAAACTGGTTTCAGCAGGGGAACATTTAAATAATAATCCCAAAATGCTAAAATGGAAGAAAAAAAAAAAAAAAAAAAAGACCAAACCATGTAATACGTATCATCAGAAAAGAAAGCTTTATGTGTTGATATGTAATGCTTTAAAAGACATATTAGGTGAAAATCATAATATCCCAGAACAGTGTACATAATAGTTGGCTACCATTTTTTCTTTAAAGAATATGCAGCCCTTGCCAAAACCGGTCCCAGATTTGATTCCAGTCAAAGGCATGTACCTTGGTTGTGGGTACATCCCCAGTGGGGGGTGTGCAGGAGGCAGCTGTTTGATGTTCTAACTCTCTGTTCCTCTACCTTCTTCTCTGTAAAGGATCAATATGTTCTTTAAAAAAAAAAGAATATGCAGCCCTGGCCAGGTGATTTTCAGTTGGTTGGAACACATCACCCTATGCATCAAAAGACTGCAGGTTCAATTCCTAGTCAGGGTACATACCTAGGTTGCAGGTTCAATCCCTGGTCAGGCATATATCAGTAAGGGAGGCAACCAATTGATGTTTATATTTAAATTAATTAGAGTCTACAATTCATTTCCTGAGTTGGACTAGTCACATTTCAAGTACTCAATAGCCATATGTGGCTAGCCTGTGCCATGTAGCATCCTTAATGTTTCATGTTAACTGCGGGTTCAATTCTTCCTGTACACATAAATATAATTGAATTCTTTTAAAATTCTAACTATTTTATTTGAAATATTTTAAAACATTATTCTGAAAACAGGACCATAGGTGTCACCAATTGCTAAAAAGGTCTATTTAAATTTTAGGCCATGTGCATATATTAGTAATTTAAAAGTAAATAATTAAAACTTACATACTATAAACCAAAATCCAAGATATTTCACAATCCTAAGCATTATTTTTTTAAAACTATATAAGTTCAATTGAAAAAAAAAAAAAAATTATATATATATCCTCCTCACCCCCCTACACCACTGCCCATAAATCATCTGGTACATCCTTTTAGTTTTGATTTTATACTTAATTTATTTGTGTATGATGATAACTTATACACTGACTTTATTCTTAAGGTACAAGTTGTTTTACTGAAGATAAAGAATTGCACTTTTTAGTTTGGGTTGAATTTGTTTCTTTTTTTTTTTTTAAAGAATAGTAATAAAGCTTGAGGCTGGAACTTTATAAAAAGTATTTATCCTAAGATGTTAAGAGTATTAGGAAAAAACTGTGTTGAGTTTCCAATTAAAATATCAAATTATCTTGCCTTAGTTAATACTTAAAAGATTTTAACTGCCGAAACCGGTTTGGCTCAGTGGATAGAGCATCGGCCTACGGACTGAAAAGTCCCGGATTCAGGTTCGATTCCAACCAAGGGCATGTACCTTGGTTGCGGGCACATCCCCAGTAGGGGGTGTAGAAGAGGCAACTGATTGATGTTTCTCTCTCATCGATGTTTCCAGCTCTCTATCCCTCTCTCTTCCTCTCTGTAAAAAATCAATAAAATATATTAAAAAAAACAACTACTATTTAACTCTTTGCCAAACCTCTCACCAAAATTACTAAAATAACAAAGGTAGAGAATAAATTCCATAATCTCAAAAATTTTTTAATGTACTACTGTTTTCACTAGCAAAATATTTTAACTGGCAAATCATTTGAATTGACAAGGTCCAGAAATTAAATGAGAAAATGGAGACAGGAATTGACAATTACTTTGAGAAATCTACTCATAAAGTTCTGGAGCAATTACTAAAATATGACCAGTATCTACTCGATTAGTCCTCAGATGCAGATACCAAGTTGCTATTTATTTTCATATGATTCTGTATTTCAGTTACCAAAGATTGTGGTAGCCTAAAAACAAATATCCACACATTTTCTGTTATAGCTGTAGCAAAATATCTAGTGCAGTGTTTATCAAATTAATCTTCCCAAGCTGCATTGCATGCCTATTGGAGAGCCATGGTTAAGAACACATATCTGGAACTTGGCTGCTTTAGTTTGAACTCCACCCCACCACTTACTAGCTGTGTGATCTTGGACAAGTTAGTCACACAAAGTTACTTAATCTCTTTGTGCCTTGATTTCCTCATCTGTGAAATAAGAATATTACCTACCTCACAGGGCTGCTTGTTAAGGATTAATATGTATAAAGTATTTAGTATGGTGCCTGACAGTATATACTGCAAGTGCTTTATTTTAGCTATTACTAAGAAATAAAGATCTGTCTATATTAAAAATAGATATAACGGACTGTGTTTTTTGTAAAAGGCCATTTTTATTAAGCCATTTGCTGGAAATCCAATGCTGGTTAGATTTGTCATAATTCCACAGAAACTTACTGAACACAGTGTGACTAAAGTACAGCTTCCCACTGTTACTGTGAAATAATATGTCAAAAGTTCCAACTGGAGGGTTGTGGGTTCGATGCCCAGTGGGTGGCGTGCAGAAGACAGCTGATCAATGATTCTCATTATTAATGTTTCTCTTTCCCTCTTCCCTTCCTCTCTGAAATCAATAAAAAAAAAAAATTTTTAAAGTTCCAACTGGGCAAAAAAATCTTACTTTTCTGGTTACATTCTTGGGTCCTGGAAGTGATTTATTCAGCATGTAAGAGGTAAATGTGATTCTTTTTTTCTGACACAATTAGGAACTTTTGAAGAAACACTAGTGATTTTTACGGTAGAGATAGGAGTGGGAAAGGTATCTGAGGATTGTGGATCATAAGCTTTGCATTTCTTGCTAATGGCCAAGGACTGATAATCAAAAGGCAGCTATGTGAATTTCCTAGCAAAGAGAGGAAAAGGGCCGAAGCCCGTTTGGCTCAGTGGTAGAGCGTCGGTCTGCGGACTGAAAGGTCCCAGGTTCGATTCCGGGCAAGGGCATGTTCATTGGTTGTGGGCACATCCCTGGTAGGGGGTGTGCAAGAGGCAGCTGGTCGATGTTTCTCTCTCATCGACGTTTCTAGCTCTCTATCTCTCTCCCTTCCTCTCTGTAAAAAATCAATAAAATGTATTTAAAAAAAAAAAAAAAAAGAGAGGAAAAGGTGCATACACTATGTATACATGGATACACCGGCATGCAATGTATTCATGAGCACTATAAATGTCATTTAGTTCTTCATAAATGACAAACTGCCATCTCAGAACATTGCATTAAAACATTAAAATCACTATAAGTAAGAGGGGATATATGTACTACTATATGTAACATTTTAAACAAAAAAATAAAAGAAAAAATAATAAAACCTCTATAAGTTATCTTATTTACATTTTTTAGCTAGATTTAGAATGTTCAGTCTTCAAGGTCATATAGATATTTAAATTAGACTATAACCCATATTTATTTCCTCTGTCAAAAGAGTCTCTATGACAAAGACAGAACAAGTCACAGGTACCAGAAGAACCAGAAAATTTCCAGTAGTAGCAAGGAAGAAAAAGTAGAAATTACCATTGCTACAACTATTTCACAGGTTCCTTGATTGTTGGCATTTCTATATTCTTAACCATATATAAATTAAACAGAATATTTTATTAAAATGTTTTGCTTAAAATTTTCTGTCCAGCTGAAACCAGTTTGGCTCAGTGGATAGAGTGTTGGCCTGCGAACTGAAAGGTCCCAGGTTCAATTCCAGTCAAGGGCATGTACCTTGATTGTGGGCACATCCCCAGTAGGGGGTGTGCAGGAGGCAGCTGATCGATGATTCTCTCTCATCAATGTTTCTAACTCTCTATCCCTCTCTTCCTCTCTATTAAAAAATCAATAAAATATATTTTTTAAAAAATTTCTGTCCAAATTGGGTAAATTTACATAATTTATTGTACATCTTTAGTGTGTGAACTATGTATCTCTAAATTGAATTTCTCCATGTCAAACAATTATACATAGTAGTAATTTAAAGTATAAAATGAAGTGAATTTAGAATATAAATATCAGATTCATTTAGTTGCTTTATGAATGAATTTTTATATACTGAGTTCTTTCATTGAAGCAAGAACATGCATATTAATTTGCAAGATCTGCTTGTCAACCAGTCTTTGGTTAATAAAAAACACTGAATTACATGACATATTTGTCAGTATGTACTTAAACCTTATTTACTTTTAATAAACTCTCCAATACAAAGCATGTTTATAAAGGATAAAAAAAGAAACAGATCAGCCGACCGTCCAAGTCAATTCCACTTTTTAAATTAATGTACAACTTTACATACTGAAGAGACACAGTGTAAAAACAAGTAAAATTATATACCTTCAGTTTAACTAAAAAATAAAATTTATTCTCTTACTTTAAAAAGAGCTACAAGTACGGGGTGGAGGGGGTCAATGGGAAAAAGAAAAAACAACAAAGGGGACATCTATAATATTTTCAACAATAAAGAAAAATTTAAAAAGAAAAAACAATTTTTTTAAAAAAAACTCAATAATAAAGAATACAGAATGAAGATAAAGCTAAAAGAAACATGTTCTGCTGGAGACAAAATCACCTGGGGAAAGCAGCCTTGCAATCTTCACCAATTAATAATGAGTCTAATTTGATCCAGCCACATTTCAAATGCCAAAAGTACAACAGAAGAGTATTGTTTACCCCAATGTTCAAAATATTGCCATATTCACTGTAAAGAGGGAAAATGCTTCCTTTAATTTACCCTATCAAATTTCTCAACAAATTTAATATAACTGAACTTATAAACACACACACTTGAGAAAAACCACACAATATCAAATAGAACTGGGTGATATTTTATGTACATATATAAAAAGTCCCCTATGAAGGGAGGGTATGTATTGGGGGGGGGGGGCGGTAATGTTAAAATATGTACACAGATAATAATTTCATTAAAAAAATGAAAAAATTTAAAAAATAAATAAATAAAAAGTCCCCTATGAAAGGTGGGACAAGCAGGGTGAAAAAAAAAAAAGGTTCTTTAAGTGCCCAGCAAAAAAGCAGTAAGAAAAGTTAGAAGCTAGCTGAAATAGCAATGAATAAACACTTTGTAGGCTTCAGTAGGGATACCTCAATTGCAACCAATACTAATCAGCTGCTTTAAAGAAAATAAAAACCACTATTTAAAGTTGTCCAAAAATTATAACTTATGGACAAGGATGCATTAAAAGTACTGAAAAATCGCCAAAACCGGTTTGGCTCAATGGATAGAGCGTCGGCTTGGGGACTGAAGGGTCCAGGGTTCGATTCCGGTCAAGGGCATATCTCCAGTAGGGGGTGTGCAAGAGGCAGCTGATCGATGACTCTCTCTCATTGATGTTTCTAACTCTCTCTCTCTCTCCCTTCCTCTCTATACAAAATCAATAAAATATAATTTAAAAAAAAGTACTGAAAAATCTTCATTTTCACCAAAAATGAACATTTCTGCACTATTATGTGTGTGTGTGTGTGTGTGTGTGTGCGTGTGTGTTTTAATCTGGCTTTCCACTTTCATACACTTTGTTTTTAAGTTCACTGCTCCCCAAATTTAAATGCAGAATCCAAATCATCCTGGGACAGCACTATACTGTATTACTGATTGAGAATTAAGCTCACTAAGCATTTACATTAAACAAGGTATAGGTTCACATCTTGTATAACTTCGTTGGTACAATGTTCTACAATCAGGATCCATAAATATTTACTGACTCAAAATAGTCTTTCAACACTGTAGCTCTGTGCTGTTGAAACAAAACTGCATCATTTTGCAAAATCTAAAGTATCTAAATGTTACTGGGATTTCTCAGAATACGTTACTGTTTAGAAGTTTTAACTTGCCACATTACCAGCTGTAATTGTTTTTTAATGACACTGGTAAAGTGTGTAGGACAAGCAGATATGGAAGTGAATATCAAAACCCATTAAAAAGAATTTAAGCTAAAATTTTACAGATTTTTCTTAAGTCTTTACTTACGTAACATTAATACCCCATAGTCAGCTAATTGTATCAGAAACTTAAGAGACAGTTTTGTAGTCAATCTAATTTTTAGGAACATAAATGAAAACTGATACCAATAAAAGAATAAGTAATCAAGCAGACAATCTCCCTTAAATTCTGGCAACAAGGTAATAGTTTCCATCAATATTGTAATGGGGGGGGGGAGCCTCAAAATATATATATATTTATCGTTTTCCCATGGCTAGTTTTTTAAATAGCTTAAACAAATTGGCAGACAAGTACCAAAATCACAAACTAGCATTAGATATACAAAAATATCTGGCAACCCTGGTCTAGAACTGGTTCCAGAGTGTCAAAAGGATTTCTGGATGTTAATAAACTCCATTATACCTCTTAAAACAATGTCACTTAGACGTGACATTCCTAAACAGCCACACAGGCAGGCCTACAAGTTCCAGGGAGCCAGCGCTGGCAAACCCAAACTATGGCCAAGATACCCTCTCCTTTGGGAGGGGGAGGAGGGTTAAAACACCAAACTTTCTGTCCTGGGATCTGCTTGCTTCAAATAAGTTTAAAATGGTGCCTAACTGGAGAGGAAAATGGATCAAAAAGAAAAAAAAAAGGAAAATTAATTTTCAAAGTTAAGTTCCTATTTCCAGTAAAGTATGTCTTTAAAAAGAAGGAAAAAAAAAAGTGTTCTGGGCAGTCAACACTTCAGAACGGGATCCAGACTCATTCGCATTCTCCGCGGCGTGCGCACGGCGCGGAGAAGATGAATGAATGAATGGAGGACACAGGCGTGTCTGTGTGTGTGCGAGAGGCGGGAGGTCCGGCCGGCGACCAGACCCGCGGCGGCGGGCGGCGAGCGGCGGGCCTCGCTCCTCCCCCTTCCCTCCTCCATGACAGCCCGGGCTCCGGCGCGAAGGGGCGAGAACAAAGTGATCCCCCTTCTCCCCGCCACCACCCTGCACCCCGCTCGGGAGAGCTCTCCCCGCGAGACACGGGGCTCCCCTCCCCGCCCCAAACCTTTCTCGCCTCCCCGGCCGCCAAACCCGCCAACTCCCGGGCGCGCCGGAGGAACATGCGCTCGGCGAAGGCCGGAGCTCCCCGGCGGCGCGTGCCACGGCCCCGCTCCCGCCGAACGCGCCCTCCCGCCGCGCGCGCCCACCGGCTCCCGGCCCACCGGTCCAGCGGCGCCCCGCGCGCGACCGGCGCCCCGAGCGCTGGAGGGAGAGAGAGAGAGAGAGAGGAGGGAAAAGCAGCCCGGGCTCCCTCCTCCATCTCATTTCAGGCCGGCACGCCGCCCACCCTCCCTGTCTCCGCGGCTCCCGGCGGCCGCTCCGAACCAGCCCCGAGCGCCCTTCCATCCCGAAGACGATTCCCACACACTAATCATCGCGGGGCCCGGACCCCCCTCTCCGCCCGCGGGGGCCACCGCGAGGCGCCGCGCCGCCCCTCCCCCTCCCCGGCCCCCAGCCCGCGGTCCCCGCCAGAACGTGTGCGCTCCACGCCGCCGCCGCCGCGGCCGGCCTCCGGGGCGCCCCCAGCCGCCCGAGGGCAGGTCAGGCCCACGGAAGGGGGGAGGGGGCGGCGAGGCACGGTGTGTGCGCGCCGGGAACGCCGTCCCGCGGAGTCCCGCAGTCGGAAGCGGGACGGGGCGCGGGGCCCGGTGGGGGTGGGGACAGAAGGCAACACTCACCGGTTCCACAGTCGCCATCTTAGATCGATGTGATCGCACAACCGCTCCTGAAGGGGGGGCGAGAGGAAGAAAAAAATGAGATTCAAACCGGGTTGGCTGGTTACTATCCACGTGACGGACGTGTCCGTTTGGCCTCGGCGGCGCCTGCGCAAGACTGCGGCAGCGTGGGGGGGGCGGGGGGACGAGAGGCTTCTGGGAAGTGTAGTCTCTCGCTCTCTTTCGCGCTGTCTCTTTTTTTTTTAAGGGCAAAGAGATTTTTTTTTTTTTTATAAAAAGGGCTGGTCACGTGGTCGGTGGGTAAGGCGCGCGGTCCTCCGCGCGGCGCGCAGCCGCGTGCCGGTGGGTGGCTTCAGTCCTCTGGCCTGGCGCCCGGGTCGCTGCCGTCGCAGCGCTCACTGCCAGGCATGCCTGCCGAGCCCTTTGTTGCCCTGTCCGCCCATCTTCCCCGGGGGGGTTTTGGGAACTGCAGGCTCAGCACGCACAAGGAAGCTTCATTTGTCTTAGTTGAGGTCCCAATACCAGTTGGCCTGTGTGCTTATTTAGTTTTCTTTTGACTTCCCACCATTTTTTTTTTCTCCTCGTTTCAATAAGAGGCGGCGGCGGCGGCGGCGATGGGGCGTCGTCGTTGTGTTAGCAACCGACCCTCCCGGGTGCCCCGGGCTCGGCTAGCGCGGGTGGTCCCTCGCCATCGCTGCGAAAGGGGCCGGCGGCGCCGCCCACGGTGCCCGCTCGCCACAGGTCGGGGGAGAGTGGAGGGGGAGAGGGTGCACCCGGCAGCTTTTCCTGCCCCAGATCCTGAGAGGAAGAGCTCAGGGCTAAGTCTGGCGTGGAAGCAAAAAAAAAAAATGATTTGCAAGCGCCGCCCTCTCGGCCCCACTATCGTGGTTTCCAAAGGGAGCGGGAACAGCCCGGGTCCAGGTGCCCGCAGGGAAGCCGCGCCGGCCCCGCTGACTCAGCCCGGGCCGGTCGGGGCCGTCGCCAGGCCGGGTCAACTGTGACTCCGCGTTGACTCACTGTCCTCGGGCGAGTGACTGAGTCAGCCCGGCCTCCGCGGCTTCGGGTAGGAGCCGCGGTGATAATACACTTACCTCACAAGGGTGTGCGGGGGTGAGGACTGTAAACCGGCTTTGACAGTGCATCAGACTCTGTAAATGCTTCCTAAGGAGCCACCTCGTGCCTTCCTAAGGATCAGCTACTTCCTGCTGTGTGTGTGTGTGTTTAAATAATGCTTTAAAGTTTTCTTTTGTTTACTTTGTTTCTTGATCATTTAAGCCAGTGCAATGTTAATGTTTCAAGGCAATTTTTTTTCCTTGGGGAGGGGGAGGGGTGGAAGCGGAAGAGGGTGGAGGGTGGATAAATGGTGACAGAAAAAAATGAAATACATTTTTAAAAAGACAATTTTTTTTTCTTTATTTTTTTCTTTATAACAGCAGCCGCCCTCAGGAGAAGCTTTAATCTCCAGGAAAATATGGGTTATATTCACAACAATCACTGGCATTTAGGAATTTATCCCCAAGCTGGCTTCCTATATGTCCTTCTGCACAGTCGGAAAAAGAGAAATCTCGTAGAGCACCACTGTAATGTTCTCATGAGAAAGCATTGTTATTAATATTTTCCATGCTGCTTAGGAATGTTAACACCAAAAATCAGTATAAGCAGGCTGCCTGTGCCTGCCTGCTTGTAGTGTTACTGATGTGCAGCGCTGTGTCATACCTATTATTGAGTACATAATGGTTGCTTGAGTTGACTAACTCATAATTGAGGCTGTATAAGAACTCAAAACCACTGCCTGTTCAAGTTTTGATTTACGTGGTTCGTCAGATGTTTGCTGAAAGCATTTACCTAGTCTGCATAGCTCTAGTAGGTGTGAAGTATAGATGGAATTCTAAAAGATTAACCAATAAATGGACTTCAACTTACAGAGACTATCTGTAATTAGTAACTACTCACTATTATAGTTAAACTATCCAAGGTAATTATAATTGATCTCAGTGGTATTTTTTGTTAAAAGTAGTATCTTCTTGGAGGAGATACCATAGATGTACCATCTTCACCATGCTGCTAGGTAACAGAGCAAAGAATTAAGGAGATTCTTTAATTCTTTAATACCTATATAGGACTGAAAACCACTTATTTTCTTAACTTTTTTTTAAACAATATCCTCCATTTTATTAACTTTCCTCTTAATAAAGAAAACTTCCCACTTTTGTCAACCATCCTCGTACATTTACAATAATTACATATGCTCCTAGTCTTTATAACTTAATTTCTCTTTTTTGTATTCAATTTGTTACAGGTGTTTTATGGCATATTCATGTGTCTGCCTAATATCACCATTAGATTCTACCATGTCAAAGTTTTGTGGTTTGAGCCCTGGCCGGTGTTGCTGAGTTGGTTGGAGAATTGTCCCATAAAACAAAAGGTGGTGGGTTTGATTCCTAGAATTCAGTCCTGGGAGGCAACTGGTTAATATTTCTCTCACCCTTCCTCTCTCTAAACCTAATAAAATAAATCCACCTTACACCCTCTTCCACTTCCACCCCCCCCTTCCTCTTTCTGAAACCAATAAAACAATTTTTTTAAAGATTTGTGATTAGATTTTTATCTATGTGTATATGTGGTTGTTTTGGTTTTGCCAATCTGAAATTATACACAGCAGAAATTTTATACTTTTTTCTCTATTATTTCACCAAAAAATTACATTTCTTACTGCCATCTTTGTGCTTAAAGAAGAGAGTAATAGAAAGATATATGAGATAGGATAGGGTATTAAAATACTGTCTACTTGATCACATTATTTAGTTTAATACACAACTAGTTATAGCTCAGCACAATATCATGGGAACTATTATTGGGTCGGCAACTAAGTAATTGCGGGTTTCACACACATATGGCTTCAGTTGAATTTTTAGGTTTGCAGACGTAGTACAAATGTAAAACACATTTTGTATTTGATAGTTGGCTATTCAGCTGTTAATCAGTAAAAAAAGTTTTTTGATCTGTTTTGTAGTTTTTGTTTGGCGTTCGTTGAAAAATGGAAAATCAAAAGGAACATTTTCGTCATATTTTGCTTTTTTATTTCCGCAAAGGAAAAACGCATCACAAGCTCATAAAAAGTTATGTGCTGTTTATGGTGACGAAGCCTTAAAAGAACGGCAGTGTCAAAATTGGTTTGCCAAATTTCGTTCTGGTGATTTTTCACTCAAAGATGAAAGACGCTCTGGTCGTCCAGTTGAAGTTGATGACGCCCTAATCAAAGCAATAATCAATTCGGACTGTCACAGTACAACACGTGAGATTGCAGAGAAGCTTCATGTATCACATACATGCATTGAAAATCACTTAAAACAACTTGGCTATGTTCAAAAACTCGATACATGGGTTCCTCACGAACTGAAAGAATCACAGTTAACGCAACGCATTAGCAGCTGCGATTTGCTAAAGAAACGTAATGAAAATGATCTATTTTTAAAACGACTGATAACTGGCGATGAAAAATGGGTTGTTTACAACAATATCAAGCGGAAAAGATCGTGGAGCAGGCCAGGTGAACCAACTCAAACAACATCAAAAGCTGATATTCATCAAAAGAAGGTTTTGTTATCAGTTTGGTGGGATTACAAAGGAATTGTCTACTTTGAACTCTTACCACCCAACCGAACGATCAATTCTGATGTCTACATTGAACAACTAACAAAATTAAACAATGCAGTTGAAGAAAAGTGGCCCGAATTGACAAATAGAAAAGGTGTTGTATTCCATCATGACAATGCAAGGCCACACACATCTTTGGTCACTCGGCAAAAATTAATGGAGCTTGGTTGGGATGTTTTGCCACATCCACCATATAGTCCTGACCTTGCACCATCTGATTACTTTTTGTTTTGATCTTTACAAAACTCCTTGAATGGTAAAAATTTCAATAATGATGATGATGTCAAATCGTACCTGATTCAGTTTTTTGCTAATAAAAAACAGAAGTTTTTTGAACGTGGGATTATGATGCTGCCTGAAAGATGGCAAAAGGTCATTGATCAAAATGGGCAATACATTAAAGAATAAAGTTATTTAGTTCCATGAAAAAATTGTCTTTGATTTTCTTTTAAAAATCCGCAATTACTTAGCTGCCGACCCAATATTTATAAGCCTGGAATAATTGGTTATCATTTAGCATCTGTAAATAGTCATGACTTTTTCTCTACTTAATGTAATCAAGCTGGTATATTATTAGCCTTTATAGATTTTATTTATGGTAAAAGACTAAATAATTTGGTATAACACAAGTTGTTCTTAATCATGTATTTACCTCTTTGTCATTGGAATTTTATTTATGTTTTCTAGATAACCAAAGTCATTGTTTTCTGGGCAGTGTTCAATTATGTCATGTGGATTATATCTGTTGTGATCAATAACTCAAAAAAATTTTACTGCTGCACTGTCTACAGTTTGAAAAAAAAAAAAAAAACGGTCCTCAAAATTTTAAACATTCTGTTTAGATGCCTTTCTTTGTCTCTAATCAATAATAAGCAGTCATTTTCCTTTAAGTGAATAGATTTTTGAGACAGACGATATGAAAATAATAAATGATTCTTACTATTGAAATGTTGGGTATCAACTTTAAATAATGTAAAGTAACCTCTAATTAACAGTAATATTGGTGTAATTTTTTTAAACCTTGTTCACTCTTTTTAAACTTGGTTATACTTGCCAGAATCGGTTTGGCTCAATGGATAGAATGTCGGTCTGTGGACTGAAAGGTCCCAGGTTCGATTCTAGTCAAGGGCATGTACATTGGTTGCGGGCACATCCCCGGTAGGGGGTGTGCAGGAGGCAGCTGGTGGATGTTTCTCTCTCATCGATGTTTCTAGCTCTCTATCCCTCTCTCTTCCTCTCTGTACAAAATCAATAAAATATGGAAAAAATTTTAAAAAAATAAAATAAACTTGGTTATACTTATACTTTATGCTCTATTTTTCTTGTTATTCTCACTTTCTATAGTGATATTTCTCTAGGAAAGACCTAAGATGATGACTTCTAACAGGATAATTTTAAATTATAATTGTGTGATTTGGTATTAAAAACATTGGCTCTGGTATCAAGCTATCTTGGTTATGATCCCAACTGTACCACTTATTATTTGACCATAGGCAGTCTCTTTACACACCATTTTTGTTATGAATTAGATGGGATATTAACAATAGTCATCTTGTAGGTAAGTGTGAGAAAGAAATGAGCTAATCCATGTAACATGCTTACAATAGTACTTGTAACATAGTAAGCACTCAGTGTTAACTATAATTATCATTATATAGTATTATGATGTAAATTTCCTATTTAGTATATACACATAGATAACCAACTCCTCTTGTATCTTTAAGGATATTTCCAAGCTTTCATAATAAACTAGCATTTATTGATTTCCTATATCATACCAAGTATTTCTCTTTTTAAATTTATTATTTTCTAAAATATGATTTTATTGATTTTAGAGCAAAGAGGGTAAGAAAACCATCAATGCATTGCCTACTGCATATGCTCTAACTGAGGATCAAACCTGCAACCTGGACATATGCCCTGACTAGGAATCAAACCGGTGACCTTTTAGTGCACTGGCCAAAGTTCAACCAATTGAGCCATACCGACCAGGGCTCCAATTATTTTTCATATAGATTACTTCATTTGACCTTAATAATAATTAAGTGAATTAAACATTAGCATCCCCGTTTTATTTTTTTTATTGATTTTAGAGAGGAAAAGAGAGAGATAGAGGCATAATGATGAGAGACAACCATTGATTGATTGCCTCTTGCATGTCCCCTACTGAAGGGGATCAAGCCTGCAACCTGGGCATGTGCCCTGGCCAGAATGGAACCTGGGACCCTTTAGTCCACAGGCCAACGCTCTATCTACTGATCAAAACTAGCTAGGGTTATCATCCCCATTTTATAAAGACACAGACTCAGTAAAGTTAGGGGACACATGCAAGTCCACATAGCTAGTGGTAAGCTGGAATCCAAACCCAATTCTCTTTGACTCCCAAGATTCAAGCATAACATAGCTGCTTTCTTCTGATAGATTCTTCCAAATGCTTTTCTCTTCCAAGAACTTCTAATACCAAGTTCATTTGCAGAACTGACACACCATTCAAGAAGTACTGACTTAGTAATGGGAAATATGTAATTGCTGAAGGCTATTTAAAGGACATGGGAAGCCCAGGCACTTCCTTCCTGGACTCTAAGATCTGCTTGGCATCCTAAGTCATAGAGATATAAATAGTTCAGTACCCACACAAAGACATGTGACTAAACACCTAAAGGATGCAGCCAGCAAGCACTCATTGACCTAATGAATGAGCCAGTAACATAGTTCTTCCCTCTTCTCATTTTGCTCTCTGTTCCAATGCCATCTCCTGAGGGAAACCTTCCTTGACCACCCTATCTAAATTAGCATGCCCATTACTCTTTATCCCATTATTTTTCTTCAGGCCACTTCATAACCCTAGCTCTAAACCCAACATTAATTAATTAATTGTCTGTTTCTCCATTAGTAAAATAGTAAAATGTAAGTAGTATACTGGGTCAACAATAAAGTACTTTTCCCAAAATAAATTTAATTTACCTTTTAAAGTTGAAATTTGGAAAAAATTAAAATGTATGGGACAAGAAAATAGTCTTTAGAAATAACCCACAAGATTGTAAACACCCAAAATTCAGAGGTTTGGGTGGAACTCCAGAGAGACACACTGGAATTTTATTGCTACACACTTAAGTAAGGGTTTGCATTAAACTTGTCTAAAGAAAGAAATGTATTCATGGATAGGAGTTGGCCTGCCTGCCATTTATAAAAGAGAAATATAAAATGGCAGTATTTGATGATCCATCTCTAGCTTTGTTCCAGGGACAAGGTACCCTGGCACAAAAATGTGGCTCTCTGGTCTATTGGCCTTTATTGGGAACTTTATTGGCATTGCCTGCAGGGATCAGGCCAAAACCGGCTCTCTGACATCCCCCCGAGGGATCCTGGATTGCTAGAGGCACAGACCAAGCCAAGGGACCTTAATGGTACATGAATCCGTGCACCGGGCCTCTAGTATACATATAAGATCTTTTATTAATCTCTTCCCACCCTCCCCCCTCTTCCCTTCCCTCTGAGCTTATAAGTCTGTTCCATGTTTCCATGCCTGTGCATTGAGCATCTACCTCCTAGTGGTCAGTGTGCATCATAGCTACCGGTCAAACAGTCATTTAGGCTTTATATACAGTATATAGACTAGAAGAATGATGCTAAAAATTTGTGCACAGTAAGGGTGGTTCCCACAGCCCAGCCTGTACCCTTTCCAATCTGGGACCCCTAGGGAGACACCTGACTGCTGGTTTAGGCCAAATCCTAGGGATTGGACATCCCTCTCACAATCTGGGACCATTGGCTCCTAACTGCTCACGTGCCTACCTGCCTGATTGGCAACTGCCTCCCCACCCCCGTGCTGGCCTGGTCACCCCCAACTCACCCCCCCCCTCCCACTGGCCTGGTCACCCCTAATTGCCTTCTGCTGTCCTCGTCACCCCTTACTGCCTCCCCTGCCAGCGTGGTGGCCCCCAACTGCTCCCCACACACACCAGCCTGGTTGCCCCATGCAGCCTGCTGCTCAGTAGTTTGTTCGCCCCTCACTAACCTGCTCCTGGCCTTGTCGCAACCTGTTCAGCCGTCTGTTCAGTTGCGATGGTCGCTTAGGCTTTTATATATAGATGGCTAATTAACCTTGCTTTGATTCCAATTTCACCAAGCAACCATATGATAAACATACCTTCTTGTATTGATTTGTATGTAGGGCTGATATGGAAACATGAATATGCAGACCATAATCGTTACATTGCTCAGATCCTATGTTTTTTAATGGCACTAAGTTTTTTAGTTGTTATAATTGTGCTCTATGTGCTTGACTAAATGAAAGCTACCCCTGTAGACTGGATTTTCTGTGTTCTAAGATTGTGATGGTGCTCTGGGGAAATGGCAATCTATACGAATTGTCTGGGTGGCTAATCAGCCTTTCCCATGACTTGCCATGTGCTTTTCTATCCAGCTGCATCTTTGGAGATGTGAGAATTGGGAATTTCTTGTTTACCTGCCTCTAAATTCTTATTTTAATTTTAGAGTTTGAGAGATACCAATTCTCATTCAGGACATTGCTTAAAAACATGAGATGCACTAAAAATATTCAGATAGGGTTCTATGTGTTTCAAGTAGTTAATGGAAAAACCTTAATTATTGTTTTATAAAAGTAAAGGATAAAATAATAGTAATAACACTTCAAGAGAGCCATTTTACCTTTTGAAAAAAGGAGAAATCTCACCATAGCCGGATTGGCTCAATGGGTAGAGTATCGGCCTGCATACCAAAGGGTCCCAGGTTCAATTCAAGGGCACATACCTTGGTTTAGGCTCCTCCCCAGCCCAGGCCCTGGTCAGGGCATGTTCAGAAGGCAATCAATCAATGTTTCACTCACATTTCTATTTCTTTCTCTCTTTCCCTCTCTCTTGCATTCTCTCTAAAAATATCCTCAGGTGAGGATTTAAAAAAAAAAAAAAAAAAAAAAAAAAAAAAAAAAAAAAAAAAAGGAGAAATCTATTAAAGACTTTGAGAATTTTTTTAAAAATATATATTTTATTTTTTTTTTACAGAGAGTAAGGGAGAGGGACAAAGAGTTAGTAACATCAATGAAAGATAAACATCAATCAGCTGCCTCCTGTACACCCCCCACTGGGATATGTCCACAACCAAGGTACATAGCCTTGACTGGAACCGAACCAGAGACCCTTCAGTCCTCAGGCAGATGCTCTATCCACTGAGCCAAACCAGTCAGGGCTAGACTTGGAGAATTTTTGACAGTTCTATGGATACATTTAGTAAAAGCTCATCAACAGCATTCAAAGCTAGGAAATAAAAAATTAGGAAACAATGATTTAAATTTATCATATCAGTAGATGAGATTAGAAATAATCAGCTTTAAAGAAGGGGTACATCAACTATCTAACCTTATAATAGACTAATATGCAGATCACCCATCACTCCACCACACAAACCATGCCCACCAGCCAATCAGGGCAAATATGCAAATTAACCCAACCAAGATGGCAGTTAACTTGCATATAAGGCAGCATAGAAAGAAGCCAAGCCTGCAGAAGGGAGCGAAGCTGCAGAGAAGCAAGTGAGGCAGTGGAGAAGGCAGGAAATCAGGCAGCAGGAATCCCCCTGCAATGGGCTGCTAATACCACAATAAAGTTCTGTGTGTGTTGTGTGTGTGTGTGTTTCTATTTATAATGAAGCTGTTAAAAAAATAAATAAATAAAAAAAAAAAGATGACAAAGGGAAATTAATCCTATTTTTTTAAATTTCCTAGGATATAAAGTATTTAAACTACTCACAAAGAAACTTGGATATATGTTGTTGTTTTAGGAGATTGCATCAGATATCTGATAGAAGATAAGAATACTTAAAAGCCTGGTGCTGCTCTAATTAAAGAAGAAATGCACCCATACCCAGAGATGAATTTGTTTTATAATTACTTTACTTTTAAACTTGGAACTGGATGTTTGTATAAGATTTCACTTTGGGGATAGGACAACAGATTAAATAAATTTGAATTTGAATTAAACTTTCATTTTTCAAAATGGCTAAGGAAACTTGGGTCACAATTGAAATTTTTAAAATTATTTTATTATTCTCATCATTAATTTACTTTCTTCCCATTGGTGATTTTTTTAAAATGTATTTAATCTTATGTAATGGTTTCATTTTAAATACAACATAACAAACATTAAAGAAAATGTAGAGGTTTGTGTTTTTTTTTAAAGATAAATCTCTCCTACTACTCTAATATATCCACATGCCAACAATTTTGCTTTTATAATTATAGGGCACATTAAATTTTGAACTCTGCATATTTTCATATATCTTTTTTTTAACTTTTTTAAAATATATTTTATTGATTTTTTACAGAGAGGGAGAGAGAGGGATAGAGAGTTAGATACATCAATGAGAGAGAATCATCGATTAGCTGCCTCTTGGTTGTGGGGATGTGCCCACAACCAAGGTATATGCCCTTGACCGGAATCGAACCTGGGACCTTTCAGTCCACAGGCAGATGCTCTATCCACTGAGCCAAACCAGTTTCAGCTATTTTCATATATCTTATTGCAAATATTTTGGACATTGGCTATAGACTGGATCACAATTTTTAAACATTTAGTTTTGAAAAGTTTATCAGTCTTACAGAATAATTGCAATAGTAACTCCCACAAAACCTCTAAAATGAAACAACCATGTTGCCTTGTCTCTCTCAATCTCTCATTATGTCTGAGCCATTTGAGAGCAATTTGCAGACATAATGAAAGGTAAATACTTCAGCATGCTCCTCTTAAATATAAAGGCATTTTTCTTAGACCCATAATATAGTTAATGAAATTAGGAAATGTAATACTGATTCAAAATATAATCACATAATCAATATTCACATTTTTCCAATTGCTCCAATAATTACTTTTATATAATTTTCCAATTCAAGATTCTACATTTTATTAGATGTCATGTCTCTTTAATTTCCTTTAATTTGGAACAATTCTTCAGGTTTTCTTTGTTTTTTGAGACATTGACATTCTGAGGAGTAAAGAACAGCTGTTTTAAAGAATATCTTTTAATTTGGTTTATCTGATTCTTGTGTCAGTTTAAAATTCAGTGCTGATAAGGTTATCGTGACTTTGTTATGTTGATACAACACTTTTGGATTTGCGAATTTTGGGCAAAAATTACTATATAAGTAATATTGTGACCTTGCTAGTGCATCACATCAACATTGATAGCATTAATGGCTTCAGAATATTCTAGGCCACTGGGGTCTGTCTCTCAAAATTATGGAAATAGTTAATAGGACATGGAGTTTCCAGGTGCAAAATAGAGGGGCAGTCAACAAGGGAACTACTCTTAGATTGGTACCATCACTGGTGAATAATGAGGATGAAGGCAGTTGTACCAATAAAACATAACAATTTGCTGAAACCGGTTTGGCTCAGTGGTAGAGCGTCAGTCTGCGGACTGAAAGGTCCCAGGTTCAATTCCGGTCAAGGGCATGTACATTGGTTGCGGGCACATCCCCAGTAGGGGGTGTGCAAGAGGCAGCTGGCCAATGTTTCTAGCTGTCTATCTCTCTCCCTTCTTCTCTGTGGAAAATCAATAAAATATACTTTTTTAAAAATAACAATTTTTTGCCCAATTTCTAGACCCAAGCCAGTTTTCAGACCCCAGGGTGCCTAAGAGAAAGGAACTATGGACAGGAATGGAGAAATAATTTCCTCAGGCCTTTCCAGAATGGATAAATAGCCACTTATTTGAGTAATTGTCACTTTGGAAAAATGAATAACCAAACATTGAAATGTTTGGACTCAGATATGACTTTACATTGATACCGAAATCCCTGAAGCGTCATCCTGGTTCCCCTTTTAGAATGAGGACATATGGTGTTCAGGGTCTAGTTCGCAGTGAATCTACTGCGCCCACAAACCCCACAATGGTTCCTTTACCATTCACCAAATGTGTAACCAGAACAGATATATTTACTAATATATCTGGGAGATATATTAGTAAATATATCTTGACTTCTGGGAGAAGAGTTACCATAGTGGGGAAGGTCAAGTACAAACCTCTGAAACTTCCATAACTGGTTTGGCTCAGTGGACTGAAGAGTTCTGGGTTTGATTCCAGTCAAGGGTACATGCCCAGGTTGTGGGCTTGATGCCCAGTGGGCGGCATGCAGGAGGCAGTCAATCAATGATTCTCTCTCATCATTGATGTTTCTATCTCTCTCTCCCTTTCCCTTCCTCTCTAAAATCAATACAAAAATATATTTAAAAAGCAAAACAAAAAACTCTGAAATGGCCCCCAGTTAAGGCAATAAGGTAAAAGCAATGTATTTCTGGGAAAAATAGTAATAAATAGTACCAATTCTAAAACTCAAAAGGATGCAGGGTTGGTGGTATCCATTATATTTTTATTTAATTTACAAGATTGGCCCATGCAAAAACTGGATAAATTCCTCAAAATGACATTAGACTCAACCATGTGGAAGCCCCAGTTGCTGTTGCTATACCAGACATACTACCTTTGCTATAACCAGTTAACATGGCCTTGGTAGATGGTACACATTCATTAATTTGGTGAAATTTCTTTTCTATCCCTATCCAAAATGGGGATTAAAATATTTTGCATTTGCATGGACAAGGTACTATACATTAATAATTTTGCCGTTGGGTCATATAGTATATTATATACTTCTGTCATAATTCAATGAGATTTTGAATGTCTGGACATCCTTCAGAATATCACACCTCTATATCAATGACATAATTCTAATCAAACTGGATAAACAAAAATGGGCTAGTACATTGAAGACTTTGGTAGGACATATGTGCACCAGAAGGTGGAAGATAAGCTTACTCCTATTTGGGAGCGTGCTATGTCAATAGAATTTTTAGGGATCCAATGGTCAGGGGCAAGCCTGATTATGCCACCCAAACTAAAAAAAAAATAAAAAAATAAAAATTGTATCTCACACCTTTCACATTGGAAAAGGAAACACAACATCAAATGTTTTTGGAGGTATAATGTGCTACATCTGGGTTCAAATGATAAGACTGCTATCTTTGAGTACAGCCCAGAGGATAAAGGGCTTTGAAGCAAGACCAGGTTGTGGTGCAGCCCTGTGCCTTGGACCGAATGACCCAGAAGACCTATGATGTTAGTGGTATCAATGGTGGAAAAAGATGCCATGTGAAATTCTTGGCAAGCTCCAGTGGCACAGTCACAATGCAAACCTTTTTGCGTCTAGAGCAGCAGAGAATTTTACTGTTCTTGAAAAACAATTTGTGGCATGCCGTTTCCCTGGTAGAAGGAAAATACTTGACTATGGAATAACATGTTGACTATATGGTTGCAGCTACTCATGATGAGTTGTGTTCTATCAAACTTATTCCACCAAGTCACAACGTTGGACAGCCTAGCAGTAATTCATGATGAAATGAAAATAGTTCGTCTGGAATCCAGCAAAAGCAGGACCAGAGGGCACAAGCAGGTTGCATCAGCACATCTCCCTCAACTTGGCTAAATGGGAAATTTCTTGTGATTAGCTATTGGAGGAGGAAAAACTCAAGTTGAATCGTGGCTAGGTCAATTCAATATGTGGTTGAAAGCAGAAGCATCATTACAGTCCCACAGGACTATGGCCTTAAAAAACACTAGTGCATGGCATTCTTCCCAATTGGTACCTTGTGCACTAGGTTTTCCCCTTTGTGTAGAAAGGTACATGCCCCGGGGTTAGAACATATATAAACTAAAGGCAGTGGTGAATTGCAGGATATCCAACTGGATAGAGGTTTGAAAGAATAAATATTGGAAGATTAGAGTCAAGTTCATTTGGGGTAGAGCATGTGGATGAACAAATGAGAATAAACATAAAGTATGATGATCTTTATGTCACATATTAATGTCCACTAGAGAGCATCCACCATGGAAGAAACTAAATAATCAAGAAAAATGACTTGGCCACTTGATATAAACCACCTCAGTCATTAGTTACCTCAGTGCTTACACAATGGGTTCATGAACAGAATACCCCAGGTGGCAGGGAATGAAAGGCTGTGTATGAACTTTACTTACCAAGGCTAATCCAGCTACTGCCACTGGCAAACTCCAAGTTAACAGATAAAACAAGGAGTCATCATCCTGTTGGAAGTAATTGACCCTGACAATCAGGAAAAGATAGAACTACTGTTGAGCTAAGGGGACCAGGAAAATAAGCTTGGTGCCTAGGAGGTTCATTTAGGTGCCTCTTGGTGCTTCATTGCCCAATTTTGATAGCAAATGAACAAATACAGAAACTCTGGGATGTGAGGGCAATCTGGCTGTGACATCGTCTCCCCATTGATCACCAGGGTTGATTCGGCTGATCTGGCTGGCTATGCGGGTGTCTCTCTCCTCCCTCACAGATCCAGGTGCCTCCCTCCCTAAGCTGTGTGCTAGGTACAAGAGGAAGACCTTTCCCCCAGAGGAGAGGACCTGCCATACCAGCAGCTGTGCTCCCCTGCCAAAACCTCCAAACAAGCTCTCAGAAACTCTGGCCAAAGAAGGACTCGAAATCCTGACAAACAGACTCCTACCAAAAGGACCTGGGCCAAACTATTGGCAATCTACCAACACCAGCAAAGGTACTGTCTGAAGGGAGGAGAATTCTGAGTGGACAGCGGAGGAGGGCGATGATGAAGTTCAGCAGCAATCCTGACATCAGCTGCTGTGGCGGTGACGGTAATTGCTCCTACTTACCTTCCACTTCTAAATTTCCCTGAGAAAACGCGTCTCCTGGGACCAGGAAGAGGAGTTCCAGAATGTCTGTGAGGTGGATCTGAGCAGCACAAGAGTTAAGCTGTCAACTCTATAGTGAGCCACTTAGATTCCCCTTTAATGAACAGCTTATTGCCCCAAAATCTGAGTTAGAATCTACTTCCCAGGAAACCCAACCAACAACAATCAGTATACATGGATAACAGTTTAAAATTTTGAATAATTGTAATTTGAGGTATAGGGTGGAAAAACTAAATTTAGTACATCTTAAAGAAATACTTCCCCCCCCCCCCAATTTATTGACTTGAAAGAGAGAAAAAGGGAAAAAGAGACAGAAACATCAATTTGTTGTTCTGCCTATTTATGCATTCATTGGTTGATTCTTATATCTCTGACTGGGAATCAAACCTGCAACCTTGATATATCAAGACAGCATTCTAACCAACTACCCAGCCAAGACCTTAAAGAAATATTTTAAAAATATGTACCATGCCGAGACCGGTTTGGCTCAATGGATAGAGTGTCGGCTTGGGGACTGAAAGGTCCCGGGTTCGATTCTGGTCAAGGGCATGTTCCTTGGTTGCGGGCACATCCCCAGTAGGGGGTGTGCAAGAGGCAGCTGGTCGATGACTCTCTCTCTCATCGATGTTTCTAGCTATCTCTCTCCCTTCCTCTCTGTACAAAATCAATAAAATATATTTTTTTAAAAATATATATGTACCAGCATTTGAATTGACCAGTGATTAAATTATAATTGTGATTAAATTGGAAAAGGTATGTTATAATTTTTTTTAATAAAACCCTCAGTACATATATTAAGCTGAATATGTAAATCAAAGAGTGGAAAATATTGGGTCGGCAAGTAAGTAATTGCGGATTTTTTAAAGAAAATCAAAGACAATTTTTTCATAGAACTAAATAACTTTATTCTGTAATGTATTGCCCATTTTGATCAATGACCTTTTGCCATCTTTCAGGCAGCATCATAATCCCACGTTCAAAAAACTTCTGGTTTTTATTAGCAAAAAACTGAATCAGGTACGATTTGACATCATCATCATTATTGAAATTTTTACCATTCAAGGAGTTTTGTAAAGATCGAAACAAAAAGTAATCAGATGGTGCAAGGTCAGGACTATATGGTGGATGTGGCAAAACATCCCAACCAAGCTCCATTAATTTTTGCCGAGTGACCAAAGATGTGTGTGGCCTTGCATTGTCATGATGGAATACAACACCTTTTCAATTTGTCAATTCGGGCCGCTTTTCTTCAACTGCATTGTTTAATTTCGTTAGTTGTTCAATGTAGACATCAGAATTGATCGTTCGGTTGGGTGGTAAGAGTTCAAAGTAGACAATTCCTTTGTAATCCCACCAAACTGATAACAAAACCTTCTTTTGATGAATATCAGCTTTTGATGTTGTTTGAGTTGGTTCACCTGGCCTGCTCCACGATCTTTTCCGCTTCATATTGTTGTAAACAACCCATTTTTCATCGCCAGTTATCAGTCGTTTTAAAAATGGATCATTTTCATTACGTTTCTTTAGCAAATTGCAGCTGCTAATGCGTTGCGTTAACTGTGATTCTTTCAGTTCGTGAGGAACCCATGTATCAAGTTTTTGAACATAGCTAAGTTGTTTTAAGTGATTTTCAATGCATGTATGTGATACATGAAGCTTCTCTGCAATCTCACGTGTTGTACTGTGACAGTCTGAATTGATTATTGCTTTGATTAGGGCGTCATCAACTTCAACTGGACGACCAGAGCGTTTTTCATCTTTGAGTGAAAAATCACCAGAACGAAATTTGGCAAACCAATTTTGACACTGCCGTTCTTTTAAGGCTTCGTCACCATAAACAGCACATAACTTTTTATGAGCTTGCGATGCGTTTTCCCTTTGCGGAAATAAAAAAGCAAAATATGACGAAAATGTTCCTTTTGATTTTCCATTTTTCAACGAACGCCAAACGAAAACCACAAAACAGATCAAAAAACTTTTTTTACTGATTAACAGCTGAATAGCCAACTATCAAATAACAAAATGTGTTTTACATTTGTACTACGTCTGCAAACTAAAAATTCAACTGAAGCCATATATGTGTGAAACCCGCAATTACTTAGCTGCCGACCCAATATTAAGTTGTGATGTGACACATCTGGCAACTTAAGCTGTGATTTCCATATTTTTTTTCTGAATTATTACATGAAGAATTCATATGTCCTGATCTAAAGGATTATTATTGCTATTTGGGATGATACAGTTTGAGAATGTGGCTGAATATTATATTTATTTTATTTTATTTTTAATTTATTTTTATTGATTTCAGAGAGGAAGGGAGAGGGAGAGAGAGACAGAAACACCAATGATGACAGAAACAACTACCAGCTGCCTCCTGCATGCTCCCCCACTGGGTATTGAGCCAGCAATCTGGGCAAGTGTCCTGACCAAGAATTGAACGGTGAACTCTTTGTTCCTAGGTCAGCGCTCAACCACTGAGCCACACCCGTCTGGGCTGAATGTTATATTTAGATAGAAAGCTTACTCATTTCCATATTTGGAAATCCTAAAATTATACTTTACATGTTATAAAGTTCCTGCTATTTTTGCTTGGGTTAAGAACAGGTAAAAATCCAGCATTCAGAAAAACTGCACCTACAATCTCCAACCCCCACCCCCACTAAGTTCTAGCCATGGGCTGCTAGGGCAAGACTTTCCCCACTAAGTGACATTTTGTGTCTGTATTAGTCAGATTTCTCCAGAGAAACAGAAACAATAAGATATATATTAAGATATAGATAGATATAGATATAGATATAGGTGTAGATATAGATATAGATATAGGTGTATATATAGGTGTAGATATGGGTGTAGGTATAGATGTAGATATAGATATAGGTGTAGATATAGATATAGGTGTAGAAATAGATATAGGTGTAGATTTGGGTGTAGATATGGGTGTAGGTATAGATGTAGATATAGATGTAGATATGGGTGTAGATATGGGTGTAGATATGGGTGTAGGTATAAATATAGATATAGATATAGATATAGACATAGACATAGACATAGACATAGACATAGACATAGACATAGATATAGATATAGATATGACTCACAGAAATTGGCTCACCAATTATAAAAGCCAAGAAGACCCACAATCTGTCCTTTGTAAGCCGGAGAACAAGGAAAGCCAATGGTATAATTCAGTATGAGTTCTAAGTTTTGAGAAACGGGGCCAATGGTGCAAGTCCCAATGCCAACTCTAAGACTCAAGAATTAGGAGGCTGATGGAATAAATCCAGGACCCAGTACAAAGGCCAATGTCGTAGGGGAAAAAAAAAAAAAGATGTTCCAGTTCAAGTAAAGAGCAAATTCACCTTTTCTCCATCTTTGTTTTATTTAAACCTTCAACTGATTGAGTGATGCTCATCCACTTTAGCGAGGGTGATCTTATTCCATCTACCATTCAAATGCTAGTCTCTTCCGGAAATACTTTCACAGACACAACCAGAAATGCAAGTTTTGAAGATTGTACTAGTAGAAGAAAAAGTTCAGAACAGCCTGAGTTATCAGAATGACATACCTCAAAATGCTGTGTTATCACCCAAACAAAGTAATGTTTCATAAATGAGAGGGATGAAATGGGAGTTTCCTTAAACTAAACAGGAGGCACACACCTTTCTTTCCTCTTAGGCATGCATCTCCTAAGCTCTAAGGAGTCCCAAGAAACTTGCAACCAGGGGAGCAATGGCAGCTCGTTCTGGGCTAACCCCCTGAACCTGTCTCCAAGACCCCTTTCCTCTGACTTTCCAATGAGCCAAAGCAGCCACACCTCAGCTCATTTCTTTCCTATAACCTTTCTAGAGAGCCAAAGCAGCTCTTCCTTGTTTCAGCTTTAATAAACATACTCTCAACATAAAGTAAAATAATATTTTTACACAACTGAAGAGGATATGTTATTTAGGAACCTAGCATAAGCAAACAGAGGGGAGTTATCTGTAAGTGTATTTTAATTGAAGAACTTGGAAAAGACAAGAATGCATCCTAGGTCTCAGGAGCAGGGAACTTGAATGACTTCAAAACTTCCTCTGTCTCTTATTGTGCTTTCCATGTCTGCTTCATTCTCTCATGCAAACTGGCTTTCTCCAAATTGTCGGAAACATGACTGCCAAAGATTCTAAGTCTCACCAGTATCTACAATGTTTCCCACCATAAAGGTACTGGCTCCCATGGTCCTTTGCTAAAGTAATCCCAAGGAAGGAAAGAAGAGTTCTAAGTCAGTGGTCAGTGCGTGGACCCATCAAGGAAGTCTAGCAGGGGTGGGGTGTTATGATTAGCCAAACGTGGGATATATGCTTAGTCTTGGACCAGCCACGCTGCCTGGGGGAGGGGTACCAAGTGTAACAATGTAGTTGCTTCTGTGTGAATCCAAAAGTTGGATAAAAAAAAAGAAGAGCAGGTTCCAGAAAGGGGATAGGAGTGATGTACTACCAAGAAAGGAGTGTTTAATTTGGCTGGTGTGGCTCAGTGGTTGAGCATTGACCCATGAACCAAGAGGTCAATGGTTCGATTCCTGGTCGTGGTCATGAGGCACATGCCTGGGTTGCAGGCTTAATCTCCAGTAGGGAGCGTGCAAAAGGCAGCTGATCAATGATGTTTCTCATCAATGTTTCTATCTCTGTATCCCTCTCCCTTCCTCTCTCTCTAAAAAAATCAATAAAAACATGTTAAAAAGAAAAGAAAAAGAAAGGAGTGCTTCATATAGAAGAAAACCCAGGATAAGAGCTTAAGATCATATACAGATGAGTAATTAATCAGATTAACCAATCTAGACATAAAATGAATAAGTTCTAACAACAATGGACTAAAAATTAAAACATATTTTGAAAATATCCAGAAGGATGCATATCAGTGTGTTAGCAACAATACTCTCTGGAGAGTGTACAGGAAGAAGGGACCATGGGCAGACTTGCACTCTTTACACTACAACAGTGTTTGAAATTGTTATAAATAGATGTACATTTGTAGTATGTCAAAGCTTGTGAAGAAGTAGCAAAGGTGGATAGAAGACCCAAGCCTCCTTTAAAGTATTTTAAAGAATCGATGTTTCTCTCTCATCGATGTTTCTAACTCTCTGTCTCTCTCCCTTCCTCTCTGTAAAAAAGCAATAAAATATATTAAAGTCTTTTAAACAACAAAAGTAGGGGAGGATTATATATTGGGAAACTAATAGAGGTGCCCTGTGGATGAAACACATACCAGATCTGTAGAATGTAACAGTCTTCGATTCTGTAGATTTGAAGAGAAAATAGCTCTGGCAGAAGAGCACAGTAAGTCCTCACTTACCATCATCATAGGTTCTTGGAAACTGCGACTTTAAGCAAAATGATGTATAACAAAGCCAATTTAAGCATAGGCTGATTTATAAATAAGAGTTAAATTCCTTCCACATATTTCTGGTCATAAAAACATCAGTAAACTTCTAAATAAAGACCCAAAACACTTCTAATATTAAACATCGAAGTAAATGTGAGCTACACATACATTTAAGAAAGGTGAATAAAAGCAAACAAAATAATATTTTCCTTGTGCACAAGGTAGATAGTACCCGCCCTGGACAGGAGGCCCTTCTATCCAGGATCACTCACATGTTTAACCATCCTAGACATAAGATGTCTCACCCACACTCATCAGACTGGTAAAATTGGGACACACCAATTCACCTCAGGTGCACATCTTTGGGATAGGGGAGGAAATGGGAGTCCCTGGAGAAAACCACGCAGACATAGGGAGAACATGTCAACTCCACATGGACAGTGGCCCCCACCAGGAATTGATTTTTCACCCTCATCAAAGTTATAACAAAATTACATTGAAAGGATCTCCCTTTCCCAGACTAGCAAAGTTGGTGACATTATTCAGTATGCTATAAAACTCAAAGACAACTTAATAAAATTAATCACCAAGATGGTTTCCAGAAAAATGCAAAGACCAAACAGCACTAATCTCCCTGCTGCCTCACCAAACATGATTCTTTTCCTGAATTATTTATCCTGGCTAATGATAAAAGTAACCTTCCAATGATTATTTTTCTACAAATCTTGCCATCATCCTTCCAATGACTTTCCCCCATTCTAGCCATGTGATCCTGCTGGAGTCTCTCTCAGGGATCTCCTTACTCCAGCTGCAAGTGGAGGTACATGACCCAGGGAAGGGGAGGCATTAGGAAGTGCTCAGAAACTAGCCTTCAAGTCCAGGTTATTATAGTGATCATGGGAGATGACTCTGTAGCATTGGTCCCTGCCCAAGTGTTATTCTAAGTCAACAAGTCTTCATACCATTGACACTTGGGGTCATATTTCTTTTTTATTGATAAAATTGACATACAGTTCTGAATAAATTTAAGGTGTATAGCATATAATGACATACGTATATTGTGAAATGATTACCAGATGCATTTAGTTAACATCCATCACCTCATAAAGTTACAAAAAAATTATATTTTCCTTATGATGAAAACTTTTAGGATGTACTGTCTTAACCACTTTCAAATACACCACAGCTCAGTGTTGACTATAGTCATCCTGTTGTATGTTACATCCCCAGTGCGTATGGATCTTATAACTGGAAGTTTGTACCTTTGAACCACCTTCATCCAAATCCCCCCCCACTCTCGCCCACCCCCCACAATCCCCTGCCTCTGGTAACCACAAATCTCATCTCTTTTTATATGAATTTGAATTTAGGGTGGTTTTCTTTTTCAGATTCCTCATATAAGTGAGATCATACAGTATCTCTCCCTGTCTTTGACTTCACTTAGTGTAATGCCCTCAAAGTCCATCCATGTTTTCACAAATGGCAGGGTTTCCTTCTTTTTTGGTGACTAAATGTTATTTATATGTATTATAATATAAAATTACATATACCATATACAGCACATTTTCTTTATCCATTCATCTGTTGATGGACATGCATCAGATGTAAATAATGCAGTGAACAGAGTGGTATAGTGATTTTGTTTCTTTTGGACAGATACCCAGAAGTGAAATTGCCGAATTGTGTGGTATGCCTTTTTTTAATTTTTTGAGGAAGCTCCCTACTGTTTTGCATTGTGACTTTATCCATTTATGTTCCCATCAACAGTGTGTAAGGCCTGGGGTTAGTTAATTCTTGGTTGTGGGGGCCTGTTCAGTGCATTCTAAGGTGTTTAGCAGTCCCTGGTTTCTACCTGTTAGATACCAGTAATACCCTTCCTCCGGATTATGACCAGAATGTCTCCAGACATTGCCAAATGCCCCCTGGAAGACAAAATGACTCTAGGTTGGGAACCACCAAGTTATTCATTTTCCAGGGATAGATTAAGGACTGGAAAGTCATCCCCGTCCTTCCACACTCCCAGACCTGGGTAATGTGGCATTAAGGAGTTGTCCACTAGAGGGCCCAAAAAGATTTCCTCATTCTTGAACTCTCTCAAGAGAGTCTTTCTTGCTAGAAGTGTCTCTGCATGTAAGTACTTATATTGCTGCAGCCATCTCATGATCAAAGGGAACAACTTTTAGGATGAAGCCCACATGTAAGGAGAAATATAGAAATGTAGGAATGTAGATAAATGCAACAGATTTGCATAGCTAAGTACTGAGTTGATACTCTATGTGTGTCTACAGCAATCTTATCTCTGGACTACTACACATATATACATATACACATATATACACAGCCTGATACATATACATATACACATACATATACATATACACTTATATTTATTTGAGTATGTGTATATTTAAAATATATTATATATATATATGTATATCATAAACAACAATATATAGAATATGCTAAAATACTCTCAATTGGGCATATGTAAATATTAATATTTTTTAAAATTTAAATATATTTTTACATAATTTTTCACATAGTATTTTAAGAGGTGCCTCCATCTAAGTTCATATTGAACTGCTTCATTCTTTTCATTTACTGCAAATTGTTCCATTTATAAATGAAACATAATTTATTTAGCCGGTATTCTGAAGGCTTTTATGTTTTATATATTTTTAAATATCATTTTTTTGCTTTCCATGGGAGGAAGGGAGAGGAAAGACATAGAAACATCGATGAGTTGGTCGGCTGCCTACTGGGGATGGAGCCTGAAACTCTGTGCTTAATTGGCTCAAGTAGTGACAGGCAGTCCAGACACTTGTTGTCTGGTTTCACAATAAGAAGAATGAAGTAAGCACATGCTAAACTTGAAAATAGGTGATTGCTTTAAGAGAATGATGGTGAGATAACTTCCAAGAAATTAGATATAAGGGAAATAAGATTTTCCTCCAATACTTAACTTTGAAAATAAATACAAATGATGGAATATTTATTTATTATAACAATACTTACCTATTAAAATGATTACATACATTCATAGTTACAGACACAGAAACATGTCTATAGAATTTTGTTGAGTAAAATGTAGGTTATAAAAAGGCATGCAGCCCTGGCCAGGTGGCTCAGTTGGTTGTTGTATCATTCCATACACCAAAAGGTTGTAAATTCAATTCCAGGTCCGGGTTTGTATGGAAGGCAACAATAAATGTCTCTCTCTCACATTGATGTTTCTCTCTCTCTTTTCTTCCTACCTCTCTCTCTCAAAAATCTATAAAAACATATCCTCGGGTGAGGATTAAAAAAAAGGGGGGGGCATATATTGTATAATAGGATACTTTTAAAAAAAAATTAAGGGTGATCTGGAAGGATGTTTAGCAACTTCTTAACTGGTTTAAACTGGGTAGTGGGTCTCTGGTCCATTTTACATGTTTAATTCTTTTTGGAATATTTAAATGTTTCATAGCCGGCTTGTACTGATTTTAAAATCAGATGATAAACGTGTTTGCATGGAAAAGCAAGAACAATAATGGGTAAAGTCATCTTAAATAGAATGGCTTCTTGACCTACCAGACTGGACTGTAAGAAGAAAGCATTAACAAATCTGAAGAAAGAATGTGTGACTGTGTCAGAAGACAAGGGGCTGGTCTACTATTGAAGTTCGGAATGGGACGGGCCGGAGAAACAAATTTAGGCAGTACCCATCCAAGCACTGTCCCAGAAAGAAGACTCAGGCCAGTGGAGAAGTTTTATTGACAAGACCATTGCTATTGTGCAGGTGGGTTATCTCAGGCCTCTCAGCCTGATGGCATTAAATTATAACAAGAGAGAGAGAAAAGGCAAATATACCATGTTGGAAATGAAAAGGGAATGTAGCTAAACAATTGAAAGGGTATTTGAAAAATTACACAGACATATTATATACGAGTTTATTGCAACAAACAAGCAAGCAAGCAAGCCCTCCCTAGTGTGGCTCAGTTGGTTGAACAAAAGGTCAGTGGCTTAATTCTGGGTCAGGGCATATACCCAGGTTGTAGGTTTGGTCCTGGGTCAGAGTGAGTATGGGAGGTAACCTTGATGTTTCTCTTTCTATCTCTCCTCCCTCTCCTTTTCCCTCTCTCTCTAAAAATCAATAAAAGCATATTTAAAAATAAATTTAAAGAATGCAGCCAAGAAGAATGATGATTAAATATACTAGTAACAATACAAAAGGTTAAGTTGGTTGGATAAATTATATCAGATTTCAGGGAACAGATACTATTGTATATATTTATTCTATTTATTTAATTTTATTTATTTTTTCCAACACCATTTATCCCCTCAATGCCCTCTTCTACTTCCACCCACTGACCTCCTCATTGCAGTCACCTTTTAGCTATTTGGGATATCTAAGAAGTAACAAATTTCTTAATTTATGTTAAGAGACTAACGTACTGGCATCAAAAACAGAGAACAAAATTAAAATTAAATACACAAAAGCAATCTCTTAAAAATAGAGGATAAAAGGGGGTGAGAAGGGGTGAAATGTGTGAAGGGGGTAAAAAAGTACAACCGTCCTAAGTCATAAGGGCATAATACATATACAGCATGGTGACTAGAGCTTGTAATACTGTAATTGCATATTTGAAAATTACTAAGAGAATAGCAACTCTAAGGTGTCAGATGTTAACTAGACTTATGATGATGATCATAAACACAAATATCAAATCATTATATTATGCACCTGGAACTAAGCTAAGGTTACATGTCATTTGTACCTCAATAAAAAACATAGGGCCGAAACCGGTTTGGCTCAATGGATAGAGCGTCGGCTTGGGGACTGAAGGGACCCGGGTTCGATTCCGGTCAAGGGCATGTACCTTGGTTGCAGGCATATCCCCAGTAGGGGGTGTGCAAGAGGCAGCTGATCGAAGACTCTCTCTCATCGATGTTTCTAACTCTCTATCTCTCTCCCTTCCTCTCTGTACAAAATCAATAAAATATATATTAAAAAAAACATAGGAAAAATAATTTCAAATAAAATATTTAAAAAATATACCATTTCTCTGCTAAAATGAGTCCTGGAAAAGCAAGATTCATTTCCACAATGAAAAAAAAAGGCATTTATTAAAAGACTATCATCTGTATGTAAGTGTTATGTATAAAATTGATGACATTAAACTGTTAAAGGAAAAAGGTTGCAAATTCATCTAGATAAACCCTGAAAATATGTTTAATAAAAATTCAGTGCCCAACTCAGATTTAAACTAGAATTGCAGTGTACTCCTTTATTATCATAATAATTTCTTATCTCAAGCAAATAGCCAATGTCATTTTTAACAATGAAATACTACAAGCATTCATCTGAAGTCAGTCATTATTTTAAAAATTCTTATTAAGATAATAGTTGTTATGACTTTATGTGTTAGTTCAATTTAAGCAAAGTTTCAGAACAGCCAAGACCGGTTTGGCTCAATGGATAGAGCGTTGGCTTGGGGACTGAAAGGTCCCGGGTTCGATTCCGGTCAAGGGCATGTACCTTGGTTGCGGGCATATCCCCGGTGGGGGGTGTGCAAGAGGCAGCTGATCGATGTCAATCTCTCATCGATGTTTCTGGCTCTCTGTCTCTCTCCCTTCCTCTCTGTACAAAATCAATAAAATATATTAAAAAAAAAATTTCAGAACATAGCCCAGAACAAATACCTACATGAAAGGCAGGTTGCATAAATGTGTGAGGCAGCCAGGGTATAATAAAATATTCTTTGCCACACACCAAGAGAGGGCTATCTTCTTTTCTCAAGAAACATATAACTCATGGGCATAAGAAAGGCTTTATTTCCCCCTGAACTTCACAAGAACCACAGCAATGCAAGTATAATGATGAATGTCTACTGACAATAGCATTAATGTGGGAAAACTATAGAGTGGTAGCAGCTGAGTGTGCTTGCTGATGGGGCAAGGATCGTCAGGCCTGGCACTGATGCAGAAGCAGAAAAACTCACACCAAGTGAGCTTGAGGTCGGACTCTATCAGTCTGAGTCTTAACTTGCGTGTAATTTCGAACCACATCAATGGTACAGATCAGAGGTAGCCTCGGAGATGTGACTCGGGCACCATAATAATTGTTTACACTCTCCATTTATGAAATGCAAGAAATCATTCCATGGAGAAAAAGTTCCTCCAAATTACATTGGAATCTTTTAAGATCAAGTTTAAATGGTGACCAGACCTGCAGTGTGTCCATTGGGGATATTTGTTTTGTTTTTTTTCAGTCCCTTTGCAATTTGGGATTTCACCTCTGCCTTTTGCCTTACCCGTCAGTACTATCTCCTGCCCCAGGATTCTCCCCAAACCTGAGAATTCTCTTACCTCATGGTCTCATGTCCGGGATAGCTTTTCTCTTCAGCAAGCATGACATTTTCTATCCTGAAATGTCTTAAAGTTTAGTCTTCAGCTTATATAAAACACATTGGTAATAGATAATTATGAAAGTTTAAAATCCTTTAGAGTATTTTTCCCTCTGAAAATGGAATATTCATACTTAAGTAAAGGGATAATAATAGAAATCACTTTTGTTTTACAATGTGTGAGGCAATGTTCTAAGGACTTTACCTGTGTCACCTCATCTAATCCTCACCTCAACCCTAGGAAATAGGCACTTTTACTATCCCCCATGTTCAGATGAGGAAACTGAGCCACAGAGATAGTAACTGCATTGGATAGGCTCAGGCTACTAAGAGATGCAGAGCTGAATGTGAACCCAGACTGTTTGGCTCCAGTCTGCTCTCCTAGCCACTTTTCCCTGCTGCCGCAAGAACGTGGGGCAAAGTACTGAAAGGAAACATTCCTTCTTTTGCACATGCCAATCATTTGTTTGCTCCTTCGTTATCATACTTTTTGGAATGCTTGCTATGAAAAAATTGTTCTCCTGGTGTAGGAGATAGGCTCCTGTGATCCATCTCCACCATAGTCACATTGTAATGGAAAGAGTTACTGAATTTCCCCAGGGCAAACAGAATGTAAGGAGGAGGGAAGAGGATAAGATCCAAGAACTGCGGACATGAGCCAGCATCGTGATGGAAACCCTGAAGGCACCCGCATCAACTAGACAGGGGGAGGAGGAGACAACTAGAAAAGGCCTCAGCCCTTTTTAAAATGTATATATATATTATTGATTTTTTAACAGAGAGGAAGAGAGAGGGGAGAAGGATAGAGAGCCAGAAACATCGATGAGAGAGAAACATCAACCAGCTTCTTCCTACACACCCCTGACTGGGGATGTGCCCGCAACCAGGGTACATGCCCTTGACTGGAATAAAAACGGGGACCCTTCAGTCCGCAGGCTGATGCTCTATCCACTGAGCAAAACTGGTCAGGACCCTTTTTTTTCTTTTTTTCTTTTTTATGGCCCAATGGAAGAGATAAGACCTAGGTGATGTATGAGGAAACAGGTGACCAAATAGTATTCAGCTAATGAGGAACCAGAGGAGGGACTGGATAAACAGGTGTGGTTGCTACTCCATGTGTGCTGTACAACCAGATGGACACCTACTCTCGAGAACATATTAAAAGTATAATTTTCACCATATTTCTGTCTCCGAGTCCATTCTTTGAATTTAGACAAGTGAGCATTTCTCACACCTGGGAATGGTACAGACAAAAAGCAAACAAAGAAATAACCAACAAATGCTACAGTAACTGAAGAATATATAAAATCAGTATGGGATAAAACAATTTAATTAATTAGTAACCTATCTATATAAAACCCTAATATGCAAATAGATCAAACAGTGGAAGGACTGGTTACTATGATATGAACTAACCACCACGGGGCAGATGTTTAATGCAGGAGCTGCCCCCAACCCGCAGGCCCCTACTGGCAGCAGCGGCGGGGAGGGTGGATGCGGAGCCAGTGAGCAGGCGGTGCAAGGCCAGCCAAGGCTGATGGGAGTGGGGGCCCCAATCACCCTGCCAACTGCCCCATAGATCAGCCCTGATCACCAGCCAGGCCTAGGGACTCTACCCATGCACAAATTTCATGCACCAGGCCTCTAGTTTATGATAATCAGATTTACAGTTAGAAATCTTTATTGAAAGTAATACATATAAACACGAATAAATGCGGAGAAAAATGCAAGGGGAAGAGGGGGTTAGAGAGCAACCACAGGACTTGTATGCATGCATATTAACATAACCAATAGACATAGACACTGGGGCAGTGGGGGCTTGCCCAGGTTGGGAATGGCTGGGTGAGTGGGTCAATTGGGGGAAAAGGAGACATATGTAAAACTTTAGAGAATAAATAAAAGAGAGAGAAAAACTAAAGAAATTCAAATAAAGTCTGGCGTTCAGTTAATACTGGTAAGAAAGGAAGGAAGGAAGGAGAGAAGGAAGGAAGGAAAGGAAGGGAGGAAGAAAAGTAAAAAGAAAGATGTCCTCTTTTTCCCCCTCATTAACCTCTGGATTTACAGTTCACTTTTATATAGTTCATAGTAACTTGTTCTTGAATCCCCAGTGCATGCTTTGGCATTTCTCAACAAAAATAGCTCAAAAATTCATTTTATTTTCTCTATTTAACTCTATTTAAGCTGGATAAAAAATTGCTTTAAGCAAATCTGATTTAGTCACCTTCTATGAGTTATCGTGATAGATTTGGCCTGTATTTTCTTTGTTCTTTGAATTACTGGCAGCTTTCAAAATTATTCTAAGATTCAAGATTTCAAGACTTACTATTTGTTTAATAATTTGTGCAAAGTTGCTGAAACCTGACAAGTCTATAATTAATTAGTCTAAGCAGTTGGCTCTGACATGAAGTAGGTTTTATTTTTCTCATCTCAACGATACTCTCTATCATTATGTTACCACTTGTCACTGTATATAAAGATGCTCTGGTTCTACTTTAGTGATGGAAACAATATTTGTATTTGTGCAACACCTACTTGAAAAGCTCCTTTTATTCAGGCAGACAGCACTGGGATATTGGACTTAGCTAGTCTTTGTAGCTGGTATTCCTATTATTCCATTCTCTCCATTGTCTTTCTTAGCTCTTGCCGTTCATAGTTTATGACTGCTCTCGACTTTTATTGTCTCAGGGCTTCTGATTGTTGCTTTCTCTCTAGGCATTTGGTTGGTTTTGTTCTTTCCATCTTTGAATTCTACCCCAACAATAAACTGCTGACTTACTCCATGTTTTACACATTCAGACGTTGCAAAAGAAACTATTGGACCATTCATTCAGAATGGCCACCGCTGTTGGGCAGAGTTCTCATACCCGAGTCATCTCTGCCGCCACCAGGGCCATGGGTTCTTGAACCTTTCTGAGCCACCTCACCAGGAATTGTGGCAGGGAAGGACTCTGTGAGGATAATAAAAACAAACTAATACTTGCGGAGGACTAACTGTGGGCTAGATCTTGTTCCAAGTGCTTCCCAGTTAGTTTGTTCAAACCTCTGAATAAAATTCTCATTTTTAATAAGAAATTGGTTAGAATTGAGCAATATTTCCAAGGTCACACAGCCAGGAAGCAGCAGAGCCAGGATTCTAGCTGGCTTTTAGCCACTGCCTTGGTAATTCAACTGAATTTAAATAAATGTACATTGGAGTTGCTGTGCATAGCAGTTATTACTTCGCCTTGCTTCTTTCCTCGGCCTTTCTCTTTGCTAAACGGGTTGCCATAAACCACATGTGTCAAACACACGGCCCGCGGGCCAAATCCAGCCCGCCAGGCCTTGCAATGTGGCCCGCACCGCGCTGTCATCACTGCACTCCGCTGTCAGTTTATGACATTGTCAGTTTATGACTGTTCAGTAAACCATTCGGCCCGCCATTTAGGCTGGATTTTAGATTTTGGCCCCTTCTCTGATTGAGTTTGACACCCTACCATAAACACACACAGACTACAAGAGGTTATTTCCTTGCATGTAAAAGTTAGGTTCCACAGTAATCAAATCTCCATCTTTTAGAACCTGTTAGCCTGAAGATGACTCATTACTTTCATAGTTCAAATGAGAAAGAAAGTTCAGATTTTGCTTTGGTGTTAAATGTATATGTCAAATATTATAATATTTTGGCTATTGTCTAACCCTACTTGCTCAAAGATTTCACTTCTTTTAAATTTATCACAAGGACTCGAGGTAGAAAACCAGAATGGTACTTATTTTTTACCACATCTCTAGGTCCACTTTTTTTTTTTTTTTTTTTTTTTTTTAAATCACTTTCAGTTCAACTTGTAGGATGTAACCAATCTTAGAACAGTCTTGTAATACATTTAGAATTTGGCAGCGCAAATAAATTCAAGCAACTCTTCAATGTCTCTTGCTGCCTCAAAGGGTTAGCATCTGATGCCACTTGCCATTGTAATCTGTTAGACAGTATTGAGGGAAACTAGAGTGTAATGTGGAACACATATTTCAAGTGAACCTTTGTAGAGCTTGGTTGATATTTATCTGAGGCATTGCATTTTAGAGTATTAGCACCAAATTGGAGTCAATCAATTCAGAGGCCGAGTTGTAAATGAAACATGTGTTTTCTATGAAAAGTAGAGACGATGGTTCCAGGAGTTTGTTAGGTGCGTGAATCCAGAACTCTTAGACATTACTTCTTAGAAATGCATGTTGAAAAATCCTCACCATTATCAATAAATTGAAATCCAGAACTTGCGATGAATTCAAAAGAAATAGATAATTTTGAACAAAAATATGTGGATTTCATATTATTAAAAATAGAATATTATGTAAGTTAAAGAAACAATGCTTCTTCATTTTTAAATAGCTTTCCCCTTCATTTTAAGAAAACACACATAGCCGAAACCGGTTTGGCTCAGTGGATAGAGCATCGGCCTGCGGACTGAAGGGTCCTGGGTTAGATTCAGGTCAAGGGCAAGTACCTTGGTTGTGGGCCCATTCCCAGTAGGGGAGGTGCAAGAGGCAGCTGATCGATGATTCTCTCTTATCGATGTTTCTAACTCTCTATCCCTCTTTCTTTCTCTCTGTAAAAAAATCAATAAAATATATAAAAAAAGAAAAAAAAAAGAAAAGAAAACACACCTTCATTAGGGTTACTAGGAAATATAGAAAAATATATGGAAAAAAATTATTTGTCATTGTCCCACCATCCAAAGATAAGTATTATGCATAGTTGGGTATGCTTCTTCTATATATATATATATATATATATATATATATATATATATATATATTATTTTTGCTTCTGTTTTCAGTTTCTGTTTATTTTTATAAAAATTTAAAAATTCTGCCTTTTATAATTAACAGTAAGCAATAGCATTTATTTATGTTCATATATAGTTTTACAAACAATTTTAAAAGGTTGTACAATTTTCTATTAAATGTGGGCTTCATAGTTTAGTCTCAAATAATTAAATAATTAGGTTTATCTACTATCAATATCTTTGTGCATAGAAAATATTCTTAATTTTAAATTTTAGACTACTTATTTAGGCTTTCTTCTCAGAAGGGAAGTCATATTTAAAGAACTTTTCTTTAGAAAGGATGCTAGCCTCAGATACCATCAGTAGGTATCATTGATAAGATGTGAAAACCTGAACCGCATCCAGCACGGCCAGCGGTGAACCTGAGGAGAGGTGGTGAAGGATTAAAGAAGACAGGCAAGAGAATACCGTTGGGACCAGGTGGATCACTGCCCGGATGAGCAAACAGTGATCCAGCCTGCAAGCCACATCTTTATTTTATAGTCAGTTCACACAAATCGAAACAAGGGGAGTGGTCAATATGTTTATAATGTTCTTGTGAGTTTCAAATCTATTTCGTTACTCAAGCCTTGTTTTGGTAGTGCTTGCTGCACCTCCCCCAGTCCATTAACTACCTAGGAACAAGGGAGGACTATAAGGGCAAGCTTAATTGTGCTAGGAGGCTTCTGCCCTTCAAGCTGGGACTTGTATGTGGTTCTGCACCAGGTCAGTGCGAGGTTTGAACCTATAGCTGCTCCCTGCAAAAACCATCCTCTTAAAAGCACTAACAGCCCAGCAGGCATGGCTCAGTGATTGATTGCTATCAACTTATGAACCAGGAGGTCACCGTTTGATTCCTGGTCAGGGCTCATGCCCAGGTTGCGAGCTCCTTCCCCAGTGAGGGGCCTGCAGGAGACAGCCAATTACTGATTCTCTCTCATCATTGATGTTTCTATCTCTCCCTCTCCCTTCATTTATGAAATCAATAAAAATACATATTTTTTTAAAAGGCACCAACAAATATTTACTAATATTTATTATTTCAATTCTTAATATGGTTTTTAATGTGTCATATTTGGAATAATTTAAAAGATTATGTATTTATGTGTAAGGTGGGTATGTGTGTTTTTCCTCCCAAGGGTGATTCTACATGCACATTGGCAAATAAAGACCAACAGAAATTTTGTTATTCATATTCATAGTTTAATGAAAGCATATACACTGAATGACCAGATAATTATGACCACCCCATCAGTACTTCGTTGGGCCACCTTTTGCCTTCAATACTGTGAAGATTCTTCTTGGCATTGACTCCACAAGATGTTGAAAGGTGATGTGAGGAATCTGACACCATGCCTGATGAATAGCACTGTCCAGTTCTATGAGATTTGATGGTTGTGGAACCTGCTGCCTGATGGCTCTTTTAATTTCATCCCACAAATGCTCAATTGAATTGAGATCTGGTTATTGTGGGTAAAGTCTCCTTCATGTTCTTGAAACCACTCCTGCACAATATGAGCACCACTCCTGCACAATATGAGCACATTGTCTTGTTGGAAGAAGCCATCTCCATTGGGATATGCCATCAACATGATAGGATGAACTTGATCAGCAACGAAACTTAGGTATGTTGTGCTATTCAGATGTTGTTCCATACAAATTAAAGGGCCCAAATCATGCCAGGAAATCATACTCCAAACTATAGCACTGTTCCCACCAGCTTGAAGGGTTGTACTCATGCATGCAGGGTACATGCTTTCATGCTGTTTCTGCAAAGTTCTTACTCTGCTATCTGCATGATGAAACTGGAAATGTGATTCATCAGACCACATGACTTTTTTCCAATGCTCAATTGTCCAATCCTTGTGTTCCTGTGCGAATTGGAGATGTTTTATCTTGGTAACTGTAGACAGCAATGGTGTTTGAACAGGCCTTCAGCTTCCATATCCCATACAATGCAGTGTATGGCTAATTTGCCTACAAATGTCAGGTGGTCATAATAATCTGGCCACTTGGTGTATAAATGAATTTAGTGCTTTATCCTATATAATAAAAGCCTAATATGCTAAGTGTCTGGTCATCCAGTCGTCTGTTCAACCAATCAAAGCATAATATGCTAGTGGTATGCTAAGACCACTCAACCATTAGTTGTGATGTGCACTGACCACCAGGCCTAGGGACCCTACCTGAGGGTCCTGGGTTGTGAGAGGGTGCAGGCCAGGCTGAGGGACACCCTCCCCTGCCATGAATTTTGTGCACTGGGCCTCTAGTCAATTTATAAAGGACAAAAATTAACTTCAGAGTTGACAAGCCTAGCAGACATTACCTTACTCAAGTAAGCAAAGTAAATATCATCGGGAAAGGGACATAGTGATAGTCCCTTGCCTGCAAGGAAGACTTCCTAGTTACTCTTGAGCTCAGATGCCCTGTCCCAGTTGGTTCCACTCAATGTCCCATGGACACTTTCCTCACCTTTCTTGGGGCTAAGAATGGAGTCTCTTGAAAAAAAGAACTAAGTGGAAAAATGTAATAGGGACAGCTATAGTAATAGGGACAAGGGATAGCAAAATGGGCTAATATAATCTAATGGTAGCAAGACACAAATCCACTCACATATGAATGCTTGATTTAAGACAAAGATGGCATGTAGAGCAGAGGGGAAAAGGTAGGCTTAAATAAATGAAGACTCTGTGTCTTGTTTAGGACATTGTTGCCTTCTACAATGTCATGAAGATATTTTCCAGTGTTATCTAGAAGATGCAGTTTCACCTTTCATATTTGTACCTACAGTCTTCCAACACTGCATTCTTATGGGGCTGTCCAGAAAAAAATAAAAGTGATTCCTACACAGAAGTCTCCGGGTAGACTCCTTACATGCTGACTAGGTCCTGAGAAGGAGAATTCCAAGAGGAGCTAACGTTGCTGTTGCAGCTCTCTTGAGGCCTGACCTCAGATGTTTTAGTATTCAGGTGCTCACCTGTGAAGAAGACTGAGGTGGCCAAGCAGGTAGGTGCACATTACAAGCCATACTTGTGAGATTTTTGAAAGAAGATTTCAGAAAAAAAGAGCTTCTGGCTCTGTTTTCTGAGGAAGGTAGACACTACCATGATGTCATCAGAGAATTGGTCTAGTAATGGGGCAGCATCAGCATTTGATAACCAATCCTTCCAAACCTGGGGAACAGGATTCTTGAGAAGCAAGTCAATTCTCAATGGGGCTTAACTGCACACACAGTAAAAGTGCTTTAGACATTTTAGATGACACAAATTCAATATGAAAGCATTATTGAGATGCTAAAAATGAATAGTGCGTATTAGGCTGCTCTCCTATGTGTATATTGCATTCATTTATTCACTCATTTATTTATTCTGCAAATACCTCTTGAATGATAGATGCTGACAGCTAGATGCGGATCAAACTCATTTTCTCTTATTTCTACATGTCTAGCATCCGTTGGAGCACTATGTGATCAGTGATTGACTTCTGGCCAACGTAGCATGAAGAGCAGCACTCCCGGGGTCGACCTGTTAAATTTCACAAACACAATTGCTCGTGTGCCAGCCTATCCTCAGGTGAGGTTCCCAAGGACCTACCTATGGTAGAGAGAAAAGATGGATTTGGCATCTCTAATTGAGTGGGAGAGCAGGGCTTTCTCGGCTGACAAATACAGATGATTCTGACATAAGGGGAATGTAAACTTTGATTTTCTTAAGCCACTGAGAATTTCGGTATTGTTTTAGCAGTTTTCCTCCCCTGATTAATGAAGTGTCTATTCAGTGCCAGCCCTCATTCTGGGCAAGAAAGACATAATAGCAAACAAATAAGAGACAAGGTGCCTGCTCTCACAAGACATGTTACAGAAGGAGGTGGGGCAACAATAAACAGTGGTCATTTACATTCATGTGGCGCTTTACAAAGTGCTTTCAGAAGCACTGGTTCATTTTATTTTTATAACAATGTTTCACAGACGAGGAAACAAAAGCTCAATGATTTTAAGTGACTTCCACAAAACAGTTAGGATACATACACATGGAGCCGTTTCCTGACTCCTAACCCATTGTTTATACCATGATGTTTATCATATGACAGAGCAAGGAAAGTGGTATTCCTTGTCAGAAAATTCCATTATTCAATTTCACTTATTTTTAATATTTTAAGAATTGATTTCAGAGAGGGAGAGAAACATCAATGATGAGAACCATTGGTCAGCTGCCTCCTGCATGCCCCCTACTGGGGTTGAGCCTGCAACCCAGGCATGTGCCCTGATTAGAAGGGAACCAGGCACCTCTTGGCTCATAGGTTGACACTCAACCACTGACCCACACCAGCCTGGCTATGTTTCTTAACCAAAGGTTGCAACTCCTGTTAGGAAGCTCTCTCTACCCAGATCACTTTGGATTTTGGTATTTTTCCTGTCCCTTATTCCTTGGAATGGAATGGAAATGTTACCCCATTGTTAACTGTGCATGCCTTACCATATGGACCCTTTATTAAATTCTTCACTCTTCTCAAATTTCCCAGCTTGACAGTGTCGCCTGCTTCTTGCCTGGTTGGAATATGTTCTCTCTTCTCTCTTCTCCACACACACACACACACACACACACACACACACAGACACCACACATTTTTTTATTTTTTGTATATTTGAGATAATTCATATTTATAAAAAAAAGTAAGAAGGAAAACCCTTATTGAACATTTATTATACGAAGCATTGTGATAGGGTTAAAGGTTGGGAATATAGAGAAAAATGATAAATAAAACTCTCCTGTCACAAGAAAGTCACAGTCTGGTAGATGAGAGACGGGTGAAAAATTAAAGGCAATGAGTATAGTGGTTAAGACTGAGCTCAAGTCCAGGCTCAGTCACCAACTGGTTATGTGACCTTGGGCTAGAGAGAAAAAATGGGATTAGTACTAAACCTTCCTTATAGAGGCCGCATGAAAATGAAAAATAAACCCATTAGCATCTATTTGTACTCATAACTAGCATTTGGTAAGCCCTTAATAAATGCTAACTAAAATTATTAACTGCAACAATTGCACTTTGTTCCTTGTTTAGGAGTAGCACAGAGGAAATCAGCAAAAGTTTAATGGGTGAAGTGATGCCTATGCTGGATTTTAAAGAAATAGTGACAAGAACATGCAAAAATAAAAGAGCAGTGTGTGCTCAGGGAACTGTGAGCAGTTTGCTATTGCTGGAGGGTCAAGGCCAAAGCATGAAGAACAGTGAGAGATAAGATGAACAAGTACCTTTTGGGCTCTTAAGCACTACACAAATTCTACCCAACTTAATCACAACAGACTCTATGGGATAGGTACTCTAACCTGCATTTTTCAGATATGGGAAATGAGGTTAAACAATTTGCCCATGAAAACATGACTAAAGGAGCAGGGTTGAAGGCAAAGAGGTTTTCTTATTGCCCACAGCAGTGCTTTCCTAAAACATTCAAGGAAGAGCAGTGCCCAGAGCAGACGGTCACTAGCGGCAGAACAATCTCTATTCTCCCTGTGCCCAAGAAGAAACCTTAGGGTCTTTGGGACCAGAATTTTCAGAAATTCTTGTTCCTGAACCTTATTAGTTCAATCCTGAATACAACCCATTATGGTCAACAAACTAGAATTTCTTTAGAGTAGATGGACATGGATTACAAGAGATCTAAACGTTTTATATAATATAAGGAGATGTTGTCAGAACTGACAAACTATAAGATATGATATTTTGTCTTCAATACATAAAGAGCTATCATATAGAAGAGGATTTATTGGTTTTTCTAAGTCGAAAAGTAATCCATGGCATGTTTTTTTTTTAAAATATATATATATATATATATATATATATATATATATATATATATATATATATTTTTTTTTTTTATTATTTATTTATTTTTTTTTTTATTGATTTTTTACAGAGAGGAAGGAAGAAGGATAGAGTTAGAAACATTGACAAAAGAGAAACATCAATCAGCTGCCTCCTGCACACTCCCTACTGGGGATGTGCCTGCAACCAAGGTACATGTCCTTGACCGGAATCGAACCTGGGACATTTTAGTCTGCAGGCCGATGCTCCATCCACTGAGCCAAACCGGTTTCGGCAATCCATGGCATAATGTTATATGAATATATAGAATAAAACATTTGATCAATATGTGAACATTGAATATGCCCTTGGACAAGGACTAAAGGTAATGAGGACAAATGAAACAGTGATGTGTTTAGTTGATGGTATTGTGGCCAATTTGTGTCTGGCTGCTGCTGCTTCTTAAGTATTTTTCTGCAAAACAGAAATTTTAATAAAAGAAAACATAAAAGAAAAATACAAATATTAATAAGAAAAATGTCTACAATCTAAAAAAAACAAGACACCATTTTCATTTATCAAAATTACAAGCGTTAAAAATAGATAATAACTGGCACTAGCATGGTCTCAGGAAATATGATCTCTAGTGCAGTTCTGACCAGAGTATAAACATGTACATACCTTCTGAAGAAAATTTTGACAAACTGTATAAAAATGAATTGACAGCCGATGCATGGATTCCACTCTCAAGACTATATATCTCCCTGGAACCAAAGAACATATCCTAAGTAAATAAGGATGTATGTAAAGTTCTTATTAAAAGGGTATTCACTGAAGCCTTGTGTATAATAGATAACAATTAAAAATAACCCAAATGCCTATTAGTGAATTTGGTTCAATAAATTTATCCATACAATAGAATGTTATGCAGACAGCAAAATCATTTGGTAAAAGTATATTTAATGACAAGAAAAGAAGTTCATGACATAATAATTGAAGGAAGCAGGTGACTAAATATTCTTCATGGTATGTTTTCCTATTTTTGTAAAAAATATTTTATATGTACATATATTTATATACACACACATGTAAAACAATATATATGCATATTTTTGGTGATTGATGCCTTTTTGCTTATGTGTATATAACATTTTAAATTTTATTACATCATTTGCATTGCTTACATTGCAAAACAAAGTTATTTTATTTTTTAAAAATATATTTTGATTTTTTACAGAGAGGAAGAGAGAGAGTTAGAAACATCAATGAGAGAGAAACATCAATCAGCAGCCTCCTGCACACCTTCTACCGGGGATGTGCCCACAACCAAGGTACATGCCCTTGACCAGAATTGAACCTGGGACCCTTGAGTCCGCAGGCCCATGCTCTATCCACTGAGCCAAACCCGTCCGGGCAAAACAAAATTATTTAAAATAAAAGTAATGTGAGCTTTTCTTGTCTAGTAAATATGCATTTAAAAAAATGGGTTAGCCGGAGCCGGTTTGGCTCAGTGGTAGATCGTCGGTCTGCGGACTGAAAGGTCCCAGGTTCCATTCCCGTCAAGGGCATGTACTTTGGTTGGTGCCCCGGTAGGGGGTGTGCAGGAGGCAGTTGGTCAATGTTTCTCTCTCATCGACGTTTCTAGCTCGTGCTCTCTCTCTTTCTCCCTTCCTCTCTGTAAAAAATCAATAAAATATATATTTTAAAATGGGTTAAATATCACAAAGTTCACAGTAATTAGTTGATGACCAATACATTTTAGTTCCTCTCTCTTCTCTAGTGGCAGGAGGTATTCAAGCACAAGTCAGAAGATGGCAGGTCTGGGATGTCGTTGGAGAGATTGAGGCAACAGGTGCATCAGGTGACCTCTAATGCTCCTCGCAACGGACGTTTCATGATACAAGTCTCCTCCATCTACCTCTTAAATTACCTGGGATACAAAAATACAGATACAGTATAACTAAAGCTTGTGCTGAATACATAGTAACCACTGCCTTGCTATGATTAGCACCGAAGATTGTGAATGGAGGGGTTTGTGTGTGTGTGTAAGAAATACCGGCGCCTGGGAGGGCCAGGGCCCGTCGCAGCCCACCTCCTCGGAGACCGCGCTCCCGCTCCATTTCTTTGTGAATGAGCGGCGGCCCCTAGGCCTCAGAGCGGAGTCAATGAGAAATCGAACTTTAAAAAAAGGGGGGGCGTTATTTCCCTTTCCCACGGAGCTGCCGGGTGGGCTGGCGCCGAGCGAACCGCCCTTCCCAACCGCCGGGAGCGCGGGGGACGCTGAGGACACCGGGGTGGTCAGGGAGGGCCGGCGGGGACCTGCCTCTCCGCCGAGGGCGCGGGGCACGTGGGCCGGTCCTCGCGGGGCTCCCCCCTCCCCAACCCCCTCTCCCCGGCCTTCTCCGCCCGCGCGGGGAGGCCGCGCTCCCACCCTCCGCGCTAGTGGGGGTCTCGGCCAGGTCCCCCGAGCCCCCACGTGCGCCGGCCGCGGGGGGCGGGGCCTGGCGGGGGCGGGGCGCCCGCTGCGCGCGCGCCGGGCCGGGGCGGGGCGCGCAGCCGGGCCTGGGCCTGTCGGGCGCTCTCCTTCCTTCCGCGCCGGGACTGGCGGGCCCAGCTCCTCCCCCGCTCGTCCTCTCTCCCCTCCCGGCCCTCCCTCCCTCCACCGGCCGTTCCTCCCTCCCTCCCTCCTCCTCCTTCTCCTCCTCTTCCTCGGTGAGGCGCTCCTACAGCAGCCAGACAGCATGGCGGCCGTGGAGACGCGGGTGTGCGAGACGGACGGCTGCAGCAGCGAGGCCAAGCTCCAGTGCCCCACCTGCATCAAGCTGGGCATCCACGGCTCCTACTTCTGCTCGCAGGTGACGCCCGCCCCCCGCCCGCGGCCCCGGCGGCGCCCCCTCTCGCCCTCCCCTGCCCTCTCCCCTGCCCTCGCGGCCGGTGCGGACGCGCTCCTCCTCCCCCGGGGCCGGCGCGCCGGCTGCGCTTCCTCCTCCCCCGCCCCCATCCGCAGCGCCGGCGCCCCCCTCCTGCCCCCTGCGATCCTGGGCCCGGGGGGCCTGGGGGCGCCGGCGGGGGCGGGGCGCGGTCTGCCGCGGCCCTGTGGGGTGGAAGCGGAAGCGGACTTACCCCCGGTCTCCCGGCGGCCCGGGGGCGCCGCGTTCACGGGTCGGTTCCCGCCGCGCGTGTTCTGCGGAGGCCGAGGCTCCCAGGTGTGCGGGCCCCGGGACAGGTGGGGCTGCCTGGGAAGGGGTGGCCCTAGCCCTGGGCAGGGTTCTTGTCTCGGAGTGTGTGTGTGTGTGTGTGTGTGTGTGTGTGTACGACTCAGGGGCCGGTAGTCACTCTCGTCTCGGTGGTATTGGGGTGGGGTGGGGGGGTCGGAAGAGACCCGCTGGGCTTTGGGGGGTGGGTTGCTTGGGGATGGTGGGAGTTGCTGGGATGAGGAATGCTGGCTCCAGCCCCACCTCCGTCTTTGACACTTAGGCAACTTTGGGGGTGGGGGTGGGGGTGGGGTGGAGATGGAGAGGGGTTTGTGTAATTCATTGATTTCTTTGGGCATCCACAGTTACTAACTTAGAAAACCATAGGTTCACGATCTGAGTCACCTTTTGCATCTACTGAATCTCCCATTGAGTGAAAAAGACAGTCCCATGAAGGGTTCTGCTCTAAGGCTGTCGTGCATTTTAGTGAGTTTTGTGCAGCGGAGCAAACCCACCGCTGAACGGGGTCCTGAACTGAAACGTGTGCTCGTGTTTATGTTTACTGGAAAGTACTAGCGTTCCGGCTGCAATGTCACACTCAGAATTTTGGCAGAGCGGCAACATTTTGGAATTGTGGCTTTTAGTTACAGTCCAGGTTTGTTGGAGACACAAGAATGTTAAAAGTGTTAAATTGGCAGTGTCTTGCGGGGAGAAGAGCAGGAACGGAGCCTGAAGGCCAGGTCAGGACCCTGCCCTTGCCAGTTCCTGTGCAATTTTGAACTAGTCAAGTGACTTAACCTTTCTGAGCTCTTAATTCCACCACTGTACAGAGGGGAAGATGATATTTTTCTTACATATTTCACAAGGTTGTTCTGAGTCCCGAGTTATCCAATGAATGTGAAATGCTGGTAAAAATCCAAGGCATTTTTTTTTTTTTTAAAGGCCACCAGTACGATATAACACTGCCATATGTAAAAATATCAATGAATAGAATGAAAGCATATGTTAAGAACAGTACACACAAATATAAATGTATAAACATAAAGATGTATGTAAAATAAGCATAAGTAAAATCCTAGACACTTGTAGATAAACCATTGTAAGAGCTCCTAGCTATTTTGTATAGGTCTTGTTTTTAGATAGGATATGATCCTTGACCTTGTTAGTATCATTTGGAAAAAGTTGCACATTGCAAAGTGTTGCTTATTCTAAAAATAGCAGTGGGCCTTCTCAACATACTAAATCTGGTATGAGTCCTTTTGTTTCTTTAAAATAATTTTCAAATTCTAATTTGTTGAGGCCTATGTGGGACTTGGACTTAAAAACAAAAAATGCAACATACAGTTTGCTTTTGGAAATTGTGTGCCATTTGAATAGAATAATGTGGTTTACATTGTGTTTAAGAATGGGTGGGAATTGTAATACTAAATTACTTAATATGTATAGACATCTGCTGAGATTAAAAAAAAAAGATACTATGAAACCATATTTACCAAACATAGGTGATACTCTCTTAGGCATGATACTCTTCAGTAGAAAGAACTTTGCTTATTGGGGTTTGTGGAAACATTCCAACACTTTTATGAAAATATTCAGGGTTTATTTAGTGCTATAGAATTGGAGTTATGTCATCTGGATTCTGCAGGTATATTTCTGGTACCATTGCTTATACTTGCAGACAAACATATTCCAAGTTGCTGTCACACTGTCTCTCTCTCTTCATTCCTATTGCTACCTCTTAGGGTCAGTTTTTAAAAATTTTCACCAAGCCAGTTTTAGTGGTCTCTTAATGTGTTTTCCAAGTGTAGTTCCCCACCGTGCAAACACCCACCCACATACACAAAACAACCAAACAAAACTTTCCTTAAGTTATTTTCCGCCGAAACCGGTTTGGCTCAGTGGTAGAGCTTCGGTTTGCGGACTGAAGAGTCCTGGGTTCGATTCCGGTCAACATTGGTTGCGGGCACATCCCCGGTAGGGGGTGTGCAAGAGGCAGCTGGTCGATGTTTCTTTCTCATCAACGTTTCTAGCTCTCTATCTCTCTCCCTTCCTCTCTGTAAAAAATCAATAAAATATATTAAAAAAAAAAAAAAAAGTTATTTTCCCCGAGCATAGCCCAGTCTGATTATGCTTACCCTCCACCCACAGCAAATAGAGTTACCATTGCTTACAGGATGCTAGCCCCTAATCAGGGCACCTCTTCAGGGTCTAGCTTCATTCTCTTGCTCTAACCAGAGGCTGTGTGTCTACTCTTACCTTCCCCCAACATATCACCTGTTCTGAAGACTTGAACCAAATCGCTAACTTTCCCTAAGCCAGTTTACACATCTGTGATGAAACTAGAGCTTTTTCTTGCCATTTCTCTGGTTATCTTCACTAGGAGTGGTGTTTCTTCTCTCTCCTTCTTGCTCCTCCCATCCCCAGCCTGGCTGTCTGGCCAGTTTGTCTTGGGAATAAACTGAGAAGAAAACTACAAGAAGCCCTCACAGAAGAGAGCCTTTCCCAGTTGCTCTATCACACCTCCTTGTTTATTTCCTTTATAATTTACACAATCTAGTTATCTTATTTGCTTTCTTATTTATCTGTCTTTCCATCTCTGATTTGGGTGAGCTTCATGAATAAAGCTATCTTGTTCATTGCCCTATTTTCATTTTTTAACCCAGTGTCATGTATGTGGTAGGTAGCCATTACATTTTTTTAATCTGTTAACAGGTACATTTATGGGAAAAAATTGAAGGCTATGTACAAAAAACATTAAGAATGTTCACTATTTTGACCTAGGAATTTAAATTCTAGCAAAATAAAGAAATTTCAGGGATGAGCACAGACTTGTTGCCATGAGAGCAACATGCCTCTGATGGATTGCCTGATAAGTTGTCCTTCTACATGGTTGATCTGTCGGTGAGATCAAGAAGTGACACAGCATAACTGAGGCTGAAAATGTTAGCTGAATTCCAGCATACTGATGTGGGATCATCCTGTTTCTTTTTCTTTATTTTTTTATTTTAAATTCTTTATTGTTTAATGTATTACATAAGTCTCCTTTTCCCCCCATTGACCTCTCCCTGGCTATCCCCAACCTCCAGCACAACAACCCCCTCCCCCCCCATCTGTGTCCATTGGTTATGCTCATATGCATGCATACAGTCCTTTGGTTGATTTATTAGCCCCTCACCCCCCACCTTCCCTCATAGGTGGGACAGTCTACTCCATGTTTCTATGACTCTGGTTCTGTTTTTGTTCATCAGTTTATGTTATTCATTCTTTTTCTTTTTAAAGAACCAGGATAGTGAAATTTGTATTTTGGTAAAAATTCGAAAGATGATTTTTCTTTAAGGTAAAAAAATTGTTTAGTATTTAATATTTTTAGTGTTTGGTTTACAGTAAAACTGAGAGGAAGGTGCAGACATTTCTCATATAGTTCTTGCTCATAAACATGCATAGCCTCCATTATCAGTATCACTCACCAGAATGGTATGATTTTTACCAAGGATGAATCTACATTGTCACATCATAATCACTCCAAATCCATAGTCTTTAGGGTTCATTATTTTTATTGATTGATTGATTTCAGAGAAGAAAAGAGAGATACAAACATCAGTGATGAGAGAGAATCATTCATGAGATGTCTCCTGAATGTCCCCTATTGGGGATGGAGCCTGCAACCCAGGCATGTGCCCTGACCTGGAATGGAACTGTGACCTCCTGGTTCATAAGTCGACGCTCAACTTCTGAGTCACACCGGCCAGGCTAGGGCTCATTTTTAATGTTGTATGATATGTATGTAGGTTTAGACATAAATAATGATATATGTCCATTATTATTATAGCATATGTAGTATTTTCACTGCCCTAAAATCGTCTGTGCTCTGTTCATTCTTCCATACTTCCCTGTCCCTCCACCCCCCAACCCTTGGCAACTACTGATCTTTTTATTGTCTTCACAGTGGCCTGGTGCATGAATTCGTGCACATTGAAAGGAAGTTAATTACAATAAATCCTATATAATAAAAGGCTAATATGCAAATTGACTGAACAGCAGAATGACCAGTTGCTGTGACATACATTGACCACCAGGGGGCAGATGCTCAATGCAGGAGCTGTCCCCTGGTGGTCACTGTGCTCCCACAGGGGGAGTGCTGTCCAGTAAGAAGCTGGGCTGATGGCTGGCTAGCACAGGAGTGGTGGGAGCCTTTCTTGCCTCCGCGGCAGTTCTAAGGATGGCCGACTGCCGCTGGGCTCACAGCCATCAGTCTGGCTTGTGGCTGAGTGGAGCTCCCCCTGTGGGAGTGCACTGATCACCAGGAAGCAGCTCCTGTATTGAGCGTCTGCCCCTTGGTGGTCAGTGTACACCATAGTGAACGGTCATTCCTGGTTGTTCCAAGTTAGGGTCAATTTGCATATTATCCTTATATTATATAGGACAAGAGGCCTGGTGCATGAATTTGTGCCAGGTTGGGTTCCCTCGGAGTGGCCTGTGGAGATTGGTTCCCAGCTTGTACCCCTAGCCTCACATTACCACAGCCCTCACCTTGGCCTGGTGCCGTCCCCGCACCTGCTCCACCATCCTGCCTGCAGGGCAGTCTATCAGGGCTGGGTCTCCTGCCCAGCTCCCTCAGTGCCTGGGAGCCAGGTGGTGGCCCTGCCGCCACTGTTGGTCGCCATCTGCGAGGTGATGGGGCCCCTGCTCGCACCTGCCTTGACCTGGCATTGCCCATGCACCTGCTCTACCATCCCATCATGGTCCCGCTCCCGTTGGGGCCCATCGGGGCAGGCAGCGCCTCCACTGCCCCCTACTGCCAGCGCTGTATTGCCAACGCCTGCATGTTCCTCATTGCCCCCTGGTGGTCAACACATGTCATAGTGAGCCCTTGAACTCCCAGTCTTCCAGTTGAACGACTGCCTGAGGGGACAATTTGCATATCAGGCTTTTATTATTTAGGATGTATATAGTTTTGATTTTCCAATTGGAATCACAGAGTATGTAGCTTTCTCATATTGTTTTCATTCACTTATCAATATGCATTTAAGATTCCTTCCTGCTTTTTATGCCTTGATAGCTCATTTCTTTTTAAGAGCTAAATAATATTCTGCTATCTGGATGTATCACAATTTATCAACTCACTGTAGGAATCTCAGTTGCTTCCAAAATTAGGAAATTATGATAAAGCTGCTGCAAACATCTGTGTGCAGGTTTTTGTGTGAACATGTTTTTAACTTTTTTAAAAAAAATATATTTTATTGATTTTTTACAGAGAGAAAGGGAGAGAGATAGAGAGCTATAAACGTCGATGAGAGAGAAACATCGACCAGCTGCCTCTTGTGCACCCCCTACTGGGATGTGCCCGCAACCAATGTACATGCCCTTGACTGGAATCGAACCCAGGACCCTTCAGTCCGCAGACCAATGCTCTACTGCTGAGCCAAACTTGTTTCGGCATGCTTTTAACTCTTTTGGGTAAATACCAAAGTGCATAATTGCTGATTTGTATTATAAGAGTATATTTAGTTTTGTAAGGAAATACGCCGTACCATTTTGCATTCCCACAGGCAGTGAGTGAATAGGGGTTTCCGTTGCTCCACATCCTCACCTGAATTTGGTGCTATCAGTGTTCCAGACTTCGGCAATTCTAATAGCTGCGTAGTGTCATCTCATTTTAATTTGCGTTTCCCTGATGACATGTTATGTAGCATCTTTAATATGCTTGCTTATTTGCCATCTAGTCTATATTAAGGTGTTTGACACATTTAAAAAAAATATATTTCATTGATTTTTTACAGAGAGGAAGGGAGAGGGATAAAGAGTGAGAAACATCGATGAGAGACATTGATCAGCTGCCTCCTGCACACTCCCTACTGGATATGTGCCCAAAACCAAGGTACATGCCCTTGACTGGAATCAAACACGGGACCCTTCAGTCCGCAGACTGACGCTCTATCCACTGAGCAAAACTGGGTAGGGCCCACATTTTAAAATTGGGAATAAATGTTTGAATCAATGAATAAATCTATCAAAAGGTAGAATAGCCCTGGCCGGCATGGCTCAGCAGTTGAGCGTTGACCTATGAACCAGGAGGTCAGGGTTTTATTCTCTGTCAGGGCACATGCCCAGGTTGCGGCTTCATCCTCAGTGTGGGATGTGCAGGAGGCAGCCAATCAATGATTCTCTCTCATTGTTGATGTTCTCTCTCTCTCTCTCTCTCTCTCTCTCTCTCTCTCTCTCTCTCTCTCTCTGAAATCAATAATAATAGTAAAGAAAGGTAGAATAGAGAGGTAGACCGCTGCATTTGAATCATTTACTAACTGGGCAAATAACCTCTCTGATTTCTGTTACATTCTTTTAAAATAGGGCCATTTATAGTAAGTACTTCAGTGTTTTGGTGAAGACTAAATACTAAGCATATGTAAAACAATTAGCACATCAGTAAATTTAATCAGTGTTAGTTCTCTATTATACTGTGTTTTATGTTTAAAAAGTTAGGTATTTTTATCTGAGATGTTTAATTTTAAGAAAAGTTTGCCCCTTTAAATGAGTAAAATCTATTTTACTAATTAGCTTTTCAGGTGTTCTGATATTTGGTGATTATTTTTAATGGATGTGTTCATTCTTATTTAATAGCTTACTAGTTTCACTAGTAGTTTAGTAGTTTACTCCTAGTCCCTAGGAGTTTATAACAATTTTTTGAGGATGGAGGCTGCACTTTACTCATATTTTGTATTTATTTTAGTGCCTTGCAACACAGTAGGCAAGGCACCTAGTTCATTAAATGAAAGCAAAGAGGTTGGTTGGCCTGAGACAGAAAGCATAGAGCATTCAAGCCTTTAGTTTACAGCCCAGGGCAGATGCTATCATGTCTTTTTAAGTTAAAGGATCAGTTGAGAAGGATCTTAAAATTCATTATGAGGTTTAATAACTTAAAAAGTAGAGTAGCACGAGTAGGAGACTTGGTTTGGAGTCTGACCTAGGTTTAAATCTTTGCTTCTGTGTCCATGGGTAATTCATATCCTAATTTTGTAAGAGAGGGCAAATAGTGCACCGCCATCTTCATGGAGTTGAGAGGAAGGTGAATAAGAGAGAGCATGCAAAGTGCTTAGCACAGTGTTCAGTAAATGTTTTTTTCTATGCCTATAGGCTCATGTTTGATACTGTTATAGTCAGTTACAAGGAAGGCTTGAAAGTGTTTAAAGAGAAGTATTATTTGTTTAGAGCATTTTGAACAAATTCTTACAATAGGCTCTTTCAAAGAAGCAGTGGCAAGGGAAGGTGATTAATTGGGTGTGCAGAAAGAAAGTGAGTGTGTGTCTGGACATCTTGTAACAGGAATTGCTCTTCTAATATGTAGTGTCTTTGAAATGCAACCCTGTCCTCTGCAACATTTGTTTCTTCAGCAACAAAGTTCCTGACAATTCAGAGTGTTTCTGGAACTCATCTTCATCATGGATGGAGATATTAACCCTATTATGTGTTTTAATTATGGGGATTTTCTTTAAATTTCTCACATTACTCACCATCCCTTGAAAGTGCTGTAAGTTACGGTGATTAGGCACAACTGTTATAGTTTCTTGCAAGGAAAAGTACAATGAAGATTGTGATTTTTAAACAAAAATAACTTTACTAATATGCTTATTGTAGAAAAATCAGAAAATACGGGTGAAAAGTTACCCAGTGTTAATTTCTGTGACTTTTCAAAAAATAATTCTTTATTGTTGGAAGTATTACATACCCCCCTTGTGACATTTGTGATGTGTATTTTTTGTTGGTTTTTATTAATTCTCACTTGAGGATATTTTTTACGTTGATTTTTAGAGAGAGTAGAGGGCGGGGGAGAGAGAGAGAGAGAGAGAGAGAGAGAGAGAAACATCAGTGTGAGAGAGACACAATTGGTTGCTTCATGCATGCACCCCAACTGGGCCGGGGGTCAAGCCTACAACCGAAGTACATGCCCTCAAACCGAATTGAACCTGCGACCCTTTAGTCTGTGGACTATGTTCTAACCACTTAACCAAACTGGCTAGGGCTTTGATACGTATTTTAAAAACATTTATATCTCTTATATATATATCAATATACATATACTTATATATTTTTTAATAAAAGCAGCACCATAATGTATATAATCCTAGGGAATTGACCACCCTTATTGTCTTTTTTTTAAAATTTTAATTTAGATTTTTATTGTTGAGATTATTACAGATGTCCCTCTTTTTCCCCCCTTTGTCCCCTCCACTCATTTCCCACCCCGCCCCAGACCTTTATTGTCTCTGTCCACAGGTAATACATATATGCATATAAGATCTTTGTTTAATCTCTTCCTGCCCCTCACCACCTTCCCTCTGAAAATCGTCAGTCTGTTCCATTTCCATGCCTCTGATTCTACCAGTATTTTAGTCACCAGTTTATTCTGTTCATTAGATTTCTTATTTGTTTATTTTTATACTAGAGGTCCACTGCACGAAGTTTGTGCACAGGTAGGGTCCCTAGGCCTGGCCAGCGATCAGTGTTGATCTGTGGGGCAACTGGCAGGGCAATGTGGGGGGCCCTGCTGGCCCCTGCCTTTGCTGGCCTGGCGCCTCCTGCTTGCTGGCCCTGCCCCCTGCTGCCACAGCTGGTCACCTCCTCTCTACAGGGCGATCTGGGGGCCTCCACTGGCACCGGCCTTGGCCAGCCTGGCACCACCCGCTCGCTGGCCCTGCCCCCTGCCACCTCTACCAGTTGCCTCCCTCTGCGGGGCAACTGGTGGTGCAATTGGGGGGCACCTGCCTTGGCTGGCCTGGGAATTGCCAGCTGGGTGCAGCTCCTGCATTGAGCGTCTTCACCCTGGTAGTTAGTGCACATGATAGTGACTGGTCGTTCTACTGTTTGGTCAATTTGCATATTAGTCTTTTATTATATAGGATTCATTTGTTGACAGATATGTATTTGTTGCCACTCTGTTGTTCATATTTTTTACCTTTACCTCTTTCTTCTTCCTCTTCTTAAAAAATATCCTTTGCATTTCATATAATATTGGTTTGGTGGTGATGAACTCCTTTAGCTTTTTCTTATCTGTGAAGCTCTTTATCTGACCTTCAATTCTAAATGATAGCTTTGTTGGGTAGAGTAATCTTGATTGTAGGTTCTTGCTATTCATGCTTTGCATACTTCTTGCCACTCCCTTCTGGTCTGATACAGTAGTTTCTGTTGAGAAATCAGCTGAGAGTCACATGGCTATTCAAGTAGATAACTAACTGCTTTTTTCTTGCTACTTTTGAGATTCTCTTTTTGTCTTTAGCCCGTGGCATTTTAATTATGATGTGTCTTTGTGAGATCCTCTTTGGATTCCTTTTGTTTGGGGTTCTCTCTACTTCCTGGACTTGTAAGTCTATTTCTTTCACCAGTTGGGGAAGTTTTCTGTCATTATTTTTTCAAATAGGTTTTCAATATCTTGTTCTCTCCTTCTGGCACTCCCATAATGTGAATGTTGGTATGCTTACAGTTATCCCAGGAGCTCCTTACACTATCTTCATCTTTTTGAATTCTTTTTTCTTTTTGCTCTGCTGGTTGGGTATTTTTTTGCTTCCTCATATATCAAATAGTTGATTTGATTCTCAGAATCCTCTACTGTTGAATCCTGTTTTTTTTGTTTGTTTGTTTTTTTTAATTTCAGTCTTAATTTCTGACTGGCCCTTTTCCAATTTTTTGGAGGTTTCTATTCAATAGAAGATTCTTGAATAACCTTATAACCGTGGTTTGAACTCTATATCCTGTATTTTGCTTTCTTCCATTTCTTTCATTTATGACATGTTTCTTTGTCTCTTCATTTTGGTTGCTTCCCTATGCTTGTTTCTATGCATTGGGTAGAGCTGCTATGTCTCCTTGAGCTGGTAGAGTGGTCTTGTGTAGTAGGTGTTCTATAGGGCCCAGTGGCTCAGCCTCCCCAATCACCTGAGCTGGGAGCTCTAGTTGCACCCCTTTGTGTGCTGTGTGTACAGTCTTGTTGTAGTTGAGACTTGATTGCTGTTGGTGTCACTGGGAGGAATTGACCTCTAGGCCAATTGGCTGTGAGGACTAGCTGAAACTACAGTGGGAGAGCTGCTGTGCTGGAGACACCCCTGTGAGCAGGACTTGCTGCAGTGGGGCTTTGGTGCTCACTGAATCTGCCCCTTGAGTGTGTCGCTTGTGGATGTGAAGAGTTGTAATCTGATATGGCCTGACACTGCTGCATACATTGGCTCTTAGATATCCAGAGAGATGCAAAATCAGCCACTGCTTGGGGCCACCAGGCAGGAGCTACAGAGAGAACTGCAGATTCCTCCTCTTTGTATTGGGTTTGAAATTACCCAGAAGAGGCCCCGCTATGAAGCAAGACAGGCTGATGCTGGTGCTGGGTCTTGGGACTTTTGTTGATGGATTTGGGGCTCCCTGACCCAGCTGCTGCTTGTTTGAGAGATTTTAGCAGAGCAAGGACAGGCCATTTATATGCAAAAGCCACTGCACACATCTTGGATGGGGTTGTAAATTGGATGATGTGGGGACTTAGGGAATCACCAAATGGGGCAAGAGAAATGGCTGCCAGTCAGCTCTGCACTGGGAGGTTCCAGCATAGGAACAATAATCCCTGCAAGCACCTTCATCTGGGAGAAAGCCAGCTCAAGTCCCTGCCCTGGTGCCAGACAGTCCAGTTCCTCCTTGTATGTGTCTATGTTCCCCAGAGCCTCGCCCTAGGGCTGGAGCTCAGAGAAAGCAGGAACTTGTAAGTTCAGTTGGTGGTGCCGGCCTTTTAAGAGGAACAGCTGGGTCTCCAGCAGCCTCTGTGTCACAGAGCTCCAATCTGCACTAGTTTCTATAGCCCCTATTCTTACTGCCCATAGGGACTTCTTTCCCCAGCTCTGGGACCCTGGGCTGGGGGGCTGGTGTGGGGCTGGGAACCCCTTGCTCCTCCTGGTGGCCTCCATAGAGACAGTCTCCTGATTAAAAAAGTGGCACACATGGGTGCCAGAACAGCCTGTTCTGTGCCTCTGTACCTCCTAACAGTCTCAATGTGCTTTCTTCTTTACAGCCAGCTTTCCAGCGATTTTGAATGATGGATGTAATTTTAATTGTAATTTTGATGTGGTTGTGGGAGATGCGAGTACAGGTGTTTACCTACGCTGCCATCTTCCCCCTGTCTTTTTTTTCTTTTTAAAATATGTTCTTATTGATTTTAGAGAGAAAGGGAGAGGGAAAGAAAGAGAGAAGAGAGAGAGAGAAGGAGAGAGGGAGCAACATCAGTGTGAAAGAGAAACATCAATTGTTTGCTTCCTGTATACATCCCTACTGGGGACTGAACCTGCAACCTGGCATGTGCCCTGACCAGGAATCGAACTGGCAACCTGTTGGTGCATGCACTCAACCAAATTGGCCACACTTGTCAATATATTGGTAAGACCCCCTTATGTCTTACCAATATATTGAGAATGTCTCATTATCCTTTACTAGAGGCCCAGTGAACAAAATTCATGCATGGGGGTGTATGTGTCCCTCAGCCCAGTCTGCACCCTCTCCAATCTGGGACCCCTCAAGGGATATCCAACTGCCTGTTTAGGCCCGATCCGACCTAAACAGGAAGTCAGACATCCCTCTCACCATCCAGGATTACTGGCTCCCAACTGTTCACCTGTCTGCCTGCCTGATTGCCCCTAATTGCTTCTGCCTGCCAGCCTAATCACCTCCTAACCACTCTCCTGCCAGCCTGATTGATGCCTAACTGCTCCCCTGATGGCCTGATAGCCCTTAATTGCCCTCCCTGGTCAGCCTGGTCACTCCTAACTGCCCTCCCCTGCAGGCCTGATTGCCTCCAACTGTCCTCTTGCAGGCCTGGTCAACCCTAACTGCCCTCCCCTGCATGCTTGATTGCCTCCAACTGCCCTCCCCTGCAGGCCATCTTGTGGTATCCATCTTGTGTCCACATGGGGGCGGCCATTTTGTGTGCTGGAATGATGGTCAATTTGCATATTACTCTTATTAAATAGGATAGTTGCTGAATAGTATATTTCATTATAGATGAACTGTCCTTTATTTAATCACCTGTGGTTGCATTTAGTTACTTTTTTGGGTTTTTTAGCTGCTGTTTAAGTGCTTTCCAATAAATGTTGTGTAAAATTTAAATCATTTTTATTTACTCAGGCACAGAATAATAGTAGGACTGTACAGGAACCCATGATTTTTTTTTTTTAAATGTCTTTCTTCCATTCTACTTGCTACCCCCCCTTTTTTTTTTTTTTTTTAATATGTTTTATTGATTTTGTACAGAGAGGAAGGGAGAGATATAGAGAGTTAGAAACATCGATGAGAGAGAGTCTTCGATCAGCTGCCTCTTGCACACCCCCCACTGGGGATATGCCCGCAACCAAGGTACACGTCCCTGACCGGAATCGAACCTGGGACTCTTCAGTCCCCAAGCCGATGCTCCATCCATTGAGACAAATCGGTCTCGGCAGGAACCCATGATTGAACTATCCCAACCTGCTACCATGTTTCCCCGAAAATAAGACAGTGTCTTTTATTTTTTATTTTTTTTTTAATTTTGATTTTTATACAGAGAGGAAGGGGGAGAGAGAGAGAGTTAGAAACATCGATGAGAGAGAGTCATCGATCAGCTGCCTCTTGCACACCCCCTACTGGGGATATGCCCGCAACCAAGGTACATGCCCTTGACCAGAATCGAACCTGGGACCCTTCAGTCCCCAAGCTGATGCTCTATCCATTGAGCCAAACCGGTCCCTGCTAGACAGTGTCTTATATTAATTTTTGCTCCCGAAGATGCGCTAGGTCTTATTTTCAGGGGATGTCTTATTTTTCCATGAAGAAGAATACGGTACACATTTATTGTTAAATGAAAATAAAGAAATTTATTACCTGTATACGGTACGGTAGTACGGTAGTTGTCAACACAAACCAGTCAAACTGTGAATCCTACAGTATCAAGAATTTACTCATTTATTCAATGACAATCATGTTATCATCTTCTGGAACATCATCATAACAATCCAATTCCTGAATTTCCTGGTGAATTTCTTGTGACACCATTTCTTTCAGAATCAGTGGACCAAATCTCTCATGTTTAGCAATAGCACTGTCTTTAAATGAGTACTTCTTGTCAAGGTAGCCTGCTCACAGTGCATTTGCAATGTAACTGTCAGTGATTTTCTCTCATGAATTCTTCACCCAAGTCACAACTTCTTGCAGTTTAGGTTTCACCAAGTTTCTGAGACAGAACCTAGGGGGGGCCTTATTTTCGGGGGGATGCCTTATATTTCATTCAGAAGGAAACATGTAAGTAGGTCTTATTTTCTGAGGATGTTTTATTTTCGGGGAAACACGGTAGTAGTTCTCATAGTGTAATCAGTGGATATTTGTTGGTTGAAGATTTTATGGTGGTCAATGGAGATTTCCTTTTATTGACATACTTATATTATAAATATTTACTTATATTGCAATTTTGGGATGAAGTATACTTATATTTCACTAGAACTTGTAAAACAGCAAAAAGCATAATTTGGTTGGCAGGTAGCCAAAAGTTGAGCAAGTCGTTAACTCTGAGTTACATTTTTAGAAATTGAAGGGCCATTGGAAGTAGGTGTGATCTTTTGTGGTTTAGAGAGGCTGTGGATAGAAATTGTAGTCACTTCCTTTTTTGGGGGGTGAGTGTTTTTCAGGTTTGTCATTCTTGTAGAGTTTTTAGTTTGATCTTAGTAAATTTGGTGGGGATGAAGACACATGTAGATATTAGGAGGGAGAAGCAGTAGCATGGTAACTCCTGTATTAATGAGGAATTGTCTTTGGTATTAATAGCAAACCTATTTAGTAGATGTACAGTATATAGGCAGGAATACTCGACACAGCAACCATTGAGATTCTCTGCATATTAAAGTTTTAATGTAAGAGAAATACAATTATTACCCTTTCTCCTGACCTCACAGTTTATTCATGTTTGGGCAGGTAGTGCTTCCAGCGCTACAATTATAAGTTATTTTTATTTTTATTGGTATCAGTCTGCTGTCTGGCTTTGAATAAAGAATAATTCCACATACCCTGCAAGCCAGGGTCTGCCTTACTCAGTTTATGTGTTAAATCTGGGACAAAGACATTGGGAAATTATACATTGCAAATAAGTTCTCTCCTCGCCCCACTGTTCACAGTACCTAAGATGTGGAAACAACCCGGACGTCCATGAACGGATGAGTGGATAAGCACAATGTGGTACAAACATAAAGTAGAATACTATTCAGCCTTAAAAAAGGAAGGAAATTCTGCATTATGCCTCAACATGGATGAAAAAGGCTAAATTAAATACACTAGTCACAGAAAAACAAATACTGCATGACACGAGGTATTCCATGACATGAGGTATCTAAAATAGTCATGTTTATAGAATCGGGGAGGGGAGTGGTGGTTACTAGGGCCTGAGGAGGGAGAACTCTGGAGTTACTGATAAACAGCATGAAGTTTCAGTCATGCCAGGGGAATATAAGGTCTAGATGGCTGCTATTTAACATTGTATCTCTAATAATGAAAATTGTATTGACAGGTAAGTTTGTTAAGAAGTTAGAGCTCATGTTAAAGTGTTCTTATTTAAAAGAAAAAAAAAGTTCTCCCAATTTTGTCTCCAGGAACTTACAGTTTTATTGCAAAGTTCAGTAGGGACTTCTTGCTGATTAACCAGAGCTGTGCCATACCTGTGGGAAAGCATTCCTAAAAACCCTGTCAGCTGGGGTTTGCTGATGGGGCATTTATTTGGGTCATAAGCCCATGTCTCTAAAGGGTACGTAGGGTATAAATTACAAGTGAAATTAAGACTTGCAATTTCCTTATCATCATAATGTGGAGTCAGCAGAGGCTTTTCCACATTGTGAACCTGCATTTAATGATTCTGCCTGATAAAAAGGTACAGAAGGGCAACCTTTGCTTCAGATTTTGACAGTTACACTGTCTTATTCATCAAGCTATGAGCTTAAATCATTCAGTAAAATAGGTAAATGTAAGGTTTTAGACATGGCAGAGGTTTATATTTTTTTCCGAGTAGGACATGGCTTTTTTTTTTTCAAATGAGATTGATTTTATTTCTAATTATTTTACTAATTAGTGTTTGTGATGTGTTTGACTATTTGAATACTGATAACTTTGCATTGTTTATTAAGTAAATGTAGAGAAAAATATAAATGCAGCTATTACATAAATAATTTTTTTTTTTTTTTTTTGGAATTGAGGTTTTAGTACCTTAAAGTCAAGGATTTATATGTAATATGTTTTTTTTCTCTCAAATGATTTTATTAAATGTTGAGTAGAATAAAAGACTGATAATAAATCATCCATAATGATACAGTAGAAACATGATACAGTACTTACTACCTAATTTATTAAAAAGAATATTTTGGTAAAATAGTACAACCAAAAGGCCGGTACTCCCTTATACTGAATTTTGTGTTATCATACATTTGCTTTTCCATGTATTTGCTTTTCTTACCTGATAATTTTAATGTGGGTTACAAAAGGTGATACCTACCCTCAACCACTCCCCATTATCGTTTATTTATTTTATTTTTTTTAATTTAAAAAAATATATTTTATTGATTTTCTACCGAGAGGAAGAGAGAGGGACAGAGAATCAGAATAATCGATGAGAGAGAATCATCGACAGCTGCCTCCCACTGGGGATGTGCCTGCAACCAAGGTACATGCCCCCGACCAAAATTGAACCTGGGACCTTTCATTTCATAGGCCGATGCTCTATCCACTGAGCTAAACCGGTTTCAGCCCCATTGTCATTTAATAGCTGATTATTTTTACCTGTTAGAAAGAGTTTTCCCTCATCAATTGGTGAATAAATTACCATTCCACCTAATATTGACAGAATAATATTTCTACCAAAAAGACATGTTATGGTAATATGCTACTGGTCACTTCAGTGGTCACAAATGTGAAATCATGTCTTATGTGATCCAAGATAATTTCACTTTTCCTTTTATTTCTTTTCCTTGTCTAATTGCTCTGGGGAAGACTTCCAATAATATATTGAATATAAGTGCTGAAAGAAAGCATTCTTTCCTTGTTCCTGGTATTAAAAGGAAAAACTTTCACTCTTTTTCACCATTGACTGTGATGTCAGCAGTCAGTTTTCATATGTGGCTTTTATTATGTTGAGATGGCTTCTTCTGTTTCTACTTTATTGAGTGTTTTTATCATGAAAGGGTACTACTTTTAGATTTAGTTATGTTTATTTTTCCTCAGTTGTAAAGTTAGGTTGTTAGTGATCTTTTTTAATATATGTTTGTTTATAACTATAAACTTTCCTCCAGTATTGCTTTTGCTGCATTCCATAAATTTTGGTATATTTTGTATTTGGTATGTTGGATATTTTGTTTTCATTTGTCTCAACATATTTTCTTATTTCCTTTGTGTATTCCTCTTTGACCCCATTCGTTGTGTTAGAGTGCATTGTTTATTTCCTTTTTATTTTAGATTTTCCAGTTTTCCTTTTAACTTGTCTTTTTAAGACCCAAACCAATGTAGATTTCTTCATATGCCCATTTATTTACTTTTAATGGCTATAGATTTCACCTACATTGTAGGATCATAATTTATCTACCTATAATATTTTATATTGATGGGTACCTAAAGTCTCATCCATTTTTCACTATTATAAATGCTGCGGTGAACATTAAATTTGCATATATCTTTGCTCATTTGTCAGATTATTTTCTTTGGTTAAATTTCTGAAAGTGGGGTTACTGTGTCAAAGTATGTTTTTTGTGTATTGGTATACTGGATGGGGCAAAAGTAGGTTTACAGTTGTTCGTATGAGAAACACGAATTTACTTTTATATTATTCTTTATTAATTGTATTATTTTTCATATGAACAACTGTAAACCTACTTTTGTCCCACCCCATATCTGTTTTTATTAATATGTTTAAGTATTTATATGCATGCTATATATATATATTTTATTGACTTTTTACAGAGAGGAAGGGAGAGGAATAGAGTTAGAATCCCTTAACCGGAATTGAATTTGGGACCCTTTTGTCCATAGTCTGATGCTTTATCCACTGAGCCAAACCGGTTAGGGCTGTATGCTATATTTGATACCTGTAGCTTTCATAATACCAGCTGACCATTCAGCACTTTCATTAACATTGTGTGTTGTACCCATTTGCTCATGCCCTCATCAACATGAATTGATTTTAGTTTTGAGATGGTGGAAAAGATGAAGGTAATACAGGTCCTTAAGGGGATGAGTGGGTAAGTGGTCACATTATGAAACCTTTTAATGTTAATTCTAGCAAATACTTGTAGGATGGTTCAGAATAGGAAAGGATTAGGGAGAGATAACAAAGGGTTAATGTAGGGAAACCAGTTGAGAAGCTGCTTTGGTAGTTTGGCAAGTCAGTAGGGCCTAAAATAGAGTAGGAGATGTTGGGATTGACTAGATAAGAAGAGTAAAATAGGAAATTACCTGCTCTGACATAGAAATTAAAATACAAATCTCTCAACTCTGGTGGTACTTTTTTATTCTCTAGTGATTCATAATCCTGCAAATAAATAAGATTCACCTACATAGATTATCCTTTGAGTTTCTGACTTAATTTGATACAGGGAACAGCATGTGTATTTGTAAAGAAAAGCTTTATAGGTGATTCTAATATGTCGCCAGGACTGAGAATCCTCTGTCAGCTCCTAAAATTGGTACATATCTGCTGTAGTAAAGAAAAAGTGTGTTCTCTTGGGGCGAAAATAAAAGTTTTAACTATGATTTATAAAAGGTGTGTTGTAATAGACAGTGTGTTGTAGTTGTTAAGTAGACTGAGTTGTAGTTGTTAAATAGGTGGAAAATAAGGCAGAAGGCAAAGAGCTCTCAACGAATACTGAATAAATACATTGGATCTTTTAGGCTTAGGGTGGGAGTGTGTGTCATCTGAACACTTTATGGAAAAGATAGCATTTGAAATAGAACTGAAAGGGTAGAGGATACTGATATAAAGGTGAATGTCAGAAGCAGATAGAATAGATTATGCAAAGGAAAAGAAAGTGTGGCATTTGTCTGGGAAACTCTAAATCTAATTTAGTTAGTTTATTGGTGCATTTTTTTTTTTTTTTTCAGAGATAAGGAGGGAAAGACCACCCAATTAAGGAGTCAGAAGTGTATTCTTCAGGGAAAAGATAGTTATATAAAGTATTGAGTAGTTCTAGTCTAATGTGAATAGAAGAAAAGAGTGATTGTGGTTTAGGGAAGGAACACTGTTGAGCCTCCAGCTAGCTTTTAGGAGATTTGAAAATGTTCTTGATGCCATCAGTCATTTTGAAGACCATGAACCGATTGCTTCATGGCCTCATCAAGTGAGAGGAAGGTGGGTATTCTTATACAGTTGAGAATTTATTTCTTCACTTACTTGAATCCTCATATAATCTTGAAGTACAAGCCATTAGCTAATTAAACTGTTTTGTGAGACAGTTCTTCAGTTGATTTAATGAGAACAATCCTATTAGTCTTCTTATTAAAAGCTGAAATTTGATATGTTTCATGAATCAAATATAAGCACCATGAAGTGCTCTAAGGAAAACACAAAACTTTGAATAGCTACTTTTTAATGAATGTGTGGAACTTCAAAATGTTAGGTGATGATGACTAGATTGAAAATACAGTTGGGAGAAAAACTGATGTGGGCAGAGTTGAAAACCAAGTAGTTTGAAAAATGTAAAACATCTTCTACTTTTTCAGGAGTGTGTTTGCCGAAGTAGAATCAAGGATGATTATTTTTAAATTTGGTAATTGGTCCATAGCTTATGACTTTTCAGAATAGATATGAAAGGAAAATAATTTTCATTGAATGCTTAAGGTGTGTCCTAAATGTTGTCTTTACAGATTACCCTGGGTTTTTTACTCTGCCCTCCATGAAGTGAGGATGGAGAAGGGTTTTGAAATATAATGTCTTTAAAAAACTTACACGGTTTTTAGTTTGTTTAGCGTTTACCTGAGAAAATAAAATCAATAGAGATGACAATGGAATATACCATTATTTACATTGTAGAGGCAGTGATAGCTAAAGGGGGACAGTTTTACAGAGAATATACTATTTAAATCCAGTTGTCATCTTCTGTGTTCTTAAGGGAGATAAAGTTTGAATGGAGGAGAAGACATCTGATTATGTAATGTGATTCGTTTGAATTACACGTATGGAAATACGTACAAGTGAGAATGGCATCCACTCCCTGCTCCAGTCTCAGTCAGAGCAGCTCTTTTGTTCTGTTTTAAATACTGAAGATTGTTTATATTTCTTTTTAAAATGAGTTCTGTGGTCAAGAGGGCTGAGAAGAAAAAAATGTTTAAAACCTACTCTGATACACTCCAGATGGCAAGCATTTCAATTAGGAAAGTGTTCATTTAAAATTGAGGGACATTTGATGATTGGGTTCTGGATGTTGTCATATTGTAAATGACATTACCTTGCCAGTGGAGAAACTAGGAACAATAAAAAAATGGGGAATGTGTAGACATACCCCTGTAAGGGGTGGTCACTGAAGACAGCAATGTTGGGAGACTAATGAGATTGGTGGGAGCGAAGGAAATATACGCCTAAACCTATGTTTTAACTGTAAAATTAGGGGGTCGTCTTATACGCCGGAAAACATGGTAACCGGACGGTTTCTCTGGCTGCCGGTCTGTTAAACCTAGTTCACCAGAAGGCTCATGTTCCCCAGGGAAGAGGTTGAAAGAAGTGGGCAGTGTGTTTTGGCCACTGTGGAGATACTCAATTGTGGGTCAGAGAGTAACTGTCTAGTCATGCTGTGAGCAGGAAAGTATAAACACGTTGCCTTACTGCTATATTAATTCATACAATGTCTGTTTCCAGAGACAAGTTGCCTTAACTCAGAATAAGAAAACAGATGGGTGTTCAAGTTAAAATACTGGCTGTAGGACATAAGCCTTAATATATATGCACTGTACATTTTAGAAGTTATACTAATTGTAATTTATTGTATATAAACTATCTTTTAATTGATTTCTAGAGAGAGGAAGGGAGAGGAAGAGGGAGAGGGAGGAAAAGAGAGAGAAAAAGAGAGACATCGAAGGTGAGAGTGAAACACTGACTGGCTGACTCCTACATGCCTTGTTGGCTGTTAAGAATTTAAAGTGAGGGCTGCCTGGCTCCCCACTCTCCTTAATTTATCTACTTCCTCAGGGGCAATCGCTGTGTAGCCTCAGGAGTTTGCAAGGTACATGGTACATCTCTTAATCATCATATTATTCAGCAGAATTTAGTAGGAACATTCTATTTTCCCATGCTTGATAACATGGGTTACTATAATGTCTAATAAAGGAATAATTACTGTTGGTAAGAGAATTAACATACAGTGATATAGGCTCTGTGAATGAAAACATTTAATCTTTTGTTGAATGTTTAAGAGATAAATATGATTCTGTTTGATGCCAATCTTGTGTTTGTTTTTTTCCTTTGACTTTATCCCTTTTTCATTTCTTATTATAATTGTTTATTTAGCATTTTCTCTTAAATCTGTCTCCTTTTACCTTAATGTCATCTGCTTCTTCCTTTCTCCACTATCCGCTGCTAGATTGTTTTTATTCATTTTTATTGGGTTATTATAAAGGATAAACTCAGAGGCAGCCAAATATAAAAGATGCACAGAGCAGGGTATTGGGGATGCGGGCAGTACAGAGAGCTGGATCTTATCCCCTTTACTGAGCACTGCCCAGGAGCCTGTAGATGTGTGGAAAGAGAATGGACTTTGGAGCCAGAGAGCTATGTATTCAAATTCCAGTTCTGCCACCTAATAGCTGTTTGAGCTATCAAATTATTTAACTTTTTAAAAATACATTTTATTGATTTTTTATAGAAAGGAAGGTAGAGGGATAGAGTTAGAAACATTGATGAGAGAGAAACATCTATCAGCTGCCTCCTGCATACCCTCCACTGGGGATGTGCCTACAACCAAGGTACATGTCTTTGACCAGAATTGAACCTGGGACCCTTCAGTCTGCAGGCTGATGCTCTATCCACTGAGCCAAACCTATTAGGGCAAATTATTTAATTATTGCTTTAGTTTCCCTGTCTGTAAAATGGGAATGGTAATATCCAGTTCCTAGGATTAGTGTGAAGTCCGAATGAGATAATACAAAGGTGAGGTGTTTGACACAAAAAGGCTCTCAACAAATTGTAGTCTCCACTACCAAATGTTGAATGGAGGCATGATGGCTGTACCCAGCTTGATGGGAACCTTTCTCTATAGATATTCACCACCTGGTCCTTTTTACTCAAGAAGAAGACAGGGCTATTTTTAGTTTTGAAACAAGACTCTGAAGCAGAAGTAATGACTTCTTCCCTATTACGTATTGGGAGGTTTAGGTTTTAAGGGTTGGTAATAATAATTAATAATAAGGGTTGGTAGTAATAGTGAAATGGCAGGTAGAAAGGAAAGATCAGCAAGAAAACTCTGATTTAAAATATCCAGCAATATCTATTGAGAGACATAAAATGACCACCACTTTATAAAACAAATATGATCAAGTTGCACTATGTAGTATATGAAAGAATAATCAACCATAGTTAGCTTCTTTATTTCAGGGAGGTAGAAATCATTAAATAATAGGAAAAGGTATTATTAATATAACACATCAATTACAAAAAATATAATTGTTTTTTGCAGATTATTAAGATGTATTTGATGAGATTCAACATTAGTCCCAAGTAACATTATTTTAAGAGTAGAATTGGAAAGAAAATACCCTTAATGTAAGAAAAAATATATGATTCTTCCAATTTCATTCTTTTTTTTTTTCTCTTCAAAATAGTTTTAGCTATTCCAGTTTGTTTGCCTTTTTATATAACTTTTGGAATCATTGTTTTCTATACCTAAAGAAATCTGTTATGATTTTGATTAAAATTACTTAAAATTTATAAAATGAGTTTGGACTTTTAAATGAATTGGGGAGAATTGATATATTTTCTGTTTAGTCTTCCATTGCATGAAGACAGGATATCTCTATTAATTTAGCTATTAGTTGATTTGAAGAAAACATTGTTTCTTAGATTTCAGCATACAGCTTCTGTATGTGTTTTGTTACATTTATGCTATTTATTTAATTTTGGGAGAGATGATTATAAATAGCATTGTTCTTTTTAGTTTTTCAATTATATTTTGCTAGTATATAAAAATAAAGTATATTTTTATTTGTTGATTATGTATTTGTGACCTTGCTAAACTGATGCTTTAGATCTGGACTGTTATTTCCCTTGGTATTTTTATATAGATAACTATGTCATCTTTGAACAGGGACAGTTTTATTCCTTTCCAGTCTATGCCTTTTTAATTTGTTTTTCTTGCTTTGTTGCATTGTAAGACTTATGCTGTTATGTTTAAACAGAAACATTAAGAGTGGAAATCCTTGTCTGGTTCCTTAGGAACAAGGATTGTGTTTTTCACATTAAATGTGACATTACCTGGAGATTTGTAGATTGTTTTTATCAAGTTGAGGCAATTCTCTTTTGGTCATCTTAGTTTTCATCACGAATGGATGTTAACTTTTGTTTCCAACTGTATTGTGGATTTCTCTCTTTCTCCTTTCGCTTCTGTCACTTTTTGCTTCCTGTATGCTATTATATATATACAGTTTAGACTGTTATATCATCTTAATGACCTTATTTATTTATTTATTTATTTTTTAAAAAATATTTATCTTATTGATTTTTTACAGAGAGGAAGGGAGAAGGATAGAGAGTTAGAAACATCGATCAGCTGCCTCCTGCACACCCGCTACTGGGGATGTGCGTGCAACCAAGGTACATGCCCTTGACTGGAATCGAACCTGGGACCCTTCAGTCCATAGGCCGACACTCTAGCCACTGAGCCAAACTGGATAAGGCAATTTTCTTTACTTTTTTTTTTTTTTTTTTAATCTTTGAAAGAGCTTTTATTTTTGTCTCAATAGCATTTTACACTCAATGAGTATCATCCAAAAGCCACACCGACATTTCTTCAGCATGGCGTTTTTCTTTCTGGAGGAGAGAATAGGAGGGAGAGGAGGGAAAACAGGGTCCTATGGGAGTCTCAGAAATGCCTGAGACTGTATGTGGCTTCCCTGAGGTTCCCAACTTGTCCTAGAAGATTTCAAGTGAGGGGTTGTGGGCTGCAGCTCTCTAGTGCACAGTCCTCTCTTTTTGGCGATGATAATTGTAGGGAAAGAAGCGGACACGCATGCTGATTTCACGAGCTGTCTTCAGGATCTCAACAGCCTTGCTATGCTCAATATCTTGGAAATCCACATCATTTACAGCTAGGACTTGGTCCCCTTCCTGAAGTCCTGCTCGATGTGCGTCAGAGTCTGGGATCACCTTGGAGATGAAGATGCCTAGCTGGGAGGCCTTTCCTCCTCTGATGTTAAATCCCAACTGAGCTCCAGGGGGCTTCTTTAGTGTGACGGTTCGTGGCAGAAACTGGGTCAACTCATTGTTGTAGTCTGGGTGGTATACTCTCTCATGAGGAGGAATCCATGCTGGGGGATTCTCATAGGGAGGCAGGAAAACCACTGGGTAGTCATCATAAGGAATTCTGCTGTCCATCTCTGGCAAGGCTCTGCCAACAAGGCCTCGGCCAGCGCAGGTTCCGCGCGCCGCCAAATCAGCCTGAGCAATTTTCTTTACTTTTAAATCATCACCTGAGGATATGCCTTTATTTTAGAGAGAGAGAAAGAAACATCAATCGGTTGCCTCCCATGCACGCACCCACTAGGACCAGGAATCCTACTGGCAACTTTTTGGCGTAAGGGATGATGCTCCAACCAACAGCCACCCAGCCGGGGCAGCAATTTTCTTTTTTATCATCACATAGGTCCCTGAGATGCTGTTCATTTTTAAAATAAACTTTTCTGTGTTTGAATGGGATAATTTCTTTTGATCTTTTAGTTCACCGAATCTTTTCTCTGTCACCTCCACTTTGCTGTTGAGTCCATACACTTAGTTTTTCATTTTAGCTATTATATTTTTCAATTAAAATTTTTTTCATTTGAAACAATTTTTTTAAATATCTTTTCTTGGCAGATTTTTCTCTTTTTCCGTGGGTTTCAAGGATGTTCCTGATTGCTTATTAGAGCATTTTAATAAAAGCTGCTTTAAAGTCTTTGTCAGTTAATGCCAACATTATGAATGCCAGCATTTGTGTCTGTTGACTCACTTCCCTTATGAGTTAAAATTTTATTTCTTTTTTTATATGCCACATTATTTTAGACTGTCCCCTGGAGATTTGAATATTATGAGATCTTGTTTAAATCCTGTGCAGAATGTTGGTATTTTTATTTTGGCAGGCTACTGATCTGGTTAGATTCAGGCTGCAAGTTCTGACCTGCCTCCTTTGGGTGGTGGGTTTCAATGCCACTTCAGTTTTCAAAGCCTTTGCAGTGCTCTTTAGAGCTTTCCCAGTGCGTGGTTTGAGACCCGGCTGATGGTACAGCAATTAGCTCTGTTTTCAGAAGCATCTCTATTTTGTGTTATGAACAGCTTTATGGGGCTACTTTCTGGGTCTTCGTTGGGAATCCTCTCTTTTGGTCCTCTAGCTGGAAAACGGGGGTTTAGTTACTTGCTCTGCTGCACATTTCTATGACAGTGCCCGTGTTTGGGGCTAAATGGCAGGAGGATGCAGAGGAAAAAAGCCTTGTGGTTTGGCTCCACCTTCTCTGGACCACAGCTTTACCCTTAAGAGAGGAAAATGCCTTTTCCCAAGAATTTTGGCTTCTATAAAACGAGCTCATGGATCACCTGGTGGTCTAGGATGTGAGAGGACAGGAAGGAGGAAAGAAGGTGGGTATTTGTACTCTTTGAGCACTGTTCCATGAGCCAGAATTAGAGGGCTTCTCCTGGAGCACTCTTGTGTTTATGCTCTGGTGGTCACTTTCCTGGTGACACGTGTTTTCCTTAGAGATGTGCAGGTGTTATAGCTATGCACCAGGCCATTTACAGCAGGGAAATGTCAGCAAAACAGTAAAATGAGGTGGTTCTAATAACAATGATAGACATAACTATTTTTCTGAGTTATCAATAAACAGAATTATCAAGATATTAGGAAATTGCCAGGCCAACGTGGCTCAGTGGTTGAGCATCAACCTATGAACCAGGAGGTCATGGTTCAATTACCAATCAGGGCATAAGCCTGGCTTGAGGGCTCAATTCCCAGGTGGGGGGAGAGGGGGGCTGCAGGAGGCAGCCGATCATTGATATTTCTATCTCTATCTCCCTCTCCATTTTTCTCTGAAATCAAGAAAAATATATTTTAAAATAAATAAATGACATTTAAAAAATAAAGATAATAGGAAATCTTACTGCCTTCATTAATAATCTTGAAAGGGAAAAAAGAGAACTACTTATCTGACCTGAAGGATTATTTCAAAGGATTTTATAATATTAACTAAAAAATTTTTAAAGATTAAAAATGTCAAAATCTTTCTTTTGAAAAATATTCATTAAACCAGTGGTTCTTAATTGCACGATCATCAGAATCCCCGAAATTCTGAAAACAGATTTCTGGCCCGCTCCAAGGAGTGTTTGAATCGGCAGGTCTGGAGTCGGGCATAATAATTTGCATTTCTCACAAATTTCCAGGAAATGATGATGATGCTGGTCCCAGGACCAATCCATGAAAGAGCTACCACTTTACACAAATGAATGGACCCTCAAGCTTTTAAGGTTTTGACAAAAAAATTAAAAGTTATATAACAATTGCCATTTAAAATTTTTTATTTTTAAATTATAGTTGACATTCAGTATTACTTTATACTAGAAGCCTGGTGCATGAATTCACACACCAGTGGGATCCTTCGTCCTGGCCTGCAGGATTGGGCCGAAACCAGCTCTCTGACATCCCCTGAGGGGTCCCAGATTGCGAGAGGGCGCAGGCCAAGCCAAGGGACCCCACTGGTGCAAGGTCGAGGTCCTGGAGGGATGAGGAAGTTGGCCAGCTGGGGAGAGATAGAAGGAGGCCTCCAGGGCATGTCCAGCCCATCTCACTCAGTCCTGATTGGGTGGAGCCCAGCAGCAAGCTAACCTACCAATCAACTGTCTGCCCCCTGGTGGTCATTGCACATTATAGCTAGCAGTTAAGCAGCCTTAGCATATCATGCTTTGATTGGATGAATGGACAACTGGACACTTAGCATATTAGACTTTTATTATATATAGGATTTGTTGTTTTTTCTATTGATTGTGAAGATTATTTTTATGGTTATAGTTTGCTTGGTCATTTTTATAGTTCTACACTACTATGCAAAGCAAGGACTGCTTGTATTAAAAGCCAGTTTTATAGAGTTCTTTAATACCATTATGTATATTATTTAGAAAAAGGAGTTTTAGTTTTGGATTTGTAGAAGGGGATCAGGAATGTCATGAGCTCAAGTCTTTATCAGGTTGTTCTTTGGTTTAAAACCCTTTAATGGCTTTTTGTTGTGATTAGAATAGACCAGAATTCTTAATGTCATCTGACCCTTGCCTATATTTTCAGCTCTTCATCTTCTTCTCATAGCATTATGTATCTTTTTCTTTTTAGCAGGTCTGACTTAAAATATGTAGTAATTGTGTAATTAGCCATGTGATATTTTTCAGAATGAACCTATATTGTTCACTGCTGAATGCTCAGCACCTAGCACAGTGCTATGGTCATAATATATGCTCCATATTTGTATGACTAGATGAATAAATAGAATCGCATCACATGCTTATTCATACATGGATATATTTTTTTTTCTTTGAAAAAGAATGATTGCTTTCCCAAAATTCTCAAAGAATACAATACCGGTAATTTAAAAAAGGATCTCAAAGGATACAGTGATCACTGCAGGAAGTGATACAGTGAAATGGATACTTAACCTACATGGCATTATTAAACATTAAAGTTGTTCACTTTTCAGTCTCAAATTGCATTTAAATATCTGGACATATACAGTTTATATGGCCATGAGCAAACATTCATTTAAAATTATTACACTGTCTGTAGAACATGAAATTCACTTTAAAGAACATTATTTGTGGGTTATATTAATATAATAGCATTTTAAAAATCTGTTGATTATCATATAAGATCTCTAGCAGCAGAATAGAGTTGCTGCTGAATGAAAAATTGGCTACTTTACAAATTTCTTTTATAAAACTGTAAATGTCTTCTAGTTTTAAAATTCTGTGTTTTCCGCCGAGACTGGTTTGGCTCAATGGATAGATCGTCGGCTTGGGGACTGAAGGGTCCCGGGTTCGATTCCGGTCAAGGGCATGTACCTTGGTTGCGGGCATATCCCCAGTGGGGGGTGTGCAAGAGGCAGTTGATCGATGACTCTCTCTCATTGATGTTTCTAACTCTCTATCTCTCTCCCTTCCTCTCTGTACAAAATCAATAAAATATCAATATATTAAAAAATAAAATAAAATAAAATTCTGTGTTTTCCTTTTAAAATTACTTATTGATTTTTTAAAGATATTAACTCATTCATATTATAAACTTCGATGAAGGGGTTTCTTTTTTTTTTTTTTTAAATATATTTTATTGATTTTGTACAGAGAGGAAGGGAGAGAGTTAGAGAGCTAGAAACATCGATGAGAGAGAGTCATCGATCAGCTGCCTCTTGCACACCCCCCACTGGGGATATGCCCGCAACCAAGGTACATGCCCTTGACCGGAATCGAACCCGGGACCCTTCAGTCCCCAAGCCGACGCTCTCTAACCATTGAGCCAAAGCGGTCTTGGCTGAAGGGGTTTCTTTAGCAGTGGGTGTATATATATTTTAAAAAATATTTTACATTATATTGAATCTTAATTCACAATAAGGTAATTTAAATGTTTCTTAATTGGGCTTACTATCAACATCATAGAGGCACAAATGTTACAAAAACATTAATTGAAATGATTTTTGTAACAATGTTTTTTGTAACATTTTAGTGATTAGTCAACTAAATATCACATACCTAGTTAAATACTTCTAACTTATAAACTCCCACCTCCCTTTTAAAAAATATTTTTACTGATTTCAGAGAGGAAGGGAGAGGGAGAGAGAGATAGAAACAGTGTTGAGAGAGAATCATTGATAGGCTGCCTGCTGCACACCCCACACTGGGGATTTAGCCCACAATCCGGGCATATGCCCTGACTGGGAATCGAACCATGACCTCCTGGTTCATAGGTCAACCCTCAACCACTGATCCATGAGGGCCGGGCCTCTCTTTTTCTTTTCTTTTTTTATTTTTCTTTTATTATATTTTTGATTTTTTTTTCCCCCACAGAGAGGAGGGGAGAGGGATAGAGAGTTAGAAACACCAATGAGAGAGAAACATCGATTAGCTGCCTCCTGCGCACTGCCTACTTGGGATGTGCCTGCAACCAAGGTATATGCCCTTGACCGGAATCAAACCTGGGACCCTTCAGTCCGCAGGCCAACGTTCTATCCACTGTGCCACACCAGTTAAGGCCTCCTCTTTTTCTTATTTCCTATTCTTTTAATAGTTTCCTTTAGTCACTTACTGATTCATCCCCAAACTCTTTCACAATTGTTTAGAACTCCTCTCAGCACTTTTAACTGCATTTGATATTTAATCAATTTTATCTTGGAAATGTCTCTCTTGGGACCCTCTGACCTGTAGGCAAAATTTCTTGCTCCCTGGGCTTGCTTCATGGTATTCACCCTTACATCTCTCTTCAAGCATCATCCTGGAGATACCCTTGGCTTCTCTCTCTTGTCGGTATCACATCTTCCTCTTTCTTGGCTTATTCTTATCCTATATAATAAAAGCCTAATATTCTAAGTGTCTGATCATCCGTTCAACTAATCAAAGTATAATATTCTGTCCCAGCCAGTTTGGCTCAGTGGATAGACCATCGGCCTGTGGACTGAAGAGTCCCAAATTCAATTCTGGCCAAGGGCACATGCCTGGGTTGCGGGCTCAATCCCCAATAGGGGCCCTGTAGGAGGCAGCTGATCAGTGATTGTCATCATTGATGTTTCTATCTCTCTCTCTTCCTCTCCTTTCCTCTCTAAAATCAATAAAAATTAAAACACACACACACACACACACACACTCAAAATAAAACCTATAGAGGAAAATCTTTTAAAAAAAAGAAGCATAATATGCTAATGATATGCTAAGGCCACTCAACCAGTCACTATGATGTGCACTGACCACCAGAAAAAATAGTAGTGCTACAATATTGGCTATATTGGTACCTAGGAGGTGTGTATACCACTTTAGCCATATATAGTTCTCATTGGGCAGACATTCAGTTGGTCTGTTCTAAGCTTGCATAATGAAAATGAGTGGGAAATTGTACCAAGTATAGTTAGTATGCAGACAGTTTGTCTGGTGTTAAGGAAACATTAGTGTTAAGGCCTGGAAAGTGAAGGAAAGTAGTGGTGCACCGAACATTCTGCGATGGTGGGACTTTGCCTCTGGGCCTGGCTGACTTTAAACTGGGGTTCTAAGAGCTACTTTGAGCTTTTCCTTTCACTTCTTTTCTTTCCCATCCCTCATCTTTTTCTTGCTGACAGTCTTAACTGTCATAAGCATTTTTGCCAGGAAGGAAAAACAGGTGAAACTTCAATCTGCCCCACCCCTTTGCCAGTCATATCTGTGATGAAGAATAGCTTGGACAGGGAGGAAGAGAAGAAGTTGATATTGCTGGCTAAAGTTAAGTTTCTTAAAATAACTCATCTGCCTTTGCTTGCCCCATTTATAAATGATCATGAATAATTGGGAATTGACTCCATAAATAAGTACATGCAAGTTGAAGAAGCTTCAGAAAGGCTGTATTAGTCTTTCACCCTGTTTCAGCGTAGTTAGTAATTGGATTCATTCTTTTGCCCTGATGTCTGGTCAGCTACTGTATCAGCTTCCTGTGGCTGCTGTAACAAATCACCACAAACTGAGTGGATTAAAACAACAAATTTATTCTCGCAGTTCTGGAAGCCGAAAGTCCAAAATTAGTTTCACTCAATGTAAATCAAGGTGGCAGCAGGGCTCCCTCCAGAGGTTCTACTGCTTCACTCCAATCTCTGCCCACAGTCACTAGGGATCCAGGCCTCTTGGGGTCTGCTTGTGGCTTTGTGGCCTCAGGACTGCTGCTTCAGCTCAGGCAGCAACTCCCTGATAGAAGCAGGAAAGGGCAAAGAATAGAAAATACGTGTCTGTTTTCTAAGAAGCTTTCCGGAAGTCCTGTCTTACGGCTAGGCTTACATTTTGTTGGCCAGACTAGATCACATGGCCTCCCGTATCATTAAGGAGGCCAGGGATGTTTTTAGCTGGTACATTACACCTCCACTAGCAGGATTCTGTTGGTGTTAAGACAAAGAGAGAATGGCTATGGAATAGGCAGCTTGCAGCCTGTCCTAGTAGGCAATGAGAAGAGTTTACATTCCCACCTACAACTAGAAGGCTCTTGTGTATATGATCACATTAATCTTAGTTCATTCTCCAACATATATTGAGCAAACCTGTTCAGTTCCAGGCATATTTATAAGCACTGGGGTGTTGTTTACATTGATACTTGCTGTGTGGTAGACACTTGCTTAACTACTTTCATACATGTTATTTACATCATCTCTAATCTGCTATATTTTCTGCTCCTGGAGAAATCAACTCCATTTTCTATAGATGAGGCAACTGAGGATCCATGAGAATGGTTAATAATATCATTTTCCAGATTTAGAGATAAAATTTTAGAGCTTACAGTGGTATAGCTAATACATGGTAGAGCTTAATCACACCCATGTTTTCTGGTTCTAAGTTTAGTGCTAAATTATGCTTTGAATTGAATACACATACACACCTGTAACCCCCATCCACACCTTGCAAAGCTGTGAGAAAGTATCACCTTTAGCCAGGTAATGCTGGGTTTGAGTCTTATTTCTGCCAGGTATGGTTCTGTTATGTGATAGACAAATTATTGCATATTTGTGCTTCAGTGCTGTCGTTTGTAGAGCAGGGATAATGTCATCTGCCTTGCAGGGTTTTTGTGAGGATGAAATGAGATATAGGCCTATACCGCACCTATTCAGTAAATAGCAACTTTATAGTTGTTATTATGGTTGTGTTCATATTATAGGTCAAAATTGACTTTTTCTTTTCTGTTCTGTAGTAGGTGTGGTAATACTGAAAGAAATCACTTAGTTCTTAGGACTTTTCAAGTATTCATAATATCTCTCTGTGTGCCATAAATATGTGTTTTTCTACTAATTTCTTGATCTTTTTGCCAATTGTGATTAGTTTTTGCAGTTTGACAACAGATAGGAATAACTCATTTTCCCTCCTGTAATTGCTATAACAAATTACCACAAATCTGAGCTTTAGCAACAGACTTATCTTACAGTTCTGTAGGTCAGACGTGTGACAAAGGTCTTAGGGCTAAAATCAGGTGTTGGCAGGTTGGCATTCCTTTCTAGAGGCTCTGGGGGAATCTGTTATTTGCCCTTTTCAGTCATTACAGAGGCCGCCTGTGTCCCTTGGCTCATGGCCCCCCACCCCATCTTCAAAGCAATCATGTAATTATCTCTCCCTGCCCTGCTTCTATCGTTACATCTTCCTGACTCCTTCTACCCCCCTCTTCTACCTTTTTAAAGGCACTTGTGATTTCATTGGGCACATTTAGATAAAAAGAGACCCTCCCCATTCCCAAGGTCCGCTGCTTAGCAGACCTTTAATTCCCCTTTACCATAGTTGTAACCTAACTTAGTCACAAATTTTGAGGATTAGGATGTGCACATCTTTGGTGCACTACCCTGTTTCCCCAAAAATAAGACAATGTCTTATATTAATTTTTGCTCCCAAAGATGCGCTAGGTCTTATTTTCAGGGGATGTCTTATTTTTCCATGAAGAAGAATATGGTACACATTTATTGTTAAATGAAAATAAAGGAAATTTATTACCTGTATACGGTACGGTAGTACGGTAGTTGTCAACACAAACCAGACAAACTGAATCCTACAGTATCAAGAATTTACTCATTTATTCAATGATAATCATTCATCATCTTCTGGAACATCATCATAACAATCCAATTCTGAATTTCCTGGTGAATTTCTTGTGACTCCATTTCTTTCAGAATCAATGGACCAAATCTCTCATGTTTAGCCTAGGGGGGCCTTATTTTCGGGGGATGCCTTATATTTCACTCAGAAGGAAATCTGTAAGTAGGTCTTATTTTCGGGGAAACACGGCATTATTCTGCCCGCCACATCTCCATTCTCTCCAAAAGACTGAACTCAGTTTTAGCTTCAAAAAAATAAAAATAAATCTAAGAATGCTGTGGATACCTTTTTGTACACTTGAAGTCTGTTGATGTTGTAGTAGGAGAAAATAGGTATACCTGGGTTTTCTTGGCTTAGCTGCTGCAGGCTGTGAGGATGCAAGGGAGCGAAGGGGAAATAGTGAAGATCCTGGCCCTGGAGGCCCTCGGAGGCCCTCGGGTAAACCCCTAAGGAGAGTTGCCTAGCAGCTACATAGTTCTAGGGATGTTTTATTTTATATTTTTTTCTTACCTTTTCTCTTATCCATGACTTACTCTTTTATGTTTGCAAAGTTAAAACATTTGTAGGAAGCTGTGGATTTTCTTAATATTTGTAATGATACACAGTAGTTCTCCCTCTACTCCCTCTCACCCCCCATATGATCTCCAGTAAATGCCTAAAACTGTGGGTAGTAATGAACCCTATACTATATTTTTTCCTATACATATAGACCCATGATAAAGTTTATGGATTCTCTTTGGCATATCCAAATTGCCACTATCACTCTTGTGCTTTGGGGCCATTTTTACCAGTAAGTAAAATAAGTGTTATTTGACACAAGCCCTGCAGTACTGTGAGTCAGTCTGATAACTGAGACAGGCGGGCAGTGTATATACTCAGTGTGGATATGATTCGTGTCTGGTGTTGGACTGCGCAAGATTTCAGCACTCTACTCAGAATACAGCGCACTTTAAAATGTACATATTGGCCTGGCTGGAGTGACTCAGTGGTTGAGCATCGACCTTTGAACCAGGAAATCATAGTTTGATTCCTGGTCAGGGCACATGCCCGGATTGCGGGTTCGATCCCCAGTGTGGAGCGGCGGGAAGCAACCAATTGATGATGCTCCCTCATCTTTGATGTTTCTGTCTCTCCTTCCCTGTTCTACCCTTTCTGGAATCAATAAAAACATATTTCATAGTAAATAAATAAAATGTACAAATTGTTTATTTTTGGAATTTTTCATTTAATATTTTTGAGCTGCAATTGACTGCAGGTAACGGAAAGTGCAGGAAGTGAAAATGTAATAAGGGTGACTGCTGTATTTGAGTAATTAAATTCTTTGAAGGAGATACTCTAAAAATCAAAGCATTAGTAATATATGATTGAATAATTTTTCTAATTTGTTGCTTGAGTTCGTTATTTTAATTCAGTTTATTACTTGAACTCGTTTTTCCACTTCAGTAATTCTTGCTGGTGTCTGAAATATGTTATATGAACCAGTTTTCCTAAGTGAAAAGCTTAGTCTTTCTAGTCATTCATCCATTTGTCCAATCAGCAAGTATTACCATGTGCTAGGCTTAGGCTCTCTTGCTTGGCTCTGGGAACATGTTGGTAAGTTCGACATGGTCCCTTCTTTCATGGAGTTCAGTCTAGTAGGGCTGTCAGCATACAGTTAACAAAGTGAGTAGGACTGAAAATCAAACTTGCAACATTTTCCTTTGTCTTTTTTATGATTATGTCACTACATTATTTTAAAATACTTCAAAATAATGTGATATAAATTTGAAATGTAACTGTGATTGCTATTTACAATATAAATTAATGTTTCTTGCTTATTTGAAATAATTTAGAGTTTAGGCTGCTTTCTGAAATGAATTTTTAAGCAGATATCATTTTTTAAGCTTTTCTCAATATTTAATGAAGTCAAAGATTTCTTTTTTGTAAATGAAATTTCCAATAACTCTTTCTTATGTACAATGTTACTTAAGATGTTTCTAATAAAGGAAGGCCTAACACTGATTTTCATGTTTGCTTTTTTAGGAATGTTTTAAAGGAAGTTGGGCTACTCACAAGTTACTACATAAGAAAGCAAGTAAGTGAAATCATACATCTCTAGACTGTATGTTTTAGAAGTGGCTTTTGTGTGAAAGATAAGAATTCTTCCAGTTCTGAAAGTGTATGTTTGAATATTCAGAAAGTGCATATTTGAATATTCTAAGAGTGTAATTCAACAGCTAGAATTTGAACATATTGTTTATTCTTTATGGTGCGTAATCATGTAAAAAGTGTGGTTGAGTAATATATTTGTTGACATTGTTATATGACATGTGACATGAAAACATGAATGGTTGCTGGGATAAGCTTGAGTGATACCTGAGAAGGTCTGCTCTTTGGCACCGTCTTTCCTTTGCTAGAAATGCTTGCTTATTGTGGGCTGGGAGACATGAGCTGTCAGGCTTTATTTAGCCTGATCTCTTGTTTTTGTTTAGCTTGAATTTTGATGGCTTTTCTACTCAAAAGTCAGTTACTTCAGGTTTTTTGGTCATGTTATGTTATTACTTCCACTCTGATGTTTAATTTGTTCTTACGATGTTACTTTGTGAGACACCATGAAGTGAAACTGTCGGCTGCTGTTTTAGCTATTGCTGTCACCCACCGCGGTGTCTCTGATTGAAATGGCCTTTCCTGCTCTGGCCATTCATCTTGTAAATTCATGTCATTAGTGTGGCTGGCTTAAGACAGACAACCCATCACAATTACCTGAAAATTGGCAGGGCGTTTCTGTTCTTATGCATTGCAATCCTGATAGATGAACGCTTGTCAGACAGACAGCACATGGTCCTCGGTATAAGGGTTTTGTTTCAGCTTACTGACCTTGGTATTTTTTTATTATTTATCTCCTTGTGTGTTTTTTTCTTTTTTAAGGAATTTGTTCATTTAATAAAGTTTGATAGATTGTTTTATATCAACAGTTTAAAAAATATTTTCTGTGCTTGTGCAAAGTGAAGTCTACATTTAATGGAAATGCTAGACTATTGTGGGAGGAAATGTGGTTAGAGAGGAGGAAAGCTGATTGTGAATAAATGAGTTTCTCAAAGCATAAAAGGCAGAATTTGTTACCTCAAATCAAATATAGAAATTGATTTTAAGTAATGTCATTTAGTTTTATTCACTCATAGATAAAATGCTGTATTTCTAATTGTTTGGTATTTTAGAGCTCTTTAAGCCAGTTATTAATATTTTATTTTTTTTTATTTTTTTTATATTTTTTTATATATACTTTATTGATTTCCCTACTGAGAGGAAGGGAGAGAGACAGAGAGCTAGAAACATCTATGAGAGAGAAACATCGACAAGCTGCCTCCTGCACACCCCCCACCGGGGATGCGCCCGCAACCAATGTACATGCCCTTGACCAGAATCGAACCTGGGACCTTTCAGTCCGCAGACCGACGCTCTACCACTGAGCCAAACCGGTTTCGGACAGTTATTAATATTTTATAAGCAGGAGGTTAAAGCATAGGTGAGTGAAGGGTTGAGGTGAAGCAGTATGTTAGTAAAACAGCTTAGAATGAATCTGCACCCCAACCTTTTGTTAACTAACTGAAATGTGCCTCTTTCTTCAATACTGGATTTCCAAGGGTGAGTTATTTCATTAAAACCTGTACTACAAGAGAATTAAACTACTGATGTGCCCCAAGTGAAAATAACATAATTATTAACTGCATTGAACTGAGGCCATTGGGTTTTACTTGTACCGTGGTGTTTAGTGTGATGTCCTCTTGGGTCTTTTGAGGTAATTTTCTTCAGTGGGTGCGTCTCATATTCTTGATCCCTTTGAGCTGTGTTGGATAGAGACAACCCTCAGCTGACGAGCCCTGTATCTTTCCCCTAATAAATTGATCCCGATTACACCACTGAGGATGACAGTCCTAGAAGAGAGAATGTCTGGGGAAGGGTCCTCGCTGGAACTAAGATTACTGGAAAAGGAATTAGGGGGAAAGAATATTAGTTAGGAAGGAACAGGGCATCATAAAACATAGCAACTTATTCCAAGAAATAATAGTGAGATAAGATATCAAGTAGTTTATGTCATGAGATGACATGCTTAGGCCTTTTTCCTTTTTTTTTTTTTTAAGATGTAGTGTGCACTGATCTCTAATTAAGGATGCCCGATTTATATGTTTGCCCATGTGGGATATTTCTGTAATTTGCTTTTAATGTCTTTGGTTTTGGCATTAGAGTAATTTTATTTCTCATACAATGCAAAGCGTTCCCTCCTCTTTTGTTTTCTGGAAAAGATTGTACACATTGGTGTTATTTCTTCCTTAAATGTTTAGTAGAATTCACCAGTGAAATCATACGGACCTTTCTTGATTGCAGAAGCTAATCAGATCTTAGGAAAATTTCAAGTGTGAATTAAATAAATGATTCAAGGACAGGACTTTTTTTTAAAAAAATTATTTTTTGCGATGTATTTTTATTGTTTTCAGAGAGCAAGGGAGAGGGAGAGAGAGATAGGAACATCAGTGATGAGAGACAATCATTGATCTGCCTCCTTTACGCCCCCTTCTGCGGATCAAGCCCACAACCAGGCATGTGCCCTTGACTAGAATCGAATCCGGGACCCTACAGTCTGCATGCTGGCGCTCTATCCACTGAACAAACCAGCTAGAGCCAGGACTTATTTTTGTGTGTGATAGTAAGGACCAGTTAGATTACAAAGGCATCAAAGGCACACAGTGCTGAAGCTTAGGTGCCTATTTCCTGCCAGAATGGAGATAGTAGCGTTTCACATCTTCATACTCTATTATCCTATATTCTTTTTATGTATCACTGATTTATTCAGTGTGCTTGTCTCCCATTTCTTAAAGAGGTGGAAGCATTTGATAGATGTCTTTTGAGTAGCCAAAAAAAATGCTGTAAAAATTCCTTTAAAAAACAATAACAAACCAAATCTCAATAATCACTCCTCTACCCTCAAAACTAGAGTGCTTGATTTTTGGATTGCAGAGTGAAGGTTTTATGTAATGTTTCAGAATTGATTCTACCAAAGCTTTGTGAGCATACATTACTTTGAGCTCACCTTCAAAATGCTGAAATTTTGTCTGTTGTGAGGATTAAGCAAACAAATCCATGTAAAATACTGAGCATGCGTACAGTGCACATAGTAAGTGCTCCATAGCTACTTAATAGTCATTTCTCGAAGAACTGAGTCAGACTTGTGATCAGATGATCCTGTCTTATGCAAAGCTTAGGTATATTGTTGTGTCAGCTGACCAGAGGAGGCAGCCTGCACAGAACCTTTTAAAGACTAAAGCCTGGATAGGATGTATCCCCAGATGTGTGTGTGTGAGACTCAGTTTTCAGGTATTATTTACACTGTCCTGTGCTTTCACAGCTTTTTGAAAAACATCAGTTAATTTGCAATTTTGTTACCAACCCCAAGTCCAGTTCAGCTGAATTAGATGTCCATTACATGTCTAACACTTAGGGCTCAGCTCAAATTGATCCTAAAATGTAAATGAACTGACTATTGAAGTGTACATTTTCCTAATAAGTTATTCAAAAAGAACTTGCCAAATTTCAATCTCATCTAGGAATCTTTGGTTGTATGTATTATTTGAGGTCTGCTTTTAATTCTCTTTTGAAAATAGATTGTGGAAAACTTGAAATGCTGATCAGCTGGAAGCTTTGAAAGGTTTTATCTTTCTTTTTCCTTGCTCCCTCCGCAGGAGTGTGTTAAAACAAAACCTGCATCTTGTTATTCTGCCCTATGTTTCAGGTGAAAATTGTTCTCATTCCAGACAAAAGCACTTGATTCTTCTCATAGCTGAAGCAGGCATCAGTGGACCTGCATCTCTAATTTTCTGTAATGTTTGACCCTGAGGCAATGAATGCAGTCCAGTTTTGTCCTGGGGTGAGAGACAGTTTTCCTATTGACATTAACATTCACAGTGGCTTTCTTCAATTCCTTAGGGAGAAAGATACTAAAAATTCAGTAGCACAGGAGAGCTTTTCTTTTGTTTTTCCATTATTTTTAAAAAATATATATTTTATTGATTTTTTTACAAAGAGGAAGGGAGAGAGATAGTTAGAAACATTGATGAGAGAGACTAATCAATCAGCTGCCTCTTGCACACCCCCCACTGGGGATATGCCCGTAACCAAGGTACATGTCCTTGACCGGAATCGAACCTGGGACCCTTCAGTCCCCAAGCCGACGCTCTATCCATTCAGCCAAACCGGTTTCGGCTGTTTTTCCATTCTTATTCTTTTGTGTTTCTGCACTTTATATGTAATATTATCATTGTATTATCTTCCAGAGTAATGCAAATGGATTGGCTACTGGAACCTCCCCTTACCTCAGTTTCCTCATCTGTAAAATGAGGAAATTTGACTGGATTGTCTTTTTGTTGTTTTTATTGACTTCAGTCACCATGCTGTACATTCCATCTCTAGAACATATTTCTTTTTTTAAAAAATATATATTTTATTGATTTTGTACAGAGAGGAAGGGAGAGAGATAGAGAGTTAGAAACATCGATGAGAGAGAGTCATCGATCAGCTGCCTCTTGCACACCCCCTACTGGGGATATGCCCGCAACCAAGGTACATGCCCTTGACCGGAATCGAACCCGGGACCCTTCAGTCCCCAAGCGGATGCTCTATCCATTGAGCCAAACCGGTCTCGGCTTAGAACATATTTCTTATAACTAGAATTTTGTATCTTTTAACCACCTTCATCCATTTCACCATTCCTCACTAGCTTAATATGGTATGGTTTCATCTTTTCTTCCCCATTTTGTACTTTAAATATATTTAAATGTAAAGGGGGAGTTTTATTTTTCTCATGTACTTCTCTACAATTGCCTAAAGCCTGACTTTCAAAACTTGTGATAGCATGGCAGTAATCAGGAAAAGATGTGTTGCCTTGGGAGGTATATAGATTGACACTGGAGGGATTTAATTCCTGCTATTCAAGGTCTATTTAGTGTTTGTTTGTATGTTTGTTTGTTTTGTGTGTGTGTGTGTGTGTGTGTGTGTGTGTGTGTGTGTGTGTTTTTGCTTTGTTTTGTTTTGTTTTTCATTGTAGATGGAGGTACAGTTTGCTGATGTGAGATACCATAGAGAGTCTGGTCTGTTATGTATGAAAAGGAGTCTTAGGTACATTTCACTAAATGCAACATTATGTATTAATAACTGTAACCTGGTAACTGGTATGTTTGTGTGTGTGTGTGTGTGTGTGTGTGTGTGTAATTCTTAAATTTTTCTACTGAGGTTTCAGTGATTTTTTTACTGATTGTTCTCTCCCCTCATCTGTACCTTAAAAAAAAAATTAATTTCAGAGAGGAAGGAAGAGAGAAACATCAATGATGAGAGAGAATTATTGATTGGCTGCCTCCTGCATGCCCCACACTGGGGATCGAGCCCACAACCTGGGCATGTGCCCTTGACTGGAATCGAACCTGGGTCCTTTCAGTCCGCAGGCCAACACTCTATCCACTGAGCCAAACCAATTAGGGCTATCTTTACCTTTTTCTAATTTCTTCTGTTACCCCTGAACTGAGAAAAGGCAAATGATGCTCATAAATTTTTCAAAGCAATTTGAAATATTGCCTTGGCTCAGACTTTATATGTACTTCAAAACGGGCTTCCTATAAATTGGTCTTGTAGAGATTTAGCATTTGCTTGAGGACAGGAGTTCTAGTATGAGCTGTTCCTAGTCAATAATTATAACAACTTACAATATGGTTAGCTTGGGCTTTTTCTCACAAGACACTCAGATCTTTGAGGTATCATAGGGTTTTTAACATAGCAAGAAAACATTAGCTCTGGTGAGATAGGCTAAGGCAGGAGTTCGTTGGGTTTTTGTACCTGTACTCTTTGGTGTGGTGTTCACACAAGTTATAGTTAAAGAATGCTGCTGCTCAGTAGTTTGACCACTGAAGCATTTCTTCCTCTGTCCTTTCTCTCATCCATCTATCATGTAGAAGATGAAAAGGCAAAGCGGGAATTGTCTTCCTGGAGTCTAGAAGGTGATATTAATACTGACCCATGGGCAGGTTATCGATACACGGGTAAACTCCGACCACATTATCCACTGGTGAGTAAATAAGGTAATACACATTTAACGTTCTTAAAACCAATTTGCAGTTTACTAAAAATGATACCTGTAATTTGTATTTCAATTATGAATTATATAATCAGGATTAAGTTCACATTCTAGCTCTTTTTATGGAACATTATTTAGAAGTTAATAGGGATAACTGGCAATTCTAGAAGAAGAAAAAATTTTTAGATGAAAGGATTAAAACTTCTTTAATCTTAAAAAAAGGAAATAGTAGAATAGATATTTTCTGGCTGGCATGGTGGTAGTGTATATTGCTTACCTTTCTAAAATTGTTTAACGTGATATATTTCTACCTTAATTTTGATAGGGCTTTCCTGCCACTCCCACTCCTTCCTATGTTCTTGTCAGATGGGCTTCAGCATGTTAACATAGGAATCCATTTAATTTGAAATCAATTTACCATCCACAAATATTGGCTTTTTTTTTTTTTACTGATTTTTAAAAAAATAAAAAATACATCTTTAAAAAATTTGGGCATATATCAACATTGTGAGAACATCTTTTTAATACTAGCTCCCAGAGATAATAATAAACATAATGGTGTATATTTACTTAGAGATATAATTTTTTGTTGCTGATAATTTGCCAGCTGGTTCGGAACAACATGGGCACCTGCTGTCTGCTTGTGATGTTAATAGCCCTGGCCACCCTCCCCACTTAGGATATTTAAGTGGCATTAGAACTAGGAAAATTAAGTTTAATCTTCATGAAATAGACATATTGTGATAATTAAGGTGTCATTTAAAACTTCTTTTATTTAAATGAAATGAATGAACTTTTTAGTGTTTTTCCTCACTTTTATTTTCTTTGTTAGTAATTTTTTAAATTAAAATATATATTTTATTGATTTTTTTTACAGAGAGGAAGGGAAAGAGATAGTTGGAAACATTGATGAGAGAGAAACATCCATCAGCTGCCTCCTGCACACCCCCTATTGGGCATGTGCCCACAACCAAAGTACATGCCCTTGACTGGAATCGAACCTGGGACCCTTGAGTCCTCAGGCCAATGCTCTATCCACTGAGCCAAACCAGTTAGGGCCTTTGTTAGTAAATTTTAATAGTGATGATTAATTTCAGATTTGAATTGGTTTTAACTAACATATATCTTTTGATGTTTTTAGATGCCAACTAGGCCTGTGCCAAGTTATATTCAAAGACCAGATTATGCTGATCATCCTTTAGGTGAGTTTTACGATGCTGATTCCTCAGTTTTCAGCTTGTGAGCCTGATGACCACTGCAAAGAAAGGAGTGCTTTTCTGTGGAGAAATTTTTCAGTGCTGGATTTCTTTTTATTGTTTGTTTTAGTGCTGAATTTCTAGTAAATGTAAACATAACCTTTTAAACTAGAACATTTGAGAAAATTAAAGACTCTTCTTTGAAGAAATCTATCCAATTCTGAAAACGTTTAGATGTTAAGACTACATTCAACATAATATTGGATCTTGTGTTTTTATATCAAATTCTAAATTTAAAAAAACATTTTGATTTAACATGTTCTATACTTTAATTACATAAAATGTATTTAGATAAAAACAGATTCTGGAGGCTTCAAATGATTGCCTAACTAAAGACTGGTCTATAGAAGTAATAGAACCTAGTGTTATTGGCAATGATTATAGTAATACTGGTGATGATTCTGTAAGTGATATTTTTTCATAACTATATGTCAGGCACTATGCTAAGTTCTCAGATGTTACTCCTGGGGTGGATTCTGTTGTCTTCTCCATTTTACAGATAATGAAGGTGAGAGACTCAGAGAAAAGAGGTAATTTGTAGCACGAGTGGAGCAGTCTCTGATCGGGGCCTGTAGGCATAATTTAGGTTGGATTATTTGATATTTTGCATGTCAAAAATGATTGAATATTCATTTTCATGTGGTTTAATCTGTTAAGCTAAGTTGCCTTTGCTTTGTTCTCTAAGAAGTGGGGAACCATATCACATTTTTATGAATATAATTTTGAAACTTAGTTAAACCTCACTATTTCAGATACATTGAAGGAAAAGATAGTCTGAATGATAGATATCTCTTGAGGATGTATAAGTTCATTACTCTGTTTAATATTTTTTTTAAATAGTTTTCTTATTGATTTCAGAGAGAGGGAGGAAGAAGGAGAGAGAGATTAGAAACATCAGTGATGATAGAGAATCATTGATCGGCTGCCTTCTACTGGGAATTGAGACTGTAACCCAGGCATGTGCCCTGCCCTGTTCATGGGTTGATGCTCAACTACAGGGCTGGGCTGTATTTAATGTTTTTTAATGTAGGTTTTTTTTTTTTGTTTTTTTTAAAATATATTTTATTGATTTTTTTTACAGAGAGGAAGGGAGAGAGATAGAGAGCTAGAAACGTAGATGAGAGAAACATCGACCAGCTGCCTCTTGCACACTCCCTACCGGGGATGTGCCCGCAACCAATGTACATGCCCCTGACCGGAATCGAACCTGGGACCTTACAGTCCGTAGACCGATGCTCTACCCACTGAGCCAAACCGGTTTCAGCTATTTTTTAATGTAGTTTTAAAATCAACATAGATGTGGTAAATTCTGATAGGATAAAATGTTACATAGTGAAAAGTAAGTCATACTCCCCAGAGGTAAAATCATTATTAACAGTTTCTTGCCAATTTTCCAGAGATATTTTATATGTGTATGCACATTAGCCCCTCACCCTAATTATATACAGTAGGACCAAACCATATACATCTTTTCACCATGCTTTATTCTTTTTTATTTTCACCTTGTTTTAATGACAAGTATGTGGATACATCATAAATTTATTAAACCAGGCTCCTCCTACTAATGTATGTTTAGATTATTTCCAAGTTTTTACTTGTTTGACTGTAGTAATTATTGCATGTGAGAGTATTTCTGTAGGTCAGTTGTCTAAAGTAAAATACCTAGATCAAGAAATACATTATTTTTTTATTTTGAGAGTTATAACAAATTTAAGCAATTTTGCCAGTTGTCATTTTTATTAAAAACCATAAAGGAGTCTTTTGTTCCTTATCTTCCCTAACATAGTGTGTTTTCAAGCTATATGAATTGTGCTAATCTGAAAGATGATATTTTGTGTTACTTTAATTTGTATTTTTAAATTATGAAGAAGATTAAGCATCTTTTTATACATCTGTCTATTCCTCTTAGCCTTTTCCCAATTAGGTTACTAGTTTTTTCCATTCTGATTTATAAGTGTTCTTTCTCTACTAAGGAAAATAATCCTTTGATGTGTGTTCTATAAAAGGTTTTTCCCTATTGAACATTTTGTCTTTGTTTATAGCATTATATTTATGGCAAACTTTCAACATTTTTCTGTAATAAAATTTACCAGTGTTTTCTTTGAGGTGTTTAGAGCTTAGTAACATAGGAGAAGACTTTTTTTGGTTCAGAGATTATTATAAAATGACTAAAGGCCCGGTGCACGAAATTCATGCAAGAGCAGGCCTTCCTTCCCCGGCTGCCGGCCCTGGCTTCCCTCCGGCACCCGGGACTGGGGCTTCCCTCTGGCCGCCGGCAGCCTCAGGATTAGGAATTTAATACAAATGTAACTTTATTTTTCCCCTGAAGAATATCTGGTTGTCACACCACAAGTTATTTTATTTAAAATACCAGTTCTTTTTTTTCTCCCTCATAATTTAAAATGCAGCCTATACAATTGTATTAAATTCTCACATGTCTTTGAGTCTGTTTTTGGATTCTGTTCTGTTTCATTTACCCATTTGTCTAATCATGTGCCATTGCCAAACTCTTAACTATTATAGCTATATAATGTTTTAATATTTGGTAGGCCTTGTTGCCCCTACCTTGCCTTTTTTTCAGAAGTTTCCTGGCTATTCTTGCATGTTTGTTTTTGCATGTGAAACTTGGAATTAGCTTGTCCCCAAAATATCCTGTTGCCATTTTTTAATTGGGGTAGTATTAAATTTACAGACTACTTTTGGACAAATTGACACATTTACAATATTGAATCTTCCTATCCAAGAACAGGGTATGTTTTTCTATTTCATTTAAGTCTCTTTTTCTATCTCAGTGGTATTTTAAAACTTTCTTCACTAGGTCTTGCATTAAGTTAATTTCTGGATATTTTTATTTTTTTTAGTTCTTGTAAATAGTATCTTCTATATTTTCTAACTCATTGTTTGTATATGGGAAAGCTATTGATTTTGACATATTTAACTTACAATCTGCCAACTTGCTAAATTATTATTTCTAGTCATTCACCAGGTGTCTACTTATTTTAGGGATATGTAATCATATCTGAAATTAGTAAAGATTTTGTCCTTTTCTTTCTAATTTAATATGTAATTTCTTTTTATTGTTTAACATACCTCCTACTACTGTTAGAACAATGTTAAATAACGGTACTGACATGGGCATTCCATGATATGGGTTGTTGGCGTGAGATTTATATTTGTCATGCTGGCCATGTTATCAGAATTATTTTTCTAGATGATCATTTATTTTTCCTTCCTTAATCTATGGCTGTGAGGAATTATATGTCTAGATTTGTTAATATTGTGTCTTTCCACTTATGTCATGGGGTATTACATGTATTTTGGATTCTATTTAATAATATTTTATTTGGGATTTTTATATCCACATTTATTTAAAAATATTAGTTCAGCCGAAGCCGGTTTGGCTCAGCGGTAGAGTGTCGGTCTGCCGACTGAAAGGTCCCGGGTTCGATTTCGGTCAAGGGCATGTACATTGGTTGCGGGCACATCCCCAGTAGGGGTGTGCAAGAGGCAGCTGGTCGATGTTTCTCTCTCATTGACGTTTCTAGCTCTCTATCTCTCTCTCTTCCTCTCTGTGGAAAATCAATAAAATATATTTAAAAAAAAATTTTTCTGAAGATGTTTTAACATCCTACATATTTTTATGCTTAAAAAATTTTAATTTCTTGTCAAAAAAGCATAAGCGGAAAGTTTTAATTCGTTACTTTATTTTGAAGAAGTGCTACTGAATACTTTGGGAAGCTTATGGTGAACATGCTCTATCTCAAGAAATGTGTGAATGCTTGTTTAAATGCTTTTAAAGTGATGATTTTGATATGAAAGACAAAGAACATTCAGGTCACCCGAAAAAGTTTGAAGACCAACAATTACAAGCATTTTTGGATGAAGATGCGTGTCAAACTCAAAAACAACTTGCAGAAAGATTAAATATTGCTCAGTAAACAATTTCTGATGGTTCACAGCAGTGGGAAAGATTTCAAAGATAGGAAGATGGGTGCCACATCAACTGAATGAAAGACAAATGGAAAACTGAAAAGTCATCAGTAAAATGTTGCTTCAACAGTACAAAAGAAAGTTTTGGGTGTTTTTTTGTTTGTTTGTTTTTTTGCATTAAATTGTGACTGGCGATGAAAAGTGGATTTATTTTGAGAATCCCAAACGAACAGAATCATGGGTTGATCCAGGTCAACCATCAACATCAACTGCAGGGTCAAATCGCTTTGGAAAGAATACAATGCTCTGTGTTTGGTGGGATCAGGAAGGTGTGGTGTATTATAAGCGTCTAAAACCAGGTGAAACCATTAATACTGATCGCTACTGACAACAAATAATCAATTTGAACCATGCTTTGATTGTGAAATGACATGAATGAGCCAGAAGACACAGCAAAGTAATTATGCTTCATGATAATGCACCATCACACACTTCAAAATCAGTTAAAGACATGTTAAAAGATCTTGCCTGGGAAGTATTCATCCATCCTCCATATTCACCAGACTTTGCTCCTTCAAATTACCACTTGTTCTGGTCGATGGCACATGTACTTTCTGAGTAGCATTTCAAAACATATGAAGAAGTGGAAATGAAAAATTGGGTCTCTGAATGATCTGTCTCAAAACAAGAAAAGTTCTGTTGGGATGGTATCCACAAAATTACCTGAAAGATGGGGAAAATGTGTAGCTAGCGATGGACATTGCTTTGAATAAAGCACTTTTCATGTTTCTCTTGAAATTATTGTATTTTCTTTGATTACAAAATCTGCATTATTAACCGGCACACCTGGCAAATATATGAATAATTTGAGTTAAGGTAATTTTATTAATGAAGATTCTTAGGGGGGAAAAAAAATCATGATAGTACTTACCCCTACTCTATATAATATAACCTATTATTTTCTATTTCATTTATTTACTTGATGGATCACAAACAGCAGTTTGAAAAATACTGACTTAGGTTCCTGTTAAAAAAAATAAATGTGTAGCCGAAACCGGTTTGGTTCAGTGGTAGAGCGTCGGTCTGTGGACTGAAAGGTCCCGGGTTCGATTCCGGTCAAGGGCATGTACCTTGGTTGCGGGCACATCCCCAGTAGGGGGTGTGCAGGAGGCAGCCGATCGATGTTCATCTCTCATCGATGTTTCTAACTCTCTATCCCTCTCTCTTCCTCTCTGTAAAAAATCAATAAAATATATTTTTAAAAAATGTGTATAATTGATTTATCAGTTGTCAGTATAAAGTTTTCTTATTAGATGATGATCGTGAAAGCAGTTTGTAAATTGTGTGGTACTATTAAAATGTGAGTGATTTACTGACCTTTACTAGCATACTGCCTGCCATACTCCATATTGACTGAGTTCTCATAGATCTGTATATTTGTTCTTTAGAATTCGTCCTTCAGTTTACTTAGCAAATGTCCTTTTCGTGTTGAAAATATTAAAAAAAAAAAAAAAAAAAAAAATCCAACTGGGCCCTGACTGGTTTGGCTCAGTGGATAGAGCTTCGGCCTGCGGACTGAAGGGTCCCAGGTTAGATTCCAGTCAAGGGCATGTACTTTTGTTGCAGGAGCAGCTGATCGATGTATCTCTCTCATTGATGTTTCTAACTCTGTATCCTTCTCCCTTCCTCTCTGAAAGAAAATCAATAAATTATATATTTTTAAAAAATCCAACCCGGATCCTCCTAAATTATGAAATATCATTATGTGAAATAGTGAAACTTGACTATTATGTCATCAGGGATATAATTATGACTAATACTACAGATTTCCGTTCATTTGGCTTTGATTTTCCTTTCCAGGAATGTCTGAATCTGAACAAGCTCTTAAGGGTACTTCTCAAATTAAATTACTGTCATCAGAAGATATAGAAGGGATGCGACTCGTATGTAGGGTAAGAGTTTTTTACCTCATGGGGTAGAGCACGTTTCAGCAGTTATTAGAAAGGAAGGCAGTGACTTGCTGGATTACAAAGGGTGGATGTGCTCTATAGTAAGGCTATGACTAGCCATGCTTACTTTTTATTAAACTACTAGTGGCCCAGTGCATGAAATTTGTGCACGAAGTGGGGGTGTCTCTCAGACCATCCTGCACCCTCGCCAAACTGGGACATCCCTCTCACAATCCCGGACCGCTGCTCCTAACTGCTCACCTGCCTGCCTGTTTGCCCCTAACCACTCTGCCTGCTGGCCTGCTTTCCCCCAACTGCTCCTCCCCTCCCTGGCCTGATCGCCCGCAGCTGCCCCCTGCCAGTTTGCTCGCCCTCTCTGCTGTCCTGCTTGCCCCTAACCACCTCTGCCTCGGCCCTGCCACCATGACTTTGTCTGGTAGGATGTCTGGAAGGTCTCCTGGTCTAATTAGCATATTAACCTTTTATTAGTAGATTGTTAATATATAGTTCTGTTAGTATATAAAACAGCTGTTATATACTTAAATAACCTATTTGAAAAATAATATGGCAGGAAGTATATATACAGTTGAGAGTCTATTTCTGTTATCCCTTATGTTTTTAAAGAATCTAGTTTTTATGACATTTTGTCATCTTATTTTCACAAGTCATTATAACTTAAGGCAGAGTTTAAGGCTTAAAGTTCAGCTAAAGCTGTTGTGAAATACCGATGCAGGGTAGTAGTAAGGCTGATATTTATTTATTTATTTATTTATTTATTATTTTAAAATATATTTTATTGATTTTTTTACAGAGAGGAAGGGAGAGAGATAGAGAGCTAGATACGTCGATGAGAGAGAAACATTGACCAGCTGTCTTTTGCACACCCCCCACTGGGGATGTGCCCGCAACCAATGTACATGCCCTCGACTGGAATCGAACCTGGGACCTTTTAGTCCGCAGACCAACGCTCTACCACAGAGCCAAACCGGTTTGGCAAGGCTGATATTTATTAAGTGAAGTCACATGTTCACATTTTTCTAAGGAAAAAATGAAAAATTGCTATTGCTTATTGTTTATTTAATCCTCATTTGAGATATTTTTTCCATTAATTTTTAGAGAGAGTGGAAGAGACAGGGATAGACAGAGAGAGAAACATTGATGTGAGAGAAACACATTGGTTTCCCCCAACTCACGCTCCAACCAGAGCAGGGGGATTGAGGCTGCAACCTGTGATACATTTCCTTGAACAGGATTGTGATTCTTAAGTCCACAGGCCAATGCTCTAACCACTAACCAAACAGGCTAGGGTGATATTGCTGATTTAGAAAAAGTTTTTATTCAGTGCTAAAAAGTGATTGGATACTAATTTTCTTTGGTAATCTGGAGAAATTTATGTTTCCATCACTTATGTGCTGTAATTCTTTGAGGAAAATCATTCATCTATTCTTTTATTTCCCTCCCTTCCCTTCCCCATTATAGAAATACAATAGTACTCAGTCTCTACCAGTTGATCATTGTGTAGACTACTTAAGATGTGCATTTTCACATAGAAATCAGTCAGACTTAATTATTAAGCTATTTACTAGCTAGCCCAATTTTATTTATGTATTTACACACACATGTATATTGATAGGCATCAGAAATACAAATGGTTTTTAAAAATGGCAGGATTATAACCTTCAATGTGAGGTGCACTTTATTAATCTTCGCAAAATCTGTGATAGGGCAGATTTCTGTTTCTTCTGGAATATAACAAGGGTTTCTCTTTTACAGCTTGCTAGAGAAGTCCTGGACATTGCTGCTGGAATGATTAAACCAGGTGTTACTACTGAAGAAATAGATCATGCTGTGCACTTAGTAAGGACTTTACTTTTATGTTTTAACATTTTCCACATTAGTTAATGTTTTAGACTTCTGAGAACTAAACTCAAGTTCTGAATGTCTAAACTCTAAAGTAACTTGACTATGTTAATTTGAAAGCATATTTTTACTTTATTTTAAATGTAGAAAATACTCAGTAGTCATTATTTCCATCTTTAAGTGTCTATGAAATACCTTGTTTCCAAAACCTCACATTTCATAACATTTTAGTTTAGCTTTTATAAAATGGATTAATTTTATTGGTGCTTGAACTAAATCATGCCACTACATACATCAAATACTCTGAAATAAGAAGAATACAAGTTCTGAAACTAAATTAGTGGAAAAAATGTTCCCTTTCATACCCACAGTCACAAGGCAATAATAGGCTAGACACAGTTTGTGGGCAAACGTAGGTTTACAGTTGTAAGTATACAAAACACAGTTTATTCTTGTATTATTTATTAATTATTGTATTATTTTCCATACGAATAACTGTAAACATACCTTTGCTTATCTCTGTATTTGTAATAAATATAATATAGGCCCTATAGTAGATGAGTGTATGAGTAAAATGCTCACAAAAGAAGAGTAATAACTAGTTAAGAAACCACCTGGAAAACTAACTAAATTTACTCTGGTCATTAAACAAATGCAAATCATGAAGTTCTACTATGTAATTAAGTACTAGAGGCCCAATATACAAAAATTCAGGCAAGAGCAGGCCTTTCTTCCCCAGGCTGCTGGCACTGGCTTCCCTCTGGCACCCGGGACCCGGCTTTGCTCTGGCCCCGGCTTTGTCCAGAAGGATGTCGGGAATGACGCCCAGAAGGACATTTGGTCTGATTAGCATATTTCTCTTTTATTATTACAGATTTTTAAAAGTGCTTATATCCACTGCCTATTTGGGGATAATGAAATGTGGTGGTATGATTGTAAAATGGGACAATACTTTTGAAAGGAAATTTGACAATGTGTCTTGAACATAAAAATGGCTTAAAAACATATTCAGAATTTTATAAATTTTGATTTTTGGTTATTGTTCCATATGTGATAAAATACGTGGTGTGCAGTAATAGCGCCTTGAGTCCTCCTGGGCCAGGTGCTCTTTCACATGCTTCTTTTACTCACTGAATGCCCTCAACAACTCCACGAGAGAGACGCTGCTAGCACCTCCATTGTATAGGTGAGGAACTGAGACAGAGAGGTTAACTTGCCTATCGTTACACAACCTGTATGGAGTTGACATTTTTGGTTATGAGAATCTGTTGTAAGAAACATGGAAGTATATTGTTAAGCAAGGCAAAAGTGATAGGTAGTTATTTGCCAAGAGTGATATTTTTTGTAACTGAAGACATAATTTAAATTTCAAATAATAGTGTAATTGTCAATAAAGTTATTGTGTGCAACTATTTAAAAATTATTAGTCTGAAGACTGTGTGGTGGTGTGAAAAGAAAAATTATATATGCTGTGACTACCACTGTGTAAAAATATCTTAGTAAAATAAAAATAGGACTTGTTATGGAAAACCAGACCATTTTCTTAGAGATTTCTTTGTTGTTCCACATGAATGTAGTAATTAAAATTCAAGTACTTTACTATTTCTTGGTTATACTAAGTATTAATTTTTTGGTTACAGGTATATAGGCTAGTTCTGTATGATAAATTATAATTATAATTACACTAGAGGCCTGGTGCATGAATTTGTGCATCAGGGGGTTTCCTCGGCCTGGCCTGCAGGATTGGAACAAAAACTGGGTCTCTGACATTCCCTGAGGGGTCCCAGATTGCGAGAGGGTCTAGGCCAGGCCTAGGGACCCCACCAGTGCACGATTGGGGCTGGAGAGGGACACAGGAGGTTGGCTAGCCAGGGAGGGACTGCAGAAGGGATCCAGGGCATGTCCAGCCCATCTCGCTCAGTCGGGCCCATCTCGCTTAGCTGGACCCCAGCAGCAAGCTAACCTACCAGTCTACTGTCTGCCCCCCTGGTGGTCAGTGCATGTGATAGCAAGCGAATGAGTGGCCTTAGCATATCATTAGCATAGTATGCTTTGATTTGTTGAATGGCCAACCAGTAAACTGGACAACTTAGCATATTAGACTTTTATTATATAAGGTTAAAAGTACATGTTAATATTTACTTTAAATATTATCTTTTTATTTGAAATAATACATTTTCATAAATAGTTAATTCTACACTAGAATTTTCATATTTGTATATATTTGTAATAGTAAATTTGCTTTTCTTTTCCATTATCAGGAATTTGGATTGGTTTTGCCTATAGTCTGTCTGACAAGCACAAACCCTATTGTAACAACTGCTATTTCTAAAATAAAATATTAAGCAAATTTTTCATTTAAAAGCATCTGCACAACAAATATTTTCAGTTTTTGAATTTTAAAGTCTGGTTAATTGGGTAAGATTACACATTCCAAATTATTTTCACTATATTTTAATTTATTGTAGGCATGCGTTGCAAGAAATTGCTATCCTTCTCCATTGAATTATTATAATTTCCCAAAGTCTTGTTGTACTTCAGTGAATGAAGTTATCTGTCATGGGATTCCAGACAGACGGCCCTTGCAAGAAGGTGATATTGTTAACGGTAAGAAATATGTAAGTGTGACTTTGGTCACTATGAATAAAGAAACAACAAGGCTTGGTGGGTGTCTGATAATGACCTGTGTTTTCTTCACTGGCTTTCTGTCTTTAACATCCTTTTTCATATTTAAAATTTTAAATCTTAAGTCTGTGAAACCTTTTTTTTATGGTGTTAAGATACTTCTAGTATGATGCCTTTGGTACAGCATGTATTTCTTTAATGCAGATTATCATGTGATTGGTAAATAGGTGAAAGGTGTCAGTGAAATTGGGAGTAATGTTGATTCAAGTGAGAGTTTTCTTTTTCTTTTTCTTTTTTTTTCCTTAATATATTTTATTGATTTTTAACAGAGAGGAAGGGAGAGAGAGAGCTAGAAACGTCGATGAGAGAGAAACATCGACCAGCTGCCTCCTGCACACCCCCCACTGGGGATGTGCCTGCAACCAATGTACATGCCCCTGACCGGAATCGAACCTGGGACCTTTCAGTCCGCAGACCGACTCTCTACCACTGAGCCAAACTGGTTTCGGCTTCTTTTTTCTTTTAGTCTACTAATGGTTTTGAAGAGCAGATTTTCTTACAGATAAAGAGAAATCCTTAGTAATACTAGTATATGAAAACCTTAAGAAAAAAGCTAGAAATCTTGCAGAAGTGCCTTCCTTATAAGAAGTTAAGCTCTCTTGGGAAGTTGCAAGTGCCGAGGAAGAAGCTGCCAGACATTTTCCTCTGGGATAAAAAAAAAATGTTGAAGAAGACTACTCTAGATGGTATTTTTAATATTGATGAACTTGGTCTCTTTAGTAATCCAGCCTCTTCAAGGATCTACATATTAAGCAAGGTAACACGAGCCCACATGTTGAAGGTTGCAGGGACTACACCAATTGATGCTGGCAGTAAATGCTAAGTGGACACGTTGTTTTTACTTGGATTGTTACTTCTTTAATTAGGGTATCTGTTAATAAAGTTCCAGAGGTTCTGAGGTGCCTGCCCATCCCTGTTTTTTATATAAACCCTGTTGTTTATTACATGCATAATGTGTGAGATTTTTTAGGAATGTATGTATCATGCTAGAGCCAACACAACTGTTTGATGATATTTTGGGCTGATTGAAAATTCGAGGTTTAAAAATACTCATTGAATATGCTTTCTAGTATATGTTTAGTGTATTATAATGGTGTAGTAATAATCTGTATTCTTTTTTTTTTTTTAATCCTCACCCATGGAAATTTTTCCATTGATTTTTAGAGAGAGTGGAATAGAAAGGGAAAAACAGAGAGAAACACCGGTGTGAGAGAAACACATCAATTGGTTGCTTCCTGCATGAGCCCTAACCAGGGCCTGGGCCAGGGAGGAGCCTGCAACTGAGGTACATGCCCTTGACCAGAATTAAACCCTGGACTCTTCTGTCTGCAGGCCTACGTTCTATGTACTGAGCCAAACGGGCTAGAGCTATAATCTGTATTCTTAAACATGGGGACAAAGAGAAGGATGAATATTCACAAATAAGTGAAAGGAAAACGAGTTTTTAAAAAATAAGTGAAGAGTAGTATAAGTTTTTCTATTTATTGATTCACCAAGAGGAGGAAAAACTGGTTGAATAAATTAAAGCAGTATTTTCTGTTTAATGTCAAATGTAACAAAGTCTTTTATTTAATGTTACTAACTCAGGTTATTGATCTTACATGAATGTGTCCTGGATGCATTTTTCTTCTGCCATAAATGATCAATATACTGTAAGAGTAATAAAAGCCTGCTGTCTGTCTTGTGCTGTGTGACCATGTCTGTTCTCCACAGTGAGTTCATTTGTATTGTAGATAAGGAGTGTCTGTCGGGCAGTAACTGCACATCCATTGGGGTCTAATAGGAGACTGCAGAAGTTATTTTTCTCATTACCCTGCTTTGATGCTGTCATGTTGGAGAAATGACTTAGATTTTGAAATAAAAACAGATGTGGTCTTAATCCCTGGCCAGTGTTGCTCAGTGGTAGAATGTTGGCCTGCATACCCAAGGGTTGAGGGTTCAATTCAGTCAAGGGCATGAACCTTGGTTGCAGGTTCGTTCCCTGACCCCAGTCAAGGCATGTGTGGGATGCAACCAATCAATGTTGCTGTTTCCCTCCCTCCCTTCCCTTCTTCCCTTTCCTCCCTCCTTTCCCTTCTTCCTTCCCTCTCTCCCTCTTTTCCCCTCTCCCCCTCTTTCCCTTCCATTCTCTTAAAAAAAAAAAAATCAGTGGAAAAAATATCCTTGGGTGAGGATTAACAAAACCAAAACCAAATGTGGTCTTATATTTGCACATTCTTTTGCAGTGGACATCACTCTTTATCGCAATGGCTATCATGGGGACCTGAACGAGACGTTCTTTGTTGGCGATGTGGATGAAGGAGCACTGAAGCTGGTTCAGACCACGTATGAGTGCTTGATGCAAGCCATCGACGCAGGTCAGCCTCAGTGCCGGGCACCCTGTGTTGATGGGTTTCAAGTGACTCGTCACTACACGAGGCATTCCTGTCCCTGCCTGCCAGCCTTGCCTCTCCTACAAGAGTGAGGTGTGGGTTTTCACAGTGATGGTTTAAGGATGATTTGGAATTCCTTGATGAGAATGGACTGAATGATTGCCTCTCAACCGTTGACTCTTATGTGATTTTATCTTTCTATGGCTGACAAATGAGGAGCAATGTATGGATAGTTAGTATTGACTATAATTTTCCCCTATGTTTTATTCTTTAATAAGTATTATGTTCTCATAAAAAACTAAAACAGGATGCTAGACTCTGAGAGAAAAATGAATGATCCTCCTTTACACTTGCCTCTCCTCTTTTCTTTTTCTCTCTCTCTTTTCTCCAGAAGTATTCACTTTCAGTAGGTTTTTCCCCCTCCTCTGTGCATTCATACACACACACACACACACACACACACACACACACACACATCCCTATGTGTATGTGGTTAGTTAGGATACATGGAATCATAATTGTAGTATTCTATAATTTGGTATTTTTTAACTTACAGTACTTTAGGAATCTTTCCACATTAGCTCATGTACCTGTATGCATAGTCTCCTGCATTCTTTTAATGGTTATATATTCCATAATATAAAAATTTCTACAACTATTTGCTATTAGACTTTGGTGTTTTCTAGATGTCTTGCTATGGTGAATATCTTTGGGTACAGGTGTATTTCTGTAGGATTTTTCTCAGGCTCTCTTTGTCCATGCAAACAATTCATCCAGCGTTTGTTTTGTTGGTTTATTTAAGCTATAGCTTGTGAGGAGAAAGAAGGAAAGGCTTTGCTGCAAATATTAACAGTCTATTACCAAACAGGACAGTTTGAGGGCAAATATATTTTCAGTTGAAATCCATAGCATTTCAGCTTTATTGTTCAGTGCTCTATCTCTGTCTCTCCACACCCACTCCACCACCACAGAAAATAAAATAACCCTGTTCTATCATCAATAAAGTATCGTGTAGGACAGAATTCTTTGGAAGTTATCTCTAATAATAGAAATTCATTGTCTTTGTTGTTTTTAGTTCATTTAACATGCATGGGAGATAATGATATTTTTACTAATTTAATGAAGTCAGAGGAATGAAAAATGGAATCATGGTAGTTTCATGTATCAATATGTATGTTTTCTTTTTACATATTCCCTGTTGATTATTTTCTTTAAGTATATTTTTATTGATTTCAGAGAGGAAGGGAAATGGGGAGAGAGAGAGAAACATCAATAAAGATAAAGAATCATTGATCAGCTGCCTCCTGCACGCCCCCATTGGGGACTGAGCCCACAACCCAGTCATATGCCCTTTACCACACTCAAACCCGTGGACCCTTCAGTCTGCAGGCCGAGGCTCTATCCACTGAGCAAAGCCGGCCAGAGCCCCTGTTGATTATTAAAAGGACTGTAATACTCCTAGTGGTTTTGTATGATGAGGACTTGAGTGTTTAGTTTCTCATTTGTGGAAGCTTTTGTTTTAAATAATTGTTAGGGTTTCTGCCAGATAATATGCTCATGTTAATATCCTTTCTGATTCTCTGAGTTGATTGAAATAACTAGACTGCTGAAATGTTATTTTACAAAGACTTGCAAAGAAACTACCGAAACCAAAGTGATCATAACGTAGCCAGGAAAGAACAAAAGTTGCTTAATCTCGGGAAAGTGCTTTGTATGTGTCGTTTCTGTCCTATTTTTTCACTAAATTTGGCTGCGTACCGTAGTGCTAAGCCACTGGAAAGCTTGACCACTGGTTGAAATTAGCCTTCTTCAGTAGGGTTTCTCAGCCTACACATTAATGTCATTTTGTATCTGATAATTCTTTGTTTGAGGGGCCTGCCTTCTGCATTGTAGGTTGCTAGGTAGCATCTCTAGTTGCTACCCACCAGATGTCATTTGTACCACCACTTCTTGTTGTGGCAACCAAAAATATCTACAGATATTACTGCGTGCACCCTTGGGACCAGGATTGCCTCTGCTTTGAGAGTTCAAGGAGGAATCTCCCCTTTCACTCACCCTCATTATTGATGAGCGGGGATTTTTTTTTTTTTATTTGCTAATGTCCAACATGGGTTAAAATTTTGCTTTTCTTCCCATTGATTGGGGTTAATAGGAAGGCTCAATGGGAATGTAAAAATGTCATATGAAAGTCAGCATGGTTCCTCAAAATCATTAACCTCCCACCCCCAAAAATGTCAAACTGGAACATCTGGTTAAGAGCAAGTAAGTGTTAATTAAAATGATTCCTGAGCTTTTTGCCCAGAAATTTGATGAGCTGGAGAAGGTATGTTGTACCTGAACCTCAGGTTGAAATCTGGCAGAGGAGAAGACAAGGGAGTTGGAGGACACCCAGACTGTGGCTGGATTCCCCAGGAGCTTGGCAGGGCCCCGTTCAAGGGTCTCAGTGCCAGGAGTCTTCACAGCTATGAGAACCAGTTCTTTTGTTTTGGTTTTTATGGGAATAGAAGTAAAAGTAATAAAAATTAAATGAAGTAGGAATTTATACAAATGAGAAGTACCTATCTATACTTTACCCCCAGAAGCAACTGTGAATAATTTGAGAACCACATATGGGGATGAAGAAGTCCCAAGGATGTAATTCTTTGAGAAGTTGATGGGACTGAAACTCAGGACAAGTCAAGTTACTTTGGACATTCCTTTTTCTCCTGATGCTCTTTCCTCTCTTATCTCTTCCTCTCACTTTAGCAGAATAGCACACTTGACTTTAGGGAAGGAGAGCAGTATGTTTTTCATTCTGTTCATTCAGAAAGCAAAAGGTGCCTCCCCCCATTTACTTTGCATTTCCACATCAAAGGAGGAAGTAAAGGTGCTACTGGTTTGAATCACCCTTTGCCATTTACTGCCAGGATAGCTTCTCTGTGCCTCATGTTCCTCATCTGGAAGTTTCAGCATGTAGGCCTATAAAGCATTCAGAAAGGTTCTTGGGACATTGATAGTAATTGCTTAGTAAACATTAGTTTTTATTACTGTTTCATAAGTCTTCTCTTTCCCCTTTAGTGAAACCTGGTGTTCGATACAGAGAACTGGGAAACATTATTCAGAAGCATGCCCAAGCAAATGGCTTTTCAGTTGTTCGAAGCTACTGTGGACATGGAATCCATAAGCTTTTTCATACAGCCCCCAATGTACCCCACTATGCCAGTAAGTACCGTCCAAAGATTTGATATTTGCTAACCATTTACTCAACAAATATTTATTCAAACATTTAACAGGGTCTACTCTTTTGTATTTATTAGAATATTCTATTGGCTGTTATAAATAGACCCTAAAATGTATATTAGCTCAAACACAATACATGTTTACATGTACATTTTGTTCATATAACAATCCAAGGAATGTGTGTTTGATCACTGTGGGAGTTTCCCTCCTAATCTATAAATAATAGAAGCCTGGTGCATGAAAATCATCCACTCTGGAGTGGGGGAGGGTGGTCCTTCAGCCCAGCCTGTGCCCTCTCGCAGTCAGGGAGCCCTCTGGGGATGTCCAACTGAAGGCTTAGGCCTGCACCCCATGGACATCCTTAGTGCTGCCACTGAAGTGGGAGAGCCTCCCGCCACCACCACTGCACTTGCCAGCCATGAGCCTGGCTTAGGGCTTCTGGCTAAGTGGCGTTCCCCCTGTGGGAGCGCATTGACTACCAGGGGGCAGTTCCTGCTTTGAGTGTCTACCCCCTGGTGGTCAGTGCTCCTCAGAGTGATTGGTCATTCTGCCATTAGGTCGATTTGCATATTACCCTTTAATTATATAGAATTGGAGGGGTATGCTTGGGAGGTTTTAATGAGGCAGCCTAGACTTGGGATAATTACATATACTTTTGCAGAAATTTAGTCACGTGGCTACACTAATTGTAAGGGAGGTTAAGAATGTTATCTCGCTAAATACTCTAGGAGAAAAGTAAACTAATTTTGGTGACTAGTTAACAGTCTCAGCTACCTGTCTAGCCATCACTATTCTGATTCCTTCAATGAAATGGCTTCAGCTTGGTTTGACATGAGTTCTTAGTCTGTGTCAGATTTTGTACTATTTGTTGGTGTAAATGAGGGGAATAGACAAAGTACCTCTCTTCCAGCTGAGTGCTGTCTGATAGAATAACAAAGGAAACGTAGGACAGTTTTCTCCCAGAAAGCTTTTTTCTTGGAGAATAGGACATACAGGAGTAAGTCTTGTTATTTAGTGCTATAAATGAAAGCTGTTCACAGTAAGTGACCTGAGAAGGAATTTAACAATTGCTATGTAAACGTTTTCATCAATCTCCTTGTTGCTTAAGTTTTCTCATCTGTGTAATAGTAGGGAATGGCTGGCACCTAACCTAGAACTGATATTAGGGTAAAGTGAGATATTATTACGTAGAAAACACTTAGCGTTAACCTTTTGAATGGTGGTGATTATTATATACATGACCTCAGTGATTTTCAGCCAGTATGCTGCAGCACCCTAATGTGCCACAAGAATTGTAAATCATGCAATACCTGACTATTTAGTCCAATGCACTGACCTCTTTTCCCTTAGATTGTCCAATAGCCATCTGGTGTGAATGCCCTGTCTTAAACCATAACTATATAGGTTATATAATAGAGCTGCATTTTATTGGTTACGTTGTATAATAAAGTTGCATCCGATTGGTTAATCCTTGGTACCAGAAATTCTTACATACAAGTATAGTTACCTGATTTTTTTTAAAAAGTCACTTGGAGCAAAAAAGATAGGTAATTACCATTAATATTTTTTATGTAAATCAATCAAAGTTATACTTTTTTATTATATTGGCAAAAAGTCTCCAGAATTTTAGTAATAAGTTCATATGATTCATGAGGTGAAAAAGGTTGAAAAATCATACATTATCTCATTTGATCATCACTACTCCTTGCATAATTTCTTAGCCCTATTTTAAAAAGCAGATTTATGTTTAGAGAAGTAATTCATTTACTCAGCTTCACACCAACCAGTAAGGAAATGCCAGGATTAGGATTTGTACCTGGGCTCTGTCTGACTTTCTAGGGTCAGTCTTCTCCTGTACGTTGTGCTGCCTGGTGAAGACTGCAGCAGTGTGGTGCTGGGCCTGTGGGGAAACAAAGAGTGGCCAAGGCTTGGTTTGACGGGGAAGATGAAGACCATTCCCGGTGGAGGGGAAGCACGAACAGGTGCTTCAAGTTGAGATTGGACAGGGATAATAATACAAGCTTGGCTATTATGTGTTAATAACTATTAGTAATAGCAGTGCCAACCTGAGGACATTGACTTTATTTGTAGGGATTTTTAGAAACATTTTTGGGCAGAGGAGTGGCAAGTGGAGTGGCTATTTTGGGAAGACCGATTTGGCAGTGGTATGTAGAATGGATTGGAGTTGGGAACTGGTGTTATTAGCCCAGTGCACCGGCAGTGGTCCAGTTGTGAGGTGGTAAAATCCTGGAAGGCATATTGTGAAGAGGAAGGGAAATGAGCCAGAAGCACTTAGGAGGAGCTGAAGAAGTTGTTTAGAGTATAGCAATTGACATAGATCAATAAGCATTTATTAGCAGGCCACATAGTTCTTTTTATTTAAGTTGTGAATTATGCTTGAAATAAAAGCTAGGAGCAGAAAACTAGTAGCTGACTCCATTCCTTACTGGTAAGCCCTGTAATCAAGTGGTGTGCATTCTCTTAGGACAGAAGTAGCTATTCTGATTACAGTGGGGCGTATGTGTGTGAATAAAAAGTATCTGTGCAGGGAGGGAATGAAAATGTGCCCTTACAGAGGTGACAAACTCAGATTTAGGTGTGGGTGATACAAAGAGAGTGTTGGAAGGAGACAGAATTTGTGGGAGAGGAGATATGTGTCAGTGATGTTGGGGTCAGCAAAATACGGTGCCATTGCTATACGAGAGATGCCACTTGAAGTTTTTTAAAACCATCTAGTTAGAAATAAATAAATAAAATTCTGAGGAAAGAAGCAAGGGTGAGCTAGATCTACTTCATTTCATACATTTGATATGTTTATGAAACTTCACTGTAAATCTGGTTTATGTAAATCAGAATCTGTTGAGCTCACTGTAGGGAAGTGTTAGAGGAAACTGCTGAGAGAGTCCTTGTGGAGCGGAGGCCTTTGGGAATGAAATGATCTCTGCTTCGGTTTGTAACTCCATATGCCTGACCTACTGAGGCTGGAACCAGGAAATTGTGTTAACTTCCCTCCACCCCTTCAGTCTGAGAGAAGTCCTTATTAGATGAGAGTTCGCTTCATTATTTAGGTGATTGATGGTTGGGAAGTGATGATGATAATACCTACATTTAGAATGTATATTGCAATAATTCTGTGAGGTACACATTTTTTAAAAGGCCCTTACCACAGTGTCTGCAATAGTGTAATCATTCAGATAATGTATATTGTTGAGATACATTGAGAAACAAACCATGAGCCTAGATATGTGGGAGTTGTAACCTTTTTAGAATAATGAGTCGATGGCAGAATTGGGAGTGGAGCTCAGATTCTCTTTATCAGTGCTGTTCAATAGAATAGATGGGGCACATATGTAATGTAAAAATCTCTAATGGTCGTATTCAAAGAGTAAAAGAAATAGGTGAAATTAATTTTAATAGTACATTTTATTTTGTCTATTACATTCAAAATAGTAGCATTTCAACATGTAATGAATGTAAAAGTTATTGAGAGATATTGCATGCTTTTTTTTGTCTTTGAAATCTGCATATTTTTACACTTACAGCCCATTTCATTTTGTACCAACCACTTTTCCAGTGCTCAGTGGCTACTCACAGCCAGTGCTGCCGTGTCCAACAGCAGCTCTTAAATTTCTTCATCTTTTTTTCTGTCCATGACACCACACTGACACTCTTGATATTTTCTTTTTGATATCCTCAAGGGAATAGGACCAATTCTTTATATGTAGTAATTGCATGTCATTTGGAGAAAGTTATTTAGATTAGAAATAAAAAGTCAAAATTATGTTTATTCCTTAGATTTTGGCAACACCTAAGGTAGTGGAAGCCAGCATGATAGCTTGCACAAGGAAGGATGTGGGTGAGGTTAGACCATACCTAGAAAGTGTGATATTAGTAAATTCAGCCTCAGTGGGCATGTCATTCATTACCAAAGTCAGCAACATGAAGACAAACAATCAGACCTGGTCGAGTAAATGCAGGCATTCATTTATTGGGCTTTTATTAGTTGGTTTTTAATTTGAAATTTAAACTGATTCTCTGTTTTTGTCTGAGAGTATCTAAAAAGGCCTATTCTATTTTTAACTTTTAGCATCCTGGGGAGGGATGGTAGGTCTCGACAGTTTGACTAATAGTTGCATTTCTCATGATGGTCCTGAAAAATACTCGTATGTTAGTAAATTTGGACCAAAAGTTAAACAGTATTTGGAAGGAGAAATGGAATTTCTGATTTCAAATAAAAAGGAATAGTGTCATCAGCATTAAAAAAAAAAAAAATAGGTTAGTGTGCAGAGGCTTTTTTCCCCTTTGAAGATAAGAAAAAGAAGACAACTGAAAAATCACGCAGTGTTTCTATGAGCTGTGCCCCCTCCCACCCCACATCCACACACACCTCTGTTATACCTGAATGAGTAAGGAATTTTGCTTGGTTCCATAATTGCATTTCTAATCCTGCTATAACATAAATGGTGGCACTTTTCATTTTGTAAAAGTGATAACCACATCTAAAAATTCAGCCTTTGGATATCTGTGTATTTTCCTAGAGAAAACATAAGCAGTGTGAAGTGCATGGAGGAGAGTATCTGCTCCAAAGTAGGTGGTTGGGTTATGAGTCTACCTAATAAAAGAGTAACATGCTAATTGACTACACATTTGTGATGCTCACCAGCCAATCATGAGTGAGTATGCAAATCAACCCAACAAAGATGTTGGGTTAATTTGCATATGCAGACGCTGAGTGGTGGGAGATGGGACAGGACATTTGCACCACCCCAGCTGCTCTGGGCAGCATGGGAAGGCAGAAAGGCAGCTCCGGCCAGAGCGAAGGCGGTGCCTGCAGCCAGGGGAACGAAGGCCCATTCTTGCATGATTGGGTCACTAGTTTGTTAATAATCTACTGCAAGAAAGGAGAATCACGAGAGGAGAAGGTAATTGAGGATAACTAATGGGAATATAGTTGTCTCTTCTATCCAGTGAGCTTTTCAACAATACACTTGGTTTTTTGCTCTGTTTTTAGTTTTTTTTCTTCTTTAATTTCAGAAAATAAAGCAGTTGGAGTGATGAAAGCGGGCCACGTATTTACCATTGAGCCTATGATTTGTGAAGGTGAGCAAAAAGGATGCTGTACATTCCTTAATTGGATTTTTGTTTACTCTTAGTTACTGAAGTACAAATTAGCAGTCTGCTCTACTTACTTTTTGCTTCATTTCTGCTCCCTGTCCCATTTCCACTTGGTTTAGTGTATGTAGAGAAGAAAACATTTTAAGGCTTGCCCTGCTGGAGTGACTCTATTGGTTGAGCATTGTCCTGTGCGCCAAAAGGTTGCTGGTTCCACTCCTAGTTGGGACACGAACAGAAGGCAACTGTTCTCTCTCCCTCTCTCTCCTCTCCCCTCTCTCCTCTCTCTTCTCTCCTCTCTCCTCTCTTTTCTCTCCTCTCTCTTCTCTCCTCTCTCCCTTTCCGTCACCTCTCCTCTCTCAGCATGTCCTTGGGTGAGGATTAAAAAAATAAATGTTTAAACATTATAAGGGTTGGCAAGGAAGCAGTACTTTCTCTTGTCAGTAGATGCTGAAGTACTTGAATCCTGTTCCCTTTTCATAAAGATCCTTTCAAATGAATTTAAATTTTTAAATATTTATTAATTGATTTAAGGGAAGAGAGAGAGACAGACATCCGTTTGTTGTTCCATTTACTTATTCATTTACTGGTTGCTTCTTGTATGGGCTCTGACAGGGGATTGAACCCACAACTTTGGTGTATCCCGACGACACTCTAATCAACTGAACCACCTAGCTAGGGTCTACATTGTTGCAATTAGAAGCCTCCATCAAGCCAGTGTAGAAATTCTTGCTTGATATGGGGAAAGGGTGGGAAGGTAGAGAGGAAGAGAAAAGAAGGAGAGCCACTCACTTTGACACAGTTAAATGATTTAGTTCTCCACAATTAATGAAGTCGGTGCTGTCCCCATTATACAGAAGAGCACATTGATCCTCCAAGAGATGAAGTAACTTGCATAAAGTCATTTAGCTAGTTACATGGCAGATTTTGCCGGACTCCAGTGTCCTGAGCTGTTCTGCCTCTTCCAGGTCTGCACTCATGATGTCAGATGGTGTCATACAACTATTGTGGAGGAAGCACAGCACAGACATACCCAGTGCTGGCAGTTGTATGTCCTCACTGTTGCTATTCCTGTGGTGGGCATGTGGCATTGATGATAGACTCAGTTGGTAACTCGGGTCTGCTTCGTGAAGCCTTCCTTTCCTTTCTGCCCGCTCTTTGTTGGGATTAGGGGCACAGAGTGAGGCAGTAGTAGTAGGCATGTGTCCTGGGCCCTGTGTGAAAGGATATGCCTGTCTCTGATCCTCCCAGTCTATTGTATAACTTCATCTTGGGACAGACATCCTGTTACTTCTACCAGATTCTCTTCCTTAGACCTGAGTATCTAAACCCAGCTTGCTCTCAAGTGGTGGAGGGGAGCATTGGAGATCCTTTGAGAGGTTGCCTACTATTTTCTGTAAAATGGGAAAAAGAGTTTATATTTTGCCACTTCTCCAGGAATGCTGTAAGAATTAAGAGAGATGATCTTTATTAACACTGGCTATATAGTTTAATCAGATGCCAGAGTTATACCAGGAAGGAGCTAAATTCATTCATTTTTTTTACAGCTTTAAGGTGAGTGGTATTAATATGTTTTCTAAAATGAAACCCAAGTGCTTTTATTTTGGAAATACTACCTTGACTTGTTATTTGGGAAGTATAAAACATGTCAAGTTATAACACCTATGTAAATTTAAATATCAACGGCTTTAGCTAAAACTTAGTTGACGTGTAAGTAGGAATCTTAATAAAGAATTTTCTAATTGATTTTCTGTGCTATGTGTAGATACAGGATACACAGATACACTTACCTAGACTTATTTAGAAAACGAAGATGGAAGTAAGAAATTGTTTCTGGTTGTTTTAGGTGGATGGCAGGATGAAACCTGGCCAGACGGGTGGACCGCAGTGACGAGAGACGGGAAGCGGTCTGCTCAGTTTGAGCACACCCTGCTGGTCACGGACACTGGCTGTGAAATCCTAACCCGGCGACTGGATAGCGAGCGGCCTCACTTCATGTCCCAGTTTTAATCTCCCCGAGATGGCGCATCTCAGTCACACTTCCTGGCTTTTTATTGAGAGTACAGGATGGAAGAGAAATTTTTTATTATTTGTTTTGTTTTGACTATAGATAAGGAAGGATTGCAGCATTTGACACGTGTCCTCAAGACCTTGTCTTGGGTCTGGAAAAGCCAAGAAGAATAAAGGAAACACTTTCAACTCCTTTCAGTGTTCCCCTGTCTCGCTCCTCCCACCCCCAGTCTCTGCTGCACCCCGGTCTTCTCATTTGACCTTTGAGCACTTTTACCTAAACCTGCTTCTAGTTGCTTTTATCACTGCCACAACTGGGCACCGAGAGCCAGCTGCTTTCCAGATAGATGAATGTGGAACATGAGAAACCTTGAAACTTTAGCAACATACGTTGTTTCAGATTTTTTTTTATTATATAGGAAATATATATGTATACATTTTAAATTCCTTATATGTAATTACTGAACACTATGTGCCCGGGTTGTGTGTTGATTCTGCTCTGACGGGGTTATACGCTGTCCTAAAGGGACCATAGTGTGCAGTGGGTTAATTCCCAGTTGGGAATTGTTGAAGTCCTCCCCCCGAACCCCGCAATGCTAATTATTTACCTTTGTGGTTGTGTGGAAGGAAACACTCGGTCAGACCGTCAGTGAGTGGATATGGCAAAATTCACTTTGGGAAAAGGTTAGGTTTTTAAAAATCTAGTTTATGGCAAAAACAGCCAAGCTCCACGTGGCAGTGGCTGTTGCAGAGCATGAGGATTTTGTAATACATTGCTGTTTCAAACCTCTCTCTGGTCAAAACAGGAGGCGGAGAGTTCCCTTCCTTCCACTCTTTTTATTTCTAGAGCATACCTTGGAGGTGTGGAGAGGAGGGTGGGGGCTGTACTGTGGCAGTGGATGGGAAGAGCCAGTTCTGAAAGCTCCAGAAGTGAGCGAAGTCAGTCAGGTGAGAAGTTAGGCCTAACGTTTAGTAAACCTGGTGATGAGGAGAAAGGAACCCCTTGCAAGACTGGACTGTCTCCTGGCAGCAGGGATACAGCTGTAAACATTCTTCACCTTCACGTCGCTGGGAGCCTCATTAGAAGCGACCTCAGCTGCCCAATATCTGTGTTCTTTTCAGTAGGTCGGTCCGAGCAGGATTGCTTCCGGTGAAGGCATAGCAGATCAAAGGCATTGTCGTTAGAGTTTCAGGTGACTTTCTTGTAAGATAATTTGATACCACTGACATGTTAATACTTGTAGGAGAATATCTTTCCCAGAGTGCCTCAGACATTATTGCTTTAAAAGAATTATGACAATGTTTTCATTTTATTATTTTAATGATTTAGTCAGAAGACTGAATCTGGTGTAGACTTTCCGGGGGTATGTGTGCGAAGTTTTTTATCAAACTGTAATATTTGTGAATGGAATGCCTTGCAATATGAATGTTAATATAATGTGTAAAGGGAGATTAAAAAGTTTGAGTGATTATCCTGCCATGTAGTCATTAACTTTGCTGCATTTTGTTTGGGATTTCAGAGGGAAATGGGGTGGTTGATTTCAGAATCTAAAATAAACTCACAACTATTTGAATAAAAATACTTCTTCAAGTTTAATGGCCATATAAAAATTCCAGTACTGTGTTTAGTTCAGCAGAGTCTACCAGCAGCATTTGAGATGCAAATGTGTTTTTTAAGAGCTTTTAAGACAGACAATGCTACATAGTTAGTGGAACATTGTATGTACTGATAATGGGATGAAGTGTGTGCTGATCAAAATAAGCTCCAGGAAAAGATCTTGGTGGGATGGTTCTTTTGTTAAAAGATAAGACACCATACTGGTGGTGATGCTTTTCTCGGTTTGGGAGATTTTAAAATAATACAGGCTCTGTTCTGATTGTATATATCCAATTATAGATGTTTATTAGTTTTAGATAAGAAAACATCTAGCTACATCATTCTGCCAAGTTCTCAAAAAAAAAAAAAAAAAAAAAAAAAAGAGCCAATGTGTTAACTTTTTTTGGTAATAATGTTTTGTTTTGTTATTCCTCACCCAAGGATATTTTTCCATTGGTTTTTAGGGAGAGTGGAAGAGAGAGGGGAAAAACAGAGAGAAACATTGATGTGAGAGAAACACATCAATTGGTTCCTCCTGCACACTCCCTGACAGGGTCCTGGGTCCGCGATGAGTTTGATGTGCCCTTGACCAGAATTGAATCTGGGATCCTATGGTCTGCAGGACAACACTCTATCCACTGTGCCAAACCTGCGAGGGCTGTAATAACTTTTAAGATAATCTTTTTTCCCCCCTACCAGTCCTCCATGCCCCTTTGGAATTATAATTTAGAGGAAGGAAAACATATTCGCCTTTTAATTTCATTTTATATCTTTTGCTGAAAAAATGGATTAAGGTTCATTAGAACTCATTTAGCAACACCTTTATACCACTTGCCATCCACATGTCTTAAGTTAATAGGAAGAAGAGGTTTAGATATCTTGTTTGCCAACTTAGCTTGATTCCTCACTTTGTTCTATTATCACTTCTGGTATTTCCTTGGGTTTGGTTAAAATTAAGAGCAGGATGCTCCACTTTGCTAAAGCTCCCAATGCACCCCATCGTATCAGTAAGCTATTTCTCTTTTTTTTTTCATTTCCAATTTTTTATTTTGAAAATTAAAAAAAAACTTGAAAGTATAGTACCATAAAATAATCATATATCTTTTTCTTGTACTCAACAATTGTTATTTTGTCATAATTTGTCTATATAAGCACACTTTTTATTTGAAAGTGGCATTGTACTTTACTCGTTACTCAGACAGCATGTAACTTAAAACATAAGGACATTTCCTACAGGGCCATAGTATCTTACCCAGGGATTTAACATTGATACACAATTGTTAAGTGCGGTGATTTTTAACCTTTTTCATTTCACAGCACACAAACTAAAATTCGGCACACCAAAAAAAGTTTTTTTTGCTGATCTGACCCTCCAAAAAAGATATTTTAATTTATTCACACCAGATGGCTTTTGGGTTAGCTGTTATTTTTTTCATTTGGCAACCTAGGGGAAAAGAAGTCAGTGACCCTGACTAGATAGTCAGATATTGCATGTTTTAAAAATTTCTTATGACACACCGGTTGGAAATCGTTGGGCTAATGTATCATACATATTCAATTGATTCTCAATTTCTTCCAAAATGTTTTTCAAAGTTCTTTTGTTTTGTTTTTTTAATCCAGCATCCAGACCAATGGCATTCAGTTGTTATATATCTGTGGTCTTCTTTACTCTAGAGCAGTGTTTCCCAAACTTTTGACATATGTGTACCCCTTCTATAATTTTCATAGCGCTAAGTACCCCTCGTACTCATGAGAACGTAGAATTAGGCGCAGCTAAGCACGGTGCAGTGCATATCCCCACCAAACTCCGGTGCAACCCATACCCCCACCAAACTGCCCGTACCCCTGGAGGTACGTGTACCACACTTTGGGAAACACTGCTCTAGAGCAATCCCTCCCCCGCCTTTTTTTTTTTTTTTTTAAATGAAATTGACACTTGGAAAAAAGCAGGCCAGTTAGCCTGTAGAATTCTGTATTTCTCTTGTTTCTCATGAGTAGGTTCAAGATAAACATTTTGGCAGAAGACACCATAATTACATATGGTATGTCCCATTCATTGCATCATATCTCATTAGGAGGCACATAATATTGTCATATTTAATGCCAATACAAGTTTGTCACTTGGATTCTGTCAGATCTTCATATTTTAAAAATCAAAAACATCTTTTTTTAAAAAGCAAATAACTTGGGAGGAGATACTTGGAGACCATTTGGAGATCCTGTTCATGCAATGGTTTTATAGTGTTCATTGAGGAATCTATTATTTTATTGATTGCTGCAAATTGGAACTTTCTAAACCTAGTATTTCATCTGCATTATTAGCTGGCACTCTTTTACAAAGAAGCATTTTTCCTCCCTCTTATCCACTTTTTATTATTATTATTTTTAGTATCTTTGGGTTCATTGATTCTTTTTAAACATTCTATTTAAATTACTGGAATTCCAAATTTAGTCAGCAGGAGAACCTTTAAGCTTAATTATGATTATTTTGACTTGTGCCTAAAAGGCATAATACCGGGCCTTTTGCTATAGCGAGATATTTTTTGCCTGCCCCAGACTGGTATCTGGCTATTTCTTTAAAGAAAAGCCCACTTTCTTTTCTTGGGAAATCAAGATCTGGATGCTGGATACTGGGTATCATTGTTCCTAGGCCCTTTCAGGGAATGGAGCCAGGAAATGCATTGTTTACATGTCATGAGTTTCTTCACATACTTTATTTCAAATCTGTCTTTTTCACCTTTCCCTGTTCCCTATCTGTATCTTCTCTGATGATGAGAACTTTGGTTTTGAACATCATCAGTAGATACTATTTGGTTGATTCTACAAGTTGTAAAATTATTTCAGAATGACTGCGTGAAGATAACTACCAACAATAAAGTTATTTAGTCCAAAATTTGTGATTCTTTTTATTCTTGAAACGTGTCATTAAGGGCGTGCAGAGTATTGGTTTAAAAATTATTTGAAGTAATTAATTTTGATCCTACTGTATGCTAAATTTCATAAACTGAGCTACTGTTTAACAATGAATGAGGGGAATACAGTAGGAGTAGCGAGCATAATTTAGTGATCTGGGAGTTAGAAATATTGGAACCATTTGAGATAATATGATAAGATTCTGTCTGCATTTGATGGTGTTTGACTTCTCCCAGGCTCTCTAGCTACGACAGGAGCAAATTATACCACTTGTGGATATGTGGCTTATTTTCCAATATAGTAGGGGGAAAATCTAGACAGTAATGTTTTAGGAACAAATTGTTTCACAGTGCAGGCTGCAGTATGCTAAGAATTTAAAAGGTAATTTGTTTAGCTTTAAAATATAAACATTTAAGGAAAGGTCAGCTTCGTAGCACAATGCCCCGCACATGGCAATTCTCCAGCCTCAGTGTCTGAACTCTGAGGTGCAAGCAGCCTTGGTGGCAGCCTCTCCCTTACCTCTTCCTGTTGGTGTGAAGGATTTCAATAAAAAACTGGTTTGCATTTGGTTATTTTGCAAAAGAGCATTGGCTCCCTGTCATCTGCCACCTTTCATGTTGGAGACTGGGTGAGCCACAACTGTCTAGACGGCAGTTCTGTGATTACATTAAATGTGTTAACACTGTTATATTTTACTAAAAGGTGCCCAAAAGTCAATATGTGGAATATACAGGAAAGCCTTCCTGGATTTTCACATCAGTATGTTTTTTTAAATGTATTTCTTATTGGTAGTATGAATATGTTTGTTATAATTCAAAGTATTTTAATATTTTCCTATCATCCGATTTTGACAATTGTAAAGCTTTTAGTGGAGTAATTGCTCCCATCTCCTGGGTGGTTAGTCCTTTTACTGTTATTACCCCACATGCTCATCCCACTCCCAACAGCAAACACATGCCAGTACTTCTCAAAATGTGTAGGCACATTGCATTGGCCCTATGATGTCTTGAGAAGGCACAAGACCAACAGTCAGGACACAAGGCTGTGATTTCCCGGATTCTTCCCCTGGTTGCATGGCTTGGAGGACAAGTGCCATACTTGATCTTTATATAGGATGATACCACTACGTAGCAACTGTTGTATTTTATATACTAGCGGCCTGATGGAATAAATTCATGCAAGAGTAGGCCTTCCTTCCCCTGCTGCTGGCACCAGCTTCCCTCTGGCACCTGGTACTTGGGCTTCCCTCCGGGACCCGGGCCTCCCTCTGGCCGCCAGCAGGCACCTGGGACTGGACTTCGTCCAGAAGGATGGAAGAACGGCCAAAGGACATATGCTCTAATTAGCATATTACGCTTTTATTATTATAGATAGTATAACTATAAAGCAGATCTGCTTTAGTAGCTGTGTCAGAATTCAACAGAAGATTCAGGCTAGAATTTTTAAAACTTGATCAGTAATTCTGAGCCCTAGCTGACTTTGAGGAATCAAAATAGCCAAGGATAAAAACTTTTAGTATGAAAATGTAGATTTGAAAAGAGATCAACATATTTTAATCCAAATTTCCACTGTTTTACCTTAACATAGCTTAATTATTTTTGGTATTTTAGTCCATTTCTAAATGAGGTAGTTCTAGGGTGGATTAATACTCCTTTCGTGGAAGGAGCATTTGCATGTTCACCTCATCTCAAGGGATTTTGTCACAGTGTTCTGTTTGATAAAAGTCAATCTGCTTAAAAGCCCACCCCATCTGCTTTGTTCCTGTAAAGAAAATGAAATTGGTATAGTGGAGGACTTGGAATACCCCTGTTCACTTTATGGTTATTTCTCTAAAGATATGGTTTCCTTGATATAGTTCTATGCATTTATTATCTAAATAGCTTTAAATAGACTTAATAAAATGTTTTCCAAATGTGTTTGCAGTGTACTTTTTCCTAAAAGTATTTGCTGACAGAGAGTCTCTGATCTTGCGTGTTGACTGAAACAAAATTGAGTCCAAAGTTGGTATTTTTCCTGGGTCAGCAAAATGTTTCCAGGCCCAAAGTTACTTTCGGACTTTGATCATCAGCCTGCTTGTAGGTTGGTAGCCAAGCAGAAAATGTTCTGAAGCATTCTATACATGCACAATTTGCCCCATCCCCATCAAAACATTTTGAGAATTACATATCATTTGCATTCAAAATGGAGAAATAGGAGTAACATTATGTGTATGCTTTGGAGACATTTTTTGTTTGGTGTGAGTTTTACACACATTAACCTGCTCTATGTGACAGAATTTTGGACATAATGCAGTTTTCTCTCACCTCCAAAAAACCACACACCCATCATTCTATACATTCTTTTGTATATGTTGTTCTTTGTGCATGTAATAAATAACTTGTTCCAGCCTGGCCGGCCTGGCCCTATGGTTGAGTGTCGACCTATGAACCAGGAGGTTAAAAGAACTTGTTCCAAATCAGACATACCTGTATATGGACAATTTTCAGTGAGCACCATTAAATGGATTAAGTAGAAAGCAGAAGAGCCTAACACTGAAAATGGAGTATGCAGATTTGAAAAAAGGTATGTGAAAAATTTTCAATAAAATATAAAAATTAAGTTGTTTGGAACCAAGATGGCAGCATAGGGTAGACACCTGAATGCAGCCTGCCAGAACAAATTTGAATTTAGAACTGGAAAACGGGAAACATTGCCCTGAAGTGCCAGATGGCTGGCTGAGAGGAGGCTCTACAATCTGGGAAGGAGAGAGAAGGCATGCTGAACCTCAGGAACTGTGAAGGTGCGGTGAACAGAGCGTGAAAAGGCAGCCGCAGACTTCGCTGCTGGCTTGCTTGCGGAGCGCGGAGAGGGTGGGCCGAGTTCGCTACTGGCTTACTCCCTGCGTGCAGAGGGCGGGCAGCTAATGCGTGGCTAGCTTTCTTGTTCGGGAGGAAAACAGAGCCACCCTAGTGCTCTGATAGACGGCCCCAGACAGGGAGAGGCCAGACTATCAGGCAGTGGGCAGAGATCTCTCGGAGGTGTGTGAAGCCAGTGGCCATTACTGCGGGACTCAGAAACCAGACCCTTGTAGGGAGGGACTGAATAAAGCTTGTCTGCACCACCCAAGACTCCGCCCCATCCAAGCAGAACACAAGCCCTTCCAGTGGCTAGCTTCCTCATTCGCTGCCAATAGGACTCTCCTAGGGAGGGACAGACAGGAATCTAAAGCTTGTCTGCACCTATACCAAAGAGGTGCGCGCACCTGCAAGCAATCTTGCGGGATTCACCAAAGCTTGTCTGTGCCACCCCAAGACTCCATCCCATCCAAGTGGAATACAGAAACCCTCTTAGCTGAGACACTTCTGATCCTCATAGCCAATTGGCTTAGAGATCAATGCTTCCCAGTGATATCAACAACAAGCAAGGCTTAACAAGTCTACACACACAGCTCACAAAGGGCGATACCAAGACTGTCCTCCTCAGGTAACTGGGAGGCTGACCCACTGGACCATAGAGGACACCTTAGCACACAAAGCCACCCTGCCAACTCAGGGAAGCTGTGAAAATGCCGAGACAAGGAAACAGATCACAAACAAAAGAAATGGAGGACAAGAAGGGACTGGATATAGAGTCAAAACCACACTTATAAGGTTTTTCAAGAATTTCCTAGAAAAGGCTGATAAAATAAACGAGACCTATGAGGATATGAAAAGGAACCAACTAGAAATAAAGAATACATTGTCTGAAATAAAAAATATACAAAGTCCTAAAAACAGAATGGAAGATCGCAAGAATCAAGTCAAAGATTTGGAACACAAAGAGCCAGAGGACACTCCTCCATAGAAGCAAGAAGACAAGAGAATCCAAAAAATTGAAGATAATGTAAGAAACCTCTGGGACAATTTCAAACGAACCAACATCGGAATTATGGGGGTCCCAGAAGATGAGAGAGAGCAAGATATTGAAAACATACTGGAAGAAATAGTGACAGAAAACTTCCCCCACCTGGGGAAAGAAATAGACTTACAAGTCCAGGAAGTGCACAGAACCCCAAACAAAAGGAATCCAAAGAGGACCACACCAAGACACATCATAATTAAAATTCCAAGAGCAAAAGACAAATAGAGAATATTAAAAGCAGCAAGAGAAAAGCAGGTAGTTACCTATAAAGGACCACCAATATGATTATCAGCTGATTTCTCAACAGAAACCATGCAGGCCAGACAGGAATGGCAAGAAATATTCAAGTGGGCGGCTTCTCCATCTACCAGGCTGTGCCTGGATCACAGGTGCTGGTGCCTGGACCACAGGTGGATGGCTTCTCCATCTTCCCTGGGATGCGATGTGGGCGACTTCTCTGACTGGCTGCAGCCTGGGATCAGGGGGCAGGCGGCTTCTCCCGGGCCGCACCCAGCCTCAGGCGCTGGGGCCTGGTTTCTCTGTCTCCCCCAGGACATGGGGCAGGTGGATGTGAGGCCTCTGCTGCTGGTTGCAGCCTGGGATCACAGGGCAGGTGGCTTCTTTGTCCCCCTGGCTTCAGCCAGCCTCAAGTGCTGGCACCCAACTTCTCTGACCCGGAGCAGTTCCTGCTGCTGCCACCATGATTTCAGGTTAATTTGCATACCCACTCTGATTAGCTAGTAACGTAGCGGAGTGATGATAATTTGCATGTTTCTCTTTTATTAGTGTAGATTATATACCTTTTGTCCAAGATACTTTTAAAAAATTTCCAACATTTCTAAGGTGGCAGAATTCTAATTTTGGACAACCAGGATAGATTTGCTGACATGCATATAATGAATGGTTTTTAGTCCTGTGCTGAATCTATATTTTCCTCCAAAAACTTTGGTTCAGCAACATACATGACATTCTAGATGCCACCCAAGAGGATGTATTAAAAGGATCTGAATAAGGAATACTTTATACCTATAGTCCCATGATCCAGGAATCCTTATAGTAGAAAATTGGAAATAAAAACTTTTTAAAAGAATTATTAGCTCTCCAATAGTACCCTATGTGCCCATTTTGTTATTGCAACTGCCCATGGCAATGTCATGCTTTGTCCTGGAAGGTTGGGCTAAACCAAACCGGATTGGACAATTTTCTACTGCAGGGGTAGAAGCTAGTTTTAATTTCCCCAAGATAATAAATATTTCAGGATCACTTGGGTCCCTACTGTCTCTCCAGCCCTCTGGCTAAATGAGAGGTAGGTTACACTGTCTAGCCCTTCACATGCACAAAGATCTAAAAAGAAGAACCCAGACCATACTTCTACTTTTCCACTTTTCAACTAAATTTGCTCAATCAGAAACACAACCTTTTGGGAGCAATTAATCCACATCAATCAAAAGTATGTCATGCATTGATATATCCTTTGGTTAGATTGGAACCATGGGCTGTTGTTTAATACTTTTTAAATTATATGCAACTTGGAAACCAAAAGAATGTGATTTTATTGCCTTGGTCTAACACTGAACTTATACCTCAGGGGTATACCTGGGCATATCCATAAACCCTCTTATCTTGATACTGTCTCAGTCTGCAGCTTTAACTTTTCATTCATTGTATGTTTAGGCTGTAATTTTGTGCTTAATCTCTGTTGTGTATGAAGTTCTCATTCATTCATTACAATATCATGCAACAATCCTATATTATAATATCATGCAACAATCCTATATAATAAAGGTAATATGCAAATTGACCGCCACTCTAACTCACAAGATGGCCACCCCCATGTGGACACAATATGGTCGCCACAAGATGGCCAGCAGGGGAGGGCAGTTGTGGGTGATCAGGCCAGTAGGGGAGGACAGTTGGGGAGGACCAGGCCTGCAAGGGAGGGCAGTTGGCGGGGGGTGACCAGTCATCCCCAACTGCCCCCACTGCTGGCTGGATTCCCCACAACTGCCCTCCCTTGCCAGCCCGGTCACCCCTAATTGCCCTCCCCTGCTGGCTGGGTCCCCCCTCCCCCAACTGCCCTCCCCTGCAGGCTTGATCATCCACAACTGCCCTCCCTGCTGGCCATCTTGTGGTGACCATATTGTGTCCACATGGGGGTGGCCATCTTGAGTTGGAGTGATGGTCAATTTGCATATTACTTTTATTATATAGGATTGTAATTAATGAGAACTTCACATACAACAGAGATTAAGCACAAAATTACAGCCTAATCATACAATGAATGAAAAGTTAAAGCTGCAGAATGAGACAGTATCAAGTTTAAAACATGCACAACAATACTGAAGATGAGAGGGTTTACCCCTGAGGTATAAGTTCAGTGTTAGACCAAGGCAATAAAATCACATTCTTTTGGTTTCCAAGTTGCATATAAGAGTTATGTTTATATTATACTGTAATCTATTAAGTACAATAGCATTATGTCTGAAAACACACACAATGTACATAATTAGAAGCATTGCTGAAAAATAACTACCATCTGAGCCTTCAGTGAATTGTAATCATTTTGCTGATGCCCACTGACTGATCAGGGTGGTGGTTGCTGAAGGTTGGGGTGGCTGTGGCAATTTCTTATAAGAACTGTGAAGCTTGACACATTGATGGACTCTTCCTTTCATAAATTCTCTATAGTGCTGGATGCTGTTTGATGACATTTTACCTATAAACTTCTTTCAAAATTAGAGCCAATCCTCTCAGTTCCTGCTGCTGCTTTATCAACTAGGCTTATGTAATATTCTAATTCATTTTGTGGACATTTCAACAGTATTCATAGCATCTTTGCCAGTAGTAGATGCCATCTTAAGACCACTTTCTTTGCTTATTCCTAGAAAGTAACTTATCTATTAGTTTTATCATGTGAGATTGCAATAACTGTCACATCTTCCAGTTCTCTTGCTAGTTCCACCACATCTGCAGTTATTTCCTCCAATGAGGTCTTCAACCCTCAAAGTCATCCATGAGAGTTGGAACCAACTTCTTCCAAACTCTTGTTTATGTTGCTATTTTGACCTCTTCACATGAGTCATGGATGATCTTAATGGCATCTAGAGTGATGAATCTTTTCTAGGTTTTCAATGTACTTTGCCCAGATCCATCAGAGGAACCACTATCTGAAATATTGTGAGAATTACCAAAATGTGACCCGAAGTGAGCAAACGCTGTTGCAAATGGTGCTAATAGACTTGGTCGACACAGGGTTGCCACACAAACCTGTTTATAAAAAAAACGGAACCCATATCTGAGCAGCACAATATAGTGGGGTATAGCAGGTCCTTGAATAACCTCATTTTCTTCAACTTGATTTTGTTGTAATGTTGATGAGAAAAAAATAATTGATTCCCAGTTGAGACCACTGTCTGTGTGGAGTTGGTACTTTCTCCCCATGTCTGGGTGGGTGTGCAGGTGAGGTGAATGGCGTGTTCACATTGTCCCAGTCTGAGTGCACGTGCGTGTGAGTGTGGCAATTTCTTATAAGAACTGTGAAGCTTGACACATTGATGGACTCTTCCTGAGATGGGGGGGAGGGGAGGGGCTTGCTGTCCAGGGTGGGGGTCCCTCCTTGAGCCCTAAGCTGCAGAGATGCTATAGCCACCCTGACTGGGTTGGAGGAACATGATTATCTGATTTGTTTTTTATTAATCTTTCTTCAATGTATGTTTAGCTCACATTTATTTCAATGTTGAATCTTTAGTCTGGTGATGTTTTTGTGACCAGAAATATGCGGTAGGAACTTTGCTGTTGTTTCTATCAGTAGCCTATGGGAAAACTGGTTTGGTAATGTGTCCTTGTGCTTAAAGTTGCAGTTGCCAAGAGCTTATTGACATTAAGCAAGGACTTACTGTATGCCCGGGGTAGTAAAACACATAATGGGCAAGAGAGTGATAGACATCGAATTCTAGATGCTGCTTCCTCTGGAAGGGCAAGTGTCTTGCCAGATGTGAAGATCTGATCAAAGTAAGTGCCCAGAACTTGGACGTTCAGTACATAAATAACTAATTTTTAAAATATTGAAATAGTTTATAGCGCTAAGAACACACATACACACCCCTACTTAAGTACAGTAGTTTCAATGATGAATTTCAGTGCTCATTGTGAGCTAGATAACATGCTAGGAACTGTGGGTATGTAAGTTTGAACAAGGCACAGTTCCTGCCCTCAAGAAGATAACTAACAAAGGCCTTCTGGGGTTCTGATTAACTTTGTCACTGTGGCCAAGGAAATCTGTTCTTCAGGAAGTGGGCCTGAGACTCTTAAAAGTTAAGCCAAAGTTACTGAGCCAGCAGCAGACAAGGTTCATAAACTCACTATTGGCCTGCTTCCTCTCTCTTTCCTTTAAATAATAAAGATAGTGGGAAAAGAACCATGAACATAAATTTAGCATAGAACAGAGATAAAACACTTATACAGAAATTACTTTTATTTTGTTAAAAAATTCCTTAATGAGCTAGTAATTATTCACAAGGATCATCCAGAAAACAGATTTATGACACTATTAGCCTTCCACTTGATTAGAGATATTAATTATACAGAAAACATTATTCCCTAGAGTAGGTTACCCAACATCTAAGGGGCTGTGGACTTGTAAGAGCTTCTCCCAGCCTGCCTGGCTGCTCCAATCAGCTCACATGACTCAGTTCTAAGGATGGACATACTTTCTTTGAATTTAAAACTTCACAACAGTCCGGATGCTGTAAGAAAAACAATACATGTAGGTTTTGAATGGTATCTTTTCTCTTAAGAAGATTAAATTAATATATTTATCCTTTTTCCTCCATAAACTTCACATCACTCCTACATTCCATAATATACAACTAGGACAGCTTACCTCTCCCCCGCATGCAGCAGTTCAAAGGCTTTGTTAATTTCACCAAAAGACAGATTGTGGGTCACAAATTCATCAACTTTTATCTTTTTGGTCATATATTCAGACACCAACTTTGGGACACTTTCTACGCTCTTCCATCCTAAAAGAAGTCATACATCTATTAATTTTTTTTTCAGCAAGTTTCTACAGTATGCTTATTACCTTGTGGGTTAAATAAAGACATTTAAGAGAATAAATGTTTTCATTACAGAGGAAGGAAAAACATCAAAATCAGCATAGAGAAAGAATTTAATGAACATCATTAGTTAAGGAAAAAGTAAATGCCTTTCTAGTTCGTTCCTCTTTCTATATTGATTTACTAAAATGTCATTAAGTTTCAATTGAGACTATTAGACTACCCAGGATAGAACTCTGTAAGTCTTAGAACAAGCTTATTTTTTAGGTCCATAATAGCAGATTTCCATAATAATTAAATGCATGGAAGAAAAATATTGATGTGCTACATGGCTCTTTCTTTGGTGTTAAATCAACAATGAATAGGGATAGCAACTCAGAATAGAAAACTGTGAAACTGAAAGCAAGGTAGAAAATTAGATGCTTTAACTTTTCACTTGTTATTGAAAGAAGCAATAAATCAAAGCAGCCTTCCTACTTTTTAAAGCACAGATGCGTTGGATCATATTTCAAATCTCTTTTGAGCTTTTTCCCCCAAATCTCCCTCATTATATCCTCTACTAATTATTTTTCCCCCTACAAACTGAGACTTTTTCTTTCTCTTTTAAAACTGAGACATCTACAACTCTAGACCAAAACATCTATTTACATCTGTGGGTCATATTTTAGGACAGCGGTCACCAACCAGTGGTTTCAGAAGTCTGGCGACCGCTGTTTTAGGAACACCATTGGGCCCCAAATGCTCCTGCTTATTTCCCAATCAGCATTGTACTAGGATGAGGTTCAGTGAGAGGTTCCTATCACCTGTCATGGCTCAGTCACCCAAGCTTAGAAGGCCTTTCAAATTCAGCTATGGATGCCAGAAACCGATCATTGTCACTAATAGAGAAATGTGAAAAGGTAATCCAGAAATGTGAAAAGGGAATCCAGAAGGCTAGTCAACCTTAATTGCTCTGAATGGTCGGAGCTAATTACTCATTGTTTAGTTGAGACTTCATATGTAACTTCTTGCCGGTTGTCTATTATTGGAATTTCCTGCCTAAAGTATATGGGTGAATCTCATAACCTTAATAAAAGGAATACCAAAGCCAGAGCAGTGGTAGTCCTCCCCCTAGAGGTGGATTCCCGCCTGGCCCCCCAATTTCCCAAATTAATTCTTTTCTAGCCTCTCTCCCTCTCTCCATTTTGAGTGTGGCTTCTCCAGAACCTGAACCCCTGAATAGGAACCCTGAACCACGTGGGGCGTGGAAGGGGCTCACACATATGGATCCTGAGAGGATGCCTCTGAGTTGCATGCGTGGCTTTAAGTCTGTTCTTAGATCCTCAAGTTCAGCATATTTCCAGGAAAGGAGAGTTCAGTCAGAGTGACATTTCTATAGCAAATCTTGTAGTATAAAGATGGAAAACTTTGGCCAAATTCTTCCTTTTAGCATATTTCCTGAAATTTTCTTCTGACTTTTAAAAAAGCAGGCATAACATAAGGTAGAGGATGTTAACAGATACACAGATTATGCAAAACTCATGCTATATGATCTTATTCCTAAGAGGATAGTAAGAATATATTTCTTAAAAAGCCTGTTAACACTTAGGCAACCCTAACCAGTTAACTGCCATGCATCCAAAATGGAAACCATCCTTGCATCTATAGACGCTTATGATGTACAAAGGGTTAACAACCATACACTTTTTAGGATCATACCTGGGAAAAATAACCCGTCTGGCAGCTTTTTAATTTTGTTATAAGGTTTTGTCTAATTTAACATTTTCCGTTTAAGATTTAGTATTAGTTATGCTGAAATCAGTCCTCTTCAGCCAGAGGTATGATTGACCACTGCACCCTCCAGAAAAATGAGCAAAAAATGCCTGGAACTTATTAACTCCATAACAAGACACAGTATGGATGACTGTCGTTTGCCTGCCCTACCCCCAATGAGGGCCTCATTAAGAGAATGTTAATTTCCTTCTTTTTCTGAGTAAAATGTGGCTTTGAGCTTCATGAGAAAATACCGATTGTATGCGAAACTTTTCTATTAAGATAACTTTGTATACAACAACTCAGTATGAAAAGAAGCCCATGAAAATTGTTAAACCAAGAAAACTGGCCTGGAATTAAAACTCTGCAAATAGAAACGAGAGAGGAAACGTGCCATCCCATCCAGCAATCACCTCCGAAGGCGGTGCCCTTCCACGTGCGTCCTGTGACGAGCTGGAAGGGCCGAGTGGCGATCTCTTCCCCGGCACCAGCGACTCCCACCACCACGCTGACGCCCCAGCCTTTGTGGCAGGCCTCCAGTGCGGCTCTCTGCGGGCAGAGATGAACCAAATCACAGAAGTCAGTGCATTCTGCCGAGAATATCTGCTTCCCCAAAAACGAGAGAGTGGTTTCACAAAGCTTTCCAAAAAATGGCAGCAAAATGGTCAAGTGGAATGCTTAGTGCATTTAATCTTATTGAACAATTTTACTTTCTTTAAGAAACTTACTAAGTTGGCTAAGTAGTGACACAAATGGGATGGATTTAAAGCTTTTACTTGCTGTCCATTTTTAAAAGTAAATACCAACTCAAAATTCTAAAGACTTTAATAAAAGAAGTATGCAGAGAAGTAATTCTGATACTTTTGCTGAATGCCTCCTTTGTATCAAAGTAGGGGCTTTGCTGTCTATATTTTACACAAGAGGAAACTGAGATTTAGAGACGTCATTGTTCAGGGTCACTGATTTAGCATGCAGGTGTTTATCTACTTTCACGCATGCTCTCTACAAAGGCACCATTCTGCCTCTTAAGTAGACATACTCTAAGATTCACATACATGGAAGGCAAAGAAACATTTTTCTTCATCTTTCCCTGAGTCACTCATGTAATTTCCCATTTGTAGTTCAAATCATTATTTTTCCTTTCTTCTACTAGAATAATTCTTACTGAGACTTCTCCTTTATAAAAATAAAACAACTTTAAATCTTAAGAAAACTGCATTAAAAGAGCAGTTACAGCCCAGCGAGCATGGCTCAATGGTTGAGCACTGACCAATGAACCAGGTCACGGTTTGATTCCTGGATGGGGCACATGCCCAGTAGGGGGTGGTGCAGGAGGCAGTTGATCAATGATTCTCTCTCATCATTGATGTTTCTATCTCTCCCTTCCCCTTCCTCTCTGAAATAAGTAAAAATATATATTTTTCATAAAAGCAGCTAGTGAAAAGAGAAAAGAGAGAGGGGGGGGGGGAGAGAGAGAGAGAGAGAAAGAGAGAGAGAGAGGGAGAGAGAGAGAAATGAAGCCAACCAAGCATACTTACCATGACTTTCACATTACCAATACACTCAAAGGAGTAGTCTACTCCCCCATCAGTCATCTCAACGAGCACTTCCTGGATGGGTTTACTGAAGTCCTGGGGGCTAATACATTCACAGGCTCCAAACTCCTTGGCCCTTGCAAATTTATTTTTATTGATATCCACACCAATGATCCGGGATGCACCAGCTACCTTGCAGCCCATGATAACCGCCAATCCAACTCCTCCGAGGCCAAAGATGGCACAAGTAGAGCCAGGCTCCACCTAACAGTAAGATAGTCTGTGAGATACTGCTTCCACAGAGTCAAGAAAGTCACTAGGTTTCTTACAGATCAGACCAATTTAATTATTTCAGCAAAGCTTTGTTGTATCAAATTAGAAGGTGGAAGCTAAAAGCCAGGCCAACACTTACCTTGGCAGTGTTCACAGCAGCACCGTAGCCAGTGGAAATGCCACAACCCAGGAGGCAGACTTTATCCAAAGGTGCTGAAGGATCAATTTTAGCAACAGAGATGTCAGCCACAACTGTGTATTCAGAGAACGTACTGGTTCCCATGTAATGTAAAATTTTCTTTCCTTTGCAAGTAAATCTGCTAGTGCCATCTGGCATTAATCCTTTCCCTTGAGTGACTCTAAAAAAAACAGAAAAGGAAAAAGGCAGGATAGAATTAGGTTCCCTAAAACCTATAAGAAAAAGAATTATTAAAAAAAAAAACAACAACAACTAATAAATAGTTAGAAAAGTGTGCTAAGACAAAAAGTCCAATTCCTAATGTATGTATTAATCAGTTATCTTTCAACAATAGAGAAACTTGTAAGAGATTTATAACCTCATATGTTTTTCAACGTTCAGTATTCTTTTGGATCTTACTGTCAGAGTATTGAAATAATTTTTAACAGGTACAACTTATGGATCAGATAAAATTATTTTAAAATTCCATCATAACACTGTGAGCAAATGTAACTTCATAAAGCATAAAGTTAAACCCAGCATTTACACAAAGACCACATGCAATGAATAATCCATTTGGCTAAGGAAAACAGATGGCCAAACTGGCAATTTAGACCTTTTAGCAGGCCTTTTCAGAAGTGTAACAATCCTCAAGGATTCAAGTTACTTTCTCTCTTCACTTAGTTTTCTGCCCATATAGTTGGTTACAATAATGGGGCTGGGGGTGGGAGAGCAAACTTACAAAGGCAACTGATATAATACATGTTAGTAAAAATTATTTTAGATATTCTAAATTTATAGGTGATATAGTGTCTCGTTTAGGAGGATGAGCCCTAAAGTCAGGGACACACCTTGGTCTCAAATCCTGTGTAATGTTGGGCAAGTTAACCTATACTGGACTTTCAGTTTCCGAGTCTAGAAAATACAGAGAACAGGTTAACTGGTTTGGCTCAGTGGATAGAGCATCGGCCTGCAGACTGAAGGGTCCCAGGTTCAATTCCAGTCAAGGGCATATACCTTGGTCTTGGTTGTGGGCACATTCCCAGTAGGGAGTGTACAGGAGGCAGCTGATCGATGTTTCTCTCTCATAGATGTTTCTAACTATTCCTCTCCCTTCCTCTCTGTAAAAATCAATAACATATATTTTAAAAAAAAGAAAATACAGAGAATAATTCTTTCTCATAGAAAAAAAAGAAAGAAAAATATCAAGTGAGATGTTATGTAAAGCATTAGCAGAGTGCTAAATAAATATTTGTTATTTGTTAATAAAAATAAACACTATAATTTTTAAAGCAGGGTAGTAAGAAGCTAGGGAAGCAGAATATGGGAATCTGAGAGAAGATAATTAAACAAGGCAAAACAATTTGAGTAATTTACAGCCAGCTAATGAATCACAAGGTTTTACCTTCCCTAACCAAGGGCACTTAGGAGCAAATTGTTTATACCAAGCATGTCAAACTTGCAGTAAGTTTGACATGCGTGGTTGCGGTAGTTTGACATGCTTGGTTTACACACTCCAGACTGCTTTGGGAAAGCCTGGCCTCATCCCAGTCCCTCGTTGATGAAATCGTTTTAAAATTAAACTAACCAGAAAATTATCCCTGATCCCTCCATACGCAGATTTTGATGAATCAACATATTGAAGGACACACCTGGAAAGCTAATGAGTATTCTGTTAAGACCCTCCTCTGAAACCTCCACTTGGATTTCCACTGGCTGAAGAGAAAATGCCTCAAAACAAAGAAGCAACAGTGCACTCTCACTATAGCATGCCTGTGCCTTGCATCTCTGCTTTTTCTAACCCACAAGAGTTGCAACCAGGGGAGCAGCGGGCAGCAGCATCTCATCTTGGGCTTACCCCTGAACCTGTCTCCAAGGCTCCCTTTTCTCTGACTTTCCAGTGAGTTAACAGCAGCCCCTCCCTGGCTCACTTCTTTTCCTGGGACTTCTATTTCTCAGAGAGCCAAAGCCCTCTGCCTACTCTCTCTCCTGTTGCTTCTTCTACCTTTAACTCTTCCCTTTTTTCACTGTCACCAGTTTTAATTAATGTAATCTCAAAATCACCTGGAATCCTTTCATGAACTCTTTCCTGCCTGAAGAACTCACATGCTACCAGCCGGCTCAAGGCAGACCCGCTCTGGGCCCAGACCCCACCAGGAAACAATTTGATGTACACTCTTAGACAAACCCTTTGGGATACATATGAATAAACAAATACACAGATGAAGAGAAATAGATTGCCTTTGGATTCAAGAGTAAATACAAGTTCTTTGAGAGAAAAATAGAAATATTACCAGAAACAAAGAGCAAAAAGATACTAACCTTATCTTCTGGCAAAGGTTTGTTTTAGGATTTAGGCAGAATTTGCATTCTCCACATTGAGGGATGTAAAGTGGGATGACAGTATCACCTGGAAAATGAATGCAAAGATATTATCCTGGACACGTGGCATCTATTCCTAATGAATGTATCAGCCCCTGCAAATGCCTATTCCTGTTAGCTCATTCGGCTTTGAAAGTTAAGCTCTTTAAGGCTTAGAACTTCACCTACATAACATCATTTAGACGAAGCCTGACTACAAAAATTACAAAATTTTGATTAAAGGAAACTTTTAAAAACAATAACTGGAGAACAAGGCGTCATGTGCCTCAAACTACTGACTCACTGATGCACCTTTAAAATTTCTTGTTTAGAAACTGACTTCCGAAATGTTTTTAACAGTTTCAGATGAACAGCAGCCTGCAAACTCAGAGGAAAAAAACCCATCAAATATGGGGTGGGCAAAAGTAGTTCCACAGTTGTGACTATGGGAAACACAGAGTTTATTCTTGTATTATTATTTATTAGTTATTGTATTATTTTCCATACAAACAACTGCAACCTACTTTTGCCCACCCTCCATTTATGCTTCCTGGGTGAGGAATAAAATCAATCTTCACAACTTTCTTAGGTGATAATTTGTTCATAAGTAAACAATGGGTAGCTGATCAGAAATGCTATTTCCCTATGGAGGTGTAAAATAAGTGGTTCAAATGCCCTCTTACCTGCTTTTAGCTTAGTAACTCCTACGCCAACACTTTCCACAATTCCAGCACCTTCGTGCCCTAAGATCACTGGAAAACTGCCTTCAGGATCAGCCCCACTCAGGGTGTAGGCATCGGTGTGGCACACTGCAGTGGCAATAATCTATCAGGATATTCGAATAAAGAGCATTTCAGTGTGTGTGCATGCAACTCAGAGTAAGGCATCAAAGGAAAGGTCCTTTTATTTCAATATAATCCACTGATTCCAAAATACTTTTTTTTCACACTTTAACCTCTCTAAAATCAGTAGATGCTTACAAATAGATGACATCTTAACAACTAGAATTGGCAGGCTTTTCTTTGTAGTATATTATAGTGTATTTATATTCAATAACAGATGGCACATCTATTCTCCTTTTCAGTGCATATTAGCAAGACAAAGCAAATAAGGTGAAGAGGAAGAGCATCTGTGTGCGAAGCCATTTCACCGCTGGGCTCTTCAGGCCTGTTGGGAAATGGTATTTCTACAAAGGTATGGATTATTTCTGAAATATGCCAGCCTGCTTGGTCTGCACTAAAACTCAGAGCTTTTAGTGGAACCAACTCCCTTTTAGCACACAAACAAATTTGTTTAAATAAGTCCTTTATCCCTATCTCTTTTAATAATGTTATCTTTCCAAACCACCAAAAAAGCACAAAGAGAAAGTCTTAGAATGAACTTACATTCCTCTGCTTCTCGCTTACATACCCACTTACAATGTAACGTTATTTGCTATTTATTGGCAGTCCCAGGAAAGGCAGCTGAACTCAGTGTACCCCAAACAATACATTCAGGACAAAACATTTTCTTTTTCAGGGGCAAAATCACAATCAGGTTAGTTTCTGAATTTAACTACTAAAATATTTCAGATTTCTGGGTTTGGGTTGAAAAGGATCTTGAAAAGTTATTTGTGCTTCTTGACCTGATATGTGGGATCCCTGGGAGCATGAGTCAATATGTGTTTATGTGCTGTGTGTTTGGAAGTAGGACCAGGGACATTTACTCCAGTTTATAGCAAAAAAAAAAAAAAAAAAAAAAAAAAAAGCTGATTTTTTTTAGGATGTTAGTTTTATTTAATGATCACTATTTTATTTTTTAAAAATATTTTTATTGATTTTTTTTTTTTTTTTTTTTTTAGAGAGGGAGAGGAAGAGAGAAACACTGATGTGAGAGTCTAATATCGATCACACTCCCTACTGGGGATCAAGCCGGAAACCTGGGCATGTACCCTGATTGGGAATTGAACTGGTGACCTCCTGTGTGCATGGGATGATGCCCAACCAACCGGGCCACACGGGCCAGGGCAAAGGTCACTACCTTAAATGATTAATTTTACATCAAAACAAAGAGAAGAATGCTAAAAACACCCAGCTGGTGGCTTTGTGAACTATGCCTTTCTCCTGGGATAGCTTCATTAAGCACTGGAATAATAAATGCATCCCTTGAACTCGGGCCCCGTCTGCAAGGGTCAGTATTTAAAGCTCTCTAATAAGATGACTTTACTTGGTTGTTGCTCCAGTTGATCAGGAGCCTCTTCCCAAATCTTATTTGAAGTTTCACCTAACAAAACTAAAGGCCACTTCTTTTTCTTTTGTTTCTAATGTGTCACCATACATTTTAAGTTATGGGTCAGCAGAAAGGGGAACATCCGGCAAAGTCACCTTAAACTTAGGCTACAGAAATAAACTGCAGTCACCCAGTGATCCCTGGGGCAGGCTGCTCAGCCCACCATCAAAGCTACAAGATGGGAGGAGTGCAAAGGAGGATAAAATAAGAGGAGGAGGATGTGATTCTGTGGTTGGAAGACTTCCAATACCTTGTTCTCGACCCACTCTCCTTTGGGATTTATCCTTTGCAGAACTCAAGAGTATTAATCTATCCAGAGACCTAATTGTAAGTCATCTTTTCCACTGCCTTAGATGTAACATTACCTTAATTCGAACTTCATGAGCCTTTGGCGGTGCCACCTCTACCTCCTCAATGGAGAGAGGCTTCCCGGCCTCCCAGGCAATGGCTGCCTTGCACTTGATCACCTGAAATGGGGAAAAAAAAGAGAGCAAGTTGTTTATTCACCTGAATGAATAATGAACTGCTTATTAGTTAATTTAGATATTGATGAATGTTAATCTTGGGAAGTATTAGTATATCAAAGATTCACAAAGAAACATGCAATGCCCTAGCCGGTTTGGCTCAGTGGATAGAGCCTTTGGACTGAAGGGTCCTGGGTTCGATTCCCGGGGTCAGGGCACATGCCTGGGTGGCGGGCTCGATCCCTGGTAGGGGGTGTGCAGGAGGCAGCTGATCAATGACTATCTCTCATCACTGATGTTTCTATCTCTCCCTCCCTCTCCCTTCCTCTCTGAAATCAATAAAAATATATTAATAAAAGAAAAAGAAACATGTACTTCTAAGTGATACAGAGAATTGTTCTGCCTGTTTTTTAGATTTTGTATAAGTAATATTCATTAAAATATTTAACTTAGATGTCCTTTGGTCAGATATAAAAGCCTCTTCTGGTTGAAAAGTTTTATTCACGGAATACTTATTGATATTCTACAGGAGCAGGCTAAGAATACAGGTCTAAGAGAATCTGATTCAGTAGGTCTGGCATAGGACCCAAGGAATCTGAATGCTTAACACGTACGGTGACATTCTTTTGTTCAGGTTGGTGTAAGTAACATTGCTGTAATACAAAACCATAGGATGGGAAGGACTGTACCAGTAAGGAGTACCAGAATGGGGGAAATTTAGAAAACCATTCCTATCACCCTGGTGTGGCTCAGCTGGTTGGAGCACTGTCCTGTACATCAAAAGGTGGCAGGTTTGATTCCCCATCAGGGCACATATCCAGGTTGTTCTACCATTGAGCAACACCAGCCGGTCAGGCTATTCCTATCCATTTTAAAAGTACTATCCAGTATATTATTCACTTGCCACCTGTGGCTACTGAGCACTTGAAAAGTGGCCAGTCTGAACTGAGTTAAGCTGTAAGATTTTGAAGACTTAGTACAAAAAAAATACTTCAATAATATTTTAAAAATAGTGATTACATGTTGAGATAGTATTTTCAATATGTTGGATTAAATTTGAACATGATTTTAATGTTTTTTGATATGACTAATAGAAAAGTTAAAATTACATATGCCAAGTGTATTATATTTCTATAGCATAATGTTGCCCTAGAATCAGATGTAACAGGGAAGATTTCGATCAGTTACATAATGGTTATGAAACAAGTTGGCAGAATAAAGGTTGAAAGCCACTGGGTTTATGGGAGACAGAATGGAAAGTCAATAATTACAAAAAGTGTGATTTAAAGGGAGAGGCACATAGTGCTACAGAATTCAAAAAGTGGAGAGTGTAACTTTGGCAGTGAGTTTGAGAACCATCACTTTTAACTGGGATACGGAGAAGAGTTACAAATGGTGATAAAACACCTACATTCCGGGTAATTGTGAAGGGTGAATGAGAATGAATATGAAGCAAAGCTACCCTATGCCTAATACAGTCTTTGGCACAGGGTAGCTTTGCAAAAATAACTTAGTAGTTATTAGTAGCAGTGAAACAGTGGAGGGGAGAGGAGAGTTAAACTGTATATAGAGACTATAGTCCCCATGTATGTGCAAGGGGCTTGGCACCGCCCGCCCCCTGCCCCCCCCCCCCTCCACTGGTCGATCTGGAAGGTCGTCCTGGAAGGTAGTTCAGCAGTCTGGTCTAATTAACATATTAGCTCTTTATTATACAGGATTATATAAGATGAAACTTGTGTAAGTTGGTGAGGTGATAAATTTTGCTTTTAAAGTTAAAATGTATATATTAAATCTGATGGTACAAAAAAAAAATCCAGACACTGCACTGGAATCCTTTTCACCTCTATGTACCCTAAACCTCAAAGGTCAAATTCAGAATAGTATCAATGAAGTCATATTGTACACTAGAGATGTGAAGCAACAAGAATAGCTCATCCATACCTTTTATTCTACCCCTACCCTCGCCACTTTTGAAGAATGTTTTAGAGGAGTTTAAACTCTTCCTTTCAGTGACACTTCTAATCGAAACAAAGCCCCACTCTAAATCACGGGCAATTGCCTCACTTCAACACCTGAACTGTAATAGGAATTATAATTTTGCACCTGCAAGTATGATCCTGGGCAAGTCACAGTAAGTCCTGGATAGGCTCTGCAACTTAAGGCAAAACGACGTTTTAGGAATCTAATCCTACCTTATGCTGCTAATTAATACAAAGCAGAGTGAAGCTCCTACGGCATCTGATCACCTTTACGAACGAAATAACCGTGAACAAAAGAACCTGCTGTACCCTTTGCACAGGCAAAGCGTGGCCCTGGAGCCATTTCACCGGGATGCGCACCGACCACCCTGGTCCCCCGCCCCCGTTCTCCCCGCTCCGCTGCAGCTGCCCAGAAGCGCAAAACCCTCCCGAATGAGGAGGCGAAACAAAGCTTCCTTCCCGCTGAACCGTCCCTCCCAGGCCCCGTTCCGGCTCCGGTGCCCGGTGGCCCGGTTCCAGGCTACGCTCCCCGTCCCCGGCACCCCCGGACTCGGGCCCGCCGCAGGGCCTACGCTACCTGGTTCGCCATGCCCTCGGGTGCGGGTCAGCGCGCGTGGGCATCCGGGGCGGGTCAAGCAGTCGGGATGTGGGCGGGGCGTGTGCCGGACGCAGGGGGCGTGGCGCGGCGTGGGTGGGGCTTGCGCCGTACAGCTGGGACGTAGGTGGGGCGTGTGCCGGACGCACCGGGCGGGGCGGGGCGGGACGTGGGTGGGCTTGCGTTGGGCGTAGTCCCGCCTCCTCGGATGCCGGGGGGCGGGGCGGGGCGTGGGGCGGGGTTTGCGAGGGCTTGGGAGGGATGGGCGGGGCCGGGGGTGCGGCGCGGGGCGCACTCTGGCGGTGACGGGAGGTCTTGCCCCAGAGGCCGGCAGGGTGTGGGCGAGGCTGGGTTAGCGGCGGTGTCCTGGCTGTGCTCATGCCTGACCGCAAACCCGTCTGTGCCAGGAAGGGGTTTCCTCGTGTAACTGTAGCCGAGGCAGCGCAGAGCAGTCTCACAAGGGAGAGAGGTGGAAGGTGAGGGGCCAGGAGTTTCACCGGAGGCACGTGAGGAACCGGGAGAGTCTGGTGCTCCCGGTACTTCGTGTGCGCTGCTATGTGTTGAGGATGCAAGATGAGTAAGATAAAGCCCTTCAAGATTCTCCATCGAGAGGGAAAACTGAGCGGGAGAATGAGAAAAGGGACACCAAGAACGGGGGAACCCATTCAGGGAAACGTCCTAGGCTCCTATTCCAGCTGCCCCGGACATAAAATATATTTTTAAAAATCATAGACAGGAATTACTTAGTAGATTTGTACATCCTATGAGGATGAATTGTTATAAGGTGAAATTAGAGGCTCTCAGTCCCTTTAGAGACTTTGCTAGTGTGGACTGTATTGGAAATAACCTGACCAGGCAGGAGGCAGGTATTTTACAAATACAGATCACAAAATGAGCAGCAGAGCAGCCTCAAATACAGAAGTGTGGGAGAACCTCAAACGCCAGGTATCATTTGGAAGCAGGCTCTTTGTTAAATTCTTGACCTACCTTTCTCCATTTCAGCTAGCAGAAGACAGGAAACAATGAGTGACAGTGCTAACTTTTATTTAATTCTGACTCCTAAGGAAATAGTTCAGTTTATTTTGATCTGACCGACTTATTAGGTGAAAATGACTTGCCATTTTGGACTTTCTAACAGGCAAGAAAGTGTACTGTTGTCATAGTGAAGCAGGTTTCAAAAAAGTTGAAGCATATTTCTTTTTTTTTAAAATAAATCTTTATTGTTCAGATTATTACAAATGTGATCCTCTTTCCCCCCTCAATTGCTCCCCTCCACCAGGTTCCCACCCCACCCTCTGTCCTTTCCCCATCCCCTATTGTCCTCATCCATAGGTGCACAGTTTTTGTTCAGTCTCTTCCCTCACCCTCACTCCCCTTTTTCCCGAGAATCGTCAGTCCACTCCCCTTCCATACCTCTGATTCTATTATATTCACCAGTTAATATTGTTCATCAGATTTTTTTAATTCCCTTGGATATTAGATTCACTTGTTGATAGTTACGTATTTGTTGATCATAATTTTTATCTTTATCTTCTTCCCCTTCCTAAATAACCCCCTTCAGCAATTCATATAATTCTGGTTCGGCAGTGATGAACTCTTTTAGCTTTTTTTTATTTGTGAAGCTCTTTAACTGTCCTTTGATTCTGAGTGATAGCTTTGCTGGGTAGATTATTTTTGGCTGTAGGTTCTTGCTATTCATCACCTTGAATATTTCTTGCCATTCCCGTCTGGCCTGCATGGTTTCTGTTGAGAAATCAGCTGATAATCATATTGGTGGTCCTTTATAGGTAACTACCTGCTTTTCTCTTGCTGCTTTTAATATTCTCTCTTTGTCTTTTGCTCTTGGAATTTTAATTATGATGTGTCTTGGTGTGGTCCTCCTTGGATTCCTTTTGTTTGGGGTTCTGCGGGCTTCCTGGACTTGTAAGTCTATTTCTTTCCCCAGGTGGGGGAAGTTTTCTGCCACTATTTCTTTCAGTATTCTTTCTGTATCTTGCTCTCTCTCTTCTTCTGGAATCCCCATAATTCTGATGTTGTTTCGCTTGAAATTGTCCCAGAGGTTTCTTACACTATCTTCAACTTTCTGGATTCTCTTATCTTCTCCCTTCTGCAGAGGAGTGTCCTCTGGCTTTTCGTGTTCTAAATCTTTGTCTTGATTCTTGTGATCTTCCAGTCTGTTTTTAGGACTTTGTATAATATTTTTTATTTCAGACAATGTTTTCTTCATTTCTTGTTGATCCCTTATTATTTCTAGTTGTTCCCTTTTCATATCCTCATAGGTCTCATTTATTTTATCGGCCTTTTTTAGGATATTGTTGAATAACCTTATAACTGTAGTTTTGAACTCAATGTCTAATCTTTTCTTTTCCTCCATCTCCTTCCTTTGTCTCCTTCCTCTTGTCTGCATTTTAGTTGTTTCCCTGATTTGATGGAATAGCTTTGTGTTCTAGGTGTTCTGGTAGAGCCCAGAAGCACAGCCTTCCCAGTTACCTGCGGTGGACAGTCTTGGTGTAGCCCTTTGTGGGCTGTGTGTGCAGTCTTGTTGTTAAGCCTTGCTTATTGTTGATATCACTGGGAAGCTTTGATCTCCAAGCCAATTGGCTGTGAGGATCAGCAGAGTCTCAGCTAGGAGGGTGAAGCATATTTCTTAATGCTTACAAGAAAGATAAATACTGAGCGAATTGAAGGGAGGAATTCATGAAGCCGTAAATGTCTGCTACGTTTTGAGGGATAGCCCTTGCTGTAGCCCCCATGAATTGGAGCAGAAAACTGTCTGAACTGAAGAAAGCCCCAAAGGGTTGAACAGGAGGGAGCCAGAAGTGGTTGGTACTAATTCTGTTCAATATCGAGGTTCCAAAGCTACCCATCAAATCCTTTTTCTCATACCCTTGGCAACAGAGAAGGTGGCCATCTAATTTGGAGCTGCAGATTTAAATTGTGTTGTGCAGTTTTTTCTGTTACTTTTCAAGATAAACACATATTATAGAATTGGGAGTCAGAGACTCCCTCAAGGTGGTTCTATGATCCTGAAGAAGTGAATTTTCCTTGTATTTTTTGCAGTCAATAATATATTGTGAGTTATCCATTCTTGTAAATAACCTAACCATATCTTTTCCTAACAGGGACCCTGGAGCCTCTGGAAAACCTGACAGGATGGAGAAGAGCAAGGTAAAATTCCATGATTAAATGTAACAGGAAATTCAAAGATGACTTTTCATACTGCCTCAGTTTTGGCTAAAAATTCTAAGGCCAAGCAACATGGGTACCAAAATTGCCCCCACATTCTAAGGCCAGGTACTAGATTACTTAATGTAGGACGCAGAACCTTTCAACTGCCAGTATTAGCTCTTCTATTTGTAGGGGAGGGCAAAGGATTTGTGGCGAAGGACAGAAATGGTCAGGAGGGAAGGTCTCTTTGGACAGAGCTTCCACGTGCTGGATGTGCTCTTTCCACCTCCTGGTGAAGATGAGGGAAGCACTCCCCCTCATCCAAAGCCAAGAGAAGAAAACCACTCAAAAAGCTTCAGATCTTTTCTCTGGAAGCTGGAGGTCTCAAGGTCTGGTATCTGAAACAAAGAAATGTATGGCCAGAGGCACGTAGAACAGCCTGTCTGGTAACAGAATGAAGCAGAGCAGGGTTTAGTGGGGACAAGGACACAAGTGTGTTTTCCATGGACCAAATGTGGACCCTACACAGGGATACAGTTTTAGATAATCTTAAAGGGAACTTTACCAGGAGATCTACCTGGAGAGGTAAGGTGACTGGTGAAAGCCCAGGGCTGAAGCCAGAGTCTTAGTTGGTCCATTGTGGAAAGGATCATCCCAATAGAGAAATTGGAGGTAGGGGATTCCTAATGCGGCAGAGGGCTCTTTGTGAAATACACAGAAATTCCCTAATCACAAAGAACTCCAGTATTTCAAAGATGCTACACCCAAAGAACATCAATATCTGATTGCAACAGTACTGGTCATGTGAAGTGTAGTCTTTTTCTCTGAATTTCCTTTCCCTTCTAGGCTGGGCAATGGAAGGGGTATGAAGCAGTAGCTGGCAAAGAGTGGGAGAGATGGAGAACGGGAGGGAGAATAAGCAACACTGTCCTTCCTTCCTTCCTGCAGATTTAATTTCTTGGGGCAGCAATGGCAGCCACGCCAGCGGTGGTGTCCTATGCCCAGGGGTGGGATTGGTGGTTCAGTCTGCAGCATCCGAGGCCTGGGGGCCAGCAAAAAGGTGCCCAATCATTCGCTGCAAGGTTTGGACATAATAGCAAGCTGTTTATTTCTGTAAGTATTTTCTAGTCCTCCTGGTAACTCTATGAGCTACCCAATATCCTTTTAACACATTCTTTATTATTTTAAAGAATTAATTTAAACTAATTAGCAAGAATTGATTTCTGTGACTACCAGGGGAATGGGCCAGTCTGGAATTAATTACCTGCCCTGGTTGAGGGTGAAAGCAGTGAACATTCAGTTGACTCTGAGCAGAGTATCTCCGGGCATTTAGGGGTGGAACAGTTAATAAAAAGTCAACTCTGATTTCCTGGCATGAAAATTACTGAAGGCAAAGTTTTGGGGACTACAAGGTTTTGCCACAGCAGAGTATAAAGTGCATTTCATTCAAAGCCTGTGGGGGTAGATGTTTGCTTCTAAAAGGGCTGGACAGTTTAATGAAAGAGAATGGTGAATTCTGCAGCTCAGTGATGCCAGCGCTCTAGTTCAGCTGCTCTGCCACCCTCTTGTCTTTCTCATCATAGTTGCAAGAGGGCACCTGAAGCTCCAGGCTGTCATATCCTTACATGACAACATGCAGAGGGAAGAAGGAAGGGATCTTCTCATTATCCTCCTCCATGGTTTGTTTGTTTGTTTGTTTGTTTTGTTTTTAAACCAAGAGGGAAATCACTCCCTCACTCCCTCTTCCTCAGGCAGACCCCCACTAATGTCTCACTTACCAGAATGGAGTCAGATGTCAATCCCAAATCAGTCCCTAGCAAAGAGGAATGGGATTAGACTAATCATAGTGTGACTTATGGAGCTGAGGGAGAGTACCACCCACTCTGGGCTCATTATTGAGTATTACTTGGCTAAAATCAGAGTCTGTGTGTAAGGGAGAAGTGAGGACCAGCTAATGAGTAGGAAATCAGCACAGGCAACACCATCTCTGGGCAGCTTTCACTGGTGTATAGTGTGACCTAAAAAACCAACTTTGAATAGAACCTAGAGCAAGAGAAGTCCACCTGGTCTCAATTGCTGTGAGAACTACTCTGATAATTTCCTTTTATGGGCTGGATGGTTTTTAAGTGTCCATGGCAGAATGTTGTATGGAGCCTGATGTAAGCTCCAATACTAGAATCATGGAAAACATAAAGTTTTAGAGCAAGTCATGCTCGCTTCATTCTTGGTTTTGATTAAAAATGTCTGGGCATGCCAGGCTCAGTTGTTTGAGTGTTGTCCCATGCACCAAAAAGTCACTGGTTCAATTTCAAGTCAGGGCACAAGCTCAGGTTGTGAGTTCAGTTCCTGGTCAGGGTACCTATCGGAGGCAACCGATAGATCTCTCTCTCTCTCTCTCTCTCTCTCTCTCTCTCTCTCTCTCTCTCTCTCTCTCTCCCTCTCCCTCTCCTAAATAAAAACACATTTTTAAGAAATCTCTGGGGATGGCATACTAGATAATTATGCTATCAGAGTTTCTCACCATGAACTGGGGTATTATTGGATCCACAGAATTATAAGGCTCGATATGCCCAGGAGGATAGCATTATCAAGTGGAAGTAATAGATGTGGAAGAAGATTCTGAAGGCACAGTAAATTCTTGAGCAATCGACTCATATTCCTACTGCACTTCCACCCTTCAGAGACATTTCCTATGATCCATTTGTAGAGGAGGAAGAGAATTTCAGTTTGGTTTATAGAGCTCTACATAATATTCTAGAAGTTGTGCCCAGCTGGTGTGGCTTAATGGTTGAGCACCGACCAATGAACCAAGAGGTTACAGTTCGATTCTTGGTCATGGGACATGCCTGGGTTGTGGGTTTAATCCCCAGTAAAGGGTGTGTGGGAGGCAGCTGTTTCTCTCTCATCAATATTTCTATCTCTCAATGCCTCTCCCTTCCTCTCTCTCAAAAAATCAATAAAAACATATTAAAAACCATATTCTGGTTGGTAGGGGTAGACTTGAAAAATCCTGCCAGGGTACAGAACGTTAAGCATAACATCTCTTTGAACCCTCTTTGACAGGAATGAAATGCTCTGAAATATGGACCTACATTGATGAAGAGGCAGTAATTAGTGATTTGGTTAGGTGATAAGGGTCTTCAAAGGAATGAGGTTGTAACATTTGTAATAAGGAAGACTAGGAAAGATAATGGGGATGAAACTTTCAATAATAGGCACTGTGTGAGGAAATTTACGTTCCATGTGAATCTCACTAAAAGGTCTGATCCTGGAAGAGATTGTCAATCAGGTGAACAAGGTGACTGGCCTAGGGACTTTGCTCAGCAGCACCCCAAGGCCTCGCTTAGTGGGCTGATAATGTAGCGGCCATGGAGATGAGGTTGGGCCCAAGAGCACAGACGTTCATTACCAAGGCTGTCCTGGCTCTTCCATGCTGACCACCCAGATTGATAGCAGCACCCACCCCTGGGTCCTCAATATGGTGCAGTACCTAAAGGGGACCAGATGGCAGCTCTGTGACTGATTATGTAAGTCCCCCTCATTATTCTCACTGGGGTGAATTCTTATTTGGGGTCTAGAATTATTTTCCCTATCTGTCATGCTTCCACTTGTATCATCATCCATGGATTTATTAATAGAAATGAAACACAGATTCAGATTCTCAGATTTAAAAAGTAATTATAGCAAAGGCATAGGCTTTTAATTATCCCATTATTATGGAACAGTTAATAATTCCACATGGTAAGCATTTGAGAAAAGGAAAGTGCTAATGATTCTTTTATGATTTGTCAGTAAAATTAAAAGACTGCTTAGGAATATAGAGATGTCATTTATTATTGTCAGGTCAAAACCTTATCAATAAGGTAACCAGAATTGCAGATTCCTCTTGGCGGTTACTTTCACAGGACAGGCAACACTTCCTAAAGCATTTGGATCCTTAAAAGACCTTTTGGTTTAAAAAACAAGATAAACTGATGAACAAAATAGGTCCAGAGACATGGAGCGTGTCACAGACTGATGAATTTCAGAGGGAAGGGGGAAGGGCTGAGAAGAGATTAACCAAAGAATTTATATGCATACTAGATACACAAAATTTGTGCAAGAGTAGGCCTTCGCAGCCATGGCTGCTGCCTTGAACCCTCACAGCCTCGGAGGCTGCCTCAATCCCTCCCTTGCAGCCACTGTGGCTGCCTCAGTCCCACAGCTGCAGCCCCAGCTTCATCCAGAAGGCGGTTCAGATGGCCGTTCAGTTAATTTGCATATTTCACTTTTATTATTATAGACTAGTGGCCCAGTGTATGAAATTTGTGCACATTAAAAGGAAATTAATTAGAGGAAATATTTTAATATTGTATTTCCCCTTTCTCTACAATAGAAGTGTCAGAGATGAAAAAAATTAGTAAAATGTATATGAAAATACTATCTAATAAAAGAGTAATATGCAAATTGACTGTCACTCACAACACACAAGATGGCTGCCCCCATGTGGACACAAGATGTCACCACAAGATGGCCAGCAGGGGAGGGCAGTTGGGAGGGACCAGGCCTGTAAGGGAGGGCAGTTGTGGGCAATCAGGCCAGCAGGGGAGGGCAGATAGGGGTGACCAGGCCTGCAGGAGAGGGCAGATAGGAGTGACCAGGTTGTCAGAGGAGGGAAGTTGGGGGAAATCAGGCTGGCAGGGAAGCAGTTAGGCATTAATCAGGCTGGCAGTGGAGTGATTAGGGGGTGATCAGGCTGGCAGGCAGAAGTAGTTAGGGGCAATCAGGAAGGTAGGCAGGCGAGCAGTTGGGAGCCAGCAGTCCTGGATTGTGAGTGTGAGAGGGATCCCAGATTGGAGAGGGTGCAGGCTGAGCTGAGGGACACACCGCCCCATGCATGAATCTCATGCACTGGCCCTCTAGTAATATATAAATTTGTTAACAAATAATCACAACATGATATAACAACAACAAAGACATGATATGATATAAAAACAACAAAAACATGATGTAAAAATAATACTGATTGATAAATTGATTAAACTTATTTTAATATCTCCCTATATACCACATTAAGAGTAAAAATACTTTCAGAGTGCTTGACTAATTTTTCTTATAATGAAGTATTTACAACTTTAACATCACACACTCTTCAAACTTAAGAGAAAGCAACATATAACACTATGTGGGAAAACCAGTTCAAGTAGGAATATTCCTACTCTGTCTAGAATTTATCCTTGTGATTTATTATTTAAAACATATATTTTATTAATTTTTTATAGAGAGGAAGGAAAATGGATAGAGTCATAAACATAGATGCGAGAGAAACATTGACCAGCTGCCTCCTGCACACTTCCTACTGGAGATGTACGCACAACCAAGGTACTTGCCCTTGACCAGAATCGAACCTGGGACCATTCAGTCTATAGGCTGATGCTCTATCTGAGCCAAACTGGCTAGGGTGGAACATTCTTTAAAAACATTTTTTTTTTAAAATTTATTTCAAAGAGGAAGGGAAAGGGAGATAGAAACACCAATGATGAGAGAGAATCATTGATTTGGCTACCTCCTGCATGTGCCATACTGGGGATTGAGCCCACAATCTGGGGATGTGCCCTGACTGGGAATTTGAACTGTGACCTCCTGGTTCACAGGTCGACATTCAACCACTGAGCTATGCTGGCTGGGTGGGAACATTGTTATTAAATCAGGTTTTTAAAAGTAGGTTATGATATAGAATTTTATTTCTCTTTTTATAGCTGCAAGAAGGGACATGTCTTTCATGTCTGTCTCAGACTCAGTTAATTATTAAGACTTTCATTTTTAAGGTCAGGTTCCACAGTTCATTAGCTATAATATAAGCAGCCCTTTAGAACAAAATTTTATTGGCAGAAATGGAGAAAGGGATAAAAATGTTTAATAACAATAAAGTAAAGAGGATATAATTTTTCTTTCATATTATTAAATGCCTTATTTTCTTATAATTTCCATTTCAAAAGATCTTGAAATTTCAGAGAAGACCAATGGTTTGTTCTTGATTTAAAGTGGTAGAATAGGAGCATTCTGGATTAATAGCATTCCAGACAGGAAATATTTAGGCATTTTATATATCTCAATATTTGTCAACAATGAAGTTAGCTGACTAAAGAATTTATAAATATATAAATACTAGAGGCTCGGTGCATGAAAATTCATGTACTGGGGTGGGGGTGGGGTGGAGTCCCTCAGCCTGTCCTGCCCCCTCTCATAGTCTGGGAGCCTTCAGAGGACCAGGAATAAATTGGTACCTGCGAGGGGGAGGGGGAGAGAGGAGCGGGCCTAATGCACAGTCTGGCCTCCCTCTGTAGGAGGTGACCGGGCCGATCAGGGGAAGGCACTGCCTCCATCACTCCACTGCTGCTGCCACTGCCAGCCCTCGCAGCAGCCACGGCTGCCAGCCCTCCTCTGCCCTCACAGCTGCTGCGGCTTTGCCCAGAAGGACCTCTGGAAGACATCCGGTCTATCAGGTCAATTAGCATATTACCCTTTTATTAGTGTAGATAGTTTTCTGGGCTATAATTCTGTATAGGTATATTTCTCAGACTGCATATGAAATATTGAGTTTAAGTATACTTAGAATTAAGATACCTAGGAATAAACTTAACTAAAGAGGTAAAAGACCTATATGTGGAAAACTATAGGACACTGAGAAAAGAGATAGAGGAAGACATAAACAGATGGAAGAACAAACCATGTTCATGGATTGAAAGAATCAACATCATTAGAATGTCCATACCACCCAAAGCAATCTATAGATTCAATGCACTCCCCATTAAAATACCAATGGCATATTTTGCAGACCTAGAACAAACTTTCCAAAAATTCATCTGGAATAAAAAAAGACTCTGAATAGCTGCAGCAATCCTGAGAAAGAAGAACAAAATAGATGGAATCTCAATATCAGATATCAAGCTGTATTACAAATTCACTTTTCTCAAAACAGCCTGGTACTGGCACAAGAACTGACATAGAATAGAATAGAGAACCCAGAAATCCACCCAAGCCACTATGCTCAATTAATATTTGACAAAGGAGGCATGAACATATGATGGAATCTCTTCAATAAATTGTGTTGGGTAAATTGGACAGATACATGCAAAAAAATGAAATTAGATCACCAACTTACACCATACACAAAAATAAACTCAAAATGGATAAAGGACTTAAACATAAGACGGGAAACCATAAAAATACTAGAGGAATCCACAGGCAGCAAAATCTCAGACATATGCCGAAACAATTTCTTCGCTGATTCTGCTCCTAAGGCAATGGAAACTAAAGAGAAAAAGAACAAATGGGACTACATCAAAATGAAACACAAAAGAAACCATCTTCTGTACAGCAAAAGAAACCATCAACAAAACAACAAGAAAGCCCACTGCATGGGATAACATATTTGCCAACTTTATCACCAATAAGGGCTTAATCTCCAACATCTACAGAGAACTCATACAACTTAACAAAAGGAAGATAAACAACCCAATCAAAAAATGGGCACTGGACCTAAATAGATACTTTTCAAAAGAAGACAGAAAGAAGACCAAGAGGCATATGGAAACATGCTCAAAATCACTAATCATCCGAGAGATGCAAATCAAAACAATGATGAGGTACCATCTCACACCTGTCAGAATGGCTATCATCAACAAATCAACAAACGACAAGTGCAAGAATGCTGAGAAAAAGTATACTTAGAAATATTTCATTAGGAATAAACAAGACAGGTGGTGGGGAAAAGGGGACAAGCCTGCTGTCCTCACCTATCCGAGGGTCTGTGCTTACTCTGTGATGCCCCAGAGAGCAGATGAGGGGGGGACCCTTTAACCATAAGGAAAAAATTGACCTGTGAAGGTGTTTAATCCATGGCTGACTGATTACCTGTCCTATTTGGAAAAAAAAAGAAAAGATTTATTTATTGAATTTGGGATTGGAAACCATCCATCTTTATTAACCCAACATTTTATTTTAAAAAGTTTCACAGTTTCAAAATTTGAAAAATCAGGACAATGAACACCTCTATGTTCTTCACCAAATGTATCAATTAAAATTTTTTGTCACATTTACTCTCTCTCTCTCTTTCACACACACACACACACACACACACACACACACACTTTTGATGAGCTATATGAAAGGAAGTTCAAATTTCATAAAATTCATCCTTAACTTCTTCAGCAATTATCTCCTAAGAACAGAGACATTTCCTAATTGTTACTATCCATCATAAAGATAATATTATTACATTTTATGAATCTTCAAGATTTTTCTGACTTGCTTATAAAAATATAAATAATGTCTGTTTTCTCTGTAACACAGGATTCATTCACTGAGATTAGTAAATTTGGCCTTGCCTACCTCATAAGTCTCATTGTTGGGATGCCTGCTATCTCCAGGGGACTCAAAGATTGTAAAAAATGTCCTTGCCCTCAAGAAGCAAAATAGTGCACATAAAGTACTTTTTAAAACATCAGTGCTCCAGCCATGAAGACAGAAGAGAAACAGTCCAGAGATGGAAGACGCTGACAATGCCTTGCCATACTAGCAGTCAGCAGCTGTGTCTCCCTGAAGGATGCCCAGAACCAAACCAGAGACAGTCAGACCTGCATCACCACCATTTGTTCTGAAATACCATGGCTGACATGTACACATAAGGAACTATTTGACATTGAAATTGGGTCTCAAAAGAACTGTTGGCCCAGAGAGGAACTCACTACAGACTGATTCATTTGCCTCTCAGCATAACCATTATGGCTTATCTCAGTTTCGGTTCTTATAAGGATATTTCTTGGTTCACATGATCTCACACATCTAGGGGAAATAATGAACAACATAAACTGATGAACAAAAACAGACCCAGAGACAGAGAAGCAGCAATCAGACTGTCAAACCTCAGAGGGAATGTAGGGGAGGGTAGGGGTAAGGAGGAGAGATCAACCAAAGGATCTGTGTGCATGCATATAAGCCTAACCAGTGGTCATGGACAACAGGAGGGTGGGGGCATATGTGGGGAGGGGTTTGGGATGGGTATGGGGGATGAGGACAATTATGTGATACCATAATCAATAAATCAATAAAAAAGCAAGATACTAAAAAAAACAAACAAAAAACAAACCCAAAAGTCAACTATCTTACATAATAAAAGGCTAATATGCAAATCAACTAACGCTGGAATGACTAGTTGCTATGACACACACTGAGCACAAAGGGGCAGATGCTCAACACAGGCGCTGTCCCCTGGTGGTCAGTGCACTTCCACAGGGGGAGTGCCGCTCAGCCAGAAGTCCTGAGCTGGGCTCATTGCTGGTGAGCACAGTGGCCAGGGCGGAGCCTCTCCCACCTCCGTGGCAGTGCTAAGGATGTCTGACTGAGAGTTTAGGCCCGTTCTGGGTCTTAGCTTCAGTCGGACATCCCCCGAGTGCTTCTGGACTGTGAGGGGGCACGAATGTTGTGCACTAGGCCTCTAGTGATGTTAATAAAAGTTGTTACTCTTTCAGCATAACCATTATTGCTTGTCTCATTTTCAGTTCTTATTAGTGTATTTCCAGTAGGACTTGATCTTACTCATCTAGGGGAAATGATGAACAACACAGACTGATGAACAAGAACAGTCTCAGAGACAAGGAGGCATGGATCAGACTGTTGGACCTCAGGGGGAGGGTGGCGATAAAAGGGAGAGATCCACTAAAGGACTTGTGTGCATACATATGAGCCTAATCAGTGGTCAAAGACAACAGGGGGGTGGGGGGGCATGAATGGGAAGGGGTTGGGGATGGGACTGGGGGGATGAGGACAAATATGTGATACCTTAATCAATAAAGAAATTAAAAAAAATAAAAGTTGTTACTCTCTCCCTGCATTCCTTTTTTCTAAGAAAATAGGATCTGAGATGGAAAAATGTTAAATAAAAAATCACCAGAGGGCGCTGTAGTAGCATTTAGAAAACAGTGACAGACTAAGACAATCATGCCAAACTCAAAGGCTAATGCAGGCCAAATAAACAAGGTTTAAGTTTATGTGGGCCACAAAATAACAAAACCTTCAATTTTCATGGAAACATAGGTTTATTTCAATAAAGAAATGCTGAATACAAAGGGCTGAAATAAATAAGTAATCATTGACATAAAATAATAGAACATTTTATTTATTTTTTAGTAAATCTTTATTTTCAGATTGTTACAGTTGTTCCTCTCTCCCCCAATAGCTCCCCTCCACCCGGTTCCCACCCCTTAACCCTAGGCCCCCCCCCCTCCCCCTGTCCTCATCCATAGGTATATGATTTTTGTCTAGTCTCTTTCCACAACCTCCACACCTATTTCCCCCCAGGATTGTCAGTCCACTCTCTTTCTATGCCCCTGATTCTATTATATTCACCAGTTTATTCTGTTCATCAGATTTTTTATTTACTTGATTTTTAGATTCACTTGTTGATAGATATGTATTTGTTGTTCATAAATTTTATCTTTACCTTCTTCTTCTTCTTCTTCTTCTTCTTCTTCTTCTTCTTCTTCTTCTTCTTCTTCTTCTTCTTTTTCTTCTTCCTCCTCCTCCTCTTCCTCTTCCTCTTCTTCCTCTTCTTAAAGAATACCTTTCAGCATTTCATATAGTACTGGTTTGGCAGTGATGAACTCCTTTAGCTTTTTCTTGTCTCTGAAGCTCTTTATCTGACCTTCAATTCTTAATGATAGCTTTCCTGGGTAGAGTAATTTTGGTTGTAGGTTCTTGCTATTCATTACTTTGAATATTTCTTGCCACTCCCTTCTGGCCTGCATAGTTTCTGTTGAGAAATCAGCTGACAGTCATATGGGTGCTCCCTTGTAAGTAACTAACTGATTTTCTCTTGCTGCTTTTAATATTCTCTCTTTGTCTTTTGCTCTTGGCATTTTAATTATGATGTGTCTTGGTGTGGTCCTCTATGGATTCCTTTTGTTTGGGGTTCTGTGTGCTTCCTGGACTTATCAGTCTATTTCTTTCACCAGGTAGGGAAAGTTTTCTGTCATTATTTCTTTCAATAGGCCTTCGATATCCTGCTCTCTCTTTTCTTTTGGCTCCCTCATAATTCAGATGTTGGTATGCTTGAAGTTGTCCCAGAGGTTCCTTTCACTATCTTCATATTTTTGGATTCTTTTTGCTTTTTGCTTTTCCGATTGGGTGTTTTTTGCTTCTTTGTATTTCAAATCTTTGACTTAATTCTTGAGATCTTCTAGTCTGCTGTTGGATCTCTGTATATTATTCTTTATTTCAATCAGTGTATGCTTGATTTCTAGTTGGTCCTTTATCATATCCTTGAGGATCTCACTAAATTTATCAGCCTTTTCTAGAAAATTCTTGAAAAACCTTATAACCGTGATTTTGAACTCTATATGCTCCATTTCTTTCATCTGTGACCTGTTTCTTTGTCTCCACATTTTGGCTGCTTCCCTGTGTTAATAAAGTGGTTTTGTGTGCTAGGTGTCCGATAGGGCACAGTGGTTCACCCTCCCCAGTTACCTGAGGTGGACACTCTTGGTGCACCCCTTTGTGGGCTGTGTGCACAGTCTTCTTGTAGTTAATCCTTGATTATTGTTGGTATCACTTGGAGGAATTGACTTCCAGGCCAATTGGCTGTGAGGATCAGCTGTGTCTATGATGGGAGAACCTCTGTGATTGCAAGACTTGCTTAGTGATTAGTTCAGTAGGGGAGCAGTTAGAGGCTTCAGGCTGGCAGGCAGAGGTAGTTAGGGCCGATCAAGCAGGCAGGCACTCGAGCAGTTAGGAGCAAGTGGTCCTGGCTTGTGAGAGGGATGTCCAACTGCTGGTTTAGGCCTGATCCTGCAGTCAGATATATCCTGGATTGGAGAGGTTCCAGGCTGGGCTGAGGCAGGCCCCCTCCCCCCCCACCCCGTGCACAGATTTTGTGCACCAGGCCTCTAGTAGATATATAAAAGCCTAAGTGACCAGCTAACTGGCCAACCGGCTGTTATCTATGACACAAACTGACCACCACGGGGCCGATACTCAACACAGGAGGCGAAACCACAGACAAGGAAATATGGAACAGACTGATGAATCTCAGAGAGAAAGGGGGAGGGGGAAGGTGGGAAGAGATTAACCAAAGATCTTACATGCATACTAGAGGCCCAGTACACCGATATGTGCACCAGTGGGGTCCCTTGGCCTGGCCTGGCCTCTCAGAATTCAGGATCACTTGGGTGATTTCAGACAGCCGGTTTTGGCCCAATCCCTGCAGGCCAATCCAAGGGACCACACCGGTGCACAGATGGGCCTCTAGTGATGTAATAATTATTAAAAATGAAAAAAAAACAATTATCTAATTAAGATGGAAATTTGAGAAATTGTTTTTTATTTATTTTTATTTTTTTATTTTTTAAAGATATATTTTTTATTGATTTTATACAGAGAGGAAGGGAGAGAGATAGAGTTAGAAACATTGATGAGAGAGAGTCATCGATCAGCTGCCTCTTGCTCACCCCCTACTGGGGATATGCCCACAACCAAGGTACATGCCCTTGACTGGAATCGAACCCGGGACCCCTCAGTCCCCAAGCCGACGCTCTATCCATTGAGCCAAACCGGTCCCGGCTATTTTTTTTTATTTTTTTTAAATTTATTTTAATAAATTTTTATTGTTCATATTATTACAAATGTTCCTTCCCCCCGCCCCCCCACCATTGCTCTCCTCCACCAGGTTCCCACCCCACCCTCTGCCCTTTCCCCACTCCCCATTGTCTTCATCCATAGGTGCACAGTTTATGTTCAGTCTCTTCCCACATCCCCCTCTCCCCTTTTCCCCAAGAATCGTCAGTTCACTCCCCTTCCATACCTCTGATTCTATTTATATTCAACAGTTAATATTGTTCATCAGATTTTTTTTTTTAATTTCCTTGGTTTTTAGATTCACTTGTTGATAGTTACGTATTTGTTGTTCATAATTTTTATCTTTATTTACTTTCTCTTCTGAAAGAACCCCCTTCAGCAATTCATATAATTCTGGTTTGGTGTTGATGAATTCCTTTAGCTTTTTTTATTAGTGAAGCTCTTTATCTGACCTTCGATTCTGAGTGATAGCTTTGCTGGATAGATTATCTTTGGCTGTAGGTTCTTACTATTCATCACCTTGAATATTTCTTGCCATTCCCATCTGGCCTGCATGGTTTCTGTTGAGAAGTCAGCTGACAATCGTATAGGTGCTCCTTTATAGGTCACTACCTTCTTTGCTCTTGCTGCTTTTAATATTCTCTCTTTGTCTTTTGCTCTTGGAATTTTAATTATGATGTGTCTTGGTGTGGTCCTCTTTGGATTCCTTTTGTTTGGAGTTCTGTGTGCCTCCTGGACTTGTAAGTCTAATTCTTTCACCAGGTGAGGGAAGTTTTCTGTCACTATTTCTTTCAGTATGTTTTCGATATCTTGCTCTCTCTCATCTTCTGGGACCCCCATAATTCTGATGTTGGTTCGCTTGAAGTTGTTCTAGAGGTTTCTTACATTATCTTCAATTTTCTGGATTCTCTTGCCTTCTAGCTTCTATGGAGGAGTGTCTTCTGGCTCTTTATGTTCCAAATCTTTGACTTGATTTTTGCGATCTTCCATTCTGTTTTTAGGACTCTGTATAATATTTTTTATTTCAGACAATGTATTCTTTATTTCTTGTTGATTCCTTATCATTTCTTGTTGATCCCTTATCATTTCTTGTTGACTCCTTATTAATTCTAGTTGATTTCTTTTCATATCCTCATAGGTCTTATCCATCTTTTCTAGGAAATTCTTGAAAAACCTTAAAAGCGTAGATTTGAACTCTATATCCAGTCACTTTTTGTCCTCCATTTCTTTCGTTTGTGATCTATTTCGTTGTCGCATTTTGCAGTTACAGATGGGACTGGATTTCAGGGTGGAGCCTACAGCCTTGGCTTCCATCAGCCCCGCCCTATGCAGCTCCTGCGTCTCAGGGTCCTTCAGTACTCGCTGCAAAGCGCCTCTGAGAGATAGGTGCCCTCGATTTTCGCCTGCTGCCAAACAGTCTATGCTCTCCCCTAATGAGCCCGGTATTGGGGTTCAGTTCAGTTGGAAGTGGAGTTGGAGGTGGCGTTCAGAGCAGACTGGAGCCCCAGTCTCCTTCCGGCCAGGGCAATCCTGCAGCACAGCCGATTGTCCCTTCCCTGTGCGCACTGTGCGTGCAGCCAGGACCTCCTTTCGCTGCTTCCCCGGGGTTCCGCCTTACAGCCCAGCTCCCTATGGATGAGCCTGGGTCCCCGGGGTCTGGCCTAGAATTGGGGTTCAGAGCAGTCAGAACTGGGGCCCAACACAGTTAGAGTTTTATCTCCTTCCCGCTAGGGAACGCCAGCCAGGCACTCGGCCTCCCTCCTCTCCGGCTCCGTCCTCTCCGTGCGCCGCGTGTCTCCATACCTTAGGCTTTTACAGCTCCTCCGCGCTTCCTTCTGGTTTTCTCCTTGCTTCTCGTTGTAGAATTTCCAGTCAGTCGATTTTCCTGTAGTTCTGGGTAATGTCCATTGTATATTTTAGTTGTATTTTATTGAAATTGTTGTGTGCGGCTGCAGCTAGGTGTTTACCTGGGCGCAGCCATCTTGGATCCTCTCAAGAAATTGTTTTTATTTTTAAAAAATCTTGAATATCATATTATTTATTTATATAGCTTCTAATATCCTACTACTTGTGATAATAGTTAACAGAGGTAAAGTGGGGCTAATACAAATAAATGAACAGATGTTAAAAAGAAAATTACTTAGCAGTTTATTAAAGAAGAATAGTTTATTGGAACTCTGAAATTACATATAGTATTACATATATGTGATATATATTTTAAAGGTATATGTACCTTTTGTATGTATACATGTAATTCTTTTTCTAGTAAAATTTTTTCTTATGGAAAATGTGAAACATATTCAAAAGTAGAACAGTGTACTGAGATCCCATATATGTATCAACCAACCTAAAATATTGTGAATGTGTAGCTAGTCTAGTTTTCTTATTATCCCTTTATTCTTTATTACCATTTCTCCAGAAATAATTTTAAACAAATTTATTAATAAATACATCAGTTATCATAGTTATTTAACACAGTAACTATTACTGTATTTTACTGAAAATGCTATAATGTTTATAGGTATTTGATGTTGAGATGTTAACTATAAATGTTTATTTAAATTCATGGTGATCTTTGGTTCATCATATCAGATTATAAATTAACCAGATTATCAGGTTCAGATTCAGGCAGATAGTCTTCCAAATTGTTTCTGGCTTCTTCAGAAGGTCAGGACTGTTCGAATGCTGTTAATAATTACATTAAAAAAATCAGTACAATATTCATGAAAAATTTATCTAAAAATCACAAATAATTTTTGTTTTACTCATTTTAGGACTTGATTTAATCTTTCTTTATAGACACACAATTTGGTAAGTCTAATTTCCTTTATCTTGTTATCCTTACTTATTCCTGGCACTAAATGAAACTTTATATATTGATGCCAATAAGCTGGGAGAGAATTGGGGACCTCACTTGACTCTGGTGAGGATTTGGCTGCCTAGTGGTGCTGTGGAGAAACAGAGCATGCCGTGTTGTTGTAACCTTTAGTCTTGGAATAATCCTGTAGCTGAGGGCAAATTGGGCATCAAAAAGAGGTGGTTGGTGTGTTTGCGATGCTACTTTCTGAGAACTGAAATATTCTAATTTCTGAATTAGTCCTTCCACATGTACTAGCAAAATGGGGGGTAAGCCTTAAGGACAGGGAATTCCTTATCTTGGATCTTACTGCTGGAGCTGTGGGCTGCCATGCATAAATGCTTTATTCACTCAGGGACTGGAAGAGCCACCTCTCTGTGGGGGGAGAGGCTCTGTGTCCTTTCCTCACCATGAGTCGGGGTCCCTGAACGTTAATAGGCCAATGATGTTATATCCCAGCTCCCCTCTTCCATTTCCTTGCATCTATGCAGCTGGAATGCCAAGAGCACCTGTCCTCCATGTGCTTCCTGTTCCCATGTAGTAAGCACACCTGGGAAGGACCACCCTCTGCCTTCTCTGTTGCCACCTTTCCACCTGTGTGGGCAGTCAGGTGGTCACTTAGTGGCCAGAGAGAGAGTAGGAGGCCTCATGTAAGTGTTTCCCGGAGGCCTCTGTTCTACCAGTGACTACCAGGCCTGTTTTTAGAATATGGGAGACTTGACCAGTTATTACTAAAGCCATGCAACATTTTGCATTTGGCTGCCAGGTAGCATTCCTGGTTGGGTTTGTTCTATGACTGAGAACCCATGGTTAGTGGTAGGGGAGTTATGAGCACCAGGTTCCAAGGCCCCAAACCCAATCAATTCCTCATTTGAGGAATACAGGGATTTTGAGAATGTGCAAGTTATTGGGAGGGCTTTTACACTAAGTTACTTAGCATAGCTTAAAAATAATGTTTATCTCTTTTATTTTTATTGAATATTTTTTTGATATGTTGTAGCTAACATGTTTAAAATTAAGGCATTCATGTCAGTTAGTAGGGACATTTTCTCAGATTTTTATACTGTGAAGTATCCTGTGTCCGCACACCATGGACCTGTTTTCTTCTTTTGTGACATTGCTTCTGTTTCAAACTCCTGTCATTTAAATTTAGTTTTTTTTCTCTCCCTCACCCTCCTTTTGTAATGTTCCTCTTTTTTTCCTTTGCTCTTTTGTCCTGTGTCTCCTCTGTGCAACATTGTTCCTGGTGTCCCTTTGTTGCTACTGATCAGGGCTATGCTTGATCATTTTAACAAAAATCATTGATCTCAGTCTTATTCACTCCCAATTTCTAGGGATTCCCCAGTTGCGACATTTCTATAAATCAGTTCTCAGGGTTTATGGCAAGGGAGCTCACTACAGCTAAAATTGTAGGTCGGATGTCTCTTATAGGAGACCTCTGACAAAGCAAGAGCATGAGAGAGTTGGACATCCTTTAAGTATCTGATAGCTGCCACTGACCATTCACATCTCTATGGTTTTCACCCGATTCTGAGAAAGAAGGGCCTCAGGGTGCACTCTGTCAAACATAACAGAACCAGGCTATGTTGTACCAGAGGGACCTGATGTTATAGTATAGAAACCTCTCTTTCTAGGGAGCAGCCCCAACTAAGTTAATGATCGTCTGTGAAAGAAAAAACATATTTCAATTTATGCCACTCTCTGTGTTGGAACAGTGTATGGCAGTGTACATTATGGAAACAGAGTAGGAAGATAGGTAATGTTGGGAGTCCCCTCTCCCCCAATGGCCACTATTTCATCTTTTAAGCACTTCTAGTATGTCTGGTGATGTGGAAGATGTCAGAAAAGAAACCGATTAGATTTAAACATCAAATAAAAATAAAGTCATCATGAAAGTTTGTCAAACCACTTACTCATCTGTTTGGTAATTTACCTTTTTCCTTGGTGCATTAGGTCAAATGCCTCATTGATTTTTTCAAAAGGCAGGGTATGGGTCACCAGTGCATCCAGGTTGAATTTCTTATTCTTGTAATCAGTAACCAGCTTTGGGATTGAATCTATTCCTTTGTAACCTGTAATTTGATCAACAGTCCTAATAAAGATGTAGAACTTGACATGAACAAGTAATTTAATCATTGTTTGTTGAATGAATGAAATTATTTGGTCAGATTGGCTTCCTCCAAATAGATTAAACTCCCACTCATATTTAGTTTTTTCTATACTTTTATCTACCTTAAAATTTTTCTTCATAGGAAAAATTTCAGATTATTTTTTATTTCTGCATAAGAAATTATCTCTGGTCCAACTTTGACTTTTGTTTCTCTCTGTTGGTTTATTTTAATGCAAATTGAACTTCTGTTTGCAAGTTGTAGTATTCCTACTATACAAACTGTTTACTTTCAAGTAATTAATGGAATATCTTTCCTATAGGTTTTAGATGTATTCCAGGCACTTAGTATTTAAACAAATTATTTTTATTTCAATTTGAGTACTATTTTGGAGAAAATTAACAGAAAAAACACACACTGACCACCAAATGATGTTCCATTGATAGTACGGCCCATTATTAGCTCTATTGAAGTAATAGTCAATCCTTTATCACCAACAGCTACTCCAATGAGTGTACATGATCCCCAACCTACTGTTGTGCAGTCCAGGGCTGCTTTCTGGAAGGTTAAACAAAAAAGACCAACTGAGTAAGTAGAAAGGTAGACCATGTCATCAGTGTTCATATGTACTGGGTTTCAGGGAAAATTTATACACTCTGCATATGAAATAAAGGGAGTCAAGACCATGAGGTCATAGTGTTGTACATTGACAATTGAGGCTTTGCTTCAGATAGAACATTCAATAAAATTTTGAGCTTTTTAAAAAAGGATATTAGGCCCAGTTTGCATGGCTCAGTGGTTGAGCATTGACTTATGAACCAGGAGGTCAGGGTTCAATTTCCAGTCAGGGCACATGCCCAAGTTACAGGCTTTATCCCCAATGGAGGTGTGTGCAGGAGGCAGCTGATCAATGATTCTTTCTATCAGCTTTGATGCTTCTATCTCTCTCTCCTGCTCCTTTCCTCTCTGAAATCAATACAAATATATTAAAAAATTAAAAAGGATATTAGAATGAAACAGAATATATTATTCCATCTTGTTTAACATTATAATTATACCAAATCTATAGCATATATCATTGTATACTAAGAGAAATACACATCCATGAAATTAAGAATGGTCCATAGAACATATTCTAAATTCAAATGAACATGCTTTTGACTATTTACCAAAGGTGTATTGTAAAAAGTTTGCAATTTTGTGGACATAGAATAAAAATCTTTAGTTGCTGGAAACCAAATCAGTTTCACTGAAAAAGAGATATTGACAGGAAGCCAGGAAGGCTGGTCAACAACCTTAATTGCTCTAGCTGAGATTATGTTAGCTGAAGCAGAATCTACCTTGTCCATGAAAGTTTCTGTTATTTCCTGCCTAAGGGCTACATGTAAATTTCTGTTTATGTTGCTTAAGATGTTTTCCCCAAAGCCTCAATAAAGGGGGATGGCAGGACCAGAGCAGGAGTAGTTCTCCCACTAGAGTTGGACTACCACCTGGCCCCCCAAATCGCCAAATTGAATTTCTTCAAGTCTCTTTTCATTTGTGTGCGGCCCTTCTCCAGAACCTGAACCCTGAATTGGAACTCTTTCTACGCGGGCCGTGAAAGAGAGTCCTATATTTAGTCATAAGGAGAGGGTGATTATTCACTAGAGTCTGGAATAAGGTACATACTGTAAAGTTAGTGGATCTTAATGTAGGATAAATGAAAAGTAAAGCCATTTAAAACAGAGGGAAAAATAGTTAAAATGCCACTGGCTGCTACTCGTGAAACATTTCATCTATTTCCCTACACTTTATAAAGCTCTCTGTAGGATTTATGTGACCAGTTCTGTCCAATGGGCTTTGGGCAGAAATGAAGTGTCATTTCTTCGCCTAAACAGAAAAGCCAGTGTGCAACCTGCCAGGTGTCTCTCCTCCGCTGTAACAACCAAGAGGACCTCATGTTGAGATTGTGAAGTCACAAATTTGAACTTCCTTGATGGGTGACTCACAACATGGAAAACAGTGGCTTGGAGGAGTTGCACTGATCTTTGCTTGAGAGAAAAAGAGAACATTGTTATCTTAGCTTATTGCAAGTTTGAGATGAGGATAAAAGTCCCAAGGATTGAAAATGTAAATGAAAAGTTAAAGAAAGTTTCAGAAAGACATAAACTGTGGATGGTCATTCCACTTAGACACCCAATGGTAACTAGAGAAACAGTTAAATGTTTTGAGACTAGTGTTACAGAAGAGAAATGTAAACTTTGTGTCATATCTTTTGCCATAGTCAGGGGGCAACTTGATTCTGATCTGTTGGAGCAGTTCCAATAGGAAGTAAGTTCTTTTTCATCCCTGATCATTATATGAAAGAAGGAATTTGAAGAACAGTAAATTCTCTCCATCTTCTCTCTCTCTGTGTGTCTTACTACCGTGTTTCCCCGAAAATAAGACATCCTCCGAAAATAAGACCTAGCACATGGAAAGATAAGACATCCCCTGAAAATAAGACCTAGCGCAACTTTGGGAGAAAAAAATTAATATAAGACACTGTCTTATTTTCGGGAAAACAGGGTAATGATAGAAGATACAACCATTTATAACCTTAATATGTTTTGTAATTTTTATTTGATTATGTGCTTACTTATTGTATCGAGAATTTGTAACATTTCTGAATAGAAACTTTTCTCATTTTTACAATTTTTATATGGTAAAACCATGTTTGTTTTCAACATAGATTCATGTTGAGGGGAAAAGAACACTAGGTACTACTGGTCACCTTACGACAACTTCTTACATTGATTTCTGTTTTCTAAAAAAAATGTTTTTCCTATTGCTTTTTCTACATTTCTGAAGTTTGCTCCAAGCAAAGAATTAACCTCTAAAATGATGACTTAGTTCAATGGACATTGTATGCAAGTTCAGGGTTTTATTTATTATCCTCTGATAACTTTTGATCAGAATTATTTTGAATTCTCAAAGTCTTATAAATTGTCAATCATTGCAACTTTCTAATTGTTCTGTTCTGTTGGCTGCTTAAGAACATGAGAAGTCATTGAAATCTGGTTCATAGCCATTACTGAAATCTCTACAACTCTGAAATTCAACTTGCCCCAAAAGTTACAGAAACTTTTGGTGAAAGGATAGCTAGCTAGCTCATCTTTTTGTGATTAAACAAATTATATCTTTTAAAAATTTGGGCTCTCTAGTGTAATTCTACTCCATAAGTTAAAATACATTTCTTGGTATAATCAGTTAATAAAAAAGCCAAATTTCACAACAGTGGTTCTCAGCTTGAGAAACTGGTAAAATATATTGGTACCTGGGCCTCCAGCTCATGAGACTAAGGTGTGGTCATTCACTGGTACTAACAAACAACTCCCAGGCACTTATAAAGCAGCGAGTGTTGAGAATATCTGTACTCTGAAAATAAGGTAAACAGGCTGAATGTCAATGTTTGTAAACAGTTTGAGCTTTGGAAAGAGTAGGAATGGATGTGGCACATTGCAAGCTGCAAGTGCCAAGGACCATTAAAAAGCAGGGCCTGACACAGAAGAGCAGTGCAGGACAAGGAGCTGTCAATGTATGAATCTTCAGGAAGAGCTAACTTTTACCTAACAATCCCCTTTCAAACAGCTCTGTTATTACAATGAAACCATTCTAGGAGGGGTGGCCTACTCCTCTCAGCAGCTCTTGCTGGTCTCCCCTCTTCTGGGGAACTCACCAGTCAGGTGAGAAGCAGGGGGAAGAACCTGCAAAGCCAGCTCCTGATGGAGGCATGGACTTTTATTATGGTTCCTTCCCTAGAGAAGGGTGTTAGGAGCCAGGCTGAGTGAAGGGGTAACAAGATCTTGGCAAGCCAACTTGTCCATCTGTTGACACATGTGCGGGTGGCTCTGCCCACTCTCAGGAGAATGGGATAGACAGAGGTAGCTTCTCAGGCTCTGCAAGTCAGGGAGACCGACCTGAGAGGAGAGGAAAACTGAATGATTAAAAATTATAGTGTTTGCGAAGAAAATATGTACGTTTAATTTTGCAGTATGTGTGCATTGAATATATGCACAGATTTAAATATGTACTTTGGACCTAATTTTGCAGCCGATTTTTGAGGACTGGCAGATAGAACTGGATTGTGTGAAAGGATAGCTAGCTAGTTGCTGGCCTTTCCCTGCTCTGCTTTTTGATGGGAGTGGATACCTCAGGCTGTTAGGGTGACACCAGCCACATTCTCTTTCTCCTCCTTTAAGTCTGGCTTTCCCATTCTTATTGTTTTGCTCATTTCTTGCAGGCACAATTCCTTAAAAATTTTCACTTCCAAGTTTTCTCTGAATTTCATGTGGAAGAATAAACAAATAATAATAACATAATAAATCTGTAATATTTATCAATAGACTAAATATCAATTATAACACATTACATAATATCCAATATATTATTAATAAACATTGCTTATTGTATAAACACAAGAGGCCCAGTGCATGAGATTCATGCATGGGGGTGGGGAGGTGTGTCCCTCAGCCCAACCTGCACTCTCTCCAATCTGGGATCCCTTTCACAATCTACGACTGCTGGCTCCCAACTGTTTGCCTGCCTGCCTTCCTGATTGCCCCTAACCGCTTCTTCCTGCCAATCTGATCACCCCCTAACCATGCCCATGCCAGCCTGAGTGAAGTCTAACTGCTCCCCTGCCAGCCTGTTTGCCCCCAACTTCCCTCCTCTGCTGACCTGATCACCCCTAACTTCCCTCCCCTGGAGGGTTGATCGCTCCCAACTGCCCTCGCCTGCAGGTCTGATCCCTCTCAATTGCCTTCCCTTGCAGGCCTGGTCCCTCCTAACTACCCTCCCCTGCTGGCCATCTTGTGGTAGCTATCTTGTGACCACATGGGGGTAGCCTTCTTGTGTGTTGGAGTAATAGTCAATCTGCATATTACTTTTTTATTAGATAGGATAGAGGCCTGGTACATGGGTGGGGGCCGGCTGGTTTGCCCTGAAGGCTGTTCCAGATCAGGGTGGGGGTTCCCTTGGGGCATGGGGTGGCCTGGGTGAGGGGTGTGTGGTGGTTTACAGGCCGGCCATGCCCCCCAAGGACCCAAGCGGAGGCCCTGGAATCTGGAATTTATTTATCTTCTACAATTGAAACTTTGTAGCCTGGAGTGAAGGCCTGGGCCAACCAGGGCTGCAGTAACTTAGCTTCCTCCATCACTTGGGGCAACCCTAGCCTCCTGCTCTTCCAGCTCAGTGGCTGTGGCCATTTCTGTAGGAATTTATTTACCTTCTATAACTTAAACTTTGTACCCTTGATTGGAGGCCTGGGCTCGGCAGAATGTGTGGAAAACTTGGCTTCCTCCATTGCCAGGGAAACCCAAGCCTCCCTCCTGCTCTCTGTGGCTATAGCCATCTTGGTTGGGGTTAATTTGCATACTCGCTCTGATTGGATGGTGGGCGTGGCTGGTGGGCATGGCTTGTAGGTGATTAATTTGCAGTTACGTTTTATTAGATAGGATAATTTATATATAAACAAATATGTCAATATTGACTATTAAGTGAATAAATATATTAATATATAAATACTGTCAATGCTTATTAATGTTAATAATATTATTTGTTATATACTATTATAAAAAACATACATACCATGGCTTCAGATCCACCTGCACAGTCAAGTGCAAAATCCACACCCCCACCGGTCATTTCAATGATGACCTCCTGGACGGGTTTTTGTAGCTCTCTAGGATTGAGGCAGTCAGTGGCTCCAAGGGCTTTGGCCTTTGCAAACTTCTCACTGTTGATATCAACAGCTATGATTCTGGCAGCTCCTGCTACTTTACAACCCATTAAAGCAGAAAGGCCGACACCTCCTAGGCCAAAGATGGCACAAGTAGAACCTGGGGTAACCTGCAGGCAGGAAAATCATAAGTTAACTTAAAGCAGCTGTCCCCACTCCTTTTTATTTATTTTTTTAATTATTATTTTAAAATATATTTTTATTGATTTCAGAGAGAAAAGGTGCAGGAGAGAGAGAGAGAAACATCAATGATGAGAGGGAACTACTGATTGTCTGCTTTCTGCACACTCCACACTGGGGATCGAGCCTGAAACCCAGACAAATGCCCTGACCAGAAGCAAACTATGACCTACTGGTTCATAAGTCCAAGCTCAACCACTGAGCCATGCTGGCCAACCGGCCATCCCTCCACTCACCCCATCCCCTTTTAAAGATACAGAGTGAGGTGGGGCAGGATCATGTAAATAGAGGACTGCCCATGAGAAGACCAAGGGATTTAGCCACTTGGGGAAATTTACCAATGTAAAAATGAATGAATCACTGACTGAACTTGGAGAATCATTTGAGGGTCATTAGGATCATCAGTTTATAAGGAACAAGCCCAAGTGGAAATCATTTCCTTGTTTTCATTTCCCCTTTAGTGGTATCAGAACAGAACCTGAAAGCTCACACACTGTAAAGGGCTTATTGTTTGCCCTTTTAAATAGATCGCAAGTAATGTGATGTCTATATTTCTAATAGGCCTTATTTGGTTGTGTTAATGTTACCACTAATGATGGTAACATTAACATTTGATGACCACTAATATTATCATTTGATGACCACTAATATTTCTCTAAATGTGAGTTAACTCAGTCATCCGAATTATTAAATTATTTAAATGGAATGAGATCCAAATTCCTTGCATGGCATGGAAAGATTTTTATTATCTGACCCCTGTTGCCTTCAGATTTCACCTCCATGATATTCTCAGTACTATGGCCACAACAAACTGTCTCACTTTCTTTTCCTCATGTCTTAGTTCATGCTGTTCCTTCAGCCTGCTATACTTTTCACCTTATTTCATTTAATGAAAGTATAACCTATATTTAGTATGATCTATTGTATATTTTTGGTCTGACTTAACACTCTCCCCACTATATATTAATTTCAGAGGGGAAGGGAGAGGGAGAGACAGATAGAAACATCAATGATGAGAAGAATCATTGATTGACTGCCTTCTGCACACCCCCCGCCCTGGGAATTGAACCCGCAACCCCGGGCATGTGCTCTTGATCAGAATTAAACCTGGGACCCTTCGGTCCACAGTCTGACGCTCTATCCACTGAGCAAAACCAGCTAGGGCCACAAAATATTTTTTGATTCTTTAATCAGAAGGTAGTGACAATTGGAATATGTTCCTCTATAAAGTGAGATAGTGGCAAAAAGTCCCCCAAAGATCCTGCACAGAGAGATGCTTACTATGTCTATTTTCTCATGATGATGGGAAACTGTTTAAAGCATAAACAAAAGAGAAAGTAGAAAATCTGCCTATGAGATGTATTGGAAACAAAATTACTAAGAGAAGTGGCATCTCTCACTTTATGAATGATATTGGATATTTGTATAATAGCTTTTGCTATTCAGGGGAAATAAAAATATATTTGTAATATTCAGAATATTGTTTTATTTAGAGTCTGTACTATTTACTATAATATTGTAGCATATGTTTAGTTTATTTCCAAGTATATACCTCCAGAGACTGTGTTAAAAAGCTCGCCTCTAAGTCTCATGGAGAGTAGAAAAGCATTCTCCCCATTGCACAATGTTGTACCCAGTAGTTGGATTCTCAGGCCAGCTCACAGCAGTGTATAAATTGAATACACTGCGCTGATTGTGTTATATAAGCAGACCCCTGAGAGTAAAAGTGCTTTTGTTTGCAGAACTGGGGCAGTCACTATAAAATGCCCTCTCCCCATTTGATTTTCTCTCTGCAGGAAACACTGTTACAGGGCATTTTCATATTTCCAAAGATATCCATGAAATGTAATTAATCTTGCTATAAATGATATTAGCATATTAAAACAAATCATGGTTCTGGCTATGCTGTGGAAGATCCCCAATAATTATACCGAGCAGTTGCATCACTTTTCTTCCCAGAATTAAATTAAACTTTAGTAAGGGTCTCACCTCTTATCTAGAAATACTGATATTTCACGTCCCTTTGTCCTGTGAGTTATGTTCCTTCTTTGAGCACCTCCTGAGGAGGTTTAGTTGTTCCTCAACAGCGGGAAGAACATGTCCTGGGAATTCAGATAAACTTTGACTATACTTAAAAGTAAACTGTAGCTGAATATCTAGTGTTAATATTCCCGAAGAGAGATTACAGTAGTAGAAGGTGAGAGTCTGCATGGAGTCCAGAAAAGGAGATGTGTGTAGCCAAAAGAGCAATAATTTCTCCCTGAGAATCCAATGCCATCTATAGGAGAATATGCCTTGACTGCCAAAGTCACCTGGGCTTTAACTCCACCCAACTATCTCCTCTAGGAGCCTGCATATTATAGTTTGGCTTCCCATACAACTTTTAATTTTTATTAATGAGTGAGCGAATGGATGAATAAGTGACATTTCAGAGGGAGGCCAAGAGTACCATCCTTGTGTGCATCAGGGAGAAAGTAGGTGTGGCCTTGTGGAAGGTGGGTGGGGTCTCTGCAGTTTCTATTGTCTCTTGACTGGGTCTGCTGTCCCAGGATGAGGATTCATATTTAGGGGACATATTTAAGTAGGCTGTATTTAAATTAGGGATGACCTATAATATAACATACTATTATAGTATAGGGAAAGAAATTGACATGAATTGGGTGCGAACTATAGCCACCCACTGGGCCAGATGTCTTACCTATGCAATATGATTTAGTTTTCCCACAGTAATTCATAATATACAGTATATTATTATATAGAAATAGAAGTAAAGAGGTTAAATAACTTGCCTAAAACTACAGAGATGATAAACACAGAACCAGGGTTGGAAGATAATTCTAGCTGCTTTATCACGCTGCCTCCTAATAATTTCTGTTTTATAGAACCTGGTGATTCACCATTTTACCTTGGCAGTGTTGATGGCAGCTCCATAGCCAGTTGAAAATCCACATCCAAGCAGACAGACTCTCTCTAAATTTGCATCATCATCTATTTTGGCAAGATTAGTATCTGATACGACAGTGTACTGAGAGAAGGTACTGGTCCCCATGAAATGGTAAATTGGTTTTCCTTTACAGGTAAACCTGCTGGTTTTGTCTTCCATTAGTTCTTGCTGAACAACAGGATTTTTGGATTGACTAGAGATTTTAAAAAAGATACAAAAAAGAGAAAGTTAATGTATCTCTGATTACTCCCTTGAAATAAAAGTTAGGCATTATGTATTACTTATGACACACTTTTATGATATAAAGAAATTGAGAAAATGACTTGGGACTTTTTGCTTAAATATAAAATAAATTTTGTATTTATATCTCTATAAGTAACATAATTTTTATATATTTATTATATATAATATACTATAACATATAGTAAATATATAATATGAGTAATATATTAGCTATTATATAAATAACATCTGTAATATAGTGTATAATAAAATAGACATAATAGGAGTCATCTAATTATAATAATGATATAACAATAAACTCTTTATTGAATACTTTTTCTTGCACCAGAAACTCTTTTAAGAGCTGTACATGTATTGATTCTTTCTTTCTTTCTTTATTTATTTAAATAAAAATTTAAAAATATGGAATGCTTTATGAATTTGTGTGTCATTCTTGTGCAGGGCTATGCTAATCTTCTCTGTATTGTTCCAACTTTAGTATATTTTCTGCTGAAGTGAACACTATGTATGGATTCTTTAAAAATTATTATGAAAAAAATTATTATGAAAAATTCAAACAAATATAAAAGTAGAAAAAATAGCAGAATGATCCTCCATGTAAGCATCTCTTAGCTTCAGCAATTATCAAGTCATGGTTGATCTAGAGTCATCTATTACCCACCTCCTCCCTCAACACCACCACCTATCCTCTCCCCATGGTGGACTACCTTGAAGAAATCCCAAACATCACTATTTCATTGTAAATATTTCAGCATGTATCTTTAAAAGATAACGATTGTTATAACTCCATGCGTGGCATCTAGATGATATGTTTCTTGTATCCCTTTTAATGGACAGATTCTCATTCCCTCCCCCCCTTTTTTTCTTGTAGTTTAATCTTTCTCATTCTGGATTTTTCTGATTACATTGCTGTGATCTGATTTAACATATTTTTCCATCCCCAAATTTCCTCTAGTTTCTTTTATCTAAATGCTTGATCTGATTTGGGTTTTAAATTTTTGTAGGAGTACTTCAAAGGTGGTGTGTGTTTTCATTTGGAGCACATACCTTATCTGTCTTTTTGTGATGTCAGAAAGAATTGGTGGTCATTGTCTGAATTTGTTATTTCATTAAAGGTTTACAAAAGGATCTATTACTTCTTTGAATATCTGCAACAACCATGTGAAACAGGCAGTATTACTATCCCCATCTCACAGATGAGGAAATTGAGGCATTGTAATGGCACCATGGCTAGTGTCAGTTAGCATTAAGGACAAACCTTTCTATAGTCTCAGGAAAGTAAAGAATAAAGTGATTAAAATTTTTGGACTCTGCAGCTAATGGCCCAGATTCAAAATTTAGTCCTAGGACATACCTATGTGGCCTTGGAATAAATTACTGCTCTTCATTGCATTCCTCTCTCCTCTTCTGTAGTGGTAGCTACTATTCTGAATCTGGCATTAATCATTCCGGTGATGTATTATACCTTTACTAATATACATGTAACCATAAACAATATATAATATTATTTTTGTGTGTGATGCCTTGCTAAATATTTCTGACAGCAACTTGCTTCTTTAAAAAAAATAATATTTTATTAATTTTTTACAGAGAGTAAGGGAGAAGAATAGAGTTAGAAACATCAATGAGAGAGAAACATTGATCAGCTGCCTACTGCACACTCCCTAATGGGTATGTGCCCACAACCAAGGTACATGCCCTTGACCAGAATCGAACCTGGGACCCTTGAGTCCTCAGGTCAATGCTCATCCACTGAGCCAAACCAGTTAGGGCAGCAACTTGCTTCTTTCTCTTAACATTATTTGTGTGAGATTACAGTGGTCCCTCCGCCCCCCTTATCCCTGTGGGATATGTTCCAAGACCTCCAGTGGACACCTGAAACCTTGGATAGCACCAAACCCTATATATGTAGTTTTCACCCCCAAATGTACAGTATACCTTTTCAGTAAAAGGAAGTACTTTACCAAATCCCTTCGGCATATCAGAATCACCAGCAAAGCTACTGTTACACTTTGGGGCCATTATTAAGTAAAATAAGGGTAAACTGAACAGAGGCACAGAGATATTATGGTAGTGGATCTAATAATCAAAATGATTACTAAGTGACTAATGAACTGGGGGCATATGAGCTGGGCAAAGAGATGACTCACTTTAGGGATGGGATGGGGTAGGATGAAATCCCACTACTGAGAATGGCATGCAGTGTCAAACTATGAATTGTTTATTTCTGGAATCTTCCATTTAATATTTTCAGATCTCAGTTTGCCATGGGAAACTGAAACATTGGAAAGTGAAACTATAAATAAGGGGGAATACTGTATTCTATGTGATACATATAGATCAAGTTTAGCCATTTTTGTAGTTAAGTAGTATTCTGTTATTGCATAGAAATTTATTAATCCAGTGATTTTGAACCATTATGCTGTGGTAGACTGGTGTACTGCAAGGATTTTTAAAACCTGCAATACCTGACTATTTAGTCAGGGGCACTGACCTTTTTTCCCTTAGATTGTTGAATAAAAAAAAATTGCAACAGCCAGCACAACAATAGCTGACTGGTGTGACTGAATCAGAATTATATATATTTATAATATAATAATTCTTTATTATTGAAAGTATTAAACATGTTCTCACCCCTCCCCCCCTGAAAAGTATACCTATACATTTTTTTTTTCAGGTCGGCACAAATATATAATTTTGGTGTGCTGCAGAATTGTAGTTATTAGTTTATGTGTGCCATGAGATGAAAAAGGTTGAAAATTGCACTGTTAATCTGTTCTCTTATTGAAGGACATTTGTGCTCTTTCAATTGTTGCTGTAATAAACAATGTTGAGAGGAGGTAAGATGGCGGAAGAATAGATGGGCGGATTCTGAGCCCTCTCCCGAAGCAGAAAGAGAGAGCAACTGAGGGTCTTGTGCTGTGAGTGTTTATTGGCAAGCTGGGAGACAGCGAACACCAGAAGAAACTGCTGGGGGGCTGCTGACAGAGGTGCCCCTCACAGGGAAGCACCCACGCGGGCTGTGTCCCTGCCCGGAGCTACCTACCGGCTTGGACGGGAAACCTCGCCATCTTGAGAGGAAGATAGGATCGTGTCAGAGGCCTGAATATCCACAGCCGCAGCGACCACCAAGCATCTGTGACCCCCAGAACGCGGATCCCAAGCGGCGCGAACACTTGCCCTCACAGGATTGCTCCACTGCTCAGCGAAAAGGTCAGATTTCGCGGGGAGAGGGTGGAGAGCACTCGCGGCGAAAACAAAAAGCCTGTGCGCACAGAGTGCGCTCCCAGAAGCTGGAGGACAGGGGTGGTGATTACAAGTAGAAGCCCCCGCTGTTGGGCGGTTGTCACCCTTGAAAGTGGACGGGGCTCCTAACAGGGGAGATATCTAAAGAGCAACACATTTGGATCCGGCTCGGAGGGATATCGGAGAGTTGCGGGAGATTGCAGTTGCTCGGACCTGCCCCCTCCCCCCGCTCCATAGTTCCAGCTTCAGAGAGGACGGAAAAAAAAAAAAAGCTGGAGAGGCTTTAGAGTCTGGGAAGTCAACCTAGAAACACTGCCCCCAGAGGCTAATTCACAAATTGACTCTAGTGTAATAAAAACAAAGCAAAACCTGCCTAAAAATCAGGACTGGATCATAACAATAGAGGAAGCGAATGACCTTCATTACTGCTAATTTTAATTAAATTTTTAAAATTTTATTATTATTTTTTTTTAATTTTTAAATTTTTGTTTTTTACTTTTGTTTTCATTATTTGCAACGTTTACTCAAGAAACTATTTTTTTTCTTTTTCCTCACTTGATTTTATCTTGATAATTATTACATTGTATATGTAATCAACATTATTACTACTACTAATTTACCTTTTTCATCTTATTTTCTTTTGTTTATTTTTATTATTTTTATTCCATTTGATTATATATATATTTTTTTTAATTTCAGGATTACTGTTCTACAGTCTTTATCTATCCTTCTTTCTCCAACGCTTTATTCTATCTCAACCCTACCTTTATGCCCTCACCCTCTTTCCAATCTTTTCCTTTGATACCCTGTTTATCTTAACCCTTTCCTGCTCTAGATTTCCCCCATTCCATCTGTCTACCCCCTCCTAAAATTTCACCCTACTTGTATATATCTAATTTCCAACTACCTGCTCCAAACCCATTCACACCTCCCTCGCAGTTGTCCTAAAAACAAAAAAAAAAAAACAAAAAAAAAAAAAACAGTCTTACTCTCTAACTCTGAAGTTGTATGTTGAATGTTAACTTTACTGAAGTTGTATGCTTTTCTTTTATAAGATTGATTTGCCTATGCTTTTTGTTTGATTGCATGTTTTTGTTAGCTGGGTTCTAGTCACCCTTATTGGTGGTTATTAATATCGCAAACACATTTCGATTCAGTGCCTTGTGTGTTGTACCTGGTTGTGTTGTATTTTGTGCCTTTAAATCAAAGCAGGAGAGAGAGAACTACACAACCAGACATCATAGATCATGGGGAGACCAAAAAACAGCCCGCATATGAAAGAAAAGCAGGCTTCACCAGAAAAGGAAGTAAACGATATAGAGGCAAGCAACCTACCAGAGCAAGAATTCAGAGTAACGATCTTAAGATGGCTAAAAAGAATGGAAGACAAATTTGACAATTTGAGTAAGACCCAAGAGGAAATGAAAAAAACTCAAGAGGAAATGAAGATGACTCAAGATGAAATGAAAAATGACATCGCTACTATGAAGAACTCAATAGATAGCATCAAGAGCAGACTAGAAGAAGCAGAGGATCGCATCAGTGAGCTAGAAGACAAGATGGAAAAAAATACCCAATTAGAGCAGCTTCTAGAAAAAAAAATTAAAAAGCAGGAGGAGAGCCTACGGGAGCTTTGGGACAATGCAAAACAAAACAATATTCGAATAATAGGGGTTCCGGAAGGAAAGAAAACCGAGGTAGACATGGAAAATGTATTTCAAGAAATAATGACAGAAAATTTTCCTGAGATAGAGAAGAAAAAACCCACACAAATCCAAGATGCTCGCAGAGTCCCAAGCAAAATGGATCCCAGAAGACCGACGCCAAGACATATTATAATTAAATTGGCAAACACCAATGACAAAGTTAGAATCTTAAAAGCAGCCAGAGAGAGACAGAAAGTTACATATAAAGGAACCCCCATCAGACTAACAACTGATTTCTCAACAGAAACTTATCAGGCCAGAAGGGAATGGGATGAAATATACAAAGTCATGCAAAGAAAGGGTCTGAATCCAAGAATACTGTACCCAGCAAGACTATCAATCAAAATTGAAGGGGAAATCAGGAGCTTCACAGACAAAAAAAGACTAAAGGAATTTATCTCCACCAAACCAGCAATGCAAGAAATGCTCAAAGGTCTACTGTAAAAATAAATAAATAGGAAGCGAAGAAGGAACACAGGGGTATAGAATAAAAATGGCATCAAATGAGTACCTATCATTAATAACATTAAATGTAAATGGTTTAAATGCTCCAATCAAAAGACATAGGGTAACAGATTGGATAAGAAAACAAGACCCATACATCTGCTGTCTACAAGAAACCCACCTCAGAAAAAGAGATGCACACAGACTGAGGGTGAAGGGATGGAAAAAGGTTTTCCAGGCAAATGGAAATGAAAAGAAAGCTGGGGTAGCAATACTTATATCTGACAAATTAGATCTCAGAGTGAAGGACATAACAAGAGACAATGAAGGCCACTTCATAATACTAAAGGGAGCAATCAAACAAGAAGAAATAACCCTGGTAAATATATATGCACCCAATACGGGAGCACCCAAATACATAAAAAAACTGCTGGAGGACATTAAGGGAGAGATTAACAGCAATACAATCATAGTAGGAGATTTTAATACCCCACTGTCACCCTTCGACAAATCATCCAAACAAAAAATCAGCAAAGAAATATCAATCCTAAATGACTCACTAGACCAGATGGAATTAATTGACATCTTCAGAACATTCCACCCCAAAGCCACAGAATATACATTCTTCTCAAATGCACATGGGACATTCTCAAAGATAGACCACATTTTGGGACATAGGCAAAGTCTCTTCAAATTCAAGAAGATAGAAATCATATCAAGCATCTTCTCAGACCATAATGGCATAAAACTGGAAATTAACTACAATAAAAATAATCCAAAGAAATCAAACACATGGAGACTAAACAGCATGCTATTAAACAAGGACTGGGTTACCAGAGAAATCAAGGAAGAAATTAAAAACATCCTGGAAACAAATGACAATGAAAACACAACAATCCAAAATCTATGGGACACAGCAAAAGCAGTTTTGAGAGGGAAGTTCATATCCTTACAAGCCTATTGCAAAAAACTAGAAAAAAGTGTAACAAATGATCTAACTCTACAACTCAAAGAGTTAGAAAAAGAGCAACAAGAAAAGCCCAGTGTAAGTAGAAGGAAGGAAATAACAAAAATCAGAGCACAGATAAACGACATAGAGACCAAAGAAACAATACATAAGATCAACAAAACCAAGAGCTGGTTCTTTGAAAGGATAAACAAGATAGATGGACCTCTAGCCAGACTAACCAAGAAACAAAGAGAGAGGACCCAAATAAACAAAATCAGAAATGAAAGTGGTGAAATAACAACAGACCCCACCGAAATACAACGGATTGTTACAGAATACTATGAACAACTCTACTCCAACAAACTGAACAACCTGGAGGAAATGGACATATTCCTAGAAAAATATAATCTTCCAAAACTCAATCAGGAAGAATCTAAAAATCTCAATAAACCAGTGACTTGGGAAGAAATTGAAACAGTCATCAAAAAGCTTCCAGCAAACAAAAGCCCAGGGCCAGATGGCTTCACAGGAGAGTTTTACCAAACATTCAAGGAAGAACTAAAAACTATCCTCCTCAGACTATTCCAAAAAATCCAAGAGGAAGGAACACTTCCAAATTCCTTCTATGAAGCCAGCATCACCCTAATACCAAAACCAGATAAAGACAACTCAATGAAAGAGAATTACAGACCAATATCCCTCATGAACATAGATGCTAAAATCCTCAACAAAATTCTAGCAAATCGACTCCAGAAGAGCATCACAAAGATCATACACCACGACCAAGTAGGATTTATTCCAGGAATGCAAGGATGGTACAATATCCGCAAGTCAATAAACGTGATACATCACATAAACAAATTGAAAGATAAAAATCATATAGTCATATCAATTGATGCAGAAAAAGCATTCGATAAAATCCAACACCCTTTTCTGATAAAAACTCTTAACAAGGTGGGAGTACAAGGATCATACCTCAACATAATAAAAGCTATATATGATAAACCCACAGCCAACATTATACTCAATGGGCAAAAACTAAAACCATTCCCTCTAAGAACAGGAACAAGACAGGGATGCCCACTCTCGCCACTCCTGTTTGACATAGTACTGGAAGTACTAGCCATTGCAATTAGACAAGAGGAGGAAATAAAAGGCATCCAAATTGGAAAAGAAGAAGTAAAGTTATCCTTATTTGCCGATGACATGATATTGTACATAAAAAACCCAAAAGACTCCATTAAAAAACTAATTGACTTAATAAATGAATTTGGTAATGTAGCAGGATACAAAATTAATGCCAAGAAATCCATGGCTTTTCTATACACCAACAGAGAAACTGCAGAAACAGAGACTAAAAAAGCAATTCCATTTACCATCGCACCAAAAAAATTAAGATATCTAGGAATAACTTTAACTAAGGAAGTAAAGGACCTATATGGGGAAAACTACACGACACTGAAAAAAGAGATAGAGGAAGATGTAAGGAGATGGAAGAACATACCATGTTCATGGATTGGTAGGATCAACATCATCAAAATGTCCATACTTCCTAAAGCAATCTATAGGTTCAATGCACTCCCCATTAAAATACCAACGACATATTTCACCGACCTAGAAAGAACTCTCCAAAAGTTCATTTGGAACAATAAAAGACCCCGAATAGCCACAGCAATCCTGAGAAAGAAGAGTAAAGTAGGAGGGATCTCAATACCAGACTTCAAACTATATTACAAAGCCACTGTTCTCAAAACAGCCTGGTACTGGCACAAGAACAGACATATAGATCAATGGAATCGAATCGAGAACCCAGATATCAACCCAAATCACTATGCTCAACTAATATTTGACAAAGGAGGCACGAATATACAATGGAGTCAAGACAGTTTCTTCAATAAATGGTGTTGGGAAAATTGGACAGACACATGCAAAAGAATGAAACTAGATCACCAACTTTCACCATTCACAAAAATAAACTCAAAATGGATACAGGACTTAAACATCAGACGGGAAACCATAAAAATACTAGAAGCATCCACAGGCAGCAAAATCTCAGACGTATGCCAAAAGAACTTCTTCACTGATACTACCCCTAGGGCAATGGAAGCTAAAGAGAAAATAAACAAATGGGACTACAGCAAAATAAAAAGCTTTTTTACAGCAAAAGAAACCATCAACAAAACAACAAGAAAGCCCACAGTGTGGGAGAACATATTTGCAAATGATACCACTGATAAAGGTTTAATCTCCAACATCTACAAACAGCTTATACAACTAAATAAAAGGAAGATAAATAATCCAATTAAAAAATGGGCAATGGACCTAAATAGAACATTTTCAAAAGAAGACAGAAGGAAGGCCAAAAGGCACATGAAAACATGCTCAAAGTCACTAATTGTCCGAGAGATGCAAATCAAAACAACAATGCGGTACCATCTCACACCTGTCAGAATGGCCAACATCAACAAATCAACAAACGACAAGTGTTGGTGAGGTTGCGGAGAAAAAGGAACCCTCGTGCACTGCTGGTGGGAATGTAGACTGGTGCAACCACTGTGGAGAACAGTGTGGAGTTTCCTCAAAAAACTGAAAATGGAACTCCCATTTGACCCAGTAATCCCACTCCTAGGAATATATCCCAAGAAACTAGAAACACCAATCAGAAAGGATATATGCACCCCTATGTTCATAGCAGCACAATCTACAATAGCCAGAATTTGGAAACAGCCTAAGTGTCCGTCAGCAGATGATTGGATCCAAAAACTTTGGTACATCTACACAATGGAATACTATGCGGCCATAAAAAATAAGGAATTCTCATCATTTGCAGCAAACTGGATGGAACTGGAGAACATCATGCTGAGTGAAATAAGCCAATCAATGAAAGAGAAACACCACATGACCTCACTCATTTGTGGATAACAAAGAGCATTATAAACTGATGAACCAAAAGATAGATATAGAAATAGTAAATCAACAAGTAGACTGTCAAATTACAGCGGGGAGGGGAGGAAGATCTGGGGGAGATAATAGATCAACCGAAGGACTTTTATACATGCATATAAGTATAACCAATGGACACAAAACTCTGGGGAGGGAGGGGATGTGTGGGAGGGAGGGTGGGGGGCAAAAAAAAAAAATCAATAAAATATATTAAAATAAATAAATAAATAAATAAATAAATAAAAAAAAATAAACAATGTTGATATGAACATCCTAGCACATGTCTCCCTGGGTGATTTTGCAACAGTTCCTTGTACACACCTGAATAGAATTGTTGACTCTCAATTCTAATTGTTGACTCTCAATTTAAAACCCAAATCAGATCAAGCATTCAGATAAAAGAAACTAGAGAAAATTTGGGGATGGAAAAACATGTTAAACCAGATTACAGTAATGTAATCAGGAAAATCCAGAATGAGGAAAATCAAACTCTAAGAAAAAAGCCTCCTAATACGCATGTCTTCAACTTCATTTAGGTTTTGCCAATGTACTGCTCAAAATATTTGTACCAACTTATACTTCAGTAATAGTGTGTAGAGCTTACCTGAGCTTTGCACAGAAATTTGTGAGTGGACTCAAACAGAACTTGCATTTTTTACATTGAGGCGTGTAGAGAGGAATTACTTTGTCACCTAGAAAGAAAGGCCATATGTTGGATGCCTATAAACGTTACTTGTAAATGCTACCTATAAATAATTTCTACCAGATGAATCAGTGGAAAACACCATTCCTTATGGTATATATTTTATGTTCAGCAGAGTATAGATGGCAAAAACAGTTTATTACTCTATTACATTGCTGACTTCCCCTTGTATTACCTATACTTTTTCATTTTTCCCTGCTGGGCACTCAAGTAACAAGTCTGTATTGATACCATCAGGTGAACAGTCCTACCTAAGGCTCTGCTCCTTGTAGCTCTCTACATCATGACTATTATCTATTACATTTTATATGAGGAATAGGACATCCTCAAATAAAAGGAGAGGTGGACAGTGATAGGTTAGATATAGAGTCAACGACACACAATCATTGTCTTTCACTATTCGTTTTACTCCAAATAAAGAAGAAAACTAATATTATAAAGAATTCAAGTTCCATATTTTCTACATTTTATTCACTTTTAAATGGCGTCTATCCTTTGTTAACCAAGGTCCAATAATAATTAACACTTAGTATAGTAGGTGCCAGACACCATTCTAACTGCTTACTTACTAGTATATTGTCCCATCTAATTCTCAGAACAACCCTTTGAGAAGGTAGTTTTATTGTCCACTTTGGGAAGATAAATCTGTCACTGAAAAGTGACTTAACTGGCTAAGGTCACAGAGGTGGCAGAGCTGGGACTACATTGATCAGACCCCCTCAAGGATGCAAAACTATCGGGAGCAGCTGGTTTTTATGATCTTGTTTGGAATGGAAAGATACTAATATGTATACCTCAAGGTTTGGAGCATCCTAATTAAAGGAAGGAAGTCTGACAAGTGAGGATTACAGAGCCCTTATTCCAGTATTTGGTGGAATATCTGTTATGAAATATGCAGTAAATAATTTCAGTCATTGGCATGTTTCATTTTTATTTTTCAAACTTCCAGAAAGACTAACTTAGGCTAACATTGGTATATGTGTAATATTTCTCACTTAAGCTACCTATAGAATGAGCTACCTCATTCTTTAAATTCTTTATAATATTAAATTAGTTTTTTGCTTTATTTAGGGGAGGTTGTAAGTTGTCATTTGTGTGTCCATGGAAGCGTCAGTTTAATCTAACTTTGTAGCTTAGCTTTATAGCACAGTTTCCTAGTGCCATATATAATAATAAAAATGTAATATCCTAATTAGATGAGAGGTCTTCTGAATGACCTTCCGGTTTCAGCCAGCTGGCGACAGAGGGAAACCCGGGTCCTGGGTGCCGGAGGGAAGCCGATGCTGGCAGCCAGAGGAAGGAAGGCCTGCTCTTGCACAAATTTCATCCATCAGGCCTCTAGTATGTAAATGAAGTGACCATATCCCAAAATTTTACCAGACAATTCTGATTCAAGTATTCTGTCTCATTGTTAGACTGTGATAGATTGGGTTCTCACTTTTGCTTTGGAAAAGATGGTCCCTATGTAAACAGAGATCAATATAGCATGCAAAGCCAGGAATCTATCAGGAATTATCCCTGAAATATCCTGACATTCCCACTTACTGGAATGAGAAAATAAAATACCTGGTTTGCAGTTGGTCACTCCTGGCCCAACACTCTCCACAATACCTGCCCCCTCATGGCCAAGGATCACTGGGAAAAAAGCCTCCGTAAATTCAGGATGGAGAACATGGGCATCAGTATGGCACAGAGCAGTGGCGATCATCTACAAAGCAACCAGATACTTGAGTTGTTTCTGTAATTATATCATTGGGGTTGTTAAGTGGATAATTTTAGGCTAATTTTAATGTTACCAGGAGACTTACACCACTCTTAGAGCTCAAAAAAGAAATAACACTTTGGGAAAAAATATCAAACAAAAATATATTAGGATAGCTTGCCCACTGTGGCTCAGCAGAGTGGCAATCTGTAAACCAAGAGGTCAGGGTCAACTTCCAGTCAGAGCACATGCCCTGGTTGCAGGCTGGAGTTCCCCAATAGGGGGCGTGCAGGAGGCTGCGATCCATGATTCTCTCTCATCATTGAAGTTTCTCCCTCTCCCTTCCTCTCTCTGAAATCAATAATATATATTAGGATGTATTCATTTCCTTTATACCTTACTTTTCAGCCTTTTACTGTTATTAGAATATCATAAAAAGAGATAAAATTGGCAGTTACTGTCTCCAGGAAAGGAGAAATCAAAGGCAATAGGAAAAATTTAAACAAAGCCTAATAGGTAGAGGAGTGGAGAAAACACAGGTTTCAAGGCCTTGTTCAAATTTTGTTGAAATGACATGAAATAAAATAGAGGAAATTAAAATTTTATAGTTAACAGTGAGAGGTCAAGTAAAAGATTGTCTAAATTAATTACTGCTGTATCTATATTCTTCTTCAAGATTCTGCTCATGAGGGTATCCCGTTCATTCTCATGTATAAGCCCTTTCCATGGTGGTTGGAGGGAAAACATAGCCTGGGCAGCCAGCTCTGGGGAAATGGAGATGTGACCCCAACTTGCCATCGATGATCTGTCCACTCTTCGTGGGCTCTTCTCCCTGCCCACCCACTGCCTTCCCTTCATCTGCACCCAAGACCTGTGCCGCCTCGGGCAGCTCTTCAGGTTTTCCTCTCGTTTCATTTAATTCCCCCCCCACCCCCCCCAAACACACACTCTCTCTCTCTCTCTCTCTCTCTCTCTCTCTCTCTCTCTCTGGCAAGAGGAATACAAAAAGAAAACATAACTAATGGTAATCCAATGGGAATTTCTTAATCTGGTTCTTAAGGTTAATGATTAACGTTAAGGTGCTTTAGTTAAAATTTAAGCCCTTTATCAATGACTACTGATAAATAATTAATGATTTACCTTCCTGGAGATAAGGCATGTTTGTATCTGAAACTAGAGACAATCCTCCACACTGAGAACAGCAGGCAGCACTTCCCAGCCACATCACACAGGTTTGACCTGACAGAGCCAAGTCTGCACCAAGTCAGTGCCTACTGTGTGCCCTGCCCAGGGAGAGTCCCCACTCACCTGGATTCGAACTTCATGTGCCTTGGGGGGAGCTACCTCCACCTCTTCTATGCAGAGGGGCTTGTTTGCTTCCCAGGCGATGGCTGCTTTGCATTTAATAACCTGGGAGACAGAGAGGGACAGAGTGAGAGAAGAGGAGAGAGAAGGGAGAGTTTGGGATGGAGGACGGGAGGAAGGGAGACAGAAAGAGAGAATATTATGGGGGAAAATTAAAAAGCATGCTGTGCCGAAACCGGTTTGGCTCAGTGGTAGAGCGTCGGCCTGTGGACTGAAAGGTCCCAGGTTCGACTCCTGTCGGGGGCATGTACGTTGGTTGCGGGCACATCCCCGATAGGGGGTGTGCAAGAGGCAGCTGGTAGATGTTTCTCTCTCATAGACGTTTCTAGCTCTCTATCTCTCTCTCTTCCTCTCTGTGAAAAATCAATAAAATATATTTTTTAAAAAAGCATGCTGATACCATAACTTGCAGCTGGAAGTTTTATATAATTATATTATTTTATAGAAAAGGGATTAATGAAAATAAGAAACCATGATCTACGTTATAATAATTGCACTTTTTTTTTAAAGAGTAGTTTATTGATTTTTAAGAGAGGGAGAGAATCATAGATCTGAGAGTGATCAACTGCCTTTCACAGGCTCCTCTTCAGAAATCAAAAAGGCAACCCTCTGTGCACAGATGATGCGCAACCACCTGAGCCACACTGGCCTGGGTGCCCTTTTAATTTTGGAAAAGAATAAGTGCATTAAAGGTTACCTTATTATAATGCCTAGATTTCTAGGGTTTGGCCAATAAAGTATTTGTTGACTGAAGGATTTATTATTAGCTCTGAATTACCTGAGTCCACATTGCTAGAATATAGATGTGTTTTTACTTGTTTGCTACTCATGGTAGCAAATAACTTCCCTTGGACCAGAAGTTATTGATATCACCAGGGAACTTGTTAGAGCTACGAGCCCCATCTCAAATCCCCTAGTTAAGAATCATCATTTGAACAAGGTCTAGGTGACTCATAGGCACATAAAAGTTTTAGAAGAGAGGGTTAAATAATTAGTAAAATTATCAGTAGAATATAAATTAAATAAAAGATTGGACTCTGGCCGAAACCGGTTTGGCTCGGTGGATAAAGGGTCGGCCTATGGACTGAAGGGTCCCGGGTTCGATTCCGGTCGGAGGCATGTGCCTGTGGGGTGTGTGCAGGAGGCAGCTGATCGGTGGTTCTCTCTCATCGATGTTTCTAACTCTCTATCCCTCTCTCTTCTTCTCTGTGAAAAAATTAATAAAATATATTTTAAAAAAGTCTTAAAAATAAAGATTGGATTATGTAAGAATTTGGGTAAAAATGTATAAAAAGAAATTAAGTAATATTTTATAAGTTAATTTTATCAATTAAGCAGTATTCTATAATTAAATTTTAATTTATCCTCTTAACATTATATTTTTAGTTTTAAATATAAATAACATTGAAAAAACAAAAAGATAAAAACCTATAATTCTATATTCTACTGCTTCTATATCTGCTTTTGATGTGATTTTTCCCAGTCTGACAACATGAATACATATATTTTTTATCATTTTTATGCAGCTTTGAATTATATTTTAAAATATCATTAATCTTATTTACAAATGCAATATATAGTAATCAAAATACAAATAAGAAGAAAAGAAATAAAATCCACCTGTAATTTTATGAGGTAAATCCATTGAGTGAATACCAAATGGGAATTTATTATATGTGATATTTTTAATCTACTTATTAATATACTATAAATATTTTCTATATTGTTCTCTAACACTACTTTTAACAAATGCAAATTCTATTTTATGGTTAGAGCATAGTTAACCAAATCTCTCTCTCATTTTTAGCTATTATAAGTAATATTTAATTTAACACCCTTGTAGTAAGCATTATGACAAATCCACAATAATTTTCTTAGAGTACATTTCTAACATGAAGGGGGTGCTTTTGATAAACTTTAAATGGATTCCTTCCTGAGATTAGCTGAAAAGGAAGTTTTTTAGCCAAAATATACAAATAAAGAAGAACTGAACAAAAAAACAGTACAAGTACATTTACTTACTTTGCCCTTGGTGCCCATTTTTCTTTGGGAAACTTGCCTAGGAAATTTCTCTTTGATTTAAGAAGTTCTTCCACTTCTATCCAGGATGCTCTCTCTGTAACCTGGATTGAGCTGCCATTGAATAAATACCATCCCTGCTCTTTTATTCTCCAATCATTTTCCTTTTTCGTTGCTATGCATCTCTGCCCATATTTCATCATGTCATTTGTGCTGTCGTATTTCAGCTGCAAACAGCCTTTGCTCTCAGCCATTATTTGGAGAAGATTTTTTTTTAACTTTTTTACTTTTATTGCAACATATAATTTGATAGGTAAAAGTTCATTACATATACGTATGAGTTAACACAAAATTATAAAGGACATTTCCACTGCTCCAGAATTCTTCCTGTTCCCATCATTTCCCTTAACCATCCTAATAATTATTTCCTTGCATTTTTATGACTTATAATCCTCTATAAGTAGTGTATAGTTTTACTTAAAAACTTTATATGAATGAAATCTGAATGTATGTATGCTTTCATGACTTTTTTCTCAACTTTATGTTTGTCTCACCCACATTGCTTGTAGCTGTTTATTTTCATTATCATTTATTTTCCTTTTTTTTTTTTTTCTTGTGATGAATCAATGGTTGCATTGAAAAATTTCCTTAAGGAAAATTCAGGAATAATATGCAAACAGTACCCACTATTCAGGTGATGCCAACAGTTAAAATAGAAATACTTTTATTCCTGTTGGTAAAAAGCCAGTCTCTTTCAACTGTGTTGCAGCCTGGGGAGCCCTTTTCATCACTGTTGAGGAGCGGCTCCTATGGCCCTCTGGATGTGTGAGCTCATCATCCACCTCCCGATGGTTCTGGGTCTCTGGCTGTGCTCAGCAGAGTAGTCCCTGGATGCTGGTAGGCAATTACCTGGTGCCCCACCTGTCCTTATGTGGCTGTGACCACTGGTGCTGTGGGCCAGAGCTCCTCTGGAATCACACTTGCTTGGCTGTTGGTGAGAAATGAAATGTCCCAGGAAGTTTATTAAATATTCTACAATAAAATATTAGTGAAAGTCTGGAAGATATGCTTAATCATTATAATAAATTTATTCATGTCTTATAGTTCTTTTCTTACTTTTTGCTTTACTCTGAGGCTTGCTATTATTGCATGAAAGTGTTTTTTTGTGGTATTATTTTAAAACACTTAATGTATTTAGCATCTTATTCTGTCAGCGTGTTTTACTTAAATGGTCCTATAGTATTCCATTATATCTTCCAGACTTTCAGTAATATTTCATTGTAGAATAATTAAGTTTTTCTGTTATGCTTTTTGGAAATATAGTTATATTCTGCTTCCACTTCCTCACTCTCACATTCTTACCTTATTTTCAACTCTGTCTTTTAATTAAAACTGACCATCAGAGGGCAGATGCTCAATGCAGGAGCTGCCCCCAGCCCACATGCTCTGATCACCCGATGGGTACCTGCCGGCCAACCTCTCGATCCCTTCCCCTGGCTGGCAGGCTCTGATCACCCTATGAAGAACAGGAAACTGGGGGAGGGGTGGCAGCCAGTGTGGGCAGTGCCAGGCCAAGGCTGCCACCCTGCCAGTCTCACCACAGACAGAGAATGACCTGTGGGAGGGGGCGGGGCCGGCAAGTGGGTGGAAATGGTCAACCTCTTGGTTTCTCCCTCTGACTGGCAGGCTCTGATTACCCGATGGCAAACAAGGAATGGGTGGGCAGAAGGGTGGCAGTGGGGGGCAGGGCCAGCTGCTAGGGAAGATGGCTGTTATTGCAGGCCAGGCCTAGGAATCATACCCATGCATGAATTTCATGCACCAGGCCTATAGTAAAAACAATAAAAAATTCAAACAATTGGAGACTCAATAGTACACTATTAAAAATGATTGGGTTACCAAAGAGATCAAAGAAAAAATTAAAAATATCCTGGAAATGAATGATAATGAAAACGCAACAATCCAAAACCTATGAGACATAGAAAAAACAGTCCTGAAAGGGAAGTTCATAACTCTATAGGCCTACCTCAAAAAACAAGAAAAAAGTGGTAATAAATGAGCTAACTCTAGAACTTAAAGAATTAGAAAGAGAGCAAGAAGAAAAGCCCAGAATGAGCAGAAGGAAGGAGTTAATACAGATCAGAGCAGAAACAAATGACATAGAGACCAAAAAAACAAAATCAAAACAAAACAAAAGATCAATGAAACCAAGAGATAAAAAAAAGATTGGTGAAAGTCTAGCCATGCTCACCAAGAAGCAAAGAGAGGGGACCCAAATAAACAAAATTAGAAATAAAAGAGGTGGAATAACAACAGACCCCACAGAAATACAAGCTATTGTTAAAAAATACTATGAACAACTCAATTCCAACAAACTAGAAAACCTAGATGGAAATAGACATATTACTAGAAAAGTACAATCTTCTAAAACTCAACCAAGAAGAATAAAAAAATCTCAATAGGCCAATAACTAAGGAGGAAATTGAAGTAATCATCAAAAAACTTCCAGCAAACAAAAGCTAGGGGCTAGATGGCTTTATAGGGGAGTTTGCCAAACATTTAAATATGAAATAAAACCTATCCTTCTTAGACTATTCAAAAAAATTCAAGGGGAATAAATAAATAATACTAAATAATACATAGTAAAGCTCTTTCTATGAAGCCAGCATTACCCTAATTCCAAAACCAGATAAAGAGAACACAATGAAAGAGAACTCAGGCCAATATCCCTGATGAACAAAGATCCTAAAATCCTCAACAAAATTCTAGAAAACTGGATCCAGCAGTACATCAGAAAGATCATACACCATGAAACAGTGGGATTTATTACGGGGATGCAAGAATGGTACAATATCTGCAAATTCGTAAATGTAATACATCATCTAAACAAATTGAGAGACAAAAATCACATAATCATATCAATTGATGCAGAAAAGGCATTTGAAAAAAAATCCAACACCCTTCCTTGATAAAAACTCTCAGCAAAGTGGGAATAGAGGGATCATACCTCAACATAATAAAAGCCTTATATGACAAACCTACAGCCAACATCATGCACCATGGGCAAAAACTAAAACCATTTTTGCTAAGAACAAGAACAAGACAGGGATGCCCACTTTCACCACTCCTATTTGACATAGTAGTACTGGAAGTGCTAGCCATAGCAATCAGACAAGAAGAAGAAATAAAAGACATCCAAATTAGAAAAGAAGAAGTAAAATTGTCATTATTCACAGATGACATGATATTGTACATAGACAACCTTAAAAACTTTATAAAAACCTACTAGAATTTGGTAATGAAGCAGGATACAAAATTAACACTTGAAATCTATGGTTTTTTAATACACCAATAATGAACTCACAGAAAGAGAAACAAACAAACAAAAAATCTCATTTACCATTGAACAAAAAAAATATTAAGATACCTAGGAATAAATTTAACCAAGGAGGTAAAAGACCTTTACTCAGAAAATTACAGGACGCTGTAAAAAGAGCTAGAGGAAGACATAAGCAAATGGAAGAATATACCACATTCATGGATCGGTAGAATCAACATCATTAAAATGTCCATACTACCCAAAAGAATCTATAGATTCAATGCAATCCCCATTAAAACACCAATGGCATACTTCAAATATCTAGAACAAACTCTCCAAAAATTCATCTGGAACAAAATAAGACCCTGAATAGCTGCAGCAATTCTGAGAAAGAAGAACGAAGTTGGAGGGATCACAATCCCAGATATCAAACTATACAAGAAAGTCACTGTTCTTGAAACTGTCTGCTACTGGCACAAGAACAGACATATAGACCAATGGAACTGAACAGAGAACCAGAAATTGACCCAAGCCTTTATGCTCAGTTAATATTTGACAAAGGAGGCAAGACAGTCTCTTCAATAAATGATGTTGGGAAAATTGGACAGATACATGCAAAAAAGAAAGAAAGAAAGAAAGAAAGAAAGAAAGAAAGAAAGAAAGAAAGAAAGAAACTAGACCACCAACTTTCACCGTACACAAAAATAAAATAAAAATGGATAAAAGACTTAAAAGTAAGATGGGAAATCATAAAAATCTTAGAAGAACCATAGGCAGCAAAATAGCAGACATTTGTCATAGCAATATTTTTATCACACAACTCCTCGGGCAATGGAAACTAAGGAGAAAATAAACAAATGGGACTGCATCAAAATAGAAAGATTCTGCACAGCAAAAGAAACCATAAACAAAACAACAAGAAGGCCCACTGCATGGGAGAACATATTTGCCAATGTTATCTCTGATAAGGGTTTAATCTCCAAAATTTATAGGGCACTCATACAACTTAACAAAAGGAAAGATAAATAGTCCAATTGAAAAATGGGCAAAAGATGTAAATAGACACTTTCATAAGAGGACATACAGAAGACCCGGAGACATATGAAAACATGCTCAAAGTCAAGAATTATCTGAGAGATGCAAATCGAAACAACAATGAGGTACCATCTCACACCAGTCAGAATGACTATCAAAAACAAATGACTAGTGCTGGAGAGGATCCGGAGAAAAAGGAACTCCCAGGCACTGCTGGTGGGAATGCAGATTGGTGTAGCCACAATTTTTCCTCAAAAAATTAAAATTGTAACTTCCATTTGATCCAGTAATCCCACTTCTAGGAATATATCCCAAGAAAATAGAAGCATCCGTCAGAAAGGATATATGCTCCCCTATGTTCATAGCAGCACCATAGCTAAGATTTGGAATCAGCCTAAGTGCCCATCAGCAGACGAGTGGATTAAAAAATTGTGGTACATCTACACAATGGAATATTACGCTGCTGTAAAAAAGAAGGAATTCTTACCAGTTGCAAAAGCATGGATGGAATTGGAGAGCATTATGCTAAGCTAAATAAGGCAGTCGGAGAAAGATAAATATCACATGACCTCATTCATTTGTGGAATATAATGAGCAACATATACTGATGAACAAAGATAGAACCAGAGTCATAGAAGCATCAAACAGACTGTCCAATCTATGAGGGAAGATGGAGGGTGTGTGTGAAGGGTAAGGGATAAACCAAAGGACTTGTATGCATGCATGCATATGAGCATAACCAGTAGACACCGACGGGGCAGGTAGAAGGGGGGTGAAGCTATGTGCTGGTGGGTGGGAGTGGGCGGGGGGCAGTCAAGGTGGGAAAAAGACATATGTAATACTTTGAACAATAAAGAACTTAAAAGAATTTCTTCGTAGCATTGATTTTTTTTAGACCTTCTTATATAATATTTTTATGAATCCTTTCCCTTTAATTTGAACTTTAGACAGGAGTTTCTATCTGCACCTAGACATCTCTGTTTTAACAATGGTATTGATGTTCACAGAACAACCTCATCCTTCACCACTCCAGACTCCTTTCTTGGGCTCCTCCTTTTTGATACTAGCACTTCCATTTTTCCTTCTCTTTCTGAAACCTGCATTGACTTTGCGATCTATGTTGTTTACAAGCTCTGTGTATTCTACCTGTCACGTGCCTTTCATTTCCTTCTTTCTATTTTATCATCACACTGCAGTAATTCTTATTACTTCTTGCTTGCACTATCATAATAGCTCTCCTTCTGATGTTCCTATTTTCAGAGCTCCCTCTGCCAGTTCATGTTTCAAAATGGCGCTAGGATTTCCTTTCAGGTTTCCCAGTTAATGTTCTTGCCTCAACTGAAAATCCATCTTTCTCAAATGCACTCCTGCCTCTATGCTTTCATTCAAACTGTTTGCTTGATTGAAACACCTGTTACAATCTGTGCCCACTGAATCCTAACTTATGCTTAAAGCCCCTCTTTAGGCACCTATCTTGCCTTTTTCAGGCCTTCTCTTCAGATAAGATCTTTTCCCTCCTTGAATCCCATAGCACTCATTATATTTGTACCCCTCTCACTGCTCACACATAGATAGACCTCCTAAACTCACCTAAAGCAACACTTACTCTGTTTCATGCTCTATGTTCTTGTGTCCCTTTTGCACACCTCCCCCAAAGCCTCCTTAATTGTAAAGGTTGCATTTTACTTAGTTTCAAGTCCTGCAGAATGTACTTCCAAATCCTAAAAATTATTAGGTGCTTATTACTGCCGATTTAATTGAATCTTTACCTTGGAAATACCATAGCCGTTAACACACTTTTCTGAATGCTTGGTGTTGACCTTCTTCTGGTGATTGGTAGGCCCATTTATGAAACTCAAATTAGAATTCAGAGTTTAGACAATTCAGTTGGCTATTGGGAAATCAAAAGAATGAATGTGATTTTTTCTCTTCTCTGTCTCTCTCTGACACTCCCTGTTTCTCTCTCTCTCTCTCTCTCTCTCTCTCTCTCTCTCTCTCTCTCTCTCTCTCTCTGAAAGAACAAGAAAGAGAGAGAAAAGTTAATGACTTAAAGACAAAACAACCTCTCCCATGAAGAGACATGGATGAATATTGGCATATTCTACTTTTATAATTTTTATGTTCCATGTATGTTTGTTTTATGTGTGTATTAATTGTCACATGGTTATCTTTGTTAGTTTATAGGTTGTATAAGGGTGCTATGTCAATATCATTGGTTCAACTGCTTAGTATTAATTGAATTTTTTGTGTTCAAGATTTTAGATTAAATTGTTATATTACTAATGTTTGTCTTAAACATCACAGAGAGGATTGGGTGATATGATATTTATGAGTCAGTAAAAATATATTACTGCTAGTAGAAAAAAGGTATGTCTACTTTGGTGGATATCACCTTACACAGAGAGCCATTTAAAGTACACTTTACTTTGTATTGCAAAACCTATAGAATTACATGAGGTTTCAGATCCCAGTTGAGTTGGCTTTAGACAGATATTTAACTATGAATATATTGGAGTATATTATGGAATCTAAAAGCAAGGGTAAGATCGATCTTAGGAAGGAACTGGACCTGGACACTAGACCTCCACCAGAATTTCATTTTTCTTCTTCATTCCTTTTGCTGAAGGCTGGCTTTGTTTCAGTCTTTGTTCATGTGGTTGAAATTATTTTCCCAGGTTGACTATTTCTCCAGGTCACAGACTCTTAGGAAGGAACAGAATCAACATACTTTCTTTGGTCTAGATTCCAAATTCCCAGGAGTTTCGTGATCACACCTGGCCCATCAATAAAGAGGACTCTTAGGAGCTTATAAAATTAAGAAATAAACAGGTCCCAGTGAGGAGGTGAGCTTAATAGACAATCTCACAGATATTCATTCTACTGAGTTGATTTATGCAAATTGCTTAAGAAATTTTAATTCCTGTATTTATATGTGGACAAGATTTCTCTTTATATCACAAAGTCAATGACATTTTCTTGTGTAGGAGGATAGTCAAACTAGTACTCCATGGGTTCTGTTGTTTGCTAGCATTCTCTTTTCATTTTGCCAGTACAATTAGCTGCTATTTTATTTTCATTTACATAATATACTAGAGGCCCAGTGCACAAAATTTGTGCACTGGGGATGTGTCCCTCAGTCTAGCCTGCACCCTTTCCAATCTGCGACCCCCTCAGGGGATGTCCGACTGCCAGATTAGCAGGATCAGGCCTAAACCAGCAGTTGGACAACCCTCTCACAATCTGGGACTGCTGGCTCCTAACCACTCATCTGCCTGGCTGCCTGATTGCCCCTAACCACTCTGCCTGTCAGCCTGATCACCCCTAACCACTCTCCTGCTGGCCTGATTGATACCTAACTGCTCCCCTGCCGGCCTGATCTTCCCTTCCCAACCCCCAACTGCCTTCTCCTGCCAGCCCAATCACCCTCAACTGTCCTCTTCTGTAGGCCTAGTCACCCCGAACTGCCTCCCCTGCAGGCCTGGTTCCCCCCCAACTACCTCCTCTGCAGGCCTGGTCATGCCCAACTGTCCTTCCCTGAAGGCCTGGTTGCCTCTAACTGCCTTCCCCTGCTGACCATCTTGTGACAATGTGGGGTGGCCATCTTGTGATGATGTGGGGGTGACCATCTTGTGGTGGCCATCTTGTGACAATGTGGGGGCAGATGTCTTGTCACGTGATGGTGTTAGGGTCAATTTGCATATCACCTCTTCATTGTATAGGATGTTCATTGTAGAATACTGGAAAATGTACAATACATAAGCAAGAAGAAAATAATGTAACCCACAATTTACCACTCAAAGATGAATATATCAATAGTTTACATTTTGGTCTTTATCATTCCAGACGTCTTAATGCACATTATAAATGTTCACAGACACACTTATTTTTCTTAAAAAATTAGATGTTATTACAAATGCTATTTAATACAATTTCTTTTCTTTTTTCTTAAATTCTTTAAAAAATTTGTTTTATTTATTTATTTTTTATTTTATTGATTTCAGAGAGGAAGGGAGAGGGAGAGAGAGATAGAAACATCAATGATGAGAGAATCATTGATCAGCTGCCTCCTGTACTGGGGATCAAGCCTATAAACCCAGGCATGTGCCCTTGAACAGAATTGAACCCTTCAGTCTGCAGGCCAAAGCTCTATCCACTGAACCAAACCAGTTAGGGCTTTTCTTAAATTCTTTACTGTTTAAAAGTATTACATATGTCTTTTTTTTCCTGATTGACTTCTCCCTGGCCACTCTCAACCCCCAGCACATGTCCTTACCCCCTACTGTGTGTGTCTATGGGTTAGGCTTATATGCATACAAATCCTTTGGTTGATCTCTTATCACCACCACCTCTCTGCTTTCCCTCTGAGGTTTGACAATCTGCTTGATGCTTCTATGCCTCTGGATCTATTTTTGTTCATCAGTTTATGTTGTTCATTATATTCCACATATGAGTGCAATCATGTGATATTTATCTTTCTCTGACTGGCTTATTTCGCTTAGCATAATGCTCTCTAGGTCCATCCATGCTGTTACAAATGGTAAGAGTTCTTTATTTTTTATAGTAGTATAGTGTTCTATTATGTAGATGTACCACCATTTAAAAAAATATATTTTATTGATTTTTTACAGAGAGGAAGAGAGAGTGACAGAGAGTTAGAAACATCGATGAGAGAGAATCATCGATCAGTTGCCTCTTGCACACTCCCCACCAGGGATGTGCCCACAACCAAGGTACACGCCCTTGACCGGAATTGAACCCGGGACCTTTCAGTCCCAGGCCGACGCTCTATCCAAACCGGTGTCGGCTGTACCACCATTTTTTAATCTACTTATCTGCTGATAGGCTGTTTCCAAATCTTAGCTATGGTAAATTGTGCTGCTATGAACATAGGGGTGCATATATCCTTTATGATTAATGTTTCTGCTTCATTGGAATATATTCCTAGAAGTGGGATTACTGGGTCAAATGGAAGTTCCATTTTTAAATTTTATTTATTTATTTATTTATTTATTCATTCATTCATTCATTTATATATTTTATTGAATTTTAAAGAGAGGAAGGGAGAGGGATAGAGAGCTTGAAACATTGATGAGAGAGAAATATCAACCAACTGCCTCCTGCACACCCCCTACCAGGGATGTGCACACAACCAAGGTACATGCCCTTGACCGGAATTGAACCTGGGATCTTTCAGTCTATAGGTGGATGCTCTATCCCCTGAGCCAAACTGATTTCAGCATTTTTTTAAATTTTTGATTAAATGCCATACTCTTCTCCACAGTGGCTGCACCAGTCTGCATGAGGGTTCCTTTTTCTCTGCATCCTCTCCAGCATTTGTTGTTTATTGATTTGTTGATGATAGCCATTCTAACAGGTGTGAGATGATACCCCATTGTCGTTTTGATTTGCATCTCTCAGATGATTAGTGACTTTGACCATTTTTTTTTTTTTTAATATGTCTCTTAGCCTTCTCTAAGTCCTCTTTAGAAAAGTGTCTATTTAGGTCTTTGCCCATTTTTTGAACGGATTGTTTATCTTCCTTCATTTTTTATCAAAATATTTATAGAGGGGTTAATAAAATGTGAATGAACAATACCTCTGAAGAATCAAAGGGAAAGCGCTTGTCCTAATTTCCTGAAACTGCAGGTCTGTATCTGTCTGCCCTTGTGTCCACCTAAAATATTTATCGAGGTAATTACAAACACCCAGACAAACTCCACCTCACTCCTGGAGCTAGTTTCCTTTTAAAAACCATCCTACCAAATCTACATTACATGGTTTGGACTTCTGGAGAAATTCCCACTGTTCCAGTTGAAGCTTCACCAGAGTTTTAAGATGAGGGCAGCAGAGTCTAATATCAAACTATATTTAATTTGTGGGATAGCAGCAGGACAATTTGTGGGGTTGCGGCTTTCGGGTCCCAGATCTAGAGTGGGGCTAGGTCCAGGTCCTCTATGTTGGTTCTCCTGGATGACATTTCTGCTAGTTTGAACACTAATCACATCTTTGTGGTGTGTGTGTGTGTGTGTGTGTGTGTGTGTGTGTGTGTGTGTTTTAAGCCTTTGGACTGATTTTGTCATGTGTATACAACATACAGCTATATTTCAAAGATAAACATTAATTCTTGAGAATTTGTGGCCTAACATTATATTGAGGAGAGAAAAAGAGGACACAATTTCTAGCTTCATAATTAGCATAAGGCCACCAGCCAGCCTCCACTGTCTTTACACTGAGTGGAGTTCTCCTTTGGGCCAGGTCAGAGTAGTAATAATAGTCATTTGACCCTTCAGTGGCAGTTCTCGGGTTTCTAGGAAGTCTTTGATGTGTCTGTGCAAATTTAAGAACTCCATTAAATTTCTAGCCAAAGGAACTTTGTCCTCACAGTCTCCAGTGGGGAAAAGAAAAGGGAAGCCTTATTCTGATTGATCAATTGGTTTTATTGGAGCAGTTTGTTCCTGTTTTAATTTTGGTTAGCTATTTATTATTAACTAGAGGCCAGGTGTACAAAATTTGTGCACGTATGTGTGTGTGTGTGTGTGTGTGTATGTGTGTGTGTGTGTGTGTGTGTGTGTCCCTCAGACCAGCCTGCACCCTCTCCAATCTGGGACCCCTCGAGGATTGTCCGACTGCCCGTGTAGGCCCGATCCCATTGTACAGTGGGGATTTCTCCAGAATTGTGAGAGGCAGTTGGGATCTAGCCTCTCACAATCCATGATGGCTAGGTCCCAACTGCTTGCCTGCCTGCCTGATTTCCCCTAACTGCTTCTGCCTGCCAGTCTCATCATCCCCTAACCACTCACCTGCCAGTCTGGTGGATGCCTAACTGCTCCCCTGCTGGCCTGATTGCCCCTAACTGCCCTTCCCAGCAGGGCTGATCACCCCCAACTGCCCTCCCCTGCTGGCCTGATCACCCACAACTGCCCTTTCCTGATGGCCATCTTATGGCAGCCATCTTGTGTCCATATGGGGGCAGCCATCTTTGGCCACATGGGGGAGACCATCTTGTGTGTTGGAGTGATGGTCAATTTACATATTAATCTTTTATTAGATAGGACTGAGGCCCTGACCTCCACCACATCAGCCCCCCCCGCAGCCCATAGCCACAAGATGGTGGCACCCAGATCCCTCAGCCCAGCCTGCCCCTTCTCACAGTCTGGGAGCCCTCAGGGGTGGAAGGCAACCAGGCAATCAGGGGAAGGTGAAGACTCCATCACACCTCTGCTGCCAATGCCTGCAGCACAAGCCTCAGGTAGCCCTATTTACCTGAGCCTCAGGTGGTCCTAGGTGGTTGGGCAGCTGATATCCGAGGCTTGCCTGCACCTCGGGCTGGCTCTGGGCATCTGGGGGCTGAGGGTGGGTCCAACTACACTGTGCACCTGACCTCCCTCCTCCCCAAGGCTGGGCTGAAAGAACTGGGGGGCTCTGGCAGGGCTGAGGGGACTGGGTGCCACCACCTTGTGGCTATGGGCTGGGGGGGCCTGATGCGGCGGAGGCTAGACATGGCGGGGATCTCCCTTTTCCGCATCCCGCATGGAAAGAGAGATGATCGAACTGGTTCTAAGTGGAGGCAGCCAGGGATTGAGAAATAATAGAAATAAACAGAGAAGACACAGAGATAGATTTTAAGCTGGGAGCTGGGTGGGCTGCCATACTGTCTGCTGGAGAGGCAGGAAGACGATGATGATGACCCTTCTCAGCACATCTATTTTGTACCCCCAATATCAGGAAGTAACACCAACTTATTTGCATTCTTAAGTAGGCCCTAGCATGCCTGGATTTACATATCTAGTTCCCCCCCACCTCCCCGCCGACACCTGGGCTGATATGAAGGCCAAGCTGACAACATGTCTGCCATCTTGGGGAAACATGTTCCCAAGGCATGGCTCTGCCTATGCCTTGAGTTCAGCTGACGATAATTAAGGAAAATGCCCATGTGTCTTCCCAGGCAGCTTTTGACAATGGGCGTTGCCATCTTTGTGAGGATCAATTTCATGTTCCTTCTTTATTAGATAGGATTAATATAAAACTGTTTGGTTTCCTCATTTAATGGGAAGAAACTAACCCATGTGGGGTGCCTAGTGAATATCAGGGACTTTGTACACTTATTGATTCAGTTCTCACGACAACCCCGTGAGGTAGATATCATGTTTCCTGTTAATAAATAAGGTACATAACTGCCTTACTTGATATTATTGACTTCTTAGTTAGGGGAGCAGGGATTAAATTGGAGGTTTGTTTGATTATAAATTCATGTGTGTTTTTTTTTCAGTTCAGCTGCTGGTCTGGAACATTTTAGGTTGTTTGATAAAATTTGGGCTCTATAGCTTCTCTTCTCTTACCATTTCCTGTAAATTGAATTTGCCTTCTAGGATACTATTCTTTTCCTTTTTATTGCTGTAAAGGTAATAAGTACTAAATGGAATTGCTACTCTAAGTGTTAGATAGAAAAAAAGAATTTTTTCATCTTTACATGAGTGTTTAAGATAACAATTCATAATAATGTATAATTATTTTAACATTGGGACCCTAGGCATATATAACTCTGAATTTTCAGATTTTAGTGTAGACATCTCTTATTGAAGGTACCGCTTCCTAAGTCTCTTAGATGGGGTTAGGGCCCCTTGTGGTACACTCTCAAAGCCTTCTATACTTTTCTTTCACATAACTTTAAAATATTTATGTTTATTGTTGAGGTTATTACATATGACACTCATTTCCCCCCTTTACTCCTTCCACCCAATTCCCATCCTACCCTAGGTCTTCTATTACCTGTGTCCAGGGATTAAGCATATATACATATAAGTTTTTTGATTATTCTCTGCCCACTCTCCCTCTTTTACCCTTCCCTCTGATATTAATCAGTCTGTGCCATGCATCCATGCCACTGGGCCTATTTTGTTTGTTCATTAGTTTCTACATATAAGTGAGCTCATGAGATATTTGACTGGCTTATTTCACTTGCATAATACTCTCCAGGTCCCTTCATGCTGTCTCAAAGGGTGAGATATCCATTTTTTTTTTTTTTTTTAACAACTGCATTATATTTTATTGTGTAGATGTATCAGGTTTTTTTTTTAAATTATTTATTTATTTATTTATTAATCTCCTGATGGGCACTTAGGACATTTCAAGAGCTTAGCTATTGTAAATAACACTGCTATGACATAGTGGTACATACATTCTTTCTGGTTGGTGTTTTGGGAATCTTAGGATATATTCCTAGAAGTGGGGTAATTGAGTCAAATAGCAGTTCAATTTTTAATTTTTTTGAGGAAATTCCATACTGTTTTTCACAGTGGCTGTACCAGTCTGCATTCCTACCAGCAGTGTACTAGGGTTCCCTTTTTCCCACATTCTTGCCAGTGAGAGGGCAGGGGGGGGGGCGAGGATGGGCTCCTGACTCCACTGTGGGGCAGGGTGGAGTTATCCTCCATTCTGTAATTGAACCCTAGCCCTCACCCAACCAATCAGGGTTAGCTGAGGCAGTGACATCACCACCGACTGGAGTAAAACCCCTGGACTGGGTGAAATTCGCTCTCTTCCGCCATGCTGCCAGTGTGAGTGGGACAGAGCCCATGCTAGCATGGAAAAGGCTCTTTTGTTTATTGCATCGGACTCGGCTCCCTGGTGGTCCTTGGGGATCACGAAGTCTGGGCGTAACACCAGTACTTGTTGTTTGTTGATTTATTGATGGTAGCCATTCTGACAGGTGTGAGGTGGTTCTTCATTGTTGTTTTAATTTGAATCTCTCTGATGATTAGTGACTTTGAGCACTTTTCCATATGTCTTTTGGCCATCTGTATGTCCTTTTTGGAGAAGTGTTAATTTAAGTTTTTTCCCAAGTATATTAAATTTTTATTGTTGTTGCAATGGTAAATTTTTATTGTTGTTGCAATGGGATTGTTTTTAGTTTCTCTCTCAGAGAGATCTTTATTGGTGTATAAAAATGTCATTTCTTTCTGGACATTAAATTTGTATTCTGCTACTTTGCCGAATTAATTTAATAAATATAGTAATTTTTTTGGTGAAATCTTTAGGGTTGTCTAGGTACAATATCATGCCATCTGAGAATAATGACAGAGAATGAGAGAGAGAGAGAGAGAGAGAGAGAGAGAGAGAGAGAGAGAGAGAACACTGTCAAAGAAGGGAATCAGAAAGGCATGGGCATGCTCCAGAATGAGTGAACCATGCAGGTCCTTCCTCTGAAGGGTTGTTTTTCTGGAGACTTCAGGGGAATATTCATCAGCTTTCCAGGTATTCTCCTCAGGATCCTGTTCTCCACTGATTGGTCAGTGTCAGGGCAGGAGGTCATTAGTCAATGCTAAGCCCTGCCTGGCCTTGCTGCTTTTCTGGGCCTAGAGCTGAAACACAGCTGAGGCCTAGATATTTTCTCTAGTTGAATCAACTCTGTCTCTGTGGTCAACAGACTGGAGGCTTTGTTCCTAAGGTTATTTGAGGTGGGCCAGAACCCCATTGTTCTTAAGGCTTAAGGCTTAATGCTTAAGGCAGTGATTGTGTAAGGGCTTGTATGGAAGTTCTATGAGGCTATTCTCCTGCCTTTGGTTCTTCTAAGTGGGTGTACTCATGACCAGTGATATGCCAGGGGAGGAAAGGTCAGCAGAAGGTCTGAACCACATGACCAGTGATATGAAAGGTCAGCGGATCTAAGCCACAAGACCAGTGATATGCTATGGGAGGAAAGGTCAACCTGGGGTGGGGGTCCCAGCCCAGTTTTACCTGTTGCTAGGCAACTGGAGCTATCTGCCTAGGTGACAGATACCTGGCCTTTTGTTCTACTCTGCTCATGTTAGTCTAACTGCCTAGTATATCACCACCCTCCTCAGCCAAAGTTTCAGGGAAGTTTATATTCTCTCAGAGGTCAATATGTGGTAAACATTTTTTAACAAAAGTGGTGGGTTTCAGAAATTATGCTAAACTAAGTATAGTCTTCGTTACTCTGATCCAAATGACTGTATATCCTATCCTTAAACTGTTCATGTCGCATCTCTGAGTGTCATAGTTTGAACACCTTCATTTTGTTTTTCCTTTGAGTCTTATTGTCTGTTAAATCTTATAGCTAAAAAATTTTTACATTACTTTATTGTAAGTACATTGCTTTTTTCACTTTTAGTTGCCTATAGAGAATAGATTACTTAGTGCAAATTACAGATCATTAAACTTTGTAAAGCTCTAAACATTATATGTTGTAATAATTATCAAAGATGAAAAGGGCTATTATCTAATAAAGATGGAAATTTGAGAGTATAGGTGTGTTTATCTTCATTACACATTACGTATATAGCTTCTAATATCCTACTACTGTGATTATAGTTTACAGAGGTAAAGTGGGGCTAAATGAAAAGAAATGAACAGATGTTAAAAAGGAAATTATTTAGCAGCTTATTAAAGAAGAGTAGCTCGTAGTTTATTGGAACTCAGAAATTATATAATAGCACTACATATGTGTATATATGTAAGGTTTGAGGCACAGAAAATGACCACCAAGACATGTTAAAGTAAAGTTTATTCCCCAGTAATGAGCAGGACTCATTATGGAAGTAGAGAAATCAGAATTGAAGGAGTGGGGAGGGGGAAAGGACCCAGCCGGGCTGACACCTGGACATGGAGGGAAGCAGCACGTGGGCTGGTCTGGAAGTCTTTTCAGGGGAGGAATAGGAGAGGGTTGGACCCAGGGCGGAACAGGAAGGGGTGGGTTTCAGGGCACTTTGGCACACACTGATTGGTGGTTCAATGTCTTGGGGATGTCTGTGGCAGATGCCAGTAATGTCATAACTCCGCCCAGCAGTTGTGGGGGAGGGAGAATCTCACATTCCAGACTCTTTGATATATTATATTTAAAAAACTGAGAGCCTCGGCAGGGGTTCAGGGGCTTTGTCACCATCCACCTTGCAGATGCTTGCATCAGCTCTGGGCTTCCCCACTGCCTCGACCTAACAATATATACATTTAGAGACCTGTTGCAGGAAGATTCCTGCAATAGGGCTTCCTGCTGTGGTCGCTGCCCCGCCTCCTTCCCTCCCTTCTCCCCCACCCCACTTGCTTGCTTCTCTGCAGCTTCCCTCCCTTCTACAGCGCTTGGCTTCTTTCTACACTGTCTTCAGTCTTCACTCTGACCTGGATATGCAAATTTACTGTCATCTTGGTTGGGCTAATTTGCAATCTTGCCCTGATTAGCTGGTGGGCTTGGCTTGTGAGCATAGCGAAGGTATGACCAATTTGCATGTTTCTCTTTTATTAGATAGGATATTTTAAAGATATATTTATTTTTTGTACATATGTACGTGGTTTATTTCTAGTAAAATAAAGATGAAGGGAGAGGGAGAGAGATTAATAGTGAGAGAGAATCATTGATTGGCTGTCTTCTGAGTGCCCCCCACTGGGGATCGAGCCTGTAACCTGGCATGTGCCCTTGACCAGAATTGAATCCGGTACCCTTCAGTCCACAGGCCGATGCTCTATCCACTGAGCCAAACCAGCTAGGGCTCTAGTAATTAAAAAAAAAAATTCATTATTGATTAAGTTGTTACATATGTGTCCTTATTCCCCCATTACCACCCCCGACCCCCTCCACTCATGCCCTCACCCCCTATTGTCTGTGTCCATTGGTTAGGCTTATATGCATGCATGCAAATCCTTTGGTTGATTTCTCCCCTTTACCCCCACCCTCCCCTACCTTCCCTCTGAGGTTTGATGGTCTGATCGATGTTTCTCTGTCTCTGGATCTGTTTTTGCTCACCAGTTTATGTTTTTTTTTTATAGAAAATTTTAAACATATACAAAAGTAGAGCAGTGTATTGAAACCCCATATATGTATTACCCAAACTAAAATATTGTGAACATATAGCCAATTTAGTTTTTTTTATTACCCCTTTATTCCTCATTCCCACTTACCCAAAATTATTTATATTTTTGCCAAACATCATATGATTCTATTCATAAACACATTAGTTATAGTTATTTAACACAAGAAATATTAATGTGTTTTAGTAGAAATGCTGTAATCTTTATAGCTATTTGATGTTGAGATATTAACTGTAAATATTTGTTTAAATTTCTGTTGATCTTTGGTTCATCATATCAGGTTATAAATTAACCAGATGGGTTCAGATTCAGTCAGATAGTCTTCCAAATTGTTCCTGGCTTCTTCAGAAGGTCAGAACTGTTCGAATGCTGTTAATAATTATATTAAAAATTAGTATAACTTTTATGATAATTTTAACCAAAAGTCACAAATAATTTTTGTTTTTTCCTTTTGGGATTTGATTTAATCTTTCTTTATAGACACATAATTTGGTAAGCCTAATTTTTTAAAATCTTATTATTTTCCTTTATTCCTGGTAGTATTAAACTTTATATATGATGCCAATAAGCTGGGAGAGAATTGGGGACCTCACTTGCTCCTGGTTGAGGACTTGGTTGCCTAGTGATACTATGGAGAGGCAGAGTATGCCATGTTGTAGTGATGTTTTAGTCATGGAATAGCCCCTGCTCTTGGCTCTCCGGTAGCTGAGGGCAAATTAGGCAGTAAAAGGAGGTGGTTGGTGTGTTGGGATGCTACTTTCTGAGAACTGAAATATTCTAACTTCTGAATTAGTCCTTCCATATGTACTAGCAAAATGGGGGGTAAGCCTTAAGGACAGGGAATTCCTTATCTTGGATCTTACTGCTGGAGCTGTGGGCTGCCATGCATAAATGCTTTATTCACTCAGGGACTGGAAGAGCCACCTCTCTGTGGGGGGAGAGGCTCTGTGTCCATTCCTCACCATGAGTCGGGGTCCCTGCACGTTAATAGGCCAATGATGTTATATCCCAGCTCCCCTCTCCCATTTCCTTGCATCTGTGCAGCTGGCATGCCAAGAGCACCTGTCCTCCATGTGTTTCCTGTTCCCATGTGGTAAGCACACCTGGGAAGGACCACCCTCTGCCTTCTCTGTTGCCACCTTTCCACCTGTGTGGGCAGTCAGGTGGTCTCTCAGTGGCCAGAGGGAGAGTAGGAGGCCTCATGTAAGTGTTTCCCGGAGGCCTCTGTTCTACCAGTGACTACCAGGTCTGTTTTTAGAATATGGGAGACTTGACCAGTTATTACTAAAGCCATGCAACATTTTGCATTTGGCTGCCAGGTAGCATTCCTGGTTGGGTTTGTTCTATGACTGAGAACCCATGGTTAGTGGTAGGGGAGTTATGAGCACCAGGTTCCAAGGCCCCAAACCCAACCAATTCCTCATTTGAGGAATATAGGGACTTAGACATTGTGCAAGGTGTATCAGGGCTTTTACACTAAGTTACTTAGCATACAACCATCAACCCTTCAATTCGCAGGCTGATGCTCTATCCACTGAGCCAAGCCAGAGAAAGCTATTTCTTTGATTTTTGTTCAACTCCTTTTTGATATGTTGTAGCTAACGTGTTTCAAATTAGGGAGTTCATGTCAGTCAGTAGGAACATTTTCTCAGATTTTTACACTGTGAAGTATCCTGTGTCCTCCCACCATGGACCTATTTTCTTCTTTTGTGACATTGCTTCTCTGCTTCAAACCCATGCCAGTTAACTCTAGGTCCCCCATCCCCTTTTGTAATGTCCTCTCTTTTCTTTGCTCTTTTGTCCTGCATCTCCTCTGTGCCACATTGTTCCTGGTGTCTTGCCCTTTGTTGCTATTGATCAGGCCTATGCTTGATCATTTTAATTAAAATCATTGATCTCAGTCTTATTCACTCCCAATTGCTAGGGATCCCCCAGTTGCGACATTTCTATAAATCAGTTCTCAGGGTTCATGGCAAGGGAGCTCACTACAGCTAAAATTGTAGATCGGATGTCTCTTATAGGAGACCTCTGACAAAGCAAGAGCATGAGAGAGTTGGACATCCTTTAAGTATCTGATGCCTGCCACTGACCACTCACATCTCTATGGTTTTCACCCGATTCTGAGAAAGAAGGGCCTCAGGGTGCACTCTGTCAAACATAACAGAACCAGGCTATGTTGTACCAGAGGGACCTGATGTTATAGTATAGAAACCTCTCTTTCTAGGGAGCAGCCCCAACTAAGTTAATGATTGTCTGTGAAAGAAAAAACATATTTCAATTTATGCCACTCTCTGTGTTGGAACAGTGTATGGCAGTGTACATTATGGAAACAGAGTAGGAAGGTAGGTAATGTTGGGGGTCCCCCCTCCCCCAATGGCCACTATTTCATCTTTTAAGCACTTCTAGTATGTCTGGTGATGTTGAAGATGTCAGAAAAGAAACCGATTAGATTTAAACATCAAATAAAAACAAAGTCATCATGAAAGTTTGTCAAACCACTTACTCATCTGTTTGGTAATTTACCTTTTTCCTTGGTGCATTAGGTCAAATGCCTCATTGATTTTTTCAAAAGGCAGGGTATGGGTCACCAGTGCATCCAGGTTGAATTTCTTATTCTTGTAATCAGTAACCAGCTTTGGGATTGAATCTCTACCTTTGCAACCTGTAATTTGGCCAAAAGTTCAAATAAAGATGTGGTGGTTAACATGAAGAAGTAGATTAACCATTGTTTGTCGAATGAATGAAATTATTGGGTTAGATTGGCTTCCTCCAAATAGATTAAACCCCATATTTAACTTGTCTATACTTTTATTTACTTTAAGTTTTTCTTCATAGCAGAAATTCAAGATTAATTGTATTTCTGCATAAGTAATTATCTCTATTTGGTCCAAATTTGACTTTTGTTTCGGTTGGTTTATTTTAATGCAAATTGAACTTCTATTTGCAAGTTGTGGTAATCCTACTATACAAACTGTTTACTTTCAAGTAATTAATAGAATAGCATTTATGTAGTCTTAGATGTATTCTAAGCACTCAATATTTAAATAGGTTATGTTTCTTTCCTTTTAATAATTTTCAGTGTAACAATTTGAGTATTAGTATAGAGAAAATTAGAAAAAAAAATGATAGCACTAACCACCAAATAATGTTCCATTGATAGTACGGCCCATTATTAGCTCTATTGGAGAAATAGTCAATCCTTTATCACCAATGGCTACTCCAATGACAGTACACGTTCCCCAGCCTACTGTTGTGCAGTCCAGGGCTGCTTTCTGGAAGGTTAAACAAAAAAGACCAGCTGAATAAGTAGAAAGGTAGACCATGCCATCAGTGTGCGTATGTACTGGGTTTCAGGGAAAATTTATACACTCTGCATAAGAATAAAGGGAGCCAAGCTCATGAGGTCATAGTGTTATAGATTGACTATTGAGGCCTTGCTTCAGATAGAACATTCAATAAAATGTTGAGCTTCATAAAAAAAAGATATTAGAAAGAGAATATATTATTTCATCTTGTTTAATATTATAATTACTGGTATGCTGAACCTAGAATGTATATCATTGTCCATAAAAAATACACACATGAAGTTTGGAAAGATCTGTAAAAGGTATTATAAACTCAAAACAACAAATTTTTGACTATTTACCGAGTGTGTATTGTAAAAAGGTTGCAATTTCAGGGGCATAGAATAAAAATCTTTAAAATCATGAGAAGAGGGTGATTATTCACTAGAGCATGGGATGAGGCATATACGGCAAACTTAGTGCATTTCAATGTGGGATAAATGCAAAGAAAAGCCATTTAAAATAGAGGGCAAAACAGTTAAAATTACACTGGCTGCTTCTCATGAAACATTTTATCTGCCCCTCTCCAATTTTTTAAGCTCTTTGCAGTTAGGTGGTCTTATGTGACCAGTTCTGGCCAATTAATGGGCTTTGGGTAGAAGTGAAGTGTCATTTCTTGGCCAAAACAGAAAAGCTAGTGTGGAACCTGCCAGCTGTCCCTTCTCCTACTGCTACAGCCAGAGGGACTGCATGTTGAGATTGTGAAGCCACAAATTTGAACTTCCTTGATGGGTAACTCACCACATAGAAAACAGTGACAGTGGGGGTTGGGGGAGTTGCATTGATCTTTTCATGAGAGAAAAAAAGAATACTGTTATTTTATCCTACTGCAAGTTTGGGATGAAGATAAAATTTCCAAGCATTAAAAATGTAAATAAGTTTAAGAAAGCTATAAATTGTGGATAGCCATTCCACTTAGAAGCCCAATGGTAAATAGATAAACAGCTAAAATGTTTTGAGACAAGCATTATTCTATATAATAAAAGCCTAATATGCTAAGTGTCTGGTCATCTGCTTGGCCATTCAACCAACCAAAGCTAATGACATGTTAAGGCTTCTCAAGCACTTGCTATGTTGGCCCTGACTACCAGGGGGCAGAGGCTCCAGCTGGTAGGTTAACTTGCTGCTAGGGTCCAGCCCATCAGGACTGAGCGAGAAGGGCCAGACATGCCTTGGAGCCCTCCTAAGGTCCCTCCCTGGCCAGCCAACCTTTTGCTTTCCTCCTCAGACCCAATCCTGCACTGGTGGGGTCCCTTGGCCTGGCCTGTGCCCTCTGGCAATCCAGGCTGCGAGTCTCCCAAGTGCACAAATTGCATGCACTGGGCCTATAGTAGAAGAGAAATGTAAACTTTGTGCCATATCTGTTGCCATAGCCAGGGGGCAACTTTATTTTTTACCTTTTGGGGCAGTTTTTACTTTTTCAGAAGTTCCAATAGGAAGTACAGTTCTTTTTCATCCCTGATCATTATATAAAAGAAGGAATTTGAAGTACAGTAAATTCTCTCCATCTTCTCTCTCTCTCTCCATCTGTTACTAGTGACAGAAGACACAATGACCTAGAACTTTAAGAATATGTTTTGAAATTTTTATCTGATTATGTGCTTATTTATTGTTTTGAGAATTGGTAATATTTCTAAATATTAACTTCTGCTTTTTGCAATTTTTATATGGCAGTTTTATTTTTGTTTATATATACAACATAGATTCGTGTTGAGGGAAAAAGAGCACAAAGTACTACTGGTCATCTTAAGATAGCTGCTTACATTGATTTCTGTTTTTTTTTTAATTTTTATGTTTTTTTCTATTGCTTTTCCTACATTTCTGAAGTTTGCTCCAAGCAAGAATTTAACCTCCATAAAGATGACTTAGTTCAATGGGTATTATGTGCAAGTTCAGAGTTTTATTTAGTATCCTCTAATAACTTCTAATCAGAATTATTTTGAATTCTCAATATCTTATATAATTGTCAATTATTTTAACTTATATATCTTATATAATTGTTAATTATTTTAAGTTTCTAATTCTGTTTAGTTCTTTATGCTGCTTTAGGGCATGAAAAGTCATTGAAATCAGTTTCATAGCCATTAGTGGAATCTCTATTACAACCTAGAAATTTTTGCAATTAAATAATTGACACCTTTTAAAATTTGGTGTAATTCTATTCCATAATTTAAAATACATTTCTTGGTATAATAAATCAGGTAATAAAAGAACCTGCCAAGTTTCAGGTCAGTGTTTCTCAGCTTGAGAAACTTATACAAAAAATATTGGTTCCTGGGCCTCCATCTGGTACTAACAAACAACAACTCCCAGGCACTTGTAAAGCAGCGAGTGTTGAGAATATCTGTACTCTGAAAATAAGGTGAACAGGCTGAATGTCAATGTTTGTAAACAGTTTGAGCTTTGGAAAGAGTAGGAATGGATGTGGCACATTGCAAGCTCCAAGTGCCAAGGACCATTAAAAAGCAGGGCCTGACACAGAAGAGCAGTGCAGGACAAGGAGCTGTCAATGTGTGAATCTTCAGGAAGAGCTACATTTACCTAACAGATCCCCTTTCAAACAGCTCTGTTATTACAACGAAACCATTCTGGGAAGGGCGGCCTGTTCCTCTCAGCAGCTCTTGCTGGTCTCCCCTCTTCTGGGGAACTCACCAGTCAGGTGAGAAGCAGGGGGAAGAACCTGCAAAGCCAGCTCCTGGTGGAGGCATGGACTTTTATTATGGTTCCTTCCCTAGAGGAGGGTGTTAAGAGCCAGGCTGAGTGAAAGGGTAGCAAGATGCTGGGCACTCTGGCAAGCCAACTTGTCCATCTGTTGCCACATGTGCGGGTGGCTCTGCCCACTCTTAGGAGAATGGGATAGACAGAGGTAGCTTCTCAGACCCTGCAAGTCAGGGAGCCCGACCTGAGAGGAGAGGAAAACTGAATGATTAAAAATTGTAGTGTTTGCAAAGAAAATATGGACCATACTTTTAATTTTGCAGCATGTGTGCATTGAATATATTAAACATGTTAAATATTTACTTTGGACCTAATTTTGCAGCCAATTTTTGAGGACTGGCAGACAGAACTGGATTGTGTGTAGTTGCTGGCCTCTCCCTGCTCTACGAGTGGCTACCTCAGGCTGTTAGGGTGACACCAGCCACATTCTCTTTCTCCTCCTTTAAGTCTGCCTTTCCTGTTCTCATTGTTTTGCTCACTTCTTGCAGGCACAATTCCTTAAAAATTTTCACTTATAAGTTTCCTCTGAATTTCATGTGGAAGAATAAACAAATAATAATAACATAATAAATCTGTAATATTTATCAATAGACTAAATATTAATCATCACACACTACATTATATCCAATATATTATTAATAAACATTGCTTATTATCCTATCTAATAAAAGGGTAATATGCAAATTAACCATCACTCCACGACAAAAATGATGGCACACATAGCCATAAGATGGCTGCACCCCTTCCTCTCAGCCTCGCCAGAGTCCCCCAGTCTCGAGGAGGGCTGCCACTGAGAGCCTGCAGAGTAAGCGGCCTGGCAGCATGCTTCCCAGAGACACTCCTGACCCTTTATACAAAACAAAAACAAGTCCACTCCCCGCAGAGTGAACCTACACACAAACCTGCAGCCTGGGGTCTCAGCCTGGGAGGGGCCCACACGATCACTGAATGATCCCCTCCCAGCGGTGGCAGCCTGGGCTGGGGTCTCAGCCTGGGAGGGGTGGAAGGGGTGTGCACCCCCAGGCGTGATCCCCTCCGGGCAGCCTGGGGTCTCAACCACTGAGTCACACCAGCCAGGCAGATATGGAGGAATCTTAAATGTTTCTTTCATTTTTTTTTAAAAAAATATATATTTCATTCATTTTTTTACAGAGAGGAAGGGGAAGGAATAGAGAACTAGAAACATCTATGAGAGAGAAACATCGATCAGCTGCCTCCTGCACACTCCTCACTGGGGATGTGCCCCAACCACGGTACATGACCTTAATTGGAATTGAACCTGGGACCCTTGAGTCTTCAGGCTGATGCTCTATCCACTGAGCCAAACCAGTTAGGATTGTCCAATATGTTAAAGAAAAAAACCCCTATCTAATAAAGAGGGCATTTGGGGGTGATCGGGTAGTCAGAGGAGGGCAGTTGGGAACAATTGAGCTGGCAGGGGAGTAGTTAGGCATCGATCAGACTGGCAGGGAAGTGGTTAGGGGGTGATTAGACTGGCAGGCAGAAGCGTTTAGGGGCAATCAGGCAGGCAGGCAAGTAGTTGGGACCCAGCAGACCTGAATTGTGAAAGGGATGTTCGATTGCCTGTTTAGGCCCAATCCCTGTTGGTTGGCAGTTGGACATCCCCCAAGGGGTCCCAGATTGAAGAGGGTGCACTGGGCTTCTAGTATTAACATAATTTATATATATACAAATATGTGAATATTGACTATGAAGTGAATAAATATATTAATATATACATACAGTCAATGTTTATTAATGTTAATAAATATTACTTATGTGCTATTATAAAAAATATACATACCATGACTTCAGATCCACCTGCACAATCAAGTGCAAAATCCACACCCCCACCGGTCATTTCAATGATGACCTCCTGGACGGGTTTTTGTAGCTCTCTAGGATTGAGGCAGTCAGTGGCTCCAAGGGCTTTGGCCTTTGCAAACTTCTCACTGTTGATATCAACAGCTATGATTCTGGCAGCTCCTGCTACTTTACAACCCATTAAAGCAGAAAGGCCGACACCTCCCAGGCCAAAGATGGCACAAGTAGAACCTGGGGTAACCTGCAGGCAGGAAAATCATAAATTAAAGCAGCTGGTCCCCCCTTCTTTAAAGATACAGAGTGAGGTGGGGGCAGGAACATATGAAGGATTTCCTGTCATAAGACTAAGGGATTTAGCCACTTGGGGAAATTTACCAATGTAGAAATGAATGAATCACTGACTGAACTTGGAGAATCATTTGAGGGTCATTAGGATCATCAGTTTATAAGAACAAGCCCAAGTGGAAATAATTTCCTTGTTTTCATTTCCCCTTTAGTGGTATCAGAACAGAACCTGAAAGCTCACACACTGTAAAGGGCTTATTGCTTCCCTTTTAAATAGAACCACCCCCCCTCAGTCAATGGTGTCCCGCTTCACCAATGTTAAAATCTGGTCACCTTAGGTATATCCGACTGACAGCTTAGGCCTGCTTCCCCTGGGGAAGCAGTTGGACATCCTTAAAGCTGCAGCAGAGGTGGGAGAGGCTCCTGCCCCTGCCGCTGCGATTGCCAGCCATGAGCCTGGCTTCTGGCTGAATGATGCTCCTCCTGTGGGAGTGCACTGACCACCAGGGGGCAGCTCCTGTGTGGTCAGTGCGCATCATAGTGACCAGTCGTTCCACTGTTTGGTCGATTTGCATATTAGCCTTTTATTATATAGGATTACTGATACTTCCCTTTCCTTTACTTGGTCCTATCAGATTTATTTTTCTTCTTTGAACATCTCCTGAATTGGTTTAGTTGTTCCTCAACAGTGGGGATAACATGGGAATTTAGATAAGCTATGACTAGATTTAAAAGTAAACTGTAGCTGACTCTCTAGAGTTAACATTCCTGAAAAAAGATCATAGTAGTAGAAGGCGAGCATCTGTATGGAGTCCAGAAAAGGGGATGTGTTTAACCCCAAGAGCAATAATCCTTCCTTGAGAGGCCAGTGCCATCTACAGGAGAATGTGCTTTGACTGCCAAGGTCACATAAGCTGTTAACATTACCCAACTAACACCCTTCTCCCAGGAGCCTTCGTATTGTAGCTTGTCTTCCCATATACTTTTAATTTATATATATATATATATATATATATATATATATATATATATATTTGATTTTTTATAGAGAGGAAGAGAGAGGGATAGAGAGCCAGAAGCATGGATGAGAGAGAATCATCAATCAGCTGCCTCTTGCACACCCCACACTGGGGATATGCCGGCAACCAAGGTACATGCTCTTGACCAGAATCGAACCTGGGACCTTTTAGTCTGCAGGCCGACACTCTATCCACTGAGCCAAACCAGTTTCAGCGAACACTTTTAATTTTTATTAATGAGTGAATAAGTGAATGAATGAATGAATGAACAAATGATATTTTATTTTATTTTATATATTTTTATTGATTTTTCGCAGAGATGAGGGAAGAGAGATAGAGAGCCAGAAACATCGATGAGAGAGATACATCGACCAGCTGCCTCCTGCACACCCCCACCGGGGATGTGCCCACAACCAAGGTACATGCTTTTGACCGGAATCAAACCTGGGACCTTTCAGTCCGCAGGCCGATGCTCTATCTACTGAGCCAAACCGGTTTCAGCGAACAAATGATATTTTAGAGGGAGGCAATATACTGATGGCCAAGATTAGCATCCCTGTGTGCTTGGCCAATATAATTCTCAATGAAAAGTCAGACCTAGATATTCTGGTTACTAAATCATCTTCTTATTTTCATTAGGATGACTTTGCTTCCTTGAAACCCAACCACTCTAGTCAATCTGATAAAAAGAAATTTTTGTTGCAAAACTGAGGGCAGAATTTCACCAAGATGTTTTAAGGATTGTATATGAACCTAGTTTTGTTCATTCATTCACTGAAAGATTGTCACATCCCTACTGTGTGACAGGCACAGGGTTAGGCTCCAGAAACATCACAATGAACAAGAGAGAGTTCGTGCCTTCAAGGAGCAAATAGTTTCATAGGAAGGAGAAGTAATGGGGAATTCCTCCCTAGGGTGATAAGTAGACTGGAATAAACACGGTACTTTGGGGAAAACTGCGAGGGGCACCTAATTCATGCCCAAAGGACTGGAGTAGTTTTCCAACAGGACGTGGCAAATACGAAAAGCCAGCCAGAAGAGGTGGAGGGAGCTGCTCTCCAGGCAATGTTGATGGGAGCAAGGTGTGCAAAGCCCAGAGGCCATAGTGACCGGAGGCAAGGCTGGGCAGGGAAAAGGAGGGAGAACCACTGCTGCGTGCTTAAGGAAAAGAGGAATAATGGAAGGGGGATGAAATAGTCATATGTGCTCTTTAGAAAGACCAATTTTAGTTGCAATTTGGAGTCAAGGGATGAACTCTGATGTTAAAGAGATTTAAGTTAGGAGATTGTCTGAGGGATACTGACATCTCTCTAATCTCTTGAGTTAAACAGCTTTGAAAAGCTTATAAATTCTAACACGGGACTCAGGGACACATCTGTCCACCATTAGGGCTGCCATCTGAGAACCTGCACTGGAAACACAAAAGGATAGGGTGAGAAGCAGAGATGAATTACTACAGTTTAGGGAGGAATCTGTTCCCTCAGGGAGAAAGTAGGCGTGGCCACGAGGGGGTGGGTGGGGTCTCTGCAGTTTCTATTGTCTCTTGACTGGGTCTGCTGTCCCAGGATGAGGATTCATATTTAGGGGACATATTTACAGGCTGTATTTAAATTAGGGATGACCTATAATATAACATACTAGTATAGGGAAAGAAATTGACATGAATTGGTGCCAACTGTATTCCAGCTACTGGGCCAAATGTCTTACCTATGCAATACAATTTAGTTTTCCCACAGTAATTAGTAATATACAGAATATTGTTATACAGAAGTAGAAGTAAAGAGGTTAAATAGCTTGCCTAAAACCACAGGGATGATAAACACAGAGCCAAGGTTGGAAGATAATTCTAGCTGCTTTATCACGCTGCCTCCTAATAATTTCTGTTTTATAGAACCTGGTGATTAACCATTTTACCTTGGCAGTGTTGATGGCAGCTCCATAGCCAGTTGAAAATCCACATCCAAGCAGACAGACTCTCTCTAAATTTGCATCATCATCTATTTTGGCAAGATTAGTATCTGATACGACAGTGTACTGAGAGAAGGTACTGGTCCCTAGGAAATGGTAAACTGGTTTTCCTTTGCAGGTAAACCTGCTGGTTTTGTCTTCCATTAGTTCTTGCTGAATAATAGGATCTTTGAATTGACTAGAGATTTTAAAAAAGATACAAAAAAGAGAAAGTAAATGGATCACTGATTACTTTCCTAAAAAAATAATAAGGCATTTTGTATTAGTTATAACAATTTTAAGATATGAAAAAATTGAGAAAATCACTGGGAACTTTTTGCATATATATATATATATATATATATATATATATATATACTCACACACACACATACACACACATACATATATATATACAAACAAACACATACACACATATGCCATATATATATTCCCCAAAAATGTATACATACTTTAACAATTGATAACTCATGTAATTTTCACTCCTTTTCAGGTTTAACTAATTTGGAATAATGGGTGAAGCCAGACTAAGCTTTGAGCAAAGAAAACTTATTCTAAAGTGCTACTAGACTTTTTTAATGGGGATAAATAAAAGGTAAAGTTTATGGTACAAAACTAACAACAGTAAATGAATTGAGGGCATACAAATACTGACAAAATGATTCTTGATGTTTGCAATTCTTGATGATTGCTTTGCATCAGCAGTGTCTGGACCAGTATGTTCATCAGTTTGAAAACAGGCATTGACAAAAAAATATTAATTTCTGTAGATTCTTTTAAATTTTGCAAATAAACTGTATGATAATAAACACTGACTTTATAATCATTCAAAGTTTGTATAAATTTTTGTCATTATATATAATATAAAAACATAATTTTAATATATTTATTGTATGTAATATATGATGACATAGTAAGTATGCAATATAAATAATACATAAAATATAATATGTATAATACATAATATAATCCTATCTAATAAATGGGTAATATGCAAATTAACCATCACTCCATCACAAAGATGGTGGTGCCCATAGCCACAAGATGGCAGTGTCCAGTCCTCTCAGCCCCACCTGAGTCCCCCAGTCCTGTGTGTGGGGCAGCTGCTGAGAGAGGGCAGCATGAATGGCCTTGTGGAATGCTTGCTTCATCGCCGTGGTGATGAGGCAAGCCTTCCGTGCCTGGTCCTGGAAGGGCCTCTGGGCTGTAGAGAGCCTCTGGGCAGTGGGTGCACAGATTTGTGCATAGGGCTACTAGTGTGATATAACAGACATAATAGTCAGGGGTCATCTAAAGATCATAATGATAACAATAAACTTAAAATTTTTATTTATTTTTTAATCTTTATTATTGAGAGTATTACAAATGTCTCCCTCTTTCCCCACTTGTCCCCCACCACTGGGTTCCAACCCTGCCTCCAGGCTTTTACCACGGCTATTATCTCTGTTCATGGACAATGCATATATGCATATAAATTCTTTGATTAATTTCTTACCTCCCCCCAACCCATTCCCTCTGGGAATTGTCAGTCTGTTCTCTGATTCCATGTTACTGGTTCTATTTTATTTATCAGTTTATTGTATTCATTAGATTCCACATGTAAGTGAGATCCTGTGATACTTGTTTTTCTCTATCTGGCTTATTTCACTTAGCATAATACTCTCCAGGTCCCTGGATACTGTGTGAAAGGGTCAGAGATCTATTTATTTATTTATTTATTACAGCTGCATAGTATTTTATTGTATGAATATACCACAGCTTTTTTATCCACTGATGGGCACTTGGGTTATTTCCAGATCTTAGCTACTGTAAATAATGCTGCTATGAATATAGGGGTACCTATATTCCTTCTGATTGGTGTTTTGGGATTCTTAATATATATTCCTAGACATGGGATCCCTGGGTCAAGTGGCAGTTCCATTTTTAATTTTTTTTGGAAAACTCCACACTGTTTTCCATAGTGGCTGTATCAGTCTGCATTCCTACCAGCAGTGTATAGGGTTTCCTTTTCTCCACATCCTCGACAGCACTTATTTGTTGATTTGTTGATGTTAACCATTCTGGCAGATGTGAGGTTCTATCTCATTGTCGTTATAATTTGCATCTCTCTAATGATTAGTGATGCTGAGCATTTTTTTCAGATGTCTTTTGGCCGTTTGTATGCCTTGTTTGGAAAAGTGTGCATTTGGATCTTCTTCCCGTTTTTTAATTGGATTGTTTGTCTTCCTTTTGTTGAGTTATATGAGTACATTATATATTTTGGGAATTAACCCCTTAGCCAATGTATCATTGGCAAATATAGTCTCCCATACAGTGTGTTCCCTTTGCATTTTGAATCTAGTTTCTTTTACTGTGCAGAAGCTTTTTAGTTTGATGTAGTCCTGTTTGTTTATTTTTTCCTTTGTTTCTCTGGCCTTAGGCAAGGTATCGATGAAAATTCATTTGTGCTCTTTTCAATTGTTTGCTGAAATAAACAATGCTGATATGAACATTCTAGCACATGTCTCCCTGGGTGATTTTGCAAAAGTTCCTTGTACATACCTGAGTAGAATTGTTGGGTAGAAATATGCATGTCTTCAACTTCATTTGTGTTTTGCCAATGTACTGCCCAAAATATTGGTACCAACTTATAGTCTTACAAACAGTGTGTAGAGCTTACCTGAGCTTTGCACAAAAATTTGTGAGTGGACTTAGACAGAACTTGCATTTTTTACATTGAGGCATGTAGAGAGGAATCACTTTGTCACCTAGAAAAAAAGGCCATATGTTGGATGCCTATAAACGTTACTTGTAAATGTTACCTATAAATAATTTCTACCAGATGAATCAGTGGAAAACACCATTCCTTATGGTATACATTTTATGTTCAGCATAGTATAAGTGGCAAAACATTTTGTTACCCTAAAACAGTGGTTCTCAACCTTTCTAACGCCGTGACCCTTTAATATAGTTCCTCATGTTGTGGTAACCCCCAACCATAAAATTATTTTCGTTGCTACTTCATAACTGTAATTTTGCTACTGTTAATGAATTATAATGTAGATATTTATTAAACTGTAATTTTGCTACTGTTAATGAATCGTAATGTAGATATTTATGAAGTAGCAAAGAAAATAATTCTATGGTTGGGGTCACCACAACATGAGGAACTGTATTAAAGGGTCGCGGCCTTAGAAAGGCTGAAAATCACTGCTTTAAAAGATTGCTGATTTTCCCAGGTATTACCTATATTCTTCCCCCGCAGCCCTGCCTCCTGCTGGGCACTCAAGCAACAAGTCTATATTGATACCATCAGGTGAAGAGTCCTACCTGAGACTCTGCTGTCTTTGTAGCTCTCTATATCATAACTGTTATTTACTACATTTCTAAACACCCATGTGGAATAGGATGTCCTCATATAACAGGAGAGAGGGGCAGTGACAGACTAGATATGGAGAGTATATGTTAAACCATCACCACTGTGTTTCACCATTTGTTTTACTGTTAAGTTTCACATCTTCTACTTTTCATTCAATTTTGATTTTAAAATGGCTCTATCCTCTCACTAGGGGCCCGGTGCACAAATTTTGTGCACCGGGTGTGTGTGTCGGCGAGTCCCTCAGCCCAACCTGCCCTCTCTCACATACTGGGAGCCCTTAGGGGATGTCCTACTGACATTAATCCTCTACTATGTAAATGAAATGACCATATTTCCCAGATTTTACCAGACAATTCTGACTCAAGTATTCTGTCTCATTGTTAGACTGTGATAGATTGGGTTCTCACTTTTGCTTTGGAAAAGATGGTCCCTTATGTAAACATAGATCAATATAGCATGCAGAGCCAGGAATCTATCAGGAATTATTTCTGAAATATCCTGACATTCCCACTTACTGGATTGAGAAAATAAAATACCTGGTTTGCAATTGGTCACTCCTGGCCCAACACTTTCCACAATACCTGCCCCCTCATGGCCAAGGATCACTGGGAACAGAGCCTTTGTAAATGCAGGATGGAGAAAATGGGCATCAGAATGGCACAGAGCAGTGGCGATCATCTACAAAGCAACCAGATACTTGAGTTGTTTCTGTAATTATATCATTGGGGTTGTTAAGTGGGTAATTTTAGGATAATTTCACTGTCATCCTGAAACTTTACAGCACTCTTAGAACTCAATAAATACATAATGCTTAAAAAACACACACCAAGTTAAGATATGTTAGCATCTATTCTTTCCCTCTTATACAAGTCTAGTTTTTTGGCTTTTACTATCATTGGAAAATCATAAAGAGAGATAAAATTGGCAGTTACTGTCTCCAGGAGAGGAGAAATCAAAGGCAATAGGAAAAATTTAAACAAAGTCTAATAGGCAGAGGAAAGTCTAATAGGGAGAGGAGTGGAGAGAACACAGGTTTCTAGGCCTTGTTCAAATTTTGTTGAAATGACATGAAATAAAACAGAGGAAATTAAAATTTTATAGTTAACAGTGAGAGGTCAAGTAAAAGATTGTCTAAATTAATTACTGCTGTATCTATATTCTTCTTCAAGATTCTGCTCATGAGGGTATCCCATTCATTCTCATGTATAAGCCCTTTCCGTGGCGGTTGGAGAAAAAACATAGCCTGGGCAGCCAGCTCTGGGGAAATGGAGATGTGACCCCAACTTGCCATCGATGATCTGTCCACTCATCGTGGGCTCTTCTCCCTGCCCACCCACTGCCTTCCCTTCATCTGCACCCAAGACCTGTGCTGCCTCGAGCGGCTCTTCAGGTTTTCCTTTCCCTTATTTTGAACTAAATTATCTTTCTTCCTTTTAATAACACTTTCTAATAATTGGCAAGAGGAAAACAAAAAGAAAACACAGCTAATTGTAATCCAATGGGAATTTCTTAATCTGATTCTTAAGGTTAATGATTAATGTTAAGGTACTTTAGTTAAATTTTAAGCCCTTTATTAATGACTACTGATAAATAATTAATGATTTACCTTCCTGGAGATAAGGCATATTTGTATCTGAACCTAAAGAGACAATCATCCACACTGAGAACAGCAGGCAGCACTTCCCAGTCACATCACACAGGTTTGACCTGACAGAGCCAAGTCTGCACCAAGTCAGTGCCTACTGTGTGCCCTGCCCAGGGAGAGTCCCCACTCACCTGGATTCGAACTTCATGTGCCTTGGGGGGAGCTACCTCCACCTCTTCTATGCAGAGGGGCTTGTTTGCTTCCCAGGCGATGGCTGCTTTGCATTTAATAACCTGGGAGACAGAGAGGGACAGAGTGAGAGAAGAGGAGAGAGAAGGGAGAGTTTGGGGTGGAGGACGGGAGGAAGGGAGACAGAAAGAGAGAATATTACGGGGGAAAATTAAAAAGCATGTTGATACCATAACTTGTAGCTGGATGTTTTACTGGTATATAATTATTTTCTAGAAAAGGGATTAATGAAAATAAGAAACCATGATCTACATCAGAATCATTGCATTCTATTTTTTTCTAAAAGAGTAGATTATTGATTATTTAGAGAGAGGAAGGGAGAGAATCATAGATCTGAGAGTGATCAATTGCCTTCCACAGGCCCCTCTTCAGGAATCAAACAGGCAACACTTTGGTGCAAGGGATAACGCCCAACCACATGAGCCACACTGGCCAGGGTGCCCTGTTAATTTTTTGAGAAAAACAGGTGCATTAAAGTTTACCTCAATATAATGCTTTGATCTTTCCCCTCTTCAGTAGCAGAGGGAATAAATTTATAGGGTTTGGCCAATAAGTATTTGTTGACGGATGGATTTATTGTCAGCTCTGAATTAACTGAGTTCCTTATTGCTAGATTACAGATGTGATTTTACATGTTTGTTACTCATGGTATGATCCCCGCTAGGATCAGAAGTTATTGACAACACCAGGGAACTTGTTAGAGCTACAAACCCTGTCCCAAATTCCCTTAATCAAAATTTGCATTTGAACAAGATCCAGGTGGTTCATATGCACATAAAAGTTTGATAAGTGAGGTTTAAATAATTAGTAAGTTTATCAGTAGAATAAATAAAAAATTTAAAAAAATTGGTCACTGCAAAAATTTTGGGTAAAAATGTATAAAAGAAATTAAATAGTATTATATAAACTTATTTTATAAATTAAGCAAGATTCTATAATTAAAATTTTATTTAGCCTCTTAAAACATTTTAATTGAATTCTGAGAGGATAGGAGAGGGAGAGAGACATAGAAATATCAATAATGAGAGAGAATCATTGATTGTCTGCCTCGTGCACTCCTCCTAGGGTTTGAGCCTGCTACTGGGCATTTGACCTGATGAGGTTTGGAACTGTGACCTCTTGGTTTATAGGTCAACACTCAACCAGTGAGCCACACCAGCTGGGCTTGCCTCTTTTTTAAAAATATATTTTATTGATTTTTTACAGAGATGAAGAGAGAGGGATAGAGAGTTGTTAAAAACATCGATGATAGAGAAATATGGATTAGCTACCTCTTGCACACCCCATACTGGGATGTGCCTGCAACCAAGGTACGTGCCCTTGACCAGAATCGAACCTGGGACCTTTCAGTCCGCAGACCGATGCTCTACCACTGAGCCAAACCGGTTTCGGCTGAACCTGGGACCTTTTAGTCCACAGGCCAACGCTCTATCCACTGAGCCAAACTGGTTCCGGCTGGGCTTCCCTCTTAATATTATATTTTTAGTTTTAAATATAAGCAATATTGAAAGAAAGTAGAAAGAAACAAACATATATTTTTCCATTCTAATACTTCTATTTTTTTCTTTTGATGTAATTTTCCTAGTCTTTGACAACATGAATACATATTTTTGACAGTTATGTAATTTTGAATTATTTTTAAAAATATCACTAGTATTATTTACAGGTACAATATATATTTATTATAGGAAGTTTCAAAATACAAACAAGAAGAAAAGAAATAAAATCCACCTGCAATTTTGTGAGATAAATCCTTTGAATTATCCCCCCAAATGGGATCTTATTGTATGTGATACTTTTAATCTACTTTTTCTACTTATTAATATATTAATAATATTTTCCATATTGTTCTCTAACACTACTTTTAACAAATGCAAATTCTATTTTATGGTTAGAGTACAGTTACCCAAATCTCTCTCTTCTTTTGACAATTATAAATATTTAATTTGACACCCTGCTGTAAGCATTATGGCCAGTCTACAATAATTTTATAAGTAAATTTCTAGCATGAAGGGGTACTTTGGGTCAACTTTAAATGAATGCATTCAGAGGTTACCTTAAATGGAAGCAAAAGTATACAAATAAAGAAGATCTGAACAAAGAAATAGTACAAGTACATTTACTTACTTTGCCCGTGGTGCCCATTTTTCTTTGGGAAACTCGCCTTGGAAACTCGTTTCTGATTTAAGACGTGCTTTCAGTTCTGTCCCGGTGCTCTCTCTGTATCCTGGATTGAACTGCCATTGAATAAATGCCATCCCTGCTCTTTTATTCTCCAATCACTTTCCTTTTTTTATATCTATTTATCTCTGCTCATATTTCATCACGTCATTTGTGTTATCGTATTTCAGCTGCAAACAGCCTTTGCTCCCAGACATTATTTGGAGGAGATTTTTGTTTACTTTATTCTCTTTTATTGAAAAATATAATTTTTTAAAATTACTTTTTTGATTAAGGTATCACATATTTGTCCTCATCCCCCCCCCCTCCATTCCCATCCCAAACCCTTTCCCAAGCATGAAAAATATAATTTGATAGGTAAAAGTTTATTACACATACAGATGAGTTAACACAAAATTATAAAGGACATTTCCACTGCTCCAGAATCCTTCCTGTACCCACCCTTTTTATGTACCACCCTAATAATTATTTCCTTGCACTTCTTTGTAATTTATGCTTCTCTGTAAGTATTGTTTAGCTTTACTTATTAAAAACTTTATAAGAATGAAATCTAAGTGTATGTATGTCTTCTCTCAATTCCATGTTTTTGAGAAACCCCCCACATTGCATGTAGCTGTTTATTCTATTATCATTTATTTTCCTTTCTTTTTTCTTTCTTATGATGAATTAAGGGTTGCATAAAAAAGTTTTCTTAAGGAAAATTCAGGACTAATATGCAAACAGTACCCACTATTATGCCAAGCAGAGGTTTCGGGTCTCTGGCTGTGCTCAGCAGAGTAGACCCTGGATGCCTGTAGGCAAGTACCTGGTGCCCCGTCTGAGCTTATGGAGCCGTGGCCACTGGTGCTGTGGGCCAAAGCTCCCCTGGAACTCTTGCTGGGCTGTTGGTGGGAAATGGAGTGTCCCACAGAGGCTGTTAAATATTTTGAGAAGGTGTGGAAGTACTGTATCTTCAACTTTGATCGAGAAGACCAGAGTGTTTTTACAATATGGCTTTGCTTACCAGCAAGGGTGTATCAGTGTTTTCATTGGGCCACAACCGTGCCTATGCTTGGAATTGCTGGACTTTATAATTTCTGATAATCTGTGGGCGTGGAGTGATAAATAATTGCTTTTAATTTTTAGTTCTGTGATCATTAATGAGAATAAGCACCAGTGGTGTACTGGAGCCAGCTCATATTGATTTTTGGTCTGCTTATTCTATTAACTAAGATATTTAAAAATAATTACTATAAGTTTGTTCATATAGTCACTGAAGCTATTTTTTTCCCATTGATTTTTAGAGAGAGTGGAAGGAGGAAGGTAGAGACATCAATGTGAGAGAGACACATCGATTGGTTGCCTCCTTAATTCACCCCATCTGAGTCCGGGCACCAAACCTGCAAACCTAGGTCCGTGCCCTTGGCTGTGAATCAAACCCATGACCCATTTTGTGTGCTGGCCAAAGCTCTAATCACAGAGCCACACCAGCCAGGGCCTTTTCCAACTTTTTGCTTTGCATACTTTGAGGCTTGCTATTAGTTCATGCAAGTGTTCCTTGTACGTATTTTTAAAAGTTTGACAATGTATTTTGCCTTCTCTGTCAGCGTGTTTTTCTTTATACCATTTCTTTTTAATCCCATAATATTCCACTATCTCGTCCAGACTTTAAGTAATATTTTATTGTAGAATAATTAAAATTTTCTAGTATACTATTTGGAAGTATATTTATACTCTTTGCTTCCACTTTCTCACCTCCTCATTTCATTTCTTAACTTCTTTTTCATTCCTATCTTTTAATTAAAACTGTTTTCTTGCAAATTGTTAGTGGTTTCGTTTGTAACAAAGGATTTTAAAAAAATTTCTCTGTAACATTTAATTTTTCTAGCCTTTTTTATATTTTCATGAATTCTTTCCCTCCGTGGCCAGCAGCGACAGTGGATGGGTATACAATGACGTGTGTAGTCACCTGAACTTGTGTACTATTTTTGGCCATGTATCAACAGAAAGGAGGAAAAGTCTTCATTTGTGACTGGATCACAGACGTTTGCAATGCGCTACAACTTAAAGAGACATTCGAAGCAGCTTAAAGAAGTGGGCTTTCTTGGGGTAGGATGTAGGTGCTGTTGAGAGCAAAACATTTTCGGTCAGACTCAGACCCTCCAAGACCTGAAGACTTCTCCAAGTTCTCAGTGTTAGTAAGGTTATTTGCAGGGCAGGGCAGGGGCATGCTGAGCTGCCCTCAGGGAACAGAGGTGCAGAGCAGAGCAGAGTTGGCATCTGGCTCAGACTTGGGGAGATGGAGAAGGAGAGTGCCACTCCCTGTTGGCAGAGGCATCCCCGATAGGGCATGCCCTATGCTGAGCCCTCAGTTTTTGTCAAAATACTCTTTGTGATGACTAGAGAGGAGGCAGCCAGCAGTGGCAGCCCGCTGGGGCCTAGGCCCTTCTCTGATTCTAATGTAGACAGCAGGTTGAATAAAATCAATATACAAGCCATTTTCTATTCCGAGGCAGGAGGGTGAAGGGCCCCAGAGACAACTGTGCTTGAACAAAGTGTTGAGAATAAACAGCACACCAGATGCAAAAACAAATGACTACTTGGCATTGAAGTTAATCATTTTTCCATGCTTAGCTGTCCATTGTTTCATTAGGACTCTAAGAATTCTGCCAGAGGCTGAGGGTTGAACCCGCTGCAGGAGAGCCCACTCCCACTGGGATCACAGTTTGGAAGACAAAGAACACGTTTGATAGCGCCTATCCCCTCTGCTTGTAGCAGGCAGGGACCCTGAAGGAAAGACAGGCTGCCCACCTCATGAGGCTGCTTCTCAGTGTGAAAATCAGAGTCTCATGAGAGCCTTTTGATACACATGGCAGCTGTGACTGCAGAGATAGGCTGGGGATGTAGCTCACCTTCCTGGCTGATCTTAACTCATGAGGCGACTGGACGAGGTAAAAACATGACATCTCATCTCCTGGTTTCCCGAGGTCTGTCGAGGTCTGCTGATCCACGGGACTCCTGTCTGATCTAGTGGCTTCAGTCCTAGGGGAGCCTAAACTGCAGCAGAAGAAACCTTAACTAGGAAGGGAGCTCTGGTGTGTGTGTTGGAGAAGAGGGTTTGAAAGAGACTCTATATCTAGGGAATAGGGCAGAAGCCATATCCCACGAGGGCTCAATCTTAACCCAGGTTCTAGGAGAATTAGGAAGGAGTAGGGCAGAGAAGTGGGTAGAGAGGGATTGGTGTCACAAATCCCTGCTGGACCTTGTCTTTATCTCATCTACTTCTTGAAGGAAAGAAACAATGATACTCATTGGTAATAACTACACACTATCTCCTCTTTTGGCGAGTGGAATAGAAGCCAGTTTTATTGTTTAATACCATAGCTGCCTCCTAGGGTGCATGGATCCTGGTAATTAATGACTCTCCTTTTCTTTCAAGCCCCTTTTTCTTTCTGCTGAATTTTAGATGGCTTGGCTAGGAAGCCAAGTGACACAAACTGCTGAGAGCTAAATTGTCTTGGTCAAATAAAAAAGAACTTAAAGTTCCTTTGGCAATCCATGAGAGAAGAGGTGAGTGACATAGAAGCATAAGTGATGGTTTGAGGCTGGGTTATATAAGGTGAAATGCCAGTAGAAGTATCTCTGGGGTGAGTAATACTAAGAATGAAGTACTTAGTGTTTAACTGGGATATATTTAAGTTAATGTAATCAAGTCCCCTTCCCCCCCATCAGCTGGCTTTAACCTGAATGTACAATAAACTCATGATTGGTAAATTTTATTTCTTTGGTGTGAAATGAGTGGGGTTTCATGGGGATGAGAGACATAGTGTGCAAAGAATCAGGGGCCCAGAGGTAAGGGCAACTATGAAAATGGGAGTATCTTGGGGTGACTGTTTGAAGGATTTGGAATTAGGTGATTCAAATCAACCCTAAACTAGCTCTAACAGGGAGCTGTTCCTGGGTGAGACTGGGTGACAAAGGATCAATTTTGATGAGGTGGTGAGAGCAGAAGTCAGATATGAGCCCACTAAGGAATGAATCAGAGGCAAGACCATAGACACAGCGCTGTGTGGATAATCCTTTAAGTCATGGAAGTTATACAGGATGCAATTTAGTTGGTGAAAATATGCCACGGATCTTGTGTTCATTACATTGTCCTTAAAGTAACATGACACAGCGGATACTGAAAAAGAAAAAAAAGGAAAAAAAAGAAAAACTTAAGTTGAAACAGTTCCAAAGCAACATGTGTGTTTGTGATTTCACATTTTCACTTTGTAGTCCAGTAAGTAAGTTAGATTCCTTCTCTTCATGTTATGTGAAAAATGGAGATATTAAATCAGTGGTGAGATTTTTCAAAATGACACCCAGCTCCGAGGGTGAGGAACACGTAAGCAGGTCTGTGCCCTGTGGGGAAGGCCAGTGTCCAGGTGGTGGCTGGAGTTCTGTTTGTGGGCCAAAGATAGGTGTCAGAATTTGGAATTCTAGGGGTAATTCCCCCCTTTTGAAATAGAACAATCATGGCCTCTTTATAAATTATGAGCTAAAATTTTCTGAGCCAAACTCATTGGTTAATGTGTCATATAAAAAATGCCAAACTGGAAATAAAATACGAATGGTGAGGGTAGATGAGCACTTAAATATTTCAAGAATTGCATTGATAGACTGGGAGTAAATTAAAGAGGGAGAGGAGGTGCTTTATAGATTCCTGAAACCGCCTTCGCTTGTCTGCATGTGGATCACCAGCCACGACTTTTCTTCCCCGCCTCCGACTCCCACCCCCACTTCTTGCCCCAAACACTCGGACATTAGGGGAGGAACTTGCCATTTTCCGGTTTTCATGAATTTAACGGCTTCATTGACTTTATCAAGGCTCATAGTATGGGTAATCAGTGGATCTAGATTAAACTTCTTTGCCATATAATCTGAAACCAGTTTAGAGACGTTCTCTCTGCTTTTCCAGCCTGGAAATACAACAGATTAACAAGAGATTTTATTCATGAGACTCTCTCTACACAAAGGGCCCAGTGAACTGCTGGAGGTGTTGGCTTTGACTGAGGAAATCTAAGGATTTCCCATTAACTTGTCTCAGTCACCAGGAGAATGCCTGTCCCAAACATATACCCTGTGTAGAAGGCTGTTCTCCTGAAAGTCTTGAGACCTCTGGTGCTATAGAGAACTTACTGAAAGCCAGCGGACTGTGGTCCTTATCTCAGATGTTTTGGTGTCAGGTGGCACTGTCTGGGAGCTGGGAGCCCACATCTAATGTACAGGGTGTCCCCAAAAAGTGTTTCCACACTTTAAGTGCTGATGGCTCAATTTTGAAAAGGAAGTGTATTTTAATAAACACTGCCTTTCTAATTATTCAAACTGTGTGAATACATTTTTTTGGGGGGATAGCCTATACCAGTGTTTTTCAACCTTTTTTGGGCAAAGGCACACTTGTTTCATGAAAAAAATCACGAGGCACACCACCATTAGAAAATGTTAAAAAATTTAACTCTGTGCCTATATTGACTATATATAAAGTAATTCTCTTGAATAGGAATCAAATAAACACAAAGAAAGTATTTTATAATTACTTTATTATGAAATATTAAGTAAACAAAATAGTGAAAAATTATAAAATTCTTGTCTTGTCTGCACCTACGGCACACCAGGCAACATCTCGCGGCACACTAGTGTGCCGCGGAACAGCGGTTGAAAAACGCTGGCCTATACAACAACCACCAAAAAAAAAAAAAAAAAAAAAAGGCCAAAATCTTGGGAACTATGAAAGAAAGCAAATCAAAGGTTAGGAATAGTACATTTCACGTGTGGTTTTGGTCTGCAGTTTCATGAAAGAGCCAAATATCTTAAGGAAAGAGAAGAATTTCCACATGGCAGTGATCTCACTGGCAGTTTTTGGAACGAAGAATGTGTATTCAGCAAGATAAGAATGAAATGTTTTCTCTGGAAGTAAGAATTGCACAGGGAAAGGTGGGGTCGCCAAGGGAACAGAAACTTAGCATTGTATTTCCTGTTTTCATAATTTTTAAGAAATACTATTTCTATATTTAGGACTGCTAAGTGACATGCCAACAAGTTACCACACAGAGAGGTGGTCTGCCTGTTTCTGGAAGGGGAAAGTGAGGTGTAACTGTGCAAGGAGGCAAGTGTCCTCAGCAGCTCATCCTTTGATAGGGTCTTGGCAGTTACGTGCTTTTCTTGGTTCCAGCCTGTGCCACATTCTTCAGTCTTCCCATCTGTTCTCAGAATTATCCAACACTATTCCAAGGAATGTATTTTGCATTTAAGTTGGTTTCTGATGTATGTAATCAATAATTCCAATGTGCTGCATGTCATGGAATGAAGGGCTAGTGTATTTTTCTATTTGTTTTTAAAAAATTGAGATATCACTGACATAACATTGTATTAGTTTTCAGTGTACAATATAATGATTTGATATATATAGATATTGCAAAATGATTACTATTAATCCAAATTTAGTTAACATTCATCACCACACATAGTTAACACTTTTTTTTTCTTGTGATGACAGCTTTTAAGATCTACTGTCTTTGTTTATATGTTTTGCTTGGTGATTGGATAAAGCATTTTCATACCTACATAAGGAACACTTTCACTTGCGCTTCCCCCCCCCCCCACCCCTTCTTTCAATCAAACAATCCAAAGAGTAAGGCCCCAGGAACACAGACTAGGCTAGGCAGTGTTTCTTGACAGTAGCACTAAAGGCAGCAAGAATGGCACAGGGAATTGTCAAGAGATTTTGCATTAACTTGTCTCAGTCATCAGGAGAATGCCTGATGGCATTTTGGGTGGGAAAAATCTTCCAAATGTAAATTGCAGGAAGTTTAAGCAGGCCTGTTCAACACCCATTAAATGATACCCTTAATTGAAAACTATTGAACCAGAGAAATGAATTAACTAAATGATGTTTACGTGAATGTTTAAGTGGCCAGTGTCATAGTTTTTTTTTATGAGGATTATTTAAAATATTGGTGATGTTATTTTATGAGTTAGCTGAGTGTATGTATTTGTAATCAGCAGTTATTGTCTGTAAACACAATAGAGGGAAATAACAGTGTGTTCGTCCAATGATCCCAAATGGAGGAACTGGAAGTACAATCTAAACTTGGATTTTTGCCTTTTCTCTGGTTCTGTCATTTATCTACTAATCATTTTTGCAAATGAACAGGGTAAGACTCCTTATATCTGTAAGACTACCCTACCATAGCTAATTTGGAGACCACAGCTAGCTCACTAGTCCAAATAATGCAGATGGCTCCTAATTCTCATCTCTTTTGCCCAAGAATTCAGATTGCCCAAAAATCTCTGGCTAAATATATATTTTGTTAAATATCAGATTACTTGTTTAGAAGCACAGGTCTTAAACAGACTTATTTAATTTAGCTTCTTTATTCTTTTTCATAAAAAACTCATAAAATCTATAAAATTTTAAAATAATATAAAAATCAAAGTACTTGATGATTTTTTTCTTTCTCAAAAAAAATATCATTTGCTTGTTATCAGTAGTATTTCTTTTTAGTCGTAAATCTATTATGTTTAATATCGTTTGAGTTGGAATAATGACAACTCAGTTGTTTCATATAAGATTTACATTGTTGAACAATGACCACTAATGGTTCAATATACTCTCCAAAGAATGCCAGTTGGCAGGTATATACTCTATTGAAGTATGGTTATTGATCATAAAATTGCTTTTCCTTTTCAATTTAGAATTTGCATTAAACTTTAGACATTGGCTTCTTCACTAATCAATTTAAAAAAATATATATTTTATTGATTTTTTACAGAGAGGAAGAGAGAGGGATAGAGAGTTAGAAACATCGATGAGAGAGAATCATCGATCAGCTGCCTCTTTGCACACCCCCTACTGGGGATGTGCCCGCAACCAAGGTACATGCCCTTGACCTGAATTGAACCCGGGACCTTTCAGTCCACAGGCCGACGCTCTATCCACTGAGCCAAACCAGTTTCAGCCACTAATCAATTTTTTAAAGTCTCTTCTCTCTCTTTGTGAGAAAAAGCTTACCAAGAGGCAACTGTAGATATTCAATATTCCTCTCCCTATATTGGATATTTGTGTTGAAACAAAAACTGTGGTGTAAAGCTCTTGTTTTATATGCCTTCTCAAGCATTTATGATATATTTATCTATTATGCTATCTCCAAACCCCCACACATCTCCACTCTTTTTTGCTTCATCCATACCTCCAAAAACAGATCCCTTCAAAGAACGTCCTGAGAAGAACAAGTAGCCATTGATGTTGAGCTGGACACCATAATCCAAGAGCCCCACAATCACGCAGACTCCATGGCTCTCATGGCAGGAGGCCAGGGCAGCTGCCTGTTGGAAAGCAATGCAAGACAATGCAGGGGTTAAAAGATGTACTTCAGAGGTAGGGACTTAAGTCTAAATCTCTGCTTGACTGCTGAATGGTCTATGACATTCTTTTATGGCTCTCTATCCTCATTTGAAATAACATTTTTTTTCTTATAAGAATATGCTGAAACATAAATAAGACATTGTGTACTGCCAGGTATATATAGTATTTGGCATTTTAGATTGAACAGATAGAAATTTAAAAATTAAAATAATATCTATGGTAGTAATACTACTATCATTACTACTACTAGAACCATTATTGATACTGATGGATAGAGTTGACATCTTCTTTTCAACAAAAAAAGAGTACAGTTGGATATTTGTATTACATCATGTATTAGCAAAGCAATAAACTAATGTTCCCATTAGTTATTTTGAAAGGCTATTTCTGAGAACCTGATGGTCTGTGGGAAAGATTGTGAGAGAGATTTATGTGTAGTGAGGAGTGAAAAGGTTTTGTAAGCTGAAGAAAGGACCTAGGCTAGAAGAGGCAGTTCTTGGGTTTCCATTCTTCTGATGGAGGGTACAACCCAATCTTTACATTGTTTCTACAAATCTTCCAGGAAAGCAAGTCTCTACTTGCAAAATAACTTCTTCTCCATTCATATTCTCTGATATCAACCACATTTAGCCAGAAAAACAACATCTTTTTTCTTTATTTTTGAAATGAGTTTATTTAACCAAGATTGGTAAATATTTTCCTTGGAAGCTTATCTCAGATCTAACCCGAAAGACTTTGTTATGAGAGCAAAGCTCACATTGCTTTAAAGGATCATTAAGCCAATATTTTCCTTATCCTGCCTAAGTGTTCTGGCTTAGACATTAAGTTCCTGGGCTTCTGCTTGTTATGAAATAATCCGTTGAGAATTCATAACAAGGCCTTTCTGTCCTACTTATTGGAGGTTGTCTGCTTATTTGAAGGGAATGGTATGATTCCCTTCATGCCATTGAGGAGAGAGAGGAAAAAAAAAAACAGTATGGGAGTTCTGGGTAATGAATAGATTTGTAGGAGTGGACAGAGGGTATCAGGTGGGATGTCATGAGTGCAGGAAAATCAAATAGAGGAATGTGGAAGAAGTTTTAGAAGTTTTGTTCAAGTAAAATCTAAGGTGATGATTGGTAGAAATTTGGTAATTTTCATTCATGAGGATTACATACCACCATTTCTGGATTTCCGATGACCTCAAAGCAAAATTCCACACCAGCACCTGTCATTTCAACTAAAACATCTTGGATGGGTTTCTTGAAGTCCTGTGGGCTGATGCACTCAGTGGCACCCACTTGCTTTGCCTTCTCAAATTTGTCTTTATTGATGTCTACCCCAATGATCCTGGCCGCACCGGCCGCTTTACAGCCCATGACAACAGACAGGCCGACTCCTCCAAGGCCAAACACCGCACAGGTGGAGCCTGGGGTCACCTGAGCACGTAAAAGCATAAAACAAAAGCAATGAGGACACCCATATTCAGTCAGTTGGAAAGATCAAGCCTATATATACTTTTTTTTTTTGAGATGTAGCAAAGGATATTTTAAAATAATAATATTATAACTAAAGTTGTAATTTCTCAAGGTATTTCTAAATATGGGATACTTTTTTTTTTTTTCCAACGAACAAAAAATAACCTGCAAATATAGTAGAACATTTCAACCAAGGAATTAGCATGGATATAAGCAGTTGAATGAACTTTCTTTGATCCGTATTTACTTAATTTAGGATATTTTGAGTTCTTTAAAACAATCTTCAAATTCCTACAACCCTTTCTTTCTCTTTTCTTGTGAATATCTGTAAACTTCCCATTACTTACAATGTCAATGGCTTATGAAGGCAAAGGCTTATTTCTTATTGGGTCCCAAATGAGGCTAATTTAAGTTGAATCCCTTCCATCCTATCTCTTTGTATGGTATTGGGACTAATAAAAATTGGGGGGAAAAAGAACTAAAATTCAACAGCCAATTAAACAGTGGAGCTGGGCAGGATTGGGTGATGTTCCAAAACAGAAGTATAACAGTACCCCACTCAGTCAGAGTGGGGTTGCCTGACCAATCTGTCTTATACAGCAACACCCCTTTCATCAGCTGATCTTTCTCCTCTCCTGTTCTTTTCAGGAGCATGGCTCACCACCGGATGCATTATACAACAGAATAGAAGCTTGATGAGTTTTGATAGCTGCTAAATCTCTACACCTGCAACAGTGAATGACTCCATAGATGGTTGTTGAATGAAAAAAAGAATGAACTGGGATATGGAAGACACATAGCGATTTTGTGACTGTGTTATGTTTAATGCCAGTAATTCCTGATGTTTCCACTTGTGAATGGCAACCACACATAATTTGGCATTTTCTACTGACTAAGAGGGCATGGGAAAGATGTTGACGAGGGTATGGGATGACTAGACAGATTGTAAATAACTCAGGGATGTTTTGAGGCAGGTTTGTAATTCTTCCTCAGGTTGAATGATCAGATATGGCCCAGATGCACGAGGCTGATCTACCTCATATACTAAGAGTTCCAATCATAATGGGTATAAGTGTTTCTCACCTTGGCAGTATTGATTGCAGCACCATACCCAGTGGAAAAACCACAGCTAATGAGGCATACTTTCTCCAGAGGAGCCATTGCATCGACCTTGGCAACTGAGATCTCTCTTATCACCGTGTATTCAGAGAAGGTGCTCGTATTGGCAAAGTGATATATTGTTTTTCCCTTGCAGGTAAATCTACTGGTACCATCAGTCATCAGGCTGGTATGCGACTGTCTTTAATAAATGAAAAAAATATTTTAAAAATATTTTGAATTAGCAAGTTTATATTCCTTCCAAGGACATTGAATTAATTTTTCAAAAAGAAAATAAAAACTTACTTGAGTTGTATACAATAGTTGTCTTCAGAATTAAGGCATGAGGCACACTCTCCACACTGTGGTAGAAAGAGTGTGATAACTTTATCACCTAAGAGAACAAAGTCATTTAATAAGATGTTATCTTTTATAGTAAAGAGATAGTTGTTTCTCAAAATGTAAACAGCAAGGCACCCAAGAAGAATATGAATCCTGAGAGCAATCTCCACATTTAAGTGTGGAGAATATGAAATACTTACAAGAAGGGTCCCCTTTGGCATCTGGGTCCCCCTAGGCTCATTGGCCAAATCTCTAGGAGCTGGCCCCCGGCTTGTCTCCTTTGTAATTTATCCTGACGTTTCAAATGTTAGCCATTAAACCAAATCTTGGCTTTAATTTTCCACATGAACTTCTGGTGTCAGGAATTGGATTTGTCAACATGGATACCACATGTTCACAACGTACGCTTCTGGATCCAGAAAAAGGGATTGCCTATATGCTGTGCTATGTATTTTACATCGGTTCTGTCTCCTTGGCCATGGAGACAAAGGTGAGTAAATTTCTCTAGTAATATTCAACATATAAGGAGAAGATCAGAATAACTTGCCTAAGATGGACGTTCTGACTGCCCCAGTGTCTATCACTGTAAACTAGAGTAATTTATTTTATATTTTTAGTTAAAAACCTTTGTAGGACGTAGGTTTTTTTGTTTTGTTTATTTTTTAGTCTTTTGAAAGTAAGAACTTAAACTGCACAAATGTGAAGCTTAGCCCCAGTCTCCAGTTCCCTTTCCCCCACCCTAGAGACAATTACTCTTCTCAGGCTGCATGGTATTTTTAGAGTTATAACCCCTTTAAAAAGGCAAAGGCTAGCATGTTATTTACCCTGTGGTAGGCCTTGATTTTTGTTTTTCTTTATTAATCTTCACCTGAGGACATTTTTCCATTGATTTATAGAGATAATGGAAGGGAGCAAAGGAGTGATGAGGAAGGAAGGAGAGAGAGAGAGAGAGAGAGAGAGAGAGAGAGAGAGAGAGAGAGAGAGAGAGAGAGAGAGAGAGAGAGAGAGAGATGAGAGAGACCCATAGATTGGTTGCCTCCTGCACATTCCCCAACCAGTGCCAAGGATGGATTCCTTGACTGAGAATCAAACCAACACCAGCCAGGGCTAAGTCTTGGTTTTTTATTTAACAATATAACTGGGAGATTTCTCATTTTAGTACATATAGCACTCTATCATTTTGTGTAATAGTTATGTGGAACTTTGTTGTATAGATATATCATAATTGATTTAACTGGTCTCTTAAACATTTAGGTTATTTCCTGCCTTAACTTTGTGTGTGTGTGTGTGTGTCTGTGTGTGTGTTTTCCCAACATGATAAATAACAATGCAATAAGTATTTTGTGCACATCTGGGCTATGGTAGGCAGAATTTCCAAAATAGTCCTCTAAAGACATCCTGTCCTAATCCTTAGAAACTGAACATGTTGTTACCATGACTGTGAATATGTTATATAGAAAGAGGAACTTTGAAAATGTATTTAAGGGTACTAATCAATTGACACGAAAATAGGGAGTGCCCTGGAATCTTTAGGCAGACCCAGTAATCACATGTGCCCTTGAAAGGACAGCAGAGGAAAGCAGGAGAGAAAGACAAAGCAATTCAAAGCACCGGAAGGATTTGATGTGCTATTGTTGCTTTGAGGCAAATGGGTGAAGGGGCCACATAGGAAGGGATGTGAGCATCTTTAAAAAGCTGAGGGTGACTGGTCAGTTCTACAACCTCAAGGAACTGGTTCTCCAGAGTCTCCAGATAAGAATCCAGCTGTCCAAAGCCTTGATTTCTATCTTGTGGGACCCTAAGCAGAGAACCCAGTCAAACCCACACAGACTTCTGACATATAGAAACGGACATGGTAAATTTGTTTTGTTTTAAGCTGCTAACTTCGCAAAGATTTTTTTCCCCCAATCAGCAATAGAAAGCTACGACATGGGTATATATCTGTGGACAACTTTCTAGAATTGAAAGTATTGTGTGCAAATTAGGTGCATATAAATAATGTTACATATTGCCAAATTTAAAGTTATATAAACTTACTTTTCAAATAATAAGCTACAAAGAAGTTGGTTGCCTATACTCTTATCAATCTTATATATTATCAAACTTTTAAATCTTTTCTAATCTGGGTAAACAATGTTTTACCATTGTATTTAAAATTTGTATTTATTTAATATGTATATATTTCCCCCTCCATACTAGATTGTGCATTTCCTTTGCCCATTATACCCATATACTGCTGGGCTGTTGTTTTTGTTTTTTAAATTGTTTTTAAAGAATTCTTTATATAATAAAGAAATTTTCCCATTTTTAAAATTTGTTTATTGATTTGGGGAGGGCATTTTTATTTTTTAATCCTTACCAGAGGATATGTTTTTATTTATTTTTGAAGAGAGAGGAAGGAAGAGAGAGTGAAACATCTATATGAGAGAAAAACATTGATCAGTTTATTCCTGTACACACCTTGACCAAGGATCGAACCTGAAACCTAGGTATGTGCCCTAACTGGAAATTGACCCTGAAACCTTTTGATGTATGGGATGACGTTCTAACCAACTGAGCTACCCCCAGTTGTAATTTTTATAAATGGAATTTAAAAAACTTTTTATGTTGTCAACTTTATATATTATTTACATCATCTCTCTGTGTGTGTGTGTGTTTCTGATTAAACTTTCTTCTCTGAAATAATACAATGTTCTTTTAGTTTTTTTTCACATTTAATTCTAGGATTCATAGAGCATTATTTTTTTAATATAAAAAATGCAGTAGCAACGCAATGTCCCCCTTCCCTCAAAGACTCTCAAGTTGTTTCAATGTCATTTATTGAATAATCATGTTTTTCTCCTCATATTTAAAAGCCAGACCTAATCCTGAATTTTATTCCTATGTATATATTTGATCCCGTTCTGGGCTCCTTCTCTATTTGGTTCCACTGTTTGACTATTTATCATATGCTTCATTTAAATAAACTATTCAACAGTGCACTTCTTTTTGTACATTTTTGTCTCATTTATACTTTCAGGTTCTGTTTCAGTGCATTTTAGTTCTTGTCCTTATTAATATCAAGATATAAATGCAAAGGATATATACATTTAATTTTTTTATAACATAACTAGAGGCCCAGTGCATGAAATTTGTGCACAGGGCAGGGGGAAAGTCCCTCAGCCCAGCCTGCACCCTTTCCAGTCTGGGACCCCTAGGGGGATATCTGACTGCCACTTTAGGTTGCAATCCTGGACTGCTGGCTCCTAACCCCTCATCTGCCTGCCCACCTGGTCGCCCCTAATTGCCTCTGTCATGACCCCTCACTCAGAATCCAGGCTTCCCTTCTCCAGCCAGCTGCAGGAACCAGAGACCCAGGCTTCCCTCCCTCTGACTGGCCACAGACACCTGGGACCCCAGCAGGCCACAGGCGCAGTCATCTGGGACCGAGGTGGGTGGCATGGGTCACAGCCACAGGTGCCTGGGACCTTGGGCAGGCGGCTTCTCCCAGGCCCAGCTTTGTCAGGAAAGGTGTCCAGAAGACATTAGCATATTACTTTTTTATTAGTATAGATTATTATTATTTTTTAAAAAGATATATTTTATTGATTTTTTACAGAGAGGACGAGAGAGGGATAGAGAGTTAGAAACATTGATGAGAGAGAAACATCGATCAGCTGCCTCTTGCACCCCCCGCACTGGGGATGTGCCTGCAACCAAGGCACATGCCCTCAACCGGAATCGAACCCGGGACCCTTCAGTCTGCAGGCCGAACTCTATCCACTGAGCCAAACTGGTCTCGGCTATAGATTATTTTTTTTTTCTAACAAACAGTCAACATTTCTCTTTTTATGTCACTTGATCTCATATTCTCCTTATGTAAGTTCCAAGTTGTTGCTATTTCCTAACTCCAGGGACCTGCCAGCTCATACCTGCTTTCACGGTGCTCACTCCTTCTCCCACACTCTCAACGATTCCAGCCCCTTCATGGCCCAAAATGATGGGATACTGCATTTGATTCTCCAACATTTTAATCTCGGTACCACAGAGCCCTGTAGCCGTGATCTGTATGGAAGGCAAAGAGAAATATAATTTTCTCTGTCTCAGATAAGGTATTTTAGGATTGTTAATGTTTTAAATCTTTTTTTCTAGGTTGATATGCTGCATATTTCTTAGTTTTATTTCTAATAATTTTATTGTGTTAATAATTTGTTTAAAGCAATGCAATATTTTTTTATTAGGTAATTTCAGAATCAAAATGATGATTTTAAAACTTACTGGGGAGGTCAGAATGGGTTCAGGAGGGACAGTTGTAAAGCCACAGTGTGACATCAAATATCTTACTGTGTCCTTCATTGGAGCTTGCGGGTGGAGGTGTGGGGGAGGAGAAAGCCCAATGATAGAAATGAAGGAATTGGAACACAGGAAGGAAAAAAAAATACTATCTTCTATTATAGTTGTGTTATTGATACAATTTATAATCCCACGTTTTGCTGTAAATCAACCAGACAGTTTAAAATGGAAGCACTCTGGAGCAGTGGTCTAGAAAGGCCGAAATCCTGGCTATGCCCTTCTTAGCTGTGTGACCTGGGATACATTATTCTTCATGATTTTCAGTTTCTTTATATCTAAATTGGTGTGAGGATGGTTACACACACACACACACACACATACACACATACACCCCAAGAATTGAAATCTATTGAGATTTGCTCATGTAAAAGGGGGATTATTGGAAGAATACTGTAAAATTGCTTACAATCCAACTGGAAGTACAGTTAGGCCTCATGGATCTAGAATCCAGCAAGCAGACTTAAGATCTACACTCTGATTCAACATGTGCATACTATTTTCTGAAGAAAGGCTTTTTCTTATTTCTCACGCTTATATATATGGTAAAAGATGGCAATCGGTCCTGAGTCCTCCCAGCCTCTTCAGTGCCTACCATCTCCTGCTTTACACGGTTTCTGTATCTTGTTCAAATTCATGGGTGAAAAATTCATATTTGTAGCTTGTCAAATAATGGTTGTATACCTTTGGGTCCAGGTCTAAACCTGGCTGTGTAAGTGGTGACCCTGTGGGTAGGAGTGAGTGGGCCAGGTGGCCTCCAGTGCACCTGCATGGATGCAGGCCTGAGAAGACTCTGAGAAGGGGTATGGATTGCACATGTGACAAAAAAAAGGACTGCCTCTTTGTAGTCCATTACAAACAATACTTAGTCATCATATTAAAATTAAATAATGACAACAAAGTCAGGTGGACAATGTTCTGGTCTGGTGGCCCCTGGAGGAAATTTAAAGACTCTCATGACCAGACTGTACCCCAAACCGATTAAATCACAAATTCTTAATGTCTGGGGTGGGACCCAGTTATCAGCATTTTTTAAAGCTCTCGGTGCTTCCAAATATGTAATCAAAGTTGAGGAAAGTTGTTGACATCTGTGTTCTTACTCTACTTAGCTCTGTGACCAGTCATTACACCTCAGTGGATTAAAATCTTTTCATCTGTAAAATAACAGGTATTCCTAATCTGACCTCCCAGGGGTTAGACTTGATTTATCTATAATCAAACACATTTTTTCATATGTCAGATTTCAAGATAACTTAAACATCATGAAGAATGTCATAAACAAATATGAAAGTACAGATTAAAATATGGTCAGTGGTCGAAACTTCCTTTAAGTAGTATACTGCAGCTGTGAATAAATATCCTTTGGGCAATTAGCCTATGCTATACCTCCTTGTACTTTTCTCTGGCTGGACTTAAAGACAGATGGAAATGTTTAATGAAAAAGAAACAGAAGACAATGTAGTTTTCTTCATGATTTTAACATTGTGAAAATAATACATAACTTGCAGTGAACAGGTCTGATTTTTGGTGTGGACATGTGTATTTTTTCTTTTTACCTTTATGCGAACTTCCTTTGCCTTTGGTGGGGCCACTTCTACCTCCTCAATGGAAAATGGTGCACCAGCCTTCCAGAGTACAGCTGCTCTGCATTTGATCACCTGGGAAAGGGAACATGGGGCAGAAAGGGAAACGCTTTAGGCTTGGGAGATGGATTCTATAGTTATGATTATTAGAAGGTTTAGTCCAGGTCTTCCACACTCAACAAAAAAAACAAAAACAAACAAAAAAAAAAGTCATTGCTTAAATATATTCTGTGTGTAGCCTCTTGGATCTCAGTCCAACTTTTTTTATACTATTGGTCTCTTCATTCAAATTAGTTTTGCAATACTAATTATATTTACGAAGTGCTACACAATCAAGAGGGTAGATGCCATACTTTTGATCTTGAAGTTGTCCAGTGTTTGTCTCAGGGTAGGAATGGCATTGCAGTGTGGGAGTTGTTTGTGATCCTAGGTGAGGGAGAGAAGGAGAGAACCAGTTTTGGAGTGGAGGGGTGTGCTATGGAGCAGATAATGGAGAACATCTAGTTGTGGCAATTCATCAAATGGTGATGGTCATAGGCAGGTTGAGGTTGGAGAGGTTGTTGGTGGCAAAGTAGTTCTTTTTCTGATTTCAGCCACCACTGTTCTCACTATAAATCCTCTTCTTATGTGTTCTCACCTATTTTTGTAGATTCTACCACCATCTTTATGTAGATGACTTTGACAGCTTGTATTTATGGACAGACATCTTTAAGCTCTAGACTCATTTATTCACCTGCTATTTGAATGTCCTCAGGTATCTTAAACTCAACATGTTAAAATATGAACACATAATTATTTCTTTCTCTTTTTCCCACCGCTTGCTGTCAGTGGTGGACATTACCCACAATCTGCTCTGCCCTCTGCATTTTCTATTTCACTGTGTGGCCATGTAACCTATTCACTCACCCAAGAAAGAAACCTGGGAAGTAGCCCTAATTTTTATCTCTTCACCTCTATCATCTAAAACTTCCTGGAATCTGTCCCCTCTTCTCCATTTCTGCTGCTAATGTGTGGTTCAGGACTTTACCTTGCCTTTTACCTGGCTTGGGTTCATCACCTTTAAATCCATCCTCATTGCCATTTGAACTATAATAATTTCCTACCTAAAATATTATGGCTACCGATAGTTTATCAGGATCTGTTGACATGATATATAAGACTCTCCATGAGTTTCTCCTTATCTATCTCTCCAGCCTTATTTCTGGTCACATTCTTCCTCTGACTTTACCCTCCTGGCTCAAAAAAATATTTTGGAAATGCTAAGTGTCCCCTTCTGAGGAAAGTCTAGCCAGCTTAGGAACACTTCCTCTCCCTCTCTTGCTACCCTTGCACACACTCTTTGTTTTTAGTGGTAAAAGGCAGTTCATTTTTAGAGGATAATTTTTTTTTACCTGTCTTACCCTGCTGGTTTAACAAAGCAGAATATTATTGTAAGGTAGTGGTGCTGAAGGTGTAGTCCCAGACCAGCAGCATCAATATTTGCAAATTATTGGGTCCTACCCCCAAACTTACTGACTTAATTACTCTGGGGGTGGGGGGCGGGGAGGCGGAATGGAGGGGAAGGTGAGGTACCAGCAACAAGTTCTCCAGGGTGTTGCTCTAGAAAACACTTGTGCACTCTTATAATTATCCTATATAATAAAAGGCTAATATGCAAATCAACTAAACGGCTGAATGGTCAGTTGCTATGACGTGCACTGACTACCCAGGGCAGATAGATGCTCAACACACGGGCTGCCTGGGGTGGTCAGTGCGCTCCCACAGGGGGATCACAGATCAGCTAGAAGTGAGGAGCGGGTTTAAGCTGTCAGTCAGACATTCCCTGAGGGCTCCCGGACTATGAGAGGGCACAGCACTCACCCCTCAGTACAAAAATTTTGTGCACTGGGCCTCTAGGTCTTTTATAATTACTCTGTGTCTCCATAAGATCTGTGTCTTCAAATCTGGAAAATTCATATAGGGCTTGATATATTACTTATGGAAGGACTGAAAACACCAGGGAAAGGCAAAACATACTGGGAGTAAAAGCAAAGGGAAAGGAGGAGAGGAACTAAGACTAAGACAGTCTCTCACCTTTAGGAATATAGAGATTAGTTGGGTGTTGAGTTGTTGTTAAACAGACAAGCACACAAATGGACGCAATTGTGACATGACATAAAGAAAGCTGTACTTACTTTCCCTGTAGTACTCATGCTGACTTTCTTCGCGGTCTTCTTGCCACAAATGAGTATGTTGGGAAAGGGAGATTCTGGTTACAACTTTCACTGTGGAAAGTCCAAGAGTACACAGGTTGATTAAGAGGCTGGGTCCTGTGTTTTTGTGTAATCTTGTCATTGATATGCCTGAAACTCAGATTGTCCCATATCTTATCAGAAACAGACTTAGCTCAGTGAAAGTGAACAAAAAGTGAAGTTGTGCAAAATATTTTCTCTTTCAATAATATATAATTAGTATTGCAAAACTAATTTGAATACAAAACTAGTAATACAAGAATAATTGGGTTGGTGTTTAAGAGGCTTCATACAGCATATATTTAAGCAGTGATTTAAAAAAAATTCTGGACTAAACCTTCTAATAATCATTAATGTTAATATATGTTGAGTTTTAAATTTGGTCTTTTAAATGTATAAGTTTAAAATTTCTGACAGTTGGTTAACAGTTTTGTGAGTTCTTCTATTCCTTGACCTTCTTTCTGTCTAATTCTTCTTTAAAATTTTCAAAAGGGATATTAAAGCCTTTAACTAAAAATATGCATTTGTCTATTTTTTTCTTTTAGTCCCATCAGATTTTGCCCCAGAAATTTGCAGTCCTGGTGCATACACATTTAGGACTGTCATCTCTTTTAAATAGATTGCCCTTTTATCATTATACAGGGTAATGCAAAAGTAGGTTTACAGTTGTTCATATGGAAAATAATGTAAATAATAAATAATAATACAAGAATAAGCTCTGTGTTTTGCATACTCACAACTATAAACCTACCATTGTCCCACCCTTTATAATGTTCCTCTTTGTCTCTGATAACTTTATTTTCTCTGCAGTACACTTTTTCTGATATTTATATAGCCACTCCTGCTTTCTTTTGACTAATGTTTGTATGGTATATTTTTCACCTCTTTTCTTTTAACTTGCCTATATACACAGTGAATTTCTTATCGACAACATACACTGAGTCAGGCTTTAAAATACACTCTGCCAATCTCCATCTTTTTAAAATAGCTTTATTGTGGTATAATTCACCTACTATGCAAGACACCCATTTAAATTAAATGGTAATTCAATTTTTTTGTACATTCACAGATATATGCAAATATCACCACAATTAAAATACTATGTTAGTATCTGGAAGGTAGTGGGGTTACTCAAATATTAACTCTTACACCCATTTCCAGGGTTACCATCCTCCTAATAGGACCTGAAATAACGAACCAGCTGACATCTATTGTAATGGATTGTGGATCTATTCTCATTAACTGGTGCCCATGCCTTTCAGGCTGATAAATATTTTGAATAGTACATCTGCCTATCATGTTCCCTGTGTAGAATCTGGTCAGTTATAGTGCCAGACATTATAAATTAATAAATTATAAATTAATAAATTAGTATTTAGTTTATCAAATTTTCATGAGTGTGATTCATGTGAATCAGACTTCAGGATCTATGCAAACTTAGGCATACTCATAAAATTAAATTCTTGAACTTGCAAAGCCTAGACATTTCTAGACCCAAGACAACCTCACCATATTAAGAACCCCATGTAGCTGGGATTCAGCATTCTCCTGGATTTACTCGCTAACCACCTAAAGACAATGTAACACACTAGGAGCGGCCGGGTGGGGCACTGCGCCCAGAGACACTTTCTCGGCTCAGGGAGATGGGAGAAACGGCTGAGAAGTTACACTGTGGTGGTTTTTACACAGTTAAGTTTGTTTGTCTCTCATCTTCCTCTCTTTCACTTTCCTCACCTCTCCTTACAAACATGCCTGCATTTCAAGGTTAACGCTATATGACTGTTTCAGAAGACAGACCAAGGACCCTGCTTTTTACCTGCTGAGATATGAGGACCCAGCTTGGCTTCCCATTTTAGCAGCAGACACAGCAGTGCAGGGAGCAAAGGAGGGAATTCACAGTGACCTCCCTGATCAGTTCTTATGTTCCCGTCTGAGATGATACTAAGGCTGTTCTGGCCTCCCAGCAAGGCAGGGGTTTGCCCTGGACTCTTACCTGCAGGTGGTTCTGCCCTTTTAATGATAAGCAGCTCAAAAGCTTCGTACGTTAACCCGTTTAACATTGGAAAATTCTTCTTTAGACTGAGACCAAACAGCCTTAAGAGTTTCTTTCACTCAAGTTTCTACTTCTGTAGAAACACAAGGCGGTTCTTCCCCCTCCCACACGGGCCCAAAGGAAACTCCCTTCTTCCCAAAGGCTTATGCAGAACAGATGGCAGCCAGGCTGTGGGGGCAGCCAGGTGTGGGCGCCATGAGAACCACCCTCTGCAGCCTCTTCTGGAGCTGGCATCCTGGAGCCCTGCCCCATGTTTATGGAGAAACCTGAGGGAGCCCGGGAATAGATGCCAACAGGGAACACATGGTGAAGTAGCCGCCCCCGCAGTGCCTCTAGAGCTGCCTGCCTTGTTCCCTGGCTCTGCCTCCAGCTCCTCGCAGGCCCCTCTGGCCGCTGTGCCGCCTGGGGCCGAGCTGCCCCGCCAGGCGCAGCCCTGCTCCGCTCTGCGGGGAAGCCTGGCCGGCCCTGTGCCCCTGCCCATTCCCTCTCTGCCAGCCAGACTCCCGGTGCACAGACTTCTCCTCCTCCGTGGGCTTTCCCAAAGGGCAGCCAGGAAGGGAACTGACAGCTGGGGTTTGTGTTTGCCCAGATTGCTGGCCTCCCTGATGGACACTCTCCCAGCCCGCACTCAGTGGGAGACTGTGCCATAGGGAGGGCAGGAGAAGCGGAGGCGAAGCCCCCCTCCCTTAGGGAATGTGGGCATCTTTCTGGGCAGGGGCTCAGGAGAGCGTTTTCCGAGCTCCCAGCACACCCACCCACAGCTCTGGGAGCTGGCACCGCGTCCTGGAGAGGATGAGCCCAATCCTGCCGCTGAGCGCACAGCTGCGCAGACCCCGCCCGCCTCTTCCCAGCAGGGCCTTCCGCGCGTGGCTGGCAGAGTCCAGGATCAAAGGCGGGCCCCAGCCTGCCAGGGCCTGAGCTGCCTGTTGGAGAGAAGACGTGAACAAAGGCCAGGATAAAGCCTCACCCCAATGCCTGGCGTTGGCTCTTGGTGATTCCGGGTGACTAGCAGTTGCTGCTCCTGTTGTTATTGCCTGGCCATTTCTGCTATTAAGAATGATTCAGCAATAAATTAGGTCCTTTCCCTGAACACAGGCCCGTTTCTTACTGGCTTCGTCTTGAAGTTGTCCTCGTCATTTTCTGAATGTGTGACCGTGTAACGAGCACTTACACACACACACACACACACACACACACACACACACACACACACACACACACGACCTCCCTCAGGCGCCACAAGCCTGGAAGCAGGTGCTTCCTCTCCTGGGAAGCTCAGAGCACTGAGTGTGAGGCCACAGCACTGACAGTCCCGGTGGAGCAGCATTTCACCCAGTTCTCCTGACCGCAGGGACCCTGTCCTCCTCCCTGCTGTCCTCTGAGCCTGGTGCGCAGAGGCCTGGTCAGTTACCAGGACAGAAGCTGTCCCTGAGGTGGAGGGTCAGGGCTGTGAGAGGAGGGCTGTCCCTGAGGTGGAGGGTCAGGGCTGTGAGAGGAAGGCTGTCCCTGAGGTGGAGGGTCAGGGCTGTGAGAGGAGGGCTGAGCTCAGGAGCGGACAGGACCCCGTGGACCACACACACTCAGGGACACAGGGTGACAGTCCCCATGGCCTGGGACTCTCCTGGTTTAGCACCCACTTCCTGCGTCCTGGGACCCCTTGGTCCTGGGCAAACACAGTGTGGATCAGACTGTGCCCTTGGCTCCACCGGAATTTCTGGAGGCACCTGAGGCAGGAGAGTCTTAGCCCCAAGCTTTGAGGGGAGGTCCTGGGTCTGCACAGCTGATTTCTGCAAACAGTTATTTTCTGAGCCTGGACTCCAGGCCATTTTGTCCCAAGTGGCTACATTTTAAATATTTTCAAAAATCTGAACCTTTGGTGCCAGTGGGAGCCTAGTTAATTAATAATAACCCTGTTTGCTACTGATTATGATCCAGGCAGTGTAGGAAGTGCTGTAGGACCCTCACCACGGACCCCCGGACAGGCGTGTAACGCATTGATTGTCATTCCCATTTACCGAGTAGGTAGCCAAGGCCCTGCATATTCCAGCGAGGCCCCAGGTCCTGAGCGGGTGTGTCTGCCACCGGAGCCCTCACTCCTGCAGCTCCCTTCCCAAAGCCCCTCCTGTGCATCTGTCCGGGGCACAGGAGAGTTAGTGGGTGTTTGGAGATTCACACGTGTCTTTGGAGGCTCCTGGAGCGGCGCCAGGCTCACAGCATTTAGGAGATTCAGGATCCTGAGTGATGGCCCTGAATTTCATAGAAACGCTGTGGGAAGGTTTGCAAGACGTTCAGCTGGCAACTCCCACAAACTTAAAATTAGGGCTGATGTGCTGTATGAATTCTTTTTTTTTTTTTTAGCTCAACTATTTTTAATAGGTTACCTTCCATGGTGCAGCTTTTGACATTTTATCATCCAATCAGCTCTCCTGGAGAAAGGATTAGGACCATAAAGCTTACACTTATGTTAAACCTCACTCAATACCACTATTTTCTGTAAAATGTGTTTTAGATTAATGTGCCATAAGGTTGTGCCAGAGCCTCAAGAGGGAGGGAGTTTACCAAATGAATATTTTGTATTTGTGCTGGCATGTCCCAGGCTGGTGCTCTTTTGCCTTTGTTCATAAGGAAACAACTTGCTGTTGCTGAGATAAAGTTTGGTTTCTTTGGTTTGAAGGCTAGCCTCAGAATACTTTTGTGTCCAAACCTGCTGCACTTTGTCTGAAGATTCCTGCAAGGCGGGCCTGGTTCCTCAGCCTTTGCAGCTAAAAAATGGCTCACACTCAAGCCTGACTGACTGGTGGGGCTTTTACCTGGTGGATCTAACTTGACTACAGGGCTAATCCTAATGGCTGATTTTGCATTAGGCAAAAATATAAGTTATATTGGACCTACACTATATTACATTGATATTTAGCACAGTTCACCTCATCATTCCTTTATTTACATGCTAGAGGCCCGGTACCCAAAATTCATGCACTCCCAGGATCCCTCAGCCTGTTCGGCACCCTTTCACAGTCTGGGAGCCCTCGGAGGATGTCTGACTGATGGCTTAGGCCCGCTCCCCATAGGCAGCCAGACATCCTTAGTGCTGCCGTGGAGGCGGGAGAGGCTCCTGCCACCGCCCCTGTGCTGGCCATGGCTTCTGGCTGAGTGGCGTTCCCCCTGTGGGAGCAAACTGACCAACAGAGGGCAGCTCCTGTGTTGAGCATCTGCACCATGGTGGTCAGTGTGAATCATAACGACCTGTCATTCTGCAGTTCGGTTGATTTGCATATTAGCCTTTTATTATATAGGATTTGTTTGCACATATTGGTTACTTGTTTCTCTTTATAAATAGTGTTATGTTGACCTCTAATTTATATTAAGATATTTCTTTTTAAAAAAAATTGTTTTAGTATGTTTTTTCCCCCCTTTAATTATGCTAAGTGAAATAAGATTTTTCTGAATTTAGCGTTTTATTAAAGTAGATTTTAAAACAAGATTATAAGAGTGAAAGGTTCAAAATATTCTTAAGTAGGATACAGAGTTTTGGCTATTCAAGATGAATAAGTTCTGGAAATCAAATATATAGCATGGTGGTTATAATGAACAATATTGTATTGTATAATTGAAATATGCTAAGAGGATAAACCTTCAATTAAATCTCAACCCACACACACACAACCACCCTTACACACACACCATAGTAACTATGTAGAGGTGATGGATATGTTGTTTAACTTGATTGTGGTGATCTTTTGACAATACATACATATATCAAAACATCAAGTTATATTCCTTGAATATGAATAATTTTTATATCTCAAAGATATTTCAGTAAATTTGCTAAAAAAATGTGACTATTTGCAAGAATAAAAGAAAACATTTTTAAGTATCCTGATATATACTGCAAATTACTTTTCAAAAGTGTTGACATAAATAACATTGCCTATTTCACCACCCCTTTGACACTACTGTGTCTTTAAGTATAAGTCATTACCAACTTTAATTAGAGAATTATGTAATTGTTTTCATTAAAAGCCTTTTTATAATGGAGGAGAACAAACACTTCACAGTGTATTGATGAACTTGGCTTTTTCTCCTTATCCTTTTCATGTCTCTGGATGTGAGTATGGTGCATAGGAGGACAGAAGTAGTAGGAGTGGACATCGTCATACTTTCCCTAGAAATTTAATTAAGCATTGTATTTATAAAAACTGCTTATAATGGTTTAAATTAGTTAAATTTGGAAGATTTAGTTACTGTTTTTCAATACACAAAATTTTCATATTTAGAAGTTTTCTTTCTGACTTTTTCCTATCATGCTTATGCCTAAAACTTTCTTCCTGCTCCAGATAGTGATATTTATGTCCTAACTGATTGATACAATGGTTTGATTTTAAAAACAAATCCCAACTATTACTCCAGTTGGAATTTGTGTGGAATTGTGGTGTGCGATTCTAATTTCAACATTGGGCCAAATTGCACTGTGTCACATAATATTTTCCTTACAGAGGCTTAGGATGAATGTTAATTTGAGTCACTGATGGCTTTCAGCCACCCATCTGTTTCTAGAATATTATTTTTCATGTTTAATCTCTTTGCAAGAGAGCCATGTAACCATATAAAGGAGCCATGCAGGAGTGTTGCATTATTTGACAAGTAAAATGAATTGTAACTTATTTGGCATCTGAACAAAATAATTACAATGTTTAATAGGATTCCTAAGCAGTTTTGGGTGTGGGAAGATAGAGATCTTCTCTCTTTCTCTCTCTCTCTCAGAATTTGATAATCTCAGCAAAACAATTTCCTTGAATGACTACAGTAAAACCTTTTAAACCTCAACTTCCTCTTCTGTAAGATGAGAAGCTTTAACTTGTCCAACTATCAAGACCTATGAGATACAAATACTGAGCTCGATGCCAAAAAAGGGATACACAGATGGAAGTCCCAAATTGAGTCACTCAAGAACTCACAGTCTATAGACTTCATGATGTTCATGGCTCCTTTCAACTCAGCATGCTCATTTTAATTTCTTCCCTATTGCTACATGATTATACAGCACTTAAATACCGGCTTAAATCGTTGCAGAAAAATCAAATAAAATTCGCTTTTATAAATTTGCCATTGTGGATAAGTAATACAGAGACGACAGTTTTGTTCGTTTGAAACTGTAGCACCAGAACCTAATTTAGTGAAATATTATGTGACCACAAGCAAAATCAGCAAAGGGCTGGAAAGGTTGTAGCTCAGGTCTAGTCCAGCCCTGCTGTGTGACCGTGGAGCAATCATTTGGGCTACACTTTCTCATATAGCAAACGTGGTGCACACATGATGATCTCCAATGATTACAATTCTAGTTTTTTAATGAATATCATCCTGGGCAAATTAGAATATTATATGATATCTTCTGTCCATATTTTTATTATTTGGAGAATCTGTATTTGTGAAGACATAATTAGAACTCATTGTCATTCTCACCAATTTCTTAGGTTATTAAATGCAAAGCAGCTGTGCTATGGGAACTGAATAAAGCATTTTCCATTGAGGAAATAGAAGTTGTCCCACTAAAGGCTAAAGAAATTCGTATCAAGGTAACGAGTCTTTGATCGGATAAGCCTAAAATTTTATCACACCTATGTTGTTGTGAGATTGGATTCTTAAATAAGATGTTTCCTAAATTTTGTATATTAATTCTCTTATGGGCTCTTGTTTATTGTTAAGAATCTTGTGATATTGGATATGAAATTAATGACTTAATTACCCACTTAATTCAGTAACATGAATTGAGAATGGTCTTTAGCACTTTGTAAACATTCTTTTTTTGGGATCAATTGTAAATATTTTTAAAAACCCTTGTTATAAATTAACTTGAATTTAGTTTAAAAATTGGCTGATTGCATGTGCAAGCTGATTAGATTAGGAAAGAAGGGAACTTGAAGAGCCCATTTCAATGATTAACTCTCAGAATCATCATTACATAATTAGGTGGACCTGGAACAACATCAAGATGCAGGAGGCTATTGTCCAGTATATTAATACTGCAGAAAAGATGCCTTATAATAATACTACTTAAAGATAAATATAAGGAGGAGGTAAGATGGCGGAAGAATAGATGGGCGGATTCTGAGCCCGCTCCCGAAGCAGAAAGAGAGAGAAGCTGATGGTCTTGTGCTGAGAGTGTTTATTAGCAAGCTGGGAGATAGCGAACACCAGAAGAAACTGCTGGGGGGCTGCTGACGGAGGTGCCCCTCACAGGGAAGCACCCACGCGGGCTGTGTCCCTGCCCGGAGCTACCTACCGGCTTGCACGGGGAAACCTCACCATCTTGAGAGGAAGATAGGATCGTGTCAGAGGCCTGAATATCCACAGCCGCAGCGACCACCAAGCAGCGGTGCCCCTCAGAACGCGGATCCCAGGCGGTGCGAACACCTGACTGCATTGGAATACCCCACTGCTCGGCGAAAAGGTCAGATTTCGCGGGGAGAGGGTGGAGAGTGCTCGCAGCAAAGATAAAAAGCCTGCGCGTCCGCGCTCGCGGAAGCTGGAGGACAAAGGCAGTGATTACAAGTAGAAGCCCCCGCTGTTGGGCGGGTGTCACCCGTGAGAGTGGACGGGGCTCCTAACAGGGGAGATATCTAAAGAGCAACACATTTGGATCTGGCTCGGAGGGATATCGGAGAGTTGCGGGAGATTGCAGTTGCTCGGGCCTGCCCCCTCCCCCCTCCATAGTTCCTGCTGCAGAGAGGGCAGAGAGAAAAAAAAAAAAAAAAAAGCTGGAGAGGCTCTAGACTAGAGTCTGGAAACTCAACCTAGAAACGCTGCCCCCAGAGGCTAATTCACAAATTGACTCTAGTGTAATAAAAACAAAGCAAAACCTGCCTAAAAATCAGGACTGGATCATAACAATAGAGGAAGCGAATGACCTTCATTACTGCAAATTTTACTTAAATTTTTTAAATTTTATTATTATTTTTTTAATTTTTAAATTTTTGTTTTTTATTTTTGTTTTCATTATTTGCAACGTTTACTCAAGAAACTATTATTTTTTCTTTTTCCTCACTTGATTTTATCTTTATAATTATTACATTGTATATGTAATCAACATTATTACTACTATTAATTTACCTTTTTCATCTTATTTTCTTTTATTTCTTTTTATTATTTTTATTTCATTTGATTATATAGATTTTTTTTTTTATCTCAGGATTACTGTTCTACAGTCTTTATCTATCTTTCCTTCTCCAACGCTTTATTCTATCTCAACCCTACCTTTATGCCTTCACCCTCTTTCCGATCTTTTCCTTTGGTACCTCGTTTATCTTAACCCTTTCCTGCTCTAGATTTTCCCCATTCCTTCTGTCTACCCCCTCCTAAAATTTCACCCTACTTGTATATATCTAATTTCCAACTACCTGCTCCAAGCCCATTCACACCTCCCTCATAGTTGTCCTAACAACAAAACAAAACAAAACAAAACAAAACAAAAAAACAGTCTATCTCTCTAACTCTTTGAAGTTGTATGTTGAATGTTAACTATACTGAAGTTGTATGCTTTTTTTTTTTTATATAAGATTGATTTGCCTATGCTTTTTGTTTGATTGTATGTTTTTGTTAGCCGGGTTCTAGTCACCATTATTGGTGGTTATTAATATTGCAAACACATTTCTATTCAGTGCCTGTGTGTAGTACCCGGTTGTGTTGTATTTTGTGCCCTTAAATCAAAGCAGGAGAGAGAGAGAACTACACAACCAGACATCCTAGATAATGGGCAGACCAAAAAACAGTCCGCAAATGAAAGAAAAGCAGGCTTCACCAGAAAAGGAAGTAAACGAGATAGACTCAAGCAACCTACCAGAGCAAGAATTCAGAGTAATGATCATAAGATGGCTAAAAATAATGGAAGACAAATTTGACAATATGAGTAAGACCCAAGAGGAAATGAAGAAGAACCAAGAAGAAATGAAAAATGACATTGCTACTGTAAAGAACTCAATAGAAAGCATCAAGAGTAGATTAGAAGAAGCAGAGGACCGCATCAGTGAGCTAGAAGACAAGATGGAAAAAAATACCCAATTAGAACAGCTTCTGGAAAAAAAAATTAAAAAACAGGAGGAAAGTCTAAGGGAACTTTGGGACAATACAAAACAAAACAATATTAGAATAATAGGGGTTCCAGAAGGAAAGGGAATTGAGGAAGACATGGAAAACGTATTTCAAGAAATAATGACAGAAAACTTTCCTGAGATAGAGAAGAAAAAACCCACACAAATCCAAGATGCTCGCAGAGTCCCAAGCAAAATGAACCCCAGAAAATCCACCCCTAGGCACATTATAATTAAGCTGGCAAATACCAACGACAAAAAAAGAATTTTAAAAGCAGCCAGAGAGAGACAGACAGTTACATATAAAGGAGCCCCCATCAGACTAGCAACTGATTTCTCCACAGAAACTTATCAGGCCAGAAGGGAATGGGATGAAATATACAACGTCATGCAAAGGAAGGGTCTGAATCCAAGAATACTGTACCCAGCAAGGCTATCAATCAAAAGTGAAGGTGAAATCAGAAGCTTCACAGACAAAAACAGACTAAGGGAATTTATCTCCACCAAACCAGCAATGCAAGAAATGCTAAAGGGTCTACTGTAAAATTAAAGAAATTGAAAGCAAAGAAGGAACACAGGGGTATAGAATAAAAATGGCGTCAAATCAGTATCTATCAATAATAACTTTAAATGTAAATGGACTAAATGCTCCAATCAAAAGACATAGTGTAACGGATTGGATAAGAAAACAAGACCCATATATCTGTTGTCTACAAGAAACCCACCTCAGAAAAAAGGATGCACACAGACTGAGGGTGAAGGGATGGAAAAAGGTTTTCCAGGCGAATGGAAATGAAAAAAAAGCTGGGGTAGCAATACTTATACCTGACAAATTAGATCTCAGAGTGAAGGACATAACAAGAGATAATGAAGGCCACTTCATAATACTAAAGGGAGCAATCCAACAAGAAGAAATAACCCTGGTAAATATATATGCACCCAATACGGGAGCACCCCAATATATAAAAAAATTGCTGGAGGACATTAAGGGAGAGATTAATAGCAACACAATCAGAGTAGGAGATTTTAATACCCCACTGTCACCCTTTGACAAATCATCTAAACAAAAAATCAGCAAAGAAATATCAATCCTAAATGACTCGCTAGACCAGATGGAATTAATCGACATTTTCAGAACATTCCACCCCAAAGCGACAGAATATACATTCTTCTCAAGCGCACATGGGACATTCTCAAAGATAGACCACATTTTGGGACATAGGCAAAGTCTCTTCAAATTCAAAAAGATAGAAATCATATCAAGCATCTTCTCAGAACATAGTGCCATAAAACTGGAAATTAACTACAATGAAAAAAATCCAAAGAAATCAAACACATGGAGACTAAACAGCATGCTATTAAACAAGGACTGGGTTACCAAAGAAATCAAGGAAGAAATTAAAAACATCCTAGAAACAAATGACAATGAAAACACAACTATCCAAAATCTATGGGACACAGCAAAGGCAGTTTTGAGAGGGAAGTTCATATCCCTACAAGCCTATTGCAAAAAACTGGAAAAAAGGGTAACAAATGATCTAACTCTACAACTCAAAGAGTTAGAAAAAGAGCAACAAGAAAAGCCCAGAGTAAGCAGAAGGAAGGAAATAACAAAAATCAGAGCACAGATAAACGACATAGAGACCAAAGAAACAATACATAAGATCAACAAAACCAAGAGCTGGTTCTTTGAAAGAATAAACAAGATAGATGGACCTCTAGCCAGACTAACCAAGAAACAAAGAGAGAGGACTCAAATAAACAAAATCAGAAACGAAAGAGGTGAAATAACAACAGACCCCGCCGAAATACAAAGGATTGTTACAAAATACTACGAACAACTCTATTCCAACAAACTGGACAACCTGGAGGAAATGGACATATTCCTAGAAAAATACAACCTTCCAAAACTCAATCAGGAAGAATCTAAAAATCTCAATAGAGCAGTGACTTGGGAAGAAATTGAAACAGTCATCAAAAAGCTTCCAGCAAACAAAAGCCCAGGGCCAGATGGCTTCACAGGAGAGTTTTATCAAACATTCAAGGAAGAACTAAAACCTATCCTCCTCAGACTATTCCAAAAAATTCAAGAGGAAGGAACACTTCCAAACTCCTTCTATGAAGCCAGCATCACCCTAATACCAAAACCAGATAAAGACAACTCAATGAAAGAGAATTACAGGCCAATATCCCTAATGAACATAGATGCCAAAATCCTCAACAAAATTCTAGCAAATCGGCTCCAGCAGAGCATCACAAAGATCATACACCATGACCAAGTAGGATTTATTCCAGGAATGCAAGGTTGGTACAACATCCGCAAATCAATAAACGTGATTCATCACATAAACAAGTTGAAAGATAAAAATCATATAGTCATATCAATTGATGCAGAAAAAGCATTTGATAAAATCCAACACCCTTTCCTGATAAAAACTCTCAACAAGGTGGGAGTACAAGGATCATATCTCAACATAATAAAAGCTATATATGATAAACCCACAGCCAACATCATACTCAATGGCCAAAAACTAAAACCATTCCCTCTAAGATCAGGAACAAGACAGGGATGCCAACTATCGCCACTCCTCTTTGACATAGTACTGGAAGTACTAGCCATTGCAATTAGACAAGAGGAGGAAATAAAAGGCATCCAAATTGGAAAAGAAGAAGTAAAGTTATCCTTATTTGCAGACGACATGATATTGTATATAAAAAACCCAAAAGACTCCATTAAAAAACTAATTGGCTTAATAAATGAATTTGGCAATGTAGCAGGATACAAAATTAACGCCAAGAAATCTATGGCATTTCTATACACCAACAGCGAATTTATAGAAACAGAGACTAAAAAAGCAATTCCATTTACCATCGCACCAAAAAAATTAAGATACCTGGGAATAAACTTAACTAAGGAAGTAAAGGACCTATATGCGGAAAACTACACGACACTGAAAAAAGAGATAGAGGAAGATGTAAACAGATGGAAGAACATACCATGTTCGTGGATTGGTAGAATCAACATCATCAAAATGTCCATACTTCCTAAAGCAATCTATAGGTTCAATGCACTCCCCATTAAAATACCAACGACATATTTCAGTGACCTAGAAAGAACTCTCCAAAAGTTCATTTGGAACAATAAAAGACCCCAAATAGCCACAGCAATCCTGAGAAAGAAGAGTAAAGTAGGAGGGATCTCAATACCAGACTTCAAACTGTATTACAAAGCCACTGTTTTCAAAACAGCCTGGTACTGGCACAAAAACAGACATATAGATCAATGGAATCGAATCGAGAACCCAGATATCAACCCAAATCACTATGCTCAATTAATATTTGACAAAGGAGGCACAAATATACAATGGAGTCAAGACAGTCTCTTCAATAAATGGTGTTGGGAAAATTGGACAGATACATGCAAAAGAATGAAACTAGATCACCAACTTACACCATACACAAAAATAAACTCAAAATGGATACAGGACTTAAACGTCAGACGGGAAACCATAAAAATACTAGAAGCATCCACAGGCAACAAAATCTCAGACATATGCCTAAAGAACTTCTTCACTGATACTGCCCCTAGGGCAATGGAAGCTAAAGAGAAAATAAACAAATGGGACTACATCAAAATAAAAAGCTTTTTTACAGCAAAAGAAACCATCAACAAAACAACAAGAAAGCCCACTGTGTGGGAGAACATATTTGCAAATGTTACCACTGATAAAGGTTTAATCTCCAACATCTACAAACAGCTTATACAACTAAATAAAAGGAAGATTAATGATCCAATAAAAAAATGGGCAATGGACCTAAATAGAATATTTTCAAAAGAAGACAGAAGGAAGGCCAAAAGGCACATGAAAACATGCTCAAAGTCACTAATTATCTGAGAGATGCAAATCAAAACAACAATGCGGTACCATCTCACACCTGTCAGAATGGCCAACATCAACAAATCAACAAACGACAAGTGTTGGCGAGGTTGCGGAGAAAAAGGAACCCTCGTGCACTGCTGGTGGGAATGTAGACTGGTGCAACCACTGTGGAGAACAGTATGGAGTTTCCTCAAAAAACTGAAAATGGAACTCCCATTTGACCCAGTAATCCCACTCCTAGGAATATATCCCAAGAAACTAGAAACACCAATCAGAAAGGATATATGCACCCCTATGTTCATAGCAGCACAGTCTACAATAGCTAGAATCTGGAAACAGCCTAGGTGCCCGTCAGCAGATGATTGGATCCAAAAACTTTGGTACATCTACACAATGGAATACTATGCTGCCATAAAAAAGAAGGAATTCTCATCATTTGCAGCAACCTGGATAGAACTAGAGAACATCATGCTGAGTGAAATAAGCCTGTCAATGAAAGAGAAATACCACATGGCCTCACTCATTTATGGATATTAAAAAACATTATAAACTGACAAACCAAAAGATAGATATAGAGACAGTAAAGCAAAAAGTAGACTGTAAAATTACAGCGGGGAGAGTAGGGAGATCTGGGGGAGATAAGAGATCAACCAAAGGACTTGTATACATGCATATAAGTACAACCAATGGACACAAAACTCTGGGGAGGGAGGGTATGTATGGGGGGGCAATATTAAAATATGTACACAGATAATAATTTAATAAAAAAAAAATAAAAATAAAGATAAATATAAAATTGCAGCTAGAATCACATTACAATATGTATACTAATGTCCAGTTCAATAAAGTAGAATTGTAAGTCTTTAAGTCTCTTTTACTTAGCAATGACTCAATTTAACAAAAAAAGTTTTTTATTTGCTACAACTGTACTAGCATTACTATTTATCTTTATCTATACTAATAGAAGGGCAATATGAAAATTGGTCACAATGCCCTCACAGTAACAACTGACCAGCAGGCTGTGTGGGGTGACCAGGTCGACAGGGGGGTTAGCAAAATCAGCAAATGGCTGGAAAGGTTGTAGCTCAGGTCTGCGGGGGCAGTGAGGGGTGACCAGGCTGGCAAGAGGGGCAGTTGGGGGCAACCAGGCTGGTAGGGGGAACAGTTTGGGGCAACCAGGCTAATGGAGGGGGGGAGTTGGGGGCAACCAGGCCAGTGGGAGGCAGTTGGGGGTGACCAGGCTGGCAGGGGTGGGCAGTTAGGGGTGACCAGGCCAGCAGGGGGCAGTTAGGGGTGATCAGGCAGGCAGACAGGCAGGTGAGTAATTAGGAGATAGCAGTCGTGAGAGGGATGTCCAACTGCTGGTTTGGCCCCTTCCCTGGGATTGGGCTGAAACCGGCAGTCAGAATCACCCGAGGTGTCTCGGACTGGAGAGGGTCCAGGCTGGGCCGAAGGGACCCCTCCCCCACGCATGAGTTTTGTGCACTGGGCCTCCAGTCTATATATAATATACTAAAAATTCCTAATGAAGTTTGAATATTTTACAAAATGTTTTATGGTGTTATCTTTTGTTTGACGAGTCGATTTCATTTTGTTATTGAACATTTATTGGCAATGGATGAAATATTGAGGTACCTGAAAAAAAACAAACCCAAAACACTCAAAATACTTTATAAGAAAAACAAGCAAGCGATTCATGGCAGAAATGGGGCTTTCAATAGAAGGATGTAATATAGCTTGGGCAGTCCTGCCTGGGTAGATTGCAAAATATCCAGGTAATTGCGAGCCATTTTGCACAATAAATATTTCCCAATGAAAAGTGGCTTGAACCCAGGGTAAAAGTTTTTCCTTTCATCACCTTGTTGATCTAGGCTTAATCTAGGCTTGTGGGAGGGGAAAAGAAACTGAAATGCCTGAAAAAATATATGGAATTCCTTTGTTAAATAACTTTATCATCGGCTAAGTTTAATTAGTAACCCTCAAAGCACTTATAAACTGTCAAACTTTATAAAAATGTATGAATATATATATATATATATATATATATATATATATATATATATATATATATATATATATATAACATATATTCAATCGATACCTCAGAACCACTTCTAGACATTTAGACATTTCTTTCATTTATTAGCAATGTCTTTTGGATGGAATCTTTTGGATGGCTACCAGACTGAGGACATGCATAGAGGAGGTCAGGCAATGCTTGTAGAAATAGTCCCTAAAAGAGAAACAGCTAATCATTGCCTGGTATCTCCTCTCCTTGCTTAGGAGACTGCTAATATGAAGTCTGTCTTCAACCAAGCACATTTTTTTTCATTTTCAAAGTTTCCATAAAAGTCCTGCTCTACTACTTTGCCCTAAGAACATTTGGCATTTTGACCTTACACATACAGATGAACTCTGCAAATAAGGGAAATGTAACCTTGGATGCTCCATAGGTAACTCAAACTAACATAACTGGTAACTCAAACTAACATAACCGAACTGAACCCTTCATTGCCTACAAAGCTGGTCTGCCTCCTGGGTTCTCCTTTTTAGTTTGTGGGTCCCCCTCCCCCACCAAACCCATCCACTCAAACTGGAAAGCTGAGCATCACCCTGGATCCCTCCCTCTATACGAATCTCCAGATCTAGTGAATCATCAAGGCCTCTTGGTTTTTCCTCCTAAATATGAATCAATTAATTCCCTCTCCCTCTTCCCTGCTAGCATCTTCTCCCCTGGCCTGTTCCCTCATCTCCTGCCCTGATTTTGCAAAAACCATCTAGCACTTGTCCCTGCTTATTGTAGCATGTCTTGGATTGGCTCATCCAAATCCTCAAAGCCCATCCACGAGATTGCCCAAATTCACTGCTCTTTATTTCTGTTATTTAAAATGCAGTAAAGCCCTTTGAGAGAAAAGTAGAAAGCAGCACCAACTTCCTGGTTTCCCATTCTCTCACCTCAGGCCTCAGAGCTGGACACCTCACGATGCCAGCATGGACAGCATGTGTAGGGTGGACAGGGCATGCCTGGGCCCCTGCTCAGGTAGGAGTGAGAGACATGGGCCAGCCCTGAAAGGGTGGATTCCTGCAGAACACAGGTGCACTCTGTGGCCAGGGTTCAGGTCTTGTTGCTGTGGCCTTCTCCTTCCTCCGACCAGAGCAGGACTCTTTTTTATTGTCCCCTTTCCTTTAAGAAGAAGGGGGTTTGTCTCTCACTGCCTTGTTTGCCCTGAAAACCCAGACAGGACTTAGGATATAAATACCATGGACTTACTAGTAACTACTTCAACGTTCATTGGAGACAAGCTTTGTGACACCTGGAGGCTCATGATATTCCTCTTATTTAGATTTTCTGAGTAAAAAAAATTTTTTTAAAAAAATCCTCATCTGAGGATATTTTTTTCCCATTGCTTTTTAGAGAGAGTGGAAGAGAGAGACAGACATTGATGTGAGAAACATCATCTGGTTACCCTCTAGCACATGCTCCAACCATGAGATTGCCCAACCACAAGATGGGCCGGGGACTGAACCTGCAATCGGGATATGTGCCCTTCACCAGGAATCAAACCCATGACCTTTTGGTGCTCAGGCAGAGGCACTAACCATTGAACAAAATCAACCAGGGCCTGAGTTTTTAAATTTAAATTTATGTTTACTCACCAAAAATTATCTGGGTGTCTTTGTTCCCCCCCCCCCTTTTTTTTGGGGGGGTGGGGTGGGTGGATGGGTTTCCAATACTTAAGGAGAAGTTTTGTTATCTTATTAACTTCATCCAAGGAAATTACAAGAGAATTTTGAGAAATTCCATGTCCTCCACTCTTATTCTATTCCCCTCAGACTTATACCCTCACAGACTCTAGCTGAAGCATCTTGAAGGCAAATCTGATCATGTCACTCAACTTAAAAATCATTCAAAGGCACACTGGCTAGGTAACACTATTATCTTGCCTTCCCCCTGCACCCACCATTCTGGGGTCTCGTTTTCTTCCTTGCTTTCTCTTTTGCTGTTTCTCTCCCTGAATATTCTCCCATCATGTCCCCTTGTCTTAGAAAATCCATGCCTATCCTTTAGGTTTCAGTCTGACTCCCCAGAAGATTACTTGTCTGACCTCAGTGCCCTCTGCTCTCTCAGTACCCTGGCATCATGCTGCCAGTGTGTGCGGCAGGTTACACTGTAGTATTCTGCATGTGTGTTTGTTCCTTCATGAGTCAGGTAATCTATCTCCAGCTGTCAGAGTGTCTGTCAAGAGTAGATGTCTAATAGTGTTTCTGAAATAAATGCATAAATGACAGACTCTTGATCCAGGAGGACTAGTTTCCTCTTCAGGACTTAGAAAGGGCGGCAGGTGGCAGTGTCTAGCTAGGCCAATGCGCTATGAGCCAGTTCACAGCTAAGGCAGCAGGTGAGTGAGTAATAACAGCTGCCTGCAGCATGAGCCTTGGGGCACTTTTCCCGCTGCTTGTTTGTTTCTCGTTCCCAGAAGAGTTGAGGAAAATGAAGCCACAGCTGCAATTTTTGTGCTTGAGTGAGACACCATGCTCTGCAGTGCGGAGCCAGCTGTGCACCTTACTCTGGGCACATCCCCCCACTTTTGTCATGCTCGACCCAGAACTGCTTTAAGAAGGAGAGAAAATGTAGAGGAAATGCTCTCTTACTCAGTATGTAAACCAGCCTCTAGCTGACAACCCACTTCATGGACTGAGGGATTATTGGAGAGTATTTACACCCCACAGTGACTCCTGCTAATTCTTAACTTACTTTTATTAGTTTTCAATCCCACTGAATTGATCTCATTCCCCATGTTAAATTCTCCAATTCCCCTACACAAGTCTTTACCTGTAATAGTTCTCATTAAGTAAATGTAGGCCGAAAGAATGATTTAGTTCAGTGACCCCTAAGTGTTTGCTTTGGTGGTTGTTATAACTTCCACTTTATATTCCTATTGTTCCTTATGTTGGTGAACCTCTAACCCGGTATGCCAGAACCTAGATTTTCATCACAGTTCTGCTCACCCTGAGTGCTCACAGCTTCTTGACTTGTCTGGTGAACAAAATGCAGGACCTCTATGAGGCAGGATCCTAGCAGAGAACAGTAGATGTAGTCATACTCAGTTCAGTTGAGGAAAGTTTAATTAAGGGCTTTTTAGAGGTGTCAGCAGTTAGTCACTCCAACAAGCAGTGACAAAGTATCTGAGGTCTCACTGCAGTGGGAAACCGTGATTGCCTCTAAGTTTCAAGGTCAGGGCAAGAGAGAGTTACCAGAATCTAGCAGGAGCAGAGCCATAGCAGAGGGTCTACCTGACATGGAGCCGTGGCCATGGGCAGAAGAAACAGTAACTGTATGTCAGGGCAGGCAATGAGGAAGACAGGGGAGGAACACCCTGACCTCTCTCTTCTGCTGCCCTTTGACCTTCTGCTGGTGACTCGTTGACTCCCCTCAGTCAGGATCCAGAAGCCAGGGAGGCCAATGTATGCTGGGGGATCAACCCCCAAGGGCACAGAGCAGGCAGAGAATGGGTCTGAGGGCAGGCAGAATATCACATGGACAGGACATGCCTTGTTCTCCCCAGTACCTAGCACAGTGCTTTTGACTGGCTCTCCATATTATTAGAACACAAAAGATTCCCTTTGAAATACAGCCCAACATGAACCTGAACTACACAGATACACACACACACACACACACACACACACACACACATACACACACACACACACACACACATTTCTTGAATTTATCCAAGCAGTTGAAACTTCATCTTCAACTTTTGAGAATTCCTGTATATAATTTCCTGTAACCCTGTGTCATTCAAGATACATGCATGCCTATGTTCTTAGCAGAATTATTTACAATAACCAAGCTATGGAAGTAACCTAAGTGTCCATCAACAGTCTTTTATATATATTAAAGTAATTTTAAATTTATACTAAATAAGTCTAGTAAATGTGTGCATTCACCAGTCACTGGGAATAAACAAATGCACACATCTGGGGCTTGGCTTAATGCATATAGGAACATCACTGTTCATCTCTCTTCCTTTCTAATTTGCTTGCTCTCTTCTGTAATGTTGTTTTGAGATTCCTTTCTCATTATTATTATTATTATTATTATTGTTATTATTATTATTGTTATTATTATTATACTAGAGGCCCAGTGCACAAAATTTGTGCATGGGGGCAGAGGGTGTCCCTCAGCCCAGCCTGCAGACTCACCAATCTGGGACCCCTCAAGGGATGTCTGACTGCCTGTTTAGGCCCGATCCTGGTGGCCTAGATTTCCCTCTCACAATACAGGACTGCTGGCTCCCAACTGCTCGCCTGCCTGCCTTCCTGATCACCCCTAACCACTCCTATGCCAGCCTGATTGATGTCTAACTGCTCCCCTGCCAGCCTGTTTGCCCCCAACTTCCCTCTTCTGTTGGCCTGGTTACCCCTAACTGCACTCCCCTGAAGGCTTGATTGCCCCTAACTGCCCTCTCTTGCAGGCCTGGTCCCTCCCAACTGCCTTCCCCTGCTGTCCATCTTGTGGAGGACATCTTGTGTCCACATGATGGCAGGATCTTTGACCACATGGGGGCAGCCATCTTGTGTGTTGGAGTGACAGTCAATTTGCATATTATTCTTTTATTAGATAGGATAGAGGCCTGGTGCATGGGTGGGGGCCAGCTGGTTTGCCCTGAAGGGTGCCCCAGATCAGGGTGGAGGTTTCCTTGGGGTGTGGGATGGCCTGGGCGAAGGGCCTGTGGTGGTTTGCAGGCCAGCTATGCCCCTAGCAATCCAAGTGGAGGCCCTGGTATCTGAAATTTATTTACCTTCTACAATTGAAACTTTGTAGCCTGGAATGGAGCCAAGCCTCCTGCTCGCTCAGTGGCCAGCAGCCATTTCTATTGGAATTTATTTACCTTCTATAATTTAAACTTTGTAGCCTTGAACAGAGGCCTGGGCTGGCCAGGGTGTGCAGAAAGCTTTGCTTCCTCCGTTTCTGGGGGCAACCCTAGCCTGCTCTCTCCAGCTCCATGGCTGCTGCCATTTTTGTATGGATTTGTTTACCTTCTATAATTGAAACTTTGTAGCCTGGAGTGGAGGCTTAGGCTGGCAAGGGCAGGTGGAAAGCTTGGCTTCTTCCGTTGCCTGGGAAACCCAAGCCTCCCTCCTGCTGTATGTGGCCTTAGCCATCTTGGTTGGGTTTATTTGCATACTCGCTCTGATTGGCTGATGGGTGTGGCTTGTGGGTGTAGCAGAGTGATGGTTAATTTGAATATTACTCTTTTATTAGATAGGATTATTATTTTTAAATCTTTATTTTTGAAAGTATTACAGATATCCTTCATTTCTCCCCCATTTCTCCCCCACCACCCAGAACCCACCCTACCCAGGCCTTCCCCACTCTATTGCCTCTGTGCATGGGTAATGTATATATGCATATACTAGTAAGACTTTGAGTAATCTCTTCCCACCCTTACCCCCTTCCCTCTGAGATTCATCAGTCTGTTCCATTTTTCCATACCTATGGTTCCATTTAAATATATATTTCTTATTATTTTTTATTTTTTATTTTTATTGATTTCATAGAGGAAGGAAGAGGGTGAGAGAGGTAGAAACACCAATGATGAGAAAGAATCATTGATTGGCTGCCTCCTGCATGCCCCCTACTGGGGACACAGCCCACAACCCAGGTATGTACCCTTGACTGGAATCAAACTGGTGACCCTTTAATCCACAGGCTGAGGTTCTATACATTGAGCCAAACTGGCTGGGGCTGGTTCCATTTCTTTTCATCATTTGATTTTGTTCATTAGATTCCTGTTCATTTATTTTGATTATTAGATTCAATTGTTGATAGGTATGTATTTATTGCCATTTTATCATTAATTTAAAAAAATATTTCTGCCCCTTTTTTTTCTTAAAGAAGATCTTTTCATATAATACTTACTGGTTTGGTGGTGATGAACTCCTTTAGCCTCCAATGATATATGACCCCCAAGCATGTTGTGGAAACAGCAAAATCATTATGTAAAAGTTAGAGTGGTATGAAAGATACAGAGAAATCTGTATATCGTGAAGGCAACTTGAGGATGTGAACAAGGGATAACTGAGTGACAATTTTCCTGGACTGATAACAGAGATCAGCTGGGCTGATAGTCACATCAAAAATATCATCAATTAAATCCCATTAGTTTTTTGAAGGACACAGAATGCATTATATAATACTGGAGGCCCGATGCACGAAATTTCTGCAAGAGTAGGCCTTTCTTCCCCCACCTGCCGGCACCAGCTTCCCTCTGGCACCCGAAACCCATGCTTCCCTCACAGCCCCAGCTTCGTCCAGACTAATTATCATAGATTTGTTCTCTGAGAAATTATTTTATTATGATTATGTCAGGTCTAATTAGCATATTACGTTTTTATTATTATAGATTTGTTCTCTGAGAAGTTATTTTATTATGATTACACTCAAAATGCACTTGCTTTATTTTGCAAATCACACTGCGTTTCCATATCTGATGCCCCTTATTTCACTGCACTGGGACCATCAGGAAAGTGAAATAGGAAAAGAAGGAAGTATCCAAGGATTATCTTGTATGATGTATCATCTTGGGTCTTAGAACAGCAGAATACAGCGGATGCTGGAAACATAAAAGTGCAATGTTAAAATGTTTGAATTGCGTCAGAAACAATGATTTCAGCAAAAACAATTATGCACTATATCATGAGAGTCTGCATTGCCTAACCATGTCCAAACTCAACTTCATCTTCACCTTAGTTCACCTATATGACATATCACCACACCACCTGATTGGGATATTTTTCATATCACCATCTGGACCAGCCATGAATGGAAGCCCGCAGCTTTCAGCACTGTTTTTTCTGGCTGCATGGCCACAAAAACATTAAAACCCTCTGCTACAGCTTCTGATAAGCTTTGACTAGCCCTAGAATATAGTCCCGGGTCTAGTTAGGGAAGAAAAAATGGGTTCCCTTGGTTCCTTTCCTTTGGCAATATATTTACTGCTTGCTAAATCCCTTCCCTCCACTCTTCATAAATTTGTTCCTTTAATTTCATAAGAGATTCTTTGACTTTTCATTTCTGATTTAATGGCTGACATGCTAGGTCAAAACCAACAAGGTAGAGCAGTGTACAATTTAAAAACATAGATTAAACTTATTTAAACATTGCTTAACAAATAAAGACTATAGGTACAGTTGGAGAAGGAAGATGTGCTTGCAATCAGAATGGGGACATCAAAACATTCATCACAAAAGGAGTATTCTCCCTTTATTGCTTATTGCTTGTTTTCCACTGTATCTTCAGCATTTAGGACACTCCTGGCATAGAGTGTTCCATCACTACATATGTTTTGACTGAGTAAATGAATGTATGAACACAATGAGTGAAAAACCTATCCCTGAAGGTGAGCTAGCTAAAGCAGACTGACCATTTGTCAGAAATAGTGCAAAAAGGATTTGTGTCCTGGGTGGAGTCTAACTTCTGCCTTTAAGATTCCTTGTAAGACTCTAGTAAATCAGCTCATTTATTCTAGATTATTTCTTTAACCAGAAACATAACACATAATTGACTAATGTGGGTTAGAATGTTTCATAGTGTTATACTAAATTCTTGAGCATTTCCTTGAAATAGGTTGATCTGGGTCTTTCCCAAAGAATGGCCTGAAGATAAATTTGTTTCTCATCTTAGAAGAAAATAGGGTGGAGCATAGAAAAAATATCGAAGGTCCAAGTAGCCATTTCTTTCTAACAAAACCTCTTAGAAATACTTGAAGAATGATTTTCTCTGAATTTAGTTCAGAATATGGAAGATTATCAAATAAAACACTCACACTTTTCCGGCATGGTACAACTCGAAAGCTTTGTGGATTTGGTCAAAAGGAAGTTGATGGGTTGCTAATAAATCGATATTAATTTTATTTTGCAGGTAACAAGTCACTAGTTGGGGAATACAGTCTCTGGTTTTATAATCTGCAAAACAAAAAAGCTATTGTAATAAGATTTGAGAAATACCAAACCAACAAAAAGGAAAAAAGTCAAATGAATCATGGAGATGGGTAAAGTGTTTCTCTCAAAATTTACCATTGAACATAAAAAATAATTGATTTGTACATCAGAAGCCATCGACTTCTGCTGCTAACTGTGGCTTCCATAAACAGCTCTGTTACCTAGAACTCTTTTGAAGAAAAATTGGGTCAATTGTTACATGCTACTGAGTGGAAAATGACCCTTTTCACCTACCAGGCTTCGACCCACCTCCTAGGATTACTGTTGCACAACCATTTTCTCCTCTCCTTATTTACACATATGGTGATGACTTTGGAACTTACCATCAAAAGATGGGAATGTTAATTTATTAAACCTGTTGCCTAGTGTTTCTCAGAAATCAGGGCTCTTCTGAAAGGCAAATATCAGTGCCAAAACACCAGGTTGGTGGATATAATTACCCAAAAGACATTGCTGTTAAAATAGCACAACAAACTGAAGCCAGCAATGTAAAACCAAAGTTGGCTGAATTATTTTGAACACTGAAAAATGCCAAAATTATTTTGCATGAGATAATATTTTATTTAAATTTTAAAAAGTTGATTATTTAAATAATCTAAAATTGATTTGCAAAATACACAAACACATTGGAGGAGAAGTCTTTGGAGACTTCTACCATTATGGCTGCATTTCTTCAAGGAGAGGAATTTTGAATTCCATGTTTCTACAAAGTTAAAAATGATTTCATGAGATCAACAAACTGGTTCCATCTATTCATCCACTTACCTCCTATACATACACCCTTCAATGTCCGTCCAGGGGTAATCTTTTGTGCTCCAAGACAAAGCTTTGTGTTTGGTGGAGCCAGCCCAACAATCAGACAGACACCATAGCTCAGGTTGCAGGAATCCCAAGCAGCAAGCTGACAATGATAATCGTCAATATAAGTACATTTCCTTTTATAAATAGCAATTACCACCAGAGGTGGAAGGAATTATGAAGTTTCTCATTTCTAACCTCTTCCTGGGCAGATACTACTTTAGCTCAACTTCAACTTCAACACTGCCAATGATGGGATCTCATTAGAGAACCAATAGAGTTTAGTGGTAAAAGCACAGATTCGGCTATTTGTGTGACCTTTAGGTAAGTTACTTAAACTTCAAATGCCTCAACTTTTTTATTTGTAAAAAAAAAATACTATCTACTTCATAGAGTTATGAGAATTAAGTGATTTGTCATTCTAAAAACATTTAGAAGACTGTCTGGCAAATAGTAAGCACCATGTGTTTATTAAATAATATACCCACAGCCTCAAAGGCCATACACTGTATTATTTGTCTAGCCTTCTTACTTGCCATGACTTTCTGTCCAACTATTAAAACAGTAAAAAACAAAAAAACAAAGGAACACACAAATGTGTTCATATTTTTAAATCTAAAAAGTCAATGTTCTAAAGATGCATAGTGTATTTCTTTATATCTACCCTGTTTCCCCGAAAATAAGACAATGTCTTATATTAATTTTTTCTCCCAAAGTTGCGCTAGGTCTTATTTTCAGGGGATGTATTATCTTTCCATGTGCTAGTTCGGAGGATGTCTTATTTTCGGGGAAACATGGTATCTGTTTTTACTTCCTTTCTGATTCTTAGCTCTGCTGTTCCCCCTTTTCCTCCATTTTCACTTATTTGTCTCTTTTCTATTGCCTATATTTCTACTTCTACTTTATTCTTTGGCTAAGTACATTAGCTATGTACTGAAATGTATTGAATGTCTATATTCCCCCTTCTAAAATGTAAGATCCAAGAGTGTGGTGCCAACTTTATTAACCCTTGTATCCCTAGAATGTAACACAGGTGCATAAAAGCTCATTTTCCCAAAGGAATGGATGGTTCTGATATAGGACACACATAAATATCAGATGTGAATTAAATAACATATATCATTAAATATAAATACATATATGAAGAAAGAGCTAGGAATAAAGAAAATGGAGTATTGGTATTATAAGCCTTAACATGTTTAAACTTTGTATGCTATAATGACATATCTTTAAGTATATAGATATGTTTTTTTTCAAAACAAATTTACTGGAGTTACATTGGTTAACAAAATTATATAGGTTTTGAGTCTACAATTCTATAATTCACCACCTGCATATTGTATTATGTGTTCACCATCCTAAGTCTAGTCTCCTCCTGTCACCATTTATTCCCCCTTTAGCTTCATCTATCTGCCAGACCCTTTCCCTCTGATAATCACCATACTTTTGTTTGTGTTTATGAGTGTTCTGTTGCTGTTGTTAATTCCTTCACCTATTTTACCCAACTCCCTTGCTCCACTCCTCTCTGAAGTCTGTCAGTTGGTCCTCTATCAATGAGTCTGTTTCTATTTTGTTTGTTTATAAAAATGAATGGCTTAAATTTATTTATTTATTTATTAATTTATTTATTTAAAATATATTTTATTGATTTTGTACAGAGAGGAAGGGAGAGAGATAGAGAGTTAGAAACATCGATGAGAAAGAATCATCGATCAGCTGCCTCTTGCACACCCCCTACTGGGGATATGCCCGCAACCAAGGTACATGCCCTTGACTGGAATCAAACCCGGGACCCTTCAGTCCCCAAGCCGACGCTCTATCCATTGAGCCAAACCGGCAAAATTTATTTATTTTTTTCATTTGGCGTTCATAGTTCCAAAACATGTTCAGGAGATTTTCACTTATCTGCACGAGGGTATTTAAGGCGTGTCCATTGGGTAAACATCTACTCATTGTGCCCCAAGCCTACGTACCATGGTATCAGGGAGTCCAACGGCCTCAAAGGCAAAGTCAACACCAACGACTGTCATTTCCTTGATCACCTGCTGGACTGGCTTCTTGAGGTTCTGAGGGTTCAGACAATCAGTGACCCCTAAAGCTCTTGCCCGGGGAAATTTTTCCTCATTGATATCAACTCCGATTATTCTAGAAGCACCAGAGGCTTTGCAGCCCATGACAATGGCTGAGCCTATTCCTCCCAGTCCGAAGACCACACAGATAGAACCAGGGGTGACCTACAAAGTCAAAAGACATGTTTGTATTAGGAATCAAACCTGGACATCTGTGATTAAGAAAACAAACAAAAAAAGCAAGTAATAAAAACAACCATTGAGACTTTAGGAACCCCAGTTGAAACATTGGTCTAGTTTTAATGCTTTCTAGGCAGATCACCACGACACATAATATTACACAGGGGTCTTCCTCACCTTGGCTGAGTTAACAGCAGCCCCATAGCCTGTAGGTACCGAACAGCTCATGAGACAAATTTTATCCATAGGAGCAGCATCATCAATTTTTGCCACTGTAAACTCAGGCACAACAGTGTATTCAGTGAAGGTGCTTGTGCGGAAAGAGTGATAAATCTTTTTTCCTTTGCAGGTAAATCTGCTCGTCCCATCCATCATTAATCCAGAACAAGGTAGAATACTAATCCACAGTGACACAGACACAGGCACAGGTACCGGCATGAACATGGAGTTTAAAGAGAAAAGTGAGCACCGTTAGCTACAGGCCAATGCTTGCACAATATAAAAATTTAGTAAAAGAGTGAGGGGTTAATCTACTAACTCTTGTTTCTCACAGAAGGTTCCCTTGACGTGCAAGCAGGAGTTGCATTCTCTGCACTGTGGAATGGCGATTATGAGGACTTTATCTCCTATATTTAGGGGGGAAAAGTGATCATTAGTTGAAATTATTATTGCAGCAGAAATACAATAATATGTTTATAAAGATTTCATTGGATGACTTGAAAACTCAGTGTGGACAGATTATAGCAGCCAGTATAACATTTCCCAAGGTTGTTTTGCAGAAGAAACCTGGTTTCAGAAATGCCATAATTCTTTTGGGAAAATGATGGAAATTTGGAGATATTCCCTGTTTGACAGAGAGTTGTAAGTTGGCTTGCCTCTTTTCTGGCAATAGAATAATGAAATCAGGAATGAACCTTAGAGACGTCATCTAGTTTAATCCCTTTGAAAGATTTAAGTTCCAGAGTAGTTGTCACCTGCCTAAACTGGCCTGGCTAGATAATAGCAGAATTCTCTTTACTGAGCCCCACTGCCCCCCATTCATGCTATTCATGTATAGGTCATCAACTATAATGCTATTGCTATCACATATATGAAATAAAATGCCCCTGATTATTATATCCACTCTCACTATTATATTGTTATTAGGAGGCCTCCTCATAGTCTGCCCACACTGACCCATAGCAGATAGACCTCTGACATGTTTTCTTTAGTGAGGCTAAGTTCCAAGACATGGTAACTTCAGAGAATAAAAGTAATCCCTCTTTCTGCTTCTGGAGCCCTTTCTATGGAGGGTGGCTTTTAAGTTGCAGAGTTGTGGGAAGAATATTGATTACATTTGGATCCAGCCACTAGCTAGCCTTCCTGGACCCTAGGGTGACAGACTAAGTAGGGTCAGGGAAGAAAATTAACATGATCATCACAACTTATCATACAAAGGCCTTGTCAGAGGTCTACAATGTTGTTCCTATATTGGTCCTTACTAACTTTTACAGTGCAGAAACTACTCCCCTTTGGCCTCTTGCAGAGTTTAGTTGGCATTAAAAAAATCGCTTGTAGGTTAAATAAGGCAGATCTCACCTCCACTGACCAAAGGTACTAAATCTCATATTCAGAAGTTCCTGCTCTCATCTTTTCTCTGCAAGTGCACATCATTTTCAATAAAACTTGCATTGGAATTTTTCTAGCTGAAGAGGAGTTACAGTATATATCCATCCTATTTGCACTATATTCTTGGATTATGCAAAGGCGATGACTTTCTACTTTTGTCCCTCCTACTATAACTAGTGTCATATATAGGCTAGACATCTATACTTGATTGACAAATGAATACCGTCATGGCAGGTTGTGAATTTTCTGACTATACACTTTCCTAACTCTTTGTATGCGTGGCTATAGGCTGCGAGTGTTTCTAGTATCTTAATCTGTGTGACTGCTTTTATTCATGCTGATCATTTTAGACATGCTCAGAATAGGTATGCCAAGATCCCTTTTGATTAGCCTGGGAAAGAGTGTATACTTGCTTTCTTTGACTCTTTGAGATAGCATTATCATCCTATTAATGAAAATTCAAGTTCTATTTGTCTATCGGTGGTCTTGATCTGGCTAAAGAAACCATGTTCTTCTCATCTCATAATCCCTTGCCTTTTATAAACACAAATTGTCCTAAGGCGAGATAGATATACACATCAAAGGGTGGGGTTTCTTATATGTAGTCCATTGTCAGAATGGGGAATTACCTTTGGCTGTTAAGGTGTTTGGCCATTAGGAGGCAATAACACGTAGATGAAGCAGTCCTGAACTGTCTGGCAGTAAGCAATGATTTTATGCATCCTTTCCAGGTTTGGGGAAATGCCATTAGCCATTCCCAACAGGCGATAAGATGTGTGACTCAGCCCTTGTTGAGTCCCCACATTCTATCAATCTTTCAATAAAACTCTTGCAAGTATGACACGCTGGAATTGGCTTCCAGCAGCTATGAATATATACTTGGCCCAGCCATTGCCCCTGGATTGCTAGTGATGACAACAGGGAAACTATGTGACTCATGGAATGACTAGATATATTTAATATCAAGACATATGATTAGTTAGAATAATATAGAGGTAAACCAAGTTATTTCTTTTATAAATATGGTAATGCATTATAAGTTTTTTCACTGTGTAAGGAAGCTCTTTGGCAGGTTGTTTAGTTAAAGGCTTTTATGGCCCATTACCCACCTGGTTTCACTGAGCTCACTCCTGTGCCAATACTTTCCACAATACCAGCTCCTTCATGGCCTGGGATGAAAGGAAAAGGCATGGGGAGTATTCCTTTTATTGCATGATCATCAGTATTACAGATTCCTGTAGATGTTAGCTGCATAGGAATTAAGGGACAAAAGATTAATTGTTTTGGATTTTTTTCTTTCTTTTATCTGAGGCTAAATTTTTACATGAATTATTTCTTTGATATTTATAACAACTCTCAGAGGAACACAGGGCAGGCCTTATTACCCCAAACCTAGAAGTGAGGAAAGGGGGATTCAAAGATTTGGAATGACTTGCCCAAAGTCACATTGTGCATGTTAAGACCTGGAAATAAACTGAGGTTTTTAAAAAACTATTTGGTACATGTCATAAAAAGAGTTTTGAAATATGAAGGGCAATTACAATGAAGGACTTTTTGACTACATATCAATAACAACGTCTTTGAGGTGAAAAACTGAAAGCTTTTTCTTCAAGATCAGAAATAAGACAAGGATGCCCACCCTTGTCACTATTATTCAAAATAGTAGTAGAAGTCTTAGCCTGAGTAATCAGGCAAGAGAAAGATGAAAGGTGCCCAAATTTGAAAAAAAAAAACAAACTGTCACTATTTGCAGATAACATGATTATATATATTGAAAACCCTAAAGATTACAGGAAAAGACTATTAGAAACAATACACAAATACAGTAATGTTGCAGGATACAAAATCAAGGTACAAAAATCCATTCATTTCTATATACTACTAATAAAAAATCAGTAAAGAAATGAAGAAAACAATTCATTTATTATTGCAGCCAAAATGATAAAATGCCTAGGAATAAATTTAGCAAAAGAAGTGAAGGTTCTTTCAATCAAGTAGGTGGTGAAGAAAGGTTTCTTATACAGGAGTTTCAGTTAATAAATGAAGAGAGAATGATAGAATTAGAAGGAAATCACCACTTTGCACCCCATAATCTACTTATGAATGACTTTAGCATCAAAGTGCAACAGCCAAACACCGCGTGCTTCCCAGGCATGGTGCAATAAGAGACACACGGTGCCACCGGCCAAAATAATTCAACATGAATCTGGTCCAAGCTCTTTTGTAACTACTAAGGCGTCGTCAACACAGGGGCTACAGGAACAAGTGAGTGGACACCGTGAGGAAGTACTCAGCCAAATCCTGATGGTGGGGAATTCTGCAGGACAAATGGCCTGTTTTTATCAGCAAATCAATGGCTTAAAAAAGGAAGTGGGTGGGGCTGATGCCGTAGATGGAGGGAGACTTAAACGCCCTATCAGCTAAGGCCACAGCATGGAATTTGTTCGGATGCTGAGTCAAACCAACCACCTGTGAAAAGGCCTCTTTAGAACCATCAGGGGAATTTGAGCGTGCATGGGCAATTCAAAGATATTATGAGATTAACATAAAAATGAATCAAAAAGTCCTTATCTACCAACGACACGATCTGATACTGTGGAATTTGCTTTAAATCGTGTAGAAAAAAATGCCTGCTGGAAAGGAAATCAGAATAAAGGGACCACTGGCGGCAAAAATGTGAACTTTCTGGGGGTCGGGACTGTGGAAGTTCATTCAACGCTTCTCTCTCCTGTGGGGTGCCCTGGAAATTTTCCGTAATAAAAAGCTTTTTTTACGGCCATCGCAGAGAAAAGTCACGTCACCGACAAAGAAACAAAATTTAGCTGACAAAGAGTTCTCAACAGCAAGAGTAGAAAACAGAAGCTGGCAGATAGTATCCTCAGAGGATTAAGAGAAAATAGCTGTCATGCGAGAATCATATATTCAGCAAAACTATTTTGAAAAACGAGGAGAGTCAGGGACACAGCTAGCTAAACAGGAACTGAGTTTAGCGCCGATAAACGTGTACTAAAGAATTGCTAAAGCATGTCCCTCCAGGAAGAAGGAAAATGACCCTAGAAGGAAGGCAGAGAGTCAAGGAAGAACAAGGAAGTTGGAAAACGTGGACAGACAAATGTTGCCTGTATAAAATATCTATAATAATGTATAATTTATAGGGGGGTGGAGGGTAGTGTGATTGTTTTTTGGTTTTTGATATTTTTAGGGTTTTTTTTAATTGTTGACATTATTACAGATGTCCCCTATTGCCCCCCTCCCCCACTTCCCCTGTCCTCCCAGCCCCAATTCATGGGGTTTTAAAACAATTAAAATACTGCACAACAATAAAAAAAAAAAAAAAAAAAAAAAAAAAAAAAAAAAAAAAAGAAGTGAAGGTTCTATACATTGAAAACTATAAGACATTGTTAAAAGAAATTGAAGAAGACAAACAAAAAAGGAAAGATATTGTGTTCATGGATTGGAAGAATTAACATAGTTAAAATGATCATATTACCTAAAGCAATATACAGACTTAATGCAATCTTCATCAAAGTTTCAGTGGAATTTTTCAAATGAATACCCTGTTTCCCCAAAAATAAGACAGTGTCTTATATTAATTTTTTCTCCCAAAGTTGCGCTAGGTCTTATTTTCGGGGGATGTCTTATCTTTCCATACACTAGATCTTATTTTCGGAGGATGTCTTATTTTCGGAGAAACATGGTAGTACAAAAACATCTTTGAATTTGTATGGAGTCACAAAAGCTCCTGAATATCCAAAATAATCCTGAGAAATAGAGAGCAAAGTCAGAGGTATCATACTCCCTGACTTCAAATTATACTACACAGCTACAACAATAAAAAAGTATAGCATTGGGAAAAAACAAGACCAATGGAACAGAATTAAGAGCCCAGAAATAAACCAACACATACATAGATAACTAATTTTTGACAAAGGAGCTGAAAACATACAATGGACTAAGGAATGCCTCTTCAATAAATGATGTTAGGAAAACTGGAAAGTCACATGTAAAGGAATGAAACTAGATTGCTATCTGAAACCATACACAAAACATAACTTAAAGATTTGAATATAAGACTTGAAACAATACAATGCATAGAAGAAAATATGTGTGCTAAACTTATGGACCTTAGTATCAGAGAGTTTTTTATACTTGTTTTAAGTTTAACTTTAAGTTTGATGTAGTCTCTTTCATTAATTTTTGTGCCACTTCCCTTACCTCTTGACCGAAGAGGTAAGGGAAGTGGCACAAAAATTAATGAAAGAGACTACATCAAACTTAAAAGCTTTGCACAGCTAAAGAAACCATCAACAAAGTAAAAAAGCAACCAACCAAATGAGGGAAGATATTTGCAAATAATACCTCTTATAATAATATACAAACTGGCTACTTATGACCCTAGTAATCCCTTTTGTGGATATGTACCTTAAAAATCTGGAAACCTTATTTGTAATTACATATGTTCCCCTATGTTCACTGAAGCATTATTCACAATAGTCAAGACATGAAACCACCTAAGTGTCCCTTGATGGTTGACTGGATAAAGAAGGTCTAGTACATATATTCAATGAAATAGTACTCAGCCATAAAAAAGATGAAATATTACCAGTTGGAACAATATGGCTGGATCTTGAGAGTATCAAGCTAAGTAAAATTAGTCACATGGAAAAGGACAATAACCATAAGATTTGACTCATAGGTAGGATACAGAACAGAGAGCAACACATGACCAAGCAAAACAAACAAATTCATAGACACAAACACAGTACTGTAGTTACCATAGAGGAAGGGAGGTGGCAGGAGAATAAAGAAGGTAAATCAAATACATGGTGATGGAAGGAGATCTGACTTTGGGTGGTGAACAAACAATGCAATGTGGAGATTATGTATTATAGAATTGTACAACTGGAGCACATATAATGTTATTAACTAATGTTACCCCAGTAAATTTAACTTAAAAATAGCACTACTATTGGAAAACAATGAATTTTATGTCTAATATTGGGAAATGCTTTGGGAAAATAGATTTTATAAAATTTTAAGTTTTACATTCAAAAATATTCTTTATACTAATAGTGTAAAATGGGTTTAAGTTAAAGTAACTATTGCAATATTTAACTAACATTGCTTCTAAGTCTTCTTAACTGTGAATAGATTCAATGCAATTTTATGAAATGATCATAAAAATGAGACATTTCATGCACCACAGCTTCTATGTTGTTGCTTTGCCTAGTGGATGGCCAAAAAAGCATACTCCCAACCATACTGACTAGCTTTCCAGTACCTGTAGTGGGAAACATAGCATTTCTGGCTGAGATACTAAGAACAATTCTCGTATATGATTTCAGGAAATGGGTGAGGAGATATGCTCCCAAAAAATATGCTGTGGTTTTGTTCTCACTGTGCTAAATAGCTTCAAGATTCAAGGCTAAAAGTATTATCTTAGGTATGCAGGAGGCTAGAATATCCTTAATAATTGTATGCTTCATATAAAATTAAAATATGCAATTATTTGTGAGAAGCTGTCCCTAGCACAAACTGGAGGCAGGATGCTCTGTTCTTTGAGCGAACCCAGTCCTTAACCTTGATTAAAAAAAAAAAGAAGAAAAAAAATATAATTATTTTTTAACCCTCACCCAAGGACATGTTAGAGACAGGAAGGGGGAGAGAGAGAAACATCAATGTGAGAGAAACATATATACATATATATTAGAGGCCGTGAAAGAAAGATATATACATATATATTAGAGGCCGATGCATGAAGATTCGTGCTAGAATGGGCCTTCCTTTCTGTGGCTGCCAGCATCGCCTTCACTCTGGCTGGAGCTGCCATTCTGCCTTCCCACGCTGCCCAGAGGCCTAGAGTGGCTGGGGCAGTGCAGCATGCCTGCATTGTCACCATGGTGATGATGCAAGCATCCTACCTCCACCCGCTAGGTGCCTGTGTATGCAAATTATCCCACCATCTTTGTTGGATTAATTTGCATACTAATTCCTGATTAGCTGGTGGGCATCATGAAGATAATGGTCAATTTACATCTTTCTTTTTTATTAGTGTAGATGGGTAAGCTTCTATATGTGGCCTGATAGGGGGTCAAAGCCACAAATTTTTGGTACACAGAATGACACTCAACCAACTGAGCCACTGTGGCCAGGCCTCAACCTTGATTTTATTTTGGGATTCAAAATGATATTGTTCAGATCCTTGTTGTGTAACTTTCACTATGGTAAGCTATTCTGAATTTATTATTTAAGGTGCAGCCTCTATAGTTAAGGAGCATATCAATGTAAGAATAGAAAACAATGGCTAATTACTAAATATTTTAATGATGATGATTTAGTACACGATAATTAAGGCTTAATTAGATGCACTTTGAATAAATGAAATAGATGATGTAACTTCTCAATAGTGGTCAGTTACCAAACATTATTATCACCTTTCATTTTTCTTTTCTTTTTTTTTTTTTTTTTTTTGCATATATTTTGTACTGATATTTTTGAAGAGAGGAAGAGAGAGGGATAGAGATTTAGAAACATCGATGAGAGAAACATCGAACAGCTGCCTCCTGCACACCTTCTACTGGGGATATGCCCAGAGCCAAAGTACATGCCCCTTACCAGAATCGAACCTATGACCCTGCAGTCCGCAGGCCAACGCTATATCCATTAGGCCAAACCGGTCAGGGCTCATTTTTCCTTTCAACTTCTCTTATTGGTGAAAGAAAGTCTTTATCATAACAACATACAGTTGATTATTTAGTGTTAGTTCTCATATTTTCCTATTTTATCTTTCATTGCCCAAGTATATTTTTCTACTTTCCTCCTTCCCTCTATCTCTCTGTCCTTCTGGCATCCTGCTAATATCCTCCCTTCTTTTTCTGTTACTCTTTGAACCATCCTTCTATACCTTCTACTTTGATTCATTATGGACTAGAATCACATAGCTTTAAGTGTTTTTTGTATTCATTGAGTCAAGTGTTGGATTTCCTGGTCTTAAATGAGAAGGTAGGTGATTTTTATGTTTAATAAGACTTTAAGCAAAAGTACTCTTAATCCTGCATATTTAATTATTTCATAAAATTTGAGATATACTGATTGAGAGGTTGATTTGAGAGCAGTGAGTGGCCTTTGACAGATAAATGCTTTCCAGTCCCTGGTCTAAGCTCTGTACAATTATTGTTAACGCTTTCAAATCACTTTGAATACCATCATGGAGTCCAGCTGCTCATTTGTAGAAATTGAAATTTACACATGGTGCAATTTTTCAGAGAAATTCTGACATTTTTTAGAACATATGAGCACAACATAATTGATATATAAAATAAATCTATTAGTCACTAAATACTCATTTGTATCATAGAAATATGGGGAAATACATTCTTTGTCCTTTCCCCCCAAATGAAAATTACATAACACTTAAAACACATTCTAGGTCACATTGTCAAGTATATTGGTCTATGATATTATGTAATTTAAGTAAAGAATTTAATACTAAGTAATACTATAATAAAAGTAATTATATTGGTGAGTGAACTGCCAATATTTTACTATTATTAAGAATATCTCAAACATTCATTGACTGCATTCATTTATCTTAATTTTTACATCATCTTTTACTAAGTGAACAGACTGAAACTCAAATTATATACTAGTTAAATACTAAAACAGGGTTTTGTTCATTTATCTTCAAAGGTAAAGATTAAAGGTCTTAGATTTACCTTAATGCGAACTTCCCCAGCCTTTGGAGGCTCCACCTGAACTTCCTCAATGGCAAGAGGAGAATTTGTTTCCCAGGCAATGGCTGCCCTGCAAGTAATTGTCTGTTGGCAGGACAATAAAACGACATCATTAGCAATGACATTTAACTTTTATTCTGATCACACAAATGGCACTAATGTGTTAAAATTTGTAAACATGCAAAAATAATAAAGACACAGGAAAAAGATCATTGCAATTTCAGGACCAAGCTGTTGAAATTTTAGCATATATCCTCCTAGTCTCTTATAGTATTTTTATGTAGTTGAGATCATGTCACATAAGCATGTTTTATTCTGTTTTCTTTTTCTTTTTTGCTAGTAACAGCAATCATGTATTGAACAGTTATCCTCTACTTGTTTGTAAGTAAAATGCTTCAAAATCATAATTTTAAGTGGCTGCTTTTATTTCATCATTAAAATGTATCCTAACTTACTTAATTAGTAATTACCAAGACAGGTAGTTATTTACATTCTTTTGAGTATCAAAAAGAATATTGTGAACAACTTTGTTTATAATTTTGACTTTCCTGACTTTCTTAAGTAAGAATTATTTTGGAAAGGATAGAGAAATTGTTAGAACTAAATTGATTTCCAAATCTCTCTACAGGAAGGTTGAGATATATGGCACCATTCATAGGAATATGAAAGAATATATCATCATTGATTTCACTCTCCTTAGCACTGACTATAAGTCACTAAAAATATAATAACAGATAGGCAGAAACAAGCTAGTACTTCATTTAATTACTGTATTTTGAATGTTAATGATGTTCAATGTTTTTTTATGTTTATATTAATTGCACATATTACTCTATTGTGCAGTGTTTAGTCATATGATTTACATAAATATCTACTGACATCTTGCTGTGTGTTTTTCTTTTTTTTCTTTTTTTAAATCATTTGACCTCATGAAAGTAGTCACCTGTTGTCTGTCAACTTGTCACATTATTTTGCCCTGCTGATTTCTGGCCTGCAATGTTTTATGAAGGCATATGCATGCACACAGATAAATACACATTTTAAAATTTTGGTTTATAAAAGAATCTTTTTCTTTGTTTTTAATCCCATCTCTATAGTTTGAAAATTCTTAGAGACCAAATAAATATTTTGTATCCTCTTTCTAGGTTTTTATAGTTTGATTTAAAAATATTTCTTTTGAATTCAACTGAAAATTATTTTGTTGTGTGAAGTTATGAAACCTAAATGATTCATCCCAGGATGAACTCTTATTTCTTCTGTTTAGGAAACATAAGTTATTATGATATAATTTAAATGCATCTGCCCTACACGATGGATCATCCCACGCATGCTTTTTTGAAGAGTCCCCACTAGCGTATTAGTGCCATGCACAATGCTTTCATGTTTGTGTCGTTATGTTGGTGTTCCCTGTGGGAAGTCTGCATTGTGTGGTACATTGTGGTAGGCTGTCTGTTAGAGCAATATTGTGTTCCTATAGCTGGTCTTGGGATGATGGCCCTACCCTCTTTCTTGGATGCATCCCCATTCCCTGCCGTTGACTTTGAATCCATGAATAGTTTTTAAAATGTAAATTAAAAATAAAAGAACTCAGATGGTTCTAAACCAAAGAAATCTCAACAACAATGAAAGAAACATGAAACTATACCATTTTTAAGATTGCTAAGTTAAATATATTCCTCCCATGGTAGAGACCAAAGAGAAATAATAATGTTTACCAGTAGATATTAGTTACAAATGCAAGATATAAAAAATTAACAACTTTACTCTATGTGTTTACATTTACAAGTTTCTTTTTGAAACTGCTTCTATTCTGCTCATCTTTCTCTCTATTCTTGCACGAGCACCTCAATGTTTCAAATACTTAAACTTTTTGATGCATCTTAATACCAGACACTAGTACCCTTCATAATATCATGTATACTCTATTTGCAAGTTTACTACCCTACTTATTTTAACATATACTGAAATGGATAAATCTGTTATGTCTTTAGGAATTTAGATACTAAAGAAGAGATAATTGCCTTAAAATACAGAGAAAAGGGACAAATGCTACAAAAATTTTAAAGAAAATGTTATAGAAAATATTACTTTTTTCCTCGGGATAGAATTATTCTGCTTTCACTTATCAAACTTAAGTGAGAATATATACTTTATGAAAAAAATCAATAAAATATTTAAAAAAATAAAAAATAAAGAACAGTGCAATACCTCAGGAAAAGAACTAAATAAAATGAAGACAAACAATCAACCAGATACAGAGTTCAAAGTATTAGTTATTATGGGAAAGGAAATAAACATAGAATCCCAAGCACAGAGAATCCCAAACAAGTACCCAAGACACATCATAACTTAAATGCCAAAGTAAAGACAAAGAGAGATATTTTGTGCAAATGGAAACAAAATAAAAAGGTAGGGACACTTACATCAGACAAAATATTATACAAAATAGACTTTAAAATAAAGTCTGTAACAAGAGACAAAAAGGGCATTGCATAATAAAAAAGGGATCAACCCAAGAACAGGATGTAACTCTTGTAAACATTTATGCACCCAATGTAGGAGAACTTAAATGTCTAAAGCAAGTATTGGAACTGATATAATATTGAATGTCAACTATAATTGAAAAATTAAATTAAAAAAATGGGAAACTCAGCCAAGGGTAAAGAGGGAAAAACTGCAAGTTTGGTACCAGCTATTACTATTTTTAACATTTTAGTGTAAGTCTTTTCAATTAATATTCTATGTATGTGTATGTTTGTATAATTGTGGTGAGAATGCTGTTCTATAGTCTTCTTTCAGTTAACATTATGACTACTTCACAGGTAATTTAAAATAACCACTTTGGACTTTACTGACTAATATATCAAAATTTACTCAGTTTCCTGGTATTTGAATTATGTTGCTTCCAGTGTTATACTCTTGAAAATAATAAAGCAGTTAACCTGTCTATAAAAACTACATCATTATTTCTGTGACACAAAATTCTAAATCAAATGATAATTACATTTTCATGGTATTTGATACAATATTGTCAAACTATCACTCAAAGATTTTCTAGCAATTTATTTTCCAATAGTGGTATATGAATTTTAATAACATTGGTTATTGTCATTAAATTCTGTTTGGACAAAATGGTGTTTTAACTTTGTTTCAATATGCAGTTTTGGTATTCAGGGGTCTTCAAACTACGGCGCGCGGGCCACATGGGGCCCGCAGAGGAGTCTGATCCGGCCCGCCAGGTTTTTTGGGCAGTGAGCGCAGCCGAGGTGTTACAGTAGGAATTAGTAGTTCATATAGTCCGGCCCTCCAGCTCTCTGAGGGACCGTGATCTGGCCCCCACTTTAAAAAGTTTGAGGACCCTTGATTACTATAAGTAATCAAGATGATATGGATCTATTTTAAAGATAGCACTTACTTTGCCCAAGGTGTCCATGATGAATTTTCTGGTTTTCTGGTGTCTTCTAAGGTATGCCAGAGAGAACTTCACTTGTGGACTCTGCTCCTGTGCAAACAGGATCAAGTACTTACAGTTTTTATACACTGAAACGGATTAAAAAGCATTACACAATATGCAGAAACCAGAGAGGTGAATGATTGCCCAACATATGAGAATGATGGACAGAAAGAAATGTAAAGGAATAATTATGGAGGGGTTTGAGAGCAAGGATGCTGAATGAGGAGAGAAACAGTTTGAAGGTAGCAATGGTGACTTGAAAGAAAGCATGACAGATATGAACAACCAAATAAGGTCAAGGGCAGAAATGCAATTGGGAGCAGAAACTCAATGAAACTTCAATAGAATTTTGCCTCTCCTTTATGTGTCATACAGCATAGAGGTTAAAAGCATGGATACTAGCACTAACAGACCTGTATTCAAGTCTTTGTTTTGTCTTCTATCTGCTATGAAAGAATGCAATAAATCCAACCTCTCTGTGCTTCAGTTTCTCCATCAGCAAGGTGAGGATAATTATAATAGTTCCTACCTCATAGGTTTGTTATGAGCACTAAGTGAGTTAACATATAAATGTTTAGAACTGCGCCCAGCTCATAGCATGGCATGAATACGTGTTTTCCATTATTACTATGGTGTCTCTCAGCACACTGATTTCATTTTCTCACCACTAGCTTGCTTTTGCCAAATAGTGAGAAATATGGCCACAAAAAGACCATTTGATTCTTAAATCTAACAACTGCAAGAAGACAGTTCAGGAGGTCTGTCTCTCATCTTAAGTAAGAAGTGTAAGGAAGGCTCTCCTTGCTCAGCTTCCATCAGGTGTTCACTCCTGCACCAATGACATCTAGCCGAAGTTGTGGGTTTGGGGTAGAAATTGGCAGCTACTGTCAGGTACACTGATGCCCCTGAGCAGCTGAAGGTGGGTGGGGAAAATCACAGGGCAGGTTGCCTCCATTGTAAATTCTTGCTCACTAAGGTCCAATGAAGTCTCAACATTGCTTGACAATCCAACATTTTCCTAGACAAGCTGCTGTGCAATTTCTGAAATAACTGGCAGTCTTGTAACACTCATGTCAAATATCTGACTATCCCCTGCCCCCTTATTCCTCCATTCCCCTTTTACTCAGCAGATAAACTTACAATACAGATAATTCATCTAATAGCTCTATATCCAATATATTAACAAGTTCTGCCAGCTCTGCCTCCAATATATCTCTCAAATTTGTTAGTGTTTAATGTATAAATCCCTCCTCTATAATATAATTTTTAAAGAATAATGTTCTTGAATCTCTTGTTAGATTTCTCTATAGCAAGGGTCTGTAAAATCGCCTAATATATAGTAAGAGCTCAGTAAGTATTTATTAAATGAATTAAATGGAAGTTATCAAATAGGATCTCCCTTAGATGCTAATTACTAGTCATATAACTGCATCTATACTCATAATATCCATCTTCCTCATCACCTATCTCTGCTTAGGAAACTCATTGTTAACAATTTTCTCCTTTCAATGTGACCTTTCAACACTTTAACATATCATCCCTTCACTAAAAAGAAAAACGGAAATAAACTTCTCACTTCTACCTTCTGACCACCATTTGGAGTCAAAATGGATATTTATATGGCACTTTTAATTGAGGTTGAAGAGTTCTGAGCCAATGTTACTAATTAGGGCTTTGGTTGACTGGCCTAGATAAATTATAATTGCAATTCAACAACCTGTGGGTTGACTTTCACGTTTAAAAAAATTTTGAATTTGCCAATGTATAATTTTACTACACTGCCAGAAGCCAATTCCAGTATGTCAACAAGGGCTCAATCATCTGAAGGCATTTTGCCAAACCTGAAAGGATGATTGCTTGCTGCCAGACAGCTCAGGGCATCTTAATACATGTTATTTCCTCCTGATGGCTAAACACCTGAACAGCCACAGGCAATTCCTCAATCTAACAATGCTTCTGTATGAGAAACTCTACCCTTTTATATGTATATCTCCACCTTGACTTAGAACAATTGTGTTAATAAATATCAAGGGGTTCTGAGACAAAGGAAACTTGGTTTCTTCAGTGAAGCTCTTCTGGGCCGTCCCCACCCTATGCCTTTCAAAATTATGTTTCATTTCTGGACTCTCAATAACTTATCCACAGCCCCTTCTCCATATTCCTGGACCCTTCTATATGCCAGATCAAGACCCACCAGTGCTAAATGGTGCCCAATGTCCGGCTTTACTGTAGTTTTTTTTTTCTCTGTAGCTTTGCAGAATTTTTAGAGTGATTCAGGAGGTGTATGGTAGGATTACAAAGTCAGCAATAAACCAATGTTATAGATTTTAAGAAAAGACCTATTATACTTGTCTTCCTTTCCTCACATCCCTCTTAGTCTTTCATCTTGTACAATCCAACACTTCACACAGCCATATCTAATGTTATCAACAGTCTCCTTTTTTGTAAAGCCAATGGCCATTTTTTTCCAGCATTCATTCTGACAGTTCATTACTTCTGATTGCCCCCTATTATAATTTTTATTTTATTTTTTATTAAGGTATTATATGTGTACATATCTTTCCATTGCGTGTGTCCCCCCCCATACTCATACATGCCCTTCCCCTCCCCCTCCAGAGTTTTTTGTCCATTGGTTTTGCTTATGTGCATGCATACAAGTCCTTCAGTTGATCTCTTATCTCCCCCATATCTCCCTATCCTCTCCGCTGTAATTTGTCAGTCTGTTTGTTGCTTTACTGTCTCTGTATCTATCTTTTTGTTCATCAGTTTATAATGTTCTTTATTGTCCATAAAGAAGTGAGGTCATGTGGTGTTTCTCTTTCATTGACTGGTTTATTTTACTCAGCATGATGTTCTCCAATTCCATCCAGGTTGCTGCAAATGATAAGAATTCCTTCTTTTTATGGCAGCATAGTATTCCATTGTATAGATGTACCATAGTTTTTTGATCCTGATTGCCCTCTTATTAAAACTCACTCTTCTTTTGACTTCTTGACTTAACATTATCCTAGTTTTTCTTCCATTATATTTAGCCGTTCCTTTTCTGACTTCTAAAAATAGTCCTTATCATCTTTTTCTTGGCCATTAAGTCTTTCCACCCAGGTTCCTGACTTTGGCAGAGCAGACTTGCTGAAGTTGAGAATTCAGACTCCTCTGGAGTTTCTGTACCCCTGTAAGTAAGTCTTAGGCATGACTGATTCTTAGTTCTGGTCTGCCTCAAACTTCAGGAGATCTACACTAATAAAAGAGAAACATGCAAATTATCATCACTTGGCTATGCCCAACAGCCAATCAGAGTGAGTATGTAAATTAACCTGAAAAGATGGTGGCAGCTCTGCCCCCCAACTGCTCCAGACCTGTGGGAGTCGGAGAAGTTGGGCACCAGTACCTGAGGCTGGCTGCAGCCAAGGAGACCAAGAAGCCATCTGCCCCGGGATCCCTGGCCGCAGCCAGCAGCAGAAGCCACCTGCCTCACATCCTCCCACCTCACATTCTCCCGTCCACATCTTGGGGCAGACAGAGAAACTGGGCCCCAGAGGCTGAGGCTAGGTGTGGCCCAGGAGATGAAGGTATATCCCAGGCCACAGCCAGCCTGAGAAGTCACCAACACTGCATCCCAGGGAAGACTGAGAAGCTGCCTGCACATGGTCCAGGTACCAGAACCTGCGTCTGGCTACAGCCCGGGAGATGAAGAAGCCGCCAACCCCACAGTCCTGGGCACCAGTATCTGAAGCTGGCTGTGGCCCAGGAGACAGAGAAGCCACCCACCCCATGGTCCCAGACGCCAGCACTTGCTGCTGCAAACCAGGCGAAACCACCAGCCCACCATCCCCTGCAGCTGTAGCCAGCCTGGGTGCCTATAGCTGACCAGAGGGAGGGAAGCCAAGATTCTGGGTGCCTGTGGTCAGCTGGAGGAGGGAATCCTGGGCCAAGATAGAGTGGTTTAGGGGCAATCAAACCAGCATGGGAGCAGTTAAGGACAATCAGGCTGGCAGGAGAGCAGTTAGGCATCAATCAGCCTGGCAGGGGAGTGGTTAGGGGGTGATAAGGCTGGCAGGTAGAAGCAGGGGCCAATCAGGATGCAGGCAGGGAGGCAGGCTAAAGGTTGGGAGCCAGTAGTCCTGGATTGGGAGACAGATGTCTGACTGCCTATTTAGAGCCAATCCTAGTGGGATCAGGCCTATCCGGGCATTCAGACATCCCTCGAGGAGTCCTAGATTGGAGAGGGTGCAGGCTGGGCTGAGGGACACCCCTTCCCTTTGCATGAATTTTGTGCACTGAGCCTGTAGTTATTATTTTTAAATTAAATATATATTTTGTTGATTTTTTACAGAGAGGAAGGGAGTGGGATAGAGAGCCAGAAACATAGATCAGAGAGAAACATCGATCAGCTGCCTCTTGCACATTCCCTACTGGGTATGTGCCCGCAACCAAGGTATATGCCCTTGACCAGAATCAAACCTGGATCCCTTGAGTCTGCAGGCTGATGCTCTATCCACTGAACCAAATCAGTTAGGGCAAGGGCCTCTAGTTATTACTATAAGGAAGGAAGCAAAAGGGAACTAAATAATAAGCCTAATAAACTGGGAAGCTGAAGCAGGTAGCAGGACTCAGGGCCGGGAAAGGTCAGAGTTGGTTTAGATAGTCTGAATGGTGCTTTGTTATTTAGGGGAAAAAAGAAATTATAGTTCAGAATAAGGACAGTGCATTTAGAGCAGCCCACTCTCTACCTCCCTCAGGGTGCATTAATTCATTTAAAGCTAATTGCTCACTAACTGCTCACCAGGAACAGTTGGCAACTCTGCCAGGGCTGGAGAAGCAGCCAGCTGTGGTGGAATCTGGGACCCTCCAGGTGGCCAGAGGCCCATCAGCGCATCTTTGTCCCCGGCTTGTGCTCCTGCCTGCCTCTCTTGCTTTTTTCCTTATTCCACCTTTTGTCCAGGTGTTTTCAAGCCACAAACTGATGGTGGGCACCGGTCAGGCATTTAAATGCCATTAGGGTGCTGCCACCAAATAAAGAAGTTACCCATGAGGGATGACCTGTGTGAGATGGGCCAGAGGCATCAGGCTGCCTGCCAGGATCAAGACAAATTCAACCAAATTGGACAGATACATACAACAAAAATGAAACTAGACCATGAACTTATACCATACACAAAAAACAAACTCAAAATGGATAAAGGACTTAAATGTAAGACAGGAAACAATACTAGAGGAATCCACAGGCAGCAAAATCTCAGTCATACGCCGAAGCAATATCTTCACTGATACTGTTCCGAAGGCAATGGAAAATAAAGATAAAATAAACAAATGGGACTACATCAAAATAAAAAGCTTTTGCACAGCAAAAGAAACCATCAACCAAACAACAAGAAAGCACAGTGCAAGGGAGAACATATTTTCCAACCTTTTCACTGATAAGAGTTTAATCTCCAACATTTAAGATATATATATATAATATTTTATTGATTTTGTACAGAGAGGAAGGGAGAGAGAGAGAGTTAGAAACATCAATGAGAGAGAGTCATCCATCAGCTGCCTCTTGCACACCCTCTACTGGGGATATGCCCACAACCAAGGTACATGCCCTTGACCGGAATCGAACCTGGGACCTTTCAGTCCCCAAGCTGACGCTCTATCCATTGAGCCAAACCGGTCTCGGCTAATCTCCAACATTTAAAGGGAACTCATACAACTTAACCAAAGGAAGATAAACAACCCAATCAAAAAATGGAAAACAGACCTAAATAGACACTTTTCAAAAGAGGACATAAGGAAGGCCAAGAGACATATGAAAATATGCTCCAAGTAACTAATTGTCTGAGAGATGCAAATCAAAACAATAATGAGGTACCACCTCACACCTGTCAGAATGACTATCATCAACAAATCAATAAATGACAAATGTTGGAGAGGATGTGGAGAAAAAGGACCCTTCGTGCACTGCTGGTGGGAATGCAGACTGGTGCAGGAACAGTATGGAGATTCCTCAAAAAATTAAAAATGAAACTCCCATTTGACCCAGTGATCCCACTTCTAGATTTATATATGAAGAAACTAGAAATGCCAATCAGAAAGGATACATGCACCCCTATGTTCATAGCACTACAATTTTCCGTAGCTAAGATTTGGAAACAGCCTAAGTGCCCATCAGAAATAACCTGTGGCATATCTAAACAATGGAATACTATGCTGCTATAAAAAGAAGGAATTCTTACCATTTGCGATAGCATGGATGAAACTGGAGATCATTATGCTAAACGAAATAAGCCAGTTAGAGAAAGATAAATATCACATGATCTCACTCATTTATGGAATATAATGAACAACATAAACTGATGAACAAAAACAGATCCAGAGTCAGAGAAGCATCCATCAGACCATCAAACCTCAGAGGGAAGGAGGGCGAGGGAGGGGGTAAGGGGACAAGATCAACCAAAGGACTTGTATGCATGCATATAAGCCTAACCAATGGACACAGACACCAGGAGGGTGATTATAGGACTCTTTTTTACTGCCCGCGTAGAAAGAGTTCCAATTCAGGGTTCAGGTTCTGGAGAAGGGCCACACACAAATGAAAAGAGACTTGAAGAAATTCAATTTGGTGATATGGGGGGCCAGGTGGTAGTCCAACTCTAGTGGAAGAACTACTACCCTGTTTCCCCGAAAATAAGACAGTGTCTTATATTAATTTTTGCTCCCAAAGATGCGCTAGGACTTATTTTCAGGGGATGTCTTATTTTTCCATGAAGAAGAATACGGTACACATTTATTGTTAAATGAAATTAAAGGAAATTTACTCATTTATTCAATGACAATCATGTCATCATCTTCTGGAACATCATCATAACAATCCAATTCCTGAATTTCCTGGTGAATTTCTTGTGACTCCATTTCTTTCAGAATCAGTGGACCAAATCTCTCATGTTTAGCCGGGGGGGGGGGGGGGGGGAGGTTGGGGGGGGCTTATTTTCAGGGGGATGCCTTCTATTTCACTCAGAAGGAAATCTGTAAATAGGTCTTATTTTCGGAGGATGTCTTATTTTCGGGGAAACACGGTACCTGTTCGGCCCTGCCATCCCCTTTTATTGAGGCTTGGGGAAAACATCTTAGGCAACATAAACAGAAATTTACATGTAGCCATTAAGCAGGAAATAACAGAAACTTTCAAGGGACAAACAAGGTAGATTCTGCTTCAGCTAACAATATCTCAACTAAAGGTTAGAGCAATTAAGGTTGTTGACCAGCCTTCCTGGCTTCCTGTCAACATCTCTTTTTTAGTGAAACTGATTTGTTTTCCAGCAGGTGATTTGGGGTGGGGGGGAGGCAATCGGGGGATAAGGACACACATGTAATACTTTAATAAAGAAAAAAAAAAAGACAAATTAAACTACCAAGAAACACTAGTTTGTGATCAAAGACAGAGCCCCAACCTGAGGCAGTTTCTGGTTAGGATTAGTGGAAGACACTGGGATGCTCTATTGTCTTTCTAATGGCATCTCACACTCCTTGCTTAGCCTCTGCTGCCCATCTGAGTGGTATTTTAGTGTCATTTGCCCCTTGGGTGGGGGACAACATTACTGATCTGTTTTACAGGCTGCCAGGTCAGGGGTGTGCTTTATATCACATGATTCTATTTGCTGTATGAGCCCCTCCCAGCAGCTCCCTCTGGTGCCTGGAGATGAAGGGCTGCCCTCCTTGGCCCAGCCTGTCCCCTCTGGCCCAGGACTCCCTTTGTCTGTCCCTGCACTGGCTGCTGCCTGCTCCTTCTGGCTAGGGCTTAAACAGGCTGCCTCTGCCGTTTCTTGGGGCCCAGGACACAGAGCCCTTCTAGGGGTTTGGGGCTGAGCAGCTTTGGCAGAATTCTTACTGGTCCGTGTGCCTCACTTATCTGCATTGTCTCCCAACAAAAACTGGTGACTCTGCACAGACATTTCTTCACACTAGCTATCGAAGCTACCCAGCTGGAGTTTGTTCTGATACAGCTGCGAAGCTTGGGAAATTGGGAACACTCATGTTTTTCCTCAGCTACCCAAATACCACCCTCTTTTACAGGAAGGAACTTTCTGTCCTCAAAAACAATGGATAAGGTTGCCTCCACAATGATCTCCGTAACTGAAGGTCTAGCAGGGGTCCTCAAACTTTTTAATGTGGGGGCCAGATCACGGTCCCTCAGAGAGCTGGAGGGCCGGACTATATGAACTACTAATTCCTACTGTAACACCTCGGCTGCGCTCACTGCCCAAAAAACCTGGCGGGCCAGATCAGACTCCTCTGCGGGCCGCATGTGGCCCGCGGGCCGTAGTTTGAAGACCCCTGAAGAGATTCTGATACAAGCATCTGTACTTGATCATTCACCCCCACATCTCTTGGATTATCCAGATACCTGATGACTATCTGGAACGAAACCTTCTCTACCTCCAATAGGAGGGGCGGGACATCACCTGAATCCACACACCCTTCTCTTTGTTAGATTTAAGAGATTGCAAGGCAGGGCTAGGTTGATTCTAAGAGGATCCTACAAGTTTCATAGAGGAATTTTAGACTATAACTCAAACCGATAAGGGGGGGATTTATAATCTGATAGATAGAAGACCTGAATTAATCTGGAAAATAATCATATTATTTTAAATCTTAGAACAAATATATTTATGTAAATAGGGGGTTACGTTTCTTATATATACACTAGAGGCCTGGTGCACAAATTCATGTACCAGTGGGGTCCCTTGACCTGGTCTGCAGAATCAGACCCAAACCGGCTCTCCAACATCCCCTGCAATGTCCTGAATTGCTAGAAGGTGAAGGCCAGGCTGAGGGACCCTCACCAGTGCATGATCATGGTCAGAGAGGGACACAGGAGGTTGGCCAGCCAGGGAGGGACTGAGGGAGGGCTTCAGGGCCTGTCTGGCCCATCTCTAGCATATTACACTTTGATTGGTTGAATGGCTAACTAGTTAACTGGACACTTAGCACCTTAGGCTTCTATTATATAGGACTAGAGGTCTGGGGTAAAAAATTTGTTTATGGGGGTAGGGTGTCTCTCAGCCCAGCCTGCACCCTCTCACAATCTTGGACCACTGGCTCCCAACCGCTCACCTGCCTGCCTGATCACCCCTAACCACCTCTGCTTGCTAGGCTGGCTACCCTCTAACTGCCTCCCTGCCAGCCTGGTCACCCCTTAATTCCCCCCCTGCTAGCCTGGTTTCCCCCTAACTTACCACCTGCTAGCCTGGTCACCCCCTAATTTACCCTCTGCCAGGCTGGTTGTCCCTTAACTGCTCCCCTGCTGGCCTGATTGTCCCCTAACTGCCTCTGCTTTGGCCCCCACCACCATGGCTTTGTCCAGAAGGACATCAGGAAGACATCCAGTCTAATTAGCATATTACCCTTTTATTAGCATACATAGAGTTTAAGTGTCTTATATGTGAAGAGGGGGTTAAGTTTCTCTTAAGTTTCCTTTTCAAGACCTGGGTGAAGCTATTGAGGAGGTGACTGGGTTGTGAATCCAGCAAGCAGAATTGATAAGCATGGTCAGAGCAACCCACCAGGAGTCAAAACATCATCATCTCATCGCCTGATGACTTCTGGGGACCTCTAGGGTTACATGCAGCCACATTCCATTCCCCAGCCCACTCCCCTTCATAATCCTGTCCCCTGCACCCTGCTGTAAGTCAGGATTTGAATGTGTGTAAGCACCCTGTCTTCTTGGTTGGCAAACCTCAATAAACGCCTTATATTATTCAACCCTGACTTCGTTATTGGACACAGCAACAGGAGGCCCGAGCCCAACCAGGGGTTTCCCAGTAACAAAACCTATGAATTGATCTGGAAGGATTTCACCGTCCTTCTCTCCCAATGCTGCCAACTTGAGGAAAAGCTCTAGATCTTGGGGGCTGCTCAGAAATATGCAGATATTTTACATTCAGCCCAGCCAAACAGGTTCCCCACAGGAATGACCGCAGTCCCCAGACTGATCCCAGTTGGTCTTACACCAGGGCAGTAGGACTTGCCTGCGGAGACCACATGGGTTTCTGCCTTCTAGAAGGGAGAATCAAGGCTGTCAGTTAGCACAAAGAAAGAGCAGTTACTGAGCTCCCAGAGGAGAACGCTCTCCTTCCCATCCTCTAACAGAGCCGCTCACAAGTGTCCCAGCGTGGATGGGATTGGGCGGGAGGAGGAACAGTGCCAGCGGTCCCCTTTGTTAACCAATCTGCCCTTGATCTTCGGAAGAAATTGCAGAGACTAGCGCTACGCCCCCAAACCCCACTAAAGGAATTGGTAGATGTGGCTTTCTCTGCCTTCGACATTCAAGATCAAGGTGAGGAAAACAAAGAATAAAAGCTTGTCAATTTTTTTGGCAGCTGCCTTATGGTTGGCATTGTCACCTCAGGGATGGCCCACTGGTCGCCCCTCCCCCCAGCCCCCCCCCCGCCCCCCCCGAGGTTTTCAGGAGAGGGAGTATGTTACTCCTGTAAGGGCCCAGCATGTCCTGAAGGGGCCGCAGAGCAATGGCCCCAACCGATGAAGACACCTTGTCCCCTCCATAAGAAGAAGGGGCACTGAGAGAGGAGCTGTCCCCTGTCCTGAGGAGGACGGGTAGAGAGCCCCAACCAGAAAAAGGTACCAGGGTCATCGGATGCTCCCAGAAGCAACGCCACAATCAAAAGTTAAAAGCACATAAAAGTTAAAAGCAGTGCTGGCATTTGACTCCAAAGCTAAGGAGGGAAATACCAACATCTCTAGGACACCCAACTGTTGCCTTTCTGCCTGGAGGCCTCAGAACCGATAAGAATATTGTAACTGGCAAAAATCACCCTCAGTCCAAATCCTTCATTTTTGGGGGTTAAATGACTTCCCCTAAATGCTGAGGTGAATTTAATTTTTAAATTATCTGGAAAGAAAAATAAATGTAATTTTTACATACATGCACAAGTAGTCTGCAAACATTAAAGCATGCTGGGGGATGAGGTTCAAAATGAAGAGTTGGGGAGGGAATTTAGTACTAAGACATAGCACTTAGGGCCATAAATTTAAATTTCTAGAGCAATTTGGAAAATATCCATATTAAGTAGTATTAGTTATAATACAATTAGCATTTTACTTTTATTTTAATACTAAAGCCAAGTTGTTGAAGGAGCTGAAATGCTCACCAATGATGCTCTCCAATGAGCTGGGAACCTTGCCATGAAGAGTACTAAGAGGGAATTTTGTTTGCGTGTCTCCTGAGGGTCTTGAAAAATAACCTAAGAGAAGCCAAACGCCAACATCACAAAGATGTTCACCCCAGTCTTCTCTGTGAGAGCCAGAGTACAAACACTCTGAATGTCCCACAAGAGTTTTGGTGACTTATTTTGAATCATTTTGTTGATGTGATTAACTGAGATGATGTAGACACACCAAAAGTTCATACTACTTTAAAAAATACAAAGTAGTACAAATCCTATTATTGTAAGGATATTAAAATGTCTTAAAAACCAAAAATGGTACTTTAATGCTTGGAGATAGTCCTTCTCAAAATTTATAACACTGTTATTTCCCATCAGAAATACAAATTACAATCAATATTTATGGAGTGATAAGTTTGCATACATTGTCCCATTGAATTCAGTCCGTAAATGAAAGAATGAGATGGTATCATTGTCATGAACATCTAGCAGGGGTGGGGATCCTTTTTCCTGCCAAGGGCCATTTGGCATATTTATAATATTATTCAAGAGCCATACAAAATTAGCCTGCTGGATTTGATCAAACATTTAATTATCTCACTCCACCCCCAGGCTAGAGGAGGACACTGAGAGTCATAGAGTTTATTTAAATTTCCCAAGGTGAAACTTCTAGTGGTAGGGCCAGTATTCCATGAGGCCTAACTCCAGAGTTTAATAACCTGCTTAGCAATAATAATAAGGCTAATGTCTTTGTCACACCCTTAATCCTCCAGGTGCTGTTCTGAGTCTTTTACTTTTAATCCTCATCCTAACTCTGTGGTAGGTTCACTGTCATCCCCTTTTAGAGTTTCATATTTCTCATCCATGTCTTTCCCATCACTAAAGCCACTTTTGATTTTTGTAGCACATTTTCACAGAACAAGTCAGCTTTACTTCCATCTAGGTTGATTGCAGCACCTTTTCAAACAACAGCCGAAACAGTGCTGGGACCCAGACACATTCCCTAATGAAGTCCTTGGCTTACTCCAGCATGTGCTAGGGATGCTCAGTGCCTGAGCAGATCCACTTCCTGGAGCTTTCCCCTCCTAGTCCTGAAAATCCCTTCACTTTCTCCAGGGTGAGAGCATCTGCTTCCCAGATCCAATGTCTTTCTCTTGAATTAATTTATCAATTTTGGGGAAGTTCAACAGGTAGCTCTCCAAGACAAGGTGCAATGGGGGATACGTTTTTAAAAAAATATATTTTTATTGATTTCAAAGAGGGAGAGATAGAAATATCAATGATGAGAGAGAATCATTGATCAGTTGCCTCCTGCACGTCCCCTCCTAGTCTGTAACCCCAGCATGTGCTATTGACTGGAATTGAACCTGGAACCCCTAGTTGGCAGGCTGACTATCTACTGAGACAAACTGGCTAGGGCTGCGGGGTAATTTCTTAAAATCTCTTATATTTCTGTTTGATTTCATTTTTGCTATGATAATTTTATTTATTTATTTATTTATTTATTTATTATTATTATTATTATTATTATTACTATTATTATTATTTTAGAGAAAGAAAGGAATGGGGAGACAGAAATATCACTTTGTTATTCCACTTGCTTATGCACTCATTGGTTGTTTCTTGTTTGTGTCCTGACTGGGGATTAAACCTGCAACCTTGGCCTATTCAATCAATTTGCCCCATAAAAAAGTTCCTTTGAGAAGGCTAACCCCTATTTTGTAAAACTACTGCTTGAAATTCTCTGCTATTTTTTAGACAGCCTTTTATTCAGAAAAAACAAAACAAAAGAAAACAAAACAAAAAACAAAAAACAAACAAACAAACAACACCCCCCCACCCCCAAAAAAAGCCAAACCTTTGCTTTCTAGCCTGCTTGACTAATGAGGAAGATAAACTTAGTTGTCTGGCCTTGTAAGCCAAACACTAGATATGCCCATACTCTCAATGCCATGCCAGGTGTCTTTTTCAATTGGATAGAACTGCGTTGTTTTCAAGGCCACCAGCTAGATAACCACTAAGCACACATAGGGCTGGCTCTTTAATAACAAGGGAAGTTCTGCTTGTAGCTCTACTTAGAATTTGAATTCATTTTTCTCTATACACACCAGTGAATAAAGTGTAATTCCAAGCTCTCTAAGAGTTGTTTAATTTTTTCTGATTTTCTGCAACACCTTTATCTAATATGTGTGAAAGCCTTGATGAGAGACATGATAATTGTACTCAATAACATTCTTTAATAACTTGTAAGTGTTTGGAATTGAGGGTTTTCAGTTCTGAATGCTATTGTTATGTGGTAGACAGAATTCTCAGGCCACTTCTAAGATTCCCCTGGTGTACATGCTTAGTATGATCCCCTACACTTAAGTGGAGATGGAACTTTTGAATATAATGGGCATGGGATAGTCAGACCCTTGATTAGATTATGATAGCTTATGTCATATGACAAATGGTGATGGCTTGGTCAATTCCATAACTGTGTTACATTATATAAACTGGAGGGGGATTGGAATTCAGGAGATTGGATGTGTGAGGGGCTATGGAGTGAGCCACACTGAGATTGCTCCTGGCAAGAGAACAGGATCCTTAGTCCTCCAACCACAGAGAACTGAGCTTAGGCAACAGCAACGTGAACTTAGAAGAGAACCCCAAGCTCCAGGACAGAAGCCCGGCGACACCTTGAATGCAACCTTGAGAGATCTCGAGAGAAACCAGTCTAGCCCTGCCCAAGCTTTTGACCTACAGAAACTGTGGGATAATTAATGGGTGCTCTTTCTAGACACTAATTTTGTGATAATTTGTATTGGGAAATAGAAAATACACCTGTGAAAAAATGTCTCAGGTAATTATTAGGCACCTCCAGCTGTTAGTTTTTCAAGTACATTTTCACAGATGAAGAGTAAACTTTTATGTGTAACCAAGGGAGATGTTTAGAGGGGATCACTTTCAGTTAGTAAGAACAGGCTTCAGGGTGTCCTGGAACTTTTGGGATGACATGAAAGAGAGGTGAGTAGATGTGGGAGTCATTTGTGTAAGATTTGGACTTGCAGGAAAGCATAGTAAAATACTGCTTGCTAAACAAAAATTTAAAATGGAAATTTAGTTTAAAATAGGAAAGATATAAGAGTAGAAACAAGCACAATTTAGAAAGTTTTATATACTGGCTAAATGTTTAAAGTATTTATTTCTACTTATAATAAATACACAAAGGAGTTTTAAGTAGAACATTTAATTAACAATTTTTTTTTTTAGTTCTTAAAATGTAACAAGGAGACCTGAGGACGCTATTGCCAATAGGGGCCAGAGGCCTCTTCCTCCCAAAGATTACTAATGTCTGACCCCACAATAACTGTTCCTCTCATCCCCCAGTGTATGTAGAAGATTGGACAAGGGGTAGGGGAAAGTGTCAGCATCATGAGTTGTTGTCCTACAAGCCTTGTAGCTCTTCCCTACCTTCCTTCTTCTCAGCCTGTGGGAGAAGCTGCAAGACCTGGACCATCCCAGAGGTTACAGATATTTCTATTTTTTGTAAGTAATGCACATTATATATTCACGATGGCTAGGCCCCAAGGTGCTGTAAACCCTCAAATTGTGAATGTCTATTATATAAATTTTCCTCCTCCCCAATTGCAGGGAAATAACTGAATATATTGAGTGACATCTTTCAGGCTCTTAATATTTACTTCTCACTTCATGTTTAATTTTGGCACAGACCAGGACATTCTGTTTCATGAGTCATTTTTGTTCTTATCTACTAATTTCCCAATTGCCCAGAACATAACAAAACAAAGAAGCTCCTTTCAATGTTATCATAACAAAACAATAAAACTATTTTCAATGTTATCATACCTTCTTTATGTAATACTAATTTTCAATGTATAAATTACCATTTAATTAGAGTTCTACCATTTTTCTTCATTTATCAAAGTAGTCAGAAATATAATTCCTTTTGACAGATGTTTTGGAGAAAAGAAAGGTTTTTGGTTATTTCACAGTTATTGTTGTATCTTTAATGATGTGTGGAGAACCATAGAATTGAATGGAAATGTAGACCCTGGCAGCCAGCCAGCAAGGTGCATTCATGGGCTTAAAGTAATTTTTACTGCTCATCATGAAATCAGATTACTCCACATGGATGTGATTTATTGCATGTTGCAAATGTCTAAATGTCTAAATTACATGTTGTAAATGTCTAAATTGGCAAAAGATTAAGCTTTAAATCAACATTTACAGTCCCCTAGTCTGTGTACTGCAGTGTGTTAGGTGCTGGGGGAATGAGATACACACAACATAAGGCACAGACCTGGAAAGTTGCCTAATAGTAAGAGATTCAAGTAAAAGTTAAACATAATTTGATACAATATTAAACACAATAAAGATTATATTAAAGGTTAATGTAATTTTTAAGTTAACATAGTATTAAAGGCAATATGTGAACATTTGACATAGAAGTTGTAAAACTATCCATTTAGGAATCAGAGGAGGACAGATCTCTCACTGCCATGTCTTGTGATGTCCATGTCCTTATTGTCCTCATTGTCACAATGAAGGAGCTCTGGTTCCTCTTACAGAAATGTCTCAGAGGCTCATATTGTTTTCCCATTTATTGTTCTCTTCAAGGTTGATCAACAATGAAAATAACAGCAGTTATTTATTAGTAGCTTACCATGTGTAAACAGTGTGCCACAACAGTGGGTATTAGTAGCATTTTGTGTTTGGCAGGCTTACATGAGGGAGGAGGAGGCTAGTTAGTGGGGCTCAAGTTCAAATTTTAGATAAAACACTCAGCAAGGAGAAAATATGGGAAGCATATCTTAACATAATAAAGGCCATATATGACAAACCTTCAGCTGACATACTCAATGGGCAAAAACTAAAAGCATTTCCCCTAGGAACAGGAACAAGATAGGGATGTTCACTTTCACCACCTTATTCACCATAGTATTGGAAGTCCTAGCTATAGTGATCAACAACAAAAAGAAATAAAAGGCACCTAAATTTAAAGGAGAAAGTAAAACTGTCAATATTTGCAGATGGCACGATATTGTACATAGAAAACCATAAAGATTGCACCAAAAAACTCCTAGATTTAATAAATGGATTTGACAATATAGCAGGATACAAAACCAACAGCCCAAAATTGATGGCTTTTTTATACACCAATAATAAATTCATTGAAAAAGGAACTAAATAACCAATCCCATTTATCATTATCATTATCCCATTTATCATTATCATTTATCATAAAAAAATTAAGATTCTTAGGAATAAACTTAACCAAGGAGGCAAAAGACCTGTATACTCAGAAAACTACAGGATGTTGAAAAAAGTGACAGAATAAGATATAAATAAGTGGAAGAATATACAAGGTTCATGGATTGGTAGAATCAGCATCATTAAAATGTCCATATTACCCAAGACAACCTACAGATTTGATTTATCTTTATTAATCTACCAACAGCATATTTCACAGAGCTAGTACAAATAGTCCAAAATTTATAAGGAATCAAAAAAGACCCCCAATATCTGCAGCAATTTGAGAAAGAAAAACAAAGTTGGAGGAATCACAATATCAGAATTCAAGTTATAATACAAAGCCACCATAGTCAAAACAGCCTGGTATTGGCACAGGAACAGGCATATAGATCAATGGAACAGAACAGAGAATCTAAACATCAACCTAAGCCATTATGCTCAATTAATATTTGACAAAGGAGGCAAGAGTATACAATGGAGTCAAGAGAGTCTCTTCAATAAAAATGGTGTTGGAAAAACTGGACAAAATCAGAAAAATGAAATTAGACCACCAACTTACACCATACACAAGAGTAAACTCCAAATAGATAAAAGACCAAAATGTAAGTCGTGAAACCATAAATATCCTAGCAAAAAATAAAAAGCTTCTGCACAGAAACAAACAAACAAATAAACAAACAACAACCATCCACAAAACAGAAAGAGAGCCCATTGTACAGGAGAATATATTTGGCAATGATATGTGTGATAAAAGGTTAATATCCAAAATATATAAGGAACTCTTATGACTTAAAAAAAGGAAGACAAACAATCCAATTAAAAAATGGCAAGGGACCTAAATAGACACTTCTCCAAAGAGGACATACAGAAGGCCAAGAGGCATGTGAAAATATGCTTAAAGTCACTAATCATTCAAGGGATGCAAATCAAAACAACAATGAGGTACCATATCACACATGTCAGAATGGTTACCATCAACAAATCAACAAATGACAAGGATGTGAGAAAAAGGGAACCCTAATACACTGCTGGTGGGAATGCAGACTGGTGCAACCATTATGTAAAACAGTATGGAGTTTCCTTAAAAAGTTAAATATGGTACTGCCATTTGACCCAGTGATCCCACTTCTAGAAATATATTCTTTTTTTAATTTAAATTTTTTTATTGATTATGATATCACATAATTGTCCTCATCCCCCCATTCCCATCCCAAACCCCTCCCCACATAAGTCCCCACCCCCCGGTTGTCCATGGCCACTGGCTATGCCCATATGCATGCACACAAGTCCTTTGGTTGATCTCTTCCCCTTACTCCCACCCTCCCCTACTTTCCCTCTTAGGTTTGACAGTCTGATTGATGCTTCCCTGTCTCTGGGTCTGTTTTTGTTCATCCGTTTATGTTGTTCATTATTTCCCCTAGATGTGTGAGATCATGTGATCCAAGAAATACCCTTGTAAGAACTGAAACCGAGACAAGCCATAATGGTTATGCTGAGAGGCAAATGAATCAGTCTGTAGAGAGTTCCTTTCTGGGCCAACAGTTCTTTTGAGTCCCAATTTTTATGTCAAAGAGTTTCTTATGCGTACATGTCAACCATGATATTTCAGATCTGGTTGGTGGACAAATGGTAGTGATGCAGGTCTGACCATCTCTGGTTTTGTCCTGGGCATCCTTCAGTAACACGCAGCTTCTATCTGCTGGTATGGCGAGGCATCATCAGTGTCTTCCATCTCTGAACTGTTTCTCTTCTGTCTTCATGGCTGGAGCACTTCTGTCTATTCCTCTCTGTTACAGGAATCCGGATGGTCTCGGAGTTGTTTTCTGAAAATATACAAACATATTCTCGACCAAAAGTTAATAAAGGGATATTTTCTATAAATTTGACTGGGGATCCTTTTTCATTTTTTCCCCCCAAATGATTTTCTTCTGGCTTGTTTTGACACCATGTGTTAGAAATATATTCTGAGAACTCTGAAGCACCAATCAGAAGAATGTTTGCACTGCTATGTTCATAGCACAATTTACAATAGCTAAGATCTGGAAACAGCCCAAGTGCCCATCAGTAGATGAGTGGATAAAAAAGCTGTGGTGCATTTATACCATGGGATACTATGCAGCAGTAAAAAATAAGAATCTCTTACCCTTTGAGACAGCATGGAAGGACCTGAAGAGTGTCATGGTAGTGAAATAAGCCAGTCAGAGAAAGACAAGTATCACATGATCACACTCATATATGCAATCTAAGTAACAAAATAAACTGATGATGGGAGTGGATCCAGAGACATGGAAGCATGGAACAGAGTGCAGAATCTCAGCGGGAAGATTGGGAGGTAATCCCATGGACACAGACAATAGGTGCTGAAGGCCTGGGATGGAGGCAAGGAGTAAGGGGGGCTTCATGGAGTGAATGGGGAAAAAGAGGGCAATTATGCAATAGTTCTAACAATAAAGAAGTATTTAAAAATAATATCATGGGCCCCATTCTCTCTTGTTTGTACATAGTAGCTAAATCCTCCTTATTCTGTTTCCCTGCTCATTTCTAATACTCCACCCAGGGCTGCAAGAATGAGCCTCTAATATGTTAATCTAATAATATTACTAATGCAATCAGAAAAAAATTAAAAACATTTTTATTGATGTAAGAGAGGAATGGAGAGGGGGAGAGAGAGAAACATCAGTGATGACAGAGAATAATTGATTGGCTGCCTCCTGCTCATCCCCTACTGGGAATCAAGCCCACAACCCAGGCAGGGAATGGAACTGTGATTTCCTGGTTCATAGGTTGATGCTCAATCACTGAGCCACTTTGGTGGAACAGAAGATTTCAATAGAGCTCCCTTTATCCAGAGTATAAGATCTAAAGCTCTTTTGAGGAATTCAAGAATCACAGTTACCTGATCCAGACATTTTCAGGTTAGCAATACTAAATGCTTATAATTTCCTAAACACATTCTGCTCTTTCATGCTGAACCCTCTGTCTGCAGAACCAACTTTCCTTCTTCCAAACTATTCTTCATCCTTTAAATTTAGGTATAAATATCTGCTCCTGGGTAACAATCATTGTAATCACAGAACGCAAAATTCAACTTAAACATTGACAATTTTGCCTTTAGGTATTAGTTTTGGATATAATTGTTATCCTTTCCCCTTCTTTCTTCAATCCTTTTTCTTCAGAACTATTGCAGAGATAGAGGAAGTGTGCCCAGATAGCCTCAAATATTAATCACACTGAAAAAGCTAACCAACATATTCTTCAAAGTCCCATCTTTAAATGTCCCTGAAGAGGGAAAGGAAGCAAATGAAAAATAATGGGTCATTAACAGCTCTAATGTGTGAAGATTTTGAAAAGTTTAAACAAATGCTTTAGTATTTTCTTTCATTAATGAAGGAATTTTTCACTCCAGTTTTTTTCACTTCTAATTTATTGAGGGTTGTTCAAAAGAAATACTTAGTTGCCCAGTTATTTCCCAATCTTGTTCTCCCGTCCACTTTTATAATCAGAACTAAGGCTCAGTGCCTTCTGCCATGAAAGCCAAACTCATGAGATAGATGCTGATGAAAAAGGAGAATGGTTTATTCAAGTGCCAGACACCTGAGAAGATGGGGGATTCTTGTCACAAAGCCTATCTCTACATCTTAGAACAGACAGTTTTTATAAGGAGGGAGAGGAAAAGAAGAACAAAGAAATCAGGTGAGGCAGTTGAAAAGTTGCCCATATGCAGACTAATACAGTCTATTATGATAAAATCTCAAAAACTGGTCAAGTGATAGTCTGGTGTGCATCTTCGTGGCTTTTGTCACCCAGTTATATGGTTCAAGGTCGGAAAACCTCTCATAACTGGGATAATTGATGTTCAGAGTCTTCATTTTCTGAGTTGGTTCCTGGGATTATTGTTGAAAGTGTTACAGATGTCCCCATTAACCTGGGTCTTGTCCAGGCCTTCACAGCACTATTGTCTGTGCCCATGGGTTAGGCATACATGCATATAAGTTTTTTGGTTAATCTCTTCCTGCCTCCTTCTCCTCTCCCCTTTGAGACTATTAAATAAATATGCTGCTTATTTACAAGTGACATATTAGAGTCAGCATTTACGGAAACAATGTCAAAGGAAGGGTGTGGTGGGTTACAATTCCTCACTGTTACACTTTGAATTATGAAATTAGCTAGGGAATATTTATTATTTAAATTTAGAATGACCTACATTTATTTTTGTTTCAAAATTATAGTAATGACTCACCATTATGGTAATTATATATCTGCAAATCACTGTGAATGATTGATTTCTGGGTGACGGTAGTGTATTAACAACATATTTAGATAAGTATTATTTGGCAATCTCTCTGAACTTGTTTTCTCTCATACTAATCTACTGACTTCTTTGTTGACACACCAGATACTTCAAAGAGCAAGCCTGGACTAGGAGACCAGATGCTTTCTCCCTCTGGTTATCCTCTCTCCTGAGTTAGCATTGTTCCTGAGAAATGAAGCAACTTCTGGGTTCTCCTGATGACTGTGATAGGGCTGTGCAGATGGGCTTCCAGGCACTGGGTCCTGAAGGAAAGGAGCTAACCAAGTCTACACATCTGACCATTAATCTCCTCTAAATGGTGATTGGCCCCCACTGTAGTGCTCCCACCTACATTTATCCTTGTCCCACTAAAATTGATTTCTCTTTTATGCAATGGCCCGTTTCATGAAAATTGCTAGGTACTTGACAGATAAATAGAATTTAACATACATCAATAAAATTGTTACTTTAGAGACTTCAGAGAAAACGTTTTGAGGTTACTTATGCAATAATCATTTGCTATCAGAATTAAGCAGTCAGGTATCTAAGAATATAATTATGAAATACTAGAGGCCTGATGCAGGAGATTTGAGCAAGGGGCTTGGCCACGACCCACCGCCATGGCCGCCTCTGCTTTGGCCCCTGCCACTGTGGCTTTATCCAGAAAGTTGTCGGAAGGACATCTGGTCCAATTAGCATTTATAAATAGGCGTGCTCTCACTTTAACTTCTGATTGATTTTCTAATGATTCTGTCAAAATGACTTTCTAATCTTAGAGCAGCTTGTGAGATTTATAAAGCAACAAAGGTTAATTTAGAGTTGAATTTTTGTTTAATTATTATTTCAGGAGAACCTAAGTCATTGTACTAGAGTGATTATTTTTTAAACCATCAACATGAAATTAATTTCCTTCGAACTGGAAATTGTCTTCATTTTGTTTAAACTTTTTGTAGCTGGCTAAAAAAGAGTGCAAGCTGTATGCATCTATAGTTACAATTTTTACAAGAAAATTAATCAACAAATATGGAAATTCTTTTTAAAACTATTTTTTTAATTGATATTAGAGGGAGGAAAAAAGAGGGAATGAGAAACATCAATGAAAGAGAAACTTTGATTAGCTGCCTATTGCATCTCCCTTATCGGGGATCAGTGCCAAAACCTGGGCATGTGCCCTGACCAGGAATCAAACCAGCAAAGTCTTTGTGCACGGGCCTATGCTCAACTAACTGAGCCACACAGGCCAGGGCAAATTGGAAATTCTTGATTCTAGAGTCAGAATTTTCCTTGCTAGAGGCCAGCAGGACACCGGGTCCATGTGCCCCTTACAGGCTTATCAGGATACCACAATCTGGAGTCCCATTTTTATTTTATTTTATTTTATTGCATTTTAATTTCTTTATTGATTAAGGTATTACATATGTGTTCTCATCTCCCCCATTTGAGACCCATTTTTATGTTGAGTTCAGCTATCTCCTTTCCCACCAATGCCAACGTGTACAGAGAGCCAGTGTCCAAAAAGCACCCGCCCTCCACCTCTCCACACACCCCACGGAAGAGGGCTGTGCCACTGTCATACCTGCCTACATCCTGCTCTCCGCTTGCTCCCCACAACCTGGGTGGGAGGAATGGTGAAGCTGGATGTAGGCCTCTGTGCAACCAGCAGAATGGTGTGCCAACTATTGTGACATGGGCATTTAGAACCATCATCTTTTTCTCTGGCTCTCACATCATCAGCACCAAAATAAAACATTGGAGCACCCAGCCGCATGGACCCAAAGGGACATTCTACAGCTGCCTGGATCCTCAATATCTCCTTCAGCCTCTTACAAAACAATTGTACTGTCCCCTTTATTTTCATGGCACTTCATAGTTGAGAAATCTCTCTAACTAGCATCATTTCATCTAAGCTTTCTGAAGCTGTAATGGGTTAGTAGAATAATTTTATTTAAAAAAATATATTTTATTGTTTTTTTACAGAGAGGAAAGGAGAGAGATAGAGAGTTAGAAATATTAATGAGAGAGAAACTTCCATCAGCTGCCTCTTGGCACTCCCCCTACTGGGGATGTGCCTGCAACCAAGGTACATGCCCTTGACCAGAATAGAACCTGGGACCTTTCAGTCCAGAGGCAGATGCTCTATCCACCGAGCCAAACCAGTTAGGGCTAGTAGAATAATTAAAAAAAATAAAGGGTGTAATAGGCTCAGAAAGGTTGAATAAGTTACAGGAGGCCACAGATAAGTGGGAGATCACTTATCCTAGATTGGAATCCTTTCCACAATACCAAACAAATTATAGACAAGGAAACAAATACACTTTTGGAGAAAGCTAAAACTCCTCACAGGAATAAACCTTCCATTACACATTTAGAGATAAAGCCAAAATGCAAATCTTCCCCTGATTGTGGGGAAGCATTAACAATGTACCGTAGGATTTCATATATTTAAAAATATTAAACGAATTCCAGGGTTATTGGCTTGATTTAAGACATGGTAGTTAATAGAGAAGTTCTAGATTGAAAATAATTTTTGCAAAAAAGTACATCTGTATATATGCACACATTTAGAAAACATATTGCTTTTGATGTTTGTATTATTAGTTACCATTTTACATGTCCACAGCTGCTACATCCCTACACTTTAAATCACCATATTACTTTTTAGTTGTGTATGACTCATTTTCAGTTAGTGAGAAATAATTAAGGTACTAATTAATAGGTTTTAACCAATGAAGCACTTTCATGAGTAAAAATTCCAGACTTTTAAAATATGTAACAGCTCAGTTTTCACATATAATATCTGAACCTCACATCTATCTCAGGTAGCATGAAATTGCTTTTATTTTAAGGAACAAACATATATTCAGTGCAAAGTGTATAAAATCCATAAATACATGCCCCTGTATCAGAGAAAATGAGTTTGCCACATTTCCCTAAGAAGTTTCCTGTATTTAAACATCCTGATCTGTAATCACTTAAAAGTCTGAGTGTACCCTTTCCCCGGCAGTTTTTACCTTTGGGCTTTGGTACATTTCATAGAGAGGAAAACACAGGCAGGGGAAGTAGAGGCAGAAGTAGAAGACTTCAAGCACAAGAGCCCACCCAATGTGTGCTGCGGACAAGTAAAATGAGGACCTCTTCCACTGGGCCTCAGTGACTAAGGGTGGCAGAGGTACAAAAAGTGCAAGAAAAGAATCCCACCCTAGCCAGGTGGCTCAGTCCTTTGGATCATTGTCCCCTACACCAAAAAGTGCAAGAAGTTAAAGAAATACCTGTCCTTAATTGGGAAGACGACATTTTGTAACATGAGTGGAGTGATTAAGAAGAAACTTTTATTGCATTAAATTACTCAGCTGATGGATTATCTAAATTTCACTTGGATTTTAAATATTTGCCTGAAAAATGACTTCACATCATTTGCATGGCCTCAAAATGTCAGGAAGGTGCAGAGAATGAAACAGAAAATAAAATGTATCAATTATTTTAATATTTATATAGTTCACACTGTTCTATGTAAGAGTCCAAGGGGCATTTGTTGTGTCTCAGTGAACAGGTGTCTGTGTTTCCTGCCTCTCCCTTCCTGTCCCTGTGCATTCAGGTCAAAGACAGTTCACCTATTCTGGGTTCCGTCTTGTGTTTTCTCCAACCTTAAACTCAAACTTGAATTTGGCTGTCATTTAGGCTTTATTATGCATTAAGATTCTCAAAAAACATTCTTAGAGTCTACATGCCTGGCATAATAATGAATTGAAAACCAAACAAAAATGGGAAATGAGTTCTTGCTGTTTGTCACATACTCCATAGGCGTTCCTTGTGCATTTTATCACTTAAACTCAACAATGCTTTGAGGCAGGCTTGAAAGATTGGAGATTAAAAATTCTGAGGCTTAGAGATATTGTAACTTGCTCTAGATCACACATCTAGGCAACTTGCTGGAATTTATACCTGAAGTCAAAATTGCACTAATTACAAGATGACGAGTATCTTGCCTAAAGGAAGAAATGATGTGACAGGAAATGATGAAGATTTAAGAGAGCTCTGATAAAGTGGTGCTTAAGGAGCCTTAGTAAGAAGATAAAGCTAATTTGTATTTAGAGAGACTCCATTCTCAGGAAGATCAGACAGATAACATTTAGACTGCAACTCATGTTCTTTCTGAAAATTATCTTCTAATGAATAAATACTTTAGAAAAAGTCTTGATGCCTTTAAAATTATTTATATTACATATTATATTACAATAATATTTAATATAACATTTATATTAAATATTCCATTATATTAAAGCAATCTCAATGTAGCTCCACCTACTCCTATATATAATTTGCATTTACATAAAGGTTTTAGCTGGTGAGGGAGAGGCTGCAGTGACTTCATGTTATGCTTATGACTGGGGGACTCTGATTGTTTTTCTTAGCAAGGGTGAGGGTTCTTTTGTATATAAAGACTACAGGCTTGGTGCACAAAGTCGTGCACTGGTTGGGTCCAGCCAGCCGGACCTTGATGGCCCCCATTATGGCTGGGGTCGGCTGGGGTGACCAGAATGCAGGCATTCTGATAGTTCTGTTGTTCAATTTATTTGCATATTACCCTTTTATTATGTAAGTCAGACTGGGATGTTCCTCTTTTTATGGCTGAATAATAAGCCACCATATACATATCACCATTTCTTTATTCATTCATCAGTTGACAGACACTGAGGTTGTTTTCACATTTTAGCTATTGTGAATCCGCTGTAGTAAACATAACATGCAGATACCTATTTGAAGTAGTGATTTTGTTTTCTTGTGATATATACCTAGAAGTGGGGTTACTAGATCATATGGTAGTTTTATTTTTTATTTCCTAAGGACCCGCTATTCTGCTTTCAGAATGCTGAGCCACTTTACATTCCCACTAACAGTGCACAAGGGTTGCCTTGTCCCCACACCCCCGCCAACACCGTTTCTTGGCCCTTTGATAGCAGCCATCCTACCAGGAGTGGTGAGGTGTTGGCTCTGTAATTGTGACTTGCATTGCCCTGATGATTAATGATGGTGAGCACTTTTTAACATTCCCGCTGCACTGAAATGAACATGTTTTAAATGCGCTTTTACCTCCCCAAATGTATATTGGTTTTACTTTAAACTATATCTATTATTCAGCATCTTCAAAAGAAAGTTTTCCTCTTCCAGTCAGGGTTTTAAACATGTTGTAGTAGGACACTTTGTCAGGATCCCACAGAGATATATGCTGATTAGTCCTTTGATTTTGGAGTATGACATCTGGAAAACTGGGTGACTTTGGGACACGGGGTTACCAGACATTTGGTGCCCTCAAATAAAGTAACAATCAATCTGCGTGAGGACTTGGAAGGCATTTAGCTGGAGAGGTCTTCCTCATGGTAATTGGTCATGTGTGTAAGTATTTGAAAGCAATACTCTGCATGCTGTAGAGATGATGGAATCACTGCATCACTGAGAACACTGTTTCCCATCAGTAGCACCAGATAACAGTTATTAGGAGCTTTCCACTGGACAAGTGGCACTGGGCTAGTGTTTTTTGTACATTGTCTCATGTAACCCATCGCTATGAGATACGTATTTCTTAAACTTTTTGGTGAAAAATTTGCTGACTTTTTAAAAGTATTCAGTCTAGCACATAGATTTGGTGCTTAATATGTGTGCCAGGCACAGTGCTGTATGCTGTGGTAAAATGGTACTTGTCTTAAATTTCTCATTATTTCTTTTAGGCAAATTGTGATTTATGAGAATAATCAGAAGTCATTTAAACATAAAATTATTAAACCATTTTGTTTAAAAAATATGAGGAAAAACGGGAAAATAAAACTTGCCAATTTGAGAACAGGATTTGTATGATTTATATTTACTTGGATTTGAATATTTTAACTAAAAATGAACAAAGTAAATTTTAAGTGGTCTAATACTCTAAAGGGGGAACATTCCTTGAGATATGTTTTTCAGTTGGTGGAATGAAACATTTTTTTATAATAATAAATTAAATAACTCAGGTGCTAGTTAGGAGAAGAAAAATCACTATTCATAGTTTGAAAAATATTCTGTACGTATAATATTTATATTCTGTTTCATGAAAACACACTCCAGAATGTGGAAACACGTATTTCCAGGCATCCCATGTACCTACATACCATGGTGTCAAGCCGAGCAACGACTTCAAAGGAAAAGTCCACACCTCCACCGCTCATTTCCTTCAGCACCTCATGGATGGGTTTTTGAAGTCCTGTGGGCTGATGCACTCAGTGGCACCCACTTGCTTTGCCTTTGCATATTTGTCTTTGTTGGTGTCCACCCCAATGATCTTGGCCACGCCTGCTGCTTTACAGCCCATGACAACAGACAGGCCGACTCCTCCAAGGCCAAACACTGCACAGGTGGAGCCTGGGGTCACCTGTGTTCCAGAAAATGCAAAAATGGATTAAGTAATGATTGTTGGAAAAATGGATTAAGTAATGATTGTTGGAAAGTGCCTAATCTGTATAAAGTGTCCTGTCTTATCCACTATGAGGACTATTCACACTCTTAGGTCCAACCTGCTGTCAAAACCTGTTTTGGCTTCAGTTGCTTCATATTTAAATTGAGGTGTTTGAACCAGATCAGTGCTTCTCAAACTTTTCCAGATATTAGGACCTGCCCGCCCCCTGAGGAGCTTTAAAATCTCTCAATGGCCAGGTCACAGCTCACAACCATTACATGAGAATCTCTGCAGGTGTGTCTGGTTCTCAGGTGATTCCAATGGAAAGAAAGCCCAGGTTGGGAGCAGTGGGTTAGATCAGCGTTTTTCAACCGCTGTTGCCTGGTGTGCCGTAGGTGCAGACAAGACAAAAATTTTATAATTTTTATAATTTTATAATTTTTCACTATTTTGTTTACTTAATATTTCATAATAAAGTAATTATAAAATACTTTCTTTGTGTTTATTTGATTCCTATTCAAGAGAATTACTTTATATATAGTCAATATAGGCACAGAGTTAAATTTTTTAACATTTTCTAATGGTGGTGTGCCTTTGCCCAAAAAAGGTTGAAAAACACTGGGTTAGATGATCTCTGAGTTCTAAATGATATTGACTCTTATCTTGAAGAGAATCTAGTGGCTGAAGTCCATTGACAGGCTTCCGTCAATTGTACATACTCAGAAGCAATTCTTGGAAATAAAATAAGTGGGAAAGGTTATTCCAGGAGACCACAAATAATCTAATTAAACTCTCAGTGATTAACTGCTTGTTTGATTAGCTTTAGTAGTCATGGCCAGTACAATGAGAACAAAAATTAGCTGTAAGGCAGAAAAGAGTTATTTTCAGCTTCAAGTCAAACCTCACAACAGGGGAAATGTAACTGGAAACTTTAATATAGCTTCAGACCAATGTGATCTTAATGAGTCTTTATCGTTGCTTTTTAAAATACACTAATGAACAATCCTATATACCCTGTTTCTCTGAAAATAAGACAGTGTCTTATATTAATTTTTGCTCCCAAATATGCGCTAGGTCTTATTTTCAGGGGATGTCTTATTTTTCCATGAAGAATACGGTACACATTTACTGTTAAATGAAAATATTGATAAAGGAAATTTATTACTTTTATACGATACGGTAGTATGGTAGTTGTCAACACAAACCAGACAAACTAAATCCTACAGTATCAAGAATTTACTCATTTATTCAATGACAATCATGTCATCATCTTCTGGAACATTATCATAACAATCCAATTCCTGAATTTCCTGGTGAATTTCTTGTGACTCCATTTCTTTCAGAATCAGTGGACCAAATCTCTCATGTTTAGCCTGGGGGGGCCTTATTTCCAGGGGGATGCCTTATATTTCACTCAGAAGAAAACCTGTAAGTAGTTCTTATTTTTGGAGGATGTTTTATTTTTGGGGAAACACAGTAATAAAAGAGTAATGTGCAACTTAACCATCACTCCGCTACACCCACAAGCCACACCCACCAGCCAATCAGGAGCGAGTACGCAAATTAAACCAAGATGTCTGCAATCACAGAGAGAGCAGGAAGCTTAGGTTGCCCCAGGCAATGGAGGAAGCCAAACTTCCCCAGTCCTGGACTGCCTTGGCCTCGGCTCAAGGCCACAAAATTTAAATTATAGAAGATAAATAAACTCCAGATTCCAGGGTCTCCACTTGGGTTACTGGAGGGGGAGGACATGGTCCACCTGCAAACTGCCACAAGCCCCTCACCCAGGATGCCCCACACCCCAAGGGAACCCCCTTCCTGATCTGGGACACTGTCCAGGGCTAATCACCCAGCCCCCACTTGTGCACCAGGCCTCTATCCTATATAATAAAAGAGTAATATGCAAATTGACCATCACTCCAATATACAAGATGGCTGCCCCCATGTGAACATAAGATGGCTGCCACAAGATGGCCAGCAGGGGAGGGCAGATGGAAGGGACCAGGCCTAGGGGTGGATGAAGCCTGCAGGGGAGGGCAGTTAGGGGCAACCAGGCTGACAGAGGAGGGAAGTTGGATGTGAATGGGCCTACAGGGATGGCAGTTGGGGGGACACAGGCCTGCAGGGGAGAGCAGTTTAGGGGGAACCAGGCTTGCAGGGGTGGGCAGTTAGATGTGACCCAGCTTGTAGGGGAGGGCAGTTAGGGGCAAACAGGCTGGCAGGGGAGTGGTTAGGGGGTGATCAGCCTGGCAGGCAGAAACGGTTAATAGAGGGATGTCCAACTGCCCCGATCCTGGTGGGATTGGGCCTAAACGGGCAGTTGGACATCTCTCAAGGGTCCCAGATTGGAGAGGGTGCAGGCTGGGCTGAGGGATACACACCCCTATGCATGAATTTCATGTATCGGGCATCTAGTAATGGAATAAAAATTGGCCTCATTTTAATAATGGGTGAAATTCATTTTCATGAAAGTGTTTGCCTTCTGCTCTGTGTGCAGGGTCAGGTAGACCACATGCTCAAATAGACGAGGTGATTGCTAAAGTCACAGAAATTTGAAAAACGTGTGCTCTCAGTTGTTGAAATTGCCTAGGGACTGTTAACACACCCAGTCAGCTATAGGAGTCAGCCTTCAGTGTAAATAAAATATTCCTTCTGTCCCAAGGAATCAAGCATTTTTTTTTGGGTACAACATTAAGTTTTACTTTACTTGAGAAATATGAGACTTATGACTGTGATTTTAAAATGCAGGTAACTCTATATTACTAGTGCCCTGGAGCACGAATTCGTGCTTATTGAAAGGAAATTAATTAGAAGAAATATTTTAATATTGCTATTTTCCCTTTCTCTTTAATTGAAGAGTCAATCAAGTTCATGATAGACAATAACAGATGGAAACACATGGGTCTGATGGGTGTCAGCAAGAGCTTTATATGAATTGCACATGGGTGAGCAACTTAGCCTTTTATAGATATAGAATAAACTTAATTAATTAGACCTGCTTTCTGATTTAACTAATCTTTTCCCAGCCCAGTGAAGCACCCTAACTTCTCTTTCAGATAATAGTTAGCAACACAGTAGTAAATATCAACACAAAGCAGATTATTATTGTAAATCAGGCAGGAAGAACAAAGGGTAATATATTTAACTGTAGCAGTGTTTGACTATATTCTGCACAGTGAGAAAACCTTAAGTCATTTTCAAGCTCCACCATTCTTACTTCTTTTCAGTTGGGTCAGGTTTCTAAACTTTCTAAATCTGTCTTCCAGCTAATGAGAAAAGAAAATAGGATTCCGAGGCGGAGCTTGAAGATGGCGACCGAACAGATGGACTTGTTCTGACCCCGGTCCCAAAACAGATAGAAGCAACATCTGAGTCGCTCAGGGAATGTTGATTAGCAGCTAAGGGGCAGCGGATCACTCTAGGAAGGTAAGGAAGTGTCCGCTGGACAATTTTTCCTGACCAAGCGGCCAGCACTCCCGACTTCTCCCGGAGCTCCGGGCTCGGCTCAAAGGCGGCGCCACCCTACCAGGAAGGGAGCAGCTTCTCTGAGGCCTGGAAAACCCACAGCCGAGGAGTCCATCGAGCACCTGTGGCGCCCCGATCGGAGCAAGCGCGTGGATTCAAGGAAGCTCTTCAACCACCCACAGAAAGGTCAGAGTTTGCGTGGCTAGGCTGAGAGTTCAGGCTGCGATAGCCCCATTGCTCCCGCGAGGCCCCGCCCCCAGAGCGGCCCTGAGCGCCGCGGCCCAGAGTGCCGCGAGGCCCCGCCCCCAGTGCAGCCCTGAGAGCCACGGCCCCACCTATTGATATATTGTAGCACCAAAGCGCCGCGAGGCCCCGCCCCCAGTGCGGCCGCGGCCCCGCCTATATTGTAGCCCAGGAGAGCTGCGAGGGCCCGCCCCCAGAGAGAAAGGGCCAGAGCAACCAAAGTCTGGGAGGTCAAACCAGTAACACTGACACCTAAGGGCTGAACTACAAACTGCCTTTTTTTTTTTTTTCTTTTTTTTTTTTTTTTTCTTTTTTCTTTTTCTTTTTCTTTTAATTAATCAAAAATAAATGGACACAAATAACTAAGATATAGCCTACCTAAAATTAAGGACTACCTTACAAAACTGAGGTGCAGTGGAAAGCTGGGAACTGCAAGACTCTCTGATCCAAGAACCAGGCATACCAAATACAATAACAGAGGAAGTGATTGAACTCTACTGGATAATTTTATGCTAATTATACTATTCTTTATTTTATTTTCATTTTTTACATTTTTTATTTAATTTTCATTTTTTACATCTTTTACTTCAGAAACGATTTTTTTTCTTTTTTCCTTACTTGATTTTACCTTTTCAATTATTACATTTTTCAATCTCTATCTTCACTATTACTACTGCTATTTTGCAATTTTTTTTTTCTTTTTCTTTTCCTCCCCAGTACCATTTTACTTCGTCTTTATTTTACATTGGGAGTAACCTTCATTCTATTTTAATCTCTACTATAGCATCATTCAACCCTATCTCAATTCGACCTTTACCCCATCACTCTCTTACTAAACTTTAACCTTTTAGTCTCCAGTTTATCCTATCCCTTTCCGGCTTTAGTTTTTCCTCTATTCTTTCTGTATACCCCCTGCTAAAGCTCTCACTATACTCATAGACCTAAGTTCCAACCCCTGATACAAGTGTATAAATATCACTCTCTGCACTATATTAACTAGTTAAAAAAAAAAAAAAACAAAAAAAAACGGTTCTACTTTCTATCCTTTTCTCATTGTTTGAGTGAAGGTTGATTATTGTGAATATTTGTGCTTTTCAGTGAAATTGTTATGCTTATTCCAGTGTTGTTATTGTTGCTTTGTATTTTTTTTTAAATCCTCTGTTTTTGTTTGTTTCTTTGACTTCTGTATATCATAACCTTACTTAATAATAGTGGATATTGTATTGTAGTTTGTATTAATCTCCAAGTATTGTTACCGGCATTGGCTGGGCTCAGTGGTTGATCTATGGCAATTTTCTCCACATATATATAGTTTGTTTCCCATTTTTTTAGTTTGCTTCTTCTCTCTCTCTCTCTCTATCTCTCTCTCTCTCTCTTTCTCTCTCTCTCTCTTACTCTCTCTTCTTTTTCTCCCTGTTTTCTAACTTCATTTTGTCATTACTTTATTTCTTCTTTGACTTTTTTTTTTTTAATTTTTCTTTATTTTATTTTTACCTTCCTTCCTTCCTTCTCTCCTATACCCTAATTTGCCTATCGCTAGGGGTTACCTTTATTAGAGGTTATTAATATTGTAAATACATTCCTGTTAAGTGCCTCTCGTGTTGTACCTGGTAGTGTTGTATTTTGCACCTATAAATTAACGCAAGAGAAAGAACACCACATAACCAGACATCCTGAAAAGAGATACCATGGGAAGACAAAGAAACACCCCACAAATGAAAGAAAAGCAGGCATCACCAGAAAAGGAAGTAAACGAGCCAGAGGCAAGCAGCCTACCAGAGCAAGAGTTCAGAATAATGATTATTGGTTGGCTAAAAAGAATGGAAGAGAAATTTGACAATAACCAAGAAGAAATGAGGAAGAACCATCAGGAATTGAGGAAGAACCAAGAAGAAATGAAAAATGACATCGCTACCATGAAGAACTCAATAGAAAGCATCAAGAGTAGACTAGATGAAGCGGAAGACCGCATCAGTGAGCTAGAAGACAAGATGGAAAAAAATACCCAATTAGAGCAGCTTCTAGAAAAAAAGATTAAAAAGCAGGAGGAGAGCCTACGGGAGCTTTGGGACATTACAAAACAAAATAATATTCGAATAATAGGGGTTCCAGAAGGAAAGGAAACTGAGGTAGACGTGGAAAAAGTATTTCAAGAAATAATGACAGAAAACTTTCCTGAGATAGAGAAGAAAAAACCCACACAAATCCAAGATGCTCGCAGAGTCCCAAGCAAAATGAATCCCAGAAGACAGACGCCAAGGCACATTATAATTAAAGTGGCAAACAACAACGACAAAGTAAGAATCTTAAAAGCAGCCAGAGAGAGACAGAAAGTTACTTACAAAGGAACCCCCATCAGACTAGCAACTGATTTCTCAACAGAAACGTATCAGGCCAGAAGGGAATGGGATGAAATATACAAAGTCATGCAAAGGAAGGGTTTGAATCCAAGAATACTGTACCCAGCAAGACTATCAATCAAAATTGAAGGGGAAATCAGGAGCTTCACAGACAAAAAAAGACTGAAGGAATTTATCTCCACCAAACCAGCAATGCAAGAAATGCTAAAGGGTCTACTGTAAAAATAAAGAAATAGGAATTGAAGAAGGAACATGGGTATAGAATAAAAATGCCATCAAATGAGTACCTATCAATAATAACCTTAAATGTAAATGGATTAAATGCTCCAATCAAAAGACATAGGGTGTCAGATTGGATAAGAAAACAAGACCCTTACATCTGTTGCCTACAAGAAACCCACCTCAGAAAAAAAGATGCACACAGACTGAGGGTGAAGGGATGGAAAAAAGTTTTCCAGGCAAATGGAAAGGAAAGAAAAGCTGGGGTAGCAATACTTATATCTGACAAATTAGATCTCAGAGTGAAGGACATAACAAGAGATAATGAAGGCCACTTCATAATACTAAAGGGTACAATCCAACAAGAAGAAATAACCCTGGTAAATATATATGCACCCAATACAGGAGCACCCAAATACATAAAAAAACTGCTGGAGGACATTAAGGGAGAGATTAATAGCAATACAATCATAGTAGGAGATTTTAATACCCCACTGTCACCCTTCGACAAATCATCTAAACAAAAAATCAGCAAAGAAATATCAATCCTAAACGACTCACTAGACCAGATGGAATTAATTGACATCTTTAGAACATTCCACCCCAAAGCCACAGAATATACATTCTTCTCAAGTGCACATGGGACATTCTCAAAGATAGACCACATTTTGGGACATAGGCAAAGTCTCTTCAAATTCAAGAAGATAGAAATCATATCAAGCATCTTCTCAGACCATAGTGGCATAAAACTGGAAATTAATTACAATAAAAATAATCCAAAGAAATCAAATACATGGAGACTAAACAACATGCTATTAAACAAGGACTGGGTTACCAGAGAAATCAAGGAAGAAATTAAAAACATCCTGGCAACAAATGACAATGAAAACACAACAATCCAAAATCTATGGGACACAGCAAAAGCAGTTTTGAGAGGGAAGTTCATATCCTTACAAGCCTATTGCAAAAAACTAGAAAAAATGGTAACAGATGAACTAACTCTACAACTCAAAGAGTTAGAAAAAGAGCAACAAGAAAAGCCCAGTGTAAGCAGAAGGAAGGAAATAACAAAAATCAGAGCACAGATAAATGACATAGAGACCAAAGAAACAATACATAAGATCAACAAAACCAAGAGCTGGTTCTTCGAAAGGATAAACAAGATTGATGGACCTCTAGCCAGGCTAACCAAGAAACAAAGAGAGAGGACCCAAATAAACAAAATCAGAAATGAAAGAGGTGAAATAACAACAGACCCCACCGAAATACAACAGATTGTTACAAAATACTACGAACAACTCTATTCCAACAAACTAAACAACCTGGAGGAAATGGACATATTCCTAGAAAAATACAAACTGCCAAAACTCAATCAGGAAGAATCTAAAAATCTCAATAGACCAGTGACGTGGGAAGAAATTGAAACCGTCATCAAAAAGCTTCCAGCAAACAAAAGCCCAGGGCCAGATGGCTTCACAGGAGAGTTTTACCAAACATTCAAGGAAGAACTAAAACCTATCCTCCTCAGACTATTCCAAAAAATCCAAGAGGAAGGAACACTTCCGAACTCCTTCTATGAAGCCAACATCACCCTAATACCAAAACTAGATAAAGACAACTCAATGAAAGAGAATTACAGGCCAATATCCCTCATGAACATAGATGCCAAAATCCTCAACAAAATTCTAGCAAATCGACTCCAGAAGAACATCACAAAGATCATACACCATGACCAAGTAGGATTTATTCCAGGAATGCAAGGATGGTACAATATCCGCAAATCAATAAACGTGATACATCACATAAACAAATTGAAAGATAAAAATCATATAGTCATATCAATTGACGCAGAAAAAGCATTTGACAAAATCCAACACCCTTTCCTGTTAAAAACTCTTAAAAAGGTGGGAGTACAAGGATCATACCTCAACATAATAAAAGCTATATATGATAAACCCACAGCCAACATTATACTCAATGGGCAAAAACTAAAACCATTCCCTCTAAGAACAGGAACAAGACAGGGATGCCCACTCTCGCCACTCCTGTTTGACATAGTTCTGGAAGTACTAGCCATTGCAATTAGACAAGAGGAGGAAATAAAAGGCATCCAAATTGGAAAAGAAGAAGTAAAGTTATCCTTATTTGCAGATGACATGATATTGTACATAAAAAACCCAAAAGACTCCATTAAAAAACTAATTGATTTAATAAATGAATTTGGCAACGTAGCAGGATATAAAATTAATGCCAAGAAATCCATGGCATTTCTATACACCAACAGTGAAACTACAGAAACAGAGGCTAAAAAAGCAATTCCATTCACCATCGCACCAAAAAAATTAAGATACCTAGGAATAAATTTAACTAAAGAAATAAAGGACCTATTTGCGGAAAACTACACGACACTGAAAAAAGAGATAGAGGAAGATGTAAGGAGATGGAAGAACATACCATGTTCATGGATTGGTAGAATCAACATCATCAAAATGTCCATACTTCCTAAAGCAATCTATAGGTTCAATGCACTCCCCATTAAAATACCAACGACATATTTCACTGACCTAGAAAGAACTCTCCAAAAGTTCATTTGGAACAATAAAAGACCCCGAATAGCCACAGCAATTCTGAGAAAGAAGAGTAAAGTAGGAGGGATCTCAATACCAGACTTCAAACTATACTACAAAGCCACTGTTCTCAAAACAGCCTGGTACTGGCACAAGAACAGACAAATAGATCAATGGAATAGAATTGAGAACCCAGATATCAACCCAAATCACTATGCTCAATTAATATTTGACAAAGGAGGCACGAATATACAATGGAGTCAAGACAGTCTCTTCAATAAATGGTGTTGGGAAAATTGGACAGACACATGCAAAAGAATGAAACTAGATCACCAACTTACACCATTCACAAGGATAAACTCAAAATGGATACAGGACTTAAACATCAGACGGGAAACCATAAAAATACTAGAAGCATCCACAGGTAGCAAAATCTCAGACGTATGCCAAAATAACTTCTTCACTGATACTGCCCCTAGGGCAATGGAAGCTAAAGAGAAAATAAACAAATGGGACTACTTCAAAATAAAAAGCTTTTTTACAGCAAAAGAAACCATCAATAAAACAACAAGAAAGCCCACGGTGTGGGAGATCATATTTGCAAATATTACCACTGATAAAGGTTTAATCTCCAACATTTACAGACAGCTTATACAACTAAATAAAAGGAAGATGAATGATCCAATTAAAAAATGGGCAATGGACCTAAACAGAATATTTTCAAAAGAAGACAGAAGGAAGGCCAAAAGGCACATGAAAACATGCTCAAAGTCACTAATTATCCGAGAGGTGCAAATCAAAACAACAATGCGGTACCATCTCACACCTGTCAGAATGGCCAACATCAGCAAATCAACAAACAACAAGTGTTGGCGAGGTTGCGGAGAAAAAGGAACCCTCGTGCACTGCTGGTGGGAATGCAGACTGGTGCAACCACTGTGGAGAACAGTGTGGAGTTTCCTCAAAAAACTGAAAATGGAACTCCCATTTGACCCAGTAATCCCACTTCTAGGAATATATCCCAAGAAACTAGAAACACCAATCAGAAAGGATATATGCACCCCTATGTTCATAGCAGCACAATCTACAATAGCCAGAATTTGGAAACAGCCTAGGTGCCCGTCAGCAGATGATTGGATCCAAAAACTATGGTACATCTACACAATGGAATACTATGCTGCCATAAAGAAGAAGGAATTCTCATCATTTGCAGCAACCTGGATGGAATTGGAGAGCATCATGCTGAGTGAAATAAGCCAATCAACGAAAGAGAAACACCACATGACCTCACACATCGGTGGATGATAAAGATCTTTATAAACTGATGAACCAAGAGACAGATATAGAGAAAGTAAAGCAACAGGCAGACTGTCAAATTACAGTGGGGAGGGTAGGGATATCAGGGGGAGATAATAGATCAACCGAAGGACTTGTATAAATGCATATAAGTACAACCAATGGACATAAAACTATGGGGAGGGAGGGGATGTGTGGGAGGGAGGGAGGGGGGCAATAAAAAAAAATCAAGAAAATATGTAAAAAATAAATAAATAAATAAATAAAGAAAGAAAGGAAAAAAAAAAAAAAAAAAAAAAAAAAAAAAAAAAAAAAAAAAAAAAAAAAAAAAAAAAAAAAAGAAAATAGGATTCCAATGAATCTCCTATCTACCTACTGTAGGACTTCTGTGAGGATCAAATGAGATGAGGCACAGGAAAATGCTTCAAAGATATTTGGTGACAGTGTAAAATGTTTGCACCTGGCTATAAAGCAAGTCATGTTCCTGGACTGAAGAAACTCAAAGGATGCTAGTAGTTAGGGAGAGTAAGCCAGGGAATGACGTACTACATGACGTCATTTTCCAGACTAACACTTAGCATATTAGCCTTTTATATATTTATACTAGAGGCCTAGTACAGAAAATTTGTGCATTGGGAAGAGGGTGTCCCTCAGCCCAGCCTGCACACTCTCCAATTTGGGACCCCCTCAAGGGTTGTCTGACTTCCCATTTAGGGCCAATCCCAGTGGGCAGTCAGACATCCCTCTCACAATTCAGGACTGCTGGCTCTCAAATGCTTGCCTGCCTGTCTTCCTGATTGCCCCTAACCGCTTCTTCCTGACAGCCTGATCACCCCCTAACCACTCTCCTGATTGAGGCCTAACTGCTCCCCTGCCAGCCTGTTTGCCCTTAACTTCACTCCACTGCAGGCCTGGTTCCCCCCAACTGCTCTCCTCTGCAGGCCTGGGTCCCTCCCAACTGCCCTTCCCTGCAGGCCTGGTCACCCCCAACTTCCCTCCTGTGACGGCTTGGTCACCCCTAACTACCCTCCCCTGCAGGCTTGATTGCCCTTAACTGCCTTCCCTTGCAGGCCTGATCCCTCCCAACTACCCTCCCCTGCTGGCCATCTTGTGACATCCATTTTGTGTCCACATGGGGGCAGCCATCTTATGTGTTGGAGTGATGGTCAATCTGCATATTATTCTTTCATTATATAGGATAGAGGCCTGGTACATGAGTGGGGGCTGGCTGGTTTGTCCTGAAGGGTGTCCTAGATCAAGGTGGGGGTTCCCTTGGGGCATTGGGTTGCCTGAGCGAGGGATCTGTGGTGGTTTGCAGGCCGGCCATACCCCTTGGTGACCCAAGTGGAGACCCTGGTATCTGGGGCTTATTTATCTTCTACAATTGAAAGTTTGTAGGCTGGAGTGAATCCAAGCTTCTGCTTGCTCCGTGGCCAGCAGCCATTTCTGTTAGGATTTATGTATCTTCTATAATTGAAACTTTGTAGCCTTGAGTGGAGGCCTGGGCTGGCCAGGGTGTGTAGAAAGCTTTGCTTCCTCCATTGCTGAGGAAACCCAAGCCTCCCTCCTGCTCTCTGTGGCTGCAGCCCATCTTGGTTTGCTTTATTTCCATATTTGCTCCTGATTGGCTGGTGAGTATGGCTTGTGGATGTAGTGGAGTGCTGGTTAATTTGCATAATACTCTTTTATTAGATAGGACTAGTCGCCCAGTGCATTAAATTCATGGATTTTAGCCCGGCTTGCATCCTCTCTAATCTGGTACCCCTCGAAAGATGTCTTACTGCCAGTTTAAAGGGGTGGGGCTTAAACTGGCAGTCGGACATTCCTCTCCCAACCTGGGACTACTGGCTCCTAATTGCTTACCTGCCACCCTGCCTGATTGCCCCTAACCACTCTGTTTTCTGACCTGCTTGCCCCCAACTGCCCCCCATGCTGGCCTGCTTGCCCCCACCTTCCCTTCCACTGGCTTGCTCACCTCCAACTGACCCCTGCTAGCCTGCTCACCTCAAAATACTCACCCAGCTTTCCTGATCACCCCCTGCTGACCCCCATTGATGGCCTGCTTGCCCCCAATTGGCCCAACTGCTGGTCTGCTCACCCCAACTCTCTCCCCTCCACCCCCTTCCCCTGGCCTGATCTCCCACAACTGCCATCCCATCCTGGCCTGATCATCCACAACTGCACTCCCCCTTTAGCCTCTAACCACCTGTACCTAGGCCCCACCACCATGGGTTTGTCCAGAAGAAGGTCTGGAAGGTGTCCTAGAAGGTCTTCCAGTCTAATTAGCACATTACCCTTTTATTACTGTAGATTAGGGGTGTCGAACTCAATCAGAGAAGGGTCCAAAATCTAAAATCCAGCCTAAATCGCGGGCCGAATGGTTTACTGAACAGTCATAAACTGACAATGTCATAAACTGACAGCGGAGTGCAGTGATGACAGCGCGGTGCGGGCCACATTGCAAGGCCTGGTGGGCTGGATTTGGCCCGCGGGCCTTGTGTTTGACACATGTGCTGTAGATAGAGGCCTGGTGCATGGGTAGGTGCTGGCTGGTTTGCCCTGAAGGGTGTCCCAGATCATGGAGGGTTGGTTCCCTTGGGGTGTGGGGTGGCCTGGGTGAGGGGCCTGTGTTGGTTTACAGGTTAGCTGCATCCCCATAGGTTGAGGGTCCCTGCTGGGGTGTGTGGCCAGCTTGGGTGAGCACTGAGGGCTGTTTTCAGGCTGGCCACATCCCCTTCAGGGTGGGGGTCCCTGATTGGGTGCCTGGCCAGCCTGGGTAAAGGGTTATGGGCCATTTACAGGATGGCCAATGCCCCCATGTGACCCAAGCTCTCTGCCCCTCCTTTTTTTTTCTCTCCAGCCCCTCCTTGAATGGAGGCCAGGGTCAGCTGGGAGCCTGGGTTGTCCTGGGTGACCCAGGCCCCCAGCCACTGCTTCAGGGGAGGCCAGGGCAGGTGGGAAGCTTGGTTACCTTTGTTGCTGGGGGCAACCCAAGCCTTTTGCTTGCTCCAGCTCTGTAGTCGCCACCATCTTTGTTGGGTTAATTTGCATACTCACTGCTGATTGGCTGGTGGGCATAGCAGAGTGATGGTCAACTTGCATGTTTCACTTTTATTAGTGTAGATCGGCTTTGCTCTTTTTTTCTGATAACATCTTCCAGCAAAGTTGGAAGACTCGGGAGATAGACTGCAGTTCTGTGGCCTGAACAGTGATTTTAAATGTACCATTTTCTGGGTCCTTTATAAAAATGAAATCATTCCATGGATGGCTGCTTTATAATTTTGTCTCTTTCTACTTTCATTGTGAATGGTTAAATTTTATTTTTACTGTTTTCTGATTTGCTTTATGATTTTAAAATTTTATTAGTGCAAAAATAAATAAATATTATAATTGAACTTACTGCAGTTACATTGGTTAATAAAAGTAAATAGGTTTCCAGTGTATATTTCTACAATACAGCATCAGTATATTATATTGTGTGTTCACTACCCCAAGTTCTCTTTTTAAAAATTTTATTTATTGATTAAGATTTTACATATATACCCTTAACATTTCATAACCCCCCCACTTTCCCACTCATACTCTCACTGCCCCCCATGTATGTATCCATAGGTTTTGCTTATATGCATGCATACAAGTCCTATGGTTGATCTCTTCCCCTTTCCTTCACCCTCTCCTACCTTCCCTCTGAGGTTTGATGGTCTGATCAATGCTTCTCTGTCTCTAGACCTGTTTTTGTTAATCAATTTATGTTGTTCATTATATTCCACAAACGAGTGAGATCATGTGATATTTATCTTTCTCTGACCGACTCATTTTACTTAGCACTAGAGTCCCAGTGCACAAAATTCATGCACGGGGTGGAGGAGCATCCCTCAGCCCAGCCTGCACTCTTTCCAATCTGGGACCCCTTGAGGGATTTCTGACTGCCTGTTTAGGTCCAATCCCACCCATTTAGGCCCAATCCCACTGGGCAGTTGGACATTCCTTTCACAATCTAGGACTGCTGGCTCCCAACCTCTTTCCTACCTGCCTGCCTGATTGCCTCTAACTGTTTCTTCCTGCCAGCCTGATAATCCCCTAACCACTCATCTTCCAGCCTGATTGATGCTTAACTGCTCCCCTGCCAGCCCGATTGCCCCTAACTGCCCTCTATTGCCATCCTGTTCACCCCTAACTGCCCTTCCCTGCTGGCCTGGTTGCCCCCAACTGCTCTCCCTTGCAGGCCTGGTTCCCCCCAACTATTCTCCCCTGCAGGCCTGGTTGCCCCTAATTTCCCTCCCATGTAGGCCCTATCCCCCACAACTGCCCTCACCTGCTGGCCTGTTCCTTCCCAACTGCCCTCCTTTACCAGTCTGGTGACCCCCAACTGCCCTCCTCTGCTGGCCTGGTCACCCCTGACTACCCTCTCCTGCAGGTCTGGTCACCCCCAATTGCCCTCCTCTGTCAGCCTGGTGACCCCCAACTGCTCTCCTTTATCAGCCTGGTCCTTCCCAACTGCCCTTTGCTAGCCTGGGCCCTCTGAACTACCCTCCTCTGCTGGCCTGATCTCCCACAACTTCCCTCCCCTGCAGGCCATCTTGTGGCGGCCACCCCCAGTGTTCAGCCATCTTTGAACACTGGGGGTGGCCATCTTGTGTGTTGGTGTGATGGTCAATTTGCATATTACTTTTTTATTAGATAGAATAATGCTCTCCAGATCCATCCATGCTGTTGCAAATTGTAGGAGTTCCTTCTTTTTATGGCAATGTAGTATTCCATTGTGTAGATGTACCACAGTTTTCTAATTCTCTCATCTACTGATGGGCACTTAGGCTGTTTCCAAATCTTAGCTATGGTAAATTGTGCTATGAACATAGGGGTGCATAAATCCTTTCTGATTGATGTTTCTAGTTTCTTGGGATATATTCATAGAAGTGGGATCACTGGATCAAAATGGAGTTCCATTTTTAATTTTTTGAGGAATCTCCATACTGTTCTCCACAGTGGCTGTACCAGTCTGCATTCCCACCAGCAGTGCATGAGGGGTCCTTTCTTTTCATCATCACCAGCACTTGCCATTTGTTAATTTGACTTGTTGATGATGGTCATTCTGACAGGTGTGAGATGGTACCTCACTGTCATTTTGATTTGCATTTCTCAGATGATTAGTGACTTTGAGCATGTTTACATATGTCTCTTGGCCTTCCTTATGTCATCTTTTGAAAAGTATCTATTTAGGTCTATTGCCCATTTTTTTATTGGGTTGTTTCTCTTCCTTTTGTTAAGTTGTTTGAGTTTCCTGTATATGTTGGAGATCAAACCTTATCGTTAATAACATTAGAAAATATGTTCTCCCTTGCAGTGCGCTTTCTTGTTGTTTGGTTGATGGTTTCTTTTGCTGTGCAAAAGCCTTTTATTTTAATGCAGTCCCATTTGTTTATTTTCTTTTTAATTTTCATTGCCCTAGGAGAAGTATCGGTGAAGAAATGTTTTGACATATGTCTGAGATTTTGCTGCCTGTGGATTCCTCTAGTATTTTAATGGTTTCCTGTTTTATGTTTAAGTCCTTTATCCATTTTGAGTTTATTTTTGTGTATGGTGTAAGTTGGTGATCTAGTTTCAGTTTTTGCATGTATCTGTCCAATTATTCCAACACCATTTAGTGAAGAGACTGTCTTGACTCCATTGTATGCTTTTGCCTCCTTTGTCAAATATTGAGTATAGTTTGGGTCAATTTCTAGGTTTTCTGTTCTATTCTATTGGTCTATATGTCTGTTCTTGTGGCAGATTTGAGAACAGTGGCTTTGTAAGACAGCTTGATATTTGGTATTAAGATCACCTCTACTTTATTCTTCATTCTCAGGATGTTGCAACTGTTTGGGGACTTTTTAAAATTCCATATGAATTTTTGGAGAGTTCATTCTGGTCTGCAAAATATGCCATTGGTATTTTAATGGGGCATGTACTGACTCTATAGATTGCTTTAGGTAGTATGGACATTTTTGTGATGTTGATTCTACCAAGCAAAGAACCCAGTTTGTTCTTCCATTTGTTTATGTGTTCTTCTATCTCTTTTTTTCAGTTTCCTGTAGTTTTCCGTGTACAGGTCTTTTACCTCCTTAGTTAAGTTTATTTCTAGGTACCTTAATTTTGTTGGTGCAATGGTAAATGGGATTTTTTTTTAGTCACTCTTTGTTTTTATCTCTCAACTTGTTTATATGATGCATCACGTTTATTGATTTGCAGATATTGTACCATCCTGGCATCGCTGAGATAAACCCTACTTGGTCATGGTTATGATCTTTCTGATGTACTGCTGGATTTGATTTGTAGAATTTTGTTGAGAATTTTGGCATCTTTGTTCATGAGGAATATTGGCCTATAATTCTCTTTCTTTGTGCTGTCTTTATCTGCTTTTGGTATTAGGGTAATGCTGGCTTCATAGAATAAGCTAGAAAGTGTTCCTTCCTCTTGAATATGTTGGAATAGTCTGAGGGGGATAGGTTTTAGTTCTTTGAATGTTTGGTAAAATCCCCTGTGAAGCTGTCTGGCCCCAGGCTTTTGTTTGCTGGAAGCTTTTTGATGACTGCTTCAATTTCCTCCAAAGTTATCAGCCTATTGAGATGTTTTGATTCTTTCCGAGTGAGTTTTGGAAGGTTGTATTTTTCTAGAAATATGTCCATTTCCTCTAGGCTGTCTTGTTTGTTGGAAATAAAGTTGTTTACAGTATTTTTTTTTAAACAATTATTTGTATATCTGTGGGCTTTGTTGTTATTTTGCCTCTTTCATTTCTGATTTGTTCAATTGGGTCCTTTCTCTTTGCTTCTTGGAGAGCCTGATTAGAGATTCATCAATCATTCTTGTCCTTTCAAAGAACAGCTCTTGGTTTCATTGATCTTTTGTACTTTTTTCCTATATGTCATTTATTTCTGCTCTGATCTTTATTATCTCCTTCCTTCTACTCACTTTGGCTTTTTTTGTAGCTCTTGTTCTAATTCTTTAAGTTGTAGAGTGGGGATGTGCCTGCAACCAAGATACATGCCCTTGACCGGAATTGAACCTGGGACCACTCAGTCCACAAGCTGTATCTACTGAGCCAACCGGTTTTGGCTCTTTTATTATTATTTTTTATCCCCCTTGTTTTTCTTAAGGAAGAACCTTTCATATAATACTTATTCGTTTGGTGGTGATGAACTTCTCTAGCCTTCCAAAGATATATGACCCCCAAGCATGTTGTGGAAACAGCAAAATCATTATATAAAACTTAGAGTGGTATGAAAGATACAGAGAAATCTGTATATCGTGAAGGTAAATTGAGGATGTGAACAAGGGATAACTCAGTGACAATTTTCCTGGACTGATGACAGAGATCAGTCCTGGGCTGAGAGTCACATCAACAATATCATCAATTAAATCCCATTAGTTTTTTGAAGGACACAGAATGCATTATATAATACTAGAGGCCCTTTGCACGAAATTCCTGCAAGAGTAGGCATTCCTTCCCCCACCTGCCGGCACCAGCTTCCCTCTGGCACTCGGGAACCATGCTTCCCTCACAGCCCCAGCTTAGTCCAGACTAATTATCATAGATTTGTTCTCTGAGAAATTATTTTATTATGATTATGTCAGGTCTAATTAGCATATTATGCTTTTATTATTATAGATTTGTTCTCTGAGAAGTTATTTTATTATGATTAAACTCAAAATGCACTTGCTTTATTTTGCAAATCACACTGCGTTTCCATCTCTGATGCCCCCTATTCCACTGTACTGGGACCATCAGGAAAGTGAAATAGGAAAAGAAAGAAGTATCCAAGGATTATCTTGTATCATGTATCATCTTGGGTCTTAGAACAGCAGAATACAACGAATCCTGGAAACATAAAAGTGCAAAGTTAAAATGCTTGAATTGCTTCAGAAACAATGATTTCAGCAAAACAATTATGCATTATATCATGAGAGTCTGCATTGCCTAACCATGTCCAAACTCAACTCCATCTTCACCTTAGTTCACCTATATGACATCACCACACCACCTGATTGGGATATTTTTCTTATCACCATCTGGACTAGCCATGAATGGAAGCCCCCAGTTTTTAGCACTGTTTCTTCTGGATGTATGGTCACAAAAACATTAAAACCCTCTGCTACAGCTTCTGATAAACTTTGACTAGCTCTAGTACATAGTCCCGTGTCTAGTTAGGGAAGAAAAAATGGGTTCCCTTGATTCCTTCCCTTTGGCAGTATATTTACTGCTTGCTAAATCCCTTCCCTCCACTCTTCATAAATTTGTTCCTTTAATTTCATAAGAGATTCCTTGACTTTTCATTTCTGATTTAATGGCTGACATGCTAGTTCAAAACCAACAAGGTAGAGCAGTGTAAAATTTAAAAACATAGATTAAACTTATTTAAACATTGCTTAACAAATAAAGACTATAGGTACAGTTGGAGAAGGAAGATGTGCTTGCAATCAGAATGGGGAAATCAAAACATTCATCACAAAAGGAGTATTCTCCCTTTATTGCTTATTGCTTGTTTTCCACTGTATCTTCAGCATTTAGGACATTCGTGGCATAGAGTGTTCCATCACTACATATGTTTTGACTGAGTAAATGAGTGAAAAACCTATCCCTGAAGGTGAGCTAGCTAAAGCAGACTGACCATTTGTCAGAAATAGCGCAGAAAGGATTTGTGTCCTGGGTGGAGTCTAAACTTCTGCCTTTAAGATTCCTTGTAAGACTCTAGAAAAGTCAGCTCATTTATTCTAGATTATTTCTTTAACCAGAAACATAACACATAATTGACTAATGTGGGTTAGAATGTTTCATAGTGTTTTACTAAATTCTTGAGCATTTCCTTGAAATAGGTTGATCTGGGTCTTTCCCAAAGAACGGCCTGAAGATAAAACTGTTTATCATCTTGGAAGAAAATAGGGTGGAGCATATAAAAAACATCGAAGGTCCAAGTAGCCATTTCTTTCTAACAAAACCTCTTAGAAATACTTGAAGAATGATTTTCTCTGAATTTAGTTCAGAATATGGAAGATTATCAAATAAAACACTCACACTTTTCCGGCATGGTACAACTCGAAAGCTTTGTGGATTTGGTCAAAAGGAAGTTGATGGGTTGCTAATAAATCGATATTAATTTTATTTTGCAGGTAACAAGTCACTAGTTGGGGAATACAGTCTCTGGTTTTATAATCTGCAAAACAAAAAAGCTATTGTAATAAGATTTGAGAAATACCAAACCAACAAAAAGGAAAAAAGTCAAAGAAATCATGGAGATGGGTAAAGTGTTTCTCTCAATATTTACCATTGAACATAAAAAATAATTGATTTGGCTGGCACTGGTTTGGCTCAGTGGATAGAGCGTCAGCCTGCAGACTGAATGGTCCCGGGTCCGATTCTGGTCAAGGGCATATACCTTGGTTGCGGGCACATCCCCAGTGGGGGGTGTGCAAGAGGCAGCTGGTCGATGATTCTCTCTGATCGATGTTTCTAACTCTCCCTCTCTCTTCCTCTCTGTGAAAAATCAATAAAATATATTTTAAAAAATTGATTTGTACATCAGAAGCCATCGACTTCTGCTGCTAACTGTGGCTTCCATAAACAGCTCTGTTACCTAGAACTCTTTTGAAGAAAAATTGGGTCAATCTTTACATGCTATTGAGTGGAAAAATGACCCTTTTCACCTACCAGGCTTCGACCCACCTCCAGGGATTACTGTTGTAGAACCACTTTCTCCTCTATTTATTTACACATATGGTGATGACTTTGGAACTTACCATCAGAAGATGGGAATGTTAATTTATTAAATCTGTTGCCTCGTGTTTCTCAGAAATCAGGGATCTTCTGGGAAGGCAAAAATCAGTGCTAAAACATCAAGTTGGTGGATATAATTACCCAAAAGACATTGCTGTTAAAATAGCACAACAAATTGAAGCCACCAATGTAAAACCAAAGTTGTCTGAATTATTTCGAACACTGAAAAAATGCTAAAACTGTTTTGCATGAGATAATATTTTATTTAAATTTTTAAAAGTTGATTATTTAAATAAACTAAAATTGATTTGCAAAATGCACAAACACATTGGAGGAGAAGTCTTTGGAGACTTCTACCATTATAGCTGCATTTCTTCAAGGAGAAGAATTTTGAATTCCATGTTTCTACAAAGTTAAAAATGATTTCATGAGATCAACAAACTGGTTCCATCTATTCATCCACTTACCTCCTAAAGATACACCCTTCAATGTCCGTCCAGTGACAATCTTCTCTGCTTCAAGACAAAGCTTTGTGTTTGGTGGAGCCAGCCCAACAATCAGACAGACACCATAGCTCAGGTTGCAGGAATCCCAAGCAGCAAGCTGACAATGATAATAATCAATATAAGTACATTTCCTTTTATAAATAGCAATTACCACCAGAGGTGGAAGGAATTATGAAGTTCCTAGATTTCTAACCTCTTCCTGGGCAGATGCTACTTCAACTTCAACACTGCCAATGATGGGAACTCAATAGAGAACCAATAGAGTTTAGTGGTAAAAGCACAGATTTAGCTATTTGAGTGACCTTTGCATAAGTTACTTAAACTTCAAATGCCTCAACTTCTTTATTTGTAAAAAAGAATAATACTATCTGCTTCATAGAGTTATGAGAATTAAGTGGTTTGCCATTCTTAAAGCATTTAGAAGACTGTCTGGCAAATAGTAAGCACCATGTGTTTATTAAATAAAATACCCACTGCCTCAAAGGCCATACACTTTATTCTTTGTCAAACCTTCTTACTTGCCATGACTTTCTGTCCAACTCATTTCTATTAAAACAACAACAAACAAACACACAAATATATACATATTTTTAAATCTAAAAAGGTCAATGTTCTAAAGATGCATAGTGCATTTCTTCATATCTATCTGGTTTTATTTCCTTTCTGGTTCTTAGCTCTGCTGTCTTCCCCCTTTTCCTCCATTTTGACTTATTTGTCTCTTTCCTATTGTCTATATTATTACTTCAACTTCATTTTTTGGCTAAGTACATTAGCCACATACTGAAATGTATTGAATGTCTATATTCCCTCTTCTAAACTGTAAGATCCAAGAGTGTGGTGCCAATTTTATTCACTCTTGTATCCCTAGAATGTAACACAGGTGCATAAAAGCTCATTTTCCCAAAGAAATGTAGTGTTCTGATATAGGACACACATAAATATCAGATGTGAATTAAATAACGTATATCATTATATATAAATACATATATGAAGAAAGAGCTAGGAATAAAGAAAATGGAGTATTGGTATTATGGGCCTTAGCATGTTTAAACTTTGTATGCTATAATGACATATCTTTAAATATATATATTTTTTATTTTCAAAACAAATTTATTGGGGTTACTTGGTTAACAAAATTATATAGGTTTTGAGTGTACAATTCTATAATACACTACCTGCATATTGTATTATGTGTTCACCATCCTAAGTCTAGTCTCCTCCTGTCACCATTTATTCCCCCTTTAGCTTCATCTATCTGCCAAACCCTTTCCCTCTGATAATCACCATACTTTTGTTTGTGTTTATGAGTGTTCTGTTGCTGTTGTTAATCCCTTCACCTATTTTACCCAACTCCCTTGCTCCACCCCTCTCTGAAGTCTGTCGTTGGTCCTCTATCAATGAGTCTGTTTCTATTTTGTTTGTTTATAAAAATGAAAACTTTATATTTATGTTCTATTTTTTATTTGGAGTTCATAGTTCCAAAACATATGTTAAGGAGATTTTTACTTATCTGCACGAGGGTATTTAAGGCGTGTCCATTGGGTAAACATCTACTCATTGTGCCCCAAGCCTACGTACCATGGTATCAGCGAGTCCAATGGCCTCAAAGGCAAAGTCAACACCAACGACTGTCATTTCCTTGATCACCTGCTGGACTGGCTTCTTGAGGTTCCGAGGGTTCAGACAATCAGTGACCCCTAAAGTTCTTGCCCGGGGAAATTTTTCCTCATTGATATCAACTCCGATTATTCTAGAAGCACCAGAGGCTTTGCAGCCCATGACAATGGCTGAGCCTACTCCTCCCAGTCCGAAGACCACACAGATAGAACCAGGGGTGACCTACAAAGTCACAAGACATGTTTGTATTAGGAATCAAACCTGGACATCTGTGATTAAGAAAACAAACAAAAAAACCAAGTGATAAAAACAACCATTGAGACTTTAGGAACCCCATTTGAAACATTAGTGTAGTTTTAATGTTTTCTAGGCAGATCACCATGACACATACTATTACACAGGGGTCTTCCTCACCTTGGCTGAGTGAACAGCAGCCCCATAGCCTGTAGGTACCGAACAGCTCATGAGACAAATTTTATCCATAGGAGCAGCATCATCAATTTTTGCCATTGAAAACTCAGGCACAACAGTGTATTCAGTGAAGGTGCTTGTGCGGAAAGAGTGATAAATCTTTTTTCCTTTGCAGGTAAATCTGCTAGTCCCATCCATCAATAATCCAGAAGGTGGAATACTAATTCACAGTAACATAGACACAGAAACAGGTAATGGCACAGACACGGAGTTTAAAGAGAAAAGTGAGCACCGTTAGCTACAGGCCAATGCTTGCACAATATAAAAATTTAGTAAAAGAGTGAGGGGTTAATCTACTAACTCTTGTTTCTCACAGAAGTTTCCCTTGACGTGCAAGCAGGAATTGCATTCTCTACACTGTGGAATAATCATCGTGAGGACTTTATCTCCTGTATTTAGGGGGGAAAAGTGATCATTAGTTAAAATTATTATTGCAGCAGATATACCATAATATATTTATAAAGATTTCATTGGATGACTTGAAAACTTGGTGTGGACAGATTACAGCAGCCCGTATAACATTTCCCATGGTTATTTTTTCAGAAGAAACCATATAACCTGGTTTCAGAAATGCCATAATTCTTTTGGGCAAATAATAGAACTTTGGAGATATTCCCTGTGTGACAGAGAGTTGTAAGTTGGCTTGCCTCTTTTCTGGCAATAGAATAATGAAATTAGGAATGAACCTTAGAGACGTCGTCTAGTTTAATCCCTTTGAAAGATTTAAGTTCCAGAGTAGTTGTCACCTGCCTGAAGTGGCCTGGCTAGATAACAGCAGAACTCTCTTTACTGAGCCCCACTGCCCCCCATTCAGGCTATTCATGTATAGGTCATCAACTATAATGCTATTGCTATCACATATATGAAATAAAATGCCCCTGATTATTATATCCACTCTCACTATTATATTGTTATTAGGAGGCCTCCTCATAATCTGCTCACACTGACCCATAGCAGACAGACCTCTGACATGTTTTTTTTAGTGAGGCTAAGTTCCAAGACATGGTAACTTCAGAGAATAAAAGTAATCCCTCTTTCTGCTTCTGGAGCCCTTTCTATGGAGGGTGGCTTTTAAGTTGCAGAGTTGTGGGAAGAATATTGATTACATTTGGATCCAGCCACTAGCTAGCCTTCCTGGATCCTAGGGTGACAGACTAAGTAGGGTCAGGGAAGAAAATTAACATGATCATCACAACTTACAAAGGCCTTGTCAGAGGTCTACAATGTTGTTCCTATATTGGTCCTTACTAACTTTTACAGTGCAGAAACTACTCCCCTTTGGCCTCTTGCAGAGTTTAGTTGGCATTAAAAAAATTGCTTGTAGGTTAAATAAGGCAGATCTCACCTCCACTGACCAAAGGTACTAAATCTCATATTCAGAAGTTCCTGCTCTCATCCTTTCTCTGCAAGTGCACATCATTTTTAATAAAACTTGCCTTGGAATTTTTCTAGCTGAAGAGGAGTTACAGTATATATCCATCTTATTTGCATTATGTTATTGAATTATGTAAAGGCCATGACTTTCTACTTTTGTCCCTCCTACTATAACTAGTGTCACATATAGAGTAGACATCCATACTTGATTGACAAATGTATGCCTTGATGGCAGGTTGTGAATGTTCTGACCATGCACTTTCCTAACTCTTTGTATGCGTGGCTACAGGCTGTGAGTGTTTATAGTATCTCAATCTGTGTGACTGCTTTTATTCACTCTGATCATTTCAGACATGCTCAGAATAGGTATGCCAACGTCCCTTTTGATTAGCCTGGTAAAGAGCGTATACTTGCTTTCTTTGATTCTTTGAAATAGCATTATCATCCTATTAATGAAAATTCAAGTCCTATATTCTAGTTTTTATGAACATTTATTCATTTGTCATACCCATTCAATATACTTTACCCTTGGGACAAGCCCTGTACTAAGCATATATATATATATGAACTTTCCCTGACCATAAGTGCCTTTCAATCTATTTAGAAGTTCACTGGTCCTCTCTCAACTTTCATTTGTCTATGTAATACTGGTGGTCTTGATCCGATATCTAGAGGGTTCAGCAATCTGTAGAAGAGCTGTGAGTAAATTAAATAAGAACCCAAAGACGAAACATAATTTTGAAAGGCATTTGGGAGTGGGTAGGGGGTGGGGGGCAGAGGAGCCTCGCTAAAGAAACCAAGTTCTGCTAGTCTCAGGACTCCTTGCTTTTTATTATCACAAATTATCCTAAGGTGAGGTAGATATATACACCAAAAGGTAGGGTTCTTACACACATCTATTATCAGAATGGGGAATTACCTCCGGCTGTTCAGGTGTTTGGCCAGTAGGAGGCAATAACATGTAGATGAAGAGGTCTGGAATTGTCTGGCAGCAAGCAATGATTTTATGCATCCTTTTCAGGTTTGGGGAAATGCCTTTAGCCATTCCCAACAGCCTATAACATATGTGACTCAGCCCTTGTTGAGTCCTCACGTTCCATCAACCTTTCAATAAAACTCTTGCAAGTATGACACGCTGGAATTGGCTTCCAGCAGCTATGAATATATACTTGGCCCAGCCATTGCCCCTGGATTGCTAGTGATGACAACAGGGAAACTATGTGACTCATGGAATGACTAGATATATTTAATATCAAGACATATGATTAGTTAGAATAATATAGAGGTAAACCAAGTTATTTCTTTTATAAATATGGTAATGCATTATAAGTTTTTTCACTGTGTAAGGAAGCTCTTTGGCAGGTTGTTTAGTTAAAGGCTTTTATGGCCCATTACCCACCTGGTTTCACTGAGCTCACTCCTGTGCCAATACTCTCCACAATACCAGCTCCTTCATGGCCTGGGATGAAAGGAAAATGCAGGGTGACTACTCCTTTCAGTGCATGATCATCAGTACCACAGATTCCTGTAGATATTAGCTGCATAGGAATTAAGAGACAAAAGATTAATTGGTTTGGATTTTTTTCTCTTTCTTTTATCTGAGGCTAAATTTTTACATGAATTATTTCTTTGATATTTATAACAACTCTCAGAGGAACACAGGGCAGGCTTTATTACCTCAAACCTAGAAGTGAAGAATGATGGATTCAAATATTTGGAATGACTTGTACAAAGTCACATGGTGCATGTTTAAGACCTGGAAATAAACTGAGGTTTTCAAAAACTATTTGGTACATGTCATAAAAACAGTTTTGAAATATGAAGGGCAATTACAATGAAGGACTTTTTGACCACATATTAATAATACTGTGTTTGAGGTGGAAAACTGAAAGCTTTTCTTTTAAGATAAGAGACAAGACAAGGATGCCTACTTTTGTCACTATTATTCAAAATATTAGTAGAAGTCTTAGCCTGAGTTATCAGGCAAGAGAAAGAAATAAAAGGTGCCCAAATTTGAAAAAAAAAACAAAAAACCCCAAAAAACTCACTATTTGCAGATGACATGATTATAAGAAAACCCTAAAGGTTACACAAAAGGATTATTAGAAATAACACACAAATACAGTAATGTTGCAGGATACAAAATCAAGGTACAAAAATCCACTGCATTTCTATATAACTACTAATAAAAAATCAATAAAGGCATGAAGAAAACAATCCATTTATTATTGCAGCCAAAAACATAAAATGCCCAGGGATAGACTAAGCAAAGAAGTGAAGGTTCTATACATTGGAAACTATAATACATTGTTGAAATAAATTGAAGAAGACAAACAAAAAGGGAAGGACATTGTGTTAGTGGATTGGAAGAATTAACATAGTTAAAATAATCATATTACCTAAAGCAATATACAGACTTAATGCAATCCTCATCAAAGTCTCAGTGGAATTTTTCAAATGAATAGTACAAAAACATCTTTGAATTTGTATGGAGTCACAAAAGCTCCTGAATAACCAAAATAATCCTAAGAAATAGAGAGCAAAGTCAGAGGTATCATACTCCCTGACTTCAAATTATACTACACAGCTACAACAATAAAAAAGTATAGCATTGGAAAAATCAACAGACCAATGGAACAGAATTAAAAGCCCCAAAATAAACCAACACATACATAGATAACTAATTTTTGACAAAGGAGCTGAAAACATACAATGGACTAAGGAATGCCTCTTCAATAAATGATGTTAGGAAAACTGGAAAGTCGCATGTAAAGGAATGAAACTAGATTGCTATCTGAAACCATACACAAAACATAATTTAAAGATTTGAATAGAAGTTGTGAAACAATAAAGTACATAGAAGAAAACATGTGTGCTAAACTTATGGACCTTGGTATCAGAGAGTTGCTTATGAACTTGACCAAAGAGGTAAGGGAAATGGCACCAAAATTAATGAGAGAGACTACATCAAACTTAAAAGCTTTTGCACAGCTAAAGAAACCATCAACAAAGCAAAAAAGCAACCAACTAAACAGGGGAAGATATTTGCAAACAATACCTCTGATAATAATATCCGAAGTGGCTACTATATGACCCCAGTAATTCCTTTTCTGGATATCTACCTGAAAAATCTGGAAACCTTATTTGTAATTATATATGTTCCCCTATGTTCACTAAAGCATTATTCATAATAGTCAAGACATGAAACCACCTAAGTGTCCCTTGATGGTTGACTGGATAAAGAAGGTCTAGTACATATATTCAATGAAATAGTACTCAGCCATAAAAAAAGATGAAATATTGCTTTTTGGAACAACATGGATGGATCTTGAGAGTACCATGCTAAGTAAAATTAATCAGATGGAAAAGAACAATAACCATATGATTTGACTCAGAGGTAGGATACAGAACAGAGAGCAACACATGACCAAGCAAAACAAACAAACAAACAAACAAACAAACTCATAGACACAAACACAGTACTGTAGTTACCATAGAGGGAGGGAGGTGGCAGGAGAATAAAGAAGGTAAATCAAATACATGGTGATGGAAGGAGATCTGACTTTGGGTGGTGAACAAACAATGCAATGTACAGACAATGTATTGTAGAATTGTACAACTGGATCACATATAATGTTATTAACTAATGCTACCCTAGTAAATTGAACTTAAAAATGGCACCATTGATAGTTGGCCGAAAAAATGGCGGAAGAATAGATGGATTCTGAGCCTTGTCCCGGAGCAGAAAGATAGAGCAGCTGACTGTCTCATGCTGTGAGTGTTTATTAGCAAGCCAAGAGACAGCTGAACACCAGAAGAAACTGCTGAGGGGCCGCTGACAAGGGTGCCCCTCACAGGGAAGCACCCACGCGGGGCGAGGTCCCTTCCCGGAGCTACCTACCAGCTTGGACGGGAAAATCTTGCCATCTTGAGAGGAAGATTGGATCCTGTCAGAGGCCTGAATATCCACAGCCACAGCGACCACCAAGCAGCTGTGACCCCCCAGAACGCGGATCCCAGGCGGCGCAAACACTTGGACTCACAGGAGTGCCCACCGCACTTCGAAAAGTTCAGACTTCGCGGGGAGAGAGTGAGTGAGTGTTCGCCTCGAAGACAAAGGCACAGGGCTCATGGAAACTGGAGGACAGGGGCGGTGATTACAAGTAGAAGCCCAAGCTTTTGGGTGGGTGTCACCTGTGAAAGTAGACGGGGCTCCTAACAGGGGAGATATCTAAAGAGAAACACATTTGGATCTGACTCGGAGGGATATCGGAGAATTACAGGAGATTACAGTTGGCTCGGACTTGCTCCTCCCCTCTTCCATAGATCAGTGCCACAGAGAAGGGGGAAAAAAAAAAAAAAAAGCTGGAGAGGCTTTAGAGCACATGTGCCCAGCCCGCCAGGCCTTGCAATGTGGCCCGCACCGCGCTGTCATCACTGCACTCCGCTGTCAGTTTATGACATTGTCAGTTTAAGGCTGATCAGTAAACCATTCGGCCCGCGATTTAGGCTGGATTTTAGATTTTGGCCCCTTCTCTGATTGAGTTCAACACCCCTACTTTAGAGCCTGGGAAGACAACCTAGAAACACTGCCACCCAGAGGCTAATTCACAAATTGACCCTAGTGTAATAAAACCAAAGGAAGAACTGCTTAAAAATCAGGACTGGATTACAATAGAGGAAGCAAATGACCTTCATTACTGCAAATTTTCTTTAAATTTTTAAATTTTTAAATTTTTGTTTTCATTATTTGCAATGTTACTCAAGAAACTATTTTTTGTTCCTTTTTCCTCAGTTGATTTTACCCTTTTTAATTATTACATTGTATACATAATTAACATTATTACTACTACTATTTTACCTTTTTTATCTTATTTTCTTTTGTTTATTTTTATTATTTTTATTTTTTATTTATTTTAATTTTTTCCTTTTTTATTTTTTTTAAATTTTGGGATTATTGTTCAACAGCCTATATTTATCTTTCCTTCTCCAACACTTTATTCTATCTCAACCCTACCTTTATGCTTTCACTCTCCTCCTAACCTTTTCCTTTGGTGCCCTGTTTATCTTAACCCTTTCCTGCTCTAGATTTTCCCCATTCTTTCTGTTTACACCCTCCTAAAATTCCACCCTACTTGTGTATATCTAATTTTCAACCCCCTGCTCCAAGTCCATTCACACCTCCCTTGTCGCTGTCCTAAAAAAACAAAACAAAACAAAACAAAACAAAACAAGAAAAACAGTCTTTCTCTCTATCTCTTTGTAGTTATGTGTTGAATGTTAACTATATTGAAGTTGTATGCTTTTTTTTTTTTAAAATAAGATTGATTTGCCTACTCTTTTTGTTTGATTGTATGTTTTTGCTAGCTGGGTTCTAGTCGCCTTTATTGGATGTTATTAATATAGCAAACACATTTTTATTCAGTGCCTTGTGTGTTGTACCTGGTTGTGTTGTATTTTGTGCCTTTAAATCAAAGCAGGAGAGAGAGAACTACACAACCAGACATCCTAAAAAGAGAGATCATGGGGAGACAAAGAAACAGCCCGCATATGAAAGAAAAACAGGCATCACCAGAAAAAGAAGTAAATGAGTTAGAGGCAAGCAACCTACCAGAGCAAGAATTCAGAGTAATGATCATAAGATGGCTAAAAGGAATGGAAGACAAATTTGACAATATGAGTAAGAACCAAGAAGAAATGAAGAAGAACCAAGAAGAAATGAAAAATGACATCGCTACTGTAAAGAACTCAATAGAAAGCATCAAGAGTAGACTAGAAGAAGCAGAGGACCACATCAGTGAGCTAGAAGACAAGATGGAAAAAAATACCCAATTAGAGCAGCTTCTGGAAAAAAAAAAAATTGAAAAGCAGGAGGAAAGTCTAAGGGAACTTTGGGACAATACAAAACAAAACAATATTAGAATAATAGGGGTTCCAGAAGGAAAGGGAATTGAGGAAGACATGCAAAATGTATTTCAAGAAATAATGACAGAAAACTTTCCTGAGATAGAGAAGAAAAAACCCACACAAATCCAAGATGCTCGCAGAGTCCCAAGCAAAATGAACCCCAGAAGACTAACCCCAAGGCACATTATAATTAAACTGGCAAACACCAACTTCAAAAAAAGAATTTTAAAAGCAGCCAGAGAGAGACAGAAAGTTACATATAATGGAACCCCCATCAGACTAGCAACTGATTTCTCCACAGAAACTTATCAGGCCAGAAGGGAATGAGATGAAATATACAAAGTCATGCAAAGGAAAGGTCTGAATCCAAGAATATTTCTACCCAGCAAGGCTAGCAATCAAAACTGAAGGTGAAATCAGGAGCTTCACAGACAAAAACAGACTAAGAAAATTTATCTCCACCAAATCAGCAATGCAAGAAATGCTAACGGGTCTCCTGTAAAATAAAAGAAATAGAAAGCGAAGAAGGAACACAGGGGTATAGAATAAAAATGGCATCAAATAAGTACCTATCAATAATAACTTTAAATGTAAATGGATTAAATGCTCCAATCAAAAGACATAGGGTGCCGAAACCTGTTTGGCTCAGTGGTAGAGCATCGGTCTGCGGACTGAAAGGTCCTGGGTTCAATTCTGGTCAAGGCATGTACCTTGGTTGTGGGCACATCCCCAGTAGGGGGTGTGCAAGAGGCAGCTGGTCAATGTTTCTCTCTCATCAACGTTTCTAGCTCTCTATCTCTCTCCCTTCCTCTCTGTAAAATATTAATAAAATATATATTTTTAAAAAGACATAGGGTAACTGATTGGATAAGAAAACAAAACCCATATATCTGTTGTCTACAAGTAACCCACTTCAGAAAATAAGATGCACACAGACTGAGGGTGAAGGGATGGAAAAAGATTTTCCAGGCGAATGGAAATGAAAAAAAAGCTGGGGTAGCAATACTTATATCTGATAAATTAGACCTCAAAGTGCAGGATATAACAAGAGATAATGAAGGCCACTTCATAATACTAAAGGGAGCAATCCAACAAGAAGAAATAACCCTGGTAAAAATATATGCACCCAATACAGGAGCACCCAAACACATAAAAAAACTGCTGGAGAACATTAAGGGAGAGATTAATAGCAATACAATCATAGTAGGTGATTTTAATAGACCACTGTCACCTTTGGACAGATCACCTAAACAAAAAATCAGCAAAGAAATATCAATCCTAAATGACTCACTAGACCAAATGGAATTAATCGACATCTTCAGAACATTCCACCCCAAAGCCACAGAATATACATTCTTCTCAAGTGCACATGGGTCATTTTCAAAGATAGACCACATGTTGGGACATAGACAAAGTCTCTTCAAATTCAAGAAGATAGAAATCATATCAAGCATCTTCTCAGATCATATTGGCATAAAACTGGAAATTAAGTACAATAAAAATAATCCAAAGAAATCAAACACATGGAGACTAAACAGCATATTATTAAACAAGGACTGGGTTACCAGAGAAATCAAGGAAGAAATTCAAAACATCCTGCAAACAAATGACAATGAAAACACAACAATCCAAAATCTATGGGACACAGAAAAAGCAGTTTTAAGAGGGAAGTTCATATTCCTACAAGCCTATTGCAGAAAACGAAAAAGAAAAAAAAGAAAAGAAAAAAAATGGTAACAGATTATCTAACTCTACAATTCAAAGAGTTAGAAAAAGAGCAACAAGAAAAGCCCACTGTAAGCAGAAGGAAGGAAATAACAAAAATCAGAGCAGAGATAAACAACATAGAGACCAAAGAAACAATACATAAGATCAACAAAACCAAGAGCTGGTTCTTTGAAAGGATAAACAAGATTGATGAACCTATAGCCAGGCTAACCAAGAAACAAAGAGAGAGAACTCAAATAAACAAAATCAGAAACGAAAGAGGTGAAATAACAACAGACCCTGCCGAAATACAAAGGATTGTTACAAAATCCTACGAACAACTCTATTCCAACAAACTGAACAACCTGGAGGAAATGGACATATTCCTAGAAAAATACAACCTTACAAAATTCAATCAGGAAGAATCTAAAAATCTCAATAGACCAGTGACTTGGGAAGAAATTGAAACAGTCATCAAAAAGCTTCCAGCAAACAAAAGCCCAGGGCCAGATGGCTTCACAGGAGTGTTTTACCAAACATTGAAGGAAGAACTAAAACCTATCCTCCTCAGACTATTCCAAAAAATTCAAGAGGAAGGGATACTTCCAAACTCCTTCTATGAAGCCAGAATCACCCTAATACCAAAACTAGATAAAGACAACTCAATGAAAGAGAATTACAGGCCCATATCCATCATGAACATAGATGTCAAAATCCTCAACAAAATTCTAGCAAATTGGCTCCAGCAGAACATCACAAAGATCATACACCGTGACCAAGTAGGATTTATTCCAGGAATGCAAAGATGGTATAATATCTGCAAATCAATAAATGTGATACATCACATAAACAAATTGAAAGGTAAAAATCATATAGTCATATCAATTGATGCAGAAAAAGCATTTGATAAAATCCAACACCCTTTCCTGATAAAAACTCTCAACAAGGTGGGAGTACAAGGATCATAACTCAACATAATAAAAGCTATATATAATAAACCCACAGCCAACATCATACTCAATGGGCAAAAACTAAAACCATTCCCTCTAAGAACAGGAACAAGACAGGGATGCCCACTCTCACCACTCCTGTTTGACATAGTAGTGGAAGTATTAGCCATTGCAATTATACAAAAAGAGGAAATAAAAGGCATCCAAATTGGAAAAGAAGAAGTAAAGTTATCCTTATTTGCAGATGACATGATATTGTACATAAAAACCCAAAAGACTGCATTAAAAAACTAATTGACTTAATAAATGAATTTGGCAATGTAGCAGGATACAAAATTAACGCCAAGAAATCTATGGCATTTCTATACACCAACAGTGAACTTACAGAAACAGAGACTAAAAAAGCAATTCCAATTACCATCGCACTAAAAAATTAAGATACCTAAGGAGGTTAAGGACCTGTATGCGGAAAACTACATGACACTGAAAAAAGAGATAGAGGAAGATGTAAACAGATGGAAGAACATACCATGTTCATGGATTAATAGAATCAACATCATCAAAATGTCCATACTTCCCAAAGCAATTTATAGGTTCAATGCACTCCCCATTAAAGTACCAATGGCATATTTCACTGACCTAGAAAAAAAACTCTCAAAAAGTTCACTTGGAACAATATAAGACCCTGAATAGCCACAGTAATCCTGAGAAAGAAGAGTAAAGTAGGTGGGATCTCAATACCAGATTTCAAGCTGTATTACAAAGCTACTGTCCTCAAAACAGCCTGGTACTGGCACAAGAACAGACATATAGATCAATGGAATGGAATCGAGAACCCAGATATCAACCCAAATCACTATGCTCAATTAATATTTGATAAAGGAGGCATGAATATACAATGGAGTTAAGACAGTCTCTTCAATAAATTGTGTTTGGAAAATTGGACAGATACATGCAAAAGAATGAAACTAGATTACCAACTTACACCATATACAAAAATAAACTCAAAATGGATACAGGACTTAAACATAAGACGGGAAACCATAAAAATACTAGAGGCATCCACAGGTAGCAAAATCTCAGACATATGCCAAAAGAACTTCTTCACTGATACTGCCCCTAGGGCAATGGAAGCTATAGAGAAAATAAACAAATGGGACTACATCAAAATAAAAAGCTTTTTTACAGCAAAAGAAACCATCAACAAAACAACAAGAAAGCCCACTGTGTGGGAGAACATATTTGCAAATGATATCACTGATAAAGGTTTAATCTCCAACATCTACAGACAGCTTATCCAACTAAATATAATAAAAGGAAAATGAATGATCCAATTAAAAAATGGGCAATGGACCTAAATAGAATATTTTCAAAAGAAGACAGAAGGAAGGCCAAGAGGCACATGAAAACATGCTCAATGTCACTAATTATCTGAGAGATGCAAATCAAAACAACAATGCAGTACCATCTCACACCTGTCAGAATGGCCAACATCAACAAATCAACAAACGACAAGTGTTGGCAAGGTTGAGGAGAAAAAGGAACCCTCGTGCACTGCTGGTGGGAATGCAGACTGGTGCAACCACTGTGGAGAACAGTGTGGAGTTTCCTCAAAAAAACTGAAAATGGAACTCCCATTTGACCCAGTAATACCACTCCTAGGATTATATCCCAAGAAACTAGAAACACCAGTCAGAGAGGATATATGCACCCCTATGTTCATAGCAGCACAATCTACAATAGCCAGGATTTGGAAACAGCCTAGGTGCCTGTCAGCAGATGAATGAATTAAAAAACTATGGTATATCTACACAATGGAATACTATGCTGCCATAAAAAAGAAGGCATTCTCATCATTTGCAGCAACCTGGATGGAATTGGAGAACATCATGCTGAGTGAAATTAGCCAGTCAATGAAAGAGAAATACTACATGACTCACTCATTTATGGATAATAAAGAACATTATAAACTGATGAACCAAAAGATAGATATAGAGACAGTAAAGCAAAAGCAGACTGTCAAATTACAGCCGGGAGGGTTGGGAGATCTGGGGGAGATAAGAGATCAACCGAAGGACTTGTATACATGCATATAAACACAACCAATGGACACAAATCTCTGGGGAGGGTGTGTATGTATGGCAGGGGAGGGGCAATGGTAAAATATGTACACAGATAATAATTTAATTTTAAAAAAGAGCAAAAAAAATGGCACCACTATTGGAAAACAGATAATTTTAAGTCTAATATTAGGGAATACTTTGGGAAAATAGATTTAAAAAAATTTAAGTTTTACATTCAAAAGTATTTCTTATACTAATAGTATAAAATGGGTTTAAGTTAAAATAACTCTTGCAAAATTTAACTAACATAGCTTCTAATTCTTTTTGTCTGTGAATAGATTCAATGCAATTTTATGAAATGATCATAAAAATGAGACATTTCATGCACCACAGCTTCTATATTACTGTATTGCCTAGTAAATGGCCAGGAACGCATACACCCAGGCATACTGACTAGCTTTCCAGCACCTGTAGTGGGAAACATAGCATTTCTTCCTGAGATACTGAGAACAACTCACATATATAATTTCAGAAAATGTGTGAGGAAATATGCTCACAAGAAATATGCTGTGGTTTTGTTCTCACTGTGCTAAATTAGCTTCAAGATTCAAGATTCAAAGCTAAAAGTATTATCTTAGGTATGCAGCAGGCTAGAATATTCTTATTAATTGTATTCTACATATAAAATAAAAATATGCAATTATTCATGAGAAGTTGTCCTTAACATAAACTGGAGGTAGGATGGTCTGTTCTTTGAGAAAATCCAGTTCTTAACCTTGATTAATATATATATATATATATATATATATATATATATATATATATATATATATATATATATTATTTTTTAACCCTCACCTAAGGACATGCTTAGAGAGAGGAAGGGGGAGAAAGAGAGAAACATCAATGTGAGAGAAACATATATACATATATACTAGAGGCCAATGCATGAAGATTCATGCTAGAATGGACCTTCCTTTCAGTGGCTGCCAGCATCACCTTTACTGGGCTGGAGCTGCCATTCTGCCTTCCCATGCTGCCCAGAGGCCTAGAGTGGCTGGGTTAGTGCGGCATGCCTGCATTGTCACCATGGTGATGATGCAAGTGTCCTACCTCTGCCTGCTAGGGGCCTATGTATGCAAATTAACCCACCATCTTTGTTGGATTAATTTGCATAATCATTCCTGATTAGCTGGTGGGCATCAGGAAGGTATGGTTAATTTGCATATTTCTATTTTATTAGTGTAGATGGGTAAGCTTCTGTATGTGGCCTGATCTGGGTTCAAGTCCACAAATTTTTGGTACACAGAATGACATTCAACAAACTGAGCCACTGTGGCCAGGCCTCAACCTTGATTTTATTTGGGATTCAAAGTGATATTGTTTAGGTCCTTGGCGTATAACTTTCACCATGGTAAGCTATTCTGGATTTATTATTTAAGGTGCAGCCTGTGTAGTTAAGGAGCATATCAATGTAAGAAGAACAGAAAACGTTGGCTAATTACTACATATTTCAATGATGATGATCTAATACACAATAATTAATGATTAATTAGATGCACTTTAAATGAATGAAATAGATGATGTAACTTCTCAATAGTGGTCAGTTACCAAACATGTTCCATTGTGTACATTATTATCATCTTTCTCTTTTCTTTTTAACCTTGTCATTGGTGAAATAAAGTCTTTACCATAACAAAAGACAGTTGATAATTCACTTAGTGTTAGTTCTCATATTTTACTGTTTTGTTTTTCATTGCCCAACTATTTTTTTCTACTTTCCTCTTTTCTCCATCTCTCTTTCCTTCTGGCATCCTTCTCATTCCCTTCCTTCCTTTTCTCTGTTACTCTTTGAACCATCCTTCTATACCTTTTACTATACTTAGGTTAGTTATGACATAGAGGCACATAGCTTTAAGTGTTTGTTGCATTCATTGAATCAAGTGTTGAATTTCCTGGTCTTAAATTAGAATACAGGTAAATTTGATGTTTAATAAGACTTTAAGCAAAAGTACTCTTAATCTTGAGTTTTTAATGATTTCATAAAACTTGAGATATACTGATTGAGAGGTTGATTTGAGAGCAATGAGGGGCCTTTGACAGATCAATGTTTTCCAGTCCCTGGTCTAAGCTCTGTTCAATTATTGTTAATGCTTTCAAATCACTTTGAATACCATCACGGAGTCCAGCTGCTCTTTCTTAGAAATTGAAATTTACACATGATGCACTTTTTCAGAGAAATTCTGACATTTTTTTTTTAACATCTGAGCACAACATATGAGATATAAAATAAGTCTGTTAGTCACTAAATATTCATTTGTATTCATAGAAATATGGGGAAATGCATTCTTTGTCCTTTTCCTCAAAATGAAAATTACGTAACACTTAAAAAAACATTCCAGATCACATTGTCAAGTATATTGGTCTATGATATTATATAAGTAAAAAATTTAATACTAAGTAATACTATAATAAAAGTAATTATATTGGTGAGTGAACTACCAATATTTTACTATTATTAAGAATATCTCAAACATTCATTGACTACATTCATTAATCTCAGTTTTTAAATCTTCTTTTACTAAGTGAACAGACTGAAACTCAAATTATATACTAGTTAAATACTAAAACAGGGTTTTGTTCATTTATCTTCAAAGGTAAAGATTAAAGGTCTTAGATTTACCTTAATGCGAACTTCCCCAGCCTTTGGAGGCTCCACCTGAACTTCCTCAATGGCAAGAGGAGAATTTGTTTCCCAGGCAATGGCTGCCCTGCAAGTAATTGTCTGTTGGCAGGACAATAAAACGACATCATTAGCAATGACATTTAACTTTTATTCTGATCACACAAATGGCACTAATGTGTTAAAATTTGTAAACATGCAAAAATAATAAAGACACAGGAAAAAGATCATTGCAATTTCAGGACCAAGCTGTTGAAATTTTAGCATATATCCTCCTAGTCTCTTATAGTATTTTTATGTAGTTGAGATCATGTCACATAAGCATTTTTTATTCTGCTTTTTTGCTAGTAACAGCCATCATGTATTGAACATTTACTCTTTACTTGTTCATAAGCATTTTCTCATGACTTAAAAATGCTATGAAATCATAATTTTAAGCGACTACTTTTATTTCATCATTAGAATGTGTCCAAATTTGCTTAATCAGTAATTACCAAGACAGCTAGTTATTTACATTGTTTTGAGTATCATAAAGAATATTGTGAATAACTTTGTTTATAATTTTGACTTTCCTGACTTTCTTAAGTAAGAAATATTTTGGAAAGGATAGAGAAATTGTTAGGACTAAATTGATTTCCAAATCTCTCTATAGGAAGGTTGAGATATATGGCACCATTCATAGGCATATGAAAGAATATCTATATCATCATTGATTTCACTCTCCTGAGCACTGATTATAAGTAACTAAAAATATAATAACAGATAGGCAGAAACAAGCTAGTTACTTCATTTAATTAGTGTATTTTGAATGTTAATGATGTTCAATGTTTTTTATGTTTATATTAATTGCACATATTACTCTGTTGTGCAGTGTTTAGTCATATAATTTACATAAGTATCTTCTGACTTCTTGCTGTTTTTTTTTTTTTTTTTTTTTTTATAAAATCATTTGACTTCATGAAAGCAATCACCTGTTGTCTGTCAATTTGACACATTATTTTTCCCTGCTGATTTCTGGCCTGCAATGTTTTATGAAGGCATATACATACACACAGATAAACACACATTTTAAAATTTTGGTTTATAAAAGTATCTTTTTCTTTGTTTCTTAATTCCATCTCTATATTTTGAAAATTCTTAGAGACCAAATAAATATTTTGTATCCTCTTTCTAGTTTTTTATAGTTTGATTTTAAAATATTTCTTTTGAATTCAACTGAAAATTATTTTGTTGTGTGAAGTTATGAAACCTAAATGAATCATCCCAGGATGAACTCTTATTTCTTCTGAAAGCTAAGTTATTATGATATAATTTAAATGCATCTGCCCTACATGATGGATCATCCCACACATGCTTTTTTGAAGAGTCCCCACTAGCGTATTAGTGCCATGCATGATGTTTTCATGTTTGTGTCACTATGTTGGTGTTCCCTGTGGGAAGTCTGCATTGTGTGGTACATTGTGGTAGGCTGTCTGTTAGGGCAATATTGAGTTCCTATAGCTGGTCTTGGGATGATGGCCCTACCCTCTTTCTTGGATGCATCCCCATTCCCTGCCGTTGACTTTGAATCCATGAATAGTTTTTAAAATGTAAGTTAAAAATAAAAGAACTCAGATGGTTCTAAACCAAAGATATCTCAACAACAATGAAAGAAACATGAAACTATACCATTTTTAAGATTGCTAAGTTAAATATATTCCTCCCATGGTAGAGACCAAAGAGAAATAATAATGTTTATCAGTAGATATTAGTTACAAATGCAAGATATAAAAAATTAACAACTTTACTCTATGTGTTTACATTTACAAGTTTCTTTTTGGAAACTGCTTCTATTCTGCTAATCTTTCTCTCTATTCTTGCATGAGCACCTCAATATTTCAAATACTTAAACTTTTTGATGCATCTTAATACCATACACTAGTACCCTTCATAATATCATGTATACTCTATTTGCAAGTTTACTACCCTACTTATTTTAACTTATACTGAAATGGATAAATCTGTTATGTCTTTAGGAATTTAGATACTAAAGAAGAGATAATTGCCTTAAAATACAGAGAAAAGGGACAAATGCTACAAAAATTTTAAAGAAAATGTTATATTGTAGAAAATATTACTTTTTTCCTCAGGATAGAATTATTCTGCTTTCACTTATCAAACTTAAGTGAGAATATATACTTTATGAAAAAAATCAATAAAATATTTAGAAAAATAAAAAAATAAAGAACAGTGCAAGACCTCAGAAAAAGAACTAAATAAAATGAAGACAAACAATCAACCAGATACAGAGTTCAAAGTATTAGTTATTCTGGGAAAGGAAATAAATATAGAATCCCAAGCACAGAGAATCCCAAACAAGTACCCAAGACCAGCTATAGTCTTGGGTACTTGTTTGGGATCATAACTTAATGCCAAAGTAAAGACAAAGAGAGATATTTTGTGCAAATGGAAACAAAATAAAAAGGTAGAGACACTTACATCAGACAAAATATTATACAAAATAGACTTTAAAATAAAGTCTGTAACAAGAGACAAAAAGGGCATTACATAAATTAAAAAGGGATCAATCCAAGAACAGGATGTAACTCTTGTAAACATTTATGCACCCAATGTAGGAGAACTTAAATGTCTAAAGCAAGTATTGGAACTGATATAATATTGAATGTCAACTATAATTGAAAAATTAAATTAAAAAAATGGAAAATACAGACAAGGGTAAAGAGGGAAAAACTGCAAGTTTGGTACCAGCTATTACTATTTTTAACATTTTAGTGTAAGTCTTTTCAATTAACATTCTATGTATGTGTATATTTGTATAATTGTAATGAGAATGCTGTTTTATAGTCTTCTCTCAGTTAACATTATGACTACTTCACAGGTAATTTAAAATAACCACTTTGGACTTTACTGACTAATATATCAAAATTTACTCAGTTTCCTGGTATTTGACCTATGTTGCTTCCAGTGTTATACTCCTAAAAATAATAAAGCAGTTAACCTGTCTATAAAAACTACATCATTATTTCTGCGACACAAAATTCTGAATCAAATGATAATTACATTTTCATGGTATTTGATACAATATTGTCAAACTATCACCCAAGAATTTTCTAGTAATTTATTTTCCAACAGTGGTATATGAATTTTAATAACATTGGTTATTGTCATTAAATTCTGATCGGAGAAAATGGTGTTTTAACTTTGTTTCAATATGCAGTTTTGGTATAAGTAATCAAGATGATATGGATCTATTTTAAAGGTAGCACTTACTTTGCCCAAGGTGTCCATGATGAATTTTCTGGTTTTCCTGGTGTCTTCTAGGGTATGCCAGAGAGAATTTCACTTGTGGACTCTGCTCTGGTGCAAACAGGGTCAGGTACTTACGGTTTTTATACACTGAAACTCGTTAAAAATCATTGCGCAATATGCAGAAACCAGAGAGGTGAAGTGATTGCCCAACGTGTGAGAATGAAGGACAGAAAGAAATCTAAAGAAATCATTATTGAGGGGTTTGAGAGCAAGGATGCTGAATGAGGAGAGAAACAGTTTGAAGGTAGCAATGGTGACTTGAAAGAAAGCATGACAGATATGAACAACCAAATAAGGTCAAGGGCAGAAATGCAATTGGGAGCAGAAACTCAATGAAACTTCAATAGAATTTTGCCTCTCCTTTATGTGTCATACAGCATAGTGGTTAAAAGCATGGATACTAGCACTAACAGACCTGTATTCAAGTCTTTGTTTTGTCTTTTACCTGCTATGAAAGAAGGCAAGAAATCCAACCTCTCTGTGCTTCAGTTTCTCCATCAGCAAGGTGAGGATAATTATAATAGTTCCTACCTCATAGGTTTGTTATGAGCACTAAGTGAGTTAACATATAAATGTTTAGAACTGCGCCCATCTCATAGCATGGCATGAATACGTGTTTTCCATTATTACTATGGTGTCTCTCAGCACACTGATTTCATTTTCTCACCACTAGCTTGCTTTTGCCAAATAGTGAGAAATATGGCCACAAAAAGACCATTTGATTCTTAAATCTAACAACTGCAAGAAGACAGTTCAGGAGGTCTGTCTCTCATCTTAAGTAAGAAGTGTAAGGAAGGCTCTCCTTGCTCAGCTTCCATCAGGTGTTCACTCCTGCACCAATGACATCTAGCCGAAGTTGTGGGTTTGGGGTAGAAATTGGCAGCTACTGTCACAGCCACACTGATGCTCCTGAGCAGCTGAAGGTGCGTGGGGAAAATCACAGGGCAGGTTGCCTCCATTGTAAATTCTTGCTCACTAAGGTCCAATGAAGTCTCAACATTGCTTGACAATCCAACATTTTCCTAGACAAGCTGCTGTGCAATTTCTGAAATAACTGGCAGTCTTGTAACACTCATGTCAAATATCTGACTATCCCCTGCCCCTTTATTCCTCCATTCCCCTTTTACTCAGCAGATAAACTTACAATACAGATAATTCATCTAATAGCTCTATATCCAATATATTAACAAGTTCTGCCAGCTCTGCCCCCAATATATCTCTCAAATTTGTTAGTGTTTAATGTATAAATCCCTCCTCTATAATGTAATTTTTAAAGAATAATGTTCTTGAATCTCCTGTTAGATTTCTCTATAGCAAGGGTTTGGAAAATTGCCTAATACATAGTAAGAGTTCAATAAATATTTATTAAATAATTAAATGGAAGTTCTCAAATAGGATCTCCCTTAAATGCTAATTACTAGTCATGTACCTGCATCTATACTCATAATATCCTCCTTCCTCATCACCTATTTCTGCTTAGGAAACTCATTGTTTATATTTTTTTCTCCTTTCAATGTGACCTGTCAACACTTTAACATATCATCCCTTCACTAAAAAGAAAAACAGAAACAAACTTCTCACTTTTCCTTCTGATGACCACTGGTAGTCAAATGGATATTTATATGGCATTTTTAATTGATGTTGAAGAGTTCTGACCTAAATATTACTAATTAGGGTTTGGTTGTCTGGCCTGCATAAATTATAATTGTTCTGATTAAAATGGGACTTTGCAATTCAACTAACCTGTGGGTTGACTTTCAAGTTTAAATAATTTGAACTTGCCAATGTATAATTTGACTAGCTTTTTCTTTGTGGCTTTGGGGAGTTTCCAGAGTGATTCAGGAGGTGTATGGTAGGATTACAAAGTCAGCAATAAACCAGTTTTGTAGATTTTAAGAAAAGGCCTATTATACTTGTCTCCCTTTCCTCACCTCCCTCTTAGTCTTTCATCTGTGCAATTAGGTTTTGTATCCCCCGCACTTCACACAGCCATATCTAATGTTATCAGCAGTCTCCTGTTCTGTAAAGCCAATGGCCATCTTTTTCAGAGTTCATTCTGTCAGTTAATAACTATTGATTTTCCCCTTATTTAAACAATCTTCTTTTGACTTCTTGGCTTAACAGTATCCTAGTTTTTCTTCCATTATATTTAGCTGTTCCTTTTCTGACTTCTAAAATTAATCCTTATAATCTTTTTCTAGGCCATTAAGTCTTCCCACCCAGGTTCCTGACTTTGGCAGAGCAGACTTGCTGAAGTTGAGAATTCAGACTCCTCTGGAGTTTCAGTATCCCTGTAAGTAATCTTAGGCATGATTGATTCTTAGTTCTGGTCTACCTCCAACTTCAGGAGATTAGGAATAAAATGTCCAGGTTGTAATTGTTCTTTTGTACTTTGTCTTCTTCTTAAACCATCATATTCAGTGTGGATAACTTTTAGACAAGATACTTCTCCTGTTTCTTTATTAAAGTAACCAGAAGCTCGATGCACGAAGATTCGTGCAAGAATGGGCCTTCCTTCCCCTGGCTGCTGGCACTGCCTTCGCTCTGGCTGGAAATGCCTTTCCGTCTTCCCACGTTGTCCAGAGGTCCGGAGTGGCTGAGGTGGTGCAGAACGTGTGCATCATCACCATGGCGACTATGCACTGTCTGTCATCTTTGTTGGATTAATTTGCATACTCACTCTTGAATGGCTGGTGGGCATTGCAGAGGTAGTCAATTAGCATGTTACTTTTTATTAGGTAGACTAGAGGCCCTGTGAATGAAAATTCTTGTACCTCGCTTGGCCTTGCCCCCTCTCACAGTCTAAGACCCCCATGGGTGGGATGTGACCTGGTGAAAATGGGAAGGTGATACCTACATCAAACCTTTGCTGTTGCCACTGCTTGCAGCTCAAGTCTCAGCTGGCCCTGGTTGCCTGGGCAGCCGTCAGCCAAGGCTTGCCTGTGCCTCAGGCTGGCCCTGGATGGATAGGAGGCTGAGGGGACTGGGAAACTCCAAAGGCAGGCACACCAGAGGGTCTGAAGGGACTGGGTGCCACCATCTTTGAGGGCATGGCAGTCAATTAGCATATTCCCTCCTTATTGGTGTGGGCACCATCTTTGAGGATAGGGCAGTCAATTAGCATATTCCCTCCTTATTGGCTGTGGCCGCTGCCATATTTGTGATGATGTGAGGGTCAATTAACATAGTCCCTCTTTATTAGATAGGATATTTTTCTTATTATAAGTGATATAGGATCATTTTAGAAAATATAGAAAACAAAAAGGGTAAAAAAGTCTCAAAATCACATCACTATAAGTATTTTATAACTTTTTGTACACATATATAAATTTTATTTCTTAAAGTTAAGACTATATTATATATACAATTTTGTCTTTTGCATTTTACAAACCTAAAATTACATTATTACTATGTCTTATACTGTTAAATTTTCTTCTAAAATGTAGCTTTTAGTGGCTTTATTGTACTTCATCCATAAATGTATTCCTTCCGCAATTTAAATGCATCTTTTTTGTTGTACTATAGCGTATTTTTGAAATTATGAATAACAAATAAACATTCTTAAACAAAAAGCTGGTTTGCATTCTTGAATGATTTGTATAAAATAGATTCCTAAAAATGGGATTGCTAAGACTAAGGATATGAACTTAAAAAACACACAAAAAACACTGTAGCTGGGTTTGACTAAGTGGAGAGAGCATTGGGCTGTGAACCCAGAATTCTGGGTTCGATTCTGGTCAATAGTACATACCTCAGTCACAGGGCTCTCCCCTGCTTGGACCCTGGTCAGGGCATGTGCAGGAGAGCAACCAATTGATGTTTTTCTCTCACATTGCTATTTCTGTCTTTCCCTCTCTCTCCCACTCTCTCTAAAAGTCAATGGAAAAATATCCTCTGGTGAGGATTAAAAAAAAACAAACAAAACAACAACCTATATATATGGTAAAATGTATCATAAGTAGCTAGAGCTAATGGATATTTACCTATTTAAAATCGATAATAACCCTCTTCCAAATAAAAAAAAGTAGAACACTTTCTGTACCTCAGAGGACTCCTTCATATTTCCACTCAATCACTATCTTCAATGGAATGCACTGACTTCTAATCTCATAGCATAATTTTGCTTGTTTTTGAATTTTATTATAGCAGAATCACAGTATTACTCTCTCTTTAAAACACATACTCTGTCTATATTGAATAATACATTTATACTATTTATTGAAAAATACATACAAAATGCATACACTCTTTAACAGGTGTTCACTCAATTTTGAAAATGAAATGTATTTTAGTAAACAATGCTTTGTAATTATTCAAAATTTGTGTATACATTTTTGGGGTCACCCGACATTTGCTTATACATAGACCAGTGTATTTCAAACCTGTGTTATTCAAGGTCAGCTGAAAAGCCAAAACTGCACTTGGCCTCCTTTTACATAGGGACTTTAATCTTCATACTTAAACTGGTGAAACCAGCGCAGCCCATGGAAGAGCATTATCAACAAAACACAGTATTTACTCTTGTGTCAGCTACTTTCTCTCAACAACCTAACTTTGACATTCATCCATATTGTTGCAAAAAGTTGTTCATTATTTTTCATTTCTGTGTAGTATTCCATTCTATAAATATACAACTTATTTATTCTACTGTTTTTGGATAGTTGTCTCATCTGCAGTTTTTATTATAATTACAGCTGCAATGAACATTCTTGCACGTCTTTTGGTGGACATTACATTCTTTACTTTGAACACATTCCTTAGGGGTGAGATTTCTGGGTCCCAAGGTATCTATAGATGTAGATATAATAGATATGTATCTATTAAGCCTAACCATAAGAGGATGCAGAAATTCATGTGAAAATGCAAATGACCTAGAACAGTCAATGCAATCTTGAATAAGAATAAAACTGGAGGACTTAACTTCTAGATATCAGGGCTTATTAAAAGTAGGAGTAATTAAATCAGTTTGGCAGTGGAGCAAGAAATAAACAAGTCAATGGTATACAATAGGAAGTCCAAAAATAAATCCACATACATACATTCTTTAAAAAAATATTTTATTGATTTTTTACAGAGAGGAAGGGAGAGGAATAAAGAGCCAGAATGTCGATGAGAGAGAAACATCGACCAGCTGCCTCCTGCACACCCCGTACTCGGGATGTGCCCACAGCCAATGTACATGCCCTTGACCGGAATTGAACCCGGGATCCTTCAGTCCACAGAACTGACGCTCTATCCACTGAGCCAAACCGGTTTTGGCTACATTCTTGATTTATAATAAAAGAGCATCACTGGAATTCAGTGGGGGAATAGGGAGACTTCAATGAATGATGCTGGAGCAACAGCATAGCCATTTATTTCATTAGTTTCAGTTGTACAACATAGTGATTAGACAATTGTGTAACATATGAAGTGATCACCCTATGTCTACTACCCATCTGACACCATAACATACAATAGTAATTACAATATTATTGACTATACTCCCTATACTATACTTTTCACACCTGTGACCAATTTTGTTAGTGGCAATTTGTACTTCTTAATCCTTTTTAAAAAGCAATATTTTAATTTTATCTAATTTACTTGCAATGAACAGTCCAGAACACCTTCCTCCCAATGTACAATAACACTCCTTCTCTATAAGCCTGTCTTTGGGAGCCAGAAAGTTTAGGTTAATGTAGGAGTTAAATTACAGAGCATCGCTCGCAGATTAAACAGACAACTTTTTTCTTCCCTCTTCATCTGCTAATGGCTATGCCTAAAAAATATACCATTCTTAGAAAGATACCATTTTTTATTTTAAAAAACTGTTCCCTTTAACTTTACACTCACTCCATACACCAATTTCAAATCACACCATTCACTTATCTTAGTCACTTCCAAGACAAGATGCTATATTTTGCTCACAGAGCTCCTGGTTGTTAGCATAGGTAGCTAATTATTAATATAAGGAAGGAAGCAAAAGGGAACTAAATAATAAGCTTGATAAACTGGGATGCTGAGGCAGGAAGCAGGACTCAGGCCTGGGAAAAGTCAGAGTTGGGTTTGATAGTTTGAATGGTGCTTTGCTCTTTAGGGGAAACAAGAAATTATAGGGCAGAATTAGGACAGTGCTTTTAGAGCAACCCACTCTCTACCTCCCTCAGGGTGCATTAATTCATTTAAAACTAATTAAAAACCTTGCCATCACGTGTGAACTTCTCCAGGCATGGGTCTTTGAAATTCTTTTCTCATGACACCGCAAAAAGCACTCATTTTTCACCAGGAACAGTTGGCGACTCTGCCAGGGCTGGAGAAGCAGCCAGCTGTGGTGGGATCTGGGACTCTCCAGGTGGCCAAAGGCCCATCCCCACATCTTTGTCCCCGGCTTGTGCTCCTGCCTGCCTCTCTTGTTTTTTTCCTTATTCCACCTTTTGTCCAGGTGTTTTCAAACCACAAACTGATGGTGGGCACCGGTCAGGCATTTAAATACCATTAGGGTGCCTGCCACCAAATAAAGAAGTTACCCGTGGGGGATGACCTGTGTGAGATGGGCCAGAGGCATCAGGCTGCCCGCCATGATCAAGACAAATTCAATCAAACTGGACAGATACAAGCAACAAAAATGAAACTAGACCATGAACTTAGACCATACACAAAAGCAGACTCAAAATGGATAAAGGACTTAAATGTAAGACTAGAAACAATAAAAATACTAGAGGAATCCACAGACAGCAAAATCTCAGTCATATGCCAAAGGAACTTCTTCAATGATACTGCTCCTAGGGCAATGGAAACTAAAGAGAAAATAAATAAATGGGACTACATAAAAATAAAAAGCTTCTGTAAAGCAAAAGAAACCATCAACAAAACAACAAGAAAGCCCACTGTATGAGAGAACATATTTGCCAAGGTTAACTCTGATAAGGGTTTAATCTCCATTGTTTAAAGGTAACTCACACAATTTAACAAAAGAAGATAAACAACCCAATCAAAAAATGGGGATCTAAATAGGTACTTTTCTAAAGAGGACATAAGGAAGGCCAAGAGACACATGAAAACATGCTCAAAGTCAACTAATCATCTGAGAGATGCAAATCAAAACAACAATGAGATGCCATCTCACACCTGTCTGAATGGCTATCATCAACAAAGCAACAAATGACAAGTGCTGGCAAGGATGTGGAGAAAAAGGAACCCTCCTGCACTGCTGGTAGGAATGCAGAGTTTCCTCAAAAAACTAAAAATGGAACTTCCATTTGACCCAGTGATCCCACTTCTAGGACTATATCCCAAGAAACTAGAAACACCAATCAAAAAGGACATATGCACCCCTATGTTCATAGCAGCACTATTTACCATAGGTAAGATTTGGAAACAGCCTAAGTGCCCATCAGCTGGTGAGTGGATTAGAAAACTGTGGTACATTTACACAATGAAATACTACACTGTGGTAAAAAAGAAGGAATTCTTACCATTTGCAGCAGCATGGATGGAAATGGAGAGCATTATGCTAAGTGAAATAAGCCAGTTAGAGAAAGATAAATATCACAGGATCTCACTCATTTTTGTAATATAATGAACAACATCAACTGGTGAACAAAAACAGATCCAGCGACAGAGAAGCATTGATCAGACCATCAAATCTCAGAGGGAAGGTAGGGGTGGGTAGGGGTAAGGGTAGAGATCAACCAAAGGACTTGTATGCATGCATATAAGCTTAACCAATGGACACAGACACCAAGGGGGTGAGGGCATGAGTGGGGAGTAAGGAAGGGGGGGCAAATGGGGGATAAGAGCACATATGTAATACCTTAATCAATAAAGAAAAAAAGGAGACAAATTCAACTACCAAGAAACACTAGCTTCAAGCAAAGACAGAGCCCCAACCTGAGGCAGTTTCTGGTTAGGATTAGTGGAAGACACTGGGATGCTCTATTGTCTTTCTAATGGCATCTCACACTCCTTGCTTAGCCTCTGCTGCCCATCTGAGTGGTATTTTAGTGCCATTTGCCCCTTGGGTGGGGGACAACATTACTGATCTTTTTTACAGGCTGCCAAGTCAGGGGTGTGCTTTATATCACATGATCCTATTTGCTGTATGAGCCCCTCCCAGCAGCTCCCTCTGGTGCCTGGAGATGAAGGGCTGTCCTCCTTGGCCCAGCCTGTCCCCTCTGGCCTAGGACTCCCTTCCACTGCTTCATCCCTGCAATGGCTGCTGCCTGCTGCCTCTGGTTAGGGCTTGGACAGGCTGCCTCTGCTGCTTTCTTGGGGCCCAGGACACAGAGCCCTTCTAGGGGTTTGGGGCTGAGCAGCTTTGGCAGAATTCTTACTGGTCCGTGTGCCTCACTTATCTGCATCGTCTCCCAACAAGAACTGGTGACTCTGCACAGGCGCTTTGCACTAAGACATTTCTTCGCCCTAGCTAGCGAAGTTACCCAGCTGGAGTTTGTTCTGGTTGCTTGTTTGATAAAATACCTCATATTCTGCCATTGGTACTTGGTTCTGAGAACCTCAGGTTTGGGATGGAGCAAGGGACCTCCGGTAAAATATGGGACACTGAGATATTTATCCAGATTTGGGAGAGCCCTCAACCCTCGCCAGAGGCCCTCTTCACTTGTAGCCCTGGCTGGACTCTCCCTCCGGGGGGCAATTTTGGAACAAGGAAAAAGGGATCTTTAGAGATCTTGGATCTTAACTATAACCAATCCTGAAGTCTGCACCCAGGAACTTCTGTCGTTATTGTGGGGCATAAATATTACTGCTTTCTTCGCTCTTCAAGAAGGTCTTGGCTTTCTGTGTGGGAAGGGCCAGATTTGAGTCTTGGGTCACTGACACTGACAGTGGGGAGTCCTGCATCAACCTGGGCTTTGATGACACAGCTGTGAAGCTTGGGAAATTGGGAATGCTCATGTTTTTCCTCAGCTACCCAAATACCACCCTCTTTTACAGGAACTTTCTGTCCTCAAAAACAATGGATGATGTTGCTTCCACAATGGTCTCCAGATTTGAAGGTCTAGACTCAGAGATTCTAATATAAGCATCTGCACTTGATTATTCACCTCCACATCTCTTGGATTCTCCAGATGTCTGATGACTATCTGGAACCAAGCCTCTTCTGACTCCTATAGGAGGGGCGGGGCATCACCTGAGTTCACACACCCTTCTCTTCGTTAGATTTAAAAGATTACAAGGCAGGGCTAAGTTGATTCTAAGAGGATCCTACAAGATTCATAGAGGAATTTCAGACTATAACTCAAACGGATAAGGGGGGACTTAGAATCTGAAGAGTACCTGAATTAATATGAAAAATAATCTTATTATTTTAAAACTTAGAACACATATACTTATGTAAATAGGGGATTAAGTGTCTCATATGTAAACTAGAGGCCCGATGCACGAATTCATGCACCAGTGGGGTCCCTTGGCCTGGTCTGTGGGATCAGGCTGTAACCAGCTCTCCAAAATCCCCTGAGGGTCCCAGATTGCATAAGGGTGCAGGCCAGGCCGAGGGACCCCACTGATGCATGGATCAGGGCCGGGGAAGGATATGAGAGGTTAGCCAGCCAAGGAAGGACTTCGGGAGGGCTCCATGGTTGGACCCCAGCAGCAAGCTAACCTACCGGTTGGAACATCTGCACACTGGTGGTCAGTACATGTCATAGCGACTGGTCAACTGTCTGACCCCTGGTAGTCAGTGCACGTCAAAGCAAACAGTTGAGCAGCCTTAGCATATCATTAATACATTATGCTTTGATGGTTGAATGCCCAACTGAATGATAGGACATTTTGCATATTAGGCTTTTATTATATAGGATAAGGGTCTAAGTCTTATATGTGAAGAGGGGGTTAAGTTTCTCTTAAGTTTCCTTTTCAAGACCTGGGTGAAGCTATTGAGGAGGTGACTGGGTTGTGAATCCAGCAAGCAGAATTGATAAGCATGGTCAGAGCAACCCACCAGGAGTCAAAACATCATCATCTCATCGCCTGATGACTTCTGGGGACCTCTAGGGTTACATGCAGCCACATTCCATTCCCCAGCCCACTCCCCTTCATAATCCTGTCCCCTGCACCCTGCTGTAAGTCAGGATTTGAATGTGTGTAAGCACCCTGTCCTCTTGGTTGGCAAGCTTTCTCAATAAACACCTTAAATTATTCAACCCTGGCTTCTTATTTGACTCAGTGACAGGTGGCCTGAGCCCAACCAGGGGTTTCCCAGTAACAAAACCTATGAATTGATCTGGAATGATTTCACCGTCCTTCTCTCCCAATGCTGCCAACTTGAGGAAAGGCTCTAGATCTGGGGGGCTGCCCAGAAATGTGCAGATACTTTACATTCAGCCCAGCCAAACAGGTTCCCCACAGGAATTACCGCAGTCCCCAGACTGATCCCAGTTGGTCTTAAATCAGGGCAGTAGGACTTGCCTGCAGAGACCACATGGTTTTCTGCCTTCTAGAAGGCATGAAAAGAAGGAGCATCAAGGCTGTCAGTTAGCACAAAGAAAGAGCAGTTACTCAGCTCCCAGAGGAGAACGCTCTCCTTTCCGCTCTCTAACAAAGCCACTCACACGTGTCACCTAATATCTTTGCCACTCCCATAATGCTCCAGGTTCTGTTCTAAGTGTTTTACCTTTAATCCTCACCCTAACTCTGTGGTAGGTTTACTAGCATCCCCTTTTAGGGTTGCACGTTTCTCATCAATGTCTTTCCCATCACTAAAGCCTCTGTCTGATTTTTATAACACATTTTTACAGAACATGGCAACTTTATTTCCATCTAAGTTGATTGCAGCACCTTTTCAAACAACAGCTGAAACAGTGCTGGAACCCAGACACATTCCCTACTGAAGTCGTTGGCTTACTCCAGTGTGTGCTAGGGATGCTCAGTGCCTGAGCAGATCCACTTCCTGGAGCTTTCCCCTCCTAGTCCTGAAAATCCCTTCACTTTCTCCAGGGTGAGAGCACCTGCTTCCTAAATCCCATGTCTTTCTCTTGAATCAATTTATCAATTTTGGGGAAGTTCAACAGGTAGCTCTCCAAGACAAGTTGCAATGGGGGATACATTTTAAAAGATATATTTTTATTAGTTTTAAAGGGGGAGAGATAGAAATATCAATGATGAGACAGTATCATTAACCAGCTGCCTCCTTCAGGTCCCCTCCTAGTCTGCAACCCCAGCATGTGCTATTGACTGGAATTGAACCTGGAACCCCTAGGTGGCAGGCTGACTATCTACTGAGACAAACTGGCTAGGGCTGTGGGTTAATTTCTTGAAATCTCTTATATTTCTGTTTGATTTTCATTTTTGCTATGATAATTTTGTTGATTATTATTATTTTAGAGAAAGAAAGGAATGGGGAGACAGAAATATCACTTTGTTATTCCACTTACTTATGCACTCATTGGTTGTTTCTTGTATGTGCCCTTACTGGGGATCAAACCTGCAACTGTGGCCTATTTAATCAATTTGTCTCATAAAGAAGTTCCATTGAGAGGACTAACCCCTATTTTGTAAAACTACTGTTTGAAATTCTCTGCTATTTTTTAAACAGTCTGTTAGTCTGAAAACAAATAAAAACAAACCTTTGCTTTCTAGCCTGCTTGACTAATGAGGAAGATAAACTTAGCTGTCTGGCCTTGTAAGCCAGAGACTAGATATGCCCATACTCTCAATGCCACGCCAGGTATCTTTTTCAGTTGGATAGAACTGTGTGGTTTTCAAGGGCACCAGCAAGATAACCACTAAGCACACATAGGGCTGGCTCTTTAATGAAAAGGGAAGTTCTGCTTGTGGCTCTACTTAAAATTTGAATTCATTTTTCTCTATACACACCAGTGAATAAAGTGTAATTCCAAGCTCTCTAAGAGTTGTTTGATTTTTTTCTGATTTTTTGCAACACCTTTATCTAATATGTGTGAAAGCCTTGATGAGAGACATGATAATCGTACTCAATAACATTCTTTGATAACTTGTAAGTATTTGGAATTGAGGATTCTCAGTTCTGAATGCTATTGTCATGTGGTAGACAGAATTCTCAGACCACTTCTAAGATTCCCCTGGTGTACATGCTTAGTATGATCCCCTACACTTAAGTGGAGATGGAACCGTTGAATATAATGGGTATGGGATAGTCAGACCCTTGATTAGATTATGCTAGGTTATGTCCTGTGACAAATGGTGATGGCTTAGTGAATTCCATGACAGTGTTATGTTGTATAAACTGGAGGGGGATTGGAAGTCAGAGGATTAAAATTCAGAAGATTGGATGTGTGAGGGGTTATGGGAGTGAGCCACTCTGAGATTGCTCCTGGCAAGAGCACAGAATCCTTAGTCCTCCAACCACAGAGAACTGAGCTTAGGCAACAGCAACGTGAACTTAGAAGAAGACACTAAGCTCCAGAATGGAAGCCCGGCTGACACCTTGACTGCAACCTTGAGAGATCTCGAGAGAAACCAGTCTAGCCCTGCCCAGGCTTTTGACCTACAGATACTGTGAGATAATTAATGAGTGCTCTTTCTAGACACTAATGTTGTGGTAATTTGTATTCGGCAACAGAGAATGTGCCTGTGAAGAAATGTTTCATGTAATTATTAGGCATTAACTTTTCAAGTATATTTTCACAGATGAAGAGTAAACTTTTATGTGTAAGCAAGGGAGATGTTTATAAGGGGATCATGTTCAGTTAGTAAGAACAGTCTTCAGGGTGTCCTGGAAATTTTGGGATGACATGAAGGAGAGGTGAGTAGATGTGGGAAAGTCATTTGTGTAAGGTGTTGACTTGCAGGAAAGCATAGTACAATACTGCTTGCTAAACAAAAATTTTAAATGGAAATTTAGTTTAAAATAGGAAAGATATAAGAGTAGAAACAAGCACAATTTAGAAAGTTTTACATACTGGTTAAATGTTAAAAGTATTTATTTCTACTTGTGATATATACACAAAGGAGTTTTAAGTAGAGCATTTAATCAACAATTTTTATAGTTCTTAAAATGTAACAAGGAGACCTGAGGACTCTATTGCCAATTGGGGCCAGAGGCCTCTTCCTCCCCAAAATTACTAATGTCTGGGCCCACAATAGCAGTTCCTCTCATCCAACAATATATGTAGAATATTGGGCAAGGGAAAGTGGAAAGTGTCAGCATCATGAGTTGTTGTCCTAGGAGCATTATAGTTTTTCCCTCTCGTCCTTCTTCCTTCCCAGCCTCTGTGAGAACCTGTAAGATCTGGACTTTCCCAGAGATTACAGAAATTTCTATTTTTGTAAGTAATGCATATTATATATTCACGATGGCTAGGCCCAAAAGTATTGTAAAGCCTCAAACTGTGAGTGTGTATTACATAATTTCCCCTCCCTAATTGCAGGGAAATAGCTGAATATATTGAGTGACATCTTTCATGCTCTTAATATTTACTTCTCACTTCATGTTTAATTTTGGCATAGGCCAGGACACCCTGCTTCATGAGTCATTTTTGATCTTATCTACCAATTTACTAATTGCCCAGGTGGTAGACTAGATCATAACAAAAAATGAAACTATTTTCAATGTTATCGTTTCTTCTTTATATAGTACTAATTTTCAATGTATAAATTATCATTTAATTAGAGTTCTCCTATTTTTCTTCACTTATCCAAGTAGACAGAAATGTAATTCCTTTTGACAGATGTTTTGGAGAAAAGTTTTTGGTTATTTCACAGTTATTGTTGTATCTTTAATGATGTGTGGAGAACCACAGAATTGAATGGAAATGTAGACCCTGGCAGCCAGCCAGCAAGGTGCATTCATGGGCTTAAAGTCATTTTTACGGCACATTATGAAATCAGATTACTCCACACTGATGTGACTTATTGCTCCTTGCAAATGTCTAAATTGGCAAAAGATTAAGCTGCAAATCAACATTGACTGTCCCCTAGTCTGTGTACTGCAGTGTGTTGGGTGCTGGGGGAATGAGATACACACAATGTAAGTCTTAGCACTGTAAAGCACAGACCTGGTAAGTTACCTAGTAGTAAGAGATTCAAGTAAAAGTTAAACATAATTTTATATAATATTTACATAATAAACATTATATTAAACGTTAACATAATATTTAAGTTGATATAGTATTAGGCAACATATGAACATTTGACATAGAAGTTGTAGAACTATCCATTTAGGAGTCAGAGGAGGAGAGATCTCTCACTGCCATGTCTTGTGATGTTCGTGTTCTAATTGTGGGGCAGCCTTTGTCACAATGAAGGAGCTCTGGGGCCTCTTCCAGAAATGTGAGAGTGGGAATTTTTGAGCATGCTTCCTCCCAGTTGACTTGGAGGAATGTCGGAAACTCCACCTGCTAAATTTCCTGATTGACTCTGATCAGAGCCACCTGGATCTGGTTCTTACCGGTAAGAAACTTATTTCTGGTTCTGTTCTGTGGTTGACCATCTGGGGTTTCTGGAAAGCAGGACACGGCACTACTTCTGAGACCAAATCCCAGTTCACAACAGTGCCCAGCGATCCTGTTTGGTTGTCATTGTCTTTGTTATTCTAGCAGGGGTCCTCAAACTTTTTAAAGTGGGGGCCAGATCACGGTCCCTCAGAGAGCTGGAGGGCCGGACTATATGAACTACTAATTCCTACTGTAACACCTTGGCTGCGCTCACTGCCCAAAAAACCTGGCTGGCAGGATCAGACTCCCCTGGGGGCTGCATGTGGCCAGCGGGCCGTAGTTTGAAGACCCCTGTGTGGTCCAATTGTCTCTATCATTAGAATGGGTCCGTCTACCTCATGTTCCTCTGTCTGTACTCCCCTGCAATGCTTTTTGAAAAATTTTCAGGAATTCAAGCGGCAGGCAGATGACTATGGAGCCTCTGTTAATGCTTTTGATTTACAGAAATTTTGTGAGCGAGAATGGCCAACTTTCCTATATCCGAGTGAGTGGAAGGGAGAGCTTGATCACCTACCCGGAAGCTACAAGGCTTCCTCAGGCAAATTAATCAGGAATCAGGTGGACTGTTTAAACTCTGAGTAAATATCTGATAGAAGTAAAAAAAATTCGGACTAGCCATTTTATAAATGTGGGACTCTGAAAGTGAATGAACGAATTATGAGTTAACTCTGCTATTTGTTAGTGTGGGACTAGCCAATTTGCTACCAAAAAGTTAGGACACAGTCTTAACTCCTTCAGTAGGTTCTCACCAAGATGTTGGTCGAGAATTCTGTTCTGGGGCGTGGGTTCTGGGAGTGCCCCCAAGCCTGTCTGGGGAGTTGGGCATTATTTTATCTGCTGAGCTCCAGTCTGGGCTAGTCTACTGAGAGAGTGTGAATATGGATGTTTGTCTGTCTTGGCATAATTATCTGCTCATTAACTGGTCAATGTAGTGTAGTTTTCCCCAAATAGGTCCTTTATTTCCTTAGTTAAATTTATTTCTAGGTATCTTAATTTTTTTGGTGCAATGGTAAATGGAATTGCTTTTTTAGTCTCTGTTTCTGTAACTTCACTGTTGGTGTATTGAAATGCTATGAATTTCTTGGCGTTAATTTTGTATCCTGCTACATTGCCAAATTCATTTATTAAGTCAATTAGTTTTTTAATGGAGTGCTTTGGGATTTTTAAGTACAATATCATGTCATCTGCAAATAAGGATAACTTTACTTCTTCTTTTCCAATTTGGATGCCTTTTATTTCCTCTTCTTGTCTAATTGCAATGGCTAGTACTTCCAGTACTATGTCAAACAGGAGTGGCGAGAGTGGACATCCCTGTCTTGTTCCTGTTCTTAGAGGGAATGGTTTTAGTTTTGCCCATTGAGTATGATGTTGGCTGTGGGTTTATCATATATGGCTTTTATTATGTTGAGGTATGATCCTTGTACTCCCACCTTGTTGAGAGTTTTTACCAGGATAGGATTTTATCAAATGCTTTTTCTGCATCAATTGATATGACTATATGATTTTTATCTTTCAATTTGTTTATGTGATGTATCACGTTTATTGATTTGTGGATATTGTACCATCCTTGCATTCCTGGAATAAATCCCATTTGGTCATGGTGTATGATCTTTGTGATGTTCTGCTGGAGCTGATTTGCTAGAATTTTGTTGAGGATTTTTGCATCTATGTTCATGAGGAATATTGGCCTGTAATTCTCTTTCATTGAGTTGTCTTTATCTGGTTTTGGTATTAGGGTGATGCTGGCTTCATAGAAGGAGTTTAGAAGTGTTCCTTCCTCTTGAATTTTTTGGAATAGTCTGAGGAGGATAGGTTTTAGTTCTTCCTTGAATGTTTGGTAAAACACTCCTGTGAAGCCATCTGGCCCTGGGCTTTTGTTTGCTGGAAGCTTTTTGATGACTGTTTCAAGTTCTTCCCAAGTCACTGGTCTATTGAAATTTTTGGATTCTTCCTGATTGAGTTTTGGAAGTTTGTATTTTTCTAGGAATATGTCCATTTCCTCCAGGTTGTTCAGTTTGTTGGAATAGAGTTGTTCGTAGTATTTTGTAACAATCCGTTGTATTTCGGTGGGGTCTGTTGTTATTTCACCTCTTTCATTTCTGATTTTGTTTATTTGAGTCCTCTCTCTTTGTTTCTTGGTTAGCCTGGCTAGAGGTTCATCTATCTTATTTATCCTTTCAAAGAACCACCTCTTGGTTTTGTTGATCTTATGTATTGTTTCTTTGGTCTCTATGTCGTTTATCTCTGCTCTGACTTTTGTTATATCCTTCCTTCTGCTTACACTGGGCTTTTCTTGTTGCTCTTTTTCTAATTCTTTGAGTTGTAGAGTTAGATAATTTGTTACCATTTTTTCTTGTTTTTTGCAATAGGCTTGTAGGGATATAAACTTCCCTCTCAAAACTGCTTTTGCTGTGTCCCATAGATTGTGGATTGTTGTGTTTTCATTGTCATTTGTTTCCAGGATGTTTTTAATTTCTTTCTTGATTTCTCTGGTAACCCAGTCCTTGTTTAATAACATGCTGTTTAGTCTCCATGTGTTTGATTACTTTGAATTATTTTTATTGTAGTTAATTTCCAGTTTTATGCCACTATGATCTGAGAAGCTCCAGTGTGCACTGAAGCATCAATCATGTATAAAAACTGCCGTTTGAAATTTTAACCCTGCTATTTGGCTTCTGTAAATGCTTGCCTGCTTAAATAATAAGGAAAAGAAGACTACTCCCACTTCATAGAGGCCATTAAACCTTCCCCAGATGAAATTATCAGTGCTGGCACCAGGCCAGGCCTTTGCTTGAGGTCTCAAGGGCCTAACACATAGGGGCTCTTTAAGAACTTGCAAAAGGGGCCAGAAACACCCTATATTTGGGAGACAAAAAAGGTAAAAACATATAAATGGGGAAAGTTCCTCCATGTTGGGGCCCAAAATTTGAGAGACATTTTCCTCTGGACCTTCGCATAAAAATGTAACTCCATCTCTCTAAGTATTGCTTGGGTCTTCTCTGGTTTTCTGTAATACCACAATAGTGGATATTAGATGGAATTTTGTTTTTGTCTGGCTTACATGAGAAATGAGGAGGAGACCAGGTGGTGGGGCTCAAGTTCAAATTTTGGTGTGGAGGTCTGGAAATCTAAAGCAGTCCTAAAGAATGTATTTAAATTAGATATAAATTCAAGGGCAAATAACTGAAAATGACTGAGTGGACTGAACACCTAGGGGTTCTTTCCTTCCTGGATAATCAGGATATGGCCATAGGCATTTTCCTGCATGTGTTCTGGTGCATTAGGGCACCAAGGCTACTGTTTCTAAAATTGGTTTAGCTTTTCCCATATTGTTGTCATTGTCATTGGTTCCAGGATGGCTGCCTCAGCTCCAGGTTATATAATGATGTTTAAGGCAGGCAAAAGGGAGAGATGAGGTGGAAAACAGGAAAAGGAGGCAAAAGGAGTAGTGTTAAAAATGTAGTGCTAAACATATTTGTTTTCTTCATCAAATAATAGGCAGCTTGATCCCAGAAGATTCCATTAGAATTTTGTTACATCTCTGTTGGCAAGAAGTATATCATATGGCTGCTTTATTTCACCTTAGAGATGGAAATATATCTTCTCTGCTCTCAGAAATCATTATTTTTATGCTTCGTATCTTATCTCTGCCTGAAATGATCCCCTCATCTCCCGTGCCATCCCAGACCTCAAGTCTCATGTCTGCTTACACCTTTTGAATGCCTCCTGTCACATAAAAAAAAAAAAAAAATCTGTTTCTAAGACATGGCCATTTCTTTTCTTTATAAAAATCCTTCTTTCTTTTTGATGCTTAATATATATTAATGAGATTAGTCTTTCTCACCTCTCCTCTGATCTCATTTTTTGTTTTTCATTCTCACAACACATATCAATCTCTATAAGCCATACTTTATGGCATTTCTCACATCCACCTCTTATGACCCCTTTTCTCCTCTGTCTCACTCATGTCACACTGAAGTCCTTCTGGTTGATCCCCTTGTTCAGCCTCAATCTATCTTACTTACTGCTGTTAAAAATAATTTTCAAAATTACCACATTTTTTAAACCTTCAATAGCTCTTTTCTTTTGGGTCTTGCCACAGTCTGTCATCTTTCTGCCTGTTCAATCATGTCTCCCAGCTCTGACTCCTGGTTCCACTGAGAATAGTGCAAATACCTCTGCCTGTGGCCCTGAGCTGATATTTTCTCCCTGACTAAAATGCTCCTTCTATTTCTCCTGTTCTATGCTCTATTTTTAAGCTATATTATCTATGCCCAGGGATTTAACTATCACCCCTTAGTCAAACAGATTAATGCCATATTAGCTATCTTCCTCATTATTTCAAAAACTCCTATGTTTACATACTTTGGCCAAGCAGAGTAACTGAAATGGGTTGAGCTAACAGACTATAGGCTGAGCTTCCAAAAACAATGTCAGAACCCAGCTGCCAGAATAGCTTCTGACTCTCACTCCAGACCCTGTTGGTCCTCACTGTGATCCACATCAGTAGAATGGATCCTCTATATTCTGCCTTTCTGGACAAAATGCAGATCTTCAGCATGGTGTCTCATGATTGTATTTGATTAGCAGAGCTTAAAACACACTTTTGGATCTTGTAATGTTTTTGGGAGAATTCAGTGCTAGGAAAGAAGAACTTACACTGCAGGCAAATTATCAAAATGGGAATTAATCCGCAAGCTATATATTTAGCTCAGAACTTAATTCCTAGCTGCAGATTTATATACAAAACTCCTGTTGAAAATCTTAGAAGTGTTTCAAACTTGTCAAGTCCAATGTCAAATTTAACCACCTCACCACAAATACCTGATGTTGCTCTTAGCTCCCAGGATAGTGAAGGGGCCTATGGTCTATACTCAGTTGTCAGGCCAGAATGGGGCCCACAGTTCCTCAATCCTGGTGCAAAGTCACCCACACTTCCTAAGAATATCTCATTCTGATGAATTCTTTCCCTTTGGACACCGCTGTAAATGGGCCTCATTGAGTTTTATCAAACATTCAGAGAAGAACTAATACCTATACTCCTCAAACTATTTCTGAAAACCCAAGAGGAAGGAATACTCCCAAACTCTTTTTATGAGGCCAGCATTATCCTAATTCCAAAACCAGATGAAGACACTACAAAGAAAGAGAATTACAGGCCAATATCCCTGATGAACACAGAGGCTAAAATCCACAAAAAAATATTAGCATATCACATCCATAAATATAATAAAAAGATCATACACCATGACCAGTGAGGCTGCTAGAATATTCACAAATCAATAAACATGATACATCACATAAACAAATTGAAAGAAAAAAATCACTTGATAATATCAGTAGACAGAAAAATCATTTGACAAAATCCAACACCCATTTTTGAAAAACACTCAGCAAGGTGGAAATAGGGGGAGCGTAGCTCAACATAATAAAGACCATATATGACAAACGTTCAGCCAACATTATACTCATAGGACAAAAACTAAAAGCATTTCCCTTAAGAATAAGAACAAGACAGCTTTATCCACTTTCACCACTCTTATTCACCATAGTACTAGAAGTCTTAGCCACAGTGATCAGATAAGAAGAAGAAACAAAAGGCAACCAAATTTAGAGGAGGAAGAAAAACTGTCATTATTCACAAATGACATGATATTGTACATAGAAAACCCTAAAGACTCCACCAAAAAAACTACTAGATTTAATAAATAAATTCGGCAATGTAGCAATATACAAAATCAACACCCAAAAATCAATTGCTTTTTTTATACACTAACAATAAATTCTAAGAAAAAGAAAGTAAACAAACAATTCCATTTACCATTGCAACAAAAATATTAAGATACTTAGGAATAAACTGAAACCAAGGAAGCAAAAGACCTGTACTCGGAAAGCTACCGGATGGTGAAAAAAGAGATAGAAGAAAATATAAATAAATAAGTGGAAGAATATACCACATTCATGGATTGGTAGAATAAGAATCATTAAAATGTCCATATTACCTAAGGCAATCTACAGATTTAATGTAATCCCTATTAAAATACCAATAGCATATTTCATAGAGCTAGTATAAAGAGTCCAAAATTTATAAGGAATCAAAAAAGACCCCTGATATCTGCAGCAATTTTGAGAAAGAAAAACAAAGTTGGAGGAATCACAATATAAAATTTCAAGTTATTATGTAAAGCCACCGTAATCAAAACAACCTGGTACTGGCACAGGAACAGGTATATAGATCAATAGAATAGAACAGAGAACCTAAAAATTGACCTAAGCCATATACTCAATTAATATTTGACAAAAGAGACAAGAGCATACAATGGACTCAAGAGAGTCTCTTCAATAAATGTTGTTGGGAAAACTGGACAAAATCAGAAAACTGAAATTAGACCACCAACTTAGATCACACACAAGAGTAAGCTCAAAATGGATAAAAGACCAAAATGTAAATCGTGAAACCATAAAAATCCTAGATGAAACCATGGGCAGCAAAATCTCAGCCATCTCTCCTAACCATATGTTTATGGACACATCTCCTAAGGAAAATAAAAATAAGGAGAAAATAAACAAATAGGACTACATTAAAATAAAAAGCTTCTGCACAGAAACAAACAAACAAACAAACAAACAACAACCATCCACAAAACAGAAAGAGAGCCCATTGTATGGGAGAATATATTTGGCAATGATATGTGTGATAAAAGGCTAATATCCAAAATATATAAGGAACTCTTATGACTTAACAAAAAGAAAGACAAACAATCCAATTAAAAAAATGGGCAAAGGACTTAAATAGCCATTTCTCCAAAGAGGACATACAGAAGGCTAAGAGGCAAATAAAAACATGCTCAAAGTCAAGAACCATTCAAGGGATGCAAATCAAAATGACAATGAGTATCATATCACACCAGTCAGAATGACTACCATCAACAAATCAACAAATGACAAGGATGTGGGAAAAAGGGAACCCTAATACACTGCTGGTGGGAATGCAGACTGGTGCAACCATTATGTAAAACAGTATGGAGTTTCCTCAAAAAGTTAAATATGGTACTGCCATTTGACCCAGTGATCCCACTTCTAGAAATATCTAAGAACTCTGAAGCACCAATCAGAAGAATGTATGCACCCCTATGTTCATAGCACAATTTGCAATAGCTAAGATCTGGAAACAGCCCAAGTGCCCATCAGTAGATGAGTGGATAAAAAAGCTGTGGTGCATTTATACCATGGGATACTAGGCAGCAGTAAAAAAATAAGAATCTCTTACCCTTTGAGACAGCATTAAAGGACCTAGATAGTGTCATGCTAAGTGAAATAAGCCAATCAGAAAGAAAAGTATCACATGATAGTACTCATATGTGGAATCTAAGTAACTAAATAAACTGATGAAGGGAGTGGATCCAGAGACGTGGAAGCATGGAACAGAGTGCAGAATCTCAGCGGGAAGATGGGTGGTTGGGAGGTAATTCCATGGACACAGACAATAGGTGCTGAAGGCCTGGGATGGAGGCAGGGGATGAGGGGGCTTCATGGGGTGAATGGGGAAAAAGAGGGCAATTATGTAATACTTCTAACAATAAAGAAGTATTTAAAAATAAATATCATGGGCCCAATCCTCTCTTGTCTGTACATAGCTAAATCCTCCTCATTCTGTTTCTCTGCTCATTTCTAATACTCCACCCAGGGCTGCAAGAATGAGCCTCTAATATGTTAATCTAATAATATTACCAATGCAATCAGAAAAAAAAATTAAAAACATTTTTATTGATGTAAGAGAGGAGTGGAGAGGGAGAGAGAGAGAAACATCAGTGATGACAGAGAATAATTGATTGGCTGCCTCCTGCTCACCCCCTACTGGGAATCAAGCCCACAACCCAGGCAGGGAATGGAACTGTGATTTCCTGGTTCATAGGTTGATGCTCAATCACTGAACCACTTTGGTGGAACAGAAGATTTTAATAGAGCTCCTTTTATCCAGAGGATAAAATCTAAAGCTCTTTTGAGGAATTCAAGAATCATGGTTATCTGACCCAGACATTTCCCATTGTGATATTTTCAGGTTAGCAATACTAAATGCTTATAATTTCCTAAATACATTCTGTTTGTTCTTTCATGCTGTGCCCTTTGTCTGCAGAATCAACTTTCCTTCTTCCAAACTATTCTTCATCCTTTAAATTTAGGTGTAATTATTTGCTCTGAGGTAACAATCATTGTAATCACAGAATGCAAAATTCAACTTAAACATTGACAATTTTGCCTTTAGGTATTAGTTTGGATATAATTGTTATCCTTTCCCCTTCTTTCTTCAATCCTTTTTCTTCAGAACTATTGTAGAGATGGAGGAAGAGTAGCCAGCGAGCCCCAAATCTTGCTCACATTGAAAAAGCTAACCAAGATAGTCTTCAAAGTCCTATCTTTAAATGTCCCTCTTCAGTATGTCTTAGTATTTCTTTTCACTAATGAAGGGATTTACTTCACTCCAGCTTTTTTTCACTTCTAATTTATTGAGAGTTCAAAAGAAATACTTAGTTGCCCAGTAATTTCTCAATCATATTCTCCCATTCAATCTTATAACCAGAACTAAGGTTCAGTGCCTGCTGCCATGAAAGCCAAACTCATGAGACAGATGTTGGTGAAAAAGGAGAATGGTTTATTCAAGTGCCGGATACCTGAGAAAATGGGGGATTCTTGTCACAAAGCCTATCTCTACATCTTAGAACAGACAGTTTTTATAAGGAGGGAGAGGAAAAGAAGAACAAAGAGATTAGGTGAGGGAGTTGTAAAGTTGCCTATATGCAGACCAGTACAGTCTATTATGATAAGATCTCAAAAACTGGTCAAGTGATAGTCTGGTGTGCATCATCCCGGCCTTTGTCACCCTGGTTTTATGATTCAAGGTCAGAAAATCCCAAAACTGGGATTACTGATGGGTCAGAGTCTTCATCTTCTGAAGTTAGTTTCTAGGATTATTTTTTAAAATGTAACTTTATTGTTCTAAGTGTTACAGTTGTTCCCATTAAACATGGCTCTTGCTCAGGCCTTTACCACACTATTGTCTATGCCCATGGGTTATGCATACATGCATATACATTTTTGGTTAATTTCTTCCTGCCTCACTCATCTCTTCCCTCTGAGTCTATTATATAAACACTAGAGGCCCGTGCACAAAATTCATGCATGGGGAGGAGTCCCCTCAGGTCCCATCAGCCCAGCCATCACCTTCTCCAATCTGGGACCTCTCAGGGGATGTCCAACTGCCGGTTTAGGCCAGAGGATTGGGCATAAACTGGCAGTTAGACATCCCTAACAATCCAAGACCACTGGCTCCCAACTGTGATAGGGCTGTGCAGATGGGTTTCAGGACGCTGGGTCCTGAAGGAAAAGAGCTAACCAAGTCCACACATCTGACCATTAATCTCCTCTGAATGGTGATTGGCCTCCACTGTAGTGTTCCCACCTACTTTTATCCTTGTCCCACTAAAATTGGTTTCTCTTTTATGCAATGGCCCATTTCATGAAAATTGCTAGGTATACTTTAGAATGTTAAGAGAAAATATATTGAGATTACTTATGCAATAATCATTTGCTATTAGAATTAAGCAGCCAGGTATCTAAGAATATAATTATGAAATACTAAAGACCTGATACACAAGATTTGAGCAAGAGGCTTGGTCCCCACCCACTGCTGTGGCGGCCTCTGCCTCAGCCTCCACCACCATGGCTTCATCCAGAAGGTCATACAGATTGTCAAAATGACTTTCTAATCTTAGAGCAGCTTGTGTGATTTATGAAGTCACAAAGGGTTAATTCAGACTTGAATTTTGTTTATTTACTATTTCTGGAGAACCTAAGTCATTGTATTAGAGCAATTAGTTAAATCAACATGAAATTCTTTTTTAAAAAAACATGAAATTCTTATTTTCAAATTGAAAATTGTCTTCAGTTGATTAAACTTTTTATAGCTGGCTAAAAATGAGTGCAAGCTATATGCATTTTACAGTTATAACTTTTACAAGAAAATTAATCAACAAATATGGAAATTCTTTTAAAAACTATTTTTTATTGATATTAAGAGAGGAAGCGGAGGGAATGAGAAACATCAATGAAAAAGAAACTTTGATTAGCTGCCTACTGCATGCCCCTTACTGGGGATCAGTGCCGAAACCTGGGCATGTGCCCTGACCAGGAATCAAAGCAGCAACCTCTTGGTGCACAGGCCTATGCTCAACTAACTGAGCCACACAGGCCAGGGCAAATTGGAAATTCTTGATTCTAGAGTCAGAATTCTCCTTGCTAGAGGCCAGCAGGACACTGGGTCCATGTGCCCCTTACAGGCTTATCAGGATACCACAATCTGGAGTCCCATTTTTATATGTTGAGTTCAGCTGTTTCCTTCCCCACCAATGCCAACATATACAGAGAGCCAGTGTCCAAAAAGCACCCGCCCTCCACCTCTCCACACACCCCCTGGAGGAGGGCTGTGCCACTGTCATACCTGCCTACATCCTGCTCTCCGCCTGCTCCCCACAACCTGGGCGGGAGGAACGATGAAGCTGGATGTAGGCCTCTGTGCAACCAGCAGAATGGTGTGCCAACTATTGTGACATGGGCATTTAGAACCATCATCTTTTTCTCTGGCTCTCACATCATCAGCACCAAAATAAAACATTGGAGCACCCAGCCGCATGGACCCAAAGGGACATTCTACAGCTGCCTGGATCCTCAATATCTCCTTCAGCCTCTTACAAAACAATTGTACTGTCCCCTTTATTTTCATGGCACTTCATAGTTGAGAAATCTCTCTAACTAGCATCATTTCTGAAGTTGTAACGGGTTAGTAGAATAATTTTAAAAACTAAAGGGTGCAATATGCTCAGAGAGGTTGAGTAAGTTACAGGAGGCCACAGAGAAATGGAGATCACTTGTCCTAGTCTGTAGTCCTTTCCACAATACCAAACAAATTATAGACAAGGAAACAAATACACGTTTGGAGAAAGCTAAAACTCCTCACAGGAATAAGCTTTCCATTACATATTTAGAGATAAAGCCAAAATGCAAATCTTCCCCTGATTGTGGGGAAGCATTAGCAATGTACTGTAGGCTTTTACATATTTGACAATATTCAACTAATTCCAGGGTTATCAGCTTAATTTAAGACATGGTATTTAATAGAAAAGTTCTAGATAGAAAATAATTTTTGCAAAATTGTACATCTGTATATATGCACACATTTAGAAAGCATATTGCTGTTGAAGTTTGTGCCATTTCTTAGTTACCATTTTACATGTTGTGTCCACAACTGCTTTATCCATATACTTTAAACCACCATATTTTTAATTACCTATGACTCTTTTTCAGTTAATTATAATAAGTAAAATGGTTTAACCAATGAAGCACTTTCATGAGTAAAAATTCCAGATTTTTAAAATATGTTTCCAAGAATAGTTCAGTTTTTACATTTAATATCAGAACCTCAGAATTATCACGGGCAGCATGAAACTGTTTTTATTTAAAAGAACAATTACATATTAAGAGCAAAGAGTATAAAATCAATAAATATTACCCCCTTGTATCATATAAAATGAGTGTGCCACATTTCCCTAAGAAATTTCCTGCATTTAGACATCCTGGTCCGTATTCACTTAAAAGTCTGAGTGTACCCTTTCCCTGGCAGTTTTTACCTTTGGGCTTTGGTACATTTCATAGAGAGGAAAACACAGGCAGGGGAAATAGAGGCAGAAGTAGAAGACTTCAAGCTCAAGAGCCCAAGTGTGTGCTGGGGACAAGTAAAATGAGGACCTCTTCCACTGGGCCTCAGTGACTAAGGGTGGCAAAGGTACAAAAAGTGCAAGCAGTCAAAGAAATACCTTTCTGCCAAAGCCGGTTTGGCTCAGTGGTAGAGCGTCGGTCTGCGGACTAAAAGGTCCCAGGTTTGATTTCGGTCAAGGGCATGTACCTTGGTTGCGGGCACATCCTCGGTAGGGGGTGTGTGCAAGAGGCAGCTGGTCGATGTTTCTCTCTGATCGACGTTTCTAGCTCTCTATCTCTCTCCCTTTCTCTCTGTTAAAAATCAATAAAATATATTTTAAAAAAAGAAAGAAAAGAAATACCTTTCCTTAATGGGAAAGACGACACCTAGCAACATGAGTGGAGTGATTAAGAAGAAATGTTTATTGGATTCAATTACTAAGCTGATGGCTCATCTAAATTTCACTTGGATTTTAAATATTTGCCTGAAAAATGACTTCACATCATTTGCATGGCCTCAGAATATCAGGACGGTACGGATACTGAAACAGAAAAGAAAATGTATTAATGATTTTAATATTAATGTAGTTCACACTGTTCCATGTAAGAGTCCAAGGGGCATTTGTTCTGTCTCAGTGAACAGGTGTCTGTGTTTCCTGTCTCTCCCTTCCTGTCCCTGTGCATTCAGGTCAAAGACAGTTCACCTGTTCTGGGTTCCGTCTTGTGTTTTCTCCAACCTTAAACTCAAACTTGAACTTGACTGTCATTTAGGCTTTATTATGCATTAAGATTCTCAAAAAACATTCTTAGAGTCTACATGCCTGGCATAATAATGAATTGAAAACCAAACAACAATGGGAAATGAGTTCTTGCTGTTTGTCACATACTCCATAGGCGTTCCTTGTGCATTTTATCACTTAAACTCAACAATGCTCTGAGGCAGGCTTGAAAGATTGGAGATTAAAAATTCTGAGGCTTAGAGATATTGTAACTTGCTCTAGGTCACACATCTAGTGCAAATTGCTGGGATTTATAACTGAAGTCAAAATTGCACAAATTACAAGATGACAGGTATCTTGCCTAAAGGAAGAAATGATGTGACAGGAAATGATGAAGATTTAAGAGAGCTCTGATAAAGTGGTGCTTAAGGAGCCTTAGTAGAAGATAATGCTGATTTGTATTTAGAGAGACTCCATTCTCCAGAAGATCAGACAGATAACATTTAGACTGCAACTCATGTTTTTTCTCAAAATGATTTTCTGATGAATAAATACTTTAAGAAAATGTCTTGATGCCTTTAAAAATTAGTTATATTACATATTATATTACATTAATTTTAATATAACATTTTTTAAAAGCAATCCCTACTCCTATATATAATTTGCATTTACATTAATGTCAAGGTTTTAGCTGGCCAGGCAGAGGCTGCAGTGACTCCATGTTATACTTATGACTGTGGGACTCTGATTTTTTTTCTTAGAAAGGGTGAGTGTTTTTGAAAGAAAGACTGGAGGCTTGGTGCAGAAAATGTGCACTGTGGGGTCCAGCTGGCCAGCCCTTGATGACCCCTTGGGGGTGGGGCCAGCTGGGGCGAGGGGCTGCAGGCATTCTGGTAGTTTTGCTGTTCAGTTGATTTGCATATCGATATTACCCTTTTATTATATATACAGGATGAGTGGCTTTGATCATTTAGATTCACTGTAACCAACATATGTAATTTCATTTCAGCAGAACTGGAAAGCAAAACAACTGTTCCTAGCTTTTCACAATATGTTCTTAAATGTTCTATAAGCAAAGACTGAACTAATAAAGGAAAACCAAGATACTCCAATGTTTTTCTCATACTTTCACCTTTTTTCTCTGTTAACCAATCCCCCTTCCACAACCATAAAAGGAAACTTAAAACCTACCTCTTTCCAGAGCGAAGCAGGTCAAATGCTTCATTTATTTTTTCAAAAGGTAAAACATGGGTTATTAATGGATCCAGTGAAAACTTCTTAGCCATAAAGTCACTCACAAGTTTTGGAAAAGTTTCTTGACACTTAAAGCCTGAAAAGAACATGACATCATTGTCAGATGCAGCCAGGCAGGGGTAAAAGAACTGGAGAGTAGACTTTCTGAATAAAATTAAAATGAAAGTTCTATTGCTACTCACTTCTACTCAGATTACTGTTACTGAGGTCAATGAGAGACTGAATGCTTCAATATCCTCTTGCAGTGGTTAGACTTTTTGTTGTTGTTGTTGTTGTTACTTAAAAAAAAATCTGACTAGCTAGACTAGGGTCCTCGGTTATTAGCTCTCTCACAGAGACATTTTTGTATGCACGGCTATTCCCAAAGTCAAGGAGCAAAATGTGCAACTGTCCAGATTTGGGCAATGAGAGTAAACATGAATTATTGCTATGGATTTCCTGCATTCTACTAGGCATATTCCATGCCTTGTGCGGCCACATGTATAAAGAGAAGTGGTGCTGAAAGACCCTCGTTTATGGGGACGCCAGAAATGTCTATCTTAGGAATGTATCGGTTTGGAGCCTGTAGATTTATTTGGGCCTATTAATTTATTTCAAACATTTTGCTTTTTAAAACCTAGCTTTGGCACTTGATGAAGGGGAGAGATCCTAAGGTTAATAAGAATTCAGCCCTCTTGGAAGGCAGTGGAGCGTGGCAGTGGGCAAGGGTAAGAGATCAACCAAAGGACTTGCATGCATGCTTATAAGCATAGCCAACGAACACAGACAGTATGGGGAGTGAGGGCATGTGCTGGGTAGCAGGAGAAATCAGTGGGGGAAAACAGGAGACATATAATATTTTCAACAATGAAGAATTAAAAAAAAACCAAAAAGAATTCATCCCTCAAGCCCAAATACATACCACCCAATATTGCTCCTTTCCAGGTACGCCCAGTCAATAGCAGCATGGGGTTCACAGAGACATTTTGGGAATCAGGAGGTACTCCTACAACGACACTTACGCCATATGCCTCATGAACGCATGCCAAGGCAGACTCCTGGAATAAAATTAATATTTGGCATCACTGAAGTGAACTTTCTGATAATCCTCACTCATGATACATAGTATCATGTAATTTTGATTTAGCTAGATTGCAAACATGTGGAGGGAAGAGATTATATTTTCTTTGACTTCTTCATTCCCATTATGCCCAGTCCAGAATAGTGCTGTGGCTTTAGGGAATATCCAGAAAACACTTTTTGAATGAGACAATGGATGAATGAATTTGTGTACACTAAATTCTTTCTTAATAATGTAATGAAAAGGCAAATAGATATATTATTACAAACATATCTATTTAAAGTCTGATTCCTTAAATAAAAGTAATGTTTTGTCATCACCCATTTGCCAGGCTATCTAGAAGTTGGTTAACTGATTTTTCATTTGCTTATTAAATAGTATTTTGAACTCAGTACTTCAAACCAGGTGTTTTGATGGTGAACAAGATATAAGGTCAATTATATATCACAATTTGTCTCTTGTCCACTTGATGGTCTCTTTTTAATGGATCCCTACATTACTGTCCATTTCTAATATGGGTAATTTTTCTGTATTTTTTCAGCTTTGTTGAGGTATAATTGCCAAATAAAAATTGTATAAATGTAGGTTATACTTATTTTTAGGGGCTACAATATGATGATTTAATATACACATGCAACGTGAAATCATTATCATAGTTTAATTGGCACATCCGTTACCTCACATGGTTATTTTCTTAAGATCTATTCCCTTTGCAAACTTGAAGATTAGAGTACAATATTATTGACTATAATCACTATGCTGTTCATTGTATCCTGACTTTACCCATCTTATAACTGAAAGTTTGTACCCTTTTACCAACATTTCCTATTCAGTCCCAGCCCTGGTAACCTCCATTGTACTCAGTGGTTCTAAGACTTCAACTTAATTCCACATATAAAGGAGATCATAAAGTATTTTCTGTCTCTGTGTGGCTTATTTTACTTAGCATAATGTCCCCAGCTTTACCTATGTTGTTGAAAATGGCAGGATGTTCCTCTTTTTATGACTGAATAATAAGCCAACATATACATATCATCATTTATCCATTCATCAGTTGACAGACACTGAGGTTGTTTTCACATTTTGACTATTGTGAATCCGCTGCAGTAAACATAGGAGGGCTGATACCTATTTGAGGTAGTGATTTTGTTTTCTTGGGGTATATACCTAGAAGTGGGGTTACTAGATCATATGGTAGTTTTTTTTTTATTTCCTAAGGACCCGCTATTCTGCTTTCAGAATGCTGAGCCACTTTACATTCCCACTAACAGTGCACAAGGGTTGCCTTGTCCCCACACCCCTGCCAACACCATTTCTTGGCCCTTTGATAGCAGCCATCCTACCAGAAGTGGTGAGGTGTTGGGCTCTGTAATTGTGACTTGCACTGCCCTGATGATTAATGATGGTGAGCACTTTTTAACATTCCTGCTGCACTGAAATGAACATGTTTTAAATGGGCTTTTACCTCCCCAAATGAATATTGGTTTTACTTTAAATTATATCTATTATTTAGCATCTTCAAAAGAAAGTCTTCCTCTTCCAGTCAGGGTTTCAAACATGTTGTAGTAGGACACTTTGTCAGGATCCCACAGAGATATATGCTGATTAGTCCTTTGATTTTGGAGTATGACATCTGGAAAACCAGGTGACCTTGGGACATGGGGTTACCAGACATTTGGTGCCTTCAAATAAAGTAACAATCAATCCGTGTGAGGTCTTGGAAGGCATTTAGCTGGAGAGGTCTTCCTCATGGTAATTGCGTGTGTGTAAGGATTTGAAAGCAATACTCTGCATGCTGTAGAGATGATGGAAGCACTGCATCACTGAGAACACTGTTTCCCATCAGTGGCACCAGATAACAGTTATTAGGAGTTTTCCACCAGATCACAGTTATTAGGACAAGTGGCACTGGGCTAGTATTATACATGCATTGTCTCATGTAATCCATCGCTATGAGATACATATTTCTTAAACATTTTGGTGAAAAATCTGTTGACTTTTAAAAGTATTCAGTCTAATACATAGATTTGGTGCTTAATATGTATGCCAGGCACAGTGCTGTATGCTGTGATAAAATGGGGCATGTTTTATGTTAATACAATGATACTTGCTTTAAATTACTCATTATTTCCTTTGAGCAACTTGTGGTTTATGAAAAAAATCAGAAGTTATTAAAACATAAAAATTATTAAACCATTTTGTTTAAAAGTGTGAGGAGAAATGGAAAAATAGAACTTGCCAATTTGAGAATAGGATTTGTATGGTTTATATTTACTTGGTTTAAATATTATAACTAGAAATTAACAAAGTAAAATTTAAGTGGCCTAATACTCTAAAAGAGAAATATTACTTGAGCTAGGATGACATAACTGATGGCATGAAACATTTCTTTTAATAATAAATATTCCAGGCATTAAATAGGAGATGAAAAAATCACTACTCACAGATTGAAAAATATTCTGTACGTATAATACTTATATTCTGTTGCCTAAAAACTCATTCCAGAATGCAGAAACACATATTTCAAGGCATCCCATGTACCTACATACCATGGTGTCAAGTCGACCAATGACTTCAAAGGAAAAGTCCACACCTCCATGGCTCATTTCCATCAGCACCTCGTGGATGGGTTTCTTGAAATCCTTTGGGTTGATGCACTCAGTGGCACCCACTTGCTTTGCCTTTGCATATTTGTCTTTGTTGATGTCCACCGCAATGATCCTGGCCGCGCCTGCTGCTTTACAGCCCATGACAACAGCCAGGCCGACTCCGCCAAGGCCAAACACCACACAGGTGGAGCCTGGGGTCACCTGTGTTTCAGAAAATGAAAAAAAACAATAACAAAAAAATGGGTTAAGAAATGATTATTGGAAAAATGAATTAAGTAATGATTGTTGGAAAGTGCCAATGCTATATAAAGTATCCTGTCTTACCCACTATCAGTACTATTCACACACTTATGTCCAACCTGCTGTCAAAACCTGTTTTGGCTTCAGTTGCTTCATATTTAAATTGAGGTGTTTGAACCAGATCAGTGCTTCTCAAACTTTGCCAGAGAGTAGATTCACCTGGGGAGCTTTAAAATCTCTCAATGGCCAGGTCACAGCCCACAACCATTACATCAGAATCTCTTCAGGTGTGTCTGGTTCCCAGGTGATTCCAATGGAAAGAAAGCCCAGGCTGGGAGTCAGTGGGTTGGATGATCTCTGAGCTCTAAATGCCAATGACTCCCATCTTGAAGAGAATCTAGTGCAGTGTTTCCCAAAGTTCTCTCATGATGAGAATCACCTGGTGGAGTTGTTAAAACACAGATTCCTGAATCCCAACTAAGAAGTGCTAAACTAGAATTTTTGGGAACATATAGGTAAAATTGTATACTTAACTAGTGCTCTAAGACAGATGTTATATACAGAGCACTAGTTAGGTATGCAATTTTACCTATATGTTCTCAAAAATTCTAGTTTAGCACTTCTTAGTTGGGATTCAGGAATCTGTGTTTTAACAACTCCACCAGGTGATTCTCATCATGAGAGAAGTTTGGGAAACACTGATCTAGTGGCTGAAGTCCATTGACAGGCTTCTGTCAATTGTACATACACAGAAGCAATTTTTGGGAAAGGTTATACCAGGAGACCACAAATAATCTAATAAAACTCTCAGTGATTAACTGCTTGTTTCATTAGCTTTAGTAGTCATGGCCAGTACAATGAGAACAGAAATTAGTTGTAAGGCAGAGAAGAGTTATTCTCAGCTTCAAGTCAATCCTAAAAACCAGGGAAATGTAACTGGAAACTTTATTAAAGCTTGAGACCAATGTGATCTTAGTGGGTCTTTATCTTTGCTTTTTAAAAATACACTAATGAACAATAATGCAATAAAAGTTGGCCTACATTCTAATAATGGATGAAATTCATTTTCATGAATGCCCTTGCCTTCTGTTCTGTGTGCAGGCTCAGTTAGACCACCTGCTCAAATAGAGGAGGCAATTGCACAAGGGACTTCGCTCATAGTCACAGAAATTTGAAAAACATGTGCTCTCAGTTGTTGAAATTGGCTAGGGACTGTTTAATACACCCAGTCAGCTAGAGGAGCCAGCCTTCAGATTGGGTAAAATATTCCTTCTGTCCCAAGTAATCAAGGTGTACTACATTAATTTTTACTTTACTTTAAGAAGTATGAGACTTGTGACTGTGATTTTAAAATGCAGGTAATTATATATTCCTAGAGGCCCAGTGCATGGACATGTGCACATTGAAAGGAAATTAATTAGAAGGTGGCTGGTGGGGCAAGAAGATTCCGACATACCCTGGAGCCAACCTCCGATGGTCCCTCCCTGCCAACCACCTGTGGGTGGTGCCGGGGTCTGAAGGGCACTGCAGAGTGAGCAGGGTCCCTCTGGCAGGTAGGGTCCCTCAGCCTGGCCTGTGGGGATTGGGCTGAAACTGGCAGTCCAATCTCCCCTAAAGGGTCCCAGAGTGCAAGAGGGCACTCTGCAAAGTTGCTGTCGCTTGGCAACTCCTGCATTGTGTCTGCCCCCTGGTGGTTATAGTTACTGGTCAGATGGTCAAATGGTTGGACAGTTGCTTATGCTTTTATTTGTAGACTAGAGGCTCGGTGCACGACATTCATACACTCGGGGGTGGGGTCCCTCAGCCCAGCCTATGCCCTTTCAAGGTCAGCAAACCGTGCATGTACCATCAGCCCAGCTTATGGCTCAGCAGAGCTTCTCCTGTGGGAGCACACTGACCACCAGGGACCAGCTACTGCATTGAGCATCTGCCCCCTGGTGGTCAGTATGCATCATAGTGACTGGTCATTCCACCGTTGATTAGCATATTACTCTTTTATTATATAGGACTGGAGGCGTGGTGGTGGGGGCGCATTTGTGTCTTTCAGCCCAGTTTGTACCCTCTCCAATCTGGGACCCCCTCAAGGGATGTTAGACTGTCCATTTAGGCCTGAACCCATGGGTTGACTCTGACCAACAGCTGAACATACCTCTCACAACCCAGGACTGCCTGCCTGTCTTATTGCCCCTAACCACTTTTCTGCCAACCTGATCAACTCCTAACTGCTCCCCAGCAGGCCTGGTTGCCCCTAACTTCCCTTCCCTGCAGGCCTGGTCACCCTAAATGCCCTCCCTTTCTGGCCTGGTTGCCTCCAACTGCCCTCCTCTGCTGGCCTGGTCACCCTTAACTGCCTTGCAGGCCTATTCCCTCCCAACTGCCCTCCCCTGCTGGCCTGATCACCCACAACTATCTTTTCCTGTCAGCCATCTTGTGGTGGCCATCTTGTGTGTGGCAGTGATGGTCAATTTGCATATTACCTCTTTATTATATAGGATGGTTTAAGATGCTGTAGGAGAAAGACATGCTAGTTGCACCATAAGATTTTGGGCAAATAGCATTATGGATCTGGGCCTACTAGATTTCCAACCTTTTGTGAAGAGGGGCCTTTAAACAATTTTTCCTTCAAATCTATCACCTCTAAAGTGTGTGTGTGTGTGTGTGTGTGTGTGTGTGTGTGTATGTGTGTGTATGTGTATGTGTATGTGTACGTCCGTGGCAGTGGAGGAGATGAAGCAGTGAGATCCCCTAATGAGTGCAATATATGCATAATGCATAATGCATCACAGTAGCTTCCTTGCTTTCCTCATAGGGTTCCACAGAGCAGGTATGTTGGTGATGCTTGGTCTGGATGTGTATCAGGTAAGGCTTTGGAATCTACTGCTGATCCTAATTCTGGGAGTAGAGGGTCCATGGACTAGATGTCCCTCAAAGGTAACTCTTTCATTTCATTTTCTTTTGCTGCCTCAGGACCTAAAGGGACCTACTGTGCCTGGTGCATGCTTGTACTGACTCACTGTAGAATAAATGACTAAATAAGGTCCTAGCTCTATAATTTAGTAATTCCATAAAGAAAAAAAATATAGAAAAACAATGATAAAATGGCACTTTTGCTTTTTCTTCACTAATTATCAACAGTTTTTTCACTTTTTATAAACAGATTAACTTTATAGGATATGCTCTTAATTTTTTCTGAGGTCACTTTTCTTTTTGCTTTTTTTCTTATCTGAGGGTATTTTTCTACTCATAGACACTCTGGAGTATCTATGGAGTATATCAATGTTATTGTAGTAGTGGGAAGGGAGGAAAGCTGACAGTAAATCTATGAATAACTAGAGGCCCAGTGCACGAAATTCATGCACTAGGAGGTGTAAGTCGGGCAGAGGGTGAGGGGGGTGAAGAGGGACCCCTCAGTTCAGACTGCACCTCGAGCCATCAGTTGGACATCCTTAGCACTGCCATGGAGACAGAAGAGGCTCCCAAGACTGTTGCTGTGCTAGCCAGCCATGAACCTGGCTTCTGGATAAATGACGCTTCCCCTGTGGGAGCACACTGACCACCAGGGGACAGCTCCTGCATTGAGCATCTGCCCCCTGGTGGTCAGTGCATGTCATAGCCAATGGTCGTTCTGTTATTTGGCTGATTTGCATGACAACCTTTTATTATAAAGAATGGCCTTGGATTATTATTAAAAATCGCTTTCCTTTTTGTTTCTGACAGCCTGAGTACGACTGGTTTATCATCTGTTGTCATTCCTACCTTGGCAACTTGAACTGCAGACCCATAACCAGTTGAGAATGCACAGCCAATGAGACAGACTTTCTCTAGTGGTGAGGCTGGATCAATTTTGGCCACTGAGGTCTCGTCCAGCACTGTGTACTGGGTGAAGGTGCTGGTGCTAAGGAAGTGGTTGATGGGCTTCCCTTTGCAGGTGAACCTGGTAGTACCATCCTGCATGGTTCCGCGAGGCATGCTCAGACTGGCCAATGCAAAACACAGACACACAAGGGCATGAGACACTTGCATAACAGTGTACAAATTCATTGGCTATGTAAGGAGAGTAAGGGAAACTCACTCATTTTTTGAGCAGAGGTTGCCTTCCGGATGTTTACAAACACTGCATTTTCCACAATGGGGAATAACAAGTGGAATGACTTTATCACCTGGAGTGGGATAAAGCAAATTCTTATTTAATTTCTATGCAGGAATGAATAGAGCGAGCACTTAAAGCTTATGGTGTGGATTAGAGGCAGTCGTCTTTGAACAGTCTCTCAGAAACAGGATCCAGGCACCATGATGTCGTTGGTCATTGCCTGGCAGCATTGTTACTGGTTTGGGTTTGTGTGTGCCTGAAGACTGCCAAAGAGGACATGTGACTGTGGGAAACTACGTGGATTTTAAAGTATTTCCACTGCATTAATGGTTATCTTTTATTCCGCGCCCTTTCTCTAGATAGATTTATACACATTTTATTTAACCCTTAAGAATTAAGACTTAAATGTACATAGTGTACATATTTACAAATTTTTGTTGTGAGAGGCTTCCATAGTTTCACTAGATGTTGGGGACAGCCAGTATTTTCTAATAGGTTCGGTTATAGTAAAAATGAGAATTTGGGCAACCATTCTTGGCTTTTCAAAGTGACTGCTTATTTTTACTATAAAATTAGTCTATTTTTTTTAATTTTAGGATTCCCCACCCCCAAAGAGAATGTAGCAAAAATGTGATAAAAAAAGAATAAAAGAAATTCCTTTGAAAATCTCAACCCTCAACAATGAGTTAGGCACTTTCCTTTAGGACGAGAACTGATTTTTAAATGTTTTTAGCTGATAACTTAATTTGTGAATTATTTATTTTGCCTGCTATGGTGAAGGGAGCCAGGGTGAAAAGTAAAAATTTCATTTATTGTTAATTTATTTTTAAGTAAAGGAAATACTAAGATCTGAAACTCACACAAGACTATATTTTTTAATATTTTCTGTCAACAAGTTAAATAAATATTTGGCAATGGAACAGGCCAAATCTACTGGCTAAAGTTATTTTTCTTTTTTGGAGTTAAGCATTATTTTCTTTTCTACTAGCTCTTCTACATATCCACAAAACCCACAAAAATGGTGAGACCATTTAATACATAAACTTTATATGGAGATCATAACATTTTATACTCATTCACTCTTTACCTCTAAAATATTTACCTATATTAATGTACAATAAAATTAAGACAAAATAAATGTTAAGGATAAACTAGTAACAGGTAACCAGTCATATTTAGCCATGGTTAAATGTAGTGAAACATATTATTTATTGCAGGGCCTTCTGCCTGGTCTCCCCTTTCCTTCCAGCTAGTCTGTGTCATTCACTCTGTGCTCAAGAAGGAAGGACAGACTGGAAGGGAAAACCAGTGCATGGGTTCCACTTCCCTCCTAGAGGAGATCATGTTGATTCAGTCAGCGTCTCAGGCTCCCCATCCTGGGAAGTCAGCACTGAACAGTTCCCATACACTGACCTACAGGCTCAGCACACAGACTTAGATGTTTTTTCTTGTGTCCCATTTGTAGTTCTTTTTGGACCCGAGAGAAGACACTGCTCAGCAACACTGAAATGGAGATTATTTGATTATGAACTCAGGCAGTGGGTCCCTTTTGATCCTCATGTATACCAAGGCTCTAACCTGGTGGAGGACATATAGCAGATACTCAACAAATTCTTGCTGAAGAAGAGAAAGCAGGAGTGCATGAATGCATACATGTCTGAAGCAGGAAGGGGTCAGAAATGTAGGACACCTCTGTTCAAGCCCTGGCTCTGCTGCTGCCCTAGGCAAGGTCTTGAATCTCTCATTGCTTCAGTTTCGTCCTCCAGGCTGGGCGATTTTGGGGTCCTGAGTAGTACCTTCTTCAAGTACCCTGTTTCCCCGAAAATAAGACAGTGTCTTATATTAATTTTTGCTCCCAAAGACGTGCTAGGTCTTATTTTCAGGGGATGTCTTATTTTTCCATGAAGAAGAATACAGTACAGATTTATTGTTAAATGAAAATAAAGGAAATTTATTACCTGTATACGGTACGGTAGTACCATAGTATGGTAGTTGTCAACACAAACCAGACAAACTGTGAATCTTACAGTATCAAGAATTTACTCATTTATTCAATGACAATCATGTCATCATCTTCTGGAACATCACCATAACAATCCAATTCCTGAATTTCCTGGTGAATTTCTTGTGACTCCATTTCTTTCAGAATCAGTGGACCAAATCTCCCATGTTTAGCAATAGCACTGTCTTTAAATGAGTACCAGGTAGCCTGCTCACAGTGCATTTGCAATGCAACTGTCAGTGATTTTCTCCCATGAATTCTTCACCCAAGTCACAACTTCTTGCAGTTTAGGTTTCACAAAGTTTCCAGGCTGATTTCTCTTCATTATATTTTCAATGTAGTCATTAATTTCCATGCACAAATTGTCTTTGAATGGCTTGTTTATTGCAATATCAAGAGTGTGGAGATAGGCCATCATTCCTGTGGGAATCATTATCTGATCTATTTTTCTTTCGTGAAGAAATGTCTTCATGTCTTTAGCGCAGTGAGTGCTGGCTGCATCCCAGACTAGCAGACCTCTTTGGCTCCCTCGCATAACAAGAGGCAGCATTAAATCGACCCACTTCCTTATAACTGCTTGTGTGGCCCAGGCTTTTTCAGATTCAAGAATAAAAACGCCCAAAACATGTTCAATCTTTTCCTTCTTGCCCTTAGGAATGATTAAAGGTGGGATTTTAGTGCCATCCAGACGAATTGCCAAAATACAGGAAACACGTGCACTTTTGTAAGCAGTGGAGGGAATGTACACTAAGGAGGCACCCGGCTGTTCAATTTTTGTTTGGGATGATTGGTCCATAAACACTGCAGTTTCATCCATAGCAATCATGTTGGAAAGATTGTATTTAGAGAAGTCAGCGTCATCAATAAAGGACTTGAATGCAAGTGCTCACTTAATAACTTGAGTATCTTCCAACCTAAACAATGTTGTAGATCTTCTTAAAGACAGTTCACTTCGCTAAAGGAAATTATCCAGCCAGTGTTGTGATGCTTTGAAGTCTTAGGGGGCTATGTCAAACTGTTGTGCCATTGCAAGGGCAAATTCTTGAATCTGAGCCCTATTCACAACCAAGGCCTTTGCTCTCCTGTCAACAACCCATTCACAGATCAGGTCTTCCAGCTCTAAAAATAATGGTTGCCGACCTGATCCACACTTGTGCTTTTTAGCATTTCCCTTGTCCACTTGTTCAATGAGGTTACCATACTCTGCTTGCCATTTTCAGACCAATCGGATACTCAACATCTTCTCTTTGCAGAAAGCAGTAAGATTTTGGCCCCAAGACTCTTCCACAATTCCTTTCTTGTACTCCTTGGAGTAGCTTTTACTTTTCTTTTTTAAATATATTTTATTGATTTTTTTACAGAGAGGAAGGGAGAGAGATAGAGAGCTAGAAACGTCGATGAGAGAGAAACATCGACCAGCTGCCTCTTGCACACCCCCTACAGGGAATGTGCCCACAACCAACGTACATGCCCCTGACCAGAATCGAACCTGGGACCTTTCGGTCCACAGACCGACGCTCTACCACTGAACCAAACCGGTTTCGGCTGGAGTAGCTTTTTCTTTTTACGCTTATTTCTAGGGATAAAAAAAGGAATTGGGGTATCAAGGTTGGGGGAGGGGATCACTTAAAATGACACAGGGGGATCAGAGGGGGGAGTCAAAATGGCACAGGAGAATCAGAGGGAGGATTACCAGTTTAGTAACCCCTTTTGATCCTCCTGTGTCATTTTGATTGCCCCCTCTGATCCTCCTGTGTCATTTTGATTGCCCCCTCTGATCCTCCTGTGTCATTTTAAGTGATCCCTCTTCCCCCACCCCTGTGCCATTGAACACCTTCACCAGACATCCTCCCTACCACTTTATCAGAAATTTACCCCCTGAGGCCTGCCTGGGGACTGTCACTGGGCTTGCTGGGGCCTGGATCTGGGCTGGAGCAGGGTCTGCCACTGACTGAGAACCTTTAGTCATCATGAGGGCGGCCGCAAGCATCAGGTACTGTCACCAGAGACAGACCAGCACTCACCACCTTCGCCATGTCCCTTCTGCTCTAATCCTCCTGTTCTTCTACAGGCATCTGTGTAAGTCTCCTCCTCTCTTCTGCCCTGTGCTCACAGCTCACTCCGACCTCTGCTCCGCCTCCACAGAGCAGTGACATCAGGACTCCGTGTAACATCACTGATTGCTAGACGCCAGTCGGGTATAGGGTAAATTAATTTTCATTCTGAGACAGAGCCTGGGGGGGCCTTATTTTCGGGAGGATGCCTTATATTTCACTCAGAAGGAAACCTGTAAGTAGGTCTTATTTTCGGAGGATGTTTTATTTTCGGGGAAACACAGTAGGAGTTCTATACCTGGCTTTACTGTAGTCACCCCTTCTCCAATGCTCTCCACAATGCCACCTGCTTCATGGCCTACGATCACAGGAAGAGGTGTGACGAAGCTTCCACTAGCCACGTGGTCATCTGTCCGACAGACTCCGGAGGCCACCAACTGCAGGGTAAAGGGAAGATAATTAGGTTCAGAAAAATTGTGACCCTCACATGGACTTCACATGCCCAGCTTTCTAAAGTTGGACTTTTGAAGAGTTTTCAAGGATTTTGCTAATGATCTCTACTTTTTCCAAATATACAAGATCCTGTTTCTCTTCAAGATTACTCAGTTTATGCATGCATACAAGTCCTTTGGGGGCGGACTGGGAGAGGTCAAGGCGGGGGAGGGAAAAGAAGACTTATGTAAGACTTTATACAATAAAGAATTTAAATTAAAAAACAAAAGTTTATTAGAGAAAAAAAAGATTACTCAGTTTAAAACCCTCTACTTTTTTCCTTCCCTATCTTTAGTATCTTTTTCCTTCCCTATCTTTTTCCTTCCCTATCTTTAGTATCTTTTTCCTTCCCTATCTTTAGTAATAATTCATCATAATCTGTGAAATATTTCTCAAATATTTGTCTTCTTACAAACAAGAATGCATCCTTTTTTATAGAAGTAGAAACTATAGATTAGCAACCAAGAAAATTCAATTAAGTTTCCACCATCTAATGCTAATTGATTTTGAAATCTTGCACTTTTTCCCTGTATAAATACTTCAATTCTTTTTTATTTTATTACTGTGAAAGAATTTAAATCTACAATGGAACTGGAGGATATAAAAAGGAAAATCTCATGTATGTGTCATCAGGAAAACAAAACACAAGGACTAAGAAATCGATTTCCTGTAGATGCTTGATTTATAGAAAACTGATAATATTGGAATTTTCCTAAATAAAAATTGGTCAGGAGTTGCCTCATAGCAACCTTGAGAAATTTGAAGTGGCTGGTGGGATTCATCTCACAAAATAAGCTGAATTGAGCATTGTTTGTATGACTGGATTTGCTTTGTTTCAATGATGAAAAATTGTTTAATGAAATAAAAACAAAATACATGGCTGCTATATTATCATCAGATTAAGCAAAATTCAAGGCCCAAAGTAATTAAATGAGACAAAAAGAGTATTATAGAATAATCAAAGATACTCTCATAAAAAAAAAAACATACATACACTTTAACAGACTGTAACTGAACTTTCCCTCTTTAAATTTCCTGCCTGCAAGAACAGCCTACCCCAAATCCTCAAAGGACTGCCCTATAACTTGCTACAATTTGCATGTTCCAAATTACAACTACTCCGTTATTCTTTTTGTTTTGTTTTTAATTTATTTATTGTTGAAAGTATTACATATGTCTCCTTTCCCCATTGACCTCTTCCTGCCGCTCCCTCCCCTAGCACATATCTTTGCCCCACTTCTGTCTGTGTCCATTGGTTATCCTTAAATGCATGCATGCAAGTCCTTTGGTTGATCTCTTACCAACTTTCCTCCCCTTTCTATACCCTCTATGGATTCTTCTAAGATCTTTATAGTGTCCTGTCTTATGATTAAGTTCTGTATCCATTTTGAGTTTATTTTTGTGTATGGTGTAAGTTGGTGATCTAGTTTCATTTTTTTTGCATGTATCTGTCCAATTTCCCCAACACCATTTAATGAAGAGACTGTCTTGACTCCATTGTATGCTCTTACCTCCTTTGTCAAATATTAATATTGAGCATATTGGTTTGGGTCATTTTCTGGTTTCTCTATTCTATTCCATTGTTTTATATGTCTGTTCTTGTGCCAGTACCAGGCAGTTTTGAGAACAGTGGCTTTGTAATATAGCTTAATAACTGGTATTGTGATCCCTCCAATTTTGTTCTTAAGATTGGTTGCTGCAGTTTTGGGAGATCTTTTTTTTTCTTCTTTTTTTTTCTGGAGCGTTTGTCCTAGGTCTATGAAATATGCCTTTGATATTTTAATGGGGAGTGCATTGAATTGATAGATTGCTTTGGGTAGAATCAACATTTTCATGATGTTGATTCTATGAATCCATGAACACAGTATTTCTTCTACTTGTTTATATCCTCCTCTATCTCTTTTTTCAACATCTGTAGTTGTCTGAATACAGGTCTATTAACTCCTTAGTTAAGTTTATTTTTAACTATTTAAGTTTTTTATTGCAATGGTAAATGCTATTGTTTTTTAGTTTCTCTTTCTGTGAGTTCATTATTGGTGTCTAAAAAAGCCATTGATTTCTGGGTATAAATTTTGTATCCTATTATGTTGCCAAAATATTTTATTAAATTTAGTTTTTTGATGGAGTCTTTAGGGTTTTTCTATGTATAATATCATGTCATCTGCGAATAATGACAATTTTACTTCTTCTTTTCCAGCTTCATGGGGAGTTTTATGAAAATTCAAAGAAGAACTTATACAAATCCTCCTCTATTTCAAAAAATTCAAGAGGAAGGAACACTTCCTAGCTCTTTCAATGAAGCCAGCATTACCCTAGTCCAAAAACCAGATAAAGATGCTGTAAAGAAAGACAATTATAAGGCCAATAGTCCTGATGAACATAGATGCTAAAATTCTCAACAAAATATTAGCAAACACATTCAACAATACATTAAGAAGATCATACACCATGACCAAGTGGGATTTATTCTGGGTTTGCAATCCTGGTACACTATCTGCAAATCAATAAAATACGATACATCACATAAACAAATTCAAAGGTAAAAACCACAGTTATATCAATTGATGCTGATAAAGCATTTGACAAAACCCAACATCCTTTCTTGATAAAAAACAACAACAACACCACACACGCATACACACAAATAACTCAGCAAAGTGGGAATAAAGGAATCATACCTCAACATAATAAAAGCCTTATATGACAAACATACAGCCAACATCATACTCAGTGGGCAAAAACTAAACCCATTTCCCCTAAGAACAGGAACAAGGCAGGGATGCCCAACTTCACCATGACTGTTTGATATAATACTGGAAGTGCTAACCAAGAAGAAATATAAAAGGTTATTCTTGAATAAATTCATCTTTTTGGTCATTTTGAGCTTGACTCGGTTTAATTTTTATTGAGGTCGACATTGGGATTATACTATACATACTGTCTATTCTATTTTTAAAAGTTCAACAACTTGTATTAGCATTTTTATCTTTCCTTGACTAGAAATGTATTTCCACTGTTTGGATTACCTAGGGCACTTCTAGGTTTCTGTTTTGATCCTAGTTTGGGCATGATGTTTCTCTCTCAGCGTTTTCTCTCTCTCTCTCTCTCTCTCTCTCTCTCTCTCTCTCTCTCTCTCTCTCTCAAATCAAGAAACAAACAAACATATCCTTGCATGAGGATTTTTTTAAGTGCTTTTAAAAAAATTTTTTTTTTTTTTATTGAGTTCAGAAAGGAAGAGAGAGGACTAGAGACATTAACTTCAACTATGAGAGAGAATCATTGATTAGCTGCCTCCTGCATGCCTTACACTGGGGATCAAGCCCACAACCCGGGCCTATGCCCTGAATGGAAATCAAACCATGACCTCTTAGTTCATAGGTCAATACCCAACCTCTGAGCCATGCAGGCTGGGCTAAAAAAGTGCTTCTTAATAAAGTTTTTTTTGTTGTTATTTCCCTTTGTACTATTCTCTGAATTTTCTTATACTTAAAATTCAAAAGATGTGAAAAAAGTGTTTCACCTTTATACGAACTTCATGAGCCTTAGGGGGTGCTACCTCCACCTCCTCAATGGAAAAGGGTTTCTTTAACTCCCATAGCACAGCTGCTTTGCATTTAATTACCTGGAAATTGAACAGAAAGATGACACAAGTGCTTACCCACTCCTGAAGTCAGTGATTGAGACTTTCATATTTTTATGTGCAACATCTAGCCCCAATTCTGGAATCTAATGAATGTTATAGAGAAATGGAAAACTTCTGATTTGCAAAGAGAATGAAAATATCTTTTAAAAATGTGTAAATCAATAAAATAAGTAAATATAAATAGAATTAACTATAATGAGGCATTGAGATAAATTACAATATGTTCTTTAGGTCATCCTTATGTTGTTGTTTTTTCCAAGTCGGTCCTGAAATTGGTTGTTTGCCCACAAATGTTGGCTTGTAATGAAGTTTTAAATCACAATTATTTCACTGATAGAATCACTTATTTGGTCACATAAAATCTCTTGCTCTCTTGCTTAATTCTCTGCTTAAGCCCCAAAGAATCCAACTTTATGATTCCAGGGCATACTTGCCTCCCTGCATAAGTGAATTCTCTTTCTTCTTCTCCTTGTTTGTTTTCCTCCTCCTCCTTGTTTGTTTTCTCTCCCCACTACTTCTGTGTGCTACTAGTTTGCATGACTCATTTGAAAGTGAGCTTTGGCAACTCGGTTTTCTTCTCTAATTTATGTGTAGCTATTTTTTCCAGATTAGATGTGAGCCAAAAATCACAGAGGTTATAGCTGTACACAAACACACACACACTTACCACATATTCATATATACATATACATATATATATATATATATATATATATATATATATATATATACAAACACACACACACTTACTACATATTCATATATATATATTTATAAGTGGGATAACTGTGTGTTTGACATTTTAATCCAGCATAGGTTATTCATAGATGTTCTTCAAAATTAAAGTTGAACACATATTTTTATAAGAATGTAATTTTGAAAATGTAATATAAAATCTGTTTTCAATGCTACAAAGCTTCTACATTTGAGAGCTTTTCTTCTGGATAGATGATCCTATATAATAATAGCCTATTATGCAAATAGACCAAATAGCAGAACAACTGAAAAAAAACAAACAACTGGTTGCTATGACATGCAGTAAACAATGTGAATTGATTATATTGAATGATCACGTGCATTTCAAGCACATTGAAGAGGTAAAAAGATCTATGAAAGACCTAGAAGCAAATATCCCTGTTCCTACTACTAATAAGTAATTAAAAGTATATCACTATGAATTTTTGATAAAATCACGTTGACTTTTGTATGGAGAGGATATTTTTCTATAAGATTTCTATGGAAATTTCCTGGATTGAGCCATCACAGGGCCCTTTAAAATTAGAATTTGCATGTTGATGTTGGCTTGTTTAACTTTGATGATTCTAATGCTTTGAGATCAATAATTATGTTGAACTTAACTTTTCTCCTGTGTTCATAAAAAAATATATGATTACAAAAAATAATGTTTAAGTTATGGCTTCTTAATGCAAAGTTAAATAATTGATTAAAATATTTCTAACTGTAGATTTTCAAATTATTCATGATTGGCTGTAACTACTACATATTTATCTAATATAATAAATAAAGACTTTAATAGGTACAGAAGCTACATATTCTTTTAAAGATATTTAGCAACAACCTATTTCAATTCTGATTCAATATACATTGCATAACAAAGCATATATTCTATGTTATGTTTCAGTTTATATAATTTCTAATTTAGATATAAATTTTAAATTATTCATTAAATACTATTTCTCTTTGTGAATTATATAATGAAAATATATTTTCAAAAGTAAAACGAAAAAATGCTTACTTTTCCTGCTGTGCTCATATTTCTGTTCTTTCTGCAGGCCAGGAGGCGGATGGATTCTTGCAGACCCTTTCCTGCTCAATTACATGAAGCAGATATGTTGCACAGTTATTTTCTTTGCTTGAATAATGCTCAGTTCTATACATGCAATCTGATGTCTTTAGTCAGACCCATAAGTGTATTCTCAAACCACGTCAAATCAGAGAGAAATGGGCACTAATCCAGCACTCAAGCCTGGACTTTATAATACGCCAATTACAAATAACAGCTTGATTTATTTGGTTAAATATTTTTCTACACATAAATTTTAATTGCTCTTCTTTTTTTCTGGATTCCACATTTACTCTTTCTCCTATTTCCCATTTGTGTGAACTAAGCTGCAACTTCTAACCCTCATGCTGCCGTTAGAAAGGAGGAGCAGTAAGGAAGCAGCACAAATGACATAGGACAGAGAGAAGTACAAGGCAGAGGGATGTGTTTGCCCCAGCACCCTCCTCCTCTTTATAGCAGAGATGGCAGCACCAGTCAGTCACAGCAAAGGGGCTCATGGCCCTGGCATTTCTGCTCTACTCAATAGCTAGCAGCACTGACTGAGCTCCTCCCTGTTGCAGGCATTCAGTAGGGTACACTGGGGTGGCAGGGAGGGATAAGGATGGCCTCTACCTCTGCCTACAGGCAGTATGGCGTAATGCCTGGATTCAAGGCTCTTAGTTTCATTACTTGTAAGACAATAGAATAATAGTACCAACTCAAAGTATTTTTTGTTGAACAAATGAGACAAACCCTTTAAAACACCAGGAAACCTGGCAGAGAGGACAGTCTTCAATAAATATTAGCTACAATGATTACCCATAAAGAAAGCTCACAACCTATGGCAAAAAGGACAGGCAAACAAGTCAGACCATCGGGATGTGCTGTTTCAAAGGGAGGGCATCTGACTGAAGGACTTGAAGGAGGCTTTGCAGAGAGAACATTTAGGTTAAAACTCAATATTGATCTCTCTTGCACAGTAAAAATTGAAAAACACCCAATCTTGTGCATTTCTATTATCCATTAGTCAGTGCCATGAATAAGAGAAAGGCTATAAGATTGCTTTTTAATAAACCTCAAATCTTATACCAACATTTGGAAATACAAATACAACACATTCAACTACTTAATTAAATATAGAAGCCTCAGAAAGAACCCTGCTGGCAAGGAACTCTGAAATTATCTATTCCAAATTCCTTGTTTTATAGGCCAAATGTCATGGCAAAGCAATGTGGCTAATAAGAAAAGATGTAACTCTTCTCATGGGTACATAAATAATCCAATAGCTTTCAAATATCATGGGTTTGAGGCAGGATAAGGAGAGAGGTTCATAGTATCCAAACATTTAAGTTGCTAAATAATTATGTTTGATCTACCCAAATCCAACACCATAAATTTGGTTCTTGGCAGTTTTTTTCTTAGTACCTAACTGAAATAATCTTAATGCTTAAGTGAAATATTATGGGTCTGCAAATGATCATTTTTGAGATGCTGCAGAAATAAAAATATTGTATAATGATTGTAAAGTATGCAAGTGACATGAATTCAACTGTATTCGTTTTATAAAAATAGTATGAGGGAAGGGGTGGGTGGACAGAAAAGTGGTTCTATGAAAGTAACCTCTCAGGCTGATCTCATCACAAATCCTTAGCTGGCAGGTGGTGGTGAGTAGTTATGCTCAGGCATATAACTCCTTTAGTAAAATAACTATCTTTACCTTAAGCAAGCCTTGTCCATTGTTTCAGTGCACCTGAGTTTGAAATGCTTCTTTTCAGCCACCTCTGTCTGAAGCATAATCTCATTAACTATCTTGCCCTTCAGTCCCTTCCTTATTGTCTCCTAGCTTCATGTGATTTCCTTACATTCTCTTTTCTTTTTAAATATATGTTTTTGTTTATTTCAGAGAGGAAGGGGGAGATGGAGAGAAGTAGAAACATCAATGATGAGGGAGAATCACTGTTTGGCTGCCTCCTGCACGCTCCCCATTGGGGATGAAGCCAGCAACCCAGACTTGTGCCCTGTCTGGGAACTGAACCATGACATCCTCCTTCATTGATCGATACTCAACCACTGAGCCACATAGGCTGAGCCTTGCATTCTTTTCTTAATTCCAAATGCATAAAGGAACCTGCAAACTGTCATTTCTTGGAAGCATTTTTCTCAGTCTGTTGAGATCTTGCTTTCAGACATATCTTTGGTTGACTCAAATAAATTATTATAAAAATTTCCTACAGGTTTGCATATTCATACATCAACACATTTTAGGTAATCTTGAAATATTCTGAGTGAGCAGAAATGTGGGACAAGCTGGTCACACATCCACATGTGGTGGTTAAGAATAGGGAGTAACATGCTGGCCATGGAGGTCCCCACAGAATAATGAGGAGTTTCAGCTCCCAAACCTGCAGCTCCAGTGCTGAGAAGAGAAATCCCCACAATAGCTGGCTATGAAAATCAGCAGGGACTCACTCTCGGTGAGATGCAGGGTTGCTGTAGACACAATCATGATCTTAAAGGGCCTAAGCACAGCCTCACCTGCGCACAACACTCATCCTAAGCTCCAGAGAAGGGACAGCAACTCAAAGAGTACCAAGGCCATAGAAATAATAAGGAAGAACTAGTCAGAAATAAAAACTACCATAACTGAAATGAAGAATACATTGGAAGGAATCAACAGCAGATTGGATAAAGCATTTAATAGAATCAGTAATTTGGAAAACAAGTAGAAAATGCCCAAGTAGCAAAAAGAAAAAAACAAAATTGAAACACGAGGACAGTTTAAGGGATCTCTGGGACAACTTGAAGTTTAACATTTGTATCATAGGAGTACCAGAAAGAAAAGAGAGGGAGGGAGAGAGAGAAATACTTGAATAATTACTAAAAAGTTCCATAATCTGGCAAAGGAAATAGACATACAAGTACAGAAAGTGCAGAGTTCCAAATAAGAAGAAATCAGAACAACAACAAAAAAAAAAAAAAAAAAAAAGAACAAAAAATCATGGACATGGGCAATAGTGCAATGATTGTTTTGGGGAGAGTCAGGGGGAGGGGAATGAGCGTATAGGGGAGATAAAAAAGCCAACAAAAGAAAACAAAAATGCGAAAGGATGATTTTAAAAGCAGCAAGAGAAAATGTAGCTCTTATGAGGCTGTCAACTGATTTCTCAAGAGAAAATTTGCAGGGGAAAAAAGAGATTGGAACATCTGAAAGAAAAATAATATTGAATATAAACTGTAATTGGAAAAAAAGAGAGAGAGAGAGAGAGAGAGAGAGAGAGAGAGAGAGAGAGAAACACGAGGACCTATAACTAAGATTACTCTAACCAGGAAAGCTATCCTTTAGAATCAAAGGAGAGATGAAATGTTTCACAGGCAAGAAAAGGCAGAAGGAGTTCACCACCATCAAACCATTTAGGTTTGAAATATTTAGGAGATCTCTTTAAAAAGAAAAAAAAAAAAAAAAAGCCAAAACCGGTTTGGCTCAGTGGTAGAGCGTCGGTCTGCAGACTGAAAGGTCCCAAGTTCGATTCTGGTCAAGGGCATGTACAGTGGTTGCAGGCACATCCCCGGTAGGGGGTGTGCAAGAGGCAGCTGGTCGATGTTTCTCTCTCATTGACGTTTTTAACTATCACTCTCCCTTCCTCCTCTCTGTAAAAATATCAATAAAATATATTTTTTTTAAAAAAAGAAGAAAAAAATTATTAACAATTTATTAAACAATCAACATTTTATTAAAAAATCATGAGAGTACGGGCAATTCCTGGGCCATTAAGGCCTATAAAAGATGATAAGACAATTATGTTGTCATTAATTGCAGATATACCCTCAGGATATGTTCAATACATGGTAAACATGTTTCAAAAAGACAAATATAAATGTCTTCTCCGTTATTGAAAAATCCGAAGTCCAACTGTACCTTCTTACATATATGGTCTTGGATATGCGTTATTCCTTGTCTCTCGAATAGGGACAGCAACTAACCGTTATCACGAGTATTCCCCACCAGACTGTGAGCCAGCTGCTGTGTTATGCTTGGCCAGGGAGACTAGGGAGGGTTTGGGGGTTCTCCTTCAGGGAGGCACCCAATCCAGGCTCTAGCCTGGGCTCACCCCAAGTGACCTGTCCTGGATGGAGGCAAAAGAGTGGAGCTTCATCCCTTCCCCCTCATCCCTCATGGGTGCTGCCCTTCTCCTGGCGCACTGAGGGCTTGGTGCTCTCCTGGGATGCGGGACGCAGGCACTTACGAGCGAAGGCCATCTGGGCGCCCAGGAACATCTTCCCCAGGTGTGCTCTGGCCTAGGCCGCTGCTGCAGGTGCCCCGCCGGGCGTCCAATGTTTCCTTGAACTGAAGGAAAGGCAGGGAAACTTAAGATCCAGGGACGGGGGCAGCGTGTCCCCAGTCCAGTCGCCGGGCGATGGGCGGTTAGGCTCGGTGGCAGTTGTTCGCTGCCAGTCGCCGGGCGATGGGCGGTTAGGCCCAGTGGCAGTTGTTCGCTGCCAACGGCCGTCTCACCTGCAGCCCCGGCTCCGTTCTGTCCACGTGGTCCTGGAGCGAGCTGCAGGTCAGGTCCCGCGCGCTCAGAGCAGCGGGGAGCTGCCTGCCTTCGGGCCCCTCGTGCTCCCAGGGGCCGCCCAGCGGCCAAGGCCAAGCACCGACAGGGCAGCACCACCTCGCGGGGCAGAGCTGCTGCAGCCTCATGGACTCCTTGCAGGCAGCTGGTACCTGAGCCCTGAGCTCCTGGCAGCGGGGGAGCTGCAGGAAGGCGGACGGGCGAGGCTAACGTGCTCTGAGGTGCAGGAGGGGACCAGAACCCCGCCGCCTTCCGGGCCCGGGCCCCCGCTGCCTCTGCCCAGCAGCGAGTTCTGAGAGTCTGTGGCGGCCTCGTCCTGCAGGTAGCGGGGTGAGCCGGCGCCGTCCTCGGGCGGCCCCGCCGCGCTGGACCCCGCGAGTACCCCAAGGGCCTGGGCAGATGATGCGGGGCAGCAAGTAGCCCATGGGAAAGAGTGTGAGCGGGGTGCGCGGCCGGGAAAGCGTGCGCCCACACCAGACCACATCCTGGAGGAAGGTATGCAGCGGAGGCGTGCAGCGCACCGCTCCCTCACCCAGCTCCGCGCAGCCCCGCCGCCCCCGAGGGCGCCTCCAGCGCCAGCAGCAGCCGGGACTCCATGTCCCCACGTGGCCGGCGCAGACAGTCACTAATGCCCAGGACGGGGCTTTGGGGGGGAATCCATCTGTCGGGTATCCGTCGATCTCTCCGGGGGGCGCTGGGATGGGCCGCCGCGCCCTGGTCCCCGCGCCTCTGCTACCTGAAGCTGAGCACCCTCACTTGGCCACGCTTGCGCGAAGGAGGGGTCCGAGGCACCCCGGGGCTGCGGGAGGCGGCCGCTCCTCGCAGCCAGAGCAGCTTCCTGAGCATCTGATCTGAAATCCGCTCACCCCGCCTCGGAGGCCAGACGCGGGCATCCTGAGCCGCCCAAGGTGCCAGATGCAGCCTGCAGGAGGGGGGTGGGGGGTCTGCAGCGGGCGCCCTTCCAAGTCCTCCTTGTCGCCCTCCGGGGCTGGAAGGGTTAACTCCCTGAGCCCCCAGATCTTGATTAGTTCTATATAACGAGGATTCTTAAAGTTATTTATTAAAAAACTTCCCTAGTTCTTTCCTAATCTAATCAACTGGTACTACGCAAAGAATTTATTTTAAAACAAAATCGAAGTTAATTCACAACAATTTTTAAAATTTACATTTAAATAAAAAAGGAATGCTTATAATATATTTAAAACCACCCATTAAATGAGTACTATTGCTTTAGAAATGTATGCTGGTATGCCATCTTTCCATGCTAAATCTGCTCTAAGGCGTGGCAACTGGTTAAAATTCTTTTCTCTATTCAAACTTAAAAATGCAAGTATGTTTTTTCAAGATACGTTATTATAGACTTGGAAAATGTAAATTTTAAATGTTAATGATGTTGACTCCTCCCCCTGCTAATTCCCAGGTGCTCATCAGACTTTAAATATTGTATTTCATAAGGCTGCGTGTCTTCACCAAGTCCTCCACTGCTTGTCTGTCTGTAGCAGACCCACGACTCACAGAGGGAAGAGTAGAGGGGAAGCCTGGTCTCTATCACACAGCATGGACTCCTGCCTCTTAGACTCTCAGACGTCTGGACAGTACAGATGCTGAAATATAAAATGATTATCTTTAGTGATTTGTGCCCATACCTTCTCAATGAGAACAGGTTAAGCAATTATCTTTCCTATCTGTTATAGCTAAACTGTTGGAAATCCTTTCAGGTCTGAGGTCCATACCAGTGAACTTTCCTTCTTGTGGATCTTTGGCAAGCACATCTGAAGCAGGCTGACAGGAACAGGGGCTTTCTGGCTGAAGAGAAGGCATGAAGAAGCCTAAGAAGGGGAGCAGGGAATGTGATGCATGGTGCTTAGCTTTCCGTACGCCTAGAGACTGTGGCAATAGGGAAGACCTACTCCCCCACTTTATCCCACAGCCTGGCACTGAGGGTAGAGCAGGTGCCAAGTTCTTAGCTGTGGAATGACCACCTACATTAGTACATGAATAGCAAAGGCTTTCAAAACCATGCAAAGGCATTGACATTTTGGGCAACTTGAGTTTTTGCAGCTTAGTGAAGGCCTGACCACTATGGTAAAATACAGGAATGCAGGAGACCTGTTTCCATGCTACTGTGTTAACACGCCCAGGGGATAGATGGCTGGACTGAACTAGGTAATGCTCTGGGCAATGAGAGGGAGGGGAGATGGAGGAGACCCTGGGGTTGCATCCCTGGGCTCAGCATCTGTTTGCATGTGGTGGGCAATATGAAGGAGAAGTCCAAGGTGATGTTCCACTGCTGGTCTGTAAAAGCAGAAAGGAGGCATTGCTTGCTGAGGTCAGAGGTACTGGTGGGAGAATGATTTGGAGTGAAGTAAATTTAACGCAAGTGGGACACAAGTGTGGCCATGCAGGAAGTAGGTGGAAATGAAGAGCTTGGGTTTATAAAGCTCCACTTGTGATGTTGGAAGCAAAATCCTTGAGAGCAGAATGTATGTTTCCAACTGGTCGTGTGAAGCTACTTGTTTGGCTTAACTGAGTGAAGGTTGTTCTGGCCGTTTAACCCATTGTTTTCTTGCTTAAAAGCAGTTTGAATGTGTGTTCATAATACAGTGACCTGGTAATCTAGACCAGATGGAGAGACACCAGATAACATTGGAAAAGCACTCAAGGGGAAACTTAGTGGAATCTGGATCTCAGGTTAATGCACAGTTAGTTTCTGCTGCTAATGAAACCCATGTCCTTGGAACACAGTGGCTGTTCAATGAGGATGGAAAGACCCAGTGAGTGAAATGTCAATCATCTTGGAGACAAGCCCTCTGATGGTTGTTCCAAGCTTCCATGAGCAGACATGGTGGTGATGTTGGTGTGAATTTTTCTATTCTACCTCTCTCCTTGCCCAACCCTCAGAAGTAACAACAATAGTGACAAGAACACCCATATTTGGCCTTGGCCAGGTGTCTCTGTTGGAGAGTTGTCCTGTACACCAAAAAGCTGTGGGTTTGATCCCCAGATTGGGGCAAGTACAGGAGGCAAACCATCAAAGTTTCTCTCTATATATATAAAAATCCATGCAAACAGCCCAGCCCATGTGCCTCAGTAGTTGAGCGTCGACCTATGAACCAGGAGGTCAGGGTTTTATTCCCAGTCAGGGCTCATGCCCAGGTTGCAGGTTTCATCACCAGTGGGGAGTGTGCAGGAGGCAGCCAATCAATGATTCTTTCCCATCATTGATGGTTCTATCTCTCTCTCCCTCTTCCTTCCTCACTTAAATCAATAAAAATATTTTTAAGATCTATGAAAACATATCCTTAAGTGAGGATTAAAAGGAACACCCAGGTTTGCCTGGAGCCTGCCAGCTCTGTGGGAGGAATTCGGGGCACGGTGAGAAGAACACAGGCTTTGCACTGAGTTTGCATCCTGGTGCTGCCCCTACAAGGTCTGGCAAGTTATTTGCGTCTCACAACTTTAGTTTGTTAAACTGAAGATTGTTATCACATCTCACTTGCAAGTATCCGAAGAAAGCACATTTGAAAAAACACTTTGAAAAGTGTAAAGCAAGAAAATGTTGTGGCATTTCTTGAACAATTTAGCATCTTTATGATGAAAGGAAGATAGCCAACAAAAAAACAATCCGGTGTAGAAAAACCGAAGCCCAGAGAATTTTTTTTTAAAACTGGTTACTATAGGACAACGACGTACTAAGTCTACGAAAAAGTAATCAGATATATCAATCTTGCTAGTTTAAAAATCAGAAATAAAAATTATGAAAGAAACTGGTGTATTTATAAATATTGAGGTTTTCTTTTAAAAGTAGCCTATGAAATGGAGACAAGATCACCATAAATAAAACCTTTTCCCTGAGTAGAGCAGTTCGAGTCCTCCTTGGATTTTTTTTTTTTTAAAGGTAAAACGTGGGTTATCAACTGTTCCAGGTCAAATTTCTTTGCCAGGAAATCAGTCACAACCTGTAAATAAGCACACATTTTCTAATTAGACTTTACTAAAAACTATATTTTATTACATTTGTATGTTGTCTATTCTGCATTTTTACCTTTTCCCCATATTGAACTATTCTCAACTACACACTACTAAGCTATTTTCCCAATGGTCAACTCCCCCATTATACAAAAACATAAGGGAAATGAGCTAGGCAGGAATCTTGGGAAAGAGTATTTCGGGGAGAGGGCAGAATGAATGCAAAGGTGTTGAGGAGTGTTGGCAAGTAAGAACCGTGAGGAGGCCAGTGGTTGGAGCAGAATGAGAACAGAAGAGTAGCAGATGAGGACGGGGCCAGATCACAGGGCACCTTCTGGCCATTGCATGTTTGGGGATTTTATTCTTTGCAAGAAAAGAAGCCATTAGAGCAGCTTCTTTAGTAAACTAATTACTAAAATTCCGTGGCACCCCAAAACAGAGACATTACATTTTCCCCCAATCTGACAAAAAATAAATATAATTTTGATCAACTTACAATAAAAAATAGTAATTAGCTACTCCTTTTGCTCCAAAGTGACTTTTTGAAAAATCAGGTGCCTCTATTTGTGTTTAAGCATTTCTGGTACCAAGAATTAACCAATTGGATACCATTTTATGTGACATAACCAATAAGATGCAACTCTATTATATGACCTATATATTTATGGTTTAAGACAGAGCATTAACACCAGCTGGCTATTAGGTTATATGTTGACATTTTTATTTTTTATTTTTATTTATTTATTTATTTATTTATTTATTTATTTATTTATTTATTATTTATATCTTTTTGGATGTTGACATTTTTAAAATTTGACAATTTAAGGGGAAAGAGGTCAGTGCCCTCGACTAAGTAAGCCAATATTGCGTGTTTTTAAAAATTATTGTGGGCACACCAATGTGCTTCAGGCTACTGGTTGAAAATCGCTGCATTAGAGGGTTTGAGAGAGGCATGACTTGATCTGCCTTCCTTTTTAATAGTCACAATCTGGTTGCTCTATGGGAAAGTTATATATAGGGGACAAAGGCAAAGACAAGGGACCATTTAACAATGCTGAAAGTTGCTAATGTTGGCCTGTACAGGTGATATTGAGAAATGGTCAGATCCTGGGTATATTTTGAAGATAGAGCAAACAGGATTTGCTGAAATATTCATTGCTTGAGATAAAAAGTGTAATGCAAGGTTTTGAGCCTGAATGACAGCAATGATGAAGAGATCACTTACTGAGCCACAGTGGAAAACAATATGGAGTTTCCTCAAAAAATTAAAAATGGAACTCTCACTTGACCCAGTAATCCCACTTCTAGCAATATATCCCAAGAAATCAGAAATACTAATCATAAAGGATATATGTATGTTCATAGCAGCACAATTTATAATAGCTGATCTCTGGAAACAGCCTAAGTGCCCATTAGCAGATGAGTGAATTAAAAAACACTGGTACATCCACACAATGGAATACTATGCTAATGTAAAAAATAATTCTTACCATTCACAACAGCATGGATGGACATGGAGAGCATTATGGAAAGCAAAATAAGCCAGAGAGAGAAAGGTAAATATCACATGATCTCACTCATTTTTTTGAATGATGGTCAGGGTTTTATTCCCAGTTTATGAACAACATAAACTGATGAACAAAAATAGACCTAAAGACAGAGAAGCATCGAACAGACTATCCAACCTCAGAGAGTAGGCAGGGGAGGGTGGGTGATGGGGGCGTAAGAGATCAACCAAAGGAGTTGTATGCATACATATGAGCATAACCAATGGACACAGACTAGGGGTTTGAGGTCATGTGCTGGGGGTGGGAGTGGCTGGGGAGATGCCAATGGGGGAAAGGAGACATATGTAATATTTTAAGCAATAAAGAATTTTTTTTAAAAAGAACTCTGACCCTTTTAACTTTTCCTGAGGATTGGGGTCTCCAACTAGAGTGGAGATGAGATTGTATGCTCAAAGCAGAGGACAATTGTTGAGTAATTTTAGAAACAACAGAAAGGTCATTGCCAATTTGTAAAGACTTAGGAAGTCCAAATTGAGGAATGAATCTTAGCATCCTCTTGGGCCTATTCAGTTCTAAGAGGGTATGGTTCCACCCAGGCCATGAAGTTGTCAGTAAACACAGGTAAGTATTTATTTCCTTGAGAAAGTGGCATTTGAGTAAAATCTACTTGCCAATTTTCTCCTGAGTAGGTTCCCCATCTTTGGCTAGGGGTTAACTGGGCAGAGGATAGAATCCCTTCTCCTGGAGTATTAGTAAAGCACAAGTCACAAGCCATCGTAATTTCCTTGATAGTCTTATGGAGTCCAAATCCTATAAAAGTGCTATCAAGTAGTGAGATATGTATCTCTGTCTAAATGAGACGAATCATGAAACCCCTTAATGATTTCCCATTGAGAGTTTTGAGGAAGGAATAGTCAATGACCTTATTCCCAGGATCCCTCGGGGTTGAGAAAATATCTGAGCCTAGTCACGTTCCTTTCTGTGTATTGTGGCCTCTATTAGCAGACAGCATTCTGTGGGAATAGACCAGGCTGCAGCAGAATCAGCTAGGTTGTTTCCCATAATATCTGTGTCTCCCCTTTGATGCTCTGTCAGTAAATTGCAGCTATTTCCACAGGTTTTAATACAGCTCATAGAAGGTGAGTATTGCCTGGATAGGGGAGTTCTTTGATGGTAAGTGTCCTTGTTCTCTCCATATCGCTGCATGGGCATGCAGGAGGAGGAAGGCGCACTCAGAGTCTGTGTAAACAGTGACTCTTTGTCCCTTGCCCAGATATAGGGCTCTAGTTAAGGCAATGAGCTCAGCCTTCTGGGCAGTAAACCGACACCTGGAATGCCCAGAGGTCGCCCTATCAATCTCTAAAGGGCCATAGGTATCTCTCCTCTTCACCTCTCTCTTTCTATTTCCTTATATTTCTCTTTGTAGCCCAGATCAACTCTGTATAACATTTCAATCCTAGAGCCATCTTCTAAATTCTGCAGAGAGGATAGGATTGGTTCAGTTTAGGTTAGGATGCTTCCCTGTGGAAGGCAGAATAATGGCCCCCAAAGATGTCCACTCTTAATCCCTGAACCTATGAATGAATAAGTTGCCTCTAAAGGGATAGTGCAGATGTGATTAATATAAAGATCTTGAGATGAGAAGATTATCCTGGATGATGGAGCTGAAGCTCATCCAAACACAAGCATTCTTAAAATAGGAGAAGCTTTCCAGGCTGTGGTCAGAGAGAGTAATGTGATTACTGACGACCCTCAGATGGACATATTACAACAGGGGGTGCATTCGATTTCTACTGCTGTTGTAACAAATTACCATCAACTCTTTTGGAAGATTAAGAGGAAGGCAAGAACTAGAATATAATACAGTTTTACAGCTAATAATGAGCAGGGCTGGTATGACTCCAAAGCTTAGGAGGGAAATAACAGCATCTCTATCAGACCCAACTCTTTCCTTTTTGCCTGGAGGCCTCAAAATTGTGCTTCATTTGGAATGGGGGAGGGGGGGTGTCAAATTACTTCCCCAGAGGCTGAGGTGAATATTATTTTTAAACAATCTAGAAAGAAAAATAAATGTAATCTTTACATTTATGCATAAATAGTCTGTGAACTTTAAAGCATGTTGAAAGATGAGGTTCAAAATGAACAGTTGGGAAGGGAATTTAGTCCTAGAACATAGACTGGACCAGAAACAACTTTCTAGAGCAATATTAAATAGTATACAATTAGCATTTCATTTTTATTTTAAGACTGCAGCCAAGTTGTTGAAGGATCTGAAATGCTCACCAATGATGCTGTGGCCGTGGAGCTGAGAGGGAATTTTGTTTGTGTGTCTCCCAAGGGTCTTGGGAAATAACCTAAGAGAAGCCAAACTCCAAAACCACAAAGATCTTCACCCCACTTTTCTCTGTGAGAGCCAGATTACAAACACTCTAAATGTCTCACAAGAGTTTTGTTGATGTGATTAATTGAGCTGATGTAGAAATACCAAATGTTCACAATACTTTAAAATAATACAAAACAATACAAATTCTATTATTGCAAGGAAATGAAAGCACCTTAAAAACAAAAATATAGTACTTTAATAATGGAGATATTTCTCCTCAAAATATATAATATTGTTATTTCCATCAAAAACACGAATTACAACCAATATCTAATATTTATGGAGTGATATATTTGCTGGCTACTTGCATACATTGTCTCATTGAATTAAGTCCTTAAATGAAAGAATGAGATGGTATCATTGTCATGAACATCTAGCAAGGGTGGGGAACCTTTTTTATGCCAAGGGCCATTTGGCACATTTATAATTATTCGAGAGCCATACAAAGTTAGCTTGCTGCATTTGGTCAAACATTTAATTGACCAAAATTCCCTCCCAGGCTAGGGGAAGACAGTTTATTTAAACTTCCCAAAGTGAAACCACTAGTGGTAGGGCCAGTATTCCAGGATGCCTAACTCCAGACTTTAATAACCTGCCTTGCAATAATAAAATAACTCCCACAATGCTCCAGGTGCTGTTCTGAATCTTTTACCTTTAATCCTCACCCTAACTCTGTGGTAGGTTCACTGTCATCCCCTTTTAGAGCTGCATGTTTCTCATCAATGTCTTTCCCATCACTAAAGCCACTTTTGATTTTTGTAGAACATTTTCACAGAACATGTCAACTTTGCTTCCATCTAAGTTGATTGCAAACAAGAGTTGAAGCAGTGCTGGAACCCAGACACATTCCCTACTGAAGTCGTTGGCTTACTCCAGCGTGTGCTAGGGATGCTCAGTGCCTGAGCAGGTCCACTTCCTGGAGCTTTCCCCTCCTAGTCCTGAAAATCCCTTCACTTTCTCCAGGGTGAGAGCCCCTGCTTCCAAGATCTCATTTTTTTTTCTTGAATTAATTTATCAATTTTGGGAAGTTCAACAGGTAGCTCTCCAAGACAAGGTGCACTGGAGGATAAATTTCTTGAATTCTTTTATGTTCTGTTATATTTTCATTCCTGCTACAATACATTTTTTATTGACTGATTTTTTTAAAAAGAGAAATAAAGGAATGGAGTGACAGAAATATCACTTTGTTATTCCACTTACTTATGCACACATTGGTTGTTTCTTGTATGTGCCCTAACTGGGGATCAAATCTGCAACCTTGGCCTATTTAATCATTTTTCCCATTAAAATTTTCCTTTATTTAATATTTGTGAAAGCCTTGAAAGAAACATGGTAATGGAATTGTATTCACTAACATTCTTTAATGATTTGTAAGTACTTGAAATTGAGGGTTTTCAGTTCTGAATGCTATTGTCATGTGGTAGACAGAATTCTCAGGTCACTTCTAAGATTCCCCTGGTGTACATGCCTAGTATGATCCCCTTCACTTAAGTGAAGATGGAACCTTTGAATATAATGGGCATGGGATAGTCAGACCCTTGATTAGATTATGCTAGTTTATGTCATATGACAAATGGTGATGGTTTGGTCAATTCCATGACTGTGTTACATTGTATAAACTGGAGGGGGATTGGAGGTCAGAGGATTAAAATTCAGGAGATTGGATGTGTGAGGGGCTATGGAGTGAGCCACACTGAGATTGCTCCTGGCAAGAGCACAGGATCCTTAGTCCTTCACCCACAGAGAACTGAGCTTAGGTAACAGCAACATGAACTTAGAAGAGGACCCCAAGCTCCAGGACAGAAGCCCGGCTGACACCTTGAATGCAACCTTGAGAGATCCCGAGAGAAACCAGTCTAGCCCTGCCCAGGCTTTTGATCTACAGAAACTATGAGATAATTAATGAATGCTCTTTCTAGACACTAATTTTGTGGTAATTTGTATTGGGCAATAGAAAATACACTTGTGAAGAAATGTTTCATGTAATTATTAGGCACCTCCAGCTGTTAGTTTTTCAAGTACAGTTTCACAGATGAAGAGTAAACTTTAATGTGTAACCAAGGGAGATGTTTAGAAGGGGATCACTTTCAGTAAGAACAGGCTTCAGGGTGTCCTGGAACTTTTGGAATGACGTGAAGGAGATGTGAGTAGAGACAGGAAAGTCATTTGTTAAGATTTTGGCTTGTAGGAAGGCATAGGAGAAACTGACTGTATAATACTGCTTGCTAAGCATATGTTTTCAATGGGAAATTTAGTTTAAAATAGGAAAGATTATAATACAAGAATGGAAATAAGCACAATTTAGAAAGTTTTACATACTGGCTAAAGGTTAAAAGTATTTATTTCTACTTGTAATATATATATACAAAGGAATTTTAAGTAGAACATTTAATTAACAATTTTTTTTTTTTTTTTAGTTCTTAAAATGTAGCAAGGAGACCTGAGGACTCTATTGCCAATAGGGGCCAGAGGCCTCTTCCTCCCAAAGATTACTAATGTCTGGCCCCACAATAACTGTTCCTCTCATCCCCCAGTGTATGTAGAAGATTGGACAAGGGGAAGGGGAAAGTGTCAGCATCATGAGTTGTTGCCCTAGGAGCATTGTAGCTCTTCCCTACCTTCCTTCTTCTCTCTCAGCCTGTGGGAAGAGCTGCAAGACCTGGGCCATCCCAGAGATTTCTACTTTTGTGAGTAATGCACATTATGTATTCACAATGGCTAGGCCCCAAAGTGTTATAATCTGTCAAATTGTTGAAGTCTATTATATAAATCCCCCCCCCCTCCACCGACCCCTCATTACAGGTAAGTAGCTGAATATATTGAACTAGAGGCCCATTGCAGGAAGATTCCTGCAAGGGCTTCCATGGGCTTCCCTCCTGTCACTGCCACTTCTCCTGCCACCCCCACTCCCGCCCCGAACTTTCCCTGACACCTCTCTCACCCAACCCCCAGCCCATGCTTTTCCTCCCACAGATGCTGCCCCCCACCCTCCGCACTTTCCCTCCTGCAGCCGCTGCACCCCCCGCCCCCCCCCCCCCGCGCTTTCCCTCCCACCATTGCTGCCCTGTGTTTTCCCTTCTGCTGCTGACCTGCCCTTTTCTGCCACTACCATCTGACACCTGCCCCACCTGCGCTTTCCCTCCCACAGCCACCTTGCTTTCTGCTTTCCCTCCCTCTTCCTTCTATGCTGTCTTCAGTCTTCACTCCGCTGTCTCTCAGCATATGTAAATTAACCACCATCTTTGTTGGGTTAATTTGCATACTCGCTTTGATTGGCTGTGGGAGTAGTGAAGGTACGGTCAATTACCATTTTTTCTCTTTTATTAGTGTAGATAATATATGTTAGTCTTTTAATGATTTACTTCTCACTTAATGTTTAATTTTGACACTGGTTAAGTACACTCTCCTTCATGAGTCATTATATTTCTTATATACCAATTTCCCAATTGCTCAGATGGTAAACTAATTCATAACAAAAAAATGAAATCCCCTGGCTAGTGTGGCTCAATGGTTGAGGGGCTTCAACCTAAGAAACAGAAGCTCACTGTTCCATTCCCAGTCAGGCACATGATCAGGTTGCAAGCTTGATCCCCAGTGTGGCATGTGCAGGATGCAGCCAATCAGTGATTCTCTCTCATCATTGATATTTCTTTTCTTAAAATATATTTTATTGATTTTTTTACAGAGAGGAAGGGAGACAGATAGTTGGAAACATCGATGAGAGAGAAAGATTAATCAGCTGTTTCCTGCCCACCTCCTACTGGGGATGTGCCAGCAATCAAGGTATATGCCCTTGACCAGAATCGAACCTGGGACCTTTTAGTCTGTAGGCTGACACTCAATCCATTAAGCCAAACTAGCTAGGGCTCATCATTGCCATTTCTATGTCTTTCTCCTTTTCCCTTCCTCTGTGAAACCAATAAAAATACACATATTTTAAAAAAAGAAATAACTTGAAGTGTTATCTTTTCTTCTTTATGTAATACTAATTTTCTAATTAAACTATCATTTAATTAGAGTTCTCCAATTTTTCATCACTTGTCAAAGTAGACAGAAATGTAATTCCTTTTGACAACTGTTTTGGAGAAAAGTTTTTGGTTATTTCACAAGAATTGTGTCTTTAATGATGTGTGGACAACCACAGAATTGAATAGAAATGTAGACCCCAGGCAGCCAGCCAGCAAGACTCATTCATGGGCTTAAAGTCATTTTACTGCACTTGATGAAATCAGATTACACTGATGTGATTTATTGCTCATTGCAAATGTCTATATTGGCAAAAGATTAAGTTGCAAGTCAACATTTACTGGTCCCCTACATTGTAGTGTGTTAGTTGCTAGGAGAATACAAGATTTAGCACCGTAAGGCATAGACCTAGTAAGAGATTCAAGTAAAAGTTAAACATAATTTTATATAATATTTACATAATAAACATATTAAAGGTTATCATAATATTTAAGTTAATATAGCATTGAAGGCAACATGTGAACATTTGACATAGAGCTATAGAACTATCCATTTAGGAGTCAGAGGAGGAGAAATCTCTCACTTCCAATGTCCATGTGGTTATTGTGGGGCAGCCATTGGTGCCTCTTACAGAAATGTCTTAGTGGCTCATATTGTTTCTCCCCTTTTGTTTTTATCACCAAAGTTGATCGACAATGAAATAACAACAATTATTTATCAGCAGCTTATTGCATGCAGGTAGTGTGTCTCAGCAGTGGGTATTAGATGGCATTTTGTGTCCGGCAGGCTTACATGAGGGAGGAGGAAGAGGCTAGATAGTGGGGCTTAAATTCAAATTTTGCTGTGGGGGTCAGGAAGTCTAAAGCAGCCCTATGAAATATATTCATTAGCCTAGAGGCCCGGTGCACGAATTTTGTGCACTGGGTGAGAGGTCTCTCAGCCCAGTCTGTGCCCTCTCATAGTCTGGGACCCCTTGAGGACCAGGCTTAAGCTGGCAGGTGGACACCCCTCTCACAGTCCGAGAACCCTCGCTCCTTACCACCCACCTGCTTGCTGCACTTTAATGCTGCCACAGGGGTGGGAAAGGTTCCTGCCACTGCCACTGTGCTCACCAGCTGTGAGCCCAGCTTCTGGCTGAGTGGTACTCCCCCTGTGGGAATGCACTGACTGTGTTGAGCGTCTGCCCTCTGGTGGTCAGTGCGCATCATAGCGACCAGTCATTCCACTGGTCATTTGCCATTCAGCCAATTTGTATATTAGGGTTTTTTTATATAGGATATAAATTCAAGGGCAAATAACTGAAAACCTGACTGAGAGTGGACTGAATGCCTAGGGGTTCTTTTCCCCCTGGATAATCAGGATTTGGCTGTAGGCATTTTCCTGCATGTGTTTTGTGCATGAGGACCCCAAGGCCACTGTTCCTGAAATTGCTTTACCATTTCCCATATTGTTATTATTGGTTCCAGGGTGGCCGCCCCAGCTCAGGTTATATAATGATGTTTAGGGCAGGCAAAGGGGAGGGAGGAGGTGGAAAACAGGCAATGGAGAAAAAAAGAATAGTGTTAAAAATATAGTACTAATCATACTTTTCTTCATCAAATAGTAGGCAGCTCGATCCCAGAAGGCTGTCAAAATTGTGTTACATCTCTGTTGGCAAGAAGTATGTCATATGGCTGCTCTTTCTTTCACCCTAAAGATAGAAATATATCTCCTCTGCTCTCAGAAATTACATTTATTTTTATGCTTCATACTTTATCTCTGCCTGAAATGGTCCCCCCATCTCCCCTGCCATCCAGGACCTCAAGTCTCATGTCTACTTACTGGACATCTTATGAATGCCTCCTGTCACATCAAAATCTATGTTTCTAAGACATGGCCATTTCTTTTCTTTATAAAAACCCTCTTTCTTTTTGATGCTTACTATATGTTAATGAGATTATTCTTTTTCACCTCTCCTCTGATCTCATCTTTGGTTTCTTATTCTCATAACAGATACTCATTTCTATGAGTCACACGTTATGGCATTTCTCACACCCACCTCTTATGATCCTTTCTCCTCTGTCTCACTCATGTCACACTAAAATTCTCCTCCAATTGATTGCCTTGTTTAGCCTTAGTCTATCCTACCTACTGCTGTTAAATTAATTTTCAAGATTACCACATTTGCCAAACCTTCAATAGTTCTTTTCTTTAGGAAAGGAGCCAAAGCCTATCACTAAGATGACCATAATAAGTCATCTTTCTGCCTGTTCAATCATTTCTCCCAGCTCTCAATCAACTGACTCACTCCTGGTTCCACTGTGAGTAGTGCAAACACCTCTGTCTGTGGCTCTGAGCTGGTATTTTCGCCCTAGCTAAAATGCTCTTTCCATTTCTCCTTCTGTCCTATACTATCGACCTGGGCAATATTATCTATGCCCAAGGACTCAACTAACACCTAGAAGCCAAGCAGATTAATTCCATATTACTTATCATCTCCATTATCTCAAAACCTTCTATTTTGGGCAAGCAGAATAATTGAGATGATTGAGCAAGCAGACTATAGGCTGAGCTTCCAAAGATAACGTCAGGATCCATCTTGCCTTGATTAGGGAGCTGCCAGCTTTTGAGTCCAACTCCAGACCCTATCTATCCTCACAAGGATCCACACCAGTAGAATGGGTCCTCTATATCAAGCAGGTCAAACTCAAAGGCTAACATGGGTTAAATAAACAAGGTTTAAGTTTATGTGGGCCACAAAGAAAAAAAGCTTCAATTTTCATAGAAACATAGGCTAATTTTGTAGGGATGTGATGAATACAAAGGGCTGAAATCAATGAGTAATCATTAACATAAAATAATACAACATTTTACTAAAAATTAATATTTTTTCTTGAACATTAACTTACTAGACACTGAATAACTGCACAAATTAATAAGTGTAATGCAAATAAATCTGTTTTTCTTGTTCTCTGAAAACAAATATTTTCTGTTGCACATACCAAACAAGTTAGTCCAAGATTAATGACATGGCAGTTGGCTGCAAAAATGTTTACTGCTAGTATTAGTGGAGAGAAATGGTGCACAAGATGCCTAAGGGAAATGAATGCAACACGATGATAGTAATTAGTCACTGGCGAATGTTGTAGTTTGTTATTAATACTTATATATAACAGGATATTGTAAAAATTAAGTTATGAAATTTTTATTAAAATATTTATTACATATGGTTATATTGGCTGGCTTCAAAAAAAAATCATTGTGGGCCACATGTGGCCCTCAGGCTGAGAATTTGACATGCTTGCTCTATATCCTGCCTCTTTTGAGAAAGTGCAATTCTTCAGCATGGATTCTCATGATTTTATGGATTAGTATAATTTAATTCACATTTCTGGATCTTGTAATGCTTTGGGAGAGAATTCCATGCTAGGAAAGGAGGACTTACATTATAGGGAATTTTCAAAATGGGAATCAACCTGCAAGCTATATATTTAACTCAGAACTTATTTCCTAGGTGCAGATTTGTATGGACAACTACAGTTGTAAATATTAGAAGTGCTTTGAACTTGTCAGGTCCAATGGTCTTAGCTCCTAAGTTGGTGAAGGGGCCTTTGATCCATACTCAGTTGTCAGGACAGAATGGGCCCACATTCCCTCAGTCCTGGTGCCAAGTCAACTCTATCGATACTTCCTAAGATTATCTCATTCTGATGAAATCCTTCCCCTTGGACACTTCACTAAAATGGGCCCCATCCTCTCTTGTATATATCCTTCTCATTCTGTTTCTCTTTTCACCTCTAATAACCCCACCCATGGGTGCAAGAATGAACTTCTAAAAATGTTAATCTGATCATTTTATCAATCTGCTCAGAATTTTAAAAAAATACATTTTTATTGATTTTAAAGAGGAAGGGAGGAAAAGAGAGAGAGAGAAAGAGAGAGAGAGAGAGAGAGAGAGAGAGAGAGAGAAAGAGAGAGAGAGAGAGAGAGAGATCAATGATGAAAGAGAATAATTGAATGGCTGACTCCTCCTTGCCGCCTACTTGGAATCAAGCCCACAACCCATGATTCAAACCATGACCTTCTGGTTCATAGGTTGACACTCAACCACTGAACCACCTCAGCTGGGCAGAAGATTTGAATAGAGCTCCCTTTATCCAGATGATTAAATCTAAAGCTCTTTTGAGGAATTCAAGAATCATGGTTACCTAACCCAGACATTATCCATTGTGAAGTTTTCAGGTTAGCAATATTAAATGCTTATAATTTCTTAAACACATTCTGCTCTTTCATACTGATCCCTCTATCTGCAGAGCCATCCTCCAATTTTCCTCCTTTGAAACTATTCTTCATCCTTTAAATTTAGGTGTAAATATTTGCTCCTAGGTAGCAATCATTGTAATCACAGAATGCAAAATTCAACTTAAACATTGATATTTTTGCCTTTAGGTATTAGTTTTGGATATAATTGTTATCCATTCCTCTACTTTCTTAAATCCTTTATTTTTCTTCAGAACTATTGCAAAGATGGAGGAAAAGAGGCCAGAGAATTTCAAATATCATTCACATTGAAAAAAACTAACCACCATATTCTTCAAAGTCCTGTCTTTCAATGCCTATGAAGAGGGGAAGGAAGCAAATGAAAAATAATGGATCATTAATAGCTCTAAAATTTTTCTGATACTCATTATAGTTTGAAGATTTTGGAAAGATAAAACAAATGCCTTAGTATTTCCTTTCATTAATGAAGAAATTTACTTCACTTTAGCTTTCTTTCACTTCCAATTTACTGAGGCTTGACGTTCAAAAGAAATACTTAGTTGCCCAGTTATTTTCCAATCTCATTCTCCCATCCATTCTTGTAATCAGAACTAAGGATCAGTACCTGCCGCCATGAAAGCCAAACTCATTAGACAGATGTTGGTGAAAAAGAAAAGGGGATTATTCAAGTGCCAGACACCTTGAGAAGATCAGAAACTCTTGTCACAAAGTCTATCTCTACATCTCTAGAGCAGACAGTTTTTATAAGGTGGGAGAGGGAAAGAAGAATAAAGAGGTCAAGGGGAGGCAGTTGAAGTTTTCTATGTCAGACCAGTACAGACCATTAGGATAAGATCTCAAAAACTGGTCAAGTGATGGTTTGGGTGCATCATCCAGGCCTTTGTCACCCAGTTTTATGGCTCAAGATCAGCAAATTTCTCAGTGCTGGTATGACTTATAGTCAGAGTCTACATGTTCTGAAGTTAGTTCCTAGGATCTTTAAAATTTTTTTTTTACCTTTATTGTTGAAACTATATCAGATGTCCCCATTGACACTTCCACCCACATCCCACTCCTTCTGCTTCACTTCACTGTTGTCCAAGGGTTATGCATGTATAAGTTCTTTGGTTGATCTTTTCATGCCCCCCTCCTTCCTTCCCTCTGAGATTCTCATATAATCATGTTGTTTATCTACAAGCTAAATATTAGTCAGACTCAGCATTTGTAGAAATAATGTCAAATGAAGGGTGTGATGGGTTACAATTCTACACTGTTACACTTTGAAATATGAAATTAGCTTTGAAACAAAAATAATTTTAGTTTATTCTAAATTTAAGTAATAATTTATTATTACTTAATAATTTTAGTAATAATTAAGTAATAATTTATTACTTAAATTTAGAATGAATTAAAATTATTTTTGTTTCAAAGCTATAGTATTGACTCACCCTTAGGGCAATTATATATCTCCAAAAACACTGTGAATGATTGATTTCTGGGTGAGTGGTAGTATATAAAGAACCTATTTATATAAATACTAGGAGCCCTTCCTTGAGGCCCAAACCTGTCTACACAGAGCTCCAGTGCGCCTGGCCCAGCCCCAAAACCCTCTGGCCTTCTCTGGCTGCTTTAAGCCCTGCCCTCAGTTCCTTGAGTGACCTCAGGCTGGCCCCACCTTCTCTGGGTGCCTCCCCACTTCCGCCCTGTCTCTGGAATAACTTGGTGAGAATGGAAGCCTCCTGCCTGCTGCACTATGCCCCTTCCCCTGGCAGTGGGCTGCAGGGCACTCAGAGTGTGAGCAGTGGGTGGTGAAGGACTGATGGGGGGGGCGGGTGCTATGGGCTCTCACCCTTGCCCTCCCCGGAACAGGATGGTCCAGCCTCCTCTGGGCACCTTCCTGCTTCTGCCCCATCTCCAGAGCAATGCTCCAGTTAATACGCTAATGGTCTGTTTGTTATCCTTTATAGCGTCCCAACCATTAGCATATTAGCTCTTTATAAGTATAGATTATTTGGCAATCTCTCTGAACTTGCTTTCTCTCATACTAATCTACTGACTTCTTTGTTGACACACCAAATACTTCAAAGAGCAAGCCTGGACTAGGAGACCAGATGCTTTCTCCCTCTGGTTATCCTCTCTCCTGAGTTAGCATTGTTCCTGAGAAATGAAGCAACTTCTGGGTTCTCCTGATGACTGTGATAGGGCTGTGAAGATGGGCTTCCAGGCACTGGGTCCTGAAGGAAAGGAGCTAACCAAGTCCACACATCTGACCATTAATCTCCTCTGAATGGTGAGTGGCCTCCACTGTAGTGCTCCCACCTACTTTTATCCTTGTCCCACTAAAATTAGTTTCTCTTCTTATGCAATGGCCTGTTCCATGAAAATTGCTAGGTACTTGACAGGTAAATAGAATTTAATGTACTTCAATAAAATTGTTACTTTAGAATCTTCTAAAAAAAAAACACACCACATATTGAGGTTATTTGTGCAACAATCAGTTGTTATCAGAATTAAGCAGTCAGGTAGCTAAGAATTAATTATTAAATATAGGCTTGCTCTCACTTTAACTTCTGATTTTCTAGTGATTCTGTCAAATTGACTTTCTAATCTTAGAGCAGCTTGTATGATTTATAAAGCAACAAAGGGTTAATTCAAAGTTGAATTTTTGTTTATTTACTATTTCTGGAGAACCTAAGTCATTGTATTTATTAGAGTGATTAGTTAAAACATCAACATGAAATTCTTTTTCTTAAAACTGGAAATTGTCTTCATCTTGATTAAACTTTTTATAGCTGGCTAAAAATGAGTGTAAGCTGTAAGCATGTACAATTACTTTTTCACAAGAAAATTAATAAACAAATATGGAAATTCTTTTTAAAAATATTTTTTATTGATATTAGAAAGAGGAAAGGAGAGGGAATGAGAAACATCAATAAAAAAGAAACTTTGATTAGCTGCCTACTGCATGCCCCTTACTGGGGATCAGTGCCGAAACCTGGGCATGTGCCCTGACCAGGAATCAAACCAGCAACCTCTTGGTGCACAGGCCTATGCTCAACTAACTGAGCCACACAGGCCAGGGCAAATTGGAAATTCTTGATTCTAGAGTCAGAATTCTCCTTGCTAGAGGCCAGCAGGACACCGGGTCCATGTGCCCCTTACAGGCTTATCAGGATACCACAATCTGGAGTCCCATTTTTATTTTATTTTATTGCATTGCTTTCATTCCATTTTATTGCATTTTAATTTCTTTATTGATTAAGGTATTACATATGTATTCTCATCCCCCCATTTGGAGTCCCATTTTTACATGTTGAGTTCAGCTGTCTCCTTCCCCACCAATTCCAATGTGTACAGAGAGCCAGTGTCCAAAAAACACCCGCCCTCCACCTCTCCACACACCCCATGGAAGAGGGCTGTGCCACTGCCATACCTACCTACATCCTGTTCTCCTCTTGCTCCCCACAACCTGGGCGGGAGGAACGATGAAGCTGGATGTAGGCCTCTGTGCAACCAGCAGAATGGTATGCTCACTATTGTGACATGGGCATTTAGAACCATCTTCTTTTTCTGTGGCTCTCACATCATCAGCACCAAAATAAAAACATTGGAGCACCCAGCTGCATGGACCCAAAGGGACATTCTGCAGCTGCCTGGACCCTCAATATCTCCTTCAGCCTCTTAAAAAACAATTGTACTGTCCCCTGCATTTTCATGGCACTTCATAGTTGAGAAATCTCTCTAATTAGCATCATCTCATCTAAGCTTTCTGAAGCTATAATGGGATAGTAGAATAATTTTTAAAAATAAAAGGTGCAGCCAATTTGGATCAGTGGATAGAGCGTCGGCCTATGGACTGAGGGGTCCCAACTTTGATTCCAGTCCAGGGCATGTACCTTGGGTGAGGGCACATCCCCAGTAGGGTATGTGCAGGAGGCACCTGATCAATGTTTCTCTTTCATTGATGTTTCTAACTCTCTATCCCTCTCCCTTCCTCTCTATAAAAAATCAATAAAATATATTTTAAAAAATAAAGGGTGCAATGGGCTCAGAGAGGTTGAGTAAGTTACAGGAGGCCACAGAGAATTGGGAAATCGCTTATCCTAGTCTGGAGTCCTTTCCATAATACCAAACAAATTATAGACATGGAAACAAATACTCTTTTGGAGAAAGCTAAAATTCCTCATAGGAATAAACTTCCCATTACACATTTAGAGATAAAGCCAAAATGCAAATCTTCCCAATTGTGGAGAAGCACTCACAAACTTACCACAGGCTTTCACATATTTAAAAATATCAAACTAATTGCAGTGTTATCAGCTTAATTTAAGACATGGTATTTAATAGAAAAGTTCTAGATAGAAAATAATTTTTGCAAAATTATACACCAGTATACATGCACACATTTAGAAAACATATTGCTGTTGAAGTTTGTGCCATTTCTTAGTTACCATTTTACATGCTGTGTCCACACCTGCTTCACCCATATACTTTAAGCCACCATATTTTTAATTACCTATGACTCTTTTTCAGTTAATTATAACAAGTAAAATGGTTTAACCAATGAAGCACTTTCGTGAGTAAAAATTCCAGATTTTTAAAATATGTTTCCAAGAATAGTTCAGTTTTTACATTTAATATCAGAACCTCAGAATTATCACGGGCAGCATGAAACTGTTTTTATTTAAAAGAACAATTACATATTAAGAGCAAAGAGTATAAAATCAATAAATATTACCCCCTTGTATCATATAAAATGAGTGTGCCACATTTCCCTAAGAAATTTCCTGCATTTAGACATCCTGGTCCGTAATCACTTAAAAGTCTGAGTGTACCCTTTCCCCGGCAGTTTTTACCTTTGGGCGTTGGTACCTTTCATAGAGAGGAAAACACAGGCAGGGGAAGTAGAGGCAGAAGTAGAAGACTTCAAGCACAAGAGCCCACCAAGTGTGTGCTGGGGACAAGTAAAATGAGGACCTCTTCCACTGGGCCTCAGTGACTAAGGGTGGCAAAGGCACAAAAAGTGCAAGCAGCCAAAGAAATACCTTTCCGCTGAAGCTGGTTTGGCTTAGTGGTAGAGCGTCGGTCTGCGGACTAAAAGGTCCCAGGTTTGATTTCGGTCAAGGGCATGTACCTTGGTTGTGGGCACATCCTCGGTAGGGGGTGTGTGCAAGAGGCAGCTGGTCGATGTTTCTCTCTGATCGACGTTTCTAGCTCTCTATCTCTCTCCCTTTCTCTCTGTTAAAAATCAATAAAATATATTAAAAAAAAAGAAAGAAAGAAAAGAAATACCTTTCCTTAATGGGAAAGATGACACCTAGCAACATGAGTGGAGTGATTAAGAAGAAATATTTATTGGATTCAATTACTCATCTAACTTTCACTTAGATTTTAAAAATATGCCTGAAAAAGATTTTCACATAATTTTTTGTTTCTTCTTTTCCATGGAAACTTCCCACGTGCAATTTATTGACAGCATCTCTGAAGAAAAGAATTATTGATGTTGTTTGTCTGATGCACCAAATGATGAAGGAGCCAGAAGTTAGCTACAAGTGAAGGCCTCTGTATGGTTTCAAAATGTCAGGACAGTGCGGATACTGAAACACAAAATAAAAGATATTAATTATTTTAATATTTATGTAGTTCACACTTTTCCATGTAAGAGTCCAAGGGGCATTTGTTGTGTCTCAGTGAACAGGTGTCTGCATTTCTTGCCTCTCCCTTCCTGTCCCTATGCATGCAAGTCAAAACCTTTACCGGGTTTGGTTTTGTATTTTCTCCAACCTTAAACTCCAACCTAAACATGACTGTCATTTGAGCTTTATAATGAACTAGAAGCCCACTGCATGAATTTGTGCATGGCTAGGATCCTAAGGTGGGTGAGGGCCCAGGACATGATCGGCCCTCAGTGCAGACTGTGGGATTCCCTTGTGGGACCAGTATCTGGATCCATCCTGCTGACGTTTGTGCAGGCTGTGGGGAGCCACCTGGGAGCCACTTTTATAGCCTGTCTTCACTGCAAACTGTCTAGGGAGGGGAAGCGGCTACGGTGACTTAAGTGAACTTCCAGGGGGCCGGTGGCACTGTCAGAATTGTGCTAGTGTCGCTGGTCCATTGGTGCCTGGCCTGTTCTTTGGAGATTGGACCTGCAGGACTGTTGAGGGAGTGGCTGCCACCAGGATGAGTCTGTCAGCAGAGCAGTGCTCCCACTGTGGGAGCATACTGACCTCCAGGGAGAAGCTCCTACATTGAGCATCTGCCCCCTGGTGGTCAGTGTGCATCATAGTAACTGGTCGTTCTGATCATTCCAGTCATTCAGTTGGTTGGTCTCTTAGGCTTTTATATATATAGACTAGATGCCTGATGCATGAAATTCATGCAAGAATAGGCCTTCCGCCGAGACCGGTTTGGCTCAATGGATAGAGCATCGGCTTGAGGACTGAAAGGTCCTGGGTTCGATTCTGGTCAGGGGCATGTACCTTGGTTGGGGGAAAACCCCCAGTGGGGGGTGTGCAAGAGGCAGCTGGTTGATGACTCTCTCTCATCGATGTTTCTAGCTCTCTATCTCTTTCCCTTCCTCTCTGTACAAAATCAATAAAATATATTTAAAAAAAAAAAAAAGAATAGGCCTTCCTTTCCTTGGCTGCTGCCACCAGTTTCCCGTTGGCACCCAGGAGTCTAGCTTCTCTCTGGCCCCAGGCAAGAACCCAGGACTCGGGCTTCCCTGGAAGCCCTGGCTTTGTCTGGAAGGACATCCAATCTATTTCGCATATTATGCTTTTATTATTATAGATTGGGGTTCTCAAAAACATTTTTGAGATCCTCCATGCCTGGCATAATAATGAATTGAAAACAACAATGGGTAATGAGTTCTTGCTATTTGTTACATACTCCATACATATTCCTTGTGCATTTTATCACTTAAACTCAACAATGCTATGATGCAGGCTTTAAAGATTAGAGATTTAAAATTCTGAGATTTAGAGATATTTGTAACTTGCTCTAGGTCACACATCTAGTGCAACTTGCTGGGATTTAAACCTGAAGACAAAATTGTACAAATTACAAGATGTCAAGTAACTTGCCTGAAGGAAGCAATGATGTAATAATAAATGATGAAGACTTAATACAGCTCTAATAAAGTGGTGCTTAAGGAGCCTTGGTAAGAAGATAAAGCTAGAGAGACTTCATTCTTGGGAAGATCAGATTTATAACATTTATACTGCAACTCATGTCCTTTCTTAAAATCATCTTCTGTTGGATAAATACTTTTAGAAAAATGTGTTTATGCCTTTAAAAATTATTTATGTGATATGTTATATCATATTAATATTTAATAATAGAGGCCCAATGCAGGAAGATTTGTGCGAGAATGGGCCTTCCTTTCCCTGGTTGCCAGCACCGCCTTTGCTCCAGCCAGAGCTGCCTTTCTGCCTTCCCACACTGCCCAGAGGCCTGAAGAGGCTGGAACATTGCAGAATGCCTGCATTGTCACCATGGCAACAATGCCACCATCCCACCCCCAGCAGCTATGTGCTTGTGCATGCAAATTAACCCACCATATTTGTTGGGTTAATTTGCATACTCACTCCTGACTGGCTGGTGGATGTCACGAAGGTACAATCAATTTACATCTTTCTCTTTTATTAGTGTAGATAAATACAACAATTATATTAAATGTTACGTTATATTAAAACAATCCCAATGTAGCTCCACCTACTCCTGTATATAATTTGCATTTACAGTCATTAATGTCAACCTTTTAGCTGGCCAGGCAGAGGAGCAGTGACTCCATGTTATGCTTATGTCTGTGGAATTCTGATTCCTTTCCTTAGCAAGGGTGAATGTATTGATATATAAAGATAAATGGCTTTGATCATTTAGACTCACTGTAACCAACATATATAATTTTATTTCAGTAACACTGGAAAGCAAAACAACTGTTCCTAGCTTCTCATAATATGATCTTAAGTGTTTTATATGCAAAGACTGAACTAATAATGGAAAACCAAGAAACTCAAATGTTTTTCTCATACTTTCACCTCTTTTCTCTGTTAACCAACCTTCCCCTCCACCACCACCACCACCACCATAAAAGGAAACTTAAAACCTACCTCTTTCCAGAGCGAAGCAGGTCAAATGCTTCATTTATTTTTTCAAAAGGTAAAACATGGGTTATTAATGGATCCAGTGAAAACTTCTTAGCCATAAACTCACTCACAAGTTTTGGGACAGAATCTTTACTCTTAAAGCCTGAAAAGAACATGACATCATTGTCAGATACAGCCAGGGTTAAGAGAACTGGAGAGGAGATTTTCTGAATGGAATTAAAATGGAAATTCTACTGCTACTCACTTCTACTCAGACTACTATTACTGAGGTCAATGAGAGGCTCAGTGCTTCAATATCCCTTTGCAGTGGTTAGACTTTTTTGTTGTTGTTTTGTTTTGTTTTTGTTACTTAAAAAATTCTGACTATCTGGACTAGGGTCCTTGGTTATTAGCTCTCTTACAAAGACATTATTGTATGCATGGTTATTCCCAAAGTCAAGGAGCAAAATGTGCAACTGTCTAGACTTGGACAATGAGAATAAACATGGATTGTTGCTATGGATTTTCTGCATTCTTCTGGGTATATTCCATGCCTTGTGCAGTCACATGTATAAAGAGAAGTGGTGCTGAAAGACCCTAGTTTATGGGGACACCAGAAAAGCCTGTCTTGGAAATGTGTGTATTAGTTCTTCTTCTAGTTAATTTGGAGCATATAAATACAAATTACTTTATTTTAATTACATTGGTTTTTAAAAACTCACATTGGCACTTGATAAAGGGAAGAAATCCTACATAATAAAAACCTAATATGCAAGTGTCTGGTTGTCTGATGACTGTTCAACTGTTCAACCAATCAAAGGGTAATATGCTAATGATATGCTAAGGCCACTCAGTTCTCACTATGATGAACACTGCCCACAGGGGGCAGACTTTTGACTGGTTGACCAGTTGCTATGCCATGCACTGACCATCAGGGGGTAGGCCTCTGACTGACATGGTAAGCTTGCTGCTGGGATCTGATTGGGACTGAGCAAGACAGGACAAACATTCCCAGGGGCCCTCTTGTGGTCTGTTCCCAGCTGGCTAAATTCCCGTGTCCCTCCCCATTTGGTGATCATTGGGACTAGGTGAGACAGCTGGACACACCCTGGAGCTCTACTGTGGGTGGTCTCTCTCCTGCCCTAATTGTGCACTGGTGGGGTCCCTTGGCCTGGCCTGCACCTCTCGTAATCTGGGACCCCTCGGGGGATGTCTGGGATGTATGAGAGCCAGTTTCAGCCCAATCCTCAGGCCACGCCCCTTGGGAGGGTGCCAGACACAGGGCTCATGGCTGGTGAGCAGCACAAGACTCTCCCAATTGGACTGATTGGGCATAGTGGAGCCGCAGTTAGGAACTGTAGGAGGTTTCTGCCTGATTCCTGCAGGCCACCTAGAGGGAGCCCACCCATGCACAAATTAGTGCACCAGGCCTCTAATCAAATGATAAATGTTAATAAAAATTCATTCTTTGAGCCTAAATACATACCACCAAAAACTGCTCCTTTCCAGGTACGCCCACTCAATAGCAGCATGGGGTTCATGGAGAGATTTTGGGAATCAGGAGGTACTCCTACAATGACGCTTATGCCATATGCCTCCTGACAGCTTGCCAAGGCAGCCTCCTGGAATAAAATTAATATTTGGCATCATGAATCCTCATTCATGATACACAGAATCACGTAATATTGATTTAGCTAGATTGCACACATGTGGAGGGAAGATATTATGTTTATGGCTTCTTCAATCCCTATACACCCAGAATAGTGCTTTAGAAAATGCCCATAAAACACTTTTTGAATGAGACCATGGATGAATAAATTTGTATACACTCTTAATTCTTCCTTAATAATGTAACGAAGAGGCAAACATCATTACAAATATATCTACTTAAAGTCTGATTCCACAAATACAAGTAATGTTTGTCATCACATGACTCTGAGGCAAAAAATGAGTAGGTTTACTCATTTTTATTTGTTTATCAAATAGATATTTTGAACTCAGTACTTTGAAATCAGGTGTTTTGATGGTGAACAAGATATAAGGTCAATGATATCATCATAATTTCTCACTTGCCCTCTTGATGATCTCCCCTTTTCATGTTTCCCTACATTACTATTCATTTCTAATGTGGACATTTTTTCTGATTTCTGTATTTTTCTCAGCTTTGTTGAGGTCTAATTGCCAAATAAAAATTGTATAAATGTAGGTTATACAATGTTATTTTTAGGGGCTACAATATGATTATTTAACATACATATGCAACATGAAATCATTATCATACTCTAATTGACATATCCATGGTTACTATTTTCTTTTCTATAGTAAGAACACTTAAGATCTATTCCCTTTGCAAACTTGAAGATTAGAATACAATATTACTGACTATAATCACTATGCTGTACATTGCAAGCTGACTTCACCCATCTTATAACTGAAAGTTAGTACCCTTTTACCAACATTTCCTACCCAGTCCCAGCCCTGGTAACCACCACTGTACTCAATGGTTATAAGATTTCAACTTTATTCCACATATAAAGGAGATCATAAAGTATTTTCTGTCTCTGTGTGGCTTATTTTACTTAGCGTAATGTCCCCAGCTTTACCTATGTTGTTGAAAATGGCAGAATGATCCTCTTTTTATGGCTGAATAATAAGCCACTATATACATATCACCATTTCTTTATTCATTCATCAATTGACAGACACTGAAGTTATTTTCACATTTTGACTATTGTGAATCCGCTGCAGTAAACATAGGGGTGCAGATACCTATTTGAGGTAGTGATTTTGTTTTCTTGGAATGTATACCTAGAAATGGGGTTACTAGATCATATGGTAGTTTTATTTTTTATTTCCTAAGGACCCGCTATTCTGCTTTTCAGAATGCTGAACCACTTTACATTCCCACTAACAGTGCACAAGGGTTGCCTTGTCCCCACATCCCCGCCAACACCGTTTCTTGACCCTTTGATAGCAGCCATCCTACCAGGAGTGGTGAGGTGTTGGCTCTGTAATTGTGACTTGCACTGCCCTGATAATTAATGATGGTGAGCACTTTTTAACATTCCCGCTGCACTGAAATGAACATGTTTTAAATGGGCTTTTACCTCCCCCAAGCCTTCCTCTTCCAGTCAGGGTTTCAAACATGTTGTAGTAGGACACTTTGTCAGGATCCCACAGAGATATATGCTGATTAGTCCTTTGATTTTGGAGTATGACATCTGGACAACCGGGTGACCTTGGGACATGGGGTTACCAGACATTTGGTGCTTTCAAATAAAGTAACAATCAATCTGCGTGAGGACTTGGAAGGCATTTAGCTGGAGAGGTTTTCCTCATGGTAATTGGTCGTGTGTGTAAGGATTTGAAAGCAATATTCTGCATGCTGTAGAGATGATGGAAGCACTGCATCACTGAGAACACTGTTTCCCATCAGTAGCACCAGATAACAGTTATTAGGACTTTCCCACCAGATAACAGTTATTAGGACTTTCCCACTAGATAACAGTTATTAGGAGCTTTCCACTGGACAAGTGGCACTGGGCTAGTGTTTTACGTGCATTGTCTCATGTAATCCATCGCTATGAGATATGTATTTCTTAAACATTTTGGTGAAAAATCTGTTGACTTTTAAAAGTATTCAGTCTAACACATAGATTTGGTGCTTAATATGTGTGCCAGGAACAGTGCTGTATGCTGTGGTAAATGGGGCATGTTTTATGTTAATAAAATGATAACTTTCTTTAAATTTCTCATTATTTCCTTTGAGCATCTTGTGGTTTATGAAAAAATTCAGAAGTCATTAAACAAAAATTATTAAACCATTTTGTTTAAAAATGTGAGGAGAAATTGAAAAATAAAAATTTTCAATGTGAGAATAGCATTAGTATTATTTATATTTACTTGAGATCGAATATTTTAAACTAAAAATTAACAAAGTAAATTTTAAGTTGTCTAATACTCAAATGGAAATACTCCTTGAGATACATTTTTTAGTTCATGAAATGAAACATTTTTTATAATAATACATTCAATAATCCAGTTACTAATTAGGAGATCAAAAATAATTGTTCATAGATTGAAAAATATTCTGTACATATAATATTTATATTCTATTGCCTAAAAACACACTCCAGAATGTGGAAACACGTATTTCCAGGCATCCCATGTACCTACATACCATGGTGTCAAGCCGACCAATGACTTCAAAGGAAAAATCCACTCCTCCACCGCTCATTTCCTTCAGCACCTCGTGGATGGGTTTCTTGAAGTCATGTGGGCTGATGCACTCAGTGGCACCCACTTGCTTTGCCTTTGCATATTTGTCTTTGTTGATGTCCACCCCAATGATCCTAGCTGCGCCGGCCGCTTTACAGCCCATGACAACAGACAGGCCGACTCCTCCAAGGCCAAACACCGCACAGGTGGAGCCTGGGGTCACCTGTGTTTCAGAGAATGCAAAAAATGAGTTAAGTAATGATTACTGAAAAGACGAATTAAGTAATGATTGTTGCAAAAATGAATTAAGAAATGATTAAGTAATGATTGTTGGAAATGAATTAAGTAATGATTGCTGGAAAGTGCCAGTGCTGTATAAAGTGTCCTGTCTTATCCACTATGAGGACTAATCACATTCTTATGTCCAACTTGCTGTCAAAACCTGTTTGGGCTTCAGTTGCTTCATATTTAAATTGAGGGATTTGAACCAGATCAGTGCTCCTCAAACTTTTCCAGACATTAGGACCCGCCCGCCCCTGAGGAGCTTTAAAACCTCTCAATGGTCAGGTCACAGCCCACAACCATTACATCAGAATCTCTGCAGGTGTGTCTGGTTCCCAGGTAATTCCAATGGAAAGAAAGCCCAGGCTGGGAGTCAGTGGGTTGGATGATCTCTGAGCTCTAAATGCCAATGACTCCCATCTTGAAGAGAATCTAGTGGCTGAAGTCCATTGACAGGCTTCCGTCAACTGTACATACTCAGAAGCAATTCTTGAAAATAAAATAAGTGGGAAAGGTTATTCCAGGAGAGCACAAATAATCTAATTAAACTCTCAGTGATCAACTGCTTGTTTCATTAGCTTTAGTAGTCATGGCCAGTACAATGAGAATAGAAATTAGCTGTAAGGCAGAGAAGAGTTATTCTCAGCTTCAAGTCAATCCTAAAAACCAGGGAAATGTAACTGGAAACTTTATTACAGCTTGAGACCAATGTGATCTTAGTGGGTCTTTATCTTTGCTTTTTAAAAATACACTAATGAACAATAATGCAATAAAAGTTGGCCTACATTCTAATAATGGATGAAATTCATTTTCATGAATGCCCTTGCCTTCTGCTCTGTGTGCAGGCTCAGTTAGACCACCTGCTCAGATAGAGGAGGCAATTGCACAAGAGTCACAGAAATTTGAAAAACATGTGCTCTCAGTTGTTGAAATTGGCTAGGGACTGTTTAATACACCCAGTCAGCTAGAGGAGCCAGCCTTCAGATTGGGTAAAATATTCCTTCTGTCCCAAGTCATCAAGCATTCTCTGGGGTACTACATTAATTTTTACTTTACTTTAAGAAGTATGAGACTTGTGACTGTGATTTTAAAATGCAGGTAATTATATATTACTAGAGGCCCAGTACATGGATTTGTGCACATTGAAAGGAAATTAATTAGAAGGTGGCTGGTGGGCAGGACTGGGCAAGAAGTTTCAGACATACTCTGGAGCCAACCTCCGATGGTCCCTCCCCGCCAGCCACCAGTGGGGTGGTGCCAGGGCCTGAAGGGCACTGCAGAGTGAGCAGGGTCCCTCTGGCAGGTAGGGTCCCTCAGCCTGGCCTGTGGGGATTGGGCTGAAACTGGCAGTCCAATCTCCCCTAAAGGGTCCCAGAGTGCGAAAGGGCACTCTGCAAAGTTGCTGTCGCTTGGCAACTCCTGCATTGTGTCTGCCCCCTGGTGGTTATAGTTACTGGTCAGATGGTCAAATGGTTGGACAGTTGCTTATGCTTTTATATATAGAGGCTCAGTGCATGACATTCATGTACTTGGAGGGTGGGGTCCCTCAGCCCAGCCTATGCCATTTCACAGTCAGCAACCCAGGCATGTGCCCTAAGCCCAGCTTATGGCTCAGCCGGGGGAGCACACTGACCACCAGGGACCAGCTTCTGCATTGAGCATCTGCCCCCTGGTGGTCAGTATGCATCATAGTGACTGGTCATTCCACCGTTGATTAGCATATTACTCTTTTATTATATAGGACTGGAGGCGTGGTGGTGGGGAGCGCGTTGTGTCCTTCAGCCCAGCTTGTACCCTCTCCAATCTGGGACCCCCTCAAGGGATGTTTGACTGCCCATTTAGGCCTGAACCCATGGGTTGACTCTGACCAACAGCTGAACATACCTCTCACAACCCAGGACTGCCTGCCTGCCTTATTTCCCCTAACCACTTTCCTGCCAGCCTGATTAACTCCTAACTGCTCCCCAGCAGGCCCAGTTGCCCCTAACTGCCCTTCCCTGCAGGCCTGGTTGCCTTCAACTGCCCTACTTTGCTAGTCTGGTCACCCTTAACTGCCTTGCAGGCCTGGTCCCTCCCAACAGCCCTCCCCTGCTGGCCTGATCACCCACAACTATCTTTTCCTGTCAGCCATCTTGTGGTGGCCATCTTGTGTGTGGGAGTGATGGTCAACTTGCATATCACCTCTTTATTATATAGGATGGTTTAAGATGCTGTAGGAGAAAGACATGCTAGTTGCACCATAAGATTTTGTAGGAGAAATACATGCTAGTTGCACCAAATAGCATTATGGATCTGGGCCTACTAGATTTCCAACCTTTTGTGAAGAGGGGCCTTTAAACAATTTTTCCTTCAAATCTACCACCTCTAAAGTGTGTGTGTGTGTGTGTGTGTGTGTGTGTGTGTGTGTGTATGTGTATGTCCGTGGCAGTGGAGGAGATGAAGCAGTGAGATCCCCTAATGAGTGCAATATATGCATAATGCATCACAGTAGCTTCCTTGCTTTCCTCATAGGGTTCCACAGGGCAGGTATGTTGGTGATGCTTGGTCTGGATGTGTATCAGGTAAGGTTTTGGAATCTACTGCTGATCCTCATTCTGGGAGTAGAGGGTCCATGGACTAGATGTCCCTCAAAGGTAACTCTTTCATTTCATTTCCTTTTGCTGCCTCAGGACCTAGAGGGACTCACTGTGCCTGGTGCAAGTTTGTGTTGACTCACCGTAGAAAAAATGACTAGATAAGGTCCGAGCTCTAAAATTTAGTAATCCCATAAAGAACAAATATAGAAAAACAATGATTGAAAATGTCACCTTTGCTTTTTCTTCACTAATTATCAACAGCTTTTTCACTTTTTATAAACAGATTAAATTTCTAATTTATGCTCTTAATTTTTCTAAGTGCATTTTCTACTCATAATCGACACTATAGTCTATGAAATATATCAATGTTATTGTGGTAGTGGGAGGGGGGAAATCTATGTAGAATGACTTCTGACTCTTGTGAGAAATCACTTCCCTTTTTGTTTCTGACAGCCCCAGTGCGACTGGTTTATCATCTGTTGTCATTCCTACCTTGGCAACTTTCACTGCAGACCCATAGCCAGTTGTGAATCCACAGCCAATGAGACAGACTTTCTCTAGTGGTGAGGCTGCATCAATTTTGGCCACTGAGATCTCGTCCAGCACTGTGTACTGGGCGAAGGTGCTGGTGCCAAGGAAGTGGTTGATGGGCTTCCCTTTGCAGGTGAACCTGGTAGTACCATCCTGCATGGTCCCGCGAGGCATGCTCAGACTGGCCAGTGCAAAACACAGACACACAAGGGCATGAGACACGTGCATAACAGTGTGTAAATTCATTGGCTATGTAAGGAGAGTAAGGGAAACTTACTCATTTTTCACGCAGAAGTTGCCTTCTGGATGTTTACAAACGTTGCATTTTCCACACTGGGGAGTAAAGAGTGGAATGACTTTATCACCTGGAGTGGGATAAAGCAAATTCTTATTTAATTTCTATGCAGGAATGAATAGAGTGAGCACTTAAAGCTTATGGTGTGGATTAGAGGCAGTCGTCTTTGAACAGTCTCTCAGAAACAGGATCCAGGCACCATGATGTCGTTGGTCATTGCCTGGCAGCATTGTTACTGGTTTGGGTTTGTGTGTGCCTGAAGACTGCCAAAGAGGACATGTGACTGTGGGAAACTACGTGGATTTTAAAGTATTTCCACTGCATTAGTGGTTATCTTTTATTCCGCGCCCTTTCTCTTGGTGACTTTGCATCTCACTTAATTTAATAATTAAATCTCAAATGTATTCACTGTAAGTGTGTATATATATATATATATATATATATATATATATATATATATATATATATAAATTTTAGTTATGAGAGGCTGCCATGGGATTACTAGATGTTAGGGACAGCTAGTATTTTGTAATAGTTTGGGATACAGTAAAAATGAGAATTTTGACAACCATTCATGGCTTTTCAAAGTGACTGCTTATACCCTGGCTGGTTTAGCTCAATGGATATAGCGTTGACCTGCGGACTAAAGGGTCCCAGGTTCAGGCACGTGCCCTGGTTGCTGATTGGATCCCCAGTGAGTGCAGGAGGCAGCCAATGAGGCATTTATTTTTCTATCTCTCTCTCTCCCTCGTCCTTCCTTTCTGAAATTAATAAAAATATATTTTAAAAATTAAGAAGACACAAAGTGACTGCTTATTTTTACTATAAAATGAGTTTCTATTTTTTTAAATTTTAATTTCTTAAAGGAAATATAATTAGAATGTGACAAAAAGAACTAAAGAAATTACTTTGAAAATCTCAACCCTCAACAATGAGTTAGGCACTTTCTTTTAGAAGGAGAGCTGATTTTTAAATGTTTTTAGCTGATAACTTGATTTGTGAATTATTTATTTTGCTTGCTATGGTGGAGGGAGCTGGGGTGAAAGTAAAAGTGTCATTTATTGTTAATTTAGTTCTAAGTAAAGGAAACACTAAGAGCTGAAACTCAAACCAGATCATATATTTTAATATTTTCTCTCAACAATTTAAATATGTATTTGGCAATGGGGGAGGTCAAATCTACTGGCTAGTTATTATTATTAGTTTTTTAGAATTAAACATCATTTTTTACTTTCAACTAGCTATTCTACATATCCTCAAAACCTACAAAAGTTGTTAGGCCATAACATTTAATAGATAAACTTTATATGGATATTATAGCATGAAAATTTTATATTTATTCACTCTTTACTGCTAAAAATATTTATGTACTAGAAGCCTGGTGCACAAAATTTATGCACGGGATGGGGGTATCCCTCAGACTGGCTTGTACCCTCTCCAATCTGGGACCCTTGGCGGGATGTCTGACTGCTGGGTTAGGCCTAATCCTGCAGTTGGACATCCCTCTCACAATTCTGGACAACTTGTTCCTAAACACTCGCCTGCCTGCCTGCCTGCCTGCCTGATTGCCCCCTAACTGCTCCCCTGCTGGCCTGATCCCCTGCCAGTCTGATCACCCCAACTGCCCTCCCCTGCCAGTCATCATGTGATAACCATCTTGTGATGATGTGAGGGTGTCACTCAAGGGCTTGAGGACCTCCGAGGCTTTTATTAGCATAGATATTTATGCACAATACAATTAAGACAAAATAAATATTAAGGATAAACTAGTACTCTGTAACCAGTCATATTTAGCCATGGTTAAATGTAGTAAAACAGATATTATTTATTGCAGGGCCTTCTGCCAGTTCTCTCCCTTTCTTATAATTAGTCGGTGTCATTCACTCTGTGCTCAAGAAGGAAGGACAGACTGGAAGGGAAAACCAGTGCATGGGTTCCAATTCCCTCCTAGAGGAGATCATGTTGATTCAGTCAGGGTCTCAGGCTCCCCATTCTGGGAAGTCAGCACTGAACAGTTCCCTTACACTGACCTACAGGCTCAGCACACAGACTTAGATGTTTTTCCTGTGTCCCATTTATAGTTCTTTTTGGACCCGAGAGAAGACACTGCTCAGCAACACTGAAATGGAAATTATTTCAAGGAACTCAGGTAGTGGGTCCTTTTTGATCCTAATGTATCCCAAGGCTCTAACCTGGTGGAGGACATACAGCAGGTACTCAACAAATTCTTGCTGAAGGAGAGAACGCAGGAGTGCATGAATACATACATGTCTGAGGCAGAAAGGGGTCAGAAATGTAGGACACCTCCGTTCAAGCCCTGGCTCTGCTGCTGCCCTGTCTTGAATCTCTCTTTGCTTCAGTTTCGTCCTCGAGGCTGGGCGATCTTGGGGTCCTGAATAGTACCTTCTCCAAGTAGGAGTTCTATACCTGGCTTTACTGTAGTCACCCCTTCTCCAATGCTCTCCACAATGCCAGCTGCCTCATGGCCTACGATCACAGGAAGAGGTGTGACAAAGGCTCCATTAACCGCATGGTCATCTGACCGACAGACTCCGGTGGCCACCATCTGCAGAGTAAAGGGAAGATAATTAGGTTCAGAAAAATTGTGACCCTCATATGGACTTCACATGCCTCATTTCCTGAAGTTGGACTTCTGAAGAGTTTTCGAGGATTTTGCTAAAAATCTCTACTTTTCCCAAATATATAAAAACCTGTTTCTCAAGATTACCTCAGTTAAAAACCCTCCTATACTTTCCTCCCTTGCCTTAGGCAAATCAGAGTAATTTATAAAATAATTATTTTTCAAATATTTAAGTCTTACATAATAAATAAGAATTTATCCATTTTTATAGAAGTAGAAACTATAGATTAGCAGCAAGAAAATTAAGTCAGTTAAATTCCACTGTGTAATGCTAATTGATTTTGAAATCTTGGGGGGGAAAAATCTTCTTTTGCACTTTTTCCTGTATAAGAACATCATTTTTTAAATTTTATTCTTGTGAAAGAATTTTAATCTAAAATGGAACTGAAGAATATAAAGACAAAAATCTCATCTCTGTGCCATCAGGAAAGCAAAACACAAGGACTAAGAAATCAATTTTCTGTAAATGCCAGATTTATGGAAAACTGATAATATTAGAATTTTCCTATATGATAAAGAGTTGTCAGGAGTTGCCACATATCAACCTTTGGGAAATTTTGAACTAAAATGACTCTGGTAGGATTCATCTCACAAAATAAGCTGAATTGAGCTTTATTTGTATGACTGGATTTGTTTTTTTTCTCCACGAGAAATTTCCAACATGTGTGTCCATTTGTTTTTGTTTCAAAGATAAAAAAATGTTTAATGAGATCAAAATAAAAGAATACATGGCTGAAATATTATTATCAGATTAATAAAAATTCAAGGCCCAAACTAATTAAATGAGAAAAAAAATATTGTATAATAATAAAAAATACATTATTTTAATAAATATACTATTATATATAATAAAGAGATAATATGCAAATTGACCATCACTCCAACACACAAGATGGCTGCCCCCATATGGTCAAAGATGACCTCCCCTATGTGGACAAAAGATTGCCACAACAAGATGGCCAGCAGGGGAAGGCAGTTGTGGACAATTAGACCAGAAGGGGAGGGTAGTTGGGAGGGACCAGGCCAGTAAGGGAGAGCAGTAGTGGGAAATCAGATCTGTAAGGGAAGGCAGTTAGGGGTTACCAGGCTAGCAGAGGAGGGCATTTGGGGGTGACCAGGCCTCCAGGGGAGGGCAGGTAGGGGTGACCAGGCCAGCAGAGGAGGGTAATTAGGGGCAATTGAGCCAGGAGGGGAGCAGTTAGGTGTCAATTAAGCTGGCAGGAGAGTGGTTAGGGGGTGATCAGGCTGGCAGGCAGAAGTGGTTAGGGGCAATCAGGAAGGCAGGCAGGTAAGCAGTTGGGAGCCAACAGTCCCTGATTGTGAGAGGGGTCCCAGATTGAGAGGGTGCAGGCTAGTCTGAGGGACCCCCATCCCTCATGTCCCATGCATGAATTTTATGCATTGTCCCTCTCTCTCTCTCTCTCTCTCTCTCTCTCTCTCTCTCTCTCTCTCTCCCCCCCCCCCCCATGGACTGGCCTATAGCTTGCTACAATTTGCATGTTCCAAATAGCAACTAACTACTCTTTTATTCTTGAATAAAATATTCTTTTTTACCGACTCAGTTTACCTCTTTATTGAGGTTCACATTAGGATTATACTGTACATACTATCTGTTCTATTTTTAAAAGTTTAGCAGTTTGTATTTTTATCTTTCCTTGACAAGAAATGTAATTTCCACTGTTTGGATTACCTAGGGCACTTATCTAGGTTTCCTGGTTCTATCCTTCATTGGGTCATTTAGCAACCAATTGATCTCTCTCTCTCTCTCTCTCTCTCTCTCTCCTTCCCTCCCTCCCTCTCTCCCTCCCTCCCTCCCTCCCCATTTTCCTCTCTCTCCAATCAATGAACAAACAAACACATCCTTGCATGAGGATTAAAATTAAGTGCTTCTTAATAAACTTTTTGTTATTTCCTTTTGTAATATTCTCTGATTTTTCTTATACCTAAAATTCAATAGAAGTGAAAAAAGTGTTTCACCTTTATACGAACTTCATGAGCCTTAGGAGGTGCTACCTCCACCTCCTCAATGGAAAAGGGTTTCTTTAACTCCCATAGCACAGCTGCTTTGCATTTAATTACCTGGAAATTGAACAGAAAGATGACACAAGTGCTTATCCACTCCTGAAGTTAGGGATTGTGACTTCATATTTTTATATGCAACATCTAGTCCCATGTTTGGAATCTAATAAATGTTATATAGAAATGGAAAACTTCTGATTTGCAAAGAGAATGAAAAAACATTTTTAAAAAGTGTAAAGTAATAACATAAAGAAATATAAATAGAATTAACTATAATGAAGCATTGAGATAAAATGGAATATATTCTTTTAGGTCATCCTTATGTTGTTGTTTTTTCCAAGGGTTGTTTATTTGTGATATTTCCTAATGAAGTCGGTCCTGAAATTGGTTGTTTGCCCACAAATGTTGGCTTGTAATGAAGCTTTAAATCAAAATTATTTCACTGATAGAATCACTTGTTTGATCACATAAAATCTCTTGCTCAATTCTCTGCTTAAGCCCCAAAGAACTCCAGTGCATACTTGCCTCCCTGCATAGGTGAATTCTCTTTCTTCTTGCTTGACCTCCTCCTCTGATTTTCTCTCCCCACTACGTCTGTGTGCTACTATATAGTTTGCATGACTCATTTGAAAGTGAGCTTTGGCAACTCGGTTTTCTTCTCTAATTTATGTGTAGCTATTTTTTCCAGATTAGATGTGAGCCAAAAAGCACAGAGGTTACAGCTGTACACACACACACACACACACACACACACACACACACTTACCCACATATTCATACATATATTTAAAAGTGGGATAACTGTGTGTTTGACTTTTTAATCCAGCATGTTATCCATAGATGTTCTTTAAAATTAAAGTTGAACATTTATTTTTAGTACTTGAGAATGTAATATAAAACCTGTCTTTATTGTTATAAGTTTATACATTTGAGATCTTTTTGCTAGATAGAAAATTATGTAATAATTTTACTTATGAATTTTAAATTCACAATTGTAAATATAATTTTAAAAGTCAATTGAAAATTAATTGACTTTTGCAAATTAATTTTCATTATTTATATGTCAAATTCTCTCACTTTTCCGAGTGTTTGTCATGATCAATATCACAATAAATATGAGAGTACTTAGAAATAATACACTAATAGGTCATAGGTCCTGATTATCAGGTGCTCATTTAATGAGCAGGCACACCTTGGCCAATGCTGAATGAGTTACATCTTGATCTTTAAAGCCCTGAGGGCAGTATTATTAAGTTATTAGTCTATTTTATAGATGGCCAAGTTGAGGCTCAATTGACTTAGTATCTGACTGAGTAATTTTTGCAGAGTCACAAAGTTTCCTGCCCAGAGAATTAAGATCAATCCAACTTTATCTTTTCACCAACCTATGATAGTAAAATATTAACCAAAGTTTAAATAACAACATTAGTAGTCGTTACTAACATTTGTTGAATTATTTCTATGTTCCAGGCCCTATCCTAAGTGCTAAGGATTATTAATTTGTTACATTCTCACAACTATCTTATGAAGCAGGTGTTATTATGATTATTGTTTTGCAGTTGAGGAAAATATAATACAGGAAGAATAAAAAGAAGTGTTACCACAAAGCTGAAAGCTTTGGATGTTGCCCCGGAGGGGGAAGAACTGATTGCTTAGCATTTGCTGTTCTCATGAATATATTTGTTTTACCCATTTGCTCTCTGAACTCATTATTTCTTCCAAGCTGAGTTTTGACAAATTTATTTTTAATTTTTTCTAACTTTTCATTTGGAATGTAATTTGCCATCACAAAGGTTAATCAGTAACAAATGCAAATAGAATTGAAATGAAAAAACTGACAATTGGCTTCCTTCAGATTTCCAACAAATCGTATTGACATATAGCCCTATTATATAACACAGGGTGTGTAGAAATCTCAGAAACTTTCAATTGTGTTATCATAGCAAAATATTAGAGTGTGTGGTCCACTCCTAATACAACAAATATACTGGACATTTTTTGGGACTGAGAAATTAAATGATGTGAGTTGATTATATTGAATGATCACATGCATTTCTCTGCACTTGTAAGCACATTGAAGAAGTAAAAAGATCTATGAAAGATCTAGAAGCAAATATCCCTGTTCCTACCACTAATAAGTGATTCAAACTATATCAGTATTAATTTTTGATAAAATCATGTTGACTTTTGTATGGAAATGATATTTTTCTATAAGATTTCTATGAAAATTTCCTGGATTGAGTCATCATAGTACCCTTTAAAATTAGAATTTGCATGTTGATGTTGTTGGCTTGTTTAATCTTGATGATTCTAATGCTTTGAGATCAATAAAACTTATGTCAGACTTAACTTTCCTCATGTGTTTATAAAAAAATATATGATTACAAAAAATAATGTTAAATTTTTAATATAAAGTTAAATTATTGATTAAAATATTTCTAACTTTATATTTTTCAAATTATTCATGATTGGCTGTAACTACTACCTATTTATTTAATATGCAAAATAAAAGCTTTAATAGGTACAGAAGCTGTACATTCTTTTAAAGATATTTAGCAACAACCTATTTCAATTCTGGTTCAATATACATTGCATAACAAAGAATACATTCTGTGTTATATTTCAGTTTATATGGTTTCTAATTTAGATATAAATTTTAAATTCTCATCAAATACTATTTCTTTTTGTGTATTATCTAATGAGAATATATTTTCAAAAATTAAAAAGAAATGCTTACTTTTCCTGCTGTGCTCATGTTTCTGTTCTTTCTGCAGGCCAGGAGGTGGATGGATTCTGTCAGACCCTTTCCTACTCGATTACATGAAGCAGATATGTTGCACAGATGTTTTATTTGCTTGAGCAACACCCAGTTCCACACACGTGATCTGCTGTGTTTAAGACACACCCATAACTTTATTCTCAAACCATGTCATATCAGAAAGAAAGAGGCACTAAGCCAGCCCCCAGACCTGGACTTTGTAATATGCCAATTACAGGTCAAGCGTGTTTTCTTTAGTTAAATATTTCTCTACATATAAACTTAATCTCTCTCCCACATTTTTCTGGATTACACATTTATTCTCTCTCAGTCCCCTATTTCCCATTTGTGTGAACTAAGCTGCAACTTCTAACCCTCATGCTGCAGTTAGAAAGGAGGAGCAGTAAGGAAGCAGCACAAATGACATAGGACAGAGAGAAGTACAAGGCAGAGGGATGTGTTTGCCCCAGCACCCTCCTCCTCTTTATAGCAGAGATGGCAGCACCAGTCAGTCACAGCAAAGGGGCTCATGGCCCTGGCATTTCTGCTCTACTCAATAGCTAACAGCACTGACTGAGCTCCTCCCTGTTGCAGGCATTCAGTAGGGTACACTGGGGTGGCAGGGAGGGATAAGGATGGCCTCTACCTCTGCCTACAGGCAGTATGGCGTAATGCTTATGATATGACCTTGGATTCAAGGCAGACCCTATCTTTACTAGCTGCGTGAACTTGCCCTTATTTGTAAAATAATAGAATAATAGTATCACCTCAAAGCATTGTTTGTTGAACCAATGAGACAAGCTCTTTAAAAGGCCAAGGTACCTGGCAGATAGGACAGTCTTCAATAAATATTAGCTACAATGATTACCCATAAAGAAAGCTCACAACCTATGGCAAAAAGGACAGGCAAACAAGTCAGACCATCGGGATGTGCTGTTTCAAAGGGAGGGCACCTGACTGAAGGACTCAAAGGAGGCTTTGTGGAGAGAACACTTAAGTTAAAAACTAAATACCGTAATGATCTTTTTCTCTGGGTCAAAAATCAAAAACACACACCCTCGTGCAATTCTATTATCCTTTACCAGGGGTCTTCAAACTATGGCCCGCGGGCCACATGCAGCCCCCAGGGGAGTCTGATCCTGCCAGCCAGGTTTTTTGGGCAGTGAGCGCAGCCAAGATGGTACAGTAGGAATTAGTAGTTCATATAGTCCGGCCCTCCAGCTCTCTGAGGGACCGTGATCTGGCCCCCACTTTAAAAAGTTTGAGGACCCCTGCTAATCAGTAACAAGAATAAGAGAAAGAATGTGAGGTTTTATTTTTAATAAGTCTCAAGTCTTATACCAACACTTGGCAGCATGCTGCATTCAACTACTTAATTAGATATAGTAGTCTGTCAACATGTACGCATTAGCATAAAGTTTACATTTCTCTAAAATTGTCAATGCATGACACTGTTGTCTGTTTTCAACTTTACTTGTGTAGGGTCCTAGGGGGCTACACTACATCCACCCGGAAGAGAAGACACTGCTTGCACAGTACGGCCACCACCTTGTTCTCCCTGCTGCTCACCTTCACTTGTGCAGGGCAGTATGAAGAAAGGGAGTCTGACCACTTTTCAGAGATGCTGGGAGGCCTCAAGGAGCTCAAATCCCCAATCAATTTAGAAAGACACATTGGACTTGAGTGAGTTTATGGAGTGATGATGAGGTAAGTATTAGGAATAATTTGAATTCAATTTATGGTCCTCCATTTAGGTTGCTGTTAAAAAGATCAGTTTAAACAGCAAACTGGTTTAAACAACATTTATTGCTGAGAGTTTTGGAGGGTGGAAAGTCTAACAATCCAGGACTGTTAGCTCCCAACTGCTTGCCTGCCTGCCTTCCTGATTGCCCCTAACTGCTTCTGTCTGCCAGCCTGATCACCCCCTAATCACTCCCATGCCAGCCTGATTGATGTCTAACTGCTCCCCTGACAGCCTGTTTGTCCCCAACTTCCCTCCTCTGCTGGCCTGGTCCCTCCCAACTGCCCTCCCCTGCTGGCCATCTTGTGTCCACATAGGGGCAGGATCTTTGACCACATGGGGGCAGCCATATTGTGTGTTTGAGTGATGATCAATCTGCATATTACTCTTTTATTAGATAGGATATTTAGGAGACCTCTTTAAGAAGAAAACTTGTTTTTAAATGACTAAGAAAATAGAGGAAAAAAATATTTCTCACTGACAAAGGCAAAGATGTAATAAAAGCAATAGATCAACCAACACAAAAGCTAGTACAAAGGTTAAAAGACTAGAAGACATAATAATCCTAAACATGTATGTGCCTATGAAAAGATCACTAAACTGCTGAAGCAAAACCCGATAGAACTACAAGGAGAAATCAATGAACTCATTAGTATAGCTGGAAATGTCAACACCTTTCTAAAAGAAAAGGACAATCCCAGCAGGCAGAAGATCAGTGAAGACACAGTTAAACTAAACAATACTATCAATTAACTGTATATAAGACATTTATGGACTGCTTCATCTAACTGCAGCAGAACACATTCCTTTCAAGCTGACATGGAACTTCCACCAAGGTGGATCACTTCTGGGCCATAAAACACAATTTAACAAATAAAAATATAGCATCTGATCTCAGATTACAGTGGAATTAAACTATGCATTAATAAAAGAAAGAAAACTGGAAAAATCCCCACATACATAGAAATTAAACAACACACTTCTATATAACATAGAAGAAATCTAAAGGGAGATATAAACATATTTTGAGTAAAATAAACATGAAAACACAACTTAGGAAATTTTGTGCAATATAGCAAAAACAGTGCATTGAAGGGAGTATATGTATATTCTCCCCATTAGAGCCCTCCATGTCACACATTGGTTTTACTTCCAGCTGTTTTCTGCCCTCCTGTGGGATCACTGGGTCAAATGGGAGTTTCATTTTTAATTTCTTGAGGAAGTGGCTGTACCAGTCTACATTCCCACCTCCTGGTACCAGCCTTGCTTTCACCCCCAGAGGGAGCTATGGCAGCTGGGCCCAGCTCTAGGCTTTGTGAGTAGTATGAGCTTTGTCTTCTTCTTCTTCTTCTTCTTCTTCCTCCTCCTCCTCCTCCTCCTCCTCCTCCTCCTCCTCCTCCTCCTCCTCCTCCTCCTCCTCCTCCTCCTCTTCTTCTTCTTCTTCTTCTTCTTCTTCTTCTTCTTTTTAATATATTTTATTGATTTTGTACAGAGAGGAAGGGAGAGAGATAGAGAGCTAGAAACATCGATGAGAGAGAGTCATCGATCAGCTGCCTCTTGCACATCCCCCACTGGGGATATGCCCGCAACCAAGGTACATGCCCTTGACCGGAATCGAACCCGGGTCTCTTCAGTCCCCAAGTTGACGCTCTATCCATTGAGCCAAACCGGTCTCGGCTTCTTTTTTATTTTTCCTATTTATTTATTTAGATACAAAATAATTATCCATTTACATGCAATAAACATTAATATTTAAAGAAAAATGATTTAAAATATAATAATATTACCAAAACTATACTAACATAGTATAATATGTAGGAAATAATGTTGTAGGAAATATTAAAAATCTGCAAATAATAGGATTACTTCTATTATATTCTAAAATATATTTTTTTCTCTGACTCTATTTTTTGTTCATCAACTTATATTGTTCAGTATATGCCACAAATGAGTGAGATCATGTGATATTTATCTTTCTCTGACTGGCTTATTTCACTAGCATAATGCTCTCCATGTCCATCCATGCTGTTGCTAATGTAAGAGTTCCTTCCTTTTAGTAGCAGAGTAGTATTCCATTGTGTAGATGTACCACAGTTTTTTCATCCACTCATCTGCTGATGGGCACTTAGGCCATTTCCAAATCTTAGCTATGGTAAATTGTGTTGTTATGAACATAGGGGTGCATATATCCTTTCTGATGAGTGTTTCTGAGTTCTTGGGGTATATTCCTAGAAGTGGGATCACTGGGTCAAATGGGAGTTTCATTTTTAATTTCTTGAGGAAGTGGCTGTACCAGTCTACATTCCCATCAGCAGTGCAGGAGGGTTCCTTTTTCTCAGCATTCTTGCCAGCACTTATTGTTTATTGATTTGTTGATGATAGCCATTCTGACAATGTGAAATGGTACCTTGTTGTTTTTACTTGCATACGTTGGATGATTAGTGATTTTGAGCATGTTTTCATATGTTTATTGGCCTTCTGTATGTCCTCTTTCAAAAAGTGTCTATTTAGGTACTGTGCCCATTTTTTGATTGGAATGTTTATCTTCTTTTAGTTGTATGAGGTCTCTGTAAATTTTGGAGATCAAACACTTATCGGAGATAACATTGGCAAATATGTTCTCCCATGCAGTAGGCTTTCTTGTTGTTTTGCTGATGGTTTCTTTTGCTGTGCAGAGGCTTTTTATTTTGATGTAGTCCTATTTGTTTACTTTCTCCTTAGTTTTCATTGTCCTCAGATGAAGTTTGTCTTCTGAGCAAACACTGGGCTGTCCGTTCTCCCCTTTGGCCTAAGCCCCAACTCCTAGTCCCCTCTGTGTGGTTTCAGTTCTGGCAACCCTACCACTTTATGTTTCCCTAGCCCTCTGGGGTTTAATATTCTTGATGTGTGTGACCTCAACAAGCCCTTTGTAAACTTTCAGCCTCAAGCAATTCAACTAATTTTCTGTATAAAATTCACTAATTTTCTGTATTAAATCCACTTTGTTTGAAACACAGAGTTTTCCATTTCCCTAACTGGACATATTGATATAGTTCTTGGAACCAGGAGTGGTCCTGGAAACAGACCTTCAAGTAAACAAAAGATTAAGTTGATGTCTTTTTAGTGATCATAATTTGCTGAAACAGAAAGCACTGGAATGAGAATGTTGAAGGGACTTAAGAAGGAAAAGATCCAGAATGGTCAACAAAGAAGAAGTAAATAGAGAGACAAGCTGCTCTTTTCCATCACAGAGTTGATATTGGACCACTGCTAGGTTTTGCACACCCTCCCTGTGCCCTTCCTCAGTACAAGATTTCCAGAGCACCTCCACCAGTTTGAAGCAGAGTAATTTTTTGACTCCTTGCATGATTTAGTCACTGAAAATATCATGATCAGCCCATAAATCCCTCTTGCACTATGCCATAAAATTTGTTTTTAAAATTTCATTCACTTTTAATTTTTGAGTCCTAGAATATAATCATTCTTTTATTATCTTCACATTTTTCCAGGTTTGGTTTTTTAATTCTCATGTTTTCCAAAATTATACATGCATATATACATGTACAGAGTTCTTTCCACAAAGTCTCTTAGGAAAAACAGCAGGGTTTGCTTTCTCCCTTCTCCTTCATGTATTCCTCCCTAGAAGCCACTGCTTTCAAATTCTGAAACTTATTTTGCTTTATCTATGTAGGATGCATATGTTCCTAACCTGGTTTTCCTTTGGGCATTTTTATTGACTTACCATTTGGGAAGATGAAAAATTAGAGTGGCCATTACCACAAAATGACCCTACTTATCCACTGTTTCCCAGTAGAATAATAGAATAATTTGTGTTATTACTAGAGGCCCAGTGCACAAATTTGTGCACCAGTGGGGTCCCTCAGCCTGGCCTATGGGGTAAGGCCAAAACTGGCTCTCCAATTCTTAGGGATCCTGAATAGTGTGAGGGAGCAGGCCAGGCCAAGGAACACGCCCTCTTGGTGCATGATCAGGGTGGGGAGGAACTTGGGAGGTTAGCCAGATAAGGAAGGACCATGGGAGGGCTCTGGGGCATGTCTGGCCCATCTTGCTCAGTCTTGATTGTCTGGACCACAGCAGCAAGCTAACCATGTCAGTTGGAGCATCTGCCCCCTGGTGTGCATGTCATAGCAAGTGGTTGAGCTGCCTTAGCATATCATTAACATATTATGCTTTGATTGGTTGAATGGCCGATCAGACCACTGGACACTTACCATATTAGGCTTTTATTACATAGGATGATTATGTAAGTGCTACTTACAGATGAACCATGTAGTTTACAATGCTTTTATTTCTCTTTACCTTGGTGTTGTCTTTATACTTACAACAAATTCAATTCCCATATTCAATTGCCAGTTGTATAATTCCTCACTCAAATCTTAGAGATGCATTGTGTATCATTAATTTTGCTTTGCAGAGAAATCTTGCCTGGAGTCTTTGACTTGCTCCAAATGGTCTGTCTATGCTCAATATCTGGCATTACTCACTGTGTTGGTTTCCTGTGGCTGCTGTAATAAATTAAACAAAACTGGATGGCTTAAACAATAGGTTCATTTCTCCAAGTTTTAGAGGTCATTGGTCTTAAGTCAGTATTGCTGGGCTGAAATCTAGGTGTTGGCTCAGCCATGCTCTCACCAGAAGTTCTAGGAGAGAATCTGTCCTTGCCTTTTCCAGGTTTGGTGTTGTTGCAGTCCCTGGCTAGTGGCCACACACTCCAACCTCTTTCTTCCTCCTCCTTCTTTATATTGTGTTTGGAAGCTTATAGAATGTTCTGATTATCCTAGTTGTCTGGAATTTTAAAATGATTTGTTCTGGTGGGTCTATTTTTATCTATGTTAGCCTGTGGCTTTTTTAAAAATATGAAGATTTGCTTCCTTCAGTTCTAGAAAATTTACTGAAATTGTTTCATTAATGCTTTCTCCTCTCCAACCCTCCCACCCTGCTTTATCTGGCCTTTCATTTTAGAACTCCTACTACTCAGATATTGAGTTTCTTGATTTGGTACTCTCATTTCTCTCCTTCTGTCCCTTTCTCCTTTATTTCCCTCATTGTGTTCTCACTCCTTCCAGCTTCAAATGAAGGCACAGGTGGCATAGTCAGGGATTTGCAAGCATGGTGCAATTCTCTAGAGTCTGAGGGGATCTCCTGGGCTAGCACTGGCACTTCCTCTTCAGTTCAGTGGCAGGAAGGAAGTGAGTTGTAATCAAAGCCTTTATGTCATACAATAGTGCACCAGCTCAGAGTGCCTGGCTGGCTTCTATCAATAAAATATTTCTACCAGTTAACATTTCTAATATTAAGAACTTCATTCTTTATTAGTCTCCCTTCAAATTGTCACCCTGTGAATTTACATATCTTATATTCATGAGAACCAGGCTCTGATATTTTGTTTACCATGCTAGTCCCTTGACATATTATGGATGATACTATATAATAAAACCCTAATATGCAAATCAACTGAACAGTGAAAAAACTAGTCACTATGATGTGCACTGACCACCAGGAGCTTAATGCAAGAGCTGCCCCCTTGTGGTCAGTATGCTTCCACAGGGGGAGTGCCATTCAGTGAGTGCAGTGGCAGAGACGAATGTCATGCACTGGGCCTCTAATATTCATATGATGATTGATAAGTCCATGGTTCACTTAAGACCTGTGCAAACAGTTACAGCTATATAAAACACATCTGGGTTTGCTAGATACAATGGCTATTTTTGTTGTCCCAAAGGAATTATTAATAGCTCACTTTTTACTTTTAAGGTGTTCTAGTTCAGATGATTAATTATGTGATCACCCTACTGTACCTGCATGTGAACTAGGCCTGAGCATGAGAACACCATGCCCCCATGGAATAAAGAACATGTTAAGATTTTGAGAGTTATAACTTAATGTTAATTGCTTAACCAATAGCTCTTTTGGTGGTGACCTGTTTCAGCATCTATATATATATATATATATATATATATATATATATATATATATATATATATATATATAAAGGCTAAGTGACCATCGCATCTGAAACAGCCAAATGGATGACCAAACAGGCTGGCAGGGGCATTAGTGAAGGATGACTAACGACTGAGCAGCAGGCTGCGTGGGGCGACCAGGACAGCAGGGGGGTTAGTGAGGAGTGACTGAATGACTGAGCAGCATGCTGCGTGGGGTGACCAGGCCAGCAGGGGTGTCAGTTAGAGGCAACTAGACTGGCAGTGTGTGTGTGGGGGGGGCAGTGAGGGGCAACCAGGCTGGCAGAGGGGCAGTGAGAAGTGACCAAGCTGGCAAGGGGGGGGCAGTTGTGCATGACCAGGACAGCAGAGGGTCGGTTAGGGGTGATCAGGCAGGCAGGCAGGTGAGCAGTTAGGAGCCAGTGGTCACAGATTGTGAGAGGGATGTCCAACCCTGAAGGTTCCTGGATTGGAAAGGATGCAGGCTGGGCTGAGGGGACCCCCACACCCTGTGCACAAATTTTGTGCACGAGGCCTCTAGTTATTGTAATAATTAAATATACAAAATTCTGTATTAATTAACAGAATGACACTTAACTAACACTTCTTTATGAATTATTTAAACTAGTCTAGAATTAGAAACAGCAAAGTCTAATGTAACCTAAAAATTTTGATAGACTCAAGAAAATTAGCAGCTAAGTTAGAATGGATCAAAATCTATATTCAATAACTACATAGTACTTAAATATTTAATTCTTTAAGGAAATTATTATTATAAAACCTCAGTTAAATGTTCACTGAAAGATTTGAAAGTGGTAATTGTATTGAAGTAAGTCAAATTTTATTTGTATAAAACTTGCAATAAACAGGAAATGAGCTATTGCATAAGAACAGACAAAATTATTGGAATAAGAATGAGTGAAAAGAACAATAGTTACACTATAACTTTAATAAAATTGGTATTGGAAGAGATTAATAGTCATATATATGAACTTTTGTTTTGTTTTGTTTTTTTATAATCCAGAAGACATTCTGTGTGCTGCTAGCACAAACATCAAACAAAACCAGAACTTGTTTATTAGTTTTAACTGCATGCTAAGTAGAAAATTTTCAAATCCTTGTTTGCACAATTGTGTGAAAGAATGCCAGGCAAGTAATTTAAGATATTTATCATATTAACAAATGTTGAGAAACTTTCTTTTCAATGAAAGCAAACCAGGAGAAAAGCAAGATCATTCTTATGTAATCATTATGTTTCTGCCCTATTATTCACCCCGGAACTCCAGAAATTGCAGTAAGCTTGGTTATGCCCAGTTTCCGTAAGGCAAATCACTATAGTCTTAAAAGAGATGAATGTTCATTTTATTTAGTCCAATGTCCAAAGTCATAATTCTCTTGAGTTGCCTTGCCTGCGATCTGAGTTTCAGGTAGGAAAAGCAAAGGATATAAAGAATAATTTCAGGAATAAGTATTTTTCTTGAGTCTAAATTTAGGCCTTGGGAAAGTAGAAGCTAAACAAAAAATTGGAGTAAAAATATATATCTTTTAATCTATGAAACAAAATTCAAAAGCATCCCTCCTCACCCAATGCACAAATAAAAATAAATAGCAGAAAACGTGTGGATGAGTCATGAGCTATTTATTTGACACACAGCACCTTCCTCTCTGACAGGGACATTCCAAAGCATGCAGCAGCATTCGACAGTTGATGACTTCCAATGTATCATGAATACATTTGTGTTCAGTGCTTTGTGCATTGTGCCTTGTTGTGTTGTATTTTGTCCCTTTAAATCAACACAGGAGTGAGAGAACCACATAACCAGACACCTGGAAAAGAGAGATCATGGGGAGATAAAGAAACAGCCCACTTATGAAAGAAAAGCAGGCATCACCAGAAAAGGATGTAAACAAAATGGAGGCAAGCGATCTGTCAGAAAAACAATTCAGAGAAATGGTCACAAGGTGGATGAAAAGAATGAAAGACAAATTCAACAACATGCATAAGAACAAAAAGGAAATGAAAAAAAAAAAAAGAAGAAATGAAAAATGACATCGCTGCTATAAAGAACTCAATAGAAAGCATCAACAGTAGAAGAAGTAAAGGGCCACATCAGTGAGTTAGAAGACAAGGTAGGAAAAAATACCCAAGCGATAAGGAAAGTCACTTCATAAAACTAAAAGGAGCAATCCAACAAGAAGAAATAACTCTGGTAAACATATACACATCCAATACAGGTGCACCCAAATACATAAACAAACAAACAAACAAACAAACAAAAAACAAACAAATAAACAAACAAAAAAAACTTCTGGAGTATATCAAGGGAGAGATTTACAGCAATACAATAATAGTAGGAGACTTTAATACTCCACTATCACCATTGGACAAATCCTCTAAACAAAAATCAGCAAAGAAACATCAATCATAAATGACTCACTAGACTAGATGGATTTAATTGACATATTCAGAACATTTCACTCCAAAGACTCAGAATATACATTCTTCTCAAGTGTACATGGGTCAAAGATGGACCATGTATTGGGTCACAGGCAAAGTCTTTTCAAATTCAAGAAGATAGAAATCATATCAAGTATCTTCTCAGATCACAATAGCATAAAACTAAAAATCAACTACAATAAAAACAATCCAAAAAAATCAAACACATGGAGACTAAATAGCGTACTATTACACAATGATTGGGTAACAAAAGATATGAAAGAAGAAATAAAAAAAAATCATGGCAACAAATGACAATGAAAACACAACAGTCCAAAATCTATGGGACACAGCAAAAGCAGTCTTGAAAGGGAAATTCATAGCTCTACAAACTACTGCAAAAAATAAGAAACAATGGTAATAAATTACCTAACCCTACAACTCAAAGAGTTATAAAGAGCAACAAGAAAAGCCCAGTATAAGCAGAAGGAAAGAAATGATAAAGATCAGAGCAGAGATAAACAACATAGAGACAAAAAAAAAAAATACAAAAGATCAACAAAACCAAGAATTGTTTTTTTTTAAAGGATAAACAAGATTGATGAATCTTTAGCCAGACTCACCAATAAGCAAAGAGAACCCAAATAAACAAAATTAGGAATGAAAGAGGTGAAATAACAACAGACCCTGCTGAAATACAAAGGATTATTAAAAAAATATAATGAACAACTCTATTCCAACAAACTGCACAACCTGGAGGAAGTGGACATATTCCTAGAAAAATATAATCTTCCAAAACTTAATCATGAATAATAATAATAATAACAAAATTGAATAGGCTAATAACTACCGAAGAAATTGAAGCAGCCATCAAAAATCTTCCAGCAAACAAAAGCCCTGGTGCAGATAGCTTTACAGGAGAGATGTACCAAGCATTCAAAGAAGAACTAAAACCAATCCTCTTCAGACTATTTCTAAAAATTCAAGAGGAAGGCACATTTCCAAGCTCTTTGTATGAAGCCAGTGTTACTCTAATACCAAAACCAGATAAAGATACCACAAAAAAAGAGAATTACAGGCCAATATCCTTGATGAACATAGATGCAACAAAATTCTAGCAAATCAGATCCAGCATTACATTAAAAAGATCATACACCATGACCAAGTGGGATTTATCCTGGGGATGCATGAGGGTAGAATATCCACAAATCAATAAATGCCATACATCACATAAACAAACTGAGAGACAAAAATCACATAATCATATCAACCAATGCAAAAAAAGTATTTGACAAAATCCAACACCCTTTCTTAATAAAAACTCTCAGCAAAGTGAGAATAGAGAAATCATAGCTCAACAATAAAAACCATATATGACAAACCTACAGCCAACATCATACTCAATGGGCAAAAACTAAACAAATTTCCTCTAAGAACAGGAACAAAACAGGGATGCCCACTTTTACCACTTCTGTTTGACATTGTACTGGAAATGCTAGCCGTAGCAATTAGACAAGGAGAAGAAATAAAAGGTATCCAACTTTAAAAAGAAGAAAACTGTCCTATTCACAGATAACATAATACTATACATAGAAAACCCCAAAGGCTCCATCAAAAAACTAATACACCTAATAAATGAATTCAGTAATATAGCAGGATACAAAATTAACACCCAGAAATCTATGTTGCCTTTTTATACACCAATAATTAACTCAGAAAGAGAAAAAACAAGACAACAAAAAGCAATCCAATTTACCATTGCACCAAAAAAATTGTGATACCTAGGATTAAACTTAACTAAGGAGATAAAAGACCTGTACTTGGAAAACTACACTACATTGAGTAAAGAGATAGAGAAAGACATAAATAAATGGAAGAACATACCATGTTCATGGATTGGCAGAATCAACATATTAAAATGTCCATACTACCCAAAGCAATCTACAGATTCAATGCAATCCCCATTAAAATGCTAATGGTATATTTCAAAGATCTAGAACAAACTCTCCAAAAATTCATCTGGAATAAAAAAAAAAATACCCTTAAGAGCCATAGCAATCCTGAAAAGAAGAACAATGTTGGAGGAATCTCAATACTAGATATCAAGCTGTATTATAAATCCACTGTTCTCAAAACCCTGGTAATGGCACAAAAACAGAAATATAGGCCAATGGAACAGAACAGAGAATGCAGAAATCGACACAAGCCAGTATGCTCAATTAATATTTTACAAAGGAGGCAAGAGTATACACCGGAGCCAAGACAGTGTCTTCAATAAATAGTGCTGGGAAATCTGGTTAGATATATGCAAAAAATGAAACTAGATCACCAACTTATCCCATATACAAAAACAAACTCAAAATGGCTAAAGGATTTAAGCATGATATGGGAAACCATAAAAATCCTACAAGTTTCCATAGGCAGCAAAATAGCATACATATGTTGTAGCAATATCTTTACTGACACAACTCCTAGGGCAATGGAGACTAAGAAGAGAGGAAGAAAATTGAATTTAAATTGAGGAATCCTTTGAATGGACAGGGGCAATGTTAGGCATATTCTGAAGGGGAGTAGAGCATGTGGAGAGATAAAGTCTAAGGCAGTAATTTTGAGAAGTATGTAGGCTCTAATGATATATTACTTCAAATGGCATTTTAAAGAGTTTGCATTTCCTTTGACAAAGGAAGAACTCCCTTGAAAGCTCTCAGTATTGAAATGAAAGGATCAAAGCTGTGTTTTATAAAAACCCCAGTCTTGTACAAGAAGACTGTGTGTCGGGATAAGGGGGTTGAGGAGTAGGAGTTTTTGTTTCTTCTTTAAATAGAAATATTCCTTTAAGTTGGAAGATATAAATCAAAATTAAAGCAGTGGCTGCCAAAACTAATTACCAATGATTGTTCTTTCTCACAGTTCTGGAGGCTGGTAAGTGGAATAAAAATTAAAATAAGACTATGCTCAAGCTCCTAATTGTCATTTTCTTATTGAGGAACAGGTAACAGCACCTCTCTATTCCTGGATAGGTTGAAGCAATGGGTGGCCATGAACGGAAACTAGAGCTTGTTGAGAATTTAAATGTGCCAATCACACTTAACAAATACCACCTCACTGAGGCCTCACAACATCACTTTAAAGTAGTTATGGTTGTCTCTGCAGATAAATTGGGGCTCAGCTAGACTAAGTAACTTTCCTGAAATTACATAGCTGGAAAGAAGGAAAGCTGAGAGTAAAACCTAAATCTGCCTCACTGAAAGGTTATTTCTACAATATAATACTAAAAATAATTAAGTTATCCCCAGAAGGGGATTTATTTATTTATTTACTTACTTACTTACTTACTTATTTATTTTAGCACAGGCTTAGGAGATGGCCAGAAGGAACAGGGAGTATTAAGAGTAATTAATTTCGAGCATACAATAGTTTCCTGTAGGTGTTAGTTTATAAGCAATGCTAATTTTCTCGTCAATAATCAAATACAGCGTTAGTTTTTTCACTGTGGGCAACATTCGTTGAAAAGACTATTGTAGTAGGGGCTGGTAGGAGGAGTGTAAAGTGGGGAGAGATGGGAGACATCTGTAATACCATCAGCAATAAAAATAAACATCCTTATGTTTTAAAGGAATAGAGAAAACAAAAAGACTCTTGTAGTAACTGTCTTATGGGAAGGAGCTGTTGAACCAGCCAAATACTTATCTAAGCAAATACTGCATTGCGTATCATAGTCCACTTGGGCTGCCAAAACAAATGACCACAGATTGTTGTTTTTCACAGTTCGAGAGGCTGGGAAGTCCAAGATCAATGTGCCAACTAATTCAGTGCCCTGTGTCTCGGAGAAAGAGAGAGGGGGAGCTCTCTGGTGTTTCCTCTTTTAAGCACACTAATCTTATCAATCAGGGTTCTAGCTTATGATCCCACTTAACCTTAATTACTTCCTGCCCTCCAATATGTATATTCACTTAGGGGTTGTCAGCAAGAATTGAGGTGGGGATTGGGGGGAGGGAGAGAGGGGAGGAACACCATCTAGCCCATAGCACTCTCTACTAATTCAAAAAAGTACTCATCTATTAAGTTAATTGGTTAGACAAGCAAATAAACAGTCATGGCTTAAGGGAAAATACACCTAAGGAAAAGAAGACAGTTTATCATTTGTTTGTGAGAATTGTCTTATCACAAAGAATTACAATAAAACCAAACATCTAAAGCAAATGTGTATGCTACATAAGATTTCCAGTGAAATCAGTACCAATGATAATATTCTTTGTTAATGTCAATGAACTACAGTTGCTAAGGAGAATATTTAAAATAGATAATTTCTTCAGGAATGTTTATTCTTAATAGTGTTGTGGCCAGCAAGGCCTGGTTGAGGCAGGGCTCCAGATGGCCAGCAAGACCCTATCGAGGCAGGACTCCAGGGCAGGGAAGGAATGAGCAACCAGACCCACAACAAAGAATGAAGCATAACTTTTAGTCATAAAATAGTTCTGTTGGCTCAACCCCCAGGCAGGTGTGTCCTGTTTCCAGTAGCTGCAAGGCAGGACAAACAGACCAAACCAGGTCAAACAGAGACTGCTTAAGCTGAAAATAAACCCCCACCCCAGGTGTTGTATAAACTTTAAATGTTACTGTATTAGTGGAATTTTTCTATAACTTATAACTGACGTTTCTTTGTTAAAACTTTTAGCCAATCATAATCTGCCAGGCATCCCTAAGACGGGGATAAAAGTAGCATGCTTAGAGTGGGTTGGGGCTCTCGCTGCTGCTGTGTCAGTTGAGATGGGAGCCCGGACTTGAGTTCGTAATAAAGGCTTCCTAAATTCCAATTTGGCCGACTGGTCATTCGCGGGTCTCCCACAACAATAGAAATTATAAATAAGGTTAAAGTTTCCTTTATTAATATGGCATTAAATTTATTGAAAACTAATACATGTTTAGTGTAGAATTATTATAAAATACTGATAATAAAAAGAACAAAATCTATCCAGAGGTTAATATAAATCACATTGAGGTGTATTTCTTTTTAGAATTTTTTGTATGATTTATATATTCTTCAGTACTTTTTAAATTCATGGCACAATAGTTGTGAAAATACTTTCATGTTGGCAAATGTTAATCTATGAGATTTTATTTTATTTATTTATTTATTTAATATATTTTATTGATTTTTTACAGAGAGGAAGGGAGAGAGATAGAGAGCTAGAAACGTCGATGAGAGAGAAACATCGACCAGTTGCCTCTTGCACACCCCCTACCGGGGATGTGCCCGCAACCAAGGTACATGCCCTTGACCGGAATCGAACTCGGGACCTTTCAGTCCACAGACCGACCCTCTACCACTGAGCCAAACCGGTTTCGGCTAATCTATGACATTTTAAATTGCTGAAGAGTATCTAGTACATTAATAAAAGGGTAATATGCTAATTAACCTGGGTCAACCTCACATCTTCTGGAAGTCCGACTTCCTTCTGGACAAAGCCACAGTGGCAGGGGCCAAGACAGAGGCGGTTAGAGGTGATTAGGCCAGTGGGGGAGCAAGCAATTAGGGGTGAGATCAGGCAGGTTAGGGGGAGCAAGAAGTTAGGAGGTAATCAGGTCAGAGGGAAGGGAAGTTGGGGGTGATTAGGCTGGTAGGGGAAGCAGTTGGGGGCAATAAGGCATGCAGGGGAAGACAGTTTGGGGACATCAGGCAGGCAGGCAGGTGAGCAGTTGGACATCCCTTGAGGGGTCCCAGATTGGAGACGGTGTAGTCTGGGCTGAGGAACATCCTTTCCCCCAACCCCAAATTTCGTGTACTGGACCTCTAGTTTTATTATATGTCTATACCATAACTTATAAGCAATATGTAAGAATCTTTGTTTCCCACATTCAAGCCAAAATTAAGTATTTTAAGTCTTTAAAATCTTTGTTTATCTGGTTGGTTTAGTTTTCATTTTCTTAATTATTGACATTTTTTTAAAAATGGATCTATTGACCATTTGTTTTTCTTCCATGAATTGTTACTCATTTTCTTTTTCTATTTTCTTTGAGGTTTTTGTCTTTCTTTTACTGATATGCAAAAATATTTCCAAAAATATATTAAATTCTTATGTTTAATTTGAAAAAAATTTCAACTTGTCATTGGCAGTTAAGAATTTTATTTTTCATCTTTGACATATATTTTCTACTACTAATGGAGTACATATCTATGAACTTTACTGTCTCTGGTACTTATTTAGATCCATAGAATTTAGTATAAATATGAACAAATATATCAATACAAATTATTGAATTATCTGTTCTTTTTTCATTGATTAAAACCTTTGGGTCTATTTGTGGACTTCTTAAATATTTTATGCTGGGTGGTCTTTCTATTACCAAAAGTTTTATTTTTTTATTTCATTTCTGATTGTCACTGGAGTACAGAAATAAAATTTTATATTGACTACATCAGTGATCTTTCTAAAATCATTTATTAATTTGAAAATTTGAATGTTTTGAAAGATTTTCTACTTATGCAGCATTGGGAATAATGAAAGCTTTATTTTTTTCCTTTCCAATTCTTAAACATTTTATTTCTTCATCCTGCCTCCTTGTGTTGGCCAGAGCCTCCAGAATATTTTGAATAGGTGTGTTTATATGAGTATTTTTGCCTCATTGTCAATGTCAGTAATAGATTATTAAGTATGATATTCACTGTAGTTTGATATATATAGACAAACTTTATCAGAATAAGGACATTCATTTTAATTTATATTTTGCAAATATTTTCATCTATTTTTTGAGAAATGTTAGTCTGTAATCTTCCTTTTTTTCTGTGATGTTTTGATCATATTTTGGTATTATTATATACTATCTTGGCTTCATAACATGAGTTGGGAAATGTTCCCCATTTTTTTTCTCTGGAGGAGACATGACTAGTCATTAAAACAAAATCACAAATAAGTATCAATTCACATCAATTAATTAGGATGCTACTATTAAAAAATAAGTGTTGGTAGAGATGGAGAAGTTGGAAGCTTTGCACAGTGTTAGTGGGACTATAAAATGGCACAACAGCTATGAAAAACAATGTGGCAATTAAAACATTTTTTAAATAGAACTACCATATGATCCAACAATCTCATTTCTGAGTATATAATACATCCAGAAGAACTGAAAGCACAGCCATGATCATTGCACCTATTTGCAATAGCCAAAAGGTGAAAGCAACCCAAATGTAAATTGACAGAAGAATGGATACAGAAAATGTAGTATATGTCTTACAATACTATGTCCCCTTCAAATGGAAGGACATTTTATCAGATACAACAATAGATGAATATTGAGGATACCATGCTAAGTGAAATAAGCCAGTCAGAAAAGTACAAATACTGTTTAATTCTACTTACATGAAGTATCTAAAATAGTTAAATGAATAGCAATGGAAAGTAGAAAGGTGGTTATCAACAGAGGAAAAGAAGGGTCTTTTAGCAAGACTCCCTTAGCATTAACCCCTAGGGAAAAGAAGTTGTTATTTAGTGGGTAGGGTTTCAGATTAGCAAGATGAAAAAGTTCTGAAGATTTGTTTACAACAATGTAAATATACTTAACGCTACTGAACTATACATTTAAAAATAGTTAAGGTGGTAGATTTTATGAAATTTTTTTTTACCACATTAAAAGAATATAAAGCATACTTTAAAATGAAAAATACACTTGAACCCTAGCCAGCTTGGCTCAGTGGATAGAGCGTCAGCCTGTGGACTGAAGGGTCCCAGGTTCAATTCCAGGGCACATGCCTGGGTGGTGGCTGGATCCCCAGTAGGGCGTGTGCAGGAGGCAGCTGATCAATGATTCTCTCTCATCATTGATGTTTCTATCTCTCTCTCCTTCTCCCTTCCTCTCTGAAATCAATCAATCAATATATATCTAAAAAAGAAAAAGAAAAATGCACTTGATAGGATTAACAACAGGTTAGCTGTTGCAGAAGAAAAGATTAATAAATTTGAAAAAATAGAAACTATCTTAAATACAGGAAAAAAATAGTGAGAGGTGAGACAGCTAAAAAAAGATATAATATATGTGTAATTATAGTCCCAGGAGAAATGAAAGGGAAGGGGGAAATATAATATTTGAATAAATAATGCCTGACAATTTTCCATATTTTATGAAAATTCTAAACCCACAGATCCCAGAGGTTCAGTAAAACCCAAGCACAAGAAACATGGAGAAAATTACACCAAGGAAAATCATAGTCACAGCATTCAAAGCTAGTGTGATAAAAATATCTTAAAACAGTTAAAAAATAGACTGGTCATGTTCAGAAGAACAAAGATAAGCAAGAAAGCAAAATTGTTGTTGGAAACAACATAGACAGAAGAAAGTGAAAATATATCTTTAAATTATTAAATAAATAAATAAGAAACACTTTTCAATCAAGGATTCTACACCCAATGAAAATATCTTACAAAAAATAAAGACTTTTTTTTCAGCATACAAAGGTTGAAATAATTCAATACCATCATACCTACAGTACAAAATATATTAAAGAAAATTATTTAAGCAGAAAGAAAGTCTGTCATGACAGAAACAAGATTACTGGTTGCACTGAGGGGCAGGGGGAATGAGGATGGGGTAGAGAAGGCCTTTTAGAGTATTCCATTTCCCATGGACTTGACATAGCTGAGGGAGATAGACACAAGCTGTCTGAGGGAAATTGTTGCACACAAAGGGCCCAATAAAAGTGAGAGTCTGTCTGGATGGCTGCAGGGTCGGTGAGGGAATTGTGTAGACAGGGCATAGTAAATATGACTATGAAGCGGGGAGGTCAAAAGCAATGAGTAGCAAAGTCATGGGAGTGCTGAGCCAGTCTGAGAAGATTCCAGCTTCTGTTTTAATTGAGATAGAAATCTACAGGAAGGTTCTGAGCAGAGATATGCCCTGATCTGACATATTTTATTATTTTAAAAATTTTATTTTTAAATTAAATTATTGGGGTGACATTGGTTAATAAAATTATATAGGTCTCAAGCATACAATTCTATGATATTAGTGCACTGCATGCGCATCATCCAAATCTTCTTCCACCACCATATATTTGACCCCCTATACCCTTTACCAAAATCCATCCCTAAGTCCCTTCCCTTTGGTAACCACCATGCTGTTGTCTTTATGAGTTTTTGCTTGTTTGTTCATTTTGTGCTTTTAGTTTTGTGTCCCATATATCAGTGAAATCATATGGTTCTTAACTTTTTCTGCCTGACTTAGCATGGTATTCTCAAGATTTAGCATGATATTCTGAAGATCCATCAAACCAAAAAGTTTCTGCACAGCAAAAGAAACCACCAACAAAATATAAAGGCAGCCAACTGAATGGGCAAAGATATTTCAAGCAACAGCTCTGGCGAGAGGTTAATATCCAATATATATATAAGGAACTTATACCACTCAATGCCAAACAAGCAATGCAATTAAAATGGGAAAAGGACCTGAACAGACACTTTTCCCAAGAAGACATAAAAACAAAATCTGACATATCTTAACAGGATCCTTCAGTCTGTTGGTTGAGAATGGAAAGCACATGGGAGTGTTAGAGATGAATTAGGAAACTTAAAACACATGAGAATAGGAGAGAGACTGTGACAACTCTGATGCCAATTTTGTGGAAACTCTGGGAAAGGAAAAACAAATGTTAATTGGAATCTTCAAAAAGAAGCAGCTGGAGGGGTTGTGGAGAAAGAGGGAGCTCTAGCTCTGTAGAGAGGAAAGAGAGGAGAGATGAGGAGTCAGCAGAGAGGAAGACAGCACAAGTACTACTGTGACAGGTTGTGACAATTTCTGCCACACAAGAAGTGCCTGCTTTGTGACAGGCCCTCTCTCTGCTTAGCACTTTCTAGACATAATCTTTAATAGCCCACAATGTATTATTAACACATTTCAAAAATGAGGGAATTCAGACTCAGTATGGTTAGCTAGTTATTGGGGGAAAAATACAAAACAGAAAGACCTATTTCCTTAGAGCTAGGAAATCATTAAAATGCTTTATGGAAAAATTTTTAAACCTATAATAAATTAAAATTGCATAATATTTTGCTTATTTCTAGATGCATATTCATTTGAGACAGCAGGAGGCCTCAAAGGACATGGTCTTTGCTAGATCCTAAAGGCAGTGCTGGGATGTTTTGCTGTCTTTGCAACTTCTCAGCTTGGTCAGAGTGAAGAAATTGTTGATGAAACTGGGCTATTTTCTCTGGGAAGGAAGAGGTTGAGATGAAAGTGAGGAAGATAATTTACTCTCTGAAGAAGGGCAGGCACATGGGAAAAAAGAGCAGACCCATTTTCTAGGGCGTATGAGGCAGGAGTGAGAAAGAGGCAATTCAGCCCGACTGATGAACAAGTTCCCTAGGCTGAGTGTTAAGCAGTGAAATACATTTACGGGTAGCCTTGAGATGCAGATTGTATAATTCCAGCAGAAATTAAATCACAGTCAAAAGAGAAGTTCAACGCCGGATGGGAGGGGTGGTCCCAGGAATTGACTTCTACAGCTTTTTCAATTGGCATTTAGAACCTTCTGGCTGTTGGTGGATGCATATAGTTCCCTGACCTTTTCACTAAAAGCAGCAGAGAACAGACCCTTCTGTTCTAAAGCTTAATAATGGAAACCCACACCTGCTCCTGGAAAGTAGGTTTCCCTCAGAAAGGAGCAGAAGAAACAACACTAGGAAGAAAGAGTTCATGGTTCCTCTCTCTGTTCCTATTTTTGAATCAACCAGCTGTGCATCTTTATTCTCCACACTCCTCACCTATAAAATAAGGAGGTTCAGTTTGAAGAAATTTAAGGCCATTTCTATCTCTCATAGTCTATAATTCTCTCATTTTTTTTTAAAGTATCTGCCTTCTGCTCACTACATATTACCACTTCAGTTTTCCTTCTCATAAAAATCTGTGCATTCCAGTGTCGTTGTGTTTGGTTTATTGTTTATTTGTTTGGGTTATCCCTCAGCCTTTGTATGTAAAAACTGAAGAGCTCCATGTTTTTCTTATAAAAGATGCCACAAGGAGGGTTGGGATTAGTGGAATGTGATTTGGGAGTGTCAGGGGACATAGTAATGAGAGAATAAGAGTGACAAAGAAATATTCTTTTAATATATATCAGGTTAGCAAAGAGATTTCCATGTATACAGCAATAGTAAGAACTGATTCAGTGCAAGCAAGCAGTCCTGTAAGGATCATTAGTTTCTTTTTTTCCTCTCACAGAGCACCTGAGAAGGCTTTGATTAAGCTCACAGGGTGTGCATGAGGAAAATTTTACTACTAGTGACTCAACCTGGAGTTGAGCCTGGAGTTCAGGCCACAATTCTACTCAAGAGGCTATGAAACCATAGGCTCCGTAGGTGAAGAGCTAAAGATTAAAGCACTCTCTGTGGGTGGCAGTTAGACAGACATGACCAGAGCAATGACCATAGGCCAGGTGCAGAAGGTCACCAGGGTGAAGGCCTTAGTGTCTAGCAATGAAAACAGGCCAAATTGGGAAAACAAGAACCTTGCCCCCAAGGTAACCTTTTCTCCCTGAGCATATTGTATTTTAGAGCTCCTTATCTTTCATATCACTGGTCATGAGGTTCAGACTTTCCCCTGACCTTTCCTCCCCTGGCATGTCTCTAGTCATGCGATAGACACCCTTCAAGGAAGAACAAGAGTGACCTCACGATACTTCCATTTGGGCCTTGCCTGACCACTCCCTTAGCATTAACCCCTAGGGATAACATCTAGGCCTCAGTTGTGTTTCAACGTTAGTCCCAGAAAAGTGGCAAAACCAGACAAGTAATGCAATGGCTGACATCAGGACCAACTAACCGCATTGACTAATTACTCCCTGCCCAGTGGAGAGCATGACTCTGAAATGACACACCTGGAAATCTGATGAATACTATTCTATTGAGATACTCCCCTAGGACCTCTCCTAAAATCCCTTCTAGGGAGTGGCTATAGGGTCAAGCCTTGGAATGACCTGTGGCAGAGCCATGTACAAGTCCCAGCTTGGAGGGCAGAGCCCTTTTAGCATAATTAAGTTTGACCTTATAATCCTCCCTTGTTCCTTCCTAGGTAGCTAATCGGCTGTGGGAGGTGCAGCAAGTGCTGCCAAAACAAGGCTTGAGGAACGAAATAGATCTGAAATTCTCAGGAACAGTGTAAACATGTTGACCACTCCCCTTGTTTTGCTTTGTGTGATCTGACTATAAAATAAAGCTTTGGCTTATATGCTCTGTCCTCATCCAGGCACAGTGATTCTACCTGGCCCGAACTGTATTCTCTTGTCTGTCTTTTTCAATCCTTCACCGCCCCTCCTCAGGTATACCTCTGGCCATGCTGGATGTGATTCAATCCCTTCCCTTAAAAGCCCTTAGGAGGAAGGACTCAGCATACTCTCCCTTTGGGGAGTTATGTTTGTGCATTTTCTCACCCCCCATTTCTTCCCACCCTAGGCCTGTTACCTTTACCATTCTCTCTCCTAAGCTCCAAGGGCCCTTCTTTTGCCTCTGTAACTTGTTCTCTGAGCCCATTTGTTTTAGCACTCACTTCCTCTATCTCTGAGACTTTCTAAATAAACTTTCTTTTATAGTTTGAGTCTTGGCTCTGAATTTGTTCCTATCTAGAACTCAAGTACTGAGGTTGCTGAATCAAGATCCAATCTGCCCACTGGTCTAACACCTCCATCCTACCCTATTCCTTCTCATAGCTCCTTATAATGTCTCTGTGGTTCTCTTATGTCTCTTGGTGGAACCACTGTCTGACTCTGACCATAAGGATTCAGTGTCCATTGATGCCTGATTGTCCTCTCTAACTTTATTGTGTCCCACCATCATCCTGGCAGAGAGATGGAACATGGAGTTATGCCCATTTTATAGACAGGAAACTTATCGCCACCCTTAAGGAAAATGATCGCTTCGACCTTTCCTCTTTTCTTTTTGGACCCTCCAAAGAGTAGGCACCAGTGGGTATCCATTGTCCTTTCATCCATCCCACAAATTCTGTGCATAGAAACCTCAATGTTGCTAATGACAGAAGCTTAAATCTAAGCTGATGGGATTTCAGACAAAGACTACACTCCAGATCATCACTTATGAAATAACCCCAGGCAAATCCTGAGGACTCTTACTGGCAGGTGAAATGGGAACTGTACTGACCTGCCAGGGTAGTTTCCTGCTTGGGGTTTTAATCCAGCATCTAGAAGGGGTTCAGGAATTTGGAGAAGACACTGTGTGTAAATTAATTAAAGAGTCCTGAGACAAAACATAATTTTGGAAGGCATTTTGGGGAGCCAGAAAGACTTAGCTAAAGGAACCAAGTTCTTCCTTCTTTCTGGATCCCTTGCTTTTTATTAACACAAATTGTCCTAAAGCAAGTAGATATACATATCAAAAGGCAAGGTTTAGTATATAGAATCCATTTTCAAATTGGGTAACTGTCTTCGGCTGTTCAGGTGTTTGGCCAGCAGGAGGCAATAACATGTAGATTGAAGTGTCCTCAGCTGTCTGGCAGCAAGCATTTATGCATCCTTTTCAGATTTGGGGAAATGCCCTCAGCCACTCCAGATTATTCAGCCCTGCTGACATGATGGAATTAGTTTCTGGCAGCTTCCCACTCTGGTCTTTGCAGGCCTTTTGTCAGGGAGCCTCTAGGATCACAAGTGAAGGGATATTGGGTTACCCCATGGGCCTGCCAAGAGCAAGATATTATGAGGTCTCTCATAATAATTTATATGATTTGGAAGATTCTAAATCTCTCTATTTCATGACTCAAGGGAGAAAGTTGTGGGGGTGGGAGGAGATGACCTATCATACATAAAAACTTTTCCCCCTTGCTATTTATTCTCCAGGCCACGTAGTGTAAGATGTGTGGGATGGGACAAAGAATAACTCACAGATGACTAGGGCAGAGACACTTTGAAATGTTTATTCACCCAAAAAGGTTTCTTTAGGTCTGTGTACTGCATGTGTTATATCCTAAGCATATAAATAAACAAGACAGTCATGTGACCTTTAGGACTTGACCTACCATTGCTGTTAGTGCAACTGTACATCTGGTAGGCAATGAATGGGTAAAATAAGCTGGAGTGATAAATATATTGCAATAGGCTCATGCACTAAAAATGGTGGGAATCACTCTCATTTAACCCCTGTAGACTGAAAGCACCATGTTCTCCCATCTTCCCCGGCATCAATTCCCAGGGCTGCATAAATCAATACTCACTTCATTCACTTGACATTGCAGAAATACTCAGACACCCTCCAGCACACACACACCAGTACGTAGTCATTCTCTTTCTCCATTGCTACATAAGAACATCAAAGTCATAGTACCAAAAATTCAAAGGACAATGTAAAAGGTCCTTATCCCTGACAGAGAGGTGTACGCATATTGCATGCCCATCCCTGTGTTTTCAGAAGGGCATACCCCCAATCACACCCAATCCCCACTGTATGCCAAGAAACTCCTCCTTACTTAGCCACACCCCTGTTCCCAGCTAGGAAAAAAAGAGGTCAGCTCTTTAATTTTACACAAATCCATACAAAAAAGAAAACCAAAAAGTCCAATTTAGATTTCTATCATCCCCCTTTTGCCATGTGGGCAGAGCTGAAGCCAAAAAGGGCCTGAGGCACCTACTTCCAGGTACAATGATCAGATACTGCTGCTCCCACTCTGTCCAAGACAAAGGCACCTCTGGCTCTCCTGAGACCAGTGCTATGTCCACTACAGCCACTTTGGGACACTCCGTTCACCACCCCTCAAATTCAGCATGATTCCTGTTGTGCACAAGGTTTCCTTAAGTCCCACGTCCTGCCCAGCCCACACTCAGCTTTAGGGAAGGCCCTTCTTTCAAAGGATCTCTAGTAATAGACTTTGTTCCTCACTTGTGAAAATTGAACAACGTGTGTGTTCAGGATTTCTACCATATTTATGAACTTTGAGTCCATGGAAGCTGAGCTAATTATACACAGATTGACCACCAAAAGTATGAGGGAGTAATGAAAATACTTATGTTCTTGATTCTCCCCAAAACTGGATTGTGAATGCAAAGTTCAACAGGAAAACCAGCCAACACTGGATCTGAAACAGATTGTAAACTCAATATGCCACCTAACATTGAGCCTGTAATAGCTGCAGCACTCTGATAACCGAATGTGGTTTTACATCTTCCTAGGAACTGAAAAGTGTCTACAATAAAAGAGTTATCCTGAAGCATGTATTGCCATGAACACATAAAATTCCAACCTTTGTTTTTAACGAGCAAGGTTTTTTTTATGCCCATCTCTCAGAAAAAAAAAAATGCATGAAACAAGACAGATCCAGCTATATAACCAATATTGGGGTCATTTCAGAAGTTGGGTATCCCGATGGTTAGAGACCCATGTGTTTTCAGAGATTAGTGGGTTACTATGATAGAGAAAATGGATCATCTTGTCCCAGGACAAGACACCAATCTCCTTTAAAGTAGTGCATTATTTTATAGATCTGAAAAAATCAATTTATACATGAATATTTAACACATTTATATAAAGGAGACCTGGTGGTCACATGTCAATTATAAGTTTCACATTGGTTTTAAATCTGTTACTGAATACTAGTCTATCAAATTTCAATACTTGCTCCACTGGTTTGGTCACATATCAATTATAAGTTTTACATTGGTTTTAAATCTGTTACTGAATACTAGTCTATCAAATTTCAATACTTGCTCCACTGGTTCTTGATCCTAGAGAGTCCTGAAGCTCTGAAAAGTAACAGAAAAAAAGATAGAGTTGGGTAGTAAACAAGCGTGAGTCTTTTTCTTGATAAGACTGCAGAGGAGAGTTAAATGGTCAAACTACTTTTTCTTTTGGTTGGGCTGTATATAAATTCCATGTGGTAACCACGGAATTTTATGCTGCCATCAGAAGCTGGCGACAATGTGTGGTATTGATTAATAATAATTGACTTAAAAATATGTTTGGTAGACACATTTTCTCAAAATCTGAAATCCATATCAGGCTTGTAATAATGACAGGGGAATTGATAAAGATACATAAGAAATAAAAAGGAGACTATGGTCAACCAGTCTTTGGTGGTGAATACTTCGAAGAACAATTCTGAGTCATTTTTGGATTAGCCTGTTATCTCTAAATAGAGTTGATCCTGTTTCATCCATTTGTGTATTTTTAAAAAAATATATTTTGATTAATCTAGAGAGGAAGGGAGAGGGAGAGAGAAACATCAATGATGAGAGAGAATCATTGATCTGCTGCCTCCTGCATGCTCCCTACCTGGGATAGAGCCTGCAACCCCAGCATTCGCCCTTGACCAGAATCAAACCTGGGAGCCTTCAGACCACAGGCTGACGCTCTGTCCACTGAGCAAAACCGGCTCAGGCCCATTCATGTATTGATGTACACTTAGGTTGCTTCCATATCTTGGCTATGGTAAATAATGCTGTGATGAAGCTAGTGGGCTATGTCTTGAATGTGTCAGGGGTGAGGAGTGATGACATTTTGCACAAAAGAAATTTCAAATATAACTACAGTTGGCCCACAGCATACAGGGATTCACAAAGGTTGAGTGACCCTTGAAGAATGAAGTTTCAACTTCTTGGGTAAATTCAAGAAATGTTTGTGTATGTGGACCTGTGTAGTAGACTCATGTTGGAATGTGTTTCAAAGGGAGTCTTTGGTTTGCTAATCCTATGGAGAGCCAGGTAAAAGCACTGTGCTCAGAACCGGGAAGAATGAAGTATGTCCTGTGTTTGTGATACTCTGTCTGCCCTCAGACCCATTCTCTCCCTGCTCTGTGTCTCCGGGGGTTGATCCCCTAGCAAACATTGGTCTCCTTGGCTTCTAGATTCTGACTGAGGGGAGTCAAGGAGTCACCAGCAGAAGATCAGAGGGCAGCCGGGACCGGTTTGGCTCATTGGATAGAGCGTCGGCCTGGGGACTAAAAGGTCCCAGGTTCGATTCCGGTCAAGGGCATGTACCTTGGTTGCAGGCATATCCCCGGTAGGGGGTGTGTAAGAGGCAGCTGATCGATGACTCTCTCTCATCGATGTTTCTAACTCTCTATCTCTCTCCCTTCCTCTCTGTATAAAATCAATAAAATATATTAAAAAAAAAAAAGAAGAAGAAGATCAGAGGGCAGCAGAAGGTCAGAGGGCAGAAGGAGAGAGAGAGGTCAGGGTGTTTCTCCCCTCACTTCCTCATTGCCTGCTCTGACGTGGCAGTCACTGTTTCTTCTGCCCATGGTCACTGCTCCTTGTCAGGTAGACCCTCTGCTATGGCTCCTGCTCCTGCTAGATTCTGGTAACTCTCCCTTGCCCTTGACCTTGAGATGCAGGAGGTTGCAGTGATTGCCTCAGATACTTTGTCACTGCTTGTTGGAGTGACTAACTGCTGACACCTCTAAAAAGCCCTTCATTAAACTTTCCTCAACTAAACTCTAGTTTGACTAAGTCTACTGTTCTCTGCTAGGATCCTGCCTCATAGAGGTCCTGTCCTCATTTTGTTCATCAGACAAGTCAAGAAGCTGTGAGCACTCAGGGTGAGAAGAAATGTGATGAAAATCTAGGTTCTGGCATACAGGGTTAGAAGTTCACCAACATAAGGAACAGCAGGAAGAATATAAAGCGGAAGTTATAACAACAACCAAAGCAAACACTTGGGGTCACTAAACTAAACCATTCTTTCAGCCTACATTTACTTATTGAGAACTATTACAGGTAAAGACTTGTGTAGGGGAATTGGAGAATTTAACATGGGGAATGAGATCAATTCAGTGGGATTGAAAACTAATAAAAGTAAGTTAAGAATTAGCAGGAGTCACTGTGGGGTGTAAATACTCTCCAATAATCCCTCAGTCCATGAAGTGGGTTGTCAGCTAGAGGCTGGTTTACATACTGAGTAAGAGAGCATTTCCTCTACATTTTCTCTCCTTCCTAAAGCAGTTCTGGATCGAGCATGACAAAAGTGTGTGTGTGTGTGGGGGGGGGGTGGTGGTGGTGGTGGTGGTGTGTGTGTGCCCTGAGTAAGATGCACAGCTGGCTCCACACTGCAGGGTTAGTTGTCTCCCTCAAGCACAAAAATTGCAGCTGTGGCTTCATTTTCCTCAACTCTTCTGGGAACGAGAAACAAACAAGCAGCGGGAAAAGTGCCCCAAGCGCATGCTGCAGGCAGCTGTTATTACTCACTCTCCTGCTGCCTTAGCTGTGAACTGGCTCATAGCATGCCTAGCTAGACACTGCCACCTGCTGCCCTTTCTAAGTCCTGAAGAGGAAACCAGTCTTCCTGGATCAAGAGCCTGTCATTCATGCATTTATTTCAGAAACACTATTGGACATCTACTCTTGACAGACACTCTGACAGCAGCTGGAGATAGATGATCTCACTCATGAAGGAACAAACACACATGCAGAATACTACAGTGTAACCTGCCGCACACACTGGCAGCATGATGAGCAGAGGGCACTGAGGTCAGACAAGTAATCTTCTGGGGAGTAAGACTAATGTAAATCCTAATGGATAGGCAGGAATTTGCTAAGATAAGGGGGATTGGTGGGAGAAGAATAGCAAGAAAGAAAGCAAGGAAGAAAATGAGACCTGAACATGGTGGGTGCAGGGGGAGTGCAAGCAGTGTGGGATAGGAGGTCAGCTGGCCCATCACAAGGGGACTCTGATTTGTGGTCATATCCTGGAGACAAAATAGAGCCCTGAAATGATTTTTTAACTTGAGTGACATGATCAAATTTGCCTCATGATGCCTCAGCTGGGGACTGTGGGGGAGATCATTTGGAGGGAAACCGGACATGAGCAGGGTACATGGATCTTCCCAAAGTTCTGTTGTAATTTCCTTGAAGGAAGGAAATAGGATAGAAAAATGTCTTCAGTACTGGGAATTTTCCAAAGAATAGGGAAAATTCAGTTAGAGACACAGACTACATTTTTGGGGAGCAATGAATAGACTAAAAACTCAGTAAATCTAAATAGAAGAATATAATGATCCCCCAACTGTTACGAAGCTTGTCTCCAATGAATGTTGAAGTAGTTACTAGTAAGTCTATGGTATTTAGGTCCTGAGTCTTGTCTGGGTTTTCAGGGCAAACAAGGCAGTGAGAGACAAACCCCCTTCTTCTTCTTAAGGGAAAGGGGACAATAAGAAAGAGTCCTGCCAAAACTGGTTTGGCTCAGTGGATAGAGCGTCAGTCTATGGACTAAAAGGTCCCAGGTTTGATTCTGGTCAAGGGCATGTACCTTGGTTGCGGGCACATCCCCAGTGGGGGGTGTGCAGGAGGCAGCTGGTCGATGTTTCTCTCTCATTGATGTTTCTAGGTTTCTATTTCTCTCTCTTCCTTTCTGTAAAAAAAATCAATAAAATATATTTTTTTTAAAAGAAAGAAAGAATCCTGCTCTGGTGGGAAGGAGGAGACCGCAGCAACAAGATCTGACCCCTAGCCACAGAGTGCACCTGTGCTCGGCAGAAATCCACCCTTTCAGGGCTGGCCCATGTCTCTCACTCCCACCTGAGCAGGGGCCCAGGCAGAGCTGGTCCATGGCACACAGGGCATGCCCTGTCTACCCTACACATGCTGTCCATGCTGGCATTGTGAGGTGTCTGGCTCTGAGGCCTAAGGTGAGAGAATGGGATACCAGGAAGTTGGTGTGGCTTTCTACTTTGCCCTCAAAGAGCTTTATTGCATTTTAAATAACAAAAATAGAGAGTGCTGAATTTGGGCATTCTTGTGGATGGGCTTTAGGGATATGGGTGAGTCATTTCAAAGCCATTCTACAATAGGCAGAGACATGTGCTAGATGGTTTTTGCAGAATTTGGGCCGGATGTGCGGGAACAGAGCAGGGGAGAAGATGCTAGCAGGGAAGAGGGAGAGGGAATTGATTGATTCATATTTAGGAGGGAAAACCAAGAGGCCTTGATGATTCTTAGATGTAGAGGCTGGAACAGGGGAAGGAATCCAGTGTGAAGCTCAGCTTTCCAGCTTGATTGGATGGGGGTTAAGGGGGGAGGAGCACAAACTAAAATGGAGACCCCAGGAGACAGACCAACTTTGGAGGCTTCAGTTTGGTCATGTTAGTTCAGTTTGGCCATGTTAGTTCAGTTTGGTCATGTTAGTTTGAGTTACCTATAGAGCATCCAGGTGATTATTTCCAGGCATTGGGGAGTTAATCCATGAGGGTAAGATCAAAATGCTATCATGTTTCCCCGAAAATAAAACATCCTCCGAAAATAAGACCTACTTACAGGTTTCCTTCTGAGTGAAATATAAGGCATCCCCCCTGAAAATAAGGCCCCCCCTAGGCTCTGTCTCAGAATGAAAATTAATTTACCATAAACTGGTCACTAGGGCCACTCCGACTGTTGTCTAGCAACCAGTGACGTTATGCGGAGTCCTGACATCACTGCTGTGTGGAGGCAGAGCAGAGGTCGCAGTGAGCAGTGAGCAGTGAGCAGTGAGTGCGGGGCGGGAGAGAAGGGGAGACTTTCCCAGATGCCTGAAGAAGAACAGGAGGATTAGAGAAGATGGGACACGGCGAAGGTGGTGAATGTTGGTCTATCTCTGGTGACACTACCTGATGCTCGCGGCTGCCCTCATGATGACTGAAGGTTCTCAGTCAGTGGCAGACCCTGCTCCAGCCCAGAACCAGGCTCCAGCAAGCCCAGTGACAGTCCCCAGGCAGATCCCAGGGGGTAAATGTCTGATAAAGGGGTAGGGGGGATGTCTGGTGAAGGTGTTCAGTGGCACAGGGGTGGGGGGAGGGGGATCACTTAAAATGGCACAAGAGGATCAGAGGGGGCAATCAAAATGACACAGGAGGATCAAAAGGTGTTACTAAGGTAAAATGGTAATCCCCCCTCTGATTCTCCTGTGCCATTTTGATTCCCCCCTCTGATCCCCCTGTGTCATTTTAAGTGATCCCCCTCCCCCCACCTTGATACCCCAATTCCTTTTTTTTTACCCCTAGAAATGAGCGCAAAAAGAAAAAGCTACTCCGTGGAGTATGAGAAAGGAATCATGGAAGACTCTTGGGGCCAAAATCTTACTGCTTTCTGCAAACAGAAGATGTTGAGTATCTGATTGGTCCGAAAATGGCGAGCAGAGTATGGTAACCTCATTGAACAGTGGACAAGGGAAATTCTAAAAAGCACAAGTGTGGATCAGGTCTGCAACCATTATTTTCCAAGCTGGAAGACCTGATCTGTGAATGGGTTGTTGACAGGAGAGCAAAGGCTTTGGTTGTGAATAGGGCTCAGATTCAAGAATTTGCCCTTGCAATGGCACCACAGTTTGACATAGCCCCCGAAGACTTCAAAGCATCACAACACTGGCTGGATAATTTCCTTCAGTGAACTGTCTTTAAGAAGATCTACAACATTGTTTAGGTTGGAAGATACTCAAGTTATTAAGCGAGCACTTGCATTCAAGTCCTTTATTGATGATGCTGACTTCTCTAAATACAATCTTTCCAACATGATTGCTAAGGATGAAACTGCAGTGTTTATGGGCCAATCATCTCAAACAACAATTGAACAGCCGGGTGCCTCCTTAGTGTACATTCCCTCCACTGCTTACAAAAGTGCATGTGTTTCCTGTATTTTGGCAATTCGTCTGGATGGCACTAAAATCCCACCTTTAATCATTTCTAAGGGCAAGAAGGAAAAGATTGAACGTGTTTTGGGCATTTTTATTCTTGAAACTGAAAAAGCCTGGGCCACACAAGCAGTTATAAGGAAGTGGGTCGATTTAATGCTTCCTCTTGTTATGCGAGGGAGCCAAAGAGGTCTGCTAGTCTGGGATGCAGCCAGCACTCACCACGCTAAAGACATGAAGACATTTCTTCACGAAAGAAAAATAGATCAGATAATGATTCCTGCAGGAATGACGGCCTATCTCCACACTCTTGATATTGCAATAAACAAGCCATTCAAAGACAATTTGCACATGGAAATTAATGACTACATTGAAAATAGAATGAAGAGAAATCAGTGTGGAAACTTTGTGAAACCTAAACTGCAAGAAGTTGTGACTTGGGTGAAGAATTCATGGGAGAAAATCACTGACAGTTGCATTGCAAATGCACTGTGAGCAGGCTACCTTGACAAGAAGTACTCATTTAAAGATAGTGTTATTGCTAAACATGAGAGATTTGGTCCACTGATTCTGAAAGAAATGGAGTCACAAGAAATTCACCAGAAAATTCAGGAATTGGATTGTTATGATGCTGTTCCAGAAGATGATGACATGATTGTCATTGAATAAATGAGTAAATTCTTGATACTGTTGGATTCACAGTTTGTCTGGTTTGTGTTGACAACTACCGTACTACTGTACCATATACAGGTAATAAATTTCCTTTATTTTCATTTAACAATAAATGTGTACCATATTCTTCATCATGGAAAAATAAGACATCCCCTGAAAATAAGACCTAGTGCATCTTTGGGAGCAAAAATTAATATAAGACATTGTCTTATTTTCGGGGAAACAGGGTAACATATTCTTAGGGCAAAGTAGTGGGGCATGGATTCTGGGATATTTCCAGTGTGTAAATTTTGAAAAGGAGAAAATAAACCCTCATATTAGTCTCCTAAGTGAGGTGGGGAGACATCAGGTAATGATTAGGTGTTTCCCTCAGGTGTTTCCCTTTTAGGGAGTCCTCCTATTTCTGTAAGCATTGCCTCATGCACAGGTGCCAAAGGAAGATGCCAGACCTCCTCTATGCAAATCAGTCTGGTAGCCAAAGGTTAAATGAGCCTTTGAAACAGACCTTCAGTTTTAGGACACATATCAATTTCTCCATTTTACCCTTTCTAATGTTAGAGGAAATAATTTGAATAAAACGAGACATTTCCCATGGTTTTATCACTTAATAAAGCAACTGAAGGAAAGAGGTGAGATTTAACACATCTTCAATAAGATACTTGAGGTTATGGGGAAATAGGGTTTTTAAAAATAACATGCTATAATGATAGCTTTTTAATGTTTCTGTTGGACAATTGACCAAAATAGATTAGAATTCTGCCATAGCAAGCATCCTAGAAGCAGGTGGGATGAAATAGGGCCTCCTAATGGTGCTAGAGCTGAAGTGCTAGAACCCCTCTCTCCCTCTGAGACAATTCTTGGTCAAGCTGACTGACATGAGAGTTTCTCTTGATTTTAGCCAAGCATTTCCTAGAAACTCAGTGGCTTCCTAGCAAGAGCGTATTTCTATCATTCTCATTTGCCAGAATGAAAACTCTAACAAGGATCTCCTAATTTGCAAAAATAAATTATAAGTGTTTCGGCACTTTTTATTCCTAGGGAGATTCTCCTGTCTTCTTTTCCAAAGTAAAGAGAAATCAAGTTTACAAACATCTCAAGAATCTTTTTTTTAATTAGAACTTTTGAAAGTTAGAGCTAGATGGGATCTCAAGAAACAGATACCAAGAGCTTTACACATGCCTTCTGAGTCAAGCCAGCACATCATGCTTTGAATAAAGTTGTAATCCACAACTAGAGTTCAATATTTGCACTTATGGTGTTTGTTTTTTTTTCCTGTAGGAAACTTTGTTTACCAAGAGCTTTGTTTAATGAATAGCAATACATTTGAGGTATGCCAGATAGTTATGTAATCATATAATTCTTTGCCAAAACTTGCATTGACATTTACAAAATGCTAAGTGAGAACACTGTTTTTTTTCCAAATGTGCAATTGCAAATTCAAGTAAACAGCATTTTAAATTAAATTATTGACTAGGATTTCAAGAAGTGTAATTCAGTCACAGAACAGAAAAATAAATAACATTTGTGATGAAATGTTGGACTAGCAGGAAGAGCAGTTCCCAAGAACATGTCTTGGTGCCTCAATCATCTCTTTGGCTAACATGGTGATGTATTTCTGTGTGGGAGATACAACCATGAATATGAAATTCTCTTAATTCAATCAGCTAGTCAGCCAAGAATGCTTGCATCGTGTTTATTGGGCACACTGTGTTCTACTTGATTCTGTTTTTAAGAAAGAACTTGGAGCAGAGTCCCTATCTTCTGAAATGTCACATGTAGAATGGGTTGAATTCTCTGGGAAGCATCAGTCACTTCTCTGTAGCGGTGACTGACAATGTCAGAGAGAAGTAGAAAAAAACCATGGAACCTAAGGCTGGTTGCCTTGGTAACAGAGATTTTCACTTTCCTCCGTGAATGGAATCCAACTCTCTCAGGAACAAAAAGATGGACAAGTACATATGCACAAAGGAGGTAGTTACTATAAGTTAGTTTATGAGGCCCAGGCAGCTGGTTATTTCCGAGGAGTACACAGAATCCTATAAAGACGAGTGAGAAACAAGAAGGGAAATGCTGGTGGAAGAAACTTCTGCAGACTGGAGTTGAGGTCACGGGGAAGGAGCCTTCCTGGGAAAGCTCTACAGTGTGTTTCTTTCTCTGGGTGACAATCATATTGGTCTTGGTGATAACTAAAGCATGTTCTTTTCTGGACGAGTGTCTGAGCAAGCCAACCATTGAAAGAAATAAACATACAAAAATGTCTATAAGAAACTAGCACTCTTCATGAAATTAAACAATTGCATTAGCATTTTGAGGCAAATATGCTGGCCTTTTTACAATTCCCAGTAGGAGATGGTCAGCTTTTCCAAATTACAGGCCTTTGGGCATGTGGTTCCTTCAACAGGGAGGATTTTGCTCCCTCTTCACTGAGTCTGCTACAGCTCATCCTTCCGACGTGAGCTTGAATTGACTTCAGAGTGGCCTTCCACGGCACCTTAGAGAAAGATGAAAACTCCTTCCCTTTTATCTCCTTTTTTTTTTTTTCTAACATGATACTTTGGTTCTTGCTTCATTTAACACATCACACATTTAAGTGGTATTTTTTTTAAATATATATTTTATTGAGTTTTTACAGAGAGGAAGAGAGAGGGATAGAGAGTTAGAAACATCGATGAGAGAATCATCGATCAGCTGCCTCTTGCACACCCCCTACTGGGGATGTGCCTGCAACCAAGGTACATGCCTCTAACCGGAATCAAACCTGGAATCCTTCAGTCCACAGGCCGACGCTCTATCCACTGAGACAAACTGGTTTCGGCATTAAGTGGTATTTTTATACATCTGTTTACTGTCTGATTAAATGGGTCTCTCAGAACACTATATGGTCTATAAGTTCAGAGATAGTCTCAGTTTGATTCACTGTGAGCTATGTGTTTACCTAACTCAGAGCTTGGTACAAAGTGGAAGCAGGGAGAAAATGCTGAATAAATGAATACTCATTTAAGGGATTAAATTCTGGATTATTTTTAAGCAAGAAGGAGAATGTTTCATTTAACATTCCTCTAGCAGCTATTTCTTGCTTATTTATCCCTTGATTTAACATCCAAGAACTCAGTTTGACATTGCCTCATGGCTTCAGTGACTAGGAAAGAAAAATACCCAACACTCATCCATTTCCTGACCTTTTTAGAATAAGTGCTTGCAGATGATTTGAAAAACTGTTTGTAGGCAGGTTTTCCTGGCAAGATGTTTGAAGTTCTTTCTGTTCACTATTTAGCCACAATAAGCTCATAAGTGAGAAATGAATCCATAAGGTTTCACAATAAATATTAAATATATAAAACTGTGACATGTGTAACATTTATAAAAACAAGATTTGTAAGAAGCTCTAGAAATAAAGTGAAGTTCATTTCAAAAACAGGGATCTCAGAATATTAATGTTAATTCCTTCATTGATTTATTTCTTTTTGTGTACTTTATTTATACAAATTTAGACATTCTATTTAATTTTTTAAATTTTAGAAAAGAGACACAAACATTAATTCTTTTTATTTTGTAGTTAATAATGTTTATTTTGGGGCAGTTTTTCTGTCATTAATTAGATTGTAGGGTCTGAACTACACATACTGCCCACCCTATCTTACATTCTTATATCAAAATTCTCAAAGGTTATATCTACCTTTTTTCTTATAAAGTATATCATGAGTTTTCAATTGCTTTAATACTTTATCTATAGCCAATAAGAGTTCAATAATTAATGAAACTGTCCTCTTCAAACAAAATATATTGCCACCAAAGATTTTGTAAAATACTTAAATTTTAGGAATTTGCATGGGGATATGTCCCTCTGCCCGGCCTGCACCCTCTCCAATCTGGGACCCCCTTCCAGGGATGTCCCACTGGCCGGTTTAGGCCTGATCTGAACTAAACCGGCAGTCAGACATCCCTCTTGCAACCCAGGACCACTGGCTCCTAACTGCTCATCTGCCTGCCTGCCTGATCACCCCTAACTACTCTGCCTGCCAACCTTATCACTTCCAATTGCCCCTGCTTCAGGCCTGATATCCCCTAACTGCCCCCTGTCAGCCTGCTCACCCACAACTGCCAGCCTGATCACTCCACTGCCCCTCGCCCTCAGGCCTGATCACCCCTAACTACCCCCGCTTCCCCCCACCCCCACCCCCACCCCCGCCGGCCTGCTTGCCCCCAACTGCCACCCCTACCAGCCCGCTTGCCCTCAAATATCCCCTTATAGGCCTGATTGTCCCCAAATGCCTCCCCTACCGACCTGATCATCTCCAACAGCCCTTTCTCCCCCCCCCCTGCCCCCCCCCTCCCGCCACTGGCCTGCTGGCCCCCAACTGCCCACCCTCTGCTGGCCTGATCGTCCACTTCCCACTGCCCTCCCTCAGGCCTAATTACCCACAACTGCCCCCCCCCCCCCCGCCTGTCTGCTCACCTCCAAATGCCCCCCATTGCAGGCCTGCTCACCCCAAATGCTCCCTTGCTGGTCTGCTGGTCCCCAACTGTCCCCCTTACTGGCCTGCTTGCCCCCAACTGCTCCACCTGTTGACCTGATTGCTCCCAACTGACCCCTTGAAGGCCTGCTTCCTCCAAAAGCCCCTCTTGCTAGCCTGATTGCCTCCAACTGCTCCCCTGCTGGCCTGATCGCCCCCTAACTGTGTCCCCCTCCGGCCTCCTTACCCCCACCTGCCACCCACTCCCAGGGCTTGCTTACCCCCAACTGCCTCCCCACCAACATGATCGCCCCTAACAGCCCCAGCCAGCCTGATGGCCCCTAACTGCCCCCACTGCTGGTCTTCTCACCCCCAACTGCCCTCCCCTGCTGGTCTGATCACTCCAAATGGCCTCTGACTCAGTCCTGCCACATGACTTTGTCCAAAAGGACATCCGTAAAGTCTCCCGGTCTAATTAGCATATTACCCTCTTATTAGTATAGATGAAATTGCCAGTTCTGTTGTACCAAACTGAAAATATATTTTTGTTAAAAGGAGTCATTGCTACGTAAACAGGCATTAAATGACTTATAATTCCACTTTATTAGACCAAACATTAAAATATATATTACAATTTGATTCTAACAGCATTTTGATATTTAAGTAGTATTATAAAAGTATGTATTCTGAAATATTTATATAGACTGGCAAATAGTTTCATGTGTACTGGTAGTATGATTTCTCAGATTCACCTAGTTATTTAATGATGATTCATAAAGTTAATCATGAAAGAACTTCCCTAGTCCTTTCCTAATCTAATCAATTTGTGCCATGCAAAAAATTGATTTTAAAACCAAATTCAGGTTAATTCATAACTATTTTTAAAATTTACATTAAAATCAAAGAAGGAATGTTTGTAATATGTTAAAAACTATCCACAAATTGCGAATTACTTTAGGAAATACATATGTTATCTTTTCATGCTAAATCTGCTCTAAGGGGTAGCATTTAGTTAAAACTCTTTTTAAAAAAATCTATATTACAATTTAAAAATGCAAATATGCTTTTTCAAAATATATTATTACAGCCTTGGAAAATGAAAAATTTAAATGTAATATTATTAACCCCTCCCCCTGCTAATTCCCAGGTGCTCATCAGTCTCTTAATATGTATTTCATAAGGATTGGGTGTCTTCACCAAGTCCTCAGCTGTCTGCAGCAGACCCACGACTCACAGAGGGAAGAGTAGAAGGGAAGCCAGGTCTCCATCACACAACACAGACTCCTGCCACTTAGAATGTCAGGACAGTTCGGATGCTGAAATGCAAAATGATAATCTTTAGTGATCTGTGCCCATACCTTCCAAACGAGAACAGTTTAAGAAATTACCCTTCCTATCTGTTATAGCTAAACTGTTGTTGAAAATCGTTTCAGGTCTGAGGTCCACACCAGTGAACTTTCCTTCTCGAGGGTCACTGGCAAGCACATCTACAGCAGGCTGACAGGGACAGGGGCTTACTGGCTGAAGAGAAGGCATGAAGAAGTCTACGAAGGGGAGCAGGAAAGGTGATGCATGGTGCTTAGACTCCTGGACGCCTGGAGACCTACTCCCTCACTTTATCCCACAGCCTGGCACTGAGGGTAGAGCAGGTGCTAAGTTCTTAGCTGTGGAATGACCACATACATTAGTACATGAAGAGCAAAGGCTTTCAAAACCATGCAAAGGCATTGACATTTTAGGCAACTTGAGTTTTAGCAGCTTAGTGAAGGCCTGACCACTTTGGTAAAATACAGGAATGCAGGAGACCTGTTTCCATGCTACTGTGTTAACACGCCCAGGAGAGAGATGGCTGGACTGAACTAGGTAATGCTCTGGGCAATGAGAGGGAGGGGAGATGGAGGAGACCCTGGGGTTGCATCCCTGGGCTCAGCATCTGTTTGCATGTGGTGGGCAACGTGAAGGAGAAGTCCAAGGTGATGTTCCACTGCTGGTCTGTGAAAGCAGGAAGGAGGCATTGCTTGCTGAGGTCAGAGGTACTGGTGGGAGAATGACTTGGGGTGAAGTTAACGCAAGTGGGACACAAGTGTGGCCATGCAGGAAGTAGATGGAAATGAAGAACTTGGGTTTATGAAGCTCCACTTGTGATATTGGAAGCAAAATCCCTGAGAGAAGAATGTATGTTTCCAACTGGCCATGTGAAGCTACTTGTTTGCCTTAACTGAGTGAAGGTTATTCTGGCCGTTTAATCCATTGTTTCCTTGCTTAAAAGCAGTTTGAATATGTGTTCATAATACAGTGACCTGGAATCTAGACGAGATGGAGAGATACCAGATAACATTGGAAAAGCACTCAAGGAAGGAGAAACTTAGTGGAATCTGGATCTCAGGTTAATGAACAGTTTCTGCTGCTAATGAAACCCACGTCCTTGGAACACAGTGGCTGTTCAATGAGGATGTAGAGACCCAGTGAGTGAAATGTCAATCATCTTGGAGACAGGCTCTCTGATGGCTGTTCTAAGCTTCCATGAGCAGACATGGCGGTGACGTTGGTGTGAATTTTTCTATTCTACCTCTCCCCTTGTCCAACCCTCAGAAATAACAACAATAGTGACAAGAACACCCATGGCCAGGTGTCTCGGTTGGAGAGTCGTCCTGTACACCACAAGGTTGTGGGTTTGATCCCCAGATTGGGACATGTACAGGAGGCAGCTGATCAATGATTCTCTCTCTCTTCCTCTCTGAAATCAATAAAAATATTTTTAAGATCTATGAAAACATATCCTTGGGTGAGTATTAAAAGGAAGACCAGGTTTTCCTGGAGCCTGCCAGATCTGTGGGAGGAATTCGGGGCGCAGTGAGAAGAGCACTGGCTTTGCACTGAGTTTGCATCCTGGTGCTGCCCCCACAAGGTCTGGAAGTTATTTGCATCTCACAACTTTAGTTTGTTCAACTGAAGATTGCTATCATATCTCACCTATAAGTATCTGAAGAAAGCACATTTGGAAAAGCACTTTGAAAAGTGTAATGAAAATGTAGCATTTCTTGAACAACCTAGCATCTTTATGATGAAAGAAAAATAGCCAACATGGAACCAATCTGGTGTAGAAAAACCAAAGCCCAGAGGTTTTTTAAAAAAAAGTGGTTAATACAGGCCTAGCTGGTTTGGCTCAATGGATAGAGTGTCAACCTGCGAACCGAAGGGTGCCAAGTTCGATTCTGGCCAAGGGCACATGCCTGGGTTGCGGGCTCAGTCCCCAGTAGGGGGCGTGCAGGGGGCAGCCAATCAATGATTCTCTCTCATCATTGATGTTTCTATCTCTCCCTCCCTCTTTCTTCTCTAAAATCAATAAAATATATATATTTTTAAATTGGTTAATATAGGACAGTGATATACTAAGTCTATGAAAAAGTAATCAGCTATATCAATCTTATTAGTTTAAAATATCAGAAATAAAATATGAAAGAAACTGGTATATTTATAAATATTGAATTTTTAAAGGTAGCCTGTGGAATAAAGTTGAGATCACCATAAAAAACAAACAAACAAACAAACAATCAAAAATGAGTACCTTTTCCCTGAGTAGAGCAGTTCGAATCCTTCTTGGATATTTTTAAAAGGTAAAACATGGGTTATCAACTGGTCCAGGTCAAATTTCTTTGCCAGGAAATCATTCACTATTTTTGGAACATCATCTCTGCTTTTCCAACCTGTAAATAAGCACATATTTTCTTTTTAGACTTTACTAAATAATGTTTATATTTTATTATATTTGTATTTTGTCTCTTCTGCATTTTTACCTTTTCCCCATATTGAACTATTCTCAACTGCATACTAATAAGCTATTCTCTCAAAGGCGAACCCCCTTACCCCCATAAAAACCTTTCATTACCCCAAATCTACTTCTAGCTGCCCAATATCTCTGTTCCTTTTATAGAAAATAATTTTTACTTTACAGAAAAATGCATCTCTAGTTCATTGTTTCCAGTTCAACTTTGTATTCTGCCACTATCTCTTGAGCCCATTCAGCTCTCTGCTCTTCACCTCTTGTTGAAGTCACCCTGACACACACAATGTTCAATGTGAGGAAAGCTTATTCTCTTTCCACAGCATCAATTGGGGCACAAACATGGGAGGCTGCATTGTACAAAGGCAGTTCTTTAGAGCTGGCTCCTTAGGGGAAATAAGACGTGAACTGATGAACAAACAATAAGAGATATTGACTTTGACTATTTGTGACATGTAAAGAGATTACAGATTATACAGAAATATTAGAAGTAAAATTCAATCATTCAGTAAATATCTATTGGGTATACACTAGTACCAGGCACCAGGCTGGGAATATAAAGCAAAACATATCAGGCTCCTTCTCCCAAGAAGCATGGGAATCCTTTCATTTTACTGCAGAGAGACTGACCTTAAACAAGCAAATGCAAAGGAGGTCATCCAGTGACAGCAGGGGGAGAAAGACAGAGTAAGGGCTGTAGGCAGTGCTAGAGGGACAGACAAGGTGGGAGCAGGAGTGAGTGCTATTTTTATAAAGCTCAGGGAAGGCCTGTCTGTGAACGTGACATTCATACAAAACATAAGGGAAATGAGCTAGGGAGCAATTCGGGAAAGAGTATTTCAGGGAGAGGGCAGAATAGATGCAAAGGCATTGAGGAGTGTTGGCAAGTGAGAACAGCGTGGAGGCCAGTGGCTGGAGCAGAGTGAGAACGGAATAGTAGCAGCTGGGAGCAGGGGGCCAGGTCACAGGGCACCTTCTGGCCATTGCATGTTTGGGGATTTTATTCTGAGCGAGAAAAGAAGCCGTTAGAGCAGCTTCGTTAGTAAACTAATTACTAAAATTCTGTGGTACCCCAAAACAGACATCATATTTTTTCCCAATCTGACAAGAAATAAGCATAATTTTTATCAACTTGCAAAAAAAAAATTATAATTACCTACTCTTTTTGCTCCAAAGTGACTTTTTGAAAAAAAAAAAAAATTAGGTGCCTATACTTGTTTGTAAGCATTTCTGGTACCAAGAATTAACCAATTTGATGCAATCTTATATGACATAACCAATAAGATGCAACTTTATTACACAGTCACATTATGGTTGCTCTATGGGGAATGTCTTATTAAGACAAGAGCAGGGGGACCATTTAGCAATGCTGAAAGTTGCTGATGGTGGCTTGGACAAGTGATGCTGAGAAATGGTCAGGCCCTGGGGTACTCTTCGAAGATAGTGTCAAGAGAATTTGCTGAGATATTCAATGCATGAGATAAAGAGTGTAATGCATGAGATAAAGAGTGCATTCCTGCCTGATTGACAGGAATTATGGAGAGATCACTTACTGAGATGGGAAGGCTGTGGGAGGAGTATGTTGGGGGATAGGGCAGAGATGGTAGCATCAGGGGTGGTTTTTATGGTAGGTTAAGTTTGCATGTCTATCAAATATCCAAATGGGTATGTTAGGTAGGCACTGTAGTTCAAGTAGAGGTCTAGGCTGAGATATAAACTTAAAGCCATGAGACCAGAGATTACCTTGGAAGGACATGGAAATAAGGAAAGGATCTGAGGACTGACACCAAAGTTGGAGATGTGAGGTTGTGGAGGCTCCAGCAAATATTCCTAGAAGGAATGACCACTGGGGTAGGAGGAGAAGAAACAGAATAATAACAGCAAACAAAGTAATATCTAGGAGCCAAGTGAACAGAGTGTTTGAGAAAAAGAGGGACATCAGCTTTATCAAATCCTGCTGATAGTTTATATGCAACCAGGAGTGAGAATTTACCTTTGTCTCTGCCAGTCATTTTGGTGTGAATCTCAATTGTCCTAATAAAATGAAGCAATCCATATTTGTTCGTTTATTTTGGCTTTGGGTTCAGAATTGTTTTGCTGATGCAATTGTGGACTGAACAAATTCTATTTTTTCATACATGTTCAATGTATATATTGAGAATAATGGATACAATCAGCACTTCCAATCCAATAAAAACATTCCCATAGAAAGATTGCTGGTGCCTCTCATTGAAGCCTTTGAGGAACTTGATTTGAAAATGTTAATATTAAAAATGTGCCCAACAATACTAGCTTTAAATCAAGGTGAGAAGTGTGCTTTGTTTTGTATCTTTGCTGTCACAGTCTCACGTTAGGTCACTTCATACCCATCCTTGGAACAAAGACCTTTGAGGGAGATAGGATGAGAGAATAGGCTTCCCTCACTTAACAAAGGAACTGAACTCAAGTCCTCCTGAGCCAGAGGCTCCACCATCCTTACCTCCAAAAACGCATCCCTTCCATGTGCGTCCAGTGAAGAGCAGCATAGGGTCGTAGGTGAGCATCTTGGCTGATGGAGGAGCACCTACCACCACGCTGGTCCCATAGTTCATGTGGCAGGATGCGAGGGCATCAACCTAAGTTTAAAATGAAGAAGGCTATTGGTTCCTTATGTTTCATAGTATCTTATGGGCTCATAGGTGCCCTATATTCTCTCACAGTTCTAGTAGGTAGTTCAAATTCCCAAGTCATGACAGTAAATTAGGCCCACGTGACTTTTGTGTTTTTTTGTGTGTGTGTTTAAAAATTCTCAAGACAGCTCTGGTCTTAATTTCGTCTTTCATACATTTGCCCTTTAAGGCAGGAAACAGAAATTACTGTGATCAGTGTTCATGGCATTTTCAGTGTGTCATGATCAAAGAGCAGTGGGAAATTCCTTCCATATTTTCAGACTAATATCACCATTTCAGATAAGCCTTGGGAAATCATTTGAACTAAATGAAATCGAGTTAATGATACTAAAATCAATTACCTTTGTTTTTTAAATTTAGTGTCAAAGTAAATAAAATACTAAAATGTGAGATAAAGAAGTGGTGTTATTTTTGTGTGGCATCTCTGAAATTAACTCCACATTTTCTGGTAGTTCACCCATCAGGTTTTTCATTAATAGTTTTTTGAATAGATGCTAGCTTGTAGCAATGGTTGTTGGCATTTTTCAGAGATCAGTGTTGATAAATGTACCATCTGGAAATCAACAGGCCCTAACAGTATGTCCAATAGTCCATGTTGCCTCTGCAAACGTATAATCTAAAATGATATTTGTTATTATGGGATAATTCTAAGTGCCCTAGGAAAAGAATGTGATAACAATGGCAAATTAAAGACGGGTCACAAATTACCAACATTTTAAAGTGAATTAAATGTAGTATACAATCATGAACAAGATTGGCTTTGTCTTATATTTTTGACTCTCCTCAGCCTACCCAAGCTGGGGCTTCGTTAGCCAGAAGCTCTGCACATGTTTATTCATGGAGGGCTGGTGGCTGCTGGCTGCCACAATGGAGCCATGTTTGAGAAAGTTGAAGGATTCTATTTTAAGAAGACTCATATAGGAGAAAACTAATCTCAGGTGTAAGAGTGAGAGTTGGATACATCACAGATTTGGGGAAGAGACTGACAAATTTGGAAAAGTCCATTTCACCCCTGGATCTCCTCATCCCTCTTCAGGAAGTCACTTTGAGCTATTTGGCTTGCTGAAGTATAAGCCATGGGCTTGCCTTTGCCAATACATTTTCATGTGCAAACAAGGAAGAGAACATAGAAATTTGTTTAGATGGTTGACTACCTTGCACTCTGGTTACATGAGAGTGGTGTGATGTGATACTTAACTTTAGTCACGAGGACCTGCTTATAAGCTTTTGGCTTTTAAGCAAGGTTGTTTCACATTACCAGCTTTTGCCTAATAAGTATTTCAATAGTTGTTTGCTAATAAAGCCATATAAAATGACTTTTACCTTTTATAATCAAATAGCTCACATATTGTGTGGTTCCCCTAATCTTGGCTCTTACCATTGTGTCAAGACGCCCAATGACTTCAAAACTGTAACCCACAGTGTTGCCTGTCATTTCTGACAGCACCTCACTGATGGGCTTGGTAGAGTCCTTGGGGCTGATGCAGTCGGTGGCTCCTACAGCCTTTGCCTTTGCAAATTTGTCTTTGTTGAGGTCAATTCCAATGATCCTGGATGCACCAGCGGACTTACAGCCCATGATGACTGAAAGACCAACTCCTCCCAGGCCAAAGACAGCACAAGTGGAACCAGGGGTGACCTGTGGAGAGAAAGGTTCATACAAGTGTTAGAGGTAGGATAAAAGAAGTTAAATCTGTACAGTATTTCCAATATTAGGAACACAAAATTCAGAGGCTGTTAGAATTGGATCACTTATTCTGTTGGTAATTCCACAAAGAGGACTAGAAACAGAAGGTCTGAAAACAGAAAAGGAACAAAAACAGTATTTGCCAAATAAATAAAAATCCTTTATAAAAGGGTACATCATATAAAAGGCCTTTGTTATGGGAGTTTTTAATGTCACCTAATCTCACAGCAGGATTAAATAAGCACTAAGTTCTTTGGTATCTCTTTTCCACAAAGCTGTACTAAATCTGTTTAAGATTTTGGTCTGACTAGCATTTACTTAATAACCATAACTCTGAGTCATTTTAAAATAAATTGTGTGGGATTTTTATCAAAGTCAAATCTCCATGTTTCTTTTTAAAGAATATATATTTTTATTAATTTCAGAGAGAAAAGGAAAGGGAGAGAGGGAGAAGTATCAATAATGTGAGGGAATCATTGATCAGTTGCTTCTTGCATGCCCCCTACTGGGGATCAAGCCCACAACCCAGGCATGTAACCTTGAGTGGGACTGAACCCAGTACCCTTCAGTCTGCAGGTAGATGCTTTGTCCACTGAGCTAAGCCTGCTAAGGCACCAAACTTCCTTGTTTCAATATATGATCTATGTGATGTTGTTCTGGGTAGAGGGAACCATCTGAAATTAGCAGAAATGAAGGCTCTGATCAAGTTAAAGATTCAGAGGCAGGTAAGAGGAGGTTCAAGAAACTATCACTCTGCAGATGGGTGACTGGGTCCTAGGGAGAATTGCTTAGAGGTGCAGCTCCTTAGTGATTAAAAATATCACCCTCATAGCCACCATAGTCTAACGCTCACTAGAGATTAAATAAGGAAGTCCTAGAGTGCATAAAGGAGACTCGTTCCATACCTTTCTGGAGCTTATCATCCAATACTATAAGCATCACTAAAGATATGAGACTTTGAGATTTGGGACAGACACTATTAATGAAGCAGCCATGTTCCCTTGAATAATGGAAGAAGTTTCTCTTAGTTGAAGTAGACAGAAAAACAAGACGTTCTCTGAGCAAGAGTGATAAGAACCAACTACATGAGCATTCCGGAGACGAGTGTTCCAGACAATCAGAATAGCATGTGTAAATGCCCGCATACAGGAACAGCTCAGCAGGCGTCAGGATACTAACAAAGGCAGGTGTGGCTGGCTCACAGTGGATGAGATGAGATTGTTCCAAGTATGAAAATTACTGAAGGGTTTTGCGGCAAAACTAATGTGTTCCAATTTATGTTTTATGAAATTATTCCAGCTTATAAATAGATATTTTTTTAAGATGGTCAAGAAGAGTCATGAAGACAACAGAAGGGAGGCCATTGCATTTGTCCAGTCAAAAATAATGATGATAATCCCTTGAAGAAAATGGAGATATTTAAAATATGCCTTGTATGTAAAGTAAACAGGACTTGCTGTTGGATTTCATTTAAGGTGGTAGAGAGGGAAGATAATGAATGAAGAAAATTGAAGTGGGCCAAATATGTTTGAGGGGCAGGAAGTAAAAAAATTAAGAATTCCATTGTATATCTATTCCGTTTGAAATACTTGTGAGGAATCCCAATGGAGATGTCCAGTAGGGAGTTGGAAAAAAAGAATTTGGAGAGAGTTTAAGTTATAGATTTGGACTCAACTAACATATATAGTTTTTCAAAAGACTTTGGAGTTGATAGCATACAACTATCATGGGAATTGCTTGGATTGTTTGTGGCATGGTTGTCCTATTACAAATTATCACATGTTATTCTACTTATTTCTTGTACTCATAAGAGTAAAATAAATTTAGTCCAAATAAGCTCTCTTAAAAACTTATTCACATACCAAAAATAAAACAAAAGAAAAAAAGAACCCAATAAGCCAGAATTTTATTTTTGTTGTTGTTCTAGGAAAAAAAAAATCCCACACAAAAACCTCACTCATGTTTTCATCTTATATACCAGCTATTATGGATTGAATTATGTTCCCTCCAAATTCATATGTTAAAGTCATATTCCCAGTTTTTCAGAATGTGATCTTATTTGGAGAGAGGGTCTTTGCAGAGGTAGCCAAGCTAAAGCCAGCTCATTAGGGTGGGCCCTGATCCAATATGTCTTGTATCCTTCTGAAAAGAGGACATTTGGACACAAAGATGGGCATAGCTGAAAGGTGATGGGAAGAGATACATTGAGAGACTGCCAAGGAGAGCTGCCTGGGACAAATGCCCCACTCACAGCCCTCAGAGAAAAGCAGTCCTGCCAGCACCTTGGTTCTGGTCTCCAGAATGTGAGTTTAGGAGACCCAGTCAGTGGTAATTTGTTGTGATAGCCCTAGCACACTAACAAACCAGCATTGGTACCTGTTTTGTGAAGGATCAAGGATGTGTTTCCGAATCTGAATTTTAAAATTTAGAAATAAACCTGAAGGAAACGTTGAGGAAACATAATTAAATCTAGATATTTTATTTTCATTTGTTTAGAAGTAAATGTCAAATCTGAATTTTTCATTTTTCCTCCAGTTGATTTGGCATTGTGTAGAAACGGCCCGTATATAATATGCTTTCAAAAGTCTTTAGGATTCTAAGAAAATCATTAAAAAAAAAAAAAAAAAAGGAAGAAACTAGTCCATCCGGCTTCTTACCTTGGCAGTTTTAATAGCAGCTCCATAGCCCGTGGAAAACCCACATCCAATTAAACAGACTTTCTCAGGAGGAGCTGCATCATCAATCTTAGCCACGGAGAATTCATTTACCACTGTGTACTCAGTAAACGTACTGGTGTTAAAGAAGTGGTAGACTGGTTTGCCCTTGCATGAAAATCTGGTAGTGCCATCATCTAGTACTCCACGGCCGGTAATGCTATACATCAAATACACAGGTTAATTAATTCAATGCAAAATTTAACACAGGGACAATTTGAAATGGCATTAAGAGTAAAAATGTCCAAAACCTACTCGCTCTTAACACAAAGGTTTCCTTCTGGGTTGAGGCAAATATCGCATTCTCTACACTGAGCCAGAAAGAGGGGGATGACTTTGTCACCTAGAGGAAAAACATCATGATTTAAGATGTTGGTCATTAACATTAAAATGTCATCCATTCTCCCTGTATTATTTTATCCTCTTAAATTATGTCAAGGCTCTCTCTGCTAATCCCTAGTTGTGCTGTTTTTTTTGCTAGGATAATCAGACCCTACTTATCTCAAACTTGTGACGTGTTATCTGCACACCTGGTTTCACTGAAGTGACTCCTTCTCCAATGCTCTCCACAATCCCAGTTGCTTCATGTCCCACAATCACTGGAAACTTGGACACCATCAGTCCTTTAATCACATGGTCATCTGTGCGACAGATTCCTGTGGCCAAAATCTGTGCTCAAAGATAAGAACATTGCACCAATCAGCACACTGGTCACTTCACAGTTGGGAGGACGTCTAATTCAATCTTGAAAAGATTATAATTGTTGATTCAGTTTGATTGCCTAATATAATAGTGTTAACTCATAGAAGATTCTGAGCTTTATACCAACCATCAGACATAATCCCACTCACCAAGGGATTGATTTACAATATTGCTGTCTCTGGCCCTACTTTGAATCTCAATATCTACCTTTAACAAATTGGTGCTCTTGTAAGATATGCAGATGTTACCATGTGGCCAGTACAAAAGTAGATTCTGTCAGGCCCTCTTAGGACCCTTTTAAAAATATATATTTTTTATTGATTTTTTACAGAGAGGAAGGGAGAGAGATAGAGAGCTAGAAATGTCGATGATTGAGAAACATCGACCAGCTGCCTCTTGCACACCCCCTACCAGGATGTGCCTGCAACCAATGTACATGCCCTTGACCAGAATCAAACCTGGGACCTTTCATTCCGCAGACTGAAGCTCTACCGCTGAGCCAAACTGGTTTCGGCAGGGACCCTCTTAATGAAAGGTGATGGGAATAGCGTGCATGAAGGTAAGTGAGGAGCAAAATCTTACTACAGTGCACAAGTCACAGAAGATCAAAGAAAGATGGGCAGCAACATCTACTCAATAACCTGATGTCCAAACAATGCTTAGGCTATGTCCAAAGGTACAGGGGACACTCCAGGAAGCTGTGCTTTCTCCACACAAGTAAATTTATCATTCTTTGGGAAAAGAAATCTCAATATTATCTGACTTCCAAAAAAATTTTTAAAAAATATATTTTATTGATTTTTTACAGAGAGAAAGAGAGAGGGATAGAGAACTAGAAACATCGATGAGAGAGAATCATCGATCAGCTGCCTCCTGCACACCCCCCACTGGGGATGTGCCCGCAACCAAGGTTCATGCCCTTGACCGGAATCAAACCTGGGAACTTTCCGTCTTCAGGCCGATGCTCTATCCACTGAGCCAAACTGGTTTCGGCTGACTTCCAAAAATTTTAAAAGAATCATTAGTCATGATTACGAACCAAAATCAAAATCATATCCCTCCTGAACAGAGATGCCAAAAATCCTCAACAAAATTCTAGCAAATCAGATTCAGCAGTACATCAGGAAGATCATACACCATGACCAAGCAGGGTTTATCCCAGGGATGCAAAGATGGTACAATATCCACATTTAAATAAACGTGATACATCACATAAACAAATTGGGAGATAAAAATCACATAGTCATATCAATTGATGCAGAATAACATTTGACAAAATCCAACACCCTTTCTTGATAACAATTCTCAGCAAGGTGGGAATAAAAGGATCATACCTCAACATAATAAAAGATATATACCGGTATGACAAACCCACAGCCAACATCACACTCAATGGACAAAAACTAAAACCATTTCCCCTAAAAACAGGAACAAGACAGGGATGCCCTTTCTTACCAGTCCTGTTCGACATAGTACTGGAAGTACTAGCCATTGCTATCAGACAAGAAGAAAAAATAAAAGGAATCCAAATTGGAAAACAAGAAGTAAAACTGTTCTTATTTGCAGATGACATGATATTCTACATAGAAAAACCCTAAAGACTCCATCAAAAAATTATTAGACTTAATAAATGAATTCAGCAAGGTAGCAGGATACAAAATTAATGCCAAGAAATCTATGGCATTTCTATACACCAATAGTGAACTTACAGAGAGACTAAAAAATCAATCCCATTTATCATCGTACCAAAAAAAAAAAAAAAAATTAAGATACCTAAGAATAAACTTAACTAAAGAGGAAAAAGACCTGTATGCAAAAAACTATAGGACACTGGAAAAAGAGATAGAGGAAGATATAAACAGATGGAAGAACATACAGTATTTAGGGATTGGTAGAATCAACATCATCAAAATGTCCATATTACCCAAAGCAATCTATAAAAGTTTCCTCAAAAAACTAAAAATGGATCTCCCATTTGACCCAGTAATACCACTTCTAGGAATATATCTCAAGAAACTAGAAACATCAATCTTAAAGGATATATGCACCCCTATGTTCACAGCAGCACAATTCACCATAGCTAAGATTTGGAAACAGCCTAAGTGCCCATCAACAGATGAGTGGATTAAAAAACTGTGGTATATCTACACAACGGGATACTATGATGTGCTAAAAAAGAAGGAATTCCTACCATTTGCAACAACATAGATGAAACTGGAGAACATTATGCTAAGTGAAATAAGCCAGTCAGAGAAAGATAAATATCACATGATCTCACTCATCTATGGAAAATAATGAACACTATAAACTAATGATCAAAAACTGATCCAGAGACAGGAAAGCATAGATCAGACTGTCAAACCTCAGAGGGAAGGTAGGGGAGGATGGGAAAAGGGGGATAGATCAACCAAAGGATTGTATGCATACATATAAGCTAACCAGTGGACACAGACAACAGGGGAGTGAGGGCATGAATGGGGGGTAGGGGTTGGGAAAGAAATGGGGGGATGAGGACAAATATGTAATACCTTAACCAATAAAGAAATCAAAATGCAAAACAATAAATCATGTCAATAAAAATTCAACAAATAAAAGTTTTAATAGAGCAGATTAGTAGTGCTGTTTTTAATAAATAATTGGCATTAATTTCATAACCAGCATGACAAGACTCTTAACAATAAATAAGATCCACTAAGAAAATTAATGTATAAAATTTGAGAAACACCTCTTTATTCAAGAATACAACTTCAAATAACGATATACTTAAGATAGTTGGGATAGCATTTTAGGCTTATGTATTTTAAGGCTCTTTACCTTAATACGAACTTCTTTAGCCTTTGGTGGGGCAACTTCTATTTCCTCAATGGAAAAAGGCTTATTTGGTCCCCATAACACGGCTGCTTTGCATTTAATAACCTAAGAAATTGGTGAGAATAACAATGGGTCTTAATTATGTCTATACATATACATATTTCACAATAAGTAAAAGAATAAATAAATAAATAAATAAATAAATATTTTATTTAACATTCTAATTTGACCAGGATTATTTTCATTGAAACTAGAATTATAAATCTTAAAGATCATCCTGCGTGCTTTGATATATGAGAAATGTAGTGTGAATGATTGATCCATAGTCACATGACAAGCAGGGCTGGACCAGACCTGAGCTATAGCCTTTTCAGACTTTTTTATGCTTTTTAGTGAAACATAATATTTGTATCACTGTCATCTTTGTATCACTTATCCACAAGGGCAAATTTATGAAACAGATAATAATGCTGCTGATTTTTCTGTAAGAATTTAAGCTAGTATTTAACTGCTGTATAATCATGTAGCAATGGGGAGGAAATTAGAAAATTAGCACGGTTAAAGATGCAGGGAACCACAAACGTTCTAAGTATCACAGAATGAGTTCCTGGGTGACTCACTCTGCCAATTTGCATCTCTGTGTTCCTTTTCTGTACCCAGCCCAGTTTTTACATCTAATTGGGTCTTAAATGCTTAAAGCAGAAAATTCTAAAAGTAAACATTTGTGATGCATCCAGTGCTTACTCAAATTTATAAGAAGAGCATGAAGAGATACATCCATTCCTACTACTGCTGCCCTCCCACATACCATATTCATATCCAGGTATACATGAAAAGGAGGACATAGGGAGGAAAATACAAGTTAATATATATAATGCAGTAATTGTTCTCCTTAGTTATAAAAAGGTTTTTATGTTTATAAAAATAATAAAATATTCTATTTTAAGTCCATAATAACTTCTTTAAAAAAACATATTTTATTGATTTTTTTTTTTTTAGAGAGAGGAAGGGAGAGAGATAGAGAGTTAGAAAGAAATATCAGCTGCTTCCCACACACCTTCTACTGGGGATGTGCCTGCAACCAAGGTACATGCCCTTGACTGGAACCAAACCTAGGACCTTTCAGTCCACAGGTCAACACTCTATCCACTGAGCCAAAGCAGTTAGGGCATATAATAACTCTTTATTTGATGAAAATACCCAGTATGCTAGAAGGAGAGGCAAAATGAGCACTTCATTATTAAAAAATAATTTGTAAGTGCACATCAGGATACTAAAATTTTTTCCTTGTAGATAGTAACATTTAAAAAAAATGTTTTCATTTATTTTTAGAGAGAGAGGAAGAGGGATAGAGATAGAAACATTGATGAGAGAGGAACATTATTGATTGGCTGTCTCCAGCATGCCCCCTTCTGGGGATTGAGTCCACAACCTGGGCATGTGCCCTGACCAGGAATCAAACCCATGACCTCTTGGTTCGTGGATCAATGCTCAACCACTGAGTTACACTGGCCAAGCATAGATGTTAACATTTTATTTTTTTGGCAACTGTATTGAGATATCTTTGACAAATAAAAATTGAATATATTTAAGGCATATAACTTGATATTATATGTATCATCACAATCAAGCTAAATAACTTATCCATCATCCTATCTAATAAAATAATATGCAAATTGACCATACCTCCGCTACACCCACCAGCCACACCAACCAGTCACACCCACCAGCCAATCAGAGGGCGTATGAAAATAAACCCAACCAAGATGGCTATAGCCACAGAGAGCAGGAGGGAGGCTTGGGTTTCCCTGGCAATGGAGGAAGCCAAGCTTTCCACCTGCCCTTGCCAGCCTAAGCCTCCATTCAAGGCTACAAAGTTTCAATTATAGAAGGTAAACAAATCTAAGCAGAAATGGTGGCAGCCATGGAGTAAGTAGGAGGCTTGGTTCCTCTCTAGGCTACAAAGTTTTAATTATAGAAGATACATAAATACCAGGGCCTCTACTTGGGTTGCAAAGGGGCATGGCCAGCCTGCAAACCACCACAGGCCCCTCACCCAGGCCACCCCACACCCCAAGGAAACCCCCACCCTGATCCGGGACACCCTGATCCGGGACACACTGATCCGGGACACCCTTCAGGGCAAAACAGCTGGTCCCCACCCATGCACCAGGCCTCTACCCTCTCTAACATCACTCCAACACACAAGATAGCTGTCCCCATGTGGTCAAAGATCCTGCCCCCATGTGGACACAAGATGGCCACCATAAGATGGCCAGCAGGAGAGGGTAGTTGGGAGGGACCAGGCCTGCAAGGGAGAGCAGTTGTGGGCAATCAGGCAAGCAGGAGAGGGCAGTTAGGGGGACCAGGCCTGCAGGGGAGGGCAGTTAGGGGAAATCAACACTATAAGGGAGGGCAGTTATGGGTGACCAGGCCGGCAGAGGAGGGAAGTTGGGGGGGGAGTGGCAGGGGAGTAGTTAGACATCAATCAGGCTGGCAGGGGAGTGGTTAGGGGGTGATCAGGCTGGCAGGCAGAAATGGTTGGAAAGCAGGCAGGTGAGCAGTTGGGAGCCAGCAGTCCTGGATTTTGAGAGGGATCCCAGATTGAAGAGGATGCAGGCTGGGCTGAGGGACACCCCCACCTCTGTGCATGAATTTCATGCACCAGGCCTCTAGTATCTAGATAGTTACTAAAGAGAGAGTGTGTGTATGTGTCTGTGTTCATGTTAAGAAAGTTTAAGACCTATCCTTTTAAAAAATTTCAAGTATTTAATGGAATATTGTTAACTATCATCACCACACTATACAATACATCTCCAGGTCTCGTTCATCTTGCATAACTAAAACTTTGTACGCTACTTAAGAGTATCTTGACCTTAGATACAGAGATTAGACTGGTGAACCCCAGAGAGCAGGGAGGTTGGGGAACTGGATGAAAGAGGTGAACGATTAAGTACAAATTTGTAGTTACAAAGCAGTCATAGGGATATATAGTGCAGCACAGGAAATACAGTCGGTAATGCTGTGATGACTGTGTATGACTGTGCCAGGTGGAGACTGGCAGTGTTGGGGGGAACACTTTGTGAAGTAGGGGATTGTCTGGCCACTGTGCTGTACACCTGAAACAAACATGGAATAATGTTGAATAACTGTAGTTAAAAAAAAAAAAGGAAGCATTAGATTCCTCATATGTCCCTGACTCCTTTCAAGCTGCTGCCCCAGTAAGTTAGAGTAAGTTCGCGCTCCAGCCCTTTAAGAGGAACACCTGGGACTGCCACAGCCTCTTTGTTATTTGGCCACAATCCCAGTTGGTTTTTACAGCCCAGAGTTATTGGAACTTCTCTTTCCAGCTCTGGAACCCTGGGCTGGGGCATGCTGTGGGGCTGAGACCCCTTTCTCTTCAAGGAGGCTTCCTCAGTAAAGATATCCCTCACAATTAAAAAGGTCACACGTGGGTGTTGGACCAGCCTGTTCCTCACCTCCGCCCCTCCTACCAATCTATGTGTGCTTTCTTCTTTAATTTTCTGGTTGTAGAACTAGTACACAACCAGATTTCAGGCAGCTCTGAATGGTTTTCTGTATTTTAGTTGTAATTTTGATGTGGTTGTGGGAGGCTGCGAGTACTGTGTTTACCTATGCCACTATCTTGGTTCTCTAGGGGATTATTGTTATGGGCCAGATTGTGTTACCTAACATTCATATGTTGAAGTCCTGATCCCCCCAGTACCTCAGAATGTCTCTGTAATTGGAAATGGAGTCTTTTAAGAGGTGATTAAGGTAAAATAAGGTTATTAGAGTGGGCCTTCATCCAATATGACAGTGTCTACATAAGGACACTGACATATGCAGAGAGAAGATCATGGAAAACAGAAAGAAGGTGGCTATTTACAAGACCAAGAGAGGGGCTCAGAGAAAGCCAACCTTGCTGACACCTTGATCTCAGACTTCTAGCTTGCACAACTGTGAGAAAATACATTTTTGCCGTGTAAGCCACCCAGTCTGTGGTACTTGCTATGGCAGTCCTAGCAAACTGAACATATATTAGTAGAGGCCTGATGTGTAAAATTCTTGCAAAGGGCTGGGCCCCCACAGCCTTGGGGCTGCCTCAGCCCTCACAGCCCAGGCTTTGTTCAGAAGGTCGACCAGATGGTTATTCTGCTGTTTGGCCATCCAGCTTTATTAACACATTACATTTTTATTAGTATAGATAATCAGGGGGAAAGTAATCCCCAATATAAAGAGAGCCTTGCTCTCATGAGCTACACTGAAGCACTGGAGCAACTTGGAACATACATAACCCCTATGCAAACCACACTATTACACAACCATCTCTGTCTCAAAATTATACAGCTTTTATGCTAAATTACCTTAAATTATACATTGTATTACTAATTATAATTAGGAAGTGCTGCCTTGAGCCTACTGCCTTGAGTTCTCCAGCATTGGAAATGTCCTAACAATAACTAGATATCCATTTTATAGGGGCGGCATAACTAGAACTTGGTAGTTACTAGCTTCTATAGTGCAAAATTAATTCCCCAATTTATTTAGTTTTGCTGGATTACTGAGCCAAATTAGAATGCTTTTATTCTACTTCAATTCAATTCCAGGATCAATGATTTCTAATTCTAACAGCTTATGGCCTCCTCATTGTCACGTTACCCAGACTTCAAAGATATCTTCATTTTTAGGAACTTTAAGTCAAGCTAAAGGCAAAGTTACTTAAATAAAAACAATAAAATAAATAAAACAAACAAAAGCCTCTAATGCTATAAACAGTTATCTATATTTTAAAGAATGGAACTGTACTGACCAATTTGCAAAATTTGAAAAATGCCAAAGCTATTTCTAAAGTTATTGTCAATTCAGATTTTTAAAGAAAAAATATACTTTACTATAGTGTATTCCTGTTTATAAGGATTTTTTAAAACTTATATTTTGATGAAACTACATCTTGAACAAATCTTAAAAGCATGATACTTTGATGTCTACTCTGCATTCCAGAATTATCATTTTCACATGGTTAACAGCAGAAAAACCTTTCCAACAGCTCCTGGTCTCCCACCCAACCAGAGCTGAATGCCGCATGTAAATGAGACTATGGAAAGTCTCTTCGTGGAAAAATTTACGCCGCCAAGAGCAAATGCCTAACTATCCTGAAATTAAATTATTAATAATGTCAGTATAAACCACTTTAAACAGTATAAACCACAGTAAAAACAGTGTAAACCATTTTTTCATTTTCCATCAATGTTTTATTAAGAAACCTCCCATATACTGTTTTATCTCACTTTTATTGGCAGATTGATATGCCCTGCCATGCCTCCTCCTAGGCATTTAATTCCTCAAGAAATATCCCAAATACTCAATTACTCTTAAGTATTCAAAGTTCTAAAAATCAACCCCACATTATTAGACCAAGATCATGAGGATGCAGAAACGTTCTTACTTTTCCAGCAGTGCTCATCCTGCTTTCTGCCTGGTTCTGTTTTTCAGTCAACAGACTCTTTCTCACTGATGCTTGACTCGCTCTGCTGTAAATAAGAGCATCTTGTACCCTTGGATAAATAGTCCCGTTCAAATCCGCCTTCAGCAATATGACTCACCAAGACTTTCCAATGGTTCAAGCAACCCCACCCTTTACACAGCAAGTTAGGAAAATAAATACAGTGACTTTTGAGCAAACCAACGGTAGGGATCTAACAAAGATAGAATAATCCAACCTATTAAGAAGGGCTGGAGGTATTGTTATCTGCCTTAGAGTTGGGGATTTAGACACGGGTCAGGTTAGCTGAGTTCAACACAATTCAATAAAAGCACATTCTGAGCTCCTGCAGCCACTCTGCCAGGTTTCAGGATGTGTGTGAATATTTGTATTTGTGCTCTACTTCATCCTGCAAAGACTTGATATAGTTTGTGTAAAGCCTCAATTAAACATAAATGACAATAGGGCCACAGAGATGTCATCAAATTAATAGAAGGTATAGGTTGGGAAGGAGAGTTGGGGGTCCATGGAACTTAGTGGTGGACAACAGTAGTTTCTAGGTGTTTGGGGGGTAGAAAGAAAAGTGAAGCTTGTTGCACCTAAATGTGGTCCAAATTACAATCTGGACCCAAATCTCCACTATACACAGAGCTGTCTCATCTGGTTGTATAGTTTGTGGGTGGCACACGGGTGCACTGTACAGGGCAGAAGCAAACAGAAACGCAGCCTGCACGCTGACTGTCAGAGGCCAAAGGGCTTCCACTTTCGTGGGTAAGTGCTTCACCTCCTGAAGCAGCTGTTGGACCACTTCACACCCCACTTCTTCATAGAAGATGCAATGACCCTGGAATCTCCTGAAGTTACAGACTGCATTGTTGCGAGAGTGTCCAAGACAGATTTTATTAATTATAATATTAGGGACACAGTGGCTCACTGTCCTCCAAGTGAATTAATTCCACACAAAGGAGATTTTAGTCTTGTGGACTAAAAGGGTAGAGGGGGTTTTCTAAGTCTTCAGACAAAGATGTTTAGACTCTGAGGTACTTTTCAGATAACAGCTATACATAATTTATTTAGAAAAACTCTTATAGACTCTACCACAGAGAATTCTCTCAATATATTTTATTAAGTATTACGGGTCCAATTTAAAATATATTTATGACTAATTCAGAACTAACAATTAGGATTAGCCCTGTAGCCAAATAAAATAAAAGCACTATCAGCCCATGAAGCTTGAGTGTGAGCCATTGTTTTAGCTGCAAAGGCTAAGGAACCAGGCTCGCCTTGCAGGCATCTTCAGACAAAGTGCAGCAGGTTTGGACACAAAAGTATTCTGAGGCTCAGCCTCCAAACCAAAGAAACCAAACTTTATCTCAGCAACGGAAAGGAAAGTTGTTTACTTATGAACAAAGGCAAAAGAGCACCAGCCTGGGAGGTGCCAGCACAAATACAAATATTCATTTGGTAAACTCCCTCCCTCTTGAGGCCCTGGCACAACCATATGGCATATTAATCTAAAACACATTTTACAGAAAATAGTGGTATTGAGTGAGGTTTAACATCAGTGTAAGCTTTATGGTCCTAATCCTTTCTCCAGGAGAGCTGATTGGATGATAAAATGTCAAGAACTGCAATGTGGAAGGTAACCTATTAAAAAACAGTTGAACTAAAGAAGTTCACAGTCATGTTGTATCATATAGCACATCAGCCCTAATTTTAGGTTTGGAGGAGTTGCCAGCTGAATGTCTTGCAAACCTTCCCACAGTGTTTCTATGAAATTCAGGGCCATCACTCATGATCCTGAATCTCCTAAATGCTGTGAGCCTGGCGCCGCTCCAGGAGCCTCCAAAGACACGTGTGAATCTCCAAACACCCACTAACTCTCATGTGCCCCGGACAGATGCACAGGAGGGGCTTTGGGAAGGGAGCTGCAGGGGTGAGGGCTCCGGTGGCAGACACACCCGCTCAGGACCTGGGGCCTCGCTGGAATATGCAGGGCCTTGGCTACCTACTCGGTAAATGGGAATGACAATCAATGCGTTACACGCCTGTCCTGGGGGTCCGTGGTGAGGATCCTACAGCACTTCCTACACCTCCTGGATCATAATCAGTAGCAAACAGGGTTATTATTAATTAACTAGGCTCCCATTGGCATCCAAAGGTTCATATTTTTTAAATATTTAAAATGTAGCCACTTGGGACAAAATGGCCTGGAGTCCAGGCTCAGAAAATAACTGTTTGCAGAAATCAGCTGTGCAGACCCAGGACCTCCCCTCAAAGCTTGGGGCTAAGACTCTCCTGCCTCAGGTGCCTCCAGAAATTCCGGTGGAGCCAAGGGCACAGTCTGATCCATACTGTGTTTGCCCAGGACCAAGGGGTCCCAGGACGCAGGAAGTGGGTGCTAAACCAGGAGAGTCCCAGGCCATGGGGACTGTCACCCTGTGTCCCTGAGTGTGTGTGGTCCACGGGGTCCTGTCCGCTCCTGAGCTCAGCCCTCCTCTCACAGCCCTGACCCTCCACCTCAGGGACAGCCTTCCTCTCACAGCCCTGACCCTCCACCTCAGGGACAGCTTCTGACCTGGTCACTAACCAGGCCTCTGCACACCAGGCTCAGAGGACAGCAGGGAGGAGGACAGGGTCCCTGCGGTCAGGAGAACTGGGTGAAATGCTGCTCCACTGGGACTGTCAGTGCTGTGGCCTCACACTCAGTGCTCTGAGCTTCCCAGGAGAGGAAGCACCTGCTTCCAGGCTTGTGGCGCCTGAGGGAGGTCGTGTGTGTGTGTGTGTGTGTGTGTGTGTGTGTGTGTGGAAGTGCTCGTTACACGGTCACACATTCAGAAAATGACAACGAGGACAACTTCAAGACGAAGCCAGTAAGAAACGGGCCTGTGTTCAGGGAAAGGACCTAGTTTATTGCTGAATCATTCTTAATAGCAGAAATGGCCAGGCAATAACAACAGGAGCAGCAACTGCTAGTCACCCGGAATCACCAAGAGCCAACGCCAGGCATTGGGGTGAGGCTTTATCCTGGCCTTTGTTCAGGTTTTCTCTCCAGCAGGCAGCTCAGGCCCTGGCAGGCTGGGGCCCGCCTTTGATCCTGGACTCTGCCAGCCACGCGCGGAAGGCCCTGCTGGGAAGAGGCGGGCGGGGTCTGCGCAGCTGTGCGCTCAGCGGCAGGATTGGGCTCATCCTCTCCAGGACGCGGTGCCAGCTCCCAGAGCTGTGGGTAGGTGTGCTGGGAGCTCGGGAAACGCTCTCCTGAGCCCCTGCCCAGAAAGATGCCCACATTCCCTAAGGGGGCGGGGAGGGGGGGGGGCTTCGCCTCCGCTCCTCCTGCCCTCCCTATGGCACAGTCTCCCACTGAGTGCGGGCTGGGAGAGTGTCCATCAGGGAGGCCAGCAATCTGGGCAAACACAAACCCCAGCTGTCAGTTCCCTTCCTGGCTGCCCTTTGGGAAAGCCCACGGAGGAGGAGAAGTCCGTGCACCGGGAGTCTGGCTGGCAGAGAGGGAATGGGCAGGGGCACAGGGCCGGCCAGGCTTCCCCGCAGAGCGGAGCAGGGCTGCGCCTGGCGGGGCAGCTCGGCCCCAGGCGGCACAGCGGCCAGAGGGGCCTGCGAGGAGCTGGAGGCAGAGCCAGGGAACAAGGCAGGCAGCTCCAGAGGCACTGCGGGGGCGGCTACTTCACCATGTGTTCCCTGTTGGCATCTATTCCCGGGCTCCCCCAGGCTTCTCTGTAAACATGGGGCAGGGCTCCAGGAAGCCAGCTCCAGAAGAGGCTGCAGAGGGTGGCTCCGGGCAGGCCTGTGAGGCTGTCATGGCGCCCACACCATCCCAGCCCCCACAGCCTGGCTGCCCTCTGTTCTGCATAAGCCTTTGGGAAGAAGGGAGTTTCCTCTGGGCCCGTGTGGGAGGGGGAAGAACCGCCTTGTGTTTCTACAGAAGTAGAAACTTGAGTGAAAGAAACTCTTAAGGCTGTTTGGTCTCAGTCTAAAGAAGAATTTTCCAATGTTGAACGGGTTAACATACGAAGCTTTTGAGCTACTTATCATTAAAAGGGCAGAACCACCTGTAGGTAAGAGTCCAGGGCAAACCCCTGCCTTGCTGGAAGGCCAGACCAGCCTTAGTATCATCTCAGACGGGAACATAAGAACTGATCAGGGGAAATGTGGGGACCAGCAAAGACAGCACATGCCTGGGCCTGAGCCCAGGGAGGTCACTGAATTCCCTCCTTTGCACTGCTGTGTCTGCTGCTAAAATGGGAAGCCAAGCTGGGTCCCCATATCTCAGCAGGTAAAGAGCAGAGTCCTGGGTCTGTCTTCTAAAACAGTCATATAGCATTAACCTTGAAATGCAGGCATGCTTGCAACGAGAGGTGAGGAAAGTGAAAGAGAGGAAGATGAGAGACAAACAAACTTAACTGTGTAAAAACCACCACAGTGTAACTTCTCAGCCGTTTCTTCCATCTCCCTGAGCCGAGAAAGCGTCTCCCGGCGCAAGGGGAATGCTGCTGTCACAGTGAGTCAGCTGTTTCTGTGGGCGCTGCCCCACCGGCCACTCCTGGTGTGTTACATTGTCTTTAGGTGGTTAGCGAGCAGATCCAGGAGAATGCTGAATCCCAGCTACATGGGATTCTGTAATATGATGAGGTTGTCTTGGGTCTAGAAATTTCTCTGTTTTGCAAGTTCAAAAACTTAATTTTATGAGTATGCCTAAATTTGCATAGATCCTGAAAGCTGAGTCACATGAATCGCATTCATGAAAATTTGATAAACTAGATACCAATTTATAAATTCATAATTTATTAATTTGTCATGCCTGGCACTATAACTTTGAACAGATTCTGCACAAGGAACATGATGGACGGATGTAATATTCAAAGTATTTATTAGCCTGAAAAGCATGGGCACCAGTTAATGGGAATGGATTTACAATCATATTGGAGAGATGTCTGCCCTGGAAATGGGGGCAGGAGTTAATATCTGAGGCACTCTACCACCTGCCAGTAACAACTATATGATCAATTTATGTTTGTTTTTTTTTTCATTGAAAACTTTAAATGACCCTTTGAGGAGGCATTTAAGAAACTAGGGCTCAGAGACTTAGACAACTTGTCCTTGGTCCCACAGGCAGTAAAGTTAGAGTATGATTTTAAGCACAGGTCCATGCGTACTATATTGCAAAGGGAAGTTCCCCCTGGTAAATTTGCAGAGGAAACACGTTTAGATCAGAGGGTCAGCTACTGTTGATATGATAAAAATAAAGGACACCATGATTTCTTAAAGGAATTATTTAAGTTCTTAAAGACTTTTCCTGATGAATGACACTAAAAACTAACAACTAGATTGTTTTATTTTGGCAAAGACTGGACTCAAATGTCTCAGCTCTCTGGACCGTCAGGGTCATTCTCTATGTGGCAAACCTGGCTGTTCGCCAGTGCATGGCAGGAACAAAGCTGAAATAAAAGTGCGGCTTTTATTTTCAAGTGATGCTTCTCGACTTTGGTTGCATATTAGGAAGACCGGGAATCTTTAAAAAAACATGACACAGACCAACTGTTAAAAAACCAACTGCTAAAAAAAACAACCGTTTAACCCACCTTCAGTTAAAAATAAGCTTGGGGTATATTCCCAGGTGATTGAAGCCTATATGGAACTGCTGTTCTACCAGTGTAGTGGGGGCACTCCAGTGTCCATGTTCCCATGTCAACCCCCTGTCAGCTACTCGTCCATGATGAGGTAAGTACCACTACTGAGAGCGTTGTATATTTTTTATATTCATTTATATTTTACTAAAGAATCAGTCCATGCTGTATTCGGGGAGGGGAAGAAGAGGTCTCCCCCACAGATGGTTTGGGAAGCACAGCTCAACACCAGGTATTAGGTCGCTTTGCTTCATCCCAAGACCACACTTTGTGGGAAGTGCCACCTGTACCTGCTGCCCTTCTAAGCCTGCTCCTGGGTCCTTCATCATTTATTGTTTCATTACCAGGGTCAAATACAGCATCTTCAATGGTTGGCTTATCTTTGCAAGTTTCTCTCTGAGGACAGAGTTGCAGCACTTCCTCACTTCTACAATGTACCTGAGAAAAATGGGAACATGTGAGAGTAAAACACAAATTGCCTCAAGTGATAACAGTGTCATGAAGGGCTCCATTGCTCTTTGAGATGAAGAAGTGGGTGCCTCACTTAGAGTAAATGAGAGGCTCCTCTGGGGTCCCAGCGAGGGGCAGGTACAGGATCTATGTTGGCCCACTGGACAACTGATGGTAGTCCTGTACCATCAGGACCAGGTGGCCAGGCAGGAAGGGGAAGAAAACATAATCACATTAAAAGGGACCAGCTCTGCCGAGATTGGACCGCTCAAGTGTTTTAAGGATGACCCACAAGACAGATTCAGGCAACAATAAGTTACAAATCATTTAAAGTACATAGCCAAATTACCTGATACTAAACTACTGTATTAAGGCAAGTTATGTCAGCCAGTTTTAAATTACAAGCTTACAAATTTTAATCCAGGAATAGCCTATTAACCAAACATCTTTAAAACTTTTTTATTTTATTTTATTTTATTTTATTTTATTTTATTTTATTTTATTTTATTTTATGTAATGTTGTTTGCTTTAGAAGTCCCAGGCCTTAGGGTGGGGCCTATCCCAAGAGCCCCTCCCAAGACTTTGATTTAGCAACACCCAGGAAACCTTTCATGCCAAACACAAACAGGAAATTTATTCAACAAGTAGCTCATCAAACAAGCATTGTTAAAGAGCAGAGTCATGGTGAGAGTGCAGCTTCCCTCCAGCAGGGCAGGAGGAAGCCAAAGTATGTGAACAACTACCTGATTAGTTCTCCAGTTCCAAAGGTCACCTGTGATCCAGACATCTTGACTGGGCTTATGGAAAAGGAAAGAACTGAATCAAATCGGAATCTGAGAAACTCAGTTCAATTGGATCTCCTAAAAGTCACAAATGCTATTGTATTGTCATAATTAGCTAGCTAATATCAACAATAGGAAGAGGGCAAAAGGGAGGCCAGACATTATAAGCATGGTCACCTGGGAAGCTTCACCAGAAAGCTTACTTCACACAGCATTGTTCTTCCAAGGGGATTAGCAGCCCCCCCTTCCCCCACCTGGTCCTGAACTGTTTCGGGGAGAAGGGGGAGATGGGCGCATGTGCAGTGAAGGTGGGGTAGTGAACCGAGGATGCTTGCCTGTCAGTCTGGCCTGGGGGGATAATTGGCTAGAGGCATAGAACCACTGCAAGTGCGGGAAATCCTGAAGGGTTAATTGGTTAAACTCCTAGTTATGATCCCCAGACAGAGTTCTCTCACTCTTGCACTCTTATTTCTTGTTTGCTCTGTAACCTGCACTTGCCCAAGTACTAAGCCGAAATGTGGCCTTAAGCAGCCGCATGGCCCATGGCCATGCAGACTCCACACACAATGGTCTGCAGCTGAGGACACAGCTAAGCCAGCCAGATGCTGGTCTGGACTGGACTTTCATATGGAACAAAGAATCTAAGCCAAGCATGTTAAACTCAAAGGCTAACATGAACCAAATAAACCAGGCATGTGAGTTTGACACGCTTGTTCTAGGCCAGTGGTCCATAAACTGCGGCTTGTGAGCCACATGTGGCTTGCGAGCCATGGTTTGCCACTCTGTTGACTAATGAGTTTGCCAACCACTATTCTAGGAAATAGCTTTAATTCTTGCCCTGTTGGAAGGTAAATATTGGACTTTTTCCATGATGGGAAGAAGGGAAATGAGACATTAAAAACCCAGAAGTTTAATTCCATGAAATCAAAAATTACTTATTCTCCTGGGCAAGTCTCAGGAAATCCCTTTCCTTGTGACATTGCAAGAATTCCACTTCCATCGGCCACAGGTGGGACACAGTGGGCACCCCACGGGTAACATTAGCAGTATAAATGCTTATTCATTTATTCAGTTACTCAATGAATCTTCCATTCATTCAACAAGATTTTATTAGTTTCTACTACAGGTATAGGTGTTAGGATATTGGTGGTGGGTTATGAGGTAGCTTCTGTTATAAGAAACTTAGAATATAACAAATTCTTAATAAACTTTTGTTTAAGCTAAATAGCCCTACAAGTTTCTTTTTAAGAAAGGTCAAGATAAAATATGGGTAACAAATCATGAACATTCTTTATTTTTTTATTCTTCATTTTTTTTATTAAGGTATTATATGTGTACATATCTTACCATTGCCCCCCCACACTCCCATACATGCCCTCCCTCCCCAGAGTTTTGTGTCCATTGGTTATGCTTATATGCATGCATATAAGTCTTTCGGTTGATCTCTTATCTCCCCCATATCTCCCTACCTTCCCGGCTGTAATTTGATAATCTGCTTGTTGCTTTACTGTTTCTGTGTCTATCTTTTTGTTCATCAGCATGAACATTCTTTAAATCATGTCATGCGCGCGCAAGTGCGCACACACACACACACACACACACCACAGACCAAGTGCATTGTCCAAATAACAGAGAGGACCAAACACCCTTCTGGTAATTTGAAAAATATGTTCATAAATTCCTGGCTACTTTTCCCTTGAGGAAGTGGAGCCTCTGCTCTCTCTGAGTGGGCTGAACATAGTGACTTGATTCTAATGAAGAGAATCAGGTGGAGGTGATGATGTGTAGTTCTGAAACTAGATCACAAAAGTCATTGGAACTTATTCCTTCCTGTCCTCGCTCTCTTGGATCCCTCACCCTGAGGAAAGTCATGTCCTGAACAGCCCTGTGGAGAGAAACTGAGCGATGTGAGTGAGACTGGCAATTGAACTTTGGCTCCAGCACATCTTCGGGGACTGCAGCCCTAGCTGACAGCTTGAATGAGACCTCATGAGAGACCCTGAGCCAGAACCACCAACCTCAGCCTTCCTTGATTCATGACCCTCAGAAATTGTGCAAGATAAGTAGTAGTAGTTGTTTTTAAACTGCTAAATTCTGAGTTATACAGCAAAGATAACTAAGGCACCTGCTTAACATTGGTAACTACTGCTTCTTTACTAATTACAAGTTCATTCCTCTTTCCTCCTTGATATATATTATTTTTGACACATTATTAAAATTCGCAGTCAGGCCAAAACCGGTTTGGCTCAATGAATAGAGCGTCAGCTTGGGAACTGAAGGGACCCGGGTTCAATTCCGGTCAAGGGCATGTACCTTGGTTGCGGGCATATCCCCAGTAGGGGGTGTGCAAGAGGCAGCTGATCGATGACTCTCTCTCATCGATGTTTCTAGCTCCCTTCCTCTCTGTACAAAAATCAATAAAATATATATTTAAAATTCGCAGTCAGGATTGTTTTTGCTTACTGACAATGTTCCATCAGGGCAAAGCCTAACTTCCTTAAACTTACACACCTAACACAAGAGCAAAGCTCATCAGTTTTCTGACCCTCTTGCTGAGGTGGCTCCTGCTGGCTGAGGTTGTGCTATCTTTTGTTACAACAGGAAAATAGACCCAAACTTTGATTGCAGGTGCCTTTTTGGTCAATTTAGACCAAAAGTGTCAACAATATTTGGAAGTTGTATTGGGCAGTAGACTTCCTGTACTGTGCATAGATGGAAAGTAATTTAAGTTGGCAATAGATACAATTATAAAAATATTAGCTAATATTTATTGAATGTTCATCACATGACAGATATAGTGTTAAGTGTACATACATTGCATCATTTTATTATACTAAACTAGAGGCCCAGTGCATGAATTTGTCCACAGGTGGGGTTCCTCAGCCTGGCTGGTGATCCGGGCTAATCAGGCCGGCTAGCCATGGGAGGTTGGCTATGGGAGCACACCGACCACCAGGGGGTAGCTCCTGTGTTGAGCGTCTGCCCTCTGGTAGTCAGTGTGTGTCAGTGACAGGTCAACCAGTCATTCAGTTGTTCAGTCACTTAGGCTTATATATATGTGTGTATATAAATGTGTGTGTGTGTGTGTGTGTATTAACATTGTGAAGTGATTAATATAATTATCTTCATACTAGAGGTAAGTAAATGGAGGGGTTGATAGGTTAAGTAAGTAACCCAATGTCACACAGCTAGGCAATGGTGGAATTTGAATTCAAACATCATCCAGACCAACATTCCTATCGTTCATGAATTAATGCAGCTAATGTGAGCCATAATATCTACTTAATTCTAAAAGTCAGTGATCCCAAATATTTCCTTCAGCCCAATTGCCAGCTACCCCACAAACTCGCACTGTGTCTGGAATCCAACCTTTTCTAATCACCTCGAAGCAGGTTTCAAAGACTCTGTATCAAGTGATCTTAGGGACAGCCAAACATAAGTTGGAGGAAGGCTACCATGGCTTAAAGAAAATTTGGAAACTATGAATTAAGCTTCTTTTTAGTAATAGTCACAAATCTGGACACAGATTCCCCACATACTCTTAGAAGATTTAAGTGCAAAAATATTTTCCTGAAAGTAAAGTGAATGTTCTACTTTTTTTTTTTTCCAACCCAGTAAATTATTGGAAGAAGGAATAACAAACACACTGAGAAATTTCCTAAGCAAATATTCTCCATTTTCCATTTGTTGCTGTATATTACTTCTCATAGAGAATCATTTCTTTCAGAGCTGGAAGAATGAAGTGTTCAGGTGCTTGGCCAGGAGGAGTCAATGACATATAGATTGAAATGCCATGAGCTGTCTGGCAGCATGTAATCAATTTATTGCATCCCTTTCAGGTTTGGGGAAATGCCCCCAGCCATCTCCAGATGATTCAGCCCTGCTGGAATTGGCTTCCAGCAAGGTGCTTCTCAAATTCTGGGAAAGCCACAGAAAGTAAAATGGGGACCTTGAAAATTAATCTAAACCAAGATATTCAGCAGAGGAATTTAAAAATCTATAGACAAAAAGGTACATAAGGTAGAAAACCCCCACCCAGCTGGTTCTTCAAATTAGTTGAGAGTCCATCTGCACTTCATAAGCCAGATGATAGATTTACTTGCCTTGCTTCTTTAACAAATTGGAATGTTTTACTTTTTTTAAATACATTACTTCCTTAATAAATTCACTTTAACACAACACAATAATCTGGAGTCACTCATTAGAATTCATTTTTATCAGCATGACAAGAATCGAGGTGGGGACAGTCCTCTGATTCAGGGGACTACCTGCTAATATCTCTGGTGTCTGTGAGAGGTACCTGTAACAGAACCACCTGGAATCTAGCTGAACAGAATTTCTATAACTAAGGATATAAGAGAAGCCCATTGAGACTGGTAGAGAGGATGAAGATGCTGAATGAGCATATGGTGTGACAATGAAAAAGTGGGAGGATTATCTGGCTACATAGGTCCCTCATGAAGAGTGAGGCATCCCAGCCACACAGTGGGCTCCCAAACCTGGAGTCTTATTACCAAAAAGAGGAGTCCCCAAAATATGTGGCTGTGAAAACCAGTGGGGATTGCATCTGATAAAGACGAAGGGCTGCTAAAAACCAAGGTGCTTATCTTAAAGGGACCAACAGTGATAAGACTCAAATACATAGAAGGGCACATACAACCCACACAGGCTCAGATGAGGTTCCACTGGGCCCCACATACATCTTCTGCATGGCCACTCTGCCAAGACTGGAAGACATAGACTTAAAAAAAGAAAAAAAGAAAGAAAAGAAACTAGACTGATTGCTTTCACCATACACAAAAATTAACTCAAAATGGATTAAATGTTAACTTGTAAGACCCCAAAATCATACAACTCTTAGAAGAAAACATAAGCAGTAAAATATTTGACATCACTCTTATCAATACTTTTTTGATATGTTTTTCTAGGCAAGAGAAACAAAAAAATAAATAAACAAATGGGACTACATAAAACTAAAAGTTTTTGCCCAGCAAAGGGTACCATCAACAAAACAAAAAGACAATCTACAAAATGGGAGAATATATTTAAGGGGTTCATATAAAGAATATATAAGGAACCTGTACAACTTAACACCAAAAAACTGCCTCCAAAAAAAAAAAAAAAAACCCATTCCATACAATCTGATTAAACGCAGCTTCTGCATTGAGTATCTGCCCCCTGGTGGTCATTATGTGCCATAGCAACTGGTCATTCTGCCATTTGGTCTATTTTCATATTAGCCTTTCATTTTATAGGACTAGAGGCCCAGTGCACAAAATTCGTGCAGGGGGGGGGGGGAGGGGAGGGAGAGAGGTGTTCCTCAGCCCAGCCTGCACCCTCTCCAATCTGGGACACCACTCTCACAATCCAAGACTGCTGGCTCCCAACTGCTTGCCTGCCTTTCTGCCTGATTGCCCTAACCACTTTTGCCTGCCAGACTGATCATCCCCTAACCACTCCCCTGCCAGCCTGATTGACACCTAACTGCTCCCCTGCCAGCCCGGTTGCCCCTAACTTCCTTCCCCTGCTGGCCTGGTAATCCTTAATTGCCTTCCCCTGCTGACCTGGTCACCCCTAATTGCCCTCCCCTGCAGGCTTGGTCACCCCTAACTGCCCTCCCCTATAGGCCTGGTTGCCCCCAACTGCCCTCCCCTGCTGGCCTGGTAACCCCTAACTGCTCTCCTTTGCCTGCCTGGTCACCCCTAACTGCCATTCCCTGCAGGCCTGGTTGCCCCTAACTGCCCTCCACTGCAGGTCTGGTCACCCCTAACTGCCCTCCCCTGCTGGCCTGTTTGCCCCAAACTGCCCTCCCCTGCTAATCTGGTTGCCCCAAACTTCCCTCCCTTTCTGGGCCAGTAACCCCTAACTGCTCTCACTTGTCAGCCTAGTCACCCCTAACTGCCCTCCGCTGTTGGCCTGGTCTCTCCCAACTGCCCTCCCCTGCAGGCCATCTTGTAGCGACCATCTTGTGTCCATATGGGGGCAGACATCTTTGACCACATGGGGTGGCCATCTTGGGTGTTGGAGTGATGGTCAATTTGCATATTACTATTTTATTAGATAAGATAGCCAAGCTAGGGAAGCAACCTAAGTGTCCACTGTAGATGGATGGATAAAGAAGATGTGGCAAATATATACAACGGGATATTACTTGGCTACATAAAGAATGAACTCTTACCATTTGCCACAACATGCAGAGACCTAGAGGGTATTATATGTCAGACAGAGAAAGAGAAACACCATATGATTTTACTTATGTGTGGAATCTGAAAAACAAAATAAATGAACAAAGAAAACAAAAACAGACTCATAGATACAGAAAGCAAACTGATGGTTGTCAGATAGGAGGGGGTTGAGGAGATGGGTTAAAAGGGTAAATAGAAGATTACGCATTGTCAGTTATAAAAATATTCATGAGGATTTAAAGTACAGCATAGGGGATACAGTCAATAATATTGTAAAAACTGTGCATGTACTGAGGTACCAAGGGGGTGGGGTCACATGGTTAAGGCTAAGAGGGAACTTGTACAAAGGATTAGGGCCACTTGCTCAGCCAGCTGTGGGCATCTGATCAAGGGGGGGGGAGGGGGGGCAGGAGTTCCACTAGAATGGCCTTCTGATGAAGGGGGTGGGGCTGCATGATTGGCTAAGTGATCAAGCGGGTGGAGCCAAGTGAACAGCCGAAGTGGACACTTGAAGGGCTGGGAGTAATCCCCCAAGGTTACCAGAAGGAAGGGACCTTGGGACAAAGATAGCAGCCGCCCTGAGGGGCAATGACGGGACCCCTGTCTTGTGGGGCAGGAGAAGGGGTGTGGGTGGAAGGGTCAAGCCCATCAGAGCAAATGGCCACAAAGTGAAGGGCCGCCTACCCAGAGGTCACGGGTGAAGGAGGCACAGTCTGTGGGCAACCCAGGTTTCTATTTTTTAGCTCTGCCCATTAACTGCTGTGTGCCCTCCAGGAAGGTGCTCACTCTTTCTGTGCTGCAGTAGCCTCACCTGGACAATGGGCCACAGTGTCCCCTCCCAGGAGTGTGGGGTGATTGTGTGTGTGCAGCACTTGTCCAGAAGGCATTCCACTGCCTAGTCAACACCCCTGCTTCACCACCCTTCCCTCCCTCACTCAGCCTTCCAGGGACTGCACAGTCCCTTCTGGACCTCTTGCATGGACTTCAGACAGACCTTTGCTGTCCTGTCTCCTTTTTAATCCCAGCTGTCACAGTCCCAGCAGGAACATCATTTTCTGGAAGACCATGGCCAGACTGCCAACCAGGGAGGTGGCACCCCAGAAACAGACCAACTGAGGTCTCAAGGGGGTGGGTCACTTAGGCAGGGTTAAGAGGACACTTGTACAAGAGGGTGGGGCCACTCATTCAGCCAGCTGTGGACATCTGATCAAGGGGGCAGGGCCAGGAGTTCCACTGGAATGAGTTTCTGATGAAGAGGGTGGGGCTGCGTGATTGGCCAGAAGTGGGCAGGTGATCAAGGGGGTGGGGCCACGTGAACTGCTGGAAGTGGGCAGGTGAACAGGGGGCGGGGCCAGCTAGTTTGAAGATCACAAATCAATTTCTTTTCCAGGAAAAACAAAATCTGCCAAGGAGGCCAAAATAGACTTATTGGGAATGGTCCCTTCATAAAGTATATAAATATCTAATCACTGTTGCATATCTGAACTAAAACAATATTGTATGCATACTTGTTTGTAAGGTCTATTTGCAGGAATTATTTTACATGTTAAATCTGCATATCCTCAGATGTAATATTATAAGTATTTATATTACAACTGTAATGAAAAGAAAACTGAAGATCATTGTTAATAAATGGCCATATCAAGTTATAGAAAGTCAGTCCCACTAGTGAAAGCAACCTATTGAAGCAACGCTAAAATTTATCAAGAGAATTTAAGTGTAAGTTGATTTTACTTATATTGTTTTTCCCCTTCTAAGGGGTTTATGTGTTTAATAAATTGAAGGGCCACAGGGGTTCATCCAAAGGCTCCTCTGTGCCTTGGCTGAGCTAGTGTATAGCATGCTGTCGCCACCTAGTGGTAATGATGACACATAAATCTTGTGACTGGAATAAAAATCTCAGAACACAAGTGGATTAGCAACATCAATTTGGGGAGGGGAGTAAGAGGAGAGGATAAAGACACATATGTAATACCCTAATAAAGAAAAAAATAAAAATAAAAACAACCTTGCATCCTCGCTCACACACACACACACACACACACACACACACATATATCCTTTTGACAAGATTAGATATTATATTATGAGCTATTTTTAACATGGGCATGCCAAGTCTTTCCCTGCGTTTCTCTATCCATAACCTATGACATGTTTTTATTAACATTTTTTTTAAAAAAAAGAGTAGAAACAAACTATCATCCGAACCCCTTAATAACGGAAATATCTAAAGTGGATATTCAAATACAGAGAACAATCTTTTAAGTTGTTTTATGAACAATTAAGCATCGAACATATAGCACTTCTCTCAGAGGGCAAAATATCCCTTCTCAGAGCCAAGAGAACAATTTGGAAGTACCCTCTTTGAGTTCTAACAGAGATGAATCTCCCTGTCAGAGAGATCACATCGTGGGAATGGAAGGAATTAGTTCCACAAACTGGGAAAAGTAAGTGTGTCCTCTCCCCCTTTCTCTGTGCTGGTTGGTGATCCTGCACATCAAACCAGGTATGGAAATTTTCAAAACAAGTGTCCTCAAGTTGGAGTGTGGTTTTAAAATCCTTGTCATTAAGCAAAATAAGCCAATGAGAGAAAGACAAATACTACTAGTATATGACGTCACTTATATGTGGAAGCTAATGAACAAAATAAAGAAACAAAATAGAAACAGATTCATAAATGCAGAAAGCAGACTGACAGCTGTCAGAGGGGAGGAAAGTTGGGAGGCTGGGTGAAAAAGGTGAAGGGATTAAGCAAAGCAAAGCAAAGAAAAAAACACCTCACAGACACGGAAAACAGTATAATGATTACCAGAGGAAATAGGAAAAGGGGGGATAAATGGTGACGGAGAGAGACTTGACTTTGGGTGGTAAACACACACAATGCAATATATAGATGATGGATTATAGAATTATACACTTCAAACCTATATAATTTTATTAACCAATGTAACCCCAATAAGTTCAATAGAATTTTTAAGAATTAAAAAAAAATCCTGGAGCTATGGTTCAGGAAGATTTACCTGGAAGTGAAGATGTTTTTACATTCCAGATTTAATTACTCTCCTTTCTGTTTCTTAGGTGATAAGATATAGGGAGCAGCCCAAGGTACAAAATAAGTGAGTGGCTAGAAGAGTATCTAAATATTGTTTATGTAATTCTATGGTGCATGTGGAGAATACAAATATATTCACATGAAGAGTTATTAGGTTTGGACCTTTGAATTTGAACATTATGTATTAGAAAATTAGGAAATAGGAACAGAAACTCAATTCAATGATAAAATGGGAAAGAAACAAAAGCAAAACACCACAACTCAGTCAACCCACAGAATCATGTAAAAATACACCACACAAACCTGTTCTTGTTTGAAGCCACTAAGTTTTGGGGCTATTTGTTAAACAGCCATGAATAACCGAAACATGCTATCACATCTGATATTAAGGGCAGGAAGCAGAGTGCATCATATTAATAATATTATTTCCAGTTATGGAAAAAGGACATATTTTTATGTTCAAGGAGCCAAATGCATAGGAGAAATAGAGAATACAACTATGCCACCGAGAGTCATTACACTGGGTGGAGAAGGCCAGGGTAGCTGGAAGAGTACTATCTATACCAGCACCACCCAGCAAAAATATATGAGCCATAAATGCAGTGCAAATGGAATCTTTCATTTCCTAGCAGCTGTAAGAAGAAAAGTAAAGGAACTGGTGAAATTAATTTTAATTATATGTTTGATCAAATAAGATATATTCAAAAATATTATTTCAACATATAATTGAGATAAAGAAAACTATTAATCAGGTATTTTACATTATACTGACAGCTCATCATATTATAGAATGTTTCGTGTTCAATAGCCACATGGGACTAGTTGCTACCACAGTGGACAGTATGCCTCTCTAAGTTTCTATATTCTTAATAGACATTTTTGGATTTTTTTTACAACAAAAATGCATTCTTATATTACCATTACAAATAAACATGAATAAAAACAGTATATATTGGGAGGAAATGTGGTTTATTCTGTTCAATATGAAAATGAATTTTTTGAAAACTATAATATATTCACTGAGGAAAGTTTAGAAAATAAAGACTAGAAGAAAAAGTCAAGATTGCTTGTCATTTCTATATCCAGAAAAAAACACTTTTAACATTTTGGAGACTTTTCTTACAGGACTTTCCCCATAAGTTATAGATTATGCATAATATCACCTTCATTTTTTAAAAAATATATATTTTTATTGATTTCAGAGAGGAAGGGAGAGGGGGAGAGAAAAGAAACATCAATGATAAGAAAGAATCATTGATCAGTTGCCTCACGCATGGCCCACACTGGGGATTGAGACCACAACCCAGGCATGTGCCCTTGACTGGCATCGAACCCTTTAGTCTGCAGGCCGATTATCCATTGAGCCAAATCTGCTAGGACTGTGGTTGGCAAGCTTGCGAGCTACATGAGGCTCTTTGCCTCTTGAGTGTGGCTCTTCCACAAAATACCATGGCCTGAGCGAGTCTATTTTGAAGAAGTGGCGTTAGAAGAAGTTTAATTTAAAAAATATGGCTCTCAAAAGAAATTTCAATCATTGTACTGTTGATATTTGGCTCTGTTGACTAATGAGTTTGCTGACCACTGGACTAGGGCAATATCATCTTCATTTGATGAGTTTTTATTACTTCCATTTGTAGGGAAGTGTTACATCTGTCTGTGTTAAGTGTCCTTTGTGGCCCTTCCTTTTGAAAATTGGCTTCAAAACTGAAGGTTGAAAGAAAATGATGAACTCCAGTCCCACTGACTAGAATAGATTTAGAAAGTCTGTGTGAAAATGACCCTTTTTTGCTTTTCTATCTGATTTTTAAGATATCCAAAATTGATTTTTTGTTCCTCCTTAGATTGCTGATTGGTTATTTCTCTACATAGAATTCTTAGGGGTGTTTAATTAATTAATTAATTTTATGAGGGTTGTTTAAACCACTGCATTGACAGGTCATGGAGATGGGAGTTGATAAGGTGTTCTCTGAACTCTGAGTGCAGCCTGAGGTGTGGGAGTGCGGGACTCAGCCACTGAAACCTCTCCTTCACGTTTCACAGAGTTCTGTGTTTGTTTGTTTGTTTTGTACTTTTTGTGAGGTAGAACTACAATCTGCTGGAGACACATTAATTAGGTAGACCAAAAGGCCTTCCTATTTTTGTCCATAAAGAGCAGCATTGGATGCAAGGAAACACATGTTCCAAAGGAACTGCTCTCAGCGCCACACATTTGCCAGAACTCCTCTTGCAGGATTCAGGGGCAGAGAAGTTACAGGCAGAGAAGGAGAGAGACCCTTTCCTATAAAGACAGAGCATTAAAGGTGCTCTGATTTGTTCCTTCATAGCGAGCTCTGGTAACACCTATCCCCTTTTAAAATGATCTCTTGTTATTGTGATTCCTCCATTAAAGTGATCGTTTTCATTAGGAAATTACTTACAAATAGAATATATGCTCTATGCCTCTAAAAGATTCCCACAAAATTTCAGTGATTGAGTTCAAGTGTAGAGAAAAGGTACTTTTGTGGTTCCACACAAATTTTAAGACTCTTTTTCATGAACATTATTTCCTTTGTCCTTTTAAAAATCTTATCCAGTAGGTTTTATTATCTTTTTTTATCCAATGAAGATCTAATCAAGAGTATTACATAATTTATATGTATTATAAGAGTATTACATAATTTATTACACATAGAAACCTCAAGTACAAGTCAGAGCCAGGATTCAAATGCAGGATTGTCTATCTATAAAATCCATGCTCTTAACCACTAAACAGCACTTATTCCAGGCTGTAGCTAAGTACGTTGAATTGTATCATCTGCAGCCCTTAATAAAATTTAGCACAACATATTAACATCTGACTTTGCATTTTGCTTTACTATTTGCACAGCACTTTCACATCCTTCATAGATTTTGGATGACGCTCTAAACCAATTTTTAGAAATCTGAGCAACATTTAATCCCCACATGGACCAGAGCCTGAGAATATGGTGCTAGTTCAATAAACCTAAATTAGAATGCGAACCCTGACAAGGTCTGTGTGACCTCGTATAATTCCCTGAATCTTTCTGGGCCACAAAGGTCTTGTATATTGTTAGTATATTAAATAATGTATGCATGTTAGGTACTTAGGTCAATTGTTGTCCATAGTGAGTACTCAGGAAATATTAAAGTGCCCAGATACACTTCTTCTGTCATTTTTATTCCAAAGGGCAGGTAAACTATAACTTGAACATGAAAATTTTACTACTAGCTATCTACCCAGAGAAATGAAAATATACTGCTACACCAAGACTGGTACACAAATGTCCTTAGCACTTTTGTTCATAATAACAAAATATTGGAAGCAGTGATCTGCTGGTGAATGGATAAACAAATTGTGGTACATCCCAACAATAAAACAACTCTCATCAATAAAAGGGAGAGAACTACAATACAAATAGCAACATAGATAAATCTCCAAAATATTGTGCTAAGTAAAAGAAGCAGATACAAAAGCTACATGCCATTTGTGTAACATTCTCAGAGGTAAAAATCATAGGGAGAGAAAATAGATTAGTGTTTTCAAGGCTATTGGGAAGAAAAGGGAGACTTCTATGAAGGGTCATGATGAGGGAATTTTTGTGGTGTTTGGCATATTCTATACCTTGGTTGTAGTATTCACATTTGTTAAAACTCATTGAACTGTATTCCTTTAAAAAGATGAATTTTATTGTGCACAAATTCTACCTCAAATAAATAAACAAGCAAATAAATAAATAAAATTTAAAGTCACAATTATATAGTACTAATCACCATCCAAACTCTCTAAAAATGTAAAAAGACATATTATCAAGTGTTTGTAAGGATACAGAGCAACCAAAATTCTTCTACATCACTGGGAAGAGCACAAATTGACACTATGACATTAAGAAACTTTTGACCTTATCTAATAAACATATACAACCTATGACTCAGCATTCTACATATGTGTTCAATAGAAATTCAGGCACAAAAATGTTCATAGAAGCATTATTCAAAACAGCCAAATGAATATACAATCCAAATGGTCATCAGCCTAAGAATAAGTAAATTATGGAATTTTCGATAATAGGGTACAATCATACAGAAATGAAATTCAATTACAATTACTCCCAACAATATGAATGAATTTTGTAAACATAATGCTGAGCTAAAGAAGTCAGATTCAATACAATGACAAGAAGATGAGAAACATGTAGGGCTAAGAGACCACCCACCATGTCATGCTTGGCCAAAATGTAATTGTAAGAGATACCTCTTTCATACATTAGTTTGCCTTCTTATATGTTAATTAGACTCCAGAGGCATTTTTACAGTAAATACAAAATGAAGATAAGAATGAACAGACCTAATAAGATTACAGCTCCAAGACCTGACCAGACTGCTTATATAATACATGGCAAAAATGGACTTAACAGTGTCCTGTGCATTTACTCTGGTATTAATCTGCTTGGGCTGCCAAAACAGAATGCCTCAGACTAGGTAGCTTAAAATCCACATACAGTCGAAACCAGTTTGGCTCAGTGGACAGAGTGTCAGCCGAGGACTGAAAGGTCCCAGGTTAATTCTGGTCAAGGGCATGTACCTTGGTTGCGGGCACATCCCCAGTAGGGGGTGTGCAAGAGGCAGTTGATCGATATTTCTCTCTCATCAATCTTTCAACTCTCTATCCCTCTCACTTCCTCTCTGTAAAAAATCAATAAAATATATTTTTAAAAATACACATACAAAAAATTGTCACAATTCTGGAGGCTGGAAATCCAAGAGCAGGATGCTGGCAGGGTTGGTTCCTGGCTAGTAGAGGATGCCTCCTTGCTATGTCCTCACGAGGCCTTTCTTTTATATTTTAATTTTTAAAAAAGTTTAGAGTTTACATTCAATATATTTTATTCATTTAAGTTATACAGCATAGTGGTTAGCCAATTATATACTTTACACCAAGCATGTCAAACTTGTGTGTATCATTTAAATACACAAGACAGCCCGAGCTGGTTTGGCTCAGTGGATAGAGTGTCGGCCTGTGGACTGAAGGGTCCCAGGTTTGATTCTGGTCAAGGACACATGCCCAGGTTGCAGGCTGGATCCCCAGTAGGGGGCAGGCAGGAGGCAGTCAATCAATGATTTTCTCATCATTGATATTTCCATCTCTCTCTCCCTCTCTCTTCCTCTCTGAAATCAATGGAAAATGTTTTTTAAATAAATACATAAGTATATAAATAAGTAAACAAACAAACAAGGCATGTGTCCTGCCAGCACGAGTTTGACATGCTTGCTTTACACAGTGTTCCCATGATATTCCCTCACCCAATGGGCACCATATATAGTTATTACAGTAATAAAGACTACATTCCCTATCCTGTACTTTACATCCCCATGACTCTTTTGTAACTTCCGATCTGTATTTCTCAATCTCTTCACCTTTTTCACTGGTGAAAAAGTTAGTTTGTTTCTGTTTTGTTTTATTTGTTTGTTTTGTTTGTTCATTTATGTTGTTCTTTAGAGTCCACATAAAAGTGGAAATCATGTGGTGTTGGACTTTCTATGCCTGACTTACTTCACTGGGCATAATATCCTCTAGGTTCACAGCGTCTTTCTTCTGTGAGTGCATAGAGGGAGAGGGAGCTCTGGTGTCTCTTTCTCTTCTTATAAGGACATCAGTCCTAGCAGATTAGGACCTGGCCTTATGCCCTCTTATCACCTGAATTACCTCCTTAGAGGTCCTATCTCCAAACACAGTGACATTGGGGGCTAGCGCTTTAATATATGGATTTTGGAGGACACAGTTCAGTCCATATAATACTCAAAGTGCCTGTGGATGCTGAACAACCTGTGGAGTATCCTGCTTATAACTACCACAGTGTTTTTAAAATTGCTAATCACCATTCATGAATTTCTGCACATATTCTAAGAAATTTTTTCATCTCTTTTTATCTTTGATGAAAATAATAGTGTCTTGGGCTGGTAGTTCGCTTGTTACCATGGCAACAAGGATATATGTGCTGCCCTGAGCAGTGTAGCAGTACCTCTTCTGTACCTTGGTTCTGACAGAATGACTGCAAACTCTGCCCAAACAAACCAGTTGTATCGTTTTCTTTTCTAGTATCAAGGTGAGAAAGGTCCCCATAGGTCTTCATACAGTAAAAGGAAGAGCCTGGTTACATAGCCAGTAGTGACTCCCTGGAATGGCTTCAGCCCTCTCTAAGGAAAGGTAAAACCACATGGAGTGGAGATCATTCTTACTCAGGGGATAGGTACGAACATCAAGTTCTGCAGTAGGGATTTATAACCCAATGTATGTTTTCTCCCACTTTGGTTAGAAACTACCCCCATCCTGTGACATTAGGCTGTGTGAGAAGCTACATTTTCTATCCTTTCTTGCTATTAAAAGTGACTCATGCATCTAGATTAGGGGTGTCGAACTCAATCAGAGAAGGGGCCAAAATCTAAAATCCAGCCTAAATCGCGGGCCGAATGGTTTACTGAACAGTCATAAACTGACAATGTTAACCAGAAATGTGAATTTAAAATGAGTGGAACAATCTTTTCCTTAACAGTGCTGTTAACCAACTCACATGCTATCAAGCAAAACAGTAATATTGGTATCAAGCAAAACAGTAATATTGGAATGTACCTAAAATGCTCATTGTTTTGTTTTCTGGCTAGATGTCTGACACCGTTTTCCCCGGATCAATGAGTCAATGTTCGGTTTTATTTCTTGGGCTGTAGCAACCCGCAAAACAGCATGGAGGTTGTCATCGGTAATGCGTGATCTGTGCTTGTTTTTGTTCAGATTCATTATTGAAAACATCTGTTCACAAAGATAGGTGCTCCTGAACATGGAGCATGAAGTCAGAGCTCTGGCATTGAGTCAGGGGGCAGTAGAGGGTAGAAGTCCTCAATTTCAACATCCTGAAACCTTGATTTCAGGCCACTGTCAGACTGAAGCTCGATTATCTCCATCTGAAGGTGATGGGGCACATTGTTGACATCAACTGTAAAAGGATTGGCAAAGATGTCAAAGCCTGAGTGCTGTGTTCTAAAGTCAGAGAAGCGCTGCTCAAATTCACTTAGTAAACGGCTAACTTTGGTAGCCAGCCGACTGCAAGGAAAAGTACCAGAAATAGTGGTTGAGATACTCAAACAAACGGGAAAGTGGGCAAGATTGTCCTGTTCCAGTTGGGACTTCCATAGTTGAAGTTTACGCTGGAATGCTGTGATCATGTCAGACATCTTCGTGATGACTTGTTTGCGTCCCTGCAGCTTCAGATTCAGTTGGGCGAGATGCTCGCATATGTCACACATCATAGCAAAATCACATAGCCAGGCGGGATCCGACAGTTCAGGCAAGGGCTTTCCTTTACTTTCCATGAAAAGAGCAATTTGTTCTCTGAGCTCAAAAAATCTTTTGAGGACTGCGCTCTTGCTCAGCCATCTTACTTCTGTGTGGTATGGCATGTCTCCATGCTCTGCACCCACCTCCTGTAAAAACTGCTGGAACTGGCGATGATTCAGGCCACGTGCCCATATAAAGTTAATAGTTTTAATGACTGTGGTCATTATGTCATTCATGTCCAGAACTTTTCCACACGTAGCCTCTTGGTGGATAATGCAATGATAAGTAATCAAGGGTGTGTGGCAGTGACTTTTTTGCATTCTTTCCTTCATTAGTCCAACTAAGCCTTTCTTTTCTCCGCACATTGAAGGTGCGCCATCGGTAGTTAGCCCCACCAACTTTTCCCAGGGTAATTTAAAATTATTTATAGATTTCTCCACAGCCTCAAATATATCTCTATCAGTCGTCGTCCCATGCATGGCAGCTACATCCAAAAGTTCCTCAGTATTCGTAGCACGTATAAAGATGGACAGCTGCGCTGTATCAATGTTGTCTGTGCTTTCATCGATAGCAAGTGAAAAAGCGAGATAACTGCATGCCTGTTCGGCCATCTGTGATGATAGATTTCCTGAGAGTTCTTGAACTCTATCTGCAATGGTGTTTCTTGACAAACTGACATTTTGAAAACTCTGTATCTAGTCTGGGCATACTTGCTCACACACTTTTAGCATGCATTGCTTCAAAAAGGCACCCTCTGAAAAACACCTTGAAGTACGGGCAATTTCTTCAGCCACTATAAAGCTTGCTTTCACTGCAGCATCATTTTTCGCTGTAGCCTTTGTAAACATTTGCTGCTGTGATTGTAGTTTGCCTTTTAGTTCTTTAACAATTTTATGCTTTTCTTCCAAAGTATATTTGCCATACTTAACATTATGTTTGGTGTCAAAATGACGACGTATATTGTACTCTTTCATCACCAACACTGTCTCATAACACAATATACACACTGGTTTGCCCTCTCTAAGGACAAACATGTATTCATTTTCCCATTTGTCATTAAATTGTCTGCCTTCACCATCAACTTTTCTTTTCCTGGACATTTTGGGATCAATATTGGCAGTAAAAGATGTAGTTTATTGGAAATCTGCGTTAGAAGGAAAAAGTTGAAAACTGCACAGGGATAGCTTGATTTGGCAGATGGAGTGGAGAAAAAAAAAGTCAGTCAATAAATGCCTGGCTGGGTACAGATAGCAGATTCTGTTGCGATTTTTATGCCTGCACTTTATGCCAGGAACTGGCAGCTTCTGCTGTGTATTTTTTATGCCCGCACACTCACTCTCTCCTCTGCTCTGCCACCAGCACAACCACATCGGATGCCGGACTATAGGTCACGCCTCCTGAATTTCGCGTGACTTGTTATCTATGCGCATGCGTAATAGATAGCAAGTACGGCGGCCGGCGAGGCAGCGGCGAGATCACAAGCCTCCTATGTCACCGCGCATCATTGTGATGGAACGCAGCGGAGTGCAGTGATGACAGCGCAGTGCAGGCCACGTTGCAAGGCCTGGAGGGCCGGATGTGGCCCGCGGGCCTTGTGTTTGACATGTGTGATCTAGATTATTGTTTGGGACTCGAGGAAGTGATATGAAAGGAGCATGTAGCCAGCATGTGTCATTGCCTGCCTTACCATTCTTTCCTCTTCCTTTCTGCTTGGACTATGGATTTGATGTCTGGAAATACAACAGCTATTTGGATGAGTAGAACTTTAAGAACCATCTTAGGCAAGCGATAACTTCAAGAAGGGAAGCCACATATTAAAGAAGATGGAAATAAAACATGGAACAAATCTAGGTCCATAATGACCCCATGGAGTTTCCATACCAACTAGATTGTTTCCATACCAACTAGTTTCCATACCTCTCTTTCATATGAGGGAGAAATTAGTCTCCTACAAGCTGTGTAAAGCGGATTTCCACTATAGAGTGTAGAACAAAAATCTCAAAATGCCAAAATTCCCTTAGAAAGTCCTTTAAATCCCCCATAGAATACAATAAAGTAGTGTAGGTCCTGAATAGATTACAGGCATGCAGAGATCTTGAGCCCTTTAATTCTTGGGGCCAGTCAATAAAATAGACAAAGTGGGAATCTATCCTTACATTGTTACAAATTAGTATTTGCCCTTCAGAAATTATCTGCATTGCTTTCAGAAACGGTAATTCAGAAATTAAAAATCCTGTGTGGTATGAAAAGAAAAATGTTGGGAAGCACCAGTATCCTGAGAGCTGGTGGCAACATATGCATATATGCTATATGTATGTGTATGTACATATATGGGATTACAATATATGATTCAATTTTTACTTTTCACAGGCAATGCTATTGCTTCAACTGTATTACTTAACTTTTATACTTTCAATTAACCGTTCAACTTTTTTCAAGCCTGTTGAACAGCAGTATAGTCATCCTGACTACGCGAGCAGGATGGCTGGGATAGCTTTAAAATCCTTCATGCCTTCTTTCCATAGGTTTTAAGTGAGCTAAGCTTGAATACATCTGCATGTATAATATGTGTTCTTTAAGCAGAATTGCTTTCTTTTCTTTTTTTCTTGGCATTTGATTTGGTCTATCACACATCTAAAACTGAAGTCATGCTGCCATGTGGTTCTGTCAAGCTGTGGTTAAATGGAGCTCTGAAGAGAATGGCAAATGCAGGAGTTCTGGAACTTAGAGATCTCTAAGGAATGTTACCACGTTGCTAAGGTGTGTGATGTATCTTAACAACCAGGGAGCCACATAGGGTCCTTGGAGCAAGAGTGGGAGAACCTGGAGAGAGATAGCTATATTCTTTTGGAAGCATTAGACATTAGACTGTCGCTGCCAATTAAAAACTCCCTGCTCAAGTGCAAACATTTAAGAAATTTAAGGACAATTCAGTATAGACCTATATTGAGACTTGAAGGGTATCAACAGCCTTGAGTTCCTGTCGACCAGACTGCCTTCTTTTAAAACTGTCCTCAGGTACAACTTTAAATACCGTACACCATTTAAAGATAATCTTTAAAACTTTCAAGTTCATCTTCTCAAGACTATGTAAAAGCCAAATAAGACTGTTTTGAGGAAGTGAAGTATCTTTTAGAGTAGCCACCTATTTTGAGATCATACAAATAAATTTACTAAGTTTGTGAGATAAAGACATTTATTTTGTGGGAAACATTTAAGTTCATTTAAAAAAAAAACTATTGAGCATAAACTATGTGATAGGTATTGGGGATACAGAGGTGGAAAATTGGACTAGAGAGAAGCATAAAATAAAGAAATTTAAAAATGTCAGGGGTGACGCACCATGAAGACAGCTTAAGGAGGGTGGAGTAGGGAGTGACTGAGGCTGGGATGGTGGTGGGAACTACTTTAGAGAAGAGTAAGGAAGCCTGTGGAGAAAGTCTCTTTATAGCGACAGCTACAGGCAGCCATGGGGAGATCTCAGTGTCCTGCACTCTAGGCTGGTAGGCCTGAAAATGTAAAATGGTTCAGCCTTCATCACCTAATTAGTAATCTTTGCATCCCTAGGGATTCATTGTAACTTTCAGCTGTCCACTGAGCAGATATAATATTCTCCTTTAGTAAGCATAAATTTTGCATATGTGCTATTTTGGACCTAGAATATTAATATTTAATGCAGATGTGTGGTATTTTTCTAAGTAAGAATGGCCAGAGTTAGAACTAGAAGGATTACTAATGCTTTGAAAATCACCTATTTTGAGGATTTTGAGTTTTAAGTGAAATTCAATAATTTACTAATCTCTACTAATAAAAGGGTAAAATACAAATTGGTCAGGATGCCCTCACAGTAACAACTGAACAGCAGGCTGCATGGGGTGACCAGGCCGGCAGCGGGGTTAGGGAGGGACAACGAAATGAGTGCACAGCAGGCTGTGTGAGGTGACCAGGCCGGCAGGGGGGTTAGTAAGGGATGACTAAACAACTGAACAGCAGGCTGCATCGGGCAACCAGATCAGTAGGGGGGGAAGTGAGGGGCAAGCAGGCTGGAAGAAGGGAGCAGTTGGGGGTGACCAGGCAGGCCAGCAGGGGGGTAGTTGGGGGGTGGCCAGATCATCAGGGGGATTAGTGAGGAATGACCAAATGACTGAAAAGCAGGCTATGTGGGGTGACCAGGCCAGCAGGGGGACAGTTGGGGGTGGCCAGGCTGGCAGGAGGCACTTTGGGACAGCCAGGATGGCAGGGGGGTAGTTGGGGGGTAACCAGGCCAGCAGGGGTGTTAATAAGGGATGAACAAGCGACTGAACAGCAGGCTGTGTGGGGCTACCAGGTCAGCAGGGTGACAGTTGAGGGGAGACCAGGCAGGCCAGCAAGGGGAGGGGGCAGTTGGAGGGGTGGCCAGGCTGGCAGGAGGGCATTTTGGGTGCAGCCAGGCTGGCAGGGGGGCAGTTGAGGGACAACCAGGCCAGCAGGGGGATTAGTGAGGGACGACCAAACAACTGAATAGCAGGCTGTCTGGGGCAACCAGGTTGGCAGGGGGGCAACCAGACCAGCAGTGAAGGGCAGTTGGGGGTGTGATCAGGCTGGTGGGTGGGGGGCAGTTGGTAGTGACCCGGCCAGTGGGGGGTGGAAGGTGGGGGTGACCAGGCCAGTGGGGGGGGGGCAGTTGGGGGCAACCAGATTGGCAGAGGGGGGCAGTTGGGAGTGACCAGGTGGACAGGCAGAGGCAGTTAGAGGTGATCAGGCTGGCAGAGGGGGCAGTTAGGGGCAACCAGGCAAGCAGGCAGGTGAGCAGTTAGAAGCCAGCTGTCCCAGATTGTGAGAGGGATGTCCAAGGGGTCCCAGATTGGAGAGGATGCAGGCTGGGCTGAGGGAACCCTCCCCATGCATGAATTTTATGCACTGGGTCTCTAGTTACAGTATAAAACAGTCTAGTATAGGTTAGTATAGGCCCTAAAAATCCCTGTGCTCCACCAATTCATTGCTCCCCCATTTCCCTTGGGAACTCCTGGTATCCACTTGTCTTTTTACTCACTGCATTCTTTTTTGTTTGTTTGTTTTTCCCCAAAAAAATGTCACATAGTTGTAATCATATAATATGCAGCCTTTTCAAATTGGCTTTTCATTTAGCAATAAGGATTTAAATTTCCTCCATGTCTTTTCATAGCTTGATAGCTCATTTTTTTCTAGCACTGAATAATACTCCATTGTATGTTTACCCATTCACTGTTGAAGGACATCTTGGTTGCTTTCAATTTTGGCAATCTTATATAATAAAAGCCTAGGTGGTGTCATGCCCCCACATGACGTCATCACAAGATGGCTGCCACAAGATGGCCACCAAAAGATGGCCACCCTCATGTTGTCACAAGATGGCTGGCAGGGAAGGGCAGTTATGGGCGATCAGGCCAGTCAGGAGAGGGCAGGGGAGGATGACCAGGCCAGCAGGAAAGGGCAGTTGGGGGGGGACCAACCCTGAAGGGGAGGGCAGTTGGGGGTACCAGGCCTGCAGAAGAGGACAATTAGGAGTGGCCAGGCTGGCAGAGGAGAGCAGTTGGGGGGGGACCCAGGCCTGCAGGGGAGGGCAGTTGGGGAGACCAAACTGGCAGGGATTTATGAAAATCAGATGTTTTGTGGCAACAGGGCTAGTAATTACTATACCGCACACTGAATATTTACAGTGAAAAGCTTGAATACAGATTGCTGTAGCCCAAATAGTCAATGAACTAACAAATTCTTAAAACCAATTTCTAGAATATGGAAATATTTTAACACTGCAAATTATTCTGACCAGAATAACTCCCTGCCTTGGTTAAAAATAAAATTTATATTTCCTAATAGTGCTGTGATAAATAAGATTTTTATGTAAGATAGAAAACATACAATAAACACACAAAAAACTTCTTAAATTTCAAAACCAATAAACCATCTTTAAGAAAATTTAAGTAATTCTTTCTTAGGTTCCTAATCCAGAAATTTTCTTTCCCAAATGATTGTGAATTCCCCAAGAGCCATAACATTATTTTTTATCCCTTAGGACTATAATACTATATGTGCTTAATAAATTATTGCTGCGTGATTGGGGGATCATTAAATAGTACTGAATACTGCAAAGAACAACATACCAAAATTTCTGTCATATTATTCTTTTGTTGTTGGATTTTTTTTTCTTCTTCAGATTTTACCATCTTCTCAGAAGATTACACAAATTTAAGATGCAGATTTTATTAAAATACAATAAGAAAGGTCCTTATTTAAAGTTAATTTAATGTAAAGCACATTCATGGGTCTGATATTTCAAAACTATTATTTTAATTTACTATATTCAAATTGATAACCACATTATCTATTTTTATATTGGAAAGTCAACAAAGTGACCTTAAATACAATTAAATATAGAATATGCTCTAAGTTTTTCTCCACTGTTTTGATTTTCCCATGAGAAAATTGTTCTGTTCCACCCATGTTCATACTGATTTAGGAGTTTACAAAAAATGTGGTCCGAAAGTGAATAGCTTCATATTGCTTTGAAACGAGGAATAGTTTAGTGCAAACAAAGTAAGGGAAGAAAATGTCAAGAACCCCTTATCAGAGCAATTGCTCTTCTGTAATTTCAGGGTATGAGCACCTTTGGAAGGGGAAGGCTAAGGTATACCCCAAGGCATTGTGTGGCAACAGTGGAGAGGGAGAAGCCAGCACTCCATGAGCATGAGCCTCAAATCCTCAGCGTCTACTCCTCAGTTTGAGAGCAAAACCAGCCATAGTTTGACGAGAAATGGAAGTTATCTAGTCAGGCACACCCCTCATCCCAGAAGGGTCTGCCACATCAAAGGTAAGGCGACTCAGGTCCTAGAATGTGTCTCTCTCCTCTACACGGCCTCCTTAGCGGTTCAGGTGGGTAAACCCAGAGATGCACAGGCACTGACTATGGGACCAGATGCTGGGACTGGAGCTAAAGCAGAGGCTGGCGCACCTCTTGTGCTAGGCCTTCATGCTCCATTGTTAGGAAAGGGGCCACTCAGGGAGTTTAGGGTAGCAATGGCCAATGATATAAGAGTATTTCAATATTTTAACAACTTACACAGCCGTGCTAGCATCTGCATGCTAAATACCAGCCCTGAAGCAGCACATATTTTACCCACCCCCTTCTCTCTCTCTCCTTCCCTCCCTCCCTTCTTCCTTCCTTCTTTCCTTCCATTCTTGCTCCCTCTTTCCATTCCTTCATCTCTTTCTCATCCCATCTTTCCCTCTCTTTATTTTACATTTTAAGATTTAGTTTCTGTAACACCATTTATTATTTATTTATTTATTTATTTATTTTAATTCTTTATTGATTAAAGTATTACATAAATGACCTTTCTCCCCCATTGACCTCTCCCCGGCCACTCCCACTCCCCAGCACAGGACCTCACACACACACCCTAGTGTCTGTGTCCATTGGTTATACTTACATGCATGAATAGAAGTCCTTTAGTTGATCTCCTACAAATCCCTCCCTCCCCCTGCCCCTCTTGCCTTCCCTCTGAGGTTTGATGATCTGTTCGATGCTTCTCTGTCTCTGGATCTGTTTTTGTTCATCAGTTCATGTTGTTCATTATATTCCACAAGTGAGATCATGTGGTATTTATCTTTCTCTGGTTGGCTTATTTCGCTTAGCATAATGCTCTCCAGTTCCATCCATGCTGTTGCAAATGGTGAGAATTCCTTCCATTTTACCACAGCATTGTATTCCATTATGTAGATGTACCACAGTTTTTTAATCCACTCATCTGCTAATGGGCACTTATGTTGTTTCCAAATCTTAGCTATGGTAAATTGTGCTGCTATGAACATAGGGTTGCATATGTCCGTTCTGATTGTTGTTTCTGATTTCTTGGGACACCCTGTATTTTGTCACAAGCTTCAACAGTTACTGTAGTACATGCTATAGTGAACCAACCACCTACCTAGGTCGTCATGGCTTTAGGACCAAGGCACCCAGCTACCCACCTGCCAGGTGTGTCAGCAACTGATGGCTTACACTGAGTTCCTCTCTGGGAATTGCTCGCAGCTGAAGAGAGCTCTCAGGCACAATGGGAGTTTGACCAATGAGAGGTTGATGGGGGTTAGAAAGGCCTAACACCCTTGCCTTGAGTTGAGGCACCTCCTTAGAGCCAGCCACTGCTCCTTGTAGAACTGACCGAGGCCTCTATGGTATCTATATTGCAGCTCAACTTTTGCCCAATCCTGCTTCCCTGGCCTCCTTATACATTGTTCCCAAGAATGCTCACCAATAAATTCACACAAATCTCCATCCAAGCTTCTATTTCCAGGGAACATGATCCAAGACAATGTCTCTAAAAAAAAAAAAAAAAAAAAATAGGGTGGTACAGAAACTTGACTCCAATATCTATTTTTTCTTTATATTCAAGGAAGTAAGTGAGACTCCCACCAAAATTGTTGGAATAAAGGCAGAACTACCAAACTTGACTCTCAGACCAAGATCAAAGATGTGGACCTGGTATTCATGCTAACAAGATGGCAGACTATTTTAAGGAAGCATGTATTGCAAATATAATTTGCTACACTGACTTCCAAAGACTCACAGTGCTTCATACAACTTATGCACATTTAAGAACACCTAATTGGGTGGTATATTACTAATCCCTCAAAGAAAACCTGCCCCAAACCTAATCTGATGGTTTGATCTTCTTGTCCTTACCACCTTAGGCTTGAATAACATTCCTATATGTACTGTGAATGATGATGATTATTCACTGAGATCAATGTGGAGTGTTGACCAGTTCAACCACTTAGAGACGACGGACAACATGCCATTTGCCAAATGCAGTCACCCACCCAGCACTGCAGCCGAGGAGGGCCCAGTCAGAGGAGCCTCACCAGCCCCGAAAAGTGCCAACGTGCATCCCCCACGGCCTCATTCTGGTGAGTCCCACTCAACTGATGAAATCTTTCCTGAGGCCTCCTACAAACTATCAGGGAATGGTGGGAGTGAGTGCATGGAAATCTACATGATTGCTAATATAGCTGCAGTGATTTTTAAACAGCCATGAAATCTTCTCACCATGAAATACTTCATTATAAGAATGTTTCACCCCTCTAATTTCAATCCAGTAGTTAAAAAATGTTAATAAATATAATAATAATTATTCATTGTACCCAAGGCATATTTGTGTGGTTCTAATCTCTAGTTCTTCGAAATTAGTTCAGAGATAAAAAAAAAAAAAAAAGAAAAAGAAAAAAAAAAAAAAAAAGAATCTTTAGCCAGCATAGATGGGGAAACTACTTCAGACAAAAAGTGAGTTGGGAAAATGCAATAAGCATGGAATTTCATGTTTACATCTTCCCCACTGAATGGAAAAGTCTGTGTTCTTGCCATTGATATCTCCTAGCTTCCAGCACAGTGCCTCGTCTTTTTAAAACAATTCAACGAATTAATTAATGTTCATTGAATTGAAATGAAGCAAGATCAATCAAAAGTATAACATAGCCAAAACTGGTTTGGCTCAGTGGATAGAGCATCGGCCTGCGGACTGAAAGGTCTCAGGTTCGATTCTCGTCAAGGGTATGTACCTTCCAATGATAGAAACAACCAATTCCCTGTATTATTTTTGCTTAGAATAACTGGAGTGGTTTCTGTTTCCCGCAAGAGCTCTCTTAATAGATTCATACCCATGACTTTGTTTTCCATACTCTTAAGCAATCAATTCAGTTACTATTGGGTATATACACAAAAAATTTTTCCACCTTTAAAAGAATTGCTATGTTTACTATGGTTTCAGTAAAAAAGATAGCATCATATAAACAGGATATATCTTTAAACTAATGCATGGGAAAATTAATCAAATGTTTAAGTAGTTTTAGGGGTATTTATAGCTAAATGACTGCATGAAATGGGTAGGGTTAAGAGAATGATGAAACAAGAAATCAAATAAAGAAGCTAATTTTATCTCAGCATACATCTTCACTTTCTGTCTACAGAGTGAACAGCACACATACATTCTCTATAATTAGAGAAAGTGACAATTACATGAACAGGAACCAGAAAAAAAATTATTTTACACTGAAATATGTACTTTCAAAAACAGTTTACCCAGATCAAGAAAGCTCTTGCAGTGTTTCTTTATATTATCTTCCTGGACATGGAATTCATTTTATAATATAGTATGCTTTTATTATGTTATTGTAGTATAATTATACCTGTAAATTTTTTAATATTTATAAACAGATTGAGGGGTTGATCTTAACTAAAATTCAGAGATACTTCCATCTGTTTCAGCAACTAACATATATGGCATGTGATAGGACAGTTTTTTCCAGTTTGATCTAAGTATATTTTTCCTCAATATCATTTCAGCGCCATGTAGAAAAATCAAGGAGTGCTTCAAAACTTCCAATGAGAATCCTTTAGTAATTAAAAAGGTAAAGAAACAACTATTTTCAGTACCTATTTAGTTTTACTTTTATCATTCCCTCTCCTCTTTCTTCTTCATGTACTTTTCTGAAAAAATACTATGTTTCACAATATTTTTACAGCTTTATTTAAGCACAATTAAGATGATATAAAATGCACATACAGGGTGAGGCAGTAGTAGGAAAATAATACAATAAAATGTTATTAATAAATAATAATACAAGAATAAACTGTACTCACAGTTGTGAACCTACTTTTGCCTCATCTTGTACTTAAAGTGCATATTTTGATGAGCTTTGATAAATATACATCGACACCATGGAAGCCACAATGGCAATCAAAGTTTTCTCATGACCCTGATCCTCCCATGGGCAAACACTAAAGCTTTAGCATGCAATTTTTAGGGTTTTATATAAATGAAATTATATAGTGAGGTTTCTTTTTTTTTTAAATCTGGTTTCTTAGATCCTTCAGTGAGAGCAAAAATGGGGAGACAAAAAACCCCCAAAGGAAAGAAAAGGAGGAATAGCCAGAAAAGCACCTAAGTGAAACAGAAGCACACAATATGTCTGAAAAAGAATTCAGAACAAGGGTCATACATTCATAAACCAGATGGATGAAAAAAATCAACAAATTATGTAACAATCAAGAAAAAATAAAGAGTGATATAGCTGCAAAAAAAAAAAAAAAAAAAAAAAAAGAAAGAAAGAAAGAAAAAAACACCATAAAAAGTTTCAACAATAGACTAGAAGCAGAGGACTAAATTAGCAAATTAGAAGACAGGGAAGCAAAACTGAACTGCAGTTGGAGAAAAAAATAAAAGACAGTAGGAGAGCCTAAGGGGGGATTTGGGACAACATTAAATAAAGCAACATATGAATAATAGGGGTGCCAGAAAAAAGGGGGATATATATATATATATGATTTATGTTTGTTCTCTGGTGAAAACACCAGAAAACAAACATAAATCAAAACATACAAACACCAAATACCCAGTAAAGAAGGTGAGGGGAGAATCTTATAGACAGAAAGTAATGTTATAGAATTGGATGATTAGATGAATATGGGAGAACCTCAGTTCAATATAGAGGAAGTAGAAAGAGGATGAGTGGATAAGAAGAAAAAGAAAAAGAAGAAAATAATAAAAAGCTTAAAATTCTAATTTAAAAAAGTAGGACAAAATAAAAAAAAATTAGAATGACAAAATATAATGCAAAAAGAAGAAAATAAAGAAACAAATGAAAAAAGGAAAATAAAGAAAAAAGATAAAATAATAATGAAATAAAATAAAAATAAAATGATGGCTGATTTAAGATCCCACTCTTCTGTACTGTCTGCCGCTTCTCAGTTTTCTGTTGCTAGGACTGAAGGACCCTCATTAGGCCAGTCCGTGTGGGGCTCTCAGGGATTATTCCAGGGTTTTTGTTTGTTTTGCTTTGTTTTTTATATCCTTTTTACCACTCCGGGTGTAGTCTGAGTGTGGCTGTATTGGTTGCCTGGAGACTGCGGGGAGGGGCTATCTCTTCAGGAGAAAATGGCTGCCTAAGTCCAGCACCTCAGGTATGACTCAGAACCAGATTCTCCTCTTTCCAGCTCTTCAAATCCACACCTCCACCTGCACCTCAGCTGTGGGTGAGTGTCTGTATTTGAAAGGTCCTATGAACTAGGTTCAGCAAACAAAAGCAAAGAGCAAAAAGAGGGGAAAGAGCTGCACCACTGCAAGTCCCTCTACCCCCGGCACTAGTGGATGTTATTCAATTTAGTTGCTCATTCTATCTGCTCTGGAACAATGCTCGGGACACAACCCCCTATTCCTCTTCCATCTAGTTCATTCCTTTTTATTGCTGAGGAGTATTTCCACAATTGATCTACCATTCACCTGTTGGTAGAAATTTAGCTTATTTCCAATTTTTGACAAAGATGCAATGAGCATTTTGTGTATAAGTCTTTGTATGGAGATACAAAGACTTATGCCAAACTGTTTTTCAAAGAGGTTGTACCATTTTATATTCCTGCCAGACTTTTCTCTCCTCTACATCCTTAGTATGGTCAGTATTTTTATTTTAGATATAAAACTTTTGTCACATACATATTTTGAAAATATTTTCTTACAGTATGAGGTTTCCTTATTTTAGTAACCATCTTTTGAAGAAGCAAAATTTATAATTTTCATAAAGCCCAAATTTGAAATTCTATTATAGCTTCAAATGCAGTTGGTGTTTCTTTCTCTATGCTGCAATAATTAGAACCTTTAGTAAAATGTTGAATGGATTTGATGAGAGCAGACATCCTTGACCTATTTAAATCACTGGGGGCAAGCATTCAGACTTTCACCACTAAGTATGATGTTAGTTTACTTTATTCATAAATATCCTTTCCATTCTTACTGTTTGAGGATTTTCCTTTCCATTCTTACTGTTCTGAGAGTTTCTCTTTTAAATAAGAAATAAGGGTTGGATTTTTTTCCAAATGCTTTTTCTTCATCTATTTGAGATGATCCTGTGATTTTTCTTTTTTAGTCTAGTCATAGAGTGAGTTACACTGGTCAACTTCAAAGGTTAAACTACATAATATCCAAGGTACAACTAACCTTGCATTCCTGGGGGAAAACCCAAATTAGTCATGTGTTATCCTTTTTATATAATTTTATAATATATTGTTTAGAATTCTTATGTCCATGTTTATAAGGAATATTTGTTTGCAGTTTACTTGTAATGTCTTCTCTGCTTTTGGTATCAGCATGATACTACCTTCATAGAATAAGTTGGGAACTCTTTAATATTCAGAGAGATTTGATGTAAAATTGGTTTTATTTTTTTCCTTAAAAGTTTATAAGAATTCTTCAGTAATGCCATCATGGCTGGAATTTTATTTGAGTAAATATTTTTTAACTACAAATTTAATTTCTTATTTTCATAGATATAGGCTATCCAGGTCATCTGTTTTTTCTTTAGTGAGTTTTGATAGATTACATTTTTAAAAATTTTTTGTATATTTTCATCTAAGTTGTATTTATTGATATAAAGTCATTCATGTAATATCCTTTTAATGATTATGATTTTTTTCTTCTTGATGTATGTAGCCAGAGGTTTATGAGTTTTATTGATCTTCTTAAAGACTCAGCTTTTCATTTCATTGATTATCTCTAATGCTATTATTTTTCTGTTTCCATTTAATTGATTTTGGCTTGTATCTATATAAGATGAAAGTTTAGTTCAGTGATGAGACTGTTTTCTTTCTAATATTATCATGTATTATTACAGTTTTTCTATAAATACTGCCTTGGCGGTATTCTCCAAAACTTTATTACTTTGAAATTTCCTTTTCATTCTATTCAAGATACTACCTTGAAAATGTTCCTTTTCATTTCTTCTTTTACCCATGAGTTACTTAAAATTGTTAAAGATTCTTTATGTCTTTGATTCCAGTTTAATTCCATTGTGACCAGAGAATACACTTTTTTTGAAACCTTAAATTCCACAACCATTTCTTATTATAAATATGATGAAGCCTGATCCCCATGATGGGCTTATCAGAAAGATTTCTGGCAGTGAGCACCAGGGCTCCCGAGCTTTTCAAATTCACAGTGATGGGGATCAGCTCACAGCAGGTCTAGTCATATTGTGTTGGGATGTCTTTGATCTCCTCTTTCTTTAAAAAAAAAAATATATATATATATATATATATATTATTGATTTTTTTTACAGAGAGGAAGAGAAAGGGAGAGGGATAAAGTTAGAAACATCAATGAGAGAGAATCATTGAAGACCTGCCTCTTGCATACCTACCCCCTACTGGGGATGTGCCCGCAACCAAGGTAATGCCCTTGACCGGATTTGAACCTGGGACCTTTCAGTCCCCAGGCCAACGCTCTATCCACTATGCCAAACTGGTTTTGGCTTTGATCTCCTTCTTGTAAGCCTCATTCACATATTTCTGGTAAAAGGCCACTGGACTTTAAAGAAGAACTGGCAGATTGCATAATTATAGGCAATGTGACCAACACCCTTTACAGGGACATGAATGTTTATACCAGCTAATTACTCTTTGTCCAGAATACTTTGAAAGTTTTAAAATTAATTGAGGTTTGTTATATGGCCCAGAATATGGTTGACCTTGATAAATGTTCCAGGTGTCAATGAAAAGGAATGTTCACTCTTCTGCTGTTGTTGGGTAGAATGTAACATAAATTCCAATTAGGTCAAATTGGTTGATATTCTCATTCAAGTCTTCTATGGCTTTATTCATTCTTTCAATAATTAATACTTTTTCTATTAATTATTGAAAGAGATGTTGAAATTTCTGACTATCATTGTGGATTTCCTTTTTTTCACTTCTATCATTTTTTAAACATGTCATATGAACCTTTTTTTGTTAGGAATATTACTATTTAGATTTTTATGTCCTCTTGATGAAATAAACCTTTAATCATTACTAAATTACTGTCTTCAACCCTGATAACACTATTTTATTTGAAACTTATTTTGTTATAGAATTGCTCAGATTTACTATTTCTTCTTGAATTGATTTTGGTAACATTCTTTTTCTAAAAATTATTAATTTCATATAAATGTTCAAATTTATCAACAATGTTATACATAATATCCTCATATTCTTTTTAAAATATTTGCAGGATCTGTTGTATGTACTCTTTTATATATCAGTTTTATTAATTTGTGTCTTTTTCTTGATAAGTTTCAATAGTTTATCAATTTTATTACTATATCATAGAATAAATGTTTTCATCCTCTATATTATACATTTCTTTTCTATTTTTAAAAAATAATTATTTAATCATATATACATAAGGGTAGTAAAGGGTAGCACTAGGCTTGCAGGGGAAGAGAGCAATGTATTCTCCCTTTGTCCCAATGTTGGCTTGGCACAGTTCTGAGATCACACACACAAGTGAGTTGGGTTGAGAAGAATAAGGGAGAGGACTGGATAGGCAGGAGGGTGGAGGCAAGGGCTTGCAGTAGTTTCAGTCAGTAGACTCCAACACAGATTCACTTAGCGCAAGTCCAGTAATATTCCACCCCATGCTTTTTGAAATGCTCTCTATAGGGCATTGTTTGAGCTTCATATTCCCAAAGCTCCAGTCTTTGGTTGTACCCTCCCAGACTAGTACACATTTGTTGGTTTTCTTCACAGCTTCCTCATTGGATTTCTCATCATCATCTCCCTTTGTGTTAGATGTCTGTTTATCCCATTTTATCCAATGCAGCATATGACGTTTAAATTTATTCTGGAACTTGGGGCCCCCTTCCACTACTACCATGTCAACATCCTTGTGCAGTACCACCACCCCTGTCAGGAACAGTTGCTCAGCATTGGCCTCAATCTTGAACTTCTTGGCTGGGTTGCTCAAATTTCTAACTATGTATACCCCCTGAGAAATGTCTTCTTTAAGCTTCTTAATTTTCTTAACCTTTCTCTATTCTGCTGTAAGTTTCCAGGCAGTGTTGGCTTCTTCATGCACTTTCTGTCTTTTTGCCATCTGAGCTCTGACATGGGCTTTTACCTTTGTGGGGGTCTTAACAGCTTCTGTTCCTAATACTCGCATCAAATTAGAAATTCTCACTTTGGGTTCTGGAGGAGGCATCTGGAGGAGTAACTGGTGTGTCATTGTCATTGTCAACTGGGGGGTTGAGCTGGGCTGGACGTTCAACAAGATTTGTGATTCCAAAATAATTTCCTCTCTTGGGATTTTGCTCTGTAAGATCAAAGCCATTGGGGATTATGTAAAAATCCCACCACTCAATTTCAGGAATATCTCCTTCCTTTAACTCCTTCTTAGGAACAATGAGAGCCAGCCTAGTTGAAGTATGGATGCCTGTTTTTCCAGCTGTTTGTGAGATCATCTCTGCTGGCAGCTTTTCCAGTTGAGCCTTTGTCCATAATCACTGGGCAATCTTCTCAAATTTGCCCTTGTCATGGAATTTAAAAGTGTATCTCTGCCGCAGGGAAGGGGCAAATGAAACACGGAGGCCAAAAAGAGTATTGTATTCCATATCTTCTGATGGCTTTTCTTTAAGCTGTTTCTTGAATTGTTCCCTCCTCACCACACGAATACTGGCCTTCAGAGTAGGCATTCGGTGTGTCAGCTCAATCTCCTTGCCTGTTGCATCTACAGTGCGACCTTGCTCATCGAGAATCAGTGGTGTAGGTTTAGTTTGATCTTCTAATTCAACCTTTGGGGGAGCAATGCCCATGGCATGAAGATTGGCCAGGCCCACTATATTGGCATTGCCAGGCTGGGTTTGGATGCGAGCTTGTAGTTCAGCTGCTTTCTTTGCCTTCTCAATGGCATCATTCATGAAAGTGGTGGCCTGAATAGTTACCAATTGGAAGCCGCACTGGTTGGGAGGAAGATGGAGTCTTTGGCTAGTGTGTAGGGGGCTGATGAAGCACAGCTGTTTTTTCCTCTTCTCGATTTGTCATGCTGCTCTGGAGTTGTTTGATCGGGAGCTTCGTCAGCATGCCAGGGCTCTCTGAAGGAGGCCCAGGGATTACTTCTGGCTCCTCTTTACCTCCTCAAAACGGGGTATTCCTCACTTCTTTACGTCTGATGATTCCTTGGAGATCTCAGAGTCATCAATCACCAAACACTTTCTTTAGCTCTCATTTTCTGCTGCTGTCAATGCTAGACCTGGAATGTCTAGAGCTTCGGCCTTCCTCTACAGCCTCAGTTTATCCACAAATCAAATCGGAGAGTAGAATCATCAAAAAAAGGTTTCACATGGTCAGCTGCCTTCTTCTTGTCCATGCCCTTCCCCACACAGTTCAGTGCTGCTATGACCACTGTGGGCTCAGAAACCCAGTACCCTCTTCACTGTCTTCTCTATCCATGGTTTTAGCTCATCCAGCTCCCTCTTAGTGCCATTCTTCAGGAAAAGCAGGATAACTCAAATGGACTTCTATACTGCACCTCACAAACTTCAGCTCCTGAGACAGAGCCCAAATGTTATTCAGGAATCTGAAACCCTCTGACTGCCCGACATTCTGCCATCGCTACCTCCACCCAGACCTCCCCTCCTTGACATTGTTTTTTGTTGTTGTTGTTTTATATTAGTCTTCCTTATAGTTATGTTTAGTGGGAGGGTTACTATTCCCCAAAACTAGAAGTCTACATAATAAACTGAAACAAAAGAATGCATCTAAAAACAATACAGCTTTATTTTCAGTAAATATCAACAATGTTCAATCAAGCCCAGTCATCATAGTCCCCAGTTGTTGATAGATTCAGCCACTAGTTTCTATGTGTCTTTGTATATCACTTGCTTCTGAAGGTTAAAAAGCCATATCTATACCTGCTTGGACTTGATGCTCTTATAACCTTTTCTTTTTTTTATGGCATACAGGATATTTTACCTCCCAAGTCAAGAAAATAGACTTTCTATTTCCTTTTCCAACTAATCAAGGAAAACAAGTTTTCTTCTCTAATTCTCCAGCTTTCAGCTGACATTTAGCAGAGTAAGGAGGCAGCAGTTCATGCTATCTAGTCCCTTCACAGACACACCACAAAGCCTATCTTTTCCAACCATAAAAGAGAAATTCTCCCAACTCAACAGAAAATCTTACTATGTGTCATGAGTTTGTTCTTATCTGAAACAGCAAAATAAATAAAATTTACACATTAAACATTTAAAAATTACTATGTTAATGTTTAATCAAGTGTTTTAAATGGTTTCACAAAAAGTAAATAATGTATTACTATTTGTTCTGTCTCCAAATGTAAATATTTGAAAACTAGATATTTAAGGAAAGGTTGAAACTACCCCCTTTTTGCCTTTATGTATGTTTCTCATTTAGCTACAATATTTCTGATTCATTTTACATTTAATTTTTAATAAGTGGATAAAAATGTATATTTATTATATTATATCTTTGATTCAGGAGAGTGAGGTAAAAGATCCACCCTTACCTCCAAAGGCATGCCTTACTATGGACTCTTGTTCTCCAGAGGTGATGAATACCAAGACTAATGCCAAGGAGAATACCATACGCATACCAAACTATCTGGACCAGGAAATCAAAGTAAGGGGCAAGTTTATTTAATCTTTTACTTAGGTACAGCATGAGCAAACAAAAATAATTTACATCACTTAGCATCTTTAAAACTCTTGGGTGCCCCTTTGACAACTGAATTGATTTAAAACAACTAAGCCTGAAATCCAAGACCTAATGCTATCTTGTAATCTTCTCCTTGGAATCCTATCACCCTTAAGAAAACAGTGTTTGACAGCTGTCAGTTTGTTTTCTGTATCTATGAGTTTGTTCCTATTTTGTTTGTTTAAGGTGAAGGGATTTTAAAAACCTCATAGACACGGACAACAGTATGAATATTATCAGAGGAAAAGGGTTAGAAGAGGGTAAAGGGGCAATAATTGGTGACGAGAGGAGACTTGACTTTGGGGGTGAACACACAATACAATATACGATGATGTATTATAGAATTTTACACCTGAAACCTATGTAGTTTTATTAACGAATGGCACTCCAATAAATCCAATAAAAATTAAAAACAAAACAAACAAACAACAACAACAAAAAAAACCCAGCATTTGGCTTAGACATAATGAAAAGCTTGGCATTTGCCAAACATTATTGGCCCAACGTTTCCCTTCGTTAGATCCTTTTGGTAACTTCCACCTCACCTCACTGTAAGACTCACTGTAATGAATTAAGGGTCAAAATATTGTAATGATAACTCTGACAGAATTTTAAAATAGTGTCAGTAGTAGCAATTGCAAATTAACAGGGCATGTTGTAAGGCAAGTATGTCAAACTCAAAGGCTAACTTGGGCTAAATAAACAAGGTTTAAGTTTATGTGGGCTGCAAAAATAAATAACAAAGCAAAAGCTTCAATTTTCAGAGAAACACGGGTTTATTTCTAAAAGTATAGTATAGAAAAAAGGACAAGAGCCATGATAAAATTAGTGTTTTCTTTCTGACACTTGGCATTTCTTCTCTGTTACAATCTCTCCTACTTTGGGGAAATCTTATTCGCAGTGATAACTTTCAAAACTGACCCAAGGTAAGTGTCAGAAATTCTGGATCTGACAGGAGACTTACTTCCTTTCATAATTGTAAATAATTGCTCACAACATTATATTGGTTGGGCTGCAAAAATATTAATCGTGGACCGCATGCACTGGACTGTGAGTTTGCCATGCTTGTTGTAAAGGTTGTTATTGAATAACCCTGATAAGGACCTATGTTAACAGTAAAGGATAATAATATCAGTTTTGGGGGGTGCTAGAAGTTAAGATTCTGAAGAAAAGGGGTCTGTGGAGAGAATCTTTAGTCTAGTATAAGCTGCACATGCAGAGGAGGAGATTCTGAGACCTGATGGAAGGAGGCTGATGGGAGGCAGCACGTTGCTTAGAGAAGCTGGACTTCTGACCTTCCAGATTGAAGAGACCTTGTTGAACACACCAGGAATTCAGTGGAGACCCCAGAAAGGTCAAACCTCATAAAAACCAATAGGGTATTCTAGCACCACAGTAGGGGCTACTATGGACCTACACTCCAAATCCTAAAATCAAATTTCAACAGATGAGACTCACCTGCTGATATATTTACTATATGTCTAAATTCTAACAGCAGATGGGAGTTTAGGGTCAAACTGGAAATATCATGAGCTTAATACTTTGCATTTTAATACTTATTATAGTCCATTTTATTGGAATTCATTATTTCACATACTAATCTCCTCTATCCTACACACTTCAGCCCTTAGCTCCTGATAAAAAGTGTCAAAGAAGGATTCTGATTTGCAAATGGGAATTAGATTCCTAAACCATTGGGCCAATCACTATGTTCAGGGGACTGAAGAACAATGACGAATCCAGCTAGCTTCACCCCTGTAGAAAGGAGCAAGCAGTACAGAGGAGACAGGGCAGTGACTGGAAGGTCCCCATTAGAATCCCATGGTGCAAAGAGAAAGAATCAATTCCCCAGAAGAAGAAAAATAAATGTCTCCTCCAGATAATGGTTGTAATGAACAGACAAAACAAGGGAAACCACATCCTGTAACCTAAACTATTATTACTGGTATTGGAGGCGTTTCTTTAAAGATTCTGCTGGCTCCCAAGCTAACATCCCAATTGATTTAATTGAACACTGTTTACATAGTGACATCTGGGAAGAGGAGACTGTGGAGAATGTTAAGGGAACTTTATAAGCCTTGTACCATTTATTTGCTCACGATACAATTCTAACATTCTGTATCAGATTCTGGCCAAGCTCTGCAACATTTTACATACTGATTCTCTGACCGAAGTTCTACAATGGCTGCTTCACGCAAGTTCAAAAGGTGAGATTAACACAGAAGGTTTTTCTTCCTTTGGTATGGATGGCAGTGGCATAGCCTTCCAAGTTCCAGATTCTAGCCGCTCTGCAAATTCCCACCCAAACCATCAACTCAGTCATCTCCTAGCCTCCTTTGGGCCATTCTTGGCCTAATCCATGAAAACACAGGCCAGTCTTAATGCGATAACCATAAATAGCACAGAGCAGCTATCCCCACACTTAACTGGTCATCAAATGGATGGAGGCTAAACATCTGAGGTCGGTGAACCCTGAGAATTTGCATTTCTAACAAGTACCCCCAGATGATGTCAATAATGCTGGTTTGGGGACAACTATTTGAGAACCATTGCACTAATCAAAGTTCGGAAATACCAATGTGCCAAGAACAGAATCATATTTTAAGTGGAAGCATTTTGGAAATAGTTCCTTACCTCAGGAATTCAAGACTACTCAGCAGGCAATTGAGAAGTATTTTGGGGTAATAAGTCTTTAGTTATTCTCTATTATATTCCCTTTTTAATAATGTAACAAAAATTACACAAGAAATAAGTGCTTATTGTTAAGGATCAGGGAGGAACCTGAAAAAATAAAAGAAAACCAATAATAATAAATAAAACTATCACAGACATCATTTCAGTGAATAGTGTTTTGCTTTCTAGATATGCATGTAACTATGATTTAACTATCCATCTGTAAGATCACAGTACTTATTACTTTTAGAGGTTTACTTTTTTTTCTTTTCTTTTTTCATGTGGCAGTGGTCTGTAAGGCTGAGTTTTGTACTCAATATTTGAAAACCACCCCACTGCCATTCATGGACAATCCCTTAGTGAGTTAACCACTCTGGGCACTATAGTACTGCAGGTCATCAGAAACTAGGTTGTTGTAAACCAACTTTTCTGCAGAAACATTGATTCACACATATTAGTCGGTGCCTACCCAGAAAACAGATTAGCAGCTTTAACACTGGTGTGCTGGATAAGAAAAGTAGTTCAGTGTTTCCAGACAGTGATCATTGCAACTTCATGTCCCTCTCATCCCTTTTGTTAAATCAGAGAAAGAGTGGGTCTCAGCTTTGATTCATGCTGAGCTGTCTGAGATAAACTTGATGGCTCGCCCTCTGAGAAGAAGCGTCTCCGCAGAACCAGCAGTAGTGACTGGAAAGCTAACCAAAGTTAAACCTTCAAGTTTACCTGTGAAATCAAAAGTGCTGACCAGACCTAGAGAAGAACATCAACTGACCAGGTAAGTAGATACTCTGGCCACGTAGAGGGCATATGTACATAAAGACTTTGAATTCTCTTTTCATTATATTTAGAAACATGCTGAGTTTTTAAGACTCCTCTTTATTCAGTAAATGACAATAATGTGTGTTTAGTTTTGTAGGGTATTTTCATTTTTATAAATGCAATGAAAACTACTCCAAATATATATATATATATTAGTGAGGAAGGGAGAGGGAGAGAGATAGAAACATCAATGATGGAAAGAATCATTGATCGGCTGCCTCCTGCACATCCCCTACTGGGGATTGAGCCTGCAACCCAGGCATGTGCCCTGATCAAACCTGGGGCGCTTCAGTCTGCAGACTGACACTCTATCCATTTAACCAAACCAGCTGTAGCTAATTACTATTTTTTCAGAGTATTTTTGCAGAGGCTAGGACTCACATGTGTCAAACACAAGGCCCGCGGGCCAAATCCGGCCGGCCAGGCCTTGCAATGTGGCCCGCACCGCGCTGTCATCACTGCACTCCGCTGTCAGTTTATGACATTGTCAGTTTATGACTGTTCAGTAAACCATTCGGCCCGCGATTTAGGCTGGATTTTAGATTTTGGCCCCTTCTCTGATTGAGTTCGACACCCCTAGTCCTTATCCAATAATCTTTCTTTTTGAGCAAACTTTTCTTTCCTCTAAGGCAAGCATGTCAAACTCAGAGGCTAACACAGTCCAAATAAAAGAGACATGCAGCCCACAGGCTGAGAGATTGACATACTTGCTCTAGGGTAAGAGTAACCACCCAGAAACCTAAGAAAATATAGTTTGTTTTTTAGTTTACTTAAAAATAAAAGCTATAAAGAAAATCTAAATTGTATTGTTATGGTATAACTTGTTGAACATGTATCATAGAGGCAGCACTTTTTGTATAAACAATGCAAGGTTAAAGTACATTGTTTCACTTGATTATCTTGGACATACTCCTGGAGGTTGTCAAAGGGGGGAAAAATAACTATTAAGGGGATTGGGAAATATTTCAATTGAAATTCTTCCTAAATATTATAATTTCAATGACAAAAGAAAATGCCTATTTGTGTATAGCATCATGATGAAAGAATGTGGTAAGATGTTACTTAGCTGGGAGAGAAAATCTTATTGCTTTAAAATTAAAAGTTGAGTAAAACTTAAATTCAAAAACAGTAAATATTCAAAACACATAATAGATCATTTTAAAAAAACATTAAGACAGAGAATTTTGTAGCATTGAAATTTGTCTCCACCTTAAAGTTTCCATAAAATTAGAAATTGGCATGCTTTGACCAATTTTTGCTAAATAGTTAAGAGCATTGTTTCAGACACTGAACACTGAAGGCTGGTGGGTTCAACTCTTGGTCAGGGTGTATACCAGGTTGCGTCTTCAATCATATATGGGAGGCAACTGATTTATAGATGTTTCTCTCTCTCTCTCTCTCTCTCTCTCTCTCTCTCTCTCTCTCTCTCTCTCTCTCTCATCAATGAAAAAAAAAATATCTTCAGGTGAGAACTAAAATAAAATAATTAGAAACTTGGAGGTTGTCAGGATCACTTTCTCTACCTTAATATGATGTACTAGTTTAGATATTTACTTCAAGTCAGAAGAATTTTTCATTGGAAAATACATTTACTACTATCTATTTTAAAACACAAAGTATTGGAATAGGCTATTTAAGACAAATTACTTAGCTCATATGATGATAATGCAGCCTATAGAAAATACGTATTTGTATCTGTGAATTTCATTTTCTTTTTCTCCAATTGATTTAGAGTGTCAAGTCAAGAATTTGAAGAAAATAAGGTGGTGCCAAAAGGTTAAGTACTACAGTTTTTGATAATTACTGAATTTTTATAAGGAGACCAGTTAGTAGCTAGTTAGTTAGGGAAACAGATATTAAGGATCTATGGTTTTAAATGCAGTAAACTACAATAGTGACTTCCAGCTACTCTGAGGGGCAGCATCTACTGAATTTCTCATAGAGATAATATTTGATAAATTTGTATTGAAAGGTTAAGTGCCTCAGGGATAGACACTCTTTGAGAAGCAAGACAGAAGGACACAGGGAATTCAGGGTGACAGGAGGAGCCCTGGATTGACTTAACAAAAAGACAATGATCTCAGAGTTTTGGTTCTTTGCAGCTTAACTGTCACTGAGCCAAATGATTTTCACTAGACACAAAGTCAACCAGAGAAAACAGTAAAATGGCAATCAGCCAGCAGATGCCCCAGGAGATAGCTGATATATGAAAGAGAGGAGCAATTTTGTGTCCTTACTAGAAGCTCAGCCCCAGCCTATGATTTGGACCACGAAAAATCAAGAATTGTGGAAAGACCTACATTGATCCAGAATAGTCCAATTGAAATATCCCTGTAAGATTGGTAGCTCCCAGCCTTAAAACCAGCACAGTAACAATGACTATAGAGCAATGGCTATAAACCATGTCTACTAGCCTCAAACAAAAGTCTGCCTATTATTTCTACAAGTTCCCCTTATACCAGGAATGACATGGTAATTAATTAGAATTTCTGGAGGTCACTCTTGATGCTAGCAAGTTCTGTTGGAGTTATCCAACCCAAAATGGGCTCTATCTGCTAATAGGCAATAATAAGTGTAATAAGTGTAATTTAGAAATTAGAAAATATCCCTTTATTCTGATACTCCAAGGACTGTCTCTGGTATCTTTCTTCTTCTATTAAAATTTTCACTGCAGGACTACAAAAACCTGATAGTGATGTTTCTATTATTCAATGTTATGTTTTGTCTGTTGGTCCCAAATTTTTTTACCCTATCTAGATATTTGGAAAACTTTTGTATAAGAATCCCTGAAACCATACACCTTTGTTCCAGTATTGATATTTAGCATCTCCCAAATTCCTTATTCTTCCTCGGATGTGACCATGTAGGTCTTGTGAAGGTCTAATGAGTGCAAATAATTTGTTTTAACAAACTTGTCTATTTTTTGTCTGTCAGGACAATAGATCCTTCTCCTTTTTCTCATTAGCCCCATAATGCCCATAAAAGCCCTAGTTTATTCTTACCAAAATAATGTTTAATTCTAAGAGCAGAGAACATACCTATATGCAATAGAACAAATAACTCATTCAAGATGAGCAGATGATATGAAAGATGAGAATAGATTATTTTATGAATTTGGGGTGTATTTGGTTCACCCAAACTTCATACAGATTTTTTTGTATGCTATTTGCTATTAAAACATGGCAGAAGCTGTGTTCCATGTCTCAATTATGATCTTATTTTGATTTTTTCTATTTCAGAGGCTGAGCACAAACCTGCAATGTTTATAAGAAGAAATAAGATGACAATACCAGTTACAGAATACTTCAGCAAATCAAACTCTCCTCCCAGACCTAACACTCAGGAGAAAGGATCAACAAAACCAATGTCAGCAAGGAGTATACACCAAGAATACAATCCCTCTCCCCAGAGAACATTTTCTCCTTTAACATACCAAAGGTAGAAAATCTAGACTGGGCTAATTCTCTCATACACATGAGCTTCACTTTGTTGCAACACAAAATTATTATTTTTTAAATATTTTGGTCTCAAGGAATCAATAGCTCCTCTAAACTGGTGGCACATGTAAATCTCAAAGCACCAGCAGATAATGCTACTAAACAAATATTACTGGAGACAATATTTCTATTTGTAGTTAATTTTAACACCATATGTAAAAAAAAAAATGTTTATTTACATACTATATTTCCAATCTGGCCCTGATATCAGAAAAATCATTCACAATCAATTTAAGTAGTTATGATTCCACACCTGCTGAAAACTTTGACAGAGAGACAAACAGAATTTTAACATCTGAGCTTATTTCCACAACCCACAGTGTTAAAATGTTGTTGGGATATTATGAAAAAAATCCTTACCGCCTTCCATAAAGGAAAAGCTGTAAAAATTATCCCTAATTTATGAGCCAGAAAGAAACTAGTTCCCATTCATTTCTAGTTGTGAATATTAACTAGAAATAAATTTCCTAATATTGAGCATTTGTATTTTTCCTTAAAATAAAACCACTCTTGGGCCATAATTATTATTCTGTCAGTATACTGCTGGATTATATCTACAATTAGTCACTTTATTATTTAGAATGTTTGCTTGATATTTAAAAGAGATACTATAAATTGTGTGTATTTGTACATATGTTCATTTGTGTTTGTAATCTTAATATTTATATTGCACTTACCATATGTCAGGAATCATCCTAAATATTTTAAATAGAGTAACTTTTAAAATATATACTTTTATTAATTTCAGAGAGGAATGGAGAGGGAGAGATAGAAATATCAATGATGAGAGAGAATCACTGATGGGCTGCCTCCTGCACACCCCACACTGGCAATCAAGCCTACAACCCGGGCATGTGCCCTCACCGGGAATCGAACCAAAACCTCCTGGTTCTTAGGTTGATGTTCAACCACTGAGCCATGCCAGCTGGGCTAAATATATTAACTTTTAATTGTCATAATACTATTTGAGATAGCTACTATTGTTATTCTATCTTTAAAAGAAAATTGAGGAAGAGAGTTCTGCTCGTTGGGATGGGATATACATTGGTACAAGTGTCATCTTTCAAATACAATAGAAGTTTATACTTCACCTACGAGTTCAAAGTGTGTGTTTCAAGTCAACAGATGACTTCCCTTTACTGGTGATGCAGAGGTCTGGGATCCTTCCATCTTGTGGTTCAACCATCACCTATAGTTCCACCAACTGCATCCTGCTGGCAAAAGAAAAGGAGAGTGGAAGGAAGTACTAACTTCCTATAGCTGCTGTAATACATTATCACGAACTCAGTGGCTTAAACAAACACAAATGTAGTTTACAATTCTGGGGACAGAGGGCTGCAATGGGTATCAATGGGCTAAAGCCAAAGGATGGGCAGGGCTACATTCCTTCCGGAGGCCACGGGGGGGAAATAAGTTTTCTTTGCTTTTTCCAACTTCTAGAGATTACTCACACTCCTTGGTTCATGGGTCCTTCTATCTTTAATGCCAACAATGGCCAGTGGATTCTTTCTCAGACCACATTACTCTGACACTGACTCTTCTGTCCTCCTCTTCCTGTGATTACATTGGGCCTGCATGTTTTACAGGTTATCCAAGATAGTCTTATCTTAAGGCCAGATAATTAGCTATTTAATGCTCCCTTATTATATAACATCACAGGGATTAGAATCTTTGGGGGCACTTTCTGCATTCCACAACGAGAGTACATCTGCTGAAAGTCTTGGTTTTCAAACAGCAAGCATCAATTCCAATCATATTCCATGATTAAGAAATAGTCTAACTGAAAGGGGCTGATAAAATTCTTAAGTAGAAATCATATTTTAGTACTACAGACTATGGAAAGGAAAAATTTAATTTTGGTGGACAGTTAACTTTCTCTAACAGAGGTTTAGTGAATGATTCAAAATGTGGCTAGGATCTATATGCTTAATTACCAGGCACTACTGATATGAATCAATACCATATCCCATAAAAGTTATTAGCGTAACTTCTTAAGGTGGGATTAATACCCGGATGCAATGATGGGTCAATACATGAAAATCAATCAATTTAATTCCACATTAACAAAATAAATAACAAAAATCTCACCATCATCTCAATCAATGCAGAAAAATAATTTGACAAAATTTGATACCTTTTCATGATAAAAAATAATAAACCAGGAATAGAAGGAAATGATCCTAACTGAAAAGCTATACATGAAAAATCATAGCTAATATTGTATTCAGTGAGGGAAAGACTGAAGGCTTGTCCTCTAAGTTCAGGAACAAGGCAAAGATGCCCACCCTCACCACTTCTATTCAACAAAATAATAAAAGGTCTATCCAGAACAATCAGACAAGGAAAAAAAAAAAAAAAAAAGACATACACATTGGAGGAGAAGGGGAAGAAAATAATTAGTGTCCATATTACCCAAAGAGATCTATAAAATAAATGCAATCCCTATCAAAATCCCAATGACATTTCCTACAGAAATAGAACCACCACCCTAAAATTTGTATGGAATCTCAAGCGATAATGAATTTAAAAAATAGTTGGAAGCTTTATACTCCCTGATTTCAAAACTTACTACAAAGCAAAGTGGTTAACATAGTGTAGTACTGGCATATAAGCCTATAAATCAATGGAAGAAAACAGAGAGCCCAGAAATAAACTGTTGTGTAGATGGCCAAATGAATTTCAACATGGATGAAAGACTACACAATGGAGAAAGACCATTCTTTTTCAACAAATAGTGCTAGGAAAACTGGATTCCATATGCAAAAGAATAAAATTAACTTACACTATATACAAATTTAGCTCAAACTTGATTGAAAACTACTAAATTCCTAGAAGAAAACAGAGTGGGAAAACTTCAGAACATTGGCTAGGGAAATGATTTCTTAGCTATAACACCAAAACACAGGCAACAACAATAAAAGATAAGTCAGACTCCATGAAAATTTTTAAATATTTTTATTGATTTCAGAGAGGAAGGAAGAGGGAGAGCTAGAAATATCATGAGAGAGAATCATCAGTTGGCTGCTTCCTGCACCATCTCTACTGGGGATCAAGCATGCAACCCAGGCATGTGCCCTGACAGGGAATCAAACCTGTAACTTCTTGGTTCCTCAGTCGATGCTCAAATGCTGAGCCATACCCAGCTGGGCAAAACTTTAAAACTTCTTACACACACACACACACACACACACACACACACACACACACACACACACACCATAGTAAAAAGGCAACCGGTAGAATTAGAAAAAAATTTCCATCTTATATATGAGATATGTAGGATATATAAGGAATTTCCATAACTCAATGACAGAAAAACAACCCAATTTAAAAATAATTTGAAACAACCAGAAAAAAAAATAAAAAATAAAAGAGGCAAACAAAAATAAACTTTTTAAATTAAATTACTTTAAAACAATTTGAATAGATATTTCTCCAAAGGAGACATACAAATAAATCGGCAAGAAGCACATGAAAAGATGCTCAGCATCACTGGTCATTAGGGAAGTGCACAATGATATATCATTTCACACCTATTAGGATGGCCACTATCAAAAGAACAAAAAATAATTGTTGGCAAGGATGTGAAGTTGGAACCCCATGCACTGTTTGTAGGCATGTAAAATGGCACAGCCATTATGAAAAACAGTATAGAGGTTCTACAAAGAATTAAAAATAGAATTATTTATGATCCAGCAGTCCCACTTCTGCATATATTATACTAGAATATCCAAAGGAGTTGTAAGAGGATCTCAGAGATATTCGCACATGTCTGTACAATGAAGCATTGTTCAAAATAGCCAAGAAGTTGAAGCATTCCAAATGTCCATGGACAGATGACTGAATAAATAAAATGTGGTTTACCTGCTATGCAGACACTGGAATATTATTCAGCCTGAAAATAGAAGAAAAATCCCATAATATACTACAATATGGATGAAACTTGAGGACAATATGCTAAGAAGTAAACTAGTCAGGAAAGAACAACTACTTCATGATTTCCTATGAAATCTTAAAGTAGTCAAAATTACAGAAACAGAAATTATAATAGTGGTTACCAAGGGCTGGTGAAAGCAGAGAGAGGCAATTAGCATTCAATGGACATAGAGTTTCATCGCTGCATGATGAATAAGTTCTATAGATCTGTGGTACAACAATGTGAATATACTTAGTGTCACTGACCTGTAAACTTAAAATGATTAAGATGGTAAATTTAGTATTATATGTTTTTTGCCACAATGAAAAAAAATGGAAAAGAATATAAGACTTGAATAGCACATTTAACAAGCTTCATAAAGCCATAGGTTCCCTCCTTTTTAGTTCTCTACAAAGAGGATGTGTAAAGTAATGTGTTTTCTCTTGGTATGTCTCACAGATATGCCCATAAGACTTTTGGTCCTAGATTTTAAAATACAAAAGAATTGTAGGGACTTGGTAATTATGTACCTTGCTCACAAACCTTAGTTTAAATGGGTAACTATAATAGATTACTAAGAATAAAGCAACAAAAAACAAGAGACAGAGAACATCTATACTAAATCCAATAAACTTTCTATCAAATGTGTATATAATTTAAGATGCTGGTGAGTAAAAAAAACCAGAAACTTAATTTATCATCAATTCAGGCTTCTGAAATCTTACTATAGCTGTGACAAAGAACAATCACTTACTTTAAACTTAACTGCTTTACAGTTCCTGGTAGGAAACTAAAACATCTCATTTAGCCCCTTATTCCCTTGCCAATGTCCTTTATACAAATGTTTATAGATTTTGTACTTTATGAAGTTCAAATTCCTTAGTATTGTTGAACACAACCATTCACACAAATACACATATATGGCAACTCAATGTTGTTTATCATTAAATGAGAATCATACATGATGTGGACAAACATGTACATACAGTATATGAATATTTTCATACATGCTTATATTAGTTACAGAAATATATATTTACAATAGCTTACTTATATGATAGTACGCCGATGCACATATAAATTTATTTACTTTAAAAACCAACCAATTTTTTAAAATAAAAGTTTATATGAAAAGATAGCTGCTGAGAGCTATTTCAAGTAAAGATAAAATTGATCCTTCAACAGCCTTTTAATATAGTCTAGCCTGAAAAATTAAGTTTGTAATCAAAATAATTTATCACCATTGTTTGAATTCTAAAAATATATTAAAAAATAAAATAAAAATAAAAAAATATTAAATTAACTCTTCAGTGACTACAGAACCACCAAAAGGCAGAAATAGAGACAAGTTCATAGTACAAAAGAAATAAATTGTTGAGCTTATCAATCGGATACTTTTTCCTAAAATCACTATATTCCCTTAAAGAAATTAAATTGAATATAAAAGTTGCAAATACAGGGTAACCTCCCATACTGAAAATGGTACACTTATAGATCTGTGAATATCTGCCTCCACAAATAGGCAATAAATCAGAAAGACATTGATATAAACATAAAGTAATAAAACTAAAGGATCAGAAGGCACATTCTGAATAATACAACTTAGTATACAACTTACTTTTATTAAAGTAAAATCCTCAAAAATAATTATTTGAGGCTTAGAAAACTATATTTTTTATTACATATTTTTAAAATCGTATGCAAAAACAAAAAGTACTTTCTTTCAAGGACTTTTTATCCACTCTATAAGTTTATCCACACTATAACATTCACAACAGAAATAAGAAAAAATAAAATTTTCTTCCAATTTGAATATTCTATGAAGCACCTCATTTTCTCCTAATTTTTCCTTAACCAAAAAAACAACAAAAATAAAACACACACACACAAAAAAACCCAGATGACATTGCTATGGTGTAGAGTGCACTGTAGATTCTGTGCTATTTTCTTTATCCCGCTTTTCTTCTTCATGTGGTGGATCTAATTCATTTCTGCTAGTTTCTTCCTCACTGGAATCACTGTCCAATCCACCTTCAACCCTGGCAGACGTCTTGTCATGCAAAGAACTTTCACAGGTTTTGTCTGTGGGAACAGCTCCTTTCCTCTGAGGTAAGACAGTAAAAAATGCTTCTTGCCAGTCTCTTGTTTGCAGGTATTCCAGAATAATCTCAAACACTGAAACAAAGACAAACTCTGTGTATTTCTTAGCCAAGTTCATCATTATATTTTAAAATGCATTGCCTTTGTGTTAAGAGTGCTACAATGTCCTAATAATTTCTACTTTGTTCTTATCAGGTTCTTTCCCTATTTGCTCTCAGAACTAATTTGCCTCAAAGCTCTCAAGCCTGTTCTTCAGCTTTTCCTCAATTCTATTCTTAAGCACTTAGAAGTTTACCATTATTCCTTGTCAGTAATAATCAACAGACAGAGAATCCTTTTGCTTCCTTCCTATTCTTTACCCCTTTTACTTCTTTATCCTTTATTTGCTAACATAAAACTAGGAGAAAAAAAAGGTTAGGATTAATCTAAATTTCTTCTATTTTCCTATACAGTGCCACTCACTCTAGGGACCATCTTGCCTGCTTTTTGTTTAATATTTAATAAAATTTAATTCTGTCTGCAAATTACTCTCACATTAATACATTGTTGAAGGTTCAATTTGGATTACTTCATGGAAAAGTAATTTCCACAAACTATCAAAGGTCTTAGAAGCTCAGTCCTGGAATCAATAAAAAACTCCCTAGAGTCAACTATAAGTTCTTAGCACATAAAAAGAGCCCAATAAACAGTTGTGTATCAACAAAGATCTCTACTAAACAAAACTCTAGACAAATTGCTAAATCCTTTACATTGTTATTTGTAATAGTAACAAAAAAAATCAACAGAAGAATGATTATTGTATATTCAGACGATGAAATTTTATAAGCCATTAACAATAATTCAATAACATAGAAAAATATAATTACAAATGAGGGAAACACCCAGATTTATATTATTTCATGTAATAGAGTAAGAATCCAATTATGTTATAAATAATATTATATATGCATAAGAAAAGGAACTGGAAGGAAACACACCAAAAAGTTAATACTAAGTATCTCCAGGTAGTGAAATTATAGCTTGTTCTTATGTTTTTCTGTATCTTCAAAATTTTATAAAATATGCATATATTATTTCTATATTCAAACAAATTATAAATCATTACATTTTATTGTATAATTTTGTTTCCAGCAAGATATATATTTCATATTTTTCCAAAACATAAATGTAATGTTATTTTTCATAATGTTCACTCAGGTACATTTTCAGTTTATCTCCTTATAGCTTACCATGATTAACTGCCAAAACTTTTCTACTATTCATCTTCACAAAATTTCCAAGGGGTAGCTGTGCATGATCAATTCCATGATCTGATGCTTGTTTATATGTGAGTCCCTAAAACAAAGACACTATAACTTGGACTAGAACATTAAATTACTTTAACTTAAGGTCTACGTCAGATAACTAATTTTAAGAAAGACTTTAGTTTGTGTGTGTCTGTTTGACTGCTAATTTGACTATAAGGATAATCAAAATGTTTACAAGTGAGGAAACCAAACACATGTTCCCTGCTCTGCCACAAAGCTCCTCAGTGGCAGAACCATAGGAAAAACTTGGTCCATTCCTCCGGATTCAAATACCTTTTCACCATTCCATACCACCTTTCTCTTAAAGTTTAAAATACTCAATCAGAACTCTTAGAAAAGTACCATCACTCTTTCCATGAATACAAAAGACATACAGATAAAATTATGTTTCATTTATATAACACTAGGAGGTGTATATAACCAAACAAATTCTATAAAAAGTTAAATTCAAAAAATATTTTAATTGCCTATAAATTTAATTTTCCCTTCTGTCAATTAAAAGAATATTGAATATGCATTTTCTTTCTTTTCAAAATTAAAATCCTTAAAGCCTGGGTATAACCAAAACTGAAATAGCCAAAAGACAATACAGAGAAGGAAGAACTAAATTTCTCAACCAGTAATTTGCATATTTTAGGGACAAATAATAATGACTGAGGTAAATGCTTTTGAAAACAAAAGTGTTTAAGTTCAAAAACATACAACATGAAAGATAAAAATTTGGTTTTATATAAGTAACAAAATAGAATATTTCCACTAAGAAAATAATAAAAAGGCTAAAGGTCATTCTGATAAAATTCCCTCTGATGCTATAGAGATGCACTGTTCAATTAGAGCCACATGTGACTATTTAAGTTTAAACTGATTATAACTTTTAAAAAATTCTGTTCTCAATCACACTATACACATTTCATGTGTTCAAAAGCCACAGAACTACCACAATGGATAGAATGATAAAAAGTATTTCCAATATTAGAAAAAGTTCTACTGCACAGTGGTGCAACGTAAAAAATACTGAATTTGCATTTTTCTGCTGACAATATTTCATCAGACACTTAGTAAACATGCTTTTTCCTTAGTTGGGTTGAATTTATTATAGCATGTTGTTAAGAGGCTGGCAAAGTACAAAATGATATTTTCTGTTAAAAAGTCTACTTCTGTAATTTTTTATTCAAATGAGGATGAGGAGGTAGAGACAAAAGTAGAAATATAAGAGACCAGAAAACACATCTCATGAAAATCACATATTTAAAATATAAATGATCAGTTTGGTTATAAATTTTGCCAGTGGCCTAGAAATTGATTAGCAGCAGCATCTTCTATCATACAGCATATTGGTTAAGCATCTGGGCTCCAGAACAATTTGCCAGGTTTCAAATATCTGCTTTACTGCCGACTTCTATTGACTTCAGACTTATTTTCTTTAGGCTTCCATGTCCTCAGCTTTAAAATGCAGAAAATATCAGCACTGACCTCACTGGTTTATAGTGAGGATTAAACATAGTAATATGTGGGGTGGGGAGTGCAAAAGTAGGTTTACAGTTGTATGTGAAACACAGTTTATTCTTATATTATTATTTATTAATTATTGTATTACTTTCCAAACAAATAACTGTAAACCTACATTTGCCCCATCTTGTATGTGAAATGTTTTGCTTAGCCAGAAAGGTGATTGAAATATAGCTGGCACTCAGTAGAGATCAGCTATCACCAGTATTATTGCTACTATCAAAATGTATTATTGTTACTATTAAGAAAATTGATATATCAATGTCAAGTATAGACAAAAGCAAAAATAAAAACTTAGTACCTTTTGATGGTTGTGATCTACTAATCCTCCAATCACATAAGCCTTTGATTCATCTAATTCCTTCAGTACATTAGGTGAATCTGATGTAAGATAAATCAGATCTTCTTTCTTTATGAATTCAATATAGTGTTCTGGTTTAATGTGGATATCCTTTAAGACACATGGGGACAGATGTGATTAATCAATAGGATTTTGTGAAAATTGGCTAATCAAGTAAATCATATGAAAAGAAGTAAATCATATGAAAAGAAGTCTGAAAGAAGATGCAATGAATTATTTACAACTTACTACTTAAACTCCTTCTCACCTCACAGTAATTATTGTGAGTCCCTAAAACAAAGTGTTTTAGTTTAAAAACACATATAACATGAAAGATAAAAATTTGGTTTTATATAAGTGACAAAATAGAATATTTCCACTAAGAAAATAATAAAAAGGCTAAAGGTCATTCTGATAAAACAAAAGATGTTTTATCAATTATTTAAGTGGCCTCCTGATGCTATTGCCCTGTCTTTAGCCTCAGATCCCTCCAATTTACTTCCACACACTAATGATAGACTCATTTTCTAAAAACACTACTTTCCATGTTTTATTTTCATCTGTAGGATAAAACGGAAATTCCTTAACTTTGTAACTCTTTCCTGAATGTGACACTAACCAACCCTTTCTTAGTTTATTTCTGCTCCAACAAAACAAAAGCATTCTGTCATGTATTTGCTCACATTATTTCCTGGCTTTCTCCAATTATTTCTTCTTTGACTATATGAAATCATCAAAAGAAAGTGGCTTGTAGATTTAATAAAATCCATGCATCCATTTCTACAAAATCACATATAAAATCATCTCCATCAAAACTGTTAGGTCAGAGGTACAAAACTGAACAGCAGTTGGCAGCCAGAATTTTGCAAACTATATTGATAAAAGAAAAGAAAATACATCAGCCCTAACTGGTCTGGCTCAATGGACAGAGCGTCGGCCTGCAGACTGAAGGGTCCCAGGTTCGATTCTGGTCAAGGGCATGTACCTTGGTTGTGGGCATATCCCCAGAAGGGGGTGTGCAAGGGGCAGCTGATTCATGATTCTCTCATAGATGTTTCTAACTCTCTATCCCTCTCCCTTCCTCTCTGTAAAAAAAAAAAAAAAAAAAAAAAAAAAAAAAAAAAAAAATCAATAATATATATATATATATATATATATATATATATATATATATATATATATGGAGAGAGAGAGAGAGAGAGAGAGAGAGAGAAAATACATCATCAGATTCCGATGACATTCAACCAGAGACATTCAACCTTTATTTTAAGGAAATAAAAAATAAAGCAGGACTTGTCTCACCTAAAATGTATAACCTAGCCCAGTGTTTCCCAACCTTCTCTCATGATGAGAATCACCTGGTGGAGTTGTTAAAACACAGATTCCTGAATCCCAACTAAGAAGTGCTAAACTAGAATTTTTGGGAACATATAGGTAAAATTGTATACTTAACTAGTGCTCTAAGACAGATTTTATATACAGAGCACTAAGTTAGGTATGCAATTTTACCTATATGTTCTCAAAAATTCTAGTTTAGCACTTCTTAGTTGGGATTCAGGAATCTGTGTTTTAACAACTCCACCAGGTGATTCTCATCATGAGAGAAGGTTGGGAAACACTGACCTAGCCTATATAATAAAAACCTAATATGCTAAGTGTCCAGTCATCTGGTCGTCCATGAAACCAATCCAAGCATAATATGCTAATGATATGCTAAGGCCACTCAACTGCTCCCTATGACATGCACTGACCATTGGGAGCAGATAGTCAACCGGTCAACCAGTCGCTATGACATGCACTGACCACCAGGGGGCAGATGCTCCAAATGGTAGGTTAGCTTGCTACTGGGGTCCGGCTGATGGGGACTGAGTAAGATGGGCCGGACACACCCTGGGGCCCTCCTGCCTCCATGGTAGCCCTAAGTATGTCCAACTGCTGCTATAGGCCTGTGGGGAACGGCCTAAGCTTTCAGTAGGACAACCCCCAAGGGCTCCTGGATTGCAAGAGGGTGCAGGCCGGGCTGAGGGTCCACACCCCCTGAGTGCACAAATTTCATGTACAACTACCTTTCTGAAAATGTTATAAGTTTGTGTCCTGTACTTAATAAGAGCCCCAAGAGGGACTTGAAATAAAAGACCAGTGAACTTACATTTTTCTGGAAAGCTGGTGGGTGTAAATAATAAATTTAACAAGCCACAAAATAACTGAAAGTATGCCTTTTCTAACTGATTACGTTATTTCTCAGGAAAATAGAACAGATCATAAAACTTGGTAAATATATTGTACTTAAAACTTAAAAAGCCTTTAAAAATGTTTTACACTATAGGCTATTAATAAAATAAATGCAGTCATTATGGGATTAAAGAGTGTAAGAGGAAAAGTTTGTCATGGTGACAACTGGTTTTGAGAAAGAAAAAAAAAGTACCAGAATAATCCAGTACTTCTCTGAATAGAATAGGATTCCTCATGAATTGATACTAAAGCCAATCTATTAGTCATTTTTACAAATGTCTGAGAATGGTTTAGTCCTATAAAAAATGTGACCCACCTATGTAATTTTAAATCTTCCTGTGGCCACATTTAAAAAAAAAAAAAGTGAAAAGAAATGTGAAATTAATTTTACTAATACATTGCATTCAACACAATATACCCAAAATGTTATCATTTCATCATATAATCTTTTTTAAAATTTTAAGGAGATATTTTACTACATTCTTTTTGAGGGGATAGGTACCAAATCTTTGAAATCTAATATATATTTCACATTTATAGCACAACTCAATTTAGACCAGTCACATTTCAAGAATTCAATAGCCACATGTGGACATAGGAAAGCAAAGATTTAGAAGCAACAATGCAAGTACATTTTCAAATTTTAGAGTGACTTCACTCTTACAAATAATGTAACGCCAGTTTTCTAGGTAGAGGCTGAATAAACACGTTTAAATTTTTTCCTTTTAAAAAATATCTTTTAAAGTTGGGGGCAAAATAGAAGTGAGATTTAGTGAGAGCAAATACATCACAGTCTTTTTAGCTTCCTTAATTCCTTTAAACTTAGGTACAGTGACACACAGGGTTTGGAGACTGGTGACTCCTATATTTATTAACATTATGTAGAATTTGGGTAAAAAATGTAGACCTTTAAGTTTGAAACTATGTGAAATTATGGGAGAGTTAATCTACTGTAGTTACCTTCCAGTTGACCCATCCTTTGTCATTTTCATCCATGTTCTTTTTCAACTGGCCTCCATGGCTTGTCAAGTAAAACTGGTAGAGTCATCAGCAATGAAAGAGAGCAAATGACTATTAAAGTGCAACATTTTATTTCCCTTATACACTAATCTGATTGTCAATGAAATACAATATTTTCATTCTAGAAAAAAATAAATTTGTGGCATGCTTTAAACATACAAGAATAAACTTGTGGTAGAAATGACAATAATTACCAGTATTTTGTGTAACTTCTACCACAATAACTTCCTAATTTCATCTACATTTTTATCCCATTTTTCAAAGCATCCATAATCAGCCTTTCCCTTAATGATCACTTTTCTATAAACACCCCATTTTTATGTCAAGTTTCCCTTCACTTTCTTTTGCCACCACTGTTATAATTCTTTGATTCTAAAACCTGACACTATTTCAAGTCTAAGCAAGGATGGGAAGAATATAAAATGTAAAAATATAAAATTACTATCATTTGATAAGAAGAAAATATCTAACCAAAATTTATTAAGAATTTCTATTTCTCAGCCTCAGTGAGGCAGTGTTAATTTTAGGTCACTGAAAATTCAAACAGTAGGCAGCTCTTGATAGTAGGCAGCTAGTCTCACAAAGCACTCCCTCACTCTAGCTAAGGAAGTACTTTTCAAAATTATCAGTGACTCAGATTCTTTTAAGTAGAATAAACCTACCAACAGGTAACACAGCACACATCAGTTCCCCCTACTCTCCAGAATAGAAGGAATGAGAGCTAAGAAACCAGTGTGAAAATGTGCGTACATCCTTCAGTGAAGATGTTCAACTACCCAGAAATGAGCAGGTCACTGTGGACAAGACTGATGATAACTGGGCAGTGTGTCTGAGAACGAAGTATGTGAAAAACTGTTTAAAATATTTTACTTTATCTTTACAGAAAACATGTTTCCAATAGGCATTTTGTTCTCGAAGAAGGATTATCTGTTAAAACACTTGTAAACTCAGTCCGGATTATCTATGCTGTTTCCCAAGGGAAATAATAAAAAGGAAACTGGAGTCTGTTTTAAATCTCTCAAACATACCTGCACCGGATGCAGTGCTCGTCGATTTTCTGCATAACATCGTTGAATCTGCTTATGAAGTTTCTTAATGTCCTATAAAAGAGAATTTAAAGCACCATTTTCAAAACCATCTATGGCCATTGCACAATCTTAGTGAAACAGAATAAGCAGAAGAAATAACTAGACAGGTACATTTTTTTATTTTGAAATACAAGTCCTTTCTGATAATTTCCATTCAATTTCCTTACATAACTAACAAAATTACTATAAGTCAACACTCTGAAAGTGAACCATTATTTCATATTCTGTCTCCACATATTAAAAAAATGCTAGTTCAAGAAAAAATTTACTCTTAAAGAGTCAGCAAAACAAAAACAGAATTCTCTTAGAGCCATTCTATTACTATTTTTATAACTTACCAATGGCTTGGAAAGTAATTAAAGGATGTTCTCTTCACTAGCATTGTTTAAATAACCATGCTTCTCAAACTATTAAATAACAAGTAATTCTATTAAGACAATCTACTTCTTATTTTCTTAATTGTGATTAGGACAAAGAAAACCACTCACAGATCTTTATAATCAATATGCAGTTATTGAGTTTTATAATCTAATCATGGTGTTTGTCTATCCTGTCAACACACACACATATATACATAAGAGGAATTTATTAGCTAGTTTAATTTAGGGGACACAGAGCTTGAAAAACTTGATTTAAGATGCATTTTAGTACATAAATATATGTACTAAAGTGATATTACAGATTAAAGAAAGAAATATTTAGCCTAGTTTACCTACAGGGTTTTTCTGACAATGATTCATACCTTTAATACCATCAAGCTGTCAAAACTACAGTCAATGATAAGGCGAAGTGTGCTGCGAACAACATCTCTTCGAATACGTTTTCTATCATTTCCATCTGAGTTTGATTCCAGTTGACATTGCCGCTCCAATTGTTTTCTTTTGCGTTTTTCCTTCCTCTTTTGTCTAAAATTAGTATTGAAATAACTTTTTGGTGTTTGTTATTTATAGATTCACATACAAGACTCCTCTAAATAGAAAGAAACAATTACTTTTTTACAATAAATCAGCAGGCTAAACCAAATGAAATTGCCACTTTTGTGGGTCAAAATTGGTCACATATCAGCAATTTTATACAGTCCATCTAAAAATTTTAGAAAGGAAGAAAATGGGTTTGAAAAAACAGTATAATGCTTTTTATACAAATCTTAACTATTAATTCATTTATTATCGGTATCATCTATCCAGGGGTCTTCAAACTACGGCCCGCGGGCCACATGCGGCCCGCAGAGGAGTCTGATCCAGCCCGCCAGGTTTTTTGGGCAGTGAGCGCAGCCGAGGTGATACAGTAGGAATTAGTAGTTCATATAGTCCGGCCCTCCAGCTCTCTGAGGGACCGTGATCTGGCCCCCACTTTAAAAAGTTTGAGGACCCCTGATTCTATACTAATAATAGCCTAGGGCCATCATGACCCAAAGGACCAGACAGATGACCGGTCAGCAGAAAGTGCATGGAGCACCTCTTAGTCCCTCCCGTGAGGTTTTTTAGCCTCCGGCCTGAGCCGGGCCAGAGGTGTAATGACCTTACCGCTGCTGCTGTTGCTGCTGCTGCGGTTGTGGATCAGGCTGAGAGGCAGGGCCTGATCAGCAGCCTCGGTGGTGGCTGGTGAGGCCCGGGGGGGGGTGGGGGGGGGTGGGGGGGGGAGATGATAGAGATAGAGATAGAGATAGAGAGAGATAGAGAGAGAGAGGTGGGGCCTGATCCACAGCTGCCATGGAGGCTGCGGATCAGGCCCGGAAAGGCAGCTGTCAGTGGGGCTGTTCTGGATTTCTCAGAAGAGCCAATGGCTGCCTAGGAGGCAGAGCTTTTGACACTGACTGGCATAGAAACCGACCAATCAAAACCTAATCTGGGTGAACTGCAAAGGCAGAACCTAAGGGGGCTGAGGAGGGGTTTTAAGGGCAACAGCTGTTGGTTGTTAGGTGTAAAGAAAGTGGTTCAATTTTTTAAATAACTAGTTTGCAGTATAGTGCATATGGCTGGCTATCAGTCCAGATATAGAGGTTATGTATTTTTGTCTGCCAAGATAATCTTGTCCTGCTGAAAACGCCCCCTCCCCCCCCCCCCCCGCCTTTAAGCAATCCTATCCTATATAACAAAAGTCTAATATACAAATCAACAGAACAGTGGAATGACTGGTTACTATGACATGCACTGACTACCAGGGGCAGATACACAACACAGGAGCTACCCCCTGGTGGTCAGTGCATTACCACAGGGGAATGCCACTCAGCCAGAAGCCGTGGTAGCGGTAAGGACCCCTCAGGGGATGTCTGACTGTGGGGAGTAGGCCTAAGCTAGCAACTGGACACCCCCCAAGGAGTCCCAGACTGTGAGAGGGTGCAGGCCGGGCTGAGGGAACGACCCCCACCCAGTACGTGAATGTCATGCACCAGGCCTCTAGTTTATACTAATAAAAGGTTAATATGCTAATTAAACTGGGTTGACCGGCCATCTTCTGGACATCTGAATTACTTCCAGACAAAGCCATGGTGGTGGGTGCCGAGGCAGAAGCAGTTAGGTATTACCATGCTGGCAAGGAAAGGTAGTTGGGGGCAAGATCAGGCCAGCAGGGGGTTAGTGGCAATCAGCCTAGCAGGGGAGAGCAGTTGGGGGCAATAAGGATGACAGGGGAGCAGTTAGGGATGATCAGGCAGGCAGAGGTGGTTAGGGACAATCCGACAGGCAGGCAGAGGCAGTTCAGGGTGATCAGGCAAGCAGGCAGAGCGGTTAGAGGCAATCAGGGAGAGGAGTTAGGGGCAATCAGGAGACAGAAGAGTGGTTAGGGGTGATCAGGTAGGCACACAGGTGAGCAGTTAGGAGCTAGCGGTCCCAGATTGCAAGAGGATTGTCCCTGATTTGAGAGGGTGCAGGCTGAGCTGAGGGAACACCCCCATGCATGAATTTTGTGCACTGGGCCTCTAGTATTATAGTAAGAAAACTTTACAAATATTTAATATAAGAGTTGTGATATGTTTCACTTGTATCATTCTTCCCCTACATGATTTTCAAGCAACATTTATATGGTGTAGAAAAAAAGCAAAGTAAAATAGTTAGTGAAAAAAATCTCATATACTTTTTTTCTCTAATCAGCATCAACTATAGTTTATTTTCCCTCAGTAACTTTTGGCATTATACAGGGGTGAGCAAAAATAGGTTTACAACTGTAATACAAAAAACACAGCAAATAGTAATACAAGAGTAAACTGTTTCATATACTCACAACTGTAAACCTAGTTTTGCCTATCTGTTTAATAACAGCTTTAACCTAACTGTTCTCAAAACCTGCAATAATCAATGTTAAAAATCAATGTTAGGCCTAAATTTGATCTTTCTGAGGAGGCTATTTTTGTTCCATATCTGGGACATGAATGCTAATTATATCCTTTTCCTAAGTTGGTTATTTCAGAAACTGTGCTGCTACTCACAATAGATTTTGGGTGAGAAAAAGTGTGCAGTGTAAATTCATAAACATTGCTAAAAAAAAAATTCAAAACATAACATAGTTTTAATAGCCAATTGACAGTGTTAGCTAACAATATGCATAGTCCCAATTTTAATTAACATAATTACTTTTAATGTGTCAAAGGGACCATGAAAGGCCCAACTTTCCATATTTTTGAATAGGGGTAGAATACATTTTGAAACATACTTGCGGAGTTCTCGTTGTTCTTCCCATTGTTTCTGTTTTATTAGCTTTTTCATTTGTCGTTTAGATATTGGTTCAAACTTTTCATCTAATCTTAGCTTCTGACTTTCCTCTTGATCTTCACTTAAGTCTTGCTTTCTTTCAACATTAGAAGTCTCAACAATTGCTGGCACCATTTCAGATGACATTATTTGATGCCTCTGAAAAATTGAAAACCAACTTTAACAGATTATTCACACACAGTAAACACCAAATTACCAAGACATTTGATTAAAATTAAACCATTTCAGAAATGAATAAAAATAAAAATTTAGCTCTGGCTGGATGGCTCAGTTGGTTGGAACATCATCCCGTACACCCAAAGGCTGCAGGTTCGATTCTGGTCAGGGAACAAACCTAGGTACCTAGGTTGTGGGTTCTATCCCAGTCAATGTACAAGAGGCAACAATTAATGTCTCTATCTATCTATCTATCTATATATATATATATATATATATATATATCAATCATCTCTTCCTCACTCTCTAAAAATCAATTAACATATACTCACCCAAGGATTTTTTTAAATGAAACTTTACACAATTAAATGTTATTTACTGACAAAGATCATGTAATGAAATGGGGTGCTTTTATGGCACAATTTTTCCAGAGGGCAACACAGATTTATGTCTCAAGAGCTTTAAAATACTGATACCCTTCACTAAGTAATTTACTTCCTTAGAATAAATTCCTGTAAATGAATGAGAAATATACACAAAATTGATGCAAAAGGGTATGCAGTAGTCCCCCTTTATCTTCAGTGGATACATTCTAAGATCCCCGATGGATGCCCAAAAAGGTGGCTAATACTGAACCCTATATTTACTATTACTATGTTTTTTCCTAAACATATAATAAATTTATAAATATTATAATCACAGTAAAATATTAAAATTAATGTTTATATTATATTAGCATTTTCTAAATTTTATATAATGAGATTATATTGTTTTATAATATAAAAATATTAAACACTTAAAATATTTTTAAACCTCATCCGAGGTTATTTTTCAGTGATTTTTTTAAAGAGTGAAAAGGAGGGAGGGAGGGGGTAGAGAAAGAGAGAAACATCAATGTGAGACACATCAACTGGCTGCCTCCCGCACACACCCTAACTAGGACTGGGGATATACACTCATAATTAGTTTTTTACAAAAAATATGCTACAAACCTGTGTAGTTTGGATAGTACAGAAAACAAATTTGGTTGTCCCACCTCCATATATTTCATTATCAACATATAATTGTAAATATTCCACTTTAGTCATGGTTAAAAAAAAAATATTTAAGTTGATTCTGAAACCAGTTGTAGAATGCTTAGGGCCATCTCAAACATCTTTATTTGGATTTAGCCACCCAAACCTTTGTGTCTATTGCCCAGAACTGAACTTCTCTTCACATTAGGGAAAAAAAAGCTAAAAATACTGAGATTTCTCTTTAACAGATTTTTAACACCAAAGCTCAAAAATGTATTTATTATTTATCCCTACCAAACACTAAGCATAAAGCTTGCAAATGTTTTACCGTTTCCCCGAAAATAAGACAGTGTCTTATATTAATTTTTTCTCCCAAAGTTGCGATAGGTCTTATTTTCAGGGGATGTCTTATCTTTCCATGCACTAGATCTTATTTTCGGAGGATGTCTTATTTTCGGGGAAACACAGTAATAGCCTTAAAGAAAATTATATGATTTCTCCTACTTATAGAAATAGATAAGAAATCTGTGCAGAGAAGGTAACATCTAAAAGAAAAATCCACACAACTCAGATAATGAACGGAGAAAACCTTTGCAGAACATAATTTAAGCAGTAGTTTTGTTATATTGTTCTTGCTTTCTTTAAAAGTACAATGTTATAACGGACATACAGGGATAACCAAGCAAACTTGGAAAGTTTACCAAATTTTGACTGAGAGATAAGAAATTTTAAGATGTGCTTTGGAAGCTACATAAAAAACCCTAGTATTTTACTAAGTCACAAAATTACTAAAAAGGAAAATGAATCATCTAGTAATCCAAGTAAGAGTTCACAAGTTTTCCTTAAACCACTAACCAAACAGTATCCTTAGTTTACAGACACATCTGTTAGATATGACAACTCAAATTTGACTCTACACAGAAAACTCCATATGGATAGGGATGACGTCTACTTTTGCCCAATATTATATTGCCAGTACTAGAAAACCTATTTGAAGAAATAATGACAGAAAACTTCCCAGATATGGGGAAGAAAAAAATTACACAAGTACAGGGAGTCCCAAGCAGGATCAACCCCAAAAGACCCACACCAAGTCACATCATAATTTCAATGGCAAATATATTGCCAGTACTAACATGGTGCCTGGCATGAAGCTGTTTATTATATATTGGTGAAATAAATAAATGAGTGACTATGGTATTATTACAAAGGATTTTTTAAAATAATGAAAATAGTAATAGCAAATAATTCTTACAGTGCTTAATTTAAATCCTTAAAACCAACCTTCTGAGGTAGACAGTGTTATGCCTACTTTATAAAGAAGGCACAGTTGAGATTAAATAACTTGCCCTAAATTACAAAACTACTAAATGATTCCTAAGAAACAAGGCAGCTAGAACAAATTTAGCACAAAGTGGGTCCTCAAAATACTTTTTGAATAGATAAATGAATAGGGTTAAGCTTCAAACACAGATCTAACTCTATTTTCTAAGAATCCAAAATCTTATTTAGAAAATAAGGATTTTCAGAGAACGTAGAGCTACGCCACTTCAATCCTGCTGTTGGAGGGCTGAGATTTGTGTCTCTGAAAGGAGGAAAAACAGATTAATATGCTACCGAATAAAAAAATTAGGACAGACTTCTAAGAGATGATAGCCAAAAGTTCATGTTCTGAGACACCCTGATTCCCAGGCTTGAAATACATGATAATCTATACTAATAAAAGACTAATATGCTAATTAGACTGGGAGATCTTCCAGACGTTCTTCTGGACGTCCTTCCGGACAAAGCCATGGTGGCAAGGCTGAAGCAGAGGCAGTTTGTGGCTATCAGACAAGGAGAGGAGGGCAGTTGGAGGTGAGCAGGACAACGGGAGGGGGGGCAGTTTATAGTGAGCAGGCTGGCAGGGGGGGCAGTTGGGGACAAGCAGGTTGGCAGGCAGATTAGGGGCAATCAAGCAGGAAGGCGAGCAGTTAGGAGCCAGTGGTCCCAGATTGCTAGAGGGATGTCCCAGATTGGAGAGGGTGCAGCCCGGGCTGAGGGATCCCCCACCCCGTGCATGAATTTCGTGTACTGGGCCACTAATACTAAATAAAAGATAAAAAGGGAAAAACAAAAAAGGTATAGCCAAAACAAGAACCAAACAAGAACTAGAATAGTTTGCTGTTGGGTCTGCTGTGCAAAGGCAATTGGAAGTTTCCCTATTAAAGTAGGGCAATAATAATAATCCAAGACAGAAGGTAGGAGAGATGGGAGACTGTTTAAGATGAACCCTTAACCTATTGTGGGAGGTGGGGCTTCTTCATGAAAAAAGGCTGAAAACAGGTAAAATGAGACTTGCTTATAAGAAGCTGTGTACTTGAGGGAAACTTGAAGGAAGCAGAAACAGCCTCTGGGCCAAGCCACTGAGGTGATATATGAACTTATGACACTACATGATTAGAATTCTGAATCACCTATACAAACTCTACTGTGGACTGAAGCACTGAACAGGGCCATGAGTGGGAGCAACCACAAAATCAGTACTAGACAGTGGGAGTGCAGAGAGAAGAGGCTAATTCCATTCAATATTAGTCTGCAAAGCAAAATTACAAAAAGAAAAGTTAAAAATAGAAACAACAAAATCAACAATCAGGAGATAAATTCATTCTATATAAACTGGGAATAACAGTGATATGAAAATGACTTTAAAATAAAGTAGTTGGAATCTTTCAGAGACTACAAGGAATAAGAACTATAAAAACAAAATAGAAAATTGGGACACAAAAGAATACATGAAATAAGAATACATGAAAAAGAACCCATTTGGAATCCAGAGAGTGAAGATATAAAAATTTCAACAAATGAGATAAACTCCAGATTACCTGTAGCCCAAGAGGTAGCCCTGATGAATTAGAAGACATCCTGATCATCTGACTCAGAGTTCAGACAGATATACAGAATGAAATATACCAGTGTGTGTGTGTGTGTGTGTGTGTGTCTCAGATTATTATGATCTCTGAACACTTAATAATCTCGCCACTCAGTGTCTAACCTATATAATAAAAGGCTAATGTGCAAATTGTCCCCTCAACCAAGAGTTCAACTAGCAGGCAAGCGGGCCAACCACCCATATTCCCTCCCCCTGGCCAGGCTGGCCGGACCCCACCCATGCACAAATTCATGCACCGGGCCTCTAAATATATATAACATACCCACATGCATACACTCAGTGGCCAGAGTATTATGCATTCAGAGATCAGTGTATATATTTGTATGTGTGTGTGTATGTGTATATGTATATGTATATATACATACATATGTGTCAGAGCAGTTAAAAGACCTGAATTATAGAATGAAAAATAGAAGCAAAAAGGTAGAGATAAACGTATAATCTTGAGTATATTCATTAATAATTTTTAAAAAGCTGAAAAAATAAAGTAAGCATTCCATTTTAAGAACAGAGACAGAGGAAACTCAAGCGTGAAAACATTAGGAGAAAATTTTAAAATAAATATTGTGATCCCCAGGATCACTTTTATTTTACTTTCTTTCCATTGATACTACATTAAAGTCAGTAATGCATGTATCCAAAACAGTGTTGGGTGGAGAAAGCATAAGTTAAGCCTGTTCATTAAGCTAAACATGCAAACTTAAAAGCACAATTAAAATTCACAGGAAACAAATTACTCTTTATAAAACAATATTTTAGAAAGACTATTTCTATTACGATTGGCATAGTTTTTTGTTTTTTTCTAGTTCTCTATTATATTAAAAAACTGCAAGTGTTGATTGGCTCTATAATATGAAAATTTAAAAAACAATTTACAGCAACATTTTACAGCTCAGGTACACCAGGGGGAGCTTTTGCCTTTCCTATCTAAGTACGAGTTAAATTTAACTTGGCATAGTAACATTTTTAAATACCCTGTCAAATACATCGCAAGATCTTACACTAGTCAACATCATTATCATTTCTAAAGCTCTTTCAAATTAAGAAAATGCACTGTGGTAAGTGAATTTTAAAAAAACAAAGCTGAATGAGCTAGATACAACAAAAAAGTTAACTTGAGACCCTACATATTATTGTTTACAGCATACTGTACATACAAGGACATGTACCATTTCCCTCTCTATACTACAATAACAGTTCCCTATGTAACTAGCTTGTTCAGATTGCATATTAAGCAAAAATACATGTGTGATGTCTAATAGGTTTGCTTGTTTTCTTATTTGGGTTTTGTCCAGTTTATAAGCTCCGGCAGGGTTTTGCATTCCTCTTTTACATGCAGTGACACTCTCCCAGAACATTTCAATTCACCCAACCATGCACCACATATATGTAAGAACGGTATTTTGTGGCAAATACAGAAGTATTTGTGTGAAATTCTATTTAGCATAGAACTTTAAAAAAAAGTTACAGAAATAGGTTATCAGGTGGTCTTATAAAACTAAGAACTGTGACCAATACCGGTTTGGCTCAGTAGATAGAGAGAGCGTCGGCCTGAGGACTGAAAGGTCCCAGGTTCGATTCCGGTCAAGGGCATGTACTTTGGTTGCGGGCACAATCCCAACAGTGGATGTGGAAGAGGCAGTTGATAGATGATTCTCTCATCGATGTTTCTAACTCTCTCTCTCTCCCTTCCTCTCTGTAAAAATCAATAAAATATATTAAAATAAAACAAACAAAAAAAACCAAACTAAGAACTGTGTAAATATGAATAAGGCCATTTGATGTGGGATGAATACATAATAAAGTGTTTCATTATTTCCTTTATTTCTGCTTCTTAATACATATTTGGACAGGAAGAACACATTTTTTTTGGGGGGGGGTGAATAGCCTAAGAAAAGTGGGGGGGGGGGGGGGGGAAGACACACACTTCCATGGATTTTACTGATTGGGCTAAAATACTACTAAAGTCTTCATAAATTGCGACAGACTCCCTTCCAGAAAGATCCAAACGAACGCTGAAATAACTGCAGAATGAAATCAATTGATGTGACGGTGACTTTTTCATATTATAGAGGGAATACTCTTTTTAAAAGAAACGTGCTGGCCAAACCTGCAGAAGCAAAAGCGCTGGGTTCACGGTCTGGCCGCCTGGGCGGAGAGGTGGCTGGGATGGGGAGAGAGGTGGGGATTTAAAACACAGAAAATGAGAAAAACCATCTGTTGCTATCCTTCCAACTTTGCAAAAATGCCCGAATTCTAACACTTAAAATATATTTCCGTGTAATCAGGTAACACCTCGGTCTTCTTAAAATCGTCCCGATGGGGCCCACATGCACCTGCGGCCACTCGCACGGGGTCCCTACAACTCAGAGCGCTCTGCCCTGTCGGCCTCTCAATGGTGATGCCCGCGGTCTCTAGACACCACGTGGCAAAACCATGGCTCTTTCCCGGCCCTTCAGGCTGCAGATGTCCCTCTCCCCTCTGTCTTTGGAAACTCACACTCTTCGCAAACTAGGGAGCGGATCCCGACCCCCAAACTAGTCCTCCACAGCAGGAGACCCGCGGCGGAAGGCAGCCCCTCTCCCCGCTAGGCCACGCGCCGGCGGACGCACGCCAGAGGCGGGACTCAGCTGAAACCAACCAATCAGGGAGCTTCTTGGAGGGCCGCGGGGGGAGGGGGAACGCGCTCTACATGACGTCACTTCCTCCGGGACCCGGGTCCCGGCCGCCACTTCTAGATCCCACGCTTCCCTCTTCCCCGGAAGCCCTCATGGCTAGTCCAGGGCAGCTCTGGCTGAGCGCCCTTTTTGTGGCCGGAGGAAACCAAAGGGTAGGCGAGCGCGAGCCTCAGTTCCAGGGGACTTACCGAGCTGAGGGGTTTCCCGGGAGTCTGAGAGCACGCGCAGAAAGCCCTTCTGGAAGGGTCTTGGTACCGCGCATGAGTCCTCCTTGTGAAACTTCAACTCCCAGAGGCAGCGATGGCAACTACGCGTAGGCGGCTTCGGCGGTTACGTCTGACGTCATGTAACTGCGCCAACTCCGGACCCGCATGGGGGGCGAACCCGGGCGGGGGTGGGGTGGAGAGGGGGGTTTATGTGGGGCGGCGTCAGGAGTTGGGGTTTTGGGAGCGGCGTTTCCATTTAAAAGCATGTGTTCATTCATATATTCCTGTGGGGATGATGGGGCAGGGGTGCTTGAGACATTCCTGCCCTTAAAAATTAAAAATACGAAAACTGACTCTTAATTATTAAGAAGGGCTCTTAATTCGTCTGTGTTGGAGATGAAAGCATCGCTTGCCTAGATGTGTTATAATTCATACAGAACACGATTATCAGTATCATATATTTTACACAATTCAAATGGAAAGTCAAATTCCCAATAAGGTGCATTTAAAAACTAGAATGTTTGCCGTTTTTCTTGCTTACGGTTGGAAATCTTACTCTCCATTCATTCCTTGAGTTATTTTTCCTGTGGTGTTTCGCAAAACATCAGGTGACATTTCATTGTTTATAATACTTGACCTTATGTAATCTTTTTGCTAAATATAGACCGAGTCAACTGAGAGAAAACTGAAACATAATCCAATAGATTGTTGTTTTCTGTTTTTTGTGTTGTTTTTTTTTTCTCCTACTTTTAACAAATGATTATTGCAGAATTTGAAGATACAAATAAAGTTTGAAAGGAATAGGAGACTGCTATCATTATGAAAACAATTCTGAGTAAATTATTCTTTTAAAAAATATATATTTTTATTGAATTCAAAGAGGAAGAGAGAGACAGAACATCAATGATGAGAGAATCATTGATCAGCGGCCTCCTGCACGCCCCCTACTGGAGACGGAGCCCACAACCTTGGCATGTGCCCTGACCTGGAATCAAAGCATGACCTCCTGGTTCCTGGGTTGATGCTCAACCACTGAGCCACACCGGCAGGGCAGAAGTAAATTATTCTTGATATTTGAAAACATATCTGAACATCTTTAAAGATTTCAGTGAATAAAAATTAAATTCAGGATTTGAGTTTTCTATAAGAATTGAAATGTATCGCCAAAACCGGTTTGGCTCAGTGAATAGAGCATCGGTCTGTGGCCTGAAAGGTCCTGGGTTTGATTCTGGTTAAGGGCATGTACATTGGTTGTGGGCACATCCCTGGTAGGGAGTGTGCAGGAGGCAGCTGGTCGATGTTTCTCTCTCATTGATGTTTCTAGCTCTCTATCCTCTCTTCTCTGTAAAAAAATCAATAAAATATATTTAAAAAGAATTGAAATGTATCTAAATTTAATCACTCAAAAAAAAAGATGGCATTTCCCTTGCTTTAAACTCTCAAATATTTCTTGAAAAACATGTCAGCTGTAGCATTGTTGTGCGTCACTCTGTTAATTCCTCATCTTAAATCTGAAAGATCTCTTAATTGAGCATTGGATCCATTTTTTATTTGTTAGGGATCTTTTTTCAGCTGCCACCATATCAGGGCAAAGAGTAGCTGAGGGAGGATTAGTAATTGGATATGTAGCCCTTCACATGTAGGTCATTAAACTCAGGCTGGCATAGTGATGTGCCAGATCTTTTAACAGCTGTTCAGTTGGTCCTCAGGGATCTGTGTTAGGAATAATTACATATTTTTTCATAATTAATAATTGGCGCCCTTAGATATTTTTTTAAAACTTGTTGCTTTAAAAACCCTTATAATTGAGTCAATAAGTTTTCTTTTAACTTTATAGTTATGGTGCAAAATTTGAAGTGATTGTAGTATCAATCCAAAGCAAGCATCAAAAAAAGTACCAGAAAAAAGGTAAAATCATGAAATAATTTCATGTTTATTGATTTGTAAAATTCATGTGTTGGACACATTTTCTGAGTTCCATATTTTTTGTCTTGATTTTGATATAAAGATAACTAAACCATGATTGGTATCCTTAAGGAATCCCTAGTCTAGTTGGAGAACCAGCAGCAAATAAATACTATATAACATATAACATACATGAGATGCTTGTACATGGAAAGGAGCAACTGAATGAACCTAGAGTCAAGAGACATAGTTTCAGAAGTTGAATAAGTTTGCTCCATCTTGGAAAGTAAGTAGGAGTTTTCGAGATAAAAAGAGAAAGGTATTTAAAATATTGGGAACAGTGAAAGCAAAGACATGTCATAGTTTGGCACATGATTGAAAAGTTTTGAGTAGGGTGAGGAAGGAAGAGAGAATACTTCTGAGAATTCTTGTAATCTGGACAACTGTAGGAATGTAATTGTGCTAACTGGAACATTTAGAGAGTAGTAGAAGAAAAATAGATTTTGCAAAAAATAGTTTGGTTTTGACTATGGGTCCTGTGAGTCTAAAGGACCAAGTAGAAACAGATTTCGTAATCACATAGTTGGTAGTTTAAGCCAACATAAGAGATTCAAATCAAAGAGATGTTAGTCTATGGTTACAAACCTATAATGGTTAATAGTGGCCCAGTGCACGAAATTCATGCATGAGGTGTTGTCCCTCAGCTCGGCCTACACTCTCTCCAATCTGGGACCCCTTGGGAGATGTCTGACTGCTGATTTAGGCCCTTGGGATCAGGCCTAAACCTGCAGTTGGACATCCCTCTCACAATCCTGGACCACTGGCTCCTAACTACTCGCCTGCCTGATTGCCCCTAACCGCTTCTGCCTGCCGGCCTGATCATCCCCTAACCTCTCCCCTGCCGGCCTGATTGATGCCTAACTGCTCCCCTGCTGGCCTGATCACCCCCAACTCCCTTCCCTGATGGCCTGATCGCCTCCAACTGATCCCCTGCCAACTCAATTGCCCCCAACTGCCCTCACCTGCCGCAACCTGCCTCCTCTGCTGGGACCCACCTCCTCCATGTGAGGTAGCTGAGATTCCGGGACTGGCCTCCTCTGTGCCATTTGGAGCCGTGGGACCCTTAGGCCTCACCGCATGGAGCGGTTGTGGGCTTTGCCTCCGTTGTGCATGTGGCCATCTTATGGTGGCCATCTTGTGGTGTCCATCTTGTGACTATGTCACGCGTGAGGGTCACCTAGACTTTTATTAGTATAGATGAGGACTAGAAGGTAAGAAAAGAGAAAAAAAAGCTGAGAGAACAGTATCACAAACAGGAGAGCACATTTTCTGTTTAATCAGGGTACAAGTTCCAAGTAGAAATGAGGGCCTAATGACATCAGATCTCAATTTTTTAAGACCAGTCAGAAATCTGAATCTTTATGTGAAGCTTGGTTTTTAAATGATGTCAGCGATTAAAAAAAAAAAAATACTGAGCAGGCTAAACAAAACATGTCTTGGAAGAACATTCAGACGATCGGTTGCCCGTTTGTTAACTTGAACTGTATATTGTAGAGAGAAGGGGGCTATAGAAGAATCAGAATTTTAGGACACAGAAACATACAAGTAAATAGTTATAAGCTCCTCCAAATGTTTGGCCTGAGAACATTGGACTATCATCACAAACGTCATTATTTTAAGTCTAATTCTGATATCCCATTAAGTTTGAGAGTACTCTGCAACAAGTTGAGAGTGGGGAGGTATGGGAATAGAGCACACTTGTGAGTACAGTCAGCCCTCCAGATCTGCAGGTATTACATTATCATGTTCAACCAACCAAGCATCAAATATATATATATATGTGTGTGTGTGTGTGTATATATATATATATATATATATATATATATATATATATATACACACACAATATATATATATATTTTAAAGTTACATTGTTGTGAGTTCAGAAAACAGTTTATTCTCATTAATTTTAATTACTAGTGGCCCGGTGCACAAAATTTGTGCCTGGGGGGAAGGATGTCCCTCAGTCCAGCCTGAACCCTCTCCAATCTGGGACCCCTCAAGGGATGACTGGCAGTTGGACATCCCTCTCACAATCCAGAACTACTAACCCCTAACCACTCGCCTGCCTGCCTGATTGCCCCTAACTTCTGCCTGCCAGCCTAACTGTCCCTAATTGCTCCCCTGCTGGCTTGCTTGCTCCTAAACACCTCTGCCTTAGCCCCACATCCAGGACCCAGGATTCCCTCCTCCACCTGACCATAGGCACCCAGGATCCAGGCTTCCCTCCCTCTGGTCAGCCATAGGCACCCAGGCCAGCTGCAGCTGCAGGGGATGGTGGGCAGGTGGCTTTGCCTGGGCTGCAGCTGCAAGTGCTGGCGCCCTGGACCATGGGGTGGGCGGCTTCTCCATCTACCAGGCAGTAGCCGGCCACAGTTGCTGGCACCTGGACCACAGGCAGGTAGCTTCTCTGTCTTCCCTGGGATGCAGTGTGGGTGACTTCTCCAGCTGGCTGCAGACTGGGATTATGGAGCAGGTGGCTCTTTCATCTTCTGGGCCACACCCAGCCTCAGGAGCCTGACTTCTCTGACCCCCACAGGCCCAGAGCGGTGGGGGGACAGGGCTGCTGCCATGTTTTCAGGTTAATTTGTGTACTCACTCTGATTGGCTGGTAGCTAGCGGAGTGCTGGTAATTTGTATGTTTCTATTTTATAGTGTAGATTATCTTTTTCATAGAACAACTGTAAAGCTGCTTTTGCTCCATCCTATATGTAGGTAAGCCTACAATGTTTGTGCTCTGTTGAACATATACAGATTATTTTTTTGTGTGATTATTCCCTAAAAATTTAGTATAACAACTATTTACACAGTGTTTACATTGTATTAAATATCACAAGTAATCTATAGATGATTATACAGTAAAAAGTATACAGGAGGAAGTGCATTGATTATATGCAAATAGAACATCATTCTATATATAACTAGTGGCTCTATGCATGAATTTGTGCACATTGTAAGGAAATTAATTTGAAGAAATATTTTAATATTGCTATTTGCCCTTTCTCTATAATAGAAGTATCAGAGATTAAAGAAAATTAATAAAATATTCATGAAAATAATATAGAAATTGATTAATTAAAAACAATAACAACATGATCTAACAACAAATATTTTCCATGAAATTTTTACTGTCAGAATCTTTATCATTAATATTTTTAAATGTGCCAAGTATTCTGGAAAATTTCTATCATTTGGACAAACTTTGCCTTTGCTACAACACTGAGTAAATTTCCATCAAATAGTTTTTCTCATCAGAGAAATTTAGGGATAGGCAAAATTGACATGCAACAGTCATTCCACCACACTGTTCAATAATTGCATCCTCATTTATCTCATTTTCACTATGAAGGCAGTTCCTACCAGTATTGGTAGTACTTGCCAATGACTGTTCTTCAGACATATTATGTCAACAACATCACTTTCTTTCAGCTTCAGAGGTACACTTAGCCAGTAGTTGGTCTTCAGATACATTCTATCGAGGACGCTGGTATCTTTTGCCTTCAGAGGTACCTTGTGGCAGTAGATGGTCTTCAGACATATTCTGTTGACAATTTCGGCTTCAGAATGTCAATAAAACATGACGTCTTTACCCGGCTCCCACAGCCACCGTTTGCAAGCTGGACTGGGCTGTGGACTGCATTTTGTGCCATGGCAGCGTCAGCTGTGATTTGGTGGACTGTCTCTCTGGGGTGGAGGTGGGGCCTGTGTCCCACTTGGGGGAAGCCAAGTGTTGCTTTGTCAGCACCAGGTCCACAGTGGCATTTCTCTGTGTGCATCATGGAGGCTTCTGCATTGAACGTCTCTGCCCCCTGGTGGTCAGTGCCTGTCATAGCGGCCAGTCAGACAGTGGGAAGGACACTTAGCATATTAGCCTTTTATATCCTATGTAATAAAAGGCCAGCAAGTGAATGGCGGAATGACCAGTCGACCAGTCACTATGACATGCACTGACCACAAGAGGGAAGATGCTCAACACAGGAGCTGCTCCCTGGTGATCAGTGTACTACCACAGTGGGAGTGCTGTTCAGTTGACCGGGATGAGTGGCTGCTCCCACTGTGAACCCTGGGCTGACGGGCAGGAACCCGGGCTGCTATCATCACCTGAGGCTCCTCCTCCTTGCTCCCTGCAGCCTCCTCCAGACACCCCGCAAGCCCCACAGTGCCGCCACCAGGATCGCAGAGCTGGGAGACAGGTTTGTGGCTGCCATGGGACTGAGGCCTATTTCACCACCTCTCAGCGCTATTGTCCCTGGGCCCAGCTCCAACCAGGTCCCCTGGAGGGCCGAGTGCTCCAGCTCCACAGAAGATGTTGGACCAGAGAGCAGCCGCTTAGAGGGTGTGTCCACAGCCCCTCGGCAGACTGGGATGAGTGGTGCTCCAACAGTGGGTTGATTCCCTCAGGCCACGCCCCTCACCAGTGCACAAATCTCATACACCAGACCTCTAATATATATATATATATATATATATATATATATATATATATATATCCCCTAATATGCAAACAGATTGATCGGCAGAACAAATAAACAACCAGTCATTATGATGGGCACTGACCAGCAGGGGGCTTGTGTGGAACATGGGTGTTGGCAGAGTGGGAAACATGGTGGATATTGGCTGTGGCACGATGGTGGAGCAGGTGAGCCGGGGTGCCAACCAAGGTGGGGGGCTGGTTGCTGTCATCAGGGTAAGCCTCTGGTGGTTACTGAAAATTTTTTGCTCCTGCGCACTCCGGTCCCACCGTGAACTCACACCCGCTGCCAGCCCTGGCCCTGTTTGCACTGGCGGTTGACACTGGCCCCACTTGCGCCCTCTGCTGGTGCTAGAACTGCCGATTGTACCCTCTGCTGATGCCAGAGCCACCACTCGCCCCTGTGCCCACCACAGCCTCACGGCCCATAGTTCCTTCCAAGGTGCACAAATTCCTGCACTGGTCCCCTAGTATACAGATAAAAGCCTCATATGCAAATTGACAGAACAGCAGAACAACTGGTGGAACAGCGGGTTGCTATGACGCACACTGACCACCAGGGAGCAGATGCTTCATGCAGGAGCTGCCCCCAATCACCCTGCCAGTCGCCCCGCTGTGGTCAGGGCCAGCCGGCAAGTGGGCCAGCACTGCTTTCCCATCGTCCAGTCGCCTCCTGCAGAGGGAGGTGAACAGCAGCAGCGGGGGGGGGGGCAGGACTTTGAGCAGGTGGTGCCAGGCTGGCCAAGGTGGGTGCCAGAGGGGGCCCTCGATCACTCTGCCAGTTGCCCCACAGATCAGCCCTGATTGCCGGCTAGACCTAAGGATTCTAACCCAGGCATGAATTTTGTGCATCGGGCCTCTAGTTTTATACAAGGGACTCAAGTGCCCTTGGATTTCACTATCTAGGGTGGCATCTTGTTACTAACCCTCTAAGGGACAACTGTACATTAATTTCTAGTTAGGAAAACCAAATATAAACTAATTTTTAAAAATACCTTGAAAGTTATATAAAAGCAGGAACAACCTGTCATTCCAACTTGAATTTTAATTGATTTCAAAGTTATAGGAAAGGTTTAAAATGGTGTTTTCTTGCCCCCCCCCCCCCCAATTCCTTATTCACACCCCTCCCAGGTAATATTGAAGACTCTAGGAAGGTGACTACAGAGGCAGTGTAGTCTGAATCTCCTCATAGAAACAGGTAGAGCAAGTATGATAAAGAAAGTACACTAATATCAGCATGCTCAGATCATAGCTATAAAACTAAGTGAAAAATATTTCTTATAAAGCTCAGAATATGAGTGGCTGTGGACAAATCAATTCAGTGTCAACATATGTGTGGGAGGAAAGACAACATAGCATCTGAAGGCTATAAGAATGGGAGGACCACAAACTGCTAACTGGTATTCACTGAAAAGCAAGGGAAACCAATGTGAAATTGGCAAAACTTGCAGATTGTAATTTCAGAGAGAGTACAAAGGAATGAGCAGGAAGCTATGAAAGTGCTGAAGGGTATGTGTGTGGAGTTAGGAGGACTATGAACTCTCAAAACTTAAACCTGAGCTCCCTTCTTGGACAAAGCCCAACACTAAGGAGGAACTTCTAGGAGAAGAAATCAAATTAAGCAGGATATAAACAATAAAGGCAAAGGAAAAAAAGAAGAAGAAAAAAACAGGTCCAGATAAAAGTTGGAGAGAAGAGGAGGCTGAGCTCAAATAAGAAAACACCATAAAGGATGCTCTAAAACCATGAGGCTAGAAAAGACACTCTACTTACCCCTCTCTCTCAAAAGTATAGAATAACTTACTTAGCCTAAAAGTTTACCACAAAGTGGGATCATAGTTTAATCCTATTAAAAGTTATAATAAAAATGAATATGAAACAAAAATAGATGAAAAGTATAACCCAATATTTTAAAACAAGAAAATTTCTAAATGATAGAATATAGAAAGAACAACATAAACCTTAAAAATTCAAGGGATTTGGAGAAAAGATTTGAAGTGACAGAACTCAGGAAAGAATATGTAATATAACAAGTACACAAATATGTCCAATATCATGTCAAATATCATACTGGAAGTCCTAGCTAGTGCAACAAGACAAGAAAAGGAAATAAAAAGAAGTGAAACTGTTCTCAAATGACATGATTGTCTTTGTAAAAACTTTCAAATCAACAAAAAAATCTTTATAGAACTAATTAGTGGTTATAGTAAGATCACAGAATACAAGGTTATCATACAAAAGTCAATTGATTTCCTATTTACTATCAATGAACATTTGGAACTCAAAATTAAAAAATAAAATTAGACCCCAAAATAGAAATACTCAGGTATAAATCTAACAAAACATATACAGGATCAATATGAGGAAACTACAAATCTTATGTAGGAAATAAAGATCTAAGTAAATGTAAAGATAGTCTGTATTCATGGCTTAGAAGGCTTGTAGAAATAGTACATTTTATACCCAGATCTAGGTTTCTAATACCATCTATAATAATAAAATCGTAATATGCTAATTTAGACCAGATGTCATTCTGGATGTGATTCCGGATTTCCTTCTGGAAATCCAGCCCAGGTCCCAGGTGCCAGAGGGAAGCTGGTGCTGGAAGCCAGGGGAAGGAAGGCCTACTCTTGCATAAATATCATGTATCAGGCCTCTGGTATGTATGTATGTATGTATGTATGTATGTATGTATATATATACATATATATATGCCAAGTGACCAGAATGACTGGTTGCTATGACCCACACTGTGGTGGCCATCCAGCTGGATTGGGGCCCCAATCGCCCCCCCCCTCCAACCTCGGTGGCTCCTCCCCCAAGCAAGTCCTGCCCCCAATTGGCCCCCATCAGGGTGGGCTGGATAGACCCACCCATTCATAAATTTGTGCACCAGACCTCTGTTTCTTCAATAAAAGGAATCAGAATTCCTTGGAGAAATGACAAGATGAAAATATGTAAGATGAAACTGGAGCATTTAGTAGTGGCAGAAAGTAAGAAAATGCTTAGACACAGAGATGTCAAAGGAGCACAGGAGCCACCTGAAAAAGCTCCCAATGGCCAAAGCTGTGACAATGCTAATTCCCTAACTGAATTGTATTTTATTGAAACCACTTACGGATAACTTGAAGTGCCCCCTAAACATTTTGTTTTCATTGATTCTTTCGAAGGACAGAGTAAAGTGGTTCCGATGCTATAAAGACTTTACTCCTGTATTGCTATCATATTTCCTGACCTACTACATCTATATCTAACTGGGTAATACATTTTCTTCCACGTTTAGTGGGGTGAAATTCACTTATCTTCTAATCAAGGAAAATGAGTTAACTCATAACAACCTCTGATATGTAACAGAAATACAACTGTACTTTGGAATTAGTCATCCATCCTTATTTCATAGTCTCTTATTTATCACTGCAATATAGTAGTATAGCAGTGCCATGTACTACCAGTGGAATGTCATTGTCTTAAATTATTTCAACCTGGCTCAGATCAGTATTTTCCTCTGTAATTTCAGCCAGGCACATCTAATCACAACAGCCAAATGCTCTGTTAGTTTTCATACCCCAAATCGTGTGGACTTATTAAAGGATAGTCCTGATTAACAATTCTATATCATCCATAATAAATCAACTTTTCTATTTTCTATCTCTATTTTTTTTTGTTGTTGTTGTTAATCCTCATTCAAGGATTTTTGTTTTTTCATTGATTTTTTTTTCAGAGAGAGTGAAAGGAAGGGGGAGAGACAGAGAGAGAAACATTAATGTGAGAGAGACTGGTTGCTTCCTACATGTTCCCCAACCAAAACCAGGGATGTAGCCTCAACTGAGGTACATACCCTTGATGGGAATCGAACCTGCAACCTTTCAGTCTTCAAGCCAAACTGGAAAATGCTCTAACATTTTAAGTGAAGGAGAAAAACTGGATAATGCTCTAACATTTTTAAGGGAAGGAGAATATTGGGTCTATATTTCAAGGTTTGTTTATACTCCTTAAATCATTTCACTAAATCTGAGTCTTATTTTTCTAATGTAAAATAATTACTAGGATATAATATAAAAATATAAAGTGCTTAGCATAGTGTATTCTACATAGTAATCGTTCCACAGATGGCAACTCTTGTTATTTTTATTCTGTCCTGTACTTCTATATTGCTTCACATGTCATGTAAAAATAGCTGATGTGCTTTGGGAGGTACAGTATCTCCCACATATATTGTACAAATAGTGGCCCAGTGCACAAACTCATGCACATTGAAAGGAAATTAATTAGAAGAAATATCTTAATATTGCTATTTGCCTTTTCTCTATAATAGAAGTGTCAACCAAATTCATGATTGACAATGACAGATTGAAACACATTGACATCAGCGAGAGTTTTATATGTATCTTGCATGCGTGAGTCAACTTAGCCTTTTATAGATATAGAACAAACTTGCTTAATTAGACCTGCTTTCTGATTTAGCTAAACTTTTTCCAGCCCCGTAAGCAACCCAACTTCTCTTTTAGGTAATTGTCAGAAACACAGCAGTAAATATCAACATGAAGCAGATTATTATTATAGATCACGCAAGAAGAACAAAGGGTAAAATATTTAACTGCAGCAGTGTTTGACTATATTCTGTGCAGTGAGAAAATCTGATGTCATTTTCAAGGTCCACCATTTCTTTATTTTCAGTCTAGTCAAGTTTCTAAACTTTATAAATCTCCATTTTCTGGCTAATGAAAAGAAAATAGGATTCCATCCAGTCTCCTATCTACCTACCCCAGGACTTATGTGAGAATCAAATGAGATGAGGCATGGGAAAATGCTTCACAGACATTTGGTTAAACTGTAAAGTGTTTCCACCTGGCTATAAAGCAGGTCTTGTTTCTCGGCTAAAGAAACTGTAAGGCGGCTAATTGTCGCTAGGGAGAGGAAGCTGAGTGTTGCTACGTGATGTCATTACCTGGATGGAGGGAAGGCCACTTAGCATATTAGCCTTTTGTATATATAGAGGAGATGTTTGCTCTGCTTGATCAACAAAGCAACAGAGGAGAAGGCCTCATTTTTGGTAACAAAATTCAATGAATATGGAAAGTGGCATTAATTTTAAGTCTTTCAAGTGTTGTGTAAATAGAAAAGATTATAACAAAATAGAAACTAATGATGTTATTTATTGCCAACAGAAGCAGCCTTATTTGAGCAATCTATATTGAAATGACTAATAGAGTGAATTATAGGAGCTTTCCAGTAGAAAGCTAATGCTCGAGTGAAACAGTATTAGGCAATAGTGATATGCCTTTTATTGGTTGGACTCTGGCACCTGACAACAAATGGTACTTTTACCTGAGAGACACGTATCATGCACCATTTGGTCTGACTAACTGAGCCTCAAATGGAAATACAAAGGACAGTTCTCATAGAATCACATATGATTCAAACAGGTACTTAATTTAAATAAATAAGAATGTAAAGTTTGAGTGGCTACAATGGCTTCATATCCCTATGTATGTAATGCTGAGATTGTGGAAACATACAGAAATCTATTCATATGTAAATTAATAAAGGACTTTCACATCACCCTGTATTTATAATGCCTACTATTCATAAAAACTTAAATTTCTTCAACAAAGGTATTTTTCTAAAAATGGTCTTGTCTGTTTATCCCAGGAAAACTTATTTATAACATTAATGTGATAGTTACAGCCAAACATTGTATTTTTTAATGGGTACTTTGGTAATAATTTATATACAAAGGTTATGGCAGCAAATAAAATTATAATCTCAATGGATGACATAGATGAACAATTTTCAGCTTTAAATTTTTTATATAAACTTTGTAGATTTTAAATTTTATGTTTCATTCTGTGGCCCTATCAAATTGGCTATCTTTTACCTGTGTTGTCTAAACTAGATTCTAGAAAAAAGTTTTGAGAAAGACAAAGAGTAGATTTGAGAACCCATTTTGTAATTAAATATGGCCTTAAGTATTTTCAAGTTCATTCATATCATCTTTCTCCAGTACTTTAGTCTCCCTTTGCCAAAACCACCCCACATGCCACCCAAACCACCTTATTTTAGGAAGTTTTGTTCATATTAGGTCCCTTGCAGGAGTTTCCAAGGATAAAATTTGGTTCAGTTAATGTGGTCTTAGCCATCCTAGAGAATTTGCTTTGATTCTAGAGAAGTTTCCTAATTAATTTTCTGTCGCAAAAGTGTTAAGGGCTGGAATTTCCCTTCTGAATCTCTCCCTAGAAATGGGATTCAGAAAGCCCCGGGACTCCATCCAGCACATTGGGGGACTCAGACAACTGTTTCTTGTTATAGATAAAGCTAGAGGCCTACTATGATATTGATACACTAGCAGGCTTGCTAGTGTATTAATAATAGGCAGTGCTGATTTACTACAATCATTTATCGTTTCAGACATACAGAGTTATCTAGGTTTCAGAAATGAACGTTCTATCTAACATTACTTTAAAGTGATTGGTGGTGGTACAACTTGAGTTTTTTAAGTTTAAGCCTAAAATTCAGAGTGATTTATTCTAATAGCATGCACACAGGTGGTATAAACAAATTCAAAGATGAGAATATAACATACACAAGATCCAATTAAGTTTAGCTGAGTGAGAATCCTCACTACTCTCTCCCGTGAAATAGTAAAACATGAAGACAGGGGTTTAATATCATAGGCATGTTGATTATTATTGAGTAGAAAAGTATCATCACCGGTTTTTCTCAAATGTCCCTAAGTATTTCTGAATTTACAAGAAAGTAGACTGGTTTAGTTTAGCTCTCAAAAGTGAAAATTATTTTCCCTATTGAGTAAAAAAAAAAAAAAACACAATAAAGAGTGGAAAACTGAAAACTATAGCCCACCTGTGTTTAATCATTAACAGTGAGCCCTCTGGTGAACTTAGGTCATGATTTTGGAGTTTGGAATCTGACCTTTCCCCAGAGATAAACATTATCATTGCAGGTTCTAAGGAGGGACATTTCCTTGCTGCCATCAGAAGAGGCCACTTCTTAGTGACTCCTTGCTGGGTGCTGGATGCATTAGAGAGTGGCCAGTCAATATGATTCTTCTAGCTGTGCTTTTTCTCTGCTTTATTTCCTCGTACTCAGCTTCTGTTAAAGGTAAGTTTGTGTTGCCTCTTGCTAAATTTTAGTTTTAATCATTGAAGGGGCAGTGTGTGCTGTGTGTGTGTGTGTGTGTGAATAGTGAAAGAGTTTCTAACTAAACCATCTTCAAAACCATGTAATTATGGGATGTTTGGGAAGGCATGACTGGGTTAGAATGAAAACCGAATTCAAATTCCTCCAAACAATAAGAAAACAGAGGTTCCTTTTTAGATTCAGTGCCTCAGATTAGTGTGCCTCTTGTTTCAATTTCTCATTCATGGTGGATTTTTAAAAGGGAGAGAAAAGATGCCAGCTATTGTTACCTGCTGCTTTTGGTCCTCCCTGAATGCAGCTCCTTCATTTGAATTGTAAAAGAGGACCGAAAAAAAAAAACACACACACACAAAAAAAACAACACACCACACTTCCTTAAATTTCTTTCTAGTTGCTTAGCAATGTGACGCCAAGAAGAATTAGACCCAATGTAAAAGCATGTGATTTACCAAAGAATTACAAATGAAATGGTAAAGCACATATTTAATTTTATTACCTATTAGAAGTGATAGAATCATCATAGTTGGTGAATTACATAAAATAAAAGTACACTATATAGGGTAAGAAGATTTATTATCTTTTGAAAAATAGTGTTGGTAGTTACCATTTCTACTTTAAGATAAATTTGATTTAAAAAAACAACCACACCTATGAATTAGACTTTTGAGAGAGAAAAACCATGAGTTGTCATTTCAAAGAGAAGCATGATTATATTAATATGGGCTCTTGTGTTAAATCTCTAGTTAATACACTCCTGGGGTTTCTAAATGTTGCGCCTGTAAAATTATCACTTTTTTTTATAGTTTCTTAAGAGGGCGTACTATCAAAGGTAATTCATCTAACACACCATTTAGCATAATAAGGTCCAATTTGAATAACTATGTGCTCTAAGTAAATAATATAAAACAGTTGATTTGTAAACTTCTAAAACCTATTTGGAATAATTGGTTTCTGATGACAAAGTGAAGGTTTTCCTCAAGATTTTTTTTGCATGGAAAATTTTCACATGAAGGAAAGACAGTCTTTATTACGGCAACAATAAATGGAGGGCTAAATTTAAATTATTTCACATAACCAAATGACCCTTTTTTTTTTTTTTTCTTGAATTAAAGACAATATTTCCCACCAGTTTCTGAAATGTTTGGTATTTAAAAATACAGTCCTTACTTGGATGAAAAAATAATTTTTGAGAAAAATGTAAAGGTTTGTAAATTATATCTGAGAATTATTATATAGAGAGCTTTGATATATTTAATTATGTCAAATAAACTAATGTATTTGAAATCTGAGTGATTTTAAAAAATATATATTTTATTGATTTTTTACAGAGAGGAAAGGAGAGAGATAGAGAGCTAGAAACGTCGATGAGAGAGAAACATCGACCAGCTGCCTCTTGCACACCCCCTACCAGGGATGTGCCCACAACTAAGATATATGCCCTTGACCGGAATCAAACCCGGGACCTTTCAGTCCGCAGACTACCACTGAGCCAAACCAGTTTTGGCAAAATCTCAGTGATTTTTACAACATAATATCAAATCTAATATACCATGATTATTTTGAAAAAAAAATAATTGAGATATAGTAGTTCTTGTGGGTTTCTCTTTCTCCCCACCCTATAAATAAGCAGTTTGGATAACTTAATATTTTCTGATACATGCACTAGTAAAGATTTAAAAATACAGGCAACATTAGCACGCAGGTTTAGAAGATAGATGACAGTTGGCTACAGTTTGTTGTGTACAAGTTCAGTGGTAAATCCAGATTTTTAGCACCTGAAGATTATGCTACTTAGGGGACATTTTTGAGAAAAGATTGCAAAAATATCTTACTTTTGAAATTTTACTGAAAATAAAATAAGATGTGTATATATTGCTGGTCTCACCTTCTAAGATCTTGAAATGAATCTGGGCAAGTGAGGGCCCCAAAACTTAAGTGCCATTAGCTTCATGGTACAAACTGCTTAAGCCAAATATCATAAATAAAAAGTACAGGACTTGACAGTTCTCCCTCTTACCTAGATGTGATAACCTTTTGTGTTATATACTGTGACTAAGTAATAAATTTCTTATTATCTATAATGATTCACATTTAACAAGCAAACTACATAAGAAGAATTTACCTCAAGGTCATTATAAATTTTGGGGATCTCACGCAACACCTCAAAACTCATCTCAAATTTAATTGTCAATGAAACTGTTTAGCAAATCCTCAGATTTGGGTGGGTTTTGAATGCATGTTGACCTGTGAAGTGAATGGAGGAAGGTATTCAGGAAGCAGGTCTATTTAGAAGAGATATGCTGAGTGTGAACACCTGAAAACTCAAGTTTTCCCTAGTTTTTCTGAATCGTATTTTGGGTTTTCTTTATAGTACTTTTACTTTCCTTAACCCACACAAAAACTTTCTATTTAATCTTGCCACTTCTAAACCTGAACTGTTTCTTCATTTCCAGTCTTTCTCTCAGTTCATGGCCTTCCCTATATTTTTCAATTCATTCACATTAATAATCTTCCATTCCCACCCCCACCCCCTTATCCTTCACCCTACCCTTACTTCAGCCTTATAGTTTTCTGTTGGAATCCTAAATCCCTACTTTGTCTCCTTGCTTAAATCAATTAACTGTCTATTGGGTTCATCCAGGTTTGATAAATGAGTATTTTAACATATTTCCTAAAGGTTTGAAACTAAGTTTGTTGTTTTGAAGCCCCTTAAAAATTCTTGATACACTTAAAGGGGAACCTTGAAGAGCAATTGACTCTTTCTCTTTTAGTTTTATCTAACACTAGAGGCCTGGTGTATAAAATTCATGCACTGGGGGGACGGGGGGAAGGGAGGGGTGTCCCTTAACCCAGCCTGCACCCTTTCCAATCTGGGCCATCCCTCACACAATCCAGGACTGCTGGCTCCCAACTGCTCACTTGCCTGCCTGCCTGCCTGATTGCCCCTAACCACTTCGGCCTGCCAGCCTGATCAATGCCTAACTACTCCCTGCCAGCCCGATTCCCCCCAACTTCCCTCCCCTGGTCTCCCCTCCCCACAACTGTCCTCCCTAGCAGGCCTGGTCTCTCCCAACTGCTCTCCCTTGCTGGCCTGGTCACCCCTAACTGTCCTCCCCTGCTGGCCTGGTCCCCCCCAACTGCCCTACCCTGCAGGCCTGGTTGCCCCTAACTATCCTCCCTTGCTGGCCATCTTATGGCAGCCATCTTGTAACCACATAGGGCGGCCATCTTGTGTGAGGGTGTGATGGTCAATTTGCATATTACTTCTATATTATATAGGATTAGCTTCAAAAATGCTATTCTGCAGGCTCAAAAGAGTAATACCTTAAGAAAGAAATTATGTGAACAATATAAATAGAACATGTCCCCATTGCCCAGTGTTGCCAATCTCTAAACAAATAAACAGAAATACTTATCAAAGAGGAAAGGATAACAGGACAACTACAACACAATCCATTTGTTTGAAATATTTTAGGTTTATCTCCTGTTGAAAGAGGTAAGAAAAAAATTCTAGGAGAAGCAAGGCTTCTGTTTACAAATGATAAAACACATTCTTTCTGTGTTTTATCATTTGTAAGTTATAATAAAAAAGCAGTCTATTATATGCTGCCCTCTTTCACATTCTATTGTTCACTTAAGTCTAAGTAAGAAAAAAATCACATAATAGTTAACACAATGGTTTGGAAAGCTTCAGAATTTAAGGAAGGCTACATTTCTACAAACTTTTCATAGTAACTTTAATCACAGTCACCTTCAGGTAGTTCATAAAACTTGGGTCTCAGTAAATTTAAGTGTCAAATTCTGCATTATATCTACTACGTTGAGCTGAACGCAGACTCAGCTTTTTTTAGCTGTCATATAATGACTATCTTTCAGAATGACTGTGAGGATTAGATAAGAAAACATGTATTTCCTTTGTGCCTTGTGTGGAATTCTAAAGGTGTCATTATAATAAGGCCTCTCTGCCCAAAATATCTTTCTTGGCCAGAGAGCTAGTGTTTGAACCTGCAGGAGTGTCCCTACTCAAACTGTAGAAGAGGTGGAGGTAAGGATGGCTAGAGGGAGTCATAGATTTCTTCTCCTTCAAAGTTTTTCCTGACCTTTTCTGCCTTCATATCTCATACCTGAGGTTCTGATTTGTTGCTTGGATACAGTCTACTTTTGTGTTTATGCACTTGGATACACACTTTCACACTTCCTGTTCTTGATTCCTTATCCCATTTCTTTGAAGGTTTGTCAGATCACATAGCTTTGTCTAGGCAAAGGTCCTCCCCCCAGATCTCCCTGCCACCCATAGGTACCTATTTGACCTCACTTCCTTCTGCTGTCTTTCACTTAATTCCAGCCTCTTTGGCCTCCCAGCTGTTCCTCCATTATACGTGGTTGAACTTTCTTCAGGGCCTTTGAACTTGCTGTTCCTTCTGTGGGAGGATGGGTGGTAGGAGTGTGGAGATGCCCCTCCCACAGATATCCACATGGGTAGCCTGAAGCTTTTGCCCAGAACATTACCTTCCCACAAAGGTCTTTATCTCAGCATTTCATTCCCTTTTCTGCTTCATTTTTCTTTATACATTTTTATTACTTACTGGAGGCCTGGTGCACGAAATTCGTGCATGGGGGATCGGGGTGTCCCTCAGCCCAGCCTGCACCCTCTCCAATCTGGGACATCCCTCTCACAATCCAGGACTGCTGGTTCCCAATTGCTCACCTGCCTGCCTTCCTGATTGCCCCTAACGCTTCTGCCTGCCAGCCTGATCACCCCCTAACTATTCCCCTGCCAGCCAGATTGCTTCTAACAGCCCTCCCCTGCAGGCTTAGTCACCCCCAACTGCTTTCCCCTGTAGGCCTGGATCCCTCTCAACTTCCCTTCCCTTCAGGCCTGATTGCCCCCAATTTCCCTCCTCTGCAAGCTTGGTCACCCCTAATTGCCCTCCCCTGCAGGCTTGATCACCCCCCAACTGCCCTCCCTTGCAGGTCTGGTCCCTCCCAACTACCCTCCCCTGCTGGCATCTTATGGTGGCCATCTTGGGTCCATATGAGGGCAGCCATCTTTGACCACATGGGGGCAGCCATCTTGTGTGTTGGAGTGATGGTCAATCTGCATATTACTCTTTTATTAGATAGGATAAGTATATAAGCTATTGCCCATCTCTTCCTTATAAACTTCACAAAGTTAGACATTTTATCTGCTTGTTAATTGGTGTAGTTCCAGAGCCTATAAAGGTGCCCACCACCCCGTGGATGCTCAGTACATCTTGTTGAATGAATGAATGAACAAACAAATGAATGAATGAATTCCTAGCTCACTCCCTAGAAATAGAAGAGTTCAACCTAAACATGTAGGTGTATATGGTAAAGCTAGACAGCCTGAGTTCATCTCCTGACTCCACCACTAACTATCTGGATGATCTTGGATAAAATGTATAATCTCTGTGCCTCTCAGTTTCCTTATGTATGAAATGTGATTAATAATGATACCTATTAAGTTCTTGTGAGGATTAAAAATAGGTGTCTCCCCAAAATATATACACACACTTTGAATAATTATAAAGGCAGTTTCTATTGAAGTGCATTTCATTTTCAAAATTGAGCTATCAGCTGCTAAAGTGTGCATACATTTTGGAGGGGCACCCTGTATATTAATGCACATAGAACTCTTAGTTTATTAGAGACAATGTATTTTGACCAGTTTTTTCTCTGGGCAGTAAGTGTTGTGTTAAATGGGAGACAGTTGATGATAAAAACTTTTCAGAGATTTTCGACTTTGCAAAGTAATTTATACCTTTTCTCTCAACTGTGTCATTTCTGGCCTACACATCTCAACCTCCTTTCCTGACCTCCCTCATATGCATATATCCTAAGGTGGTGGGGGAAGGAGATATGGTTGCCTATGATAGTTAACTAGGTAATGCAAGCTCATTAGCACTGAGAAAAAATGTATACAAAAATATTTTTTTACTACTTCTTGAGAGCTATAGATAGGAAATATGCAAAGAAAAAAATTTGTAAGACTGTGAACTTCAAGTCATCTCTAAGAAAAATTTGATCCTACTCTCATACATTTTTTGAATTAAACTGAATTGAAGAGTATGATCTCCATGTATCTTTTTTGGCTTACAATACTGACTTGTATGTTATTTGACATTAAATTGCCTCTGTCAAATTAAAGCTTGTGTTAAGGTTTTATGTAGTGAAACGTCATTTTATTCAGAAACAACTAATTTAAACTTACATAGGTGTAACCTAGAAATGTACCTTTATACTAAAAGTTTACTAATGAAATTGACAGAGTAAATTGCATTGGAGGGATATTCCTTAAATATTCAAAATATCCAATTAAAGGAACTGCCTTCTTACCCCTAAAATAACTTTGGCAATGAGCCATTGCATTTATTTACAAATGATTTGTATTAATTTTATAAAGCAATCCCAGGGCTGAACATCTATTTAAAATCATATCCCATATAGCCGAAGCCAGTTTGGCTCAGTGGTAGAGCGTCAGTCTGTGGACTGAAGGGTCCCGGGTTCGATTCCGGTCAAGGGCATGTACATTGGTTGTGGGCACATCCCCGGTGGGGGTGTGCAGGAGGCAGCTGGTCGATGTTTCTCTCTCATCGATGTTTCTAGCTCTCTATCTCTCTCTCTTCCTCCCTGTAAAAAAATCAATAAAATATATTAAAAAAAATAAAAATAAAATCATATCCCATATAATAAAAGGCTAATATGCAAATTGTCCCCACGGACAGGAGTTCAACCCACCGGGAGTTAGACATGCGCTGACCACCAAGTGGGGGCATGGAACATGGCTGGCATTGGTGACGCGACGCTGGCAATGGGTGGCATTGGAGGTGCTGCGGCCCTGATGGGCCCTGAGGAAAGTGGGACCATGGTGGGATGATGGAGCAGACGAGCAGGTGGTGCCAGGCCCTGCAAGTGGCCCCACAGATGGATCCTAATTGCAGCCAGGCCTAGGGACCCTATCTGTGCATGGATTTTGTGCACAGGGCCTCTAGTTTATTATACCTTGATGAAGCTGAGGTGGGTGGCAGAGGAGAAATCATATTCATATAACTTAAAGCAATACAGTGACATTTCTTGAACAATATTCTAAAGTTTAATTAGGGAAACATTTAGATAACCTGATTATTGATTAGGGATACAAATGAAGGTTTATGAAATGGAAGCTCATTGTTTCTTGTTTTTGTTGTTGCTGTTCAAGACAATGATTTTAACAGATGAGAAGTAGAACTGCCTTTCATTTAACAAATATTCACTGAGCTCCCAGTGGGCATGACTGTACTAGATGAGAATGCTTCAATTTTAAGACGGCACATTCCTGGGCTGATGGATGCCTTATTACTAAGACTTGACTTGTTTCACTATCTTTATGCAGGTCACACCACTGGTCTCTCTTTAAATAATGACCGGCTGTACAAACTCACATACTCCACTGAAGTTTTTGTTAATCAGGGCAAAGGAAAGCTCCAAGACAGCGTAGGTTACCGAATTTCATCCAATGTGGACGTCGTCTTACTGTGGAGGAATCCTGATGGTGATGATGACCAATTGATCCAAATCACGGTGGGCATTTTCTACCAGACAGATGCAAACGTTTTATGTCAGCAAAGTCTTTGAGATGTGTACCATTCCATAGCACTTGTTTTATGTTCTTGGTTGTTCAACCATTTAGTTTGTTTTCTGTCACTAAAACACATATAGCTAAAGTGTTTACTACTCAAAAGTGACCTGAATCTTTCCAAATTGTTGAAGGAGGCAAAAGAGGGCAGGTGGGTCACTAGAGTATGATGTCCAGTTCTATGTGTCATATTAAGAGACACATTAAACTAGAATCCATTTGAAATGTTCTGGGAGTCAGGAGCCTATAATTAATGTCATATGAAAAACAATTGAGACTACTGTAACTGAAAGAGGAGATAAATTGTACTTCCCAGTTTTCCTGAGTTCCTTGACATAACAGGTGGAATTACCAATGAGAGAGTAAGCCTATTCTGTATTCTTTCTAAGGAAAAACCGGGTACTCTCTGCATGGCAGTGTTTGGTCAGTTACAATGTTTTAGATATATGGGTTGAGACAGGCAGTCAAGTTAGATAGCCTCTGGGATTTCTCCCAGTTTTAATATATGGTGATTCCATATTTGCTTTTAAGCACCTAAAGGCAAATTATTTCTTCAGTAAAGTCTGTTAATCTTTTGCATGCTGATGTGAAAAAGGTACACAAACCAAAATTTGCTTTATTGTAACCAATAAGTAGTTGCTGTTATACTTTATAATGAGGTGTCATTGTAATATATTTATTAAGCTATCTTTGCTTCTTTGGGTGTCTCCAGTAGCTATTGTGTCTTCCATATTGGATCAAAATTTCATCATCCATCTCTCTGAGCCATTTCTCAATGCAAGTATTCTGCAGCAAATATTATGTGTCTTTTATTCAGTAATTACATTTTTCATCTTTAATTTTGTATGTGAAGATGAAGTACAATGGGGCAGGACTCCTCCCAAACAAATGGTACAGAATGTAAAGAGATCAGATTTCAACAGTTCAAAACAAATGAATGACAGTGACTTAAAAGAGCCATCTTCTAGTCATAATTATTATAAACCTGAAGTCACAGATTTCTTTAAGTATCGGTATTTTTACCTAATTTAAAAACCTGATTGTTGAACATTTTCTCCATTCTTTTAAAGTTAATGGCTAGGTCCTCTGAGTCATAAATTGAAAAAACAACAGAAGAAATTATGACCAACCCTGCTTATTTATTTATCATGTTCCTTTTCTCAGAGAATCTGATGAAAACAGAAAAAGAAAGTTTTCTAATAGTTTTCCCCCCCATGATTCCAGATCAAAGATGTAAATGTTGAAAACGTGAATCAGAAGAGGGGAGAGAAGAGCATTTTCAAAGGAAAAAATCCAACCAAAATTGTAAGAAAAGAAAACTTGGAAGCTTTACAAAGACCTGTGCTCCTTCATCTTGTCCATGGAAAGGTAAAAGTGATTTGGGAGGCAGGGGGAGGCAGGATCGCACATCTTTTCTCTCCAACTTCACATTTTTCTTCCCTTTAGTAGGTATTATTCTTAGGTGATCATGGCATCACTATTTTTATGGTAAATTACATTTTTTCAAAACCTAATAAACAGGTTGTAAATTAATTGTTTCAGAAGTAAATCGAGGCATTCAATTCATTTATATTTTCTAGCCATTTAAAGATTTTATAAAGATCTTTATAGTAAAATCAAGTACTTGTTTATAACAGAGATTGTTGATAAGAGATTGTTGAAAGGTGCATTTTTTATTAAATTGGGAAGGATTAAAAAGATACGATAATGCAAAAATTTATCACAGGTGATTGAATAAAGTTAGGAAAGTTGACAAATTATGAATGAAATGAACTAACAGGTATGTGATATCAACTTCTTATGAAAATATTAATATCTGACTAAAGTACAAAATTGAAGCTTTTGAAAGGATATGACATCACTACGTTAGTGTTGATTTTTTAAGAAGCATATAGAGATTATTTCAAAACTTTGAAAACCACTTTATGCATAATGAATGGACACTATATCTATTTGAAAATTTGCTCAGAAAATTCTGTAATTGTGCATTACTTGTGATTTGATTCTGGTGTATTATGAAAATGGTCTAAATATGTTTGGGATTGAGAATCAATTGTGATCAGTGAATTATTAGGCATTACATATGTGGTTTTATGAAAAGTATAGATATTACATTTACATGTATAAAAATGCATTAATAAAGATGAAAGCTCAATTTTAGTAACTAAAGTAGAAAAATAGAAAAGGCCTTATAGTTAAAATTTTACACATCTCTAAAATTTCTCTAGATTCAAAAGTTCTAGATTCAAAATAAAGATGAAAACAAATACTTTAAAATATAAAATCTAGACATGCAATACATTTCTAATCATGGTCATGTTTTTATATAATGTACTAAAAAGGAACTCACAAAAGAAGGATTATTATGTGGTTGCCTTTACTATAATCAACTATGAACCAACATTTCAGCAAAAAGAGGGGGGACATCTGTAATACTGTCAACAAGAAAGGTAAAAGAAAGAGATAAAAAAGAATGCTTCTCTTCTTCTCACTTGTTAAAACACCATGTTCCAGGTTTTGCTCAGGGGCCTGTCTTTTATAAAGCTCATGTGCTTCCAGCCAGCTGGAAATAAATAGTCCCCTTTAGAACAACCCCTTTAGCCCTTTGTAGCTCACTCATGGCCTTTATCACTTTCTTTTGGTCATTTCTGTTCACTGCTAAATCATGGGTTTCAGTAGAGAAAATTCCTGTTATTTATATTCCAGCCCTCCCCTGACCTTCATTCCTTTTGACTCCCTCTTCCCCCCAGCACCCAGAACCATGCCTTGCACTGACTGACATGCTGCATCAGTCAGGAAACCTTTCCCAACGTCCTCTCAAACCCTCTCTTCCCTGGGTTCATTGCCATGAAAGCATTTATCACAGGATATTGTAATCCTCTCTTTGCCACCGCATTAGCAGTCAGCTTCTTGTGGGTAGCCGTTATGTTTATGTCTATATATCCAGGGCTTTGCTCATAGTGGCCATGCAATAGATGCTTGTAAACTAAAGGAAGGAGCTAATAAGGTTATATGGCAATGAGTCCGATTTTGAGAAAGGCTTTGCTTATTGTTTGCTTAATAATAGCTAAAAGTACTTCACACTCAAAGCCTACACTGATTGAAGGCATTATATAAATTATCTCTTTTATACTCAGGACAGCTCTAGGAAGCAGGTACTGCTTTATTGTTCTCTTGAAATGGATGAGGAAACCAGTCAAGAGAAGAAATTTGCTTAGGTTCACAGCACTGACAAGTGGTGGAACTGGAATTTAAAACACAGGGTCTAATTTTAGAATCTATGCTGGAAACCACGATGGTATACTACCTTCCAGCTGGAAAGCATTTGGGGAAAATATCATCTTTTTTGTTGACTTGAGCATCCCTATTTCATTCTTCATTATATCTATTAACTCACTTGATTTTCGCACTCCACAACTTTGTTAAAAACATGAAATGCTGTCATTTTCTTCTCTGGCCTTCCAATGTGGCAAAACGCTTGATCCTATAAAATATTAATTGCGTTTATAGTCTTAATGACAACCAATCATTTTATAGCTCCTTGGATAGCAGTTGAGTACAAAGTCTTTTGTTACACACATGAAAGAACTTGGTGCCCCCACTGTTCAAAGGCTGGGATGAAGCTGCCACATCATTATTTGAGTGACTCCACGGTGCCAATTCTATAGGAGCTATGACTTGTCATGATTTACAGGTTAAAGTACATTGTGATATCTTTCAATTATATGATAAAGAAATTACTGGAAAAAGACCCATGAACCTGGAGACTAAGAAGCTATGTGGAATTTTCAGCCACATCACTGTCAGAAAGATCATTATTTAAACCCTTGCTTCTTCAGCTTACGATGAGAGAAGATGGGAAAGGAAAGGTTGAATTGTTGATTAACATTTTTTTAAAAGAGTATTTCTACGCCAGGCTCAAATTAAATTTCACTCCTTGAAATTTCTGTGATTCCAAGGATACTCATTAGCGTGTATTTCTTGTCTTTCCTTAAAACAAGCTGTTTAAAGCTTCCATATTTACATGATAAAAGCTGATTTTTTAAAAGCCGATTAAAACACTTAGGTACATATTTATCGAACATCTTTTTTTTCATGCCCAATAATTTCCCCTACCTAAGTGTCGGGGCATGACTAGTTTTGTCTATAAATCATAAATGAAGCTGGAAACATGATAGTTTTCTGGTTAAGTTGATTAATACTGACAAGCAAAAGGTGCCTCAAGTTGCAGCATGGATTCTTCTTGATCTAAAATTCGAATCCAGTGAGCTGGATAGTTACTGAATTTCCATTTCTGGCTTTGCTGTCAGTATTGATTAATCACGTGGCTGCTGGGTCAGCCCTTTATTTTGTGTTGTTTCTAGGAATTGGTTTGCTCTCTGAATCTGCAGGGTGGTTTCTGTACATACACTGAGCCTCCCAACTAAATGTGACACCTTGCAACTCTCATTCCTCATAGACTTCTTCACTTGTCCATTTTCCAATGTGCTGGTTCATATGTATCATATATACCAAAGATCTGTTTAGAGCTATAACTCCAGCTAAATAGAAAAAAAAAAAATGACTAATCTCTCTTTGCTGGGATCCTTTTTTAAAATTTTTGCTGCTAATGTAATTTTGCTTTCTCTTGTTTTTAAAGAATGTATAAATTAAGGGAATATACACAAGCATTTTTGATCCTAAAGAAAAAGTATGAATAATCCCTACTAATTTCAAGGGGAAATTGACCCTCAAAATTTGGCAGCAAGAGGCACCTCATCTCCTTCCCCAAAACCCATCTCCCTCTCTATGTTTGGTTTCCTCAGGTTCAAGGCTTAGCTTGTCACTAGGTTGTGCCACTATGGCTCTCCGGAAGTTCTGGGGACTCTGAATTTAGATAAGAGTCCTGTGCTCTCAGATATGCAGAGCTCATTTCAAAACCGAGTGAAGAAATCAGTTTTATGGCCTGAGTGTAATAAAACTTAATTCCTTCTGTGAAATAATAAATGTAAGTTACTGCAGTGATAGCCACATGGATTGAACTGCAAAGTTCTGACTTAATTACTTTTTTTTAAAATTATCAAAAGCTTGTTAATTCTAACAGTTTTGACCCAGCTAATATAAATTCTAGTGCTGTCTGTTTGAACCTCAATGGTCTGCACTAAGAGAACCGAATTTAGGCCCCCAGCTGAAACCGGTTTGGCTCAGTGGATAGTGTCGGCCTGTGGATTGAAAGGTCCCAGGATCAATTCCGGTCAAGGGCATGTACCTTGGTTGCAAGCACATCCCCAATAGGGGGTGTGCAAAAGGCAGCTGATTAATGATTCTCTCTCATCAATGTTTCTAACTCTCTATCCCTCTCTCTTCCTCTCTGTAAAAAATCAATAAAAATATATATTTTTAAAAAAGAATTTAGGCCCCCAAAGTAGCAGTCATACAAAGAAAAAGAGACTTGCCCACTTTTGTAGTTTTAGGAAAGTAATAAAAATAGAAGGAATGAAAAAAAAAGTCTCTTTATGTTTCACAGTTTACATTATTTAGCCTTCCAGGAAAAATAAAAAAACTCTCAAACAGCATTTTATTAGGGACTAGTAGTCAAGAGCAAATCTTGATCCATAGAAGTGGGTCAATAATAGAAGAGCACTTCACTCTATGCAGAGTCCCGAGATTAAATCTGAGAACTGGGTTTCCTGAAATTTTAGGTCAAGCTTTATAAATAGTTCAGGCACATCATTTTTTTTTTAGCCTGGAAGGACAGTGAGAATATGGATGATAAGTAAAAGTATTTTTCCCACTTTTTTTGCTTTCTAAAGAAAAGAAAGACTGAGGCCTAAAAAGTCACAGGTCATAAGCTTGTGCCACTCAGTGGTCCTTCTAATTGTACTCGGGTTTAAGTGATTCAGTTATGAACCTATAATAGTCATGATATCTGGAGATATCATACTCTGGAATATTTGAAAAAGAAGTTACAGTGTAATTCCTAAAAAGAAATAAAGACCCAGTTCACAAAATAGGACATCAGAAACTCAGCCTGGGATCTGGGAAATTGTCAGTGATTTGTTTGAGAATAAGACACCATAGATTTTCAGATGCTGAGGTCAGTATTCCAATTCCTTTTATACCTGGACAAACACAATTACAACACTTAAGGTTTGTCCAGTGTAATGACTAAAACTGATTACGAGTTGGATAAAGTACCTAGTAAATCTGTCATTAGGCAGAATACATATAGAAAATAAAAATAGAGATTTGAGGCAATTGTGCATAATTCAAGCAAAATATTCTGTTCTAAGTTATGGAGAATTTTCATGTAGGCTGAATTGTTCAGATTGGTATTAATTGAATTCATTGAACAATTAAGGAGCTGTTTTACTTCAGAAGTCATGGTTGGCTTTAAAGAAAAATAAGAAGGTATTCAGGATATTTCTAGTAGAAGTTCTCAGCTGTAATTACCATAGACCTTGGGAATTTTTATAGGGAAGCTATATCCATCCTCTAGTCTTAAATCGTGTGAACTCTTTGGAGTTAATACAGGGTGAAAATGATAGCCTGGTTTCCAGAAAATGTTCTTGGTATTTTATCCTTATTTCTTAAACATGACCTAAATAATCAAAATGGTATGAGGCATTGTTATCACCCCTGTGCCTATAATAATATCAAGGATGAAGCAAAGCTAAGGAAGCCATTTACTGCTGCAGCCAAATCACAGTCACTCTCCTCATTCCACCCTGTGTTTCCTGCTTTCTAAAGGGAAACTCAAAGCAGTGCCTGGAGCAGGCCATTCTGGAACCCAATCAGCCTGAGGTCTTCCCAAGACCTTCTGTATCTGCTTAGACTGAAAGCCAACATAAGTGCTGTGGAGGGCCACGCAGAGACAATAACCCTGTGGAACTGTGTTCATGGGCATTATGGCCACGTCAGGGCCCTCATCAAAGCCCTTGGCGGCCGTGCTTTCTCTGATTCTCAAGAGTGGTGATTGCCATTCTCTTCTAAAAACCTATTTCTTTGTTGTTTTAAACCTTGGTCAGTTTTTGTTTCAAGCAGAGTTACAAGTAGAGAATATGTCGACTTGTTCAAAGAGAATGTTTCTAATTTCTAAAATAAAGCAATCCTTATTTTCACAGAAATCCCAGCCTATGTCTGAACCCTCTTTCCCCTATGCTATGCCCATCTTGTTCAGAGCCTTCACTAGCAGTCTCCTGCAATTTCATATTCTGTTGGTCTAGCTTCTTAGAAATTTAAATAGCTTCTTTTCACAACAAAAGAAACCCCAGTAACAGATCTCTTTCTCCTGGAATTGAGAGGGATAAGAATCTGAACCTTTCCTGCCACTTATTTAACCAAATATGAAGAAAAAAAAATGAATTTTGGCTTTATTTATATTTGTCTTTTTCTTTCCTTAGGTCAAAAACTTCTACTCATATGAAAATGAGCCTGTGGCCATCCAAAATATCAAGAGAGGACTGGCTAGCTTATTTCAGATGCAGTTAAGCTCTGGAACCACCAATGAGGTACTTACTAATATGATTAAAAACTCAGAATCTTATTTGTCAATAGATTTCCCTAGATTATTTGTATCGCTTTCTATTTATAGAAAGTTAGTAAAAGAAAAAAAAAAGTTGTTCTAACCAATTTGGCTCAGTGGCTAGAGCGTTGGCCTGTGGACTGGAGGGTCCCAGGTTTGATTCTGGTCAAAGGCATGTAGGGGATGTGCAGGCGGCAGCTGATCAATGTTGCTTTCTCATTAATGTTTCTAACTCTCTATCCCTTCCTCTTCCTCTCTGTAAAATATATATATATATTTTATATATATATTTAAAAAGTTAATACTATGGTAATACTCAGTAAAGGTAAAGGTAAGCTGGATGGTCATGTCTCATTTACACATGAAACAAATTGCCATTTACACCAATGTGTACTCACATACAGGGTAAAGGGAACTCCACTCAGTTACACTAAGGAGACTTAAAGAGTGACTGAAAGACAGAGATGCAGAAAAACGTGGGGACATTCACTTTGTATCCCTTTTCCAAGGGAAGCTTATTAAAAATATAGATTCCCAGGATTCACTATAGATTCTGATTCACTACATTAGGGAGGACCTAAGCATCTATATTTTAGCAGTTTTCTCAGATAGGTTGAATGCATTGTCAGTTTGACAACCTATTTGTCTATACCAGTGGTTGGCAAACCGTGGCTTGAGAGCCACATGTGACTCTTTGGCCCCTTGAGTGTGGCTCTTCCACAAAATACCACAGCCTGGGCGAGTTTATTTTGAAGAAGTGGCATTAGAAGAAGTTTAAGTCTAAAAAATTTGAGTCTCAAAAGAAATTTTGATTGCTGTACTATTGATATTTGGCTCTATTGACTAATGAGTTTGCCAACCACTGGTCTATACCAACCCCCTTCATTTTACAGATGAAGGAACTGAGGTTAAACTAGAGAAGTTACATGGCTCCCCCAACACCACACTTGGAGTTAAGGTGTAGCTGAGTCCAAGTTTCCTAGCCTGAATTCAGACAGCCCAGGAGTGAGTGAGAAAATCTGATGGCAGGGCTGGGCCAAGGGAATGTTAGCTTGCTAGAATGGAGGTTGGGTGTGGTGCTGGCAGAGGTCTGCTGAAAGGCCAAAAGAAGCTAAACAGAATTTGTAAGGGAGATATTTGCCTACACTCAATTTGTTGATGTGACTTATGAGTTGAATTAATCTAAACAGGTTTTTAATCATATTTAGCTGGTCAGAGGATGCGCGCGCGCGCGCGCGCGCACACACACACACACACACACACACACACACACACACACACTCTCACAAACAATACACAGCCTAGATATAACATTAAAAGCAACTTCCCTTACCACATAATTACCCATTTACCAGAGGTTTTGGATTTGACCATGCTATTTGTCCAGTTCTTAGTACACATTAGAGAGAAGTCAGAAATTCATTATTATTCCTTGGGCAGTAAAAAGGCACTAGTAAGATTCAACCAAAGAGGATGAAAAAGAACCCACTTGCTGCAGGAAACATTGAGTTCTTCCTGTCAGCCTGGACAAAAAGGCAACCCCCCATGACATAGTAGGGACCCCAATTTTCAAGCTAATTCCCTCTGGCATTCAAATGATCCATGTGAAAGTCCTAAACACTATATCTTTACTTTATTTTCAGGTAGATATCTCTGGGGATTGTAAAGTGACCTACCAGGGTCATCAAGACAAAGTGATCAAAGTTAAGGCCTTGGATTCATGCAAAATAGAAAGGCCTGGATTTACAGCTATAAATCAGGTATGATTGATACACTTTTTTGAAGCATCTAAATAATTACATTTTGTAGAGTTGAATTTAAAATAATAGAAGATAAGGTAATGATGTAATTTGGGAACTTTCTAATTTTTAGTGAGGTATAATTTCACATATTATAAAATGAACAGGTTTATTTTCATATGTTATATGTTTGAATGATAGGGGAGGAGTGAAAAGGAAGCTCCTTTGATGATTAAAAGATAGTTTGGTATTTAACTTAATTCAAAGATAGAAAGCTGATTAAATGTTACAACTACACACATTTACCTTTTTAGGTTTTGGGTGTCACTTCGAAAGCCTCATCCGTCACTACCTACAAGATAGAAGACAGCTTTGTTATAGCTGTGGTTGCAGAAGAGACACATGCTTTTGGGCTGAATTTTCTACGAACCATTACAGGCAAGATAGTATCAAAGTAAGACAATGCTGAAATTTAAAATTTTCTTTATTCTTTTTCCATAGATTATTATACTTGGTTTTTAAATATATACAGTGTTTCCTCATTTTGACTGTGAGCTTCTTGAAAACAGTAATTTATATCTTCCACATATTTTATTTTCCACATTATCACCAATAAGTATTGCATGTATTAAATACTATTTTAAAATACAGTTTCATTAAAAATTAACTGTTTATTAAATAGAATTTAAATTTTAAAAAGACAATCTGATTTATTCTAATTTATTTTCTAATTTCTCTGTCAAATGTCTTCAATGTTAGTATTAAAAAGGTGGTGGCATTTACATGTTCTCTCCTTGCGATTTGTTTTTGTTACTGTTGTTAAGAAACACATAAAAAGTTTCATAGTAAAGTGATGTGACAGAATTTTTATATGATTTATAGTACTTACACATTCAAGCTTGTTATTCCAATTTGAGAAAAATTCTTTGGTCAGAATAGGTCTCATAGGGTTAAGAATTAGAATTTCAAATCTAATAGTATATGTTATTTTCAGATTTTAATTTAGAAGAACATTATTTTAGCATTAAATGTATTATATTTTATGACATTATTTCACAACTATTTCCTCTAAAGTAGCTGTCATGTCAGAGATGAACGGTTGCAACATTTTGGGAGAGGTGCCTAAAATTCTTGAAATGTAATTGAAGTCTCATCTAGAATAGAATTTTGTGATCTACTATTGTTTTCAAAGAAATTAACATTTTTAATTACTAATCAGGTCTTTCAGGTTTTCATTGCTCTATAACAAACCACTCCAAATCTAGTGGTGTAAGAAGCAGCATTCATGTTATTTTTCTCTTTAAATCTGGGGCTTGCCCTGCCCTCTAGGATTGCCTTTCTTGGTGTCTGCTACATAGTTGCAGGTAGTCATTGACTAGACCTTTTCAGAGGTTGCTCCCTCAGCTCCCTGGTATCTGGGCTGGGAGGACACAAACTACTGAGGCTCCTCATGCATCTCTCTTTATCTCCATGTGGTTTCTCAACACGGCAGCTTCAGGGAGCCAGACTTCTCTCATGACAATTAAGTCTACAAAGGTACACGTGCTGCTAGTGTGCCAGACTAGCTGAATTCCCTTTTATGACTTAGCTTTAGTAGTCATGTAGTGTCACTTCTACCATCTATTATTGGGACAGTTAGAGCCCCTGCCCAGACTCAAGGAGAGGGATGTATACTCTACCTCTTGATGGGAGAGAGGTTCTAAAAGATCATATTATACAAGAATATTATCAAGGCCATTTTTGGAAAATGAAGATTTCCAAATTGTCTTAGTTATTAAGTGACATGTGGTTGTATTAAGGATATCATTTTTAGAAAGCTGGGCTAAATTCAAAAGAGGGGACATTGCATATCTTGTTAAGTATCCATGCAAATTTTCTTCTCTGTGTTCTCTTGTCATTACATTTTGAAAATCCACCCTTAAAATTTCAGTCTTTGAATAAAATCATTCTTCTAGAAATATTTCATAATTATCTTGAGGTTTGTGTTACCGTTGGAGACATCGCAGTTTAAAAGACCTGGCCTTAACGCAACGTGAATAAATTAGTATCTTTGTGTGCCCCCAAAATGGAAATTAGTAGCTTGTTCACTCAAAAGAATTCTACTGATGTGATATTTTTCTTCCTTGGTTATTCAGGCAGAAACTAGAGCTGAAGACGACCGACGCAGGCCCAAGACTGATGTCTGGAAAGCACGTAGAAGCCATAATTAAAGCAGTTGATTCAAAGTACAAGGCCCTTCCCATTGAGGGGCAGGTGTTCCAGAGCGAGTGTAAAGGATGTCCTTCTGTAAGTGTGAACAGTTGTGCTGTGCAGCCCAAGATGGGAATAATCATGGCTTAACATTCTATTTTACTTTTCTCTCCAATTTTGTGAAGAAAGTTTTTTTTAAAGAACTACCAACCACTACAGAGTTATAATGACAGTAGCCTAATATATCTAAGTTGATGCACGACAATAATAATTAACAAGTAATTATCCACCATCTTAAATAAAAGAAATGTTATGACTTAATGACAGTTTCTTAAAAGTAACTCCTAGAATTCAGGGGAAATAATAGCCTACTGAAATTAGGGGGAAGCATCTGAATCCTGAAATTTCTTCCATTAGTAACAGTATGTCCACAGGTGAAATGGTTTACTGAGCTAGCTCAGTGTTCTGAGTATTGCTATGAGGACAAAAAAGGATATTTAGCTCTCTGCTTAAATGAAGGAATACTTCTTTACCACACTCCAACCTGCCCTAAATTACAGCCAGAAATGAGACAGCACACCCCCAAGGCAAAGGGAAGATCATCTTGTAACATTTTTAATGCAACAAAGAGAAATTTCATTTATTGCATGAATTTGTTGTGATGTATGGCCACAGAAATGACTTTAGGGTCCTGCACTTCCTAACAGTTAATCTGTGTCAGGAGAGCAAACCCTTGGCTTTATGGTCTGTTCATAAGTAGAAGATATGCTTCCCTGGGATATTATTAGTGTTCAGTAAAGTAGAATCATCAAGAACTAATACTATAATTTGCTTTAAGCACAAGGCACTAGTTCCTTACTAATAATTAACAAATAGTTAATTATCCACTATCTTAAGTAAAAGAAATGTTATGACTTAATGACAGTTTCTTAAAAGTAACACCTAGAATTCAAGGGAAATAATAGCCTACTGAAATTAGGGGTAGCATCTGGTATCAAGAGCATGGACAAGCATCTGAGTCCTGAAATTTCTTCTCCTACTTACCAAAGTTGAATTAAGAGAAAACAGAAAATCACCATCTCAGATTTTGTTTTTTCTTTTATTTGTTTTTCTTCCATAGATCATGTAATGTTCCAGTGTAGTTTTCTAATGTCATATGAGATGAAAATTACTTAGGAAAGTGACTAATGAAACCAACCAGCTTTTCTTATGGAACTATTAGTTTCTCCCCCATAGTTATCAAATATTATGAACCATCTATGATTTTTATAACTATTTATTCATCATTATAGGGAGGATTTATGTCTTTAAGGAATTTGCTTTTTCAACTTCAGTATAATGTCACGATTATAACCTTTTAAAGAAAAACAAATCTGACTTTATATTGATAAGCTCTTTGCTCTCAGAAATGACCCAGTAAATCATTAGCTAAGTATAGCTGGAATTTTTCTTTGCAATATCCTCTTAGGATTAGATAACCAAAGGGATTTGAAAATGAGAAAATTATGTCTATTGCTCATTAGAAGGAATGAATAATTTAGAAACTGGTAGCATGCTGATTATCCCAGAGTTAGAGTTAAAGTAGTAAATTATGAAAAATAAGTTCTTTAGCCTATTTCAAAGTCACATGATGTCATTAAATAGGACTATATACTATTCTTAAAACCACGGTAGCACAATAATAGTGTATGTCAGAATTACCTTTATGTAAATATTGTTGTACTTACCATAGATATGAGTAATGAACACAGCCAAGACCTTAGCAATATTAAAACATAGCATTTCATGCAAACAATGAAATAAAGAGAGAATAGAGAGCTCAAATTATTAGAAAACAATGGATTTTCAGTGAGGTCCCAGTATATAAGAAACCTTCACAGTTCTAAATGTTTTGCCCTCCAACATATTCTGTTGTTAATGAAAATTCTGCATAGTTTCACTATGAAAGTCAAAGCCTGGCCTCAGATATAATTCCCTGGTTATAGCAATGGAATGACCTATATGCCTGGAAGCCCAAGGTCCTTTGAGCTAACTGCTCATAGACAAAAACAATCCTCCTACAGAAGTATCATACACAAGGTTAGCAGGCCCTTTCTACTTGCCTCTGAGGGTCACAGGAGAGGGCAGGGGGTAATCAGGTATATTAAGGCAAGATACCAAATGCTCTTTTGCTTGTCAGATACAAGGAAAAAAATTATTTCTGGGGAGGACATCTCTTGTAAATGTGGATGCTCTAAATTATGAATGGGGAATGAGCCTGCAACCCTGTCTTGCAGCTCTCGGAGCACTGGCAGTCCATCAGAAAACACCTACAGCCTGACAACCTCTCCAAGGCAGAATCTGTCAGAAACTTCCTGGTCTTTATTCAGCACCTGAGGACTGCGAAGAAAGATGAGATCCTCCAGCTCCTAAAGACTGAAAACAAGGACGTTCTGTAAGTTCCTGGAACGCTGTGCGAGGTTGTCTGTAGGAAAGCAATTCTGGGTTGCTTTCTTTTTATTAAGCAGGAAACACTTCTTTTTAACCAATAGCCCCAACTCCAAATCAATTATTTTGTTGTTCTGCATTTTCTTTGAACAATTATGACACAATGCAGACATCTAATGCTGACTTAGCCAGAAATGCAATAACAAATTTTCAGCAGTGTCTCAGAATGGACTTTTTTTTTTTTTTTTTTTTTTTTTTTTTTTTAGTGTGTATGAGTAAATCAGGTACAAAGATATAGGGAAGGACTTCATCATAACACCATGCAACCCATGCTGCCTCACTGTTTTTGAAATTTTTTTCTGGGAGCTATTCATTAGCACTTGAAAAGATTTCAGAGTTCGTTATAAAAACAAAAAAGTATGAATTTTTCCACAGAAAAACGTGATTTATTTAAAATCCAATAATCAGCCCAAACAAAGCCATGTTTTATATGGAATAGTGAGAACTGAGGTAAATAGCTAAAATAATCTAAACAAAAGAAATATGTACATAAAATGGATATTTGATGCAAGAGTGATTAATTTCACATGCATAATTGATAGAGTTAACTTAATTCTCAAATTTACTTGGTCTATGAATATGAGCATTTTTGGCAGATAAGTAAATTTTTCTGTAAATACAAATTCAGCTATGTGATACTAATTGTCCTAATTGATGATATAGAACATGGCTCAACTAATTTGACAGACATTGAAAACTAGCCATTAACATAATCAGAAATGGAAACTGGCCATGTTACACACCCTGAGTTCAAAGGACTTAATTACCCTGCCGGGACCGGTTTGGCTCAGTGGATAGAGCGTCGGCCTGTGGACTGAAAGGTCCCGGATTCGATTCCGATCAAGGGCATGTACCTGGGTTGTGAGCACATCCCCAGTCGGGGGTGTGCAAGAGGCAGCTGGTCGATGTTTCTCTCTCATCGACATTTCCATCTCTCTGTTTTTCTCAATTCCTCTCTGTGTAAAATCAATAAAATATATATATATATATTTTAAAAGGACTTAATTACCCAAAAAGAAGAGAATTTAGTTTTTTTCCTGAGAAGTCTTTATTCTTAAATGTCTATGTTATTTACTTGCCTTGAGGACATTAAAAAAATTTATAAGAATTTCATATAACTAACCACACAAGTTGATGGCTCTCTTCAAAAATAAATTTTTAGCCGAAGCCAGTTTGGCTCAGTGGTAGAGTGTCAGTCTGCAGACTGAAAGGTCCTAGGTTCGATTTTGGTCAAGGGCATGTACATTGGTTGCGGGCACATCCCCGGTAGGGGGTGTGCAGGAGGCAGCTGGTCGATGTTTGTCTCTCATCGACGATTCTAGCTCTCTATCTCTCTCCCTTACTCTCTGTAAAAAATCAATAAAAAAATAAAAAAAATAAAAAAATAAAATACATTTTTAAAGCAGAAGTTAAAAGAGGTACAAAATCATAGATTTTCAGACTGTTTTCATTATAGAACTTTAAAATATATTGGTAGGATGATTTTTCTTCAGCTCAAAGATAAAAATGCTAACAAGGAAAGTGCAAAATTAGCTCTAATTTATAATGGGGATTAAACTAAACTTTAACCTTATTTGTATCATAAAAATCTCAAGGCAACAATAATTTGGATGACTTCATAATGCATTTTCTAAATCAGCTTATTTACACAATATCATACCATACCATATGTAACACTCATGTAGCATAGGATAGATAGTAGAATGGCATGAGGTTGAACTGCAATCAGAGGACCTGGTTTTAAATTCGACTTCCAACAGTGTATAATCCTCAAGCAAGTCATTTACATTTAGGCTCTCTGAACTTCATTTTCAACATCGGTAAAATACAGAGAATAATTTCTTTTATTTCTTGTAAAAGGGTGAAAGGCAGGGTGGTGGAATGTACCATTTTCCAAAGTGTCTGTTGTACTGATCTTGTAATTTACAGAATGTTAGCAAGTTTGCCAAGAGGAAAGGATTCTGTGAGCAACTGAGTTGAATAATACTGGGTAAAACTAAGTCAAATAGTTCTCTTTGGTGCAGACATTTGTAACGTCTTTATTCTGATAAGTTTAGGTGTAAGTTTCTTTAAACATTTTTCAAACTTACATGACCTTGAAAATACCTTTTCTAAAAGCATTTTATAGGACTAGTGTTGCATGGAAATCACTTTGGGAAACAGTGGTATAATTAAAACTAGCCATTAACATAATCAAAAGTGGAAATTGGCCAAGTAACACACTCAGAGAGAGCAGTAGTAGACACTGAGTTTGAAGGACTCAATTACCCAAGAAGAAGAGAATATCATTCCCCCCCTAGAAATCCAGAGTCAGGAAAACCAGGACGAACTATACTTTTATCAGCTGTGGAACCTTGAACAAATGACTTGATATCTCTGAGTCTGTTTCCTTATCTATGAGAGGGAATATTAGTATTGAATTGACAGATATGTTCAGTGAGGCTATTATATTAGGAAGAGCATGTATTTATATAGCATTTATAATGTGCCAAGCATTATTCTAAGTGTTTTACATAGGTTATGTAATTTAATCCTCCAACAATCCTAAAGTGACTACTGTTTTTAGCCCTGTGTTACAGATGAAGAAATTAAAGCAAATAGAAGCTACATATCTAAAATTTCTAGTGCAGTGCTTGTATAATAGACACTTAAGAAGTATCTTTCAGTCTTTATTTCATTCACTGGGTTTTTGTTGGGTTCAAAATTACATAGTACAAGTAAGTCTTTTTTAAAAATATAAAACACTGAACCATCTATTGTATGATGTGTTTATATGGATGTGGAATAAAATATTTACACACGTACTATGTTCATTAGTATGATAAGCTTCTGAAATTTTATCATCCCAAGCTCCGTAAACCAAAGATTCTTGATGGTAGGACCCGTACTAAAACTTTCCCATAGGACTTTTGTTCTGCTCACACATAGTCATATGGCTGAACTATACCATGGGGCTTTTTATTTTTTAAAACGTGAAGAAAGCTTTCTCCCTTGGATATAAATTAAAGTTAAAAAACTCTTCCAGCTTTCTGGTAAATAATACCACCCTAGTTATATTAGGCAATTGGGGAATGAGTATATTTACAAAGCTAATTGTATTACTCGTATAGAAAATGACTTGAAATAAATTTATAATTTTATTTATATACTTTTTATTTACAAATCTCCAAATTATATTTGGCTTAGATTAAAATACTAAAATTGTTTGTTTGTATTTTCTGAGCGTACATTGAATGAGAGAGGGCAGTTAAAAGAGAGGTTTAAAATAAAATGTGGGTGGTCTTTTTGAGATAGTTATTTTTTTGTTCAGCATTATGCTAAGCAAAATAAGCCAGTCAGAGAAAGATATCACATGATCTCACTTATATATGGAATATAATGAACAACATAAACTGATGAACCAAAATAGAACCAGAGAAAAAAATATTTTAAAATATAATAGAATTTAAAAAAATATCTTAGAATATAATATTTAGAATATAATAGAAATCCTGTTATTTGCAGATTTTTAATATTGCCTACAACTTTTGTGATATTACACTATGTTAGTACAGTTTTGGTAATATTATATTTAAAATATCTTTTTCTTGAAATATTAATTTTTATTGCATATAGTATTATTTTTTATATTGTTTTTCTTGAAATGTTAATGTTTATTGAATTCATTATTATATTTAAAGTAGATTTTCTTGAAATATTAATGTTTATTACATGTGACATTATTATACCTAAAATAATTTTTCTTGAAATATTAATATTTATTGCATGTAACATTATTATATTTAAAATCTATTTTCTTTAAAATAAAAAATTTTAGAAATATAAAAAAAAAAAAAGAATTGCAAAAAACCACCACCAAAAAACAAATAAAAAAATGTTCACTTCTTTAGGAAATTCAAACCAATGGAGAGTCTGTAAATGGTAGTGATTTTAAACAGGTCTGTGAGCCCCCTAAACACTGACATCTGTAACGACACCTTTTTTTTTATAGACCACAGCTGGTGGATGCTGTCACCTCGGCTCAGACCCCAGACTCATTAGATGCGATTTTGGACTTTTTGGATTTCAAAAGTGACAGCAACGTTATCCTTCAGGAGAGGTTTCTCTATGCCTGCGGATTTGCCTCCCATCCCGACGAAGAACTCCTAAGAGCCCTCATTGTAAGTCAGATGGACACTGGGAAAATGAAGGCCCTCACCACTAAAAAGCTCTCAGCAATCGAAGCAGTGATTAAAAGTTGTGTGCATCAGCATGAAGGCAGAACAGGAGCCTTCTGATTATTCATATTCAAATTCTGTTGAACTACTTTGTATTCATTAATTATTAACTATAGTAATTATTTCATAGTGTCTTCTTTGCAATTCCTCTAACTAACAAAGTAGACTTTATAGAAATTTAAGGACTGTGTTTACCTATCATATAATATGATATAAGACAAAATTTAAGAGGGGAGAAATCTTGGTCAATTCAAAAAGTTATTTAAAAATATTTCTTTTAACTTGAAAGATCTCCAAGATATTTAATACACAGTATGTTGAAGAGATACCAGTCTTCTGATATTAAACAATTCACATTGGAAATAAGAGCTAGACTTCTCTTGGGTCCAAGATTTTTTTTTTTTTTTCTTAAGTACATTTACCCACTTATTATCTAATCGAACAGTTCAAAGTCTGGTGGGAAAATGGGTCCACTTAAGAATCTGATAAAAGTATGAAGCTCCTTTACACCCATGTGTAAAATTATACAGAGCTTTTTGTTTGTTTGTTTGTTTGTTTGTTTGTTCACTGAATTAGGAATCCAATCCATAAACTTCTAGGGGGTTCATTGACCAATGTTAAGAATATCCGGAAAGGGGAGTTTGCAATATAGGAATGTAATTTCCTTAGGCACTGGTTACTTTATTTCTTAACTTAAAAATATCCCTTGGAAACGTTTCAACTGTTTGACAACTTATTTTATCCCTTTTCGGCTAACAGAGTAAGTTCAAAGGTTCCTTTGCGAGCAATGACATCAGAGAAAGTGTTATGATCATCATCGGGGCCCTGGTCAGGAAGCTGTGTCAGAACGATGGCTGCAAACTCAAAGTAAGTTGAACCCCGTCTCACGTGGTACCCAGGTGCCTCCAGACCATCCTCCTCAACACTCACGTACTGCCCATCATGGCTGCTCTTAATCCCCTCTACCCTACTCTACTTCCTCTGTTTGCATAGCAATTATTGCCCACTGACACACTTTACAATTCGGTTATTTATTATGTTTATTGTCTCCCACTGAAATGCAAGCTCCATGCAGAACTGGATCTTTCTTTCAATACCAGTTGCTTAAAATGATATTTAGTACCCAGGTAGTGTTCAATAAATACATGCTAAAAAGTGAATCATTTATGAACATATTTTCATCAATATGTTCTTATTAAGTGCTTGGTGTACTCAATTTTGAACAATATGTAGGGTTTAGTTCTAGTTATTAGAAAAATATTAAACTGTAGGGCTCTCTCCTAGAGCAGACTTCATCTATAGTAATTGTGGTTTGTGCCTTTGAGTAAAATATGGTGGAAATTATTTACCTCTATTTACTGAGGACTTTACATTTTATTTTTAATTTAATTTTTCCCAAAGCTTCTCCACTTGCCTGAGTGGACTATCAATTTCTCATTAAAATAAAACACTCACTTTGTAAGCATAGCTAAGTACGGAAAATACAGCTGGATTATTATCCAACATAACCCATCTTTCTATAGTGTAAATAGATTAAAGATGCTGAATACATAAAAACATAGTCTTTTCTTTCTTTCTACATTTATTAGATTAGTTAGCTTCCAGTCAGCATTTTTCCTCTATCTTCAAAAGATATAACCATACTATTTTGCTTACTGAGTACTTGCTATAAAAACAATAGAAAGAGAATGTTCTTAAAACAAAGTAGTTCCAAAAGAGACAACTCATAATTAGAATGTGAGTATAAAAAAGATCACAGAAAAATGGTATTGAAAATGTTTGAGTATCTTATTAAGACCTGACAGAAGTCAAATTTGTATAGTTTTTATGATATTAAAGAACTGTGACTTCTTATAATTATTTGAGTAGATTGTATACTTCTAAAGACAAAACTCACGTATAAAAACATCCATCCAGCAGTATTTGATGAGCATTTATTCTGTCTAGGTATGATGCTGGTCCCTTAATATAAAGACACAAAATATTCTACTGTCTTCAATTAACTAGTTTGTTTATCAAACATAAACAGATAAGTACAATAATATTGAAATATAAAAAGAGTGCCCTAAGAATACAGAAGATGTAACTAACTATTCTGTCATATTTGAGCTTAGTCAAGAAGAACTCTTAGGTGAGAGTTGGTAGTATAGAATAACAAACATTCTAGGAAAAATACAACTGTGTATGAAATGGCCCAAAGTCATAATGTGCCTGGTATACTTGGAAACAGTGAAAAATTCAATGGAGCTGGAGCACAAAATATATATGTCTCCTTCTCTCCCACCCATTCTCACCGGCTTCTTTACATAAGTAGTATTATTACTAGTTTTTGCTTTCTCCTTCCTGTGTTTCTCTGTGCTACTAAGCTGCTGTACACACACATCCCTATTTCCTTTTTCTTGCACAAATATAGTGCTCTGAATATACTTTCTCTTACTTTTTTTTTTCACTGAAAAATATGTCTTGAAAAATCGCCCTGTCCTAATAGTTTAGAGATATCTTCCTCTCTGTTTTTATAACATCCATTGTGTTGATGTAGCTCAGTTTATGCAGCATTGCTTATGTGTCCTCATTAGGTGGTTTCCACTCTTTTGTTATTACAAATAATGCTAACATGAATAATTTTAGGTGCATTTGTTTTTCTCATTGTTGGAACTGTAGCTTCAGGATCAAAATGCAGCTTGTTAGCTTTTGCCAAATTATCCTCTATAAGAGTCATACCATTTTATGTTTTCGGTAGCAATGTATGAGAATATCTATTGCCCCATAACCTCGATAACAAAGTATGTTATCAAATTTTTGAATGTGTTTTTATCAGTCTGATAGTTGGCATAGATAATTGGCATAGTTAGGAAAAATAAAGTATAGTATCTTCCCTTCAGTCAGAGACCTTTTATGTCTCCCCTAACCCCTCACCTCCTGCCCTCACCCTGGTTTGTGCATGTGTGTTTGTTTTTGAGTGTGCCTGCAGCCTAATTTCAGAGTTTACAAATCCTATAGATGATTAGGTTTTAGGAATCCTTATTTTAATGGTGAATCTGAAGCCCTAAAATATGCATAGTAACAAATATAAACTCAGATGCCCCTACTTTGGTTTTCCATTAAATTATCAACTTGTACTCAATTTCTATATTTCTAGGCTAGGAAAAAAAGGAGTTTTCTGCTTAAAGAACATATTTTTAAAAAGTACCTAGCAAAGTACATGCCAAATAGGAGGCACTCAAGATATATTTTTTAACTGTATGGCAGCATTAGTAAAATATGAAATAAAGTGGAAACAAGCACTTTTTAAACATCTAGAAAAAGACCTATGGTCAAGTAGTAAATATTTTCACCAAAGTTTTTACACAAGAAAACTGTTACCACTTAGGCACCATCGAATTGTTGCTTCAGAAATACAGTGAGTGGGCAGTTTCATGAATAATTAATCAAGGGAATTTCTTAAATGACTTTGTGCATTCAGAATGTGTTCAAAAGTTAATATGTCTACTATTATACTCATTGCTTCCTAAAAGTATGTCAACCAATACATGTAAAGAAACCACCGCTCTTTGCCAAGCTTTACTTGTTCATTTTCACTGTGCGCCTCAGTCATGAAACCAATGCAAAAATCTCCTAAAACTCAAGTTGTTCTCTTGGGCCTAGGAGGGAAGCCAGTCATGCCCAAGCCTTGTTTAATGTGTGGCTATGTATATCTGAGATAATCTGTGATTTCTTAGGGAGTGGTAGAAGCCAAGAAATTAATTCTGGGAGGACTGGAAAAGGCGGAGAAAAAAGAGGACATCACGATGTACCTGCTGGCTCTGAAGAATGCCCTGCTCCCAGAAGGCATCCCGCTCCTCCTCAAGTATGCAGAGACAGGAGAAGGGCCCATCAGCCACCTGGCTACCACCGCTCTCCAGAGATACGATGTTCCCTTCATAACGGATGAGGTAAAGTCTCCAAGGTTATGGTAAAAGTCACAAAAGTAGAAAGCATATCCAAATATGAGTCAAATGCAGATAGATGCCTTTGAAGTCATCCTATTTTTCCCCCCAAACTACCAATTTCTCTTTCCTGTTTAGGAATACCTCTTAAATTGGATTTAAGGTTATGCTCAAGCAGCCTCACCTTTTGAAAAGAAAAAATGTCCTATATCCTGAAGCACAAACATGAAAGCATATTCTTTTACTTTAAGAAACAAAAGAATTGCCCTGACCGCATATCAGTTGGTGCTCCAAAAAATGTGGGGGATTCAATTCCTAGTCAGGGCACATACCTAGGTTATGGGTTTGATCCCTGATTGGGGCACATATGGGAGGCAACTGATCTATGTTTCTCTCTCACGTTGATGTTCCTCTCTCTCTCTCTCTCTCTCTCTCTCTCTCTCTCTCTCTCTCTCTCTCTTCCTTTCTCTCTGAAAATTGATAAAAAAAAAGTATGTCTTCAAGTGAGTAGTATAAAAATAAAAATAAAGTATTTTCAGAAATATCTTTATTTCTATAAATTTTAAAATTTTGTTAATTTTTTTGACACTGAAATATCATACCTTAAGTATTGGTGTCTACAGCTACATTTTCAAGCAGCTATCTAAATTAAACTTTTGTTAAGGCAGAGAATGTTTATAAATCCCAAGCTAAACTGCCTGTGGAGAAAGATGTTTCCAATTTTCAGATAAACATCTTTCCATTGGTTTTGTGTCACTTTTTTTTAGTTTTCATTTTTTTTCAAAAATGTGATGGTTAAGGTCAGAGCCTTTTGAGACATACAGACGTACATTTAAAATCTGACTGTGTCCATTCCTAGTTGTTTGTGCTTAAGTTAGTCACTTAACTTCTATATACCCAAGAACAAGGCCAACATGTGGGAGAGATAGTAAAAGACATTGAAATAAATATTTATAAATGCCTAGTATAAGAACACAACACACAGTGTAAGATTAGGCAGTGCTTGTAACCAGAAGAATTATTTGTTGCCACAGAATGCAGATATATTGGCAAATTTTCTTGGGTGTTAATGTTTTTGTTTTTTAAGTCCCCTAATGTAACCAATGGACTCTCAGTGATAATGATGTGTCAATATAGGTTCATCAAGTGCAACAAATGACTGCTATAGAATAGAGGGAGAGGTTGTGTGGAATGGGGGAGCGATGAGGAGCAAGGGTATATAGGAACTATTTGTACTTTTTTAAATATATATATACATATTATTGATTTTTTACAGAGAGGAAGAGAGAGGGATAGAGAGTTAGAAACATAGATGAGAGAAAATCATTGATCAGCTGCCTCCTGCACACCCCCTTCTGGGGATGTGCCCCCAACCAAGGTACATGCCCTTGACTGGAATCAAACCTAGGACCTTTCAGTCTGCAGACTGACGCTCTATCCACTGAGCCAAACTGGTTTTGGCGGAACTATCTGTACTTTTAAGTTTGCTATGAACCTAAAATTGCTCTAAAAAGAAAGATTATTACTGTGTAGTTTGTAAAAAGGAGAAAGGAAAATTCTGAGGTACTTCATTGTAAGGAAATATCAGTTCATGTAGCCATCTCTCCCAGAGCCCCATTGCCACACGGTGGTAGTATTTTTATTAAAAAAATTCTGTATTAGTTAGGTAACATCGTGATATGCTATAATTACAAATGAACCTCGAAATCTCAGCTTGCCCTGGCCAGTGGCTCAGTTGATTGGAGTGTCGTCCTGTACACCAGAAGGGCACATACCCAGGTTGCAGGTTCAATTCCTGATCGGAGCTTGTGCAGTAGGCAGCCAATCTATTCTCTTTCTCTCTCAAAATAAATCTCAGCTTATCAAAAATGTATTTCTCATTCATGCTCTGTCTAAGGTAGGTAAAGGAAATTGTGGCCCGAAGTTTACTACAATAGTGAAACAAGGAGACAGAGATGGCGTACCAGCTCTTAAGTGCCTCAGCCTAGAAGCTACCCAAAGTGATTCTGTTTACTATCCGTTAGCAGGACTATGGCCCCGACCTACCCTGTTTCCCCGAAAATAAGACAGTGTCTTATATTAATTTTTTCTTCCAAAGTTGCGCTAAGTCTTATTTTCAGGGGATGTCTTATCTTTCCATGCACTAGGTCTTTCTTATTTTCAGAGGATGTCTTATTTTCAGGGAAACACGGTAATAGCAAAGGAACCTGGGAAATGTAAGAATGTGTATTCAGAGAGCAGTAACTATGTCTGCTACAATGTCGATTTTGAAAGCCTAGATGTGCACTAATTAACTTGAACATCTTACTAACAGGTGAGGAAGACTCTGAACAGGATTTACCATCAGAATCGCAAGGTTCACGAGAAGACTGTGCGCACCACCGCAGCGGCTATCATTTTAAACAACAATCCATCCTACATGGAAGTGAAAAACATCCTGCTCTCTATTGGGGAGCTTCCAAAAGAGATGAATAAATACATGCTTTCCACTGTTCAAGACATCCTACATTTTGAAATGCCTGCAAGGTATGGTACGGTGCACCTGTCTCTGCTTTTTCAGGCTTAGCTGTATATTTGTGTGGTACACATGTGGATAATAACATTGGTGTGGTCACTATGCTGGGTTGTGTTACACAGGGAAAGAGTTTGACAAATTTCCCAAAAGAGAACCATTTAATGGAACAACTAAAGCAACTTTATTTTAGCACTAGCTTCAGGTATGATTTTTACTCTAGGTCTCCTGCTCAGTCTGATAAGAATATGTGATCAAATGTGAGTCATTTTCTAGAATCCAGCTATATTTTTAATAGGGTTCTTTTTACAAATAGTACTAAAAAAAGGATGTGAAGTTCTCACAAAATGGTCTGTCATCTTAACTTTCCACGTGTTAGAAATCTTTGAAGCCTCATATCACAGGTCAAAAGAACTTACCATTTAAATTTAAAATCTTAGACATGGCCAGAAGTTTAAGGACCACTCAAGGGATGGAGAATGGGACCAACAGACATTGTTGCTCCCAGTTACTCTTACTGGTTTCATCTTCCTGCTGGTACCCAAGACTCTTCTTAATTCACTGATCACCCTCTTCAAAATGGCTTCCCTGAAACTCTCTACACCTCTTCCCTGAAGCAGAGGGCCAGAAAAGGAATTCCCATTTCCCCTGAGTTATATGCAGAGCACTCCCCTTAGGAACGATCAAATATGAGCATTACCTGTTGAAAAGGAAAACAGACAATGGGAGGGAGGAAAATAAGGAGAAATGGAAACAAATTGAAAGGCAGCAAAAGAATGAAGGAAAAACAAAAACTAAGAAGAATGAAGGACAGGAAATGGGGAATGAGTAGAAGAGAGGAAAGAGCAGGAAACATAAGGAAAAGGGGGCATGAGGATAGAGGAAAGAAGCAGCCTAATTTGTAGCCATGAGTTACTAGTCAAGGACCTGACATCTCCTATTGCTGCGTTTCCTCTGTGAGAATCATGGAGGAGATCCTGGTGGACTATCTGCCCTTGTCTTGTGAACCTAGTGATTCAGGGGCAATAAAGAGGAAGCAGTGGGGACCGGCAAGGAGGCCATGGCAAACATTCTGGTCAGATTCTCAGAACCAAAACCACTGGAGTTGGAAGGGCCAGTAAAGGCTATCTTGCTTGGTGTTTCCAGTGTGGGGGCCGAGGCTTCTGGCAGGGGGTGTCCAGACATTGCCTGCACCTCTTCAGTGGCAGGAAGGTCATTATTCAGAGACTCAGGATTACTTTTTTATATAACTGAAATCTTAGTATTGGCCCTGGTTTTACCCCCGGAGCCATAAGGAACAGTCCTAATAATTTATCCACACGCAGGCCCTTGGACTATTTGAGGAAAGCTGTCATGGTCGTCCTCACCTTTTCTTCTCTAGGCTGAAATCTTAGAACCTAGGGATATTGGGGGCAAAAGATGATAAGGTAACCATTCTCTCCTCTCAGTAATGCTCTACCTCAGACCTAGGTCCAGATCTCTTTAGTTGATTCCTTTATGCATTGTTATAATTTTATAATTACTGATATGATTAGTGTTAAGTAGTCAGGAATATAAAGATCTCCATACTAATTAGATAAGTAGACAAGTTAGAGACATGGGGTAAGGTTCAAGACTTACATTAGAGGAGACAATGATTTATATATTAATGTAGCTGAAATTTTTTTTTCCATTGAAAGGTACATGAACATGAAAAACATTCCTGGAAGTTTACTATTATGTACATATTATTAGCCAGTGATAACATTAGAGGGTGTAGGAAAATGTTTAAGGAAAAATTGGCAAGTTCTCCAGTTCGGGACAGCTTTCTTTTCAAGTATGCTGTTTAACAGTGGAACCAAAGTGACTCAAAGAATATGTGTTGTCCACTGCTGAGGTGTGTCCATCGGCCAGCTCCTACTGCCTCACAGCTGTGTCCTCATCTTGCTGAGGAATGAAGGGGGAAGCCCTGACCCTGGTGCTGGCACTCCAGCTGGCACCGCCCAGTCCTGGAGCAGCGTGAGGAAATTTCGGCCCCTGTGTTTTCCACCGAGGACTTGGGTTTTTTTTCCAAATCTGATTTGGGAATCAGTCATTACAACGAAGGTGCAGCTTTTCCTTTTACGTGTTGCAGCAAAATGATCCGTCGAGTTCTGAAGGAGATGGTTGCTCATAATTATGACCGTTTCGCCAAGAGTGGATCTTCTTCTGCCTATACTGGCTACATAGGACGTATGTAACCTAAAGGGTGCTCCCTCCTCACCCCTCCCCCCTCCCCAGCGTGGGTTTGCTGGAACTATTATTAAATTACAGGGTTGGCTTTCTTTTCTTTTTTGGCCATTAGGTACTCCCCATTCGGCATCCACTTACAGTCTTGACATTCTTTACTCTGGTTCTGGCATCCTAAGGAGAAGTAACCTGAACATCTTTCAGTACATTGGGAAGTCTCAACTTCATGGTAGCCAGGTAACTCATTTTCCATTAATTTTTCTGGATAAAGTATGTAAAAAAAATTAGTGTGGGGTAAAATAAGTTATATACTGATTGCAACATTATAGAATGTGTAAGTTAATGGTGGCTGCTGCCATGTGTCACCCATAATTTCATCATCTGTAAGAGGCTGTATGGTTTATAGGCCCAGAGAGAGTTTTAAATATGATCTTGAAATCTAAATATGTATAGATTTCATGCCAGTATTTCTCACATGTGTCTTAAAAAACTTCTAAAAAACAAGATATATTTCTTGGAGCTCCAGATATTTCATTCTAGAATATATTTTCTTTTTCTGGATGTTTCTATGAAGAGATTCATTACCCAAAATAAAAACTTTCATAATAGCCTGGCTGGTGTGGCTAAGTGGTTGAGCATGGACCTATTAACCAGGAGGTCATGGTTTGATTTCCAGTCAGGCCTCATGCCCAGGTTGTGGGCTTGATCCCCATCATTATTGATGTTTCTATCTTTCCCTCTTCCTTCCTCTCTGAAGTCAATAAAAATATATTTTTCAAAACTTTCATAACACAATATGGCTCTCTAAAGGTTCAATTTATGTTTTTTTCCAATACTGCTAGGAGAGAAAGGAATAAAGTGTAGGCGTTTGACAGCTGGCTGACTTCCTTTTGTTTTATCTAAAATTTGGTAAAAGCTTTCTAATTTTGAAATACGCTTTCTTTTTAGTTTTCATTCATATCAAATTGTAACCTTCTAAATAAACTCATTTAGGCTTAAAAACGATCCAGTGCTATATAAACTCACTGTACCCTTTGATAGAACTCTAGACAGTATGCTCTTCTGTCTGTCCCGAGGGATCACCATCTGTTTTCTGATATGGGCTCTGAAATGCCAAGTACCCAGTAGCAAGGGACTGGGTAGGGAGGATAGAGCATATGTAGGATTCCTATGCCTAATAGAGATCAGGATGTGAGCCCCTCGTGGTGTTTATCATGCTTCCTTTGAGCTAGAGAGAAAGAATAGGCCCAAAAGTTATGAGTCATGGTTTATAGAACTCCACATCTTCCCATAGCAGCAGCCTTAGGGTGACTGTCCCAACACCTCTCCACTTCCTTTTGTGTAGGGGCTCTACACAATAACGGACCCAATCTCTGTGACAGTTCTGGAGAGACTAAGTAAGGGTTTATGGGATGATACCATAAAATGGAAAGTTTGTGGCCTATGTAGTTAGGCAGAAGGGTTTGAATCCTGCCTCGGCATTTGAGCTTTTTTTGGTCTCATCTACAAAATGGATAAAATAACATGTATCCCAAAGGTTGGCTGTGAGGATTAAATGAAGAAAACTAACTAGCCCTATCTTATTTAGTTCAGTGGATAGTGATGGCCTGTGAACTGAAGGGTCCTGGGTTCATTTCCGGTCAAGAGCACGTACCATGATTGCAGGCTTGATCCCCAGCCCTGGTCAGGCATGCTGAGGGCAACCAATCGATGTGTGTCTCTCACATCGATATTTCTGTCTCTCCCTCTCCCTTCCACTCTCTAAAAATCAATGGAAAAATATCTTCAGGAGAGGATTAATAACAACAAAAAAGAAAACTAACCTTATATTTAGGCATAAAGTTGTTTTTTCCTAGTTGCTGCAGATTTTTAAATTATTAACCCCTGGGAAAGTTCTAGCTATAGCTCACCATCACTTACAGAACAGGCATGGAGCTTATGTTATGTCATGTTATATAATGTGATGTCTATTTTTCCCTAGGTGGTCATTGAAGCCCAAGGACTGGAGACCTTAATTGCTGCCACTCCTGATGAGGGGGAGGAGAACCTTGACTCCTTTGCTGGCCTGTCAGTCATTCTCTTTGATGTGCAACTCAGACCTGTCACGTTTTTCAATGGATACAGTGATTTGATGTCCAAAATGCTGTCAGCATCTAGCGACCCTGTCAGTGTGGTGAAAGCACTTGCTCTGTTAATAGATCATTCCCAGGTAATTAATTCACTCTGCAAATTTTATTGAATTCCTAAAATGTACCAGGTATTTTTTAAATGTGTTCTATGCTTTGAGTATACAAGACAAAATTCCATGCATCTTGGAACTCACATTGTAAGCATTCATTCTCTTGGTATTGTTGCTGCAAAAGAAAAAAATACTAAATATAATATGAGTATAGTATAATGTCAATTATATCTCAGTACAAATGGAAAAAATACTAATTCTAACATAAACAAGAAATGATGGAGGAAATAGTCTAAGATAAAACAGAGCAGACAGGCATTATCTCTGTTCACTTGGCTTTCCTGGACATGAGGGCTTAGATAGTTATTTGAAAGTAGGAGCTAAATCACATGGCTTCACAAGTTACTAATGACATTTATCATGACAACGATTATGAAGAGCCATGTAGCGCATCATTTTGACCATGAAAAATTAGTAGATGAACAACAAATCACTGACATCAACCACATGTAGAATTTTTGCCCCAAACTCTCATGTTCACAGAATCATATAAGATTTAACCATTTATTAGTAGAGAATAAAAGAACTTTCATTCACTTGAACTGTATAATCTTCAGAATGATTTTCAATTTTCCCCACCCCCAAGTTTTACATTACTGTGATAAGTTATGATGATGCCATCTTCTGTGCAGTAAGATTTAGGTGACCAAGATACTATGGATGGGAGTGGTCTGCCTCAATGGATTTTCTGGGAAACAGAAGAGTGTTAATCTGAATAACCTTTGAGTTCAAATGTTTCATGCTTAAAAAAGTTTTCAATGGCTTGGCTTATTTCCTGTCTTACTTAGCATACCAATATAAAAAATGGAATATTTGTTAAATAAGGATCCTAGAGGAAATCCCTAAAAATGATCACTTTGTACTCTAATTCATACTTATGATATTAGTGATATATGAGTAGATTGGATTAAAATCCACAGACTATAAGATTTTTTGGAAACTTTGCTTTTGTGGTTTAGTAAATTCATTTGAATTTTGTCCCTACTCATTACTTTCTGTATGCTCTTGGGCAGGTTCTTAATAGCTTTAAGCCAAGATTTCCTACTAATAAAGTAAGGCATTTGAAACAGATAGTCCAAAGTTTTTACCAGCTTTGTTGTTTGCCAGATAATTTGAGGATTCTGATTTGTTGGGTTCCAGTTATGAAATCATAGATTTTAAGACATGGGATAGAGAGACCTTAAATATCAGATTTTACTAAAACCTCTCCAAAACATCATAGGTTAAAACTAAGTATTAATATCCAATCTTTATTATTCCTCATAGCACTTAGGATAGCTGCATATAACAAAAAAAAACCCAGGGTAGTATAACCAAATAGTTTTATTTTTATCATATAACAATATTTGAAAGTAGCCAAAGTAGGTAATGTGTTGCTACAGAAATCCTAAGTTATTACAAGATCCAGGCTCTTTTCCCTTCAGCTCAGCCATTTTTACTTGTGGCTTTTAACCTCATGCTTGTCACCCCATGATCATCAGATGGCTGCTGCCTTGCCAGCACTGTTACCTCAATCCAAGAAGGAGGAAGCAGCAGGAAAGTCTGACTCTTTTTCAGAAACTTTCCTGGAAGCCCTATCCATTCCTATAAAAACTAAGTATCTATAAAAGGAATACCTTTGGTTATTGACCAAAAGTATGTCATGTGGATGTTTCTAGCTGCAAGAGAAGCAGATATAGTTTTTAAATGGTTGAATAGCTCTGTGTACAAGACTGTGTTTCTGTTCATACGAGTGAAAAGAAAGACAATCAGCAGTGCCTCTCAAATCCCTTAATCCTCAAGGTCACACATATAAAAACAATTCTCTTATTATGTCTGATATTTATTCTGTATATTTCCTTTGCACTATTACCTCTGGAGAGATTCATCCTCTGAAGAAGGCATAAGAGTGCTGAGGATGTAATTTGTATTTTAAGACACAGGAATAATAATAGTTCCGCACCATGTGTATGTACTCAGTTACTCATCAACAGTGCCTAATGGTATTAATGCAGGTGTAAAACTGGATGTAAACATCAGTAATAATCTAGATCAATGTTGTCAAACTTTTATGAAAAGGGCAGAAAGTACATATTTTTGGCTTTGTGGACACATGGACATGTGGTCTCTTTGCAACTAGTCAGCTCTGCTATTGTAGAGTGAAGGTAGCCAATAGTGACATAGTAACAAATAAGTGTGGCAGTGTTTCAAAATCCTTTATTTATAAAAACAGCCAGTGGGCCAGATTTGCCTACAGTCCATAGTTCACTGACTCCTGAGATAGATTATCTTATTAGTTTTTTTTATTCATTAAGCCAGGGTCCCTAAGGCATATTCAAAGAGAAAGATCATGCCCAGGCTATTAAACATAACCTAATGCCTGTATATTCCAGATTGGAGTATTTGGAAGATCTGGGGTTATTATACAAATAAGCTGTTGGAGGTGCCCTGCTCTGCAAGGCACCCAGGAATGCCATCCCAGCTTCAGAGGCGCATGCCACATTAGGTCAAGTGCTGACGTTGAAGGAAATTTTGGCAGTGGGTGGCCTGTCATAGCCACCAGGGCAGATGGAATTACTCTGTGCTCACGCTCTGTTTTCAGATCATTAGGTTACTCTTCAGAGAAGGATGTCTGATAAAGTCAGCATAATAGGGGGGACCCTCTTCAGTCAGCAAAGAATGTGTTTTCCTGAATGGAAGCAGTGGAACAAGTTGTGAAATTGTCAGTATTTGAGCCGTAAGAAACACCTTCGGGACCAAAAGTAAAAGACCAAGGGGTCATGCTAGCTACAAATGCAAAGCTTCAGCATCTCATTCCTCAAGTTCAGTGGTCGGCAAACTCTTTAGTCAACAGAGCCAAATATCAACAGTACAACGATTGAAATTTCTTTTGAGAGCCAAATTTTTTTAAACTTATACTTCTTCTAATGCCACTTCTTCAAAATAGACTCGCCCAGGCTGTGGTATTTTGTGGAAGAGCCACACTCAAGGGGCCAAAGAGCCGCACGGGGCTCGCGAGCCGCAGTTTGCCGACCATAGGTCCAGTTCATAGGTAAAAATTTAAAAAAAAAATATGCATTCTGGATCAAACACAGGCACAAGCCTATGATCTCACGCTTTTGCAGTGTTTCTCAGAACATGCTTTCCTGAGCACCAGGAGACAAAAGACAGTTGTGATTCTGTTACAGCCATGGATGGGAGTAGAAGTCTCCCCAACTAGAGGCATTCCGGGTGCTCATTCTGGCTCCACATGTAGCCTCCAAGCCTGATTTTTCTTTTCAATCTTTAGATGTAATGTCACCACGGAAGATTAGTATGAGAATTGCATGAGATGTCAAATCTAGAGCTCTTAGGACACAGTTGGTGCTTAAAAGCTGTTCGTTCCACTCATTTTATACCCCTGAAAAAATGTAGCCACTACACTATGTAGCTTAATCCCTCTCATGAAGTAAAGATTGTCAAAACACTTGGTTTGTTTTGATATCCACCTAATGTATGGTCAGTAGGAAAGCCAAATTCCACATCACAGACTGTAATTTTTCAAATTGAGATCAAAGAAGAAAATACAAAGAAAGAAATACTTCTGAGGTAGGGCACACAGTATGGCTCATTTAAGAACAATCACAATTACGGTGCAAATGTGGAATTCTGATATTATGGTTCTGCAGTTCATAGGTATAGGTTCAACTGTGGACATAATTATGGTTTTATCAGGGTAATTTGTGTCCCTTTATATTAGTGTCGTTAGCTCTATGTTGAGAATCTCATTCTTTTGTCCAAGTGTCTTTCAGTTAAAGGTAACTTCACGCCACAATCAGACTTTTTTAGTATACCTGGTTGTAAGCCAAGTCCTTTGACTGACATTCCCTGCCACATTTTTTGGAAAGTGAAGATAATTCCAGGAGATCAACAGAATCCTTCCTAGAAAGCAACATAGTGTCATTTATAGTTGGTGAAAACACAGTTTGATCTGAGTAGGGTAATTACATAAAGTTGGTCATGCTGCCAGTTACCATAAACCTAAGATCTTTGAAGGAATATCTAAATTAAGGATACTAAGCCTTTCCCCCCAAATCATTATCACTTCCAACACTGTCCCCAGACAATCTGATTCCAATCCAACTGAAGACATTTTCAGCCAACATCACCAGGGCTAATATATATTATAACTGCAAGACTTAAAAGCTAAATGCTGGCACAAACAGCACAAAACAATGAAGTTCAGACAACCATAAAAATGCTTAGAAGGGCCGAAACCGGTTTGGCTCAGTGGTAGAGCATCGGTCTGCGGACTGAAGGGTACCAGGTTCGATTCCAGTCAAGGGCATGTACATTGGTTGTGGGCACATCCCCGGTAGGGGGTGTGCAAGAGGCAGCTGGTCGATGTTTCTCTCTCGTTGACGTTTCTAGCTCTATCTCTCTCCCTTCTTCTCTGTAAAAAAATCAAAATATATTTTTAAAAAATGCTTAGAAGGAACTATGTTTGTCAGCAAGTATTGTCTCTCTGGAATATGCTGTTGAGTTCATGTTGGACAAAACATATTAATTTGATGTCATTTCAAATGTCAAAGAGCAGGGTATTAAGGCTTAGTTCAATTGCCTTGCTTTCTTTTCCCAACTGGACTAGACAATTCCTGGAACATCTACATTGTACTGGCAGTTTTCATCATAATTTTCATTTGCCAGCAGGATGCAGTTGTCTCTATCTGACACAGCATATAACAAGAAAAGTGGTAAAGGACCATTAGTGGTCATTTCCCAATCCTCATCCCCACTCCAAAGCCACAGCTGGATTCCTGATAGAGATGCCTTCATTTTCCCTAATCTGGTCATTCTCAAATTTGAATGCATCAAAATCAACATGAGGACTTGTTACAACACAGATTGCTGGACCCCACCCTCAGAGTTTCTAATTCAGTAGGTATGGGATTTGTGTTTCAAACAAGTTTCCAGAATGCTGATGTTACTTGTCAGGGGACCACTCTTTGAAAACCATTTCCCCTCCCAATGCAGAACTAAAATGTGTTTCCAAGCCTAGAGAAAGATTCCAACATTAATGCAGCTCAAATGCTATTATCTACAGGAGGAGGTTGAATGTGCTTTTTCAAAGGGGTTGGCTAAATAGTGATTATTACTACTATTATTATATTTTTTTGCTTCTAGGAGATTCAGCTGCAATCTGGACTGAAGGCCAATATAGACATCAAGGGTGCTCTAGCCATTGACATTTCCGGTGCAATGGAGTTTAGTCTGTGGTACCGTGAGTCAAAAACACGAGTGAAAAATCTGTAAGTACTCTATGTAAAGAACTTCAGAAATTAGGTTTTGGAATTGTTTAACCTTCTGACCTTTCAGAATCTGTACTCTTTTTTCTGACTATTTATTTATTTATTATTGAATTTATTGGGGTGACATTGGTTAATAAAATTATGTAGGTTTCAGGAGTACAGTTCTATAATACATCATCTGTATATTGTATTGTGTATTCATCACCTCAGTTCAAGTCTCCTTCCATCACCACTTGTCCCCCTATACCTTCTTCTACCTTCCTCCTCACCCCTTTCCCTCTAGTAATAACCACACGACAATATGTGTCTATGAGTTGTAATTATTGTGTTGTTTTTTTGCCCCAAACTCAAGGGGCAAAAATCCCTTCACCATTTTTACCCAGCCCTACAACCCCTCTGACAGCTGTCAGTTTGTTCTCTAGCTGAGTCTGTTTCTATTTTGTTTATTAATTACCACATATGAGTGAAGTTGTATGGTACTGGTCCTTCTCTGACTGAGTTATTTCACTTAGCATAATGCTCTCCAGGTCCATCCATTTCCTAAGATCTTCTTTTTTATGGCCAAGTATATTCCACCTTTATAAATGTACCACAGCTTTTCATCTACTGATGGACATTTGGGCTGCTTCCAAATCTTGGCACTAAGGAAACATCCTCACCAGCACTTGTTGTTTATTGATTTATTGATGGTAGCCATTCTGGCAGGTGTGAGGTGGTATCTCATTGTGGTTGTAATTTGCACCTCTCTGATGATTAGTGGATATTGAGCATCTTTTCTTTTTTTAATGTTATTTTTTTATTTTATTGATTAAGGTATTACATGTATCCATATCTCCCTATTGACTCCCCACTCCACTCCCATACATGCCCTCACCCCCCAGTGTCTTGTGTCCATTGGTTATGCTTACATACATGCATACAAGTCCATTTTTTCATATGCCTGTTGGCCATCTGTATCTCTTCTAAGGAAGAATATCTTTTCAGATCCTTTGCCCATTTTTTAATTCGGTTGTTTGTTTCTCTGGTGTTGAGTTATAGAAGTTCTTTATAACCCCTTATCAGATGTGTCATTGATATGTTTTTTCATTCAATGGGTTGTCTTTTCATTTTGTTGATGGTTTCCTTTTATGTGCAAAAACTTTTTAGTTTGATGTATCCCTGTTTGTTTATCAGGATCTATACTTTCTATTTGTAATCATTAAATCATAGAGTAGGAAATAACCATGGGAAGTCATTCTTTCCATAGCTTCTTATGAACAGGTCAGCGCCTAATACAACTCAGCCAAGAATCTTGACTCTTGACTTTTAAAGACATCCATAAACAGCATGCCCAGTGGATGAGAGGTTCATCTTCTCATGGTATTCCACCTCACTAGTTGACAGTGCTATTAGGAAACTTTACTCTGAAGCAACCTTTTTTTTTTTTTTTTTTTAGCTTATCCCTCTATTTGGGATCTCAAGTTTTTACTTTTTTACTGTCTTCAGTAGATAAAAAATTTTAAATGGTCACTTTTATGCAGAATCTAAATATTAAATATTTAGTCCTTAAGGTTTTTTTTTTTATCATTCATTTTTCTAAACAAAATGTTCCTGGCTCCTTTAGTTTTCCTAATCTACCTGTCAGATTAAGTGAAATGTTTCATTTTGAACACAAACAATGTTTCTGAACCATTGCAATAATCAAAAGAATTACTCTTCTGTTTATTATAACATCAAAAAAGGAAATTGAAATGCAATAGATTTTTTAAATATTTTTAGATATTTAAACTATGGTTGGGGATAAGTGAGTTAGGGTGGTAAAATTAAATATTTTGGTTTATTTTGAACTATGGATGAAGGAATTGAGAGCTATTAAAAGCTGTCACATTTGTGGCCCACAGTGTTACTAAAACAAACCAATGAATGAGAAATGGAGTGGTCATTGCAGTGATCAGCAATATAACTTAGGGCTTCTCATTGAAGCAGTCATCTGTTTCCTCTTTCTGAAGTATTTCCAGGTAGAAATTTCCCCAAATTACACTGAATTTAATTTTTTTTTTTTTTTTAGAAAGAAATCAACAATAGTAACAACAACAAAATCTGGATTTTTAAGGACACTGTATCCCTAAGAATCTATCAGTATCCACATTGTAGCCAATCTATCCTCAATTTTTAATTTGTTCATTTAAAAATCTCTCTTAAGCCTTTGTTGAATGTTAAGATATTAGAAGGTATAGCGAGGTATTCAGGGATTTAACAGGATACCTCTGACCTACTTTTACCCTGACAACAGTAGGTGGTAAGCTTTAGGTTGCACAGCAAAAATTAGTACCTCTATCAAAAAAGCTTGTGCATACAACCCTGATTTAATTGTAGGAGTAACTCCCACAATATTACTGAAAGTCTACACTTAAATTAGAATGTTCCTAGAGGTAAGCCTTTTACTGAGTTATTTATCTTCTTCATTTTCATCCAAGCCACTCTCCCTAGGCAATTCAATCTGCTTATCTATTCCTCTGAGCAATTGGAGAACCCACCATATCTGTCATTCCTAGGCTACCCACTGTGCCCCACTATAGAAATTTTTTTTGTGACAATATTTTTTCAAATAGACTTAGCTCCCTAGAGACCCTTTGGAGAAAGCAATAAAATGGAATTGAAATATCTACCTAGACACCAACAGAGAAACCAAGGGAGCAAGAAAATTATTATAAACATTAGCTGTCTTCTTGCTGAATTTAGATAACTCAGATATTTCTGACTTTCTGAGAAGACCAGGTTCCAGGAATATTTTCATCTTGGCTCTTAGTAGGCCCATACCAAACAGCAGTACCTGATAGACATTTCATTCCCACTTCTAGAATTGAAGACTGAGGGAGGGTTTAGGGGAAGAGCAAATCTTCACTGCACAATCCCTGGGACTATTGGGCCATGGTTACCAATAGAATTCTGAGCACATTTAGGTCGCATATTAGCCCCTTTCCTTACAGTCATTGGCATCATGAATTTAGATCCTGGGAAATTATAGCTGTTAGTCCAGCTCAGTTAAATGTAATGCTAATAGTTTTTTCTGCCCCAAATCTTTAGGTTGGCTGTGGTGATAGCTGGTGACGTCACTGTGGACTCCTCTTTTGTGAAAGCTGGCCTGGAAATCAGTGCAGAAACGGAGGCCAGCATGGAGTTTATCTCCACTGTGCAGTTTTCTCAGTACCCCTTCCTAGTCTGCCTGCAGATGGACAGGGCTGAGGCTCCATACAGGTGAGAAGCAGTGCTTGGGCATGTTCCAGGGCCAGCCCCACTTCACCAGAACTCACACCCAGTCTTCAACATTCACTTTCGGAAATTAAAAGAAAATGGTAAAAAGAAATTCATGAAACAAATTATCTTTAAATTAGTAACAGAATTCTTGATGAGGCTAAAAATTGAGTCAGTCCCTAGGATAACAAGGAACTGTAATGACCAGTTCTTTCAATTCAGGAGGTATCATATTCTATCTAGAAACAATTTATCAAGGAAATAAAGGGATCTGATTTACCACAAGAATTGCCATGTAGTTTCATTAAAAATACCGGATATATATTTGTTATCAGCTATATCTTCAAAGTTGTCTCCTGGGCAGAGAGCTCAAAACAAAACATGAAATCACTTACCATGGCTAAGGAGCCCAAATGAATTCACAGTGCTTAGGTAATCCATACAACAGCAATTCCACCTTGTTTAAGTTTTGGCCAAAGCTTGAGAGTTTGTAAAATTTTCAGCAGAATTCTTAGTGTCTCAAAAACTGAATATGTAATTGGCCATGTTAATTTCCCAACACCTATCCCACTCTAGGGCTTTTATACTGTGTTCTTTGAATCATGTGACCATATTTATGACAATACTATCACGTGCAAGTAAAATGCCTTTAGTCTAGGTCAGTGTTTCCCAACCTTCTCTCATGATGAGAATCACCTGGTGGAGTTGTTAAAACACAGATTCCTGAATCCCAACTAAGAAGTGCTAAACTAGAATTTTTGGGAACATATAGGTAAAATTGCATACCTAACTAGTGCTCTGTATATAACATCTGTCTTAGAGCACTAGTTAAGTATACAATTTTACCTATATGTTCCCAAAAATTCTAGTTTAGCACTTCTTAGTTGGGATTCAGGAATCTGTGTTTTAACAACTCCACCAGGTGATTCTCATCATGAGAGAAGTTTGGGAAACACTGGTCTAGGTGATACTGTGAGTGGTAGAGGCTTCCTTGACACACTGTTAACCATGAAAGCAATTTGTCTGCTTAAAACAGCAGCCATATCTTCCTCTTCTTCTTTGAAAAGTAACCCAGAGTTGAGCACCTTCTTTATATTCTTGACATTTCATGATCCATATAAATATGCATAAATGATATAAGTATAATTATGAGTTATATTTTTACAGAATAGAGTGGATTATAGTCAGAATATTAAACTGTTGCTCGTTTATACTAATGTATGTATAGAATAAACCTCCATTAATGCATTTTTAAAAATCACCCTTCCAATGGTCACAATGCAGTCACCACCAATCCAGGCACTGGGCTAACTCGTTTGGCTCCACATTTCCCTTTGGCTACAGCTTTGGGAATGCTTCCCTGGCAGCATTCTCATCTTAAATCCAGTTACACTTGCTCCTTCCTCACAGGGGGACTGAGCCCAAAGTGGGGCTCCTAGGATGAGGAGAGGGGGGCCCAGCAAGGCTTGCAAAGCTAACAAAGCACTGAGAGGAATGTAGTCCTCCATTGCAGGAGAATGTCTAGCAGACTCTTATATTCCAAGCATGTGAAGTGTGAAAAGAAAGGGGAAGAAAAACATCACCCCATTCACGGGATGGAAGCCTGTCGTCCTTGGTACTCACATCCTTTCTCAAATCGCTTCGACACAGACACAGAAGCTTCAAGGGCACACTCAGCGCGTGGCTCTGACAGGCATGAGGTGACTTGACTATGTGTGTGATTTTGCTATTTGTTGTTGTTCTGCAGGCAATTTGAGACCAAGTATGAAAGGCTGTCCACAGGCAAAGGATACGTCTTGCGGAAAAGAAAAGAAATGATGGTGGCAGGATCTGAATTCCCTCTCCACCAAGAGAATGCTAATATGTGCAAGGTGGTGTTTCCCCCTCAGCCGGAGAGTGCTTCCACTGGTGGGGGTTGGTTTTGAAACTGAAGGGTGATGTCCCACTTGAATTCATCTCCCCAGGAGGGAAACCAGGTGACATGCCTAAGTGCTTGCTCTCTGAGAGCACAGTGTTTACATATTTACCTGTATTTAAGATTTTTGTAAAAAGTTATGAAAAAAACCCAAATGACCAAATTTGGGCCTATTCAGAGCACCAACCGTGTCAATTTTTTTGAGCCAAAATAATGTGATACTTTTAGGAAATTCTATTTGATATAGCGAGAATTATCCTTCCCTATAAAGAAACTATTGTTTATTTAAAAAATACATACACACACTCAAAACCCAATTTTGTTTCAATAATTTTCAGTGTGTATGTAGCCATCGATAGAATCTTAAACGTGTATTGTTTCTACCAAACATATTCATGCAAAGAAAAAAAACACACAACAGACCTTTTTTCGTGGGAGGTGTGAGGAGGGAGGAGGGAACAAGACTTTTTAAATACTTTCTCAGCCAAATTCATGAATTGACATTTACTAATATCTCTTCTGTTGTTAGTTTTATTGAGCATTGAGGGAGAAGGCATACAACATTCACATACCATCTCATCTTTCTGCTGACCGCATAGTCAGTCCTCTGCATTCCGCCCTACAAAAACATTGGGCTTCGCACGTAAGATTTAGAGATATTAATTTCAGAAACTCCATTTGATTTTTTTGTGTGCTGTGTCTCTTGGAGACCATAATGTGGTGTGCTGTCCTTTATAAGGGACTTGATGTAGTCATCATTTTCTCTTTTGTTCAGCTGTTTGATCGTGAAAGTTCTAGTCTGTGTGATTACAATCTGTACACAAGGTAGAGTTGGCTGAGAGAATTTAGTGCTGATGGATTTGGACTTCTAAAATATGAATTCAAGGAAAGATTTTTATCTGTTCAAATTAAAAGAGGCATGCTAAACATTTTTAAATATTTATTCATGAAAAGTATGTTTATAGTAACAAACCCAAAACTCATAACAGATGTTCATTTGTTTATTAAATATATACAAACACATACACACACACATGCACACACAGAAGTTTATCTAGCCTATCATTGACTGTACATTTAAAATGATGTGTGATGAAATAAATATGTGGAAATCCTATTGAATTCTTTTTGTCTTCCTTTACTTTAAACACCATCTCTCTCTGCTCTTGCCAATTTCTGCGCCCAGACATACACACAAGTTGCCTTTGCAACCCTATAGAACAGGACAGGCCAGAGATCCCAAAAGGAGGTCAGAGCCCTCTGGGAAAATGGACCACTGAAAATCACAGCAGCAAGAACCGGGTAAGGACCTGTGGAGCTGAAAACAAGCTTTAAGCCCAGTTTTCATAAAGCCCTGGACCAGCACCCTTACTGTTAGGTTACTAAGAGGAAAGAAAGAAATTGAAACCTTAAGGGGACGTGATATGTCTTTGGTGGTGACATTGGCTTTGGAAGATGCATCCATAGCAAAGCAGTTTACTCTCTCTTCAGGGACCAGTGCTCTTACACTCCTTTCAAGGGAAAAAAATAAAAAATATAGACTAGATTAACTTTCAGAAAAAGAAGGAAGGCAATATTTCTTAAGCATGATCTTTTAAAAAAGTTTGCAAACACCCTGAAATAAGCATTTGTAGTGTCAACTAAAAAAAAAAAAATCATTGAAGAAAATGAGGATCAAAAAGGGTCTATCTCATTGTGGACCAGTATGCTAACATGATGGGTCAAGACTGGAGTTCTCTACTCAGGAGCAGCAGCCTTCTGATTTCCTCCAAAAACTTATGGTTGCCAGTTCCCTGTGGTCCACAGCAGTCGTTCTCAAATTGTGTCCATGAGGACCACCTGAGTGCTTCTTAAAACAGAACACTGAAGCTCTTCTCCATTTTGAATTCAACTGGCCTGAGTCGGGCCGAGGATTTCCCAGGTGAAGTCTTCCAGGTGAAGCCCAGGCTGTTAGTATGGGGACCACAACTTTGAGAGTCTTGCCCCAGAGTAAAAGGAAGACACTTAAAATCATAAGAAGATCATTGGTGTGATGTTTGTAAACACACACACACTCTCTTTCTTTGTGTGTATGCAGATTGTTCATACTTTCTGCAGTAAAATATGTATTCCAGCAAACCAATAAGAGTCTCCTATTCCTTCATCTTCAGGGTAATTTTAAACAAGTAAAGTGCTAAAATATGAAGTTTCTAAATAGTGTATTTGCATGTTTTGGGGGGTGTGGCAGAGTCGGGATATGGGAGGTAGAGAGATATCTCAAAATCTCATGTCAAAAGTTTTATGAATATTTATATTCTTTTATTTCAGTAATTCTATTTAGAAGTCTTTATCACAAGGAAATATTCAGAGATGCCTGGGAAGATTTGTGCTCAAAGGTGTTTGTTGCAGCATTATTTTCATAGCCCAAAATTATAAAAACAAAATATTTCAAAATATGAGATTGATTAAACACATTATGATACATCAATATGAGGAAATAAGATACAGCTGATAAAAATCATCCCTCTAAGAATATTGGAAAGAGGTTGTTTTATAATTTCATAAAGTAAATAATAGTCTACAAAACATAATTATAAGCATTTATTTTTTTTAAAAATTTACTGATTACATATGTGTCCTTATTCCCCCATTATTCCCTCTCATCCCCGCCCCCCCCCCCACCACCACTCATGCCCTCACCCCCCTGTTGTCTGTGTCCATTGGTTAGGCTTACAAGTTTTTTGATTGATCTCTCTCCCTTACCCCCTAAGCATTCATTTTTAAGGTAATTTGTATAGTAGGTCCCTCTGAATAATTAAGAAATTGCCCTACTTTTCAGTTTTTAGAATATTTTATCATTCTCTAAATTTCCTTCAAAGAACATGCAAATAAATTTGAGGATCTTCAAGCAACCTATATCGCAGTGAATTTGAATTTTTCAGAGGTAGAAATGCTATAGTGAATATATCATAGTAGTTAATATTTTTGAAATGCTAACTACAGGCCAAGGGTAATATTATCTTATGATTCTCACATAATCTATAGACTATAATGTTATTCTGCAATACTATATCTAGTGTGTAAATACATATGAATGTAATACACACCTGTTCTTACTCTACCCAGTAGTCCTGAAGGTGTAGAAGCTTTCAGAGAACACTTCACTCAAGGGATTATCTGTTGCTCAGATTGTAATTTCAAGGGGCAGAAAGAAATATCAGTTTTTGCTATGTCTTTGATGACTCTTTTCACAATACTTCTGTTGGGATAAACCTCTTATCAACGGGCTTTGGTCATGCTACTTCTAGCTACACTCCTCCCTTGTCATCTTCAATAGCTCCCTTGCCCCTAAACTAAACAGCTTCTTCACTTTCATTCTCTTGCTTTCTCTCTGGACTTCTGAGTTCTCTTCACACTTAGCCCTCTTGCTCCCTGCCCACTCCATGCTGGGTCATTGGCATGGATCTCTTCTTTGTGGCCATTAGCTAGTTTCCTCTTTCAATCACGGTGCCTTTGACAAGGCTTAGACTAGCTAGCTTCATCAGCATATCAGGCATTCTCACCATATTAAAGGCTTCCTGAAATATTAACCTCTTCATGAATCAGAGCACCTGGCTTATAGTAGGCTTTTTTATTATTCCTAAAGAACATTAACATCCTCCAAACTGGGAATATAACAGTGACTTCTACCCTATGAAACTCCAACATATGTCTAACACACATAAAAGTATACCCATCACACTTTCGATACACTACTCTCATTCTTTAGATTTTTTCCCTAGAATCTTTGACTGAGCTTACAGTAATCTGAGAATTGACTTTAAAATTCCTCTTTTAAAATTAACTATTTAAAAACAGCCCTTAATGAGGATGATAGTTTTAAAATATGTTCCCAAATTATTTGACACTCTTCCCATTGAGAGATAGAATCTGTGTTCCTGCCCATTGAATCTCCATTCTGTGATTGCTTGTCAAATAGGTGATAGTGATGCTGTGTTACTTTCTGAGCTAGGCTTTAAGACACTGGCAGCATCCAGTTCTTATCTCTTGGGATACACATTGTTGGCACTCACCCACCATGTTTGGAGGAAGCCCAAGGGAGGTCCAGCTGAAGAGGAGCTGAAGTCCCTAGCTGACATTGGCTCTCTGGTCATGGGAATGAGCCATCATGGAAGTAGATTCTGAAATCCCTGTTGAGTTCTTGTGTGAAGTAGAATCGAACCTTCCATGCCCAGCTATGTCCAAATTGCATATTAATGAGCTAAAAACTTTTTTTTTGTGGCTTTTAAGACTCAAGTTTTCAGGTGGATTGTTCCTCAGCAGCACACAACTAGAACAGTGGCTATGCATGGTTCATGAAGATGAGGTCTTCTGGATGTAGTATAGTGAATCTGCATTAGCAGGGATTCAATAGATGGCTAAACTACCCTATATAATAAATAAGAAATGAGAGTATTCTGAGCCAGCACACCAAGAAACAGAGGAAGCAAAGGATGAAGAGAGGGAGAGGGATGGTGGCTGAAGCACAAATAAACTCAACAACCAGTGAAAATTTTCTAGTGCCAGAGATGGCACAGGGGTATTTGAGGACAGGTATGTAAGTAGTTCAGGTCTAAAGTGTCTGCTAATGTAGTTGGCTGCCATATGAAGGAGCACATGCATATGTCTAGCCTATGTACCCTTAAGCCTTCAGCAAAATCATGCCACACATGGAATGCTCAGGATTGAATGGGCATTCTGCAGTGAAGACTGCTAGGGTAATGCAATGCAGAGTAAAACTGTGTACGCTTGAGGCAAGAAGGATAATGGAATATGAGAATTCACTGGAAACAAGAGCTGGAAGGCAGAGTTGACTTAGAAAAATATGAGGCCTGAGACTGCCCTCAATTTGCTTTCTTGCCTGATCAACCTCAACCCTGAACATATGTAAGGAATCCTGGTTGTCCCTCTTTGTGAAATGTGGGTTCAAGTCTTTTGGGGACTTCAATCTTAAGGTTTATTATAGTGACTTCAGTTAACAGTGGTTGATTTAAGGGATGTGTTACAACATTGATCTTGTGCAGTAGGTCTCCAAAATGTGTGCCTCTCCTATTCAGGCTTTGAAGGGGATAACTACAATTACTTTCCTGGGCCTCAGTGTGGGCCCTCAGGGACATCACACTTAGGTGTGGTGCCAGGGGAGCATCACATACCTCGTGAGGTGCTCCTCACAGTGCTCCTTAATGATGCAAGCAGCTAGATTCCTTTGGTTGGCTGGGTGAAATGCTATGGGTTCAGGGAAGGTCCATCCTAGACTTCAGAACTCTAGAACTGCAAGATAATGAACTTGCTTCATCTTAAGCTGCTGAGTGTGTAGTTACAATAACAGTAGAAAATGAATACAACCTGGATATGAACCATCAGAGTGTTTTAGTTAAATGAAGGATTTCAGTTAGAAGACAGAAGGAAATAAAAATGTCCAAAGTTTATGTCTGAGTTAAAATAAAGACAGACAATGCATGTATTCTTTGCAGTTACTTTTACTGGAAAAAAAACAACAACAAAACATTTTTCCTCAAGAGTCACAATAAAAGACCATTACACAAGATTGCACAATCACCTACCAATGCTGGCAATTAAGGTCAGCAGGCTAGTCTCACAGAGTCCTTGTCTAAGTAGTTTTCTCCATATGCAATACACCGAGAATGTCATTCTCAGAGCTGTCCGGCTGGATTCGCAGTCCCACTGGCCAAGTTCAGTGCACTCTCTAACAGAGTTGCATCAGATCTAAGGTAGGAACTCTTCCACAAAGATTTCTATCTTGAAAGCAGTCCATAGTCTTTCCATTTACCACCGGCTTTTCTCATGGCCAGGGGTGTAATTCAGCATTATCCAATGTCTTTCTTCATTCATCACACAATTTACTCTTCTCTTTTTAGGACATAACTTCCTCAGTCTTCACATCCTTTTCAACCACCACTGTCTTTACTGTACAATAATATTCTTTAAATGTAAATATAGAAACCTTCATCTTCAAGGGGGGCGGGGGTAGGAGGGGGGAGAGAAGGACTGCCCATTAGAAAATAGATACAAGGACGATAGGTGATTTTAAAGAACTCTGCCATTAACACTAGGTTGTAAAAAGCAATTATGAAACTTAAAAAAGAAATCAAATTATAAGTGTTGTGTGTGTTTTATTCTGCACCATTGTGAATTAAAGAATTAAATGGGAATACATTTAATAATATGCTCTAGTTGCAACCTGGAACGAGAATATTAACAGCTTACAAATGCTGCTGTGAAGTTCAGTTTTCTTCTGACACATGGGGCACACAAACAAGTCCAATTTTCAGAATCCTCCCCTGGGCCTTGTAATCACATGTGCCATAGATTAACATGCTTTTCCCCCAGAGTCCACAATTCTGATTAGATTCAAGTTCAAAGTACAGTTTAGCAAATGCTAGATGTTTTATTAATGATTTTATGCACCTGTAAGGTCTACTGAGGACCCAGAAGTTAGTTAAGAATGTAGAAATAGTCTCTTGAAAATATATATCATAACTATATGTATATCTCCTTAGAAATTCTGTAAGAGGCTAACATATTGTATGAATTTGATTTTTCTAAAACAAACCTACACATAATTTATCATTTTTCCCCTCAACAGTACTGATAAAGTACAGGGCACCTTTTTCTTTCAAGTATTTGGGTAAAATAGCATACCCTGAGAATTTGGGGTGCAAACCTACACCTTGTAAACTGTAGAATGAAACTCCTCAAGCACCACATAGGAAAATGTATACCATGATAGTTTTTAAACACAGAGAATATCATTGAATATGTTTTCTCTTGCATACACACACACATATATGTGTGTATATGTATATATATGTATCATGAGTATAGTCAATCTACTTAGTAATTAATACTGTCTTACAGTCCAAAGTATCCAAAGTATTTCAGTTAACATGAGCATTCAATTTGCAGCAAACACATGGAGTAAGAAAAATAATTTAAACACATTAAATCTCCTTAAGAGGCTAAGATAAAGTCAAATCTGAAATTAAAGGACAATTTATATTACTAGGCATTTCCTAGTGATCTAAGGATGAATTTGAAATGTGTTTTTAACAATTGAGAATTATTATAGCGATGTCAAGATGCAATTAGTTTTAACTTATTTACTCAATGATATAGAAAGAGCCATATACACAGACATATGTAGACATACAGACAGCTTATATGTCTGCATATCTGGGCTTTATTTAACCCTGAAGGCAGTTTCAGTGAGTGATTTTAAGAAAAAACATTCTGGTGAATTTAATTTTCATACTGGTTACAAATGTGTTCAGTTTTCCAAAAACAAATCAGAGTATATTTCAACCTGACAATTTAACCATAAGAAAGAAAGAAAAAAAAGAGGAAATGGGTCAACATTTCTACCCACAATGCACTGTGGTTCCTCTGAAAAACTGAGTCATATTTGTAACCCTGAGAGAAAATGACAAAAGCCAGACTTTGCAAATCTAATTTGATTTGAGCTCAAGGCACTATTTAGAAAATGTCACATGCTTCACAAATAGTTTTGTGTATTGAAACATAAACTAAAGGGATGGTGTTAGGGTAATAGTTTTATGGGTTGGAAGGTTTATAGACTGTTTTTCTACTTAACTTTGGTTGAAAAGGAAGGGCACCACCACTTCACTCAAACATCAATGTGACCTCAAGAATAGATAAAACAATGACAATGAGGATTTAGACTTATCTCAGGTCTTCTAAAATGTTCCTCACTGTCATTTGAGGTAGTAAATGGCCTAGCAGCTTTGTATGGTTTAAGGAAATATAGAACCACAAAATTATCAATAGTGTCATATTCATAGAATATTATTTTAAAGTTACATTCTTAACCACTTACACATTTACTATATCCTTGATAGCTCCTCAGGGGACGTGGCCTCTGATAGAACCAACAATTGAGAAGTTCTCCTTTCTTTCCTAGTGTCTGTCCTGGTTTACCTCAATGTGAGACTTTAAGGCTCTGATCTGCTGGTGATAAATCATGATAAGTAGCGTATGGGGCCCCAGACCCTTGGTAGATAGAACTTCACATATTCTAGGAAAGGGGAGTCTCTCATTTTTGAGAGCGGGCAAGCAGTTGACTACTCAGCATGACCACTGGTTTTTCCTCAAAGTCACACATAGTTTTAAAACAATCTTATCCATTCCAGTACTACTCATCCAAAGTGACCTCATACCAAGACAATCTCCACTGAAAATGAGGAAGGGCTGACCCTGTAACTAGTTCCCAATGGTGAAAAATTCATTCAGTTCTGGGGTGCATCTGCTGGTGCACCTGGGTAAGACCTCTGTGACGAATAATACTTCCCTAATATGGCACAAGGACATTTTTTTCCATATTCAGAGGCAGCTTCATATTTCATGTTTCATGTCTCATGGAGGCTATCACTGCATTTTATAGCTCATCAACCCAATGATTGATTGAATTGTGAACAGAGCCAATTATTTCTCCCTCAAACCTTTCCTTTTATCCAACATATTTTCTAGAAAAAAAAATATCCCTGTAAGGGAGTCCTTGAAAGTGAAACTGAGTTATTTTTTTAAGTGTTTGAGATAGGAAGCATAACTATAAAATAATGAGATTACATAAATCATACAAAAATCAGTCTCACCACTTTTTACCCATACCTTCAGTCATGAATAGCATAAACTCCTGTGGCTTCAAGAATCATTTTTAAGCAGAAACCAAATATTGATGACTACTAAAATCAAAATAAGGCTTTTAAAAAATTACCAGAATGCTTTATCTTTGAATAAATCAATAAAGAAGCGGAGATTCATTAAATTAGAAAGCCTGGGAAAACCTTCAAGGTACTCTTTTAAACAGTAAAAAATATTCAATGTAACATTTGTCGAATATATATTTGACACACTTATTATTCCCGACAAGGTAAATATTTATCTGGTCTATCAACTCTTCAAGACTCACTGTGAACACTCATTAAAATGATCTTCAGAAGTTGGGTTACAACTGAGGCAGTATTGAATGTTGATGGGAGATTCTGTGATATGGACTCTTGTCATCTCTTACAACCACAATGAACAAGTGATGTAACCCTAGGTCACTGCTCTTGGTGTGGCTGGAGAGATCGGGAGCCACTGAGTAGGAGCTTACATTCTGCTCTGTCACCCCAAACCAGTCACTCTGCGGACTCCAAATAATCCGTGAGAGCCAGGAGTATGCAACTGTGGAGGGAATCATTGAAGAAGACAAAAAAAAAAAAAAAAAAAAAAAAAAAAAGCTATACGCTCATAACAAAGTTTGGGTTTCTAGAGGGAAATAAATATTTTATATTTTCCTGAGACTAAGAACTTAATTTTAAATATAATCACTGGCTCTTCAGTATTTTAAGCCATTCTATTTTAAATAAGACAAAAAACAGTGTCATGACATTGTACAAATTGGAAAATTTAAACAAAGCACAAAAGTTAAAACCACTATTTTGCACAATCACACCTGAAATCATGCTAAACCCGATAAAAGAGCATGTAGATTATAACCAAGAGAATGACTAGGCTTGGCTGGCATATGATTCAAAGTGAGGACCCATCATATATAAAATCCAAGCATGTGCTGCAATTCTACCAGCTAGTCCTCATGTATTCCAAAAACCTATAAGGTGATTTGGGTTCCAAGTTATTGATTTACTGGCTTGGTTTACAATAGAACAAATCCAATTCTGCTATATGGTTTGATTGAACTATGAAAATAGTTAAGGGATATTTTGTCTAGCCAAATGGAGGAAAAGATAAATGAAAACCTTATGTCCTGTATTAAGTATAAAAAGAAATTATTTTTACAGGGGGAAAATGCAATCATTCAATCAGCCTAGTAAAACTCAAATAGCACAAACTTTCTAAACAGGGTTGTTAAGGAAAATATAGAAACTTACACACTTGGTTCATAAGAAGCAAAAACTAAGAATAACACATGTAGAGGAAGTTTTTCAGATGAACTCTTAGTTCTGTTACAATGTAACCTTCAGATTAAAAAAGAATAGTCCATCTTGCTGTCTTGCTCCTATAAACAAGCATAGATAAGAAGAGATGGTTATTCTAAAAGTAAAATTCACTTTTAAAGAAGCAAAAAAAAAGTCAAAATTCATTTTATATAACTATTTTTCTGATTTCAATATTAATTATGATGAAGTTAGCATTTCAAAATATGTTTGGCAAATGTGTTTCTTTTTTTAGTTTTTATTGATTTTTCACAGAGATGAAGAGAGAGGGATAGAGAGTTAGAAACATCGATGAGAGAGAATCATCAATCAGCTGCCTCTTGCACATCCTCTCCTGGGGATGTGCGCGCAACCGAAGTACACTCTATCCACTGAGCCAAACCGGTTTTGGCATGGCAAATGTGTTTCTGAACTTACTAGACAGTATACTTACTTCAGGAAAGTGCCCAAAGATGAACTTCTCTTTGAAAATTATATTAAATCCAATGAATTATACAAAAATGATTTTAGACTGAAATGTTCTCTTTCATTGAAATCATCCATAGCAGCGATAAAACAGTGTAATAGATATGTTCTTAAAATATTATTCAGAAATTGGATTTACTATGAGTTAGTAATCTAGTTGAAAGAATTTTTGTGAATGAATGATTGCTACCTAAATTACGTGGAATTTCATCTAGTACATTTTGTTTATACTGGTTAGAGCCTATACCTTAGAATGGAGTTAAATCCATCTATAATAATAAAAGCATAATATGCTAATTAGACCATACATCCTTCCCGATGACCTTCTGGACAAAACCAGGGCTGCAAGGGAAGCCTGGGTCCCGGGTGCCAGAGGGGAACCAGTGCTGGCAGCAGGGGGAAGGAAGGTCTATCTTTCATGAATTTTGTGCACCAGGCCTCTAGTATAAGATAAGTAAGTGACATGTTCAAAAGTTTACTAAAAATTAGCCCTTTCTCTTTTTTTCTTTTTTATATATTTTATTGATTTTTTACAGAGAGGAAGGGAGAAAGATAGAGAGTTACAAACATCGATCAGCTGCCTCCTGCACACCCCCTACTGGGGATGTGCTCGCAACCAAGGTACATGCCCTTGACCGGAATCGAACCCAGGACCCTTCAGTCCGCAGGCCAACCCTCTATCCACTGAGCCAAACTGGTTTTGGCTAGCCCTTTCTCTTGATCTTTCTCTACAGTATATCTACTAGAACTTTGCCTAAAGAACTTTTTTTTTAACATTTGAAAGCTGATATTTGAACATAATATTATACAGACAGAAATAGAGTGGCCTACAGGTAATATTTGTGAGGAATTAAGAAGGTCTATCATGTGAAAAGTAACCTCCAAAAAGTATCATATAACCGTTAGCTAATCAATTATATGGCGTCACAGCAGTCAGCAAGAGATATTTTAATCCTGCCATCTAGAAACTGACCTGCTAAATATGTGCTTAAAAAAATAAGTCTATAAGAATGATTGTTGATTTCATATGTATAAATAGTTCATGTTTTTTAAATTTTTATTTGTTTGTATTTTACATTAAGGAATGACCTTCAAGATGAAAGGGACCTTTGTGAGTTTGGAGACTTTTCATTTGCTAAATTTAAGTTTTGCTACCTGTTGACATAAAAAATAGCAACAGGAAAAAGGAAATATAATTACACCAGGAAAAGAAGAAAATAGATGACCACAAAGAATCATCTGTATGCAAATCAAAGTGGGCAGGACTTCAGAATGTTGAGAAATGAAGGGAAAATCTGTTTATACAATCGACCGAGACATTTTCAGGGATCCATCACCAGACACTGCTTTTTCACCTACCAGCCGTATTGTTTCTGCTCATTCAAGAGGAATTTTATTAAAAATCTTGAAAGTAATAAAGTCACTCCAATTCTTATTAAGGATAAAATAATAAAATCGCCAGTTTAACTGATGATTTAGAGCACATGTGTCAAACACAAGGCCCGCGGGCCAAATCCAGCCCCCCAGGCCTTGCAATGTGGCCCGCACCGCGCTGTCATCACTGCACTCCGCTGTCAGTTTATGACATTGACAGTTTATGACTGTTCAGTAAACCATTCGGCCCGCGATTTAGGCTGGATTTTAGATTTTGGCCCCTTCTCTGATTGAGTTCGACACCCCTAATTTAGAGGCTTGGGAAGAATTCAGTGACGATGAGAGGGTGACTCTGCTGCGTCACCGAGACAGTTTGGCCTGTGACTGTAGGGCCAGAGCACATGACAGAGTTCAGAGGGGATGCAGGGTCAGAGTCTCCCTTGCTCCACACAGGCTTGTGCCCAGACAGTTTGGCCTGTGACTGTAGGGCCAGAGCACATGACAGAGTTCAGAGGGGATGCAGGGTCAGAGTCTCCCTTGCTCCACACAGGCTTGTGCCCAGACGGAGAGGAAAATCACCGCCATGCAACTGACAGTCTCAGCTCAGCGTTGTATAACATGCTGGAAAGCTTCGGGGATACTAGAATACCTTGGCCCACAGCCAACTGACCTGTCCCAAGAGATCAGCCAGCTCTGACTGCAGAGCTATGGACATTGCCTCCAGTTTGGAGAAATAGAAAACAGCCCCGGATCCATCTCCTCATGCTGCCCTGAGGGTATACAAGAATGAGGCCTGATTTTTCTGCTCTGGTGAGGGCCCCTGAGAGGTGAGGAGCTTTTAAAGCATTATGAAGTTATAGTCTCCAAGGCAGATGGAACTCTTACTACATATTGTGAACTATTGGATACGTCCTTTGTAACCGTCTTATAAAGTCCATCATCACAACATTCCTGAGAGGTATTCCCATTACAGAGTTGAGAAAACTGAAGCTCAGAGAGAGCAAGTGTCCAGAGCAGTAAGAATACTAGAATTTGGCGCAGGGCTGCCGGACCTCAGAGGTGCACATACTTGGGCTTTAGTCAAGCCACACAGCTCCCCTCCAACTAAAATGCATGAACCCGCTGGCCTCCAGGGGACATCCCACACCCTTCCCTCCCCACATACACACAGAATTGCCCCACCACGGAGAGCCACTGTCCTTAGAAATGCTGACACTGGCTCAGACCCCTCTTTGGGACATACAATGTCCTAATAACTAAAGACAGCTGATTTTTTTTTTTAGTCAAAAGAATAATACACATGAAGGTTTCATATATGCCAGACCAGTGGTTGGCAAAATGCAGCTCGAGAGCCACATGTTTGCTGCTGTGTTGACTAATGAGTTTGCCGACCACTGTGCTAGGCAATAATAGATTCAAGGTCAATTTCTGATCGTATTCCTTTCTCTTTTTCCCATATGATGAAAGAGGGACAGTTCACAATGAAGAACAGAGCTGGAGGGCAGAGAGTAAGAGAACAGCAGACAAGTGCCACCTGTAAGAGCACGGCCATGAGCATGAAGGGCCTGGGCTACAAATGATATGTTGTTTGGGACAAGTCATTTCTTCATTTTTCACATAGAGATGAAAATAGTGCCTACTTGTTTTAAGAATCAGATAGCATGGTGTTAAATCTTTGCATAACATATGGTGAATACACATTAGCTGCTATTTTTTTCATTTTTATTAATTTTATAGAGGATAGAGAAGAAAATAATAAAAACAAAATTGTTGAGAGAGGCACAAAATTAAAAGCAAAAGGAAGAAAGAGGAAAGCTGCTATCCTTTGGAGAGAAGGGGAGGGGGGAAAAGGACAGGAAAGACATTAAGAAGATACTTAAATAAAACAACAGCCATATATTGTATAATAATTGGGAGAGAAAGTCACAACCAAGTCAGAGAAAAATAGAAGTAAACAAATTGATTTGGGAATGTAATTATGAAGTGAAGAGAAAATGTAATGTCGAGCTTGCAGCCACCTGGCCTCCTGCACAAGGCTGCGAAAACCCAGCTGGTGAGGGAGCTGGCAGGGAGCCCTGGCCCTTTAAGCTGTCCAGGCTGTGGTTAAAACAAACTAGAAACAGAACTGTAAGAAGGGAAGAAGCAAGGTGAGACATTAAACTAAATCAGCTTGAAGTGAATGGGAAAGGGAAACCACAATAAGGAATAAAAGATCCCCAATCCTGAAAAAAATAAAAAAAAATAGCAAAGAACTAAAAGTAAATTCTCAAACACAAGAGTGGCCTCGGGGAGAAAAGGAGAAGGGACTCAAGGGCAATAAGAAAGAAGTAAAAGTGAATAAAAGGACTCTGGCATGGGGTCATTTGGGATTGGGGTCAAAACTCTGCCCCCAAAGAACACTGTGATTGGAGAAGGGCCACTTACCCTCTCTGAGGCCAAATTTCCTCCTGTAGTTTTTAACACAAGGAACAGGGTTTGATGATCTAAGGATCTCTCTAGGACCTCCTTAGAACACTCTATAAAAATAGCTCCCCTGAGTCCAGCTCCCTTTCTCTTTCCACTACAGTTACTGACCTGTGGGGCTCTACCCAGAGGGTAGAAATAACTCTGAGGAAGAAAGGAGAAAAGAAATACCAACAGGTAGTAGCCACGCAGGGCACAATCAGAAATGAAGAAAGTCTGTCTGACAGCTGTCAAGGGGAGAGGGTGGGGGGAATGGATGAAAGAAGGTGAAGGGATTAGCCAAAGGACATACATAGCCCATGGACACAGGCAACAGTGTGGTGGTGGCCAGAGGGAAGGGGGGCCATGGCTGGGTTAAGCCGGGGGGAGGGGGGAAGAAGAGAAATGGGGATATCTGTGATAGTGTCAGTAATAAAAATAAATGAAAAGATGAAGAAATAGATAAAATCTTACAGGAAAAAAAAAGACATTGAAATATAACAAAATAATTGCAATACTCATGGCATAGCAGGCATAGTGCCAATTAAAGTTTTCCTTTGTTATATTACATATTTATTTTATCTTTATGCCATAGTAAATGGTATTTAGTATCAAGTCTCAATACAACTTTTAAAACAAAAACATGGCATCCAAGTGGGTGGGCAGGAGAAAGCATGTGAGTGAATATGTCAGAGAAGAAAAAATATAGCTATGTGCACCTAAAGAGAGAAAACTAAAGACAAAAATAATCTCATTGGAAAAGGCATCCAAGATCCTGTGGAGCCGGGACTTTCAAAACACAAATCTACAAACAAGAGTCCATAACAGGAAAGTCCTTACAAAAAAAGGAGAAAGTAGTGAAGTTTTGCAGCTGCGGTGCCTAGCATGCTGGTAGGTTACAAATGGGTTCCTGTTGTGACTATCTGGCCACCGGGCTACCGGATATACATAGCCCCGTGCATTTCTCACAATCTGCGATGTCCTACTAAATAATAACAAAATAAAAACATTACTGATGGTCTTCAGTAATGGGAAAGAACCACCTATAAAAGCAAAACTAAAGGAAAATTCATACCAAAATATTGGGTCGGCAGCTAAGTAATTGCGGGTTTCACACATATATGGCTTCAGTTGAATTTTTAGGTTTGCAGACGTAGTACAAATGTAAAACACATTTTGTTATTTGATAGTTGGCTATTCAGCTGTTAATCAGTAAAAAAAGTTTTTTGATCTGTTTTGTAGTTTTCGTTTGGCGTTCGTTGAAAAATGGAAAATCAAAAGGAACATTTTCGTCATATTTTGCTTTTTTATTTCCGCAAAGGGAAAAACGCATCGCAAGCTCATAAAAAGTTATGTGCTGTTTATGGTGACGAAGCCTTAAAAGAACGGCAGTGTCAAAATTGGTTTGCCAAATTTCGTTCTGGTGATTTTTCACTCAAAGATGAAAAACGCTCTGGTCGTCCAGTTGAAGTTGATGACGCCCTAATCAAAGCAATAATCAATTCGGACTGTCACAGTACAACACGTGAGATTGCAGAGAAGCTTCATGTATCACATACATGCGTTGAAAATCACTTAAAACAACTTGGCTATGTTCAAAAACTCGATACATGGGTTCCTCACGAACTGAAAGAATCACAGTTAACGCAACGCATTAGCAGCTGCGATTTGCTAAAGAAACGTAATGAAAATGATCCATTTTTAAAACGACTGATAACTGGCGATGAAAAATGGGTTGTTTACAACAATATCAAGCGGAAAAGATCGTGGAGCAGGCCAGGTGAACCAACTCAAACAACATCAAAAGCTGATATTCATCAAAAGAAGGTTTTGTTATCAGTTTGGTGGGATTACAAAGGAATTGTCTACTTTGAACTCTTACCACCCAACCGAACGATCAATTCTGATGTCTACATTGAACAACTAATGAAATTAAACAATGCAGTTGAAGAAAAGCGGCCCGAATTGACAAATCGAAAAGGTGTTGTATTCCATCATGACAATGCAAGGCCACACACATCTTTGGTCACTCGGCAAAAATTAATGGAGCTTGGTTGGGATGTTTTGCCACATCCACCATATAGTCCTGACCTTGCACCATCTGATTACTTTTTGTTTCGATCTTTACAAAACTCCTTGAATGGTAAAAATTTCAATAATGATGATGATGTCAAATCGTACCTGATTCAGTTTTTTGCTAATAAAAACCAGAAGTTTTTTGAACGTGGGATTATGATGCTGCCTGAAAGATGGCAAAAGGTCATTGATCAAAATGGGCAATACATTACAGAATAAAGTTATTTAGTTCCATAAAAAAATTGTCTTTGATTTTCTTTTAAAAATCCGCACTTACTTAGTTGCCGACCCAATAATTAGAAAGAACTAGCAGCAGCTTGTTATGCTCAAATACACTGAGTGGCCAGATTATTATGTGTTCAGAGATCATAATAATCTGGCCACTCGGTGGATATACAGGGGAGAAAGCAGAGCTCCCTGCTACAAGGCACCACTAAAAATAGAAGATGAAATCCTTATTATTTGAGCTGGCAGGCATCTTAAAGGTTAAGACAGAACTGGAAACTGGTTTTGCAGTTCTGTGTGTCTGGTGCGTGCCTCCTGCTGGAGTATAGGCTCCTGCTGATGGGACCGTAGCAGGTCACATGGGGCCTAGAGTCACCTCGTAGTACACTGCAGCTGGTAGAGTGTAAACATGCAATTCATGTTTGTTAAATGAATTAGGGTTTTAGCACATTTCATTCAAACGTTCATTTTAGAAATGTCCAGAGAGGCAGAGAGTCGGGCCCAGGAGTCCTGGCTGCCAGTGTGGATCTCATAGCACTCCTCTGCATCCATCCTTTGCTCCGTGCCTCCTACCCAAGAGCAAACACACAGAATAACCAGGAGCACAGTGAGGCCCAGGAGCTAAGTGCGTGCCACAGGCTCTGGCTCGCTCACTCTCTGGGGTCTTGAGCAAAACCATTTCTTTCTAAGCCCCAGCTTTCTGCTCTGTGAAATGTTGTGATTGGATCAAATCATTTAATTGACTTCATTGAAAGAGCCACGTAGAGCTGGAGCCTGCTGCCAGGAAAATCTCTGGAACCAGGCAGGTTTTCAAAGGAAATCCAGACCTGACACCTGCTTCCAAGACCTCTCACAAGGACCATCCATAAGAGCATCAGGTGATAAGTGAGTGTGTGCAATGTAATTTTTGAGACAGCTGAACATACAAGGAAAAGAGCTACACACTTGTTTATGTGTCTGATTTTTCTTTGGGGTGTGGCAAAGAACGCTCAGGAAGTTGAGTTTTGAAGGATTTTTGTTAGTTATCTGAGTTTTTTGTTTATCTGTTTGTAAATATATTTTTATTGATTTTAGAGAGGAAGGGAGAGAGAGAAACATCAATGATGAGAGTGAATCGTTGATTGGCTGCCTCCTACATGCCCCCGACTGGGGACTGAGCCCACAACCTGGGCATGTGCCCTGACCTGAAGTCGAACCATGGCCTCTTGGTTCATAGTTTGACACTCAATCACTGAGCCATGTCAGCCAGGCGGTTATCTGAGTTTTAATAATTAGATTTTTGCTTGTGCACAAAAAGCTAATCAGTTCCTCACCAGTCTTCTTAAATCGTGAAGCCAGCTTTTGATTTCTGTCTATCTTCAGGGTGGTGGACTAACATAAAGGTTGTGTTTCAAAAAAAATAAACTTTCAAAATAATCACTGTTCAAATATTAAGTGCTAAAAACTCTGATTTATCTTTGTGTCTGAGGGAAACAACTCCAAGCCTACCCCCTCCAGACTCGGCAGACAGGAGCAAGGCCAAAGGCAGCTGCCCAGGGGACTGCAGGCGGTGTGCCTGCCCCTCCCCTGCCTGCCCTGTCCTCCCTTCCCCTTGTCTCTGCGCCTCCTCAGCTCACACAAAGGCCTTGCAGGATTAGCTGCTCCGAAATAGCCGTAGGTAAAGGCACCACCTGTCCAGAAGATTAAAACGCTTTATCTAGAGACTACTCTTTTCCTCCTGCAAAATGAATTCTCTGATTCTGACTCTCCTCCATGTGCATGCTGAACTTTCCTTTATTTCCCACATCAGACAAAAGATGCATTATTTCTCTTTCAGCTCCCTCTCCCACTTTATTTGTGATCACAAAAGCAGTAAGATCATCAAAGCAACTGGGTCATCAACGTTTTTTGTTTTTGTTTTTTTTGTTTTTTGGTGTTTTTTTTTTTTTTTTTTTTTTTTTTTTTTGTGTGTGTGTGTGTGTGTGTGTGTGTGGCAAACTCTTAAAGAGAAATATTTGAATCATCTATTTCTAGACTGTGAGTAAAATGAGGCTTGCGTTTTCACCTGCATTCTTCGAGTCTTGTAGTTCAATAAATGTAATGAACCCTTAATCTGAAGAGGGTTTTTTAACTTGCAATATGCTGTTATATCATTGGACATTCAGAGACATTTATTTTATTTTATTATCTTTCCCAGCACCATTTATCCCCTCTATGCCCTCTTTCACCTCCACCATCCCCCGCAATACATTTTGAGGAGCAGATATAACTGACACATGAGTATCATGAGTGCGAGAGTTTGTAGCCCAAGAACACACATCTGTTGGGAGGAAGCTGTGACTCTAATCGAATGATCCCACTTCCTAAGTTAAGGCTCAGTGAAGCAATGCTTCTCTGTTCTTTTTCAGCTCAGAACAGAGAAATGGCTTACTTCTTTCATACACATGCATGGAAGGGTTTCTCTCCTCTCCATCTCCTTTCTTGGTTCGGTATAACCTTACCAAGGAGTGAACAACATCCAAGAAACACTGATAATGCCAACCCTTCCCAGTGTGAAGAGAGCAGGAGAATGAGGGGCGATTTGACCCCATGGTGCTGACATCTCTGTGCTCCGATCTGCAGCTTGCCACTATCTTTCTTACGTGTGTGACCTGAAGTGTCCTGATTCAGGCTCACTTTTCCTATCAAGTTTCTTGGACTGTGTTTACAGCAAGGATTCCTGTCTATGAATTTGGATTAACGGAGGTGTTAGGAATCTATCTGATTTCCTTTCAGGGGGGCCAGTGGAAGTTGCTTCTTTTCTGAAGGGAGCGAATGCAGATATGAAAGTCAGCACCTTATAGGGACTGGCAGCTGAGAGTAGTGGATTCAGTCTGAGCGACTGGATCAAACATAGCAGCCCCCCACCCCCACCCCCACCCCCACTCACAGAGGTCAAGTGTGCATGTGCGTGTGTGTGTGTGTGTGTGTGTGTGTGTAAATTTAAAGACCTTGGATTCATCTAAGAAAAAGTATTCTGACTGTCTGAAAACAGAAAAACAAGAGCTTAAAAAAAATGCAGTATCTTGTAAAAGAAACCTCAGGAAGATGGAGAGGAAGGAGAGAAGCTTTTCTGCAGATTTTAGAGAACCCCCTAACAAGAAAATGAGGAGCAAGCCCGTTAACAGTGTTCCAAATGATCTCTCAGGGTGTTCTGCCTTCTGCCAGGGGGGCTCCAGGAATAGAGGCTCGCTCCGTGAAATCTGAACGGGCTTTTGTTTCTCTCCCCTGTCAACCTTCACCAAAGGCTACCCTGACAGATCCAAGGTTCACGTTTCTCCGACTCACGGTGAGAAAAACATATAGGCCATTTGAAAGGTCAAAGGGGAAATGCCTCAGGGACTGAGGAGTGTGGAGAGGAGGAGGCACAGCAAAAATAATAATAACAAATATATATATATATATATATATATATATATATATATATATATATATATATATATATCCTTAATCATTTGGGTGGGGTTTTGTTCTATTTTTCTAAAATGCCCATTTCTAGACAGCCTCCTCTGCTGTAAACCTGCCATTTCAGAGAAACAGGACTGATCTGGATCCCTTAAAGCTGAGTATCAAAGTCCACTCACTCACCAGCAGCGGCTCCATCCTGCTTCCTGGTGACTGCCCGTCATCTGTGCTCCACCACAAAGCTCATGGTGGTGCCGTCGAAGGAGGGGGGCGCGATGATCCTCGGCCCTAGGGGCTGGGAAGTGATGCTGATGACAGGTTTGCCATGCAGTTGGGCGAAGCCCTTGGCCCCCACCAGCTGGGATGTGGCTGCTGGGGCCGAGGAAGAAGCGGAGGTGGGAGACTGACCAGAGGCCATGAAGTACGGGGCCTCGGTGAACTTGGCAGCTGGCTCTTTGCTGGGGCTCTCTGCGGCCATCTGGGAGAGCTCGCTTCCCCCTGGAGTGTGAGCCACTGGTGTGGGCTGCAAGGCACTGGTAGGCAACACAGTGGGCAGAAACCCGGGGTAGATCATGTAGGTGGGTCCATAGGCCCCGGGACTCAGGGCCAAGGGAGGCACTGGGAGGGACATGGGAGCCACTGCTTGCTGCTGGGAGGTCATGGGCACGTCCACATACTGCCCCGTCTCGGGGTCAAACAGTCTCCGGGTCATGGGCTGTACTGGTGTGTCCACCAGGTAGTACTGGCCAGTTGTCACATCCAGCAGCATCTTTCGCTGGGTCTGCTGAGGCTGTGGTTGCTGGAAGGCGTCTGTGGGGACCGGAGCTGGGCCTGCAGGTGCCGGGGCAGGCATGCCAGGTGGGGAGAAGCAAAGGACCTGGGGCTGGGCCCCCTGCAGGGGGAAGGGCAGTGGCTGCTGGTGGTAGATAGCGGTGGGGGGATGCCCGGGGCTCTGGGGCCCCGAGGGGGCCGCTACCGACTGCCGTGGGTTGTCAGGTTTGGTAGGCCAAGCTGGCCGGCTGGTTCCACTGACCTGGGAACCTTTGGGGCAGCTGGGGGCCTGGCTTCGAGCACTCAGAGGGGGCAAGCTGCAGAGAGTGGCTGCAGAGGAGGCTGGGGGCCCCTCCCTCCTGGCCCCGGGCCCCGCTGCCGAGCTCCCTTTCAGGGGGATGGTCAGGTAATTTTCACAGTCACTATGGCTCTTTTCCAAGGTGCTGCCACTTTTCCTGGCGGGCACCTCATCCAGCGGTGCCCGGGTGGCCGGAGGGATCTTGAGGGACCGGAGCCCCTGAGCCTTGCTGCCCTTTGCTGCCGAAGGACTCTCTGGAGAAAGCCCCTGGGGGAACTTGCCAGCAACACCCCCCGTTTTCTGAATGCTGCTGGCACTCAGGGTGAACACGTTCCTGCTGCTGGGGAGCGGCGGGAGGGGCTGCAGGGGCTGGGTCCTCTCCCCCTCTTTGTGCACTGGGGGGATGTAGAGGGATCGGGGCCGCTCCCTGGCCAGGTTCTCAAAGGCCGCAGCCCGGGCAGACACGCTCTCGTTGGAATTCCTCCTCTGCAGACGCTCCAAGGGGGCTGCTCGCAGGACCACTCCGTCTCTGTGGCCTGCGCCCTGTTCTCCCACCTCACCAAGGCCCAGGCGTCTGGCCAGCTTGTCGGGGTCCCCCTCGGCCCCGCCACCGGCCCCTTCCCTCTCCTCACTGGCGATGAGCGACAGGACGTGGCTGTCGGCCATCGTGGGCAAGGGGTCGCTCTTGCGCTTCCACTCGTTCCTGTTGAAGCTGTACAGCTCCTCCATGGACCTCACGGCAGCCGTCAGCTTCTCCAGGGCGTTCCTCGACGGCTTGGGGCCTTTGCCTTCCTCCCTGGCCTCCTCCTCCTTGGCCTTCTCTGGGGTCTTCTGAGCAGAGGAAGCCTTGGAGATGATCTTGAGCACCGGCAGGTAGGAGCCCTGCTCCGGCTTGTTGGGGGCGATGGTGGCCACGGGCAGCCTCCCAGACGCCCTGTGCACCAAGACCGTCCCTTCTGGCGAGGAGGGGTTCAAGCCCCCGCTGCTGCCCCCGCCTCTGCCCAGGCCCTCCCTGGGCTCCCGGTCCATGCCGTCCTCCCTCTGGTTCACCACGGCCTGACACGTAATCACCAGGGGGGACAGGGACCTGGACCCGCCAGGGGCAGCAGGAGCAGCCAGCTGCCTGGGCTTGGCCCCGCTCAGCCCCTGCTCCGGGGTCACGCTGCCCTTGTCACCGCTGTCCCCCGACCCTTTGATGAGCTTCCTGACGTCCCTCACCTGGTGGAGGGGGCCCTGGGCCTTGGACTTGTCCCTGACGTCCCTCACCTGGAACTGGGGCACCTTCTCCAGGCCGTCCCCCCGGAAGGGTTTCTGTGGCCCCCTGCTGCTGCTGTCCTCCCCTGCCTTGGGGAGGCCGGAGGAGGAGCTGCTGCCGGCCAGCTTGGGCGTGAGCAGCTTGGCGATGCTGAAGTCCGAGTCTGGCTGCTGCACGCTGCCCAGGCGGATCTTGATCTCCGGGGCCTTGGGCCCGGTCCCTGCCGTGGAGGAGGCGGCAGCGGCGGCCTGGGCAGCTGGGTACTTGGTGGCCCGCTTGCCCGGCTGCTTCTCTTTGGGGGTCTGCTGGATGTTGGGGACAAAGAGGCGGGACATGATGGTGGGCTTGCCGGCCGAGACCTCCCCGAGGTCGGCCCTCCAGTCGCCCCCCTTGGGGAGTTTCAGCTTCCCCACGGCGGGGGCCTTGTCTTCCCGCTTCTTCTCGGCCTCCTTCTCCTTCCAGGACCGGAATGCGCTGTTCTGGCTGCGGAGGAAGATGCCCTTGACCGTCTCGGAGGCGCTCTTCTTAATCTCACACACCTCCTCCGGGGGTCCAGAGCCTGCATGCAGGCTCTCCCGGGGGGCACTGGCTTTGAAGATCGGGGACTTGGACCCTGCCACGGACCCCTCCCCGCCCGCATCGGACACGCTGAGCACCGTGTGCTCGGAGCTGGCCTCCGAGTGGCGGGAGCTCTGCCGCTGCAGGCCTCGGTCCCGCGGCCGCTCGAGGGCGCCCTCCAGCTCCTTGCACGCGCTGCCGAGGTTCCGGTGGGATGTGTCCGTGACCTCGCCCCTCTCCATCTTGAACTCGTGCTCCCGCTGCATCTTCTTGGAGATGACGTTCTTGAGCAGACTGGAGGCGAACGTGGACTTCTTCTGGGGGCCCTCGGCGGCGCGGGGGGCAGGCTTGCCGCTCTCGGGGGTCTCCGAGACATCATCATCGGTGTACACCGAGCCGGGGCCCTTGCCCGAGGAGCCTTTGGTGGCCCTGCAGGGCCCGGAGGCAGCAGCGGTAGAACTGGCTTTGCTCTCGCTGCGCACATTCAGGGGCTCCAGGAGGGTGACCACGCAGGACCCGCCCGCCTGGACCTGCTTCTGGAAGCACAGAGGCGTCTCCACGTGCTTGATCTCCCCTTCGACCTTGCTGACCACGAACTCTAGGGCCTTGGTCTGCGACTTCCTGGAGTGGATGTAGAGCTGGTCTGCAGCTGGCCTGGCCGCACTGCCGCTCTTCCGCAGCCCCGCGGCCACCGAGGCCGCGCTGCTCCGCAGCAGGCTCTGCTCCACCCGCGCCCCCACGCCCCCGCATTTCAGGTCCAGGAAGGTGGACCAGCGCCCGAAGCCGACCTCCGAGAGCGTGGAGGACTCCCGGGAGCTGATGTTGAGAGCCTCGAAGTAGGGGTACGCCAGGCTCCGGAAGGCGCGCGAGGTCAGGTTACCCACCTCCTTGTCAGCATCGTCCAGCTCGCTCACGGCGCTGGAGGCCCCGCTGGAGTAGTCCACCAGCTCCTTGGCCCGCACCGCCCCGCAGCGGGTCTGCAGGCGGGCCGGGACGGCGATGAACTTCTTTGCATGGTCCTGAGCCGCGGCGGCTGCGGCCGGGTCTTGCTTCAGGGGGCTGGAACGCTGTTGGGCAGCTGCGGAGACGCGGAGGCTCATGTCGCCTTCATGCTTGGCTGCATAAATCCTGTTTTGCTTTGCACGCACGTTGCTAGGCTCATTTATAGCCCGGGAAGTCGGTTTGATTGATAGGAGGATCTGGCTTGCTGCACTCCCACAGCTGCTTGCTGAGGCGGTGGCGGTGGCTGCCCCTGACACTGCCTCCTCCTCTGGGGGCTCCGGCGAGGGCTCGGGCCCGGGGGCAGTGCCAGTGCCAGGCCCGGGGGGTGGGGGCGTGGGGCCGCCGTCAGAAGGGCCGCTGCCCACTTCTGTGCTGCTGGTGTCCCTGCCGCTGCTGCTGCTGCTGCCCGCGCTGCCGCCGGGCCGGGGAGGGTCACTGCTGCAGGGGCTGGGCGTCCGGGTGGCGTGGGTGCTGGGAGTGGTGCTGAGGTAGCAGCTGTCCTCCTCCTCCTCCTCCTCCTCCTCCTCCTCCTCTTCCTCCTCCTCCTCCTCCTCGGTTGGGGTGCTGATGTCCCCCGGGGTCTCGTCGCTGCCGCCGAAGGAAGCGTAATCCACGAACGAGTAGATGACGTTGTTGTCCTCGAAGTCCCAGCGGGAGGCGAGCCCCACGTCGAAGTCCATGTCCTGCTCCACCTCGCTCAGCTGGATCTCGTGGGTGGTGATGTAGTGGGCCTCCCCGGGGGCTGGGGGGCCCCTGCTCCCTTGGGACTTGGCGATGAGGTCCCTGCGCTCTGGTCCAACGTCTCCCCTCGCTGCTCCTCGTCCTCCTGCACCTGCACCTGCACCTCCACCTCCACCTCCACCTCCACCTCCACCTCCACCTCCACCTCCACCTCCACCTCCACTTCCTCCTGCCTCTCCCTCTCCCACTCCTCCCCGGGGCTGGCAGCTCCCTGCACTCTCACCGCTGTCACTCTCAAAGCCTAAAGAGGAGGACGAGGTGGCCAGCGCCCCTGTGGAGGTGCTGGCTTCATCCTGGAAAAGGCCGCCTTCTGCTTTGTCCACCGGGGAGGAGGAGGCAGGGGAGGAGGAGGAGGAAGAAGAGGAGAAGGAGGAGAGGTGGTTGCCCTCTTCAGAGCCGGAGAGCTGGGATCTGCTGAGCTCCAACCAAGCAGGCTTCCTCTGGGGGGCCGGAGCCTGGCCCTCTGGACTGCTGGGCTCGTCTTGGGCTTTCTCCTCGGGACTCCTAGAGGCTCTTGGATCCCCAGGGGCGCACTCCGGGGTCTGTTCCATGGCCCGGGGCCTCTCCCTCTGGACTCCGGCAGCAGCGGAGCACATCTCCACATAGTTCGCTTCTTGCTGGGAGGAGGCTGGCGGCTCCGGCAGCGGCTGCAGCTGCTGCTTTAGCTCCTGGCTATCTTGAGCTCCGCTCACCCCGTCGTCCCCCACCTCCCTCAGTCTGGCCTGCAGATTCGGCTCAGGAGTAGCCGCTTCCATTCTGAGCCCTTGCCCAGGGAGCAGGGACAGGAAGAGACAGTGGTGAGCGCTGGGGGGGTCCTGGGTCCCTCCCTGGCCCCGGAGGGGGCGCAGAGTTGCCCGGAGCAGGGTCCTGCGGGCCTGGACCGGCCCCAAGGCTGTAGGCACCACCGCCCCTGTGGCCACCACCGCCCAGTGCTTCAGCCCCTGTGGCGGGGCCCAGGCGAGGCTGAGGGAGGTGGGAAAGCTCCTGGATGTGGGGGCAGAGGTGGTCTGTGGCTGGGGGGCTGCTGCTCTGGCCGAGACTGTGGCCACCCTCCTGTAGCTGAGCCGTCCTGTCCAGTGGTTCGCTGGGCACTGTCCGCAGCCATCGGCCATGGAAGGGGCAGCATCTGTAGGTCGACCCCCGGGCTCCCAGAGAGGAAAGGAAAGTATGTGCTGTTTCTCGTGTAGCCTCGTCCTTTTCCTGGATGGGGAGAGAGTGGGTCACGTCATTCCAGACATATTTTTAGTGACTATTCCCTGGTCATAGTGGAACACACTTGAGGGTACAGAGGAGGCTCTGTGATGGAAAGAGAAAGTTGGGGGAGGAGGAGGCATGTGGATTCTCAACCAAATGCCGTGTGTCTGTCATAACGGTGTCTGAGATGGGTGACCTCACTCTCACTCACAGCCACTTGCACTCACCTCTGATTCAATGGATTCCCACCCACCCACCCTTACCCCCACCCCCACCCACCCACCCCCACCCCCACCCCTTAAATAAAATCCAAGCTCTGCATTGCATCTCAAATCCATTTAAGGACAATCTATAAGGATTTAGAAATCTCCCTTGGACATAGGGCAAGTTTCACGTTTGCCTCAGAAGCTAAGCATTTTCTTCTCGTTCGCTTCAGATCAGATGAATTCTGATAAGAAAAACTTTCATAGGAGTAAAACATTCCATCCCCTTTTCCCACTCCATGAAACCTAGTCTGTTTGTTTCAACATAGGAGGAGTCCCTTCTAGAATCCTCACTGTGCTGACTTGCAATACAAGAGGGCAGTTTTCTCAAAGAATTAAAACATAATGTTTTAAATAAACTTTCAGTTTAGTCACTAAAAAGGAGCGCATGAGGTCAAAATTGACACTACTTCAACTCCCAACAATATCCAATCAATCTCCACAAAAAAAAAAAAAAAAAAAAAAAAGTTCCCTAAACTTCTGAAACCGGGACAAGACAATAAACCTCCAATTAACCATGGCCTGAGCCGCAGCCTCCCGATTCGGTTTCGCTGGCTGAATGCCAGGCCTGCAGGGCAGCGAGTCAAGAGGCTCGAAAGAACAACGGACACACTTACCCTTCGGGAGTACAGTGCTGCCTGGAGGGGGGTTCAGAGAGGAAATGTGACCCGCTGGCATGCCCCCTGGACACGAAGCCAAAGTCCCAGCTCACTGGCTCCGAGGTACATCCATTTCCAACAGTTCAGTGGCTGTGCCAGTGCATTTGCCAGGCAGCCCACGATGGGGGCTCTTTGCTGGCCATTTTCAGGAAAGACCCCTTGGGTGTTATCAGGGGAGAACCACCACTCTTAGTTTTGGTGAGATCTGGCCCTCATCACCTGGCAGGCCCAGTTCCACCACTATACATAGTCCATGTGTCACTTATGCCGATTGAATAAAGCACTATTTTAAACATCCACATTTGTGGGGAACAAAAATAACTCCATCAGCCATTCCCTTCCAGCATGAAAGCCACCCCCGCACAGAGACATGTTCCTTCCTCTGTGAGGCGTGGGGGTGGGTATGGAGTGGGAGCCCCTAACAACCGAAGCATTTACCTCTCCGTACTCAAGAGGTGGACAGCACAGCCCTGCCACCACCCTCACGACAACTTGGGTCTGCCCACTTCGTTGCCATTAAAAACACTACAGAGGCAAAGACGGGACATATCAAGTATCGCAGTGTGGGTGCGAAGCCAGAGTGCCAGGTGAAGGCAGTAAAAGAGAAAAAGCAAGAGAAAGAAACAGAGAGAGGGAGAGAGAGAGGAATGAAAGAATAGAGAGAGAGAGAATTTGCCAAATTGGTGATCAGCTTTTTCGTTAAAGAGAACCACGTTCAGTGACATGAAATCCTGGATTCTCAATGATAATGAAAAATGTAAAAATAATCACTGTAACTAAGACATAGCACCTACTTTATGCAAGGTACTAGTTGAAGCACTTTAAAATGTGCATATTAATGTATTTCATTCTCAGAACAACCGGACGAGTTAGGTCTAATTGCTGTAGTGAGTTTATAGGCAGGAAAGGTGAGGCACAGAGATGTATGGAGCAGAATTCAAACCCAGGCAGCCTCGCTCCAGAGGTTGAACCTTAACAGTTATGCTATAGGGTCTTGCTGACGTCCATGCTCAACTACTCTCTAAGGCACCCTGATGCTCAATTAGAAGGGAACAATGCATCCACTGGGCAACTTCATCTACATGACCATATCTTGGTTGTGATATATATATATATATATATATATATATATATATATATATATACCATCAAACTGAATACACATTTTGTGCTCAGGGATGAAGGAACCTGACACTATAAATAAAATGAAATAAAATATAATTAGCTCCTTCAGGTATTTTTAATGTCCTATTTTAATTTTGCTTTGAGACCTTAAACAATAAACCCTGAGCACTGCCTCAAAACACTGGGCCATCGCACACCACAGCTGATGGAAGGCAGTGTTTCTGTCCATCAAGGCAATTATAGTCTAAGGAGGAATTTTTCCAGCACTTTCCATGTGGCCCTGTCTATCATGACAACTCGAACAGATTTCAGTAGTTTACCTCCTTGCATTTGGCAAAGTACAACATTGGATGGTCAGATGCCTTGGATACAGTGCATATTTGCTTAATGCCCAAGTTCTGGAAACCTACTTCCAGAGTCTAACTTCTTCCAGAGCACAGCCCTAGCCAAAGGTCCCCAAGAGACAAAGAGAGAAATTGTCCTAAAAGAGCTACTTACCTCCAAAATACCTGTGTGGCTCCTCTCCTCTTTTCTGTCTCAATGAATGCCAGTGTAAGAAAAAAAAAATTGTAGGGAAATCTTTTTCAAATAAAGTCAATTTTCAGAAAGTAGGGTTTAATTCAAACCACAAATTCTATTTAAAAATCAAAGAAGCACAGAATTTGGAGTAGGACAGACTCTATTAAACTATGTTCTTAAAAGGAGAGACTCCTAAGTGGAAAAACAATGACCCAGTGAAGGGTAAAGTAAAAGGATTATTCAAACTGCCTGCTCTCTGGAGTTTGCAGCATTTGGGACAGTATATGTTACAAGGATATACTCTCTGTTCTCTTGAAATAGTTTGCAGTCATTTGGTAGCCATGGGGCCTTTTATTCCTTAATACGAATGTAGTCATTTTATTTTTTTACAGATGAACTCAGTGATTGCCTACCTGATCTCAACTCTTGAGCAATTAATGGTGACTAATGTCACAGGCATCAACCCATGTTAAGCAGGCACACTTGGTAGGACAGGCAAGGTATATTTGGTAGATAACTTTATATGGGAATTCAAAGAGCAATGAAGGAAATGACTGTGTCATTATTTTTAATCTGTGCAGAGAAAGTTTTTTTGGTCTTCTCTGAAAGTCTTGTGAGATGGAATTATAGTATGGAAACTTTAATATGATTAAAGAAATTAAGAATGAAGGCCAGCCCTGGTTGGTGTCTCAGTGGTTAGAGAATCAGACCATGCACTGAAGGGTTGAGGATTTGATTCCATGGCATGCATCTGGGTGCAGGTTTGATCCCCAGTCCCTGTCAGGGTGGGTGCAGGAGGTAACCAATCCATGTGTCTTTCTCACCTCTCTCCTCCTCCTCCTCCTCCCCTTTCTTCTCCTCCTCCTATCTCTGTCTCCCCCTCTTAGCATCTTCCTTCTCCTTCCCTTCAAATCTCTAAAAACCAATGGAAAGATATCCTCAAGTCAGGATTAACAAAACAAAACAAACAAACAAAATGAATGAAGACCAGATATCTACCAACTGGTAAAAGGTCATGGTTATATTTCAGGTCTCTGACAGTGGCACAATCTAATAGACAAATTCAAAAGGAAGAACAGTTTATCAGAGGTAGATGACTAGACTAGAAATGAAGAGATAGGTTTAAACTCTGACTCAGATTAGGAGTCAGACAAAAAATTGTACCAAACACAGACATTCTCAGGATTCTCTGAGGTGCAGTCGGAGATATTTGATTGCACCCCAGATGGCTTTAAATTTTGTATAAAGCTTTCCATAAACACCCGCACACCTATGTTCAAACACTGATGTGAAGAAGGCTTCTCTGTTGGCCACTGCTTACTGCTCAGTGTAGCCAGCTACTTCTTAGGTAGACACACATAAGAATTATTTCCAAAGGAAAGACACCATGGTATTTGATTTTTACGAGGGGGTGCCAATGAGTGAGTGTTTACTTATTGAGGTACATGTTTTAAATATTTTAGGTCATTTAACCCTCCCCCAAAACACTTGAGAGATCAATTGCCATTCCCGTTTTATGGATAACAAAGTGAGGTTAAGTGAAGACATGACTTTTTTAAGCTGCATGACTTTTCACAATTAATTGTTGCTGGAGCCCTGATTGCCCAGCTCTGAGTGACTGAAGCCCACACTCAGTTGATGATTGAGCACTCAATCTATGAGGTGGAGGTCACAGGCTCATGCGCACTGCTGGCCAATTAGCTCTTCCACAATCTCAAGCAGCTGCCTGCACAGGGGACCAGCTGGTCACCATGGAATCCAAGGAAATGAAGTAACAGGATCAGTGTAAAACCATCCCTGCGAATAGAAAACAACATGCACCACGAAGATGAATAAGTACACACTACCTTCTGTGCAAAGAAGAGCACGTTATGGTAGAATCACGCCATGCACATTGCAGACGCAACCCCTGAGCTATGCCCTTAAAACTTGGAAGGGCAGGAAGGAACAGTTCACCACCAGAAATAAAACTTTGACGCTCAAGCCTGCATGCAGAGGGCAGAGGTGGTGCCGAAAAGGTTCTTTACTTTTCCCCTGGAGTCAGGATGTGGATGAAGGGGTTCCTCAATCTGGTTTCCCCCCCTCCCTCTGTGGTCTCCTAGGCATTTTGCCCTCCTCTTCCCAAGCCCCATTCCTCCCCTTCTTTCTCATGATGAGAGTTTTTATCTGGTTCTCTCTTGAGAGATTGGTAGAGGTTTTGGTGTTTGAGATCTTACTGGATAAAGGAAAATGTTCTCTTCCAGACCAGCTTCAAAGTGAAACATTGATAGAACAAATACATCTTCCTCTACGTAATACTGCATGTTCCTCACTGTGTTACCCTGGCTTGCAGGAGACAGGGTCCTGGAGGGGTGTGGGAAGGGTACCTCCTTGGTCTAGGAAGCAGGTCAGGGAAGATGCCACAAAAGGCTTTAACTGTAAGTTTTCCAAATTGGTATTGAAACACAATTTCAATAATGAATCAACTCTGCTGCCTATCTACAGAATAACATAAGTGGCTTATTTCTGTGATTTACAAAGATTTTTCTTTGCCTTTTAATTCTTGATATTGCATTGTCAAATCATGATTCATTTTGTTACTTAGGAAAACGTGTCATCTTTCCACATTTCTGATTTCAGTCCTCAGCCATTTCAAACATGAGCCTGTAAGCTATACTCAGTATTTTATGTTTCACATTTCCATTTCCTATGAATATGTAGAATTAAGATCTTGTTTCTTTTTTTTGCTTCAGATTTCACATTCGAACCTGCTCAAAACTCAAGTACTAAAATGAAAAATAAGCAATTTTTTAGAATCAAATCTGACAGTTTCTATCTAGCATACAAAATAAGAACATTAGGGTTTATAAAAGTATGTGTACAGGGATGTTTATTGAAGCATGTTGTGATAGAAGAAAATTAGAAAACATCTAAATATCAATCAAGAGGAATGGTTGATTGGTTACAGTGGATGGATGCTATGTCACATCAGGCAGATATTAATTCTGCAGACGTTAAATCAACAGGAACATATATTCCAATCTTGAAATAATTCCCATGAAAAGAAAATTACAGAATAAGATATATCAGTATGATTGCATTCTAGAAACAACCATAAGATAGCTTATTAAGTTAACATATAGTTGTATCAACAGAAAATACATAGACGTATTAACACCAAGCTAACATTGCTTTTGTATATGAGGGGAAAGTAAGATTGAACAATTATTATTAAATTTCCTTTATGCCATTTGGTGTTGCTTGAACTGTTACAGTACACATGGTTTTTTTTTATAATAGAAAAAAATTTTATTTTGGAAAATTTTTATTTCCTCTATAGTCTTTACTTAAATTAAACCCATTCCACTTAGAATTGAAGCAAAGGCAACTCATACTAGGGTAGACCAAAGTGAACTTTGCTTCTTTCTTTAATTAATGTAGGAAATTAAGTTCAAGAATTTCAGTGACTGCCGGGACCGGTTTGGCTCAGGGGATAGAGCGTCGGCCTGTGGACTGGAAGGTCCCAGGTTCGATTCCGGTCAAGGGCATGTACCTTGGTTGCGGGCACATCCCCAGTGCGGGGTGTGCAAGAGGCAGCTGGTCGATGTTTCTCTCTCATCGATGTTTCTAACTCTCTGTCCTTCTCGATTCCTCTCTGTGTAAAATCAATAAAATATATTTTTTTTAAAAAAAAAAAGAATTTCAGTGACTTATTGAAGGTCACATAGCTATGAGTAGCGGAGGAGGACTAGAATTCATTTCTCCTGATCCCCAATTCAGTGCTTCTTCCTGTGTTGCTCAAACTTTGCCATCAAAGTGACCAAAGGGTAAAGGAGACTGATTTGCTTTCTCAAAAAATGAGGGTGTGTTCCCTAAAACAGCAAATAATTTGTTGTGGCATTATGTTTTACCTTAAAAATGAATGTGAATTAAATAAACAAACTACTGCCACATGCAATAATAGAGATGAATCTTTTTGGGAAAAGAAGAAAGCTTCAAATAGAACATATGAAATGATTTTATTTATATAAAACGCTAAAACAGGACAAAGTAATCACTAGTGTTGGACATCAGTGATTGCTCTGGTGATGATGTCAGAGCAGGGGCAAGGGGGTTTCTGCAGGGCTGGAAAGTTCTGTCTTCATCTTGGGACTGGTTACATGGATCACTCACTGTGTAAAAGTGTATCACATCTGTCATTGTTCACGCTTCTCAATATTTGTTACAGAATATGTTCATTAAAATTAATATGATTTTTAGAACCATGAATACCCATATCTATTTTCTTACACATTTTTCTAAAAATCTTAAAATAAAGTTGACAGTTTATTAAAATATACAGCATTTATTTTGTCCTTCACATACTCCTTGGTACACTCCAGAGGTGTCCATAGCCGTGGCTTTGATGAGAAGCATGATGTCATGGCCATCTCTGGCTGCAGCAGTACATCAGAATATTCCGGGGCCATCAACCAAGTGTTCCAGCTGCACTGCAAGAGTTTGAATAATGACTCCACTTTTCCTACCCATATCACTGAGGACAAGGAATTTAACTTCCCTTTATCCCAATAGGGTTCACTTTGATAGGGTTGTGAGGATTAAATTAGATAATCCATGTAAAGCACTTAGCAAAGAGATGGGCCCATAGTAAGCAAGGGGTAAATGTTAATTATTGCTAACTATAGTTATTCTATGCAGAAATTTTAACCCTTTCCTCACTCCTGTAACCAGGATACCACAATTGCTTTATAAGTATCAGATGCTCACTATTTTTTAATTGAATCAAATCCAATGACTCCTCATGGTTTATACGAGAAAATTTATCTTCTTAGTTCGAATTTAAGTTTGTCCCCCATTTCAGCCCCCTCCTATTTTCCAGTTTCAGTTTCTCCACTGTTCTATGTTAATCCCCATCCCAATCACACAAGTCTAAAACCATTTCCAAGCATGCCTTGCATTTTTCTTTCTCATAATGTTTCTTTGCTTATGTCTTGCACTCTCCCCACTTCCAGAAATATCTTTACTCCTTCTTTGAACTTCCATAAATTAAGACCATGATTAAATTGATCTCTTATGGCAATGCCTCTAATCTGTTTTGATTCATAAACCCTTTTGAGAATTTAACAATTTCAATTTGACAATTTTCTATCTTAGAAAGAATAAGTACATATATATATATATATATATATATATATATATATATATATATATATACCATCCATTTTTTAAGGTTTTACAATCCCCCTGAATCTTGATCAGTCCTGCATGTATGGTCTTGGACTACCAACACTGTGAAAAGTGACTCATTCTTGATGCCCATAGTAATTCCTCTCTGGATTATGGAAGTGTCCCCTGCCCCTTTTTTTGGACATTTTTATTTTCATGTGCTGTGTTTTTCTCTCTCACTGTCAGAATGTAAGTATCTTAAGGATAAAGGGTTTGATTTATACATCTGTTTGTCCACAATGACTAAGCAGTATGCCTTGCATATATTTTTTTAATTGCGAATCCACATTAAAAAAAAAAAAAGAAAAGAAAAAAAAAAAAGGTGTTGCTGGGCCAGAGTGGCTCAGTTGGTTGAGTGTCATCCTGTGCACTGAAAGGTTGCTGGTTCCTTTCCCCATCAGGGCATATACATGGGTTGCAGGTTTGATCCCTGTTCAGACATGTATGGTAGGCAACCAACTGATGTTTCTCTCACTTCTCTCTCTCTCTCTCTCTCCTCTCTCTCTCTCTCTCTCTCTCTCTCTCTCTCTCTCTCTCTCTCTCTCTCTCCAGCAGCAAACGCTTTCTTGCCTTGGGCTATCAGTCTGAAAAATTCTTCCTCTCTTCCCCTGGCTCTAAAATACCTGGCTTATTATCCTTCCTAGTTTAGCTTAATCTCATTTCCTCAGGAGAGCTTCCCTGAGCACTCTGACTAAAGTGAGCCGCAGAATGACCATGTATCCCATCATCTTGTATATGACATTACATTGCAATCCAATTACTTTTATAAAATTGTTATCCCGACTTACTGCCATCTTTCCCACCAGAATTTAAACTCTCTGTAGGCAGGGGTCATGTCTGAGTTGTTTATTGTTTTAATTCCAACATCTAGGGAAATATAAGCTCCATAAAAGCAGAATTTTTCTTTCTTCTTTCTTTCTTTCTTTCTTTCTTTCTTTCTTTCTTTCTTTCTTTCTTTCTTCCTTCCTTCCTTCCTTCCTTCCTTCCTTCCTTCCTTCCTTCCTTTCTTTTTTCTTCCTTTCTTTATTTTTTCATTTCTTCATTTCTTTTTTGTTTTGTTCTCTGGTATCAACCCTGATGCCTACAAAGGTCCTGCCACACAGTAGGCTCACAAATTTTTTTTTTCTTTTTTTTTTTTTACTATTGAATAAAGGGTAGGAACCCAGTAAATGCTATTTTATCTATATTATTAAGTAAATCAAGAAATAAATTGTTTAATTATTACTTTTGGATAACTAGAGAGAAGCCAGCAAAATTATTTAAGGAGAATTCTTTTTAAATGAATATGTAACCAATGCATCAAAGCATTGTGATCTATGGGTATTATTAATATACTAGAGGCCCAGTGCATAAAATTTGTGCATGGGGGCAGTGTCCCTCAGCCCAGCCTGCACCCTCTCCAATCTGGGACCTTTCACAATCCAGGACCCCTAGATCCCCATTGCTCCCTGCCTGCCTGCCTGCCTGATTACCGCTAACTGCTTCTGCCTGCCAAACTGATCACACCCTAACCACTCCCCTGCCAGCCTGATCGACACCAAACTGCTCCCCTGCTGGCCCAGTTGCCCCTAACTGCCCTCCCCTGCTGGCCTGGTTATCCCCAACTGTCCTTCCCTGCAGGCCTGGGTCCCTCCCAACTGTTCTCCCCTGCTGGCCTGGTTGCCCCCAACAGCCCTCCCCTGCAAGCCTGGTCTCCCTTAACTGTCCTCCCCTGCAGGCCTGGTTCCCCTCAACTGCGCTCCCTTGCAGGCCTGGTCCCTCTCAACTGCCCTCCCCTGCAAACCTGGTTGCCCTTAACTGCCCTCCCCTTCAGATGTTGCCTTCCCAACTGCCCTCCCCTGCAGGCTTAATCATCCAACACTGCCCTTCCTGCTGGCCATCTTGTGCCCACATGGGGGTGGCCATTTTGTTGTTGGAGTAATGGTCAATTTGCATATTTCCTCTTTATTATATAGGATTATTTATAAGTGGTAATATCCAAACTCTTTAGAAACACTTACACTCAGAACTTAACAAACCATTCTTCTGTTATCTCATTAATCTTATACATTTGCTAAGTAACATACTTTTTTTTAAAATAACGCAGATAAACTTCCAAATACATTCTTATCAAATAATACAAATTCAGAATGAATAAATCCTAAAACAGTGACTTTTGCTGATTATCCCACTGAACAGTGAAAGAGATAAATTCAGAACAGGCCTCTTTGGCACATTCCACAGCACTTCATTAAATCAGCCACTCTCTCCAGCACAACCCTTTGCTCTCTAATGGCCCATTAGACCATGCAAGAGCCTCCTGGGCCAAAAGACATCCCTGAATATATAGTCTTTATATTTATAGGGGTCATTAGTCAAGAAAGACTGTTTACTTTAAGCTCAGAAAGCTGATCTCTCTGCCAGCAGCCACGGCTGACAAAGGGTGCAAGGACATCTGACTTTCACTGCTGAGCTTCCAGGCTTAGTGGGATTACCAGGGAAGGAGAAACCAGGCAGATACATTTCAAGCCTGCAGACCCTTCTTATATTTACAACAAGATGTTTTCCTAGTAACAGTTTATTTTGCTGAAAACATTTAAATAAAAACTTCCAGAGCTTCTTTTGTGAAGATGGGTTTGCATTCCCTGGTCCAGCACCTGCCTGACTTGAATGTGCTCTATTTGAGTCCCTATAAACATATAGGCCCGTCCGTAAGACTTGCATTGTTCTCTGTATAATTACCACATGCACAGCCCCTAAGAAACCAGTAGGTGCAGAGGAGTTTTCTGGCCGGCCCTGGTGACCTGCCCTCTCTGTGTGTCCTCAGCAGCCAGCGCAGCCAAGTCATAGGCATGAAAACCAGCTCTAACTCAAACACAGCACTTCCAATATGGCAGCTCACAGAACACTCTCCCAATGACTCTGGAATATGTTCCCATGGTTTTATGTTTGTTTGTTTTAACTTTTAGTAAGATCTTATGAACTTGTTTATTTTTATTGTATTTTCATTTTCCCATCACCATTTATCCCCTCTCGGCCCTCTCCCTCCTCCACCTACCTCCTCCTCCCCACAATCACCATACTGTTGTCCATGTCCATGAGTTATTCCTCTTTTTTTCTCGGTTTCCCTAGTTTTGAAAGGTCTTTCACCTAAGTGTTCTCCCAGTGTCTTAGTGTGACTAAAGCAACCTTTGAACAATTCTGGATGTGATAAAAAAAAAAAAAAATGCTCCTGAGTCACTCTGACCTTGTTTCCTTTTCTATTCCTAGTGAATTCCAGTATCTGGCAGGGACACACACCTTAACAACAATCAGATTTGAATTAGTATTTGGAACCAGGAGAGAGCTATCTTGTAGGCTTCTCACCCACTGAGGGCCATTTTAATTCACATTGAATTCACAGGCTTGTTGGGATTCTAAGGATGTGCTCACAGCAAAAAGCAAGAGAGGTCAAAATTAGAAATCCCTTCAATTGCCCGTAAGTCTTAATTCAGGGTTTTGAATATACATCCCTGTATAACATTATATGTGAGCGTGCATAATTATGTGAAATATATAAGTACATGTTTACTCAGTATATAGAAAAGGGTATAAATATGCAAAATAATACTTTGTAACATTTTATTTCCCAGGCTCCCTCCCATTCCCACAGAGTTGTTGAATTGACATTAAGCAAATGTATTGAATTCAAGGCTCTTTACTGCAGAAATGAAAGGCACCTTTTAGGATCTAAGTTCTCACTTAAAGCTTTGCTTGTGTTGTATGCTTGAAAAAGCCCTTTTGGAACAAACTGTGTGCCTTAGATATTATTTCCATGGGGAAAATGTTAATGAATAGCAACAGCTTTAATTAGATAAATCAAATAGTCACAAGAAACCCGTCATCTAGGCACCCATCAACCCAATTGATTATCTGGAAAGGCAGGCAGGTTTTTCTTTCCTAGATATAGCCCTGATTTTCCCAAATTTCTATCTGTATTTTCTGCCTTTCTATCTGTATTTCTATGAAATATTGTAATTCATTCACCTGATGGATGTTTAGTGTGAGATTGAGTTTTTTTTTAAAAAAGCCAGTAAACATAAAATACATTCCATTTCTAATATGTGTAGTATGCAATCAAATTGAAGTTATTGAAGGTGGCTGAGCCCTAACTGGTTTGGCTCAGTGGATAGAGCGTTGGCCTGCAGACTCAAGGGTCCCAGGTTCGATTTCGGTCAAGGGCATGTACCTTGGTTGCGGGCACATACCCAGTGAGGAGTGTGCAGGAGGCAGCTGATAGATGTTTCTTTCTCATCGATGTTTCTAGCTCTCTGTTCCTCTCCTTTTCTCTGTAAAAAATCAATAAAATATATATTTTAAATAAATAAATAAAATAAAGTGGCTGAAGCAAATGCCCCATGTATGTGTGTATTGTATGCGGGGTGGGCATGGAGGGTGGGAGGACTGGATTTTACAACTTCCAAGCAAAGCTTAAAATGTACTTCTAGAACATATGTTTATCCCTTTGCTGTGAACAGTGTGTGTTACTTCTCACTTTGAAGGACAGCACATTTTAAAGTTCAACTCCCACTGTTGCTGGCAGGAAGAAGACTGTGTTGATGACTCCATGGAGAAGTAAGAATGCTCTCCCTTCTGTCTGGTGAGTGGACAACGTAGATACTCATAATGAGATACCAGGCAACTCTGTAAACTGGGAAAAACAGTAGCTAATAGGGTTGAGGTGAGGTTAAAGGAGGTAAAACACGTGAGTTTCTTAAAATAATGCTCAGCACACAGGAAGCCCTTCATTGCTATTGATAATGTTTCTGGTGCTGGTGTCATGGCAACAGGAATCCTGGGGAAAAGTTTAGATCTTTTTGAAATCATCTAGTAAAGTTGGTAGGGTTCACTTTTAAGACTAGATAGTCCTTTTGAAACAAAGATTCATGCACTGGGCCCCTAGTAGATTTAATCACAGGTCACTTACTTGTCAAAAGAGTAAGCAATAGAAATAAAATCATGCCTAGTAGGTGTGGCTCAGTGGTTGAGCATTGACCCAAGAACAAGGGGGTCATGGTGGGATTCCCAGTCAGGGCACATGCTCAGGTTGCGGGCTGAATTTCCAATATGGAGCATGCAGGAGGCAGCCAATTGATTATTCTCTCTCATCATTGATGTTTCTAGCCCTCTCTTCATCCCCTTTCTTCTCTCTGAAATAACAAACATAAATAATCATCAAAATTAAATTTATTGCTAAAATTGTGTTTTAAATGTCCAAGCATTATGTGCTTCTATCATGAAGCATGCTTGTTTTATTGTGAGCTATAGAAAAGGGAGTGAAGAAATTAGAGAAATATGTATGTTGTAATAATTTAAATATGTATGTTGTAATATTAAGTAATGATTATTATAGAGGTAATTACATCTGTGCAGGAAGAAGTAGGGGATAATAACTGAAACCACTATACAAATTTGCAAGGGTTCTTTTACCTCATAAGAATTTACCTGCAAGACCTGGCTGGGTAGTTCCATTGGTTAAAGTGTCATTCCAATATGCCAAGGTGGTGGGTTTGATCTCTAGTCAAGGCACATACAAGAAGCAACCAATGAATGCCTAAGTAAGTGGAACAACAAATCAATATTTCTCTCTCTCTCTCTCTCTCTCTCTCTCTCTCTCTCTCTCTCTCTTTCTCTCTCTCTCTCTCATCAATTTTAAAAATGTTTTTTAAAAATTTACCAGCAAGTTGAAAACAAGATTTTATCTTCTCCATTCTCCTCCTCATCATATCATCATATTGTCACTATCATCATCATCACCAGTAGTTTTTTGTAAACCTGAATGCTAAGTGTTTATATATATATATATATATATATATATATATATATATATATATATACTTAGCATTCATTAGGTATTACCTAATTAATCCTTACATCAGTCTTTTGAATTGGGTTTTTATTATAATCATGATGCTGTCAAGAAAACTGAGGCACATTTTTTCCTAAGGTCATTCTACTAATGAGTGATGGCAGACAGTAATTTCACAAAGTGGTGGCAATATAGTAATTCAACATTTAGCTGAAGCCCAGCTAAATGTTGACAAAAACCAAGGTGAAGGATTAAAATGTCAAGAACTCAGAAAACATTTTCAAATTGAAATTAAATTGTACATTGGGAGATCTGATAAATGAAGTTGGTTTTAGCACTCTAGGATTTGAGGTAGGGTAATACCTTCAAGAAGTTCCATATGGCACTGTATTTGCTACCAATTGCGATTAACATTTCACTGCAACTTAAAACAAGATATATCATTTCACACAATTTTTGTGGGTCAGGAATTTGGAAGGTACTTCACTTTTAAAGGGCCCTCAGGAACTCTCTTGAGGTTGCGGTGAAGATGTCAGAGGGGCTTGAAGATATGTGGAGAATTAGATGGATCTGGATAATCTACTTTCAAAATACTTTCTCAGTGGGTTTCTTCCTGGTAGTAGTAGGAGGCTCAGTTCCTGAACATGTGGGCCTCTCCATAGGGCTGTTTGAGTGTCTTCCTAACATGGCTTCTGGCTTCCCCAGAACAAATGATCTGAGAGAGAGCAACACAGAAACTGGATGTCTTTTATGTCCTAGCTTTGGAAGTCACATACCAGCATTTCTGCCTCATTCTATCGATTATAATGGTAGAGGGGCTATACAGGTGTGTGAATAAGGGAGAGATCACTTCAGACCATCTTGGAGGCTGACTACCATAGACATCTTCCAAAATTCTTCAAATTGTCAACATAAGTAAATGGTGAATTTTACACATGGTTTCTATTAGGATGCCTAACCTGATCACTGTGATCATTCTAAGGCATTGTGGTTATTTTTAGGAAGCTTTCATAAAATATTTAGACTAAAGTACATTGACAAAAAGAATTAGTTTGAATTTTCTTTGTGGATAGTATCCTTTAGCAATTATCTTTCAACAAGCTTCCATTGTTATCCCATCATTTCCTTATTTTTTTAAAGGGAATTTAGATTTGGCAATCTATTACCATCCTCATCATTATGGCCCCAGCTTGGTGTCAAATAGAGCCATAACATAAGGACCAACATAAGTCCCTGAAGAATACTCCTGGTCATGTTTCTTTCCATGACAAATATCTATTAGGAATCCTGTGACCTTCTTTCTGTGTGTTCCTAATATTCATCATAGTCTGGCATAGAGTGATGCAAATAAGATGAATATTAATACTGCTCTTGGTGACAAGAACTTAGTGGCAATTCCCATATAGGGTGATCTTTGAAAGAGAAAGTTCCAAAATAGCTTCAAAGGAATTCAGAAGAAGACAGATTACTTAGAAAATAGAGCTCTTCATGAAAGCCACATGACCAACTAAGAGAAACTAGGTCTTCCAGCCAGCTCAAAACATGAAGGGTCCCAGCCTCAGTTTGGGGAGATTGCATCAGAAAAAAAATGAACCAGACTGAGTGAAGGAAAGAAAGAAGCTTAGTAAGATCTGTGCACCAGGAAAGTTTTGCCAACCACCCAAATGGTGGTAAGCTCTTTGATGCTTGTACCTGGTCCTGTCTAAAGCCAGAACAAATCCAGTAACAATGAACCATGAAAATAAGGTCAGTGTAGAAAGGGTCAGAATAAGAAAGTGCTGGAAGGAATTCATGTTTGAGGCATCTGAGACAATATGACAGGGACACAAAGTCATTATTTAAGGGAGTCAAAGTTATAGCCATGGAAATGGGCCAAGCACCAAACTCAAAACTGATATGAAGACAGAAATGAGACGACAGCAAGGAAATTGGCAGGAAAATCATATGCAAGGCAGAAACAGGAATAGGTTAGGGAACATGGTTCTGAAACAGGCTGCAAATAATTTAATTCAATCAAGCTTTATCCTCACCACGCCATTAGAACTACTTTTGTAAGAATAACCAATGAGTCCTTGAATTTAACAATAGGCTTTACGTTGTTAAACATAAAGGCCAGTCCTCTACTTTCTGCAGCAGCAACGGGCACAGCTGACTATTCTTTCTTCCTTGATGGTAACTTTCCTCATGTGGCTTCCAGGACCCTACATTGCCTGGTGTTCCTGCTACCTCAGTGGTTGTTCCTTCTCAGTCTTTTGTGCTTGCTTTTCTTTTTCTCTGTCCATGGTCTTCTTTTCTTCTCTCTATATACACATTCACTTTGTAATTTCACTCAATGCAGCTCAGTACTTTCAGTACAATTTATATACCAATGATTTCCAAATGATTATCTTTATCCCATCCTCTTTCACAAACTCAGATTCAAGCCTCGGTGTAACAATAAACCATGAAAATAATGTCAGTGTAGAAAGGGACATCCCAAACTTCAACCTCGAACTCCTTATCTTATCCTATCCCCTAATCTGTTTTATCTGTAGTCTTTCCCATTCCAGTTGATGGAAACTCTGCCCTTCTAGATGCTCAGGCAAAATTCCTTGAAGTCAACTTTGAATCTTCTCGTTCTCTCACCTCCCAGCCAATCTATCAGCAAACCCTATTGGCTTTGCCCTCAAAATATATCCAGAACCCTACTCCTCCTTATCACTTCATCTGCTTATTCCCCTGCATGCAGCCCCATTTTCACCTCATGGGTTACTGATGCAGCCCCCCATGTTTTCTTCCTATCTCAGCATTTCCTTCCAGTCTATCCTCCACACAGCAGCCATATTGTTTCTTTTTGAAGTCAGTCTGAAGCTCAAAACCCATTTTGAGTAAAAGCAAGATTCCTTAGAAAACCCAAACCATCCCTTTGTGAGATGGACCCCCATTACTGCTTTTTTAAATTAAATTTTATTGGGGTGACATTAGTCAACATGAACATATAAATTTCATGTGTGGATTACTAAGTTACAAAATCTGTATATAGGACCATGTGCCCACCACCCAAAGTCAAATCTTCTCCTGTCTGATTCATCCTTACTTCTCTTCCCCTTGCTCTCTGCTCCAACCTCAATGGCCTCTTTGCTGTCCCACTTTCGTTGTTTACATTGGCTGTTCCACTGACTGTAACACTCTTCCCCACTTGTGCACATGGCTAACTTCCTCCCTGCTTTGTAAGTTTTTGCTTACATGCCAATTTCTCCATGAGGTCCACCTTATCCACCCTATTTAAAATTTTAACCTCCACTAATGATATCCTGTCTCTGCTCAATTAAAGAAACAACAATGCCAACCTCTTTCTATATGTTCTAAAACGTATTTATATTTACCATTATGTGACTGTCTCCTGCTACTGGGAAATAAACTCAGCAAAGACAGGGTTTCTAACGGTTTTATTTACTCACCGATTCCAGGTGTCTAGCAGAGTGCCTGTTACAAGCAGATGCTCTGTAAATATGTGTTAAGGAGAGGGTCATCATATTAAAGGCATACATCTTGTTTTTCTGTACAAGGGAGAGAAGTGAAGCAAGAAAGCCATTTAGGAGCCTAGCATTCCAGTTCAGGTGAGAGCTGATGGGGGCTTGGAGTAGGTGGCAGCAGCTGAGGAACCCTGTCTCTGGCTCAGCCGCCTTGTCTGAACAGAGCTGGCCTCACCAATTGGCAGTATTGAACTATATGTCCGCACTCAGCCCTGGTCTTACTCCTAATTCTTGTTGGATAGTATCTCTTTAAAGCCAGCTTAAAGTTAGTATCCATATAAAGCTGTAACAAACTTCTGCTCCACCCCAGGTCAAATGCATTGCCCGGTCTTCTTGTTTCCACTACATCTTGCCCACACTTTTTATATAATACTTATCACCCTCTATAAAAATTAAAATACATATCGTTTCATAGTTGTGAATTTGTGTTTCCTTTGCTAGATTGTGAGCCCCGGAGAATAGTGGGTATGTTTTATTGGTCTTTATTTTTGTAACTAAACCAACATTAATTCCGGTCCGTGGTAATAAATAAATTTCAGCCAGCATCAAGTAAGTAAATGACAATTACTTAAGATCTAGCTTGATGAATTTCATTTTAAAGAGAGACATCTTTTTGTCTTAAACAGTTTTTAATTTCATCATATAGTAACAACAGATGCAAAATAATTCTTCCCTGGAAAAGTTATGCATTTTAATAAGTAAAAAAATTAAGTAAAAAATTAAGTATTCTGCATCTATATATGCAGAATAGTTCAAACATAATAGCTTGCTTGGGGGATTGGTTTTGTTGTTTTTTTAATCGGAAAAAGAAATCAGAATTTTGGGCAATCACTCATTACGTCCCAGGTTTCTGGCCTTGAAAGTTAAGCACCCATTCAGCAGCTCTAAAGAGGCAGATTAAACCAGTTGTGCTATTTGGAAGCTGGCCAGACTGCCTAAGAAATTTTTTTCCCCTTTTTATTATCTTCCTTTCTGCCAGGCTTGCTCAGTGAGTTTATTTGCAGAATCAAATGAAAATCAATCCCTTTTATGCAAACCTTCCTGGAGCAACAGGGCTATGTTTGGTCACAAGAGCGGAGGTTCGTGCGGTGGAAGCTCTGGTGGTGATTTCTCCCCGCCCCGGGCTCGCCAAGGCCCTCTCCGCCACGTAGCAATGAAAGGGAGGATCAAACAGCTCTCTCAAAGCCAAGCTGCCACAGACTTGCCTTCTCTAAATATAGTGCCCTTCAGTAAACACCATTGTGAATTTGCAGTTTGCTGGCTGTGGGATATAGTGCTACCTCCACCAAGATTTTATGCATGCAAGTACACATATTGGTCTTATTGGGCCCCTTTTTATCAACTAAATTACTAAGCAAATTCCCTTTTAACATTTGGCATTCGGTCAGTTTCTGCTCTGCACTTTAGATAAATTACCTTGAGGAAAGGGTCTCTGAATCAGATAAGGTTGAATGGATGGAGCTGAACCAAAGACAATGTTGAGGTCTCTGAAATTTTTGAAAATACCACCAGGCCACGGAGGTCCACTGCCCTATGTCCATGTGTGACATTGCCACCAGTTAAATAAGGACTAGGTCCATCAAATTAGGCCAATGCATTGCCTTAGACAAATTCTCCTGAGCAGGTGTCTGCTGCTATAATTGTAAAATTATGTTCTGATTTATTATGGGAAAGACCCTAAAGGTTAAGGTGCTAACCTTATCTTTGATTTATGTTCACCTTTGATCTTAATGGAAGCTAAACATCTCTGTTGTGCAGCCAACACCCGATCCTTGGGCTTCTGTTCCCCCTCACCTAAAAAAAGACCAGGGGAGAGAGCACACACAGTGTGCAAAGCTCAGCAACTATTTAGGATGGGAACCAAGAACCTGCTCTCCAGTGGGAGCCCTGGAAACACCACCGAAGGATGTGAAGTTTTCAAAACCTCACAAGCCCCCACGCAGGTGGGAGAGACAGGGAACGGAGTAACCACGCAAGGGCAGGGCCCTCTCTCTGGGGCACCTCTAGGAGGTTAGACTTTCTGAGATCAGCTTCTCACCATTGAGCTCAACTTCTTCTGTTTTTACATAGAAGACAAATGGGAGCCCCAATGATCATGACTCTTTTCATCTATAATTTTCAATACTTGTGACTTTTTTTTTTTTTTTTTTTTTTTTTTTTTTTTTTTGCGGGGGTCGGGGAGCACAGGAAGGAGGAAGTTTTTCATTTATCTGTAGACCAATACCTACTTCATTAGTTTATCAAGTCTACCCAGCAAATTAGATTTTCAAATTCATAAAATAAATATTTCTGTCTCAAATCAGACAGAGTAAAGAAGTAAGACATTATATAATGCTTAAACATGAGAGAAGTAGATTCTAATGGGACAAACAAGAGGAAAGTTTTTTCTTGTATTCTGCTTTTTTATTTTTGTAGCCACCAGCCCATTTGTGTATTTTTTTACGTCCTTTAGATACTCCATTTTCAAAATGAGAGTAGAGATTTATGCATTTATAAGATGAGAGCCCCATTCTAGAAAACTCCAAAATAATATCAAAAAATGAGTTACAAAATATACATTTGACATGGTTTTCTTTTTTGTAAGAGGATTCCCAAGTAGGTTCCTTTCCATCGGAATTAGGCAGGACAAAGCTTTTACAAGCAGCTGTTGAGTGGTGGAAAGAATCAAAGATCTCAATTAATGTTTCAGCTAAACTATTTAGTAGCTGTATGACCTTGAGCACTTAAGTCAGTTAACCTTTTTGAGCTTCTGTTTTCTCTTCTGTAAAACCAAGATAATAACACCCACTTCACAGATTTGTTAGGATCACAGGTTTGTGGATACTATTCTAAGTTCTTCTGCAGTCCATACCCTGAGCCCTTGAATTGGGAATCATGGCCGGGTATCCTTGGTGGGGCTGGTTACTCTGTTCCAGAGGTGCACCCTTTTGGTGGAAGTTCTGCCAGAGTCTGTTCTGATGCCAAGTGCTTTGCATGGCCTCCTGGTATCCATCCCCAACTGCCCGAGAGCCTCCTGCCACCTGCACTCTTCTCCTCTCTCAGCACCTGTGAGAAGCAAGCACTGTGTCAGTCTACCATTAGTAATCTTGTCTTACCATGCCTCTTCTATTTAGTGGGATTCAATACCTCACATAATATTTCTTAAGAAGCTGTGTAAATTATCTCTGCAAACGTTTGCTTGTACAACCACAAGGATGCTAGCTTTACACAACTTGAAGGAGTTCCAGATAAATTGCAGTCTATGTCAGTGGCATCTTCTAGATTGTTCAATGTCCAGCTATAGTTGTTAGCCCTGACAGGAAAACAAGAAGCTCTGGAATATTTTCTAACATTCAATCTGAGGCTTGATCACATGTGCAATCTGCACTCTCTTTTATGTCCTCCAAATTGTTTTACCACTTTAGTCCAGCTTTATATTCAGCATTGAAAAGTGTTCTAAGTACAGGCATTCTTAATGCCTTGGAATCTATGTCCTCCACTCTATGAAATTGTCATTGCCTTCATTCAGGTCTCTATCATCTTTCCCTACCGAGTCACTTTAACCACTTCCTTTTCTATCCTTCTGCTTACAGTCCCTCTTCTCACCACCTTCCCTTTTATAGGTTTGTTAGGGTGACCCCTCTAAATCACAAATATGGTCATGTAATTATCCTGCTTGCAATCTTTTAATAACTTTCCATTGCCTTCAAGATAAAATCCAGACTCAATTTGCATGGGTAGAAGGCCCTTCATGATTCTGGTCCCTGATCACATCTACTCCTTTTTGACACACTAGTTCAAGGCAAGTCAAGGCCTTTCCATTTGAGATTCATTCTGCCTATAATGCCTTCTACTCCTCTTTCACTTCTCCTGATCAAGTCCAGTTCAGATGTTACCTATCCTGGGAGAAATTTGAAGGCAAATACTGGACTATGTACTTAGCAATGAAAATTGCTAAACAATAAAAATCTTTGGTCCACAAAGTGTTGGAAAATAACAGTCTTGAAGAAAGGTCAGAAAGAAAATCATGCTGGCCCATCACATGCTGATTCACAGGGGTTAGATGCTGGCACCTACAAGTTCAGGGCACTCGGGCCATGTTGGACCTGTTCCAATATGTTCCTTCCTGGCCTCTGGGATTCGACACAGAGATAACCAGATGGCAGAAAGAGCCTGTGAAGGGCATCCTCAAATTGCCTGGGAAATAAAAGACAGAAAATGTAGCAAAAAAGTTTAAGCTTAGGAACCAGAAAAACTGAGTTCTAGTTATAATACCTTTAGATCTCAGTTTATCATTTTATTATGCAAGGACTGGATTCTGTCAGATATTTTCATATTGTGTTTCACACAGCCCTAGGCATTCCAGATGTTCTTCAGGAGCTTCCTCAGGGAAATAGGACTATAGAAGGGATAAACAGCAGATGTTCCATGAACTGACCTATGCATCACCTTCTCTCAAAATTAAATAAAACCTGTTGACTGAGGCCCTCAGTGGCTAAATGGGCATTGCTTATGGCTGCTTTTCAGTCACCTACCTCCCCAGTCACCTACCTCACCAGTCACCTACCTCCTTTGGTTTTCTCTAGCTGGCTTGCTCACTGTCCAAGGATCCATTGGATTTTTGTCCCCAAACCAGTCAATTCGAGTTGTACTTGTTATTTTTGTCAGATTATTTTAATTACATACTATATAATCCCATGAAATGAGAGTTCTTTTTTCTATGAATACTGTAAAGAATGCTTTGGAAAGACAATAAAAACAAGTCACTGAAAATATTGCTATAGAACTATGTGTGGGTGAGTTAACTCTTTGGGAAAAGATTGTTAAAAATTAGATGAAATCTGTGCTCTGATTGTTTCATGAGTATCTTGGAGTTCTAATTCTACTTTAAAGGAATCCAACCTGGGAATTGTACATAGTATGTCAGAAAGTGTGGTTCACCCCAAAGAAGCAACAACACAATTCCAAACAGTGTGTCCACACTCAAATTAAGCCTTGGCCCACATAAGCCACTGGAAAAATAGATGTTTGTGTTTTAAGATAAAACATCATATTTATATGTGTTATTTTTATGATTCCCCCACTTTACTTTTCAATTAGCTGCTAGTCTAACCATCAATGTATATATGTGTGTGTATATATAAAGAGATAGGCCCAAAATAATATTTCTGCAAAACAAACAAGCTTGAAGCAACAGTCCAGGATCTGAGGTTCTGTTGCAATTTTCTTCCTAACAGAGAAGGCACTTCTATTGAACTGAACCTGACGGGGTTGCTTTGTGCAGCTGTCAGCCTCAGTGGTCACTACAACACAGACAACACAGTCATTTCCAACTACAACAGGTGTCCTTGATTTTCCATCTTTCTTAAATTTCAGCAGAGACTGCAGTCTGATCATGGGGAAAAGTTGGACAAGAAGAAGATAGTCGGGGGTGAATGGTGTGGCCCAGAGGCTCTCTGTCTAAGCGCTCAGTGCATGTGTAGCATCGGAGAGCACTGCTTGGCAAACCCAACATTATAAAGATTTACTGATTCTGCTTTCGACAGTGATCAGTCACTGAATGACTTAATCTCATTTTTGTTGGGTAGCAACAGGACACAGACCACCATTGCCCAATGATAGTTGTAACTGTTTGCGGAAAAATCAGCATTGCCAGGGGTCAACAGAAATGTGTCAACCAGGTGGGCATTGACATGAGAAGAATAAGATATCAGTGTGTGTAAGATGTGTTATACTCCTTGGTGGAAGGAATGGCCACTCTGAAATCTAAGTGTGGGTCCCAAGTGTGCAAAGCAGTTTTGTGAAAGATTAACAATTAATTTTATTAGTAGTCTCTATGACCTATGTATAATTAAAGTACAGCCTTTAGTAAACAAATTCAGAGTTTAATACCTTAAGTTAGAGAAGATATGAGCTTCCTAAGTGGCAACTTGTCATCTTGTAGACTTCCACATAGGATGACTTGATCTTAAAAACCTCTAATGAGCAAACATCTCCTATATCTCACCACTCTCTGACTTCTTCAGCCTCTCTTCCCTCTGAGAGCCATTGTCTCAATCCAGACATATTTTATGTATGTTGAAATATATTTCCTTTTCTTTTTATAACACATTTGAAATCACATTCTATATAATGTTCTGCAACTTGTCTTTTGCATCTTAGTTTTTAAGCTATACTATAGCATACGATTGTATGTATTTACTAAAGATTATTTAGCTAGCTCATGTTTTACTTTAGAGAGAGAATATGGGCTAAATCAGAAAAATATATTAAAACAATATATTAAAAAATATATTAAAACAATACAAAACAATAAAACAATATAGCTTTTTATTGATTTCCAGAAAGAGAGAAAGGGAGAGAGACACAGAGAAAGAAATATCAACGTGAGAGAGAAACATTGATCCATTGCCTCCCATATGTGCCCTGACCAGGGATCTAACTGACAACCTAGGTATGTGCCTTGACCAGGAGTAGAACCCACAAACTTTGGTGTATGGCATGACACTCCAACCAACTGAGCTACCAGGTCAGAGCAATGGATACAATACTTTTTAAAAAACTGGTAAAGATTTTGGAGATACAAGAGATACTCTGAGGGGTGGGGAAGGGGTTAACATCTCAAGATTAGCAATTAGAGGGTCGAAATAAGCCTGCTGGTAATGAGCCTTGCCTTTTGTGATATTCAGAATTGACTGAACGAGAATTTGTTTCATTTCCTAGGGTACAGGCTGTAGAAGAGAACAGAAATTTCCTCCAACATTGTCACTATCTCACCTAATAATAGAGAAACATGTAAATTGACTGTATCTCCTCTACTCCCACAGCCAATCAGAGTGAGTATGCAAATTAATCAAACAAATATGGTGGTTAATTTGCATATATACCTGGGTCCTGGGAACCTCCTCGGCACCCAGGTCACTCCCAGCTGGCCATCAAGTGGAGACTTTAGGCTTAGGAAGGGGCCAAGGCTGCAATTGGAGGTGCAGGTGGGGGGGAACTCCTCCCCAAGTCTAAGGGCCGAGCCTGTAATCGGAGTTGTGTGTGTGGGGACCCCTCCCAAGCCTAAAGCCTGTGGTGGAGGCTTTAGGCTTGGGCAGGGGCTGAGCCTGGGATTGGAGGGAAGAGGGTAAAATCAATGGAAACATATCATCAGGTGAGGATAAAAATAAAGAAAGAAATGTCATGTCCTATGAAAGACACATCTTGAAAATGCTTAAAGAAAGTTGTCATTTTATCTTGGTGAAGGGACTGGAGTCCATGTTGATGAAAATACCTTGGTGGCTGCTGTGATTGGCCATGGCTCCAGCATGATTCCACAAAAATTTGGAGGAATCACAAATTTTAAGGTGATTTTTTAAAGCTACAGTAATCAATATAATGTGGGATTATCATAAGTATAGTCAAACAAATTAATGGAATGGGTTAAAAGGTTGGGAAATAGACCCATACACATAGAGTCAATTGATTTTCTATAAAAGTGTCAAACACGCTTTACATGAAAATTAACTCAAGACAGGTTATAGACCTAAATATAAAGGCTAAAATGATAAAGCTTCTAAAAGAAAGCATAGAAGAATATCTTTGGAAACTTGGAAGGCAAAGATTTCTTAGAGGTGATACAAAAAGCACTAATTATATAAGATATATCTTATAACCAAGGATTTGTATCCAAGCTATAGATGAAAGAAAGAAAGAAAGAAAGAAAGAAAGAAAGAAAGAAAGAAAGAAAGAAAGAGAGAAAGAAGCAACCCAATTAAAAATTGGGCAAAATGAAAACATCCCTGAGTTAACTTTTATCCATAGGAGAAATTACACACACAAAAATTAATTTTATACTTCTCACCTCTATTATCTGTTACCACCAACCAGGAAGTTTACAATTCCACTATCAAAGAAAGATGGGCTATACTCTTTATACTATGGGAGGAATCCTATATAATAAAAGGCTAATATGCAAATAGACTGAATGACGGAATGACCAGTTGCTATAATGAGCACTGACCATCAGGGGGCAGACAGTCAACACAGGAGCTGCCTCCTGGTGGTCATTGCACTCCCACAGAGAGAGCACTGCTCAGCCAGAAGCAGGGCTCTGAGCTGGCGAGCACATGGCAGTGGCCAGTGGCAGGAGCCTCTTCCACCTCCACAGCAGCACTAAGGATATCTGACTGACAGCTTAGGCCCCCTCCTATAGGGAGGGGGCCTCAGCCATCAGTTTGACATCTCCTTAGGGCTTCTGGAATGTGAGAGGGTGTAGGCTGTGCTGAGGGACCCCCACCCCCACCCCAAGAGCACATGTTTCATGCACTGGGCATCTAGTCTAAGATATGAATCCAAGTCAAGATAGGCTTGGATTCTGTTATACCCAGTGAAGAGAAAGCCAAATTTGAAAATTCTATTTTTATGCAGTAGCCTTGACTTCCGACTAAACATGACAATTAAGCACAAATATTGAACTCTATTTCTTCCCTCCAAAATCCATTAAAACAATAGTAAAACACACACACACACACACACACACACACACACACACACACACACACACCAGAAGAAAAAAAAGAATAGATGACAGGAGATAAGGAATGTCAACACACTTGGGGAAGATAAAGAAATAAAAAGAAGTGGTAACTGGTTTTTAGGCAGAGTAGAGAAAGCTAAAACCTAGTGTCCAAAATGCAGAGGGAGATGCTGAGGGGAAGCAAGTCACTTCCTTTAGCAGAACCGTGGAGGGGCGTGGTTCTTGATAGTAACTCACCAATTATTATGGAAAGGGAGGGTGAGAAATAAGAAGGGACACGATAGAGGTATGCATAAGGAGCATGTGGATTATCCCCCTCCCATGTCCCTTCATAGCTGGGTGAGTATCTCTGCTCTATCTTAGCAAGGGAGGAAGGAAATGAGAAAAAGTTCGTATACTTAATATAGTTGATTTTATCAATATTTTTTCTTCATGGTTTAGATTTCTTTTATCTGAGACATCATTGTTCCATACTTCAACTTTATAAAGATATTATATAATGTGTTATTCCAAAAGTTTTATAACTTTCCTTCTTCATTTAGCTTTTTAGTCTACTTGAAATTGATTTTTGTTTGTGGTGTGTGGTAAGCACTCAATATCTTTTTTACTTCCTTTTGTCCTCTTCTTTTTCTTCTTCTCATTTTATGACATAGAAAACAGTTATCCCAATACCATTTGTTGAAGTGTATTTCTTTATTATAAAGGGAAAATAATTAGCTTTAAAAAGGATAGAAGAAAGAGAATTTAAACTCTGTGCCATGTCTAAACTTCAACAGATCATGTTCCCTTATCTTCAGTTACAATCAGTTTGGTTTATACCATATTGTTTCCTGAGAAGAAAATTCAAATGCTAGGCCAAGATTGCAGTAGAACTAAAGGATGGTTACTACTACTTCCTCTAGTAAAACTAAAGAATTATTCGGATTGTATTGCCAATCAGCTCTAATATATTGTAACATAAATAGCAGAACAACTCATGTAATATGCCATTAAAAGGCATAAGTTAACCCTTTGCATCCACACATTGTCTTGGACTAATATTATACCCCACAAATGCTTATGGCTGTCCTTTGACATGAAAATGTGTCAGTGCTGACACTGATGGACACAAAATCATTTCTGACTGGTCAACTGGCTGTGTGGATTCATCAGAACATGAATCCTTTCATCTTTTTTAAGAAAATATGTAGCAATACATAATGTTCTTTGATTTAAAATAATTGTAATATCATAAATTACAGAAATAAATTTTTCAATAGAAAAATATCCAAGAAGTATATAATATGCCTACGGGTGAGTTAAAACCCTGAACACTGTCTGATGTGGAATGTCTGTCCAAATGATGCTAACAGTGTGTGCCAGAGATCTAATTTGTTCTGAAATAACTTCTTACTTTTCCTGAATCAGGGTATGGTGATTATAATTGTTCAAATTCCCTGAGCTACAGAATACATGTAGCCAATAATTGTTAAAACACTCTATAAGCCCAGCCATACTCATGTGTTTGTGAAGCAACAAAGCCACTTTTAGAATAGAGACTGTGGGCTCTTTCTAATATTAATCTTAGGGGTAATTGATACTTTAGATTTGTCAGTTACTAATGCTTCTTTTCCCTTGATGGAAACCATGTCTACTGCATTTATAGTCAGTGAAAAATAGTTTTGCTGTTGTAAAACAAGTGGGAGGTATGGAATTCCAGAAAAAATGACATCTCAGTTTCCTCATAGGCGAGTCACCAAGCAGAACCTGGGCAAAGAGGGAAGCTGCTTGCATGAATTTGCTTACATGCTAAGGGCCTTTCTGTTCTGAAGATGAGCTAAGATTTAAGGGCCTCATTTAGAGAGGAATGTAGTGGGAGACCCAGATGAAAATGGATACTTTCCAAAACAAAAGACTGAGATTCTGTTTCTCATAGAAGTAATGGATAGAGATTAGAAATGGGGATAGATGGGATCTGTCATCAAAGACAGATAATGATAAGATTAAAACCTGATGCTAACTTAGAATCGTGGGTGAGACGGCTAAGCTTATTTTGAGGTTGAAATGAACCTTGGTATCTCACTAGCTAGTGAACATGTGTCAAGTAAAGCATGCAAGTTGGACAGAAATGGATGAGGGCTTAAGACTGAACATTCAGGGCCCCAATGCCAGAGAGCCCTCCAGGAATGGAATTAATGAAATGGGGATGGCTCAAAATAGAAAGACTGAGCACACTCAGACACATTGAGAAATGGCTTTCTCTGTAAGGGCCGGGGAGGGGGGCAGAACTCAGGACACAGTGACAGAGCAGCCCGGGGCCCAGATTTGGAGATGACATTTAGAATCTATTTTGAGTGAGATTGCTACCATATTTTTTAACAGTGCTCATTCAAATCCACTTACTTTAGTCTAGAAAACACTGAGTGAGATCAATAACAAGGAACCAAGGTAGAGTGTTTTGTTAAGACACATGAGATTAGATTGAGTCAGTGGGAAAAGCATATAATGAAGTCTATGCTTTCCATGTCAGCCACTTCTATTAATATGCTAGAGTCAATGATTAACCCTGCCTTAGATGAACTAAGAGATGAAGTAATTTTCTTAAATTGATGGCAGTGAAGATGGGGTGAGGGATGCAGTGTGTCCCTGAGGATGCTGTGTAGGAATGACAGGGACCATCCTAGCTCAGGATGTTGGAAGAGACAGTAGTATTAGCAAAGCAAAAGGTGAAATATGGGAGGGAAAGAGTCAGGACAGCTTGAGGATTTTTAACCTCATCCAATCTGGAACTTTCCCTTGTAGATGTGTGAATGTATTTGGTATGGTCATTCAGCAGCTGGTAGGGAATTTTAAAGCTCACATCGGTTATTATTGGTTACTTCTGCCATCACTTAGCAATGCTGAAAAGAGAATTTATATAAACTATAGCTTTGTGAACACAGCAGTGGCCCTCAATAATATTCTGCTTCTTAATTCCATACCAAGACTCAGAAAAGATGTAAGAGATGATTTCATTTATGGTAGAAATCTCAAAATTCAACAATATCTTGTGCAGATGGTGAGTGGTACAGAGTGGGAATAGCAAGCCCTTTTTTAAAAATATATTTTTTTGTTGATTTTAGAGGGAGGACGGAAGAGAGCTACAAGAATCAATGATGGGAGAGAGAGAGAGAGAGTCATTGATTGGCTGCATCCTGCACGCTCCCTATTGGGGTTTGAGGTTCGCAATCCAGGCTTGTGCCCTGATCAGAATTGAGTCATGACCTCCTGGTTCATGAGATGATGCTCAACCACTGAACTACACCAGCTGGGCAGCAAGCCCTTCTTAACTTCTTGCTAGGGCCTCTCTTTCTCAGCGTTTGATACTTAATGAATTAGAGGTTTTTCCTGGACTAGTTTTCTGAACCCAATCTCTGAATTTTAACTTTTGAAAATGGAACTCTTTTCTCAACTTCCTGTCATTTTTCCACTCCCTTTCTCACTTCCTACACCCATAAACTTGTCCAGAGCTCCAGTACCCACCCCATGCTTTTAACTGAGTTTTCTGCCAATCTTGGTTCTCACAGCAGAGTGCCCCAGCCCAGTCTCTATTCCTAGACCTACTTTATTGGGTCTTTCTTAAATAAACTCACAATACCAATGGCTTTCAGAAATGACTGTCATTCATATTTACTACATGATCCAGCATATATGCTCAGCACTACAGAAAGACATGAAAGGGTATTGCTATTGACCAGTTTTGTGAAAAGTACACTCCAAGTGAAGCATAACCACAGACCTTTTTAAATGAAATAGTCCATTGTGCATGTTGCCGTGCTTTGTATTACATGATGGTATCACCATGGACACACCTAATTGGACAAGGACAGACTCTTGAGCCAAAAGCAGACATCTTCATCTGGACAGCAGCTTATGAGTTGGCTGGCGCCATAACAATTCATAATAAGGATGTTCCCTAAGTACTGGATGTATATTGTAGACAGAGTCTCTTTTTCAGGGAGTTTAACTCAAAGAGAGATGCAGCTGGTGGAAAAGAGGAGAACCTGAAAGATGCAGAAATAAGGCAGTAAACAGAAGCCTGAGACAGGAAGGTGATAGAGGTTGTTTACAGTGGCAGCAGGGTCAGGGAGAAAAGAGCAGTAGAGGCAAAGTGCTGAGTCATCAAAATGGTGGCACACTAGAGAAGAGAGAAAATGACGTGCATCCACCACTGAGGGCAAGCAAAGGCTGTTTATTCTAAGCTTTCTGAAGGGAGAGAGTCTGACACTGTCACCTGCATTTTGAGAAAGAATCAATGGCAAACAGAGGAATGGGAAAACTGTACAGTAGAAGAAAGGGAAGGCTTCGTGTGTGCCCGGATTGGAGGCTGTTGGCATGGGGATGCTTACGTGAGCTAACCAGAAGCAGGGCATCCTAAGTGATTGGTTAAGGATGCATATTTGGCTTTTTCTGGTTGGTCCTAAGTTGGAAATATGGACAAAAACTAGGGATGCTGTCAGCTATTAATCAAGCCCTGTCCATTTGGGGCTGACTGTGACAGAAATCATTGTATAACTTCCTGGGTTGCCACCGAGATAGCAATCTGGCTTCCGCAATTGTGGTTTATTGCAGACAAGGAGCTGATTTCCTGGGCAGGTTACTGCAGGTGGTTGGTTAAGGATCTATTTTTATATATGGTCTCGTCATTGTCCGTTGGTACGTTCAGTCTCTCAAGAGCCTCTAGTCATTATTCCTCAACTGATAATCCTGTTCTCCATAGGGCCTGACTCTGTGGTTGTTGAGATTATTTCCTATATTTTCTGCTTCTGTTTCTAAAGCTGTGATTGTCTCAGGTTTAACACAAAAACTTCCATATCCTGGGAAAGACCTCAATTCTAGAATATATATATATATATATATATATATATATATATATATATATATATATATATATATATTCTTATTCTTTTTCTCTTGACAAGTGAAAGAGCTTAATCAACACGAGGCAAAAATGATGTTCTAATTTTTAATACGTGGAGTAGTGAAAGTGACAGTTGCTTAATATTTGCATATTCCTGCAACAGAATGCTGCACTGAGGTTTAGGAGGCCTACTTTGCTGTCAACAACTCTGTGACCTTGGATAAGTTGCAGAAGAGCACAATGGTAATGTGTACCTTCTGAAGGCCGTGTACAATCTTGATTTTGAGAATTCATTCTCTATAGCTTTAGGAAATTACTTCATTGTTGAGTCCAAATTTTCTCATTTGTAAAAGTAAAAATTCTACTAATTCTAGCTTTTAGGATTATTATAGGGAGCATATAAAATAATATATGTGAAATAATTATATCATTGTCTGGAATATAATATATGTCAATAAATTTATACACTCTGCAAATATATTTTTCTTGCTAATACTTTCTGTTATTGGTTTAGTTGTGCCTGCCACCCCTGAAAAAATTTATATGTTGAAGTCCTAACCCCTAGGACATCAGAATGAGACTATATTTGAAGAGAAGGCCTTTAAAGAGATGATTAAATTAAAATGAGGTCGTTAGAGTGGGGCTTTCTTCAGAATGAGTGGAGTCCTGTAAAAAGAGGAAATTAGGACACACACAAGTACAGAGGAGAGATGATGTGAAGATACAGGGAGAAGACGGCCATCTACAAGTCAAGGAGAGAGACCTCAGAAGACAACAGCCTTGCCAACTCCTTGATCTCAGGCCTCTGGCTTCCACGATCATGGAGAAATTTCTGTTGTTTAAGCCCTCTAGTCTGTGGTACTTTTTTATAACACCCTGAGCAATCTAATATAAATTCTTAAGATGAACAGCCTAATTTCAAAAAATAAATTGAGATGGGGTAGCAATATATTATAATCTGCTAATTGATTATTGTTTACTTTAATCTATATCTGATTCTCACACATAAATAAGAAATTATCATGCAAAATGTTTCTATTCAAGAGATCTGCTCTGTAGCAAAAAAACAATTATTTAAATGTCTCAGATTAGGGAGTTTCTAAAGATGTGACTGAAATTTTTGAGCTGTATAATTCCTATAAATCATGTACTGGAAGAAGATTTATATATTTTTTTCATAGATTCCTGATTTTTAATGTCAACAAATAGGAAAATGAGTGTTTCGGGGAGCTGCCTACCCACTCCATGAGAAAATGCCGTCACAGCCAGCCAGGAGAGAAAATGCTTCTTACAAGGAAAGGCTGTTGTCAAGGATTCCCTCTTCTGTTGGTTAAGCCATGTGTCACCCACAGTTCCGGGGCTACACCCTGGCTGCCTGTACAATTGGGGATCCCCAGGTACCAATATGTGAGCTCCAATGTCCACAGAAGGTCCTCCATCAGGGGAATGCCCAGAGAGGGACAGGGGAGGCTGAGTCCTAAATCTGTCAAGCCTGTGATGGGATAGCTTTTAATAAAAGCACCCAGTTAGGGAAGGACAATCAAAAGGAAGGACACGTATGTAATACCTTAATCAATAAAGAGATTTTTTTAAAAAAGGAAAGGACCTCATCGTGTAATGAGTTGAAGTGTAGCCTTGACCTTTTCGCTGGAACCACCGAAACGTCCTGCCCTCCGTTCACTGACACAGGTCATCTGCCAATGCCTGGCTGGTTCTGAAAGAGACTAGAGTTGCTCCATTTCCCACATTCCCAGAGTGAGCTGACTCGCACTCAAGAACCAACTATCTGCCTGCTGTAGGTGTAGCTTTCCTCCAAAAAGGCAGGAGCAGTGCAAGAGAAAAAAAAAAAACAAATAATAAAATGAAATGAAATGGGCAATTTTGTTTTGCTAAGTCACAGCCATAACTAAAACAATAATACCACGGTATATATACTATAAAACATAGGAAGTGCCCTCTCTCTAGAGCAGTGTTTCCCAAACTTCTCTCGTGATGAGAATCACCTGGTGTTGTTAAACTACAGATTCCTGAATCCCAACTAAAAAGTGCTAAACTAGAATTTTGGGGAACATATGGAGAAAATTTTGGGGAACATATAAGTAAAATTTTACCCATATGTTCCCAAAAATTCTTGTTTAGCACTTCTTAGTTGGGATTCAGGAATCTGTAGTTTAACAACTCTACCAGGTAATTCTCATCACGAGAGAAGTTTGGGAAACACTGCTCTAGAGAGTTAGGATAATTTCCGATGCCTTTTACACAGAAAGGGTCTTTTAATAACAAAAACTTAAGACACCTAGACTAGTGGGGGTTTATAAAAAACAATCCCAGCGACATGGAGTAGCTAGGAAGAGAGAAAATATTACTTAACTACATACACAGAGTGGCAAAGCCCCACATCAATGTCATCATTTTAAGCCCCATTTAGTCATATACAACCCCACATGCAACATCTGCTGGAACATCAACCTCCATGTACTTCTGAGCTCACATCTCTTCTGCTCCCCCTGATGTTAGCTGGGGAAAGGGATGAGAGTGGAAGTTGGGAGGGAGGGGGGTAAGATTGCTCCTCAGGCTCCCAAGAAAGCAGCTGTAACCTCTTAGCAGGGACTGAACTTCAGCCTGAAGATTTTTGTCACAATGCTTTTTACGTCCTTTCCAGCCATGTCTTACCTAATAATTTTAGGCTTTGACCATGTGTTGTCTTAACATTTTAGGGCCTCATTTAACAAATATGTATAATTTACAGTGTTAGATGCTTGGACTGTAGCAGTCACTATGATTTTTCTACCCCAACCCAATCCCTGCCTCCTACCTCTGCTACTTCCTTATTAATTTTGTTCAAGTTAACAATGTGCTGGGCTAAAAGTCTCAACTTATTAGACTCCCCTGGAGTTGGGGGTGGCAAAGAGACACCACCAGGGACAATAAAACACAAACGGAGGGTTTTGGGGGAATCATGGTGGGTTACTTGCAGCTTAATGAGTTCTGACAATACAGCGAAAGGCAAACCCAAGTACCATTGAAGTGGTGCACTTATCTGCCAAAGTGATGAGAGGGCAGGGCGGGGTGAGGGGGCAGGGCGGGGTAAGAGGGCAGGTGGGGCGAGAGGGCAGGTGGGGTGAGAGGGCAGGGTGGGGCGGGTCCAGCTCCAGGTAACTATACCCTAGGCCTAACCCAACCAATCAAGTCAGCCAAGGTAGCGGCACCACCCTCCCTATAAAACCCATTGATATGTTAAGTTCTTTCTCTTTCTCGCCCATGCCCTCATTGGTGTAGGTGAGACTGGGCTCGGACTAGTCCGAAATAAATACAGGCTTTCTGCAATTGCATCGGATTCGCTCCCTGGTAGTCTTTGGGGTTTATGACACTTGGGCATTACAGTGACAGGGCTGAAGTGTTGACATCTTCTATCCTGAATTTTTTATCCCTAAGCCACTCTGACATTTTCCCAGTGGGTGGCTGAATGGGAAGAATTGAGGAAATACACCTTCCCCTGTTTTACGAAGAGGCTTATGGGCTCAGGCTATTGTCTTTAAGCCTGAGATGCAGTGTGGGTGCTAGCTGTAAGGTTGCATGCATGCTAATTAATCCATTTGGAGTCTGTGTTCTGTGCAGGGTGAGAAAGCAAAGTTATAAGTGAAGGATACGTTCCCACAGGCTTATGAAACTCGTCCTGGGCAACAATCTGGCCGGTCCAAGGGATGATCATCATAGGAAAGCACAGAAGGCACTTTCTATTCTCTAAATTCAGATTTCCTTACAGACACTGCCATGTGATGTCCTGAAGAGAAGTCAGTCCAAGACGAGAATTTTCTCAGTAGCAAACGAATTGTGACCAAAAGCTAAAGCCAATAGCAGGGGAATGTTTGGTTTGGGGAGAAGGGATGATGAACTGAAGAGGAGCTCTATTACTGCATTTCCTGCCTCTCTTTCAGAGTCACCTTACTTAGTCCTTAGATCATCCTGCTAATAATCATTCACCTTTGGCTAGAGAAGCAAAGTCACCCCCACTGGCCATGGGTAAATATAGTAAGACACTTGAAAGGCCGGGCTCCTCTATAGGCAGCAACCTCTCTCAATAACAAAGAGATAACACCGGGACCTCCAGCTGGCCTGCTGGGTGGGGGTAGAGCTCAAACAGTTGCTTCCGGATGTATCATTCCCACCTTTCACAGCCTTTCAGCGGAAATATTTGCCAGCTCACTCATGGAATAGAAAATCTTTCCAAATAAGTGAGTTGGTGTAAAGGCACAAGGTGGGCAGCCGGCAACATTTCCCAATAGATCCCACCTGGAGAGGCAACCTGAGTCCGTGCTGGGTGAGGGTGGTTCTGTGCGCATCAGATTCCTTTAGTCCCAGAAATAGGACCCAGGTGCCTAGGACGGGGTCCTTCTCATCTTTTTATATTATCTCGTTTCTGGTGTTAGATTAATTTCTCCAGTCCACAGCCATAAATATTCCCCAGGCGGTCGTGTGTGTGTGTGTGTGTGTGTGTGTGTGTGTGTGTGTCCATGTGCCTATATACGTTTGGAGAACAGGGAAAGTGGGAGAGGAGAAAGAAGCTCCTTCCTCCTGGAGACTAACATATTTGCAATTACTTAATACATTTATAAGTAACTATAAAGCGGTGCTGTCTGAATGGCTCAAATATAAGAAATACAGAAGAGAAGGGATTGAGCTAAAATAAAATGTGAGTCTTAGGAAAGCGACTGGCTGTCCAGTTTAAAGAACAGGTTTTTTTCTCTTTCTCTATCACCTGCTTACAAGGTCCCAGCCAGCTCACCCTGCCAAGGCCAGTGACTCAGCAGAGTGTGCATCCAGCAGCCACTGAATGACACCTCAGAGCACTTCCTGTGGGTCTCTCCACCCCTGTGAGCAATATAGTGACCAATGAGGCATTAGAGCTTTGCATTTTCTGCATTGCCTCAGTATACCATAAGAGAGGCCTCCTGCAGTCTTCAGTCTTAGGACTGCAATTTTCTGGCCTGACTTGGCATTTAGAAAAGCTGGATGGCTCTAACCCTAACAAAGGTGTCTTGGCTCTGTGCACTGAGGGTATGTTGTTTTGTGCGATGATTAAGTGAAAATATACCCTTTTTCTTTTGTTGACTTTCTCTGTGTCCAGGACTGAAATCAATCCAACCAGTAAAGTCCTGATGCAGTGAATGATAAATCCCAGGGCTTACTTCTGTTACTGAGAAAAGCCCAAACTCAGCTCTCTGGGTGCCCCTGGGGGACACTTAAACACCATGAATTCCACCCCTTTTGAAAAGCATGAAATTGCCATTAGATGGAGCTCAATGAAAGAAAGAATAGAGGGTGGGCTTTTTCTGATTTAGAAAGAGGTTTCTCCTGGAAACTTGAAGAGGTTTCTATTGGAATTTTAAAGGAGCAAGTTTTATTCTGACATATGATTTTCCATTGTAAGCTTCCATATAAATATGGACATTCTTCTGACATTGCTGCTATCAGTGCAAACCCCTAAGCATGAACATCAGAGAGAAAATTGGCAAATGGGAACTATAAGGCCCGGAAATGATACCAAAATCAAATAGAATAATCTATTCTAGTTTGTTAGAGATTAGAGTACATAAGCAAACCCCAATTTCCATATAATTTGTAAAATAAAATCTATCTTGTTTCTATTTCTCTGCTCCTTAATCATCCCTACCACCAAGAGACGTTTTGGGGTTCATACATGGGGAAATCTAGCATCAAAAAGATGCACAGCCTGGAAAGAAAAAGGCAGCCTGGTATGCATGGTCAGAAGGAAGTTCCCCGTCTGGCTTTCGGTGATGGTGGGTGTGATGGCCGGGCCAACTGCTAGAACCAGGCAAGACTGTTGTCTTTCGCTTTACGAGTAGGATCAAATCAGAACGTGCATGATCTTATGTAATGGGTGGAAATGTACGTGTCATGGGAAAAATATAACCCTTCTGAGTATCACAGGGGGGAAATGGTGGAATTGAAGTTTTGTTAATACCCAGCCAGTAATATAATTTAATTGTATAATGTCTCTTTATATTCCATTGAAAATTTGTGAAAAATGTTTCATCTAAGAACTTCTGCATTATGAGATTGATATTACCAATGAATTCAAAATACCAAAGGAAAGAAAAGAAAAATAAATCATTTGTGTAAATTTATGTTAAATCATAGTATGAGATTTGTATGTTATGAGCAATGAAGAGACTATGGATTTAAAAAGTGAATTTGGTTCTAGTAAATAATCTGTACTAATCAATTTTTGAAATGAGTTACTTTCCTTCTCTTTTCTGATTGTACATGCACTATTCTTCCATCAATGCAGTAACGACTTGTTTTGCTTTCTTTTCCAGCCCATGTACATTACTTGATGCATTAGAAGAGATGTGCCTTTAAAACATTTGTTTGTAAATAAAAATATGTTTTAATTACACTAGGAGAATCATTGTTACAAGACTAGGAATAATTTCACAAAGAAAACATCTTTTAGAGAGTAAAATTTTAAACCACAGTAAATCTTTTTACATAAAATTTATGTAAGTTTGGCCAATTAGCTCATGCCTTCCAGAAAAATGTCCCAGAGTTCCTCAGAGATTCTGAAGATCTGAGCTCCTCCATTAGATCTCAAATGACAACCTCACAAACCTTCACTTACATCCTGATTTCCGTTCCGAAAAGAACTATTCATCTGGTCTTTAGTTGATTTATTTCCAAAAACAAAGGCGGCAAGGATTCAGCAACAATGGATTTATTACTAAGTCTCCAGGAAGATATTTTCCTAAAAAAGGAAGACATCTTAAGAGGTAAGAGGACAACAGTGTTGTGACATCTGCCTGTGACTCAACATCTAACTCATCAATGAATGTGTGGGTGAATATTTATCTAAACTTGTATTCCTGCATTTACCCTCTTAAGAAAAGAAAGAAAGAAGAAAAAAAAAAGGTAGGTTCCCCAAGACTCAGTGGTTGATTGGGAGCAAGAGAAAGAAAAGGATCAAGAGGATGTGGTGTTCCTGACGTGGGTCACCAGTAGTGATGGTGTTGTCCACTGAAACCACGGTGTGTACTCTACAAGTTCAGTGCTAGGTTTGTGGGGTGACGGCACGGCCAAGGCATACTCAGCCCCAGGGCACCTGATGTGTCGCACCAGCTCAGCCAGGTTCAGTGAACCCAAGTGGGAGCAATGAAGGATTGAGAAAAGATAGACAAGAGAGTGAAAGCTGGGACTCGATGGGGACCCAGCAGCACCAGGGACTACACCATGCCACAAGGCAAAGTAAGGTCATGGTCAAGATGTTTACAACATACTTGTGGGTTTCAGTCCCACTCAATTACATGCACCTGATCAAGCTTTGTTTACTTGCAGCCTATGTCACTTAGGCACATGGGGCCAATGTTCAGACCATAGGTTCAAGCTTACAACTACAGCTGTTGGCTCTAATTGTGCTGAGAGAGCTCTGCCATCCAAGTTGGGACTTGCACATGGCCAAGAGAGGACTGTGCCCTCTCATCCATTGGTCCAAGGCTTGAACCTATCCAAACACTGTAGCCACACCCCACATAAGTTGGTGGATGCAGAACACATCTGTCTGTATTTTTTGAAAGATAGTATTATAATGAATGGCAAACTATATTTATTCATATTATATTTATACTAGAGGCCAGGTGCATGAAATGTGTGCACTGAGGGAGGGGGTATCCCTCAACCCAGCCTGCATCCTCTCCAATTTGGGACTCCTCATGGGGATGTCTAACTGTTAATTTAGGCCTGGTCCCTGTGGGCCTAATCACAATCCAGGACTGCTGGCTCTTAATTGCTTGCCTGTCTGCCTGTTGATTGCCCCCAACTGCTCTTCTGCCAATCTGATTAACACCTAACTACTCTCCTGCCAACCTGATCATCCCCAACTGCCCTCCCCTGCCTGCCTGATCTCACCCCCAACTGCCCTTCTCGGCCAGCCAATTTGGTTTTGATTGGTTGCTTTCTATGCCAGTTAGTGTCAAAAGCTCTGCCACCTAGGCAGCCATTGGCTCCTCACAGTTGACCCAGATTTGGTTCCAATTGGTCAGTTTCTATGTAGTCAGTGTCAAAAACTCTACCTCCTAAGCAGCCATTTGCTCCTCACACTTCATCCAGATTTGGTTCCATTTGGTCAGTTTCTATGCCAGTCAGTGTCTCTGAGCCTATCAACAGGGCCTAATCAGAAAGGTGGGGCTGATCAGCAGCCCTGGTGGAGGCCTAGAGAGAAATGGAGGTACAGCTGCTGGCCCAGCCCAGAGAGATATAGAGAGGCAAATGCTGATCAACAGCGGCCACAGAGGCTATGGATCGCACCCTGCTTCTCTCTTCAGGCCTCTCTCTGGGCCTGATTTGCAGCTCCCTCAGCAGTCAGTGCTTTGTGACTGTGCCTGCTGCCATAGCAGTCAGGGCTAGGTCTCCATGGCAACCCAGTAAGTGACTGCAGGACTTACTTCCAATTGGTTGAGTCTCTAGTTGTGAGGGACCCAAGGTTTTTATATATTAGGATAATGTGTTACAGTTCTCACAGTATTCTCAAAAACACTATGTCCTTTGATACAGCAGCCCAATAAAATATATAGGTTGGTTATCATTAACCTTGTTTTAGAGATAAGGAAACTGAGGCCCCAAATGCTTAAGTGATTTTCCAAAGGTCACAGGAGAAATCAGTGGCAGGGTGGGGCTTGAACTTTGGTCTTTGATTCTAAATCTTTAGACCACTAAGTTTAGTATTTAATTATTCTTCCTAACTCCATGAATGTTGGTTAGGTTGCTGTTTTTCGATTAAAGTATAGAGTCTCTGAAGAAGACAAGGTTGTATATTTAGTCCCAGAATTTCTCAAGATTAGTGCATTTGATCTTTTGGGCAAGGGGTTGCCCTGTGCATTGTGGGGTGTTTAATAGCATCCCTGGCCTTACCCATTAGATGCCAATAGCATGCCCCAAGTTGTGACAGGTTGCCAATTATTCCCTGAAAGACAAAGTTGCCCCTGATTGAAAGTCACTGATTTAATTACTTCATAATCTTGGGCACATAGAAGCCCAGCAAATTCCTAGTGATTAAAATTAACCAACAAACTTATAAACTTATATGCATAGCCCATGGACATGGGCAATAGGGTAGTGAAGATCTGGGGAAGGCAGGGACGGGGTAATTGGGGCTGAGAGAAAAGGGGTAAAGGTGGGGAGGAATGGGAGATATCTGTAATACTATCAACAGTAAAAAATATATATTTTAAAAAACTAATATGCATTCTGAAGTGATTTTCATAGAAACTCATCAAAAGACGGAGTTAAATTGTAGTATGAGGTCTAGGACTTCACCTTTAAGTGTTTGAAACGGTGCCTAACAAACTGGGGAGGTTGTGATGGTGACAATCCTGTGCTGATTAATAGAATAGTTTTATAGGGACCAATATGGGAAAAGAAAAGGGACACTGTTTCTTTCAAAAGGAGGGATGTGCACAGTTTTGAGTAAAGGAAACCCTCAAATCCATTTCACTTGCTGAGAAATTCCAGTCACTGGAAACAGCTCATTATAGGCTGCGAGCAGGAGCCCAGGAATTGAGCACCTGGGGACTAGAGTCTATTTCTATCTCTGCTACTAACCGAGTAGTAAGACCTTTGGCACCTCTCTGGACTCCGAGCCCTCATTCATAAAACAAGGAGGTTGGAACACATATAGTGTCTCTTAGGTACCTTCCAACTTGAACATCTATGTATGATCCTATGATACCAGATGAAAATCTTCCAGTTGAAAATGTTGATATTACATGTTACTGACACCACACTTTTTACATTCTTTCATAGGTAGTAAAGTACATAAACTATTTTTTGTAACACTTTCAGTTAGGCATTGGCAACATTCCAAAATCAAACATATTAACATTACTGCAGTAAAATGTCGTCAGTCAGCAAAATAAATAAAGTTAATCAGTAGCCTTGCATCATCAGTTCATGTCAGATTTAGTTGCCAAATGAGTTTGCTACAAAAGCAAATAAAAACCATTTTTTTTTGTTTTCAGACCACTTTAAACTTTAGAATTGTGGCTACCCAATTGTGTATGTGTTCTCAATCCTGATTATTGATAATTCACTCATAAATCTTGTTATTTATTAATTTAAATTTTCTAAATAAGCCTAAGGTATTTTTTTAACCCTTTGAGAGAGAGTTTCAGGTTTGATTCCGGCCTGGTCAGGGCACATGCAGTAGGCAACCAATCAATGTGTCTCTCTCATGTCAATGTTTCTTTCTCCATCTCTCTCTCCTCCTCCTCTTCTATTCTCCCTAAAATTCAATGTGAAAAACATCCTTGGATGAGGATTAAAAATATCCTTGAATGAGAGAGAGAGAGAGAGAGAGAGAGAGAGAAAGAGAGAAAAGAGAGAGAATGCCTTTTAATATTTATTCTCTAGGTTTCCAAATTGAAAGACTAAGGCAATAAGTAGTTTCTCAGGCCTTGACATTTATCCTAATATTTCATCATCATGCAAAAAGTTATTATCCCAAGTAATACACGTGTATATTTGGTAAAACATGAATGAAAATGAAATAAATTCTTTCTTTATCTTAATGTAAAAACACTAATATACTGATTTCAGGAAAATAGTAACAAAATGAAAACTTATCAAAATAAATATAACACAAAACAATTTAATAAATACAGTATTATTTTTCTTTTATTTTATATTAATTCAGGTAACATTGACCAGTAGCTTGATAAAATAAAAAGGGGGGGAGGGCATTAGTGAATATGGTTTACAGGCAATGCTACCAGAAAGCTCTGCCTGCTGGCTGGCACGGGCGTCAGTCCTCAGGCTCAATTTGAGTCCTACTCCTGCAGATCTCAGTTTCCCAAACTGCTATTAATAGTGCTGCCAACCACGGCACTTTTCTTCACTCTCTCAGCACTTTCTGTCGTACCTGAATAATACTCCTCAACAGAAAAACACCATTAAGCTAAACAGGTTAAAAAGCCTTTACTAAGGAGAAAATGCATGCTCACTATACTGAAAGGGAAAGGAAGGTAAAAAGTGAGCCAGCAGTTAAAGTCATTTGATCCTTCAGTCAGGAGCCAGAACAGAATATAATCATTTCACACTCTCTGTGAGCAGCAAAGTATATTTTAAGCCACAGAGAAATCAAGACAGAGAAGGTGTTGGAAAGGTACAGAAGGAGGAAGGAAAAGACCTCAGCAGGGCAAGTTGGTAAAATGGTACAGGCTATGGAAATTTTTTTATGAAATATTCAGCAGTTCAGTTGTCTATTTTGTCGCATACACTACAAGATGATGATGATGATGATGATGAAGAAGAAGTCAGTCATCATGCTAGGTGATGGGAGTGCAATGATTTAAAAGACATTTGTACCTGGCCAGCATGGCTCAGTGGTTGAGAATCAATCTATGAATCAAGATGTTGTGGTTCAATTCTAGGTCAGGGCACATACCCAGGTTGCAGACTCCATCACCAGAGGGAGATGTGCAGGAGGCAGCCAATCAATGATTCTCCCTTTGCTTTCTTCTCTGAAATCAATTTAAATATATATATATATATATATATATATATATATATATATATATATATATATATATTTATAAAAGACTCTGGTTTCCATCTGAGCTGCCCTTTCCTTTCTCTCACTTGCTGGCTGAGAAGGAAGCCAGCTGCCATGTGATGAGCTGCCCTCCAGAGAGGCTGGCTGTTGAGAAAGTGAGGGAGCCTTTGGCTAATGGCCCTGGAGGGGCTGAGGTTCACAGTCCAATAGCCCATAAAAGAGCTGAATCCTGCCAATAACTACCCCACATTGCTGACCTACAGAAACTGTGAGGTAATGAATGCCTGCTGTTTTAAACTATTACTAGTAAGTTTGGGCATTGTTGATTATGTAGCAATAGATAATTAACAAACTTCCTAATAGGTATTCCTAAATCCAGGAAGAGCATTCTTAATTTTTCTGTTTCAATTAAACATTTAGAAATGTACTTCCAATTATGTCATTCCCATATTCAAAAACCTTCCATGACTCCTCATTTGCCCTTGGAAAATATCTAAGCTTCTGAACTTGGCAATGATGATACTTTATCACCAAGTTCCAGCATACCAGTGAATAATTAATTAAGGATTATTTCATGTTGAGGGCAATAATGTGTAATTCATGTATCAACTGAGTCTGCTCTGACCCTTATAGGCCAAATAAGATTGGTTCCAACCACCACAACACATTTTGTGGAAAATCCAACACTATTCCCAAGATTTCTATAAATTTCTGGTGGGTTCATGTTCTCATAATCACCTCTGGCTTTATTTTGCTTCTGCTAAATTAATTCAGTGTTTGGATTCTCTCTCCATCCCACACATGTTACCATTCCTTCCACATCATGTCCACCAAGGTGTGTAACTCAATCCTACTCCTTGACACACGCACATACATACAGCCATACACGTACACACTTTATACAAGCCTGTGTGAAGCAGATTTACTAAATTTTGAAGATTTTTCTCCTATCTCAAGTAACTTAAATTGAATATTGGAATTGCTATTAAAATATTTTAGAAGGTGAAAAAAGTACAAATTAATTTTTGTTTCTATTTGCATAAACACTGAAAAGATACCCTACATGGATACATGGAATTGACTGAAGCTGTCAGGGAGAGGGGAGGGACTGGATGAAAGAAGGTGAAGGGATTAGCCAATGAACATATATGTATAACCCACAGACACAGATAACAGTGTGGTAAAGATCAGAGGGAGGGCACTCAAGCGCTGGGTGGAAGTGGTCAAAGGAGGGACATCTATAATAGGGTCAATAATAAAAATAACGTGTTTTTTTTAAAAAAAAAAAAAAAAAAAAAACATACCCTAGAAACTAAAAAGAAGTTGCTTGGAGTTAGAAAAGGGGTAGTTGGGACATAAGTTAGCTGATATTTCACTACATTTCTTTTTTTTCTTTTTTTAAATATATTTTTATTGGTTTTTCACAGAGAGGAAGAGAGAGGGATAGAGAGTTAGAAACATCAATGAGAGAGAATCACCGATCAGCTGCCTCTTGCACACCCCCTATTGGGAATATGCCCGCAACCAAGGTACATGCCCTTGACCAGAATCGAACCCGGGACCTTTCAGTCCGCAGGCCGACGCTCTATCCACTGAGCCAAACCGGTCCTGGCTCACTACATTTCTTTAGATTATTTTAGTTTGTTAAATGTATGTTTCAGAAAATTAAAAATGAAATTAAATTTTAAAATCGTTTATAGCCTCTTAGTTGGGAATATCTCAGTGGCTGTGCCATCCTTTTGGATTCTGAATTCTCCTCTCCCCACCCCTCCTCACACCCCACTCTCCTCCTTTCCAGGGCTGAATCCTTTCCTGCCCCAGTCTAGGATTTTTTCACTCCCAATTCAATTTAACTCTGTTTGGTCCCTATTCTCAAATGCAAGCTCCCTTCCTAAGTAGGACAGCAGGGATGGGGCAGAAGGGCTACCTCTATTTGTCTCATGTTGGTCTTCTAGTCCTCTCTGCCCTCCTGGGTGTAACAGATGCAAAAGAAAGGCTTTGCACAGTGATAGCTAAGCCAGGAGAACCATTAACCTTCATTAGTTGCTAACGATCTTGTGCAGGTTGTTTCTAAATTAAGTTCTGTAGATTAGTGGCTCTCAGTCTTCCCATGCATGAAGCAGGCTGTTCTTGCTCCTCTGAGTAATCCCCCAAGGAAGTCATCACAGTGATGATCCATGTGGGGGCGAGAGCTAGACTCAAGACCGGAGGGGTTTTAGGGTAATAAAATTGTGTGTGTGTGTGTGTGTGTGTGTGTGTGTGTGTCATTTTCAGTCAAGAATATAACAGAATGAAGTAGAATGCTGGCCCATGAAAATGCAGGTGTCTTTCCAACAAGAATCATTACAAAATGAGTTACAAAGAGAAGGCAGGTGTGTCTGTGGTACCTGTAAGGGAATTATGATACTTGGCAACCAGCCATATAAGACCAGGGAGGTCATCCGAGAACCCCCTTCCCTGCTTCTCTCAGATTTCACTCCATCTGGAAAGATAAATGTCAGACCTCTTGTTCCAGATTAAGTTTCCTTGATTCATAGCAGAACTTTATTTTGCTGTGAATCTTAGTTATATTGTCAGGGATAAAAAAGGATAAGTAGTCAGATGTTTTGTCAAATTTGTAGAAAGGCACCTCAGTTGTGAGTTCAGCCTTGCTGGAAAGCAATCTAAAAATATATATATATATTCAAAGTTTTTAAATAGGCCTGTTGTGTGTTATTATTTTTTTAACCAAGAAATTGCACTTTTAGGAATTTAACCTGAAGACACTATTAAGGATTTGTTCCAAATATGTATCTCTAAGAATATTTATGTGAGAACTATTTGGAACAGTGAGAAGGCAGAAATAATGCCCAACAGCAGAAAATTGAACAGAAATGGTCCATTTCCCCCTCTCCCTAAGCCCTAGTAACCACTGTTCTGCTTTCTGTTTCCATGAGTTTGACTATTTTAGATAAGAGGCATACTCTCTTAAGCTCCCCTCTGCTGGTATCGCTCTACCATCTCTCTGAATCTTATTGGGAGTGCTCACAAGTCTGGCTTCTCTTAGAGCTTGGCAGTCTTTCTCCAGCACACTCAGGCAAGGAGAATTCCTCCAGGTGGTTCTTCCCCCGGTGACCATCCTGAATCTCCTTCTTCCACCATAGTCCATCCCATTAGAAAAAGAAAGGCTTTCCTTTTTTATTCTTTCTGTCCAGTCAGGTCTTTCCTTAAATAAATCTTTATGAACAAGTACACCAGGCCTGGTTCTTAATAAGCTAACGGGGTGGATAAAGGAACCTAATAATTTTCTCTCTCCAAAATGCCTCACTTTTGAAATTATCACTGCAAAATAATATTTCCTGCAGAAGAGAAATATTAACCCCTTATTTCTCATATTCCTGCTACAACAATTTAGAAGCTTCCCTAGTGAATCAATCAGAGGAATCCAGTATGCCTCTCAAGGACATAAGGGAAGTCAGTTCAAGAAAAAATTTAAAAATATAATATTTATACTTCCTGAGTACAAATCTACAGAAAAGATTAAAACTTGTCATAAAGATTGTGTTATCAGGGAACAGGATAAATTATAAGGGCCCTCAGAGTTATGGAAAATAACTAAATTCGTGAGGACTTGAGAAAAATGATGAGATCTTTTGTCTTTTATGAAGCTCTGGGTAAAATATTCTGAGACTATCATCTGAGAATGCTAGCTAATGTTGTACTCTAAAGTTAAGTTGGAACAGAAAGACAAATTTGGACATAGCCACACAAAAGTACTAATGAACCATGTAGGATACTTGGAAAGAAAAGTCAATGAAGCCAACTCAGAAGAGGAACTAAGAGACAAAAGTGGTGAACCACATGCAGCCACTTGCAACAAAAGTTGTCAACTAGAAAGAGTCCGAGACCTGGGGTCAAATAGAACACAATTAGATGCAGCATTGCCTGTTACTAACTATATGACCACTGGCAGTGATCAAACCACTTTCTCAACATCAGTTTCTTCATCTAAAAAGAGGGAGATGATAATACCTAACTCAGTGAGTTGTACAGAGAAGAAACATCAGGTAATGAGTAAATAAGCGTATATAAATAACATTTGTAAGTTCCACACAGTCGTGTGTGGCCAAACGAAGCACCCTGTTTGCTTCATCTTCATCTTCATTAGAAAAGGCACAGAGCGTTTGAAACACAATTAGATAAGAGGCCACAGTCTGGGCCTAGAGGAAGCCGTTAGAGGTCCTCACAAGAATGGTAGGTGAGAGGCAGAAAGGAAGAGGGGAGATACACCAGACACTGAAGGAAGTCTGAGTGAAGGCTATAGGAATCTTGGGATATCTATGGGCTCCTTACAGATAAGGAACCAGGTGTGGTAGTAAAATCAGACTCCACGCAACTGAATTGAGAAAGGCCATCTTGCTTCCTCTGATGAACCCTAGCTCTGGCAAAAGAGAGAACGAGGGGGAAGTAGAAGGGGAGAAAAACTGCATTTGCAATATTTAGATTTTATCTTGATCGTGGTGACAGCCATGAAACCCTGTACACAGCCTCCACACACAGCCTCAGTCTCCAAGGCGACAGCCCTCTCTGAGCACAGGCTACGCAGAAACCTGGGTGTTCTCGGGTAGCTTCTGCACACGGCCTCGTTTGCCCCTTCTTTGTCTTCATTTCCCCTCTCGTGGGCAAGACAGTGTTAACTGCAGTAGTCCCCCCTTCTCCACAGCTTCTCTTCTCGTAGTTCCAGTTACCCATGGGCAACCGCAGTCTGAAAATATTAAATGGAAAATTCCAGAAGTAAGCCATTCATAAATTTTAAATTGTGTGTCATTCCGGGTTACATGAAGAAGTCTTCTGCTATCCTGCTTTTTCCTGCCCGGAATGTGGATCATCCCTTTGCCCAGGGAACCCACACTGCACGCACTCCCCACTGTGCGTCACTTAGTAGCCTTCTCGGTTACCAGACTGTTGGGGCATCACAGTGCTGTTGGGGAAGTAACTTTTATTTTACTTGTCATGGCCCCAAAGGGCAAGGCTAGTGATGGTGGCAATTCAGATGTGCCAAAGAGAAGTACTAAAGTGCTTCCTTTGAGTGAAAGGTTGAATGTAGCATAATGCCATATTTTGAGAGAATGACCATACTCACATAAATTTACTACAGCATTGATAATAATAAAAGGGTAATATGCTAATTAAACCAGACATCCTTCCTGAGGAAGCCAGGGCTGGAGGGAAGCAGGAGGCAGGAGGAGGGAAGCAGCCCAGGTCCCGGATGCCCGCGGGTGGCCCGAGGAGGGCAGCTTGGGTCCCTGGTGCCGGAGGGAAGCCAGTGCTGTCAGCCAGGAGAAGGAAGACTTGCTTTGGGCATCTATCAATATTATTATTATAATTGTTTTATTTTATTAATTATTGTTGTTAATCTTCTAGTGTGCCTAAGTGTATAAATTACACTCTATCATACAGTTGTATAGAAAAAACAGCATACGTAGGTTTCAAGTATCCATGGGATGGTGTCCTCTGAATAAGTGGGAAGCCATTTATTAAAAACTTTTACTAATTGCTTTGCCTGGTTCTGTGGTGAGGACAAGGCTCCTGACATGTGTGGGTAAGTAAGCATGATCGCCTAATTCTTTAAATTGGCATTTCAGAGAAAAGGGAAGATGCCACAGTGAGGCTGTTTCTGTGAGAACCCTCCACTGGACACAGTATCTAGTAGCGGTGTTCAATGTTTGCCCTATTTAAACCTTCTATTTTTGTTTGTGTTTGTTTGTTTGTTTCACTAAAGTTCCTCCAATTTGTGGAGTTATCACCTGGTTCTAGCCTAGAGTGTGTCAGGCTCTGGCCCCTAGGATGAATCTGCTGATGAATTGCTGCCTTCCTCTTCGGGCTGTCTTCTCCAGGAGTCCCTCACAGCCATGTGGCCAATTAGTAGAAGCTGTCTGCTGGCGGGTTTGTTGTCTACGTCTCCTCCAGGCAGGAGAGCTTTATTTGGAAACATTCCATCCTGGAATAAATAAAAGTTTGCTTACCTCCCCCCATGCCAACAGCCCACTATATATGTCTGTTCCCACACCACATATAGCTTCGCAGCTCGGTTGCTATAATTAGGATGGAGAATCATATTCTACCTAAGCTACTATTTGTCTGCAATCTCCTCAGTATGTTGTTTTTTTAGGAGAGGGGTGCTGACATATGTCATCCTCATCCATGCATATCTGTTTGTAAAGAGGAAAGTCAGGAGAAAGAAATTTTGCTCATTCAGAGAACTTGGGAATGGATGTTTGCATTATTTATTACTATAAAAATGCTTTTCTCCTGCAATACAACTCCAGAAATCCTTCACTTGAATCATTCATTACCTGTGGTATAAATATTGTGGCGAAACATACTAACTTTGGCTTATTCTGTTCTTTAATTTTCAAAGCTAATTGCTCATTTAATGAATGCTTTATGCTTTAAATCATATTTATTAACAGATGAAAACATTAGCCGGGGTCAAATCTCCCAAAGACTCTGAACCTCAAACACGACTATGAAATGCAGTCTGTTTAATTGACTAGTAATCACTATTTGCTAAGAACTTGCTTGTTTTGTTCCATTCCATTCAGTTCAGTACAATTAACAAACTGCACCAGGCCAAGCAGAGGGGAGCTAAAGAGGCCTCAGGCTTTTGAAGGTGGACGGGGAACTGTACAGGTCACTCAGCCCAATACCTAAGTGCTCCAGCTGGCCTTGGTGGGGGTTGCTATGGAAACATAGAGAGGAAACATTTTAGCAAATGGTAGTTTGGAGACATCTGGTAGAAATGTCCACCAGCATTATGATGGTGTAGAAATGGATCAAGCCAGATGTGTAGAAATGGATTAAGCTAATGAGAAGATGGGCACTATCCTGTGTGAAGTGTGAGTGAGGGGATTGGCAGTAGAGGTCAGCCAGACAACATTACTATGTTTAACCACTCTGAGCTACAGAAAACATGGTTTTACCTAATCAGTGGGAGTCAGTAACAGATAACTTTATGTTAATTTCAGGTTGAAGAACTTGTGCTTTATCTTGCATAAGGTGAGAGGCTAATCAAGGGTTTTAACCAGGTAAGTTTCTAGCTCAGATCTCTAAAGACAGAACATGCTCACAGGTGAAGAGTGACCAATACTAGCTTATCCCTCATCTCCACTTTCTCTTTCACATTTTCTCTAATCTGATAATGGCCCAGATGAGAGCTGGTGGAGGCCAAACTAGGACAGAGGTACCAATGCAGAAGAGAGAACAACTGGCATCTGTAAGCACAAGAGAAAATCTGTCGGACCCTCTGACTGACTTTCAATGGAGATGGAGAGAAGAGAAAGTCTCGGGTTTCTAGATTGTGTCACTAAAAGGAATTTGGAATTACTAACTCAAATGAAAAAAGAAGCAGGTTTGAGGGTAAAAATAATGGCTTGCATTTTGGGTATACGGATTATGAGAAGCCTATGGAACAGTCTAGCCAAGATAGTTATCCAGAGGAAACTGAATATAGGAGTCTCTTCTAGGGATGATTCTGAACTGGAAAAAAGACCTGGAAATCATCGGACCACCTGGGCTGGGGTGGAGTTGGCGGTTAGAGGGCAGCATGTGGAAGAGGCAGGTGGTCTAAAACCTGAGAGTGGTTGATATTACTTATGAGCATAGAATTTTCACGGGGACTTTAGAGACCCAGTGTTATTTTTCTACATGCTTTTTAACTGAAGAACCTTTAAAAATAATCTGAATTGGGAGTCCAAGATATAAAAATGAGCTGCTCTGGCTGAAATGAGGGTGAGAGCTGCAGAGCTTGACCTGCTCAGGCTCCTAACTCCTTCTTCTCTTAAGGCAACCCAACATCTCTGAAGAACGGTTAGGGAATGAGTTGTTCTGTATGGGAAATGAGGCCTAAACTAGGACAAAGGTACCAATGCAGAGGAGGGAACAACTGGCTCCTGTAAGCACAAGAAAAAATCTGTTGGACTCTCTGACAGACTTTCAGTGGAGATGGAGACAAGAGAAAGTGGTCAGGAAACTACGGCCCATTGGCCTGCCCCCTGTTTTTTTTAAGTAAAGTTACATTGGAACACATTCCTTTTCCTGTTGTCTATGTTCATGCTGCAGCAGAGAGTTAAGTTGTGACAGGGACTGTGTAGACCACAGACCCTAAAATGTTTACTCTCTGGGTCTTTACAGAAAAGGTTTGTTGACCCCTGATCTAGACTAAACCTTTTATTTTACAAATGGGAAAGCTGAGGTGCAAAGATGTTAAATAACATCAGAGAAACTGCTCTGGCTAGAACCCAGTCTTGGGATAGAGCTCCCACTTGTCCCTTTTTTTAAAAGAAAAATTAGCAATCAGTTGGCCAAAGAATGAACTAGAGACATTGCCCACCCACAATAATCCTCACAAGAACAGCAAAGTAATAGCTCTGAATGAACTTCCTTTCACTGTTGAATAACATATAGATTTTAGTATTTTGTTGCTGCTATTATCTCTGAAACAAGCTCCCTCTGTCCTCCCATATTAATTATTCTACTACTAATTATTCTTCCTTAATTTAGCAACCAATTTTATGTTAGCTTGTGAGGTAGTGTGTATCCTCTTTCCTACAGCAAGTAATGTGGATTGAAAAGTTCTCCAACTAGAGTCACTATGGTAGCTCACAGATGTGTCAAATCTGCTGTTCCGGGTCACATGGTACACACTCATTACACCGCCCAGGCTGTAGCTCTCCCCTTCCCGCATTGGGCTCCTTTCATGCATGTCTTCTATTAGTAGGCACTGCGTAAGAACTGGGGCCAGCACTGGGCTAGGGAAGACGAGTACAGAGCCTGCATAGCTTGTACAGAAACTGGAGAGCTGGACGTGAGGAGTGAGGGGCAGAGAGGGACACACAGGGACCTGCCATTCCAACAGGTGCGGGAGCAGTAGCCCTGCCTCTATGCCTCCCACAGTTCACCAGAAGGATTATAATGTAGTAAATTAGAGATGTGGAGTGGCAGAGACATGAATTTGGTCTGGTCTATCTGCTGACTAGATGGACCAGACCAAATTTAAAAACCCATTTCCACTGGCTTTGTAAATCATAGTTTCATTTCATATCGTTAGCCATGTTGATTTCAAGTATAGTAAAGAAAATAATAATAAATACACTCTATTTTCTTCAATCCAAATCTGCCCCTTCTCCCCCGGAGCAGTAAAGTGTGATAAATATTTATTTGACACATTTCTTTTAAGGATGGCATAGGGTTTGTAATAAGTCACAAATGAAAAGGGAAAGGTTATTCTGTTTGGCTGGTAGACATTGTGAAGGTATGATCATTTTGCATCTTTCTCTTTTATTAGTGTAGATGGGATATTTATTTATTTATTTATTTATTTATTTATTTATTTATTTTAATAAGCAGACTAACTCACTTACCATACCCATCTCCACTGGCTTTGTAAGTCATTAGTTCTATTTCATATTGTTAGCCATATTGATTTCAAGTATAATAAAGAAAAGCATGTGTAAGGTTAAATTCAGATCTTGAGGGTGGACATTTTAGTATCATGCATTGATTTATCAAATATTTATATAGTTGCTTACTATATTCCAGGAACTGTTTTTATGGTAAGAATATAGTTTATATTTAGAGCCTCATAAATATAAACTCTTTTCTGAGTAGTTATGTAGCACAATGGAGAAAGAACTCAATGCTAGATTATGAAAGTTAGTATGGGGGGAAAATAGCAAAATATTACTGGAAGCAAGATTTAGGGCGGGGGGTGCAAACGTTATGCTTAACAACTGGAACTTTCTTTTGCTCTATCTTGCTTCCCCAGAGCTGCTCCTCTCCTGAGCATTTCCTTGCTGTCCTTCATGCTGTGCTGCCAAGGGCACTTCATCTGCACTAAAGGGATGCAGAATGAATGATCCACTTTCCTCGCTGCTGGGATTTTTAAAAATTGCTAACATTGATAAAACACTTTTCAAGTTATTCTGTGCACATCATTTCATAGATTTCTATTAAAATAGGTATTTAAATATGTAAACTTTAATACCCCAAATTTTATTTCATTACAATATTTGTGCATTTTCCAATTACCAACAGCTTTCCATAGCTGTATGATAACCATTTCCTGTGACTGTAATATCCTCAAGTTTTCATTCTTGTCCTTTCATATATTAGCATCTTCTCCTTTTTTAAAATATATTTTTATTGAGTTCAGAAATGAAGAGAGAGATAGAAACATCAATGATGAGAGAGAATCATTGATTGGCTGCCTCCTGCATGCCCAATATTGGGGATCAAGCCCGAAACCCAGGCATACAACTTGACCGGGAATGGAACTGTGACCTCCTGGTTCATAGGTCATAGCTCAACCACTGAGCCACGCTATCTGGGAAGCATCTTCTCTTTTCAAGAATGTGTCCTGTCCTTTCTGCATCTTTTATATGTCTCCGACATATATCTCTACTAAATCAACAATTTTATCTGTGCAATGTGACTCTGTGTTTCCTTTATTCTTTCAATTTTCCCATACCTAGCCAATATTTTTATTTCTTTATTGATTAAAGTATTATATATGTGTCCACTCATGCCCTCACCCCCCTGTTGTTTGTGTCCCTGGTTAATTTCTTGTTTTGCCGACATCCCCTGTGAGTGGTATATCAAGGTTCTCTAAACCATCCTCCACTCTTACATGTTTTTAACTTTTAATTTTATTGTTTAAAGTATTACACATAGTGGGGATCTAGCCCACAAGCAGGGGCATGAGCCCTTGACCAGAATCGAACCCAGGACCCTAGAGTCCACAGGCTGACTGAGTCAAACCAGCTAGGGCTTATGTCTAAATTTGAATATTACCTTCATTACACAGGGAGAAGATAGGCATCTATAAGCCAAGGGGCAAAGCTTCAAACTGACCCTTTCTTCACAGCACGCAGAAGGAACCAACCATGCCATCCATCACCTTAATTTCCGACTTCCAACCTCCCGAACTGAGAAATCAAATTTCTGTTCTTTTTTTTTTTTTTTTAATATATTTTATTGATTTTTTACAGAGAGGAAGGGAGAGAGATAGAGAGTTAGAAACATCAATGAGAGAGAGTCATCGATCAGCTGCCTCTTGCACACCCCCTACTGGGGATTCGCCCGCAACCAAGGTACATGCCCTTGACCGGAATAGGACCCGGGACTCTTCAGTCCCCAAACTGACGCTCTATCCATTGAGCCAAACTGGTTTCAGCAAATTTCTGTTCTTTAAAGCATCCAGTCTGTGGTACATTGTTGTGGCAGCCTGGGGGACTAATACATTCATTCTCTGTTCGCCAGCAGCTGGAGTCAGCCTGATAAAAACCCAGTCAAATCCTGCCTGTCCTCTGTTAAAACCCCAAAAGCAAAGTCCTTCCGCAGGCCCTCAATGATCCATCCTCCCTCTGTCTTCTCTGCGCCTCGCCTGCAGCTCTACTCTTATTCCTGCCCTAGCCACACCAGCCTGTCTGCTGTCTTCCACCAGCGGCACTGGCTCCTCCCTCCCCATCCCTGTCCTTCCAGGCCTCCTCCCAAGATACTCACCTGCTTCTCTCCCTGCTCATCCTTCAGGCCTTGGTTCAAGTACAGCCTTTCTCCGGTGAGGCCTTTCCTGGTCATTTTATCTAAAATTGGAATGTCCACCTTCCACTTTCTTCAGTTGCATCATATTCTTCAACTTGATTGCAGTGGCTTCCAAGACGTATTTACCAAGAGAGGCCGTGGCAGAAAGCAAAAGAGATGTACCATCTCGGCCCTAAAAATGCTTGCCTTCTGGCAGGAGAGATTTCTATCTGTCTTGCCTGCATTCTTATTCTCCTTAGCTACATGACTATCTAATATAGGGTATATTTTGTACATCACTTAATATTCTATGTCTCCCTGCAGTGGGACAATGTTTTACGACTGTCTTATTCACTCCTTTATCCACCTGACACAGAGCTGATGCTCAATAAATCATTCTTGAATGAATAAGTAAATTGCTGAATGAAGAAATTCTCTATACCAATCAGAGCTCTTTCTTCTTCCTAAATGAAAGCCTTGGTGATATTACTAATTTCATCTTTCCCTTTCCACAAGCTTGCAACACACTGTAATGTAAAATCCTGCCTGGTAGTTTTTCTGGTGTCATTAACTTATAACACCATGTTTAATCACAACATGATATTATTTAAAATCCCTAATTCATTTTGAAAGAGAGTGAGAAGTCTTTTTTCTTCATAACTGCCCAATGACTCTTCTTACCTGGTAAAATAAATCTAATTTCCTTGCAGCCCCATAGATCCCCTCACACCCATTCACAAGGTTTCTTCTCTGTTGTTTCATACATCTATTTTTTCACTTTACAGTATCTGAGTTGCTACCACTGCATCCCTTGGCTTTACCTCTGTGGAATGAGCTGAAGGTCTCAGAGCGTCGCTGTCACAAATGTGCAGTGTCTGCTCACCTCCTGAAGCTATAGATTCATGCTTTCTACATGAATAAGAAATTCCAAATGTTACTTAAACCACTGTAACTTTAATAGGATGCTGAAGATAAATAATGATACATTATTAATTTCTGAAGGCTGAATGAATCATATTCTAAACTTAAGAAAGAATGAGAATTAAAACCCTGTGTTTTTTAAAATATGGCCTGGAAAAGTCTCCATGATTGATTATAAGTACCCAGTTGGGAAAATTGCAGCTTCCCATCTCTCCTGTTTAATATGTCAGCCCTTCAGCTAATCCTGGCCTTCTCGGAGGACTTCTGTGGCTGCTGCTTTCCTCTCCACCGTGTGACTTGCTAGATTAAAAACCGTGCCTTCCCTAAATCCCCTTCCACTGATACTCCATGAACGTCCTTCATGCTGGGGAAGGGACCACTCACAAATTATTTAAGCTGTCACCAGTGTAAGATTCCTTATGGGGATAGTTTTGGTCTTTAGAGAAGTATGTGTTTAAGCGACCATTCGGTCTGCTTTCTAGCTTCCAAAGGATTTCTGGGAACCAGGTTATCAAAAGAATGCTCTCGGAGTTGAAACTTCAGTTGCACTGTATTCTTCGACTTGATTGCAATGGCTCCCAAGACGTATTTACTAAGCGAGGTCGTGGCAGGAAGCAAAAGACATGTACCATCTCGGCCCTAAAAATGCTTGCCTTCTGGCAGGAGAGATGAAATCAATATCTTTAAAGCAATGAGAAGCCAAGGAAATGCAAATTGGGTGGAAGGGATCAGAAGTGCAGGAGCAGTTCAGAGGAAGGTCTGAAATGTGGTCCGCACACACAGGTAAGGTCGCCAGGCAAGAGGAGAGTGTCCTACCTAAACCTCCAGGGGGAAGGTTAGGGTGATAGGGCCAGCAGAGAAAGAAAGAGCATAGGCGAAAGCATGGCCATCTTTCCAGAGGAATACTAAATGGAGGATTAAACCCTTCTACCTCCAGCCTTTCTTCCCTTCCTCCAAAACGCATGGTGGCCTGACCCCGCGGGGCTCTGAAAGCACCCCCAGAATGGAGCCCCTGTGGGTCAGGTGAGACATGTGCACGTCTACCCAGAACACTAGAGAGCGGCCTCTTGGTTTCTCCACCATACTCTGAAGAAAATAAATAAGCAAATGTCAGATTCAAATAGATCCCTCAAGAAGGATAATTTTAGTTGACGGTGACTGGAAGCCTGTCTGGGCACGTACCAGTACACAGCTATCAGTTACCTTCGGTTACTGAGGAGGAGCAGGTGTCCCAGCAGAGCTGCTGCTAGCCAAACCGATTTCAAATGACACTGCGCTCTCCCGCAGCCCGGGGGATTAGGGAGCGTGCAGCGGGCCCAAGATCACCTTCTTGACAAGTGGCTTTGAGGACACCTGCGCTTAATTAGCCATCGTAGTCAGTGGCTAGGTCTGAATCTGACGTTTTGCCTTCTGAGGATCATGAATAATATAATATTGTTGAACTTAGAACCTGGAGGAAGTGATGCCCAGCTATCTGTCCTAGGTTTGGTGATGTCTGGAGCATGGCTGGGTCTCTCCGAGCTCCTATTTAACTCTAAGGCATGCTATTCTTTCCTATTTCTGTGCTGTTTACTTTTCCCACTTGTCAAAGCCTGTTTGCTGAGCATTTACTCTGTGCAAAGCTCTCTGTCAAATGTTTGAGGGATGAAGAGAAGCACAATGATGAATGAGTCCATTTATGCTTCCAGATAGTGTAAAATTTTTTTCTGATAACTAAATAGGGTCGAGCCCTAACCGGTTTGGCTCAATGGATAGAGCGTCGGCCTGCTCACTGAAAGGTGCCAGGTTCGATTCCGGTCAAGGGCATGTACCTTGGTTGCAGGCACATCCCCAGTAGGGTATGTGCAGGAGGCAGCTGATCAATGTTTCTCTCTCATCGATGTTTCTAACTCTCTATCCCTCTTCCTTCCTCCTGTAAAAAATCAATAAAATATATTTAATATGTACGTAAGTAAATAAATAAATAAATAAATGGGGTTGAGTAAGACTAAGGCTATAAGAGGTCCAGAATAGACCAAAGGAATGCTGGGTAGAGTGATTAATTTTGAGAGAAGGTTTCCGTGGTGACTCTGAGAGGTATCTTCTCAGTCATATTTTGAAGGACAGATACTAATTATGATTGGGAAGGGAAGCCTTCCCTGATAACAAAAGAACATAAACAAAGGCACACAATATGAAAGTACATGATGTATGTGGAAAATTATCAGGATCCCAGTGTGGTTGGAAGGGATATATATGTGTCAAAAATATATGTTTCAAAGGTAGGTTGAAGCTAGATTATGGGAAAGTTGACAAGGCTGAGCAGATATAATTTTTCTCCTATAGGTTGGGGCAAAAGTAGGTTTATAGTTGTTTGTATGCAAAATAGAACAATAATTAAGGAACGGTAATACAAGAATAAACTGTGTTTTATATATGACTTTAAACCCACTTTTGCCCCACCCTGTATTTAAGGGAGGGGAAAAATTATTTTCCATCTACCCAGTTTAGATTTATTGGCTGGGGCTCTGTATATTAGACTGATAAAAGACAGATTAGCAAGAGAAAAAAAAAATTATTGACCTGTGTATCGTGCATATATGTGGGAATACTTAGCAATGAGTAGCTCAGAGAGTTGCTTAGAACCTGGGCTTAGAGAGCATTTTAGAAAAAAAGTAACAAACTTTTAGATAAGTGATAAGACAAAGAAAAGGGACTTTGACTTTCCAGGAACCAAATTATGGAAAAGAAAATAAATGGAGAAACTAATGATACTTAAGGGTAGGTTTTAGCAAAATTTGTTATGTAGATTCCTTTGGTGCCATCTCTGAGCTGAGAAAGGACCAAACTTCAGTGATAAACTTCTGTCCTTCCTGTAGAGAGGGAAAGGGAGACACGTTAGGTCTTGCTTTGAGGCAAACGGGGGAAGACAAAGAGCTTTTCTTGTATCTGCTGTTTCTCAATTGCCTTCAGATCAAAATAATCCATAGGCCAAAGTGGTGTATTTCAGGGTGGCATATTGCCACCCTTCATATACTAATATTCATATATGATCATGTTATATCCTCCTGCTCAAAACTTTGCATATTTATATATACAGGATGGGGCAAAATTAGATTTATAATTGTGCCTATGGAAAATAATACAATAATAAATAAATAATAGTACAAGAATAAACTCCGTGTTACATGTATTCACAATTGTCAACCTACTTTTGCCACATCAGGTCTGCAACCAGAAATGTGAATGATGAACTGGAGATATTTTTAAAAGGCCAGTTAGGACCAGCAATCACTGTATTCCTAGTGTGAGAAGGCCTGAGCTGGTTCAGAGAAAGTGAAAATAGGACTCCATCAAAAAATGATATGACTTAATAAATGAATTCAGCAATGTAGCAGGATACAAAATTAACACCAAAAAATCTATGGCATTTCTATACACTAATAGTGAACTCACAGAAAGAGAGACTAAAAAGCAATCCCATTTACCATTGCACCAAAAATATTAAGATACCTAGGAATAAACTTAACTAAGGATGTAAAAAACCTATATGCGGAAAACTACACAGCACTGAAAAAAAGAGATAGAGAAAGACATAAACAGATGGAAGAACATACCATGTTCATGGATTGGTAGAATCAACATCATGAAAATGTCCATACTACCCAAAGCAATATATATATTCAATGCACTTCCCATTAAAATATCAGTGGCATATTTCACAGACCTAGAAAGAACTCTCCAAAAATTCATCTGGAATATAAAAAGACCCCGAATAGCCACAGCAATCCTAAGAAAGAAGAATAAAGTATGTGGGATCTCAATACCAGATTTCAAGCTATATTACAAAGCCACTGTTCTCAAAACAGCCTGGTACTGGCACAAGAACAGACATATAGACCAATGGAATAGAATAGAGAACCCAGATATTGACCCAGATCACTATGCTCAATTAATATTTGACAAAGGAGGCATGATCATACAATGGAGTCAAGACAATCTCTTCAATAAATGATGTTGGAAAAATTGGACAGATGCATGCAAAAAAATGAAACTAGACCACCAACTTATACCATACACAAAAATAAACTCAAAATGGGTAAAGGACTTAAACAAGACTTGAAACCATAAAAATACTAGAGGAATCCACAGGCAGCAACATCTCAGACATATGCCAAGGAAATTTCTTCACCAATACCACTCCTAGGACAATGAAAATGTATATTCTGTGGCTTTGGTGAAATGTTCTGAAGATGTCAATTAATTCCATCTGGTTCAGTGAGTCATTTAGGATTGATGTTTCTTTGCTGACTTTTTTATTTAGAGGGTTTGTCCAGTGGTGATAGTGGGGTATTAAAGTCTCCTACTATGATTGTATTGCTGTCAATCTCTCCCTTCATATCCTCCAGGAGTTTTTGGGGGTTTTTTTGTTTTGTTTTTGTGTATGGTTTTTTTGTTTTGTTTTGTTTTGTTTTGTGTTTTTTTTTTTTGGGGGGGGGGGTTGTTCCTGTATTGGGTGCTTATATATTTACCAGAGTTATTTCTTCTTGTTGGATTTCTTTAGTATTATGAAGTGGCCTTCCTTATCTTTTTGTATGTTTCATTTTGAGATCTTATTTGTTAGATATAAGTATTGCTACCCCAGCTTTTTTTTTTTTTCATTTCCATTCATTTTCCATCCCATCATCCTCAATCCGTGTGTCTTTTTTTCTGAGGTGGGTTTCTTGTAGACAGCAGATATATGGGTCATGTTTTCTTATCCAATCTGTTACCCTATGTCTTTTGATTGGGGCATTTAATCCATTTACATTTAAAGTTATTATTGATAGGTACTTGTTTGTTGCCATTTTTATTCTTTACTCCTGTGTTCCTTCTTTCCTTCCTCTTTCTTTCTTTCTTTTCTTTTTTTTTTTTATAGCAGACTCTTTAGCATTTATTTCATTGCTGGTTTGGTGGTAATAAACTCTCTTAGTCCTTTTTTGTCTGTGATTTCACCTTCAATTTTGATTGATAGCCTTCCTTGGTACAGTATTCTTGGATTCAGACCCTTCCTTTGCATTACTTTGTATATTTCATTCCATTTCCTTCTGGCCTGATGTGTTTCTGTTGAGAAATCAGTTGCTAGTCTGATGGGGGATCCTTTGTAGGTAACTTTCTGTCTCTCTCTGGCTGCTTTTAAGACTCTTACTTTGTTGTTAGAGTTTGCCAATTTAATTATAATGTGCCTTGGTATCAGTCTTTTTGGGGTTCATTTTGCTTGGGACTTTGTGAGCTTCTTGGATTTATGTGGGTTTTTTCTTCCCTATATCAGGAAAGTTTTCTGTCATTATTTCTTCAAACAGGTTTTCTATTCCTTGCTCAGTTTTCTCTCCTTCTGACACCCCTATTATGCCGATGTTATTTTGTTTAACGTTGTCCCAAAGTTCTCTTGAGCTCTCCTGCTTTTTATTTATTTATTTTTTCTAGAAGCTGCTTTACATGAGTATTTTTTCCCTTTTGTCTTCTAGCTCACTGATGCGGTCCTCTGTTTCTTCTAGTCTACTATTGATGGTTTCTATTGAGTTCTTTATAGCAGCAATGTCATTTTTCATTTCTTCTTGGTTCTTTTTTTTTTCTCTCCTGGTTCTTACACATATTGTCAAATTGGTCTTCCATTCTTTTCATCCACCTTATGACCATTTTTCTGAATTCTTTCTCTGACAGGTTGCTCGCCTCCATTTCGTTTACTTCCTATGCTGGTGATGCCTGTTTCTTTGTCTCCCCATGATCTCTCTTCTCCAGGTGTCTGGTTATGTAGTTTTCTCTCTCCTTATCCCAGCTGAAATCTGACCTCTTTGTAAGGGTGTGTAGAGCTTCTCTGAATCCGTGTGCTTGTGCCACTTGGGGACTGGTGTTCTCAGGTTCTCAGCTGTTTGGTGGATGCTTTAGTTGTAGATTCCTGGGGCTTTTCAGGCTTCCAATAACATCTACCTTCCCTTTCAAGATGTCACGGTCTCCACGTCCGAGCCAGTCACTCCAGGAGGGAACCCAGCAGCAATAAGGGCTACCTGGTCAGGGGAGCCCTATCCAGCAGTCTGCCACAGTCTCCTGGAGTATAGCTGTTCCTCAACTCACCAACAAACACTCCCTGGGTGACCACACACTCTCCCTTTGTTTTCTCACACAGTATCTTACAATCTGCCTTCCAGTTGGCAGCCATCTTCTTCCTCCTCATGGGGATTTTTGGTAAGTTAATTCATAATTATACTTGAGCAGTACATTGACCCAACTGACATTTTATGATATACATTATCTACAAAAAAGTATTCCCAGTGTAGGATTCCTGAGCAATTATGAGCATGGGGATGTACAAATTTTGTATACGTGTGTGTGTGTGTGTGTGTGTGTGTGTGTGTGTGTGTTTGAAGTTTGCCTTTACTTACCACAAAAAACACATCAATTTTCCATGTAGGAAACAATCATTATCCAAAAAGAGTTCTTTACCCCAATAAAATTTAATTTAAAACAAAAAAGAGTTCTGGATTTCTGTACTATATCCTCTGCCTTACAGTTTAAGGAAGATGAAAACATCATCTAAAAGAAAAAATATTCTTAGGAAATTTGCTACGCTCTTGAATTTTTAGGTGATTTTCACAAAGCTGACATGGTGGGGTGTGTGTGTGTGTGTGTGTGTGTGTGTGTGTGTGTGTGTGTGTGTCTCGGGGGGAGGGGAGATTCTCAAGATAAAAACTACCCAAGCAAGGGGAAATGAACAATAGTATCTTTTGTAAGAATGCCTTTTTGCCACTAATGAGAATGATTTTAGGTCATGATAGCTCTCTGTGATGCAAATTCTCATGGTGCCAAGTCAGTGTTGCATCAGGACTGGGCAGTATAGACCCTTTCTCAGGGCCTCAGACACCATCTCAAATTAAGTTCTCTCAGTCTAGGCCTCCTTTTAGCTCACCCCCAACCTGGGCCTCTCATGCTAAACCTTGTCTAAATATGACACCTCCACCAGGTCCTGCACTCGGTGGAAAAATACCATATGCATATGTTATTTCCCATCCTCCACAGCTGTAAGACACTGATGACACGTAGTTCTCCAGGCTTCCAGAGTCCTTTCCAGTAATTAACTATTTTTCATGGCAGGTGTCCATGAACCACTCCACACCATAGATGGTCATGCTGAGTCCCCAGGATTGATGTCCTGCCCTCTGAAAATCCCTCACTGGGCGATGGCAGAGCCAAGTTCAGAAAGTGAGGGCCCCAAAGAAATGGGTCACCTCAATGTGAACTCAGGAAATGAAAATATGGCCCCAGGCTCAACTGCAGGGAGAATTCTTTTAGTCGACTAAATATAGTGCCCCAGACTGGAAGACAGCCAGAGCTCGGGGTGCCAGCTCCAGGAGGGACCTGCAGAGCACTCGAGGATCCCTCATTGCCACAGGTGGGTCCCAGTGTCCTTTAAAGCTCTCCAAAAATAACCCTTCAATGAGACTGACTCCAAGTGTTGATTATCTTCTCATTTTTCGATTCAGGATGCAAAGGGGTAGTGGTGAGGAGGAGGAAGAGGTGGTTATTCTTGTGAAATCAGACATATACTCCATGAGTTGCTGGGGAGTGCTTTTGAAAGTTGATTTTTGTTGTTGTTTTGTTATTTTTACTGATTTCGGAAAGGCAGGAGAGGGAAAGAGAGATAGAAACATCAATGATGAGAGAATCATTGATTAGCTGCCCCCTGAAGGCCCCACACTGGGGATGGAGCCTGAAACCCGGGCATGTGCCCTGACCAGGAATTGAACCATGACCTCCTGGATCAGACATTGATGTTCATCAGCCAGTCTGAAAGTTGATTTTCTTTCTTCTTCTTAAAATTTTCAACAGAGACCTATGTAATTTGATTTCTACACTATCCTGTTTGTTTTGTAAAAGTCTGAGATGTGTATTTGGCAATCCATCAATCCTCACTATCCCGAGTCTTCTGAGTTGTATGTGTGCGCAGCCCGGAGGCACCAGCTGTACACAGAGTAAAGTGAGCCCAACCAAAAGGCCAGCAAGGCCCCTTCCCCACTCCCCAGGGAGCCCAACCTCCTTGGGTGCAGGGGGAGGGGTGATAAAACACAGTGGGGATGAGCAAGGTCTTTGAAGCCTGGTAGACCTACAGTTAGAATCAGGATTTTCCTCTTTCCTGCCATTCCCATGTGCAAACCTCAGGTCATTTGTTTCTACCTCAGAAATAATAATAGCAAATCCTCTTTATACAGAGGCTATGAGATCAGATTGTCATCTGTGGGGTGCTCTCTGCGTTCCCACCCGTTGCCAGTGACAATGGGTTTCTTGGTATGCTGAGGAATAAGAATGTCCTGAGAGCTCCGCAGGTGGGTGAGGCTCCGTGGAAATCTTTATTTCTGTGGAACTAAATCCATGGGTTTCCCGGGCCCCATCTCGCTCCATCCTGCCATGGAAAATGTACCATTTTGTCTTCAGCAGCACTAGGATCAAAGCCACTGCCCAGAGTTTCTGTTCCATATTGAAGCACAGTACAGCCCAGCATCGGGCTAGCTTTGCTTGTGTTCCCAGCAGCAGTTCATTGTGCATGGGGTCCACTTGGCCATGGGCCATGCAACTTCTAGGGTCCCGTGACTATGGAGGGAGTACAGGCAAGTACAACGAAGTGGGAGTGAAGCACGAGGAATGAGAGAGAATTCCTTTGTCTGGGGATTATGTATTCCCAAATTTTCATGGGTATGGATTGGGGTCCTAGCCAATGATCTTGTTCCCTCAGCTAGATTGACAGGCAAGCACTTTCCCTGTGTCACCTGACTTCACTGCTTATGTGCCCATCTTCCCCTTTGCTGGACCCTTTTCTCCATTGATCTATGGGGAATGGTGGTTCCCTCAGGAATGTAGTTTGGCTTCCCAGGTGACTGTGGTTATAAAGTCTGGCCTCCCCTTTGCTCCTTTTCCATTATTAATGTTAGTAATATACACTAAGTGGCCAGATTATTATGATCTCTTTACGCATAATTATCTGACCACTCAGTGTATATCCTATATAATAAAAGGCTAATATGCAAATTGTCCCCGTGACCAGTTTGACCAGCAGGCAAGCTGGCAAACTGCCCATTTCCCCTACCCCTGGCCAGGCTGGCCAGACCCCACCCATGCATGAATTCATACAGTGGGCCTCTAATATGTGTGTGTGTGTATATGTATATGTATATGTATACACACACACACACACTTAGTGGCCAGATTATTATGTGTTCAGAGATGATAATAATCTGGCCACTCAGTGTAAATGTGACAGTAACAAGATGAAGGAATAGTGCTGAGGGGTTATCAAAGGGTTTAACACATGATACTATTGATACACCTTAGAGGATCTGACTAAACAACTCAATAATTATCTTGAACAATTTAGGTAATTGTAGTTGCTTATACTGCATCTAAATCACTTTTGTAAAACGTGATCTGGTATTAGCCACCAAGTACTGAAGACAGTGGTTAGTTGTACAAGTGGTAGTAGTTCCATGGGATAATTCACAGAGAATAACTGATTTCATGACTATCAGAAATATAGAGGAAAGACTTCTTCATTGGCATTTAGAATGTCCCCGTTTTTCCCATTTGACTCCTGATTTAAAGTCCCTAGAAAGTGAGCACTTAAGGTGGCATTCCTTAACTAGAGCTCCACTGTGACAAATGGGATCCTTGCTTATATGTTTGCCATTACCATCCTTTAATATTTTCATGTGCATGTTCCCCTTCCCCAAACGTATAAACAGCACCCCTCATTCTCTGCTTCCCCATCTAGTAACTATCTAGTGTTCAGTGAACTTGGAGTCAATGAACCATTGGAACCATCTACTGCTAAAAGATTCCTCCAGAGACACAGCCTATGAGCTGAGTTTCCCAACTCATTAAAGCCACTCTCTCCTCCCAAATTCCTGCATTGAAATACAGTCCTCAATAATTAAACAGCTAAATTTTTTTGCCACCAGTTTGCCCTGTTTTGTATGACTGCTTTTGTTTTAATCCAATTCTACTCCTTTGTATTTGCTTCCAACAAACTTTTTTTTATAAATGTGGGGTTTCTTTCCCTGAGACTTTTCACTTTCCTGAGGCTTGTGTGGCTTGAATTTTGTTTGTGTGCTTTTAAAATTCTAATTATAACTCTTTGGGGAACTGCTCTGCAGAAGGCCGATGATAAAAGAGCTGGACGGGTGGACTGGCACACCGGCAAGGATTAAACATACATGTCACTTTGGGGCTGGGTGCAGCTGCCACAGCTAACGCCACAATGGACACCCTGCAGCAGAGGTTTGCTGTGATCCTGGGTTACATTTTTCTGGGTGCTCAGAAGGAGACCTAGTTAAGGAGGAGAATGTAGTGCTATCTCTTCAAACTGATTTAGAAGTACTAAGGCATCCCCCAAAAAATCCCCCTCCCTCCTTCTCTGCAAATAGTCCAAAGCCTGTATAATTAAAAGGTTAAGTGTGGAACCTAAAAATTCCTGCTAAAGTTGTGGTGAGCCACTTTTAAATATATATAATATATATATTAGAGGCCTGGTGTACAAAATTTGTGCACAGGGAGGGGGCAGTCCTCTCAGCCCAGCCTGCACCCTCTCCAATCTGGGACCCCTCAAGGGATGTCCAACTGGACATCCCTCTCAATCTGGGACCACTGGCTCCTAACTGCTCCCCCTGCTGGCCTAGTTGCCTCCAACTGCCCCACCCCGCCAGCCTGGTCACCCCTTACTGCCCCCTGCTGGCCTGATCGCCCCTTATTGCCCCACCACCGCTGGCCTGGTTGCTGCTTACTGCCCCCTCCCCGCCCCCCACCTGCCGACCTGGTCACCCCCAACTGCCCTTCTGCAGACCTGGTCACCTCACACAGCCTACTGCTCAGTCGTTTGGTCAACCCTCATAAACCCCCTCCCGGCCTAGTGGCCCCACACAGCCTGTTCAGTCATCTGTTTAGTTGTGATGGTCACTTACACTTTTATTATTATAGATATATTATATATATATTTAAACATCAATGATGACAGAGAATCATTAATTGGCTGCTTCCTTCACGCCCCCTAATGGGGATCGAGCACAAAATCTGGGCATGTGCCCTGACCAGGAATGGAACCATGACCTCCTGGTTTGTAGGTCCATGTTTAACCACTGAGCAATGCCGCCCAGTGGTGAGCCATTTTATAAAAGACAGTCACTGACTGGTGAGGGGGCGTCAGTGAGGAGACAGCATGGAGTCACCTCCTAAGAAGAAAGGTAGGGAATGCATTTACATGTTTTTTCCCTAGCTCAGTCGACTGAGGACAAAATAGATTTTCTTGTTAAGGATGCCCACTGAGGCGCCTCAGGATTGCCACTCCTACACCCCAACCCTACCCCTCCCCACCCTTCTCACCCCACCCTCACCCCCACCCCCACCCCCACCCTCACCCTACGGTAGAGCCTACCATCTACCAAGAACAAGCAGCCTTTGGGGCTAAGAACTGTCTTTTTCCCTGAGTGACTGCTTTTTTGTTGTTGTTGTTGTTATTGTTTGCAAATGCAGGGAGGTGGGAGGCAAGGAGAACACCAGGTGCTTATACCCTAGTTTCCCAAAGTGCAGCCAGGATCAGCGGCATCACCACCTGGGGACTTGCTCTCGATCAGTGTTTCCCAAACTTCTCTCATGATGAGAATCACCTGGTGGAGTTGTTAAAACACCGATTCCTGAATCCCAACTAAGAAGTGCTAAACTAGAATTTTTGGGAACATATAGGTAAAATTGTATACTTAACTAGTGCTCTAAGACAGATGTTATATACAGAGCACTAAGTTAGGTATGTAATTTTACTAGTGCTCTAAGACAGATGTTATATACAGAGCACTAAGTTAGGTATGCAATTTTACCTATATGTTCTCAAAAATTCTAGTTTAGCACTTCTTAGTTGGGATTCAGGAATCTGTGTTTTAACAACTCCACCAGGTGATTCTCATCATGAGAGAAGTTTGGGAAACACTGCTCTGGATGAAGTCTCCCAGGCCCCACTCAGACCTACTGAATCAGAATCTGTTATGCTAACAAGGTCCCCAGCTGGTGTGTGTGGACATTAAAGTTTAAGAGGCACGAACCACACTTCATGCAGGTTGATTTATTTGGGGTTTGCCTAATGGGAAGACAAGGCATTGTTTCAGGGTGTAGAAAGGGGATATGTGGACACCAGAGTCTGCGCCCATTATATTCCTCGGTAGATTTATTTGAATGTCCCCGTCCCCCCAAGGCCCATCAGCTTGCCAGTTCCTATGCTTGCTGGGCCAATGCCCTTCCCCTGCCAGGGACCATGCCACAGTCATTTCCCATCTTTGCATCTGTCAGAGGTTCCCAGAGGGGAGGGGAGTCTCTCACATAGCTGGTACACCCAGGCCTCTGCCTGGAACTCTGCTCTCCTTCTGCTCCAGCTGTTGCTCTGTCTGGGGCAGCCTCTGCCTTGGTCTCTGAAGCTTGACTGCTGCTGTAGACACAGTCTCCAACTGCCCACAGAGAAAGGGGACACGTTCCAGACCTGCAAGGCCCGGACCGCTGCACTAGGCTGCCGTCCCCTGGAGCTCTTTGCCATCTGCTTAACGGTCTCTATTGCTCACTGCTCTCCCAGGTGAGACCATTTCCCTTTAAGTGGCCACCATTTTTCTAGAGAGAGAGCCAGGGAATGAGAAGGTTGGGAGAAGGGGCCCATGCCAGGTGCCTGGAATTAGTGGCCAGAGAGCAAAACTCTCAGCATAGAGAGTTTACTGTTCAGTGTGAAGATTTTCTTACTTTCAGGTGTGTGTTTGGCGGGGGGGAGGAGGGGGGGTTCCTGAGCTGTGTGAGAGTGCAAGCCTTCTCCCATTTCTCCAAGCAACTCTTTAGTAGAGTCTGTCGTCTCCAACTCTTTGGCAAGACGGCCGAGGTCAGAAGGACTGTGTCTAGCCTGAAGTCAGGTGGTGTGGTGAGAGGCGATATCACCTCACCTTAGAAGGCACACCAGCTGGCTAAGTGACCTAGATTTCAGTGGAAGCAAGAAGTTGGGGAGAACAATACCTATGAGAGTGTAAGCCCCCAGAATTCATTGAAATCTTGGGGCAATCACTGGATTTGCCATAGAAGGTGGGATGAAGAGGCCTGCAGTGATTTTTTTAAGTAAAGGGATGGATGCTCCGGAAGGCTGAAGGGTCGTGAATCCCTAGGAAACAATCCCATAGCTGAGTATGATTGTGCCCTTTCCTTCTGGACACAAAGGCCGTGGTGGGAGAGAGAGATTGGCTGAGTTGAGGGTAAGAACAGCCACTGCCATCAGATTGTCCTTGGCCCCAAAGGACCCCTGTGTCTTTTTGAAGAAAATCCAGCTTCCACCCCTTTCTCCTCTGCCCCTGTTATCAGATGTATGTCTGAATCCTAAATCTGGATAATGTTCACATTCCCTCCTGAGAGACCCCAGGGTCTCAAAAGCATCCGTGACTTAAGGAGGCTGTGTCTGCCCAGTGCACTTGGAGGGTCTCCATAGGAAGCCACCAAATCACAACAGCAGCATAGATAGGGCTCCAAGGAGCCACAGCCAGGAGACCCGGGAACAAGAGAACTGGAGTTTACTTAGCTGCAGCCGTGCATGAAAAGGTCCTGGCCTTTCTTATTTCTGGGAGCTTTTCTTTCTCTCCCTTCCCAGCCCACTGCCTGCCAGACACACACCCATAGTTAAAGGGAAAGATCAAACCTTATTTTGTGCAGGAGTGTTGACTGGTGCAAACCTATATAGTTGGTCAGCAGATGCTCGGTTTCTTGGCTCAGGCATATAGCCCTCATCATTTACCCTGAAGCCCAAAAATCCATCACCATCCGGTCTCAGTCTGCAGGCTCTTTCATAGTCTCCAATGGCCCTCAACCTTTGCAGACATGAGAGTCACTTGTGGTGACGGTGGGGCTGGCCTGGCTGATTTGAGGGTGGTGAAACCTGTGCCAGCCCTCAACCTCCTGTTTCTCAATGTGCTGACCCCAAGCTCCCACCCTCCTGGACACTTTGCTCCTACATGGCCTACAGATCCTTAAATCCCTCTCAGGGGCAGGTGCGGCCCTTTTGCTCCTGGCATATTCTTGTTTGAAGAGTTGCGTATTTCACCAGCTTAGCCAGAGCCCTCTTTTTTAGTTTCCTCAGTCCCTTCCTATTCCCCCCCCCGCCCCCCCCCCCCCCCCCCCCCCCCCCGCACCTCGTCTCCAACACCCTCTTCTAGTTCTTCAGAATTCTGCCCTCCATCCTGCTTCCTTTCTCCACTTAACATTCTGGAGGGGAAAGTCACCTTTGTAATAGACGTTTCCACAGACCAGAACAAGATAAGACACATTTACATTTTAAGGGAAACTTCTCTTTACTATCATTAAAATATTTTAAATACCAAAGACTTCATATTTATAGGATTAACAGAGAAACCTCAGACCCCAGGGTCAGGAAGGAGAGAGGTAGACTTCATCCACTTCAAAATTGTTGCTGTGGCCCAACCTCAATCTGCCTTCCTTGTGAGACTGACCACGCTGAGGAAGCTGTTGGCACTATTCCCAGTCACCACTGCAATGAAGGATCTACCTCAGCACCACACCGTCACCCACCTTCCTTAGTTTTCCTTTAAACTTTTCATTATTTTTATTTTTTTGTCAATCATCACCCGAGGATATTTTTCCATTGATTTTTTTTTTTTTAAGAGAGTGGAAGGGAGGGTGAGAGACAGAGAAAAACATTAATATGAGAGAACCATACCGATTAGTTCCCTGCAACCAAGACACATGCCCTTGACTGGATTCAAACCCGGGACCCTTCAGTCAGCAGGCTGATGCTCTATCCATGGAGCCAAACTGGATAGAACCACATTTTTTATTTTTAATGAAAAATAAAATGCCTTGAAGATTTATATTTACTAAATGAGGAGGGAAAGTTAGTGCTTAAAGTACATTGTTACTGCAGGAACAAAAAATCCTTTTTTAGGTATAAAGTTGAAGTTTTAGCCCGGCCAGCATGGCTCAGTGGTTGAGCATTGACCTATAAACCAGGTGGTCACAGTTCAATTCCCGGTCAGGGCACATGCCTGGACTGCAGGCTCAGTTCCTTTTTCTCATCATTGATGTTTCTCTCTCTCTCTCTCTCTCTCTCTCTCTCTCTCTCTCTCTCTCTCTCTCTCCCTCCCTTTTTCTCTGAAATCAATAAAAATAATATTTTTTTTAAGTTGAAGTTTTAGACTCAGCTCACTTTTTTTAATTCTTTGGTAAAAGTTTGCATATTTATTTATTTATTTATTTATTTTAAATATTTTTAAAATTGCTTTTTAGAGAGAAGAGGGGAGAGGGAGAGGGAGATAGAAACATCAATGAAGAGAGAGAATCATTGATTGGCTGCCTTCTGCATGCCCCCTACTGGGAATTGAGTAGCAATCTCAGGCATGTGCCCTTGACTAGAATACAACCCAGTTCCCTTCAGTCCACAGGCTGATGCTCTACCCATTGAGCAAAACCAGCTAGGGCTTAACTCACTTTTTGTTCATTCAAATTTTTTTGGTGATGGTCCTGAAGCTTTGAAAGGAAAGCAGAGAGAAATGAAAAATTAAAGCTTTTAAAACTTTGTGCGACAGGTCAAGATGATGCCTGAATCATCTTAACAGTTGGTTTTTTAATGTATCTTTCGTAAATGTGTTGTTGGATGACTCTGTTGAAATTCGACTCCTTTAATAAAGAGCTATACTTTTATAGGTTGGAAGGAAAAAAGCAATGCATCTAATTTCCACTCCGAATAAAACAGTTGGGACCCTAAACCAATGCTGCCTGACTGCCACCTGGTGGCAGCATATCCTCATCACAGAAGTCCCACCTAGTGGACATGGAGGAGAACACGGGTACAGTGGCCACTGGACTGCAGGACTAATCAGCAAACTGATGACTTTGCACGGCTGGCTAACTATTTTCTATAAGGTCCACTCTCTTAGCTTCTAGGGGTATTTTACCATACGTATTTGTTGGTGCAGTTTCAAAGAAAGTCATATAAGGACTTGTAAACCATGGTTTTCACTCTTAAAGGAATTCATCTTTATTTCACGCAGGCTCTAAAAGGACAAATGATCTACGGCCAATGTTCAAGTTTCCTAGTAATTTAATCTAGTTCAGAAAACACTTTGTGATTTTATTTTATATTTTGTTGGTTTTTATTGAATTTGTTGAGGTAACATTGGTTCATAAAATTATATAGGTTGCAGGTGTACAATTCTGTAATACATCATATTTATATTGAATTGTGTGTTCACCACCTCTTCTTCCATCACCATTTATCTACCCTTTACCCTCTTCTACCTTTCCCCCCCCAATTCCTTTCCCTCTGCCCCTGCCCCCTGCCCACACACATGATTATGGGCACTTTCAAGGCCGACCTATGTTCATAACCTGATTCTACGCTGGCACCTCCTGGGAAGCTAAAGTATCTCAGAGGTATAGAGCTGGCCCGTTGGCCAAGTCATTTTTGCACTTTGTCATTTGCACATATTGGTTAGGACAGCAATTTTTTCAAATGAAGTCACACCAAGAAGACAAGTAGGATGAGAACAAGCCCACAGGATCCAAAAGTACAATAGAAAACCTTAGTATCTCTTTATTGAATTAGCAGCTATTCTTGGAAACTTAAAAACAAAAGCTGGTGTGTTCCATTTCATTTCAGTCCATGCTTTTGTTTATTCAGAAATCAGTGCCAAGTCAATTAAGCCTGACCTTTCCTTACAGATCGAGTCCCTCTTCATCAGCTAGCTCCTGTCACACTAAACCGTCAAATGCCGATGTTTGCATATTTTTGAGGCACGGTCTTTTAAAATGGCAAAGTGAGGGCTGAAGTACAGGCTTTGCAGAAAGGACCACGATAACACTTACTCTGTTTGCAATACGTGATAAGAAAGCCAATACTGCAGTTCTAGGAAAGTAGAGATGTCAAACAAAGCACTCTTCTTAAACCACACGTACATATGCTTTCTTAAAATAATTAGAATAAGGTACCAACACTTTTCTGTCTGAAGCCATATTGATGCACTGCAAAAGAGATGTTTTGTTAAAAGCAAGTAGTCCCCATATTCAACACATGCCTATGTATACAACACTGCAAGATGGTTTCAAAACAAAGTTAAAAGGAAATCTTCAAAGCGATTTCCTCCAAATACAAGAATCTTTTTCCAGTAGCTCAAAGGCAGATAAAGAAGGATTGGGGCTATTGAACACCAAGAATAACCAATAAGAATTGAGAAACAGTAATAAACCCTATGAGAATGAGAAGTCAGTCTGCTTTTATCACCACCATATACCAGCAATTCGGAACAATGTCAGTGTTGCTACTTTTCCAGTAGGGGCAGATCACCCTCATTCACCTCCCTCCCCCAGCCCATCCTCAACCTGTTTCCTATTGGGCCTCTGGTTTAATATAAAATTATATGACTAAGTGCATACTCCTTTCTGTATTTTTTTTTTTTTCTCTGCATCCTCGCCAGCACTGTCATTTGTTGATTTGTTGATGGTAGCCATTTTGACAGGTGTGAGATGGTACCTCATTGTCATTTTGATTTGCATTTCTGGGATGATTAGTGACTTTGAGCATGTTTTCATATCTCTTGGCCTTCTGTATATCCTCTTTCGAAAAGTGTCTATTGCCAAAACCGGTTTGGCTCAGTGATAGAGCGTCGGTCTGTGGACTGAAAGGTCCCGAGTTCGATTCCAGTCAAGAGAAAGAAAAGTGTCTATTTAGGCTCTTTGCCCATTTTTTTAAAATTGGATTGTTTATCTTTCTTTTGTTAAGTTGTATGAGTTCCCTATAAATTTTGGAGATTAAACCCTTATAACATTGGCAAATATATTCTCCCATGCAATGGGCTTTCTTGTTGTTTTGTTGATGGTTTCTTTTGCTGTACAGAAGCTTTTTAATTTGATGCAGTCCCATTTGTTTATTTTCTCTTTAGTTTCCATTGCCCTAGGTAAAGATATTTCTATGACATATGTCTGATATTTTGCTGCCTATGGATTTTTCTAAGATTTTTATGGTTTCCGATCTTACATTTAAGTCCTTTATCCATTTTAAGTTTATTTTTTGTGTATGGTGTAAGTTGGCGATCTAATTTCACTTTTTTGCATGTATCTGTCCTATTTTCCCAACACCATTTACTGAAGAGACTATCTTGACTCCATTGTATGCTCTTGCCTCCTTTGTCAAATATTAACTGAGCATAATGACTTGGGTCTATTTCTGGGTTCTCTGTTTGGTTCCATTGGTCTATATGTCTGTTCTTGTGCCAGTACCAGGCAGTTTTGAAAACAGTGGCTTTGTAATATAGCTTGATATCTGGTATTGTGATAACTCCAACTTTGTTCTTTTTTCTCAGGATTGTTGCAGCTATTTGGGGTCTTTTTTTATTCCAGATGAATTTTTGGAGCATTTGTTCTAGGTCTGTGAAATATTCTGTTGATATCTTAATTGGGAGTGCATTGAATCTATAGATTGCTTTGGGTAGTATGGACATTTTAATTATGTTGATTCTACCAATTCATGAAACATGGTATATTCTTCCATTTGTTTATGTCTTCCTCTATCTCTTTTTTCAATGTCCTGTAGTTTTCTGAGTATAGGTCCGTAGTTAAGTTTATTCCTAGGTATCTTAATTTTTTATTGTTGTTGTTGTAATGGTAAATGGGATTGTTTGTTAGTTTTTCTTTCTGTGAATTCATTGTTGGTGTATTAAAAAAGCCTTAGATTTCTGAGTGTTAATTTTGTATCCTGCTACATTGCCAAATTCATTTATTAAGTCTAGTAGTTTTTTTATGGAGTCTTTGGGGTTTTCTATGTACTATAGCATGTCATCTGCAAATAATGACAGTTTTACATCTTCTTTTACAGTTTGGATGCCGTTTATTTCTTCTTGTTGTCTGATGACAATGGCTAATACTTCCAGCACTATGTTAAACAGGAGTGGTGAGAGTGAACATCCCCGTCTTGCTCCTGTTCTTAGGGGAAATGGTTTTAGTTTTTGCCCATTGAGTTTGATGTTGACTGTAGATTTGTCATATATGGGCTTTATAATGTTGAGATATGCTCCCTTTATTCAAACTTTGCTGAGAGTTTTTTATAAAAAATGGGTTTGGGATTTTGTTGAATGTTTTTTCTGTATCTATTGATATGATCATGTGATTTTTATCTTTCAATTTGCTTATGTGAGGTATCATGTTTATTGATTTGTGAATATTGTACCAGTCTTGCATCCCTGGAATAAACCCCACTTGATCATGGTGTATGATCTTTTTAATATATTGCTAGATGCAATTTGCTAATAGTTTGTTGAGGATTTTAGCATCTATGTTCAACATGGATATTGGCCTGTAATTCTCTTTCTTTGTAGTTTCTTTATCTGGTTTTGGAATTAGGATAATGCTGGCCTCATAAAAAGAGTTTGACAGTGTTCTTGGATTTTTCCTCTTAGATTTTCAGAAATAGTTTGAGGAGTACAGATGTTAGTTCTTCTTTGAATGTTTGGGAAAACTCCCCTGCGAAGCCGTCCAGACCTGGGCTTATGTTTGGGGGAGGTGGTGTTTTTATCACTGCTACTATTTCATCAGTGGTTATCTCCTAATTATCCAAAGTGATATTTTGTAACTTAGAAGATATAGAAATGATACAAAGAAGCATTTTAAAAAGGTTTTTTTTTTTTTGAGGGGGGTGGGAGGGGAGAGGGCAGGCGTTTCAATTGGGGAAAAAGGAGACATATGTAAAACTTAAGACAATTTTTTTTAAAGTTGTTCATAATTTCACTTTTCAGAAGTGCTTCCAGCTACCTATTGGCATGTTTCTGGAATTTCCTTCTTCTATCAATTTTTTTTTCTATGATTGAGATTATTTATATATTTATACTACAGACACTTAATAAATCACACTTTTAAAGGCCACGTAATAATCTAGTCTATGTCTGTGCCATGCATTTTTTAATTCTGTTCATGTTATACATTTAAGTTGTTTCCAGCCTGCCACTTTTATAACATAATATAACAATGAAGATTTCTATATTAATATTGAATTTGCCTAGTTGTTTTAATTAAAATTTCTAGAATTTTAACTGGGTCAAAGATTAAATACTTCTTATAAAGACCTTAGAAATTATACTGCTAAACGGCCAGTTTTCACACCCAGAGCAGCGTATGCAAATGCTGATCATAGCAGATCTCACTGACACTGAGCATTATCAGGGGGTAGAGGAGAGAGTTGTTTATTTGTTTTCATTTTTGCAATTTGATAAACAAAAGAAATAGTATATATTTCTTGAACTACCAGTGAGATTTTGCATTTGCATTTTCTCATTCATGAATTGCTCTTCCAGTCCCTTGCCCATAGAGTCACCCTTTTGAACTTAGTTTATACTGAAAACCACATGAAGAAGCACTGGTTTTTATAGGTTGCATGCCTGGGTGACTCTCATGTGGAAAAACCTTCTCTGCTGCCACATAACCTTGACCCCGCTGACTGAGTCCTGCCTCCTGGAGCCACACACACTGCTAGTAAGCGTTCTTTTTTGTTCCACGGACTTTTAAAACATTCATTGCAGTTTCTCTCAGATGTATTCGCTGTTCACCATCCTAGCTGGACTCATTTTAGTTTGCTGGAGTCCGTCAGAGTGATGAACTGAAAAAGATACAGAAAACAAGTTATGATCTCAGTAGGAGGATGGGGCAGGACCTGGACATCTCTTGGTATTGGTGCTATTTGTTTCTGTTAATGTTGCCTAAAGTGACCCTAATTATTTTATTTATTTATTTATTTACTTACTTACTTACTACTTATTTACTTATTGCTTTTTGTTGTTGTTGTTTTGGTTTGTGGGGTGTTTTATGGCTGTACTATCTCAAGGGTGTCTCACAGTAAGTAACAAAGCTACCCAAACCGTCAACTCCTTTTCAGATGACCTTCTCACATATCATATAATTCTGTGCCTAACAGATTGCTATGAAGGCTTGAAAGGCTGGTCTTTACATTGATGGGAGGTGTGCTGGCACCACTAGCAATATGAAAAAGTCCATCCCTCTCTTTCTGGAACCTGGTTTGATTACATTTCTGGGCTCTGTTGCCGTTGGTAGAGTCACCAAAACATCGTCTTCAGCACAATGTAGGTGATTTTGTACATTTCTTATTGGCCCAGCCCACACACCCCTGCTCCTCCAAGCTGACTGGGACGATGAGAGGAACTTTGAAGTCTATGTGTTAACGACAGCAAGACCACCATCAGCCTGGTCTGTGAATGACTGAGGTGGAAGGCTTCACCCATGGACGGGTATCCATGCTGGAGAGTTATGTGGATAAGAATTGAACTTCCTCTGTGTTGGAGTATCAAGTGTTGGGTCTGAAGGAGCCAATGTAGCACATCCTGACAACACAGGAGAAAATGAGACCTCGTGGAAAACACCTAGAAGGGAAACATGATGTGCCAGTGAGTCACCGTTGACTCTCAGTTCCACGCCCACCTTCTCTGCCCTCCTTAAGTAACAGGGGGCTGGAGGCCTACAAACCACATTCCATCGATTCTCTTACCAGCTATCTCCCAGAAAGAATTTGTCCATTGGGAGAATAAAGGAAAGAAAGCAATGCTATTTTCTTTTTTAAATTTTCTGCTTTCAGCAGTGCATCCAGCAGCAATATCGGCAGCTGCAAGTTTCAGAAGCATTCATGCTGGTCTTCAGCTGTCCCAACAGCGGGGACCCCAGAGTGGCAGTGGCAGTGTCTCCCTCAGATCATCAACAGGTGTGACCTAGACCAGAGGAAGTTCCTACCTAGTGATCTCCTTCCTCCTCCTCTCGTTCTCCCAACATCTGTGTGGCCAGTTTTGTGCAATAGATCCCTGTCTGGATAAAATATCTAGAATGGATTTTCTTTTCTAATCTGGACACTGGCATGCACAAATTCTCCGCCCAGCACTGCTAATTACTAACAAGTTCCTTAACATTTAGAAGCTCCACTTTTCTCATCTATTAAAAAAATAACAAGAATCATGAAACCTGCTCTGCCTAAACATAATGTTCATACTATCCCAGTGCAGTGATTATGGAAACGTATAATGTATAGTTATGTTATTACATCACATATCGTTTCTGGTTAAGTTTCCTCTTGTTGGTCACATCTTTCTCTTTCTAGAATTTCAGAAGCCTGTGGGATATTTCTAAATCTTAATTCAGTTAACTATGTAAGTTATTTCTTCTTCTGAAAAAAGACTAACATAACCTGCTACAGGAAGAGCTGTTTCTTTATAACCACTGAGCGTGATTCATTTCTCATTCAAGCACACAGTTTCAGTCGTTTCAATGCTGCCTTTTGGCAAATGCCATCAATGACCCAATCAGCCTGGCTTCCTGTATCTGTGGGGAGCTAATTGAATGCCAGGGCTGGGCTTGGGCACAATATATATCAGAGGTCTTCAAACTACGGCCCGCGGGCCACATGCAGCCCCCAGGGGAGTCTGATTCTGCCCGCCAGGTTTTTTGGGCAGTGAGCGCAGCCAAGGTGTTACAGTAGGAATTAGTAGTTCATATAGTCCGGCCCTCCAGCTCTCTGAGGCACCGTGATCTGGCCCCCACTTTAGAAAGTTTGAGGACCCCTGAATAAATGGTAGACACAAAGGAAGACTGACCTCAATATCCCAGGTTAATGTTCCTTGACTTCCACTCCCATAACTCAGGTTCCTCTTAGAAGAAACAAGACCTCTGCCTTTATCCCTCACATCTTCCCATCATTCCTGGGAGTTCTCAGAAACACCCCCTCACGGGTACTGAAGGCCAAGTTCCCTCCTGTTCTCTTGCTCTACCCTTTGTGCCACGGGTCCTTTAGCCACCTTCTCCAGGAGGTCGCTCTCTGAGTGCACAGGGCTCTACCCACTGCCCTGGCATGCCCCATCCTTTGGGCCACACTGGCTCTTTGGGAGCAGTGTGTGGAAGCATACTGAAGTAGATAAGAAGGCTGATTTTTATTCTATTTTAGCTTTCTCCTTAGATGACGTTGCACAGCTCCTTTTAGTGGATTTATGGTGTTACCATTTTAGGATGTTCTTAGAGTGAGAAAAAAAATAAATGTGCTGAGACAGACCACACTGGCCCTCCTCATGTCTCTAGCTAGGCAATAAATGCTTTGTTGTAAAAAGCATCCTGTGTGCTATAGGATGTTCACTGCACTGCACACTAGATGTCAGTAGGTCCCCCAAGTTATGAAACCAAAAATGTCTCCAGATTCTGCCAAATGTCCCCTGGGGGGGAAATGGTCCCCTATTGAGAACCACTGCTTTAAGGCCTGTGGATACCACAGTAGGACTCTCCGGGGAAACAGACCAATAAGACATATATACAGGAGGTCTTCAAATAACATCATTTTATTCAACATTATTTCCTTCATTGTCATATATATATAAAGAGCCAGGGTCCATAATTCAAAATGACCGAAGGCTGGACAAAACACTGGAAGTCAGTTTTGCAGTCAGTGCTGGGTCACCATGGCAAAAGTCAGTCCTGGCGACCCAGCACTGACTGCCATGCTGTGGGTGCCTCAGCGACCCAGCACTGACTGTTAAGGAGCCTGCAATCAGGCCCAGACAGAGGCCTGGAGAGGAAAGCAGGGTCTGATCGCAGCCCCCGTGGCAGTCAGGGCTGAGTTGGCATGGGGAAAGTCAGTCCTGCAGTCAGTGAACATAGGTTCAATTAACATTAAGTGAACACACGGTCAATTAATATCTCTTTGAGAGGAGTTGAGAATATAAAGCACAATGTAGAGCAATTACTTATATTATTTCACATGAAACTCTTTTCAGCTAAGATACTTTCCTTTATTTAAAATGTATCTTTATTGTTGAAAGTATTACAGATGTTCCTTAGTTTTACTTTTGTTTTGTTTTGTTTTGTTTTGTTTTTCCCCATTGATCTCCTCTACCCTGCACCTACCCCTTCCAGGCCTTCACCAGACTATTGTCTATGTGCTATTCCTACCTAATACATAAAAATCTAGAAATATTTAAACAAAGGAAAATAAAAGATATGCCAGGTAAATGTTGAACAGAATTGCTGAAGTTGCTGCATGAATACTGGATACAGGCTTGAAGCCAAAACACAACTTATGAGATAAAGTTAGTCATTGTAACATAACAAAAGGTTCCTTTCACTGAAGAGATAAGATGGTTCCCAATACTTATACATGTAACAGAACAATGTGGGAGTTCAGAATGTGTCTCACCAAGATGTGTCTCAGTGGTATGCAGATTTTTGAGCTAAAGGCAATTTTAGCTTCAGGCTCAAGTGAAAATTCTGCCCCTCCGTTTAACTATCTAAAAAAATTGAATTAGAGGCCTTGCCCATAATAACACATTATCCTACTGTATTTTCCGGCAAAGACGACCCCCTAATTTTAGAGTTAAAACATAGGTTTAGGCCTATATTCGCTGTATAAGACTACCCCCACTTCAAAGAAAAGACTTACTTTGCCGTCAAGATCTGCAGGTAATTTTTGTGCAATTTTGGTCTTTTGCTCCCAATTTTCGGTTGACTTTTTTTCGTTTCAAAAGTCGTCTTACACGCTGGAAAATACGGTATATAATAAAAGGCTAATATGCAAATAGACCAAACAGGAGAAAGACTGGTCACTATGACACACACTGACCACCAGGGGGCAGATGCTCAATTCAGGAGCTGTTCATTGTTGGTCAATGTGCTCCCACAGGGAGCACCGCTCAGCCAAAAGTCAGGCTCATGGCTGGCTAGCACAGAAGCGGTGTTAGGAACCTCTCCTGCCTCAGGGCAGCACTAAGGATGTCTGACTGATGGCTTAGGCCCGTTCCCTATAGGCCTATATTCGCTGTATAAGACTACCCCCCACTTCAAAGAAAAGACTTACTTTGCCGTCAAGATCTGCAGGTAATTTTTGTGCAATTTTGTTTTTTTGCCCCCGATTTTCGATTGACTTTTTTTCATTTCAAAAGTCGTCTTATACGCCGGAAAATACGATATAAGCGTGTGTAATTTAATTTATTTGCCACTACAAGTAAGCAAATCTATACTAATAAAAGAGAAATATGCAAATTGACCATACCTCCATGACACCCAATAGCCAATCAAATTAACACATTATCCTATATAATAAAAGGCTAATATGCAAATCGACCAAACAGGAGAAAGACTGGTCACTATGACACACACTGACCACCAGGGGGCAGATGCTCAATGCAGGAGCTGTTCCTTGGTGGGTCAGTGTGCTCCCACAAATATGGAAAATTAACCCAACAAATATGGCAGATTAATTTGCATCTGCAGGTGCAGAACAAGGACTGAAGATTGAAGAGGCTTGGCTTCTCTACTGGAGCTGGAGGGAAGGCCTGGGACCCTGGTGCCAGAGGAAAACTGGTGCTGGCAGCCAGGGGAAGGAAGGCCCATTGCATGAATCTTCATGCGATGGGCCTCTAGTCCTATATAATTAATTCAGGTAGAGCTAAGCAGAAATGGTATTCAAAATATTTAGTTGCAAAGGATCTTTTGAGGATGATAAAAATATCCTAAAATTAGATTGTGGTGATGGTGGCACAACTCTGTAGATTTACTAAAAATAATTGTCACCAAAACTGGTTTGGCTCAATGGATAGAGCATCGGCTTGGGGACTGAATGGTCCCGGGTTCGATTCCGGTCAAGGGCATGTACATTGGTTGCGGGCACACCCCCAGTAGAGGGTGTGCAAGAGGCAGCTGATCGATGACTCTCTCTCTCATCAATGTTTCTAACTTTCTATCTCTCTTCCTTCCTCTCTGTACAAAATCAATAAAAAAATATATAAATAAATAAATAAATAAATAAATAAATAAAAATAATTGAATTGTACACTTAAAGAAAATGAACATATGGTTTATAAATTACACCTCTGCTCAACTGTTTAATACACAATTAGCACATCAAGGGCACTGAAGAATCAGAACAACATGGATGCTGGCCCTCGTGCTGGGGATGGAAAGGTCTCAGGTGTCTGAGGGACACAGGTGGACAGATGACAGGGAGAAACTTAAGGGTTTAGAACAGTGGCTACTTCCAAACTAATATGGAATTATTTTCGTATTTTAACAAGCAACACTGAGTGTTTTGCAGCAATAAGGCAGAGTAAGGAAATGGGAATGATAGGCCTACGGCAGTAGGAGAAGCATTTTATTTAATTTAGCTTCACCTGAGGATATGTTTTTACTGATTTGAGAGGGAGAGAGAGAGAGAGAGAGAAGGAGAGAGAGAGAGAGAGAGATGGATTGGTTGGTTCCTTTATGCACCCCGACTGGGGATCAAACCCACCACCTAGGATATGTGCCCTGACTGAGAATTGAGCCCAAAACTTCTTGGGGTACAGGACAATGCTCCAACCAGCTGAGCCACCCAACCAGGGCTGGAGAACCATTTTAGATTTGTAATAGTTAAGGAAGCGCTTTCTGAGAAGGTGACCTTTGAATGAAGTGAAAGAGGAAACCAGATAAGATCTGGAAGGAGAGAGAGAGCCAGGAAAAAAAGAAAAAAAACTATTGTACTAAGCCCTGAGGCAAAAGTGAGTCAAATTCAAGGAGGAGCAGGGAGGAGGGCTGAGCTAGTTTGAATAGAGCCGGTAAACATGTATTTATTTCATATCACCTAGGACAGCGGTCTGCAAACTCATTAGTCAGCAGTGGCAAATATCAACAGTACAATGATTGAAATTTCTTTTAAGAGCCAAAATTTTTAAACTTAAGCTTTTTTAATGCCACTTCTTCATAACAGACTCGCCCAGGTATTTTTGTGGAAGAGCCACACTAAAGGGGCCAAAGAGACGCATGTGGCTCTTGGGCCACAGTTTGCTGACCACGGACCTAAGGAGATACCCTGTCGCTACTTCATTAACAAAGCAACTGAACATACTGGTAGGAACTGAGGTAAAGTCCATGGAAGCCATGACCTTGAACTGAAAGAATAAAAATGTTTAAAAGCTGTCTGTGTTATCTCAACTACCCAAGGCCCCCCCGCCAGTGATGGGAACAGAGCCCTTAAAGCTGTCTCACTCCCTAAGGTCCCGTCGTGTCCGTGTCCCCCCCCCCCCCCCCCCCCCCGGTAAAAGGGAGGAGAGGTGTGGGTGAAAAGAGGGGCTGTATGAAAAGGAACCTCACAGGGTGATCTGGTCGTAAGTTACTAACTGGCAGGCCATGGTGGGTAGTCATGCCACAGGCTATAATTTTTTAATAAAAGGTTCTTTGCCTTAAGCAGGCTCTGCCCATTGTTTCCGTGCATATGACTTAATGCAACTTTGAAATGAAAAAGTAAAGGGAGCAATGTTTGCTCCAACAAGATAAGAGAAACAGGATATCAGAGTAAACTTTGCTTTGACAGTTAAGTGAAATAGGGTGCGAGATTATCAGACAGGACTGTTGACTTAGCGAAAGCCCTGTCATAAAATATGTTATTAACGAGCCCAGTCTCCCCTTTTAGAATTCCTTTGTTCCCCTCTTCCCCCTCCATGTGTAACCCCTCCCGACATATAGTTTTTGCCTATATATACTTGTAAGATTTTTTGCTCGGGGCTCGACTCCTCTGCTCCTGCGTGAGTTACGAGTTGAGCCCCAGCGTGCTGGAATAAAAAGCCTCTTGCTGTTTGCATCAAGTGACACCTCCTGCGGTTGATTGGGGTCACCGTCTGTCCGTGGGACAGAGTGAGGGTCTCCCTCTGGGGGTCTTTCAGAACCTTGACTTTCCATTCCCATGGCCCTGAAGGAGCTCTCCTATGAATGCACAGTGGATGAGGGGCACATATGGCCCTCAGGAAATATTGAGAGAAAGGAGCTTTTCCTGGGTGATACACCACAAGGAGATTCCCAGGGAGCCGCACCGCCAGGCAAGGATTTTCCTACTGCTGATGAGGACCCTTGGTTTTCCGCCTTTCCTGGAATGGGCTTTGTAACCCTCACAGCTGCATAACCTTCAAATACTTGAAGATGATATGGAGGAATTAATCAAGGCACTGGTTTAGTGAATGGAGCAAATATTTCACATTAAATAAAGGAGACTGAGAATGGAGTCCAAGACTGAATATTGAACATGAAAAGTGGGAAGGCAACAGAGGAGAAATCAGAAAAAGGCAAGGTGGAGAGGCCGGGAAGATTTCTGCGGGTGTGTGCTTCTGGTAGATGTCTGGTTTGTCTGGAGTGCCTGGACCCTGGGAGCCCAGACTCTGGGAAGCCACGGTTGCCTGTTCCAGAGATTTCCCTCCAGAGGAGGTCAGTGGCCTGGGACATTGGGAGGTGCTCGCTGCAGTTCTCCAGCTGCTCCAGAGCTAGCACCTCTATCAAAATCACCTGATCAAAGGGAGGAGAGGTGTGGGTGAAAAGAGGGGCTGTATGAAAAGGAACCTCACAGGGCCATCTGGTCGTAAGTTACTAACTGGCAGGCCATGGTGGGTAGTCATGCCACAGGCTATAATTTTTTAATAAAAGGTTCTTTACCTTAAGCAGGCCCTGCCCATTGTTTCCGTGCATATGACTTAATACAACTTTGAAATGAAAAAAATAACCACCCTCAAGAGAGCACCATACTAAAGAACTATACCAAAATCCAATCCCCTCCTTGCTTTCTCCAGTCTTTCTTATGTCTCTTCTTTAATCTCAAAGGCCTAAAAAAAAAAAAATCGCTGCAAAATGATTTATCTTCAGAGGATCTGAGATCTTGCTCCCTGGCGTATGCTGTTAGTTCGGCTCAAATAAAAACTCTTACAAAAATTCTCTACAGCTTTGGATGTTTCTTATGTCAACAGAGGGAATATAACATTTTTTAAAAAGAATAGTTTAGAGAGAGGAGAAGGGAGAAGAGAGAGACATCAACGTGAGAGCTTAATATGGATCAGCTGCTTCCTGTACACCTCCTATCTGGGATCAAGCATAACTTCTGTCACTGTACTGAGATGGAAATATTTTCTTCTTGATGAATTCCTCAAGACAAAACTCTATCCATTAGTGTGAGAGACCACTTAGAGGAGAGCTTATGTCTTGTTCATTTTTGTACCCCTTCCACTCAGCACAGTACCTTGGGAGTGAGTCAATAGTAGCAGCTTGACAATTCTTGTTTAATCAATGGTAAAGACCCTTGTCCGAAGATTTTGGTAGAAAGATGAAAATTGAGCTAACTTTTTATTTTGGTCATTGTGTCGGTTTGAGTTTCTGGATAGAAACTAGATGCCGAGATGGAACTAGACATGCAGGACATGCATTAGGTGGGAATGCCTGTGAAGGATGAAGAGGGGGAGGCGAGCAGAAGACCTGGAGAACCTCAGACCACAATGTGGAGCTGTGTACTAGGTTCTAGATCTGCCACAGCACAGTGCCGTGCCCTGGGTGGCCACAAACAATCGAAATCCATTCTCCCCCCATTTGGGAGGTTGAAAATCTGAAATCGAGATGTCTGCAGCATTGGTTTCTTCTGGAGGCTCTGTGGAAGAATCTGTCCCCTCTCCTGGCAGCCCTTTGTTTTCCTTGGTGGGTAGATACATCACTTCAATCTTTGCCATTGTCTTCACACCACTGTCTTCCTCTGTTTTCTAAAGACCTTCTTGTGAGGATACTAGTCACTGGTATTAAGGACCACCCTAATCCAGTATGGCCTCATCTTAACTAATTATATCTGTAAAGAATCTATTTCCAAGTAAAATCACATTCTGAGGTTCTAGGTGGACATGAATTTGGGTGGAGGGAGGGTGGGTTTTCAACACAGTACTTGCTGACACCTGTGAAAGAAGAGAAAGAGGAGGAAGGGGGGTGGGGTACAAAGAGCCTCAGTTCTAAGAAATTCTCCATCAGGCCAACAGGCAGTCCCAGAACAAAAACTGTCCATGAGAGAAGCTGACATTGGGCAAAAACAGTCCAGCTTTAGTTCCCTTATCGCCACACCCTCACACCATGTTCTTTCCAGAAGAGAGTGTGTGCAGCTGGCTGCCGTGGCTGCCACAGAGGGGCTTGAACATAAAGGTTATGTTCTGACCCTGGTCGTTGTAGCTCAGTTGGTTGGGCATCATTTCATGCACCGAAAGGTTGCTGGTTCTATTCCTGGTCAGAGCACAAGCAGTACAGATGAAGGCCACAACCCAGGGTCAAGGGGAGCCAGAAAACCATTACAAGAAGCAGTGTACAATTATACTGAGGCTTGAAGATGCAAAATTGTTAAAACAAGATAGATTGTTCTTGTCTGTTTCTGTGTCCAATATCGGTATGGGAAAAATTAGGCACTATGAACCAGCATCACGGAAGTGATTATCAAAATATTATAAAAAAGAAGTGAATTATGTGGTTTTTAAAAATATGCTTGAGCTTGTTTAGAAACAACAGTCTAATATAAAATATAATACCAGGTGGTTTTATGAACATCCAGTAATTCTGTTGAAACCACCTAGTAATGGCGCAGCAGCTGGTCCCACCACAATGCTGAACACGTATTTCTCGGAGCAGGGGGTCGGTGGGGAAGAGAGGGATCCTGGGAAAATAAGTGACACAATGAAACAATGCGGTCACAGGGGAGGACAACAGATGGGATAGCAAAAGGAGAAAGGGAGAGTGGCAGGAAGACTGAATAAAGGAGGCTCAGCTGTGTAAACTCTGCTACTTTTCTGAAAAGAAGAAGAGAAGGCTAAAAAAAGAAAAACACAGAATTTGCTAAAACAGGAACAAAATCGATACTAAAACACGAAACAAAGGGCTGTGGAAATAGTACAGGAAATCTGCTGCCGGCTGGTCCGCTGTCTCTGCTGCAGGCGCAACCTCCCTGGCCAGGACTGGCCGCTGCTACACAAGGATCCTACACTCCTCTCTGAACAAACAGTAGCTGAAAAAATTTTAAACGCTCGTGTACAATCAGCGTGTGTTATCAGAGCCTCATCCCCCCCCCCCCCCCCCCAGGCTGTCTCCAGACACCCAGGAATTTCTGGCAATCAGAGGAATCCTGGGCCTCACAAATGTCAGACACCCAGAAGGATAGCTGTTAGAGGCACCTCTCACAACGGCAGAGAAGAGTTGCCAGACAGCACCCGAGTCCGTGGGAGAGGGCTGTCCCCAGCCTCCATCCTTGTCTTCTCATAGAAAGGAATTCATACGAGAGACCTTGACTGCTTTGTGAAAAGACAACTTATTAAAGCATATACCTTATTGAAAAGCAAAGCAAAGAAGCGTATACATCTGGCTTGTGAAGTGCAGACTCTCAGCTACTCTGAAGAGAGCTGGGTGGGGCCCGAAGCTTTATTTACCCTCTTGGCTATAGATTTCAAGATTCCTTTGCTGAATATTTAGGTACAGATGAATCCTCAAGGTCACTTTTTTCTTTTTTTTACTTTGTCGTAGCCTTCCCAGAATTCTTGAGAAGCAACTGGCAACTTTATCTTGCCAAGCCTCGAAACTGCTGGCTTCTCTGCTTAGGGAGTAAAACTGTCCTTTTTCCCCTCTCCCTGTCCCTCTCTGCATTCTCGTCTTGGGGAAGTGTTTTACCATTTGCTCTCAAGTGTCCCTGGCTGGGGGGAATAATGGCTGGTTAGTTACAAGCTGGCTGCAAATTGCCCACACTGTCTGGCATTAACTTTCCTACCTCAGTTTCCTTATTCCCCCTGCCCTGGGATCCTGTAACACAGGCCCCAATCAGCCTCCCCTTTAGAAGGCTCTGCGGCCTTTGTATTCTACAGAGCGGTCTCCTAGCACGTGAATGTGCAGGGAGTCGCTTTGGGCATCTGGTGCCAATGCAAATGCATGTTCAGAAGGGCTGGGATGGATCCGAAATTCTGCATTCCGATAAGCTGCCAATGGTGCTGGTCCTCAGACAGCTTCTCGCTGATGAGAAGCAAGTTATAGAGCCCTCTGGTGAACCCTGAGTGAGTCAGGGCGTGACTAGACAGAGAGAGAGAGAGAGAGAGAGAGAGAGAGAGAGAGAGAGAGAGAGAGAGATTGAGACCAGAAACACGTTCTCTCCTGCAGCACATACACAGAGAAGGCAGGAAGCACACACTTTGTCCAGCTCTCCAGGATTCAGAGTTCCTACAGTTTCCTTAGGCAGATGGAATGTTCTACCCATGAGTCTGGACACAAAACCACACAAGCAACACCAGCTGTACGCCCCGTGACGGAAGTGGCGGGGTGGGGGTGGGGGAAGAATTTGGGGGCGGGGGGGTGGTTCTAACATGCCCCAGTAGTTGGCAGCAGGCTGACCCCATCCTCCTTTTCCTGCGTACCTTCTTCTCCCCTTATCTTTCTCCCACGGAGAAAACAATACATGTCTCTGAATCATGCCTACCTAAAAGTCAAGCGTAGGTTGGAAACTTGGATAACTGAGGCAGCAATATATTAATAGATAACGTGCGAACAACCAGGCTTCAGGATGGAAGTCAGAGATTTGACTCTGATTTGTGTACCCGCGCTAATGACCTTCCCGAAATAGAGGCTTCCTGGGTGTTCATGGGTGAGGCAGAAGGTGGGGTGTTTGAGTGCGTGCACCGCCCTCTGCCAGCCCGAGGCTGACAGCACTGGGGGCTAAAAACCATGGTCTGGCTTCAGGAGAGGCGTTTGAATGAAGTGTTGCAGCCCTGGTCGGAGTGCTGTCATGTTTATTTCCTTTGACAGAAACTACAGGTGGCGTGATCAGTGTGGGTGCCCTCGGAGGTAGGAGCTAGGTTTGCATGCTTCCTGACTGATAGAACACTCCCGCGAGTGCCTGGGGTGGTGAGTGTCGGTGGGAGGAGTAAGCAAGTTTCACTTCCTTGCTGGTGGAGGAGACTCACAGCTGGCTTCTCTCAAAGAGGAGGAGAGTGTGAGGAGCAGCAGAGCTCCTTTCTCAGCCTCTTCCCTCATAGCACCTGCCAGGCGCTGGACGTGAGGAGCGTGAATGGGCAGAGCAGAGCGTCTAGAAGGAAAGATGAGCGCCCAGGATCCTTCCGATCTGTGGAGCACACCCGATGGAGAGGCTGAGCTGCTGCAGGACTTGGGGTAAGAGAGCAGATCCGCTTTTCAAAGCACTTCTTGGGTGAGCATTGACCCTCTGCTCCCACCCTAAGACTCCCTTGGAGGAATGATGGTCTCTAGCACTCTGCCACCCACTCTTCTGTCCCCTCCACTTCACTCGTGTGTCTGTTAGGTGTCTTCCTGCTTGGGGCTGATGGCACGGTAAAAACACATATTATTTTCCCCTGATGTGAAAGCAGGTGGATGCAGAAACGGAGACAAAAGTTAAATACTGGGCATTCCTGGAGAGCGGGGCTAGAGCTGGGATGTGTGAGTTGATGTTGCTTGGCTTCCTTGATTATCGATCTGGTTTATAAATAAACGTGCTGTTAAACTTGTTGAACTCTAAGCTGTTGCGGGTAAGATAAACAGAAAGCCCACACTCCTACTGTAACGGGAGAGGGACTTTTTCAAGAGAAAGAAGGAAGTGTCTACGGCGATGTCCGCATGCCCCTTTCTTTCTCCTGACACTGCATTTGTGAGCTCTTATCTGTGTGCATACTGCAGGGGCAACCGTGAGCCGTTTATGTACTAGCAACTCAGAAAGAGGATACAATTTCTGCCTCAAGCAGGGTAGTGAGTTCCAAAAATGGGTGGAGTTGTAATAGTTCTGTCTTTAAGAGACAACTCATCAGGATATTTAATTAGAGAAACAAACATTACACCAGAGAGGAATAGGGAGGTGATTTCCTAGAGACTCTGAACCTTGATCCTAAAGTACCAGGAAGAACCTGATGAGGCTGATTTCGACACATGTGCTTCTTAAGAGGCATGACCTGCACCTTATGTCTGAACAAGCAGCTCAAATCTTCACAGCAGGCCAATGACATAGGAACTGTTATCATCTCCATCTTACAAAGGAAGAAAATGAGCACAAAGGGTTGAATAACTTGCCTTTATCACACATCAACTAACTGGCGAAGCGGGGATTCCAACTTTCCAAAGTCAATGTTCTTAACACTGAAACAGGAGTCAAATCTATCTGCATTAAGAAAGCAGAGATTGTGTCTTTGGTGCTGCATGGTTGTAAAAGTTCTCAGTAGGTCCTGTCCATAGATTTTAAATTTGAGGTCTCAGAATTGAACTCTAACTTCAGAAGGTAAATCAGGTATAATAGTTAAAATTTTCCATAGAGTAAACTCGTCCTTGAAAATTCAGAGTTCCAAGACATCACCAGCCTTCTAGATTTCCCCCAAAGAGAAAAGGTAAAATGCCCCTGAGCATACATAATGGGTGTCATAAGTGCAGACACTAAAGGTGGATGCTTGGGCTCTCACTTGTAGCCTTATTAAATTATTAAACTACTGGAAGCCTGGTGCATGAAATTCCTGCATGGGTAGAGTCCCTAGGCTTGGCTGGCGATCAGGGCCGATCTGTGGGGTGATCAGTGGGGAGATCAGGGTCTTCTGCTGGCACCCTCCTTGGCCAGCCCGAGCCTGCAGGTTGCGGGCAGCTCCTGCGATGAACGTTTGCCCTCTGGTGGTCAATGCACAACAGGTGGTTCTGCCACTTGGTCAATTTGCATATTAGGCTTTTATTATATAGGATAATTTTTTAGTGCATGCTTCCTTATCTATAATCCCAGCCCATGATCAGTATTCCCAAAGAGAAGAGACCCAAAGGAGATATTCAACTCTGGTCCTTTAATTCAATAATCCCTGAGTTTAGACTCTGTGTTTGAGTTCATTGGCACTCATTTAGATGACAAGGTGAGCTAGATGATGTCCCTTCTCCTCACCATAATGCCTGTGGCAGGCAGCAACTACATAGGAAACCCACAAGGAAACAGATCTGTATCTTCCCTCCTTGTGCAAAGAGTACACGTTCAATGCAACCTTGTTTCTCAACCCCCAAATAGGCATTTATGTCCAGACCGTTCTATTTCAGAACACCTGGGAACTTATTAAGCATTTGAGGGTGGTTTATGTAACAACAGGCAAGCTACACTTATCTGGGGAAATTGCTCTATAGCTGTGGTTCTCAACCTTGGCCACACACTGGAATCACCTAAGTTTTTAAAATTTCTGCTCAGGCCACAGACCAAACAAAAGACATCAACATCTTGGGAGTTAACATTTTCTTATTAAACTTTGCAAGTGATTCCAGAGTGAGACAAAGTTGGGAATCACTGCACAGAACATAAACCCATCAGAAGTGCTGAGTAAATGTGGCTTTATTTTTCTTTTCTTTTTTTAAAAAAAAATATATTTTATTGATTTTTTACAGAGAGGAAGTGAGAAGGATAGAGAGTCAGAAACATCGATGAGAGAGAAACATCAATCAGCTGCCTCCTGCACGCCCCCCACTGGGGATGTGCCCACAACCAAGGTACATGCCCTTGACTGGAATCGAACCCGGGACCTTTCAGTCCGCAGACCAACGCTCTGTCCACTGAGCCAAACCGGTTTTGGCTATTTTTCATTTATTGGGTATGTAACTGGATCTTGTAGCCATCTATACATGTTGACATTTTGTTTGTTGATTGGTAGCATTTTGTTGAACAATTTTAGTGAGGCATATTTTAGAGACTTTAAACACTCTCATTTCAAGTGTATACATCTCAATAATTTTTAGTGATTTTAGAGAGAATACAACCATCACTATAAATCAGTTTTAGAACAGTTTCATCTCCCTGATGAGAACTCTGAGGAGCATGGTTGATTTAAATGTACTCAATAGTGTGCTGAAAAACCACATAGACAAGGAGTAGTACTGATTTCCAGAGTCTGCCTATTTCCCTGATATAAATACTCCTACTTCGAACCATGTCAACCCACCAAGGATTTAACAACCAGCTTGCAAAATTGCTGAAAATTTACTATTTGACTTGAGCTAGTACTTGCCCCTCAAGGACATCACTGATACGTCTTTTCTAGATAATAACATTTGAGAAAACTTGAAAATAACTCATTGCCTTCAGCAGAATTCTGAATATAAATGAAGCTTTGTTCCTCAACCATTGAGTCACTGGTTAGGTATGACCTATCCCTATACCAAAATTTCTGGTTAATTTAGATTTTTTTTAAAGCTCCATAAAAACAAAAATGATTTAATGTACTTGAAAGGTAAAAATAGATAATTTTAATGACTTAATTTTAATAGGTTGTTTGATTAGATAGGTAGATTTTTACATTCCTATTTTTGATAGCTACAGACAGATAACTGGTCAAATATATTTCCTCCAGTGATAATTAAATCAAAGAGATAGCAGATGTCTTTGTCTTTTGGTCCCTAGTTTTCTTCAGACTATAGAATATGTAACCTCTGCAAATTAAACCCTGGCCTGCAGCCAATCCCTCACCTGCCTGTCTAGGACACACATGACCTGCTCAGAGTACAGTCTTATTCCTTCTAGAGTACTTAGGTAACTCGATAGATTTCTGTGTCTCATTTATAGAAATCCATAAATGAAAAACATTTATTTCCTTTCATCTTAAAGGTATCAATGTGTCCAGCAGCAATAAATAAATAAATAAATAGATAAATAAATAAATCTATCTGCAGTTGTTGCTCAGCTTCACTGACACCTTGGCAGATGGGGTTGGGGGAGGGTGCGTAGCAGTAAGGGGTAAAGAGGTGGAGAATGGCCCAGGAGAAGGAAGAGTTGAGCTGGGCACAGTCAGGCTGTACTGTATGCTGCTTTCAAAAATGAAGCAATGGGGAAATGACAAGTGATGAATAGCAGAGACAGCACCTAAATAACAAGCCAGTGTGGAACTGTTCGTCAGGGAATAACTTAACATTCCAGAAAGTCTCTGACTATAACAAAGTTTGAGATACTGGAGAAATAATATAGTTGTATAGTTTATAAAGGGGTCACTACAGACACAAAAGGGATACTGAGAAATGCAAATAATTTAGGATATTTTTAAATTACATATTCAGATTATTTTGTCCGACATATCTTAATATGTCTGACAAATACAATCACTCTTTGTATTGTATTTGAGAAATACAGTAACTATCCTCTTTTCTCCATACTTTTCCAGATACTTTTTTTTTTATAAGAAAGTGGCTGTGTTGGCCTGTGTCAAGAAGCTAGACTCTGAGCTCTGGATATTTAAGTAAACAAATTGAAATGTCTCTCATTTCTCTACCCCGTAACCTTCGCATGAAAGAGAAGGTTAGAACAGATCAGGGATCAGCGAGCGATTTTTGTAAAGAGCCAGGTCATAAATATTTTAGACTTTGCAGGCTTGTGATCTCCGCCAAAACGTTTCGCATCTGCCATTGTGGTGGGAGAACAGCCAGAGACAACAGGAACAATGACCATGATGGTGCTCAAGCAAAATGTTGTTGTTGGACACTGAAATTTGAATTTTATATAATTTTATGAGTCACAAAATATGTTTTCTCCTTTCCCACACCCACCACTTAAAAACAAGATAATGGCTTTCAGTCCACACAAAAATATGTGCTCTGGCAGGAGCTGGCCCTCAGGCGGTGGTTATCTCACCCAAGAAATAACTGATAATAACCCCAAGGAGTTCTTATTATGAAACAGACTTTTAGCACACAGTAGCGCTGGTCTTTAATAGGTATTGGTATGCCAACTCTACATGCAGAGACTCGTTAGCAGAGAAATCAGCTGCCTGACATCCAGTGAATCTGGGTCCTGAATCTGAGCTAGGATTCTCTCTTGTTGCAATAGTCATTCTTCACTAACCTCCTACTCCATGCCATTCCCATCCACAATGTCATTTAGCCTTCACAATAACACTTTCAACGTGTATAATTATACCCATTTCATAGACGCAGAGGCTGACTTCAGTTTAGTTCAGTGAACCGTCCAGGTCACCGACCTCATAGTGATGCAGCTGAGTGATATACCTAGGAGAGTACCCCAAAACTGATGCTCTTTCCACTGATCCTAGAAGGTATATGTTCTAATCACGGCAATTAATAATCACTGGGTGCTCACTATATGCCAGGCACTATTTTAAGCCCTTGGCATGTAACACTGAAGTCACACGCCACTGTAGGTAGATACTATTAAACATGTCATTCCTATTTACAAATGAGGAAAGTGAAGGACATAGCTTTGATCACATGCCCAAGTTTGCATGCTCAAAAGCTTCCAATTCATTTTTGCCCCAGAGTCCATGCACCTGTCCACTGATGAAACTAACTAATTTCTATCAAACTACTTTCTTATGATGTTAACATGATAGATTAGTGCTAGCATGAGCTGAAAGAAATACAAAAGTTCTGTGATCGCTACAACCAACAAATTGTATTACTAAAAGGCATTCATTCTTCTTTCACAGTATCCATGTAATACATGCACAAGATAAAACCAGGTTAATATTCTAATTAATAAAAACTTTATTGAAGTTTGTGTAGGTTTCATGGAGGGTGGGGGCACTAAACAAACTGATAAGTCTAAGAAGAGAAGTCAAAGCTTTAAAGGAATCGTATTACAGTTCTGAGATAGCAAGTAAAACAATAATGCCTGTTCCTCTTCTGTGCACAATTCTGTAATCTTGGAGTCTGAAAACGGAAGGTGAGTCTCTCGTGGTGGTAGGAGAATATGTAACTAGTGTGCAGTTTGCTCTCTTTGACTCCAGCACATTTCCTCTTCAGTTGTGTTTTCTGTTCCTCTATGGGTGGTGGTGACTTCCTTCGCCTTACATGTGGACATCTGTTCACACAGGTGCCCCATGGTGAGTGGGGTCACTTTGCTTCATGTATTCACTTTCCCATTCGTTCATAGAGCCATCTGTTGTTGATGACATAGGCAGTGCAGGTGAGGGATTCTGAAATGAAGAAAGAAAAAAATGGCTCTCCCTCACAGAGTTTATAGTACAGAGAGCAGGGAATGCACAGGTCTGTACAGTTAGAGAATGCAAGTTAGAGTGGGTGGAGGGCGATGACAGGGAGGATAGCAGGGAGGAAGGGGATCATGGGACCTGGACACAATGCCCTTGGAACTGATAGGATTTTTTTGTCCGTGGAAGTCATAAAACAATGAACTAGGGGGGACATAACTAATAAAACAAGGAATCTGGAATCTCTCTGCATCCCTCAAAGTTTGGGGCTCTTTCCTTGAGTCATAGCTTCCCACAAGTGGCCTACTCTGACTCCTGTATCAGCCCAAATTTGTCAATGGCAATGCCACCCCAAAACAATGGCCCTGAAGCAGCCTTTGATGAGGTACAGGCTGCAAGAGTGCCCAGAGTAAATGCAGCGTCAAGCTTGATTCTACTCAGACATGAGGCCTCCTGAGAGATGCTAGTTTTGTTTGGATTTCTGTGCAGCCCTGCTAGTCCTCCTCAAGTTCTTATCCACAGGTATTTTTTCTCATCAGTCATGGAGCTTTGGGTCCCATTCCAAATCAAACAAACATTTCCTGGTCTCTTGGTCTTGCAGCCCTGCCTGCACAGTGCAGGCCAACCTGGGGACTGGACACATGGGCCTCTGCTAGAGTGAGATGCCATTTGCCACCACCCCCTCCGTTCTCCCAGGCTCTGACAACCCTGGGTGTTGATCCACCTCTGCATTGGACTCTTTATGTGTCTACATCCTCCTCCTCTTTGGCTGCTGCCTTTGTCTCTTGAATACTGTTTGGGTCATATTTGTGTTCCTAAATCACTGACCTGTATGCTTCCCACTATTTATGTGAGCTGGTGTGCCTTTCTCTGTCCCCGAGTTTTGGTCTCTATCTTTCTATCTCTATAGCTCTTAACTTGTGTGTCTTTGGGTCTTTGTGCCACTCTGTGTCTCTAAATCTTCAAGTCTTTGTCTTTCTCTCTACCTCTGTGTTTTCCATCTTTCAGAACTTCTTGCCTCATTCCTCAGACTCCTTCAAGAACAGGTTTATCTGGGTCTCCAACTCCCACAGAATTCTCTCCTTCCTTTGAATCCTGTTTCTCTTTAGGTGAGCCAAAACAAAACAACAACACATAATGTGGGCCCGCCTTTACCTCATTGTTTGACCAGGTACTCACATACTTCTGCCTCTGACACCAGGTCAGGTATGCTTCTCAAAGCTGGGGCAGCTGGCCTCACCATTTCGCTCTGCTATTAGCACATGCAGGTTTAAAATGGCAACATGGAAAACCACAGACACGCTGGTTTCATCACAGAAACCTCCTTACTGGAAAGACTGTGGCAAGTCCTTCTTTCAGCCTCTCCTGTAATTACCCTATGCCTATCTGAGGCCTCATTAGAACTTTCCAACTCCTAGGCCAAGCCTTTGCTTGGTTCTCTGTACTTGGACAGGGCCCACCTCTGTGATCAATGGAAAGATAAGCCCACATTTGTGATTATGGCAGCTAATGTCCATCTATGGACCACACCGACTTTTCTGACATAGTAAGAGCTATTCATGCCGCATGGATAGCTCTTGAACCAAATAAGACATTTCCTTATCCTAAACCATGATTTCTGATGGCAGAGAGGGCCAAATGCTTTATTTTTTATAATATCAGAGAAGTTAGTACCAACTCAATAAACAAATGAACATGAAGGAAATCAGCAACTAAACAATTCCATGGAGTAACTCAAGGTTGAAGGAAAGACTGACTCACATTGGGATTGCTTAGAGTGGGATTACCTAGTAGTTGAGAACAATCTTCACTTTGTTCAGAAGGATTCTGAGGCCAAGTACAGGCTTAGCAAGAAAGAAGACAGATCGGGGAGCTTTATCTGTGGCCTTAGAAAAGGGGAGTGGCATCATCTGCTATGAGTTTGTTAACTTTGGTGTAGAGAGTTGAGAAAGTGTGTCAGGGTCATTGAAAAGTGAAAATAATTTTGAAAGTGGAGAAAAGGAGGAAATTCTCTAGAAAAGAATGCTTTCATTGTTAAATTCCAGGACATTTTAGCTGCTTTCACACAATAGGGTTGAACCCATTGATTTGGTTTGAAATGTATGTCCTTACATTTCAAATTGTATGTCTCATTACATTTCTAATGGGACAGAATCTAGGTTCTCTATTACTTCTCTCTGCCTGGAAGGAGGAAAATATGTCATTAAACATACGAATAATCTGTGGACAAGGGTTACTAGGGAATTTTCTCATGACTAAGTATATAATTTAAGTGGGTATGTGGCTCATGTTTTAATGTGAAAGATCACTTTCTGTGCCCACCATTTTTCTAGCTTCATTTTGCACAACCCTTGCATGTAGGCCCTCTGTTTCAACTAGCTCCAGCTCATGATCTTCCTCTTCCAGGAAGCTTTTCCTGATCCCCCTAGCCTCCTGTGAGGTACCCTTCTGCAACATTTACTGTCCATTTCACTAAGACTGCAGCTATTTGGGCCTGCAAATCCTTCTCTTTTCCTCCCCATTGCCACTGTAAAGCCACTTTGCTTTGTCCTCTTTGTCCTCCTCCTTGGATGCCACACACTGTGAAGTCAAACCATCAAAGTTATTGAAATGAATTAAAGTGTTTAGAACCAAGAGCCCTTTTACCTGTGTGATTTTCAAAGTCTACACTGCATATCCATCACATGAGGCTGTGAAAAATACAGGTTATACCTCAGGAGATGTAGGGGCCTTGAGAATGTGAGTTTCTAACAAGACCTCAGGGCAGAGTAGCAAGACTTCCCATTGTTTCCAAACACCGGGTGCAGCCTATTAGTGTCTTAACATCAGTTTAGTGGGCCACAGTCAGTATTTGTTAAAAGAAATGCAAGAGGAAAGTACAGTGACTAGCATCTAGAATAGTATTGTTTCCTATAATATCTTTGGCTTTTTGTGTGTGCTTATAATGTATATCTGTATGTGTGTTTATACATATGGAGAGAGAGAGAGAAATTCAAATGTATTTGTATCACAGGCCAATTAAAAAAGTTTAAAATCCTCCCCTTTAAAGGACAATGCAAAATTCAATATAAGCTTCTATCAGCAAATTAAGACAGTAAAACACACTGGGATAAGAATCTATGATGGGTCCTGGCCAGTTTGGCTCAGTGGATAGAGCATCAGACTGTGGACTGAAAGGTCCCAGGTTTGATTCCGGTCAAGGGCATGTACCTTGGTTTCTGGCACATTCCCAATGAGAGTGTGCAGGAGGCAGCTGATTGATGTTTCTCTTTCATTGATGTTTCTAACTCTCTATCCCTCTTCCTTCCTCTCTGTGGAAAATCAATAAAATATATTAAAAAAAGAAAAAAAAAGAATCTATGATGGTTCCACTATGCTGGGGTGACTTTCCAGAAGGTTCTAGAAGGAAGGGGCATTGGAAAGAGAGAAGAGGCTGAATTTGGGATCCAGTTTTCTGGATCAAGCTTGTCCTTTTTACTCTGTGGTTGAGCTTATTTCCTGTACCTCACTGAGAGGCAGCTATGAAAATTCTTTAGTGGGTGGGTGTTTCCTAATTTGTTACTGTATCGTGGAAGGGATAATACCACCATTTCCTTCAGGGTCAACTGCTGGTTTTGATCATCTCAAAAACCCAGTACAAATATTCCTTTGAAGCTTATGAGTCTCTGCTCTGTTGCCTCTATCAGCTTTGAGATACAGTAATGGGCCATGGGGTGGGGGTGGAGGGTAGAAAATAACATTTCTTTGAATGTTGTGTTATAAATCCTCGCCCTCCCTCCCCCCCTCAGGGAAAATGAAAGGAAAAAAAATGTTTTAAGTGTTAGGAAAATGAACCTTATTCCAAACTATTCCCAGCATCTAGTATAGTCAGAATATGTTGTATAATTAGCAATTCTTATATCTTATTTTCTCTTGCAAAAGTTAAAGAATCATATAACACTAGAGGCCCGGTGCATGAAATTTGTGCACAGGAAGGGGGAGTTGTCCCTCACCCAGCCTGAACCCTCTCAAATCTGGGACCCGTTGAGGGATATCTGACTGCCCGTTTAGACCTTCTCACAATCCAGGACTGCTGGCTTCCAACTGCTCCCCTGCCTGCCTTCCTGATTGCCCCTAACTGCTTCTGCCTGCCAGCCTGATCACCCTCTAACCCCTCCCCTGCAAGCCTGATTAATGTCTAACTGCTCCCCTGTCAGCCTGTTTGCCCCTAACTGCCCTCCTCTGTCAGCTTGGTCATCCCTAACTGCCCTCCCCTGAAGGCCTGTGTCCCCCCCAATTGCCCTTCCCTGCAGGCCTGGGCACCTTCAACTTCCCTCCTCTGCCAGCCTGATAACCTCTAACTGCCCTCCCCTGCAGGCTTGATCATCCCCAACTGCCGTCCCTTGCAGGACTGGTCCCTCCCAACTGCCCTCCCCTGCTGGCCATCTTGTGGTGGCCATCTTGTGTCCACATGGGGACAGGATCTTTGACCACATAGGGGCAGCCATCTTGTGTGTTGGAGTGATGGTCAATTTGCATATTACTATTTTATTAGATAGGATGTTTAAAAGAAGACTGTTCCAACCTATGAAAACAAAGAGGGTCTTCTTATGAGGCATTATTTTAGTCACCTTGACAGATGAGAGAAAGCTGAGGTTTCTACTTGAGTGCGGTCACATGCTAGTAAGGCTGGAGACAAAGGCATCTTCTCTTCTCCCCAAAATTCTCACTGACACGGCATAGATGTTCAGGGTTTAAGTTAGTGGCTCATTAGCATTCCTTTTCACTTAGCATTTCCCAGTCGTAAAAAGGTGTCTTCTTGCCCTTCATTCTAAGGACGTCAGCATTAAAATGCAGGGGGTTAGGAGGTGCTGATGGAGTAGCAGAGGAAAATGACTTACTTGTGAGATGTTATCAACAGTATGCTTAGTGTGAATCAGCAGTATGATGCAATTGTCAAGAAAGTAGCGCAATCTGGGGTTTCCTTCAAGTGTACCAGCAGCTAGAATAAGGGAGACCTGTGCGGCTTTGTTTTAGCGTCAGACCTCGGCTTTAAGCTGATTATAAGAATTTGCAAAGTAGTCAAAGGAGATAAGGTTTCTGGGTACTAAGGGGACGGAAAGACTGTCATAAAAGGAGAAGCTGAAGATGATGGAAAAGGAAGAGAATACATTCTAAATGCTTTTTAACTATTTGCCTATTTATTTATTTATTTATTTATTATTTATTTTTTTAATTTTAAGTCTAAAACCCAAAAAATAGCTCTTGGACCATTCATTGAAATCAGGAAACGAGCAATTCAATGTAGGCAAGAGTTTCCTGGCATCAAATATGGAAGCATAGAATGAGCTTACCTATAAAACAGTGAGTTCCCCATCATTATCAGTATGTAAGCAAAGACGGGAGAGTCATGTTAGGGTTTAGATTTTATTCACACCCTGTATAAAAATTAAAAGAATTATAAACCAAGTTATAATTTGGCTGCAATGGGATATTATATGTGATTTTTTAAAATGAGCTAAATATTTTTATTGTTTAATTAAAAAATAAAAATCTTATATGACTTTTATAATCACCAGAGATGAGTTTACTGTGAAGACCATAAATTTTCAGCCTCCAGGCCCCTCCCAGGGTAGACCCTGGCAATATAGTTAATAAATGCTGTCACCGCAGGAGTATTTAATATTAGTTCCTGCACATGAGCATTTTAAATGCCCTGGAATCTTTGGGCTTATCTTTAAGAGAAATTTGACAGAGGTCCCCAAATTTGCCAACAATCTTAAAAACTTCATTACATTTAAAGCTGACATAACTTTTCTACACTATCAATAATTTTAAAAATTATACTTAGTGGGACACTGAATTACTCTTCTAGTTTTTGTCTAGAAAATTATATTAAAGATATTATTATATGAAGAAATAATAAAAGCTAATACAGCCAAAAATAGAGAGGAAAAGCATAGTGATGTGTTTTAAAAAATCAATAAAAATAATCTATTTTCCTCATATTTGTGATGTTTGTGATAGTCATCAGCTTTTTTTTATATGTATTTTTGTGTGACTTCTCATTCTAAATAATTATTTTCTTATGATTTTCTATTAAATATCTTAATGAAACTTCCAGATTTTACAAGCTTTAAGTCCCTCAAGATCTGACTCACCCTGGCCAGAGTGGCTCAATTGATTGGAATCTCCTATAAACAAAAGATGGAGGGTTCAATTCCTGGGCCCACACTCAGATTGCAGGTTCCATCTGTGATCAGGATGGATGTGGGAGGCAACCAATTGATGTGTGTGTGTCTCTCTCTCTCTTCCTCTCTCTAAAAATCATTAAAATTTTAAATCTGACTCTTATTCCTGAAAATAAACAAACAAAAAAATTTTAAACACAGTTCCAATTACAAGAAATTTAAGTCCATGCAGTTAGGATTCTATGTAATGAGCTGTTGGGTGTGCATATTAAGCCATAAAAAGCTCTAGAAATAAAGACCATATATTAGCAGCTAAGTCGTTAGGTATCCAGTGCCAAGGAGCATCGGCCTCCTCCCGGTTGCTCTGCATCCCTCACACCACCTGCAGTGCTCTGATCCTGTGCGCACCTGGCATGCTCTCTCTTCTAGGCCTTCACTCTGCTCATCCCCCTCCACCCCCATCCCACCCTCCATCCAAGTGCTGGGTCCATTCCAACATTTAATAAACAGTAGTTGAATAAATTTTAAAATAAAACAAATTGTTAACATTATTTCTGGAGGCTGAATTAAGGAAGAAATTGAGTCTCTTATTTTCAAATTTTAGTTACCCAATAAAGATATTAATATATTTTTTTTATTGATTTGAGAGACAGAAGTAACACATTGACCTGTTGTTCTACTTATTTATGCATTCAGTGGTTGATACTTGTATGTACCCTGACTAGGGATCAAATCCATGACGTTGGCATGTGGGAACAACATTCTAACCTACTGAACTACCCTGCCAGGGCCATTTTATTTTTTTTTCATTAGAATAAACTAAATTAGGAAAAGTTGATCAAGTTAAAGTCTTCTTTCTTTAACAATACTCTTAGTTTTGGTTCCTTCCATTGAGGAAAACATACTTATGAGTTGGGTATATACTTTTATTTTATGTGTTTGCATATGTATATAGTTTGGAGAGAAAAGGGGTGATTTTATACAAATAAATTATATCATTCCGAGACTGCCACTAATTTTTCTAATTGAATAGTGTGTTTTGGGATCTATCAACTTTTTAAAAATGTATTTTATTGATTTTGTACAGAGAGGAAGGGAGAGGGATAGAGAGCTAAAAACATGGATGAGAGAGAAACATTGATCAGCTGCTTCCTGCACACCCACCACTAGGGATGTGCCCACAACCAAGGTACATGCCCTTGACTGGAATCAAACCCCGGGACCCCTCAGTCCGCAGGCCGACTGCATCAGCTTTTGATTTGGGTTTGTGTACACAACACCCTTAGTATTTCTCAGTGGGTGTGCAGTGGTCATTCTGAGCAAGACAATTTTCCTTTGTTCAGGGCTGCAACATTCTTTGCAAGATGTTAAGCATTCCTGGCATCCCCCTCACCAAGCGCTGGTAGCACCCAATTCCCCGCCCTCATCATTTGACAATCAAAAATGCTCTCACACCTTTTCTTGTTAACACTTTGGGTTATCTTTTTACATAATCTCATCCTATGACCACTCAACTTTGTCATCTCACTGTTACTGGATATTTACGACAGCTCCAACTTTTTCTCTCATAGACACATCCACAACAAAACCTTCTGTTCATCTTTCCTTCTGAGGCTGGGTGAGGGTTCCCCTGGGCAGACCAGAGCAGTGGAATTGCTGATCAGTCACACTAGGTGTGCTGACTTCCCCTCCAACTGACACCTCTCCCAATCGTACAATCTATCATCGTCCCAAATCCCCTAACAGTTAACACTGTCAAACTCCTCCATTTCAGCCACTCTAGTGGATAAAGAAATGGCACATGGCTGTTTTAATTTTCATTTCTGAGATTAGTACTGACGCTGTTTATTTAAAACACATCATTCCTCTTGTGTGGAAAAGTTTCACTCTCTCTTCTGTACACAACTTCAGTGTTTCTCAGTGGGGGTGCAATTCTGTATGTGGATCTACTTTAATTTTTACTACATATGTTTTAGAATCAGAAGGAAATTTCACACAATTAGAAAATAATGTTGTGTCCTTCAAGGCCACTTCGGTGTTGGCTCACTTAGGGAATGGTCTTCGTTATTCTTCCTGAAACCTTGTGGGTGCTTCACTCTCTAGTACAGAGTTTGCAAAGTATTTGTCTTATGCTCCTGCCTTGAATAATGGTTTCTTGAAACCCAGCCTAAGGCTTTCCCATTTATGTCCTTTTGACCTATCCAGTACAATGCCTTGCACAATGCTTTGCACACATTTAAAACTTAATAAATAAAAATTTTGAGAGAAGGTAGAGAAGGTTGATAATGAGAAAACTACCAATGTCATTCTACTATATTTTCAACTTTTAGTTCTTCATAAACACAAATGGACATATTTCTAAAAAGATATGTAATATTATTTGTATTTATAGTTACTTCCCTGGAAGATATGATCACCCTAATTTTTTTTTTTGGGGGGGAGGTAGGATGTTTAACTCCATTAAAAGAGAAAGTTTAGGCACTAATGAAAGAGCTATTTGGGGAATGAGGATCCTCACTGCCCCATAGACATCAGAAAGTGTATGTAGGTGTCTGTCTGGCAGGCCCAGGACTCCATAAAATCCAACAGATGTCAAGATTTACTCAACAAGCTGTCACCGGAATGTTCACTGTGATTCTTCTTGCTTTATACTCCCTATTTTTAATATATTTATGATAAATAATTATTATTTAAAAGATTAGAATAAAAAATTCTTAGCAAAACTGCCATCAAGCTCTAATTATCAGAAGAATTCCATAAATGGCTTAAACACAGTCTTCAGATCTCATTGAAAAGCATCCAAAGGAATGTTCAAATCCTTTGTTTTAGAATTTTGTTGATCAAATTCTGTTGCTTCAAATATGTAATCTACCAGCTCAATCTAAATCTTATTCTGAAAAGTTCATTCAAAATTTAATTATTGGCAAAATGTATTTAAGAACTTAGAATCTTGTAGAGATTAGAGTTTGGGTTGTAGCCAAACCTGAAGTATTTTCATAACTTCACTTTTAATTCCTCCCATTGTCTTTTATTCTTAATTAAACTATAAATGACAAACAGCATTATATTAGTTTTAGGTTCCAATTGTCCTTTGAAAGCATTTTGTAGTGAGAAGATTTGAGCCTGTCAGTGAATCGGTTGAATGAGTGAGGTTGCTTTGTGGGTAACAATTCAATAGGCTTTCTTATAAAATCTTTTTCCTTGCAATTCCTTTAAGCTAGCAAACACATTTCTAGTACAGGATAGAGGCATCTCTGCCCCAAAGAGGAAATGTGCTAAAGAAACACACAGTAGGAAATGCAGATTTAGAAAATAGCTTGGAGACCCATGTGGAAACTTCCCTACAAAGACAGTCTTACATTTTGCTTTTCTTATAAAGTTAACATTTCAGGCCATGGGATATTACAATGGATGCCAGCATGGCTCATGACAGCAGGATCCCTCTCACCCAGAATCAGGCTCTTCCTTGAAATTCTTGTACACTATACATACTTCCCTGATAGCACTTCATTTACGGATATTGACATTATTTGTGTAATTGCCTCTGTCCCCTTCCTCTCCCCTGCTCTGGATCATGGGTCCCTTTCAGTAGCATCTGTTCCTGTTCCCTAGCTTTATGTTGTCTGAAATAAATTGAAAGATAAAAATTACATTTAAGCAACAAGAAAATTACAGCATAGAGGATGCATTCCAAGTTATGGCTCTGTGGATCTCAATGGCTTCATGCTAACAACTGTATGCACTAAGTTTTGCTGTTTGCCAGGGCTGTATTGACCATTTTGTGTGTGTTAATGTGAGCAATACTCACAAATGACCAACGAGGGTATGACTATTATTTTTTCAAGTCTTCAGCCAAAGAATGAGGATATTTTTTCCAATGATTTTAAAGAGAGTAGCAGGGAAGGATTGGGGGGGGGGGAGAGAGAGAGAGAGAGAGAGAGAGAGAGAGAGAGAGAGAGAGAGAGAGAGAGAGAGAGAGAGAGAGACATTGACGCACGTGCCCTCACTGGAGATGGGGACAGACTCACAATCCAGGTAGGTGCCCTTGACCAGGAATCAAACTCGAAACCATCCTGTGTACAAGCTGAGGTTCCAACCACTGAGCTTTCACCATCCAGGGGGATTGAGGTATGACTATTTTTTTTAATATATTTTATTGATTTTTTTACAGAGAGGAAGGGAGAGAGATAGAGAGATAGAAACGTCGATGAGAGAGAAACATCGACCAGCTGCCTCTTGCACACCCCCTACCAGGAATGTGCCTGCAACCAATGTACATGCCCTTGACTGGAATCTAACCTGGGACCTTTCAGTCCGCAGACCGACGCTCTACCACTGAGCCAAACCGGTTTCGGCGAGGTGTGACTATTATTAATCCTATTTTAGAGGTGAGAAAGCTGAGGTTTAGATTAGTTATGTAACATGTACAGCTAGTAAGAGTTATAACCTGCTCCAGAAGCTACATCTTAATCACCAACCCAGACTGCCTCCACCAAATCATTAAGGCAATAAGAGCAAGGTGCAGAAGAGTGTGTCTAGAAGGCTCTATTTCCATGGAGTTAGGAGAGAGGACATATTTGAATGCCTCTCAATGAATAATTTTCTACCTTTTCATCTCATGACACACTTAAACTAATTACTAAAATTTTGTGGTATATCAAAAAGTATATTTGCTGCCAAAACCGGTTTGGCTCAGTGGTCATGGTTTAATTTTTGGTCAGGGCACATGCCAAGTCTGTGAACTCGATCCCCAGTTGGGTGCGTGCAGGAGGCAGCTGATCAATTATTCTCTCCATCATTGATGTTTCTATCTCTCCCTCTCCCTTCGTCTCTGAAATCAATAAAAATAAAAAGAATTAACCAACCAGATGCAACCTTATTTTGCAACATGACCAATAATATGGAACTGTATTATATGACCTATATTTATTATATGACCTATATATTTATGGTTTAAGACAGGGCATTCACACTAGATGCCTATTGTGTTGGCTGTTGTCATTATTTTATTTGACAATTTAAAAGAAAAGAGGTCAGTACCTCTGACTAAATAGTCAGGTACTGGATGTTTTAAAAATTCTGGTTGCACACTGAATGAAAATGGCCGCTCTAGGTACAAGGATATCTCTTGGGAGAAAACACAGGAAAATGCTTAGCATCAGTGTCCTCTGGGTAAAGGATCAGTGTCCTCTGGGTAAAGGAACTGAAGCTTATGGGTGAGAAAAAAAGCTTTATTTTCACTGTCTTCTTTTGAAAAGTATTTAGCATTTTTTTTTCTTTTACCATGGACATATGTTACCTTTTCTAAAATGACTTTTATTTTTAACCCATAGATCAGTTTGAATCTCCTTGGGACATTCCTAGCTCTTTAGATATTTTTCAGTTAGAAACAATAGGAGATGGGTCTTGCATCTTGTATAAAACATCTGAAATCCTTATACTCAACTTCATTTCACTCATGACAATGGACTCTAGTAGAAAAGCCCAATGGTCTTTCCCACTGCAAAAGGTGGTACCACACTTGCAAGAGAGATTGCGAGAGAAAACAAACGAAAGAGGAAATTGACCAAAGCCCACTCTGACTATTATTTTTGACTTGGGACTTTTAAAATATTTCCTGTTTACGATGTAATTTTGTATGTTTATCTTGCTACCACCACGACAAAGTACCACCTCACAGTTCTGGAGGTTAGAAGCCTGAAATCAAGGTGTCCATGAGGTTGGTTCCTACTGAGGGTTGTGAGGGAAGGATGCTCCAACCCTCCCTCCTAGACTTGTGGATGGTCATCTTCAAATTCACATGGCACTCTCACTATTTACATGCCCAAATGTCCCCTTTTTATGAGAGGACACCGGTCATATTGAATAGGGCCCATGCTAATGATCTCATAACTTGCTAAATACCTTATTTCCAAATAAGGTCACATTCTCCGGTTTGGGGATTGGGTCTTGAACATATGAATTTTCAGAGTACAAATTGAACCCCTCACACTTTGCTAGTAACTCTCTGCTCCCCGCTGTAGCCACACCCAGGAATTTTCCTATCTCCTGGCTACCTATGTGGGGACTATTGCTGAGGTAGTCTCGGAGCAGAAAAGCCAGTGAGAGAAGAGTCGCCTTGGGTTTGCCCTGAGTGAAAGCACTTTCTCTCTTTCCTAGGTGGTATCACGGCAACCTCACCCGCCACGCAGCCGAGGCTCTTCTCCTCTCAAATGGATGTGACGGCAGCTACCTCCTGAGGGACAGCAACGAAAGGACCGGGTTGTACTCTCTCTCCGTGAGGTATGATGCTTAATAATTCTGAATTCAGCGTGGTCCCGTTTCTTAGCCACGTGGCCATTGACTTTATCATCACACTCAAATAGCCAGATAACAAAATCCTCTTGGTTCTTGGTAGACCAGCCCATCTAAGGATTCCAAACGCCAAGTGGGGAGACTGTTAAAGCACATTGTTGCTCCTTCCACCGGCAGGTAAAAAATGTTAGAGAGGAAGGACCGCTGGTGGTGCGTGAGGCCCGAGAGTTGGCAACCAAAACTGTTGGCTTGACTGATAAAGAAACAGAAACCTGAAGTGGTAAACGACCTTATACCCAATAAACCAAAGATACAAAGAGCACCGGAATCCAGATCCCTGAATGCTGGCCTCGTGTCCCTTTAATATTTTCTACTTCCTGGAAAATCAGAGTGATTTGTGGCTGTGCAGCTTTCATAATCACTGACCTTCTTTCTCAGGTTCCATTTCCCCTGGATGCTCACAAAATCAACCTAGTCCCTCCCTACCAAGCACACTAAAAACAGTGATTGCCCAGTCCCCCCCAGGGACTCTCTCCCCACCCCTTTCTCCTGGATGGCCTTCTTATCAGAGGAGTTGACTTTGCCAAGAGATAAGCCAGGGGAGTCCTGGTTCTTAGGCAGCATCTGTCACATAGCCTTCGGTTGCCAGGTAGCAAGTCTTTGTGGGCTCATGGGCAGTTGCCCTGGCTTGGACCAGGCGTGTGAGGACTCCATGAAATTGCCTTGGCCGCCTACTCAATAATCTCAAACTGTTACTATTTTATTCCTGTTTCTTTGATGCCACCTTCTACCTTCATGTTGCAGTTCCTCATGTTGATCACTGATCCCTCACAATAAGGTTTTCTCTTTTCTCTCCTGCTTCACCTGGTGCAGGAGAGAAAAGAGAAAACCTTGCCACCAACTCAGTAGCAACATCTATACTCCTTTCTCTCTAAACCCTCTTTTCTATCCAGATCAGCAACTTTTGTTTTTTAATCTCTCTCTCTCTCTCTCTCTCTCTCTCTCTCTCTCTCTCTCTCTCTCTCTCTCTCTCCCTCCCTCCCTCCCTCTCTCTCTCCCTCCCTCCCTCCCTCTCTCTCTCTCTCCCTTCCTCTCTCTCTTTAATAGGGAAAAAAAAACTCGCTATAAACATATTCCCCTGCATAATTTATGACAGGCTTCTTCTATGAGCTGAAAAACCAAGAATTAACGTATCTTCTCATTTTCTCTTTGGACTTAGAGCATGATATATAGAGCTGGACTCTGCTCAGGCTCCTACCAGGGTGAAATAAAGGTGCTGGTGAAGGCTGTGGCTTATCTGGGGCTCAGAGTCCTCTTCTTTCATTCTCTCCTTTTCTCTTCATTCATTTCCTTGATTCCATAGGACTAAGTCCCCATTGCCCCATAGCTATGAGCCAAGGACTACTCTTAGCTCCTAGAGGTCACCCATAGTTCCTTGCCAAGTGGCCCCGTAGGCAGTTCACATGGATGTTTGCTTTTTCCTAGACCAGCTAGTACATGTTTCTCTGACGTCCTCTCATGTGATTAGGTCAGACAATCCCATTATTTTAAAGTCACCTGTCTTGGGACTTCACTATCTGCAAAACGCCTTTAGAGCAGTGTTTAGGTGTTGTGTTGAACAATTGGGAAAAAGAGGGTGTGTTCCGGGACATGAGAACCTTGGGGCCACGTTGGACTGCTGCCTGCCCACCCTCCTTTCCCGGAATCAGTGACAGTCTACAGGCCTCTTTAAGGGGAGTGGGAGAAATAGGTAGGAAAAATATGTTTTTCTGTATGTCACAGAAAAACATACACATTCATTAACATTTTTATGTTGCCCTGCTGCGTTTTCTTTACAAATTTTCTAAATAACAACATTTTTGAGAAAATTATCAAAAAATAAAATTCTGCTTAGGTGAAAGCAGGAATTGTGCTTTTTTTGATCCACAACAAATGTTAAAAGTGGTTATACTGCTGACGATTGCATGGATCTATCCCAAATCTCAAACAAACCTGTGGAATTATGGGATCAAAAAAATGTTAACTTTTCACTTATATATGTCTCATCTGAACAAATGGATCATAAGCTCCTTACAAGGCGATGGCATATATATTCCATCTATATACAATTTTAAATATAAATCATTCATTTCCATTACTAGCACTTGGAAATTCTCTAAAGAAACAAAAACCCACTGGCAGAGGTGACAGGAGCTATGGACCAGCTCAGGATAATAAATAAATATTGAAGAACATCTACTGTGTATCAACCGTCTTTGACAAGTGTTATAGAGGATTCAAAGAACTTGATCTTAGGAAATGTAGCTTCATATTAATAATAAGACATTTCCAGATACCTCAGTGCAAAGTAGAATGTGGTAAATTGCACGAAAGAAAGCAAATAAGTGCTTGTAATGTTGAGAAGAGAAAAAGCAAGTAACACAAGCTGGACAAGTCTTGCAATACTTGATGGAGTTGGTGGCATTTGAATGGACACTTGATCCAAAACAAAGGGGAAGAAGTTGCAGGTGGAGGGAACTGTCTGAGCTAAGGGACAAAGTGGAAACTCCTAGGAGAATTGCTCATCTCAGGGTGTGGTTCCCAGGCCAGTAATATCACCTAAGAATGTGGTAGGACTGCAAATTCTCAGGCCCCACCCTTGACCTACTGAATCAGGGCCCAGAAATTGGGGTTTTAACCAGGTCTCCAGATGGTTCTAATTTCTTTTTTAAAATTTGATTTATTGTAATGATTCTAATTTGATTTTTTACAGAAAGGAAGGGAGAGGGATAGAGAGTTAGAAACATCGATGAGAGAGAAACATACATCAGGTGCCAAAGTACATGCCCTTGACCAGAATCAAACATGGAACCCTTGAGTCTGCAGGCCAACGCTCTGTCCACTGAGCCAAACTGGTTAGGGCTTTTTTTTTTTTTTTTTTTTTTTTTTTTAATTGACTTCAGAGAAAAAGGAAGAGGAAAGGAGAGATAATAACATCAATGATGAGAGACAATCTTTGATAGGCTGCCTCCTGCATGACTTCCATTAGAGATCGTGCCCGCACCCCAAGCATGTGCCCAGACTGGGAATTGAATCATGACCACCTGGTTCATAGGTCAACGCTCAACCACTGAGCTACACCAGCTGGGCTGATTCTAATTTCTGAAGCACGTGAAAGTTAGGGCACGCCCTGTACAGAGAAGAGAAGAATAGTGGGATTCAAATATATATACTATATGTAATTTATAATTTATTTAATGCTCTGCCTCATTCCAAAAATGAGGTGGAAAATGACAATGTAGGAAATTTTATATTTTAGTCAGTAGGCAGAGGAACAGACAAGGAAGAAAAAGGCCTGGCCTTACATAACTAATTAAGTGACAGAAGCTGAATTCAGACCAACTCCCAAACAAGTAAGAGAGGAGGGCCAGGGACAGAGAAAGAGAACATGTGATCTGCCATTTCCATAATCTCTCTTCCCTGCTTTTATTAAATTCCTGCTCCTTAAGGATGTTAACGTTCAAGGACTTTTTCCACAAGTCACAGAATGCACAGGGAGAATTGTCTCTTATCTTCTACGAGAGTGAAAAATTCACAAAAGCACACTATGCCGAAAGAAACTATGTCTATGATTGTGTCATAATTCTCAGTTTTTAAGGGGATTGACTATTGATATGAAATACATAAGGTTACTATTTTTCTTCAAAAATGATACTCATCCTATATAATAAAAGGATAATATGCAAGTTGACCCTAATAGCAGAATGACTGGGAACGACCAGTCACTATGACAGGAGCTTACCACCAGGGGGCAGACACTCAATGCAGGAGCTGCCCCCTGGTGGTCAGTACACTCCCATAGGGAGAGCTCCGCTCAGCCATAAGCCAGGCTGACAGCTATGAGCACGGGAACGTCTCCCGCCTCCTTGGCAGCACTAAGGATGTCCAACAATGGCTTAGGTCCGGGGAGCGGGCCTAACCCATCATGCGGACAACCTCCAAGTGCTCCCAGGCTACCAGAGGGATGTCTGACTGCCAGCTTAGGCCTGACCCTCCAGGGAGCATGCCTAAGCTGGCAGGTGGACATGTCCCGAGGGCTCCTGAACTTGAGAGGGCACAGGCTAGGCTGAGGGATACCCCCCCACTCGAGTGCATGAATTTTCATGGACCAGGCTTCTAGTTTATTATAATAATATTGAACATTTATTTTTCCTTTTCAGAGCCAAAGACTCTGTCAAACACTTTCATGTTGAATATACCGGATTTTCATTTAAATTTGGCTTTAATGAATTCTCATCTTTGAAGGATTTTGTCAAGCATTTTGCAAATCAGCCTCTGATTGGAAGCGAGACAGGTAAGCTCTGAACACAAAGATCCTTGATCTATGCACCATTGTTTCAGGTGGAGGAGGAACAGGTGGATTTCAATGAAATACTTGTCAATTCTATTGAATTATGTGGGTATAACAAGCAATCGGATTTATTTAGAAAGTTTTTCCCAATTACTGTGCCATATGCTACATTTATAAATTATATACATAAATTTGTATTTGTGTGTATCTCAGTATTGTCTTTAGGAGAAAATAATGTGCTTTGTGAAAACAATAATTTTTGTCAGAATATTATTGAAAGGATTGATTAAAAGCACACAATTTCTTTAAAATTATCTATTCACTTTATAATAATATATATAATTAAAAAATAGAAAGAACAAAGATAAGAATAACTTTTTGATGCCTCACAATTTTTAGGCAGGGTAGTTTGCATATTGGAGAGACCCATAACAGATAATTTTGAGTTTTCTTAAAAATGTAATTTGTATTTAAATTTTCAGAAAGATCACTGAATATTGAAAATATTAACTAGCGATCGCTGGCCTGAGCAATTCCTTCATTTCATCATAAAATTCTGTTTGTCTTGTCTTGGTTTATCTTAAGTTTTTAAATTGGACTTACATAAGGCTAAAACATTTTAAATTTGTTTATTTGAGTTGTTAGAGTCAAAGCAGAATATGAAAGTTAAAAACCAAACAAACACACTATCTTAGAATTTGAATTACTAAAGTTTTTTTTGTCCATACTTTTTAAATAAAGTAAATGATCATCCATGTATTTGTAATATAGAGTCACAATTTTATTATATGCCCTAAATGGTAATTCTCAGTTAATCAAAAGTTGGCAATTCCAAGAACCTGTGGCACAGAGGAACTCGCGACTTGACAACACAACTGGTTACTGTGAATTTGTACATAGTGTTTTCTTGGTAAACATGGCCAGGGGGCTTTTTTGTTAATTTCAGTGTGGTGGGAAGGGATACCATCATTGTCTTCCTTTTCTGCTATTTCTGTGGTCCGGATAGACCCTGGTATGAATCATGCAGTGTGAAGTAGAGATGAAAGCACAATGGAAACCACAAAATATTTGCCTAACTTTAATACTGACCATACAAGGCCTATAATAGAATACCCCAAACTATAAAATTGAAGCTATAATAATTTTTTCTGGTGGAAATTCTCCCTGCCAGCCCTGAAAATTACTTCACCATTTAACCAGAAGTAGTTCTCATAAACAGATGGCAGGTGAGGATGTGTTTATTTCCATTGCTACTTGGGCCTTGGCAAGCATTTCAATTTCTCAAATCCCTTCATTTCTGACTTATTTCCTACTGTGTCCAACCCGAAACTTAGTATTGTTCGACTCTTGGTCACTGGCAATGGAGAGGAGATTTCTGAAGCCAAAGACTTCATCAGCTTCTATCTTTGTCCTTCTCCATGTCCCCCAGATCCTGATATAGTGCATGGCACTTTGGGTGAACAAATGAATGGATCACTATTAGGGGAACTCTTTGTAGCCTTCAAAACCATTATTATTATTATCTTCCAGTTTTCTCTTCTTTCTCCAAACAAAGTCAGTTCCCTTCTTCTAAACTCGCCTCCTAGGCTCCATTTTCAACCCCTTTAATCATTTTCTGTACGCTTTCCTGGATTTTCTCAAAGTTGGGGGAAATTCTGCTTACCAACAGATTTCAAAACAATTTAAGAAGAAAGTGAATACAGAGCTTTTTAGTTGAACCTTTGTGGTACTGATCCAATCACCAGGCAAGAGGCTCACCTAAGATTGACAGTGATTTTGGGACAATGCCAAAAACCCTGTAAATACATTTACCTAGCTAAAAGAGGTTCATGATTAGTGCATTAGGGATTGTAAGGATGTGTAATCCTGACTCCTACAGTAGTTTTCTCCAAAGCTAAAGCCTGCTATATGTTTACCATTATTTTATAGTGTTATAATTATTTTATTGACTGTAATAAAATTCAGGAAACTAAGTTTTAATCCCCTTCCCTGCATCTCCTCTGTTCTATTCATTATCCAATAGAGAATTTGTTGCGACTTGAAGCCCTGCTACAGGAACCTGGTGCTGATAAATATGCATTTGACTTACTAGTTTCTAGCTCTTGAGTTGGACTCTGCTAACTTATAAAATATCCTTATAAAAATAACTTATAAAAATCAATAAAATACAGTGGTGCCTCACAACGAACTTAATTCGTTCCAGGAGCAAGCTTGTTATGTGAAAAGTTCGTTATGTGAAAATCGTTTTCCCATAACAATACATGTTAAAAAAAATAATTCGTTCTGTAGCATAAAATATGCTAAGATGACATAAAAAAAAATATGCTAAGATGACATATTTTTATTTAGATACATCTAAAAACATAATTTAAAAAAAAACCACACATTTTTTTAATTTTAAGACAGACTAAGTAGAGTCTACCGAATCTTGCACATCTTCATCCATTTTCTGCTTTTTGGCCGATGGTTTCATGAAAAACCTGTCCAAAGTTCGCTGTGCGAGGCGTTCGTTATGCGAGGCACCACTGTATATTAAAAAAATAAATAAATAAAATAAAATTAAATAAATAAATAAATAAATAAATAAATAAAATATCCTTCTTATCTGTCCTAGCCAGATGAAAACAAAGCCATGACAAGAGTTCCAATTTTTCCCCTCTGGGAATAATAGGCTCCAGGAAATTAGATAATGTGCTGAAGTCATGATGACTCAAGGACAGAAAGTCCTCAGAAGCTACAGAGTAGGCACTGTGACCTCTGAAGAATGGTGAATGGAAAGTTGGATGCCATCTTCTAAAAATAGGTGTCTTCTTGTTCATTTAAGAGTTGGTTTCTGGCCCTGGCTGGTGTGGCTCAGTTTTTTGGAGCATCACCTGTACACCAAAAGGTGGTGGGTTCGATTCCCAGTCAGGGCACATGCAGGAGGGAACTGATCAATGTTTCTCACATCGATGTTTCTCTTTCTCTTTCTGTCTACCTTCCTCTCTCCTTCTGCAGCATGGTAATGGATTTATGTTGGGCCCTTCTCTGTGGGCCTCTCATAGTGTTCCCATGCCAGAATAAATTGTGGCCTCGAACCATTGCCCAGCCTTCTTACCTGTGGGCTGTGAGCACTGAAGGGGGTTGTACAGTGTTTTATTTTTAAATTGGCTTCTGGTGTTGGCTCACTCTGATCAGAGATCGAGAGATATCCAGACTGATGATTCTGTGTGTACCATTAGATTAAGTGCAAATTCTTCTTAAAGTTTTAGTTAGATAAAACTAGAGAAGCATTTGCCTGCCCAATGGATGAAGCCCTGCCAGGGTTCTCACCTCCAGATCCTCAGAATGGGAAAGACTAAACTAGGGTATTTCAGGCTTCTCCTCTCAGCCCAGACCCCATTCAGACTCGCCCTGCAGGGCCTGGAGAGTGAGTTATTTAAGAGAGATTTTCTTACACTCATCCACTGACAGGGATGGCACCACCTCTGAGGATAATAGAGAAGATCTGCAAATAGCCAACAACCTTACACCTTTGCCTTTCATTTATAGTTAATGTCTTCAGTTGAGTAAAACCCAAAACACTTGGTTCTGGATCATAAAAACATATTTGTGGTCAAGATAGGTAAACATATTAATCTAAAGGTATATATACTATTTTAAGATATCTTTCTTTTCATTCTATTTCTATTCCCTAATCTTTAAACTTGAAGAATTTCTGTTTCCTGCTCTGGAGAATAAAGATTCCCTAAACAAGATCTAACTTTCCTGACAACTCTAAGATTCTCTTAGCATAATTTCCCCTTTCCCTTGCTATAATCTGCATTTCATCTCTCTAATCTCCATTAATGTTCCTGTTCACTCTAATTTTTCCTTATTAGTTCCCATAAACACTCTTAAGCTATTTCCAGTTTTCAAAATCCAAGAATTTCCCAAGTATATAATAGTGATATGTAAGTACCCTTTTGCTTTACTTTCCTCAATGGTCCTTTTATCTTCTCACATATTGTATATTTCACTTTAAAATGTCTTTGTACTAGTATGTAAACTCTATAAGAAGAGAGATTTTAGTCAGTTTTATTTCTCTGGTATGTCCCAACACATAAAAGAATCAATGATAACAATTATCCATAACATTTCATGTTGGGTATCGCATTACCAGTGCCTGCATTGCAGCTTGCATGGCAACCCACAACCAGCGGACTCCTGACAGTTAACGTTTACCTCCAAAGTTTATACAAAGCACAATTTGAATGATGTTATGTGTTGTATGTATGCTCAGTAATGATTAAATTCAGAATTCATTTGTAATATTAACATGTTATATAGAACTGTCTCTTTATATTTGTACATGGCTTCTAAATTCAACTCCAATAGCTTTTGAGACTTTTTATATGCTTTTGAGATTTTCTTAAATCCTTGGTCCATTATTATTAATTCTTACCGTATCCTCTGATGATTGACTAAGTTTCCTATAGAAAATATAGACTTGAAAATATAGATAATTCTCTTTATATTAAATTCTAAATATTATTAGAACAAAAATTACCTTTCCGTTACCCTTTTTTTCTATTGCAATACTTATGTGCATAAAATTGTCATATATGATTTATGATAGGAATTACTAGGTTGTGACTTTAATCACCTAACAGCATGAAAAATTATATTAGTCAAATGCTTTGTTTGTACTTACCCTTTATAGTAATTGGTTCTCAGTTTTAAAGATGCTATCTGGTTCTTTCTTAAATGTCAAATTTCCACTTCTCTTTTTGTTTTGATGTGGGGATTCCCAACCTCTTGATAACTGCTATGGCTGTTATTATATTTTGTGACACCAGCCATTTTACTCAGGTAGCATTTTAAAACAATTAAGTTAAAACTATTTTTAATTTAAGAATTGTGTGACATTTCTGAAAATAATTAGTGACAACTTGGAATTTCGCTAAACCACGACCAGAAGTCACTTCTTAGTTTATGTTTGCCAAAAAATACATGTTTTATTAGTTTATAATGAGGTTTTTTTGAAAAAGAAAAAAGCAATCAAAAAAGAGAATGAAACTAGCATTTGTGGGGTGTTTACTAAGTTCTAGGCATTCTACTAGAAATTGTGACAAATATAAAATTCCCTAATCTTCTGAACCACCCACAATAATGTGTAAAGTGGTCCCATTTTCAAATGAGGAAATAAAAACTCAGAGATGTTAAGCCATTTGCCCAAGATTACACACCTAGTAAGCATCAGAGCTGAGGTTGGAATACAGACTAACCTAGTGCTAAAGTGTAGACCCTTTTCATTCGCTTTGCTCTCTCCTGAAACTGCTCTTGTGATATAGCATTGCCACAGCGCAGTATGCCCTTAAACGGATTTGAATGGGAAGGATCTCTGCCACAGTACATAATAGGATGTTATAGAATATGGTGAGGCTACAATACCTATGTCAGTTCTATCCCTCTGTCTCTAAAGTCTATAATCATATTTTTGGCTTGTGATATGAAGCCATTGTCCTAAAGAATGTAAATCAGATTGAACATCTGTCTTTGTAGGTATTGCTATTTGAGAAGTTATGCTAGAGGAAATCTTAAAAAAGAATAAGAAGGATTAGAAAACATCTCCCAAATACTTGGGCCCCTCTCATGTCTCTCCAGAAAGGCTATAAAACAGCCTTGGTAAATACAAGAAGGTAAAATAAAATTGGAAGTTTGATGGAGGATAAGAAAAATGAGACACAAAGATAAAATGGTACCAGGGGAAAAAAATTTCAAATGAATATTGTACGTCTTTGACAAATAGAACATGAATTTAGTTACTATTTCTTGCTTCTCAATTGGGGAGTTTAACTAGATTTACTGATGTTAGAATAGCAGGGATCTAAGAGACCATTTAATCTTTTCTTTAGAAATGAAAAAGAAGCCCTGGTGAGAAATGTTGAGGCAAAAACTCACACATCCTTTACTGAAGCTGCCTCCTAAAGAATCAGTTTTTAAATTTTGATTTATACATTTGCTCTCTTGTCCATGATAAATAGAGTACAATATTTCACATGCCATACAGAGTTTTTCATGGTGGCGACCACCAGAGCTGAGAATGATATATGGTATCATGAGTAAACAATTGAATTCCCAGCTCAACTCCAGTCCCAACATTCACCAGCTGTGAGTCCTCATGCAAGTTGTGTCACCTGAGCTTCAGTTTCGTCATGTTATAAAATTGAGCTGATGGTGTAATAGTTTATACCTTAAAAGGTCATGACTTGCAGTGAAGATTGAATGAGATTAGGCATGTAAGACATTTAGAATGATTCATAGCATGGCATAAACACTCAATCATTATTGTTACTTAATGAAGTCCCTTTGTAGTAATTCATTCCATAATACTATACACAAAAGCTATACATTCTTTGGTATATCATGAAGAGTTAGTTTAGGGAGAGTTTAATGTGTATTTATCAAATATGTATGATGTCTTCTTCAAATTTTAAGTTCCTTCTAATGTAAATGAATGTGGTTGAACTAGCACCATTTTATGATGGGTGATAGTCCATTTGCAGAGCAGGTTGCAAAAAATGATGGAGGCAAATCTTGAATATTCGTATAAACTCCACCTAGAAAGCCACTTCCATTGGCAGGAAGAGACAGAGGAACTCATGCATAAGCCAGTTTTCTGAGCCTGAGGTCAATAACGAAACATGGAAGGATGTGATCTCATTTTTAAAAAAATATATTTTATTGATTTTTGAACAGAGAGGAAGGGAGAAGGATAAAGACTTAGAAACATCGATGAGAGAGAAACATAGATCTGCTGCCTCCTGCACACCCCCCACTGGGGATGTGCCTGCATCCAAGGTACATGCCCTCGACCGGAATCGAACCTGGAACCCAATGCTCTATCCACTAAGCCAAACCAGTTAGGGCATGATCTCATTTTAATATAATTCATCAAATAGATATCGGATGCCAACTATGAACCAGGCATTTGTTAGCCACTGACAATCAGATATCACCCTTAAACATCTCACCATCCAGCTGGGGAGCCTGCTGGGTAAAGCACTAGATTTAGTGCAGGAAAGAAATACTCAAAACCAAAGTTCCCCTTTCAGGAGCGATGTGTGCTCTTGCGCTGCACTCTGTTTCAGACACAAACCAACGCCTGGGCTGGAGACTGTTCTTACTCTTCCTGCTGGGATGTAAGATGAGCTCTTCAGTGCAATCTCATAGTATTACAGAGTAGGTATTGTGTAAGCTACAGTTCAGTCAAAGCACATCAAAATACCTGTCTCATTCCTCTTCTGATCACCTCAAAAATGTACTCCCACCAAGCATTTCTGAAATCAATTCAGTCCAAAGCGGGAAACAACAGTCTCCTTCATGCAGTTCAGAAACTGAAGTAAAACTAGCTGCCAGGTTCCCAAGACCTGTGGTTGCTAACATTCCTCGCTCTTCTTCTTCTACCAGCCCTGCTTCTGGTTGCTTTTTTATCTGAATCTTCTAGCCAAGTCCTGGAGTTAATTTTTTTTAAAAAAAATGTTATTAGTCCAGAGTTCCTCTCCTATGGAGCCAAGGCACTATCTTGAACCTTGGGTGGAAATTATAATGAGTCTGCAGTGGCTTAACAATATAAGTTTCTTTTGATTGAAGATCATGTAAACCAACCCTGACAAGCTGAATTTAAAAATAAAAAAAATTAAAAAAAGAGGAGTACAGGGAGAGAAATGAAATTTTGGGGAAGGATATTAGTATTTCATCCCAGAATTTAAGGACAAAGTTGAAAAACATAAGGAATCATTCCAGTGATCATGGCAACTCTGAAGCTTTTAACATATTAAAATGCCTGCCTTGGTCTTGCTCTGATCACTTCAAAAATGTACCAAGTGTTTCTGAAACCATGTTTCATGTCAACGGCAGGAAGCAGCAGTTTCCTTCATGTAGTTCAGAAATTGAAGGCAATGAACCTTATCTCCAGAGAAGTAACTAAGCAGATCCCCAAGAAGTGAGTCCGGAGAGTGCAGTTCAGGGGAGGCATTCAGGGGGAGGGCCAGGTCTAGGGGGCTCTGCTTCTGTATTGGGATGGGACAGTCTCTACACAAGGAGAAATCATCATAAGCCCAGCAGCCATGCCAACAAATCTGTATATTGGCCCTTCCTGGGAAGAATGGTCAAAGAAGGAGACCTATCTTTGAGGCCAGGTTTTTATCAGCAGGAGTTGCCATTTTGTAAGGTGTTTATCATTATTTTCATTGTACTATTCAGTCTGACCTCTTTCATGGTCTTACTAGTTAAAATCAATTTTTATAGTCAGTTCTACTTTCCTGGTTGACTTAATATCATTTCTTTCAGTTTAGCATCTATTGGTTAAACTTTAGGAGAGGCTTACAAAATAGAATTTGGGTCCCGCCAATGAAGATATGGAGAGCCACACTTCAAGTTATTGCTTTGTTCTTGCCCCAGGCCAGGATGGTTGTGAACTTTGGAGGCTGGTCCATCCCAGGCTCTTTCCTGCCTTAAATCTGAATTACTGTGACATTTATTCATTCATTTATTTGTTCATTCATTCACTCATCAAGACGTCATTATGTCGGAAACTCTATCAAGAGGTAGGGAGCTGAAACCGGGTTGGCTCAGTGGATAGAGCATCGGACTGCAGACTAAAACATCCCGGGTTCGATTCCGGTCAAGGGCACGTACCTTGGTTGCAGGCTCATCCCCAGTAGGGGGTGTGCAGGAAGCAGCTAATCGATGTTTCTCTCTTATCGATGTTTCTAGCTTTCTATCCCTCTCTCTTCCTCTGTAAAAACTCAATAAAATGTATTTTTTTAAAAAATAAAACAGAGGTATGGATACAAAGATAAATTTGGAATCATATCTGCTCTGAGGGTTTACAGGGTTTGGAAATGCGCCTGTTGTAAAGGCAACAGCTTTATAATACCAAGTAGTTAAAGCAATGCAGGTTCAGGGAGCAACACTGGCCCAGAGATGCTTACATGGCAGCATAACTGGCCCTATGGCTGTCCCCTTCCCGGGACTGACACTGGTAGGCAGGATATCAGCCCCGCAAAGATGCACAAGTCTTTCCCTGGACCTGTGAATAAGTTATGTTACAAGGAGAGAGGGAATTAAGCTTTCAGATTGATTAAAACCACTAATCAGCTGACATTGAGATGGGGAGATAATCCTTGATTGTCCAGGTGGGCCCAGTGTAATCACAGGGCCCTTATAACCGAAGGACAGAAGCAGCAGAGGGAGAACCAGCATGAGAAGACTGGACCTGCTGTTGTTGGCTTAGAAGGTGGAGGGGGAGGGCGACCAGTCAGGGAATGCAGGCAGCCTCTAGAAGCTAGAACAGGCAAAGGAATGGAATCTCCTCCAGAGCCTCCAGGAGGGAAGCAGCCTGACAATACCTTGATTTTTAGGTTAGTCACACTCTGAAATGACTTCTGACGTCCAGAATGGTAAGATTATAAATCTGAGTTACTTTTCGTCATTATGCTTGTGATTTGTTGCAGCAGCAATAAGAAAATAGAGCCAATAGGAATATGCTAGAAGGTATGAATGCTGATTATATGCAACAAAGAAAATTGACTAGGTGCATCTTTCTAGAGCATCATTTAAAAAATATTTTCATATGGAACAGGATAAAAAGTTGGCATCGACTTTGAAGAGAAAGCATAGGCTTTCACATTCCTTCTCATGTGTGAGCTGCCTTGATGCCTGGGCTCCAGTCCCCCTGTGCTCCACAGGGTCCAAGAGGCACTAATATGTCTCAGCATTGTGGTCAGAGGCTATCAGACAACTGTCACTGTTATTCTCAGCAGAATGCCGCACATTATCCTTTTCACTTGACATTCCAAAATCCACTGTCCCATAGATGCTGAACCCTGGACTTTCATTTAGGATTTTAAAATACTCTATATCAAAGTGGAATAACAGCTAACATGTTTTATATAAACCTTTGGCAAACACTTCTTTACAGGTGCCTAAAACAAGCTTGTGAAGAAAGGGTAATTATTCTCACTTGTCAGAGGAGGAAACAAAAGCTAGAATGATTGTCCAAGGTCAGCAGGTACCAGGTGGTCGTGCTGGCTCTTTCCGTGACATCAGGGAGGTGCCAGGCATGTCACCGGCGGTGTTTCTCTGGGGCAGGTCACATAGTGCCAGCTCCCCGGTTCGTCAAGCATCTGCCATCTAACGACTTCACAGAGCCCTGAGCCTGCACAGCGGCTGCTCTTGATTTAGGTGTCGACACTTTCATTCTGACTGTAACGCTGTAACCGGCTCCTTGTCCTGATATGACTCGGTCTTTCTCACGAAGGGATCGCATTGACAAAAGACAGCACAGACCATGTGCCAGGGCGGGAATGGGCCTTCTGATAACTGCAAAAGGCCATTTTCATTGTGTGCCCAACGCCACTGACGTGAGCTAAGTGCAGAAAGAGAAGGAGACCCGAGTCTCCCATTCATTACTGGGGTCAGGACCAATGGCTTTTCTCAATGCTCCTCTTCACGTGACAGCAGCACATTATCTGGGCCCAGGTATCAGAGGCTGCAGCTGTGTTTGGGCAGCGAGTATCCCATGTGTACTCAAACCCTGTAGGAAGGTTTTGTTTTGTTTGTAGGTTTATCATTATTCATTAGGGTTTTATAATTACAGAGCAGGTATTTTTCTCTCCTCATTGCCTTTCTCTTACTTCAATTCAAGGTCTGTGCTTCCTATACTTTTTCAAATTACCTTTTCAAAGGAGTCTTTCTGACCACCCATATAAATATCACCCCTACCCAAACCCATGCTCTGGGCTCTCTATTCCTTTACCTTCTATATTAGTTTGTTCAAAGCACTTCTCTCACCTGACATATTATTTTTTCTTTTTCTTTTTTTTTTTTTTCTGTTTCCCCTGCCACAGAGTAGATGTGATACCTCCTTTGTTTGCTATTGTATCTAGACAAGTGCCTGACACTTAGTAGAGCTCAGTAAATATTTGTTGAATTACTGAATTCTTTAATCTACCCCAGTGTCTAGCACAATCTTCAACCTGTCGTATGAAACCCTAGTAAAATAAAAAGGAAGAAGTCATAGCAAAGTGGGGGAAAACCTTAACTTACTTTTCTGCAGTCCGAGTTTCTAGCTTCGGATTGACTGATTGGTTGGGGGAAGGGAAGGATCAGAATGGGGAGACTTTGGACTTGGGGTTGGAAACATAGAGTCAGAACCCCCCTTGGTCCCTGAGTGGCATGCCACACCTGACCCTGGGGAGAACCGGATTCCTGCAGGGACTGCCCTCCTGCAGATAGAAGTGAATGGTCACAGCATATCCACTTAAGAAACGCAAAGGCTTTGGTTAGTTTATCATTAGTTCGGTGGTAGGAGACGGTAGAGAGAAGCTGTGAGTACACTTTTTTGAGATCCAGTGATTTTTTACAAGTTTATTCTAAAACTAGTAAGAAATAAGGGCAGTGGAATAAATCCTTCTATATTCCAGTGCATTCATGGGGTTTGGGTTCATGACTTTTGTAAAGTCTACTGGAAAACTTCCAGTTATTGCCTAAGGTCTAGATCAATATCGCCTTTTTCTAGGAAAGATTTTTTGACAAATTCCACGGAACGGTTAGTTCTTCAGGGTTAGTTCTCCGAAAGCCACCAGCCTGCTTTGTTCATATCGCTGACATTGGTCTCTTAACCTGTTCGTTGAAATAACCATTCATTAAAAGAAAAGAAAGAAGAAAGAAGAAAATGACTATTCGTTAAGTGATGTTCACTGGCAGCTCTCTCTGAGCACTAGGAAGCCAGAAATCATCTCATCACACCTCAGATCTCCAGTGTCCAGCTCAAGTGCCTGGCACACCATGGCACTCAGTGAATGCTAGGAAAATAAACAAGTGAAGACATGAACAAACAAGAGACTACAATCCAGCCACCGCTCTCTCATTGTTAGCATTTGGACCTCCTTCTTGGGGAAACTATATGAATATGTTCTTTTCCCCTCCATTCAGGCACTCTGATGGTTCTGAAACATCCCTACCCAAGAAAAGTGGAAGAACCTGCCATTTATGAATCAGTCCGGGTTCACACAGCAATGCAGACAGGAAGAACGGAAAATGACCTGGTGCCCTCTGCGCCTTCGGTAAGTGGCCATCAATCTGACACAGCTTTCTTGCTGTCCAATAGCAATAAAATGCAGTGAGAGCAATATACTTGCAAAGTATGTTTGCTCACATAAAAATGCTCACTTAGGATATAAAGCCTGGAAAGGAACATAAGGTTTGAAGCTTATGACTCAGTTTATCTGCTTCAGCATAAATCATTAAAAAAAAAAATGCAATGTGATTATTGAGAGGATCTTAAATACTTAGATTATAGCACTTAAATCTCCATCCTCACTTAGTCAAACTAGTTCATGCTAGAATGGGTGAGAGGTATTCAAGTTCACATGGTTGACAGAAATATTCTTCTTCAACAAGTTTCTTAAATAAAGAAAATAGCCGAAATCGGTTTGGCTCAATGAATAGAGCGTCGGCCTATGATCTCAAGGGTCCCGGGTTTGATTCTGGTCGGAGGCATGTGCCTTGGTTGCGGGCCCATCCCCTTAAGAGGTGTGCAGGAGGCAGCTGATCGATGTTCCTCTCTCATTGATGTTCCTAACTTTCTGTCCCTCTCCCTTCCTCTCTGTAAAAAATCAATAAAAATATATTTTAAAATAAAATAAAATATAAAGTAAAATAAAATAAAGAAAACAATTTTCTTCTACATTTCAACTGTATATGGAAGAAAACTACTTTTCAAAAATATTGTACTGCAAACCCTGGGGATGTTTTTTTCCTAGCCATTTTTCCTTCACTGGAAGAAGGGCACAGACAGAAAACACCTGCCCTTCCCTGTAGCAGAGCTGTCGCACAGTCTGAGCACACCCAGAGCACTCGCTGTTCCTGAGAGTCCACCTCTGCTTGTTCTGTGAGCTGTGACCCTGCGAAGGTTCCTCCCCAGCACCTTCTGCCCTACATAATGCTCAAGGCTCCTCTATCCTCTTTCTTTTTGTTTGCTGACTATTCCTGGAATGAGATCTCTGGGTTTGTGCAGATAACAAAGAAGACAACACACAAATGAAACAACAAGAACTGATTCTAGATAGCAACCATTACACGTGAGAAATATTCACTTGGAGACATTCAGCTACAATTCTTTTAGAACATGTGTGACCTCTCTGTCTCTGCAGTACTTTTCCTGCTCTGCACCAAAGACATCTCTCCTAAAAAACAGATTCACCACATACCTTCCTGTTAACATCCTTCTGTGGTGTCCACGGTCTTCTCAGCTGGCCTGGACCCTGCTCACACCTCTGGCCTCACCTCAGGCTGTGCCCACACTCACGCTGTGGAGCCTGTCTCTCTTAACAACATGCGTTTCTGATTGTCTCCGCCTTCCTGCCCTGCATCTGAAATGCTATCAACGCCACACTGTCTCCTCATTTTTCAGGACTTGCATCAGGGATCAGTAACTTCCAGAAAGATTTCCGAGCTTCTCCTACTTTCCTGTAAAATGCCCCACTTCTGTGCTTCCAAGCACCCTCTGTTTGCCTTTATTCCTGACTCGCCATAACTACCTCCAGCAGTCTGGCCTTTCTCAGGAGAGGAATCCTAGCTTGTAGCGTAGCTTTACCACCTAGCCAGGTCCACAGCACACATTGCATTCTTGTCACGAAGCTGCATCTACTCAAAAGTAAGATTCTGCAAATTGGTTGAGAAAGGTATTTTAGCTTTGTTAAGAGTTGGAGGAGGAAGCATCAGACCTCAGAACTAAAGAAATTTGGGAAAATAAGACAAATCATCATCATACCAAAGAACAAATCAAGACATATCTTTTAATACTTTTGTGGGTTTGTTTTGTTTTCCCAGTAGAACCCATCATTCTTAACTTTCTTCTTTCCCCTTTCTTACTCCAGCGCCTATCACTTCACCATCTCATTCACTTGTGGTCTCAGTTTAACATCACATTCTCTCCTTTACCCTTCTCCTAAAGATCTTCATTCAAGGTCAGTTTTACCATACCTTATGTGTGTCCTTTATCAACAGTAAAATGCAGGTAACACCTGATTTAAAGAGTTGGTGTGAGCATGAGAAGTAGAGAGAAGCAGATCACTTTAGACCAAAACCTGGAAGCCTTATTACTTACCTCCTTTGCTCACTCCAAGTGTCAGATGATTTACCTGCCCAAATATCTAAATATGATCATATGTAGAAGGTTCTGTATAATGGAGTTTTTAAAACAGTGGTGAATGAATGGTTGAGAATGACTGCCCTCACACTATGTAATCAGAAGTCCATGAAGTTTTCTGTGCATTCATATAGAAAGAAACTTATTAAGTGTTTCTAGTGGCCCAAGTCGGTTTGGCTCAATGGATAGAGTAGTGGCCTGGGGACTGATAGGTCCTGGTTCTAGTCTGGTCAATGGCACATGCCTGGGTTGTGAGCCCGATCCCCAGTAGGGGTTGTGCAGGAGGCAGCTGATCAATAATTCTTTCTCATCGTTGATGTTTCTATCTCTCTCTCTCCCTCTCTGAAATCAATAAAAATATCTTTTAAAAACAAAGGGTTTCTAATGGATACTGAAGTATCTCTTATTAGTCCTCACTAGAGAGGAATTGATAACTGGACCAGCTGGTTGGATCAGATGCTCTTGTCCCTTACTGAACATGAGTTATCAGCCTTCAATGTTGTCCCCAATGCCAACATGATACTGTATCATCATCCCCAGACTGAGAGCTCTGAGGGCTTCCAGACTTCTATCTTCCCTTTTTGGGAGGCAGGTCTTTCATAAGCTCTAGCAGTAGAGAAAGAAAATTAAGTCATTTTACAGAAAAAAAGAACTTCTTGCTTGAAGTGAAAATGAAAACAGATGTCCCATTGCCCAGAAATGTAGATGCTTGTGTAACACTGTTAACATCCTTTGGCAACTGCATTTGGGGAAATTACTATTTGTCTATTTTATAAACAACATAGGGTTGGGTTCCTGAGATAGGATGAAATTTAACTAATTTACTTATTTAAAGGTTTTTTTCTCTTTTAATTCACTTTATTAGGGTGACACTGGTTAATAAAATTATATAGGTTTCAGGTGTACAATTCTGTAATATGTCATCTGTATATTGTATTGTGTGTCCACTTCTACCTTCACCAGCCCCCTTTCCCACTGATAATCACCATGTTGTCTATGAGGGGTTTTGTTTTGTTTTGTTTTGTTTTGTTTAATCTATTCACCCTTTTCACCCAACCCCTCAACCCCACTCCACTCAGACAGCTCTCAGTCTGTTCTTTGTATCTATGAGTCTGTTTCTATTTTGTTTGTTAGTCCATTAGATTCCAATATAAGTGTAATCATATGGTCTTTCTTTGACTTACTTCACGTAGCATAATACTCTCCAGGTCCATCCATGCTATTGCAAAAGGTAAGATTTCCGACCTTCCTTCCTTCCTTCCTTCCTTCCTTCCTTCCTTCCTTCCTTCCTTCCTTCCTTCCTTCCTTCCTTCCTTTCTTCTTTCCAGAAGAGTAGTATTCTATTGTGTAAATATACCATAACTTTTTTATCCACTTATTTACTGATGAGCACTTGGGTTGCTTCCAAATCTTGGATATTATAAATAATGCTACAATTAACATAGGGTTGCATATATTCTTTCAAATTAGTGTTTGGAATTTCTTCGGATATATTCCCCAAAGTGGAATCACTGGATCATAAAGCAGAGTCAAGACTTACTGAGGGATTGAATGTGCTATGTGAAAGAAAGAGCAACAGGGTAAACACTTCTCCATTTACTGAGATGGCTAAGGGGGTAGGAGAAGTGGGTTTTGAACCTGGGAAATGGAAAATGCCAATTAGTTATGTGGGTAGAGATTAAGTGACATAATATAATCCAAGTGCCTAATTTAGAATAGGTCCTATCTAAAATACCAGCTTCATTGCTTTCCTTTTGTGGTACTTGACATTTTTAACAACTTCCTTCTAAAATTTCCGTTCCCTTTGCTTCTGCAATAAACGTTCTCTCTTTAGTCTGTTATCTCTTTAACATATTTCATAATTCTTTTTCTTTGACACTCCCTTGTATGTTTGCCTTTTTAATATTCTGTCTTTGGAGCTCTCTCACAGTTAACAATTTTGTGTTGATTTTTCTAGCCTTTTTCTTGAATAAGATTATATATTATATATACAAACAAATAGATCATATATATATATATATATATATATATATATATATATAAAACAAATAGAATTTATATAATGATCTCTTCATTGTAATTAGAGTTACAGTGTGCTTGTTTGATTATCTATGGAATCTCCCATGTCCTTACATAGTCCCTCAAACATAATTAAAACAAAATTCCTAAATATTCCAATATTTGGATATATCATTTTTATTTAGTTAATCCTCTATTGTGTTTTTACATTCTGTTTTTGGTGGTTGTTCAAGATTTTTTGAAAATATACATGCTATTTGTTATTTTAAATCATTTCAAATTTACAGGAAAAAAATTGCAAGAATTGCAAAAATTACAATACATAAGAATAAACTTAAAATGGATTAAAGACTTAAATGTTAGATTCAAAACCCTAAAATCCTAGAAGAAAATGTAGGCAGTAACATCTCAGACATTTCTTGTAGCAATATTTTCACTGAGCAAAAGAAACAAAAGAAAAAATATACAAATGGGGCTACATTAAATTACAAAGATTTTTGCATAATGAAGGAAACCACCAACAAAATAAAAAGACAACCCACTGAATGGAAGAACATATATGCCAATGATGCAGAGAAGGGGTCACCTCATGCACTATTGGTAGGAATGCAGATTGGTGCAGCCACTGTGAAAAGCAGTATAGAGTTACCTCAAAAAATTGTTAATATGACCCAGCAATTCCACTTCTAGGAATATATCTGAAGAAACCTGAAACACTAATTCAAAAGAATATATCTACTCCTATGTTCATAGCAGCATTATTTACAATAGCCAAGTAGGAAACCTTACCATTTGCAACAGCAAGGATAGACCTGCAGAGTATTATGCTAAGTGAAATAAGCCAGTCAGAGAAAGTCCATATAATTTCACTCATATGTGGAATATAATGAACAAAACAAACAAACAAAATAGAAACAGACTGATAGATGCAGAGAACAAACTGACAAATTTCAGAGGGTTTGGGGACTGGGTGAAAAGGCGAAGGGATTAAGCAAAGGAAAAAAACCTCATAGACACAGACAACATGATGATTATCAGAGGGAGAGAGGAGTGGGGAGGTAGAAATAGATAAAGTGGGGATAAATGGTGATTTGGGGTAGTGAACACACAATGCAATATTCAGATGATTGCATTGTAGAATTGTACACCTGAAACCTATATAACTTTATTAACAAATGTCAGCCCAATAAATTCAATAAAATTTTTTTTAAAAGGATAGTACAAAGAAATGTGTTTGTTCCTGAGCCATTTGAGAGTAAAGTGCCTATATGGTGCCCCATCACCCAAATCAGTGTGTATTTGCTACATACAAAAACATTTGCCAACATGACCACATATAGCCACTCAAATCGGAAAACTAACATTGCTACAGCACCACTGTCCCATCCATGGATCTCATTTGGGGTTCACCAGTTTTCCCAATAAAGTCCTCTACAGCAAAAGGGTTCAGTCCACAATCACAGGTGGCATTTATGTGTCCCAGTTCTTTAGTATTCTTCACTCTGGAACACTTCCTCAGTTTTTCCTTGATTTCATGACTTTGGCACTTCTGAAAATTAAAGGCCAGTTATTTTGTTAACTATTCTTCAACTTTGATTTGTCTGATGATGCCTTGAGATTAGATTCAGGTTTTGCATTTTTGGTAGAAATACAGCAAATGTGATATCTGCACTTCTCAGTGCATCTGCTCAGGTGGAACATAATTTGGATTTGTCTCGTTGAGGTGTGTTTGATTGCTTGATTAGGTGGTATCTGCCAGGTTTCTTCACTTTGAAATCACTTTATTCAATTTTTCATTAATAAATATTTTGGGAGAGGCTGAAACTAAGTAAATATCCTATTTAATTAAATTTTATAAAAATATTTTTTATTGATTTCAGAGAGGAAGAGAGAGGGAGCAAGAGATGAGATAGAAACATCAATAATAAGAGAGAATCATTGATTGGCTGTCTCCTGCATGCCCCCAACTGGGGATCGAGCCGGCAGTCCAGGCATGTGTGCTGATCGAAAATCGAACCATGACCTCCTGGTTCATAGGTTGATGCTCAATCACCAAGCATACCAGCTGGGTAGTTTCATTAAACTTTTATCCACCAATTTAGCATCCATAGATATTTCTTGGCTATTTATTACTATATCGTTGCCAAATGGTGATTCTGTGATGGTTTTCCTTTTACATACATAGGTTGTCATTCTACTATAAGAAAAAGCTTCTTATTTTCTGAATCTCTGCAATCATTTATTTTTATATCAATGTTTATAATCAGGACTATCATTATTTATTTTGATCCTTTACATTTTCCCAGATTGGCCAATAAGAACCCATTCGAGGTGATGTCTATGTCATTATAGCTTCATAATTCTTTGAGAATGTTCTTACTTTCTGGTATAGCAAAAATGTTCCACACTTATCCTGTACATTCCTTACATCCATATCTAAAATCAGCTATTTCTCCAAGAAATTCTGTTCTTCTTTTTTCTGGAGCATAGTACTTTAGAAGCCAAGACCTGGGTATCATGCTTATTGTTATTAGGGTGTCACTCTCCCAGCCTACTCTGAGAACAGAGCTAGCAAAAGTATTTATTATATATCAATGTACACATACCTATATTGATATCTATATTTATTTCTACTTCTATTTCTATATATACGTCTTTACATATATTTATATATCTATACCTATCTATCCATCAGCTACCTATGGGTTCCTGCCAATACCTCCAATGCTGATCCAACACTCTAAGGCTCATTCTAGTTTTTCCACTTTTCATATTTGTAACTCCCTTCTCCCACAGTGAGGAATATAGACCCCATTATCTTCAACACACGTATGTGTGATCAATCAAATGTAGCAATATCCTATTGCCCAGGAACCACTGCCTGGCCATTGCCACTCCTGCCCTCACCTCTGACTTGGCTCTAAAACTAAGCCTTGTCTGCCACCTGCAAACCCCCAGGCAGAGAGCCCTCCTCACCTGCCAGGCTTCAACAGGAAATCCCAAGCTGTTGCAGCTGCCGTTGTCCATGCAGATGCTCTCTGTATCCTGCATGGTCCCTCCCTGTTCTGGGGTGCAATGCCCTCACATTGATGCCTACTTGCTCTGCCCCTCCCAGTGACTTTTGACTGAAGTGAAGGCAGGCAGGCACACAAGCAGATAAAAAGGATGGTAGGAAGACTCATCCTTTATTTTTAAACATTTAGGTGGTTTCCAATTTGGGACACTTATAAATATCTTTCCTGCTACAGATCACAGATCTTTTAAAAGATAAATCTGCTATATAATTATTTCCTTTCTTACCTCCTGAGAACATGAACAAAATTAATATTCTCAGCTCTTCCCTCTGCTGCTTTCCACTTATCTACCAAAACCTTACAAAAATCCCAGATTTATAGCATATTGCTTGGATGGAGGTAAGATGAAGTGGGTAGCTTGATTTCAATGAACAATTCTATAAGGGCCTTCTATATAACAATTTACGCTTAATTATTTTGCCTGCAACAACACAAAATCTTTATTTATATTTTTTTTGCCATTTCCATTATATAACAACCAAATTAGGTTCAGTCACTTCAATTTCCTTTAAATGACAAAATAAATCAAACCGATTATGCTAAATGAAATTCACCAATATTGTTTAATATTATTTAAATGAACACTTGGGAAGTTCATCCTTACTTTAATGCCATAAGAATGTTAAAAGAAATGGTGATATTTATTTGGTGCTTTAACTCGTTTTACTGTGGTAGTTGTTGTTCCTCTTTTTATTTGGAGGGAGAATTTACCTCAAGAAAAAATACTCTGGAAACTCCCATAAAAAGAACCTTGATGTCAGCTAAGTTATTTCCCAATTTTTACTCACTTTTTCCTTACTAATATAAGATATATCATAACGTCATATCAGGACAAAATGTCCTTCCAGGAGTTCAATTCCTGCTGAAACTTATACATTTCTTCATCTTAGGGTTCTTATTTTATGCAAATTTCTATTACTACAGTCCCTTATCATTTGTTACATTTTATAGTTGCTAGGGAAGTGTATGCTATTATTACCCTTGAATTAATGATGTATGTGTTAGTAGAAATGACTCATTCTCACTTCCAATTCCTTTTGGATGAATCAAGTATAAATAAACCTGCATTCCAGGAAGTCTGCTCCATGGAATACAGGTCTCCAAAGATGAAAAACTGAAGAGGGGTTTGGTGGAGGATTATGCAATAAAATAAATATTGGAGCGGTATTTCCAACATTCCCTTTTAAAAAGTCACATTAGCACAATACAGACTTCAGGAAGCACGGAAATGAAGAAATTCCTTCATTTTGCTCAATCCAGTTTCCCAAACCGGTTGACCCCTGTCAGTGTGTGCGTGCATGCTTGTGTGACTAATACCCTGCAGCAATCCAAGCAGCTGGGTTTCACAGGACACACTTGGCCCAACACTGGCTTTTATCAGGGGTATGATGTGGTTTATTGTTTGCAAATAGCCAAGTCCTGTCAGAAGGGAGTATTTCAGTCATTGCCTGTTGCTACAGAATTATGCAAGACAATCCAGCCTGCCAGCCTCAAACAACATAGGAAGGATTTCCAAAGGCCTAGGTGAAGAATGAAAGGTGATTATTTAAAGATCAAAGGCAAATGTGTTTTATTTAAAGACAGGACAGGAATAGAAAGACAAAGATCATGTTGCCATGGTTCTGGGCTTCACTCGGTGCTTCTCTCTTTTCCAGCTGGGCACCAAGGAAGGTTACCTCACCAAGCAGGGAGGCCTGGTCAAGGTAAGGAGGCGTGCGTTTGCTGGTGCCAGGCATGAAGAAAGACAGCATGTCATGGAGACTCAGTTCTCACTTTGACTCTTCTTAAAAGCATTATTGCCTGCTCATTTCAACCTAGTTATAAGATTTACCTGTTTCAAAGGTTCATCTTAATGGCCAATGTTAGCTAAAATTCTGGAAAATTACTTGACTATTTTCTGGCCGAGCCAAATGTATCAGAGCAGCCTACAGTTAATACCCAAGAAAAAAATACAATCCTTTTTTTAATGGAATGATGGAGGAGGAGGAGCAAGTTAACTCCAGGATATTTATATAAAAACATTTTATTAACAAAGGAGTTGAAATTGTATAAAATGTTAGCTAAAAATGGACAAAAACCATCATGGGCATTAATGTAACTATGTTGTTTATATTTTAAATCCCAAAGAAAACACAATTTAGGACTTGACTACCCTTGGGTATCTAACTGTCCCTCCATTTATGTGGTCATATTTTTAAAGTTACTCTTTTATTTTACTGTGCCAAGAGGACTTTCATGTACTATCTCTACCCTTCCTATTTTAAGAGCCAGGGCACTCTCAAGGATACTTCCCTGCTTGGATTGAACCTACATATTTATTTAGTTATTTGTGTCCCTACTGGACTGGATGCTCCCTGAGGACAGGAAGTACTCATATTCACAGCAGGTTTATTTTTAAATCCATTGTAACCAGGCACCTTGGCACTCAGGAAAAGATTAGGGTTCAGTTAATAAACAAAAAGATTTGAGGAACAACACTTTTTGCCATCAATGTTATAGAATTCTTAGGCAAAGTTTAGAGTGCTGTGTAGTTTGAGGTTCCTAACCCTCAATTTGCATATTTGTAAAACAAGAATAATAATAGTTGGCATTGTATGAGAATTGGCTGTAATATATGTAAACCTTCAAGGATAGTATGTCGCTCGCAGCAGATACTCAAAAAATGAAATGTATTCTTCCTATAACAGAGTTAATAAGATGAAAATGTTAGTGTTCTTTACAAAACACCTTGAATATTTACAGTAAGCTATTTTTTATTTGTTTAAATACGCTAACATATCCTTGCCTTACTATGAGCTTCATGCACAGAATCATTGTAATTTTGTAGGTATTTTGAAACTTTTTTTTTATCAGAAATGACACCACAAGAATATTTTCTTTTTTAAAAAAACCCTAACCCTAACCCTATACAAGCATATTTTCTTGTATCTAATCTTTTAGACTTTTTTTTTAATCAAAAGGAAATTATCTTGTTGAAATACTGCATTTCTGTATTCCAAACCTCCATGATGTGATTATTTCTTTCTCAGACCTGGAAAACAAGGTGGTTCACTTTGCACAGGAATGAACTGAAATACTTCAAAGACCAAATGGTGAGAAACATAATAATACATTTTCCCTTTAAAAATCAGCTCTCAAGATGAAAGGAACATCGGCCTTTAAAATCCCTAAAATGTTCCTTATGAACACCTGAAACACCTAATAAATCAGTGGAGAGGTGAGTTCTTGACTCCTGATATGAGCCAAGTTATTTTTGGCAAAGATGAGATGTGTGTCCCAGGAACTGCTCTTTGGGACCAGCTAAACCAGGGCAATAGAATCCCTTTCCTGCCACAAAGTATTAACTGCCTTTCACAGCTATTTCTCCCTCTATTAAAAGTATGTTGAGGTCCCATTTCCATTTCACTAAGCCAATTTAAATTTATTTTGTTTCTACTCACTTCCCCAGAACAACATTTCTGAGAAAGCAGAAGTTTAAAAACGCAAGAGATGCCCTCACTGGTTTGGTTCAGTGGATAGAGCATAGGCCTGCGGATGGGAGGATCCCAAGTTTGATTTCGGTCAAGGGCACATGCCCAGGTCGTGGGCATGTAGGGGGAGCGCCTGAGGCAGCTGATCAATGATTCTCTCTCATTATTGATGTATCTATCTCTTCTTCTCTGAAATCAACAAAAATATATTTTAAAAAATAAAACTAAAATTTAAAACCACAAGAGAAACATGACACCCTTCCATATGTTAAAATCCATCTCCATCAAATTAAAATTGGTAAATCAATGTCCTCTTAGTGCTCCGTAGGCCAACTTCCAAACCAGGATGGCGTTTCTTCCGTTAGTAGGTTTTCTATTATCCAACCCCTTGATGAAAGGGAAATTGACAGTTACACACGGTGGAGGATTTGTTAGGGAAATAGATAATGAACAGATCTGTGTTTTTTATGATGACTTAGGTTGCTTTTCTTTCTTTCTTTTTTTTCTTTAAGTCACCAGAACCAATTCGGATCCTAGACTTAACAGAATGTTCAGCTGTACAGTTTGATTACTCACAGGAAAGAGTAAACTGTTTTTGGTAAGTTGTTTTATAAGGGAAATGTTTTTAAAGTCTCTTTGTCAGGTGTTTTAACTGAGGAGTAAGAAACTATGTCTTAATGTGTACAAAGGTTTTGATGTGGGTGGCGTGGGTGTAGTCATCACACACAAGGCATTTTTGTCAGGCGTGCACATCTGACAGGTACATTTGATTGGGCTGTGCTCTGCCCAAGTGTGATAGGCATAAGGGGATGAAATTCACCTTAAACAGCTTTATTCCTTCGGAGTTTTCCCCTCATTTATAACTTTGTTAACTCGGATGATAGGCCATTTGTATTGTTATGGCAGTTTCTGGGAGATGACACAAAAGTGTTTTGTTCTAAGATAATCAGTCTAGCAAGACAATTTTCTAACTGGAAGAAGTCAAGTATCTTGAGAAAGGTATCTCATTTACCACCAAGTTTTATTTTAAAATTTTCAAGCATACAAAAGTTGAAAGACGTATAGCCCATGTATCCCTCACCTAGATACATCAATTGTTAACATTTTACCATACTTGCTTTATCTCCATCGAATCACATTTTTACCTGAACCAATGGAAGGTAAATTGCAGACACCATGAACACGATCCCTAAATACTTCAAGATGTATCTCCTAAGAATAAAAGTGTCACTGCTACAACTACAATGCCAGTATCACACCTGACATTAATTCTATAGTACCAACCAAGAGTAGACGTCTTCAAACATTTGCATAAAGGAATCATATGAGCTAGCAGGGATTTATATTTCTCATATAACAAAGTCCTTGGAGGCAGGCAGCTGTCTTGACAAGGTCAGGTCCTGTGCCTCTACAGTTTTGTTGGCCCTTTCCTCATGCTTGCTACTCCAGAGTTTATGTAAGTCATGAGAGAAGATGTAGGGATGGCATCAGCAATGCCTGTCCATTTTTATCCGGAAGGCAGGTATTTCCCCAGAAAGTCTCCTATCAGATTTCCCCTCATATCTCATTGGCCTAGACTGGGTCCCACAGCTATTGCCAGCAGCAGAGGAAGCAAGAAAAGGGTTCTAGCATCATTATAATTGGCTTCCATTAATTATAACTTGTCATCTAACTAACTCATGGCCATGGAATTCTGTTGGTAAGAAGAAAGGAAAATATCTGTATTAATAGCCAAGTAATAATGTCTCCCACAGGGAATACCAAACAATGATGATTCCAGAAACCACTTTTGTATAATGTGTGTACAATGTCATTCCCTCCCTCCCACACAGCCCACCCACCCCTCAACTGGACCTAGCACCAAGGTGTACCTTCTGTACACAGGAACTGACCTCTCATCTAATCAGCATTAATTACTGATGTAAACAGAATATGCTGTTGGAGCTTTAGAATATAGAAACCATTCTGAATTTAAGTACAAGGCTTTTTTTTTTTCCATGAAAGGGAAAAAGATGTTTGGTATTTTGCATCTCAGCTGTAAGCACAGGAGTTTGGGCCAGATGTAAGCTAAGGCTGACCTTATTGGTCAAATGATTTTGACTCTAGTCAAAGAGATAATCAAATGAAAAACTATCATATATTAGAACAAGTCTTTTGTGCATAGTAGGAAAGTTCACCTTCCCTCCAGCTGAGACTAACTAACTCATGGCCAGAGATGGGAAGAAGGACTAGCTAAATTGGTTTCATTGTCTTTTTCTCCCCGTCTTAAATAACTAACACTTCCTACATCCACGGGGAGGGGGGTGGGGGGGGAGCGTTTTTCTCATTGAAGCAAGCTAACCCAAATGAGTTCCTTCTTCCAACTCTTCTCTATCTTGCATGTTCTTTGAGTCATAGCACAGGTTCTGAGTAATTTTACAGATCAGCCGAATAAACCTGGAAGTGTTGTATTCAGTCTAAGACAAAAGGATATGGGGGTGTCCTGGACATATTTTCCTCTTCTTTGAATTCTCATTAAAAAATGTAAATCTAGCCCATAAGGATAACATGAATCTTATGTCAAATACCCTTGACATTTCTGCAGAGTGCTGGCAGGAATAGCAGGTTGCTTCCCCAGGTCCTTGGTCAGTTCATGTTTTCTTGGAGTATTCTAATTAGTATTTAACTAATACATATTCAGCTCACCACCTGTAGTGTCTTACCTTCTTTCTTTTGTCCTATCAGCTTAGTATTTCCATTCAGGACATTTTACCTCTGTGCAAAAACAGGAGTAGAAGCTGATGAGTGGATCAAGATATTACGCTGGAAACTGGTGAGTTAAATTATGCTGGGTGGGTGCCTAGTACTCAGAAATAACATGGTTATGATTTAAGACATATTTCTGTTGAAAGAATCAGACAATTCTGAGACTCACTGTGGAATAGTCTGTTTATTCTTTTGGGACAAGGAAGGGCTGCAGAAAGGGATAAAAAGAGAAAGGATGGACTGCACTGGGGTCTCAGCCCCGGAGCCTTCGCCTTGCGCCTGCGTGTCTATCCGTCTTCCTCTAAGAGTGCAGGCCTGGCCAGTTATGCCTGGAGGAGGACAAGTGGGACCAGGGAGTTAGACAGAGGAAAGTTTACATATTTCTATAGTAGAAAATCCTTTTAAATTGCCAGAGAAGAAAGCTTGCCCTGGGTACTTAGCTTAATTTTCAGCATAAGCATTACTTTCTCCAGGTCAAGGACACAAGGTGATTTAACTGCTTCCTATATACCTCCCAGGGGAAATATGAAATGCTTGTAAAAATATATCAATCTCATACATTTTTCATATGTGTTTGTAAGTGAACTGATATCCCAGAACTTAGCCTTAAAGCTTTCTAAAATTTCCTGTAGACATATTATCTTGAAACCATAGATGTTTTCAACATAAACAAATTTTCCCAATTAAGTTTTTATGAAATTAGCTGATAATTAGAATCTTGTTGAAACTTCCTTTCTAGATCCTGAAACTTTTGGTTTGGTTATCTTTTCTGTTTGAAATCCAAATAAATATACCACTCATTTGAGATGGTTCTAATGTATTTGATATTCAGTGGGAAATACTTTGCCATATGGAAAGTTTGCTGAGATATGAATGAATGTCTTATTTTTCCAGTTTTGTAACTATGAAAGCAACATATAATCATTATAGAAAAATTAAGGTTAAAAATACATCAAATGCACATAGCTTCAGACTTTTCCCTATGCCAATAAATATTTTTAAACAAAATCTAATAATTCTTTAGATCTGTCTTTTTTGGATTCATTTACTAGTATTGCACTTTATGGATAAGTATAAATATTAGGCCAATTCCCAATATGCACAAGTTTGAGCAACCACTTTACTATAATTCTCCTGGAAAAAAAAAAAAGATTAAAACTTGGGGAGGAAGCACATGATAATGAATTTATAGTTGCATAGTTTTCTTACTAATCAGCATGTCTTATTTAATATTTGTTCAAGCCAGAGTTTGTTATCGTAAAATTGCTCAATAATTCATACACATGTATGTGCATTTTTATTTTACAGTCACAAATAAGAAAACAGCTGGACCAAAGGGAAGGCACAATCCGATCTCAGTCGTTCATCTTTAAGTAGACCTCTCCCTGGGGATGCCCTGGCCGACAGCCGGGTGGCATGCTTGCCACTGCTGTGATCCATAGCAGGCCTCCGCTGAAAGCTGACTACGGATTTTTCTTTAAAAACAAATCAAAAGCAGATGCTGACCAGGATCTTTCTGAACACACCACATTTGCTGACTCGGGGGAAGCTGCTGCCCTTCGAGATGTTGTCATCTCCTTCAGAATACCGAGTCGCGTTGTTCTGATGAAAACTGGCGCAGCTAGCTGCCACACCCAGTGTGCTCACTCGTAGAATGCACAGCAGAAGAGACAGGGCTTGTGTTTTCCCTTATCGTGGTCCAAGCTTGTGGACTTTGTTTGCCCGAGTCCCACTGTGTCGTGGTCAGCTTATCTGACATCCAGGTTGTGCTATTACTCAGAAAGGAAACAGCTGTCTGCTTGGAGGCTCAGCTGCCTCTTTAGAAAGTATACTGAGATAGTAAACATCAAAGATTAGGTTGGGCAGGGGGAAATAAGGTTATTCTGCTCCTGCCCCCCCCCCTTTATACAAAAAACAAAACAATTTCCAAAACTGTAATAGATAATGTTTGCAGTATTGATTGTCTCTTTGTAAAAGGCTCAGAATCTGGTGGGCTCTTTCTTCCCTTCTAATGATAAACCTGTGAGAACTTTGTCTTATGGATGATTAGACAGAACCATAAAGGAAGGTATAATCTAAAAAATATCCTTTAACCATTTTGGAGAAAATGTTTTTAAAGAGTGAGAAAATAAAAAAGAGGAAAGTTAATAATGTAGCAGATGACATAGTTTAATGATAATAGTATTCTAGTTATTATTCTAGCAACAATAGAGCACATGTGAGCACTAAGGTATCTTCATCCAACATTTCTCCTAACAGACTGTAAGGACTTTCTCAAGAAAAGTGTGCTACAACAGTCCCTTCCCCAGAGTAGGGTGTAGGTGTTGGCCTAAGAGAAGTAAGAATCACCCGGCACTGAGATGCCTGAGCATCCTGCGCCTTATTCAAGGGCAACTTCTGTTGTCAGTTGAGGGAGCAATACTAAGTCCACATGCAATGCATAATAGCGTGTTTGTTACATAGCATTTTCAGACTAGCATAAGAAGATTGAAATAGGGGAATACAATACTGTCATCCAAAGCTCCTAGATTTTTTTTATCTTTCTTAATACTCCTCCTCCCCCACCCCCCCTTTTTTTTTAAGCTAGAAGTTTGAAGGGAGGGGAAGTAGAGGAAGAACCCCCAAACACAAAGATTATGGTGCAAAGCTATAAAATGCTCTTTCAGTCCAAAGGAACAGCGTGGTAAATTAGCTTTTCTGTTAATTTAAGTTTCTAGTTCTCAGGAAGTTTTGTATATTTAAAAAATATGTTTAGTATATTTTGTAATGCTTGTATCATATTAGATAAAGCAAATGTCAAGTTAAAAGGTATTATGTTACATTTGCAAAGTAAGGAGTTACAAATGAATCCTTACTGAGATGTATGATTTTATGTTTTGTTTTCTCAGAACCAAGGGTGTTTCTTTGTGTAGGCGATGTCATTTTTTACCTACTGTAAAATATCTCATGTTTATTTATATTCTTTGGTTATGTTTATTAAAAAGAACATGCTTCCCTGTGTTTGTTATTTTGCCATTAAAATGTTTTTAATATCTGTAACTTAGATTCAACTGATCAATATCATAAATAGCAATGAAGCATCCATATCGGTTAGACTATGAGCTCCAAAGGATTCTGAGTTGAAGAAGTAGTCTGAGACTTCAAGGATTTCTTAGTTAAATGTGGAAAAGATAATAAATACATGATAACATATAGAAGTACAGAAGGTAAATACTGCAGGTGAAGCACACAAAGCTCTATGACGGAGAGTGTGCTGCAGTGGGGATATAGCCTTTTTGTTTGTTTGTTTTTGAGGGTTTGACATAAAAAAAGGTTAGCTAACATGTATCTACTATGTCATTAGAACCGTCCTAGATGCTTTACCTGTCAGCAGCCCTGAAAAGTGGCCATGATTGCACCTCCTGAGAGGAGGCCCTCAGCTCTCTCTACAAGTCCCAGTAAGGGAGAATATTGTGTGCCAATGGCAAATCTGAGTGAGGCTGTTCTGGAGAAGCACCAGCAGTGTGTCTGTGTCAGGCCATGTGTGCTCTCAGGTATGTGGTTATCACCAACGCCGTACTTCATAACACGTTGCGGACGGATCACGAGAATTCTTGCCTCATGCTACACAATGTTTTACTAAGTATCATACTTAAAAAGATATTAACTTGTAAGAACATGTAATAAATAACTTCAAAATGCAATGGGTACTTAATTTTAAAGCTTGCCTTTAACATTTAAGTAAAATGTTTTTTGTACTCGTTTGATAGAGACTTGTCTGGCCACTGGGTAAAGCTAGCAGTAAAACTGCTGGTCTGCAATGTGTTAAGACACACAGTAGTGCCCCCTTATTCCTGGGGAATATGATCCAAGACCTCCAGTGCATGCCTGAAACTGCAGATTCCAGTAGTACCAAACCCTGTAAATTTCCTATACATACATAACTATGATAACATTTAATTTATAAATTAGGCACAGTAAGAGAGTTACAATCCTATCTAATAAAAGAGTAATATGCAAATTGATCATACCTCTGCTGTATCCACAAGCCATGCCCACCAGCCAATCAGAACAAGTATGCAAATAAACCCAACCAAGATGGTTACAGCCACAGAGAGCAGGAGGGAGGCTTGGGTTTCCCCAGCAATAGAGGAAGCCAAGCTTTCCACCTACCGTTGCTGGCCTAGGCCTCCCCTTAAGGCTACAAAGTTTCAATGATAGAAGATACATAAATACAAACAGAAATGGCTGCAGCCACAGAGCAAGCAGGAGGCTTGGCTCGGCTCCAGGCTACAAAGTTTCAATTGTAGAAGGTAAATAAATCCCAGATACCAGGGCCTCTGTTTTGGTCGCCAGGGGATATGGCTGGCCTTCAAACCACCACAGGCCCCTCGCCCAGGCCACCCCACACCCCAAGGAAACCCCTACCCTGATCCAGGACACCCTTCAAGGCAAACCAGCTGGCCCCCATCCAGGCACCAGGCCTCTATCCTATCTAATAAAAGAGTAATATGCAGATTGACCATCACTCCAACACACAAGATGGCTGCCCCCATGTGGTCAAAGATCCTGCCCCCATGTGGACACAAGATGGCCACCAAAAGATGGCCAGCAGGGGAGGGCAGTTGAGAGGGACCAGGCCTGCAAGGGAGGGCAGTTGTGGATGATCAGGCTAGCAAGGAGGACAGTTGGAAGGAACCAGGCCTGCAAGGGAGGGCAGTTGGGGGCAATCAAGCCTGCAGTGGAGGGCAGTTAGAGGTGACCAGACTGGCAGAGGAGGGAAGTTGGGGGTGACCAGACCTCAAGGGAGGAGCAATTGGGTGGGACCCAGGCCTGCAGGGAGAGCAGTTGGGGGGTCCAGGCTTGCAGGGGAGGGCACTTAAGGCTAACCAGGCCTTCAGGGAAGGGAAGTTAGGGGCAAACTGGCTGGCAGGGTAGCAGTTAGGCATCAATCAGGCTGGCAGGGGAGTGGTTAGGGGGGTGATCAGGCTGGCAGGCAGAAGCAGTTAGGGGCAACCAGGAAGGCAGGCAGGGGAGCAGTTGGGAGCCAGCAGTCCTGGATTGTGAGAGGGATGTCTGACTGCCCATTTAGGCCCAGTCCCACCAGGATTGGGCCTAAACTGGCTGTCGACATCCCTCAAGGAGTCCCAGATTGGAGAGGGTGCAGATTGGGCTACAGGACACCCTCTCCTCCGTGCACAAATTTCATGCACCAGGACTCTAGTAATAATAACAAAATAGGACAATTATAATAATACACTGTAATAAAAGTCATGAGTATGGTCTCTCTCTCTTTCAAAATATTTGGTATTTTCATTTAATATTTTCAAACCATGATTGACTACAGTTAACTGAAACCCCAGAAACTATGACCGTGAATAAAGGGGGACTGCTGTAGTCTCTGAATTCCCCTGAGAGTATCTTGCCTACAGAAGCAATGTTCCCTCCTGACCAGGAGAGTCACCCGTGTGGGAATGGCTATTACTGCCTTGGAGGGAACCCTGCCCCCCTGCTCCAGAGCCACTGGACATGGGAGCCCTTCTCTTCCCGCCCACGTGGCACGTGAAAGACCAGGTTCTTAGATGCTCACCTGAGCAAGTACAGTACACAGAGGACTTCCAGGCTTGAGGCCACCCTGCTCACTACGGATTCAGGCTGTCAGGGCATGGCGTCAAGCAGTTTTCTAGATCATCTATGGTGAAGGATCAGATCTGCCACCCCTCCCACCCCACCCCCTTTAATTTCAGATTGGAATTTTATAAAAATCCAATAAAAATACATTGTTAGAAAAAGGAAGTAAAAAATACACATAATAATCCCCATTTTATTATCAGGCTCTACAGACATAAAGTCACTATGTCAAATTGCTGAAAGATTTTACAGCTCTTGATTTCTATACTCGACACATACTGCTAATGGACAGAACAGCCCAGTCTGCAGGCCACATTTTGAGGAGCTCTGGTCTAAAAGACTGGCAGGTAAAAGGAACCAAAAGCCTTCTTGAGAAAGGATTCACCTGAAGGCAGAGAGGGTTGAGGAGCATGTTTTATTGATGAATTATGGACATCTGTGATAGGGTGAATCTGAGCACTTCTTATCTACTACTCAGGTGCTTAGCAAAACCTAAAGACGTTTTCTCACTAGTCTCAAGGGACACGCTGACATTGTGTCCCATTTACAGCCTTGAAGATGGCTTCCTTAGCCTTCAGCTGCCTCCAGGCGTCCTTGTCTCTGTCAGCAGCAGCAGCAGCAATGGCCAAGGTTGGGGGACAAAACTCATCCCAGAGAATAGAAACAAGAGCAAATGAAATTGACAGGTGCCATGTGGTGCCTGCAAACACTGGTTTCAGGAGTACCTGTAATGGGCCCTATGGAGATTCCCAGAAACATCTGGCTGGCGTTTAAGAGGGACTGGATTTTCCATAGAAGCAACAAGGATGGAACCAGAGAAGCAGTCCAGTGGGCTCGGGAACCTGTGGTCATTGCCCGAGTTCCAGAAAGCAACATTGGTAAAGGCATACGCAGCAACTGGCAAAATACCCACGTTGGTTTTCTGAGCCATGGCATGGGGGCTATCATGGATAGGAAGGACGAATGTAGACCGCTGCAACTGCCTCTACGTAGAAAGATAGTAAACCAAAAGTAATGGAGGGATTTCAGAGATTAGTGCCACCATCAAAGGCTAGAGGATGCAAGGGTGGGGATCCCACATCCTCATTCTGCATGCCTATTTGGCCTGTGCAGAAAATAGATGGCTCCTGGAGCATGACAGTGGATGATGACAAATTTAACCAGGGGGTGACTCCAATTGCAGCTGTCCCAGATGTGATTCCATTGCTTGAACAAATGAACACCCCACCTCCCCCACCCCAGATACCTGGTATACAGCAATTGCTGATCTGGCAACTGATCAAATTTTTTCCTCTTTTCTTGATATTTAGTAGTAAAGGGCATCAGAGGCTGTTTATCTGACAAGGCCAGCAATACACCTTCACTTTCCTATCTCAGAGGTTGACCTGTTCTCCAGCCCTATGTTGTGATTTAGTCCATGCAGACCCTGACCACCTTTCTTTCCACAAGACTCTCTCACATTGGTCCACTGCATTGATGTCATCATGTTGTTTGGACATAGGGAATAAGAAGTACCAAGTACTCGAGGCTTATTTGTAAGACATCTATGTGTCTGAGGGTAGGAAATAACTCCAACAAAAAGTTAAGGGCCTGCTAATATTGTGCATGTCCCTATGTGTCAGTAGGATAAACACCTCGAAGTGGAATTGTTGGGTATAAAGGTTAATTTTGTGTCAACCCGACTGGCCCTGGAATACCCAAATTAAACATTATTTTGTGTCTGAAGGTTGTTCCTCTGGAGAATCCTAGTATTTGAAAGTTTGAGAGAGATTGCCAAATTGTCCCTCATAGAGAGGCACAACAATTCTATAAACAGAGTATGAAAAAATGCCTGTCCTACTATTGAATATTCATTTCCCCATTGACTTAAGATGTCACCCTTTTTCTGTGTATAAGATGCATTTTTTTCTAAAATCGTTAGACTGAAAACTGAGGGAGCCGCGCAGGTGTGTAGCTGCCCACACCTTGTGAAACAGGCTTCCTCCAATAACCAGCCTTATTGTTATTGATATCAGCTGATGCCGTAATTGGAGGTGGAGAGTGCCACAAGCATCAGCGTGTTCTGAGACCATAAAGATGTCAAAAAATAAAAAGATAAATACCGATAAGCAATTGTCTTAACTCTGCAAAATTCAAACTGAATGTAATCACTGATGCAAAAGAACATGTGAATAGAGTTGCAGAGAGACAATTTGGACCTCTTCCCACCAAGTGTCTGATCAGACAGTGGAGAAAACAGGAAGAACAATACTTTAAGATGCCAAAAAAGGAGGCCTTCCAGGGAAAACCAGCAAAATGGGCAAACTGGCAGCAGAGGCTGAAGACTTGGATTATGGAGCAGCGCCAAAGTGGCTTATGTGTGTCTGCTAAGCTTATTCAATGTCAGGCAAGAATGTTTCAAGTGAAATGAACATTGTTGAATTTTACAGGAAAGGCAAAATGGTGCTTTCATGAGGAGAGAAAGGTTGGCCATGAGAACACAAAGTTAGCTCAGAAAATGTTAGGAGTTTATGAGGATGATCTCACAGTGACTCAGAGGACAGCAGTGATACAATAGAAGTTGAAGAAATTGATATATCTGGAACTAATTGTGAAGAAGAGAGCAGTGATGTAACAGAGGCTGAATAAAATGATATCCTGCATATCATAGTACTGGTATATAAACTTTACCTGCAGTAATTACTAAATAAAAATGTGTTTTGTTTTCTGTTTAAATATTGATTTCTTGCCCTGACCCGTCTGGCTCAGTGGATAGATCGTCGGCCTGAGGACTGAAGGGTCCTGGGTTCAATTCTGGTCAAGGGCATGTACCTTAGTTGCAGGCACTTCCCTGGTAGTGCAGGAGGCAGCTGATCAATTTTTCTAACTATCCCTCTCTCTTCCTCTCTGTAAAAAAAATCAATGTTTTAAAAAATAAAAATAAAAATATTTCTTAATTTTGGGTCTTATACACGAGAAAATGCGGTATGTTCTAAGGCCTGTTCCTAGGTTAGTCTGTTCCATTGATCTGTCCAGCTGTGTACCTAACTTAGTTTTATACTGCCTTTTCAAAACTTAAGAGATTTTCACCTTATTTTTCCAGACGAACTATAGAATAATTTGTTATACCCCTTCAAGTAAAAATTGTAATAGCAGTATTTGCCATGCAGAGGTTAAGTATCACCACTTATCTTCTCTGGGGTTTTTAGATGCATACTTATTATCTGCAATTAAAATGTGCCACCTCATTTATAAAACACCTTCTTGTTTTATGAATCATTGCATTGGCAAAAATTTCCTGGACATCAATAATCCAGATAATGGCAATTCTGGATTATAATTGGTGTGTCTAATACTTCATTGGAGTGTAACAATTAACTATGTATAGTTCCCTGCAGTTAAAGCATCTCTCTTGCTTCTACTTCTTTGTAAAGACTTTTGTTCTTGCCCAATTCAAATGCCCCTATTCTCTCAAAATAAAGCAGAATCTAATGCTAAATAAATAAATACCCCTGTTTTGTTTCTATAGTATCCTTTATCACAGCATTTCAGATACCACTATCTGTTTCATTTACTGACCAATAAGTTCTTTAAAGGTAGGTACCACAATTTAGTCTCATTTTTGTACAGGATTTGAGGAGGGAGAGGGAGTGAGGGAAAGAAGCAGGCACAGTGCCTGGCCCACTACCTCACTCCACAACTCAAGGACTACATTTGCACATTCCATGTAAAATGCACCCCTGGAGCAGGGAAATATGTGAACTGTGCTCCTTAAGAGTTCTACAATGTGGTAGTTCTGTGAATGGCAACAGATTTTCAATGCATGTGTACTGAACTGTACCAGGACAAACTGATTGTCGAAGAACCCAGGAGGAAATTAACCACTGTGAGTTCCTGAATATAAAGGGCAAATTCTAGAAATATGATACCAATTTCATAGATTAACTTAGGATCATGAATATTTGTTTTTCTACTGACAGTTTATGCCACATAAAACTATCTCCAAATGAATATCCACAAGAAACACTCACTACTTATTCATGTGGTTAAAAAGAGTGAATTAAGTAATTATATCTTTGAACTTTTGAAACTATAGTGTTCAAACTATACTTTTAAAAATATAATTTTACTCATGTATTGAAAAAAATGGCTGTAGTATCATGTTTATATATGTGTCAATATTGGGAACAGAGTTCAATAATGAATCATATCTAAATTTTATGAACAATGCACAAATATTAAAACACTGATTGGTTATAGGAAGCAGTGGGTGGAAAACCATTAGCTATCATTTTTATTGAACAGCAGCACCCTCTGAGAAGAATCAAATCAATTTGTAATATTCATTTATATTGCAAAATAATATATACACAAGAAAGTTGTGATTGTACTGATTTTATTACTTTTACTAAGCCATTTTATGTCCCCACACTTAATGCAAAGAAAACAATATGAAAAAAATATGTCATTATTATTCACAATAAAATAGATCTGCTTCTATCTGCAGGCCTGGCAGAATGTACAAGGGGGAGCACTTCATGGCTCAAGTGGGTCAAAGGACCATTTTGATTCCGACCCACCCAAGAGACTCTCATGTGGATTTGGGGATGGACTAACTCCATGGGAGCTGTGATAGACAGAACCATTTCTGTGGTATCCCCAGATCTCAGTGAATAAGACCTATACAAGAAAAGATAACAATCTGTCCATAAATTTTTAGTACAAGGTAAAAAAGGGACCCTTTTTTGGGTACATGGATATAAGTATGTTGTGGTCTCAAGATTGCTAGATTGATATCTTATCTGTTATAATGAAGATAAGGTAGACATCAAAACCACAGTCAGGTTAAGAAACTTCTACAACTTGTCTCAATTCTTCAAATAATGGAGCAAGTTCCTTTTCTAAGCTGACAATTAATCCTAAAACAAAGAGAAGAAGAAAAATTAGAACCTTAGAAAAAATGTTCATGAAAAAAGTCTTCGACTTAAATTCCCTTTGGTTGAAATTATTACTAAAAAGTAAAAAGTAAATGAGATATAGTTTATTTCCCGTAACTAAAGCAAAATATTCTAATTCTAAGTAAATTAACCAAAAAAACTCATATTCACGATGAACTTTCTTCCATGTTTAAAAGAAAGTTCAATGATGAATCTGAAAGACAAGCTAGTCTAATAATAGCATGTCTAGCTTCTCCTTCATTTACCAGAGTGTAAGGTTACATATTGTAGACACTGCTCATTTTATGTCGAAAGTCATGCAAGGGGCTTGGCCCCTGCCATGGCCCCCACCCACTGTCCCTGCTGTAGCGGTGGCCAGGGGCTTCTGCCTTGGTTCCCGCCTCTGTGGCAGCCACGTCCTCGGCCTCTGCCTCTGTCCACTGCAGTGGTTACCTAAGCCCTCTCAGCCCTGGCTTCTTCCAGAAAGTTGTCCGGTCTAATAAGCATATTATGCTTTTAGTATTATAAGATAAATATGAATCTTCTTCTTTATCACAGAATATTAAAAGCATCTGGGATTCTCAAGGAAATGTTCTAGGTACTAAAATATAATTCTGTACAACATCATAATTTATAACCACCAATGAGTTAGTATGTGATTTATCACAATTACTATTTAATATACTTAAAATATTGATACCACTATCCTATACAGGGGAAAGCAAACGTAAGTTTAAAGTTGTGAGTATATGAAATAAGAGTTCATTCTTGTATTATTTATTATTGTATTATTTGTATTACAACTATAAACATACTTTTGCCCACCCCTGTATAATTTACAGTGTTTTCACATATATATTTTACAGTTTCCATAGATTAGAAATGGAAGAGAACTAATAGATCATCAAATCTAAACCCCTCATTTTAAAGACCAGAAATCTAAGGACTGGCTTCAGTGACATAGACAGAAATAGAATTTGCTCTAACAATTCTAAACAGTGGTCAAATCTGAAAAAGACCCTAAAACAAACAAACCACTTTATCCAAAGGGAGTAAAAAATATACAATTCAACTACTGTTATTTTACACATAAATATTCAGTGAGGGCTACTGGGTATAATGGGATCTTACTATCCTCTGTGGAAAATATGGCTTTCTAGTGTTTGTTCTCAATTCCTCAACCCTCAGGAAGAATGTGATTATGTTCACCCTATTCACAATCCTCATAGTCATCTTGTTCACTATAGTCCAAGACTTTTAAAATTCTAATAGATTGGTCTATACGGAACTTAACTCATCCTTGACATTTAATTTTTGTTTGCCTCTCTACTCTCTTTTTGTTTTCTAAAGGTCTTTTAATGTGAGCAAGACATAGCATTCAAGTGGTAAAGATAACATTTAATTTTCTTTTTATCTTAAAGGATAACTAACCTACACAAGCAGATATTAGCTCCATTATACAAATATGGAAAACAGAGAATTTATTTTTTCAGAGGCAAAGACCTTGCCCACAAATTCAGATTTTTTTTTTAACCCTAAATCTACTAATCCTATCAGAAACAGTATCATAAACAAAAAGATGCATTTAATAAAAGGCAGCCAATCAATGATTCTCTCATCATTGATATTTCTATATTTCTCTCCCTCTCCCTTCCTCTCTGAAATCAATATATATTTTTTAAAGCTGCATTTAAGGTAATTAAAACACACCTGTATTGGCATTGCTGCTGGCTATGAAACTCACCACCAAAGGTAGACGATTAAACTGAACCACCTAAAAAGAAAAGATCTAAATATTACGTTGTATTGTGAAAAGACAGTATAATTCAATGAATTATCTTAATCTTTAAAAAACCTTTAAATGATCAATGTGTAAAGTAATAGCCCAGTATTATGGTATTATCTCATGAAATATGAAAGAGATGAAAATAAATATTTCCATGAAACAGAGTTACTGAGTATCTCTTAGAGACAACACCATTTAACCTAGAAAGTTTTTAAGGTGGGACTGTGTCTTCATTTTTTTATCTCAAAGACCAGCAGAGTATCAATTACATAGTAAGAGCTCAATAAAAATTTAATAATTAAATGGCTAAAGGAAGTATTTCTTATCCCAATAGCTGTATCTTCATGATTTTTCTGCCTCCTATGTACTACTATAATTTAAACAAATTTAAATAACTTTAAATCAACTATCTTTAACTTAGCTTCAATCTAATCCTTATCAATCAAGTTAAAGGCCAGATGGGTTATTTGTTTACCAATATACATTAAAATATACAACTTTTAAAATTAAAAGATGTTAACTGTGTATCATCAGTAGTACATAAGTCATACTTTGGTAAGCATCACTCAAATTAATCATATAAGTGATTAATTTATTCTAAAGAAAATGTAGCTGAAGATCAAGAAATATGTAGCAACTAATTTCTTTCTCACAATTAATAACCTCACTTATTTATATACAGAGTTTCCCCCCAAAATATGTATGCATATTTTAACAGTTGATAGTTCAATTTTGAAAATAAAATGTATTTTAATAAACAATGCCTTTACATTTTTTCGAAGTATGTGTATACCTTTCTTGGGACACCCTATATATAATTGTATATTTTCCATGTGTATATATATATATCCCAAACCAAATGAAGGAATTAACTAAAATAACAAACTTAAATAACTTATCATCTGACTTTCAAGAGAAATTGTTATCTGTCACCAACAACACAAGTGTCATTTGAGAAATCACAATTATTAAGCTAAGGGCACCATCTACTGGAGATAAGAGTGACTGAATTACCCTTTCCAGGATAACATGTACTTTATTATTACATCTTTTTAATTACTTCCCATAGTAATTAATTCCTGGTGTCAAATTTGAAGAAAATCACTTCTGTGAAACATAACCCATTTGAAGGCTAAGATCTTGAAATCCCACCCCTTTCAAAACTCAAATTGAAAATAATAGCACAAGCTATTTTATATAGAAAACATAGTAATAGTTGAAATCAGCAAACCATTCGATAGTTATGAACTTACCTGGTAGGTATTATAGTAACAGATGATACTTTTATTTTTTGAAAGTCCAAGTTTGCTCCCTTGGTCTGTTGCAAGGGCAAAAGTAGATAAGAAACCAGGTCTCAAAGCATGCTCTGGAGCATTATCATTGGCCACTGGAAATACAAATGATTTAAGTAAAAATTATGCAGTAGACATGGTAGAAAGATTTGTAGCACCTTTTTAAGACATATATCTGTAAAAATATTAAACATAAGAGTTCTGTTTCCAATATTTAAAATCACATTACTAACTAGGTCTCATTAATTTAGGTGTGAAAAATTACTGAGATGTGAGTGAGCGATCATAGCTAAGGGAACAAATGATGACTCTCACAATACTTTTTATTTTAAAAAAAAAATATTAAATGTTTATATTTCTTTAATATCAACCTACCTTAAAACCCAGATTAATCATTACACTTATATATTTTATTGAGTGACTGATTTTGGAAGGAAGGGGAGAAAGAGGTACCTCAAACTGTTGCTTCACTTATTTATGCATTCATTGGTTGCTTCTTGTTTGTGACCTGACTGTAGATCAAATTCACAACGCTGGTGTTTCGGGAAGCCGTTCTAATTAACTTAAGTACCCAGACAGCGCAATCAGTACATTTAATAAACTGAATATTCTCATTAACTGACAGCCAAACTAGAATTTTAAAAAAGTGTCGAAAAACTTTGCTCTCATAAAATCCATAGGAATATTGTTTATTGTTATTATTTTGCAGCTGGCCAACTTTTTCCTTCACTATTAAGTCATGGAGTTAGTTGTGCAAATGTAAGGCTTTAACACAGAGATCCTCAGACAGAATATTATTTTGTTTACAGCCTTCATTACAGAACTAAGAAAAGACAAGTGACTTGCCCATAAACACCTATGTTTTACAGTAAGTCAGAAAGCACACTGGGCCACACATCAGGAAATGATGGGTTCTAATATTATTTTGTCACCGACTCACATTGCAACTTAGGAACAATGTACTTGACAATCTTCATTTATAAAACAAAGCAAATAAATTATTGCTAAACTTCCTTTAACTCAAGTCTAAAATTACCTGACATGTATGATAAACCCAGGTACTAAATCGGCAATAAAATATTTAGAGCATTATTTACTTTCTTTGGTAAAGCTATTACAGAGTCCTAGTATAACTATATCCATCCATTGATGATACAAGAAAGAATAGTAAAATGTTCTTAATATATACTAACTGTGACAGCATATACATTAAAAAAAAAAAAAGGCTTAAATTAGGTAAAAAGTTCTCTTTTTAGGTTAGTCAGCTCTTCTTTAGGTAAAAAATTCTTGTTAAATTCTGGTTAACTAAAAGTTTTGTGAAACTTAAAAAATTTTTTAAAAATCTTATTTCCAGTAAAGAAGTACAGAACCAAGAAAGATTAAAAAACAACTAAAAGTATGTTGATGCAAACATATGGATGTTTATCCTAAAACTACTGATAAAAATATATATTGGGGGGGAGGGAAGGAGACTTTATGTATAATATATCTAGCTGCATACATGCCCAGCCTCATCACTTAAGAATAATGGTTTATATCAAGCAGGTCAAACTCAAAGGCTAACATACGCCAAATAAACAAATAAACAAGGTTTAAGTTTATGTGCGCTGCAAAAAAAAAAGCTTCAATTTTCATAGAAACATAGATTTACTTCGACAAAGACATGCTGAATACAAAGGGCTGAAGTAAATGAGTAATCGTTAACATAAAATAGAACATTTTAATAAAATTATTTTTTCTTGAACATTCATTAACTTACCAGATGTTGAATAACTGCACAAATAATAATAAGTATAATGCAAATAAAACCTATTTTTCCTGTTCTCCGAAAGTGAAATATTTCCTGTTGTGCATACCAAATAACGATGTGGCAATCGGCTACTAAAATATTCGCTGCTAATATGATACGCATAAGGCGCGTAAAGGAAATGAATGCAATACGATTATAGTAATCAGTCATTAGCGAACATTGTAGTTTGTTATTAATAATTATGTATGACGGGATATTGTAAAAATTAAGTTATGACATTTTTATTAAAACCTTTCTTACATAACGTTATATTGGCTGGGCCAAAATAATATTCGTTGTGGGCCACAAGTTTGACATGCTTGATTTATATTATACCATAATATGTCTTTACTGGGAAACTGGGCCTGTCATTAAATCCATGCTGAATGACAACATGATACATATAACATGTAATAAGTTATAAGTTTCAATACAGCCTTTAACAAACAAAAGCAAAGATTTCCCCCCAAAGACCTTCTCCTAAATTTTCTGAAATGGGTTTCATATGCTTGCTTCTGTACTACTTGGATGTCAGTACATCTTTATTCTAAAGCAAAAAAGACACCGGCATGTTAAGTTCTCAGTTTTACCTTTAATAACAGGCACACCGTCTCTGTCTGACACAACAATAGCATGAAGCCCTTCAACACTAGAAAGGAAAAATATATAAAACATTTCACTTTCTGAAAATGTGTACCTCCAAGTCATAAAGATAATTTTCATGTGTATTTTTGAAAAACCATGGAAATTCAATTTTTGGCAGCATAAACTACTGTTTACTAAAACTTTCAGAAATTAAATGACTGTGTATCACTGACAATATTTATAATCTTTACAATTTATATAGTTTATTGATGAATAAGAGCTAAAACATAGCTGATTCTCCATTAAAATTGCTAATTATTCTGTGGTTTATAAAAGTATGACAGATTATCAGCAGTGGATACAATGGCAAAGACAGACTTTCCTTTCATTCATTCTACTAACGAGTGCCCAATATTTTGCACTGAATATTTAGAATACCATGCTAAGCAAAAATAAAGTCACTGTCTTCACAAAATTTACAATTTAAAAGGAAAGTAACTATCCATCAAATAATCTTGCACTAACAAATATAAAGCTACAATTGTGGAAAGTGCCAATTAAGTGGTTTGTGGGGATATGATAGTCAATAACACAGAGGAGAGGGGAGGGCCAAAGTGGGTGAAGGAAGGCTTCCCTGAGAAAGTAAAAGCTCAGCTTAGACGTTATGGCACTGATTAAGAGAAGGGCACAAAGATCATTCAAAGCTGAAGAAACTGGATGAGAAGAATGTATGTTATGCAGCAATCCTTTCAGCCATCCTACATAATAAAAGGCTAATATGCAAATGACCAAACTGGGGAATGATAGGTCGCTATGACGTGCACTGACCACCAGGAGGCAGACGCTCAATGCAGGAGCTGCCTCCAGATGGTCAGTGCCCTCCCACAGGGGGAGTGCTGCTCAGCCAGAAGCCCGGCTCATAGCTGGGGAGCACAGCGGCAGTGGTGGAAGCCTCACCTGCCTCTGTGGCAGCACTAAGGACATCCCACTGCCAGATGTCCAGGCCTAAGCCATCAGTTAGACATCCCCTGAGGGTTCCCAAATTGAGAGGGCGCAGGCCGTGCTGAGGGACTTTCCCCCACCCTAAGTGCACGAATTTCATGCACCAGGCCTTTAGTGTCTATATAAGGAGCAGTAAGAATGGTCAAGACTATACCTCTGGAGTTAAAAAGGCCTGAGTTATACCCATACTCTCTTGCTTACTATTTATGCTACCGTGGGCCATTTATAAAACTCTCTAAGCCTCAGTTAACAATCTGAAAATGAGGAAAGTGTACTTTTTGGCTATGGCAAAATTCAATAAAATAATACATGTAGAGGTTGGTATATAAGTTTACATTAAAATACTAATTATTATTAACATCAGGGTATCATTTGTGCACTCTGATAATGATATAATTCATCACTACAGTTTAAGTATTAAATTATTATAAGAACTGCTAGAGCACAAAAGTAGTGTCAAAAATTATAATGAGGAAACATTCTCAAACTTTCAGTATTTATGCAAAACCTAGAGCCTTGTAATTATACCATATGTAGGTTGCAACTCAGAAATATGCTCAATGTTCCTACTACATAACCCAGAATTATCATTCCTTATTGTGTTAACCTTAATATTTTAACTAAGCAATGAGTAATATTCACATTAACTTATATTCTTATTCCTGAAATTATGTTTTTAAATCCCACTGTCAAAAAATGTTTGTTAGAGAAGTGTTATTACAATTTGAGGAGAAAATTTTTTGTTGCAAACAAACCCATTTGTCTGCCTCACATTAAAAATAAGAAAGATGAGCCGAAACCAGTTTGGCTCAGTGGTAGAGCGTTGGTCTGTGGACTGAAAGGTCCTAGGTTCGATTCCGGTCAAGGGCATGTACCTTGGTTGCCGGCACATCCCCGGTAGGGGGTGTGCAAGAGGCAGCTGATCGATGTTTCTCTCTCATCGACATTTCTAGCTCTCTATCTCTCTCCCTTCCTCTCTGTAAAAAAATCAATAAAATATACTGTAAAAAAATAAAAAAAAATAAGAAAGATGAAACAATTGTATATATTTACTAGTATTATTTTCTATTATCATTAAATCCTAAAATTATCTATGGATTGAAACATAACCTATGTGATTAATACATAAAACAATATATTCTTCTAAGTTAAAAACTAGATTACATAAAAATATATCCCACAGATACTAGAGACACCCACACATACTTTGTGCAGTTACTAATGGCACCATCTCTTGAAATAGAAAAAGACTGGTAACCTAACTAACCATCAAAAAGAGCAAGTTAAAAAGTTATGACATAAATGCAAAGGAATACTCTGCAAACAAATTAGCAGCTCTTCATGTACTGGGAAGGACTGATCTCAAATTTACAGATGTTAAGTGAAAAAGCACATGGTTTTGAATAGTGTGTACAAGAATCAACCTATATAACAACACATGTAGACATTCATATGTGTATGTTACAATAGATTAAATGTTTGTCACCCTCCAAATTCATATGTTGAAACCCTAATCCCAATGTGATGGTATTTGGAGGTGGGGCTTTTGGGAGGTCATTGGGCCATGTGGGTGGACCCCTCATGAATGTACTCAGTGCCCTTATAAGAAGCTAGAAAGCTAGCTAGCTCTCCTTCCCTGTGTGAGCATGAGAAGTCCGCAACCTGTAACCCAGAAGAGGGCCTTCACCAGAACCCAGCCATGCTGATACCCTGATCTTGGGACTTCTAACCTCTATAGCTAGGAGAAATAAATTTTGATCATTTACATTAAGAAATATCCAGCCTGGTCAGTGTCGCTCAGATGGTTGGATGTTGACCTATGAACCAGGAGATCATGGTTCAATTCCCAGTCAGGGCATATACCGGGATTGCTGGCTCAATCCTCAGAAGGGGGTATGCAGGAAGCAACTGATCTATGATTCTGTCTCATCTATTGATGTTTCTATCCCCCCCTCTCTGAAATCAATAAAAATAAAAATAAAAGAAATATCCAATCTATGGCACTTTGTATTATAGCAGTCTGAGACCTCTCTGTATGCACGCAAATATGTATGTTTATATATACATGTTTGCCTGTAGGTAACAATGGGTGCCTATGAGAGGGGAACTATGGGGCTGAAGGGCAGCGATGGGAAAGTTCTCATTGTATACCTTTCAATTAACTCTTGAATAGTGAACTTTATGAACGTATTGCCTACTCAAAAAATAAGCAAATTAAAAAATAGGTAAAGAGTACTACAAAAATGTTTTAAAAATCTGTCACTATAGGTGCCTTTTTTCTTTCAATAGTAATTAACTTAAATGCTAGCTAAAGCACCAAAAGAGGAGGTAGAAATTAAAAAGATCTCCTTTTTAATGGATTTCAAATTCACAGAGATAATTTGTCCAACGAAGTATAAAAATTACATAAAGTAACCACTTAAAAGAAATCAGGAGACAAATATAAAAGGTGTTTCCCATTCTATACGCATTTAACAAAGAATAACTGGAATAGATTTTTACAATAATTGAAAATAAATATAATGCACTGATAGGTACATTATACTTTTAGAATAAATGAAATTGTATGAAATATTCTGCAAAAATCTAAATCTTACACTTACTAAAACATTTTTTAACATGATTTTTATTGATTTCAGAGAAGGGAAAGGGAGAGAGAGAAACATCACTGATGAGAGAGAATCACTGCCTCCTGCATACCCCCTACAGGGGATCCAGCCCGAAATCTGGGCATGTATCCTGACAGGGAATCAACCTGTGACTGAGCAACACTGGCACTAAAACATTTTTATCTCCCCTCTCCCCAAAAGCAAATGTTACACTGGTAATCAATGACATCATACTTAGCCCTAGCCGGTTTGGCTCAGTGGATAGAGCATCATCCTGCAAACTAAAAGGTCCCAGGTTCGATTCCAGTGAAGGGCACACGCCTGGGTTGTGGGCTTGATCCCCAGTGGGGGACTCTCTCATCATGGATGTTCCTACCTCTCTCTCCCTCTTCCTTCCTCTTTGAAATCAATAAAAATATATTAAAAAGACATCATAGTTTTATTAATATAATAATGAAATATTTTGTTATTTTAAAACACTAAGTTGTGACTATTTAGGCCTGAGACTGCTTGAGTCACAACTAGATTTAAAAATACAAATCTAAGCACTATATTTAACAGAGAATTAAAAAATAAACAAAACAAAACTGACTTGGTTGAGAGGCGTAGTAGTACAATTAAAAGCTAGGCTGCCTGTGTCCAAACCCTTAACTTACATACATCTAGCAACAAATCAGTGTGTATTCTAATATTTCCTTTATAAATGTTCAATATTATTATTTCTCCATTTTTTTGGCTCGAGTTGCAATATGCCTACCATCAAGAAGAAATGGTCACGAATATGAACTAAACTAGCCTCAGTCATGATGGAAAAAAAACACCAATTTGTACTAAGCCTTTTCTTTCCATTATGAAAGGACTTTCATTATGTTTTTACAAATATCCTTCTTACAAATATCAGCTATACCTCCATTTCTGTATTTTGTCATCAGTGTGATATTCCCCCTCCCATCACCAATTGTAGCATCCTTTCAATATGCTAAACTTCTAAGAAGGCAAATACAAACACAGAAAGCCCTCATTTTTGTAAAGTTCTAATTTAGAAACATTTTAATTACCAGATTTAATAACACCATTTCCCCTCAATAGCATGTGTCAAATTTCTGTAAGTAAATTAATTATAGAGAATACAAACTTCACTATCTCTTTAGTTCACACATTACTAATAACTGAAATAACAGATACACATTGTGATCAATAAGTAGTCACATCACTTTTTTCAAAGAGTGTTGGTGATTGATCACTGAGCATCTGTTGTTTATGCAGAGAACAAAACATGCAGTGTTATCTCATTGTCCAGTGATACTAAAAAGAATAACTGAAATGAGGCCAATAAAGATGAAATACAGCAAAGAAACGAAAAGTGGCAATATGGGGAAGTGAAATCTGAATAGAAGTTAAATGGAGTTAGAAAAAAAATAGCTGGCTAAGAGGTTGACATTATCATTGTTCTGCACAAAATGTACAGCCAAAGAACTTAGTGAAGATGGACTTATTGACATAAATGAGAAAGCAGTTGTGATGAAAAGGATAAAGATGCCCCAGAGGAAATGATACTGGCAAAAGCGCTTCCTATTAAAGAACTCTCAGAGATATTTCACAACACTGGACAAAATGTTGAAAACTGATTCAAACTTAGGAGCATGCCAATTTGCCATGGCACAGAAAAGCTGCCTGTTTCTATCTTAAGGACATAGCTTTCATATATCTTAAGATATATGGAAAGAAGTAGGCAAACACTGTTCAAACTACTCCTGATAAGTTTTTTGGGTTTTTTTTACACAGAGAAATAAATGTACTCTTGTAACCTCTCTAGGCCCCATGCTTTTTATCTGCAAGTTTCAAAGGATATTATTCATGCTGCCTAAGGGCTATGTTAGGTAAAGTGCTAAACAACAGCATTATATACACACAATATTTAGTCTAAGATAGCAAGATACAAAATGCTACATAAAATTAACCTGTTACGCAGAATTTATTTAATGACAATAAATTTTTTTTACCTTGGTAACTTTTTATACAGGAATCGCTTTAGATCCTGAAAGAGAACATTAACAAATGATTTAATAACATGCTTTATACTAATTCTTTAGATCTTGCCCTATTCACATTTCAGGGACCTTACGCCATCATTCCTAACCTTCCTGTTTGTGTTTTCCTTCCCTTTCTGATTTTGATACTTAATGGCAGTTTGACTTTAAGAAGTTAACCTTTTTCTCTTAAGCCTCAGTTTCATTATTTGTTGAGTAGGGACAATAGCACAATCTAGGTCTTAAGACTTTTTTAAAGTTTATTGAGTAGATGCATGTAAAGTGATTAGCATATCTAGAAATGGGAAACACAAATATATATTAGCTGTAAAATTAGGTCATATTTTCATATTATTTCAAATCCTGTTGCTATTGTTGTGTTCACTTGAGAATATATTATGAATATCTTTCCATCTATACACATCACTTACAATCCTGGGTAAATTCATTTATTTCTCTGAAATTTAATTTCCTCACATGACTAAATATATGATGTCAAGTGTTTATTTAGCATGTGACATAATTATGACAAGAAAAAACTATTTCCCCTCATCTGGGGAATTTTATTGATAAGCAGGTTATCAATTAAGAGCTCTACAAAGATAAATAAGATACCTATTGTTTTGAACCTCTAAACCCTACAATTCTCCAAACCTTAATATTCATTTTATTTCATGTTATCACCACCAGTTTAGTTTTCCTCTCATTTTAAACATACACAAGAAAATCTCAACTTATCAAGGTGTCATCTAAAATCCAAATTTCTCAATCATTTTGTTCCCACTAATGGCACTACCAAACCCATTATTCAGATTAGAAGCTATGAGTAATAGTTAACCCTAAGCTCACATTTGTCACTTTTAAATCACCTGTGAAGTCAAATGTTTTTAAACAGATTCCTTCTCCTTTTCAACAGACATTACAGTTTACTTTCAATTTATTATTTATGACTTGCACTAACCTCCCAATTGGTATACTGGTCTCATGTTTCTATCCTATGCAGTTCTACATAGTGCCAAGAGTCCAATTTTCCTCATTTTCTAAAGCCATAATTGCAATGATTTTCAACCTTTGCTATGGATAACATATGAGGAGCATTAACACACACACACACTCTGATGTCAGAGTTGGAGGGGCTCCCCAGATGATTCCCTGTACAGCCGGTTCAGAACCAATGTCTGAAAGGCTCTCAACTCTATACTGAACTATGTACAAACTAGAGGCCCAATGCACGAAATTTGTGCAAGAACCTCCTTGGCCCCCACCGCTGCAGTGGTCATCTCTGCTTCAGTCCCCGCCCACTGGGGCTTTGTCCAGAAGGAAGGACTTCTGGAAGGACATCCAGTCTAATTAGCATATTATGCTTTTATTATTATAGATTCTTTAGACATTTGAGACTCTACAACATAGCATATGGCTAAGTTTACAGCCCTGCTTCCAACCATTCCCTCATACATACACTTAGCCCCAGCTAAATTGGACTGTTCACAGCTCTGCCATACACACCTCTCACTTTCCTAAGTCTGCTTAGACTATTCATTCTTGTAGTAATATTCTGCCTCTCTTACTTTTTAAAAAGTTGCCACTCATCATTTAGAGCTATTATCAACCACCAAATACTCCAAACAGGCTATCCTGATAGACACAAACCAGAGGTAATCACTTGAAGTTTTCACACAGTAATGTATGCATAACTATGATCCCTTGCATAGCATTTTTTTTTTAAGTTGTAAAACTCTGAAGTAGAGGAACTATACCTTAATCTTCATTATTTCACCCTCAGTCCTTAGGACAGACACCTTTGCAAGACAGATACTCAGTAGATAGTGATTTGATTATGCCTAATAAGGTCTCAAAAATATAATGAAGACATTCAAAAATGGAGAGGTAAGGGCATTAAATGTTGCTTACTATTGAAACACATAATCTTGCAGTCTGAAAAGAAACCAGATTCATATTAATGCTGAATGACTATTTAGTGTAATGGTTAAGAGCCTGGACTCTGGAGCGAAACTGCCTGAGTTGGTATCTGGACCCCACAAGTACTAGCTGTGTAACCTGAGGCAAGTTACCTGATCTTCCTGTGCCTTATCATCATTTATAACACAGCAGTGACAGTGCCTACCTCACAAAAGTTACAAGAAGTGAATATATGTTCAGTATTTAGAACACCCAGCATGTACGTAGGCAAAGTAACAGGAAGTAAAACATAGCCATTAGTATGAGTATTAATGTCCTGCATTTTCTAGTAACTAGCACAAGTTACCTAAACTTAGAATTTGACTTTTGTTGCTGTGTTGAAGAGCTGTCAGCTGGAAATCAACTAAAATGGCTACAATGAACCTAGAAAGACACCAAGACCACTTGCTGGGGGAAAAAAAAAAAAAGTTTTCCGAGCAGCAAACCACAATTTAGACACTCCAATGGCAAATGTTCAGAGCCTCTTATGCCCACAGGATTTGGGGAGTACGAACAGGCAACTCGGTGTCCTGCACCCCCATTCCAAGACCCACTCAGGACCCCAGCAAATCCATTCACACTAGTCTCTCACTGCAGGGCCTACAGAAAATAATTACGGGGCTGGGGCTGGGGAGCAAAACGAAACAAATTTCTACTTGGGAAGCGCTACCTCTACCCGCCCAGTAGCCTCCTCCAAACTCTCCACCCTCTCCTTCCTCTGGGGCTGTGGGGGTAACTCACATCCGCCATGACGAACCCCTTTCTCCCGCAGGTTCGATATCCACGCCTGAAAAAGAAACTCGAGGTGACTCTCCCGTCAAGATTCCCTCGCACCCCGACCCTAACAAGCGGCAGGATTCCGCGCCTCTAGGACGTGGGGACAACCGAAGGGAGTCGGAGGTCCCGGAGACCGATATGCCTGGGCCCACTCCACCTCCCCAACCTCCGGGGTCTCAGCCCAAAGCGCCCACTCCTCTTCCAGCTCAACTCCCGCGCCGCCCGCGGGCCCAGGCCCGAACACCCGGCAAAGTGGCCCAGTTACCTGGCTCTCTGGCAGCAAGGTTCGCGGTTGTCCGCTGCCTCTTCAGGGACCAGCTTCCAAGACAGGTTCCTCAGTAAGCCGCCGTCACATGACTTGTGACCTCCTTGGTGCCCCAGGAAGCACTCCTTACGCCTCCGAAGCGCGTGGACACGGGCACTTCCGGGGCGGGGCAAAGCACGCCGTGTGTGCGGGCTGGCGTCGCGCCCCGCCCCCACACCTCCGGCCCTCCTCCTCCTGCGCCTGCGCAGACGCCAGGGGGCGTGGCCGCTGGGATCCCCGCGGTCCGGGTTTGCACCGGGTCGTTGCGAGTTTCCCCGCCGCCGTAAGTCCAGCGGAGATGTTTGTCTTGTGCGGAGTGTATGATATACACTCTCTTTTTGGGATCCGGCATCCTAAGGCCTTTCCTTCCGTTGAACCAATTTGCAGGTGTGAGCAGCAGCAAGCACCAAGCTGCCGGTTAGGAGTCCCATGGTTTCCTAGTCTCTGGGCTTTCCCCTGTTGGCCCCCTGGCAGGCATATTCGGAACCTTTCGCCTGCACGCAGGCCTGGCCCCCATGGCTCCCCGCTCGGGGTCCTGCCCTTTCAGCGATTCTCCTGTTATTCTCATTTCAGGGGCCACGGGAGACAGCTGACCGGCTGAGAAAAGCAGCCCTAGGCCCGGTTTCCCGCCACCGCCGGCATCTCTCCCTCCTCTCGCTTGCTGACACGGATAAACCGTGAGAGAATGTAATAAAATTCCTTAAACTCTCACAAGGTCTCTTGGCCTGGCTCCTTGTCGGCGGGGACCTAACAGTTGGGTGCTGAGACCCAGGATCACAGAAGGAGACCACAGGGTCACCCTCCCGGCTGCAGGCTCTTCCGCACCGCACCGGCTACTCCAATCTCTGGTAAGAGTTACTGCCCGTGACCCGGGGCGCGGAGCTAGGGTTCACTTCCGGATCCCTGGCTGCCCCAGAAGGAAAGGATGTGGTTGGTGCAGCTGGAAAGCCTGTGGGGCTGCTACCTCCACCCCCACCTTTTTTTACAGCCTCCTTAAAGTGGTCAAGGTCATGCTATCCCTGTTAAAAAAAAAATGTATCCGCAAAACGACCAAAGTTATAATTGGCTTTGCAATCTCATAGAGTTGTTAAGACCATAAGTGTAACTGAAATGAAGGGTTTTGATAAAGTTTTTCAGTTCTTTACTCTGTAGTCGTCCTTCTCTCTTGTCATATTCCTCCCATCAGATCCTACTCCTCCATGCCAAGCCCCCTTCCAACAGCCCTGGACCTTTCCACCCTACCCTGAGGCTTCTGGTTAGTCCTCCTGCACCTGTCTGGCCCCTCAGACCCTCCCTCCAATCCCTCCATTCATTCTGTCCTCCCTTCCCCTCTGACCTCCCCCCCCCCCCAAACACTCCTCCGCAGGCCCCTGTGTCTCGACTCCACCTCTTCTTCCACCCCCTCAGCCTTCTTACTGAGCCCCATGTCACTCGTTCCTGGATAGCCCAGCCTCCAGCCCTTCCCAGCTTCTGTACTGCAGACCCTTCCTACTTGGGAACATCCCAACCACCTCTACCCCTTTATGGGGTTATCTCTCCACCCTGGACCTCACTGGTCATCTCCATCAGCAACATGCTGACACAGTTCTCCCTAAGCCTACCACTGACTTCCCTCCTCTCCCCCCCTCCCACCCCCCCATCCTCCACTAAAGCCAAGAGACTGGATAGTCTAGCATCCAGCAGCCCGGGGACCCTAAAGCCCAGGTGGACGGGCCCACACCAGGTACTTCTGACCACACCGAAGGTGGCCAAGTTACAGGGATATCTTCAGTTGAAGTGAGCCCCTGCACCCCAGGCTCCACCAGTCTGTTTGTATTGGAGTGTCAGCTTCGGACCAACCCACCTCAAATTCACAAAAATTCCCAAGGAACTGTAAGCCCCAGGCCTTTACCTAATCCCCCGTAAGCCAGACCCCTTCCCACCCCCATTGCCCCTTACTGCTCTATCTGTACTGGTCCCTGCCTCACTGGTACTCTGCACCTCATAGCAGCTGTTCTTCTCTCAGCTCCCACCCCCCACGGAATCTTACCTCTTGTCTTTCCTATGGGACACATTCCTCCCAGAGGAATTTCTTGACTATTCCTGGGAACAGATTACAATCTGGTCAAACCTGTCCCCGGTGATTGACCAAGATACTATAAAATCTTCCCTCTTCTAGTGCCTGGTCTTCCTGTGGGTCATCCTTATCATTCTTGATCTTCTGATGTCACCTGGTTGGAACTACGCTTAACACAGTTAGGGTTGTACGATGATCTCCTTAATCCTTCTCCCCTTACTCTGTACCCAGATTTACCCCATACCTCTAAAAAACCTCCTAAGACCTCACTATCTCTCTCGAACCCTAGACCTAACATATCTTCTCATCATAACCTGTTTTCCCCTCTTTTCAGCTAGCTACATGGCAACCCCAACCTCCCTACATGCATAGGCCAACTCCAGTCTATCTTTCCGCTACAATGTACCTGGAGGACTCCCGTTCCAACTCATGCACCTCGATAAAATTTATAACTTCAAAATCACAGAATTGACTAAAGGATCACTCACAGGCAGGGCTGTACAGTTACTCCAGTCATATTAAACAACATAACCCAACACCACTCCAACAAAGTCCCCATCTTAAGACCAATAACAACCAACACCATCATATTGTAGTATCTCAGGCCCCTCTCTGCATCGACAGGACACACCCTGCAGGAAAGGTTTTAGGATACCTTGAACAATGCCTATGCCACTTTACTCTTGAAATTCAGCTCTCTTTCAAGCGCTGGGCAAGCTATGTAGTTACCCAAACAGCCTACTTCTTAAAGCCGGTTCAGTTCTCAGCCTGGCCTACCATCTCACCACCCTTCCAACAACCCACACCTCCCACTTCTGTTCAGGTCGACCTCTTTCCTGCGTTAACTACTTCCCCTGGCAGGATTGCAAATCACAGTCATGTTCTAACTGCCGCCAGATCCCCTCCCATGGCCTCACACACTCCAAATTTTGGGTAGACACTGACAGAAAATACATATTTTTTGAGAATACCACCACAGGGGCTACCCAGGTCAATCCTGGAGGCCCTTTTCAGCTCCTTACAGGAGCAACCTTGGCTGGAACTCTTTCTATTTGGGAAAATGAAAACAACAAGCTCACTCACCTCTTCACCATCGAAAAAAACTTCTGCTTAAAAAATCAAGGAATCTTGTTACTGTGTGGTACCAATACCTATCTCTGTCTGCCAGCCAACTGGACTAGGACCTGTACCCTAGTCCATCACCCCTGAGATAGACATTGCCCCAAATAACCAGTCCTTTAAGCTTCTCACTGCTTACTCTGGGAGCAGGAAGGACAAACTAGATGGTAGGGCCTCAAAATTCCAACAACTTTCAGAATCCTGGGCACCTGGCCACAGAATCTAAACTGGATCTCCTGGCTTCTACCTTTATTTATTTTATATATATATATATATATATATATATATATATATATATATATATATATATATAATTGATTTTTTACAGAGAGGAAGGGAGAGGGATAGAGAGTTAGAAACATCAACATGGATCAGCTGCCTCCTGCACAACCCCTACTGGGGAGGTGCCCGCAACCAAGGTACATGCCCTTGACCGGAATTGAACCTGGGACCTTTCAGTCTGCAGGCCTACGCTCTATCCATTTAGCCAAACCGATTAGGGCCTGGCTTCTACCTTTAGTTGGATCCCTCTTACTGTTCTTTCTGGCACTGATCTTTGGCTCATGCATCCTAAGAGCCATTTCTTCCTCCAAAACTACATCCAGACTATCACCAATAGATCTATAGGGGAAATAATGCTTCTCCAGTCCTACATTAGATATCATCCCCTCCCTCAGTCCCTGACTAAGTAGGGACAGCTCTACGTCCCACCTGAGCAGGAAGAGCTGCAGAAGAATGAGATCAACCTCCCTCGTCAGCCCCAGTTCACAGAAGGAAAATAAAAGGATAGAACGTTAGGCATACTCTGAATCATCCCCCTGCACTCGGTACTTTTCCATTGTACCACACTTGGATCTCGTGCTCTCTCTGCGGTTTTTCTGTTATTATTTCAGGTGTCACAGAGAAAGCTGAAGGGCTAAGAAAATCAGCTTTAGACCTGGCTTCTTGTGCCTGCATCCGGTTCCCAGGGACCTTCACGAGAGGCATAAATATCCCACCCCCCCTACTCTTGCTTGCTGACATGGCTATACTGGTCTCGGCCCACTTTGAGAGGATGTAATAAAATTTCTTAAACTCTCACAAGGTTCCTATTGGTGCGGACCTAACACCACCTACTGCTCTTTACTTATGACCTTGTCTGGAGTGACTTGAGGAGCCATGGGCTTTATGGAGTTCTCACAATTATCTGTGTAGCTCAACATATGCAGATATTGGACAACCTTCTTTCATAGGCTCTTGTATTAGAAGGCTGTGCCTGTAAGGAATGCTATTCTTTTTTTTTTTGGAGCCTTGTTGTTTGCACATTTTACAGAAACCTACGGTAGATAGAAGGAAATGAAGTCTAGGGGAACTTGTTTATGACTGGTCTTTAGTTCCAATCCCTAGCAAATACAAAAATAATTAACTCTAGCCCAAGATATGGTGAAAAGAATTGGATATTTATTTTCTATTATTCCTGAGAAGAAGAAATAGCACATATGTTACAAATGACTTTCATTATTATAAATGAATTTAGCAGTTCCATAGCAAATGACCTGATTGAAAATCACTTCCTTTTCTTTATTTAAACCCTTAGCATCTGGGACACAGCTCCATTAATATTATACTCTCATCTATTCTAGTCTCCTAACTTAAATGATGACATTCAAGCCTGCCTTGGAGTTCTGTGCTATATTTTTTTCTTATTCTGAGAGTGAATTCTAAATCTGCACCTTTTATGAGTTTTAGGTTCATACTTTCAGCTGCTTGGTGGATTGTTGGATAGATTGTCTTACTGTCAGCTCTAACTCAAAAGCTTCAAGGTTTCCAATAAATCTGTTTCTCCTGGTCTATGTCTGTATTGGTTTTATGATTCTACCAGTCATGTATCATGTTTGCACTCTTTTCCTCTTCCTTAACAATGCCATTTGCATCTTTATATTTTTTTAAATTCTTCATTCAAACCATTATTCATCATAACTATATCAATAGCTACTTAACAGCAACCAGATAAGCCTTCCTAACACACATTACTCCTACTCAAAATTTTTTTAGTGATGTACCTTTGTAGACAGTGACAAAGTTTTGTCTAACCTGGCACTAACATATCGTTCTATTCTAAACTCATTCTAATGTGAATCCTATACTACAGCCAATTTAGTTATCTCCCTCATGCATTAACATGTCTTATTTTCTCATACTAGTTATGGAGGTTACTTTAATCTGGAATAATTGCTTCTCTTGTAGGGGAGGAAAAATTTCCTTCTGCACACTTAGGTTTTATGGCTGGGCCTAAGAATTAATCTGACATAGATAAGAGGAAAATCATACAAATTTATATATTTTTACTTGTGCATGAGAGTCTTCAAAGGAAAATGAAGATCCAATGAAGCTATTAGGCTCGAAAGCTTATATACCTTTTTAAACAAAAAATGACAAGTTGTGTGGATATGATAAGACAAAGGGGCTTAGGCTAGGGGCAGTTATTGTGGGATGGTAACTATTAAATATATGGCGGGGGGGGGGGAGGGAGATAAGGCTATTTTAGTAGGTTTGTTTGTACAGGTCCATTTCAGCATCAATCCTCAGTATCTGGTTATAAGGAATGTTTTCTTCCTGGTAGGAAGAAGGCACCTTTCTCAAGGGAAATGTTATGACCTGATTTTTAGGTAGAAAAGGGAGGTCAGAGAGCCTTTACTGCATCTGCTATTTCTTGCTCCTTCAGCTCAAAATAGTTAATATGCCAAAATGGCATACTTTGGTGTGGCATGTTCTGAAACTTAACTTTTTACCATAGCTATTTAAATCTTGTTTCCCTTATAACTCCTCAGAACATTGTTTTTAATTCTTCCAGTATTAGTTGACATACAATATTAATTGACATACAGTAACTTGACTGCTACAATATTAGGTGTATAACATAGTGATTAGATATTATTTATGAAGTAATCATCTCAATAAGACAATTACCCATCTAACACCATACATAGTTATTACAATATCATTGACTATATTCCCTATGCCATACTTCACTTTCCCATTACTATTTTTATAACTGCCAACCTCCCCTCCTATCTGGTAACCACCAGTTTTCTGTATCTGAGTTTGTTTCTGTTCATTTATTTTGGTTTTAGATTACACATATAAGTGAAATAATACTCCGTATTTTCCAGCTTATAAGACGACCCCCTAATTTTACAGTTAAAACATAGCTTTAGGCCTATATTCGCTACATATCTGTCTTTGTCTGTCTGACTTATTTCACTGAGCATAATATCCCCATGTCACAGATGGCAAGATTTCATTATTTTTTATGGCCTAGTAATATTCCATTATGTAAAGGTGTCCTGAAAATGCATACACACACATAGAATAATTATAAAGGCGGTGTTTATTAAAATGCATTTCATTTTCAAAATTGAGCTATCAGCTGTTAAACTGTGTATACATTTTTTGGGACACTGTATATATACCTCATCTTCTTTATCCATTCGTCTGTTGATGGACACTTAGATTGCTTCCATAACTTGGCTATTGTAAATCATGCTGTAATGGAGATAGGGGTGCATATGTCTTTTCAAATTAGTATTTTGGATTTCTTCAGATAAATTGCTAGGTCATAAGGTAGTTCTGTTCTTGTTTGTCAGGAACCTCCATACTGTTTTCTATAGTGGCTGCACTAACACAACCCCATCAACAATGGACTAGGGTTCCCTTTTCTCCATATCATGGCTAATACTTTTGTTTGTTGATTTATTGATGATAGCCATTTTCACATATGATATAATATCTCATTGTGAGTTTAATTTGTATTTTCCTGATGACTAGTGATATCGAGCAACTTTTCATATGTCTATTGACCATCTTTATGTCCTCTTTGAAGAAATGTCTATTCAGGATGTGAGGGCGATCTGGCTGCGACATCTGTCACCCCATTGATCGCCAGGGTTGATTCAGCTGATCTGGCTGGCTAAGCGGGTGTCCCCCTCCTCCCTCACCGATCCATGTGCGTCCCTCCCGAAGCTGCGCGCTCGGTCGAAGAGGACGACTTTTCCCCAAGAGGAGAGGACCGGTCTTCGGTCAAAGGTATACGAGTAGCTGCGCTCCCCTGTTAGAACCTCCAAACAAGCTCTCAAGAAATGTCTATTCAGATCCTCTGTCCATTTTTTTACTGGGATTTTTTTTTTGGTATTAAGTTGTATGTGTACCTTACATATTTTGTATGTTAACCCCTTATTGGATGTATCTTTGGCATGAATATATTCTCTTTTTCAGTACTTGTCTTTTTGTTTTATTGATGGTATTCTTCATTTTGCAAAAACTCCGTATTTTCCAGCTTATAAGACGACCCCCTAATATTACAGTTAAAACATAGGTTTAGGCCTATATTCGCTGTATAAGACTACCCCCCCACTTCAAAGAAAAGACTTACTTTGCCGTCAAGATCTGCAGGTAATTTTTGTGCAATTTTGGTCTTTTGCCTCCGATTTTCGGTTGACTTTTTTTCGTTTCAAAAGTCGTCTTATACGCCGGAAAATACGGTAGTTTGGTGTGTCCCATTTGTTTTTTGTGTTTTTTTTTTTTTTTTTTTTTTGTGTGTGTGTGTGTGTGTGTGTGTGTTTTGTTTTGTTTTTTTAGGACCTGGAGAGACTAGGCCATTAACTGAGGCCAGCTGCCATTATTGCCTGGCTTGGTACTGCTAGGGAGAGGTACAGGCATACTTAGGCCAGCTGCTGCTTGTTTGGGGTTTGTGAGCCTTTGAGAGATTTTTGGAAATTTGCCCCGAATAGGCCAAGGTAGACTGCTTGTGTGGGGGATCAGCTGGAAGAAGTTTGAGCTGGTGCACCATTTGGGTGGGACGAGGTCTCAGAATTATTAGGTAGGCCAAATGGTGTTAGCCAAGTTAATGGGAAGCTCAGATTTGTCCCCTGCCTGTACCTACCAACTGTGTGGGGACGGCTCAACCAAGGAAAAATTGTGTCTATGAGCACTTCTAACCACAGAGAGCTTCCCTGACTTCTCTCCCTCCAGCTTTTGCCGTGAACCTAGTCAATTCAGCTTCTCACCATATGTCCCTGCTGCTTTTGGAGCTGCTGAAACAGTGCTGGAACTCAGAGCAAGTGAGTTTGTGAGTCTGTGCATGGTTCCTTTAGGCCCTGCAGTGCCTAGGTCTCCAGCAGCTCTCAGGATCAGCTACAATCCTCACTGGTTTTTACAGTCAGATGTCATGGGACTTCTCTTCAGGCATTGGAGCACTGCTGAGGATCCTGGTGCGGGGCTGGGACCCCTTGCTCCTTAGGTGAGAGACCTTAGCAGTGGAACTATCTTAACCATGATTATACTATGAGTTTGGGAATCACCCATTCTGCATCTTCACCCCTACCAGTCTTAAGTGGCTTTTTCTTTATCTCATTTATAGGAATTCTGTTCAGCTAGTCTTCAAGTGGTTCTCAACAATGGTTGTTCTGTAAATTGAGTTGTAATTTTGATGTGATTGTGGGAGGAGTTGAGCACATTGTTTACCTACTCCACCTTCTTGACTGCCACTCCATAATATTACCAACAAAAATTGATATATGTTTCATGCATAATTATGTGTCATGGTTTTGGTTTATCTCCCTTATGAGACTATAAGGTCTAGAGGACTGGGTCATCTTTTACTTTTTTTTTTTTTTTGCCTGTTTCTTACACTCAGCAGGCCCTCATTCAACATTTGTGGCATAAAAGTGACTAAAGAAATCATTAATCCTGACCCTGACTAAAACTTTTTTATCCCTCACCATTTCCCCACCCAATACAAAATCTAGTGAAATTTTTAATTTCTGGAAATGCTACCTTTCATTTTAACAAAATTCTCCATGTTAATGGCCATAATAAAGGGAAGTTGACCTGGAAAATATTACTAGTTTTTTTCTTCTTTATGAGTGGGAAAAAGGTAGACCATAGTTTTCCAAGATCTCCAAACACTACTGTGTCCTCAAACTTGAAGAACTAATGAGATTTCTAATTTCCAAATGCGGTGATTTCTGAATTACAGCATTTCAGAGGGAGAGTTCCTATGTATTGGGATTGACTATTTGTGTTTTCTCAGTAATAACACTGCTGTTAGTTGGGACTAGGGGAAATATTTCTTAGCCTAAAAGATTATCAGCACTATGTACAAATTCTCCAAAGCTGGGTGGACCAGATGATTCCTGAGGTTCAGGAAGAAACTAGTAAAAATTGTACACATACACACACAAAATTTTTATCTCATCATCCAAATTTTCTATTTTATTATGTATACAACATATTAGCATATTATTTAGTTAATATACATTGTTGAGTTTCAAACTTGATTGATTATAACAGAGATAAATTTCTCTTAGCTGTTGTATAAGGCAGAGTTCTCCACTTTTTAAAAATGCTTCTTTCCGCCGGGACCGGTTTGGCTCAATGGATAGAGCGTCGGCTTGGGGACTGAAGGGTCCCGGGTTCGATTCCGGTCGAGGGCATGTACCTTGGTTGCGGGCATATCCCCGGTGGGGGGTGTGCAGGAGGCAGCTGATCGATGACTCTCTCTCATTGATGTTTCTGGCTCTCTATCTCTCTCCCTTCCTCTCTGTATAAAATCAATAAAATACATTTTAAAAAAAAATGCTTCTTTCCTATCAGAAAATCAACAATCATCTGGATTTTGTTGCAAGAAAATTCTACTTGGTATTCAAACTCATATGGGGAGAAAAGTCTTAGTTTATTCTCCAGCATACAAAAATGAAAAATTTATTGCTGACACTGTCCAAGTTAGATGTCTTACTAATTTTTATTCTGTTTAGGATTTGACCTATTGAGGATAAAACTATAGGTCATAAGCAATAACTTTCTCTTTCACACTACCATCCACTGCATCACACCCAAGACTTTACTCAGTCACTTCAGAAATCATTACCCTGTCCCTCTCCTTCCCCCCACCCCGCACACATCTCTAGTTTACATCCAGTAGTAAATCAGGGAATCACTCTCATGTCATCTTAAACCCCCCTACCATCTGTAGTGCCTGACCGAACCCAAAATTTGAGTGAGGTATTCTCCAGGCCTATGCCTAGGCTGCTGGTTTAAGCTGGAGAAAATACAATACAACTAAACATTGTAAATCCTGTCACCAACCTGGGACCCATTTAATCGCTAATCATCCAACTTGGTGAAAATGATCCTTCAAATTGTCTTCACTTTCTCTAAGGCCTTTTTATCATTCTTCCTCCCTCCTCCACTTTAACAAATTGCCTGTTTCATCAAGAAAATGCAAGCTATAATGTTGTCCCACCAACACTACATATATTACTGCATTTGCACCTGTTCTCTGTGCATTCCCTTCTGAAAAAAATGGTGGTGGTGTCTCTTAGCTAAAGGAATTGTTCATCTTTGCAATGGATTCTTTATTTTCTGGACATATCAGGTACTTAATGCTATTATCCTTTCTCTATTTTCATTTTCACTTTCTACTTGACCCTTTATATAAAAATAAAAACTTAGTAAGTTTTCCCATGTAATAAATATTAAGGTTTCATATAATTAATAATTGGGGAAAAAAGCTTTCTTATAAAACCACATTCTCACCAAAACTGGTTTGGCTCAGTGGATAGAGCGTCGGCCTGCGGACTGAAAGGTCCCAGGTTCAATTCCGGTCAAGGGCATGTACCTTGGTTGCGGGCACATCCCCAGTGGGGGGTGTGCAAGAGGCAGCAGATCGATGTTTCTAACTCTCTATCCCTCTTTCTTCCTCTCTGTGAAAAATCAATAAAATATATTTTAAAAAAAATAAAACCACATTCTCTCCCAGATACCCCTTTTCCTCTACTCCTTTTATAGCTAAATTTTTGTAATTTCTGCCTCCATTTATCTCAAAATCAATCAATTTGATTATACTTTTGGTTCTGCCTCCTTTTTATCTCTCAAAATCATTTACTTATTTATATTCCTACTCTGGTCCAAGCCATGATCACCTCTCCTTAGACAATTTCCTATCTTTCCTACATTCACTTTCACCCTCCAGTCTTCTCCACAAAGCAACCAAAATGATATTTTAAAAAACAGATATCATAATATAAGTTTTTCCTTAAAAATCACCAAGCTTTTCTCCTGACTTAAGATAAAGTCCAATTATCACCATTATGGTTTATATATGATCCTATGAATGACCTCCTATCTTAATTTTCTAACTTACCCTGGCTTCCTTATGCCCAAATCATAAAAGTTTGTTTTCATTGCTGTGAAGTTTCTATGACTTTATCAACTTAACACTCTCTGCCTGAAATATTTCTCTAGGGTTCACCTCCCTGCTGCTCTTATCTTTTAGATTTCAGCTTCAACTCACTTTGTCAGAGAAATCTTTCCTGGTGCTCCCAAAGTAGTTTAAGTCTTCTAGATATATGCTCTCACTGTGCCTTGTAATTTTTCTTTGTGGCTTTCATCATGGTCATTTACTTGACATCTTGTTAGATATAAACCTCCTAAGGATTTTTGTCCTGTTCAGTGATTAATTCTCAGCCCTCAGCTCCCTCCCTGGGATAGTAGGCAATCATTTATTTATTGAATGGTTGAAAGAAAGGGCATATTAAGAATATAAAACATAATAAAACAAATGCTTTAGAGTGAGAACAGACCTTTTTATTCATATATTGAGATAAACTTCAAGACAAAGAAAATAATTATAAATCATTCAGCAGAACATTCATTAAAATTCATTCTTTAACAGAGTTCTCACACAAAAATTTATTTTATGTAAGTCTGATATAACATTAAATATTTTACAAATCAGACATTTCATTTTTAAGTCTAATCATATAATCTCGTGTGCACTATAGACAAATAAATTAAAGATTTCCTTTACCAGTTTCATTTCATTTAACTATTCCAAGGCTTCCATTAAAATTCCACCACACCTTGGAAATTACCTGCAGCTTTTAAAGATACATGACTTAAACTTAAATGGCAAATCTTATGTAGCAATCCAAAAAAAAAAAAAAAAAAACCCAAACAAAACAAAAATAGGTAAGAAGCATTTCTTAATACAAATAAATTATACAATATCATTTACGTGTGAGTTTCTTCTCATTGGCATAGTTATCCAACTCAAAACAATTCATTTTGAAATTGGTGCTTAAAATGCTCCAATGTCACTGAAAAATCCCTATCATTTTATAAGTGCTCATAAATGGCAAATATCAGATAGGAATGTCCCGATTCCTGTGCTGAAGTGGAGACTTGTTCACATCCATGCCAGGCGTCATCTGCTATGCAGTTACTACACAGCTTGGCAACCAGTAATCCCAATTTTCAATAACATACTGAACTAAGCCATTTCAAGAAACACTTCTTACCACCTACATATTTCCAGATTGCTAGATATAGAAAGACACAATTATATTTGAAGTATGGGCCTTACAATAGGAAACTTTTAAAATATGAAAAGTATCACACCAGTGAAATTCTGTGAACTACTTTCAAAGTTAGAAATAAGAATATCCACGGCTAATGGAAGCTCTGCTCAGTGCAAACTTAGTGTGGTCTAAAATAATCACACATTTGAGGTATTAGCTGGAAATATATATACAGCTATACACGGACACATCCACAGACTGACTAGTCACAAATCTATTGGCCCCCAAACCAGCAGATAATAAAATCAAATAATCACGTACCACAGGAAAAAGTTACACACAGGGAACTTACCAAAAAATGAGGTTATGTAATCCTTAATATAAGGAGTATGTTTTGAATTAATGTTTGAGGGAAAATGTTTCCATTTATATGTAAGTACCTATTTAAATAGTAATAAAACGAAAAAGGAAACCTGAATTCTAGGACTGCATTGCCTCCCAGATTATTAAAGGAATATGCAAGAATTCCTTGAATATCCTCATTCTACCCACTTTTTCATTGTAATTAAAAATTACATTAAAATATTTGGGAAGTTATCAGATGACTCTTCACTGGTATATAGAAAATTTTATGGATTTTAACGGGGCAGTAACCCATTGTGGCCAAAAGACATGGCTTTTTAGCTATTTAGTCAAGATTAAAATTCTGGTTTATTGTTCTTTTTTGGAAGTTTTTCTCTTCTGATAAGAAAAAGAGACTATGAATGCCATTTTAGTTTGTTTCACTTAGTATAAAGATAGTTATATGGGTAATACTAAACCCAAGCTTCATATGGGGAAGCTAAATGCACTAATTTTCCTTTTGAACCACTTAGTCCTCTGACTTAATACTTACTGAACTGGAAAAATGGCTAATTTGGTCCGCAGGCTAACATCAAAAAATATTTCACTGCCTTAACAAAAGTGGGAAATTTACTTTTAATGATTATATAGGAATGCATTATTAGGTAATATTAACATGTCAAGTGTATTAAGATCAACAAAGGAAATCAAGATGTTAGTCATTTCTTGGTAACTATTTTACATTCTAGTGTAACTGAGGAGTTAATAGGAAGAAAACTTAAGCACAAAAGTGCAATTAAAGTAAAGAGCTGGAATTTTACATTCCTGTTCTGAGAACACCTGAGCTGACAAAAGACAGAGTGGCTTAATACCTTGGCATATATATGCCTTAAGGACCTTCTTTTCTCTACCAGATCTTTGTAAATCATAAGTAAGCATGTAATGATTATGAAACAACTACTTATTTAAGCATTCAAATGCAATATGTTTCTAAAATATAGTTTTCATTTATTAGATGGATTATACTTTGAGATTTCTCATTGTTGAGAATGATCAGATTTCATTAAAATAAATTCTGAAACTTGTAAATGTCTAGCACCTGTCTATGTGAGAACTAAGGAATAAAAAAAAAGTAGAAGAAAAGGTATTATTTTACTTTCCCCCAAATCCTCACAAAGATAATGTTTATGTGTGTGTTGTAAAGAAAGATAAAAATGTAAAGCATTAATAAATATACTTGCTGCCAAACTTCTAAAATAAAAAGCTAGTAAAGCAACACTTCAAGAGGGCTATTAGGCAATGATTAAAATGAACAGTACAAGTTTTCAAATGAAATTGCAAGACTCATGTAGGTAAAACTAAGATGACAAAACATTGGATTTTTAAAAGTAGCAAAAAATATGAAAATCTTACATCTTAACACATTGCAGACCAGTAGTTTTATTGCTAGCTTTACCCAGTGGCCAGATAAGTTTCTATTGAACGAGTACAAAAATGTTTTTACATAAATGTTAAAAGCATGCTTTAAAATTAAATACCCAGTGCATTTTGAAGTTACATGTTCTTACAAGCTAGTATCTTTTTAAAGTATATTTTGTAAAACACTGTAATATGAAGCGAGAATTCTCATGATCCGTCCGCAATGTGTTAAAATAGCTAACGTCTTATTTTGTAGAATTAACCAAAAATTATAACACCCTTGGCTGGGCCTTTACACCATGATACAGGTAACATTAAGGACTTAATCTTAACTTGCATATTTTATATGTAGCTTTTGCTGTCAGGCACTCAGTCATTTCCCACAGTTCGAAAATTTTTATCAACACATTTCCCCAAATATTTTATGAAATATAACAGAATGTAGAAAAGCAACTGAAATATAATACTGTCCAAAAGCCATGTATGACTTCTTAATATATTTCATTTATTTGTATAACTTCATCTGCTTTTTAAAGCCAGGATTAAGAGAAAAAGAATCAGGCAATAGAGTCTAGTCACATGAGCATCAACCACAATCATGTAAATATCCAATAAAATGGAAAAATAGCCTAGCCGATATGACTCAGTGGATAGAGCATCAGCTTGCAGACTGTTGTGTCCCAGGTTCAATTCTGGTCAAGGGCATGTACCTTGGTTGTGGGCACATCCCAGGAGGCAGCTGATCAATGTTTCTCATTGATGTTTCTAACTCTCTATCCCTCTCCCTTCTTCTGTAAAAAAATAAAAATAAAAATATACTTTAAAAGAAAGAAAAAATGGATGAAAATTTTCATTTGTAAGTTTTTTGATGCATATGAACTTTCAAAGTTAATTAGAATGCTGTGGCCTTTAAAACAATTCATCATATGGGCTCAAGAAAATATTTAAAATTGTATTTCTTTTAAGCACTGCTATTTTTTTTAAAGATGGCATTTCTAAAAGGAAGTTAAGCTGTCTAATTTCCCTATGACAATATATTGTTTAGTTTAAACTACTAATTCAACCAAATATTTCTACTGATTCATCTGGAAAGGGGATACAAGAGCAGAGTTTTTAAAGAATGGTCATTTAAAATTTTAACAGATGCTATAAATTGACTACATTCAGAAAAAAAAAAAAAACTTTAAACAAAGGAACACTTTAATTAGCATTCTCTCAAACATAAAAAAATTACCAAAGATGTGGTTCATGTTCCATTAACTGAGAATGAAGCAAAATTATTACTATGTTAAACATAGATTCGAAATCAACTAGTTTCATACCCCATATAGGCACTAAAATCTTCAATTTCCATCTGATTTCTCAAATTTGTATTGTGGATTTAATTACAAGGAGCTTATTCCTAAAGGATTAACTGAACTCTCAATGGTGAATAGATTTTAGCTCAGAATTTTATAAGGATAACTTGCTATAAGTCACTATTCTACCTGCTGCTATATTTCTGCTCACTGTTGTATGTGGCCAAACAGATCATGCCCTGATCAAATAAGTGTGCTGTAATCTACATATATATTTAAGAGTTGGCAATCAGTTTAAAAGGCACAAAGCAAAGTAGTAATTTTTCCTATTATTTGTAGAAGAAACCATTTACTTTTGGATTCTGCTTAAATTATCACCAAGAAGAAACTGCAAATTTCCATGGGGGAGGAGGAAACATGTAGTTCTCTTCGTAAAGTTTAGCAGCTTTCAAATACATATACGACGGTGGGCAAAAGTAGGTTTATAGTTGTGAGTACACAAAACAGTTTATTCTGTTATTATTCATTAATTATGTATTATTTGTTTGTGTTAATACTGTAAACCTACTTTTGTCCTCCCCTGTCTCTGAACATTTGGGGGCATTTTAATAATAGGAATTGCAAATGACATAAATGCAGTTTACTGTTGAAGCCCCTTTTTGTTTAATATCTATATAGCCATTTCCTCATATTTTCTTTAAAATCTATCAGTATAGCATTTCATTTCTCTGCATGGCTTAGCAATTCATAAAACTAAATAAATAGCAAATTGATATTCTATACCAGTTCATTTACCTCAATATATATTTTGGAATATAATGGCAACATTAAAATAGCAAATAATGCTACAAGATTTTACAGAAAATTAATTTAAATATCTTTTGATTTTTTCTTTTTGAAAAAGTTTAGTGTTTACACACTCAACATCTAAAAAGTAACATGTAATTCTGTCACAAAATATTTATGCTATCAACTTAAAGTGAAGTGTCTCATGGAGCTAAACACTAAAAGATTTTAAATAAAAAGGCAATAACTTACATATACACAAAATTATCATTTCACAAATATTTACATAATGGAGAAAAATGGAGAATCACTAAAACTGGAAACTACTACAGGTATGATAATCCTTTCTTGAGACATTTTTAGTTAGTAATCGTAAAAGCTTTTAAAATGAAAATAATTACAGAAGCATTACTAAAATATTACTGTTAGTTGTTCAGTTTATTACTATTTAAAGGAATAAGTCATAAACAGTCCAAAATTTCAGGGACCAACTATTCAGTTTAGTTTTTAACAACAAATCTTTTTCTTTAGCTCTCATGATGAAACTAAACTCACAGAAAAAATAAATAGTATGCTGAAAGATATAAATAAAATTCCAGTTCATCCTCCTTTATAAATACTGGTCAGCCGCTCCAGTTCTTTGCAGTTGTCCATGCTCAAGGCATCTGCCTTCCTTCGAAGTCGTTCATCACGGTATACTTTTGCTGCATATTGCATATCTATTTCTGTTCATAAACAAAAATATTTTGCTAAGTAAATAATAATTTAAATCAACAAGTTTTAACACAAATGATGTTTCATAAGAAACTCTTCAATGTACTTCTATTAATTGACTTTTTTTTTTTTTTTTAAAGAAAGAAGTCCAAGTGCTACTCCTAAAAGCTACTTGGAAACCTAGCATGTAAAACACAGAATTGCTCTGGAAGAGAAACAAGGATGGAGTCCTGTCAACCTTTTCCCTCTACTCCTGTCCCCAATGGTTTAAGAAGTACTGCTCTAAAGCAGCATCTTGAGTCCATATGGTTTTCTGCTGGTGGTGGTTTTTGCTGTGATCTTTTATTAAGGTTTCACATTATTTGATTATTTTCAAAACTTGGAAGTAGAAAACTTTGAAATCTGTTCTGATTTTGCTTGAATTTAATATATATATATAATTTATATATATATTATTAATATATTATATTATATATTATATAATTATAATAATATATAATTATAATAATATATTACATATATTAAATATATATTAAATATATATATAAGTATTAAATTATATATATATATATATAAAGCACATATATATACACACACACACACAATAACTGTACTGAAGGAACACAAATGAGAAAAAAAAGCTTCCTCTACAATCATAGCAGTGACATTCAGCAATAAGTACTTCTGAGGTTGCCTTCAGTATGTGGAATGCATTACTAAAGAAAAATAAATGAAGTAGGTATCAAATACTCTTCAGAGTTTTCCTTATTATTTTCCTGTTTTTCTCAGCCATTTCACTGTTTGTTACCACTTCGAAAGGGTGGCAGTACTTAGAGAAGATTTAACAAAAAAAAGGGGGTAACAGTGCCCAGAGTAGAGGACATCAGACAGGACCACAAACAGAATACCCAAAGAAAGAGTATTTTCTTTCTTTCTTTTAAATATATTTTATTGATTTTTTACAGAGAGGATAGAGAGTTAGAAACATTGATGAGAGAGAATCATGGATCAGCTGCCTCCTGCACACCCCCTACTGGGGATGTGCCTGCAACCAAAATACATGCCCTTGACTGGAATCGAACCTGGGATCTTTCAGTCCACAGGCCGACGCTCTATCCACTGAGCCAAAACAGTTTCGGCTAGAGTATTTTCTATTTTTTAAATATCTTCAAGAAAGATCTTTATTCAATCATTCAGGTTTGAATTTAACAACTACTATATTTACAAATGAGGCACTTAGAAAATCCTTTTGCAGCTGATTCTTCCCAAATGAGTAGTTAACTCAAAGTTCAGAGGGCTAGTGAATGGCAGAACCTAGATTCCAAACCAAATCTTAGTCCAATATTCTTTCCATTACTTCAGATTATTTCTTGTATTTCATAAAACATCTATTTTACCAATTTAAGCATTAGAGAGTGTTAGAAGTGACTCCAAAACAGAAAAACACTGGCAAAAGAATATTCATTGGCCAAAATTCTTTTTTTTAAATATTTTATTGATTTTTTACAGAGAGGAAGGGAGAAGGATAGAGAGTTAGAAACATTGATGAGAGAGAAATATCGATCAGCTGCCTCCTGCATACTCCCTACTGGGGATGTGCCCGCAACCAAGGTACATGCACATGCCCTTGTAGAGAATCGAACCTGGGACACTTGGAGTCCGAAGGCTGATGCTCTATCCACTAACCCAAACCGGTTAGGGCCCAAAAATCTTATTGATGGTATTAATTTGCAAAGAAGATAATCTCATTTTACTTAACTAGTAAAACATTCACTGATATTAACTGATGTTATTCTGAGTCCCTCTCACTTCCATCTTCATTCAAAATCACTATGTACTGAATTTATTGGATTTTATTTTGAAAAATTCAAACCTATCCTCACTTTTTGTCAATTTTGCTTTTACTGCCTCTACAATAAAAGCTATTGTGATTGTTGTGGTGGTTATTACTACTTTCTAGAACCATTTGAGAATAAGTTACAGACATCATGACCTTTCATTCCTAATTACTTGAGCATATTTTTCTTAAGAACAATGGCACTCACTTATATAATCACAATACTATTTTCAAATTCAGAAAGTTAACAATGATATCATACCAGCTAATATGTAGTCCACATTCAATTTCAACAATTATCCCAATGATGATGATATTCACTTATTCAACCTAATATTTATTGATGACAACAGTAACACAAATACCATTTAAGTCCTTGCTATATTAGGAATACTGTTACAGGCCACATGTACATTAAAAAATACTGTCCCGTTTAAGAATTGAGTTCTGATTATATAATAGGCAATTCTAGAACATTCCTTAAGTAAGAAGATCTACAGTAATCACTTTCCAAGATTTTGAATAAGTTTTTAAATGTTAAACATTTGATTAACTTACTCTGTTGTCTTTCTTTCCAGCAATTATCTCGAATATTAGTCACATAATCTTCTTCCACACTCTTTTCTACCTTTTGTAATAACATTCCTTTATATTCATTTTTAAAGTCCTTGTTGACATAATAAGCGACACCTAAGTTTTCTGTCTGCATTTTAATAGTTTGCCCTGATCCACTGTAAAAGAAATGCTTGATCATTATTTTTAATTAAAATTTTACATGCTGATCTACTATAAACCAAGCTAACAAAAATAATTAAAAATTAAAATTATTGGTAATCACTTATTTACATTATCTCAAATTCACAAATACTACCATTCATGTAATAAAAAAGTAATCATATTTTAATATACTATGTTCTTATAAGTTTTCTCAATTTTTAGTGAATAAAAATCTTATGTGGAAGAAATATAAAGTTATTTCTTCTTTTTATACCAATGCTTTTAATACTGTAAAATCATTGGCAGTATGATTTTACAAAGTTTCCTATATATTCATTGTATTACACTAAAGTTTTCTAGAATAGATGCTGCATTAAATTTCTTTTATATACGGACCTCATATATCAAATATATTATGGAAAAATGTTTCATATAACAAATATGTTTTTACTTAATATTTAACAAACAGAAAAGTGAAATCATTCCCTCCTTAATAACACAAATCTCTGTAAGATTAATGACAATTCTATTTTTGTCTTTTAAAGTGCTTTTCCTTTAATGCCATTACTTATTACATGAAATTGCTATCAAGTTCAAATATAGTACTGTCCTTATCCATAATGGAACAGATATAAACTAACAACATATTATAAATGTATCACTTGAGTAACTATTTTAAAATTAGACATTTTAAAACCTGGTATACTTGTAGTCACAGAAGATTTGGCACTTAAAAGTTTTAAAAAAATCACAAGGCCTTTTAATGAAAGTCAGATAAAAACAATAATTCTTATTTACAAAACTTCACAACTACTTACGATCTGGGATATAAGGAATAAGGAGGATTAGAGACCATCAGTTGGCTTAATAATGACACAAGGATCAATACAATAATGGGCATCAGCTGGATAAACACAGAAAAGCCTCCCTGTAAAAAGATCATCAAAGAATAACAAATTATAACTAGTTATCAATAATCCAACAGTTGTTATGCATTTTTAGGGGCAGAAGGGCCATTAGAGATCATTTCAAATCTGCCTGAACATAACAATTTCCTGAGGTGATTCTTAAAAATTTAGCTTTCTGGTGCTTCACTTAGTAATCCTGATTTGGAAAACACTGAAACAACCTGATCTTATTTTACAGATGAGAACTTCTCTCTTTCACACCCACAGATTCTATCAATAGGCAACAGGCTGCATTTCTACTCTGGATGTGAAGGTAGAGAGAGCACTGGAAGATTGAATGGTAGAGTAGGTGCCCAGGCCTTTTAATTTCTAGTCTAGTGCTCTTTCCACTTCATGTGATCTAATTGCTATATGCAATCAGGTATAACTGTTATATCCAATTTAAGTTTTTCAGTATAAATTCTAAATTCTTTAGGACTAAATGAAAAGTAACCTTCAAAATATACACACTGCAGATTACCTTCGTTAGAATCACAGAATACCAAATCTAAAGGCTTCATATTGCCCAACCACCCTTCCTGCTCCCCTAATATCTCTAAGGAATATTCTAGTCTCTGTTGAATGACTCTGGTAAGAGAAAACTCATTACTTCCTTTTAGAAAAACTAGCTCTATTTTCAGACAACTCGAATTGCTTTTCCTGAGCTGAAATTTGCCATTTTATAATTTCTAAACATATCATAAACATACATCTCCTCTTTCTTCTTCTCTTTCATGTCCACTATGCCGATGCTGATGTTGATGGCTATAACCAGCTTGCCCATTTGAAAATGAATGTACATTACCTAGAGAAAATTAAAAGGTTAAATTAGGGAGAGCAATTATGATTTTTAAAAATCATATTTTTTACGAAGAAAATACTTTTAGTTTTATTTATATTTGTAATATTTAAATTTTTAAAAGTTACCAAAATAATACATGTTTGAGCAGTGAATGTTTAATTGGCTTCTCCTTTTATGAGTGAAGGATGAAGGGAAATAGGAATGATTCTTCCCAGACTTTGCTTCCTTTAAGTAAAGTAGAATTCTCTCTTTATGAAAACCAGAATCTAAGTTATTCCCTAATATGCATACACAGAGAACTTTTGTTGTGGTTGCTTGCTTTTATGAACCTTGGGTCACTTCTCTGAAACCCCGCACTCTGCATTTATCAACTAATCACAAATATATCTAAAAATAAAAAATTATTTTTAAAAATAGTTGTAGACTACACTATGATAGAGGTAAGCCACAATTTATTCAAATATTCTCCTTCTTACGGATATTCAAGTTGTTTTCAAATAACGTGACCAACCAGAAATAGCTACAACTGACAAAACAAGCTATATTACAAAGGCAAAAAAAGAACTGTGAAAATACTATCAGAAAATTCACTACTACCTAAAAAATATTTAATTGTTCCTAGCATATTTTTAGTCTGAATATTTTTTCTGAGATATATATCCTAATATTTAAAAATGCAGGTTATATTTTCAGTCATTCATATGTATTTACCCATTCTCTGTCCTTCAAGGATTCTTTATAAAATGTCCTATCTATGACTACAATCTTTCTCAGAAAAATTCAGACAGGGCCACCAGACCAAATTATATTGCTGTGTTTATAAAAGTTCTCCTAATTTTGAATAGGATGTTTAACTTAGAACCTTAAGGAAATGTTGTAAAAAAAAGACCGGAGCTTTAATTATAAACACCTAAGAAGAGCTGCTCTTAAAGAAAATTAATTTCCATACAACAACTCACAGTAAATATAAACTAGCATAATACTACTTATGCTAGTATTATAAAATCTATTCATTTAGTATTACTCTACAATATTTTACTTTGATAGCCTAGTTCAAGTAATTATTTCTATTCCAATATAATTTTTAAAACCCACTCACTTTTTATATAACTTATAAATCAGACATTTTAATATTTCAATGGAAAGCACTTCCACATATATCAAAATTAACAATCTGTAATATTATAATATATACAAAGATTTCCAGAGAATCAATGTCAAATAGTTATCCATAGCCATAATTGCACTTAACTAAGACATTATCACTGGATTTCCTACTTATATCCTTTCTTCAGCTTTATGTAAAATATAGAAAATTGGTACTCTTCATATTTTCTTTTAATTTAAATTATGTCCTAGGAAAAAGGCAGACTTATAGTAAAAATAATGAGTATAACATTTTTCTTTACTTTCATAAAAAACCATCACAGGATAATAATGCTGTAAGAAATACAGGCAAGAAGGTAGATAAATCACTAAATAGCCTACCTGGAAGTAAGAATCTCTAGCTTCATAAAATATAACACTTATAATTAACATTAAAATACCTGAGGGAAATCCACCACCAAAAAATATATTAAACAAGTCTTCCGGAGTTATATCAGCTTCACAACCTCTATGGAAATTAAATCTACCATTGTTTTGTGGATTACATGCTTGTTCTTCATTGCCTGTGAGGTCATACTGTTTTCGTTTTTCTGGATTGCTTAAAATAGCATAAGCATTTCCAATCTCTGAAAAAGTAATGAGTAAGAGTTGGTAAGCAAAGTTTTTATATTACGAAAGACTGCCCCATATAAAAACTGTTATGTTAACAATAACAAAAACTATTTGAGGCTCATCAACAAAATAGTAAAACAGTAACACTTTCTTGTAAAGATGATATACTTGCCTGCAATTACACATCTTATTACCTCCCAATACAATTCTTTATAGTAGACAAGCAAGTCTCCCTACTGCCTTAAATGTAAGGAAATGTCCATCTTACTTTCTTACTATTGGGCTTCATCCCCTAACAATCTGCTTCTTCACTTTTGAGTATCCTGATCTAGTTATTCATTAGTGCCATTCAGACCAATAATAATAGTAAGTAGTAGGTACTACTGCCAGGCTCTGAACCCCAAACCTTATATATTATTCATTATTATGCCCATGGTACAAATGAGCCTCATAAGGCTCAAGATTAGGAAACTTGTTCAATGTCAAAAAAGCTTTTTAGCAAGTCAACTCTATGCAACCTACATAATATATTTTTGTTATTTGCATACTCCAGCCCAGAATGAGTTATTTTTATTCTATTTCTGAAAAATGTATTCCTCTTAAAACTGTAAACTTCATGAGAGAAGAAGCTATGTCTTTTTCACTGCATTATTCCAGTAGTTCAGTATAAAGTCTAAATTTGTTTTTATTTAATATATTTTTTTTCTTTTTAAAAAAATATATTTTACTGATTTTACAGAGAGGAAGAGATGGGGATAGAGAGTTAGAAACATTGATGAGAGAGATACATCGATCAGCTGCCTCTTGCACACCCCTCATTGGGGATATGCCTGCAACCAAGGTACATGCCCTTGACCGGAATCGAACCCGGGATCCTTCAGTCCGCAGGCTGATGCTCTATCCTCTGAGCCAAACCAGTTTTGGCTTATTTAATATATTTTTATTGATTTCAGAGACAAAGGGAGAGGGAGAGAGAGAGAGAAACATCAGCGATGAGAGAGAATTATTGATGGGCTGCCATTTGTATGCCCCCTACTGGGGATCAAGCCACAACCTGGGCATGTGCCCTGATGGTTATAAAACCATGACCTCCTGGTTCATAGGCTGATGCTCACCCACTGAGCCACTTTTGAATGTATCCAGATAGTCTCTAGTTTTCCCATCTCATTTTGTTACTTTCTTCATACTTATTTATAAAGAATTCTCTTTCATACTCCCATATGAGAGGCAACGGTATCAGAGTAACCACTTCATAGGTTATATAAATGTCTTATGACTAGGTTGTACACCTGAAACTAATATAATATTGTATGTTAAATGTAATGGAAGACTTTTTAAAAATTATTTAAAAAAAGAAGCAATTGTACATAGGTTATTAAAATGTCTTACTGTAATTTACAAAAGCAGAAACTACCATTCTGACACTTCTAATAATCATTTAGTTTCCTTTTTAAACTAGATCACATACACCTCTTGCAATAAGGGATATTTTAAAAATACTTTTTGAGTCCCTTGTGGTGGCTGCCATAGGTACTGTGCAAGCAAACAGATGCTCATTAGGCAGTTGTTTTGGGCTGATCACCTATCACTGAAATTAATGATACAGATACTCTGGAACTTTTCTTCTGATAGGGCTTCTTAAATCTGGATTTCAAAGATATGTCTCTGATGGTATGTGAACTCTAATGTATGAAAAATTAGGTGGATGATCCTTTTATTTGAAGAGATGGTACAAAACTTTCTTCAGATTTCAGACAGATCAATGCTTAGAAATACAGCTATCCTTTATAAAGTTGCTCCAATGTGGAAGCATACTAGTAATCAGAGATCCAAACAATGTACTGACAAACAACACCAAGGTTTTAACCCATACCTACAAAAAAAGCATAGCTATCAATATCTGCCAAAGTTGTATTTCCCTTAATAATATAAGTTTTAGAACTTAATCGTGCCTCATCTCATTTGATCCTCACAGAAGTCCTGGAGTAGGTAGAGAGGAGACTCAGTGAAATCCTATTGTATTTTCTTTTCATTATCCAGAAAACAGAGATTTGGAAAGCTTAGAAACTTGACCCAATTAAAAAGAGGTAAGAAATGGTGGACCTTAAAAACGACTTCAGGTTTTCTCACTGCACAGAATATAGTCAAACATTGCTACAGTAAATATTTTACCCTTTGTTCTCCCTGCCTAATCTACAATAATAATCTGCTTCGTGTTGACATTTACTGCTGTGGTGCTGACAATTACTTAAAGAGAAGTTGGGGTGCTTCACTGGGCTGGAAAAAGTTTAGCTAAATCAGAAAGTAGGTCTAATTAAGCAAGTTTATACTTTATCTATAAAAGGCTAAGTTGACTTGCACATGAACAATACATATAAGGCTCTCACTGCCACCAATTGCACGCGTGTGTTTCGACCTGTCATTGTTGATCATGACTTTGGTTGACATTTCTATTATAGAGAAATGGCGAACAGCGATATTAAAATATTTATCCTACTTAATTTCCTTTCAATGTGCATAAATTCATGCACTGGGTCACTAGTATTTAATAAGCATTAAATAAAAAACTATAAAATGCTTGCCAAATGTTAAGTATTATTATTATTTCAAATGTAGTCTATAAGACTTGACTCCCTTTTATGAATGACAAATTCTTTGAGTAAGAGGGTGTTTCATATTCTCATATTGTCTATAAGAATTAGGCTAAAGAGCAGAATTGACTTATGTTTAGAGATACACTCTAGATATTAAAAATATTGTACCAGACCTAACACAGGCAATATCTCTGATCCATTCTTATTTTACAAGCTAAATCATGTCCCTTTTTATGACATTCATGTATACATAAAAACACACAAATACTATTCAGATAGTGTCTAAAATTCTCTAAAGACAATGTTACTGTTTTGAAAATATCCAGGTCAAATAGAAGGGAAGTATTTCAGTCAAGTATTGCTTTAAAGTGTGCTTATACATATTATGCAATCACTCTCAAAATATAAATAAAGCCAGGACCGGTTTGGCTCAGTGGATAGAGCGTCGACTTGGGGACTGAAGGGTCCCAGGTTCGATTCCGGTCAAGGGCATGTACCTTGGTTGCGGGCATATCCCCAGTAGGGGGTGTGCAAGAGGCAGCTGATCGATGACTCTCTCTCATCGATGTTTCTAACTCTCTATCTCTCTCCCTTCCTCTCTGTACAAAATCAATAAAATATATATATATATATATAAAATATTCCGTGCTCTGAGAAACTTAAAATCCTAACTGTAAAGAACAAACAGCCACATGAACTTGAAAGTCCATTTACTCTACCCTCCTTGTTGGAACCTTTTATTTTTAAAGCTTTACAAAACACAAAAGAAAATATCTGTACTAATTTAATTCCCTAGACCAATTATCCCCCTTTTTCTTTTCTTTTTCTTTTTTAAATATATTTTATTGATTTTTTTACAGAGAGGAAGAGAGAGGGATAGAGAGTTAGAGAAACATCGATGAGAGAGAATCATCGATCAGCTGCCTCTTGCACACCCGCTACTGGGGATGTGCCCGCAACTAAGGTACATGCTCTTGACCGGAATCGAACCCGGGACCTTTCAGTCCGCAGGCCGACACTCTATCCACTGAGCCAAACCGGTTTCGGCTATCCCTCTTTTTCTAAGAGGAAATTAAAAGCAAGTGGTTTCATGTTCTGAAAAAAATGTTTTGGTAATTACAGAGCAATCAACCTATATTTACCTATATTTATCTTTAGTCTTGCTTAGAAGAAACAGCTTGGTTATCTTCAAAACAGAAGTTAGGTATGACTGGTTAAAATTAAAGTAAGATGACCCAAAAGGTAATGAAAAGATCCCGTGTGCTGGATGAATGAAACTTGTCATTTCTGTATGATGACACTAGATGTAATATTTTCTAATTAACTGCCTTTACTCACCAACTATCTATAGATTACAATTTGGGTTTTCTATGCAGTTTTCACTCAATGAAAAATGGGCTCATAAAAAACTCCCTATTCTAATCTTCTTTGGGATTAATTGGCATTCTGATTTATAGATAATCTCCTGCATACTGGATAATGTAAGTCTTTCCTCTAGAGATAAATAAACTTCTAGCATGTTGGTAAATATTAACTTTCTAATTTTGTAAAGCAGAATATTGAAATCTAAAATATACTAAAACCAAAGTATAACGAATCATCTTTGTTAAACTCCTTCTGGGTGTCTAGCTAGGGAAACATTTATGCTGTTCACCACCTCAAAATACAACACAGGCTATACAAATATTGGTAGATCCACTTATTGTTATTCCAAAACCAATAATGCTAACATGACTTCAGTGCAGAAATGGGAGAAAAAAAGCAGCTTAACTTTCTCAACATGAATAATGATATCACCTAGCAGATCACAAACATGCAAATAACTCACTGCCGCTATGTTTTTAAATGTTTGAAAAACAAAAAATATGCCTTAGCCAGTTTGGCTCATGGGATAGAGCGTTAGCCTGGGGACTAAAGGGTCCCAGGTTCTATTCTGGTCAAGGGCATGTACCTTAGTTGCAGGCATATCCCCAGTAGGAGGTGTGCAGGAGACAGCTGATTGATGATTCTCTCTCATCGATGTTTCTAACGCTCTATCCTTCTCCTTTCTTCTCAATAAAAGATCAATAAAATATATAAAAAACTAAAAATAAAAAATAAAAATATTAAGTTATTTTAATTTTAATTCATAATGTGAAAATTTTGCCTTAACTTTTGGGGGCATATATGCTAGAGTTAAATTAGTGTTTTTGAGTAAAGAAAAATTTCCTGTACTACCCAAGACACCATTAATTTAAGGAAACAAACAGAGAAGGCTCAGTCATGGTGATTATTTTACTTTCACTTAGTATCACTTTGGCGGCTGTTTTTATTGGAATATATTAACAATCCCAAACACATTTTGCTTGGCCACTTCCTTTAAGAAATAAAACCATTTGGAAACCGTTTTGCAGGAAAAATCAATTGAGTCCTCTATCTTTTAGAAATATTTTAAAAATGAGTATATCCTTCCTATTATTCCAAGATTTCAGCATTTATTTCATTGTAAGCATTGTACTTGGCTCTATAAATGCCAAATTCATAAAAACAAATAATCATAAATTTAAGCATTTTCCTATGAACTAGAAGTTAATTATTGAGTGATTTCTATAGAGCAAAATATGAAATTACAAAATCAGTTATTTTATGTTTATTTCCTAAATAGACCCCCAAAAATAATATTGATAAATTAAGACAAATAAAGAGTAGGCCAGACAAATGAAACTAATAATTAAAAAGAAAAAAGTCACATTAGTTAGAACTACATATAAAAAATACAAAACTTGGCCAGAGTTGATAGAAATGTAAAATCACTGGGCAGATAGCAATTCCAAGTAATTTCCCAATTCTAATACCTTAATATTTCTAATATCTAAAAAACTCACAAAATCTCTATTTTCCTTTTAGTTCCCTTAGAACCAGATGGTAATACGCTAGAGGCTCATGCATAATCATTACCCACTGTGCGCAGTAAATTAGAAAGCATGTTGCTTTCATGAAACCAAACTGCATTTGTTTGGCTCTTAGAACAAGTTCATAGTGAAGTTTTAAAGGATTTTGAGGACCCTTATGCTGGCTTCTAGGCACCAGACTAAAGGCAGAATTTAATATTCTGAAACACTAACTGGCTTCTAAGAAGAGCTTGGTAAAATTGCTTTAAAGGGTTTACTTTACTTTTAAAAGCATCTGTTGCTCCAGGTGCATGGTTTTTGTCTGGATGAAACTTCAAAGCAAGCTTTCTATAAGCTTTTTTCAAATCTTCATCACCAGCATCTTTGGTAACTCCAAGTACTTCATAGTAATTTTTACATTTGTTTATGCTGTGAACAAGAGAGTGTGTTATAATGAAAATTTCAAGGAAGAAGTTTATGTAATAGCTCCAATGTTTTATTTATTAGAAGAGTATAAAGAACTGTCTGTGGATTGTTTCCTCAATATCAAATGATAGCTTATCCTATTAAGGGTTAATGCTTTCATCTGTTTTTTGACCAGACCATTGCTCCAACTTCTTCCCAGTCTAAGAAGAGTTGACCATGAGAATGTCCTTGGTGTAATTTATCAGAACTACATAGAAGTAAAGCAAAATCCGTAACAACTGTGGGTGAAGGACAGAGCAAAAAGGATAAGCATAAAGAAATTCAATAATCCTCACAAGTACATTGCAGCTAAAGAACAGTCTATGTTACACTTAAGAGTTTTGTTGTCCTGTAATGTATACCTAACCAAATATCAAACAACAGTTTAGTGCATGTAAAAACAATCACAGCACACTATGGTTTAAGTGTCAAGGCAAGTCAATTCATCTTGGCCATGCTAAAGAGAATTCATTGGTGAAAGATAAAATCTCATGATAAAATATATCTTGGGACACAAAAATATTTGTTACTCCCATTTTCATTGTGATAAGCATATTTTTAAAGATTACAGTAAGTCCTCACTTGATGTGGTTTTGTGTCTTAGCAAAATGATGTGTAACAAAACAAATTTTACCATAGGCTAATTTACATAAACAAGAGTTAAGTTCCTACATTATAACATCTCATCAATGTTATAATGAAACAATGTTGAATGAATCATTATCCAAGGTCCTATTGTACTTACATAGTTTATAACCCTAAAGATGTAATTGATTTAAAGCCAGAGTCTTTAAAGTATATTAGGAAAAGAAATATTCTAAATGGGACTGAGAAAATTAATACTTTTGGATCCTAACATTCTCTCACAACCTAAAAATTTTTATTCACTAAAATCCAGTTACATCATATACATTTTTGTAGCCGACTTTATGACTCTAGATGTGTTCCACGTGTAGGTGGCTTGATGACAGAGGTAGAAACAGGTAAAAAGATATTTGAGGTATAATTGTTCACTGGCAGCAAAAGTATTTCAAACACTGACTCAAAGTTTTCAAAGAAGAGAGACAGGATTGATCGTTTTTTAAACTACTAAATATATTACTCATCATACCGCTTGGTACATGATAGGCTCTCAGTAAATATTTCTGGAATAAATGAGCATAAAGCTCTTCTTTTATAATGAAATCATTTATCATTTGGTTTGTAAAATAGGGAGAAAAAAAGAAAGAAGACCTTATATAACTAAAATTATAGAAATTTTTCCATTATTACAAATTAAAATCTGATGCCCAATCCTTCTTTATAATAATGATAATTATAATTGGATTTTTCTACTTTAGATAACAAATATTAACACAAGTCAATATTATTTCATGAATATGACATTTTCTTTATTTGGTCAATAATATTTATTGAGTACCAACTATGTCCCAGATAGTGTCCAGGCATTTAAGATACATTTGTGAACAAAACAAAAAATGATCCCACCATAGAAGAAACTCACTCTCCTGAATATGATTAAAAACTATGCAATAGAAAAAAGGGGAAGGGAACATTTATAGAACACCTACTGTGTGTCAGACACAGACTTCTAAAAAGGGTATAGTAAAATTGCTTTAAAAGCAGTATCCATGCTCCAATATCCATTAAGAATATCCATGTTCTAATAAGCTCTGGAAAAATGTTAAATTATTCTATTAACAATCTGATTGCAAAAACCTGACTTGAACTCTTAAAGGTAAAATTTGACCTGAACAATGTGAAACTGCTACACAGTCTTCATATATCCCATTTAAGTGAATAGTTGTATGTTTTGTTGCAGAAATGTTACCGTTAGGGTCCGAGCTGCTTACCAGTTATGTAACGTATAATGCATACTTCTTATTACCTTTCTAAATATGAATGATTCAAATTACAAACTATATCTGGTCCACTAAATTTTCACATAGAGAATTGTAGAATCTTATGTTGATTGAGCTGCTTACCAGTTACGTTACGTATAATGCATACTTCTTATTACCTTTCTAAATATGAATGATTCAAATTACAAACTATATCTGGTCCAGCAAATTTTCACATAGAGAATTGTAGAATCTTATGTTGATTATTTTACATAAATTATCTCATTTACTCCTCATTAGGTAGATTTTATTTCTAATTAACCAATGAGGAAATCAAGGCTTTGAGAGGTTAAGTAAATTGCCAAGTCATATAACGAAGTAATAGATGGGAAGAAACCAGGACTTATTTCTTCAACAAAAATTTACTGAACATCTACTTTCTGCTAAATGCTGTTTCAGAGGCTATAGTGGGGAATAAAACAATACAAAAAATGCCTGCTCACATTCAATTTACAATTGGGACAGGACCAGGCAATGAACAGATATACAAGTAAAATATGAAGTATATCACATGGTGATGAATATTTAGAGAAAAGTAAAGTGGCAATAGGAATGGAAGAGGAGGCCTGCTACAGTGATTAGGAAAGGTACGAGTAAGAATTCAAATATCAGTTTGTACAACTTAAAAATCTTGTTGAGAGCCAGAATGAAGAAGAAAAGGAACCTCCTCAGACTCCAGAGGAACTAACCATCTCCTTCCTTGCAATTTGCTTTTCTAATAAGGGTTTAAACTCACTTTTTTCCCTCTAAAATGTTTTCAAATGTCTTTCCGTGCCAGAACATGTGTTCTCTGCCTCCGTTCTTGCTTAGTTTCTACCACTTCTTCAAACTCACTTGGCTCTTTCTCTCAAAAAATCCTCAAGACTAGGTTGGTGACCCTCTCAGAGCCTCTCACAGCTCTTGGAACTTAGCCCTATTCCAGCAATTACCACACTGCACTGCTGCTACCTGTCTACATGCCTGACTAGTCTTTCTAGACTTAGGTCCCTTGAAGGCAGGCACTGTTTCTTATTTACCTTGTGGGCAGGGGAAGAGGGTCTTTTTTCAATTCTTTTTTTAAATATAATATAGATGGTTATTTAAATAGATTCCATATTTATTAGTGTTTAAGGAAACGTTTATTCTTGGAGGCAAAGGTTTATTTATTTTATAAGTTTAGCAAAATAATTTCTTTTCATTTAAAGAACTACAATTTAAATCATATCCTAATAAAATCCCCATCATTCAGCCAAAGCCGGTTTGGCTCAGTGGTAGAGCGTCGCCTGTGGACTGAAAGGTCCCAGGTTCAATTCCGGTCAAGGGCATGTACATTGGTTGCGGGCACATCCCCAGTAGGGGGTGTGCAAGAGGCAGCTGGTCGATGTTTCTCTCTCATCGACGTTTCTAGCTCTCTCTCTCTCTCTTCCTCTCTGTAAAAAATCAAAAAAAAAATCCCCATCATTCAAATTACCTAACGGCTATACAGAAGTGTTTTGAATAAATAACTATAAAGACAGTCCAGTTAATGATTTCACACTCATCTTGTTAAAATAGATGGACTTTTAAAAATGAGATATTAAAAATCTTTCATATTAGATCCATGACACCTTTTCCTCAGATTTTCAATATATTTCAACTCAATATATTTCAATATATTATACCTCAATTCATTGTTATGTGCTTAGTTTCACAGAAAGTTACTTTTACAAAGTTATATCCCTTTTTCTTCGGTCTTATTGTAAGCTAGTCTTACTTATGTAATAGATGCAGCATTATTGCATGGCTTCTCCCATTGAGCCAAATTGTCACTGAGCAACTTGTTTGCATAATTGTGCTAACAACAAGATAACTTTCTTCTGAAAAATCCCCTGTGTATAGGTAAAACAAAAACAAAAACATACAGCATGTAAGTGTTTGCTGGTGATCTGTTAACCTCACTAAAGCAATACTTAGGAAGACTAATATAATGAATACGTGTTCCACGATTGAACTAATCAACTCTTATAAAGTTATTAACTAAGTATTTTGAATAAGTTAGGGATTCTCTTTAAGAAATAGAGGCCTGGTGCACGAAATTTGTGCACTGGGGGTGGGGTGTCCCTCAGTTCAACCTGTACCCTCTCCAATCTGGGACTCATCAGGGGATGTCTGACTGCCTGTGAGATCAGGCCTAAACCAGCATCAGACATCACTCTCACAATCTGGGACTGCTGGCTCTTAACTGCTCACCTGCCTACCTGCCTGCCTGCCAGCCTGATTACCCCCTAACCATTCCCCTGCTGGCCTGATTAACACCTTACTGCTCCTCTGCTGGCCTGATAGCCCCCAACTGCCTTCCCTTGCCAGCCTGATTTTACCCCCAACTGCTCTCTGCCACCCATTTGGTTCTGATTGGTCGGTTTCTATGCCAGGCAGCTCTGCCTCCTAAGCAACCATTGGCTCTTCACAGTTGACCCAGATTTGGTTCTGATTGGTTGGTTCTTATGCCAGTCAGGGTCTCTGGGCCTATCAACAGGGCCTAATCAGAAAGGCAGGGCTGATCAGCAGCCCTGGTGGAGGCCTGGAGAGAAATGGAGATGCGGCTTCTGACCAGGCCTAGAGCTAAAGAAAGAAGCAAGTGCTGATCAGTACCTGCCACAGAGGATGCAATTCAGACCCTGCTTCTCTCTTCAGGCCACTCTCTGGGCCTGATTCGCAGGCCCCGCAGTCAGTACTGGGTCACCATGTCTGTAGCCATAGCAGTCAGCACTGGTCGCCACGACGACTCAGAGATGCCTGAAGGGCTGACTTTCAGTTGGTCGAGCCTCCCGGTCAGTATGGGTGTGACAGACCCAGGGTTTTTATATATTAGGATGTTTCAATCATATTTAGTCCCCAAAGCGAAAAATAACTAAATTTCTTAATAAAAAATGTATAATAAAATTATTGAGCAGAGAAACAATTTCTCATGTAGGTATACTACTAAGCTAATACTTCTTCCAGATAAGAATTCATGATCTCAAGCATAGCTGGGTCCCAAATGCTAACCAGCAATCTTTCCATTCCCTCTGCTTTTTTGCTCTGCAAATATTTCATTCTTTTACCATTCTCCTCCAGCTTTCAATCTCATCTCTTTTTTCCTAACTCTCAAAAGATAACCTCATCTCCAATTTCAGAGAGTATAGAAGCCAACTGACAGAAACTCCCTTAACATTTTATGTTTCCATCTGGCCAACTCTGACCATATACAAATGTATCTGTACTCACAATCATCTTTCTTTCTTCCACTCTTAAGATGTCCCCTAAATACTAGAACAAAGAGATAGCAAAAAAAAAAAAAAAGCATTTTTACCATGCCTCATTTCTACTGGGAGTTTGACTGCTACTATGATGTACTCCTCCCTTCAAAGTTAGAGTAGAGAAAATTTTAAACAAAGATTTTTTTTTAAACCAGATTTAGAATATTCCTGTTCGCCAAAAACTTCAACTGTATGTTTAAATTACATTTTCAAATATATAGGTGATTCTATAGTCTTTCTTAAAAAAATCACGAGATGATTCTAAGTAAAAATGACATGTATACAATTAACTTTATTTAGGTCTTTCATTGAGGACATGTTCTCCCCCAAAAGAGCAATTTCTACAAAAAATGAAATTTTTTTTTCAAATAGGTATGTTTTCTTGGGAGTGCATTTCAACACATTGGTTAATTAAAGCTTTTTCTTAAAGAAATTCAAAAGCAAGTCTCATGTATTCACTTTCTCACTTTCTTAGCCATCCCTGACAAAATACTAGAGTTATAAAAGTGTGGTTAACAACACTACTTATATTCTTTTTCTTTTTAATATGTTTCTATTGATTTTTAGAAAGAGGAAGGGAGAGGGACAGAAAGATATAAACATTGATGAGAGAAACATCATTTATCGACTGCCTCCTGTATGCACCTACTGGAGATCGAGCCTGAAACGTGGGCATGTGCCCAGATCAGAAATCTAACCAGTGATATCCTGGCTCCTGCATCGATGCTCAACTGCTGAGCCACAGCAGCTGGGCAACATTACTCCTCTTCTTAAAGTGTCTCATTACCCTCCATGCTAATCAAATACCCTTTGTCACGGCTTTGCCATAATTAGGGATTCTTTTACATCAAGTTTTAGCATCTAAATATATAAGGAAAAAAGCAAAATACGTAAGAAATTGCTATTTTATTTTAAATTATTTTAATTTCAAATTATGGTGAGTAAAAATAGAATAAACTAAAAAGCAAGAATGAAGAAAAAAGAAAAGAATAAAAGAGATAAGAAAAGGCAAAAAGACTAGTTTTACCGACTCTTCACTTTAGCTAAGTCACTTGATTTAATTCATTCTCTGTGTGAATTACCTGATTAATCACTGTTCAGGGTCCTTTATCCTTATACTTTAGTTTCTCTAGAGAGCAACATTAACACCACATCAATATAGCTTCCTAAAGTTGTAGCAGGAAGCAAAACAGTATTTTCTCTAGTGTGTCATACTCAGAGGTTCATCTGATTTCCAGAAAATTTTTTCTTAATTATAAAACTAGTAAAATCTCTAAAACCCAGTTCATAATTTTTCAACTCTATTTAATTCTTCTGCTTTCAGTGGAAGCGTATCATGAGGTGAAAGTAAAACACGCAGAGAAAATAGACAGTTAAAAAAATAAAATTAGAACATTGGGGGGCTGGGTGAGAAGGGTGAAAGGATTAAGTAATAATAATTCTTCTATATAATAAAAGCTTAATGCAAATTATCTGACTGGGAGTTCGACCGCTCACTGTGACGTGTGCTGACCATCAGAGGGTGACGCGGAACATGACAGGCATCGGAGAGGCAGTGTTGACTGAGGGCGGCAGTGGAGGGTTGTTGCCAACCTCAATGGGCCCCGTTGAGAGCGGGACCATAGCAGGATGGTGGAGCAGGTGAGTGGGCGGGACCAGGCCGAGGTGGGTGCGAGTGGGGGCCCAATCACCCCACTTATTGCCCTGCAGACAGTGACCAGCAGTGTAGGTGGAGGGTGGGGCCTCCATCCAGCTCCTAGGTGCTGAGGGAGCCAGCTTCAATCAATCACCCTGCAGGTGGGATGGTGGAGCAGGTGACTGGGCGGCACCAAGCAAGGGTGCCACGCAGGGCTGCAGGGCTGCAAAGTTGGGGGTACGAGCTGGGGCTGCAAAGCTGGAGAAGACAGCTAGGGCCGGATTCCTACAGGTCACCCAGAGGGACCCCCACCTGTGCACGAATTCCTGCACCAGACCTCTAGTAATAATAAAAAATAACAACTTATACACACAGACAACAATTTGGTGGTTACCAGAGGGGAAGGTGGGTGGAGGGAGGTAGGAGAGGGTAAAAAGGAGGATAAATGATGATCAAAGATGTTTATGAACACACAATACAATCTATAGACAATGCATTATAGAATTGAATACTGAAACCTATATAATTTTATTAACCAACTAGAGGCAATTGTGCACAGATTTGTGCCTGGGTCAGGTCCCTCAGCCTGGCTGACAATCGGAGCCAATTGGGGCCAATCAGGGACAGCCAACTGACAGGAGTGGGCAAGATATCATCCCAATAAATTCACAAAACTTAAAAGAACATTATGCTGTTTGCATATCTGTATCTATATCTATCTATCTATCTATATATAAATCTATATATATAAAAACCTAAGCGAACAAATGGCCAGTGGCTATGACACACAATGACCACCAGAGGGCAGCCCAATCAGCTCTGATCACCGTGATGAATTTGTGCACCGGGCCTCTAGTATATATATAAAGATAACCTTAGTAAAGAATATAAATAATAATCTAGAAGTACTAAAAAAAAAAAAAAAAAAAAAAGATGGAGCCTTCCATAGAGTTGGTATTGTACAATCTGACTTTATAAAAAATATAAAGATGGCAGTTTATAGACTGATTTCATTTTGTTTATTATTTATTATTATTTTTTAAATTTATTTTTAATCCTCACCCCAGGATATTTTTCCATTGATTTGTAGAGATAGTGGAAGAGAGAAAGACTGAGAGAAATACTGATGTAAGAGGAACACACTAATTGCTTGCCTCCTGCACAAGCTCCGATCAGGGTTCAGACTGGGGAGGAGCCTGCAACCCAGGTACATGCCCTTGACCAAAATTGAACACAGGGCCCTTGGGTCCGCAGGCCAAAACTCTAGCCACTGAACCAAATCGGCTAGGGCAGTGGTCAGCAAACTCATTAGTCAACAGAGCCAAATATCAACAGTACAACCGTTAAAATTTCTTTTGAGAGCCCCATTTTTTAAAATTAAACTTCTTCTAACACCACTTCTTTAAAGTAGACTCATCCAGGCCGTGGTATTTTGTGGAAGAAACACACTCAAGGGGCCAAAGAGCTGTATGTGGCTGGCGAGCCGCAGTTTGCCGACCACGGGGCTAGGGCTACACACTGATTTTATAAAGAACACTAGAAGCTCAGTGCGTGAAATTCCCCAGTCCTGCCCACCCGCGTGTACCTCACTGCACTGGTCTTTGATCGTTATGGCATTAGGACCAAAGACCTTTAATAATATAGATAAAACATAACATACCCAGAGTTCAATTTCTTAATGTCTATTCTACTGAATTTTAACTCAAACATTTTTTAGGTGCTATGCCATTTAAAAATTACATTAGCAGCAACTGTAATTGAAATATGTCATATTTATTCCTACCTGAGAACTCCATCTATTTGGTCTTTGGTGTAGCCTTTTCCATCACCACTACCAGTCGTGTTGTCCTTTGTGCAGTTAGGCTTGCTTTGATCAGCACTACCTGATGGTTTTCGGCAATGAGGACTATTCCCAGCTGTGCTTCCATTTTTCATAATTATTTCCAATAGGGCTGTAGAGAGATACAAAAAACACTATGTCTGTTTATGGCACATACACATTATAACTTCTTGAGAAGTTATAAAGTTGATGAATTAAGAATCATTTACTCCATAAAAAATTCTCCATAGCGTCTTTTTAGAGAGCAAGTGTTCCTAATGTATTTAATTGTTCACAGAACACTGATCACAATTTAGAACAACAAGAAATTAAAGCTAATAGCTCAAAATTACTATCATTGTAACTTATGGGACTTTTATTTGTCATATTATGATAAAACTGAGGAATACCAAAGAAAAAGTAGTTGATAAGATTATCTACAAAGAAACATAAATTAGACTTCCTATTTCTTCAACAGCAAAAATGGCAACTAATAGACACTGAAATATCTTCAAAATGCTCAGAAAGAATAACTTTCAACTCAAGTTCTACACCAATTTTCTAAAAAATGCAGATTAGAAACATTTTCAAATAAACAAGACCAAAAATTTTACTTTTAAGATTTCTAAAGGGTATATATATATATATATACACACACACATTTATGTATATATATATTTATATACATATTATATGTGTATATATGTATGTGTATATATATGTATGTATATGTATGTATACACACACACACACACACACACACACACACACACACTAGAGGCCCAGTGCATGAAATTCATGTGTGTGTGGGGGGAGGCTCCCATAGCCCAGACTGTACACTCCAACAGGGGACCCCTTAGGGTAGGGGTGTCGAACTCAATCAGAGAAGGGGCCAAAATCTAAAATCCAGCTTAAATTGCGGGCCGAATGGTTTACTGAACAGTCATAAACTGACAATGTCATAAACTGACAGCGGAGTGCAGTGATGACAGCGCGGTGCGGGCCACATTGCAAGGCCTGGCGGGCTGGATTTGGCCCGCGGGCCTTGTGTTTGACACATGTGCCTTAGGGGATATCCCCAAGATCGAGCCTAAACCAGCATGCCTGGTGGGCATGCCTCTCACAATCTAGGACCACTGGATTGTAACTGCTCACCTGCCTGCCTGCCTGATCGCCCTTAACTGTTCCCCTGCCAACCTCGTTGCCCCCAACTGTCCCCCCCTGCCAGCCTGGTTGCCCCATACTACTCCCCCCCAGCTGGCCTGGTCACACCCAACTGCCACCCCCCTGCCGGCCTGGTTGCCCCCAACTTCCCCCTCTGCTGGCCTGGTCACCCCATGCAGCCTGCTGTTCAGTTGTTTGGTCGTCCCTCACTAACCCTCCTGCCAGCCTTGACGCCCCATGCAGCCATCCATCCAGTTGTTTTGGTTGTGACAGCCCCTGGCTTTTTATATATTTGGATATTAGAAAGACAAAAAATGCTTCTAGACAGGCTGTAGAAAGAAATGGTGAGCAAATACTTTGATAAATGTATAAGTAAATCTAAGCACTAAGTGTATAAAATAATAAGTTATTTCTAGAATTTGATATAAATATTGATGGGTCATAAAAGAGAAGGTAGAGAGAATATATAAAATAAAAGATTGGCCACATACATACTCATAATCATTAAGATGTGAAGGTGACAGGGACTGATAACACTATTCCCTCTCCTATGAATTCTTGAAACTTTCCATAAGTTAAAACTATACATTAAAAAAAATCATGCTACTTCACACCTACTAGGATATAATTAAAAAAATGGACAATAAAAAGTGTTGGCAAGGATATGGAAAACCTGGAATCCTAATATACTGTTGGTGAGAATGTAAAATTTGAAAAATAATTTGTTTGTTCTTTAAAAGACTAAACATATAATTACCATTTGACCCAACAATCCTATCCATGGGTATATACCTAAGAGAAATTAAAACATACATCTACACAAAAACTGGTTCACAAATGTTCATAACATCATTGTTGATAGTGAGGGGTGGGTGGGAATGGAAACAATCCAATGTCCATCAGCTGATAAATAAAATGCAATATTCCCAGACAATGGAATATTGTTTGACAATGAAAATATATGAACTACTGATATACAGTGCAACATAGATACACCTTGAAAACATGCTAAGTGAAAAAGTCACTAAAGACCATATTGCATGATTTCATATATATGAAATATATAGGACAGGGGGATTTACAGAGATAGAAAATAGATTAGTTATTGTCAAGAGCTAGTGGGACCCTAGCTGGTTTGGCTCAATGGATAGAGCATCAGCCTGCAGACTGAAAGGTCCTGGGTTTGATTCCAGTCAAAGGCACATGCCCGGGTTGCAGGCTCAATCCCCAGTAGGGGTCATGTAGGAGACAGTCGATCAAGATTCTCTCTCATCATTTATGTTTCTTTATCTTCCCCTCCCTTCCTCTATATCAATAAAAATATGTTTTCAAAAAATGAGCTAGTGGGAAGTGAAGGGTGGAATTAGGGAGAAATGAGTGATTGCTAATGTGCATGGGGTTTCCTTTTGAGGTAAATAAAATGTTCTAAAAGTGATTGTTGTAATGGTTACTTAACTCTGTGAATATACTAAAACCTACTAAATGGTATATTTTAAGAGAATTATCCTATCAAATAAAGAGGGACTATGCTAATTGACCATCAGGCCCTCACAAAGATGGTTCTCAAAGGGAGAGCGCCGCTCCTGGCTGGGCTCCAGGCTGGCGAGTGCAGCTGTGGTGGCAGGAGCCTTTTTAACCTCCGCAGCAGCAGTAAGGATGTCTGATTGCTGGTTTAGGCCTGCTCCCCACAGGCCTAAGCCATCAGTTGGACATCCCCCAAGGGCTCCTGGTTGTGAGAGGGTGCAGACTAGGCTGAGGGAATCCCACGCCTAGTGTATGAATTTTTGTGCACTGGGCCTCTAGTCTACACTAATAAAAAGAGAAACATGCAAATTAACCATCACTCCACTACGCCAAGCCATGCCCACCAGCCAATCAGGAGTGAGTATGCAAATTAACCCAACCAAGATGGTGTCCAGCCACAGAGCTGGAGCAAGCAGGAGAATTGGGTTGGCCCAGAAATGAAGGAAGCCAAGCTTCCTGCCTGCCCTGCTCTCCTGCTCAGGCCAGTGCTGTAGCTTGGGCAGGACTCCCCTCCCCCCCTCCTCCGGCTCTGATCAAGCCCCTGCCATGGTTTGGGCAGGGCCATTGGCTCTGCTCAAGCCTCCGATATGGCTTGTGCAGGGCCCACCCAGGTCCACTCTGGCCTTGCTCAAGCTTTTGCCACTCCGCCACCGGCCGCTCAGTGCCAAAACCCATAGGCCATGAATGGCTAGGGGCATTCTGGGACCCTGGCCGCCCAAGGCCTACATGTGGGCCTACAGGCTCTGCGTGGCCTGGATCCCAAGAATGTTCCTGGAACCCAGGCCGCTAGGAGCCTGTGTATGCAAATTAACCTGCCATCTTTGTTAGGTTAATTTACATATTTACTCCTTATTTTCTGGTGGGCATTGCAGAGGTATGGCCAATTTGCATCTTTCTTTTTTATTAGTGTAGCTAATAGGGTGGGCAAACATAGGCTTACAGTTGCTAGCATGCAAAATTTTATTTTTATATTTTTATTTATTAATTGTTGTATTATTTGTATTACAACTATAAACCTATGTTTGCCTACTCCTATATATATATATATATATATATATATATATATATATATATGTGAAAACTTCTTTCTACCATATTTTCCCCTAGCTAATGCATTTAAGAGGTCACCAAAGACATAAGAAATTGTGTTTTTATAACAATCTAGTAGTAGATGGTACCGAAAGGCTCCTAATTAGACAACAATTTATTAGTTATTAACAAGGTAAGGATAATATATACAGGGTGTCCCCCCAAAATGGATACACACTATAAAGGCAGTTTATTAAAACACCAGAGGCCCGGTGCACAAACATGCACAGGTGGGGGTCCCTCGGCGTGGCCGGTGATTGGGGCCATCTTGCCCAGGCCTAACTGGGGCCAACTGGGGCCAGCTTACTGGAGGTACTGTAAAAGGTTGGCTGGCTGGCAGGGAGGGACCGTGGAAGATTGGCCGGCCAGGGGAGGTTGGCTGTGGGAGTGCACTGATCGCCAGGGGCAGCTCCTGTTTTGAGCGTCTGCCCTCTGGTGGTCAGAGCACATTATAGTGACTGGTCAACCAGTTATTTCGTCATAATGGTTGCTTAGGATTTTACATATATAAATATTTCATTTCATTATGTAATAGAATCTACAGCTATCAACTGTTACAGTGTGCATACGTTTTTGGAGGGACATGTTGTAGTATATAGAATGTTTTTAACTGCAGTTTCTTATTTACAAACACAATGTTAACTTTGATATCAGAAGTCTGCACAGTCCATGAGGTAGTGGTTTACAACTTTTAAATACGAAAAATTTTATGAGAATTCAAGAAGTAGGCTGTGACAGCAACTTAAAATTTAAATCTCTGCAAATTCCCTTATAAAAACAGAGCAATTAAATAGCAAAATCAAAACCTTATGCAAAATATTTCAAAATACAAGAAGGTGGGAACATCCCACCAATAGATCTATGTGGTTAGTACAAAGAAGAGGACAGTAATAGGGCATATGATTTTCGACAGAACAGAAGAACTCCAAAATTACCAACAGGGATTCTATATATTGCATAGTAGGCAAAATTGAGAAAAGTATATAAAAAGGAATGTGTTCTTCTCACTACAATAGAATGTGAGTGAAGGGGTTCATAATAAACTCTTTAGGGCATAGAACCCTTCAGTCACTGCAAACTCTCAAAACTAAACTCTCAAAGCTCTCTTCTAGAACAAAGCAACACTGAAGAGAAACTACAGGGAAAAGGCCCCAGACTGAAGAGGACAGTGGCAATAGGAAAAAGGAAAAGAGAAACTCTAGGTAACATTGGGAAGGAGAAAGGAGTGAGGAGTTCTTACATAATAAGGTGAAATATTTTCAACCATTACACAAAAAGAAGAAGGGTGTCTGTGTATTTAGAATGGCTAACTACATATAAAAATGTGTAAAAAAAAAAAAATGAAAGAAATAAAATCTGAAACAAAGTTATTATAAGAAAAAAGAGAATAAGAACAAAATTCACTGAAAGCATACCACAAAGATTTGCTGAAAAACAGGTAAATACTATAACCTACTACTTCAAACCAAGCTGAAGACTTTAAGAAATTAGACATAATACAAATAACATAAATTAGAATTAGGACAACCTCCAAAAGTACCTTTCTATAAGAAATAAAAATCAATTTAAAAAGAATAAATTAGAAGAAACAGGGAGTTATAAACACAACAGATACTATGTTACTAAAAGAAGTAAAACTCTTTTTAAAAGACAAAAATTAAAAAGAAAATGGAAAATAATTAAGATAATTAAAGAAGATTCAACATACATACAAAAGAATCCTGATGAAGAAAAACAAAATTTATATAACCATAATTGGAGAACATGTTTCTGATATAAAAACAGAAACATCTGAAGCCATATAGTGAAAAGGCAAATCACATACCTAAGAATACTAACCCAGATTAATGAACACCAAGCTATATTCTAATAAAATTACTGAACTTCTATGTAAAAATATCAACTGACTTGTAAAGGAAAGAATAATAAGATTGTTATCAGATTTGGCTCATCAAAAAGTACTTGTACAAAACAACATAGATAGCCAAAGAAAGAAAACTGGAGCCAAGGACTTTATATCTACCTACCTATAAGCACTAAGACGACAGATGAACTGTTTTCAATATTTCAGAACTTAGCATAATTCCTATAGGCCCTTCCTGGAAACCTATCAGTTGACAAGCTTCAGGATTCCAAAATAATTAGAGATACATGGGACTGATGGGGAGAATTAAATGTATAGTTATCTACAAAGATAGGACTAAATGATGATTAAAAGAGAGCGCAGATAGTATGTAATGGTATGTTCTGATACTGTAAATAAGTTGAAATATTTTTTAAATGGTAGTCTTACACTTTCTTTTTCCTTGAAAAAAAATTATTGGCTTTCTCTACTCTTCCCTTCACTTTTTTTTTTTTTGGCAGCTGAGCTGAGGCCTGGACCAAGGAATGAGTTATAGCCAAAAACAAGGCTGAGTTTGATAGGGTCTGTACCAATGGTTCAAGGAGGCAACTAATTATAAACAGAAGAAATTGAATAAGTAACTGAAGATAACAGGAGCCACATTTCTTATTGTCAGAGAATGGATTACAAATATGGAAATGGAGCAGGCTAGAATGAACTCTGTGGTGAACTAAAAAGGGAGGTGTATAAGTCTCATACAGATATAAAAATTAACATAGATTAAATTACTATATATATATATATATATATATATATATATATTCCTAATACAAACACAAACAACACAGAGATATACATACACATACACAGACAGATATGTATACATATAGATATTTCCCAGCTCTGTCTCCTGAAGAGACCTGGGGGCATTCCTGTCCCAATGAGCTTATCTAGTGTTTATATCTAGACTGGTCAACCGGTCATTCAGTCATAATGGTCACTTAGGCTTTTACATATATCTATATTTATATATCTATCTATCTACAGATATATAGATATATATATACATATATATATAGATATATATAAACACACACACACACGTGTGTGTGTGTGTGTGTGTGTGTGTGTGTATATGTGTGTGTGCATATATACATATACATATACATAGATATATATATTTATCTGTTTCCAAGTACCATTGTCCACTAAAAAGAATCAGGGCTCCTTAGAGAAACAAGTGATTCCCAAAATAGCAAATAAAGTGGGGCTGAAAAATCTTTTGTGCCATAAAGTAGAGATGCTGAAAGAATGATGAGGACATGTCAAAAGACACTGCTCCTACTGACTAAATCTGAGCATCAAAAGAAATAATGATAGTAATGGATTAAATAGAAATTCATAAACCCATACTAATAAATTGAATAGGTTGAATGCCAACTAATTAATTGTAGAAAGAATGATGGAATTAGCAACCATGAGCAATTTACCTAGGAAAGAATCATCAATGAATGCTAAAGGGAGTTGGTGAAAATGTATTATGAAAGAGAGCATTTACATAGTCTCAAAGTATTTTCCCACAAAATACTTATTAATTATAAAGTGAAAGAAAAGTAAGTCTAAAGTGGAGAAACTTGGCATCACCAATTTAATCAAGTGATCCAAGTTTATCTCACCAGTAAGTACCAAATCAACATAACGTGTTCCCTTACATTACACTAAGAAACATCACTTCTATGGTATTTCTGCCAAAAATTTATATGTGTAAATGTCAGAGGCAAATTGAGGGACAAACTAAAGAAAGAAAAGAGAAAAGCTGTATTTGGAGAATAAAACATGCCCATAAATGCAACTTGTATCCTTTTTGCTATCCAAGATATAACTGAAAAAACTGGTGGAATTTGGATGAAGTACATGCATTAATTTCATGAATCTGATGGTTATGTTGAGAGTGCCCTTGTCTTAGAAAATATACGCTGAATTATTTAAGGTTAATAGGACATCATGTTTACAACTTACTCTTAGTTCAGGAAAAAAATATAATACGAACAATTGTGTGTGGGAGGGGCGGGGGGGGGGTGATACCAGGGAGGGAGAAGTCCATGATAAAGCAAATGTGGCAAAATTTTACCCAATAGAAAGCCTGAGCAATATAAAAGTCTGTACTCTTCTGTGACTTTTCTCTAAATTTGAAATTATTTCAAAATTTTAAAAAAATATAAAATGGGGAGGGAAATGGAGTATAAGCAAAGACAATTTAACGGTTTTCAATAATTTGTTAGTAGGTAGTGGTGGTAATATTACTCTGAAACTTTTATCTATGTGATGTGGCATAAAGCAGATAAATAATTATGACATATCTACCATGTACCATGGCCTTGAGAAACAATTACTACTATGGAAGAAATTATTTCTGTACACTGAAAAAGCCCAGAAACAATAAATAATTTAGTATCCACGGCACTCTTAATGCCAGATTGTGATGCTGAAACCCCATTTTTCCACTAAAAGAAACTACAACTTTTTGGAAATATGACTTTTTCCAATTTCTAGTACAGGAAATGTACTAGAGGAACTTGAAACAATACTATACTGAAGGGCAAGGTAACTAGTACTAAAAACCACTGAGAGTGTGTCCAGTACTCCGCAACTAACCTAAAGGGGATCCCACTGCTTTTGGAAAATAGAAAGAACCAACTCCTTTTCTTGAAAACTGATCAAGGCAATCAAGCACTTATCCCACCTTTCCTATGTGAATTGCACCACTGTGCAACTCTAAGACAGATAAAGGGGAAGTGTCTCTTTATAGCAGTATTTCAGCTAAATAAATTATTTTTTCAAAATTGTGAAGCCAGATATGAAAGTGATTACATGTGTTTAGTATTTACAGGTAGCCATGAAGTTCCCTTGCATGCTAGTTAGAAGTTATCTGTACATTCCCTTTCATTCTTAGCACAAACATGTGTTTTGGATACCTTCTATGTTAATAACTACATGCTGAAGACTGCACTAAAGTAGTATCATATAGTTGTTTTAGATTTTCAACAGCAATTACGATACTGAAAAATTTTCTGCAATTTCACACATAAGGATTCTGCTTAACAATGACTGTGTTATACATGTGCTCACACCAAACACTAGTTACACAGAGTTAAAATTTGCACAAGTTCCATTACCTCTGGGTCTCAATATCCATTTCTGTCATCTTAAAAATGGAATCAGCAAGGTTTCCTGTATTAGTAATCACTGGAACCACTGCCTGAGAAGGTAATATAATTTAGTTCAAGTACTGCCAGAATTTTTAGCACATTGGATTTTCCTGATTTATTAAATGTGTTAGCTATCACATGAAATCTCATTTACAATAATGTGCAGTATTACCAACGTTGGTTGGGCAAATACAGTGATTATGAACCAAATTACATTTACTTTTGGTTTAAACTATTCAGCCTTATTTTATGCATTCACTTTCTTGACATACTGCTTTGACTGGGGTTTAATGTAATATGCATTAAGTATACTTGATATTAAGAACCAGTGAAAGGCCCGGCAAGCATGGCTGAGTGGTTGAGTGTTGACCTATGAACCAGGAGGTCAAGGTTTGATTCCTGGTCAGAGCACATGCCCAGGCTGTGGACTTGATCCTAAGTGTGGGGCATGCAAGAGGCAGCCAATCAATGACTCTCTCTCATCACTGATGTTTCTCTCTCTCTCTCCTTCTTCTTTCCTCTTTCAAACAAATAAAAATATATTTTAAAGCAAAGAACCAGTGAAAAGTAAATACAATATTTACCCTTTGCACTCTGCTGTCCCCTCTCAGGGGACATCGGAATTCTAGCATATCACTCGGATGTCCCCTCTCAGGGGGGACATTGCAGTTTATTAGTGATTACGGGGAATTGAGTTAATTCAACTCACGTGTCCGCCGCAAAGTAGCATCGAGTAGCTGATAGCCAATGTCCAGAATGGTTCAGAGTGCAAAGGGTTAAAATGTTTTTGTGCATAATCCAGAAATGAAAAACTTCTGGTCTGCTTTTTATTTTTAATTTTTGCATTTTATAAACATAATTTTGGGTCCAGTAAGCAGATATCTCTACAAATAAAACTGGATGAGCAACATGTATGGCCCCTGGGTCCTCCTTCCCTCCTTTAGTCTCAACCTCTTGACAATCTCCTGCATTCACTGAAAAATGGGCCTCATTCTAGACCCAACTGTCACCCAGTATGTGAAATCTTTATTTTAGATTAAAATTATTTATTTTAACATTGTTAAAACACCAGGATTGCAAACAGAATAACATTAACAAAAACTCATCATCTAGATTTAACAAATAATTGGGTCATATTTGCTCTAAATTTTTTAATGAAATAAATATTACAGAAATATTTGAAACCTCCTTTGTTCCCATCTAAAATCTCATTTTTCTCCCTCACTCCTAAGATAATTATATTTCTAGAGGTGACAGTATATTCTCATTCAGAATTTATACTTTTACTACATACATGTATATTATTTTACATCTTAAAATGTGCATATATTGTGTGGCGTAAGGACTGAAAACTAGATCTATGTAAGAGACTAAAGGGGCCAGAAAGCCCAAGCTTCTATTAAAAAATTGCATATAACATAGGTAGGTTTAGATATAAGCAGGAAAAGATGAACTGAGATTTTAGTAAAAAGTTAGGGGATAATTAAATACTCATTTATAAGAAATAACCCTGCAAAGAATATCTAAAGGATTAATTGAAAGAGCAAAATTTCAAAATTTTAGAAGAAAAAAATTATGATATAACAGTAGAAATTGATTTCTTAAACCAAGTACAAAATGCACAAAACACAGAAGAAAATATTGCAAAGTTTATATTAAAATTGGAAACATTTGTATGAAAACACACCATAAAAAAGGGAGAAAGACTAGTTATGATTTTAAAAAAGCATTTGCTACACATACATCAATAAAGGATGAGTATTCACAATACGGAATAGTCCTACACGCTAGTAAGAAAGAAGTAAAAAATATAGTAGGAATTAATGAACAAATGACTTAAATAGGCAAGTCATAGAAGAGGAAGGTGGAATGGCCAATAAACAAAAGAAAAACATTCAAATAAATTAAAACAAAATTTTAACGTTCTTCATCTTGGAGCATGTAAAATGTAAAAGCCTGACAATTTAAAAGTGTTGGAAAGAAAAGGGAAAATTATATTGCCACTTGCAAAATAATTAGCCCATCTCTAGAGAAACAGGAATTCATACACGTGTGACTCAGTTATTCCACTTTTAGATTAGACCCTAGAAAAACACTGGCATATGTGTTCATGAAGATATTCACAAGGATATGTATTGTTTTATAGGAAAATTATAAATAACCTACCCATGGGGCAATGGATAAGTTGTGCCATTTCCTTATTACTGAATTCTGTACAATAGCAAAAGGGAATGAATTCACATTCATTTAAAATTAAAAATAAAATAACAGAACCCAAAATAAAGCAAGTTACTCAAAGGTCTGTTTTTTTGTTTTGTTTTGTTTTTTAATATATTTTATTGATTTTGTACAGAGAGGAAGGGAGAGAGATAGAGAGTTAGAAACATCGATGAGAGTCATCGATCAGCTGCCTCTTGCACACCCCCCACTGGGGATGTGCCCGCAACCAAGGTACATGCCCTTGACTGGAATCGAACCAGGGACCTTTCAGTCCCCAAGCCGACGCTCTATCCACTGAGCCAAACCGATCTCGGCTCAAAGATCTGTTTTTATTTAATAATTTTATGTCACACACCTATTCTACATCAGGTCCATTATTAGCAGAATCTAAAATAAGAACACATAATTTGAAAAACAAATTTTGGGCGCCCCCCCCCCCCCTATAAACTAGAAGTGACGTTTATTTGTGTGATTACAAAATTAATGTGGCTCAAATGTTTCTCCCTCAAAAGTAAAATAAAGTTTATTTTTTAAATAAATAAATATAGTTTAAGAAACAAATGTAATTTACTTCTGTTGCTGACCTTATTTTTCCAGAATGTTTACATTTCTTATGTAGTAGGTTCTGAGTATGTATATTAATCCTTTTCAACTGAACACATAATATGAAAATATATGAAAGCTGTAAATTTGTTTCACTTAGATGTTCACTGCAATAAATAAATTGTAAAATAATATTCTTAACTAAAAACATAGAAAACAACAATATCCCAGATCCATCTGAAGATCAAGTTTTTCCTCAAGGAAAACTCTTGCCAATTTTTAAAAGTGTTTTATCAATCAGACTTCTCACCCAGCAAAAATGAAAGGTACAGATTCTAGAATTTAGTTTCATATCTTCCCATTCACTGTATAAGATTAATGAACATTGAAATGCAATGTTTTCTTTTGTGCATCTTACTATGAAAACACTGAGTCAAATTCTGAGTTACAAGGGTATGTGTGTGTATGTGTGTTTTTGTTTGGTTGGTTTTTAAAAAATATTATTTTATTGATTTCAGAGAGGAAGGGAGAGGGAGAGACAGACAGAAACATCAATTATGAGAGAGAATCACCAATTGGCCGCCTCCTGCAGGCTCCTTACTGGGGCACATGCCCTTGAGGAGTATGGAACCTGAGACCCTTTAGTCTCCAGGCCAATGCTCCATACACTGAGCCAAACCCGTTAGGGCTCTGAGGTATAAGGGTTTGATGGTAGTGGAGAATAAGTAAAATTCAGGAATAAAAATACAAAATTTCATTTTAACCAGTGGCTTCAATTTCCTTCTACACTAAACATTTTACCAGGAGCTTACAGAAGTGTTCTAGACCTTTCCCTCCTCTTAAATCTTAAATTATTCCAATCAACATCTTCTGAAAATATTCACTGTAAAATATACTTTGCTAAGTATTTACACATAAGTAGACAAGGCTTAGATAAACTAAGTAACTTGTCCCTAGTTACAAAGTTGTCAGAGGCAAAGTCTGTATCTAAACTAAGGTTTTCAGACTACTCCACAACTGTATACTATCACTTATTTGGTAATTACATCCGCTGCCTTAGAATACATTGTAATATTTTACATTTCTTAATTTTTCCTATGTTCATGTCTTTAAGAGCAACAATTGTTTTGTGCTTTAATATCTTACAGTATCCCTTTAGTTTATTGATTCAACTTGCTTGTATGACAGAAGAATGCCAGACTTATAAGTTTAAAATTTTTCAGGGCCTTACACTTGTAAAATAAAAATGATACCAAAATAATAGAGTGCTTACTGTGAATGCTTTCCATGTATTAACTCATTTAATCTTCATAACAGCTCTATGAAATCAGTACATTATTGTCCCATTTTGCAGAGGAAAAAGCTAAAGGCTAGAGGGTTTCTCTAACTTGCCCAAGATTTAGGTTACAAGTTAGTAGGTGGAGGAACTAGGTTTCAAAAGACAGGACATTGTCTCAGGTGGTTACTTGCTTAAAGTTCAAACTGTCCCTTTAGGACTAGATAGTGACTAAATGAAATGTATTCATACTGTAGGGAGAATTTAAAAAATTAACTCTGGGCACTGATTTCTTAGATACAACATCAAAAGCAGACAATAAAAGCAAAAATAGACCAATGGGACTACACCAAACTTAAAAATTCTTGTGCATAAAAGGACACAATCATGAAACACAATCTACAGACTAGGGGGGAAAGTTGCAAATCATGTATCTGATAAGGAGTTAATGTCCAGATTTTATTTTATTTTTTAATTAATTTATTTTTTAAATATATTTTTATTGATTTTTTACAGAGGGGAAAGGAGAGAGCTAGAGAGCTAGAAATGTCGATGAGAGAGAAACACAGACCAGCTGCCTCTTGCACACCCCCTACCGAGGATGTGCCCACAACCAACGTACATGCCCCTGACTGGAATCGAACCTGGGACCTTTCAGTCCGCAGACCGACGCTCTACCACTTTCGGCAATATCCAGATTTTATGAAGAAGTCCTACAACTAAAAAAATAGCCCAATTAAAAAATGGGCAAACATCTTGAGCAAACATCTTTCTAAAGATTATATACAAATAGCCAACAAGCACATAAAAATATGTTCAAAACCACTAATCATAAGATAAATGCAAATCAAAACCACCGTGAGTTATCACCTCACACTGGTCAGGACGGTTACTATAAAACAACAATAAAAAACAAGTAAATAGAAAACAACAAGTGTTGATGAAGATGTGGAGAAAATGGAACTCTGGTGCCCTGGTGGTGGGAATATGTAAAATGGTGCAACTTCTGTGGAAAACAGTGTAACAGTCCCCCCAAAAGTAAAAATAGTACTTTCAATATAGTCCAGCAATTCCCTTTCTGCATATATTCCCAAAAGAATTGAAAGCTGGACCACAAAGAGGTATCTGCACACCCATGCTCACAGTGGCATTATTCACAATAGCCAAAATATAAAAACCAGTCTAGGTGTCTATTGACAAATAAGAGGATAATGAAAATGTGGCATACACAGGCAATGGAATATTGTGCAACTTTCAAAAAGGAAATCCTACTACATGCTACGGCATAGATGAACCTGAAGGGCATCATACTAAGTTAAATAAACCAGTTAAAAAAAGACATGCCCTTGTTTTGCTCAACTTCATTTTGTTATAAGGTTGATGAGATGCCATAGGAACTTAATTTTTTTAAAAGATTTTTTCCCCTTTTTTTCTTTTGTTTTAGAGAGAAAGAGGGAGAGAAACATCAATGTGAGAGAGAAAAATTAATCAGCTGCCTCTCGGACATCTTCTAATTAGATCAAACCTGAAACTTGGCATGTGCCAAGGGAATGGAACCAGGAACCTTTAGGGGCCCTGGACTACATCCAACCACTGAGCCACAACAGCCAGGGCAGGAACTTAACTTTTGTTTATATTAATTAGCCTGTGGCAAATATGCTTTCATTATACATCCTTTTGGTTAAAATTGCAGAACATATGGACTATATTAAGTGAAGAATTGATATATATAATTCCACTTGTATAAAGTATTTAAAGTGGTCACATTTCAAAAGAAAATAGAATGGGGGTTGCCAGAGGATGGAGGGTAGGGAAAATGGAAAGCTGTTTAACTGGTATAGAGTTTCAGTTCTGTAAGATGGAAAATTCTGAAGATTTGTTGCACCACAGGTGAAAATCATTAACAGTGCTAAACTTCACACTGAAAAATGGTTAAAAAGGTAAATATTAAGTGTTTTTTGCCAAATTAAAAAAATATATTAACTCTTTTCTTTCACTTCCCTTTCCCATCCTCTCTGTTATAGTATTCAATAGTGATATAATGAAAGGGCAGAGAAAAACAAAAGAATACAAATGCTTCAACAATGTAGAAACTAAGAACTAAGAGAACTCCACATACTCATTATTAATTTTCTTCTTAACCTGGAAATACCTAAGTCTCCAGTGAAATATTATCCTACTAAAGGCCTGGTGCACGTAATGTATGCATGGGTCCCTAGGCCTGGTGGGTGATCAGGGCCGATCTGGGCCTTCGGGATGCCAGCTGGGGCCTGCCTTCGTTCCACGCCGCCCCCTGGTGAACTCCTGTGGGGACAATTTGCATATATCTATATATCTATATATACACTAGTAATCCAGCACATGAAATTTGTGCAAATTAAAGGGGGGTTAATTAGAGAAAATAATTTAATATTGCTATTTGCCCTTTCTCTATAAATGTCAGAGATTAAAGAAAATTCGTAAAATGTATATGAAAGCCTTCCTCCTGTCAGAGTCTGGGGCATGCCACGGGACCCAGAGTCAAGTCCCTGCCTACCCACATGCAACTCAAAATCGCATGAGACCCAGACCTGGTCTGTCCTCCCCCAACCTCCTTCCCCACCACCACCAATTGGGCTAGATCCAGACACAGCCAGTCCCACCCTTGTCAAGCCCTGCCGGGCAGGGGACGTAGTCTCAGGTCCCAGGTCCCCAGACCAAGGCGGTGAGCATGCCTTGAGGTCCTCCGGCAAGCACCACCAGGCAGGGTGGCACAGCCTCAGGTCCCCTGGCCCAGCACCGGGAGGGGGAGGTGGGCGCAGCCTCAGGTCCCCCATCAAGCCCCATTGGGTGGGGGCGTGGCCGAGTTCCCCAGACCCAGCACTGGGGGTGCACCTTGAGGTCCCCTGTTAAGCCCTGCTGGGGGGGGGGGGGGGGCACAGTCTGAAGTCTTCTATCAAGCCCCACCTGGTGAGTGGAGCGGCCGGAGGTCCCCCGCCCTGGTGCTGGGACAGGGAGAGCAACCTGAGGACCTTAGCCCAGCACTAGGACAGGAATTGCACCTTGAGGTCCCCTGTCAAGCCATGCTGGGGGGCACGGCCTGAGATCCCCTGTCAAGCCCCGTGGGGGCGGGAGAGAGCATAGCCTCAGATCCCTGCTGATTGCTTGTTAAAGCTCCTTATGGGAACTTGGCCTCCATCTTTGTGATGGAGTCATGGTCAATTAGCATATTCCCTCTTTATTAGATAGGCCTAAAGGCCCAGTGCAGGAAATTTGTACCCGGGGTGGGGGGTCCCTCAACCCAGCCTGGACCCTCTCCAATCTGAGACTCCTCATAGGATGTCCAATTGCCTGTTTCGGCCTGACCCTGGGACATCCCTCTCAATCTGGGCCCGCTGGCTCCTATCTGCTCACCTGCCTGCATGCCTGATCACCTCTAACTGCCCCCCCCCCCCCCCTGCAGGCTTGGTCAGCCCTAATTGCGCCTCCACCAGCCTGGTTGCCCACAACTGCTGCCCTGCTCTCCCCTAACTCCCCCCCCCCTCCCGTCTCTTGCCCCTTCCCCCACGCCCCCGCCCGCCCGCCACCCTGGTCGCCCCTCACTGCCCCCCTCTGCCCTACTGGTCACCCCTCACTACCTCCCCCTCCCCCCAAGGCCAGCCTGGTGGCCCCCAACAGCCTGCTGTTCGGTTGTTACTGTGAGGGCATTGTGACCAATTTGCATGTTAACCTTTTATTAGTATAGATTGCAAGGCACTATAGCGTAGTGGTTAAATGCCTTTTGGAGCTAGAAAGCACAAGAACTAGTCTGACTTTGCTACTAATTACTATGTAGCCTTGTAGATATTCTCATTCATTCATTTGTTCATTCACCCATCCACCCATCCATCCATCAAAAAGATAGTCTGTTTCCATATGGGTAAACCTGTTCAAATGAATCCTGTACCTCTACATAGACTTGTTCTGAGGAGTAAATGAAGTAATTCATACAAAACACTAGGCACATGGGCTGGCACTTTGTAAGTGCTCAATAAACCTCGCTATTATTAGCACTGCAAAGTCATGAACAGGGTGAATTCATCTAAGAGTCCAGTACTCTGTTCCTTAGCGTTCTTGTCAAATTTGTGGCTAATTATGGTGTCAGCAAATCAAACACTATGTTGCAAATTATTACTGACACTTTAGCGTTCTTGTCAAATTTGTGCTCCTCCTAAAGCAACTCCCTCCCAGGGAAAAGCAATGTCATCTCAGGTGTTAGAAAACGTTTGCTTTGGGAACAATGTTTTGGCCAGAGATGCTGGAACCTGAGACTTGAGGTCCCAGCTCCTGGCACTTCACTGAGGGTCCAGGCCTCCTTTGGGGGGAGGGTGGGGAGGGAGAGAGGGCCGCACACCCCGCCTGGAAATAAAGCCCACTCTGGGGAGGCGAGGTGGGGACCTGACCAGTCTCCCAGGGACATTCTCCTGGTGGAATGGAACCCGCAGCTCTCGCCTGTCAGCTGCCAGCGGGCACCTCGCAGGCCATCCAGGCCAGTGCCCAGCGGGCCGGTTGGCCCGGGCGGCAGGGTGTCGGGAAGCTCCTCCCGGTGTCCCCGGGGGGCCGGGCGGACGCGGGGCCGGTGGGGGCAGGGCAGGCCGGGGTCGGGCCTCCGGAGCGGAGGGGAGCAGAGGGTAAGGGGGGAGGGACGCCGCGGGCTCACCGCGGGCCGAGGGCAGCGGGTACAGCTTCTGGGCCTTCTGCAGGAAGCGCTGGGCCTTCTCGCGGTCGCCGGCGTTCAGCGCCTCCCGGGCGATGTCCACACATTTCTCCGCCTCGTCCCGGTTCCCCTCCATGGCTGGCGGCGCGTCTTCCGTTTCCTCCGGAGCGCGGACCGGGCGGAAGCCGCCGCGGCGGCCGAGGAGGCGAGCCGGCGGGCGGGGGCGTGCGGGGCGGGGCGGAGCGCGGCGGGCGCACCGGCGCGCAGCCCCGCCTCCTCCGGCGGCTCCCGCCCCCCGCCCCGCGGGCCGCCCGGCGCGAGCCCGTCTCCCGGCGCCGGCCCCGGGCGCCCGAGCCCCCGCGGCGTCTGCGCGCGGCGCCCACCAGCTCCGGGCCGGCTCCCCGAGGGGCGGAGGGGCCCCGGGGCCGCGCTGCGCGCCCGCCCTCCCCCGCCGGCCGCAGCCCGCTGTCTGGGCGGCCGGGGGGAACGGAGGACGGGCGGTGGGGATGGTTTTCAGAAAATTCCCAGAGGCCGGGCCCCGCCTCCGGCCGCAGCCCGGGAGGGCGCGGTCAGGTGACACCGGCTGTCAGGCCTGACGCAGCGCTTCCGGAGCAGGTGGAGAGCGCACAGCGAGCAGGTTGGAACCTAACTGCGGGGCTGGTTTTACCTGCCTTATTTCAGGACAGACCATTCCCCCTGACCCAGATCCCATTGAATTGTCTGATAGGATGCCAGTGAGGTTCAAAGCCAACTGTGTGCAATGATTCTGGTCTTATCCCGAATTTTCTTATGCCCCAAACAGGAGGAAACCGCTTTGTGGGAATGTAGTACTGTCACTGAAGAAAGGTACCATTGCCAGGGAATGTTGTTCTCCTGGGGGAGGGGCCGACTCACTGTTTGGGAATCATAACCCAAATTTTAAAAGGTTGAGACAACTTGCCAGAAACAAAAGGTCAAAACAACCGACTCAACTCGATCACAAAATAACCATTTTTACAATGTTCACTCAAGCTATTGTTACCCTTGTTGGAAATACCAGAATCCCGACAAGTCCCAATTCCCTTCTGTAAAATGTAATAGTATTCCCGAAAGATGTTACCAAGTATCAAATAATTCAGCTTCCTATATTGTGCAGCACAGAAAACATTATCTGAGGCCGGAATTTAAAGCTCCTTTTGTGAAGGTAGCCAAATACAGGATTTGCCTCCCCGCCCCCTCACCTCACCTCCCCGCCCCCAGTCCAGTCCACCACAGCAATCCTGCACCAGGGCAGTGCTGTCAGATACAGCAAGGTTGGCCAATATGCAGACTGAGATGAACAAAGAGCCTAAAAAACTTGTCCCATTCCAGTTCCTGCCAAAGTTTTTAAATCTTTAATAGCTAATTACACAATTTACAGTTTGGCCTGCTGTTTATATAGAAAATTAAGTTGAATTTCTGGCGAAGATATATGCTTAGATTACCGATGGATGAATACCTATTCAAAAGGAAGGCGACTGATTCTATTACAATGACGCACATTTAAAAAACACAACTTGTTTGGGATATGACCTTTATTGAGCTTATCCACCGGAGTGGAAATAATGTCTGTACAAAACCAAATGTTTGTTACTATAACTTCTGCATCACAATTAAAATCCAAACAGTTTTTTAAAAACAGTCAACTCAATCAAAACCCACTACTTCAGAATCAATAGCTTCTTTGAAGCCACAGTAACACTTAAATATGGTTAAGACTCGAATGCAGAAATTTGGTTGGTTGGAAAGCTAATTAAACTTCCAACTTGCTCAAATAGAATTACAAAAAGGCAAAATTGTGTTTTTCACAGAGATACAGTCCACTGGAATCACCAACACTGGACAGCTGTTCAGAGTACTTAGAGTCCTGAGATAATATGAAATCCAGGCAGCCTTTAGACAGTCTTCTGTTGTCCTTTCTTCCCAATCAGAGATTTGTGGATGTGTGGAATAACACCTAGGAGAGGGACAGGGATTAATTCTAGTTTTTAATACACATTTAGAGAATTGCACTATACTTAAACCAGAAGAGTTGTTAAACTTGACAGATGTCTTTCAAAGTGACAGTTCAAGTATGCAAAGTAAAAACTCATTAAGTTATTCCACATCAATATTCATGATGGAACCATACTGTACCATCAGTGAAATTTTGCTCTGGGGTCCTCTTTTAGATTAGAAATTACTAATGGGGATTTTTAAAAAGCTAAGAATTATTTTCCCTAAAGGAATTTGAAGTAAAAAAATCTTAGAATTCACATACCACCACCAGCAATTGTAGCCTTGATGAGAGAATCCAATTCTTCATCTCCACGAATAGCAAGTTGCAAATGACGAGGGGTAATACGCTTTACCTTTAAGTCTTTTGATGCATTTCCTGCCAATTCAAGTACCTACAAGGCAAAGACTCATCAATTTTCTCCCAATGGTTCTTTAAGGCCAAGATCCAGAACAGAACACACCTTCACGAACATATACGTCTAGCAATTGTCTCCCTCCTCTCCCCATCACTACCTGAGTGTCAAAATGGCCTGAGCTATAAAGGGGGCACGCAATTTTATTTCCAAGAGCAGCTCCAGCTCAGTAGGATCTCTTCATGACCACCAGCTCCCTCTAGCGTTCGCAGAGGCTCCTCGCAGCCTTTAGGGCCTGGGAGTTTTCTTGCATCACTTTCCTCCTTCCCTCTCGCCACCTACCGCTCCCCCCCACCCCTCCCCCCCTCAGCCAACCATTCCCAGATTATAGGCGTGCACCCACAGTTACCTCTGCGGTGAGGTACTCCAGAATGGCTGCGCTGTACACGGCAGCGGTGGCGCCTACACGTCCATGACTGGTCGTCCTAGATTTCAGGTGCCGATGAATACGGCCCACTGGAAACTTAACATTTTCAAGCAAAAACAAATGCACAAGAGATATGAATCAAAGATGCTAAAAATAAATAAATAAATAAAATCAAACGCGCGCCAAAGCAAGGAGCAAGGACGCTGGTGCAGCACCGGGGTCCGTTTCCCCACCCCCTCCCCGCCCCGTATCGACACACGTGATCGCCCCCCCCCCCGATATTTATCCAATCCGCAAAACAAGTCGCAACACCGCATCACCCACGCACAGACACGACACGCTCATCCAGAAGCAATGATGCGCAAGAAAAAGGATCGGGAGACGCCACGATCCCCCCCAAGCTGCAACCGAGCCGCCACTGACCTGCAAGCCGGCCCTCTGCGAGCGGGAAACCGCCTTTGTCTTGGCCTTTCCGGAGTCCTTCCCAGCCTTACCGCCAGCCTACGGCGCGCACACGCCCGCCGGCGAGGGAAGGGGGGACAGAGAATATAGGATTACTGGGGCGGCGCGCCCCTCCCCCACCGCGGCGCGGCCCGCTCCATCCAGCGTTCCCGCCCCCCCCCCCCCCCCGCCCCGCCGCCGGGGTCTCCGGCCGCCGCGCGCCGCCGGGCGATCCCGCCCGCACGCCCCCCGCTGCGCGCCCGCCCGCCCGCCGCGGCCGCGCGCCCCCGCCCGCCCGTTCGCGCCCGCGGCTCCCCGGCGGCGCCGCGCGCGCCACTCAACCGTCGCCGCCCGCCGCGGGATCGGAGGCTGCCGGCTCGCCCCCGGCACCATCGCCTGCCCCCCCGGCTTCCCCAAATACTGTCTCCGCGCGTCCCCAACCGCCGCCGCTTCACCCCCAGCTCCGTGTGTTCCCCTCTCCTCCGGTGTAAAAAAATAAACAACAAAAAAAAAAACCCGCGGAGCCTCCGAGCGCCCCCGCGAAGTTTACCATTTCGAATCCTGCCGAAGCCCGAGCGAGCGAGGCAGAGAAAGGAGCAGTCAGACGCCCGGCGCGATCCCGCCGCCTACTCCCTCGCACCGCGATTCAAACTGCGCCGTCTCCCGCCTTCCCCGCTCCCTTTATACCGCAGAATGTTCCCTCATCCGGGCACTCGGATCGCTCATCCCACCAATGGCTGCCTCCCGCCCTCGGGACGCGTCCTTGAGGCTCCAGCCAATGAGCAGGCGCCGGGACGGGTGGCGGGGCGGGCGCTCGGCAGCTCGGGCCGCTATTGGGACGCGGGGAGAGGAGGGGGGAGACGGGAGCGATGGGAACCGGGGAGAAGAAGGGCACGGCGGCGGGAGGCAGAAACTGAGCGAGCTGCTGCGCTGCGGGATCGAGGGCAGCCGGCGATGGCGGTCACGTGTCTGGGAGGAGGAGCGCAGAGGCTTTGGGGGAGGAGCACCGCAGCAGCGCCCCCTGGTTGCCTAGCCGGGTTCTGGCCGCTGCATGAAGTTGCCTTCGGGTCTAAGGCGCCCTCCTTCCTGTTCCCCCCGACACACGCTCCCCTCCCCCAGCGCGTCGCCGGCGGAGACCCGCTGGCCTACATCCTTCTTCCGGGGCACCCGCCTCCCCACCCCGCTATCTATCATCCATCCCTGAGGTTCGTTTGACTGACAGCGCTAATGCGTCCCGCCTCCTCCGCCAACCACAGCCCCTGTGAAGATTTTGCATTTCTTTACCGCGGCGACTGATGAGGACCCTGCACCCCCACTTCCTTTGCAGCGGTGTCTCCCACCTCTTCCCTTCTCACCACTTTGGAAACTCCCCAGGGGATCACTGCACGGGGACAAATGGTGCAGCAAAGCAGCCTCGCTGGATACAAGAGACCTTTTGGTCTGTGCACACAGAGGGCTTGGAGTGAGGTGCTATTCTTTTCTTTAATCAAGTCATAAACTATATTTACCTGGAGACTGCACATCAGTGGGTTGCACCTATAATCTGGTGTCTCCAGTTGATTTAGTGATGCCTTAAAGCTATTACGTGTCCATTTTTCTATACGACACATTTTGCTACATGACAAATGTTACATAAATGTCATTGGATAACTCCTAACATGACTCACAGGCAGTTACAGATGGTCTGTGTAAACAACTGAAAACAGTGGGTTTAAAACATTGTATTGTATGCATAATACTATCATAATGCCTGTTACTTAGTCTTACAACTGATATATTAATATTACCCGTGGATACCCCCAGCTGCTTGGAGATAGTAGTGATCTAATCTTTCACATTTGCAGTGCTTAATAGTGTATAAGTGTATACACTTATACATATTTCTGACATGAAGAAGCTTTATGGAAAATTACTCTTTTACATATTTCTGACATGAAGAAACTTTATGGAAAAGTACTCTTTCATTTTTTAAAATATATTTTTATTGATTTCAGAGAGGAAGATAGAGGGAGAGAGAGATAGAAACATCAATGATGAGAGAATAATTGATCGGTTGCTTCCTGCATGTCCCCCACTGAGGATCAAGCTTGCAACTGGGCATGTGCCCTGACCCAGAATCCAACCATGACCTCCTGGTTCATAGATTGATTCTCAACCACTGAGCCATGCCAGCTGGGCAAAAAAGTACTTTTAAGTACTTTGGACTGGGTTTCAATGTAACATTCCCCCCATCCCCCTCCAAGGTCCCAATCAGGGGGCTGGCCAGTGAACCTCCCGAAGCCCCTCCCCTGAGGGGGTGGAGGGGAGGTTGTCTGTGAGAGCAGGCTGACCAGGAGGCAGCTCCTGCGTTGAGTATCTTCCCCCTGGTGGTCAGTGCAGGTCATAGTGACTGGTTGACCAATAGTTCCAGTAGTTCAGGTTATTTGGTCATAACATTTTATATACAATACATAGATGTACTCTTTACTATGAGGCCAGACTAAAGGAATTCACTGTTGCATCCCTGATTAGTAGTTAAGGGAATGAGCTCAGAAGCAGATAGACGTGAATTCTGATATGCTTCCTTTCTATTGTGTCATCTTACTTTTTGGAGCGTCCAGTTCCTCTTCTGCAAAAAGAGTCACACCTGTGTTCATGTTGAGAGTTATGCAGTGTACACTCCAGCATGTTTTGTCACGTAGTAAGTACTCATGGATAATTGCTATTATCTTATGCATTGGATACTGGAATAAAATAAACTGATTCCAGAAACTTTTTTCATATTTGCTACATTGTCTTCCTTTGACGTGAAAGCAGCAAGCCTGAAACCTGTCCAAAGTAAACATGACCAAGTCATCCAAAATACAAACTAAAATCTCCAAATTGATTTAATACACTGAAGAGTTTTCCTTTGAAGAAAAGGACAGTATCAGTTTCTCCACTTTTCACAGCAGTTGTAAGATTACTTACTCTCTTTGCTACTCTGAAAAGGTAAGGGGAACATATGTTAATGTTCTTCGCTTAACTCTCCTGTACTTGCATTTATGCTAATACACATACCCTATCTAATAAAAGAGTAATACGCAAATTAACCATCATTCTGCCACACCCACCAGCCAATCAGGACCTAGTATGGAAATTAACCCAACCAAGATGGCAGCAGCCACAGAGAGAGTAAGAGGGAGGCTTGGGTTTCCTCAGAGATGGATGAAGCCAAGCTTTCCACACACCCTGGCTGGTCCAGGCCTCTGCTTAAGGCTACAAAGTTTCAATTATAGAAGGTAAATAAACTCCCTGCTTCCAAGATGTGAGCAGAAGGCTTGGCTCTGCTCCAGGCTACAAAGTTTCAATTGTAGAAGATAAATAAATCCCAGATACCAGCGCCTTTGCTTGCATTGCCAGGGGGCGTGGCCAGCCTGAAAATCACCACAGGCCCCTTGCCCAGGTTGTCCCACACCCCAAGGACCCCCTATCCTGATTCAGGACACCCTTCAGGGAAAACCAGCCGCTCCCACCCATGCACCAGGCCTCTATCCTATCTAATAAAAGAGTAATATGCAGATTGACCATCACTCTTAATACACAATATGGCTGCCCCATGTGGTCAAAGATCCTGACCCTGTGTGAACACAAGATGGCCACCATAAGATGGCCAGCAGGGGAGGGCAGTTGGAGGGATTAGGCCTGCAGGGGAGAGCAGTTAGGGGCAAACAGGCTGACAGGGGAGCAGTTAAACATCAATCAGGCTGGCAGGGGAGTGGTTAGGGGGTGATCAGGCTGTCAGGCAGAAGCGGTTAGGGCCAATCAAGAAGGCAGGACACGAGCAGTTGGTATAAGCCAGCAGTCCTGGATTGTGAGAGGGATCCCAGATTGGAGAGTGTGCAGGCTGGGCTGAAGGTCCCCCCCCCACCCTCCAGTGTACTAATTTCATACACTGGACCTCTAGTATAATATATATGTAATTCTTATTGTTTAGTGTCATGCCCAACTAGCTCCTTAATATAGGCAAGGATGTGTTCTGAGAAATTCTCCTTTGGGGGTTTCATCCTTGTGCAAACATCAGAGAGTGCCTGTACACAAATCTGGATTGTGGATTGTATAGCCTGCTACATAGCTTGGCTATACAATGTAGCCGGTTGCTCCTAGGCTACAGCATGTTGCTGTACAAAACAACAGGAGCTTAAATCAAGCATGAGAGAAAATAATGTAATCAAGAGAGAGATTAAGCATGAGATGTATGAGGCTGTTGTTGGTGTAGCAGGCATACTGTTTGACAGCAGAGTTTTTCATAAGTAAAAAGAGCACACTAAAATAATGATACAATGTATATTAAGTACATAAACCAGTAACATACATAACCAGTACATAAACCAGTAACATAGTTATTTATCATCATGATCAAGTATTATATACTATACATATATGATACGTTATACTTTTATACAGACTGGCTGAGAGGATTAGAAGAGGAAAATTTAAGCAATGCTTTAATTATTATGACCACATTATTGGGGGCAGGAGTTGGGTGGAGGGAGTCAATGGGGGAAAGGAGAAGAGCCTCCATAATACTGTCAACAATAAAGATACATTTTAAAAATGACTACATTAATAAGGGCTGTTACAAAATAAGTACCCGATTGGCTGCCAAATTGACTGTTCCTCTAGTTCAGTGTTTCCCAAACTTCTCTCATGATGAGAATCACCTGGTGGAGTTGTTAAAATACATATTTCTGAATCCCAACTAAGAAGTGCTAAACTAGAATTTTTGGGAACATATAGGTAAAATTGTGTATACTTAACTACTGCTCTATACTTAACTAGTGCTCTAAGCTCTAAGTAAGCTTAGAGCACTAGTTAAGTATACAATTTTACCTATATGTTCCCAAAAATTCTAGTTTAGCACTTCTTAGTTGGGATTCAGAAATATGTATTTTAACAACTCCACCAGGTGATTCTCATCATGAGAGAAGTTTGGGAAACACTGCTGTAGTTTAAAGGACAGAAGCAGCTGGGGGTTTTTATGTTTAAATGGACTAGGAGCAAGTTTGTCCAGAATGGCAGGTTGGTTTAAGGAAGATGCTGCTAGAAGTTAAGTGTGGCAGAGATTCCTAGTTATAACCCTATGAATATTTTACCATCTTCTTCAGTAACAGAACTTCTCATTTTTAGTGGGACACTGGTCATCCTATCTAATAAAAGAGAAACATGCAAATTGACTGTACCTCCACTATGCCTACAAAGCCACACCCACCAGCCAATCAGAAGCGAGTATGCAAATTAACCCAACCAAGATTGCTGCAGCCATGAAGCTGGAGCAAGCAGGAGGCTTGGGTTGCTTCCCAACGCCCTGGCCAGCCCTGGCCTCTGCTCAAGGCTACAAAGTTTCAATGGTAGAAGATAAATAAATCCCAGATACCAGGGCTTCCACTTAGGTTGCTGGGGAATATGGCTGGCCTGAAAATCATCACAGGCCCCTCACCCAGGCTGCCCCACACACCAAGGGAATTCCCACCCTGATCCGGGACACCCTTCAGGGAAAACCAGCCAGCCCCACCCGTCCACCAGGCCTCTATCCTATCTAATAAAAGAGTAATATGCAGATTGACCATCACTCCAACACACAAGGTGGCTGTCCCCATGTGGTCAAAGATGGCTGCCCCCATGTGGACACAAGATGGCCATGGGAAGGACCAGGCCGGCAAGGGAGGGCAGTTGTGGGCAATCAGGCCAGCAGGGAAGGGCAGTTTGGGGGGACCCAGGCCTGCAGGAAGGAAAGTTGGGAGGGGGGGGCAGACCAGCAGGGGAGAGAAGTTAGGGGCCATGAGGTGGGCAGGGGAGGGCAGTTAGGGGTGACCCAGTTGGCAGGAAAGGGTAATTGGGGGGGGACCATGACTGCAGGGGAGGCCAGTTGGGGGCAACCAGGCCAGAGGGGAGGGCAGTTAGAGGTGACCAGACTGGTAGGGAAGAGCAGTTAGGGGTGACCAGACCTGCAGGGGAGGGGAGTTAAGGGTGGCCAGGCCTGCAGGAGAGGCAGTTAGGAGCAATCTGGCTGGCAGAGGAATAGTTAGGCATCAATCAGGCTGGCAGGAGAGTGGTTAAAGGGGTGCCAGGTTGGAAGGCAGAAGCAGTTAGGGGCAATCAGGAAGGCAGGCAGGCAAACAGTTGGGAGCCAGCAGTCCTGGATTGTGAGAGGGATGTCCAACTGCCTGTTTAGGCCCAATCCTGGTGGGTATGGTTGGGCCTAAACGGGCAGTTAGACATCTCTCAAGGAGTCCCAGATTGGAGAGGGTGCAGGCTGGGCTGAGGGACACACCACCCCCTGTGCATGAATTTTGTGCACAGGGCCTCTAGTCAGAATATAAGTACATTTAGCCATGGAGCTAAGTTTTAACTAAAAGGTATAAGCAGCAGTGGTAGGTACTTGCTGACAAGAAATGGCATTGGGAATGTAGGCCACACACAAAGGAATAACAAGATACAAGGATCAAGCATCTTTGATACTATAAAAGACCAAACCTACCCTCGATCTCTCTGAACTACATCTATTTTGTTTGAGCCACTTTTATTTGGATTATCTGTCACTTGCAGCTGAACCCAATCTTTTTTTTTTTTTTTTAAATCAATCTTTATTGTTCATATTATTACAAAAGTTCCCCATTTCTTCCCCCCTCCACCAGGTTCCCACCCCACCCTCCGCCCCCTCCCCATCCCCCATTGTCCTCATCCATAGGTGCAGTTTATGCTGAACCCAATCTTAACCATCACAGTAAGTCAACACCCTAAATACTTGGAGAAAGATAGCAGACTTTACCCTGAGGGACTAAGAAACCAACTAATATTTCTGAGAAAGGGAAAATACAGTGATCCTCAATTTTAGGATACTAATATAGCATCAGGTATGATGCAAATCACAATAAGTAAAACTTTTGGAAGGCTGGTAAAAATGCTGTATGTCATTTGGATTATCTGTCACTTGCAGCCTGAAACCAGTGTAATGATGAAATCAAGAGGATATAAAACTTCTTGAAGAAAGAATCTGATATCTGGTAACTGGCTAGGTATGACATTTAGGAAGGCATTGGGGTGGACATGGGTAAGTGAAAGATTGCATAAAAAAAAAAAATACCCAGGTTTTTTTTTTTACATCCATGACATGGGTTATAACACAGTACCTATAGAACTAGGGAAACCAAGAGGGTAAATGTGGATGTTTGCGGGGAGAAGAAAGAGGAAGCAGTAAGTCAGGAACATTATGGGATATGCACTGTAACTTGACATTATAGAAATCCAAGTGGAATTTTCTATAGTAGGTACATTGGCAATAAGATCAGGCGTTTACGAAAGGGGAGTGTTTCAAATATATATCCGAAGGAGTATTCCTAACAAAGTTAAGTGATGATGTCAGAATTATTAAAAGATGAACTGAGGGATAATAAAAGTTTTTAGAGTTTCTTAGAGTACACACTGATCCCAATCAGGCAGTGCCAAACTGGAGTGCTCTGCTGATGGGAGCTGGGGAAGAGACTTACCCGTATTTTCCAGCGTATAAGACGACCCCCTAATTTTACAGTTAAAACATAGGTTTAGGCCTATATTCGCTGTATAAGACTACCCCCCACTTCAAAGAAAAGACTTACTTTGCCGTCAAGATCTGCAGGTAATTTTTGTGAAATTTTGGTCTTTTGCTCCCAATTTTCGGTTCACTTTTTTTTTGTTTCAAAAGTCGTCTTATACGCCGGAAGATACGGTATGCACACTTACGCATTGGGCAGGGTCCCTTAGCCAAGCCTGTACTCTCTCACAATCTGGGACCCCTAGGGGGGTGTCCACCTGCTGTCAGTCAGACATCCCTCATGCAACCTGGAGCTCTCACAGTCCAGGACCCCTTGCTTCTTACCACCCGCCTGCAGCGGAGGTGGAAGAGGCGCCCATAGCCCATAACCCATAACCTCGGCTGCGCTCACCAGCCATCAGCCAGGCTTCTGACTGAGCAGTGCTCCCTCTGTGGGAGCGCACTGACCACCAGGGGGCAGCTCCTGCATTGAGTATCTGCCCCTTGGTGGTCAGTGCATGTCATAGCGACTGGTCATTATACTGTTTGGTTGATTTGCATATTATGCTTTTATTATATAAAATGGTGTGGGAGCAAAGTAAGGGCATTATTTGATTGGCTATGAGCTTAAAGCCTAGTTGCCTGTTTGTCATTGGTTGTCCTGTGGTTTTGCTTTTGTAATCTTAAATTTTGGCTTGCTTCCATAGGCCCACAGCATTACAGCCACCTCAGCCTAATGGCCCTCTTGTTTAATAACACCACAGATGAGAATTCTAAGTAAAAGAGTGAATGCAACTGAAAGCTGAGGAGCAGGCAAAGAAAAAGACCCAGGGAAGTAAAGTGTAGTGTCTCACTAGGCATAATGATTTTGGATCAGATTAGAAAACTTCCTGTAATTCTAACATCTAACAAGGTGATGTTGAGAATGTTTCCACATGTGTATTGCCAGCTCTGAGTAAGAAATGGTAATCTACTTTTTATCTTTACTACTCTCTTGTGTTTATCAAAGATGATATTGCCATAGATTCTGTGACTAAATCTGATTTTATCAACACTCTTGGTCATTATATAAATTTCTTATGCCCAGCGTTACAACAGAGCCTGGTGGCTAAATCCTGTAAGTTTGAAATTCCATGCAGCATTCTTAGTATTAGAGGGATTCCAGATACTACCTTCATCCTGAAGAGGAAAGGGAGGCACCACAATAAAAAGACAAGAACCTGAAATCATACAGCACATGCTCACATCCCTCCACAGACTCAGCCCCAAGGCAAAAACCATGTGACCACCACACCTATTGTTACAACCTGTGTAGGTAACTGTGACTCACCTGTCCCCTCAATTGGATGAAAATATCTCAGAGAATAATCTAAAGGCTTTCCCATTCCCTTAGACTCTCCCAATTTCATTTTTGTGCGTGGTGCTGTGTGTGTAGGGTTGGAATTGTTTGTTGGCACAGAATAACTTAGTGAAAGCTAACTAATGCAGCTAACAGTACATCTGAGAGTCGTCTTGTTAGGTATTATTACTGCTATAAGGAGTTTTCCCCAGTTAATTATAGAATGACTTACTGTAATTAGATTAGTAATTTTATTGTTTTTAGGACTTCTATTTAGGTCTTTGATTCATTTTGAATTAATGTTTATATATGGGGACAAACAGTAGTCTAGTTTCAATCTTTTTCATGTGGTTTTCCAATTTTCCCAGCACCATTTATTGAAGAAGCTTGCTTTTCTCTACTGTATGTTTATTTCTTCCTCTTTGTTTATTTTTAAAAAATATTTTTATTGATTTCAAAGAGGAAGGAAGGGGAGAGAAACACCAATAATGAGAGAGAATCGTTGATCAGCTGCCTCCTGCACGCCCTACACTGGAGATCGAGCCCACAACCTGGGCTTGTGCTCTGACTGGGAATGGAACCCAGAAACCTCTGGATGCTCAACCACTGAGACACGTCGGCCAAGCTATTTTATTACTTTTAAAGATGAACACTAAAGTATGTAGGGGGGGAAATGATTTTTCTGAAATTTGTTTAATAACACCACAGATGAGAATTCTAAGTAAAAGAGTGTTCCAACAACATAAAATAATTTTTAAAAGATTCAGGATAGATAAAAACATGTCAAAATACTGATGATTGTTGAAATTGAATATTTACCTTTTGAAAAATTCAGGAGAAGTTGAAAAAAAGTTTCTTAATGGTGAAGAAACTATTATAAATGGCATCTTCATGTAGGAGAGGAAATAAATCATAAACTTTGCTTTGTAGTTATGCAGTTTGCCCATTGTTTGGAGCCAAACTATGCTTTGCATTATAGTTTACCCTTTAAAAAAAATTTTTTTTCCTGAGGGTTGACCTCTCAGCCACTGTGGGTTCACCATGTAAAGGGGACTTTATTGTTTCAGGTTGTTTAATTGTCTCTAACAGATATGTTTATCTGTATAAATGTTTCTGTTGTTAACTTGGTTTTGCTTTGGTTATACTAAAACAACATGTAGGAACTTGTTATGGGTTCAGAGGGTACCAATGTGGGCCACAAAAGATAAGGAACAATTAAACATTAGTGGGGGGAAAGGAGGAAAATTGAATTCAGAAAACATGCATTTGATATTGATACTTCCCAGCTAAGAGTCATTGGTCAAATCAACCTCTGGGAATATTACATTTCTCTTGGGTAACAAGAGAATGGTAACAGGACTATTGTAAAGACTGCATGAGCGCCGAAACCAGTTTGGCTCAGTGGATAGAGTGTCGGCCTGAGGACTGAAGGGTCCCAGGTTTGATTCTGGTCAAGGACATGTACATTAGTTGCAGGCATCTAATGTACATGCCCGGTGGGGGTGTGCAGGAGGCAGCTGGTGGATGTTTCTCTCTCATCGCTGTTTCTAACTATCCCTCTCCCTTCCTCTCTGTAAAAAAATCAATAAACTATATTAGAAAAAAAAAAAAAAAGAGTGCATGAGCTACTATGCAAGATGCTTTTTCTACTCTAAAGCATCATACCAAGATAAATATTATTAGCATGAAGGATTAATACTGGCAATATTTAATATGATTATTTTCACTTTACAAAAGTGAAAAATTATCTAAATTGATTTTTAAAAATAAGTTAAATAAATATGCCAAACTTCTCCATTAAAATATGCCAGAGTAAAGAAGTAATAATTTTGTAATACAGATAATTGCCTCAGTTTTATTGTTTTATGCCCTATCTATCTATTTATCTATAAAAGCCTAAGCAACCAGCCAATCGTCTGACCGGCTTGTAGCTATGATGCACACTGACCACCAAAGGGCAGATGCTCAGCGCAGGAGCTGCCGGCCTGTGGTGACTTGGCAGTGGTGGTTCTTGACCCACAGGGAACCAGAGAGGAGGGAGCCCAACTCTGGATGCATCACCCAAGAACTGCCTTCTCAAAATCTGGGACCCCTCAGGGGATGTCAGAGAGTTTATTTTGACCTGATCCCTGCAGACCAGGCCAATGGACCCCACCAGTGCACAAATCTGTGCATCAGGCCTCTAGTCGTTAATAATCATGATTTTTGTGTGTGTTTATTTTAATTTCACCTAGTAAGCTCCACCTTTTCAGAAACTTATAGGTGCCTGGCCTGCGTGGCTGAGTGGTTGAGTGTCGATCTACAATATGTTCCAGGAGGTCAGAGTTCTATTCTCTGTCTGGGTTGCAGGTTGCAGGCTGAATCCCCAGTAGGAGGCATGCAGGAGGCAGCCAATCAATGATTCTCTCTCATCATTTGTTTTATCTTTCTCTCCCTCTCCCTTCCTCTCTGAAATCAATACAAATATATTTTAAAGACTTATAGGTGAATTTAGTATCATTCTGAGGAGCAACAGGCAGCATTAATTGACTTAGATTGTTTTCAGTCATTTTAACTTCAGTTTATAGTCAATACTCAGGTTGTTAGGCTTCTTATGCCCTTTAACACAGTTTTCCCCTAAATAATATAAGGGACGTAAGTATCCTGCATCAATGAAAGTTGTTCTTTCAATGTAATTATAAAAATAACCTTTTCCTTTACCCTCTTTTCAGAAAAAAAAAAAAGCCACGTGAAAGAATATGAATATCTCCTCAAAGTAAATGACGACTTAAGAGCCATAAAGTTCTTTAAAAATAAGCAAAAGGAGTTCCCCTGCTACCTTATAAACAGCAATACGAAACACATTTCATCTGACTTTCCATATTTCCATCAGGACAAGGATTAGTTCAGCTCAACAAATACACAGCTCCACAATGGCTTTTCACTTCATGCCTGCTAGACTTCATTTCACTAAATGATGTGGGACCTTATTGAGTTAAATTATTATTCTGTCCCTTCATATGAAATGATAGAGAAAACATGATATTGTTGAGGATATTGTTGGCACTCCCAATACCTTTGTCGAATAGCGTTTCCATATTTCCTTGTCCTCACTATTTTTAATTGTTTTTAAAACAATTTCCACTATTTTTAATTGTTTTTCAATTAAATTGTTTTTCAATCGAGATTGAAATTTAATTGTTTTAAAAAAACAATTTAATTGTTTTTCAATCAAGATTGATCTTTTCCCATTAACATTATTATTTATTTTGAAAAAGGTTAAACTTTAACATGTTTCATTGTTTTAAAGGTTAAAAAAGAGGTATTAGTGAAAATTATCTCCCATCCTGTCCTTCAGTTACCTAGAATTATGTGCTTTCCCCATATTTTTCTTGATCACCTCCTTTTTCATGTTGCTATTTTTATCTGAAATGTCCTTCAAACATCTTTCAGTTCCTGCCCTTCACATCTTCAAAATATAGCTTAATACTCTTTTAATGAGCTTTTTTTCTAAACCATCATCTTTATAATTGATCCCTTATTCTGCATAATCAAATGTGGCTTGTAATCTGTTTTCATTAATATGGTTAAACTTGCTAATGCTCCTAAATCATTTTAATATTTCCTGAATAGATTTTAGATTTCCAAATAGCGTACAGATTTTTAGGCTCCTCAAAATTAAGCAATTACTTACATTTCTTTTATTCTCCACATAGCACATAATCTGGACCTAAGCAAGTAGCTGAGATCTTATACCGTATCTAGCCTCTGAAATCCTTACCTGTTATTCTCAAAATTTGCTATTAGCATCACCTGCAGAGGTTTGGAAACTCAGAATGCCCTGGCTTCATACCATACCAATTAGATCAGAATCTGGGGATGGGATTTTTAAAAAATATATATTTTATTGACTTTTTTACAGAGAGGAGGGGAGAGGGATAGAGAGCTAGAAACATTGATGAGAGAAACATTGACCAGCTGCCTCTTGCACACCCTCCACTGGGGATGTACCCGCAACCAATTACATGCCCTTGACTAGAATTGAACCTGGACCTTTCAGTCCGAAGACCGACGCTCTATCCACTGAGCCAAACCGGTTTTGGTTGGGGGTGGGATTTAAGCGTGAGTGCTATTTAAAATTCTCCAACCTGCAGCTATTTCTGAGAATCAGTAACCTAACCCACCTCTATGCACTCATCTCAGTTGATTATCTTATTTCGTGAGAACATGCTCTTGGAACAGACTGACAGCTGTCAGAGAGGAGGGGGATGGGAGGGGTGGAAGGGACTGGATGGAAGAAGGTGAAGGGATTAGCCATAACCCATAGGCACAGATAACAGGGTGGTGATGACCAGGGGAAGAGGTGGGCAAATAAGGGGGGATGGGGACATTTGTAATAGAGTCAATAAAAATGAAGTTTTAAAGATGCTCTTCCTGCCCAGCTGGTGTGGTTCAATGATTGAGTGTCAACCCAGGAACCAAAAGATTGCTGCTTGAGCCCTAGTGGGTTTGGCTCAGTGGACAGAGCATTGGCCTGCAGACTGAAGTGTCCTGGGTTTGGTTCTAGTCAAGGGCACATACCTCAGTTGCAGGTTCCCTGGCTGGGATGCATGCAGGAGGCAATCAGTCAATATGTCTCTCTCACATTGATGTTCTTCTCTGTCTCCCTCTCCCTTCCACTCTCTCTAAAAAATCAATAGGAAAATATCCTCTACAGGAGGCGACCCAGCTGGGCCAATCTGGGGAGAGCGAGCAGCCAGCCCCACTTTGAATCGCCCCACCACTGCCACCGCCTGTGGCCTCCCTTTGCAGGAGGTGATTGAGTGGGCAATTAGGGGATGGCACTGGCCCCCATCGCCCTGCTGGTGGCTGCCACCATCCCCGCTACCCCATCGCTGTCTACTGTCTTTACCTGCTGGTACACTCATTGGCTGGCCTGGCACAACCTGCTCTCTGTCCCGCCCCCTGCCTACCATTCATTTAGCTGTTCAGTCGATTTGCATATTACACTTTTATTATATAGGATTGCTACATTTTTGCTTTGTTTTGCAGTCTTCAATGGTCATCTCTTCAGCATCACAAACTCTAGCTGCTGACAAACTATAAATGGGGCGGGTAAATAAGACATAAATTCTTAGTTTCTTGAGAATGAAATAGTACCTGCTTTAGACATTTATGTAACAACTGTTAATAATTCAGCCCTTGCATTTGTGGAGGCTTATATACTATATTCCTGAATATTTACATGTTAAAAATTAAGCTAACATTGTGAAATAACTATATGCATTATCCTCCTACATTGAAAACTTACATTTACAATGACAAAAATAGAAGTGTGGAGAGCTGTTGTTTTTATATAACTCCAACTCAGAAAATGTAAAGGATGACTGGTTTTAATTATGGTTGGCATGTCTGGCCTTCTGATAATAGACCAGTGATGCTTGGGTAGTATAAAGATATATATAATTAATAAGTTATTATATACTTACTCTGTAATAATTATTTTCATTTTAGAAAAATAGTTCTGATCAATATTTTCATTTAACATATGTTGACAGTTTGTCAAATTAGACATTTTGTGATTCACTGAAACTTTCTGATAGTTTTTAAAATTAATTTGAATGGGGCAAAGCTTCACTCTGCTGCAGCAATGATATCTATATTTTTAATGATTTTTATTGATTAAGGTATTACATATATGTCCATGTAATATCTATATTTTTAATAGAACTCTTAAAGCAATACTTAGATTTGATAAGGAATCATGAATTTTACATGTCATCTTCAAGTGTTGTAATGCGTTTTTTGTGATAAATTATTGATATCCCATAAGATTTTACAAAATACTTAAAATTGCATATAGTAATATAAAGAATTAACTGATGTTCTATCTAGACTTAAATATTCAATAGTTATATGACTTACATAATAAAAATTGTTCTTCAGCTTGTGCAACTGTGGTGATTATCATTATCAGCTACTTTTTGAGTATTTCTAAAATCACAAAGGAAACATACACACAAAGCAAAAAAGTGTACATTAGTCACTATTGGGAAACAATACTGTGTCATGTAAGAAACTATTAAATTGCCCTGGTTTCAGACTTGCCTTGTAGATATTTGATGCAACAACAAATAGCCCTATTTCTAAACAAAGAAGTATATTTCTAGGACATAAGAAACAAAGTCAGATCTCTATTTTATAAGAGTTATATAGTAGAAGGCAAATGTGGATATTTTGAAATGTCCCAAGTATTTTAGATAATGGATTAAAAATACTTATCTATAAACCAATAAATTTTGAAGTGTCTATAACTTATTATTATCTTTAAAATTTTTATAAGATTTTATTTGAGCCAAACTGCTGATATACACTAGGGAGAAAGATCTCAAATGATCTGCAGTGTAACAGCACTGCAGCATTTTTTAAGCATCTGAGAAAGTACCTTCCAATGAGGTTGGAGAGTGTCTTTTATTTGATGTTTGTTAAAAAACAACAACAAAAACAAACAAACAAACAAACAAAAAAACCTCCAGGTGGCAGTCAGTAATCTTTCAGCCTTTGTCTCCTGGGAGCTCATCTACAACTTGGCATTTTTTTGAAGTGACTCTATCAAACCTTGACAATAGTGTAAGATTTCTTCTTTCAATAATGTCAGCTCATCAGTTCCTTCATCTAAGTCCAGCTTAAATGCACTGCGATGCAGGAAGGAATGCAATAACCGAAAGTGGGAGTGCCAGGGAGTAGGGAAGAACCAAGAGGCCATTCTGGATTTCCCCTAACCTTATTTGTTTAATTTCCAACCATTGTTTTCCCACACAATGTACCCTGCAAGGTTTCCTCACTTAGTTTACAATGCTTCCCATTGCAATTTCAACTCTTTTGAGGGGTCCCAGGAACCATTCTGAAACACCACAAATTTTTTTCCTACGTATATTGAGGTCTTAACCCTTTAAACCTCAGTCTAATGAAAACCAAGAAGTAATCAATTAGCATTCTTTAGCTTGGGCATTTTATAAAGACATTTTATAACCTCTAGAACTACATTTTTCATAGGCATAAAAGTCAATTATTAACATGGATTTACTTGGGAAAATCCAGGAAAAATAAAGACAGGTCTGTTTTACTTAAACCAAAAACTTAAGCTAACTTTTATTTACTGAGGATTAATCTTAGGCAATGTGAACTTGAAAAGCATTTTAATTAGTTTTTACATTTCTGAGAATTTTAGACTATCCAATCCTCACAAACGCTTGTCTTTAAGTTAATTTTAAGAATATCATTTGGTGGTAAAAAAAAAAAAAAAATTATCTTACATTTACAACCATAAAGGGGTGGCAAAAGTAGGTTTACAGTTGTGAGTACCTGAAACAGAGTTTATTCTTATATCATTGTTTATTAGTTAATTATGGTATTATTTTCCATATGAACAACTGTAAAGCTAATTTTGCTCATCCCTGTATATATATATATATAGACAAGCACAGACAGACAAAACACAGAGACCCTTTAGACATGAGAAAAACTCACTAGTTTATAAAAGAAAAATCAAATCCAAATTTTACCCTGGAAGCATTTAAAATTTATGTCATGTTCCAAATGACCTCCCACCTTTTAAAATAAAAGAGCCTTTTTTAATTTCTCAAAGAATTGGTTTGACACCTAAATGTCATCACCGGTTGATCCATTTATATAAATATCTATATCCAAATCCTCTGTTGGAAGCATTGAGAGACAAACTTTAGAGCCAGCTTTTACTAAGCATGTATGCTAAAATTAGGGGTACGGGACGACGCTCCAATCACCTGAACCCACTGGCCAGAGCCCCAAAACATTCTTTTCTTTTCTTACCAGACGCTGACACAACCATGACACTTTCCAAGGCACAGGCCCCACTCTTGGGGTGCACCCATTTCCGGGCACCCTGCCCTTCTCCCTGGAGTTCCTGCTGGCTTCTCTGGGATCTGCTTCATTACCTACCGCGCTGGACGACTCCCAGCACCCACCTCCACAACTCCAACTCCAAATTCTGGAATCTGAGGGGCTCTCTTCACCGCATTGGCTCTTCAGGTCGGGGAAGAGAGTGTCCTTTCTCTTTTGGAACTAATGAGAGTTCAGTCTCTCATTTAACCAGCAAAGATTTTCTTCAGACTCTCAGTAAGCAATCTAATTAAAAGCCAAAATTAAAAGCAGCAACCCATTTATTTCCTCCTGGACTGTCTCAACCCTTATCCACCTGGAGGATTTTCTAAGATCAGCTCAAATAAAGTCATGGCCTGTTATTCTGATACTCACCCAAGTCACCAGATGCGGAGCAGGGAGCTGAGCTGCTGGGCCCTTGCTTGTACCTAGCATCGGTGCTGGGTCCTCAGGGTGGTCTTGGGTGGGCTTCTACAGAATCCTGTTGACTATGCCAAGTAAATGTTGACATAAGAAATGTCCAGACCTATAGTGAATTTTTATAAGAGTTTATCTGAGCCAAACTGATGACATATTCCACTTATCCTCACACAAGTGGAATAACACAGTATGTGAATGGCTTACTTAACGTGAGATTTACCCCAAGATCTCAAATGCTCCCCATAAATTATTGATGTTGATTTGTAATGAAATTATGCTTTTTAGAACAACTTTACTCAAAATGGGCTAAAATATGCATAATGGTTTAATTTTATGACTCAAAAAATATATTCAACAGTCATTTTCTATACAAGGTAAACTCATAAATATTACAAAGGCAATATTTTGATTTGATTAAGAGTGGTGTGTGGCATATTAAGAAATAATTATATTCAGGAAGTAATATATATATATATATATATATATATATATATATATATATATATAAACAATTATGTGGTAAAATCTGAATAAAAGCAAGATATGTATGCATTTTTTAATATTTTCATTTTTATGTTATTGTGGGTAAAACTTAACATGAGATTTACCCCCTTTGCAGATTTTTAAGTGTACAATACAATAATGTTGACCATACACACGATGTTGTGCAGCAGATCTCTAGAATTTATTAATGTTGCATAACTTAAACTTTATACACATTGTTTGGCAACTCCCCATTTCCGCTGCCCCGTGCCCCTGGCATTCACTGCTCTGCTCTCTGCTTCTGTAAGTTTGATAATTTTAGGCACCTCAGATAAGTGCAATAACACAGTATGTGACTGGCTTACTTCACTTAGCATAATGTCTTCAAAGTTCCTCCATGATGTCACATATTGCAGGATTCCTTCTTTAAAAAAAAATATATATATATATATATATATATATATATATATATATATATATATATTATTGATTTTTACAGAGAGGAAGGGAGAGGGATAGAGAGTTAGAAACACCAATGAGAGAGAAACATTGATCAGCTGCCTCTTGCACACTCCCCACTGAGCACTTGCCTGCAACCAAGGTAACATGCCCTTGACTGGAATCGAACCCAAGACCCTTGAGTCCAAAGGCCAACGCTCTATCCACTGAGCCAAATCAGCTAGGGCAGAATTCCTTCTTTTTTAAAGCTCAATAATATTACACTGTATGTATATACCACATTTTCCTCATTTTATTTTATTTTTTGTTCTTCTCTTGTCCTGTCTCTATTCCATAATCATGTACACTTTGGGGTTTATTGCTTTAATCTAGATCTGCACTCTCAGACCTAAGGTGGAGATTCTCAAAATGTTGGCCTCATGCTGTCCTAGATGCCAAGAGGCATTTTGCTTACATAATTGTTTCCTTAATCCTTGAAGTATTGCCCTCTAGTACTTCTGCCACATTTTCTTTATCAATTTAACCATTCATGTACAAAATACTATGCATGACTTTTAAACGAACCACATGTAAACATGTGAGCTATGGCAATCTATTTTATTACAAACTTGTGAGATCTCTTTTATTGTTTTACTCATACTAGAACACTACTTTTGGGATTTTTAAAATTAGAAGTTGGAATGAGGGAGTTAGTTGAGTTTTAAAGATCGTTAACCTCCCCATCTTGTTTAACATACTTAGACCAAAAGTTAGTGGATCAAAATGCCTTCTTGTTTTTGAGGACCAAAAGAGCCACCAATTTGTGGAGCAAAAACAGACTCTGTCCCTGAACCACCAACTGCATTCAGTAACCTGATGAATATTAAGTACCCCCTATATACCAACCTCTGTTCTAGACATGGTTACAACAGTGACCGAAACAGAGCCTTGCCTTCAAGGGACTTACATGCTAGTAGTGGGATGGTTGTGAGTAGGGACACAGATAAAAAAGCAAATACAAAATTATATAGATTGTATTATATGTGAGGATAAGCCCTGTGAACAAAATAAACCAGGATAGAAGAATAGGGAGTGCTGAGCTAAGGTTGAAGTTTTAACAGGATTGTCATGGAAGACTTCACTGAGAAAGTGAAGATCTCAAAAAAGTTGAGTCATGAAGGAGATAAGTATTAAAATACACACAAACACTTTCTAATTAAAAAAAAAATAATCTTAGATTTACAGAAACATTACAAGTACTTCTCTTAAACCAGTAAGTAGTTGACCTGATACTCATCATTCGCAATTACTTGGGAGTATATTCTTTACAAACACAATTATTCTCCTGTATAACCACAAGATAGCCATCAACACCAGGAAATCACCATTCTTACATGACTATCGTCAAATCCACATCAAGTTGACAGACTTCAACCAAGTTTCTTCATTTGCCCCAATATGGCCTCTGTTGCCAATGGATCTAGTCCAGAAACATGAATTGCATTTAGTCACTAGGTCATTTTCATCTCAGTCTGAAATAACCATCAGGTTATCATTGAATTTTAGGACCTTGACACTTAGTATTATGGACCACCTTCTCATTTGGGTGCACAAGATACCCAGTCCCATCTTGTACTTAGTGGAGCCTATCCTTGAAATCAGTAATTTCTTCAAGAAGTCCTTGCTCCTTTTTGAGGGGAAACAGATGTCTGAACCCTGATCTTCTGGATGCTTGGAGTGCTTATTGTTACTAGAAACAGGGATGAGATTGAGGGTGGTCACTGCTGCAAGGCCCTATCAGTGGTTAGTGGTAGGAAATATATGTACACATACATATGCATACATGCATAATATACATTTACATCTGCATTAATGTCTACATTTATCTACAAATATTAAAATTTATGAGGTTACATTGATTCATTCGATTCCAATTAAGCAACATAGAAGTCAACCTTGTTTTCTCCCTTTTCACATGTATTTGGTCAGTTTCCTGCAGCCCCCTGGAAGCTTCTCATCCCCGCCCCATGCTCAGGCTTTGATTCCCTGCACTGGGCTATGCACCCCACTGCTATGCATCTTCCTCTCTCAGGCAACCCAGCGCTGACTTCTGGATGGTCAGCCTTTGGTTGTGATGGGTGGTTACACCCTGTCTCTTCCTTATTGAGCCTACGTGTGCATATATTATCAATATCCTTTAACACACAATTTTAAAACTTTATTTTAAAAATCAAAATAAGCCCTAGCCAGTTTGGCTCAGTGGATAGAGCATCAGCCTCTTTCAATCCCCAGTAGGGGGCATGCAGGAGACAGCCATCAAGATTCTCTCTCATCATTGATGTTTCTCTCTCTCTCTCTCTCTCCTCTCTGAAATCAATAAAAATATCAAAATAATAAGTATAATTTAGTACTATGGCAATGATAGAGCTTTAAAAACAAGTAGTATTACACAAATACTATGAGATATATAGTTGATCATTGAACATTTTTAAGTAGATAATACAGAAACATAAAATTCAAAAGGTGGAAAAGGCATATATACTGTTTAATGTACCTGTTTGACCTATTTCCTGGACACTTATTTTTCCTTATTCAAAAACAATTCCTACTTGTATTAGCAATTTTTTTTTTAAAATGAGAACTTCTAGAAATATGCTACCTATATACAACATATAAACACAAGCATAGTAACAAATACAGAGATAATTTTAATTATTGTTTTTTCCCTAAGGGTAACATGCTATGTAATAAAACATTTTTTCTTCCTACCAGTACTTATGAATAAGTCTTGGCTCTGATTGCCATAGCAGCATTTGGAGAGCTTCCTGATTTATTTTAACAGCTTCATAACATTTCATTGTTTGGTTATATCAGCCTTGACTTAGTTTTCTACAATATTATAGTTGCAATTAATGTCTTTTTATTTTTGCAATTTTGTGCATGTATCTATCTACAGAACCTATTCCTAAAAATAGAAAGGGTGGGTTAAAGGACAGAAGCATGTGTAATCTTGATGGTTGATTCTGAATTTCCCTCCATAAAAAAGACCAATTTATATTCCCACAGGCGGAGGGCCCATTTTCTAACAATCATTCCAACACAGTGTATAATCAAACTTTGGTTTTGCCAATTTGACAGATGAAAGACAGTATCTCACTGTTCTTTTAAATTGTGAGTGAGGTTGACCATCTTTTGATGTGTTTAATTATATGTTAATATCATTTGCCAACATTTATAGTATTTAGGTAGCTTAAAGATACATTTGACACAGATTTTAAAAATTATATAAAGTTATAGCTCAGTAATTGTCAGAAATCAAAACAGGTTGTTTTTTTCCTTTATTGGTTAAAATACACACAAACACTTTCTAATTAAGGTATTACATATGTGTCCTGATGTTTAATTAAGTTATTACATATGTGTCCTTATTCCCCCATTGCACTCACAACCCAACCCCATATCGGTTCATGCCCTCAACCCCTGGTGTCTCTATCCATTGTTATGCTTATATGCATGCATACAAGTCCTTTCTTTGATTTCTTCCCCTTACCCCCACCCTCCCCTACATTCCCTCTGAGGTTTGAGCATCTGATTGATGCTTTTTGTCTCTGGATCTGTTTTTGTTCATCAGTTTATGCTGATCATTATAATCCACAAATGAGTGAGATCATGTGATATTTATCTTTCTCTGACTAACTTATTTCGCTTAGCATAATGCTCTCCAGCTCCACCCATGCTGTTGCAAATGGTAGGAGTTCCTTCCTTTTCACAGCAGCATAGTATTCCATTGTGTAGATGTATCATAGTTTTCTAATTCACTCATCTGCTGATGGGCACTTAAGCTGTTTCTAAATCTTAGCTATTGTAAATTGTGCCGCTATAAACATAGGGGTGCATATATCCTTTCTGATTGGTGTTTCTAGTTTCTCATTTCCATTTGCCTAAAAAAAACAATTTCCATCCCTTCCCTATCAGTCTGTGTGAATCCTTTGTTTCGAGGTGGATCTCTTGCAGATAGCATATATGTGGGTCATGTTTTCTTATCCATTCAGCTACCCTATGTCTTTTGATTGGTGCATTTAATCCATTTACATTTAATGTTATTATCGATAAGTACATGTTTGTTGTCATATTTTTCCTTAGCATTTGTTTTTCTTCTTGCCTTTCTCTTTCTTCTTTTTACAGCAGTTCCTTTAGCATTTCTTTCATTGCTGGCTTGGTAGTGTTAAACTCTCTTAGCCCCTTTTTGTCTGTGAAGCTTCTAATTCCACCTTCAATTTTGAATGATAGCCTTGCTTGGATTCAGGGCTTTGTTTTGCATCACTTTGTATATTTCATTCCATTCCCTTCTGACCTGGTGTGTTTCTGTTGAGAAATAAGTTGATATTCTAATGGGAGATTCCTTGTAGGTAAGTTTCTGTCTCTCTCTGGTAACCTTTAAGATTTTTACTTTGTCATTGATATTTGCCAATTTATTTATGATGTGTCTTGGTATTGGTCTTTTTGGGTTCATCTTATTTGGAACTATATGTGCTTTTGGACTTGTGTAGTTTTTTTTTCTTGCCAATATCCAGGAAGTTTTCTGTCATTATTTCTTCAAACAGGTTTTCTATTCCTTGCCCCTCTTCCTCTCTTTCTGGTACTTCTATTATGTGGATGTTGTTTTGTTTTGTGTTGTCTCAAAGCTCCCTCAGGCTCTCTTCTTGCCTTTTAAGTTTTCTTTCCAGTTGCTGCTGTGTTTGTGTACTTTTTTCCTACCTTGTATTCTAGCTTGCTGATGCATTTCTCAGTCTCTTCTAGTCTACTCTTTAAGCCTTCCATTTTGTTCTTTATTGCATCTATGTCATTCTTCATTTCCTCTTGGTTTCTTTTCATGATCGTGACATTCTCATTCAGCTACTTAAAATTTTCATTGAGTTGTATATTTGTCATCCAGTCATTTGAGCATCCTTATAACCATTACTCTGAATTCTGTCTCTGACATGTTACTTGTCTCCATTTCATTTAACTACCTTTCTGGTGATTCTGCTTTTTCTTTCCTTTGAGGATTGTTTTTTTTTTGTTTCCCCATGTTTTGTTGTAATGTTTTGGTTGTTTCTGTGTCCTAGATCCAACTGCATTTCTACCCAGGCTCTTTTGGGGTGGTGCTACTGGTATGATCTCTCAGGTCTTCTGGACTTGGTGATCTAGCAGAGCTCCCTACTTGAGCTACTTGGGTTCTCTTGATGTAGTTGGATCTTAAATGTTAGTTTCTTATTCGCGGATGAAATCTCATCACAGGTTGGCAATGTGACTCACTCCCAGTTTCATTGTGCAAGCTGTTTTGGATATGATTGTGGTTCCAGTTCTTGTGGAAAAGGTTGTATGAGGTCTCACTCGTATGTGCCCACTGTGGGTTCCCAGAGTCCATGGTCTGGGAAGAAGGAGTCTCGGGCCTGAGGCCCAGATACAGTGACTTTGGCTGGTGTGGTGTGATTATTGCTAGATTAGTGTCACTCTAAAATTCACTATGAAGGCCTAGAGCCTGTGACAGTGGGGAGCAGGTGTCTCATAGTCTGTGGCTAATGCAGTGGGACTCTGGCCAAAGTGATTTCCCTCTCGGAGTCATGAAGGGGTTTAGGGTCCAGCACTGGGGGTGTGGAAATCTCAAGGTTTGTGGCTGAAACAATGTGACCTTGTCCAGGGAGGCAAGTTCTGAGTAACTCACCAGGTTGTCCAGAGGTAGGTAGCTGGGAGGGGAATGTCGTGGATCCTACTGAGAGGCACATACCCTGTGGCACACAAAGGGGCCTAAGAGCTGTCTGCAAGGGGTGTGTGCTCATGGGGCCCACACACTGGATTGGAGTTATTGTGGTGTGCCACTGGTCTTGTGGAGGGAGAAGTCCCAGTTTTTGATTCGAGGGCATGGGTGCCTTTGATTGGATATGCATGCCCAATGGCTGCTTGTAGAGGTGCCCAGGAGCTGCCTGCTGGGGTAGTGGGCTCAGGGAGCCCTTGTGATGGTGAGTGCCTACTGCAGGGACTGGATGCCAGTGGCCAGGGTTGGGCCTTGCTTAGAGAAGCACCCAGAAGCTGCCTGCTGTGGCAGCAGGCTCGGCGGGCTTGCACACTCAATTGGCGTGACTGCAGTGATCGAGGGTCAGCAGCTAAGGAGGGGGAAGTCCGAATTTCAGCTGCTGGGGCCTTGAGCCTTTGGTTGGATACCAGTGTGCCTAGTGGCACTCACAGAGGCATCTGGGAGTCACCTGCTGGGGTGGTGGGCTCAGGGGGCCTGTGTGCTGAAACCACATGACTGTGCTGTCTGTGGGTAGGCAGCCAGGAAGGGGAAGTCCAAATTTCTACGGCTGGGGCCATGCACCCTTGTTTGAATATGAGCATGCCCTGCTGGGGTTCCTGCTGAGGAAATCAGGAGCCACCTATAGGGGCAGCGGGCTCAGTAGGCCTCCATGCTGGAAAGGTGCAACTGTGGTGTCCAGAGGTCAGCAGCAGGTGAGGGAGAGGGATGTCCTGATTTTTGCTGCCTTATGCCCGTGGTTGAAATCACGCATGCCCAAGAGGGCTCACAGAAGCACCCAGGAGCCGTCTGTAGGGGAGATGGGGCTCAGGAGGCCTGCGCTCCAGAAAGGCACCACTGTGGTGTCTAGAGTTCTGCAGCTGTGGGGTAAGAAGACTCAGTTTTTGCAGCTGCTTCCGTGGTTGGATATGCACACATTCAGTGGGGGCTCATAGATGTACCCTGGGGCTGTTTGCCAGGGGTAACTCAGAGAGGCTTTGACTGAGGTGTCTGTGGGCAGGCAGCTGGGAGTGGGGGAAGTCTGAAATTCTTCAGCCAGGGGCCTTGTGCCCTTGGTTTGCTTAGCGCTCGCCCAGTGAAAGCTTAAAGAGGCACCCACAGTGCGTTTGCCAGCTCAGTGCACTCACGGACTTTGAGTCCCTGGCACTGAAGCTGCTTCAACCAAGGTGCCTGTGGGCAGGTATCCAGGAAGGGGGGAATTTCAAATTTCTACTGCCGGGAAAGTAAGCCCTTGTTTGTATAAGAGCGTGCCCAGCAGGGGTTCAAGAGCAGCCTGTGGAATGGTGTGTTCAGGAGGCCTGTGCCCTGGAAATGTGCAACTGAGGAGTCTGTAGGTCTGTAGCTGGGCAAGGGGGGAGTCACACTTACAACTGCTGAGTGGAGCACCTCTGGATGTGGAGGTCCCAGGGTCCGCGAGTGGAGCAGCAGGATTTTGGGTGGAGTGGCTGTAGGGACTTGGGCAGTGTCCAAGGCTTGTCTGGGCGATGTTTTTGATGAGTTTCTAGAAGAGGCTGCTCTCCCCTTCAAGATGCTGTGGGCTCCATGCCCAAGTCCCACAGTCCGGGAAGTGTCCGCAGCTAAGTATCCTGTCAAGGAGAGTCTGGTCTGCCAGCCTCTGCTACTCCTGCCAGATTTAACTGTCCTTCACTCACTCACACACACACAACACACATCCACACACTCTCCTTTCATCCCCTCGCTCACTCACATCCTCTTCTTCGCCTCCATCCTGCCAGCCGCTACTTCCTACCCCCATCCTATGTCTAGACAGAAGGCTTTTAATCTTAAAAATTTTTTTTAAACTTCTGCTGAATTTCTTTTCTTTTCTTTTTTTAAAAAATTTTCTTTATTGATTAAGGTATCACATATTTGTACTCATCTCCCCCCCCCATTCCCATCCCTCACCCCTCCCCACTCATGCCCCCACCCCCCTGTTGTCCTTGACCACTGGTTAGGCTCATATGTATGCACACAAGTCCTTTGGTTGATCTTTCGCTTTTATCCCCACCATCCCTCTGAGGTCCAACAGTCTGATCCATGCCTTCTTGTCTCTGGGTCTGTTCTTGTTCATCAATCTATGTTGTTCATCATTTTTCCTAGATGAGTGAGATCATGTCCTACTGGAAATACAATTATAAGAACTGAAAATGAGACAAGTAATAATGGTTATGCTGAAAGGCAAATGAATCAGTCTGTAGTGAGTTTCTTTCTGGGCCAACAGTTCTTTTGAGACCCAATTTCAATGCCAAACAGTTCCTTATGTGTACATGTCAGCAATGATATTTTAGTTCTGGATGGTGGACAAATGGTGGTAATACTGGTCTGACTCTCTCTGGTTTAGTCCTGGGCAACCTGCAATGACGCACAGCTGCCCAACTGCTATTATGGCAAGGCGATGTCAGCATCTTCCATCTCTGGACTGCTTCTCTTCTGTCTTCATGGCTGGAGTAGTTCTGTCAATTCGTCTCTGTTGCCAGAATCCACATGGTCTCAGAGTTGTTTTCTGAAAATATACAAACATATTCTTGACCAAAAGTTAATAAAGGAATATGTTCTATAAATTTGACTTGGGATTTTTTTCCCTTCATTTTTTGCCCAAATGAGTTTCCTCTGGCTTGTTTTAACACCATGAGTGTTTTCCATGGGTGTCTTGCTGTTAGCATTACAATTAATTTTCTAAAGTACAAGTTTTCTAGATGTAATTTACTTACAGTATATTTTTCCTTACATGATATTCTTCTACTTTCCCTCCTTTGTTGATTTAAATATTAAGAGGCTTTTGCAAATTTTATAGTATAGTCTTGATAGCTTTTACATTTTAATTTTTTGCATTATAATATGACTGCTTTAGGTTCATTACATGTTAAGCAATTTTATCATGAGATGAACTACCAGTAAAAATTTTACTTAACACTTTAGGAACTGCTTTTTGTCCAGCTCAATTAATTTTTCTAGGGTATTCGCTTATTTCAATTAGCCAATTTAAATTAGCCTGAAAACTTGTTTTACTGTCAAATTTATTACTCTAACAACAATCTTATTTTTACCCTGTAAATATTAGTGGAAATGATTATTTGCTTTCTTGAGTAGGCCCTGAGCATTACTGGTGGTAGGCTGGATTTAGTTATCAAAAACTCACTTTCCCACACCATGGGTACAAGACAACTTAAACAAGCATTGTAGTGAGAGGGCAGCTGCTGTTGGCTAAGTCTCTGTCTGTTACCTGGGTCCTGATTTGAGCTGGGAATGGGAAGTTAAGCATCCATGGGGGCAGGAGACTCCCTCAGCAGGGGTGAGAGTTCAGGCCCCTGAAAAGTTGGTGGGATGAGGATCTGTGCCCCACCTCTGTTGACCCCCAGGTTCTCTCCTGATGGCCCCTCTGCAACTGTGCCTGTCTTAGCTTGTTCCTTCCCTGAGGAATCTTACCTGTATCTGGCTAACCAGCCATCTTCTGGGGCCAAGCAGGGTGATGTGAGGTTCAATTCTGTCTCGTTGGTACCCTGTGCCCTCGATCCACACCCAGCTCCTGCTTTGGGATCCCCTCGTCTGCTGGTGGGGCCCCAGCACTGATCACATATCTTGGGGAACCTGGGTTTCTTCTCCAGGGAGGGCCCAGCTCGCCTCACTGGGCAAGAGACAGATCCATGGTAACAATCATCATGAGGCTTCAACCTCGACATGAACAGAAAGCTCAGGCAACAGCTGTGGGCAATTGGATTGTGAGAAGAGGGTACCTCTTGGTCAAAAGGGCAAGAGGGGCCAATATAGAATGGTCAGGTGCCTTCCCAGCGGATAAATTTTTAATGATCACCTTTCCTTCTGCATTTCATTTTCTATCTTCCTTTTTCTATTTGCCTCTGGCCCTTCTCTCTCTTAACTATTCCTGAAGAATTTAAATATACATTTAGAGTAAATGTTGTAATCCCTTTTCGTATTGTGTAAAAAGAAAAATAATTAGAGAATTCTATATTTATTAAAAGATAAATTAGCCAGTTTGGCTTAGTGCATAGGGCATCAACCTGTAGATTGAAGGGTCCCAGGTTTGATTTTGGTCAAAGGCACATGCCTGGGTTGCAGGCTTGATCTCTCATTAGGAGGCATGCAGGAGGCAGCAGATCAATGATTCTCTCTCATCGTTTATGTTTCTATCTTTCTCTCCCTCTTCCTCTCTGAATTCAATTTAAAAATATATTTTAAAAAACGTTTCTCTTTAAAAAAAAGATAAATTAAAAACCCCGTGTTCTTTATGTCAGAGTTCTTAGTTGGAAGCAATAGAACTAGGGATGATTCACACAGAAATGCAGTGACTCTAGGATCTTTGGCAGGCAGGTAACCAGGGTATTCATCTCTGAATTGTGGTTAGAGTCACATTACACAATCATGAATCCATCACAGTTGTTGAGCGCTACCTTGGGTGGCTTGATCACTACTGATACTAGACGCTGAGGGCTGCTGGAACACAGCTGCTCCTGTTACCCCAGACACTGGATGTGAAGGCTATTGGCTCACCTTGGGTGGATTTGGAGCAATCCCTGCTTCTTTGGACCCATAACATCTGCTTTGGTCAGTTTAGGTATGTCTGGTCTGTTGTGTCAGGTGTTTACGTTCTCACTAGAATGAAGTTCTGGAAACCAGTACCAGGCATTTTAATCTTCTGCCTCACAAGATGAGGAGGCTCTAAAATTGGAAGGGTGTTTTGATTTTGGGTGGCCAAAAATATTGACAGTTGTCATCAATAGTTTGCAACTGATTTTCTTCTTCTCCTGGCAGAGGTCTTTGTAAGACTGATACTTGAGAATCAAGACTAATAACCACTCTATTCTCTTGGCCTGAAATACTAAGGGTTAAGGAGGAAAATAATTGGTCCTCTAGTTACATAACCTGATCAGAGGTTTGGGTGGGACATGATATATAAAAAGGTACAGTTGGAGAATTAGCCCCCAAAGCTAAAATTTATTCCTGGAAGTTCCAAATTTTAATCCATTGATTTAATTTTTAAATTATGTAATCTTTTTTCACTAGCTTACTTTTAATAAAAAAATTATTTAACACAGTATTTTCTGAATGAAAATAAGTTTATTATTTTTATATTTTCTAGCATTACAACAGTTAAGTTAGGGTTAGCCATAGATATACACATGGCCTAAAGAAAAGTTAATAGAACCTCTTTCCCTCAGGCTAATTGTTATCAGTTCGTTAGAGCTGCTGTAAGGAAGTACCACAGAGTGGGTGGCTTAAACAATAATGAAATGCAATGTCTCACAGTTTAGGAGACTAGAAGGCCAAGATCAAGGTTTCAGCAAGGTTGCTTCGTTCTGAAGTCAGCAAGGGAAGGATCCATTCCACGCTTCTCTCCTTGGCTTATAGATGTCTATCTTTTCCCTGTGTCTATATATTGTTTTCCCTTGTATGTGTCTCTGTGTCCGAATTCACCATTTTCATAAGGACAGCACCAGTTGTATCGAATTAGGTCCCATACAAATGATGGAATTTTTCACTTGCTTATCTTTGTAAAGACCATATTTCTAAATAAGGTCTCATTCTGAGCTACTATGGGTGAGGAACCTCAAAATTTCGAGGAAGACACATCAGTGCCAATCTGGTTGCTAATCTTAATAAAATTTGTGTCTAGGAGAGGAGAAAAAGAGACTATAAAAGACTGTCTTGGCTTCTAATTTGGGAAGAAAGCAGTCTGAGGGTCAAGAGTCTGAGGTAATGGCATTTCTAAATATGGGCAGGTCCAAGAAGACCTCTCAGTATACAAATCATGGTTGTAATACTTTAAAAGAATAATCTGCAGACATAATCTAGGTAATCCAATACAAGTATATATATATATATATATATATATACACACACACACATACACACACACACACACACACACATACACACACACACACATACCTTTTGGTAATTTAAAAATGCACAACTTCTCTAATTCTCTCTATGTGCTAAAACTTATTCTGAAAACAATTTGACAATATTGCAGTAAAATGGAATTCTACTAATTTTACTGACTCCTTGATTATGGGAAATCATATACAAAACCTCAAAACTCATGAGTATTTCCACATGGATTCATACAATCAAATGAAATCATAGTTTTGAACATCTGTACATAAAGCAAAATGCAATAAAGAAATGTATGAGAGTCAGAAAATTTTTATGGAAAGTTTTTTTTAATGTATATGCCTAATCTGTCTCACAGGAGTAAAAAAAAAAAAAAAAAAGGAAATAAACACACACACACACACACACACAAAAGTATAGACTACCATAGGAAGCTCCACAAATCCGAGGTATTTTTATACCAAATTATGAGCAATGAGTCTTGCTTTTGCTTTTACATTATTGAGACCTATGGCAAACTTTCTGTTGGCCTCAGGACCTCAGAATTAAAACGGAGATGGCAGTTATGTTGGAAGGGGTTGTAGTATAAGAAAATACTGTTACATTTTATTAGGTAGCTTTATTAAAACAGCAGCCTTTGGATTTTAAAAACAGACTATAGTCTGAGACAGTAGACGCTTCCCTTGGAGGGAGTCTGCTTTGCACTTAGTCTAAGACTTCTGAGGTTCCCAGCACATTTCAGCTGGCGATTTGGCAAATTACAGGTATCATCCACAACTGGCAACTTGTACATATTGGTTACGGTACTCCTGCGCACAGTGTAAGGGAAGAAGGTACCCTATGCACATCCATTTTCTTTGGGAGCTTCCTCCTCTGCACCTTGATGAATAACCATTGTTCTTTGAACATTTGAATGTGAATGAGCAAAGCAACCACATGATGGCAGCATGTTAAAAGAAGAAAGAATTGTTCACTTGCAGCCATCCTTTTAATTTTTAAAAGTCTATATGAACAAAGAGGGAAACTACAGATCTACCTACTTAGAGAACCCCTTTTCTAGTGGGTCCTCAGAGACGCAGGAGTAAAAGGTAAGCAACGGGTGTGAGATCTCAAAAACAATAAGGAGTGAGAGGAGTTCTGAGACTTTAAGTGGGACCAGACAACCAGGTTGTGACTCATCCCTCAAGCTGAGTGCCTTCTGTTAACAAGTGAGTCAATTATTTGGTGCATTGTACAAAGGAGAATGATAACTTAGGATGTGACAAATTTTAATGTCTAGTAGCTATACAAGATGTTTTTGGGTGTTCTGCTGATTGAATTTAAAACCCTGTCAGTTATATGCACGTATGTGTTATAGATTTTTTTTTTTTTTTTTTTTAACAAATCACCAAAACATTGCAGTGATGAAGGTGAACAACCTCCCTGCTTTGTCATCTGTGACTAAGGAGTTTTATTTCATTTGCATACAAATTAATCAATGTTTGTTGAAAACCCCCAACTGCATGCTAGGTAACTGTTTTGGTAGGAAAGAGGGAGAAAGAGAGAGGAAGAGAGAGGTTCTTCTGTTGGAAAAAATATAAATGTGACTAACTCAGGGACCCGGATTTCTTGGCTCTGTTTTCTTCTACACTGGCTTCTTTTCCACCTAGTCTTTCTTTTGTGATGGTGCACACGACTCCAGGGTATATTTAGCTGAGGGCTTTGCTATTTCAGGAAGAGAAGATTTCTCTTTCCCAATGATTTCAGCAAAACTTCTGGGCTGACTCCCATTGGCCAGTCTTGGGTCACTTACAAGTTCCTGAACTGATCACGTTAACAAAGAGGAGTGAAGCAGCCTGATTTGTTAGGCCAGTCACAGGCAGGTGGCTAGACCCAAACTCAAGCCACTTTCCTCCCCACTAGCCACGTGGACTGAAAATGCGAGAACAGAGATTTCCCAAAGAAAAAATCAGAATTCTGTTACCAAACTAAAGAAGGAAGGAATATTAGGCAAGCACAAGCAATAGCTGTTCAATGTAAAAGATATAGTCCCTGCCCTCAAGGACTTTATAAAAGTGAGAAAAATCGTGAGTTGAAAAAATATTATTATCAACATTATATTTAAAACTGCTTTAGAGGCCTAGCTGGTTTGGATCAGTGGATAGAGCATCAGCCTGCGGACTGAAAGACCCCTGGTTCGATTCTGGTTAAGGGCACATGCCTGGGTTGAGGGCTCAGTCCCCAGTAGGGCGTGGGCAGGAGGCAGCCAATCAATGATCCTCTCTCCTCATTGCTGTTTCTACCGTGTTTCCCCGAAAATAAGACATCCTCCAAAAATAAGACCTACTTACAGGTTTCCTTCTGAGTGAAATATAAGGCATCCCCCGAAAATAAGGTCCCCCTAGGCTCTATCTTAAAATGCTATTGCTAAACATGAGAGATTTGGTCCACTGATTCTGAAAGAAATGGAGTCACAAGAAATTCACCAGGAAATTCAGGAATTGGATTGTTATCATGATGTTCCAGAAGTTGATGACATGATTGCCATTGAATAAATGAGTAAATTCTTGATACTGTAGGATTCACAGTTTGTCTGGTTTGTGTTGGCAACTACCGTACTACCATACCGTATACAGGTAATAAATTTCCTTTATTTTCATTTAACAATAAATGTGTACCGTATTCTTCTTCATGGAAAAATAAGACATCCCCTGAAAATAAGACCTAGCGCACCTTTGGGAGCAAAATTAATATAAGACACTGTCTTATTTTCGGGGAAACAGGGTATCTCTCTCTTCCTCTCCTTTCCTTTCTGAAATCAATAAAAATATATTTAAAAGTAAATAAATAAAATTGCTTTAGCATCTTTGAAATACTTCAGTGACCCTTATAAGATTAGTTTAGGTTAGTCTTATTTTATAGTTAGGGACAGCGAGAAACATAGACATTAATTTTTTTAACTGCTGCTTATTATGCTCAACATAGAACTTACATCAAAGTTGAAACTCATATATATCTTTTTTCCAAATGACAGTTCTATCTGTATGCAGCAGTGTGGAGTGCCTATGAGTATGTATTTGTGAGTAAAAAAGTGTTTATATTATACTGTTACCGGAAAGGGGACCTGGCCCTGAGTGGGTCTGCCGAGGGCCGGCCGGCTGGTAGTGTGTGGGTTTTTGACTTCATGCAGGAAAGAATTTCACAGCACGGGCCCAGGTGGCTATGAGGGAACGCTTGTTACAGCTGGGGACAGTGAAACAAGCAAGGGCTTGGCATGGAAGAGGCAACAGGAGAGCCGAGGCTGGGCCACCTTAGCTCTCTGATAAGTTAGGAAGTTAGGGGGCCTTGGGAACAGGTTCAGGGACAAGCTTTCGATGAGCTGCCATTGCCCATTGCTCCCCCGGGTGCAAGTCTGCTGGGGTCCCTTAGAGTTTTGGAGATGCATGCCTTTTGTGGGGAAAACGTGAGGGGTGAAGAGGAGAAAGGAAATGGCAGGGGCTGCTCCCCAAAGGGACAGAATGTGCTGGGTCCTTTGTCTGGAGGCTTTATCTCTTTCTCACAGGAGGGAATCTTAAGGGGGTGTGGGGGAGTTTTTCAGCAGAATATTCATCAGTTTTTTTTTAGGAGTGCTCCTCCAGGGCCGTGGTTTCCACCGATTGGTCAATGTCAGGACAAGGATCGTGTTCGTTGTAAATACAGGTTCTGGGGCTTCATTCTTCTGACTTTCCGGATCAAAATCTCAAGAGGTGGAATCCTTGGAGTTAGCAATTTTAAACAAGAGGCTCACATGATTTTATGCACCATGATGCTTAAAAAATATCTGGCTTATTTATTAAAAATATATCTTAAAAAATATCTTAACATATTTCACTGCATGCAGTCTTAGCATAGATTTATAGAAAAGACATCAGTAATCCACATGACCTCTCAGTCCCTCCTGCAGGTTTTGCCTCTTAACTCTGGTCATCTTTCCTTTTTGGTTCTTTTCCTTTCCCTCTAAGGTAAAATACTCATAAATTAGAAAGATTAAGAATAATACTGTCAATTATATCTACTTTGTGACATTCCAAATGAATTAATAAATGTTAGTTTTTCTAATAAATACCGTAAAATAAAAATCTAGAATTAGAAAGAGCTTAGCTGACCTGCTCTTATGCCCAGATTAAAAACAAACAAACAAACAAAAAAAACCCAATTTATGATTTTCAGAAAAGTAAAGTGACTTGCTTACCTAGGCGATTAGTATGGATGGCCATTTTGAAACTGCTCAATTTTAAACGACCATTTCATTGGGGGAAAGTCAGTTAACATTTAAAATGAAAACCCAACTTTAGTTACATTTAATCGTACTTGCACTGGTGTATAGAATCAATCCCAGAATCCTGAGCCACATTTGATGACTTGTCCTTATTAACAGTTACTGGACACTCGCTATGTCTGCATGTCTGGGAGTAAGTGCTGGTGTGTCCGTTTTATAAAGGAGGAAACTGGGACATGCACAGATTAGGTAACACCCTAAACCAGTGGTTGGAAAACTCATTAGTCAACAGAGCCAAATATCAAGAGTACAACAATTGAAATTTCTTTTGAGAGCCAAATATTTTAAACTTAAACTCCTTCTAATGACATTTATTTAAAACAGACTCGCCCAGGCCGTGGTCTTTTGTGGAAGAGCCACACTCAAGGGTCCAAAAAGCCACAGTCAAGGGACCAGGTTGTGGTATTTTGTGGAAGAGCCACACTCAATGGCCTCCTTCTTGTGGGTCCCAATATACGTTAACTTTATCAATATAATCTATGTATTATACTTGCTTCATGATTTTTAGCTTACTTCACGTTGCTTCCAATTTTCTTTGGTGTTCATAGTTCCATTTTCTTCTGGTTTGTCTTTTTATCCTCCTGCTAGAGGCCCAGTTCACGAATTTGTGTACAGGTAGGTTCCCTCGGTGTGGCCTGCAGGGATTGGGCCAAAACTGGCTGTCGAAAGCTTCCTGCCACTCCTGCCTGCCACTCGGTCATCCCAGTGCCTCTGCGTCTGCCACGGGCTTACACCCAGTCAGTCCTGATCGGGAGAGGCTGGTGCTGCCACAGCAGTGCTCACCAGGCATGAGCCCTGCGTCTGGCACCCGGCCCGAATGCCATCAGTCCTCTAGGAGGTTGGTGGGGGTGGGACACCCTTGTTGGCCCGGGATCAGGATCTGTACCACTGACGTTTGTGCCTGTTGTCAGGAGCTGCCTGGTGGCCGCTTTTTTTTTTTTCTTTTCTTTTCTTCTTTATTGATTAAGGTATTATATATGTATTTTCTGGCGTATAAGACGACCCCCTAATTTTACAGTTAAAACATAGGTTTAGGCCTATATTCCCTGTATAAGACTACCCCCTTCTTCAAAGAAAAGACTTACTTTGCCGTCAAGATCTGCAGGTAATTTTTGTGCAATTTTGGTCTTTTGCCCCCGATTTTCAGTTGACTTTTTTTCGTTTCAAAAGTCATCTTATACACCAGAAAATACGGTATGTGTCCTTATCCCCTCATTGTCCCTGCCCCCACCCCACTCCCATTCATGCCCTCAACCCCCTGGTGTCTGTGTCAATTGATTAGGCTTATATGCATGTATACAAGTCTTTTCATTAATCTCTCCACTTACTCCCATCCTCCCCTACCTTCCCTCTTAGGTTTGAGCATCTGATCAATGTTTCTCTGTCTCTGGATCTATTTTTGTTCATCAGTTTATGTTGTTCATGGAGGCTGCTTTTACAATATATTGTTTCTTCCTTGCAGAGCATTTATGGAGAGGAAGCAGCCATGGTGCCTGGCCTGTTCTCCAGAGATTGGACCTGCAGGACTACTGAGGGAGTGAGTGGCTGCTGCCAGTCTGGTGGGCCACCGGGACAGGTGAATCAACTGAGAGGCACTCCTACTGTGGGAGTATATACACACATACACACACACACACACACACACACACACACACACTAGAGGCCCGGTGCACAAAATTTGTGCATGGGGTTGGGGGTGTCCTTCAGCCCAGCCTGCACCCTCTCTAATCTGAGACCCTTCGAGGGATGTTAAACTGTCTGTTTAGACCTGATCTCGGTGGGCAGTCAGACATCCCTCTCATAATCCAGGACTGCTGGCTCTCAACTGCTCGCCTGCCTGCCTTCCTGATTGCCCCTAACCACTTCTTCCTGCCAGCCTGATCACCCCCTAATCACTCCCCTGCCAGCCTGATTGATATCTAACTGCTCCCCTGCCAACCTGTTTGCCCCCAACTTCCTTCCTCTGCCGGCCTGATCACCCCTAACTGCCCTCCCCTGCAGGGTTGATCGCCTTCAACTGCCCTCCCTTGCATAACTGGCCCCTCTCAACTTCCCTCCTTTGCAGGCCAGGTGCCTCCCAACTGCCCTCCCCTGCTGGCCATCTTGTGTCCACATGGGGGCAGGATCTTTGACCACATGGGGGCAGACATCTAGTGTGTTGGAGTGATGGTCAATCTGCATATTACTCTTTTATTCAATAGGATAGAGGCCTGGTACATGGGTGGGGACCAGCTGGTTTGCCCTGAAGGGTGTCCGGGATTAGGGTGCGGTTCACATGGGGGGTGGGGTGGTTTGCAGGCCGGCCACGCCCCCCAGTGATCCAAGCAGAGGCCCTGGTATCTGGAATTTATTTACCTTCTACAATTGAAACTTTGTAGCCTGGAGCAGAGCCAAGCCTCCTGTGCCTCCATGGTGGCAGCTGTTTCTGATTGGATTTGTTTACCTTCTATAATTGAAACTTTGTAGCCTTGAGTGGAGGCTTAGGCTGGCTAGGGCAGGTGGAAAGCTTTGCTTCCTCCATTGCTGGGGTCAAACTTAGACTGCTCTCTCCAGCTCCATGGCTGCAGTCATTTTTCTTGGGATTTTTCTTCTGTAATTGAAACTTTGTATCCTTGAGTGGAGGCATAGGCAGGTCAGTGGAAAGCTTGGCTTCTGTTGACAGGGAAACCCAAGCCTCTCAATTGCTCTCTGTGGCTGCAGCCATTTTGATTAGGGTTAATTTCCATACTTGCTCTGATTGGCTGGTGGATGTGTCTGGTGGGTGTGGCTTGAGTGGAGTGATGGTTAATTTGCATATTACTCTTTTATTAGGTAGGAGATATATATAGATTAGATGCCCCTTACAGGAAGATTCCTGCAATAGGGCTTCTTGCTGCGATCTCTGCTGTCCTGTCAGCTTCTCTGCCTTCTCCCCTGCCCCACCTGCTTCCCTTCCTTCTCACCTGCCCTGTCTGCTTGCTTCTCTGCAGCTTTGCTCCCTTCTGAAGTGCTTGACTTCTTTCTATGTTGTCTTCAGTCTTCTCTCTGGCCTAGATTAACCAATCTTTGTTTCTTGGTTTGGTTAATTTGCATACTGGTCCTGATTGGCTGGTGGGTGTGGCTAGTGGGTGTAGCAAAGGTGCAGTCAATTTGCATGTTTCTCTTTTATTAGAGAGGAGATATATATATATATATACACTTTCCTTTAACCCCCAAACAATTCATTTTCATGGGAGTACTACCATTTTAACAGTTTCTAAAAACAAAGAGGATTCAAATTAGCCACTTTTCACCTCCTCATATTACTTTGGTAAAAGCAGCCTGGAGTTAAGGATTTGCTTTTCATTTTTCTTCAGATGGAGGTAGTTTGACTGACTGGTTTGTTCAGAGAGACAAGGGGAAATTAATCTGGGTGCCCAACATAAAAAAACAAACAAACAAAACAAAACAAAACAAAAAAAAACCTAATGACAAAGCTATTTTTAGGGAAAGGGTCCTTTTGTCTTTCCTCTGCTATTCTTGTGTCAGTTTGATATCTCTGCTCTCTGGTTCTTATCTTTAAAAGGCAGCTGCTTTACCTCAGGCATAAATCAGAAGAGCAAAACCAGCTGCCCATTGAAGCAGGGGCGGAGGTGGGGGTGGGATGAAAGGAAAGAGAAATGAAGAGAAGGGGAAAGGAAGAATAAAAGACCCCTAGAGAATCCCTGGTAGGTCAAACACAACAAACAAAAGTCCGCTGCTAGGCCAGTGAGCACTGGCAGAACAGAGAAGCCAGTTAGGGAAGAGAAAGATGAAACCCTTCAGGCTCAAAAGCAGAAAGGACGATCCCAGGCAAGTGACATAAGTGCTGTGGGAGTGCGTCTGCCCTGGGAGTACAAGGCGCATGCTCCGGATTCACGGAACACATGGGAGGTAAGTGCTCAACCCAGGACACGAGACAGAACTGAGAGAGGAAAGACTCTAATAATTGTGGATCATAATTACTTAAAAATAGGAACCACACTGTTTTTCCACAATGCTCCATATTTAAGAGCTTATATAAAAATATTTCAGCTTTTGTAGATAGAATTTTTCAAGATTATACACATGAAAAAAATTCTCAAAATTTATATGTTCACACAAATTTGGACTTCCTGAATTTGCCACTTCATTTATTTACAAACAACTCGCAAAACAACAACAAAAAAATTCATTAAAATTTAGTAAAAAATAATTTTTGATACCTGATAGCTCGTTCTACATTTTTATTTTTATTTTTTAAAGCCAGCAGCTAGGAATCATGTAAACACGGTCTAATTTATACAAACTTAGCTGGAAAAATAGAGAACAAGTATCAATTTCAGTTGTTTCTATTTTTGAAAATTAGTTTAAGTTTGGTATTAAAAATTTGGAACTTTAAAAGTTTGAAATTCTGAGTGAGAAGAATCAAGTCCTACTATCAGACTTGTTTGGTAGTGTTCTCGGCTCACTCACATTTTACATTTTAACATACTCTGCCCTAATGCATTAGAGAGTGAATTATTTACAGGTAAATAAAGGTGATGGGGCTGCAGAGGTGGTGGAAGGGGGACTGTGAACAGTTTTGTGGTGACCAAGTAAAGAAAATATGTTTATCAATAGATTAGAAAATGCGAATTTACTGTTATTTTAGACATTATTGCAGCTACAACTATAACTTTGGGCTCCTTAAGGAAGAAAAAGTGGATGAAAAAGGGGCCACATACTAAACCAGACAAGCTCAGGGGAGGCCTGCATGGCAGGCCTTACAAACTCAGGAACTTAATAGGATGGTCTGAAATTAAAACTTCCTAACTAAAAGCAGTCATGTCCCAGGCTAGTATCTTCCCTGACAAAGGTCTGTCTTTACCTTAACTGAGCCTGTCTATTGTTTTTTGCATCTAGATAGCATACCTTTAGAACACATGTGTCAAACACAAGGCCCGCGGGCCAAATCCAGCCCGCCAGGCCTTGCAATGTGGCCCGCACCACGCTGTCATCACTGCACTCCGCTGTCAGTTTATGACATTGTCAGTTTATGACTGTTCAGTAAACCATTCGGCCCGCGATTTAGGCTGGATTTTAGGTTTTGGCCCCTTCTCTGATTGAGTTCGACACCCCTACTTTAGAATATCAGAGTAATCCCCCACCTCAACCCTCCGGGCACAACCACACATGAGAGCACAGACCACAAATCCCCTCGCTGTTACTGTTACTATGTTAATTGTTGACTTTTAAGTATCCTGTACCCACACAAATGTAAAAAAAAGTATGCGTCTATTTGGTTTACTTTTTTATCCTATCCCAGAGGTCACACCCCTTTTCCCTCTACCTGCAGTTTTGCTTTCTCCCACCTTCCTAATCTATCACCAATGAATTTCATGTAAACCCCTTACTTATTGTCCTTTGAATCTTATTCTATCTAATAAAAGAGTAATATGCAAATGCCATGCCTCTGCTATACCCACAAGCCACGCCCACCAGCCAATCATAATTGAGTATGCAAATAACCCAACCAATATGGCTGCAGCCACGGAAAGAGCAGGAGGCTTGGGTTTCCTTGGCAATGGAGGAAGCCATGCTCTCGCAGCCTTGGCCTGCCTTGACCTCCGCTTAAGGCTACAAAATTTCAATTATAAAAGATAAATAAATCCCAGATACCAGGGCCTCCATTTGGGTCCCTGGGGGGCATGGATGACCTGCAAACCACCACAGGCCTAGTAATAGGAGGTTAGGGGGCTTTCTTCTTACTACATAACTCTTGAATTTTACACCATATGCATAAATTACCATTTTTAAAAACTAATTTTTTAAAAACTAATTTTTAAAAGCACTGTGCATGCTTGACCTCCATCCACCCATTCCTCCTTAGAGGGAACGATTATCAATATTTTGTGTATTCCAAAGGCATTATGTGGAAGATTTTAAAACTTCTCCTATGCCCATGTTGAAACTTAAGGTATTCAGTTTTTCATGACTTAAAACAACAAAATGGAACTGTTGTCTTTGATTCCCATATGGAAAAGACTTCCATTGACAAGTCCAGGTAACTAAAAACTCGCTTTATGTACCCAGGATATTCCTGATTCTCTCCCCTAGCAAAGAGTTCTTCCTGATGGCAACAAGATAAATAGCCTACTCCTAGGGATCTGTGCTCCCTTAATAGGCTCTATGTCATTAGTTCTCTGCCTATTAATTACAGCTGAATCCAAATAAAAATGTAAAGTGAGTGTGACTCCCTCTTATAAGTTGAATGATATGGGTGGCCCTGGCTTGTGAAAGGAAGCAGATTGCTCTTTGTTTTTTGTTGTTAGGTCCAAGGTTTCCTATTTGCTTTGGCTGAATTATCACCAGCCACATGAAAATACATTGGTAACAAAGACAGGCAGAGGCTCCACATCCTTCCACCCCCATGCAGAGTGCTGATACATTTATAAGACTACCTTGTCTCTGTAAAATGCCAGCCATTAATAATTCAGCAAGCCATCTTTGAGTTCTAAGCACTTTAAAGTTGATAATGTCTCCAAAATATCTGTAGTTTGCAGGCATTTAAAACTTACCAGGGTGGTACAGCAGAGAGTCCTCAGCAATATATCTATGGCTCTTATGATGCCGAAGTTTGGCTTGGCATCTACAGCAGAGTTCTAAATGCCAGCACCCTGTTAGTTCTCAGTGCTATATCTGTGAGCTTAGATTGGAACAATTCTGACAAACACGCCATGATGACGATGAATGATGAACATTTTCATTTTCTGCTCACACCTAAACTGGTGCACGTGGCAGACCAGGAGGAGGACTGCTGGGGGCAAGTAGGAGTCTGCAGCTAGCTGAACCATTTAATTTTGGCAGGACAGTTATACTGTGATGGTATTCAGGATGGTATTCAGTGTTTCACAGTCATTGAGAATCAACCTATGAACCGGAGATTGTGGTTCCATTCCCAGCCATGGCACATGCCCGGGTAGTAGGCTCGATCCCTGGTGTGGAACGTGTGGGAGGCAGCCGATCAATGATTCTCTCTCATTACGGATGTTTCTATTTCTCTCTCCCTCTCTTTTCCTTGCTGAAATCAATAAAAATATGTTAGAAGAAAAAAAACAAAAAGATGGAAATGTTACATCTCACAGTGTATTCTAATAATATTGCTCACTATGAAGAATTATACCTTTAGTCCAGACTAGGGCAAAAGTAGGTTTACAGTTGTGAGACCACAAAAGAGAGTTTATTCTTGCATTATTTATTAATAATTGTACTATTTCTTATATGAACAACTGAAAACCTACTTTTGCCTCAGCCTGTATGTGCCAGCAGGAAATTTAAACCTGTTTTATACTTACTTTCTTAGGTTGACCATCTAAGACATATTGATTTGTTATTATCCATAAATTAAATTTGAATTTCTGAAGATAAAGCAGTCATATTTCTTCTACTTTTTAACTTTTATTTTAAAACTGTGCAGATACATGGTTTAAAAAGCCATGAATTTCACAAAGATTATAATTTAGAAAGAACAACCTTCTCCCGCTTCCTTCTCCTGATTATTACTCTTCAGAAAAAACACTTTCAACTTCTTTTCTTGGCATTTCCTGCCATATTTGGAAATAACATTGGCTTAATGCAATTTTGTTCAATTTGTATTCTAGTGGTCAATTTCCTATTTTTAAATCCTGCCCCCTTGCTCCTCAAGTGAGCCTCTCCTTTTCCGGTATAACTTCAGCCTCATTTTTTGATAAATCAATATCCAATTTTTATTATTATGATCATTTAAATATTGTCCATGGTTTACCCATGCAGTACATTGCAGGGGAGGAAAACATTCTTCTTTGTCCTCTCAGGGTACTTGGTTGGGTCTGAAAATTAAATTGACAAAGATTGAGTAACAAGGGAAAAGCATACAAATTATTTAATACCAATTTCAGTGACACAAGAGCCTTCATAAGGAAATGACCTGAAGGAATGGTTCAATCTGATTGTTTTTATGCTAAGTCTGATGAGGAGTAGCCCTATGAGCTGGGGTGAGATTGGCTCCACCTCCCGATGAGAGGTGGAGACTACCTACTGCATCTCCTGTTTCTCTCCATCAAGCTGAGCAAACATACTGTCAGATTAAAACATATTTGTGACTCATGAGCCTGATTGTCAGCTTGGACAAATAACAACCTCTGCAGCACTGCAAAACCAAATTAAAAACTGTTATTTCAGCTGATGTTTAGTTAAACTAATTTGGTTGTATAAATTCCTAACGTATTATGTGTTTAAACTCTCTCTCAATAAATACATGAATGTTCTATACTGGTTCCCCTTAAGAACTGAAGCTAAGGATGAAGTAGGGATAATCTACATGTTTCATAAATTAAGTCCACTCAAATTCATCCATTCAAATATTAAAGGAGCTATAGTGTATGAAGCAGTTAGCTGGGCAGTAGGGATACAAAAATAAATTGAAAAAACAAAATATCTTTTCCTTTGTGAAATTTATAAAATGTTCCGCTGTTCGGCCATCTGGTCTAATTAGCATATTATGCTTTTGTCATTATAGATAACATGAAGCTGAAGGGACAATTGTCTAAGCTCTACTATAGACAACAGCATTTTATGTCCAATGCAGCACTCTTATCTGTGCCTCAAAGACCAGTTAAAAAAAGAGCATTACAATTATGTGTGTGAACTGTTCTCTAGGCCAACGAATGTTGGTCATATCAGTGACAGGCCCTTTGGAACAAATCCACTAGGTAGAATCAGATACTATCCTCTCTCCCCTGGAACTTTGAACATTCTGGGTTGTTATGAAAGTGCTTATCATGCTGTTTTGCAATTTGCTTATATCTCTGCTCCATAACGTTGAAATGCTGAAGAGCAAGGTCTAGATTATACCATTATCTTTGTAACCACAGAGCTTGGCACAAATTATGACCTCAAACTTATAGAATTGACTATAGTTAGTGACTAAAATATTAAGTAATCAGGCATATGCCCTAAACCAGAAATGATTCCAGTTTTCTCATCATAAGATCCTTTTAAAATGATTCTTTCCTCATAATGATGTTCATCTTTTAACAGATTTCTACCAAATAAACTGCAATTTTAAACTGATAAGAACAGATACTACACTTGATCTTAGCCAAAAGGCCGAGAAGCGATTAAACTGCAATTTTAAAACAATCTCTGGTTTATCATTATCCTATCTAATAAAAGAGTAATATGCAAATTGACCATCACTCCAACACATAAGATGACTGCCCCCATGTGGACGCAAGATGGACATCACAAATGGCCAGCAGGGGAGGGCAGTTGGGAGGGACTAGGTATGCAAGGGAGGGCAGTTGTGGGTAATCAGGCCAGCAGGGGAGGGCAGTTGGGGGGACTCAGGCCTGCAAGAGAGAACAGTTGGGGGGACCAGGCCTGCAGGGGAGGGCAATTAGGGGTGACCAGGCCTGCAGTGGAGGGCAGTTAGGGGAAAATAGGCTGGCAGGGGAGTAGTTAAGGGGTGGCAGGCAGAAGCGGTTAGGAAGTCAGGCAGGTGAGCAGTTGGGAGCCAGCAGTCCTGGATTATGAGAGGGATGTCCAACTGCCCGTTTAGGCCCCATCCTGGTAGGATGGGGCCTAAACGGGCAGTTGGAAATCCCTTGAGGGGTCCCAGATTGCAGAGGGTGCAGGCTGGGCTAAGGAACACCTCCCTCTCTGACCCCCCCACCCCCGTGCACAAATTTTGTGCACTGGGCCTCTAGTTGTTGATATAAACATAACCACAGGGGTTGAAAAAAATTCCAACCAAGAGTAAAGCAATTTGATGTTTTGATTAGCCTTAGCAATTTCTATTGTAGTTAAATCTTATTTTCATTCAACTATTTGAAATGCTAAAATAACTTGGTACTTCTTTTTTCCCCCCTTACCATTTATGTTTAAGATTTATTCTTTTTTTTTTCTTTCCACTTTTTAATTTTATTTTATTGATTTTTTACAGAGAGGAAGGGAGAGAGATAGAGAGCTAGAAACGTTGATGAGAGAGAAACATCAACCAGCTGCCTCTTGCACACCCACCCGGGATGTGCCCGCAACCAACGTACATGCCTCTGACCGGAATCAAACCTGGGACCTTTCGGTCCACAGATCGACGCTCTACCACTGAGCCAAACCGGTTTCAGCTAAGATTTATTCTTGTTAATACAGCTAATTTGAGGCTATTATCCCTTAAAAAACATTCATTAGATTATTGCACTTAAGATGCAGACTTAATAGTTACCTTTGGGAAGAGAGAGAAGAGGTGAGGATAAATATGTTTTTATTTTTATTATGCTTTACTTCTATTTTAACAATCTGGAGCAAATATGGCAAAATATAAGCCTACCAAATATGTCTCGTGGGTGCTGGGTATATATCTAGACATATATCGTGGGTATATATCTAATTTATTTTTCTGTATGTTTGAAATTTTCATACTTTTAAAAGTGCAGTTGGTTTCAAGTGCCTCTTTTAAACAAGCACCCATATAAAAAGTGTTTAATACATTTACTCATAAAAAACCATACTATGAGCTTCTCATAAAGATCCCAAGGTGGAAACAGACTTGCTTAACTCTAGAAAGGATAACTTTAAAAACATCAGAGTAAATATACAATTCTAACTATTGGCAATGAGAGAAGACAGATCACCGAGATATGAGGCTTTTAAAAATTGAAATTTTGATGTTTCAAGTTATGATTTCTTTAAAGTCCGTATAACCTAAATGAATACCTTTACTGAGATGACTGAAATGTTTAGGCTAGACATCTGTAAAATGCCTGACATCCATATTCAGTAGCACTTCTTTGAGCTTAATATGATCCAAAACTAAGCCATGAATCCCGGCACCTTCTCTTCCACAACACACCAAAGCTGGCCATCTCATTTCAGTGACAAGAGGCGTGTAAGTCAGAAACTCAAGGTAATTTCTTAATCGCTAAGCCTTATGATATTACTATTGACTTCAGTCCAATTTTTTTTTTTTTTTTTTTTTTTTACAGAAGTCCTTTAAATATTGTGTTACCCTAGCCAGTTTGGCTTGGTGGATAGAGCGTCAGCCTACGGACTGAAGGAACCCAGGTTCGATTCCAGCCAAGGGCACATGCCTGGGTTTCAGGCTTGATCCCCAGTGGGGGGTGTGCAGAAGGCGCTGATCAATGATTCTCTCTCATCAATGATGTTGCTATCTCTCTCTCTCTCCTTCCTTCCTCTCTGAAATCAATAAAGAAATATATTTAAAAAAAAAAAGGTTGTGTTCACTTTACAAAGATTATTTTAGTTAAACTAGCAGTATGTCCTTAAGTACACTTTACCTGGCATGCATAAAAAAATAAATGGGTGAGGGTTCCCCAGTCAGCCAACACGTGGAATAATCATACTTTCCCTTGTTTATCTCCACTACCCTAAGCAACATGCAACAACCTGATATTCAGGCTAAGTGAACCATTGGGTTAAATATCAGTAAAACTTAACATTTTGTGTGCTCTACTTCAGCTACAAACTAAAATCAGAGTGTGTTTTTTGGAAATTCAGAATGATCCTTTCCCACCATCCATCTCCCTTTGCCCCTACACATTAACACTCCAGAGACGGCCGCTGCTCCTAAAATGCAGAGCAAAGCCTCTAACTGGCCTTTGCTCAAAGCTTCCCATAATTTGCCCTTTGTCTCTCTTTCCAGCTTCATCTTACTGAAACTAGCCCTCACTCTTTGGTACAAAGAAATGGAGAAACAAACCCTCCTATTTTTATTCTAGTACTTACTACAGTTGTAATTTTACTTGCATATTTTATTATGTGTTAAGTGGCTATCTCCCATACCATCAGCTATATATGTTTTTGTTCTCATTTTTGTTCACTCCTAATATCTAGCATAGTATTGTTCAATATTTTTGTTAAATAGGTGAATGGTTCAAAAAAGAAAGTAGATAAAGTATTCTCTAGATAAATTAATATTTACATAGGGCTTTTGCCAATGAACCCAGATAAAAGAAGGACATGTGTAAACAAACAAAAATCCCCTGAAGGGTCATGCAACAAAGGGAAAAAGAAACATTTAATTAACATGTAACATTAACATAAAAAAGTAACATTTAAGTGCTTACAAGAAGAAAATGGGGGCTTTTGAAATAGAAAAAGACAATAAAAATGCTCAGAAATTTATTTTGGAGAAAGTCATTGACTTGCTACTTTGAGTTGATGGTATAAAATTACAGATGACAGTGACAAAGCAAAACTAATGAACTTTCATTTTTTAAATCAGTATTACCACTTGGATATATTGGTGTGGAAATGGCCTAGCTACTAACTATATGTTAGAAAATGAATTATATACATAGGATCAGAAAAAAACTTGCAGATGGGATAAAGTATATATATATATATATATATATATATATATATATATATATATATAACTTTATTTATTTATTTCAATAATTATGATATTGTTTTTTACATTTAAAACAATTTTTGAACCAGTTTCAAACTTATAGAAATGTTGCCAGAAGAGACAACAAGGAAACCAACAATCTTTATATTCCCAGCATCTGGGTGGATGATTAGTTAACATTTTATTTTATTTGTTCTCTTTCTCTCATTTCTCTCTACTGCCCTGACATGATGCCCCAGCACCCCTAAAACAGACTGCCTTCCATCCCAAGCTGGAATGTCTGCTACTGTAACAACAGAAAATGCAGCCATCAAAAAAACATCAGCATTGATAGAACAACTACTGCCAAATTCAGTTTATTCCCATTATCCAATGGCCCTAACAATGTCTCTTTTCCTTTTCAGTCTAGTATCCTGTCCAGGAACTTGCCTTGCATTGAGTGGTCATGTCTCTTTCAATTTAGAACACTTTCAATCTTGCACTCTCTCTCTCTCTCAAATGCCCGAGTTTTAAAGAATGCCCGCCTCTTCTTCTATAGGTTGATCCTAAGACTGAGTATGTCTGCTGACACCTTGATCTGGAATATCTAGATCCAGATTGTGATGAAATATATTTCTGTGTGTAAGCACCCAGTTTGTCATACTTTGTTATGGCAGCCCTAGGAAACTAACACAGCTATGATCTTAGTTGTGTGTTCTCACATTCTTTCATCTTTTGGAGACCCACTGGCTCACCTGGATACTTTTAGGGAGGGAGCTGGAAGTGCTGTCTGAAAGTCTTCTATTTGTGAAGGTAGTTGAAGGTGTCTGAAAAACAGGCCAGGACTATGAGTTTTCCAGACTTTCACAGAATGATTCAGAATCCCACCATATTCTTCCCAAACAGCCAATACATTAATTCTTTTTTTTTTTTTTATGGTGCCAATTCTAAATAGTTTTATTTAAGACATTGCATTTTCTACTTTACAATCCTATATATTAAAAGGCTTAATATGTGTAGAGAACAGCCAGAAAAGGCACATGGACATTCTTTTAATTCTTATCAGCTGAGCCTAAGGGCACTGGCAGAATCCTGTTATCAGTACTGATTTCTTAATCCATTAAGAAACAATTAGGACCTTATGAGGAACAATTAGGACCTTCTTGGAATGAGGAACAATTAGGACCTTAACTCATCCAGGTCTTAATATGCTAAATCTTGTACCAAAAAATAAAGATCTTACCCAGATTTTGATGAATAGGATCTAGGCACACCTGAAACTCCTTTTGACCTTAAACTCCCCTTTGGAAGCCAATAAATATACTGTGTTGTCTGTGGTGAGTGTGACTGTCTCTCCATCAGAGAGATGGCACCCACTTAGCTCCCAGCTTTATGAATCTATTTCTGCCTCTTGTCTCTTTCTTTCTCTAATTTCTTAATCCCCAGCTCCTCCCATCAGGAACCTATTGTTTTTTCCATGTGGGACGATGAAAAAGGAGAAACACCACAAATATGCAAATTGTCCCCTCCATGGGAGTTCAACTGGGAGTTTGACCAGGAGGTGGGCCCGGCTGGCCAACCATCTGCACCCCCACCTCCAACGGCCTGGCCTTGGCACTCCACTATGCACCAGGCCTCTGGTACAAGTATGAAGTGCATTATTTATTTTCCTTGTGCACAGACTATATTAAAGTATCAAGAATGATCACTTATTTACTATACAGCAGCTTAACTTTTAAAACTGCCATGGAATTTGCTACAAATTTGGGTCCTTCAACATTCTGTGTGGAACAATGCTATATCTATGCTTAAAGCTGGCTTAATCAACCTCTTCAATGGCCTAGAGACACCATCAAACAGATGGAGGGGCTTTACCACCAGGGAAGCCCCCAAGTATTCCTCCTGGCATGTCTCCTGCAGTCTGGCACAGCGTGGTAATGATGGGAATGCAGACTTTTTCCAACTCTTTCTGCTGATGTTCAAATTCTTTCTTTCTGCAGTCTGGTTTCTTATCAAGCCAGTTGATGATTTCATTGCATTTGTTAAGAATCTTCTGTTTGTCCTCATAATTGATCTTGCCTTGAAGTTTTTCATCATCAACAGTTGCTTTCATGTTGAATACATAAGCTTTAAGTGAATTCTTGGAAGATACCTTGTCCCAGTGTTTCTCATCTTCTGCTTTGTACTTCTCAGCTTCTTGGACCATGTGCTCAGTGTCTTTCTTGCTCAGATGGCTCTTGTCATTAGTGATGGTAATCTTGTCCTCTTTTCCTGTGCTCTTATCCACAGCAGAGACATTGAGGATGCCATTGACATCAACATCAAAAGAGACTTCAATCTGGGTGATACCATGAGGTGTAGGAGGTATGCCTGTGAGTTCAAACTTTCCAAGCAGGTGGTTATCCTTGGTCATGGCACACTCACCTTCATAAACCTGAGTTATCATGCCCGGCTGGTTGTCGGAGTAGGTGGTGAAGATCTGTGTCTGCTTGGTGGGGATGGCGGTGGTGTGCTTGATTAGCACCGTCATGATGCTGCCAGCCATCTCAATGCCAAGGGAAAGAGGTGTGATGTCCAGCAACAGCAGATCTTGGACATTTTCAAATTTGTCTCCAGAGAGAATGGCTGCCTGGACAGCTGCATCATAAGTGACAGCCTCATTAGGGTTGATGCTCTTATTCAACTTTTTTCCATTGAAGAAGTTCTGTAGGAGTTTCTGAATTTTGGAGATGTGGGTAGAGCCACTCACCAGGACAATATCATGGATCTGGGACTTGTCAAGCTTGGCATCCCCAAGGGCTTTCTCTGAAGGATCCAGGTTAGCATCCAATTCTTCCAATCGGGCACAGATAATAGAGGTATAGAAGTTGCTTCCTTCATAGAGTGAATCAATCTAATAGTGGGAGAGAGAGTATTCTTAGCATGTTCACAAGCAGTAAGGTGACAGACAGCCCTCTTGTCACTGATACCCTTCTTATGCTTGTGTTTGAACTCTGAAATGAAATGGTTGACCATTCGGTTGTCAAATCTTTTCTATCTAAGTGGGTGTCTCCAGCTGTAGATTTGACTTCAAAGATTCCATCTTCAATTGTGAGGATTGACACATCAAAAGTGCCATCTCCCAAGTCAAAGATCAGCATGTTTCTTTCAGCTCCAACCTTTATGTCTAAACAATAGGCAATAGCAGCAGTTGGCTCATTGATGATTCTAAGCACACTGAGTTCAGCAATAGTTCCAGCATCTTTGGTGGTCTGATGCTGAGAGTCATTGAAGTAAGAAGGTTCTGTGACAACAGTATTAGTAACAATCTTCCCAAGGTAGGTTGCTGCAATTTCCTTCATCTTTGTCAAAACCATAGATGACACCTCTTCTTGGTGTCATCCATGGTTTTGGATAAAAGCTTTTTGTCTCTCCCTTATATTCCACTTGAACCTTGGGCCTGCCAACATCATTCACCACCATGAAAGGCCAATGTTTCACATCAGTCTGGACAACAGCATCATCAAATCTATGTCCAATCAAGAATCAAGTGCTTGGCATCAAAGATGGTGTTGGTAAGATTCATTGCTACTTGATTCTTTGCAGCATCAGCAATCAATCGCTCAGTATTAGTAAAGGCACCATAACTTGGAATAGTTTGGTTTCTCTGATCATTGGTAATTATTTCCACTTTTCCATACTGGAATACACCCACAGAAGAGTAGGTGGTGCCAAGATCAATGCCAATTGCAGGTCCCTCAGACATGGTTGCGGTGTGTGCACTCAGCTTGCACAGACAGAACAGAACTGATGTCCCTGCATTCAATGAGCAAACACATTAATTTTTTTCATTATTTTTCTTTAATAAAGTTCCAATATCCTGTTGATTGGCATCTAATCTTAGTTAATTATTCAATACAGTTATCTGCACTACCCAGGAAAAGTATATATCAGAATGATTAAAAATAAGTTGAAAGACTAGTCACAATAAATATTATTTTCCCAATAGAGACCAATAAACAATATGCCTCATCTTTAAATCATATGCATTCCATCCTGAAATGCCTTTCTCATAGAATATACTTATTTATCTCATATATGACCCATATTTGAAGTAGATCCCCAAAGTTTTCTTCTCATCCTCTCTTCTGTTTTCCCCCCAGCTCATGGTCATAATGGGATCCATGATCTCTCTGCTTTACATCTGGATATATTCTCAGAGTTTCAATTTCCATGTGGCACATCTTTATGTTTGCTTTGGGTAACCCAGTGCCCAGCATATTGTTGGCCAGAGATACCTGAAAGGTAACTTCTTTGTTATTCTGGTGCTCATTCTACTGGGGGAAGAGAGAGAGTAGGGATTTGCTGGTTAGATTTCTGTATCTTATATGTTTATAGAAGATTTTAGCATCAATAAGTTGACTGAGTTTCCTTTTCTTTTTGATATCTTTTGGTTTTACCTAGGAGCTGGTATGATGAAGGATGAAGACATGGCAAGATATTGGTTTAAATAATAAAGATGACACATCTATTACAAGTAAAACCCTAGAGTTATCTTTTTAGGAAGTGATGAAATATAAAGCCTAATGATTTGGTGCTTTTTCCCTAGAACAAGAATAAGGTAGAGGTGTACACTCTCTTAAAGTCATGGTACCTTTTCTACTTTTTCCACTTGGTAGTGGGGTAGGTGTATTGGTGGAGGTGCCCTGGCCAATGTATTTAAAAACAATTTACATGATGTAAGCAAGCAATAGACAAGCTTTAAAGAGTTAAACTCTAGAACATATACCATTCTAGGTTAATATTCAGAACATCAATATATTTTTTAAAGTGTGTTTTTATTGATTTTAGTGAAAAAGAAAGGGAGAGGAAGTGAGAAACATAGATGGGCTGCCTCTTGCATGCCCCCCCATCAGGGATTGAGCCTGCAGCCCAGGCATCTGCCTGACTGAAAATTGGACTGGCCAACTATCAGTATGCTCAACCAACTGAGTCACACTAGCCAGGGCAGAAATCAATAATTTTATTAACAGTGCTCTGCATTATTGTTACCTTGTTTAAATTTTAAGCTCTTGACCATAAGAGACACATTAATTTGAAATTTAAAAGAGGAAGCATATCTTACACATGGTTTAGTCCATCCATTATTTGGCCTAAACTTCATTCAACTGATTTGTATTCAGTGTGCTAAATTTTACAGAGACAGCTTTCTTGATTCTGATTGTGTACCATTGGCCTGATGAGTCCTCTCAGAAGAATATTTAACTTTATATTTGCAGTTTGAGAAAGTAAGAATAACTTTGGAAACATATACACGTGAATATGGCACCTCGCACTGACTAGAGGTTAAAGAATAGAAATAAATACGTCTTCCTCATCTACATGGTTTTATCCTTCATTAGGACAAAATTTTCAGCATCTCTCCCCAAATAGACCCAAATTATGGCTCCTCTTTTCACTCAAAACAATCTTGCTCCCCTATCAGACCAATAATTTCTATCTGGAGAACCTCTATAAGCAAACTGAATGCTTCCTGCTATTCCAAGCCAACAGGGACACAGCACCACAGCTAACATGCGTGGAAACTGCCCATCCCCCCAAAGATGAAAATTACCGATGGATCACTGGCTGTAAAAATATAAATTATATACATTTTCAACTGTCAAGGATGAGATTACTCTGGTCTGTAAGAACAGGGACTAATTTAGTATATTGCATTCTATGAGCCATCCACAATTTTATAGCTCAAAATTCTTTAAAAATATATTTTATTCATTTCAGAGAGGAAGGGAGAGGGTGAGAGAGACAGAAACATCTATGATTAGAGAGAATCATTGATTGTCTGCCTTCTGCTCACCCCCCCACTGAGGATTGAACTACAACCCAGGCATGTGCCCTGATCTGGAATTGAACCATGACCTCCTTGTTCATAGGTGGACACTCAATCACTGAGCCATGCCAGCCAGGCTGTTTTATTTTTATTTATTTATTTATTTATTTTTATTTTATTTTTTAAATCAATCTTTATTGTTCATATTATTACAAAGGTTCCTCATTTCTTCCCCCCTCTACCAGGTTCCCACCCCACCCTCTGCCCCCTCCCCATCCCCCTTTGTCCTCATCCATAGGTGCAGTTTATGTTCAGTCTCTTCCTCCCTCCCTTTCCCCGATAGTAAATCCCTTTTCAGATAGTAAATCAGTTACTTAGCATTTTCTCATATCAATAATACCTCCACATGCCCAATGATACATTTCACACAAAAGACATTTCCAAATAGGTCAACCAGCCTCATCCAGGCCCCACCCAAGGCACTCACAGATCAACACCCCAGCACTATACTAACTCAACACATCCAGATCTAAGCCTTCATCACTTGATTCAGCAGACCCTCAAGTTCCCACAAAAGTTTCCAGCCATGTCTGAGAGGCAGCCGTGGGGCAGGGGCAGGCGAGGAGCGAGCTGTTCCGGGCCTGGCTTCTCCGGGCCTGGCCTCTGTTGCTCTGGTTCGTTCCACAACCAGCTGCTCCGGGTCTGGTCACTGCCGCTCCCGACCTATTGTAGTTGCTCTGGACTTGGCTGCTGCTGCTCCTGGCCTGGCCGCACCCGACCCGGCTGCTCTGGGCCTGGCAGCTCCCAGCCTGGCAGCTGCTACTCCGGGCCTGGCTGCACCCAACCCGGCTGCTCCGGGCTTGGCCGCTCCCAGCCTGGTAGTTGCTGCTCCGGGCCTGGCCGCTCCCAGCCTAGCAACCGCTGCTATGGGCCTGGCCGCTCCCAGCAGCCAGGCTGTTTTAAAACTTTTAATGTGGCTATCAGGAATTTAAAAATGACACATGGTTTGCATTGTTTCTATTCTATAATGCTGATGTGTAGGGTCCCTTATGATCCTGGGAAGGGTTTGGTTATCTGAGAGGAAAGTGAGCACAGCTAAGTCTGCTATTGCTCATGTATTGATGACCTCATCTTTCTTCGATGTTCTCTTTCTCTGTAGAACAGTGGTTGACAAACATGGCTGGTCATGTCAGAATTAATATTGACTTCACTGAGCCATAAAAACTCCCCAGGTGGCTGTAATGTGTAGCAAGGTCAAACACTAGAAGTCCGCAGTGATTTATAAAGTAAATGCAAACCAGCGGAGGAAAACATGTTAAGCCAACACAAAGCTTAAAGTGGGTATTCTGATGAAATTAACCTGTCAACAGAAGAAACACCTTTGAGAGTTGGGAAGGGAGTGGCATGGCTCCAGAGTGGAAAACTGTGGTTGCTGTTTGGTAATTGGCTGAAACCTTTGCAACTGGGAGTGTAGGCCACACCCCGCAGCATTAGCCTCACCTGGCAGACACTGGTTAGGAACGCAGCCCCTGATGCCCTTACCCAACCCTCTTGAAGCAGAATCTTCATTTTAACAAGATTCTTGGGTGGCCAGCATGTGCATTAAAATTTAGAAGTGCTGCTTGAGACAACATTTTGTAAGCCAAGTCCTCACATGGGACCAGCTTGAACAATCTTTCAGTGATACCTTCCAGTGTCAGGGATTGGGTGGGGAAAGTGTTACAAAGGCAAGATTTCCCTGTGCATATTTTAAAAATAGAATTTATGGCTTTTGAATTACAAAATATTATACGACTAATGTGAAAATTATTGAAAAAAATTGCCTGTATCCCATAGAACAGTAAAAATGAGTTTTGACATTTTAATAAATATTCTTTCAGACTTTTTTTTTCATATAACATATGCATAATATGCCTTAAAGAAGATTTCACTATTTTATAAACATAAACTTCAAGTACTTTTCCTAGTTTCTTACTATCACAATGAACTGTTGGAAAGAGCCTTTTATATATATCTTTTTGTATATCTGATTATTTCCTTATAAAAAAAACCCTACAAAATGCCCTGGCCAGTGTGTTCAGTGGTTAGAGCATTGGCCTGCACACTGAAGGCTGGTGGGTTTTATTCCTGGTCAAGGACATGTACCTGGTGACAGATTCAATCTCCAGTCCTCATCAGGGTGCATGCAGGAGTCAACCAATCGATGTGTCTCACTCTCCCTCCTTCTCTCCCATTCTCTCTCTCTCTCTATTTCTCTCTTAAAAAAAAAAATCAATGCAAAAATATCCTTGGGTAAGAATTAACAACAAAAAACCCTCGCAAACAATGAAATGAGCAGTTCAGACAAGGACCGTTCCTAAAGCTTTTGATGCATATTTACAAACTGTCCTGAAAGATGGTCCATGTTCTAGTATAAATGCTCATAAACTTGTCAATATTATTTTTTAAATATATTTTATTGATTTTTACAGAGAGGAAGAGAGAGGGATAGAGAGCTAGAAACATTGACCAGCCGCCTCCTGCACACCCCCTACTGGGGATGTGCCCGCAACCAAGGTACGTGCCCTTGACTGTGCCCTTGACCTGAATCGAACCTGGGACCCTTCAGTCCGTAGACCAATGCTCTACCCACTGAGCCAAACTGGTTTCAGCTCAATATTGTTTTTAATCATTTGTTAATCTTTGCCAACTTGAAGATGTCTTTATTTAATTTTTTTCATTGACATCAATTGTGAACTTGAAGATTTTTTCTAAATATCAAAATTTTAATTTTTTTTTGTGAGAATTGTCCATTTTCCCCCCACTGGATTTTGTTATATTCTTACTCATTTTCCAAAACTTTTATGCACTAAAGATAGCAAACTTTTGTATATTTTCTTATACTTCTGACAATATATTTTCCCCTAATCAGTCATAGTTAATGTGAAAAGAATTGCTTAGTAACAAGACAATAGCTATATAATCTTTACTGTCTAGTATGATGGGCATTAGCCACATGCGGCTGTATAAATTTAAATAAATTGAAAATTCATTTTCTTAGCTGCACTCTCTAGATTTTAAGTATTCAATAGCTAGTGGCTACTGTATTGGATAGTGTGGATATAGAATATTTCCATCTTTGGAGAAAGTTCTATTGGAAAGTACTGGTATACTACACATATATATCAGCAACTGGAAATAATGCTTAAGGATGAGGTAAAATGTTATGGAATTCCTAACATTCCAAGATAGTGATTTCTTATATTTTGATTTCCTCTAAATGTTGGAGAAAAGAGTATAATTATATAATATCGATAATATCTGTAAAAGCTGATTGAATGCATTTGGAGCAGATGAGTAATTAGTTTTTTAAAAGTGCTATACTTGTTTCAGGTAAGAAAAGCATTTTTTAAAAAATTGATTTTGTACAGAGAGGAAGGGAGAGAGATAGAGAGTTAGAAACATCAGTGAGAGAGAGTCATCGATCAGCTGCCTCTTGCACACCCCCTACTGGGGATATGCCCGCACCCAAGGTACATGCCCTTGACAGGAATCGAACCCAGGACCCTTCAGTCCCCAAGCCGACACTCTATCCATTGAGCCAAACCGGTCCTGGCAAGGAAGCATTTTTAATGAAAGAGGCTTATTAACATTTGTGTGGGTATGTGAAAAGATGAATGTATTGGTTTCCAATCATGGTTACATATTTTTATTGGCACTGCCCTTGGTTTTATTAAGGGGCTGCTTTTCCACAGATTGTTTGCTTGTTTTTATTGCATACTCCCCTGCACTTGCCATCACCTTTTTATTGGTGACCTTTTTATTTTCCTTTCTCTTCCAGATGAGCCTCCCAGCAGGACCATCCCTTTTAACGTTGCAGTAGAAAAACTGAGAAACACCACTGGGTCCATGGAAGCAGAGTAGCGAAATTAGCTGTCTTTTCCCTTCCTGCGGATATGTCATTTCTTCTAAACCTGCTCCCATGCATTATCTGAAATTGGCAGTCAAAAGCCTATGCTATGTAGCTCACTTCCTGCTCTTTCCTTTTTATGTGCCCTATCAAAATGTCTCTGGCTCAATACTTTTTTTTAAAGTATTGCTATGAGCTATGATAATAGTAACAAAGCAAAGGAATCCAAGATTCATATATGTGCATAGATCCCACTGATGACATTCTTTTAATATATATATATATATATATATATATATATATATATATATATATATATTATTGATTTCAGAGAGGAAGGGAGAGGGAGAGATTGAAACATCAATGATGAGAGAGAATCATTGATTGGCTACCTCCTTCATGCTCCCTACTGGGGATTGAGCCCGCAATCTGGACATGTGCCCTGACGAGAAATCGAACCCAGACCTCCGGTTCATAGGTTGACACTCAACCACTGAGCCACGCAGGCTGTGCTCACTGATGACATTCTTTTTTATTGATATTTTTTTACAGAGAGGAAGGGAGAGAGAGGGATAGAGAGTTAGAAACATCAATGAGAGAGAAACATCGACCAGCTGCCTCTTGCCCCTAGTGGGGATGTGCCCGCAACCAAGGTACATGCCCTTGACTGGAATTGAACCTGGGACCTTTCAGTCTGCAGGCAGATGCTCTATCCACTGAGCCAAACCAGTTTTGGCACTGATGACATTCTTAAGGCATTCTGTGAGCCTGAGATGAAAGATCAGGCCATTTCATGATCCTTGAAGTGTCTGGTGAATTTCTAAGACTTCTTGGAGCACCGTCTTCACATCCTTATGGTATTTTCTTATACACAGAATAGAACATGTGAGCATACAGGCAGAAAGGTCTTTTTGGATACAAATACCCCTAGCATCTTTTGGTCTAATCCTTTAGTGGTACTCATGGTCATCCAGAGAAATACTACTGCTTTCTCTGGAGAAGTTTTTCTTAATGTTTTTGAGCAGTTCACAGTCTGTGACATTTTCAGGCAGCTATTTTGAGTCAGAGACATTTTGATAGGGCCCCCAAACTAAACTGTTAAACTTTCAGCTTATTTTTTTTTTAAGTAATGAAATTGACATATATTCCACCACCAAGTGATGTGCACAATTCCCTCTTCCAACTCCCTCCCTTAATCTATCCCAAGCTGAGGGAGGGTAAGACAAGGTTCAGACAGAGGGCGTCTCCGTGAGAGGCTGCAGGATGGGTGCGTCTTGGCAATAATGATGTATAGCACTCAGGGATGTTGGTTGCACGCATTACTTGGTAATGAAAATTTGAAATAACCAGCGTGAGGCAGCCAAGTCACAATGGTACAGATGATATGTTTTCTTTTACAACTTATGGTTGGCAGTTTTACAGCTGACGGTGGGCAGATTACATGGAGCCCCTCTCCAGTTACCACTCCCAAACCAAAACACAGCATGTGCTGGCGAGAAAGAGGCATCTCAGACATTACCTAATGATCTTGGCTGGAACAACTCCCCAAAATGGGGCGAAAAGAACCCATCTGGACTCTGTCGTTGTTAGGGCTATTTCTTTGAGTAGCTATGCTTTTATTAGGACGACATCCATGATGGAACCCAGATGAAACGGCGTGTGTTTCCCTCAGAATCTTACAATGAGTCTAACCAGGTGTTCACCTGGCCCGAAGCCTGAGCACGTGGACACGCAGGTGCTTTCGGTTTCCTCTTACACCACCAGCCCGCCTCTCCCAGGGGCCGAGAGCTGCTCCTTGATGTTGCTCAAGACAGGGGATCCAAGAGGCCCAGGAATTCCTGGAGAACGTTATTTGGACTAAAAGCAAGCCCTTGCTAACTTAAAGGATGGGGAGTTTTTATAAACCAGCCAAGCGTCCTGAATGCTCTTGCTGGAACACAAGGATGTTTTGCTCTCAGTGGTCCACGGGTCCTTGCAATGCTCGTGGCACTTTTCATGGAGGCTGCTCTAGTTATAGTTTATGCTGCTGTGCCATCAAAATCTTTTAAGTGAGGTGTTGCTTATATGTTTGCCAGGGATCCGGGTTTGACCTCTTCTGGATCGAGGAGCATTTGGTTTGAGTTTCATTACTGCTCACCTCAGCTAAGTTTCAAGTCAGTGAGCAATGCACGAAGGGGTGGGAGGAACAGAGGAAAGAAACCTGTCACGTCAGAGCATTGGCACCTTTGATGTGTTAGTTGGCACCCGTGGGTCCACTGAAGGAGCTAACGTCGTCATTAGCCTCAACGATGACATGTGGTGTTCTGCTTAAGTAAACTCGTTTCCATGTCTCTACGTTTCCATTTTCTGCTCTATTAAGTTTCTGTGGTGTTTTATTGTATTCGCTTTTTGTATTACAAAAATGGGGAAAAGTTAAAAGGCTGTGAATGTTGTCAACACAAGGGAAGAGGATCAAGTACAAGGGCTCATACTTATGGAGGACTGCCATGTGTAAGGCATTTTCCTAACTGCTTTAGAAGTGTATACGCATTTGTTAGTTATAAAAACCTTACAGGGTTAGTGGTGCTATTCCTATTTTACAGATGTGGAAACAGCGGTGTAGAGAAGTTATGTAATATGTGCAGGGTCAGGGAGTGAGTAGTGGACTGTGGTTTGAACCTCTTACCTAGTTCTACTAACCTTGCTCCCTCAAACTCTTCATATCTCCTTCCTAACAACACAGTCAAAGAGCAGGGACTTGGGTTGATTACTGGTACACAGTGAGGACTCCCCTCAGTCACATTTTCTAACTGTATTATTATTATTATTATTATTTTTAGCATAAGACACATATTCCTATTCTTCCAAAGAGGTGTTTTTCATTTGAAATATAATTAGATTTGTTGCCTTTATATTTTAGCACAATTCTCTCCTGTGAAATCAGAAACATGATGTGAAGATGACAAAAGTGTCAAAGGAGAATTCAGTAAAATGCTTAAGCTGTGTTTAAACTACTTGTTTCACTTTTAAGTTGGAGTGTCAAGTTTACCGATATGCAAGATGATCGGATCATAGTCAATCTCTTCTTTGTCCAAATGTGAACACATAAACTTTTCAGGTTGTAGATAAAGTGATCAAAGTTTTTCTTTCTGCTTTCATAGTTTAGGAAGCAAAAAAAAAACCTCTTCAATGTAGAAAATCCAAAATCCGTAAGCTGAATTTTTCCTTTGAACCTTTGAAGTATTTTTGTCATCCCTAGAACCACTTCAAATTTTCTTACATTTTCCCAGAAGACATTATTTTTATTTCAATCTATGAGATATAACACTGCAAATTTTACCCTGAGCCATATACACTCATCCACATAATACTATTGTAGAAAAATAACTTTCAGTCCTCATGCAAATGAACATTTTTTTTTTTACCTTTAAGATATCCACTTTACTGTGTTGCATTTAAAATAATATTTCAAACCCTGGTCATCAAATGTGCCATTGTGACATGTGCCGTAGAATAACCACCAAAAGGTGCTAACTTCCTTTATTAAAAAAAAAAAATCATTCAGGTATCTTCTATAAACATCTTTAACAATGATTTAGGTTGTTTTAGGGTGCTAATCTGCCTTCTAAAAGTTCTTTGTTGCTAAAATAAAGAAATCAAAATAAATGAAAAAGCATAATTATAGTTAGAAAGACTACAGGAGACTCGCTATCAAACCCCGTCCATTTAGGCTCTCCCAGGACTGCAGTGTTAGACAAGGCGTGATGACCTGCCATCCCACTCGGGGAGAACCCGAACCTTGCTTCATGCAAAACCACACAGGGTGATGCACCAGGTTTCCCTGATTCCATAGCTCTGCTTCTATCTTTTCTCTCTGTAGTTAGGGAAGATTTGAGGGGGGAAAGCAAGAAATAAGAAAAAAAAATGGGGGGAGGAAGGGATGAAGACAGAGGGAGAGAAACAACTTATACTTATTCATTGCTCTGAGATACCCCAGGTGTGCTGTCCTCCTTCCTTTTTCCCTTATGTTTTTTCAGGGACTCAGTGGTTGAGACTCAAGTTTCCTGTTTAGCTGCTTTGATCTATTTCTTTTTAAAATCCTCATCAAGATATTTTCCCATTGGTTTTTAGAGAGAGTGGATGAGAGAGGGAAAGATAGAGAGAAATATCGATGTGAGAGGAAATCATCTATTGGTTGCCTCCAGCACATGCCCTGACCAGGGTCTGGGCTGGGAAGGAGCCTGCAACCAAGGTACTATTCTTGACTGGAATCGAACCCAGGACCCTTTGTTCTTCAAGCCGATGCTCTATCCACTGAGCCAAGCTGGCTGGGGCTAGCTGCTTTGAAGTATTGATTCTTTTTCTTTTTAAGACAAGTCTGCATTGATGTCAATATAAAAAATATTTTATCTTAAAGTATGGCACAATATTTATGATATACAAATCTCAAGTCAAGAACTCAATGGATTTTTCACATATATCACCTTGGAAACCACTGCTCAGATGAGGCTGTAGATTTCCAATATTCCTCCCATCCCCCAGTAACTACTCTGTCTTCTATCATTATGGACTAGTGTTAATGCTGTCATTTATTTGTAAATTTGTCAATACTATAGAATACAGTTTATTGTGTCTGGACTCCTTCACATGTGCTATTTGTAAGATTTATCCTGTTGTTGCCTGCAGTGGAAGTTAGTTCATTCTCATTTTGTACACCATTTCATTCTATGATTATAGCACAATATATCCTTTCTGCTTGTGATGGGATTTCAGGTTGCTTCCATTTTCTGGATATTATGAAAAAAGTACCTGTAACCATTCCTGTACATCTCATTTGTTGGATACAAGCACTTATTTCTTTTGTACGCATACCCAGGAATGGAATTGCTGGGAAATATAAGTATACCTACGTTTAGTTTAGGTCGTTCTGACAAGTATTTTTGCAAAGCAGTTGTGCCATTTTACACCCCTACCATCAATTTTTGAGAGTTCCAGTTTCTCCCCGTCTCTGTGAACACGTGGCTTTGCCAATCTAAATTTAAGCTCTTCTAGGTTGTGAAGTGGTATCTTATTCTGATTTTAATTTGCATTTCTCTGATGAATAATAATGGGGAGCGCATCCATTAGGAATTTTTTGGAATGAGGGGTTCAGTACACAATGCAACATGTCCTGCCTTTAAGGTCCCCAAAAGGAGCCTGTCTGTGATTTCCTGGAGGTGAGCTTTGTGGTGTGGCCACATTCTCAGAGGGAATGGACTAAATTAGATGCAATTGGTAGGAAATTCTTCTAAATTCTAAAGTACCCATGTTAAAAAAAAAAAAAACCATAAAAAAACTTGTTAAAAGCCTTCCCAATAGTGACCATAATCTTAAAAATTTATATAAAATTAACAACGAGTTGTGAAGCTGAAAGCAGCCTTTCTATCAATTAAAAGTTGAATAACACTGCTTATAGAGCTATTAGAGTCCTTCTACTCTCTCTATAGAATTATGAAATAATTTTTACAGCCCAGACCAGACCAGTTGGTTGGGCATAGCCCTGTGCACTGAAAGGCTGCTGGTTGATTCCTGATCAGGGCACATACCCAAGTTTTGGACTTTCCTTGGCTCTGCGTTCTGAAGTGCCATGAAACTGAGAAACCATATATAATATAGAAACAGAACGATATAATATTTGTAGGAACAGGATTTTTTAAAGACTTCATTTTTCTTTCACATTTCTCTAGTTCCTTTGGGCAAGGCAAGCATTGGCTTTGCATTATTGAATGAGAAAATGGAAGTTCTCAGTCCCCTTCCTTCTCAGGGTAATTTCATAGAAGACTTTGAATCTACTGATTCTTGATCATGCATAATGAGATGGCAAACTATATATTAGATAAAGCAACCATGTCCCAGAATTAAATTACCAGAGAGTACAAGAGTATAATCATAGTTACCTTAAAGGTAAAGAAACCAAGGCATAAGGCGGTCCAGCTGATACTGGACATGGTAATTAGGATTAAACCCAGCTAGCTGCTTGATTAACTAAACTCCATAACTTGCTATCTTGCTAGACAATTCACTTCAAAAACTAGAAGAAGAAAGATTTACCTTGAATGTGCTTAGTTATTGATTAGAGGCCCGATGCATGAAATTCGTGCACGGTGGGTATGTGTGTGTGTGTGTGTGTGTGTGTGTGTGTGTCTCAGCCCAGCCTGCACCTTCTCCAATCTGGGACCCTTTGAGGGCAGTCGGACATCGCTATCACAATCCAGGACTACTGGCTCCCAACTGCTCACCTGCCTGCCTTCTAGATTGCCCCTAACCCTATCTGCCTGCCAGCCTGATCACCCCCTAAACACTCCCCTGCCAGCCTGATTTATGTCTAACTGCTCTCCTGTCAGCCTGTTTGCCCCCAAATTCCCTCCTCTGCCAGCCTGGTCACTCCTAACTGCCCTCCCCTGCTGGCCTGATTGCCCACAACTGTCCTCCCCTGCTGGCCATCTTGTGGAGGCCATCTTGTGTCCACATGGGGACAGGACCTTTGACTATATGGGGGCAGCCATCTTGTGTGTTAGAGTGATGGTCAATCTGCATATTACTCTTTTATTAGATAGGATAGTGCCAGCTGGTTTGCCCTGAAGGTTGTCCTGGATCAGGGTGGGGGTACCCTTGGGACGTAGGGTAGCCTTGGTGAGGCGCCTGTGGTGGTTTGCAGGCTGGCCACACTCCCCAGCAACCCAAGTGGAGGCCCTGGTGTCTGGGGTTTATCTTCTACAATTAAAACTTTATAGCCTAGAGTGGAGGCAAGCCTTCTTCTGGCTCTGTGGTGGCAAGGGATTTATTTGCCTTCTATAATTGAAACGTTGTAGCCTTAAGTGGAGGCCTGGGCTAGCCAGGATGTGGGGAAAGCTTGGCTTGCTCCATCACCTGGGAAACCCAAGCTTCCCTCCTGCTTTCTCTGTGGCTGCAGCCATCTTGATTGGGTTAATTTGCATACTCACTCTGATTGGCTGGTGGGTGTAGCTTGTGGGTGTAGCGGAGTGATGGTTAATTTGCATATCACTCTTTTATTAGATAGAATGTTTCCTTGGCAACAAATTCTAAATTAAGAGCACAATAGTGACTGAACATACACAGCTTTGTTAAAAAATTGTGGGCTCTGCTGAAACCGGTTTAGCTCAGTGGTAGAGCGTCGGTCTGCGGACTGAAAGGTCTCGGGTTCGATTCCGGTCAAGGGCATGTACATTGGTTGCGGGCATATCCCTGGTGGGGGGTGTGCAAGAGGCAGCTGGTCGATGTTTCTCTCTCATCGACGTTTCTAGCTCTCTATCTCTCTCCCTTACTCTCTGTAAAAAATCAATAAAATATATTAAAAAAAAAATTGTGGGCTCTGAAGTTGCAGTTGCAGAAGCTCCTTCCCATCCTTTGTTAATTGAAGTAAGAAGTTCTTTATCTTGGATGCTGCCATGTAACAGTTAGGTTAGAAAAATCTGTTTTCTAGGCATGAAAACAGGAGGAGGTCCTTTCCCTCTGAATATCGCTGTGCTTTGGCCTTTTTTTACTTTCTTGCAATAAATGAGTCCATGTGAGTATTTAGCACTTAACACCCACCTCATTGAGATCCAGTCATCAGTAACTGTCTCTGGTTGCAATTCAGGTGACTAGTTACAATTCTGTGGCACTTACATACAGATAGAATGACCATAGGTATATGTTAACAGAATATCTGTTTTTCCCCTCTAGATACTTTAAATTCCTTGGGTAGGCCAAGTCATTCCAGAGCTACATTCCTTGTATAGTTTTGCTTTTACAAAGAGATGCTTCAGTTTAATGCCATCCACTTCCTTTGAGGGATGCTATCAGATAGAACCTCAAGAAACCGGGAGGATATCGTTTGCCACAGCTGGGCTAATCACAGGTGGTCTGAGTCAGCGGCATGATTCTCTCCTGGGAGCAAGTAGGAAATGCAGAATGTTAAGGCCCACCCCATGTCTACTGAACCAGAATCTGCATCTTAAGATTCCCCAGATGATTTCTATGTGCATAGAAGTTCGAGATACTTTTCCACATTGCTTGGTCTACTTTCCTGAAGACTTAGAGGGAAAAGTTATTTCATTGATATTTTACAGAGAGGAGGAAGGGAGAGAGATAGAGGGCTAGAAACGTTGATGAGAGAGAAACATAGACCAGATGCCTCCTGCACATACCCTACCGGGAATGTGCCCGCAACCAAGGAACATACCCTTGATTGGAATCGAACTTGGGACCTTTCAGTCCGCAGGCTGCCGCTCTACCACTGAGCCAAACCGGTTTCGGCGGAAAAGTTATTTCAGATATGACTTAGTGGCGAAGTTCCTGGGCATGAGTCTGCCTGCCCCACATACTGGTTATGTGCTTTGGGAAATATACTGGACTTCCTAACGCCCGTTTTCTTCTCTGTAAAATTGAGACTATAATAGTAGCTATCTCATGAGGTTATTGTGTTCATCAAATGAGAAAATGCACTAAAATTAATTAAGCTCATAGTTGCAATAATTTACCTGTTTTTGTTATTCCTACTACCAGAAATTCATTTTCATTTTCTTAATTAAATGGTTTGTTTGTGTTATAGACTCATATAACATGTGGGGTTTTTCTTTGGGGAGGGGAGTATTGACTGTAAGAAACTATAGACTCAAATTTGCAGCCCTTTACAGCAGGTATTTTTTAAAAATATATATTTTATTGATTTTTTATAGAGGGGAAGAGAGAGGGATAGAGAGTCAGAAACATCGATGAGAGAGAATCATTGATCAGCTGCCTCTTGCACACCCCCTACTGGAGATGTGCCCACAACCAAGTACATGCCCTTGACCGGAATTGAACCTGGGACCTTTCAGTCCGCAGGCTGACGCCCCATCCACTGAGCCAAACCGGTTTTGGCCTACAGCAGGTATTTGATTTATTTATTTTTTATCCTAGCTTCATGTCACTTTATTTATTTATCTTTCCATTAAAAAAATATTTGTTCTTCTTTACTCCAATTTCCATATATTCTTACATTCCGTTCTGTGCAGCATGGTATCTTTGTAAACCACTTCAAAATTATTTTATATTTAATAATTTACATATGACATAGGAACAGGTTGGTCATCACAATTACAAAGTTATTACGTCATAACTTTGACAGCCTTGTATTATTTTCCCCCCATTAATAACTTGCTATAGTTGTTTTGGTCATCCTAGTTACCCCATGAGGCAGGGATACTTAAAACAGTTTTTAAAGAAATGCCCTTTTCCTCACATTACCTTCTTGTTCACTTTATCTCCAGCATAGTACCTTGCACACAATAGATGCACAATACATTTATTGAGTGAATAATTACTTACAAATGTACATCTAAATCAGTTACAGATTCACATCTTTTCATGTTTGCAGTTAAATTCATACCTGGAATGGACTTTCTTCATCTCTCAACTTGTCCAGTATGCAAGACTCAGATCAAGTGCTGCCTTCTCCCATGATGAAAATGTCCTTGACCCTTCAGCCCAGACCGGGGCACTATCTCTTCCAAACACTATGGAACTTAACTGCCTGTCTTACTCAGCTTGCACTTGACATTCTCCTTATATTGGTAGTTCTCCTTGATCGAGATCACAAGCTTCGGAATCAGAGATTATGTGTCCAATACGATTTGGGCCACTTACCAGCTCTGTGATTTTAAAAACATTATTTAGCTTCTCTAGGGTTGTGTTAAGTAAAATGGGGAAATAGGATGTTGTATTGCCATAATAAATAATCTATGTGAATGATTAGCATAGTAGCTGGAGCCATGATTAAAACATGTCTTTCCCGCTCAAATTAAGTCGAATCATTGTCTCTTATTGAATTAGCAGAAAATTATTACATGCTATGAGTGAAGTCCTAGTCCCATAATTCTTGAGGATTTTTTTTTCCTTGAACTTCCATGACTCAAGAAAGTGCTGGGTTTTGTGTATTGGTGATTGGTGGTGAATGCAGCTGTGATTAAATATTGTTTAAATTTCATGGTGCAACAGTGCTGGTGTAGAAGGAAGGTAGGAAATATTTACTGTTACCCTGGTAACGCTGCACAACACAGTTTCAGACTCTCCTTGGGTTCCTTTTAGCTGTTTTTCTGTATGCCCTCTCTTTTTATACTAGAACATTATTATTGTTATTATTGTTATTATTTACATTTCTCTTCCAAAGACTATGGTATAGGATTCATAATTAATTTCTTTCCTAAGGATATTTTTTGGAAGTCTTTAAAATAATCTCCACTTTCTTTGAGCTATATGCTGGGGCATACATTAAAGGATCTAAAAGGCAAAATGCATGAAAGTCAAACAAATCTTTGAGTCTCAGAATTCTGAAAAGTGACTAATCAAACCCATTCTTACATGAGAGATTATATGAAGTTATCGCACGAGATGCTTTTTCTATCCACAAAATCCTTGAGGATATAGATACATTCTACTAGGAAGGAAGCTATCATCACAGACAACTGTCGTTGAAATAAGTAGTATGTGACAGGGAGGAACGGAGCAAGCCCCTTTGATCAAAGTCCTCTCAGGTGTCCCATCATTAAGGATGGCCCAGCAAACCTTTGTTTGCCAAACATCTGCTCTCCCATCTCCATGCAAATTGCTTTCCTCCCCTCTGAAGTCACAAACCACCTCCCCTTTCCTCCCTAGTTTAAGATGAGACTGCTGGGTTTGTCCTGGTTCCCCAATAAGAATATGAAACCCCTACAATGCACACACCTAATTAAAGTTGGTTATTTTCTTCTTTTTATCTGTCTCATGTCAAGTTGATCATTAGGGCAACAAGAAGATCTAAGAGAGAAAACAAGGGAACATTTCCCCATCCCTCCAAATGCTAATGCAAATTTTTAAAAGATATATTTTTATTTATTGATTTGAGAGAAAGAGAAACATCGGTTTGTTGTTGCCCTTATTTATACATCTATTGGTTGACTCTTGTATGCACCCTGACCAGAGATGAAACCCGCAGCCTTGGCCTGTAGGGATGATGCTCTCACCAACTGAGCTACCTGGCCAGGGTTCCTCTCTACAGATTTTTAATGAATACTTGTATCTTCTAGTTAATTTAAAAAATGAGCCCAAACTCACATTGATTTTTTATAATATGAGTATTGGAAAACATGCTTAAAATGTGTTTTCCTTGTGTGGACCCGTTCGGTGAAGGAATATGTGTCAGTTCCAAGACGCCTGAGGTTGCCTGCGCTCCTCTGCTGTAACCAGCTCGTCCGTGCAGCTGCAGTTCAGATTCCCCGTTGGTCACTTAACTGATCTCTTTGGTTAGTAAGGGACCAAGACTACCCACAGAACTCTGTAACCATGGTGATAAGTGCCCTATTTTCACTTTTCAACAGAAGAGATGAGATGCTCCTGCATTTCTGTGCCTGTGGTTCCCAGGGGAATTTTTGGGAACCATCCAAGCATTTAAGCCATTGAATCAGGCCTTGAACTGATAATTACTTTTTCCTTTATATTGTTACCTTTTAGATTAGGGGTGGTGACTGACAGCTCAGATAGTCCATGACCAGCCAAATGTGAGGTCTAGGGCAAACCTGGGAGGTCTGATATTCTTAAAATATAGCAACTGGGCAAAAGCTCCTTTAAATCAAGAGCTTTACTTTTTAAATAAAATTGGTGTTCTTACCAAAAATAATGACTGCACGCTTTCTTACAGGTGAGGAAATAAAACTATAATGGAAGATAAAAATATATTTTAAAAAAGAAGTAAAACATAGTTTGCGTAGAAAGCCAAAGGACTTATTTAGACTGTTTTCCAACCAAGATTAGCCTTAGACCTCGTTAGAATGGGCATTAGTGTATATCTGAGATTTAGGGGGCACTGGGAAGGCACAATGTCCAAATATCCCCCCTTATCTTTAGTCTGAAAATCTAACTTACCAGAGTTTTTCCCTTTAAAGGTTTACAAGCCATTACAATACAAGTATCTGGGAAAGGCAGCACAGTAGGAGGGAGGCTGAAATTCAGTGGCTTGTGAAATCAAACTGGGTTTTAGCCGTGTTTGCCTGGCCTGAAAGTGTTTTGTATATATTTTAAACCAACATTTAATCGTAAGGTGGTTTCACATAAAAACCACATTACTCTATTACCATTACACAACAGAGGATGTGACAGAACTAAGTTCTCACAAGGCTGGCGCCAAATAGCTGCTGTCCTGTGTCAATGGGTCAAATTCTCTCCAATTTGTCACAGCCCTCACCCCTTTACCAAGTATTCAGATACACCTCTTCAGGCCTTCTTTATTTGTTCCCTTACACTTCCGGCTTCTATCTGTGAAAAACCAAAACAAACAAAAAGCAACAACCACCAAGCAGGAACCCTAGCAATCCAAGGGCTGCTGGTTAGAGCATTTGCTTTGTGTTTGGCCCAGGTTTGCCCTCCTCTCTAAGAGAATCTGTAAGAGCATGAAGACTTCCCGTGCCTCCTCTATTCTGTTGCTCCTCCCGGCTGTGAACTAAATGTAGTTTCCCCTCAAAATTCACATGTTGAAATCCTAACCACGGAAGCGATTCACAACAGGCCTCCCCAGGAGGTGCCACTTTGGCATGTGAATAATCTGAGTTGAAGGCAATTGAGACTGAGCAAAACCTGTAAGAATCTTTACAAGTTTATCTGAGACAAACTGAAGGCAATATGAAGGGAAGCAAAGTCTCAACAGGTTGGAGAAAAAGCTCCAGAAAGTGGCAGCTTTAACACTTATTTAATACATCAGAATCATAAGGGATTCTGTAAGGGAGTTACAGGAAATCCATCGGTGATAGATTAGGGAGGTGGGAAGAAGCAAAGCAGGAAAATCTCTGGGACTGGATAAAAAGTAAAACTGCCCTGGCTGGTTTGGCTCAGTGAACAGAGTGTCAGTCTGTGGACTGAGGGGGCACGAGCCGGGTTGTGGGTTTGATCCCCAGTGAGGGGTGTGCAGGAGGCAGCCGATCGAAGGTCTCTCTCATCATTGATGTTTCTCTCTTTCTCCCTCTCTGAAATCAATAAAAATATATTTTAAAAAATAAGTAAAACATAGATAGTTAACAGTTAACAATTAACATGATAATAACAATAAGGGGATTTGTGGTTTCTGGTTTGGTTCAGTGATTATGTTTTGGGGGCTCCCCCCAAAAAAGAAATTACTTTGATATTCCAAAGGTATGCTATCAGGTATGTTATCTTAGATGCAAAACGACAATAGACAGGCACAGTTTAGGTGAACCGCCCTAGGACATGACTACCCTCCATGAACTGTTTTTGGTTAGAAAGTTTTAATTTCAGACCATGTTATGAGCTTACTTTGGCTCTCTGAGTTTGTAAGGCCACCATGCAGGCTTCTCCTAAGCTTGTCAGGCTTCATATGTGCTCCCCTGAACTTTTTTTTTTTTTTTTTTTTTTCCCACAAGACTGCAGGCTCAAGAAAAATTTTTACTTCTCCCTTAAGAAATTTAAATTAGGGGCCAGGCCCATAAACAGTTATCATCAGAAATAACTTTTTATGAGCTCCTCGAGGCAAGGCAAATGTCTAATTACTGAACCTCTGCTTTTCCTACAGTCTTGTGAATGGCCTTCCTCCCCTCTGAAGCCTCAAGGCCTCTTACACCAACCTTAGCTCAGAATGTCACATATGCCTCATTTTCCTTTATGTCTCTGAGCATCTCGTGTATGTGGCGCTTCTGACTTTCTGAGGTATGTGGGATTTCCATATATATATATGTATGCAATTAAACATATTTTCTTAGTTTAATTTGATTATTAGACCCGGTCCTCAAACTTTTTAAAGTGGGGGCCAGATTACGGTCCCTCAGAGAGCTGGAGGGCCGGACTATATGAACTACTAATTCCTACTGTAACACCTCGGCTGCGCTCACTGCCCGAAAAACCTGGCGGGCCGGATCAGACTCCTCTGCGGGCCGCATGTGGCCCGTGGGCCGTAGTTTGAAGACCCCTGAGAGAACCTAGAAGTTTCTTCCTTCCCCACACCTTCAATGTGATGGTATTTGGCAATGGGGCCTTTGGGAGGTAATTAGGTTTTGATGATGTTACGTGGGTGGGACCATCATGATGGGATTAGTATCTTTATAAGAAGAGACCAGATAGCTAGCCACTCTCTCTGTCTTGTGAGGATACAGCTAGAGGGCTGCCATCAGCTGTAAATTGGGAAGACAGTTCTCACCAAGACCCTGGCCATGCTGGCACCCATCCTAGAACTATGAGAAACATGTTTATTGTCTAAGCCCTCCTGTCCATGGTATTCTGTTATAGCAGCCCCAACTAGCACCTGGCCCCCATTCTCCCCTTGGAATATTATCAGAAAACCAATCAACCAAAGAAAACAAATAAAATATGCATTTCCAATACATCTTCCTTACTCAAAACCTCTTACTACCCATATGTCTAGCACAAGCACACACACAAATGGGCCAGAGAAAGCCTGCTGTTCCCTAAGGCTGACTTGAATGTTTGAGTTTTCCCAGGTTGCTGAGTGTTACTTCACTAGGGAACACATTGCAGTTGTACTTGAACAACCCGGCAAAATCTAATGCAGCATGATCTAACTCATTCTGTAAAGTTAAGAGCGGTGGAGGAAAGTTGAATAATCTCTTTTCGAACCTCCTCCTCCACAAGAGAGGGGCTGTGTAGCTAAGAGTGTTACCTGAGAGCTGAAGCACTGGGCATGGTCTGGAGAAGCTTCAAGACGGGGTGAGGGAAGTGTGGGAAGTGGCTCTCTTCCTTCTTTGGAAGTCTTGAGAGTCTTAGGAGTTTGTCAAAGGCCTCTGTTTTTCTCTATCTAAATCACTCACATGCTCAATGGTTTCTGAAATATGTTTATTTTATATTTAACAAGAAAGCTTACAATGCAGATATTTGTGCAAGAGTCTATATGCAACATCATTGAAAGCATACACACTTGGAGTTATATTCATTTATGTTAAGCTACCTGTGTGGCCATGGATGTGTGGCCACTCCAATGTCCCCCTAAGAGAATCTGCAGTGAGGTCCGACTGGTGTGGCTCAGTGACTGAGTGTCGAGCTATGAACCAGGAGGTCACAATTCAATGTCCAATCAGGGCATATGCCCGGGTTTTGGGCTCCACCCCCAGCAGGAGGCGTGCAGTAGACAACCAATCAATGATTCTCTCTCACCACTGATGTTTCTATCTTACTTTCCCTCTTCCTTCCTCTATAAATTCAATAAAAAATATATTTTAAAAAACCAACACACACACACAAAAAGAGAGAACCTGCAGTGGGGAACTTATTGAACTGAAAGCCCACTCAGCCATTATATCCTTGGATTCATCACTGCAAATATACAAAACCACACTTCACAGGCTGCTCCCAGCCAAACACCAGTCATGGTGGGCTTCAGAGCCAGCTCAAATTCCCACCATTGGCTGGCTGAGACTTTCTAAGAACTGTGCTTTAAGCTTTTTCTGCCCAATTCCTACTTTTCTTTCTATTTTACAAATGTCAGACTTGTATTGTGGTCTGGAGTCTCTAGCTGTCTTCTCTGTTTCCTTTTCTTCACAGGCGTTTCCTCTAATAAATCCCTTGCACCTCTAGTCCTGTTTTGAAATGTACTTCTCAGAGGACCCAAATTGGCAAACTGTAATTGACTATTATTGGTGGAGTCAAGAGAAATTACAAAGTAATACCACACAAGGACCTAAGGAGGACTCTGTGAGTGCCTGAAAAAGAACACAAAATGATAAAAATTGATAAGCTATCTTAGCACTCAGCATGGATATTATGTCCTTAGATAGTGGGAGGATCCAAATAAAATTTAGAACCCGATACTGGTTACTTCTCTTTGGGATAGTAGTGGAAATAAAATCTAACAGATACCAGGCATTAACTCATTAAATAATAGCAATAGATAATGCAATTACCAGACAAGGTTTCAATGATGATGGGGACGTGAATAATGGAGGACAAAGCAGAGGAGTTATATTAGCATTAAGGTAGGGAGTCACCAAGCAATACCCTAGAGCCAAGGGTCTCAGCTAGGGTCTCAAGGCCTCTGAGGAGTCCTACGTTGTGTATAATAAATTAGAAAACACTGTGTTTTCATTTTGATGCCAATCTAAAAAATCAGTATTTGTATACATGGGATCTCCTAAATCATCTCTTAACTGAGGAATACCTCTCAATTTTTTTTGCCTCCTTTTTAATTTGTGTTTATAATTATGTTGGCCCCCAAATAGTTCCACTTTAATCATCACAAACTGGTGAGAAAAAAACAGAAGACTTAAAACGTAAATGAAGCATTCTTATCAAGTGAAAGCCAAGTAGGCATCACCTGTGCACAGCAGAAATAATTGTTTTGGTGAACAGCAGCTGGAATAGAGAATAACAATGACAGGATAATATATGTATTACAAACTCAAAGCCATTATGAACTAATAGGTGTGACGTGGCAACTTGGATTTAGCAAAAACGATTTTAATTTTCATGTTAAATCAATGTGAAATTTGAATTTAATTGCCTTTGGTACTTAAAATAAAAGTTGTAAGTTTGATTTGGCTTTATTACTCTACTGGAGGCCCGATGCATGAAATTTGTGCAAGGGGCTTGGTCCTCGATGCCCCGGCTCCCTCTTGGACCCACAGCCACGCCCACTGGTTGTTCCGGAAGGTTGTCCTGAAGGTCATTCTGGAAAGTCGTTCTGCTGTTGAGTCTAATTAGCATATTAGCTCTTTATTATATGGGGTACAATGTATGCACTTAAGGAGTCTATACTAAGTTTTATGCACAACCTGCTCCCATGGGAGTATTCCCAGCCTTTCTCCCATCCCCACCCACAGAAGGGAAAGGCATTTGCTCACTTACTTTACCTCTGCTTCCTACTCTCCCTTGAACTTGAGAGGAGGGTCTGCTTCTGAGCAGATAAATGGAAAAGGCAACACAATGACAGTAAAGCTCAGCTGACTTGGTGGACACTCGCAAACTCCTGGGTGTGAGCTGAGCCTAAGTTTGACATCGGTGCTTACCAAACCCTTGTCTTAGTGTTTGGGGTTACTGGCTGGGACGTTGGTTTTTTTCATCAGTGCAGAAAAGATTTTAAGGCCCATGGAAATGAATGTAAAGCAAAGTGGGATTTATTGAAAATATACTTCAAGTGAGGAGCTGGCCAGTTGAGAGTGACAATGGCCCCAAACTCCAAGGTTATATGGTTTAAGTGAGAGATTTCCTGGATGGAGAGTTTCATTTGCATTCAGGAATGATTGACAGAAAAGGATTTTAGAACTATATTTCTTCTATGCATGCCTTTATCCATAATGCATACAAAAATAACCCCCATGGTGTGTGTGTGTGTGTGTGTGTGTGTGTGTGTGTGTGTGAAAACTGCAATGCAAACTTTTTCATGATTAGTCTAGAGCCCTAGTAAGATCAGATTGATGTCATGCCCTTTTCCTCTGAGGCTGAGCCAAGAACCCACTGGTTCCGAACCTATCTGCGGGTGGTCTGCTTCAGGAACTGCTGACTGCTGGGCTGCCCATAGAGGGGCCAAGGGAAGGCAATGTTAGTCTAACCCCAGGCAGGCCCCACCCCAGCCTCTCATGTCTAACTTCCTCCTACCTAACACAGGAGCTGGGTGCCTTTGTGTAGCTACAACCCTTGAGGTGAAAAGAGAAGGGGAAACATTCCTAGTAAGTAAAGCAAAGTCTATATAATTAGGAGCAGAGTGTTACAATACAAAAGTCAAATGAGTAAATTTGATGTAGATGTCTGCCTGTATTAAGTGATCCATGAGTCAGGCACTGCCATAGGTTGTACAAAAATGTCCAGTTTGTACCTAGGAGGAAGAGTGGGGCAAGGGAGCCATTACAAGGGGGGGGGGGGGAGATTATTTTTCACCTGGACACCTTTTTTTTGAGGAACAGACTGAGAGGGTTTTTATCATGCAGATTACCCCTTCTTGGGGAGTAGGGCTGGAGGGTTCACTGGACAATTTACCTCATTGGTATTGACCAGAAAATTCCATATTTATTTGTATAAAATCCCACTCCTGGGAGAGGCTGAAACTACAATTAGGTTAGTTATTAAGTTTTGGTTTGGTGCTATTATTTAGCAAAAGTGACTCCATTTTAGAATGTCATTTCTTCTTTTTCTTCTTCTTCTTCTTTTCACAAGACAAAAAAATAAATTCACAAGTTTGGGGGGAGTGGAAAGAATTTCAGAGGATGGGGTTGGTAAGAAAGAAAGTTTAGAGTAGCTTGAGGAAGCTAGAGAATTTTGTAGTAAAGCCAATATTAGAAGCATTCTGGGGTTCATAAATAAGATTCTCTTAGTGTCTTTCCTGGAGTCACAGGTAAAGACTGGAGTTCTGTTATCAGTACTGTGAGGAGACAGTCCTGTTTGTGTCTAAGGACATATGGGAATTCTCAGGTATTTATTTATTTATTTATTTATTTATTTATTTACTTATTTATTTATTTAATTTATTTATTTATTTATTTATTTATTTATTTATTTATTTATTTATTCCTATCAGTGTGAGCTGTTACAGTATATGCCTGGACTAATTAAGTTAAGCGCATGGAAACCTCGCAAGGACAAATATTACATTTTAAGGGAGTCATTGAAAAGTAAGTCTCCCATTCCCAATCTGAAGTCTGAGCTGCTATTATTTTCTGAAGTAGGAGAGTTAGCATTTGGCTTATTTCCTGCTTTGCTGGGGGTTCACTAAGATAATAAAGGAGATACATTAGTCTGGAGTAGTGCAAAATTCATGAATTCTTTAGGGTCACAATTCTCCCATTGCATTAGCGAAATGGAGTTTTATGGTAGTGCTGTTGAGTAGGAAGAGCTCTGTGCCAGAGAAGGCATCTAGTCCCAGGTAAAAGCCATCAGCCCTGCATATAAAGTATAATTAGCCTCCTGTCCATTGGGCATCTCAAATAGCTCTTGCAGCTGCTCATTCCTCTCCAGCGCCACTCCTTTTCATCTCTTTTGCATTGTTACAATAGAGTGTGTTTTTTAATTCCTCATCTTATGTAGGAAATGGACCTCTGTGATCCATCTCCAGCATGGTCGGCTTCTGATGGAATTTGCTGAATTTCCCCAGGGCAAGCAGATGTGGGGAGGAGGGGAAAAGATGTAGAAATGAGGAATTGTGCACATGGGCCAACACGGTGGAAACCCGAGGCATCTGCCTCAGCTAGACAGGGGAGTTGGAGTCAGCTAGAAAAAGCTCAGTCCAATATTTTAAATGGCCCAAAGGGAGAGAGCAAGACCTATGTGATGCATTAGGAAATAGGTGATCAAATAGTACTCAGCCAATGAGGAACCGGAGGAGGGACTAAATACATAGGCTATGTTTCCTGCCTTGTGTGTGTGCCTGAACAATGGTTGCCCGCTCTTGAGAGTGTTATTAAAAGTCTCATTTTCGCCATGCTTCTGTTTTCCAGTCTGTCATTTGAAGTTCAGATAGTGGAGCCATTTCTCACACCTGAAGATATATTTTTATTGATTTTGAGGAAATGAGAGAGACAGAAGGAAACATATAAAGGAAAGAAACACAGGTAGGGAATTAAACCAGAAACCTTTGGTGTATGGGATGACAGACACTGCAACCAACTAAGCCACATCAGGTGGGGCTGCTACCATGGTTTTTTAACGGGAACCCTTGCTTCGGGGCGTCCCTCATTTGTTTATGTCCACGTGTTGAGCTTATCTATCTATTCAATGCTACTTTGGCAGCTCAAGTGCTGATGCCGCAATGAGGCCTCGCAGTCACAGCCTCTGCGGAGATTGCAGCCTAGTGGGGACAGGGACGTGAGCTGAATAATCATTCAACGGACGAATGTGACAGGGTTTCCTAATCTCAATACTGAGGGAGGGAAAGTCTGGGAGCTCAGAGAAAGTCATTAGCCAGAGAGCCTTTAACCTGAGGCCAGAGGCTGAGGAAGAACTCACTAAGCAGAGGGCAAGCAGAGGGCAGTGGGACAAGAATGCTCCCAGTGGGTGACTGGACGAGGCTGAACAGTGCCAAGGAGAAAGAAAAGAACCAGCCATCAGGATCAAGTCGGTGAGGTGGGAGTTAGCCCAGGCGAAGGCTGGCCTCAGTCTCAGAGCCAGAAGGGCCTTGTAAACCAGGTGGAGATTTAGGTTTTTATTCTAAAGGCTGTTAGAAAGCAATCTAGGTTTTTAAACAGGGAGTAATAAGATTGGCGACCGAGTAGGGATTTTTTCCCCACATGGTAGCTAATCTTTTCTGAGTGCAGTATGATTACATCACTCATTTAAAAGCTGCTAGTGACATCTCAATGCCAGTAAAATTACATCTACATTTTTTCTTTCTTTTTATGTGGGGAAGATCTACAAAGTGATGGTGGTGGTGGTGGTGGTGGTGGTGATAGAGGTGATGGTGATTGTGGTGGTGGTGATGTTAGAGGTGGTGGACATGTAAGTTTTTAGTGAAGTTTGCTGGGATCTTCTTGAACTAATCCCTGCTACTTCTCCAGGTTCATCTTTGATTCACTGCCCACCTCCTCTCTTCTCTCCTCCCCTGCTCTAGCCTAGGGCCTTTCATGCTTTTTTGACCTTAAGCAGTAATTAACTTCCAGCATTTTACTTTGTGATCCATTATAGATACATGCACACATATGTACAATATATCAACATTTTATGAAAAATTGGAGAACGCACTCTAATATTTTTCCTTTCCTCTTTTAAAAATGTGGGTTCATACTTGTCAAATTAACTTTATGACCCACAATGATCATTGGCTCCTTTGAGAACCAAGCTCTCTCTCTTCTTGTTGGACTTTGCCCGTGTGAGTAAAGTATTCCTTTTCTTCTGAGTAAAGTATTCCCTTCGAGTGCTTCTTGGGGATTTCCTTCTTTACCTCCCCAACTCAAGTTAGTTAGGAGGTGTAGGGGAGTTGTTGCTGACTTGTAAGAAGGTCCAACCTAAGCACTCATTGCACCCTATCCGCCTGTTCTGTCCTTTCTTTCCTGTCTTTATTTTTTCCACAAATATTTATTGAAAGCTGCTATATGCCAGGCACCATTTTAGATGTGGAGCGGAGCTGGCCTCATGGGATCCAGAGCACAGCAGCATCCTAGGATTGGTTGAATGCTCTGCTACTGCTGTCTTGAAATTCTTAATAATTTTTTAGCAAGAAGCTCCATATTTTCATTTTGTATTGGCCCCACAAATTATTATGGAACTGTTCCTGCACTGGGGTAATGAACAAAACGGACCCAAAGTCCTACCCTCATAGAATTCACATTCTAGTGCTTTGCATTTTTTTTTTTTTTTTAGTATTTGCCTATATGCCTGCCTACCATGCCAACTGGACCGTAAGCTTCTTGAGGGCAAGTAATCCTCCTCACCACTCTCTCCTAGCAGCCTGCATTCACTGACAAACTTACGTAGGATGAGTTAATGAACACGTATGATGCATCCAAACTTTGTTCTATAATACAGGCTCCCCTGAGCAAGGCTACCCTGGATATTCTTTGACAAGACTTCACATGTATTGAAGCTGCTTTGCTGGGTATTTGCCCATCAACTTTGAGATGCTAACTTTAGAAGAGTCATAATTTGAAGTACCTTTGGGAGCTTCATTGACACTTATGAGTGGGAAGAATTCACCAAGTAGGTGACTTCAACCCAGGTTTTTAATTCAAGGATCATTTTCAAAGTGAGTAGAGGACCTTTAAAACACTTATGAAGATGATTAATGGCCTTGGAAATGGGATGAGGGCAGGGGAAGAGTATCAAGAGTTGAGAACTGAAGTGAAAGGAAGAGGGAAGCTTGCCTTTGCTTTTAAATTCTCTTTAAAATATAACTTAGTTTCTCTATAATTTATTTGTAACAATGTTGGTTCAAACTTGAAGATGGAGTTATAAGAGGCATAGAACTGTTAAAATGTCATAATCATAAATTGGGCATCATTTTATCCAAGGAAACCAATTTTAGTAAAAAACAAAACAAAAAAATAACACAACTCCATTCATTAGGATTAAAAAAATAATATATATTTTATTGATTTCAGAGAAGAAGGGAGAGGGGGAGAGAGGTAGACACATCAATGATGAGAGGGAATCATTGATCAGTTGTCTCCTGCACACCCCAGCCTGGGGATTGAGATCGCATGTGCCCTGACCGGGAATCAAACTGTAACCTTCAGGTTCACAGGTTGATGCTAAACCACTGAGCCACGCCAGCTGGGCAGGATTTTTTTGTTTATCTGTTTCTGTATCTAATTTTAAGAATGGTAGATTATATTCAGACATAAAGTTTTTGTATATCATAAACACTGCAAAGGCTAGTAAGGGTTAATGAAATACATGGTCTATGCTTATCTCTTACCTTTTACTGCCATCCTGTGGCCATTTCATTTTCTAGATAAAAATCTGGTTGCAAACCTTATTTTCTATCCTCATCACACATTAGGGTTTCAGATTTTATCCCTCCTCAATTAACATATACTACAATACACAATTTAGTAGAATTTTGCTATGTTAAGATGTTCTGTCACGCAGTATATATAATTACCATGGGGTTTTAATGCTGAGTGAGCTTCCATGCAATGTTTTCCAAAAGGGCTCTCTTCAAATATCTGCTTGTTTTTATGGTTTTGTTTTTCCATCCCTCCTGCCCACTCTGACTTTTCAGTGGATGGCTAGGCAATCGCAGTTTATTGTCTCCTCTGTTTGACATACTCACAGACACTTTTTTTCTAGAACCCAGGTTTGGATTTCCTTTCTTGGATGTCCTCTCTCCTGATCTTCTAGATGTCTATGAAATCCCAGGGCCCTCATGTCTGGCATAAGCGGGGTCAGGCACCCCAGACAATGGCACCCAGACAGACTGTGCTTGTGTTCTCCTGGCTTGTGACCATCAGGTTCAGCTTCTTAGGAGAAGTGTGCTCTATACAGGGCTGGGGGAGAAAAGGCATCTGCTGGGGCTCCTTGTCCAGAAGTATCTTAGCCTCCATGCCCAGAAAACTGACAGCAGGATGTGGGGACCAGATGTGGCAGGGGGCCAAACATGGTGGGGATCTCCCTTTTCTGTCTAGCACAGAAAGAGAGATGAATGAACCGGTTCTAAGTGGAGGCAGCCAGGGATTGAGAAATAATATAAAGAAAGAAAGAAGCAGAAATAGATTTAAAAGCTGGGAGCTGGGTGGGATGTCATCCTCTCTGATGGAGAGGCAGGAGGATGACAACTCTGACCCTTCCCACCACATTTATTATATACCCCCAATACCAGGAAGTATCACCAACTTATTTGAATTCTTAAGTAGGCCCTAGCATGCCTGGATTTACATATCTAGTCCCACCCCTGCAACACCTGGGCTGATATGAAGGCAGACCTGATAACATGTCTAGCCTTATTGGGGAAGCATGTTCCCAGCGCATGGCTCTGCCTATCATCTGGGATTGAAGAAACTCCAACAAGGCTAGTTGATAGGGAGGGGAAGCTGGGCTTTGTTACATGATGTCATTACCCAGCACCCACAGCAACCATTTCTAGGCTGGGCTGAGCTGTGGGCCACATTTTGCACCATGGGTTCTTGGCAGCATTGGCTGTGAGTTGGTGGGGTATTGCTCCAGGGTGGTGGCGGGGCCTGTGTCCCACTCGGGGGAAGCCAAGTGTTGGCTTGTCAGCACCAAGTCCACGGTGCTGTTTATTTTTAAATGGCCAGTGCACATCATGGCAGCTCCTACGTTGAAAGTCTGCCACCTGGTGGTCAGTGCATGTCCTGGCTACTGGTCAGACAGACATTTAGCCTTTTATATATATAGATAGGCAGACCCTCCTTAAGCACTACAAAGTAATGAATAAGAAAAAGTCATGAATAAGAAAAAAGAAATGTCTGATGAAGTGCAAGTTCATGGCAGAGTAGTTAAAGCAGCATATTAAGAATTCAAAATAAAGAATGTACCTGAATGTTCATCAAATAAGAAACCATTGTTTTGAAGAATGTCCAAGGTTATGTTGAAAATCAGGTCTATGTGGTGGCCAGAATGTTTGAGGCAGATATTGAAACATAATCAAGGAAGAATGACATGATGTCATTTGAACACATTAAAGTGGGTTCAATCCAGATGACAGCGGTGCTAGCCATACGAGAGTGACCTGACCAGCCAAATGTTCACTGTTTCTAATGTTGACACATTAATAGCCAACTAGCAGGAGACTAAACATTTGCATTTCCCTCCAAACAAAAAGTAAAAAAGAAATGTACGTTAAAATAAATTAATTTTACCTGGACATTTTGACCAATATTTTATACCTATGATTATGGTTTTAACTTTTTTATAATAACACTAAAGATTATAATAATAAATATACATGACCTGCTTACTATATGCTAGGCTTTACATATCTATTTCCTTTCGTTATCACAACCCTATAAGATTTGCATTATTTTTGTTCTCCAAAATAACACATGCTTTATGAAGTACAGAGAAGAATGAGGCAATGGCAGGGAAAAGTGAACCAATTTGCCCAAATTCATATTATTTGAGTCAGGATCCAGCAGAACCAATATATATGTAATAAATGTGAATTTCACTCAAAGCTCTTGAAAGAAGAAACCTAAGAAAGAAACATAATCTTGATCTCTTATACTGTATTCTGTATCTGGCTTTTATCATTTATGTGTGAATTCAATCATTCTTCTGGATCAGATTTTATCCTTTCCAGGAGGCTAGGGAGGGATAACCGAAGGACAGCTGGCAGCACAATAATGGTACAAAGTCCACAGTTCGTATCTACTTCCTGTCTATTATAACTTCCAGAACCCGTTCATTTTAGCTCATTTCCTGACACAGAAAGCACATCTGCCCCAGCCTCTAAGGATGAACTGTGGCTGTCTGGGCATGTCTGTCCCTGGTCACAGCCCCATTCCCAGCTCTACTGTGCCTGAGTTGCATACTTGTCACTGTGATTCTAGGGGTTGAGTTTTGTCTCTTATCTTCCTGCTCCTTATGTTTAAGAGCCCTCTGGCATCTGATGTTCAGTCTTTCCTTCAGGCTCCTGTGTTGGCCTTGCTGCACCAGCTTGGGAAAGGGCATTGTGGTTAAGAGTAAGGGCTCAAATCAGACTGATGGGGTTCATTTCCAAGCTCAGCCACTTGCTATCATGTAACCGGCAGCAAGTCCAGTGAACTCCCCCCAAAGCCTCAGAGTTCTTACCTGTGAAATGGAAACAATTAAATGGCAATTGAGAGTACAATTGCAATCAAGTTGTTAAGTTTCCCCACAATCTCTAGTGATTTTGATTAGAATTAGGAGAAAATGGAAATCTTTACAGACTGCTAACCTATCCCTGCTAAATCTGTTTTCCTTCTCATAAGCTTATGGATGCCATTTTAATTTTAATATAATAATTACTAATAGGTGTGTGCATAAAATACAAAGCTCTTTGGGGTCCTCAAGAATTTTTTAGATTTTATCAATATTATTTAGAGAAATTTTTTTTGATTTTATTATTTAGGTTCACAGCCAAATTGAGTGAAAATCACTGAGCTCCCTGCCCCTACCCATGCATAGCCTCCCTTACTACCAACATATTGAACCAACCCTGGCCAGTATGGCTCAGTTGGATGAGAGTTATTCCATGCACCAAAAGGTCTCTGCTTTGATTCCTGGTCAGAACACATGCTCGAGTTGCAGGCTCAGTCCCCCAGTAGGAGGGGGCAGGGATGTAGGAGGCAGCCAATTGGTGTATCTGACTCTGTCTCTGTCTCTCTCTCTCTCTCCCCCCTGTCCCCTCTCTTTATAAAATAAATAAAAACATTAAGAAAACATATTGAACCAGAGTGGTACATTTGTTAAACCCATGAACCTACTCTGACACATCATTATGATCCAAAGACCAATTCTTATAAGAGTTTACTCTGATAGTATACATTCTATGGGATTTGATGAGTGTATAATGACATACATGCACATTTATAATATCATGTAGAATAGCTTCACTGTCTTAAAATTCCTCTGTGCTTTGCCTATTCATTTCTCCTCTCCACAATCCCTGGAAACTATTGATCCTTTTTACTGTCTCCATTATTGAGCCTGTTTTAGAATTTCATATAGTTGGAATCATACAGGATATAGCCTTGACAGATTGTTTTCTTTCTCTTAGTAATGCACATTTAGTTTCCTCCATGTCTTTTCATGGCTTGATAGCTCATTCCTTTTTAGTGAAGAATAATATCCCATTGGCTGGATGCGCCATAGTTTATTTATTCATGCACCTCCTGAAGGACATCTTGATTGCTCTAGGTTTGTGCATTTATGAATAAAGCTTCTGAAAACATCCATGTGTGGGTTTTTGTGTGGACATAAGTTTTCAACTCATTTGGGTGAATAACAAGTAGTCTGATTGATGAATCACCTGGTAAAAATATGTTTAGTTTTTTTTAAGAAACTGCCAACTGTCTTCCAAAATATCTGTGCTATTTTGCATTCCCACCAAAATGAATGAGAGTTCTTGTTGCTCCACATCCTGGCCAACATTCGTTGTTGTCAGTGATTTTTTATTTTTGTGGGTTCTCAGTAATTTTTAAAAGTATATAGGATTTTTGAGACCAGCAGTTTTGAGAACCAGCGCCCGAGAGGATGGCCAACATAAAGATGGAAGGAACTTGAATCCTAAAGTAGGTAATGAAGCCAAGCAGCTTTTCTGGCCCAGAAAAGTCAAGCCTCGGTCTTACTTAATCTATCATATTGTAGGTCTCTTTTTTAGAAACTTTTGATAGCTGACGAGCACAGTCATGTTAGAATGAGATTCTTCATGCCTCAGTTCCAATGGAGGCACCATTATAATAGATATTGATAGCAAAAAGTGATGTGAAACAAATCTGTAAGTGAAGACTCTAGTAAAGAAAATCTCCAAGAACTAGTACCCCGAATTAGCAAACCAAGGATATAAAAAGTGTTGAGAATATGGGAAAAGAGTAAAAATTGACAAATATATTTGGAGAGAGGTTCCACCTCCCTCGCCCCCCTGCGGTCTAAGAATGTATCACCTACTTTAAAAAAAAATATATTTTTATTGATTTTTTTACAGAGAGGAGGAGAGAGGGATAGAGAGCTAGAAACGTCGATGAGAGAGAAACATCGACCAGCTGCCTCTTGCACAACCCCTACCGGGGATGTGCCCGCAACCAATGTACATGCCCTTGACTGGAATCGAACCTGGGACCTTTCAGTCTGCAGACCGACGCTCTACCACTGAGCCAAACCGGTTTTGGCATCACCTACTTTTGGAGAAGGTAGCAGAGTATTATTTATCCTAATCAGGTTTAGTGCAAGAAGGGGACATTTGGGAGGCTTTGAAATGTCTTCACTTAAGTTGTGAGACATAGAGGACGAATGCCTTACTCATGTCTGAGAATGCTAAAGTGAACTGTGGTTTCTGCTCAGAAAGGGAGAGACAAGCACTGACTAATTGCTTTGGTGGTGTTTGTGGCTGCTTTGGGATCAGCCTGCCTCTGAGACATTGTTGGGTGGGTAGGTAGAGTTGGAGGGCACATGAGTGTTTCAAATGGACCCGATGTGGCTGGCCTTTTGTTTCAATATGAGTTCTGCCTCTGGTGCACTAGACCTTCTGGTCTAGGGAGAAGTCTTAGCAGAGGGAGCCTGGAGGTGAATCTGAGAAAGGAGTTGTAATTGACCATATGCCTCTTCTGGGTTAGAGGATGAGAGAGGGGAGAGACACAGTGGAAGCACTGAGGAACCCACTAAAGCTTCCACCAGAGACGGAGTCATGTTAGTCGCCTGCTAAGGCCATGGAGAATCAGGCCAGGTCATGATAAATTAGTCCTTTCTCTTCTTCCCTCCTCTCAACCAACTCTAGAGGGCCCAGAGCCTGCTTTCAGGCTGGGGAAGCAATGCAAGCAAGCAGAGCAGAGGCCAACAGCCTGCCTTTGTCATTGCTGCCTTCTAGCCTGAAGCTGCAGCTGGGAAATGAACATAAGGTCAAATGTGCAGCTTTAATTACTATATGAGCTTGACATTTAACATTTGTATGAGACTTTCTTTGTGACTTGAACTCATTGTATGTCTATAAGCAAAGGATGAATTAAAAAAGCCTTGAACTACTATAGATTTCATTCTGGTGTAGGAGGTTGCCCAATTGAATATATTTTAAAGAGATGACGAGGAACCAAAAGTAAAATTGCACTTTAATTATGTCATGTATTATATGTGCATTTTCAACAGATCTCAAATTAAATTAATCTGTTTTGTGTCTGTATTTTTATTTTTTAGGTTTTCTTAAAGAGAGTACATTTCTTACAATAAGCAGTAAAGAAAATAGCTCAAATAATTTGCAGATTTGTGGGGAAAGTAATGAGCTTAGTTTGGAAATGTTTTGTAGTATTTGACTAGTAAACAGATGGATTGAAAAATTTATATGTAAAGTCTTAGAAAAGTTGTGAACAGATAGTAAGGATTATGTAAATGTTAGCTATTATAATTTTGGATTTAAATATTTGGTGTAAACCCATTCGATTCCCTATCCTTAGACCTGATGGTCTTGCCAAATGGTTTAAAGAGGAGCAAAGTCAGCAAACAAAACCCACCAGATCTACCTGTGAGAAAGTGGACTCCCTAATTTCTCCCCTTCCCACCTGGATTTAAAGCAGTGGATTACAGATCCTTTGAGACGATGAACCCTGACTCTCTTTCTTTCTTTCTTTTTCTTTTTAAAAAATATATTTTACTGATTTTTTTTACAGAGAGGAAGAGAGAGGGATAGAGAGTTAGAAACATCAATGAGAGAGAAACATCAATCAGTTGCCTTCTGCACACTCCCCACTGGGGATGTGCCACAACCAAGGTACATGCTCTTGACCAGAATCAAACCCAGGACACTTCAGTCCATAGGCTGACACTCTATCCACTGAGCCAAACCGGTTTTGGCCTGACTCTATTTCTGAGACCTACACACCACATGTCAACCCCTGTCCAGACACTTCCTAGCAATTAGTAGAACCTTCTTTCCAATGAATTATAAACTAGTTCAGTTTATATGAAGTATACTTTGGTGGCAGTGGCATTATATAAATGTTAATCTTATTAACTTAATATATTTTGACTATGGTGGTTCTGCAAATTAGAGACAATTTACATGTTTTTAAAATGTTGTCATGCTGTACTTTTGCTGAGTATGAAGAACACCCAAATTGCATTTGAAGCACATCACTGAATAAAAGTGTAGTTATCTTTATTTTGTTTTTGTTAATTGAGCTTTATTTTCCATTAAGTATTTTCATATTTCGATTGAATTTTTTAAAAACAAGTTTGGTAGAAATAAAAGATGATGAATTTTGATGGAATATCATTTTTATTTGCATATTTTATATATAGTAATTTAAAGTGCTCAGTAATTCTTAAATAGCTACATTAGAGAGTTGAAGCTTTAAATCTTGAAAAAAAATTAGCATTTGCTTTTGGCTTAATTGATTCTTATTATTTCATAAAATCATCATATTCTTATTCATCATTAGTCTACCACCAGGAACAATCCATAGAGGGGGAAAGTGGCCTTTTGATAAGCAGTAGTTTGACTCAAGTTCCCAGAAACAGTGTAGAAGAGTAGGTTAATGTGCTAAATCATTCATCTACTCAATAACTGTTCTAAAGTACCAATTAGATGCTAGGCGCTTATCAAGATACTGGTCATGTTAAAAACAACAACAAACCACTTTAATGAACTTCATATCCTTGCAGAGTAAACAGTTAAAAACTATGTAAACTAACAGATCAATAATATGATTTGTGTAAAGTAGTGCTACAAAGAAAATAAAATATGGCAATGGGACAGAGAGCAACTCTTCCATCATCAAAAAACCACTTTTTGCTTATTTCATTTGAGAAAAACTTTGATCTCATATTGTTATCACTTTTGCTAACATGTGTGCGATTTATGCTAGGCAATCTGCTAAGCAATTGTATACATTACCTCATTTAGTCCTCAGCACTCCCCAAACAGTGGGTGCTGTTAATGTCTCATCTTATACATAAAGACTAGTGGCCTGGTGCACAAAATTTGTGCACTTGGTGGTGGTGGTGGGGGGGTTCCTTCAGTCCAGCCTGCACCCTCTCCAATTAGGGACCCCTTGGGGGATGTCCAACTGCTGGTTTAGGCCCGATTCCTGTGACTGCTGGACATTGGGCAGTTGGATATCCCTCTCACAATCTGGGACCTCTGTCTCCTAACCACTCACCTGCTTGCCTGCCTGATCACCCCTAACCTTTCTGCCTGCCTGCCTGATTGCCCCTAACTGCCCTCCTCTGCTGGCCTGATCTCACCCCCAACTGCCCTCCCCTGTTGGCCTAATTGCCCCCAACTGCCCTCCTCTACCAGCCTGGTTGCTCTCAATGGCCCTCCCTTGCCGGCCTGATCCCACCCCTAACTGCCCTACCCTCCTGGCCTGATTGCCCCTAACTATCTTTGCCTCTGCCCCTATCACCATGGCTTTGTCTGGAAAGAAGTTGGACGTCCAGAAGATGGCGGTCTAATTAGCATATTACTCTTTTATTAGTATAGGTGCTCAAACTTCAAAATATTTATGCTTTCCTCCATGACTTGAGGATTGTCAAAGGCACATTTGGGATTCAAATAGAAATCAGCATGACTCTAGAGTGGTGCTGTCCAATGTGGTAGCCATATTTACATGTATGACTTTCACCTCTGAAAAGTTTTGTTTATTCATCAGTGTATCATCTCTTTCCTCCGTGTAAGATAAGCTCTGAGGCTGATGTCTTTGCTTAGTTTGCTGCTGCATCCCCAGTACCTGGCATGATGTTTGGCATTGCAAAGGTGCTAAGTAAATATATATATATATTTTTTGCAAATGTATGAGTTTCCTGGAATTGCCTTTAAAAATCACCATAAACAAAACTGGCTTTAAACAACAGAAATTTATTTGTTCACAGTTCTGGAGGCCAAAAGTCTGAAATTGTGGTGTTGGTAGGATCATCCCTCCAAAAGGTCTGGACAGGGTGCGTGTGTGTGTAGGGGGGGGGGGGGGGAGGGGGGAGGGGCAGGGAGGAATCCTTCCTTGACTCTTCCAGCTTTTGGTAGCCTTAGGCATTCTTTGCCTGTGGTTGCATAGCTCCAATCTCTGACTCAGTCTATACATGGCCTTCTCCTCTATCTCTTCATCTTTTTTCCGTATCTCTTCTAAGGACCTTTGCCATTAGATTCAAGGCCCAACCTTATCTTGAGATCCTTAATTTAATTACACCCTTAAAAGCCTTTTTCAAAAAATATCACATTCACAGATTGGGTGATGGGGGCTTGGACATGGACATATATTTTTTTGGGCGTGGGGAGTCACCGTTTAATCCAGCACAGCAAGCATAATTGAAGGATCCATGAGTGAATGAATGAACTAGCCCCTTGGCTCCCTGTGTTGTCTGCCATTTTCCTCTTCTTCTCTGGCTGTCTGGGGTGATGTTTCCTGTCACTGCTGATGCTAAAGTGATAGCTCTAACTCGGTGACCCCTGGGGTAGGGCAGCCAGCAGGTACAGCAACAGACACTAATGTTCCAAGTGTCTGAAGGTAGTAGGGTCCTTAACAGCTATGCTCCGGCTGCCGTCTCAGGGCATTGCTAAAGCTGCAGTGCCTTTTCTCTTAGCAAATGTCACACCTGGTGAGTGGATCTCTTCTCAGACCACTGATGCAGGAGCCAGCGTTGGGCTTCATCATTGCAAGGAAAGGCCTGAGGCCTGGAGGACTGAGTTGGGAATTAATCTGAGTGACAAAAACTATGCTGTGTTTAGAACCACTCCACCAACCCTTTGAAACAAATTTGCATGCCCCCAATCTTTCCCCAAAAGGAAAAGTTTTTACCCTGGAGTGTCCTGGTACTTTGTGCAGATAAATCTTTGTTGGATCGTCTCTATTCTGCAGACATGCCTGGAGTCTAGGCTGAATCGTTTATTACTGATTTCCCAGTATTGCATAGCATTATTGTTTATTTTCACTAGAATTAGAGGAATAAAGACTCAGAAAGCAGAAACAGCCCTAACCGGTTTGCTCAGTGGATAGATCCTCGGCCTGAGAACTGAAGGGTCCCAGGTTCGATTCCAGTCAAGGGCACCTACCTTGGTTGCAGGCACATACCCAGTAGGAAGTGTACAGGAGGCAGCTGATTGATGTTTCTAACTCTCTATCCTTCTCCCTTTCTCTCTGTAAAAAATCAATAAAATATATCTTTTTAAAAAGAAAGCAGAAACACACGAGCTACAACAGTTTGTTTACCAGGGGGCACCTTTTGCTCCCTTGCAGCTCTTTTGCTCCCTTCGGGTCCTCCACTTGCTTGCTCTGCCCCCTGCTTTTCGGTGACAAAGAACATTTCAGATGTCTCTCAATTTGAAGCCATTTCTTAAAATATTCATGCCACATGTATAATAACTCCAACTTCTAAGCCTAGGCCTGTTGAGGGAGTTACAAAATGCTTGTTTTCTTAGTACTAACTTTTGAGAGAAAACCCTGATCACTGGGGAGACAAGGAAGACCAAGAGAACTGAAGCTCAGGTACTTCCCCCAGGCCACAGCTTTCTTTTTGCAGAGAAACCCGTGACTCCTGATGACCACTGGGGGTCCCCAGCAGGCTTTATTTTTTATTTATTTATTTTTAAATGCACCAGAGGCACCACACTCCTCACCCCTCTCGCTCCACGCTATGGTCGCCTGGGGCAAAAACAACATTAAGCTGTGACTCAGCCAGCCTGGGAGCCATGCTGTTGTGCCCATAGGTATAGCTAAGCCTCCGAGGAGGAGTGGGGCCTTCCCTGCCAGCCCAATTTTCAGCTTAAATCCTTGTCCTTGTCCTAATGTTACTAATGTGCTTTTGGGCCCTGGTGGGGAGAATGGGTGGCAGGGAAACAGCATTTCATTCCCTTTGACGTTTGAAATGTGCCTGAAACTTCTCAAGTACTTGAGTGAGTTCCTGCAGTTCAAAGCAACATTATGGGTCTTTGTCTTATTTGGCAAAGTTAAATTTTTCCTGGGGGGGTGGGGAGGGAAACAAAGAAACAAACATTAATTAAATGTCTAGTATGTACTGAAGGTGTTTGATGTGCCGTTTTACATGTGAATTATTATTATTTTTAAAATATATTTTTATTGATTTCAGAGAAGAAGAGAGAGGGAGAGAGAAATATTGTAGAAACATCAATGATAAGAGAGAATCTTTGATCAGTTGCCTTCTGCATGCCCCCTAATGGATCAAGCTCACGATCCAAGCATGTGCCCTTGACTGGAATCAAGCCCATGACCCTTCATTCTGAAGGCGGATGTTCTATCCACTGAGCCAAATCTGCTAGGGCTACATGTGGATTATTTTGAGCTAAAGGCAATAGAGACCTGTGGGCTCAAGAGAAACTCTTACCTAGCCTTTAAAGAATTTAAATTAGGGGCTGGCCCTCAGAAAAATTATTATCAAAAATAACTTAAAAAAATTTATGAGCTATCTATAGGGCAGGACGAACTTCTAATTACTGAACATCCACTCTTCTTCTAGGCCTGCAATGGCCTTCCTCATCTCTAAGTTCCAAGGCACCTTACCTCGTCCTCACCTCAGAATGCCATTTATACCTCATTTAGCTTTCTGTCTCTGAACCTTTCATGTATATAGGGTTCCCATACATACATATGTAATTAAATTCAGTTATTTTCTCTGTTAATATGTCTCATATCAATTTGATTATTAGACCAGACAAGGGAACCTAAAAGGGTAGGGAGAGGAAATTTTCCTCCACCACAGTACCATGCAATTTACATTCATGTATTAGTTAATTTTCAAAATGACCTCATGAGTTTGGGGTTATTGTTCCAGATGTGCAGATCAGGAAGAAGACATTCGGAGAGAAGAAGTGACTGTCATCTTGTTAATCAGCAGACTGGCTGGGCCACAGTCCTGGTCAATGTGAGTGCACACACTGCGCTGGCTATGCTGTTTGTATGCATCCTTCCGGTTTCCCTTGAGGGATCTTGCAAAGGAGTCTACCTACAGTTTTACCTGAGGCTTCCAAAGGCCACAACTAAATCCATATCTATAAAGGTGAAGATCTACTTTCCTGGATAATAGAATCAAAGTCTGAACTTAATGAAGCAAATGTATATTAAGTGCCTTTGACCCACTATGTCTGCTGCAGGTTCAGTTGATGTTCTCAGGTACTTCATTCAAGATGAGAAAAAAAGCACTACTGTTGGGCAAAATATGTTGTTCTGTCCAGAATGACCTACATTGTCTACAGTGAGCCAATACAAGGAACAGAATATCAATCTAATGAGTTGCTGCAGAAGAGAAACGTATGATTCTTTACCACATCATCAAGTGATGGGTAGCTTGATATGAAGAAGAATGCGCTTCAGCACAGCAAAAAGTGCCAGGCAGCCGAAACCGGTTTGGCTCAGTGGATAGAGTGTTGGTCTGCGAACTGAAAGTTCCCAGGTTCGATTCCAGTCAAGGGCATGTACATTGGTTGTGGGCACATCCCCGGTGTGGGGTGTGCAGGAGGCAACTGGTCGATGTCTCTCTCTCATCGATGTTTCTAGCTCTCTATCTCTCTCCTCTCCCTTCCTCTCTAAAAAAATCAATAAAATATATATTAAAAAAAAAAGTGCCAGGCAATGCTCAGGAAACTCAGCCACAGGAGAAAATAGAAGGGTCTATTTTAATCAACACTTTTTCGGGCCCAGCTCAGTGCCTGGTGCAGAGTAAGCTCTCCATAAATGCTGACCCAAAGTTAGTTGATGTTTTTTTAAAATGTTGCTGGGCCTGCAGTGTGTACCCCACAATCCCTTCAGGTGAAGTCACATTGGTATGGTCTCAGTTCAGTCAGCCCTCCAAAGAAAGTTTAAAATTAGAAACCAAACCCAAACACCATAGCGCCCTCTTCTTATATTTCTCTCACATTATTAACAGAGTAAAGTGTTTGGCTGCTAATAGCCACCAGTGCCCACATGTGCACAGGACATCTGTCTCTCTCCCAAGTATTACACCGGCCACACAGCCTGGTTCTATCACACAGAGATCTCGGAGTTCTGTGAAAGTGAAATGACTTGGAAGTCCCTTAGATGAGGCATCTGAAATGGCCTACTTACCGCTGCTGGAATTCAGGGGAGTTGAACCAGAGTAAGAATGGCTGAGGGTCAAAATTGAAATTGAATAATTTTTAATCACTTATACATAATGGAAAGCTTAATCACCATCATTTTAGGAGAAAATGGTAATGTTGACTTTTATTTGTGCTTATGTTACTACTTCCCTACCAAAAGACTAAAATTAACTCTCAATAGAACCTTATAAAACAAATAAGCCAGTAGGACTCTTGGAAAAACCTTAGTGCCTCTTATGCCAAGGAAAAGAAAGTATGGAAGGGAAAAGGAAGACCTGAAAAGGAAGATCCAAAGGCAGTATCTTAGTTTCATCTTTGCTCGTGGGTGATAGGAGGTAATACACTTGGTAAGTAGGGTGCTTGAAAATTAAGAACCATGAAAATAACAGTTCCAATCTCTCCTCTTCTGTTTTTAATTTGCAAAAGGGGAGGAGTAATTAAAACATTTATCATTTATTAGGTGCTTGGAATGTATCAGGCACTGAGCTGACTTAAACTCTATTCTTTTAATCCCTAGAAGTTAGAAGTTATTATCTTTATGTTGAGGAACAATTTAGAGAAGTTCAATACCTTTGCTGACCTTCCTATAGTCAATGAGTTCCTTGAGCTGTTGGGAAGATTTTTTTAACACAGGTGTTCTCACTGTGCTTTTTTGATGAGGTATGTGCTTATGTGTTAAATAGTGGAGACTTTGGCCTAGTGTTGACAAAAGTTGGAACTATCATTATTAAAAGTCTACTGTGGATTTTTTCATTTCATCTTGAAGGGTGTTCGCTGGTTCCCATTGTCCAAGAGCTGCATTTAATACCAGGTAAGACTCATCATGATCCCATTTTCTCAAGCTTTGGACCAGAGGAGCTGGTTGCTGGGAATATGGCAGGGATGGTTTCCCCAGAATTTTTACAAATATATCTGGATTTTTTAAAATATTGGATTAATCATTTTGCTACTGGGACTTTCTATGGCAGTTTTCTTATTAAATTATATACCCTTTTCTCTTGCAATGCTAATGTCTGTTTCTGGAATTGTTTTTGTTGTTATTGTAATGTATGAGGCACACCAAAACTCAGAAGATTCACCTTTCAGCTTAGAATTATAAAGCCTTAGAAACACCTAGAAGGTCAGAAATATTGTGAAATGGAGGCAGTGACAGCAAGCAGTAGACTATAATTTTTGTTAAACCCTAATATCTTTGGGCCTTTGGACCCTTTAAATCTTTGTGAGCATTGTTTTAAGTAGAGATAAACTCTGACTTCTAAAAATCTTTAAAAAAAAAAAAAAAAGTCTACTGTGAACCAATTTTTTTTCACACATATCACTTTTTACTTTTCTTTTAAAAAATACTTGTTTTACACTCATTTTTATTTTATTTTATTTATTTATTTTTAATATATTATTGATTTTTTACAGAGAGGAAGAGAGAGGGATAGAGTTAGAAACATCGATGAGAGAGAATCACTGATCAGCTGCCTCTTGCACACCCTCTACTGGGGATGTGCCTGAAATCAAGGTACATGCCCTTGACCGGAATCGAACCTAGGACCTTTCAGTCCACAGGCCGATGCTCTATCCACTGAGCCAAACCAGTCTCAGCTACACTCATTTTTGAATTTATCTTTATTGTTTAAAGTATTACAGATCTCTCCCCTTTCTTCCCATTGACCCCCTTTAACCAGGCCTTCACCACACTATTGTCTGTGTCCATGGGTTATGCATATGTGCATGTAAGTTTTTTGGTTAATATCTCCCCACCCTACTTTTAATTTTACCAAAATATTTATGAGAAAGATTTTACTCTTTCCTTTTTTTAGAGGAGGAAATTGAGGCTTATATTGCTAGCAAGTATATATTGTAGAGTTAAATGCAGCTTTGTTTTATGTTCTGAAAGCCTATGTTCTTTCCCTTTCTAGGACCTGGCCTGCTTGCATGGGACAGTCTCCCCCTAGCGACAGTGAAGAGGGTGCACAATCAATGTTCTTGTATGAGTCAATGCTTTCCTTTTAGACAGACCTCCGTCCTTGCTCTTTCTTTGTCATCTCCTGATCCTCAGCCAGAAACCCCAAATATCTATCTTCTATTTGTGACTAACTATGTTCTTCTGTTTTGCTCATTATTAATAAAAATAGCTAGCAAAACAAATAGCAGGATAGCCCACAAAATATGAATGAACAACACATACCCATGATCTCTCCTTTAGTTTTGTTTCATTTTGTTTTCTTTCCTGTTTTAGACACTCTGGGTGGTTAGCAAAATATACCAGAATATATCTTATTTGTTTTTAAGATCTGTCAAAATTGTTATGTTGTCTTGGATCTTGAGCCTGCTTTTTAGCCCACGCCCTTGTTTGGCATGAGGTGAGCCTAGGAATAAGAGGATAAACAGTTGCCTGTATAATGTTTCCATAGAAAGGAAGTTATTATATGACATCCAAATGGGGAAACTCTGTTTCTTAATCCACATGATTGAGGATGTCAGACTTTCCTGTCAACTCTGGAGCCACGAGGCTGCAGTCTCTCACTGCCTTTGCTCCCTGGTTTTTGCTTTAATAGTATGAGTTTGTTTAGTGTATTTCTCTCCCACTATGTGCTAAGCTTTATCATCGTGGGGACAAATTAACTGTTTAATCCTATTTCTATTGTAATTGGTTTTCAGTCAAGGGTAGAGGTAAAAATATTAAGAAGATATATAGATTAGATATGAGATCAAATACCTGACAAGGACTTTGAACTTTATAAGTCCAGTGGTTCTCTATTTTCCCTACTCTAGCATATAAAGGGTGTGGTACACTCCTACCAGTGGCTTTTATTCCTCCTTAAGTATGGGCAGGGAGGAGGAGGAGGGAGTTAGTTAGAAAGGGGGTAGTTAGAGAGCAATCATGCAGTTAGAACCTCCAAAGAAAGGAATCCTTAAAAAAAAAAAAAATACTTTATTGATTATGAAACCATTCTCTCAGCCCCCTCTAGGGGCAGTGAAGAGAGTTAAGAGTGACATTTTTGAATGTCAGCATGGAAAGATGAAGAAGCATTTTGGAATTGTTCAAGTGCATGGGACTTGAGAGTTACCCTGAAAGCAGAGACAGGAGAAAATAATAGTTCATTTGTTTTAATGCTACAAAAATATGGGCTACATTGTGGTACAGTGCTGAAAAGGAAGTTTAGTATAAAAAAGTACTTTGAAGGAAGAATTGATAGGAGGAAGAAAGGAAAAGTTGCCACTACATTTAGAGAACTTGAGCTGAGAGAGAAAGAGAGAGAGAGAGAGAGAGAGAGAGAGAGAGAGAGAGAGAGAGAGAGAGAGAGACTGCTAACAGAAATAGGTCAGTAAAAGAAATATGTAAACTCTTGCAGGGCAGGAGAATGGTGAATTTTCATTTACTTTTCTAAGTTGGTATCAATTAGAATTAGCTATTGTTTAATTTTCATTTTTGCAAACAGTTTTAGAATCAAGCATTTCTCCTTACAAACAGTTATTATTATTATTATTTTTTTTTTTTGGGGGGGGGGGGGCAAGTGGTGTTTAGTTTGCTAGGTACAAACAATCTGATAGTACCCAAACCCGTCTTTCACATCTTTCTTTTTCTCTGAACTAAGACCTTTAATTTTATTTTTCTGCAATCTTTTTGTTGATGTTAACATGTGAGAGCTTATACCTTATGGAAATATGTGTGAGTAACAACAGTTTGAACAAGTGGAATTATTCAAATTCTTCTAGATTCAGCTTCATGCTTAGAGATGATTTTTTTTTTAAACCCTGGTCACAGTCCTTACTTTTATGAGAAAAAATGTTCTATGTCTTAATGTGGTTGATACTCTTCAAAGATAGTTGTCAACAAATCCTCCTATTTATCTATGCACATGTCACCCTTTCCATCAAGAAGTGGATTCTGTGTTCCTTTCTCTGAACCTTGACTGGCTTTGTGCAAGATTTAACCAATCAGGTGTGGCAGATGTGATGCTCTGCCAGTTCTGGGCCCGGCCCTGAACAGCCGGGGAGTTTGTGCTCTTGCTGTGTTGGAGCCCAGCTTCCATGCTGTAAGGAACTCTGGGCCATCCTGCTGAGGAGAAAGCTCATGAAGAAAGACCATTGATAATCAGAAGCCATGCAGAAAGAAAAACAAACAAACAAACAAACAAACAAACAAACAAACAAAAAAGTGAAGGAGGAAGAAAATGCTCTATCCAAGAGTCAGTACCAAACCCCTTGGAGACAAGGGTGAGACCTTCTTAGACCTGCCAGCCCAGCCCCTCCATCTGCTGAATGTAGCTTCATGGGTGACTCCAGCCAATACCACACGGAGCAGCATCCCCAGATGGGTAAAATGATAAAACCGGGAGCAAGCCACTAAGTGTTAAGGTGGTTTGTTATGTAGCAGTTGATAACATATACTTATTTACTTATAATTTCTTACTAATAGATCACAATAAATAAAGGCTACAATGTGTAGGAGAGGTAAAATTTACTGTCTATACCTTGAGGGGGTGGGTCCTTCAGCCCAGCCTGCACCCTCTCACAATCTGGGACCTTTCAGGGGATGGCTGGAATGACATAAGACAGATTGACAGGAAAAAAAGTGTACACATCTTATTTAATAACAATTACATATGCATGGAAATCCCCACATGAAAACAAAGACCCAAAGAAGTGGTTAGGCCTACATGCTTATATACTAGGTTGATCGAAGTGTGGCAATTGTGGGGATGCTAAAGGAAGATAAGGGCTATTTTAACGAGGTCTGTTTGTACCGATTTCTCTTGGCCTCTACTCCTCGTCTCAGGTGAGAAGAATGTGTCTTTCCTTCTGATATAGAGAGGACATCTTTCATATGAGGTTTTCATCTCCCAGTTTCAGGAAGGAAAAGGAAGGTTAGCATGCCCTTCCTTACATTTGCCATGTTTCTAGCGCCCTTAACTCAAAATAATCAATATGCCAAAGCAGCCAATTTTGCATTGTGTGTTCTGAACCCCTTCAGATGTATGATAATAAAATGAGCCCTTATATGCATCTCCCTCATAAGAAATAGAACATCTTCAAAGCTATCGAAGCTCATTCTGTGCCCCAGGTGAGGTAATTACTACCCTCAATTCTGTCATGATTATTCCGCTTGCTTTAAAAGAAAAAAAGCATCATCATTTATCTGTTACCAAATAACATGACAATTTAGTGACAGGCATGTTTGGAGAAAAGCAGTGCTTTCTTTTGAGCTCTATTTTTTTTTCTTCTTTTCTTTCTTTCTTGCCAGTCCTCTAAAGGGAGTGTGTGTGGTGATTGTAGCTCCTTAACTTTAAGACCAGAGAGGAAGACTTTAAGCGGAAGACTCAGGAAGCTGGGTGTGTAACCCCTGCAGCTTGGGGGTCCGCGGACGGAAGTCTGTCTTTCAGGAGGGAAAGCTAGAGAATGTGATAAACTAACTGCTTTGTGGTCAAGATGTGGTTTCAAGTCCAAGTTGGGACACAGATTGAATTTTTTTTATGGAAACTAGTTGAGTGTTCTTACTTATACTTTGCAGTAAGTTTGTAGGCTGGTTCAAGAAAAAGACTTTACATTGATAATGGCTTTTAGCTGAAAATTCATTTGAATTTGACTTACTACTTGGGAGTCCAACCCTTTAGTAAGTGGGACTGCTCATGTCACTGACAAAGCTTGCAGGTGACTAAGTGGCTTCCTGCCCTCCCGGGCTCCGTGAGAGGCATAACTGTCTTTATGAACAAAAGAAACTTATAGACATCTCAGTAACACCTGCAGAGGCCTTAGGCCCTGGCCTATGGCTACCCAAATATTATATAACTAGAATCCTGATGCACCAAGATTCATATAAGAATGGGCCTTCCTTTCCCTGGCTGCCAGCACTGTCTTTCTGCTCCTGCCCCAGAGGTGCCTCTTGCTGCTCTGGCCCCACCTTCCCACGCTGCCCAGAGGCCCTGAGAGGGTGGGGTGGTAGTAAAGGCCTGTGTCATTGCCATGGCAAACATTCAAGCATCCCCTGGGGCCACTTGGTGCCTGCATATGCAAATTAACCCACTAGCTTTGTTGGGTTAATTTGCATACTCGCTCCTGATTGGCTGGTGGGTGTCATGAAGGTATGGTCAATTTGCATCTTTCTCTTTTATAGTATATAGATGGGGGTGGGCATGAGAAAGTCCAGCTTGTCATAATGAGTATATTTTAGGTTTCAAGGGACATTCTTATTTTTAAATAGAATTCATTTAAATGCTTTTTTTTATAATTTGTTTTTGCTTGAGATAGCTGCTGTGATATTTCCCCGGCTTGGAGGAGCTAAAAGGTGGAAGGCTGCTGGTGGTAATGTGCATATGGAGAGCTCTGCTGGGTGGAGCCTGAGCTGCCCCTGGGAACAGTTTAACTGGAGAATAAAACTCCACAGGCTGTGTGTTGCTGAGGGATTACTGCAAGTCTGGTTGCTGGCAGGGACAAAGCAAAAAGCAGAGTCCTGTCGAAGCCCTGTTGTCCAGACTGTCTTGCTACAACATGAAATGAAAATTACAAAGGAGGAAAATGTCATTTTCACAGACTAACAACAGGTCTTGAGAGGGCTCCTCTGTGTCTTTAAAAATTAAAAAAATATATTTTCTAAAGCAGCTCACAGCTCATTTGCACAGGAGAAAAGTCTATTTTCTCTAAGGACATTAGAGAAATAATTGTTCACCAATGAAGGCTTATTCACATATGCTACAGAAGCAACTTGGAAATCTTGATTTTGGAAATTATGACTGTTCTCACATATAAGAGAATCATGGATATTGAATTTTAATACAGCAGTATCTTATGTAGATAACTGTAACATAATGTGTTGAATGTTTAGGAAATATTTTTTTCACTAAAGCAATGTGGTTTAATGAAGAAATAGGCTTTTTTTTTTTTTTTTTAATTAGACGGAGATAGGTATGCATTCTGATTTGCCCACTTGTTAAGAGTTCTTGGGAATATCATTAGCAGCCTATCGGGTTTTCTCACCTAAAAATTGGAAACAGAAGTAGCTAACTCACAGGGCTATTGTGAGGATAAAATGATATGGCAACATCTCACTCCTGCCTGCACATGGTGGGGGCTCAATGTTTGTTTAATATATTGGATATTTAGCTTTTTAGTCTGATACTATTTATATATATATAAGAAATTAAAATATCTTTTAGTAAAAATCAATTAATTATTGTCAAAATATGATAAATGTCTAGAGGAAGTACAGAATTTTATTTATGATAATGATCTACTTTGATGGGCTAAGGCAATATATTTATTTTGTGTTTCCTACTAACTGCATTTGTTGGTTGACTACCCATCATGGAATGAAAAGTTATGCTAAGACATAAAGGGGTAAGGAAATTTCCTTACATTCTGTAAGTCACAGAAAATTAACAAACTATATGCTAATATAAAATTAATGATGTGATGACTAGTCATAATAAAACATACTAGATGGAATAAAAGGTTAGTTAATTGGTTGATTAATTGATTGCCCTCAACCCTGACTCCCTGTTGCACCTCAAATAAAGCCAATTCCATTGCTTTTCATTGTGAAGAATCTACTGTTATTTACTACAGAAAAATAGAAAGAAACAAAAAACTACATAAGGGAGATTATAAAGCTTGGACATGATAGAGTTTTTACATCAGAGTCTTGACACCCAGATCTCTCTATCCTGACTCCCCGGCTGAAATGGTACTTGGAAACCCCATTGGTTCTTTGCCTCCTACTTCTAGTTTTGAGGGCATTTTGAAAGGTATCAAATCTTCCAGTGTCTTCATCTTGTCATCCGACCTCCTTTGCAGACTAATTCCTCTTCAATGGCTCTTTGTTCTAGTTGAGAAAATAAGAGGAGACAAGCTCTGGCCTCAGTGGGGAACCTCTAAGTCTCTAGGTAAAAACTGCCTCGTTGTGTTATGTTTCTGCCCCAATTATCCATACGGATATTGTACATATTTATTTTTACTTTAAAATATCTATGTTTGTCTGTTGAAAAAAAATTCCTTTATTTAGTACGACTTTATTAAATACAACGTGGTGGTTTAGTACTATGTCAGCTTCACTGAACCAGAATTCACCTGTGTTTCAGGATTAGGGTTGTCCACAAGAGAAATTTACATGAGATTTGGAAGACAAAAATGAAGCGCAGACATTTATTTTATGCTCTGAAATTTGGTGCCAGATGCCGGTCACTGTGGTAGCCCATGAGTGTTGTCACCGATCTGCCGGCTTATCATGGTGGCCAGGTGGACAGCACCTGGGCCTGCCGCTTCTCCAGCTATGGCTGGATTGTCTACACCAGCTTCTCCGTTCCCAAGGAGAGCGCATGTGTTGCTCTATGTCAATGATATTAGCTTCTGCAGATCATTTGTCTAGAAGCTGGAGATAGTGAGAGACAAATGTGGGCTTCACTCCAGTTTATCCTTGTTCTCCCCTCTTTTACATCCAGCTGTCCTCAACTACTGTTCCAGCTCATCTATTGCAATTTCAGGACCCACATCAGATGCAGACAATGAGTTCCTTTATTTTTATATTACTCAGAGTCGGTCAGCTTCTCGGGTTGACCTTTGACCCATACAATCTGATGCACCAGGCACTTCTCTGGGCTGTTGGATAACGGTGGTGAGCCAAGTAATTATTGACCTTTTCCTTCACGGAGTCTAAAATCTAGTTTAGGATATTATTATTAAAATAAAAAAGGAGTAACATGGTGTTTTTAATTTTCAGTTAAGCTGAGGGCTCTTAATATATCTTCATAACATTTTTTTTCTAATTTTTTAAGATTTTCTTATTGCTAATTACTATCACACATCTTTGCCAGTACAGATGCAAAGAAGACTAAGTGGGGATTTAAGGCTAAGCAGGGTTTAAGATGTCTCCTATTCAAACGTCATATGGTTTGTAAGTCACAGGAAATCAATCTTCTGGTTTATATATATCCCACCAGTTGTTTAAATACAAAAGTCATGAAAATAACTCATTTCTTAGTTTCATGGAGAAAATAATTCTATCAGTTGTGTTTACACATTACCAAAATATCTACTACTTAAAAAAAAAAAAATCTAACAGGATACTTGGCACTAGACAGAAAACTACATTGGATTTTTCAAATAGTCAGCTTGATATCAAGGACCTGTGAACATTAATAAAATGAGCAAATAAAATGTCAGCTGTCTTGGCAACCTTTGCTTTGATGCTAAGCTTCACATGATAGGCGCAAACAGATTTCACTTTTATTTTTATTTTTTATTTATTTTCATTTTTATTTTTATTTTTTAAAATATATTTTATTGATATTTTACAGAGAGGAAGGGAGAGAGATAGAGAGCTAGAAACGTCGATGAGAGAGAAACATCGACCAGCTGCCTCTTGTACACCCCCTACCGGGGATGTGCCTGCAACCAAGGTACATGGCCTTGACCAGAATCGAACCTGGGACCTTTCAGTCCACAGACTGACGCTCTTCCACTGAGCCAAACCGGTTTCGGCCAGATTTCACTTTTAGATCACATCTTCCCGCAGAGTCACGGGAGAGACGCTGAGGTTTGTGCTGAAACTTCCGCTGGAGGTGATGCTCTCCAGTCTATCTACACAGGGGTATTGCTGGAGTGACAGACACCTGTGCCACTTCAATGGAATTTGACCAAAAGTGATTGTCATGGGTGAGACCAGTAATCCAACCAGAAATGTCTCTGTCCTTGCCACCCAAAGCAGAGCCTTTGTCCTCTGTGATGTTCCTTAAGAATTAGGGGATATGCCTATCATCCTTAACATGTTCTTTAAAAATTTTTATGATAAAATAAATATATGTTGGTTTGTAAAATTAAACTCCATTTGAGATGTGTGAAGAAAAAGTAGAAGTTTCTTGTCCCATTCAGCCCCTCATACTACTAGTCAGAGTTAGCCATTCATCTCTCTCTCTCTCTCCCTCTCTCTCTCTTTCTCTCTCTCTCTCTCTCTCTCTCTCTCTCTCTCATATATATTTATTATATTTACTGGTGGGGACCCTCAGCCTGACCTGTGCCCTCTTGCAATCCGGGACCCTTCGGGGGAAGTCAGACTGCCTGTTTTGAAACTGGCAGTCCTCTGAAGGATGTAGTAGTGCATGAAGTGGCAGGTGACCAGGGAGGAACCAAAGCCTGGACCAGATGCCCTGCCACTCACACTCATCCCTGCTCTGCTGGGCCTGCTGCTGCCACTGGTTGGTAGTGCTACCGCAGAGGTGGGAGAGGCTTCAGGCTTCCAGTTGTCAGCTGAGCGGTGCTCCTGATGTGGGAACACACTGACCACCAGGGGGCAGCTCCTGCATTGAGTGTCTGCCCCCTGGTGGTCAATGCATGTCATAGTGACTGGTCATTCAGTTATTTGGTCACTTAAGCTTTATATATATATATATATATATATATATATATATATATATATATATATATACACTCAAACACACACATACATACATATACATACATACACACACACACACACACACAAACAGTAGAGGCCTGGTGCAGGAACATTTGTGCACTCAGGGTGGGGGCTCTCAGCTCAGCCTGCACACTCTCACAATCTAGAACCTCTAAGGTAGGGTCCAGTACCATCGTAGCATGGCTCTGGTTCCCCAGAGCCTGCAGGCTGGATTTAGGGACCAAGAGCCCATCCAATGGCAGCATAGCTCCATTCCCACAGTTCTTTTGCACCGCCATATGGCGGGCAGTCAGAGCCCACAGCTCCCTCCTACTGCCATGCTGCAGGCAGCCAGGACCTAGGACTGACTCCCACCACGCTGGGCTGGGATCCAGACTCACTCCCGTTAAGCTGGCTGGGACCCTAGCCTGCTGTTTGTTGTCCATCTGGTTGTTTAGGTTGTAATGGATCCTGGCTTTTTGTATATTAGGATATAGATATATTCAGCAAATATTAAGTGCCTACTAATTTACAGGTACTATTCTTGGTATTGGAATTATGGCAGTAAACAAAATAGACTCCCCACCCTCCCCCCAAAATCATTTAGTTTTAGCCTAATTAGGCTGCTTAACAAATTATCATGGCCTGGGTAGCTTCAACAATAAACATTTATTTCTCACAGTTCAGGAGGCCAGGAAGGTTCCAATAGATTCAGTGTCTGGTGAGAACCACTTCCTGGTTTGCAGATGGCCACCTTCTCACTGTGTCCTCACATGGCAGAGAGTAGAGCTGGAGCAAGCTCTCATGTCTCTTTTATAAAGACACTAACATCATTCACAAGGACTCCACCCTCATGACCTAATCACCTTTCAAAGGCCCCACCTCCTAAAACCATCACAGTGAGGGGTAGGATTTCAACAGATGAATTTTTTTCAGGGTGGGGGCACAAGCATTCAGTTCATAACAGTTAACATTTAGTCCATGGTAATATATATATATATATATATATATATATATATATATATATATATATTTATATATATATATATATATGCACGTATTAGTTAAGTTAGGCCAATATCTAGAACACAGACCTCAAATATTTCATAGCTCCAAATTATAGAATTTTATTTCTGGCATATATGATATGATTGATCTGTCACTCAGGGATTCAGGAAAACAGAGGTTCTACTCCTTTAGGAGATGTATTCCAACTTTGTGGAATAGTGGTCTTTGTTCTGGTCAGCTGGAAGCAGTCATGGAGAAGAGGATGGGGGAGGCATTTATAGGTGAGGCTTGAGAGTAGAGACCACACCTCCATTCGCATTCCATTGGCTAGAGCTCTATGGCCTCCTCATCACACCATTCACTACCTGTGTGACTTGGGGTGAATTATTGAACATTTCTGTGCCTCAGATTCCTTGTCTACAAAATGCAGATAGTAAGAGTAACTACTCCTCAGGCTTCTGTGTTAACTAAATTACGTATGCAAATAAAGCCTTTGAACGCTCCTGCCACAAAGTAGGAGCTTAATGACATTGGCTGGGGAGTGAGGTTTACTTCCAGGAAGAAGAGGGGAATGAGCAGTTTAGTATTTAGATGTTTCTTCTCAATGGGTATAAAGGTTTGCTTTTACTGAAACAGGATTGAATTTTAGCTACTCATCTAAGACATTTTTCTACCTTAATATGCCCTCAATATTTTCCCGTGTTAGAACTATAAATCTACCTTCCATTTTAATAGCAATTCATATTTGCTTCTATTCCATATGGATATACCATAATATATTTAACTTTATTGATTGACATTTAAGTGTTTTCTAAACTTTAAATTAAAAACAAGGCTTTGATGAATATTCTTGCTTACAGGTTATGTTCCAAGCTGTATATTATAAATTCTTAGAGTGAAATTTCTAACTCATACTCTCATAACAGTACATGGAAACATTTGGCTACCAAACACACACAAAAAAATTATTTTTTTTGTGTGTGTGGGTTATTTTTATGGTTGAATTACAAGTCTGGTCTTACCATTATTATAGTTTATTATAAACCAAAGGGGAAATACTACAATAAAACTTAAAAAAAGTATTTTTAGGAAAAAAATGGTTCAATTTATAAGGATTAATAACAGGTGGCATTTGCTGTGTCTGTTTTATTTTTAATTCTTACTAAGAAACATGTCATTATGTCCATTTAAGAAATGAAGAAACTATCAGAGAATTTAAGAAAATCCTCTCAAGTCATGTAGGAAGTTTAGAGTAGAGCTGCCACTTGGACCTAGCTGAGCCTAATTCCAAAATCCATTTTCTATATAAGTTAGTCTCCTAAGAGGAAAGCCATTGTTTTTTTGGACTCATTCTACCATTAAATGGGATTAGAGCTTTAATTGACTGGCTGGGTTTTAGCAGCAGACACCCTTCCCCTGGGTGTGGATAACTTCTCCTTGTCTCTTAGTCCTCAATTGACCCCAATTGTCCAAAGCTGGGCCAAGAGCTCCACTCTGTGCTAGGTCGCCACCCAGCAATCTGTATTTCCTCGAATTGCAGCTTCTCTCTCTCTCAGACTGCCTCTTTCTTGGGCTCACCTGCCAGAACTGGGCTTCACTAGGTACGGTCTGCAGAAAACTTATACAGAAATTACCTAGTTACTAGCTTACAATATGCTTCCTTGGCTTTAGGAGTTGACACAGTAGTCTGCATTTTAGACAAGGTATTTTTATGCACAGTAAAATTTATAAACCATTTTACTTAGTTTCTTGAGCGGAGGGACTGGCTTACTCGGTGCTGTTTCTAAGGGCCTGATAGTCATTAAGTACTCATTAAGTAGTTCTTAAGAAAATGAATGAACTAGGTGGAAGTTTCTAAACAAAACCAGGTCCACAGTGTTCACCTCTGTCTCCTTGGAACATAACAGGAGCTTACGAGGCACATGGTAAATTAAGTTTTAAATGAATGAAAAATGACAAAAAGTTCAAAAAGATAGGTTCTAGTTATAATTTGTTATGTACTGATTCTGTGACTTTGGAAGTCACAAAACCCCAGAACGTGAATTTCCACATTAAATAAATGGGATAATAAAATTCATCCACATATCTCATAGCTCATCGTGGATGTATGGAACAGAGCAACTGCTGGGTGAAATGCTATTCATTGTGATGATAATAATGACACCTGTAAAAATGCTCTAGGGATGGAAGATGCCGACCATGCCTTGCCATACTAGCAGTCAGCAGCTGTGCATCCCTGCAGGTTGCCCAGGACCAAACCAGAGAGGGTTGGACCTGCATTACCACCATTTGTCCACCATCCAGATATCATTGCTGACATGTACACATAAGGAACTGTTTGACATAGAAATTGGGACTCAAACGAACTGTTGGCCCAGAAAGAAACTCACTATAGACTGATTCATTTGCCTCTCAGCATAACCATTATTGCTTGTCTCATTTTCTGTTCTTATAAGTGTATTTCTAGTGGCACATAATCTCACTCATCTAGGGAAAAAGATGAATAGCACATACTGATGAATAAGAACAGCATCGATCAGACTGTTGAACCTCAGAGGTAAGGTAGGGGAAGGTGGGGATAAGGGAGAGAGATCAACCAAAGGACTTGTATGCATACATATGAGCCTAGCCAGTGGTCACAGACAACAGGGGCGGGGGGGGGGGGAGGAGATGCGTGGGGAGGTGTATGGGATGGGAATGGGGGAGGGGATGAGGACAAATATGTGATACTTTAATCAATAAAGTAATAAAAAAAATGCCCTAGGAAGCACAATGTAGATACCAAGCACTATGATTATTCTCATTGTGCCTTTAGTTAAGCAGGCTGCATAGACAATGAACTTTGCTTTGCCCCTTAGATGGGAGGTTTGTGGGACTAGCACCAGGAAGTGTGTGATGTGCAAAGGGATGCAGTGAAAGACAGAAGGTGAATCGCAGCCTCCAACTATTTGCTTCCTGTGTGGTCCAGCAGGCATGGCTGTGTCCGAGGCCAGGTTCACAGAAGCACTGGTACCCTTCCCTGAGGGAGCAGCTGCTTTCCCAGGTACTGCTGGCCAGGTCCACCAGGGGAGGGGCTGATGAGAGAGAGCACAGAAGACCTGACAAGCGATCTCCATCAGCTTCTTGCCCCAAAGAGAAAATAAAACAGACGGTTCACACGTGAAGAAGTCCATTTCAGGTGTTGGTTTCTCATATTTTTCAGTTTTAGGAGTTTTATCATTCTTCCACTGAAAAATCACATTTGATCTGCTTCAAAGGACTTTTTCATTAAAGTAACAAAGAACCAGGGCTTAAGAGAGCCCCTGTGTCTGCCACATACTTGTATGGTGGCAGTGTGGATCTCCATGGAAAATCTCAAGTCTAATGGGTTTCATTTCTCTGAGTAAGCAACATGTTTTGAGGCCAGTATTTAGAGGTTTTGGAAGATGACAAAATTGTCTGAGGGAAGGAAATGGCAATGGACATATTTCAACTGTAAGTGGAATCCTACAGTTGAGCAGATACTTCCTAATCAAAATTAATGAGCAAAATATGAGTACCTAAAGAAAAAAATAAATTTAGAAAGTTAAGCTAAATTCCTATAATCAAGCAACATAATTAACAAACAAACAAATAATAATTAGTACACACACACACACACACACACACACACACACACACATACTGAGTGGCCAGATTAGTATGAGCTCTGACTGCATAATAATCTGGCCACTCAGTATATATATATTCATGCACCAAGCCTCAAATATATATATATATTTGTGCAAAGGGATGCAGTGAAAAAATATATATTTGAGGCTTGGTGCATGAATTTGTACATGGGTGGGGTCTGGCCACCCTGGCCAGGGGGAGGGGACATGGGCGTTTGGCTGGCCTGCCTGCTGGTCAAACTCCTGGTCGAGGTGATAATTTGTATATTAGCCTTTTATTATATAGGATACACACTGAGTGGCCAGATTATTATGCATTCAGAGATCATAGTAATCTGGCCACTCAGTGTATGTGTATATATATATATGATATATCTGCTCACTCATCAGTTTTCTGGGGAAATTTACCTTGTATAAATTCTGTGATTTTTTATCATATTTTATGGCATATGATCCTGTCCCAAAGGTCAAGTCTAATTGGAGGAGGAATTGGGCACCTTGTTCCAGCAAGGTCTTCGTGTAGGCTGGCCAGGGACCTACTCTAGGTGTAGTCTGGCTCAAGGAGATGAGCTAGCCAATTGGAACGTGTGATTAGGAGGTTGGTGTTCAGCATATCAGGTAAATATGAGCATGGAGTGGTCCTCATGGCTACATGCAAGGTGCATGTGAAGCCAGGCTGCTAGGAGAAGAACTTGAAGCAGGTGTCACAATGGTCCCCACAAGTTGACATTGTAGCCTCTGTTTCTTATTGTATACCCATTCCAGATCCCAGGAAGCTTGACCGACTATTTTTTACTCTTATTCTTAGTTTGCTCCAACATTCCGCCCTGTGTAAATCTCTCTTTCCAAACTGGAGTTTTCCTGGGTAAATCTTCCCTTTCAACCAGAAGAAGTCTAATTAGAGCAGTCAAAATGATTAGTCTCGGGCGCTTCATAACAGTGCTGGCACAGAGCAGTGCTGGCACTGGACTACCACGGCCCACAATCCCAGCACTCTCACAAGTTGGTTGAGTGAACTTGGGCAAGTTACTTGAAGTTTCTGAGCCTCATTTTCTCATTTGTAAAATGAGATTTGTCTTGAGGGTAGAGTGAGTTCATGCACAGAACACTTAGGATAATGCCCAGAGCCCATCATGAGCACTATTTAAGCATTGGTAAGAATTAAGCAGACACACAAAGAAAAAAATCAGAAATAAGAGACTCTGTGGGAATGGAGAGAGAGAAAAAATGCTGTGTTAAGGCTGCAATGACAACATTTAGCTAAATCGATGGCGACATCTCTATCCTCAGCTCCCTTCACCTATCCCGGCTGTCCTTCTATCCCCTCCAGACTTTCCTTCTACTTCCCTGATTACTCTTTCTCAGTCTCATTTGCTGGCCACCCTCCTTTCTCTGACTCATGCTGGATTTCCTCAGGGCTCAGTCCTGGCTTCTCTTTCTCCGCTAAACTGTTTCTCTAAGTGATTTTGCACATTTCTTTAAACACCATCTATATTTTAAAGGTCCCCAAACTTGTTTTCCAGACTAGTCCTCTCCATGATCCAGACTTCTCACCTGGTTGTCACTGATCCAGATCAGTGCTCTTAGTCACCCTGTCCCTAACTGCCCTCCCCTCACTGTTATCTCAGAAAATGCCACTACTCACCCAGCAGCCGTTTCAGCTCCAAACCTGAGTTATCCTAAACTCTCCCTTTTCCCTAACCACTCCTGTTCAACTCATACCAAGTCCTGTTGGTTCTTCCTTCAATATATAACACAAATCTGATCAATGTCTACATTGCTGACACGCATACTACCATCATCTCTCTCTCTCTCTCTCTCTCTCTCTCTCTCTCTCTCTCTCTCTCTCTCTCTCTCTCTCTCTCTCTCTCTCTCTCTCTCTTTCACAACAGCAACAGAGGTCAGCTTTTATTGACTGTGTTACAAAAGAGCCAGTTCAGTCAAAAAGACCAAAGCCCATGTCATCATCAGACTCCTCAGATTCTTCTTTCTTTGCTTCCACTTTCTTCTCAGCTGGGGCAGCAGTGGTGGAGGCGGCAGGACCTCCTGCTGGTGCAGCACTAGCTGCAGGGGCAGGTCCACCAGCCCCTACATTGCAAATGAGACTCCCAATGTTGACATTGGCCAGAGCCTTTGCAAACAAGCCTGGCCAGAAAGGCTCAACATTTACACCAGCTGCTTTGATGAGGGCATTGATCTTATCCTCCGTCACCGCACTTCATCGACACGGAGGCCATGGCCAGGGTGGGTGCTGGGCGAGCGCTGCCGGAACGGTGCTAGTCGCCGGATGAAGTGAGGGCCTCACCCCAACGCGGCCTTAGCTTCCTCGGAAGAACCGAGCACCTTAGCGGCAGCTGGGGAAAGGGGCCATCTCTCTCTTTTTAAAAATATATATTTTATTGATTTTTTATAGAGGAAGGGAGAGGGATAGAGAGTTAAAAACTCTGATCAGCTGCCTCTTGCACACTTCCTGTTGGGGATATGCCCGCAACCAAGGTACATGCTCATGACTGGAATTAAACCTGGGACCTTTCAGTCTGCAGGCCAACACTTTCTCCATTGAGCCAAACCAGTTAAGGCCTATCATCATCTCTCACCTACTACTGCTAAAGCTTCCTGGTTGGTTTCCCTATATTTACTCATGTTCTGCTAAAGCACATTCCCATATTGCAGCAAAAATTATCTTTGTTTAAAAGCATTTCCACTCCTTTACTGAAAACTCTCAGGGGTTTCCCACTACCCCTGGACTTAAACCCAGACTTCTCACCTTGGCTCATACATAAGTCCTTGCATGGCCTGGTTCTTGCCCATCTCCCTCACCTCATCTCACACTTCCTCCCCTTTCTCTCTGGCATTTCTGTGCTGGGAACAAGCCAAGCTCTTACTAGGTCCAGTCATTGGCATTTTTATTCCCTGTACCATGATTTGCCTTCTCCCTAGTTCTTGCACATCTGACTCGTTCTCTTCTCATTCTTTTCATCTCATCTCTAACCTCTCCTTCTCAGAGATGCCTTTTCTGATCATTCAATCTACAAGCATTACCCAGTTATCTTATATCTTACGACTCTTTATTTCTTTGTGGCCTGAGTCACAATGGCTCCAATTTTGTTCTTTCACATTGTCTTTCTCACAAGAATGTAGGCTTAATGAGGACAGGGATCTTATCTGCCTTGTTTACTGAAATTTCTCAATGCCTGTCACAGTGTTCAATACATATTTGCTGAGTGAGTGGGATACTCATAAGTTCCCGGGTTTTAGTCCCTGCTAGACCAACTTTCTGATTTTGAATGCCTTTGCATTGAACCATTCCTTTCTGCCTAAGTGAGATTGGATGGGATTGTACAAAACAACAAAACATGTAGCTCTGGCCAGTGTCCTCAGTGGTTTTAGCATCGGCCCAGCCCGAGGACTGAAGGGTCTTGGGTTTCCAGGTTGGGGCATGAACAAGAAGCAACCAATCAGTATGTCTCTATCATGTTGCTGTTTCTCTCTCTCTCTCCTTACTATCTTTCTCTCTATGTCTCTTTGTCTCTCTCTCCCCTCCCACCTCTCTTCTCTCTCTAAAAATCATTTGAAGAAATATTCTCACTCCTCAGGTGAGGATAAAAAACAAAAGAACACACCGAAAAATAAAACATGTTTTGACAAATATGTTCTTCCTCCCCTGCAGTAACTTATAGATAATAATCAGTGAAACACATATTAAATCTAGAAATATTTACCCAAATAAACACTGATGCAATACAAAGACTCAGCGCTACAGAATGAAACTAGTGGAGGCAGGCAGCTTTCCCGGGAAAGTTAGCTAATATAAAAAATCTGACTTTGGCATATGTAAGGTGATTTGGGTCCTGTTGTTCCAAAGTTCAGTTTGAAAACTTGATATACTGAGTCACACATTCCCAAGCCTTTGTGTGTCAAGTTAACCTGACACAAACTGTCCCATTTGTGCCAACTTTATTCTTATTTTCCTCTAAACAGTAATAAGTTGTCTAGAAAACATCTCATGTCCATATACGTGCAGAAAAGCTGTACTCGGTGAGATGCCTAGATTTATTGTTGATGCATTGTTCTTTCTTTTGCTTGTAAAATTATCTTTTCTTAAGTATATAAAAGGCATGTGTAATAATTTTCATTTTTTTAAACAACCTCTTCTTGTTTATTTACTATCTTTTTAAAAAATATATATTTTATTGATTTTTTACAGAGAGGAAGAGAGAGGGATAGAGAGTTAGAAACATCAATGAGAGAGAATCATCGATCAGCTGCCTCTTACACACCCCGTATTGAGGATGTGCCCACAACCAAGGTACATGCCCTTGAGCAGAATCGAACCTGGGACCTTTGACTCCGCAGGCCGGAGGCCGATGCTCTATCCAATGAGCCAAACCGGTTTCAGCTATTTACTATCTTAAGTTGAACTGATATGCTATTTTCCCCATTTTACAAATAGGGCTCACGAATTTAAATGCTATTCTAGAGTTTATAATGAATGAGGAACATACACTGGTTTAAGGGACCATTTTTATCAGAAGAATAATTAAATATTATCTATGTAGGATGTAGAATTCACACACACACACACACACACACACACACACAGGCAAAAAAACACAAATGCCATATCTTAACCCAGCATCTTTCTGAAGCAGAGACATGAGTTGAGGCTGTAGAAAGGGAGTGAGGAAGTGTCTTTGTAGAAAGTTGTTGACCCGGCTGTGGCGTTTGCTGTTCCTTCTGATCAGGGTGTGGGTGGAAGAGTACTTCCTTATCACCCCAAGTCTGGTGAGAAGGCTCTTGAGGGGGCTGAATCCCTCTTGGAACTTGAGGGGGCTGAATCCCAGCTACGTGCCTCTTGGAACTTGGGGCACACAAGAGACTTGTGGGTGCAATATATTGATGAAAGACAAAAGCAAAAGGGTAAGACAAGACCAGCTCATGGATAGCATGAGGATAATGGTCAGCGGTAGCGCACTAAAGAAAACTCCTGCTGGGCACGATGCCACAGAAGGCAGGGAGGTGGAGGCTAAATGAAGGGTCCTTCCCCAGAGGAAAACCTGCTAGAGGAGATCAGAGCAGTAGGACATTTTGGATGCACCTCTAGGGGCAGGAGGTGGGGAGTGGAGGATAGAAAAAGGTTCCTTAGAGAGTATATCATCCATAAGGAAATTATATAGTGTGGAGTTCAGCCCTGATTATCTACCAGAAAACATCAGCATTAGATCATAATAAAGCTACTGAAGCAAGACTTTTATTCATGTTTTTCCTCACTTTCTTGCCACTTTGAGTCAATGGGGTGGGGTTACTGGGGTAGAGGTTGCATAGGGGTGAAGGAGGTAGAAATTGTGTCAGGGGAGCTGGGAGGAGACCTGGCATCATGGAAATAGAGAAGGTTGACCAGTTTTCCACTCCCTTCCCTGCTGCAGGCTTCTGCCTGAAGTGGGTTTGAGCTAATGAGGAGAAGTTAGTACATTACGATAAATGGGACTGCTCTTACATCTAGAAGCAACTAAAAAAGCTATTATCTTTTTAGCCCATGGTTTTATCTGGGACCAGGAGAAAAACAAGAGGGTTTGCAGGGGTATTTGTGATAAGGAATAGATTTATTGGAGTTTTCAGCCTTTTGAATTCTACTCATTCAGTACACCAGTTAATCAAACAATTATACATATAGTTTTATAATATGTATTTTCAACATATAAGGCATTACTTCTTCTTTTGAAGTGTAAGGATTTTCAACAATTGATTGATGAATAGTACACATTTAGTTTTCCAAAGAGGAAGAGTTGAATTCCTTTTTGCCTGTATTAGGACATTTAAATTAATGCCAAATATCCAAACAAACACTCACTGAAAGTGGGTAAAGGCACACAGAAAATGTGATATTTCCTCTCCCCACTTCTATCTTTGGAATTCACTTAGTCTAGCAGTTCTCAAACATTAGTATGCCTCAGAATTATTTAGAAGTTTTATTAAAACACAGTTTGCTTGGCTCTTTCCTAAGGGTTTCTGAGTCAACAGATTAGGGTGGATCCTGGGGAATTCCAATTTTGAACAAAATTCCAGGTAATGCTAATGCTCCTGGCTCAGAGACCAGTGGGAAAAGCACTCATCTAGGCCATAGTCAGACGTGATTCCTAGTCCTTGGAGTTCTACTTGTCTCCCAGCCTGTGCTCTGGGAATGCATGCCAGGTGTCATGAGTTTAGAAGACTTTTTCAATTAGTGCTACTTATGGTCAACATTGGCATTTTCTTTGACTTAGTCTTATGGCCTTACTTAGTCCTGTGTGTTTTCAATGACTCTTCTACTAAATATCCCATATAATAAAACTCTAATATGTAAATCGACAGAATGACCAGTTGCTATGATGTGCACTGATCACCAGGAGGCAGACACTCAATACAGGAACTGCCCCCTGGTGGTCAGTGTGCTCCCATAGGTCAGTGTGCACCACTCAGCCAGAAGCTGGGCTCACAGCTGGCGAGTATAGCGGAGGTGGGGGGAGCTTCTCTCGTCTCTGAGGTAGCGCTAAGGACCCCTCGAGGATGTCCAACTGCTGGGTTGGGCCTGCTAACCTGGCAGGCAGACATCCCCTGAGGAGTCCCAGACTGCAAGAGAGTGCAGGACAGGCTAAGGGGACCCCCAAGTGCACAAATGTTGTGCACCAGGCCTGTACTGTGTGTGCGTGTGTGTGCATGTGTGTGTGTGTGTGTCTACACTAATAAAAGAGAAACATGCAAATTAACCATCGCTATGCTACACCAAGCCATGCCCACCAGCCAATCAGGAGTGAGTATGCAAATTAACCCAACCAAGGTGGTGCCAGCCATGGAGCTGGAACAAGCAGGAGGCTTGGGTTTCCCCAGTTTTTTTTATAGAGGAAGCCAAGCTTCCTGGCTGGCCCTGGCCTCCAGTCAAGGTTACAAAATTTCAATTATAGAAGTTAAATAAATCCTAGATACTTGCTTCCAGCTGGCCCTGGCCTCCATTCAAGGAGGCACTGGAAAAAAAAGAAAAAGTAAAAGATAAAAAGGAGGGGCTTGGACCTTGGGTCGCTGGGAGGTGACCAGGCCAGGATGGGATGCCAAGGGCCGTTGGGGGTAAGCAGACCAGCAGGGGGGCCAGTTGGAGGTGAGCATGCCATCATTGGGGATCAGTTGGAGGTAATGAGGACAGTGATGGGGGGGTATTTTGGGGCAAGCAGCCTGGCAGCGGGGGGACAGTTGAGGGCGAGCAGGCCAGCAGCAAGAGTGATTAGGGGGCAATCAGGCAGGCAGGCAGGCAGTTGAGCAGCTGGAGCCAGCAGTCCCGAATTGTGAGAGGGATGTCTGACTGCCCGTTTAGATTCTATTCCTATAAACCGGCAGTAGAACATCCTTCAAGGGATCCCAGATTGGAGATGGTTCAGGCTGGGCTGAGGAACACCACCTCCACCTCTGTGCATGAATTTCGTACATCAGGCCACTAGTATGTATGTGTATATATATATATATATATATATACACACACACACACACACATACATACACACACTAGTATATATATATACTAAATATATACTATATATATATATAGTATATATATATAAAAGAATATATATATATACTTTTTTTACATTAAGGAGGCGTTGAGAACCAATAATTATTGACTTTCTCATTATCTCATTAATAAAACAGAACAAAGCAAAAAAAAAAAAAAGAGACAACCCCCCAAACTTTTCCTGTTTACCTCCCAGATTACCTGTCAGAAACCACTTGGCAGCAAAGGAATCACATAGCAACATCTACAACCACCACTTCTCATGGGGTGTCTAAATGTAATACACATTTACACTTAATCTTCTCAGACAATTATTAGTAACGCTTTTGGGGCAAAACGACATTTTGTTAAATTATTCTTCCATGAAAGCATAGGCACACACATTGAAGATTTAGTATTCATACAAGGACTTCAAACCTCATTAGGCTTCATCAGATTTCAGATTGTACAACTTCTTGTGCAGTCGTATGCTTTCTAACAGATAAAAGAGTTCTTGTCCCGTTTAAGGCTTCATTGTCTCAATGTATATTATCAACATCTAGAGATTACATACAGATGGCAGGTTGTGGCCATCCTGCAAATATATTTCTACAATTATTTTTATAGATAGAAAATGCAGTGATGAAAAAGGAAAGGATTGGTTTCTAAAGCACAAGGCATGTATTCATTCAAACAGCCACCTTCCCGAAAACATAAATTTGACCAACTTTGGAATCAGATCTTAGCAGGCACTATTTTGTCCTCTCATCAAGGAAGGATTCTAATTTTAAAGTTTTCAATGTTCTTTCTATGCCCACTAAGTTTCTGTTCTGATTTTGGCAATTTCCCTTAGATATTTCAATTACTAGTCTAGAAATCATACAAATATACTAACTATAATAAACTTATGGAAATTAGCTTAAAGATGATTTGAATTTTTGTAGCCAATGCTTGCTATTCCTACTGCTTCTCCTCCCCCTTCTCTTCTCTCCTGATGCAATTGGTCATCACAGTTCTAAGTGTAGTCACTCTGGAAGATTCTCAGATGTGGCTAGGTAAGAAAATGCTTACTCAGCATTTTAAGAATCCAGTTTTGAGACTTAATTCATTTGCCTATTGTGGTTTGTTCTGTTAATTTCATTACCTTAAAACAATTGACTAGATTCTAATAATCATTTTATCTCCTTGCTATTCTTTTCCAAATATTCTCATTGCTTGTTAAAGGTTTAATTTTTAGAGAAATTTCTGACATGTTCTTTATTAAGTACAATTCTCATCAGTTTTACATTTAAAACAGGAAAATAACTTGATCAAAAATGCTCTCTACTAAGAAGTCATAAAAATTCTAAGATAATTTTCTTAGAAACTTTTTTTTTTCATGTGACATAAATGAGTTATCCTTGCTTTTAGGTTACTTCCTAAATAACAGAAACCTTTGACAAATCAACTTTTCCAAAGGACCTAAATACTTGGGAGTCTTTTCTCTCTGGTTGAGTCAATATGAAGTACATAAAATGCTATATAGCCCAAGAGCCTCTTGGCTTCCCCCAACTTATGATGTTTCCTCTCTTATCCCTCAGTGACAATTGTGCAATTGTGACAGTTTACAGACCACCCAACTAATATCATTGTATAAAAATCTCACTCAAAAAAATTTGATATCCATATCTTTAGTGTCTAAGAAGGGTTTTATAATAAAACTAGTGGCCCAGTGCACAAAATTCATGCATGTTAAAAGGGAATGAATTAGAAGAAAAATTAGAATAAATATTTTAATATTACTATTTGCCCTTTCTCTATAATAGTAGTGTCAGGGATGAAATAAAATTAGTAAATTGTTTATAAAATCTCCCTCCTGTCAGAGTCTGGGGCACACCGTGAGACCTAGAGTCAAGCCCCCACCCACCACCCGCATGCATTTAGAAAACACAGGAGACCCAGACCCCACTGGCCCCATCTCCATTGGGTGAGACCCAGACCTGGCTGCCTGCACCCCTGTCAAGCCTCTCCAGGTGGGGGACACAGCCTCTGGTCCTCCAGCCTGGTAGTAGGTGGGGGCACAGTCTCAGGTTCCCTGTTAAGCCCCGCCGGGTGGGGGGCACAGCCTGAGGTCCCCCATCAAGACCTGCTGAGTGGGGGTCGCAGCCTGAGGTCTTCCATCAAGCCCTGAAGTGTGGGGAGTGTGACCTGAGGTCTCCTGGCCCAGTGCTGGGGGGTGTGTGGCCTGAGGTCCCCTGTCAAGCCCAGCCTCTCCACCCCACACAGTGTCACATCAGGCTGAACAGTAACACATGCAGGCAGTGTCACACGCAGGCAGCATGATGTTAGCACTGGGGGCAGAAGTCCCCGCCCCTGTCCCCGCCCACAGACTGGTCATAACTGGGACACCTTAATGGACAAATTAGCATATTACCTCTTTATATGTATAAATATTAAACATATTTACATACATATTACCCACCTCTTAGTAGACAGTCCAACATTAGAAAACACAGGCAGATGGAATAAACTGGATAAATGATTCCACTCTGCCACTCACGACCTAGGAAACTTCCAGAACTGCTGCTGGGGCAGTTTAAGGTAGTGTCCCCATGATCTTTTTTTTTTTTTTTTTGCATTTTTATTGATTTCAGAGAGGAAGGGAGAGGGAGAGAAATATAGAAAAATCAATGAGGAAGAATCATTGATTGGCTGCCTCCTGCATGCCCCCTTTTGGGGATTGAGTTTGCAAATCGGGCATGTGCCCTTGACTAGAATTGAACCTGGAACCCTTCAGTCTGCAGTCTGATGCTCTATCCACTGAGCCAAACCAGCTTGGGCTCTCCCACAATCTTAAATAAGAACAGGGTTTTTTTTTGTTGTTGTTTTTTTTGTTTTTAATAAGGCTCATTCATTTTTCTTTTTACTTTTGGCTTGCAATATCTCAAATATCTTTTCTTCTGTAATTAGAAAATATTACAGCTGTGTTTCAGGGCATCTGCCATAGTGAAAATTCATTGAATTAGAAATGGATAACTGACCGAGAGGTCATCCAGCCACAAACTGGTCAGCAGCCTGTGGGATCTGGCTCTCACAGATGAGGCTGGCCAGTGCATGTCTTTGGTGAGACCTTTGTACTAAAACTCTGCGACAACTGAAACCAGCTACCAGGTTTAAGCCGAAGAGTCACCCAGAATCAGGAGTAGGGCAGTTGTCTTGACGCTATGTGCAAGATAGCTAGGCAAAGGAGGCAGGCGGAGAGAGAAAAGAATGGAGCAGATTTATAGAAAGAGAGAAACCACGAGCTTTGAAGAGAAAGTAGATTCTAGGGATAGAGAGATTGAACCTTGAATATTTTGGTGTTCATAGAAGCCCAGTTTTTCTTCCTTTATAAAGATAGGGAAATCCACAAAATCCCTGTATCCTGAAAATAATCTCCATTTTTCCTCTTTACCTAATTTAATTTGAGTAGGTTTCTGTTGTTGGAGCGTGGGGCCGTACCTGGACACAGTAGCTGAGGGGTTAATTTCGCTTGGGACTCCTGTTCTTCTTGAGCCTAATTAGGCAGCAGGGAGAGCCTTCCATGCACCCTGCCCCTGAGACAGAATTTCAGACTCAGAAGTCCACAGGAGGAAAAGCACACAAAGCTTAGCATTTGAGCTGATCAAATAGAGTTTCACAAAGCATGGCAGAGACGATCACGTTGAGAGACAAGAATTTTCAGGGATCCAGGGGCCTGGCCCACAGCAAGGGACAGGAGGAAGGATGAAACCCTAAAGACTAAGATTTGCTAAGAACCTTATTTGACCAAGATTCAGTGACTTTGTCACAGCTCTACCCCAAAGTGAGGGAATTAGGTGTTAGGCCATTGGGGGAAAATTGACCCTTGAGAAGAAAATATCTATCAATATTTATAGAAAACTGTACTCAATTTAAGAGAGTTACGTTTTTTTTCTATATGAGTTTATAGCTTCTGAAAACCTTACCAAGAACATCAAACAATAAGAAAACACAGCAATTTCAGAAGAGAAGTTATACAAAGAAATAAAAATAACATAGTTCCTCCTCCATTATGCATACATAATGGTGTGGGATAGGCAATCTTGCATAAAACCACGCGGGGGTCCCCACCTTCCGCAGAACAGAATAGTAGCTCACACTTACTGAATGCCTGCTACTACTAAATTCTAAAATAAGAATTCTACTCCAAGTGTCTCAGTTATTCTACACTCATCACACGGCCAAAGGCTTATTATTATCTCCATTTTGTGGATGAAGAAACTGAGGTCCAAATAGGCCAATGCCTGCAGTTTCAAAACTATCAAACTGAGGTCTGCTATGGCTGCATACTTGCCAGCAGCACTAGGACAACAAACTCCTTGAGCAGGGTCCCGAGTCCCACATCATTTGGGAAGCACTTTGGTATTATGGAAATACCATGACTTTTGGAGTCAAACGTGGGTTCTAAGCCTATGTTAAATTAGACAAGGAGGCCTTTCATCTGAGATGGTTCTAATGCCATGGCAGCCTTCATAAGCAAAGCCTAAGCTTGCAAATGGCTCAAGGTTAAGACATTGAACCCTAAGGATAACCCATGGCTAGCAGCCAGCTCGGTTTTAAGCGGTAGCTAGTTAATAATTTCCTTGGTTTGCTTCTGCCCCTGCTCTGTAAAAGTCTTTCCCCAGTGGAGCACTTCTCACCACTTCTGGTTTGGTGCTGCCCAATTCAAAACAATTTTTGCTCAAGTGAACTCTTAAATTGTTAATATGCCTCAACTTCTCTTTAATATCTGGCTCCATTCAACATAAGCATGAGAACTCAGGAAGGTAACAAACGGCCTCTGAGCCACACTTTTCACATCTGTAAGGAGGAGAAGCTATTATCCCTTATACAATGAGTGCATAGGATGTCTTCATTTTAAGGAAGCTTTTTATACCAAAACCTACTTCATGGGAGACACTCAGCAAAGATTTGTTGAATAAATGAGTGCAAAAAACCCACCCATATCCAAGGGTTAAGGATTATTCAGAAAACTTATTTGTTTAGTAAAATACAGATTTTGATCAGAGGAAATAATACTTTGTATAACTTCTCTTCTGAAATTGTTGAAAAGCATGTGTTTATAACTGAACAGGGAGAGAAAGGGACATTTCAACCATTTATCATCTGCTGGTTTTTACCCATACAGAGAATATCCCTCTGGTAAAGCATTAACAAATTAAGTCAAATGTCATTAAGGCTGTCTGATTTCCCATTCATGTGGAACTTCAGTAGGTTACGTAAGCGGGCATCCTAAGTCCCTATGCTCTGTTATTTTTCCATTTTTCAATTGCTCCCTATCTACTTCATCCTGCTTATTTAATTAAGGACTGGTTACTTATCAGGTGGCCATGGTAACTTTTTTTTTTCTTCTTTTTTTTTCTGCCTTCTGCGTTACCAAGTTTAAAAAGAGAGGTGTCTCATTTGGATTATTCAGATTTCTCTGACTTTGCTCATTCATATTTATGACCTACCAGGCTGTTTTCTCAAGTAAATTACTCTTAACAGATCAGTCTCCTTCAAAGCCTTTGCATTTACACAAAGCTGCTTCTATAACCAACAGGAACATGAGTTAGGAGCAGGTGAAATCTCCATGACTGGTGGTTAGACAGAAATGCTAACTGACTTTAAAAATTAACCACTATTTCCTCTAAACTTTTCCTCTCAATATTTCACCTGCACCTGTTTGAATTTAGGGCCTTCCTAAAGACAAGAGTGTTTCCATCTGAATAGGAGCCTTGCTGTAGTAGGTGAAGCAAAGACAATCGTGGCAGTTTAACAAGCCTGAGAAATTACCTCCAAATTACTGAAGGGTGGAGGCCCGCATGACTGGGACAGAGGACCTGTGTAAATCTCTCCCCTCACTCTTCATTTTCCTAGTTCATCCTGTGCTTGTAATTTATGTTTCTGAGCCTTAGCAGTATGATAGGATAGGCTCAGAAATCCCCGATTAAAAATAAAGCAAATAAAAATCCAAGGAGGAGCTTTGACCAACGGCACACTTCAAGCTGGGGGAAGGGACTGGACAGGGATGAGAAGAGATGCATGATCTCAGTAAAGTTGGGGGGACATCGGGAAGGTGTTTGCTGTCAGTCACATCTGAAAACAAGTGGCCAGAATGGTTGTGGCCACTGAAAACTCAAAGAAATCTGGGTAACTTCATTCCTTGAACAGAGATGTTCACACTCTTGTGCTCTTAGGCTCTTGGTTCCTCTTGTGCCCTTGGGACTCTTATTGCTTAGGGCCTGCCCTGCTGTACTACAATAGTATTTTCCCACATGGCTCACAGCCATGTGGACTCCCCCCCACACACACACACACTCAATGGACTAATGGACTGCTGCTAGCCTGATGCTGAACTGACCTGGTTGCAACATGGAACAGAAACTCTGAACATTGCCTCTGCTTCTAGCTTCACTGAACGGAAGTAATTCCACAAAAGTAAAGCTTCCCACTATGTCTCATCCTCCCGTGAAGGCCTCCAGAAATGCTTATTCCAGCTACCCCAAGAACCCCAATTTCTCTAATAACACAGACGCCAAAAACCCACCTTTTTGGGAGTGAAGAAAGCATTTTGTGGCTGTGCCTCACAAGCACTGTGTATTCTATAAGGTTGTTTCTTTGGAACTTGGGAACACATTCTGATTGCTGAATAACCTTTGGACCCTCATCTGTTTGCAAATTAGGGCTGCTCCTTCTGTCTTTTTCTTTCCTCCTTCAATTGGATTCGATGACTGAAGTATTCTGAGTCACTTTGGAGGTTTCACTTTTCATGTGAATCTGTTTTCAGAAAGGTACTATGTACAATACATATACAACATCAAATAAATTATTTGGTTTGGCTTTTTAAAAATATATTTTATTGATTTTTTACAGAGAGGAAAAGAGAGGGATGGAGAGTTAGAAACATCGATGAGAGAGAATCATCTATCAGCTGCCTCTTGCACACCCCTGCTGGGGATGTGCCTGCAATCCAGGTACATGCCCTTGACCGGAATCAAACCCGGGACCTTTCAGTCCGCAGGCTGACGCTCTATCCACTGAGCCAAACCAGTGTCGGTTTGGTTTGGCTTTTTACATATATCCAGTGGATGGAATGATCATCCTTTACATGTGATGCATGGATGACCAACCTCTTATTCATTTGTCTCATAGCTAAAGCCCAAGTGCACTCTCTCCATGTCTGTGTGTTCTTGGCCTCTGCTGTCTTGACCTGAAGGGTGTGGGCTAATGCCCTGAAGGACCTAGGAAGGAACCCCGATTAGGGTGGCAAGGACCCAAAACATATTTGAAGATCCCTGACTAATTTTGAGGCTGTTTTTTTTTTTTTTTTTTTTTTTTTTTTTTTTTTAAAAATATATTTTATTGATTTTGTACAGAGAAGAAGGGAGAGAGATAGAGAGTTAGAAACATCGATGAGAGAGAGTCATCGATCAGCTGCCTCTTGCACACCCCCTACTGGGGATATGCCCGCAACCAAGGTACATGCCCTTGACCGGAATCGAACCCGGGACCCTTCAGTCCCCAAGCCGACGCTCTATCCATTGAGCCAAACCGGTCTCGGCTTGAGGCTGTTTTTAAAGCTACTTTTGAGTGATAGAAAGAAAAAAAAAAGTAACCTCTTAAAGGAACAAAGAGATCCATTAATGACAAAAATTTTTGTCATTGCCTTTCACTGGTTGTCTGGTCCATTTCAGGATATAATTTTGCCCAGAAAGCATGATTTGTTTTATGTATACTTCAAAAAGCACAAAGGTCCAAAGGACCAGACAAGATCTTTTTTTTCTTATACACAGAAAAGTGTTAGGATCACACCTTTGTGTATGGCAATTAGTCTGAAAATAGAAGTCGGTCCTGGAAGAAATGTGAATGAGATCGTAGCATGCAGAGAAGTTCTTTGTTTAGTGCAGTGGTCGGCAAACCGCAGCTCGCGAGCCACATGCGGCTCTTTGGCCCCTTGAGTGTGGCTCGGTGGCATTAGAACCACTTCTTCAAAATAGACTCTCCCGGGCCGAAAACCGATTCTTGTGCATGGGGCTCGAAGTTTCAATCGCACTGTACATGTGCAACTGCACGTGGTATTTTGTGGAAGAGCCAAGGGGCCAAAGAGCTGCATATGGCTCGAGAGCTATGGTTTGCTGACCACTGGCTTAGTGTGTGAGAGAGAGATCAGCTGTATCTGATTAGTGAACATTTTATAAAGGTGTGGTGTTGGAGGAAGCAATCAAGTTAAGTAGAGTCCAGTGGCATCATCTGAAACCTTTCTTTGATTTCTAGAGATTTTGGTTTAGGTGGACCATAAGCAGACACTAGGTCAATGACGGACAATTTGTAGAATTCAGAAAGGGATTTAATAAACAAGTTACTTTTTAAAGACACAGGAAGGCAAAGTACTGAACAGAAATTGCACTTCTCGGGGCCTGAGAGAAATAGTTACTTGTAGTAAAAGTGCCAAGAGTAGAGGATGCAGGCAGAGAGCTGGCCGTACTCCCTGTCCCGTATGTCCTCCACCCAGCTCACAGCGGGGTGGCTGCAGTGCTCAGGCAGGAAGAACACGGCGGAGACTTAGAAGGTATCTGAGTGATGGAGTGTTGAGAGAGCTCAGTGGTGGGAATGGAAGGAAAAATTGACTTGTCAATTTTATCCCACATTTGAGCAGTCTAATCATTAGACATTTTTTACTATTATTGAAATAAATCCTGCCCTTTATTCAATGCTTCTAGTTCTGCCTTTTAGTGTGATTTAGAACCAGTCATATTCCTCTTTTGAGTGACAATTCTTTAAATTTTAAAGACAGCCAGGTCACATCCCTGTGCCCTCACTCCATTCTCACCTTGTCCTAAGCCATCTTAAGTTTTATTTATTTGGTTAAATATTACGGATCCCTTCAGCTCTTCTTCATCTGACCTGTATGATAGACATATTATTCTCCTGGTTTCTGGAGGCATTAGAGTTAGTCAATGGGCCTTTGAGAATGTTGGACTGAACAAAACACTGCAGAGTTAGGGCAGCCATCTCAGAGCACTGACGGGCCATCATTGTCTGGAAGCCTGTGCTCCTATTATTGAAAACTAAGTTTCCCTCAAAGTTTCTGGCAGACTCACCTCATCATCAGCTCCATCTGAACTTTTATTCAATTAAATCCTAGGACCTTTTTGTTTGGATAAGAAAACCTCCTCCGTCCTGTTCTTCTGTGGTGAATTGGAAATACTATTATCTTAAAACTTTATTCTGAGTTCTATTAACTTTCATTTTATTTGTTCAGCCTATTGTTTCAGCATGATCGAATCTTTCTGAATCGTGATTTTGCCATCAAACGCATGTTTTATTGTGGCATTTGCTGATAAACACATCTTCTATGCTTAACAGAAATGTCAATTTAAATGTTAATGAGGTGACATTTTACATATTAAATTAGAAAAGAAGAAAAAGAATGAGAAATGTGTGGGGGAAGAGCCATTTTTCATAAACATTTAACAGAGGCTTAGAATGAGACATATATCTTGGAAAGAAATTTGACAGTAGGCAAATTTCTTTTTGAAGTATAATTTCTCTTCCAGAAAATAATACAAATGAATTAATCTGATTACACAGAATAGAATACTTATTTCAACATCATTTAGAATACTGTATTTTTCAGTGTAAAATGTGGGAAATCTAAATGTATTAGTAGAAGATGTGTTAAATTCTATTTGAGCAGTGAAATTGAATATTATGCAACCAGTAACAAAAAAAAATCACATTTTTACATGGGAAAAAATAGGCAATAAAACAGTCTGAATAGTAGACAATTTATATTTCAGTAAAAAGATGAGTATGTACATGTGAAGGGTTTGTGTATCCATACAGAAATATCTGGAAGCTTATGCATCAGTTTAATAATCCTTTATAATAAAAAATTAATATGCAAATAGACCAAACTGTAGAACAACTGAACAACCAGCTGCTATGATGTGCGATGACCACCAGGGGGCGTGTGTGGAAGATGGGGGGCATCAGCAGTAGGCAGCAGAGCTGTGGTGGGATGGTGGAGCAGGTGAGTGGGGGCACTAGACCAAGGCTGGGCTCTGGTCACTGTCATCCAGGAGAGCCTCTGGTGGTTACTGAAAAATTTTTTGCTCCCACACACCGCAGTCCTGCCTGGAGCTCACATCTGCTACCAGCTCCAGCCCCACTTGCACCTGCTGCCAGCACCCACTGCTGGCTTTGGCCCTGCTTGCACACACTGTGGGCACTGGCTCAGCTCGCTCCTGCAGCCTGTGACGGAGTGGCTGCTTGCACCCGCTGGGGCTGGTCCTATCACTTGGCACCCTCAGAGGGTGCAAACATGGCTGCTGGTCCCGATTGCCCCTGAGGACTTCTCCACCTCCCCTGCTCCTGAGGGGCCTCAAGGCAACAGCCATCACTTTCACCCACTGACAGTGCCAGCCCCAATCACTCTGTGCCATCAGCGGGTGCAAGTGGGGCTGGTGCTATCAGCACATGGGAGTGGCAGTGGCGGGAGCAGGGCTGCTGGCAGACAGGGATCCAGGGGCCATGGAAGGAGGGGCCAGGTTGGGGCATGGAGGATGCGCAGAGACCAGCAATGTCAGGGCCCACAGTTCCTTTCAAGGTGCATGAATTCGTGTACTGGGCCCTGAGACTGTAATAATAAAAGCCCAATATGCTAATTAGAGCAGATGTCCTTCCAAACAAAGCTGCAGCGGGAGGGGGCCGAGGCAGAGGCCCCGGGCCGCAGTGGCAGTGGGCAGGGACCAGGGCCCAGGCCCTTGCACGAATTTTGTGCCTCAGGCCTCCAGGGATTATATAATGGTGATGGAATTGCCAGTGAATTTTACATTTTTGTTTATATTCTCTGTGTAAATTTTCTAAAATGAACAAGCACTAGTTTTATAATTAGAAAAAGTTCTATTTTGGATTTTTTTTGGGGGGGGAAAGTTTGAGTTAATTATGCCAAACACTGGTCCTTTTTACCCTATTAAGGTTCTCTGGAAACTGACTCTGATATGGAGAGTTGGCTGCAAATGTTAACTGAGGGGTGCTCTCAGCAGCTACACTTGTAACAGAATGAGGGAAACAGGACTCAGCAGAGGCAGACGTTGAACTGCAGTTGAGTTGCTACAAAGATCCTGTGGGGATCTTGAAAGCTGGAGTGGCCATTTAGATGTGTCCTGGATTGGGCAAGGAACGAGGCTGTATATGCTGTTCTTGACCAGTCACTGGATATGGGCTACCCCGACAGGGAGTATAACCTTGGATGATGTAACTCTTTTAACTGAGGGCAATTCCCAAGGAAGAATTCATCTGTCAGCCATCAGCACACATTCTTGAAGCTGGAGGAGTGAGTACCTCTATCCTAAAAGAGGGAATCTGGGTGATGCACTACCAGACCTACTGCAGAAGGGCATCATTGCTCTCCTGCCTTATACCCCAATTCTCTTATGGCTTTTTTTTGTTTTGTTTTTTACATGAAAATAATTCTGTGTTTCTCCTCACAATTCTTCACTCCTCTGCCCCTCCGCTTACAGATTTTCACAGTTAGAACACCTTGATTGAAATGTGATTTTATGAAAAGTTGGACTGAGGACACATTCATTCATTCATTCATTCGTTCATTTGTTAGTGCATTTGTTCATTCGATAAAAATATTCATCGAGCATTTATTGCTGTGCTAGGCATTGTTCTAGGTGCAGAAAACATTGTAGGAAACAAAAATACCTTTCTCATACATCTTACATTCTAGGTGACAGACTCTTGGCTTTGTCATTGGGCCAAGTTAACAGACATTACTCTTCTTCTTCTTTTTTTTTTTTTTTTAATTGATTTTTTACAGAGAGGAAGAGAGAGAGATAGAAAGTTAGAAACATCAATGAGAGAGAAACATCGGTCAGCTGCCTCCTGCACACCCCCCACTGGGGATGTGCCCGCAACCAAGGTACATGCCCTTGACAGGAATCGAACCCGGGACCTTTCAGTCCGCAGGCCGACACTCTATCCACTGAGCCAAACCGGTATCAGCCAGACACTACTCTTAAGGTAAATCTGCACCCTTTAAGGTGTGCCTTAGTCATCTGTGGATACAGATTTCTGACCACTTTCCTCTAGTATTAGTCTTCCATGCATGCCCAGAACTGTTTGAAATCCTACCTCTGGACCCAACACTTAGTAAAAAATAAGTACGTAAATAAATGAATAATAAAAAAAAGCTAAAAACAATTGCTTTGTATTGATGACTAATGACTATTCCATTCTCCACTGGGGGTAGGAGGGGGGTCCCCAATGTCTATGGACATTGGAATACCACCTGAGAGACTCTGATTCCGATAACCTCAGGAGATGTTTTCCTGAATGAACACAGGACTCTCAAGTGGTTTTCTTTACTCCTTCTCGGCACCTCTCTCAGATATATATGAATTGTTTTAAGGTTTCATTTTAAAATGAAATTGACCAAGCGACTTTATGTTAAGATCAGTCCTGAAAAATGGGGGAAGATTAAGAAAATTGATAAGATGCTTTCTCTCAGTTGCACAATTTCCAATTTTGTTAAGTAAGGCCAAATTATTTCACATTAATTCATTATATCAGTGAATAGCCAACATCTGTGGCTATTAAAGGAATCCAGTGGTAAGAAGTGAAAACAAGTGGATCGAATAAGAATGCTATAGTTTTCCTAGATTTCCCACCCCCCCTAAATTAGGTGAGTGGTTATTCATATAAATAATATTACTTTTTTTTTTAAAGTTGTAATAATTTATTTTTGAGTTTTGTTATTGTTAAATAAAAGTTTGGTTACTGAATTCAATTTTATAAAAACTAACACCACAATGTTTATTCTTTCACAGGAAGAGGGGAAAGGATAATCTGTGTAACTAATAGACATAACTGTGTTGACCATTCTCCCTATTTTAGGATTAGAATCACATTAAGCTTCTTTGAATATTGTGAAAATGAAATACTTAGCAAAATGTCCATGCATTCATAGCAATTTTCTCCTTGAAAAACAAAGCAAATGTTAATTATGCAGATTTGTATTCTGACCCACTGTTACTGGTTCACAATAAAGGCTATAGGTAAAAACAAAAACATACTCACAAATCAGGTACTGTTTCTTCTTTTCAGTGAAAAGTTTTATTTTCACCCTAGTAAAACCTTAGGCTGGAAATGTCGCCATGAAATATTAAAATAGTAAGCAGTAAAAAATACTCACCCAATTGCACAAGTGTATCAATCTAAGTCTCCTAATTAAATCCTCATACTTAAGTGAGAGTGCCAGTAAAATTTACTGACAAACATTTTGCAGAACAACTCATTTCCCATGCAAGAATGCATGGTATAAAACGAATAATGGGGTCATTGTTACTTAGGTTGATTTGTTCTGTTTATTCTTTAGCTTATCAGCACTTTCTCAGATACTAATAAGAAGCATGTCAAGAAAAAAATATTATGGAGACTTAAATTTTTAGCCACACACATCATCATTGGTATCTTTATTACCATAATTGTCATTACCAATTCTACCACAATATTGCATAATTTGATATTGCATAATGTGATATTTTGAGAATTTCCCACTGAAAATAAGTATGATTTTTTGTGTGTATTACATTAATGAATTCCAAATCACTTAGAATGAAAGTAGATCTTATTTATTAAGTAACCTATTTCACATTTATTATATTACTAGAGGCCTGGTGCATGAAAATTTGTGCACTCGTGGGGCAGGGGGCTGGGAATCCTCAGCCTGGCCTGAGCCCTTTCACAGTCCAGGAGCCCTCTGGGGAGTTCAACCGATGGCTTATGCCCGCTCCTTGGCCCGCTCCCCATCACTCCTCCTCCACCCCCTAACCCAATCACCATCCCCTCCCTCTGCCCACTGACACCCACCTTGATTGGCCTGGCACTGCCCACTTGCCGGCCCCACCCTGCACTGGCCAGTTGTTATGCTGTTCAGTTGATTTGCATTTAGGCTTTTATTATTATAGGATTTCAAAAGGGTATATGACTAAGATATTAAAAGGAAGAGCAGTAATGTTTCTGATGTGAATAAAAACTAATAACTATAAGAAGGTCCCTTCAAACTTTTGTTTAATAGCTTGGTCAATCAAGTTCCTTTGTTAGTTAGGATACTCCAGAGAAACTGAAACAATAGGATATCTATCTCTATATCTATCAAACCAATAGGGTTTATTATCTACTTATCTATCTAAATATCTATCTATAGTATCTATCTATCTATCTATCTATCTATCTATCTATCTATCATCTATCATCTATCTATCTGTTATAAAGAACTGGCTCACATGATTATGGTGGTGGCAAGTTTAAAATCTGCAGAGCTGATGTCCAGCTTGATTCTGAAGTCGAGCAGGCTACTGTAGAACAAGAAAGAACTGAAATTCCAGTTTGAAGGCTATCAGACAGGAGAATTCCCTTTTACTCGGGGTAGGATCAGTTTTGTCTTCTAATGATGCCTTCAACTGATGGATGAAATCCACCCTCATTAGGAAAAGCATCCTGCTTTAGTTAGACTATTGATTTAAATGTCAAATGTTCAATATTGTTTCAGTGTCATCCAAAAACACAGTTCCAGGAACACCCAGAATAACATCTGACCATATATCTGGGCACTGTGTGGCCCAGCCTAGGCTTTTGTTCCCATAGGTGAACAGGGGGAAAAGACCAGAATGAGCTTTTATGCCTTTTCTGCAGCATCTTCTATCCCCTCTCCTAGATAAGAGGAAGGATTTCTTAGATCACTCTTTTCTGTGATCTCTTCTTAGGTGAGAAAAACCTATAATTTCCCACTTGCCTGCACTTGGCTCTAAGTAGTTAATTTAAAATATAGCTGAGTTTCTTTTTCTGTCCTCTATAGGACCCTTCTTCCTCTCATATCCTGCCACAGTGAATATATATGTCCTCAGAGTCAATAGCCTACTTTAAATTTCACATTATTTAATTACCATGCAGCTTCACTTATTTGGTAAATTCAAGAACAGTTGTGATTTTGCAGATTATCTGGTAATTTTTTGATACTGTTGGGAATTATGTTCTTTCCAGATTTTTACATTCGTAAGTGGAAGCTGGAAACCTACTAATTTCTTGCTAAAGGTAAGGTAAATGTCAGTTGTGTTTCAGATGTGCTTAAGGTGGAGAAGAATGCTAACTACCTTGAGAGATGAATAGGAGTTACCAAAACTGGTAATTATTTTAGTCCATCTGGGTTGCTACAACAAAATACCATTGTCTGGATGGCTTTTAAACAACAAACATTTATTTCTCACAGTTCTGGAGGCTGGCAGTCCAAGATCAGGGTGCCAGCATAGTAGGGTTCTTGTGAAAGTCCCCATCTGGGCTGCAGATTGCCACTCGCTGTGTCCTCAGATGGTAGATGGGGCTAGGGAGCTCTGAGGGGCCTCTTTTATAAGGGCACTAATCCCAGTCAGGAGAGCTTCCCCCTTATGCCTTTATCACCTCCCAAAGGCTTCACCTCCTAACACCATCATATTGGAGATGAGAGTTTCTATAAATTTTAAGGGGACACAAACTTTCAGTAACACTCTACAACTATACAATGGTCTAACCTTTGTATATTTATTTGCAGCTTGTAAAGAACTCATGCTAGAGATAACTTCATATAAATCAAAACAAATTTAGACATCCAATTATTTATCACTTGTCAGGGAATTACCAAATATCAAAATGAATAAGTTTCAGGTGATAAAATGGCAGGAAAAACTAGAGTGGTTCTAGCTGGGATTTAGATGTAAGCTGGACATCTTTTATTCCAGGGGAAAATATAGAAGAAACCTAAGATCAAATAACAGAAAAAACCTTTACTTTTTTTTTTTTTTCCCCCTTCTGATCAGACTTGCTCTGATAAACTCCTTACTGTAAATTAATCTAGGCTCATATTGTACCTGTCTTGCTCCATACTTGGAACAACTATTTCTCAAAAAAGTCCTGGCTTCAAAAAAAAAAAAAAAAAAGAAAAAAAGAAAAAAAAGAAAAAGAAAAAAGTCCTGGCTTCTTATAGTAGGAAATGGTATTTCAAGAACACATGGGTAAAAGATGTGTTTATTGCTCCTGGATTGGTCATAGTTTCCTAAACCTCTTTAGTAGACAAAGCTAAGAATATATCACACCCACACACATGTGAAAATAAACAAATACAAACTAAAATAAAACATTTATGAGTTAAAAAATATCAGACTATATAACTATTTACTTAACCTCTTCTGTTTTATATTTGTATCTCCTTTCTTCCAACATCCAAATCCCTAGGATACAGGGAGAAATAGTATTTGAATATCCCACGTTATTCCAAATATCTGCCTTACAATAACACAAATAATATCACCACAGCAATATAATGCTAAAGATAGTTAAATTATTTTGAGTATCTTTTTCTTATATCACCCCTCCCCTATTTTTATAGTTGTTCTATATCTACATTTTCTGATCATATGGTCATGACATCCAATATTTTCTCCCTTTTACCTTCACTTTTTGCCACAGTTCTACAAATAGTTATGTTTAATCTTATCTACAGTTCTTGTTTTAATGTCTCTTTAATTATTTTAGTTTTATGTCTGTTTTCTAGTTGATTCCTTGGGAAGGACCCATGAGAACAATATTCTCTGAATTTTTAAATGTTGAGAGTTTATCTGTATCCTTTATAGAAAGTCCCTTTTATCTGAATATAAAATATCTGTCTCATATTTTTTCTTATCTTAAATATGTTTAAATGTTTAAATATTATTTTAAAATAGAGGCCCAATGCACAAATTTCATGCAAGGGGCTTGGCCCTCGCAGCCCCAGCTGCCTGGGCTGGCCCTCAAAGGCCCGGCTTCATCCAGAAGATTGTTCTGTTGTTCAGTCTAATTAGCATATTAGCTTTTTATTATATAGACCATGTTATTCCAAATAGTTCTGACATAAAGTGTCGCTTTAAAAAAAAAAATCTGTTTTTCTTTTGCTTATATATATATCACTTGTTCTTTTCATCTAGATTCTCAATGAATTATTTATTTTAATACCTTGTAATTTATTTATTTTTAATTTTTTTATTGATTTCAGAGAGGAAGAGATAGGAAGAGAGAGAGAGAAACATCAATGATGAGAGAGAATCAATGATCAGCTGCTTCCTGCACGTTCCTTCCTGGGGATCAAGCCCAAAACACAGATATGTGCCCTGATAGGAATAGAACCTGCAAACCTTTAGTCCGCAGGCCAATGCTCTATCCACTAAGCCAAACCAGCCAGGGCTGTGATTTATTTTTAATGCCCTGAATAATATGTCTTGAGGGCTGGTTGTTTTGGGTTGATATTTTCAAGTACATGGTATGCACTTTCAAAATGTAGTTTAAATTACAGCTTTTATTTACTTATTTTGATCCCTTTTTGTTTTCTATTTTTTTTCAGGGACTTGTACTATTCATGTGCGATTTGTGGGTCTATCCTCAATATCTGTTCATATCTCTTGAATTCTTTTTCTTTCTTCATATCTTTTAATTTTAAAAATTTTCCTACTTTTACCTTCTATTGCTTAAATTTAAGGTATCCATTACTGTGTACATTCATTCTTATAACCCTAATTATTTAGTCTTTATTTCTGAAATACAATTTTATTTTCTCTTAAATTCCCCCTCCCATCCCCCCTACTAGTTGGCTTTTCTAATTCTGATCTATGCTGTTCTTTCACTTCTAGAATCACTGTTAGTGATAGTGGCATGCATGTTACGGTCTTGAGAGAACAGCCACTATTTGATCTGGATACCTTCCTCCAACCACCTTTACTGGGATTATCATTTCCTGGAAACTGACGCATGCTTGCTTGGCTGCTGCTACATGCACTTAATTCTAATGACAGTTATTGGTGCCAGGCTGGGCACTTGACTAAAACTGAATCCATACCCATCGCTTTAGATCTTGACCTTGAGCTCAATCTCTTTCTCATGACTGTTGACAGCCAAGTTTTCTGATCTCTGTGAGAAGCATGGAGCCTAAGATACTAAGAGATAACAGAGATGCGGGTGGAGTGAGAGTTTTGACTGTATTCAAGGTTGCAGTTATTCCCGAGACCCAGCTGGGTCATCTCAGTCCCCAACTTGGTTGTTCTGCTTGATGCCTATGTATCCATTCATAAACTCTCCCTATTTACATAAGCATATTTGTTAACAGAAGGAATGTATCTCAGACTGCCTTTATATTGCTTTTCTTTTCTTTTTTTTTAAATAACAGTTTTTAAAAAATATATATTTTATTGATTTTTTTTTACAGAGAAGAAGGGAGAGAGATAGAGAGCTAGAAACGTCAATGAGAGAGAAACATCGACTAGCTGCCTCTTGCACACCCCCTATTGGGGATGTGCCCGCAACCAACATACATGCCCCTGACGGGAATCAAACCTGGGACTTTATAGTCCGCAGACCGACGCTCTACCACTGAGCCAAACCGGTTTTGGCTATATTGCTTTTCACACAAAGCATAATTGAGCCTAGAAGATGAAAAACTTTTTCAAGCTCCGTAAAACCATATTTTTCTTCATTTCTGCAACATAATTGATAGTCTTAAAATCATACTTAGTTTTCAGAGCATCCTCATTCAAGTTTCTTCATTCAGCACATTCTTATTTCTGCTCCACAGACACCTTTAAATCTGAGAGTATTTATACTTTTTCTTCTCCATATTTTTTGTTTGTTTCTTGTTTTATCCCTTTATGTTTTCTTTGTATATTCTCCAGGGGTTTTACAAATTGGTTATTCTGCATAATTTCCTTAATTCTCTGCAGTGTCTACTCTGCTCTTTACTGGATTTCGAGTAGATTTTTCCTCTTGCTATTGCATTCTTTTCTCACTTCAGCCAATATCCTTTGTATCCCTGCCTTTAGTTCAGCCTTTTTGTGTGTACAGATGTTGTTCTCATTTTATAGAGCTCTGAAATCTTGGTGAGGACACAATTCTTATCTGCTTTTGAAGAAAAGAATTTTCTGAGCTATGACCTCCCTTTATCTTTATGGAAATCGTTCCCTCCCTTTCAAATGTCTCTTTCTCCATGTTTTCCTAGGCCCCACTGTTTGTTTCCTGGATGTACTGATTAACTAGGAGAGAGTCATCCAGGATGGCTTTTTTTTTACAAATTTAGTTTCCCGAGTCTCCTTTGGTGTTCGTTTGGGCTTGAGCAACTTTCCTCTTTCAAATCTGAGCCTGAAGGTCAGAACATACTACTTTAATTTTATTCTGTTTGTAATGTCTGGCTGGCATTCATCACTGTGAGAGGAGGAACTAAAGGGAACCTTGTGCTCTGGCTGTGCTAGGGAGCCCGCTGACGTTCTTTGAACAGTGTCATGTATGAAAGAGCACACTGACCTCAGCACTCCAGCGCTCCTGTATGTGTTTGGATTTTTATGTGCCTTCCTCTCCTCTCCTCTCTCCCCCAAATACAAAACATCCTTGGAAACTATCTTAATGCTCCTCTCACTGCCTTCTAATGGAATGGAAAATGAAAGAAGAATCGATGGAGATGATTTAAAAGAGGACATTACTCTGTTTATTTTTGAAAATAATTGATTGCATTTTTTCCCCCTACAGAGTCTAACCACTATATTCTGGGGTTAGATGTACAAAGGAGAAATGAGTAACATATTTTTCATTTTTTTGAGGTGGTGCTGAATATTTTTTGCTTCTGGGTCAGATGACTATGGCATGGATTTCAATAATTTGCTTTTCAATCTGTTCTGAATGACTGCTTTTAGGGGAAATTGCCTGGAAAATTCGGTACATCATTTTTTTTCTTTTGCTATTGTCAGTTTTTGTCTTTTTTTATCTTCAAGGCTGTTTTAATGGGAGGCAGCAGATCAGACACATCTAACCTGTATTCAGGTTTCCTATTAAATTTCTTTGGATTTTTGGAAATTGTATTAGTGTTTATGAAGACAAAACTCTACTAGTTAAGTTTAAGAGGAGCATATTTGTATTTTTATTGTGAAAGACAATAAAGCAGAGCTAGCTTGTTTCTATGGCCTCTGTTTCTGAGGCAGAATCTATGTAGTATAGTAAGTAATACCATGGACTTTGATGTTAGAACAGGATCTATGTCTAGACAACACCATTTTCTGTGACTTTGGGCTACTTAGTCAACCATTCTGAATCCCATTTTCTCTTGTGTAAAATAGAGATAAAAGTACCTACCTTAAAGGAATACACTTAGCATGTATTTGCATATGATAAATACTCAACAGTTGGTAGTCATGATTGATTATTTTAAGTACTAGAGGCCCAGTGCATGAAATTTGTGCTCTAGGGTGAGTGTAGGGTCCCTCAACCCGCCTACACCCTCTCTAATCCAGGACATCCCTCTTGCAATCCAGGACCACTGGCTCATAATAGCTTACCTGCCTGATTGCCCCTAACTACCTCTACCTGCCTGTCTGATGCTTCTAACTATTCCCCTGCTGACCTGATCGCCCCTAACCACCTCTGCCTTGGCCCCTGCCACCATGGCTTTGTTTGGAAGGATGTTTAGAAGACATCTAGCCTTTCTAGTCTAATTAGCATATTAGCCTTTTATTAGTATAGATGATAGGAGACATTATTTTTGAATTTCCTAAGTGCACATGAAATTCTTAATCCTTGTGAGCAAGATTAGGTCTTATTTAATATTTTTAGAAAACAATCCTAATATATAAAAATCCAGGGGCTATCATGACCAAAACAACCAGATGGATGACTGAAAGCAGGCTGTGTGGGGCAACCAGGGCGGCAGGGGGGTTAGTGAGGGATGACCAAATAACTGAACAGTAGGCTGCATGGGGCAACCAGGCTAGCAGGGGGGACAGTAGTTGAGGGCAACCAGGCTGGCAAGGGGGTAGTTGGGGGTGACCAGGCCAGCAGAGGGGGCCAGTTGGGGGCAACCAGGCCATTAGGGGGGTAGTAAAGGGCTACCAGGCCACTGGTAGGGGCAGTTAGGGGCAACCAGGCCAGCAGAGGGGGAAAGTTGGGAATGACCATGCTGGCAGGCAGAGGGGCAGTTAGAGGTGACCAGGCCAGCAGAGGGGGCAGTAAAGGGCAACCAGGCTGGCAGAGGGGGATATTTGGGGGTGATGAGGCCTGAAGGGGGGAAGCAGTTAGGGGCAACCAGGTCAGCAGGCAAGTAAGCAGTTAGGAGCCTGCAGTCCTGGATTGTGAGAAGGATGTCCAACTGCTGGTTTAGCTCCAATCCCCTGAGGGGTCCTGGATTGAAGAGGGGGCAGGCTGGGCTTAAGGGATTCCCCCCTGTATATGAATTTTGTGCACCAGTCCTCTAGTATTTATTATAAAGACACTAGAGGCCTGGTGCATAAAATTCCTGCACCAGGTATGTGTCCCTCAGCCCAGCCTGTACCCTTTCTAATCTCAGACATCCCTTGCACAATCTAGGACTGCTGGCTCACAACTGCTTGCCTGCCTTCTTGGTTGTCCCTAACTGCTTCTGCCTGTCAGCCCGATCATCCCCTAACCACTCTCCTGCCAGCCTGATTGATGCCTAACTGCTCTCCTGCAGGCCCAATTGCCCCTGATTGCCCTTCTCTGCTGGCCTGGTCACTCCTAACTACCCTCCCCTGCCAGCCTGATCACCCCAATTTTTCTCCCCTGCAGGCCTGGTCTCCCCCAACTGCCTGCCCCTGCTGGCCTGATTGTCCACAACTTCCCTCCCCTGCTGACCATCTTGTGTGTTAGAGAGATGGTCAATTTGCATATTACCTCTTTATTATATAGGACAGGCCATTACATAAGTTAACTCATATCATTTTAACAAGACACCACAATAATTTTCCAGTCCAATCCTTCTTACCCATATGTTACCATGCAAGCATATCCCTAGGTGATTTGTGTAGGAAGGGATCATTTCATTATTCACTCAGAAAGGTGACAATTGGTTCACACAGAGCATATTTCTAAAACAAAACCGTTAACCTGCTTTGCCTACAGGCATGATAACAATCTCTTTTAGGAAAACAACAATCTTCCACATGAGAAAAGATACAGGTTCTTGATAAACAACTTAGCACTAGCCATGTACAGTCTTGTGAAACAGCAGTGAGGAAGGTGGGTCCACACACCGAAGGAGAGCATCCAGAAACAGAGCTGCAGAGCTCTGCTCACAGTTGTTGGGCTTCCATATCATAAAGCTTTGCCCGGCCACAGAAGCACAAGCATTACGGATCAAAGAACATGATTTGCATCCAAATTGGCATAATTCAGAAAACAGAATATACAAATATTCTTGGGAACTTCACCAAAGCATTTCATGTTCCAAGAAAGTTATGATCATGTCCAAGAAGAACCGTTTCTTGATTATACAGGAAAGAATTGCAGAGTCTATGGCTTATCTAGCTCGATTGTTTGTTTCATTTCCTTCTTTTCTTGTTCCCCTGATGCCTAATCCTTTCACAATTCTACTGTTAACGTCATCACTCTTGGAGTTAGTCACCTTCCACAATAGAAGTTTCACTATCTTTTACCTGATAGTTACTCAGATTTAAAAAAAAAAAATCTTGCAAAAGGAGAAATTTGAAACTATAATCTTTACTGGAACATTAAAATATGTGTATTTCATTTGTTTGAGACAATTATCCTTAAAAAATAGCACAGTTTATTTTTGTTTTAAAATACATTCAACTTAGTGTGGTGTATGGAAAAAGAGGGGGAAAAAAGAAAAAAAAAGTTTAGCAAACGCTAGGTTGCAAAATAGAAATGACTATCAATTAAGAAGGAGCTGGGGGGTTAACAGAAAAATTGATTTGTACAGTCAGAACCTTCACTGATACAAAGCAGGACAACTGGGCACTTGATACGTGGGCCAGTCGAGACCCATGTCTTCAAGTATGTAGTTCTAAGTGACACCTGCTAGGTGTGTGATTTTGGCAAGTCCTTTTTAATATCTTTGAATCTCAGCATGGTTAATATTGAAATGTGGTGCCGATGTAAACTCCACTGTGTTTATATAGATTCTTTTAATAAGGAGTCTTTGAGAAAATGCAGGGTTGAAAGTTCAAAACAACACCTTTGCTTGGAGAAATTAAACACAGTCTCACAGCATGGAGGGCATTCTGAGGGCAGGGGACAAGGCAGTGTAATGTAATGGATCAGAGCAGGAACCCTGGGGCCAGCCTGGATTTGAACCCCAGCACTACCACTGACCTGGTGTGTTATATTGAACAGGTTATTTAACTTTCTGTTTCTCATCTGTTAAAAAAAAGAAAAAAAAAGGATGATAATAATAGTGCTTAACTTATAATGTTGTTATAAGAATTAAACAAGTTAATGTGTTCAACATGCTTACCCAGTAGTATATAATGCATGCTATGAACATACTTATTAAATCCATTTTGAGAAGATAAACATAAATTCTTAAACAGTCTTGACAATTTTGTGTTAAGGGCATATACTTTATACATGTGTGCGCCTGGGAGTAATTCTTACTCTAATCTGGATGTCATGTGGTTTAAAGAAGAAATTAAAATGAATAAAAAGCTATGTTTTTAATTTGCATATAAGATTTTTTTAAAAATGAAATGGATGATAGCAGGTTGGTTGTAGTATATGCTTGGGTCTGGGGACTGGTGAATCTTTGTACCGGTCATAGGAGTACAAATTATAGGAGATGTAGGTTATCACAGCAAACCACCTGAATTTGAATAGCACAGGCTTCCTTAAAGCCCCTGAGAAGGCCAGAAAGAAGGATATTTGAAAGGAGACCTGGGCTCCTCACAGTGGGACCGAAGCACTCACAAAGCCTAATAAATAGCTGAACACACAATTCCACAGGAGGAAGCTCTGGGAAAGGGTAATTTCTGGCTTTAGTTCCTACCGTGTTAAGAATTGGCTCAATTTGGTTTTCATTTGTGACCACAAATGGGACACTATATGTCCCTTCTATATTCCCCGGTCATCTAGGAAATCATTTTGCAGTTCCCCTTTGTAGAAACTTCCTCACTCTAGGCTAATGACATCACCTTTATTTCACTGAGAAAATAGAAGCTCTCTGGAGATGACTACCAGCTCTTTCACCACCAGATCTACCCACTCAGCTGTGTCTGTATTGATAAACACTTCCTTGCCTGCAGTGGTAGGTCTCTGCTTCCTTCCTGTGACAGCCTCTCTCTTTTGTATTCTGTCCTTTGGCCATTTTTCTACTCAGAAATTTGTTTGCTCTACTCCAGCAATTATTCTTTCTCTTCCCTCCCTTCTGCACTCCTAATCATGCCTTTTCTACCAGATCAGTCCCATCCATATATATAAAAACCCTAGATCCATCACATTTACAATGATCAGGGGGAGGGCGGGAGGGGCAGTTAGGAGTTACCAGGCTTGCAGAATAAGGCAGTTAGGGGTGACCATGCCTACTGGGATTAGGCCTAAATGGGCAGTCGGACATCCCTCAAGGGGTCCCAGGCCTAAATGGGCAGTCGGACATCACTCAAGGGGTCCCAGATTGGAGAGGGTGCAGGTTGGGCTGAGGGGCAACCCTCCTTCCCCCGTGCACAAATTTTCTGCATTGGGTCTGTAGTTTTCTTAATAAAATACAAATTCCCTGCAGTGGCTAAAGCCTTCCTGACCTAGCCCTGACTACCCTTCCACTGAATCTCCTGCTCTGCCTGGCTCCTCCATCAGCTCCAGCCACATCCACTTCTCACTGGTCTTTGAACACTCCAAACCTGTCCTGCCTTAGGATCTTCACACTTGCTTCCTGCATCTCTTGGAATGTGCTTCCTCCAAAAGTCCAGATTGTTTTCTAGATTCATGCAGCTCTTTGCTCAAACAGCACACTTTAAGAGAGACCCTTCTTGATAATCAGATCCTAAATAGAATCTATCCTTGTCTAGTTTCTTATTCAGCTTTATTATATGCTATATTTCTTATATATTATGCTATATATTTAATTGGTACATATTTTATTGTATAGTTCTTTGACTATAAACTTCTATGTTGACCTATAAGTTCTATGATTGTGAGAAATGTGTCTGTCTTAAGAGAATCAATCCATTCACTGATATATCTCTAGTGCATAGCACTTAGTAGATTGCAGGTGCCCAATATGTATTTGTGGAATGATTAAGTTGACATTATTGAATGAATTATTTTTAATATTTAACATTGTTATATCCTCTTTCTGGACTATAAATTCTATAATTTAAAAATATTATTTGTTCCAATGAATGTTTTGGCCTTAGATTCCAGCTTATTTGATATCATGAGTATGTTGCCTTAAAATTTATTTACATTATCCTGCTATATTTTTGTGCATCCCTCTTTATTTATTAACTTTGATTCATAGTGATATCCCCTATTTAATTCTGATTTGCCAAATTCAGATCACATTGTTCCATGAGAACAGTGTCTTTAGCGGTGGCTAACCTACACAGAAACATCAGCAGTTGCAATTCTGTAGATTGGGTAGTTTTCTTGAAGTTAGCCCTTTAAAAAAGAGTCTTCTGGGGCTTTGCCAGCTGTGGGGGAAGGGAGATGCTGTAATCTGTGCACCCTCCTCATCTGCTTTTGTTGATCTCAAATATTATTTGTATACAAGGAGCCAGGACAGGAAGAGATGGGGCCTATCTCAAGTTGTTAGTAGATGAGCATATGGCAACCTTATAGGGTTGATCTGAGTGAAATGTCTTCATCAAGTTAATTTATGAATGGATTTTGGCATTGAATGATGGTACATGATAGAAATTGAGGGGAAATTTACCCATTTACCATTGTCACAAGACTTATTTTAACCTTGAACCTTTAATATTTTTAAATTACAGAATTTAAGATTCTTATTTCTCCTTTATTTATTTATTTATTTATTTATTTATTTATTTATTATTATTTTTTCTTTCTTTATTGATGTCCAAAGCCCATCCACAGTCATGACTGAATAAGGAAGGTTGGGCCCCTGTGAAAAACAAAAAGGCTGAAGTGCATGCATACCCTATTGATGACATGTCCATCATGGTGATCTTTTAAAACTCTGCCCCACATGCATTAAGTCATAGTCTCTTCTCATGTCATCAACCCTAAACCAGTGCCTGATAATCTATAACTCATTCTTTATTTTTCTAGGTAAATCTGTTATTCTTCTTAATATACTTCTTCACAAAAGCAACCAGGCAGCTAATAATCCCTGGCCAGCTTAATAAAATGAGACCAACTGAGGATTTTTATCCCATTCAAATCTTGTTATAACTTAGGAACGTGAAAAAAAACTCAAGTGTAAATACATCAGTATGGTGAGATTCATTCTGATCATCAAATCCAATAATGAGAGCAGATTCTAAGACATAGTTAATGAGGGAGGCCAGAAGGGGAGGACAGTTGGGGGTGAGCAGGCTGTCAGGGGGGTCCAGTTGATGGTGAGCAGGCCTGTGGGGGGAGGGACAGTGGGGAGCGAGCAGGTTGGCAGTGGGGGGCAGTTAGGGGGGATTAGGCTGGTGGGGGGACAGTTGGAAGTGGGCAGGCTGGCAGGGAAGGCAGTTGGGGGCAAGCAGGTTGGTAGGGAGGCAGTTGGGGGCAATCAGGCTGGGGGAGCAGTTGGGAGTGATCAGGCCAGCAGGAATCAGGCCTAAACCGGCAGTCTGACATCCACTGAGGGGTCCCAGATTGGAGAGGGTGCAGGCTGGGCTAAGGGACATTCTACCCCCCACAACCCCAGTGTATAAATTTTGTGCACTGGCCACTAATATATATATATATATAATGAAACAGATTATATAAACTCAAGAATACAGGGCATTGAAGTTTGCTTAACTGAGATTTACAAAATCAATTCATTTTTCTTAAACTTTTATGTTCTAGGGAACTTGTTAATTGAGTTAGTAATTCTTCTATATATTATGAAGTTGACCAAAGCCCAAAAACCAGTTTAAATAAAAAGTTGGAGAGGATTTCCTGACCCATGCTGTGTGAAGTAGGTTCTCTTCTTTGCCAATTTGTCAACTTTTTTGAGCATTTCCTAAATATTTACTCATTCACTCATTATGGGCTGAATAGCTCCCATGTGATAAGAATTGTTCGCCGAAACCGGTTTGGCTCAGTGGTAGAGCGTCGGTCTGCGGACTGAAAGGTCCCGGGTTCGATTCCAGTCAGTGGCATGTACGTTGGTTGCGGGCACATCCCCGGTAGGGGGTGTGCAAGAGGCAGCTGGTCAATGTTTCTCTCTCATCGACGTTTCTAGCTCTCTAGCTCTCTTCCTTCCTCTCTGTAAAAAAATCAATAAAATATATAAAAAAATAAATAAAATAAAAAAAGAAATGTTCTAAGCTCTGAGGATTGGTCAGGGAACAAAATGGACAAATTTCTGCCTTTTTATAATGCTTGTTTTATTAAAGGAACACAATATTTAAAAATAACCAAACAGACGTATAATGTCATTTTGTGAAAAGTGATACAGAAAAAAAAAAAAAAAAAAAAGCTGAGAACCTCGAGGGTAGCAAACTCATTATTAAAGACAGACAACCTATATGATTATTAGACCCATTTAAAAGATATTCCAGCTATCATGTTGATAAATTGAAAGCCTTGGTTTTGTTTGTTTGTTTGTTTGTTTGTTTTGGATAATGGGTCTATGACAGGTTACCCAGACTGGCTGCATGGGAGTTTCCTGGAGGTCCATATTAAAAATAGTTTTCTGGGCCCCATCCACAATGCATTAAGCCATAATCTCAGAGTTTAAGACCTGAGTTTGTGTGCCTTTGAGTGAGTTCTCCAGTTAACTGGGTATGCCATCAGGTTGGGACTCACTGCAGCTGCATAAGGACCACAAAGGGCATTAGTCACAGTCACTGGTTTTCTTATTAACACATGGAGAAGTCTGTTATGAGCAGTATACAGTAGTTTATGGTTTTTGCTGACCTTACTTTATCCTTAGTCTCTGTAGGCAAGAAAAGGTCAGAACAAGCTCCGTGACCTCAATACTGAGGCTCAGTTACTGAGGCTCCTGCAGAACCTTAATTGTATGTTGAGGTTAGAATCAGGCAGGTGTTTTGATGGTTCAGGTAGCAATTTACAGCCAGGCATAACAGTGATGTGATTTGTTCTTACAACCCTCTGAATTGGATGCACAATTATTCTGCTCTTAGATGAGCTGTGTGTGCACCCCACACAGCAGAGAAGAAGATGATCACTCTGACACACGGGCTATGGCTTGATGGTCACCTATAGTATCTTAATAGTGAAGAAATGGACCATAATTTAAAAAAAGACAGCAAATAATAATTTTAGATCGATAAGTCTTCAATTTTTAACATGACTTTGGATCACAATCCTGTATACAGCAAGTGACTTGGTTAATTACCTAGTGAATTATTTGTCATCTGTAAACCTCAGAAGAGACATTAGGAAGTTTCATTGGTTGAGATTAAAGATTATGTCGGGGACCGACCTTCATATTAATAAATAAATCACCTAAGGAGCTTAAAAAATCTTTCCCACTTCCAGATATTCTGAATGAATTAGTCTGAGGTGGAGCCTAGGGATCTGATAAAAAAAATATTTTTTGAAAAAGAAAGCCAGTTTATTACTTATTTGTTTTTGCAATCCTTACCCAAGGATATATTTTTATTGATTTTTTTAAAAATATATTTTATTGATTTTATACAGAGAGGAAGGGAGAGAGATAGAGAGTTAGAAACATCAATGAGAGAGAGTCATCGATCAGCTGCCTCTTGCACACCCCCTACTGGGGATATGCCCGCAACCACTGTACATGCCCTTGACCGGAATCGAACCCGGGACCCTTCAGTCCCCAAGCCGACTCTCTATCCATTGAGCCAAACCGGTCCCGGCTATTTTTATTGATCTTAGAGAGAGAGGATGGGAGAGAAAAAAACAACACATTGATGTCAGAAAGAAACATTGATCAGTTGCCTCCCAAATGCACCCCAAACTCAAATCCAAACTCTTGGTTCCCTGACTGGGAATCAAACCTACAACCTTTTGATGCGTGGGACAATGCTCCAAACACCTGAACCACCCAAGCAGGGCTTGGCATCTGATTTTTCAAAAAGCTTCATGAGCGGTGTACACTCCATGTAGAGGACCACTATTCTCTGGCTTAGCAAGTGGTGCCTTGGTCTCCCTCTATCCTTGTACAGGAGCAGGGCTCCGAAGTTCTTATGGGGCCGTCCCTTTTTCTAATTTTCACATTTAACTGGGAAAACAGGACACATTAGCCTCACCAGATACTTGTCAGAGAATTTTCTTGCTTGTGAACTCATGACTACTCAGTAATAATCAGAAGTTAACTTAGAAAAACATTATTAAAAATCATTAACCCCTAGCCGGTTTGGCTTGGATAGAGCATCAGCCCATGGCAGGGGTCTTCAAACTACGGCCCGCGGGCCACATGCGACCCACAGAGGAGTCTGATCCGGCCCGCCAGGTTTTTTGGGCAGTGAGCGCAGCCGAGGTGTTACAGTAGGAATTAGTAGTTCATATAGTCCGGCCCTCCAGCTCTCTGAGGGACCGTGATCTGGCCCCCACTTTAAAAAGTTTGAGGACCCCTGGACTAAAGGGTCCCATGTTCTATTCTAGTCAAGGGCACATACCTAGTCAAGGAACAATCAATTGATGTGTTTCTTTCACATCAGTGTTTCTCTCTCTCTCTTTTTCTCTCCCTCTCCCTTCCACTCTTTCTAAAAATCAATGGAAAAATATCCTCAAGTGAGAATTAACAACAACAAAAAAGTCATTAAATAGCCCTGCCTTCGTGGTTGAGCATCGACCCATGAACCAGGAGGTCATGGTTCAATTCCCAGTCAGCACCTGTGCAAGAGGCACCCATTCAATGATTCTCTCGCATTATTGATGTTTTTATCTCTCCCTCTCAACTTCCTCTCTGAAATCAATAAAAAGTATATTTAAAAAAGTTAAAAACCTCCTGCCTCCAAATCATTAAATAAAATCTTACTGGATTTCAGATAGAAAAAAAACAAATCCGAGGCATTATTATAAAACTAGTAACCACTAATACCTAGTTTGTAACCACTAGCAGAACTTCCTACTTATGAATTCTTTTGTCTCTTTTTATTCAGTTCTGTGTATTATCTTGCACTATATTTAAATGTTCTCATATGTAGATAACAAGCTTTTGAAAGAAGGGAATATATCTTTTATGTGCCTATGTCCTTTATATCTTTTAATATTCCGCCAGAATACAAATGGCATCAGGAATCTAGCAGCTGTTTAATAAATATATTTTTTTAAAGAATGATTAATGAATGAACAATTGATCCTTGTATCTCAAGCCACAGAATATTAATTCTATCTCCTTAGAATTGTAAATGTCCTAGAAAAATTTATGAAGAATTTTAAGTACGAAAATAAAAACAAGTGCCATTCATGGTGTTAGAACACATGACAAATTTTGCCAGTGACATCCTTGTCCAGGCAGGTTCAGGCCTTCATCTTCTTTCTGCTGAGAATTCTCTATTCCATGCTTTCAGCAACTCCTCAGCTACTAGTGCACCAGAACCTGTGTAAGGGATGGAGGGCAATTTATCAGTTTCTTTCTATTTCGATGCCTGAAACTTATGGCTCCCAACCCTTCCCAGTTGCCAGTGATTGATGGGTTTGTTTACCACCTCTCCCTCCCACCTGGGGGGAGATACTGAGCGCGGTTTCTGCCAGCAATCTCCGAGGTTTGGCAGAGTCCCAGATCCAAGAGCGCCGTAGCCGGAGCTGTGTTTATGCCACAGAAGCCCTTGGACTTCTTTGGATTTGAATCACTTTGTGAACAGATGCGTTTCTGTTGAAATGGACAAGGGATGGACACTTGCACTCTGCTTATGTAAACCTAAACTCTGCTTGGTCATAAAGCTGTGTTTTTTTTTTGTTTTTGGTTTACTTTTTCTGATAAAAAATTAAATAGAAGATGTTTCTTTCCATCTGATTCCTGTTTCCACAGTTGCCTTTCTCACCAAAATTAAAGAGACTTTTATATTGTAATCTCCCATGATTAATAATCCCTTTATAGTTGAAAGATGACAAGAGAGTTAAATGGAAACAAATACGTAAGATATCAGCAAACTCACTGCGCACAGCATGTGTATAGAGAGTAGCAAGCTGTTTGCTGTCTTTGAAAAGGAGAAACCTGGGTGTGTGCACGCGTGCATGAATAACGAAGCTCTCCACGCATAAGCAGCATATGTTAACTTCTCACTATCAGACAAGGTGCAGAGTGTGTTATTTAATTACACACATTGGCTTTCACACAAAAATAGGAGTTGCTTTAAATTTCATGGAGCTGTCCTATGAAGAAGGAAGGTGGAAAATAAAGTAAAAATTAATGAAAGAATTTTTGTACCTTGTTGCTGCCAGAAAACCTGGTTTACACAGCAGTTTGACAATTGACCTGGATACTTTGTATGCCAGCATGCCAGCAATCAATCTCTCTCTCTCTCTCTCTCTCTCTCTCTCTCTCTCTCTCTCTCTCTCTCTCTTTCTTTCTCTCTGTCTCTCTCTCTCATTTCTCTTGTACTGTGTATTGCCTTCTCTGAAATATTCGTACAAACCGGATCTTGTATTTTTATTGTGCTGAAATGATTCTGGTAAAAACAGGTTCTAAATAAACACGGCAGGTGTCGGGAAAAGCAGCTGGATCTGGCTGAGAGGGTCTAACAGATGGAAAAACATTGCACTGGTAACGGCGAGGACGAACCTGATTGTCTGATACTGACACCATCTTGGGTGTGAGTTTGTGACCATTTCTAAGAGCTGCTAGCCCCCAGCCTTCATCAAATGGTGACACGGTTGGAGGTAAACAAGGACAGGCGCATTCAGCTGAAGAGAGATGTCCCTTAGAAAGATCAAAAGAGAAAGTAGAGACTCTATCTAGTTGATTGAACTTTTTGATTGGAAAAATACAGTGCTTTTCCCAATAAATCTTTGGCAAACAAATATTATTTCTAATAAAGTTGCCAGTGCTGTAATACATTAACAAACAGAAATTTCATAAATTGAAATGTAGCAAAGCTGTGTTGCTATGCTTCCTACCCTTGTAAGCTCCGATTCTTCAGGCCGTGTGAGTCGGAAGCTAAACACTGACTATTGTCAACCATAAAAAATTATTTCATCAACTCTGTCCTTGTAGAATCTCCCCTCACCCTTATGTTTCTGGGCGTGGCCAAGGCATGCTTGTCTAAGCTCACCAACACACATCCTTTTAGCTAGAGGAGCTCAACTGCCATTTCTTCTTTTTATCTTACTCTTAACTCCCTGTTATGCCTGTTGCTGAGAACTTCAGTTCTCAACAAGTCTTCTGAAGACTGCGTTTCAGTTGCTGCACCATTTATAGTGTGTGTGTGTGCGCGCGGGGGGGGGGTAGGGGGGAGGGGAGGAGCAGGGGTGAGGGAGTCATTATGTTGGGAACTGTAGGTGGCCAGTGGCAGAAACCCAGTTAATTTCCCCTCGAAGACTGATGAAATCAGTAGCAGGACTACCTCGTCTCAGGACCAAGAGGTCAGGGAATCCAGGCTGTCAGGAGCCTCTCTCCTGTCTCACCCTTGGACAACGGCTATATTTTCATCCTCGCACAGTCTTTCCCTTCTTCCCCAAGGGACATGTTGACAGTTTCTGATTTTGTATTTTGTAACCCAGGCAGCCCAAAGAGGCTGCCAACTCTCTCAGTACTGGAATTTTCAGGTGAGGGTCTTGTTGGCTTGGAGTGGGTCAGGGGCTCTCTTCTGGATCAGTCAACCATGGCTGTGGAGGTAAAAGGATGTGATGGGGAGGCAGAGACCCACTTATGGACCCACCAACAATGATCAGGGAGCAAGTTGATGTGGTGACATGGCTGCTAAGTGACAGGTGGTCAGGAGTCATGTCTGCCTTCACCACCACTGAACCCTGAGCACAGACCTCTTACTAGTGGACATTTTAAAAATCGGTGAGTAAATAGATTATGTGTATGCCTGTGTGTGTGTGTGTGTGTGTGTGTGTGTGAGTGAGAGTGTATGTGTGTGTGTGTGTGTGTGTGTGTGTGTCTGCGTGTTTCGTTTTATTGGCTCCAGCCTGCTATGTGGAGATGCTGTTTGGTGCTGGTTGGTGTGGTGAAGAGTTGAGGATGGATGGAAGTCAGCCCCAAGGGCAACCTGAGTTAAGGTTTTTAAATGATGATAAGATTTCAAGATGAGTCCTTCCCAAAACTCCTTGTGTCCTTGGAGAGAATGAGTCTGGAGCCCGCACCCAGAGTCCAAAGGAAGCTTGCTTCCAGGAGCGGAAAGGTAAATGGCGATTATCACCTGCTTCTCTGGGCCCTGAAGCCCAGCCCAGAGCTGCCCCATCTCCTCCACCACCAGCTACTGTCCTGCAGCTTCCTTTTCTCCTGTTCCCTGACCTGGACACAGATCAATCTTCTCCTTTAATCTCAACCAGTTATACTTATTTCATTTACTTCTATTAAATTTGAAAATAGTACCAACACAATGAGCAAAACTTGGAAAACAGAAAAGATCAAGAAAATACAAATGTTCACCATTCTGTGTTTTAGCACTTTCTGTATATAGTAATTCCTTTCTGTTTTTTTTTCTAAGCATAGTTTAATATATATATATATATATATATATATATATATATATATATATATATAGTTTTAAGCACTTGGAGTTACACATTTTTATCCTGCTTGTTTTACATATTCTCCTATATGCCTTGTATACATTCTTGCATGGTCTGCATAACTAGCTGGTATGTTTTTACCATGAATTAAGTTAGTGTTTAATTATGCTTTCTCCCCATGATCCAGAATGCTTCCTTGTTCGATTTTAACTTCTGCTAATAAAGCTTCTAATAAAAGAGTCTGCCTTTGGAAAAACCCTCTTTAATAATAGATGTAATGCCGCAGTCAATTTGGAGCTTAGAGCTCCCATGAAAACTGAATTGGATCACAAGACCGAACAATTTTGCTGTTTGAGGTAGCACCCACACCCATCCATCAAGAAGTGCAGTTTCGTAGTTGCATACCCCAAGGAAAAGGAAAGGGAGTGGAAACGTATTTCGTTTAGGATATTTGGCCTTTGCTGAGACCGGTTTGGCTCAGTGGATTGAGTGTTGGCCTGCGGACTGGGAGGTCCCAGATTCGATTCCGGTCAAGGGCATGTACCTTGGTTTGGGCACATCCCCAATGGGGGGTGTGCAAGAGGCAGCTGATTGATGATTCTCTCTCATCGATGTTTCTAACTCTCTATCCCTCTCTCTTCCTCTCTGTAAAAAATCAATAAAATATATATATTTTTTAAAAAGAAGATATTTGGCCTTAAGACTCATAGACAGTGAAAGATAATTTGCTGCTTTCTATTCCAGCTTGGGGGACATTTAAAAGCTTCTTAAAAAACATTTTTTTAAAGAATTGATATCAGAGAGGAAGAGAGAGGGAGAGAGAGATGGAAACACCACTGATGAGAAAGAATCATTGATTGGCTGTCTCCTGCATGCCCCACACTGGGGATCAGGCCTATAACCTGGGCATGTGCCCTGACTGGAAATCGAACCATAATCTCCTGGTTCATAGGTTGATGCTCAACCACTTAGCTACACTGGCTGGGCTTGAAGCTTCTTTTTGTCTCTCACTTTATATTTTATATCTCCCTCTACAAACCGGGGGGGGGGGGGGGGGGGGGGTGGAGGAGAATTTCATTGCTGATCATAAGAGAATTAAGCCACTCTATGGGCCTTTGGAATTATCTCCCTATCCTACTTCCTTAGGCAAACAAAACCCCAGAAAAATTTCCCACTGCCTCAATTATTAGAGTATGTCAGGTGAATATGCCTTATTTTGGCCTGGATCCTTTTGAAATCACACATATGGTGTGTACATCTCCTTACCTACGACAGTAAAGTGTATGTGCCCTGGCAAAGGTAAGTATTTTGGCCTGCAGTAAAAGGCTGGTTTTCTAAGAATGCCAGGAAACACCCCTGAATAATTATTGCCGCTTAATTCCTGAGTTCTGCCTGCTGCAGCTTTAGGTGTGAGGTTCCTTAGCTCTGCAGCACATAAGGCCACCCTCTGAAACTTGGGTGGGCCTGAGAGTGAACCTCGGGAATTTGCCGAGTCCCGTGGGATCCATCCTCGCTGGGCGGTCTGTGTCCTCAGAGAGCAGGGGCAGGCTATGGAGGGGAAGAGCTCTTTGCTTTATTTTTTTCCCTAATGTGGACAAAAGCCCCAGTATATTAGACTGCAGGTCTTATTTATTTGTATCCATAAATAATTTTAAGGAGTATTTATATGAAGCACATAATTTGAGAGACTCTTTTGACTTGTGCATCTGAATTCTCTCTTCTTTTTCTTCATTCTACCTCCAGAATTTATTTCTAATTCTGATTTTGTCTGGCAGAGGAGATTGAGTTGACATTTTGTGTTTTGAAGGGTCTAGCAGCTGCAATTATGTCTTTAGAGAAGGATCACAGCAAAAGGGTGGAGAGGTCTTAGCATGAGAGGAACACTATCTAAAAACTGTGAAGAAATGGTTCAGATTTCACATTGTGGCCAATTGATAACACCTGGGATGAATATTTCACTTTGTTATGTTTAAATGTTTGAATATTTGTTGACATGTAGGTTAGCAGTTGCAAACATCTTGGCCTCAGCACTACTTTATACTTTTTATGTTTTATTGATGTTTCCCCAAGAGTTTTTGTTTACATGGCTTATATGTATTAACAATTACCATTTTAGAAATTAAAACTGGGAAACTGAAAAAAAATTAATTCATTTAAAATTTTAAACTAATAAACCAGTTACAAGTTAATCATTTTTACTGAAGATGTTCATTTTTATTGGCAGTAAGAAGAGTGACATTGTTTTACATTTTTGAAATTTCTTGTGCTTAGTACAAGACAACTGGATTTTCATATCTGCTTCTGAATTCAAACTGTTGCAATATGTTACTTTGGTTGAAGTATGAGCAGATAGGTAGTTTTAAAAAGGATATTTGATAGTTTTAAAAAGGTCATTATTAGTAATCATTTAAAAATATTTTTATTGATTTGAGAGAGGAAGGGAGAGGGAGAGAGAATTGTTGATTGGCTGACTCCTGCACGCCTCCTGCTGGGGATCAAGCCCACACCTGGGCATGTGCCCTGACCAGGAATTGAACTGTGACCTACTGGCTCCTACATCAATGCTCCACCACTGAGCCACACCAGATGGGTGAGTAATCATTTTTTGATATTATATCACAGCTAGACAAATGGTAGTTTCTTCCCCCTCACCCCTCTAATTTTAGGTATTTAATTTTCAAGTGGTAGTTCCTTTTTCTTTTAATATATTTTATTGATTTTTTTACAGAGAGAAAGAGAGAGGGATAGAGAGTTGGAAATATCGATGAGAGAGAAACATCAATCCCCTACTGGGGATGTGCCTGCAACCAAGGTACATGCCCTTGACCAGAGTTGAACCTGGGACCTTTCAGTCAGCAGGCGACGCTCTATCCACTGAGCCAAACTGGTTTCTGCTCAAGTGGTAGTTTCTTAATGGTTGGTTGTAATGTGAAGTCTGAAGCCATTTCATGAACTTTGAATCTTTTTGTTAGTCTTGCCACATGACTGAGTCTTTTAACCAGGTTTGATTATTTGGAAAATATTGGTTCACCGAGTTATGCATATTTCCTAAATGTTAACACATCCTATTAGACAATATGATGAAACCATATTCAATAATATCACCACAGATGTTAAATTTCTGACGCTAGGAAAAGCCTTTCAGCATTGTGACACTGTCAACCTCAGTATGAGATTTTCAAACTTTTAACTTTGCTGAAAGTTCAAGTTTAGTCAGTGACAACAAATACTACTAGTTGTTTTCCTGAATGTAACAGGATTACAGTGTTCATTTTTGAGAAATATCTGCCCAGTTCCCAAATCTATGTCATTCCAACCAGGACCATCAGTTGGTCTTTCAAGTGACAATGATGCACCAAGAAAAGGGCAGCTGGTTCGGGGCACAGTTCACGCTATGGCCCCCGTGCTTCTTAGCCAGCCCAACGAGGTCCTTGGGTGTGCAGCCTTCATCCCATTTCTTCATGCAGAATCCTGCACAGACAGGCAATTCAGGCTTGAATTTTAATAAAATTAGCATTTCTACTGCTTTATGAGGAACATCAAGTGAAACTGCCATTCATATGATCATCATTAGCATTTTTATTGCCAGTGCACTACCGTAGTTCTCCTATTTATCCCCAGTTTCACTTCCCGTGGTTTCAGTTACTGTCATCTGAAAATATGAAGTGGGAAATTCCGAAAGAAAAGAAACAATTCATCCGTTTTAAATTGCCTATTGCCCTGAAATCTAGTACTGTCCTGCTTCGCCCCTCCAGGACATGAATCATCCAGCATCTTGTGCTGTGCCCGCTCCATGCCCATTAGTCACTACCTAGGGCTCTAGGTTATCAGATCAGATTGACGGTAGCAGTACTGTAGTGCTTGTGTACACGTAACCCGTATTTACCTTAACAGTGAAGCACAAGAGCAGTGATGCTGAAAATTCGGATCTGCCAAGGAGACTCCCTAGAATGTTTCCATTAAATGAAAGCATGGAAGTTCTCAATTTAAGAAGGAAAGAAATAAAACTGTATGCTGAGGTTTCTAAGCTCTGTGGTAAGAATGCATCTTCTACCTGTGAAACTGGGAGGAATTAAAAGGAAATTCATGCTAGTTTGGCTGTCGCACCTCAAACTGCAAAAAGTCAGGGCCCCAGTGTTTGATAAGTGCTTAGTTAAGATGGAAAAGTCACTAAATTTGTGGCTGAAAGAAATGAGCAGAAAATGAGCTCTGATGGACAGCAACATGTTGTGCCAGAAAATGGTGAGCCTATAAGAAGACTTCAGCGTGGGATCCCCTGACATAAGTGACAGCCGGCCATTTCCTGCAAGTAAAGGGTGGTCACACATATTCAAGAATAGGTTTGGACTGAAGAATATAAAAAGTACTGGCCCTCCTGCATCTACTGATGAAGCAGCTACTGCCACATTTCCAGCAGCGGTGAAAAAGGGGAGTAGGAATTAGAACTATTCAGGCATGCACGGGGGTCTTGGAACCTATCCCCTGCGGATAAGTGGGGACTACTGTAAATAGCACTTAATGTATGTTTGTTAGTGTTACTTCTGAGTTTCTGTGTGTTCAACATTTATGTCAGATGACATTTACAGATTCCAATAATAAATGCCAATTCCTTTCTGTATGGCTAATTTTTGTGCTAATATAGTTTTTGGAAACTATTGACTGCTGATCAGAAAGAAAACCCATTGCCCTAACCAGTTTGGCTCAGTAGATAGAGCGTCGGCCTGCTGACTGACATCGATTCCAGTCAAGGGTATGTACCTTGGTTATGGGCACATCCCCAGTAGGGATGTGCTGGAGACAGCTGATCGATGTTTCTAACTCTCTATCCATCTCCCTTCCTCTCTGTAAAAAAAAATCAATAAAAATTATTTAAAAAAAGAAAACTTGTTAATCTAGGGAGAGTACACATTATAAACAGCTATGTAAAAAGAAAATGCAGTCATGTTCTTTCTCACCTATTTGGTCTTTCTTTGAAGTATTTCGTCTCCTGAGCAGGAAGGTGAAACAATTTATTCTAATCCAATAATTTTAGTCTAATACAATAGTTTAAGTCTGTAGGCAGTCTAAAATGGATTTTGGTTTAAATCTTGGTATTTTGGTTTCCTTCTTCTAAATCTGCTTCTCGCCAACCATGTCAGGGTGTACTGTAGAGGGAGAGCCTGGGGGGAAGGGAGAGAGCCCCTAAGATATGTTTTCAATGCTGTGTACTGTCCTCTGGCTCGATTGGAAATGCCTCTTGTTTATCTGTGACTACTGCTTGCCCCTTAGCCTTAAAAACTGAGGTGGTTGTCTGTTCTCTATAAATTCAGGGTGAGCATTGTGCTAAGAGAAGTAAGCCAGCTGAAGGAAGATAAATGATCTCACTCATTTGGGGAATATAATGAACAACATAAACTGATGAACAAAAATAGAGGCAGAGACAGAGAAGCATCGAACAGACCTTCAAACCTCAGAGGGAGGGCAGGGGAAGCAGGGGTGGGGGTGGACGTGGGGTAAGAGATCAACCAAGGACTTGTGTGCATGCATATAAGCATAATCAATGGACACAGACACTAGGGGCCTAAGGGCATGTGCTGGGGGTGGGAATGGCTGGGGAGAAGTCAATGGGGGAACAGGGAGATATATGTAATACTTTAAACAATAAAGAATTAAAGGGAAAAAAAAATTCGGGGTTAGGGCCAAGTAGCTTTCTTTGGTTGTTGGCCTTACGATCTTTGTGACATTCCTACAATCCCTGGAACACTGACTTCTGACTATGAGCCATGTCATGCTATCAGCTGACTTCTATGTGCCACCTTGGGGTCAGGTGGGAACATCTATCTTAGGACACTTAAGGAAGACCCTTCTTCCACCCTTCTCGTTGTGTTACACACTCTGTTGCCACCATGCCCACCACAGGAAGTAGGACAAAAATCTTTATGTTTCAGGTATTTCCTTAAGTCGAATACACTCTCCTTTTTGCTTCTGAGATAGGAGAGCTGATAGATCCTCTCTTCCTCTAACTGATGGACAGACCTAAACTCCACCTGCAGCCGGACATTCTGAGCACTGAACCACCAATCAGCACCTGCCAAATACCCTAAGCCTCGATTCCTAAGTCCCTAGGTCCCTAATCATAGGCCTTACATGAAACCACCAATCAGCGTGTGCTGAGTGCCCTAAGCCCCATCCCCTCTCTTTCCTCCCCTTAAAGGTGCTTGTACCCCGGCCCTTGGTCTCTTCAGCTCTCTTCCGCTCTCTCTCTCTGGAAGCAGCCGGCAGTGGTACTCTTCTCTGCAATAAAGCATGTGTCCTGGTATCTCGGTCTCCAGCTCTTCTCTATTCCATCTTTTAAGAGCAAGACACACATGTCTCACCTCTTTCCTCTTACCTCTCTTCACCTGGCTGTTGGGGTGGGCTTCCTACCTCCTAGGGTCCTGTGATCTAGCGCACCAGCTCATGCTGGAGGTGTTCTTTGTGATTCAGACATCATTCTTTCTCCTGACTGCCTGACTTGCAAGCCCCCTCTCTCCAAGAGATCAATAAAGTCAGCTCAGAGAGTAAAAGCTGATCAATAGTGTCTTTGTTCTAGGTTCTTTCCTCCCGCAGAGCACTAAATCTCAAGGCTCAAATGGAAACAAAAAGCTGAAAGGACTTAGGGGGAAATTAAGAACATTGTTTTAATATGCACAAACTAATATCCCCTGTTACGTTAATCTATCAACGTTTGTCTAACTACAAACCCCATGCTTTTTCCAATGCAGGATATTTGGCGGGGGATAAGCCTGTGGTTTTTCAGATAGAAGACAGAAGAAATTAGGAAGATAGAAAGAGATGGGAAGCAGTTGGTGTCTGGACGCAAGCAGTGAGGATGAAGAAGAGACAAGCATTTACAAGTAAGATTCTCTGAGAGGACCTGTGCCAAGTATTACTGCTATAGAAAATGGATGTATTCCTGAACATTTTACGATGTTGCCCTCAGGACTGATGTCTTTATTTTAAAGAGGTATTAGTAAAATGGCCACTTACAATCCCACAGATAGGTCTCATCCAATGGTATAGCCAGAATAATCAGGATATAATCTAAGGTATTATTGCTAGGTATAATTTCTTTAAAATGTGAACATTTATTTTCAGACTATCTAAATTGAATTACGACACTGGAGTCAGTCTGTCTGGGTTTGAGTCCGGGAACACACTCCCATGGCATATGAGAAAATCAGTTTTAATCATCCTTAAAATGAGGATTACAAGAGTCAGCATTTATTGAGTGTTTTTGCCTGCCAGGCACTCCTCTGAGCATTGTGTGCTAATTTATGTGATCTAAATAATGCCAGGATGTACTAGAGCCATCTTTGTTTGCAGATGACAGAACCGCATATCTGAGAGATTATTTAACTTGTTTATCATCATCTAGTTAGTGAGAGTTAAAGGGGATTAGAATCCAGGCAGTATGGCTTTAGATCTGAGCCATAACAGCAAACACTTTTTCACATACTTTATTCCAGGCATTGATCTAAGCACTTTGTATCCTATGGGATAGGAACTATTTTTATCCCATTTTATAGATTAGAAAACTGAGAATGGAGTGATTATCTTGTTCAAATGGGCACTACTATTAAGTGTGGAGCTGGTTCCATGCAGTCTGGCTCTATAGTTTATGCTCTCAACCTTGATGTATACTGTCTCAATGATATTTAGGAGGAATAACTGAGCAAATCCATGTGAAATACTTAGCACAGCACCTGGTACAGAGGAAATGATCAATACAAATGAACTAATTATTAACCAGGATATCCTCTCAGCTGGCAAATGTTACAGAGATACTTTAAGCATGGAATGTTCTGCAGAAGTAAACCTTTTATTATATGTGTTATTTTTGTAGCTATCCACATTATTTAGTTTTATAGAATTTCATTCATTCACTCATTCATTAATGCAGTCAATCATCTTGCCTTACATGTAACTTTTTTCTTTATTGTTGAAAGTATTACAGATGTATTACCTTTGTTTGTTGGTGTTTTGTTTTTTTGTTTTTTTGTTTTTTGTTTTTTGTTTTTTTTCCCTCCCATTGACTCCTTCCACTCCGCACAACCCTTTCCAGGCCTTCACCACTTTATTGTCTGTGCCCACATATGCATATAAATTCCCTGGTTAGTCACTCCTCTCCCACCCTCCCACCCCCACCCCCTGCCTTCCCTCTGAAATTTGTCAGTCTGTTCCACGTTCCTATGTCTCTGGATCTATTTAATTCTTCAGTTTATTTTGTTCATCAGATTCCACATATGAGCACACATGTAACTTTTTGTTTGTTTTTGGTTAATCCTCACCTGAGGATATTTTCCCATTGATCTTTTAGAGAGAGTGGAAGGGAGAAACATCGAGATACAGTGTTTGAGAGACACATTGATTGGTTGCCTCCTGCATGCACCCTGACCAGGGCTAGGGAATCTGCAACCAAGGTGCATGCCCTTGTCCAGAATTGAACCCAGGACCCTTCAGTCCAAGGGCCTACACTCTACCCACTGAGCCAAACTGGCTAGGCCGCTAGGGCAACATGTAACTTAATGCATCCGCACTTCCAAGTGCTCTGGTATGTGATTTTGGTAGGTAGATACCCTTATGAAAATAAGTTCATGGATTTGTTGTACTGAAGTTAAAGAAGCAATAAGCAACTTTAAAAAATTCTGTATTAGCAGTTGAGCTTCACTAATTAGGGAATTTGATTTCCATAAAAGGGACTTGTTTTGGACTTCAGAGATGCCTGGTGATAGATATTGTGCCATTTAAATGCTTCAGGTTAAGTTGTTGCACCCGTCTTGTTACATTTTTAACATGCCTAACTTTAAGATGCTTTATCTCTTAATCTGGAAACTGTGTGCCAAAGGTTTATAGCTTTTTACTTAATGTCCTACTCACTGGTATTTCCTTACATATTTTAAAAATACAGCTTCTGTTGTGAATGTTGTTTTGCTTCTGCCAAGGGGAGAGGGTCTGCATAGCCTAAGAAACACAGGTTTCAAAATCAGAACATACATGAAAAGCCAAATTCTCTTAGCTTGTTGGCCTCCAACAAGTTACTTAACTGTGTTGAACCTCAATTTCCTCACTTGAATGGAGTTAGGAATTTCTATACTGCAGGATTCCTGGGTGATTAAATTAAGTAGTGAAGGCAAAGGCTCCAAAACAGTGCTTGCTCCTTTAAAACACTCTACTCCAGCTGCAGGTTATTTGAAAAGATAAACAAGATCAACAAACCTTTAACCAGACTCATCAAGAAGAGAAGAGAGGACCCAAGTAAATAAAATCAGAAATGAAAGAAGAAGTAACAACTGACACCAAAAAAATACGAAGGATTGTAAGAAAATATTACCAACAACTATATGCCAACAAATTGGACAATCTGGATGAAATGGATAAATTCATAGAAACAGACAATCTTCCAAAATTGAATCAGGAAGAATCAGAGAATCTGGACAGACAGATTGTAGCTAGAGAAATTGAAATAGTAATCAAAAATCTCAACAACAACAACAACAACAAAAGCTCCGGACCAGATGGCTTCACAGGTGAATTTTACCAACATCAAAGAAGAACTAACACCTATCCTTCTCAAACTATTGCAGAAATTTCAAGAAAAGGGAAGACCCCCAAGCTCATTTTACAAGGCCAGCATTATCCTGACTTCAAAACCAGTTATAGACACTTCTAAGGAAAAAAAAATTATAGGCTAATAGTCTTGATGAACATAGATGTTAAAATTGTCAACAAAATATTAGCAAGCTGAATTCAGTAATATATTCAAAAGATCATGCACCATGATCAAGAGGGACTTATTCTAAGGATTCAAGGTTGGTACAATATCCAAAAATCAATAAACATAATATACTACATAAACAAAATGAAGGCTAAAAGCCACATGACCATGTCAATAAATATAGAAAAAGCATTTGATAAAATCCACACCCATTTATGATAAAACCTCTCAGCAAAATGGGAATAGAGGGAAGGATCATACCTGAATATAATAAAGGCCATGTATGGCAGACCAACAGCCAACATCATACTCAATGGGCAAAAACTACAAACATTTCCCCTAAGGTTGGGAATCAGGCAGGGATGTCTGCCTTCACAAGTCTTAATCAAAATAGTACTGGAAGGCCTAGCCACAGCAATCAGACAAAAAGAAGAAATAAAAGGCATCTAAATTGGAAAGGAAGAAGTAAAACTGTCATTATTTTCAGATAACATAATACTGATATACAGAATCCTAAAGATTCCACCAGAAATCTTCTAGAACTGCCCTAGCCAGTTTGGCTCAGTGGATAGAACATGGACCCAAGGAATAAAGGGTCCAAGGTTTGCTTCCAGTCAAGGGCACATATAATACTTTGTTGCAGGCTTCATTCCTGGCCCTGGTTGGGGCATGTGCAGGAGGCAACCAATCAATGTATCTATCTCACATTGCTGTTTCTCACTCTCTGTCTCTTGCTATTCTTTCCATTCTCTCTAAAATCAATGGGAAAAATATCCTTGGGTGAGGATTAACAAAACAAACAAACAAAATCTACTAGAACTGATAAATGAATTCAATAAAATAGCAAAAGACAAAATAAATATCCAGAAATCAGTTGCATTTTATACGCCAATAATGAACTATAGAAAGAGAAACTAAAAACAATCACATTTACAATTGCATTAAAAAATAAAATACTTATGAATAAATTTAGCCAATGATGTAAAACATCTGTATTCAGAAAATTATAAGACACTGAAGAAAGAAATCGAAGAAGGTACAAGTAAGTATTCATGGGTAGGAAGAAGTAATATTATTGAAATGTCCATACTACTCAAAGCAATATAAAAATGCAACACAATTCCTATCAAGATAGCAATGGCGTATTTCACAGAACTAGAACAAATATTCCAAAAATTTCTGTGGAACCACAAAAGACTCCAAATAGCTATAGCAATCTTAAAAAAGGAAAACAAAGTTGGAGGACTCACACTACCTGATATCAAACTATATTACAAGGTCATAGTAATCAAAATAGCATGCCCATTTTTTTAAAAAATATATTTTATTGATTTTGTACAGAGAGGAAGGGAGAGAGATAGAAAGTTAGAAACATCAATGAGAGAGAGTCATCGATCAGCTGCCTCTTGCACACCCCCTACTGGGGATATGCCCGCAACCAAGGCACATGCCCTTGACCGGAATCGAACCCGGGACCTTTCAGTCCCCAAGCCGACGCTCTATCCATTGAGCCAAACCGGTTTTGGCGCATGCCCATTGTTAATAAATCAACAAACAACAGGTGTTGGTGAGGATGGGAGGATTCAGAAAAAATCTAACCCTCATGGAAAGTTGGTGGGAATGAAGATTGGTGCAGCCACTGTGGAAAGCAGTAAGAAGTTACCTTCTAACGCAGCAATTCCACTTCTGGGAATATATCCAAAGAAACCTGAAACAATAATTAGAAAGAATATATGTACCCCTATATTTGTTGTAGCACTATTTATAATAGCCAAGATTTGGAAGAAGCCCAATTGATCATCCACAGATGATGGATATAAATAACTGTGGTATATTTACACGATGGAATACTACTCATTTTGTAAAAAAGAAAGAAATCTTACCATTTGCAACAGCATGGATGGACCTGGAAGCCATTATGCTAAGTGAAATGAGCCAGTCAGAGAAAGACAAATATCAAATGATTTTACTTATATGTGGAATCTAATGAACAAAATAAATAAACAAAATTGAAACAGACTCATAGATACAAGGAACAGACTAACAACTGTTAGTTAGGACTAGGGGGAAAGGTGAAAGAATTAAGCAAAAACAAAAACAAAAACAAACAAACAAACAAAAAATAACACACCAAAATGTCATAGACAGAGACAACAGTATGGTGATGACTAAAGGGAATGTGGGGTGGGGATCAGTAAAAAAGGGTAAAAGGGTGATGGAAGGAAACTTGACTTGGAGTGATGAACAACCAATACAGTATCTAGATCAGTGTTTCCCAAACTTCTCTCATGATGAGAATCACCTGGTGGAGTTGTTAAAACACAGATTCCTGAATCCCAACTAAGAAGTGCTAAACTAGAATTTTTGGGAACATATAGGTAAAATTGTATACTTAACTAGTGCTCTAACACAGATGTTATATACAGAGCACTAAGTTAGGTATGCAATTTTACCTATATGTTCTCAAAAATTCTAGTTTAGCACTTCTTAGTTGGGATTCAGGAATCTGTGTTTTAACAACTCCACGAGGTGATTCTCATCATGAGAGAAGTTTGGGAAACACTGATCTAGATGGTGTATTATAGAATTGTACACCTGAAACCCATGTAGTTTTATTAACCAATGCAGCTCCAATCTACACTAATAAAAGAGAAAGATGTCACCTTTGTGACTCCTGTGAGGAGTGAGTATGCAAATTAATCCAACAAAGTTGGCAGATTTATTTTCATACACAGGCACCCAGCAGCCAGGGCAGGATGCACCTCCTCAGCTGCTCAGGGCTTCTCAGCATCCTGGGAAGGCAACTCTGGGTCAGAGCAAAAGCTGTGCCAGCAGCCAGAGTAAGGAAGGCCCATTCTGTATTAATCTTCATGCACTGGGCATCTAGTAAGTTCAACTAATTCAAATAAAGTAAACAAGGGAAATAATAATAATGAATTAAATAAAATGGAGCTGGAAATATTTCAGAAACAGATGTTTTAGAGGTCTTTAAGTACCGTATTCTCTTTCTTAATTAGGGAATCCTATAAATCTCTCAAACTATATTTGTTTTCTAAAAGTTTTCAGGAGAGGTCAAATTCATTTTTAAAAAATGTTAAGTGATTATGAAAAATTTTAAGCAAGAAAATATTGTAGAAGTGGGTTTTTTCACTTTTTAAAACATCAGGTAGCTTTGCTTCCCATAAAGTCATATTTCATTGTATATCTTCATAACATATATTAATTTTAAAAGTTGAGCATTTTACTTACTAATATTTAGCAGGCGCTGTTACAAAAGCTAAGTAATGCCACATTTCTGCTAAGTATTTCCCTGAGGATTTTTTTATTTTTGGATTTAGCAGGAGAGTTAAGACAGCTTGGTACCTAATGACCAAGAGGATTAATTTACATTATATTTAGAAACATAACCTCCACATGCCCCTGCATCCAAGGGCTAGCCAACAGTTTTAGCTTTTGCAAAAACAGCTTTATTTTCTTTACCTAGTACCCACAAACCTTGCCTAGGTTTTTTATTTTTGTTTTTTTGTCACATTATATTTTGAACCATGCTATAACTGAAAGAAAAACAATTCTATTTTTTCTCATTTATGATAATAGTATGATCTACCTTAATGTACTAATTCAACTATTCTTTTTATTATTTTTATTTTCTTAGGAAAATAAATCAATAAACTCTGGAAAGTTCAAGGAGGAAGTCTTGATGTAGTTGAATATCAGCAAAATAAAAATACTTAATTAGAGCATGTAGTAAAGGAAAGTGACAGAGGTCATTTAAAAATAGATAGCTGCTGTAGTAATTTACACCCCAACTCGTATTTATCAGTCACAGGAGAGCATCAAAAAGTCCTTGTTGAAGCACTTGAATTTCCTGTCCTTATTCTTAAAACTGCTTTGAAATTTGAGAGCGAGAGAAGCATTGCAGCTGCCGGCCAAAGGGCTACCAAATAGCACATATGTACAAATCAGAGAACGGTGCTGGATTCTTATTGAAAAGAACACAGAGCCTGCTAACCTCATCACTAACAACAACAACAACAACAACAACAACAAAAGAGATTGTTGAGTGAATTTTGGACTCAGAGAATTAGAGAATCAGAATCCCAATGATGGAAGGGATTTGTTGAGATTATCTCAGATCTTAACTCAGATGCCTTCCAGGCAGGTGCTATAAACTAGTGACATGGGTCAGGTGGGGACAGTGGCCAGCTGAAATGCACCTACCCACCCACAGGAAGAGGCTTCCACTCAGGGCGGCCTCTTTTTACTCAAAGGGAATGCAGGCCGTGCTGCACGTCCTCGGATTTCTCAAGAGGACAGAAATCTGGATTTTTAATGTGAAAGTTGTTTTGGCCACTTTGGAGAACTGCCCAGATTGTGAAAGTACAGCATGCATGGCTGCATGTAGGATGGCTCTTTGGGAACCAAACAAAAGATTACCATAGGGTTACATTTAACCATCGGTGATCTGGTTTAGGCTGTTTCAAAGTTCTTTCTCAGGGAACTGAGATCTGTTTTTCAATAGCTTTGATTCCTTGGATGACAGGGCCATATTGAACAAATGCAATCTTTACAGACACACACAGAGGTGTTTCAAATACTCCAAGTCAGTTATCATATTTCTTTACTAAATTGAGGGTCTAGAGAGCCAATCAAAGAAATAAATTGTCTGTTGGGAATGAATGGTAAATGGTAATGGATATAGGCTGGCCACTAATACATCTTTTTGTATGATTGCCAGCAATTATTTTAATAACGTGTTGTAGAATCCTGCCTTAAATCAAAGTTGAGATGACTGGTCTATTGTTTGGGGAATCTGTTAATCTCTGGACTACCCAGCGGAGAGTTCTAAAGGTCTGCCACCTGTGGGCTTCTTCCTGTCAAGTCCCTGAGCCCGTGGGAGCGGGGCTGGCAGGGCTTGGGTAAGTGGGATCCTAAAATAGCCTGTTGTGACCACACCTGGTGTTGAGAGAACTTGGAGAGAAGTTAGCCCCTTGGTGACTTCATCAGCTTTAGATTATATCCTCTCTCACTAATTCCCTCTCTGGCTGGTCTCCATTAGACTGAAAAGACCATGCTTAAAAACAAGTAGTTAGATGACTAAGTTTGTGCTCTGGGCACAGTTGCAAGTGCTTTTACTATTGCATACATATTAAATCATTAAATCTTCACAATAACTCTCTGAGGCATTAGCCTTGCATTTCACAGATAAGAAAACTGAGCATAAAAAACCTACCCGAGACCACACAGTCAATCAGTGATAAAGCAGGGGTTCATACCCAGGCATTTGGCTTCAGGGTGTATTCATCTTTCGATAACTCAGCTTAGGTCCCTGGATCTTCACTATCAGATTAAATTCCTCCACAGACTGCAACTGGGCTGCAAAAAATAGCCACTTGCTAGAGACGGTGATCAGCTTTCTGCCCTGTGTCTGGCCTTTGGCTGACCTGACCTCCCTACGTGCTTCACACCTCCTCTACGCCAGCCTGCAGAGACAGTGGCAAGCGCTTTTGGGTGTCCTTGCGATGGCCAGGAAAGTCTTGTTGCCTATGCTGACCTGTTTGCTCTCCTGTCTATATCCAGTGTTGAACTCTTGACTCTGCAGTCACCGTCTGCCCGGACTGCAGAGCTTGGTGTGTTTACTTGGTCCTTTCTACATTTGACCCTTGACCTGGCTTGCCTTTCTAGCATTTGAAGTCTCAGGCTGGCTTGGCCCTGCTGAACCCCAAGCTAACATGGGTTTGCGTTGGGATTCAACAACTTAATGGGGTGAGACTTTGAACAAGTTCAATATCTCTTCAAATTTACCCCTTAGCCAAATGGAGAAATCATACCTTACTTATTGGATTATGATTAACAAGCAACATATATAAAATGTCTAGTACAGTGTCTAACATAAAAGCGATTTAATGATACTTGTTATTATGGTAGTTATCATGGAAGTAGGTAATTTCCAACCAGGTCTTTAAATTCTCAGAGAAGCCTTTGCCCTAAGCCTCAGATAGCTTCCGAGGAACAGATTGAAAGTACTTGTTGCAACCTTTAAATAGCTGGCAACTCCAAATTTAACTGGGCTGTAAAGTAGAAAAGAGGTGAATTTACCAAGAATCAGTCAGAATGATTATTTATAATATATATGCAATGAAAAAAAATGTAAAATTTTATTTTGCTTTAATTTATTTAATCTGCCATTTTATAAAACAATTCTGACAGAGTTATGTTTATGTGATTATTTTTCCCAGCTTTGTGCTATAATTTATCCTCTGTTGTGTACTATCTGTTGAGAGCTCAAAGGAACTTGACTTAAGAAACAAATTTATTTATTATATTTTCATTATCAAGGATTATTTGAAAAAGATAGAATTTTATAAAAAAAATAAAGATTACCTATAATTGCACAAACCAGAAGGAAATACAGATATATATATATATATATATATATATATATATATATATATATATATATATTCTTTTTTTTAAAGAGGCATATAGTTCTCTTTTCTTTCTTTTATTATCTTTCTTATTGAAAGTATTAAAGATGTCTCCTTTGTTTTTTATTGTTTTGTTTTTTCCATTGATTCCCTTCATCGTGCACTCACCCCTTCCAGGCCTTCACCCCTTTATTGTCTGTGTCCATGAGCTATGTATATATTTGTACAAGTTCTTTGGTAAATCTTTTCTGACACATTCACCCACTCATTCACCCGCTTCTACCTTCCCTCTGAGATTCCACAGTCTATCCCATGCTTCTATTTCTCTGAATCTATTTTGTTCATTAGATTCCACATTTGAGTGAGCTCATATGATAATTGTTTCTCTGACTGGCTTATTTCACTTAGCACAATACTCTCCAGATTCATCCATGCTATTGCCAATGGTAAGAGTTCTTTATTTTTTTTAATAGCTGCATAGTATTTCATTGTGTAAATGTACCACAGTTTTTTTATCCACTCACCTGCTGATGGACACTTGGGTTGTTTCCAAATATTAGCTATTATAAATTGCTCTCCTATGAACATAGGGTGCATATATTCTTTCTGATTGTTATTTATGGTTTCTTAGGATATGTTCCTAGGAGTGGGATCATTGGGTCAAATGATGGTTTCACATTTACATTTCTGAGGAAACTCCACAGTGGCTGCACCAGTCTGCATTCTCACCAGCAGTGTACTAGAATTCTCTCAATCACTTGTTATTGGTTGATTTGTTGATGATAGCCATTCTGGGACGTGTGAGATGACACCTCATTGTTGTTTTAATTTGCATGTCTCAGGTGGTTAGTGACTTTGAGAATCTATATATATAAAAGCCAAAGCGACTGTTCAACTGTTAGACCCATAGCTATGATGTGCACTGACCATCACAGGGTAGATGCTCAATGCATAGGCATGAAAACATGGGACAGACTGATGAATCTCAGAATGAAGGGGGGATGGGGAGGGTGGGAAGAGATTAACCAAAGGTCTTACATGCATACTAGAAACACAGTACACAGATTCATGCACTGGTGAGATTCCTTGGCCTGGCCAGCAGGGATTGGGCGAAACCAGCTCTCTGACATCCCCTGAGGGGTCCTGGATTGCGAGGCGCCTCTAGTTTTTTTTTTATATGTCTCAGCCTTCTGTATATCCACTTTGGAGAAGTATCTATTTAGGTCCTTTTCCATTTTTAAATTGGATTGTTTATCTTCCTTTTGTTAAATTGTATGAGTTCCTTATATGTTTTGAAAATTGACCCCTTATCAGATGTATCATTGGCAAATATGTTCTTCCATACAGTAGGTTCTCTTTTCATTTTTTGCTGGTTACTTTTGCTGTGCAGAAGCTTATTATTTTGATGTAGTTCCATTTATTTTCTCCCTAGTTTCCTTTGCCCTAGGAGATGTATCAGTAAACATATTTCTATAAAATATGTCTAAGATTTTGCTCTCTATGGTTTCTTCTAAGATTTTAATGGTTTCCTGACTTGCATTTAAGTCTTTTACCCATATTGAGTTTATTCTTGTGTATTATGTATGTTGGTGGGTCTAGTTTCATTTTTTTTTTTTTTTTGCATGTACCTGTCTAATTTTTCCAACATCATTTACTAAAAGACTGTCTTTACTCCATTGAATGTTCTTGCCTCCTTTGTCAAATATTAATTGAACATAATGGCTTGGGTCAATTTCTGGGATCTCTGTTCTGTTCCACTAATCTGTATGTCTGTTCTTGTGCTATCACCAGGCTGTTTTGAGCACAGTGGCTTTGTAGTATTACTTGGTATCTTGTATTTTGATCCCTCCAACTTTGTTCTTCTCAAGATTTCTGTGGTTACTAAGGTCTTTTTTTGGTTCCATATAAGTTTTTAGAATATTTGTTCTCGATTTGTGAATTATTCTGCTGGGGTGTTTCTCGGCATCTAGAAGGGTTCATGAATCTTGAGAAGGGGCTGCATGTAAATTAATAAAGAGACTAGACATGAAATATAAATTTGGAAGGCATTTTGAGGAGCCAGAGGAGAACCAGCTTCGGTAACCAAGTTTTCTGAATCTCTGGACCCCTAGATTTTTATTAACACAAATTTCCCTGAAACAAAGCAGATATACATATCAAAGGTAAGGCTTGGTATACAATAGGCATTGTCAGGTTAGGGGGACCGCCCTCAGCTGTTCCAGTAGCTGGCAATAATATATGCAGATTTTCAGGTTTTGGGAAAGGCTTTCAGCTATTCCAGCAGCTGGTTATAAGGTGCAGACCTGCCAAATATAGAAGCCCATCAACCTTTTGAGGACTTCTTGCATTTATTATGACATGCTGGAATTAGCTTCCAGCATTATACCACTAGTATTTTAATAGGGATTGCTTTGAATATGTATATTGCTTTGGGTAGAATGGACATTTTAATGATGTTAATTCTACCTATCCATGAACACAGTATATTCTTCCACTTATTTATATCTTCCTCTATCTCTTTTTTCAACATGCTGTAGTTTTCCAAGTACAGGTTTTTTACCTCCTTGGTTAAGTTTATTCCTAAGTATCTTACTTTTTTTGTTGCAATGGTAAATGGGATTGTTTGTTTAATTTCTCTTAATGAGAGTTTATTATCTATATATATAAAGCCAAGCAACCAGAGCAACTGGAATGACTGGTTGCTATAACACACACTGTGTCCCGCCACCCGTCCTGATCAGGGGCAGGGCTGGCCAGACAACCTCCTGCAGCCCCTCCCCTTGGCCTGCCCAGTCCCGATCAGTCCCGATTGGGGTGGGCCAGCTGAACCCCACACGTGCATGAATTCATGCACAGAGCCTCTCGTTGATGTATAAAAATTCTACAGATTTCTAGGTGTTAATTTTGAATCCTGCTGAATTCATTTAACTCTAGTTGTTTTTAAAAAACATTTTTACTGATTTCAGAGAGGAAGGGAGACAGAGAGACAAATAGAGACATCAATGATGAGAGAGAATGATCAATCATCTGCCTCCAGCACACCCTCTACTGGGGATCAAGCCACAACCCAGGTATGTGCCCTGACCAGGAGTTGAACTGTGATCGCCTAGTTCATATGTCAGTGTTCAACCACTGAGTTACACTGACCTGGTTAAATCTAGTAGTCTTTAGGGTTTTCTATGTATACTATCATGTCATCTGTGAATAATGACAGTTTTGCTTCTTCCTTTCCAAATTGAATGCCTTTTATTTTTTCTTCTTGTCCGATCACTATGGCTAGAACTTCTAGTACTATGTTGAAAAGGAGTGGTGAAAGTGGACATCCCTGTCTTATTCCTATTCTTTGGGGAAATGGTTTTAGTTTTTGCCCATTGAGTATGATGTTGGCTATAGGTTTGTCATACATGGCCTTTATTATGTTGAGGTATTATCCATTTATTTCCACTTTGCTGAGAGTTTTTTTTTTTTTTTTTTTTTTTAATCAAAAAAGGGAGTTGGATTTTCTCTAAAGATTTTTCTGCATCAACTGATATGATCATGTGATTTTTATCTTGCAATCTGTTTATGTGATGTATATCACATTTATTGATTTGCAAATATTGTACCAGCCTTGCATCCCTGGAATAAATCCCACTTGGTCATGGTGAATTATCTTTTTAACGTTTGCTGGATCCAATTGGCTAATATTTGTTGAGGATTTTAGCATATATGTTCATCAGGTTTATTGGTCTGTAATTCTCTTTCTTTGAAGTGTCTTTATCTGGTTTGGGGATTTAGGTAATGCCTCATTAAAAGAACTTGGAAGTGTTCCTTACTCTTGAATTATTTGGAATAGTTTGAGGAGTATAAGTGTTAGTTCTTCTTTAAATTTTTAGTAAGACTTCACTGTGAAGCTCTCAGGACCTGGACCAAGACCAGGACTTTTGTTTACTACGAGGTGTTTTTTGTTTGTTTGTTTTTGTTTTTCTGCTTTAATTTCATCAGTAGTTATCAACCTATTCAGATTTTCTGACTCTTCCTGATTGACTTTTAGAAAATTGTATTTTTCTAGGAATGTGTCCATTTCATCCAGGTTGTCCAATTTGTTGGAATTTAGTTCTTTATAGTATTTCTTATGGTCCTTTTATTTTTGTGGGGTCAGTTGTTACTTAACCTCTTTCATTTTTGATTTTGTTTATTTGGGTTCTCTTTCTTTGTTTTTTGATGAGGCAGGCTAAAGGGTCATCAATCTTGTTTATCTTTTCAAAGAACCAGCTCTTGGTTTTATTGACCTTTTGTACTATTGTTTTAGTTTCTATGTCATTTATTTCCACTCTGAACTTTATTATGTCTTTCATTTTATTACTCTGTGGTTTTGTTGTTGTTCTTTTTAATTCTTTAAGTTGTAGGATTATATAGTTTATTGAAAGATTTTTTTTTTTGTTTTGTTTTTGTTTTGTTTTGTTTTGTTTTTTTGAGGTAGGCCTATAATGCTATGAACTTCCCTCTCAGGACTGCTATCTCTGTGTCCCATAGATTTTTGGTTGTTGTGTGTTTATTGATAGGCACTTATTTATTGTCATTCTTATCCTTTATGCTTGTGTTCTTCTCTTTCCCTCTATTTCTTTTTCTTATAACAGTCCCTTTTGGCAATGCTTGTTTGATGGTAATAAAATCTTTTAACCTTTTCTCGTTTTTAAAACTCTTCAGTTCACCTTCAATTTTGAATGATAGCCTTGCTGGGTAGAGTAATCTTGGATTCAGTCACTTGGTTTTCATTACTTTGTATATTTCATGCCATTTCCTTTTGGCCTAAAATGTTTCTATTGTGAAGTCAGTTGACAGTGTAATAAGAATGCCCTTGTAGGTAACTTTCTGTTTCTCTTGCACCCTTTAAGATTCTCTCTTTTCTTTAATGTTCCTTTCTCAGATTCTGTTCTTTTTGGTACCCCATAATGGAAATGTTATGTTTCATGTTATCCCCAAAGCTCCTAGATTCTTCTGCTTAATTTTTTTTTCCCCCATTTGCTGCTCTGAATGGGAGTTTTTTCTACTTTGTCTTCCAATTCATTGATTCTGCTGATTCTGTTCTCAGCTTCTTCTAGTCAACTGTTGAATCCTTCCAGAGTGTTCTTTTTTCCAGGTATGTCATTCCTCATTTCTAATTGATTCTTATTTATTGTTTCAATTTCTCTTTGCATGTTTGGTGTAGCTCTCATTAATACATGATATGTCTCATTAAGTTGCTTGTAGTTCTCACTGATGCTTGAGTACCCTTATTACTATTACTCTGAATTCTTTATCTGACAAATTGTTTACTTATCTCCATTTCACTTAGTTCCCTTTTCTGGCAATTCCTCCTTTTCTTTCACTTGAGGGTTGTTCTTTGTCTCTCCATGTTTTCCTCCATTTGTTTTTGTTTCTATGCATTAGATCAAATTGTTTTGCCTCCCAGATTTTGTGGGATGATGTAATATATGAAGTATTTTGTGAGACCCAGTGATGCAGTTTCTTAAATCTCCTGAGCTGGGTGCTCCAGGAAAGCCCCTTACTTGGGTTATTTGGGTTATCCTGTTATAGTTCAGTCTTGAATGTTATTGTCTGTTCCAGGATGGAGTATCCTCTCAGGCTGGTTGACTATGTAGCTCACCTGCAACCACATCATGTGAGCTGTTGTGGATATGCTGACTGAACAGAACAAAATACAACACAACAAAACATGAAACAAAAGAAACAAAACAAGAACATACATAAGACCACGACAGCACCAACAAAAGCAACCACTGGAGAAGAGAGAATGAGAAAAGATAAAAAAGAGCAGGAATTATGGAAAAGAAAGAAATATGAGGCAAAAACAAAAAACAAATAAAAATACAAACAAAAAAACAACAAAAATAGGGGAAGTATGAAGACACACAGCTGAAATAAAATAAGGATAATATAATACCTTAATTAAAAAAATTAAAAATAAAGATAAAGAATTAGTGGAGTAGGGGAAGAAAAACAATTTAAAATAAAAGAGGAAGAAAAAATGAAAAGAAAAATATTTGCAAAGGAAAATAGATGAAAAAGCAGATAGAACTAAAATAAAAAAGGAAAAAAAGGATGAGAAAGTAGGAGAAAAAGAAAAGAGAAAACGAAAATAAAAATAAAAAAGTATTGGGAAAAAAATTGAGTAGGAAAAGGGAAGAGGAAAATTAGGTATATGAACAGAACAACAGAGACTAGAATTATAACAAATCGATAAAGCAGATAGATATAGAAGATAAATTTAAAATTGGAAAAAAGAAAGAAGAAATAAAAAATGAAAACAAAATAGAAGAGGGAAGAAAAAAGAGGAAAGAAAAGTAAAGTGGCAGAGTTTAGTGCCCTAGGGCTATCCCTTTGGATCCTACTCTTTCATTCTGTTTGCCAATTCTGGGCTTCCTGTACGGTACTTAGGTCCTAATTACTGTCAGGACTATCTTCCTTTGGATTTCAGCAGCCTGCTTGAAGCTCCAATGATCCACCAACCCATTGCTTATGTCTGTCTCCATAGGCCTTGGCTGCAAGCAGGGTGTGTGTGTGGGGGGCTCGGGGGAGGGTGTTGGGGTGGAGAGTGTGCACTCTAAAGCAGGTTTCTTAGCAGGAAACTTCCCTGCAAACTTCTCCTGACTCCCGGGGCTACACCCCTGCCCACCTTTGCCTGCAAGCCAGCTGTCAATCTCAATTACTCAAAAGGCTGTTTGTGGTTGAGTGTTGACCTATGAAGGAGGAGGTCACAGTTCAATTCCCGGTCAGGGAACATGCCTGGGTTATGGGCTCAATCCCTAGTGTGGGACCCGCAGGAGGCAGCCAACCAATGATTCTCTCTCTTCATTGCTCTCTCTCTCTCTCTCTCTCTCTCTCTCTCTCTCTCTCTCTCTCTCTTTCTCTCTCTCTCCTTTTCTCTCTGAAATCAGTAAAAATGTATGTATTTTAAAAAATTGCTGTCTGTATTTAAAAAATGGCTTTAGGTAAGGGAGGTTCTGTTTAGCTTTCAGGGGATGCAGTGGGTGTGTTTCCCCACCCCAGAGATACTGCTCTGCAAATGGCCCAAAATATTCATCTGCCCTCAGCTGGACAGAGATCCTTGCATGGAGACCAGTGGAGTCGGCTGGAAACTGGAGTTTTTATCAGCTCTCCCGTGCAGGGAAAGCTGGTGCCCAGGATGGTGGGCAGCCCCTCTCCCAATCCAGTCACTGAGGGCTCCTGAGCCTGTTCTAACCCATAGGCTTGGCCTCTGCTTTTGTTACCTGTGTAAAGGTCAAACGAGGGGCATGGCATGCAGGGCTCCTGCGGGTGGGACAGGCTATATCATAGGGGGTGGTTTTTTTCTTTTCCTGCCTTCTGGCTACTGGGAGCTGCTAGCTCCTCTCAGGAAAAATGACCTTTTTATTTAAGGGGCCTAGGACCAAATATTCCTGGCTGCTGCTTTTCCACGTCTTCCTGCAATACTTCCCACCCCGGCCTCTTCTTAGGCACCTTGAATACCTAAGCCTCAGTGAGTAGCAAATGAAAACTCCTATGCTCTGGGTTAAAAACAAACACACAAGCAACAGCAGCTTTCTCTCCAACCAGCATCCGTCTGCGGCTCCAGACTCCACCGTGGCCAGCAGCCTTGGCACCTTTCACAGCTGGATGTTACATGGGCCGTGGGCCTGGGCTCTGGTGCTCCGGGCTGTGGAGCCCAGCCTGGGTTCTGGGCCTCTATTTTCTGGAGGGAACAGACCCTCCCTAGCCGGGAGCTCCCTCTCACTCTCAGCCTGCTGGCCTGCCGCTCCTGGGAGCTGGGTCACTCCTCTGGAGGCCTCACCCTTCCTACTGGTCTCTGGGTGTTTTCTGTCCTTCCCTGATGTAAGTCTCCTCCTCAGCTGGACCTCAGTTGGTGATGCGAGGTGCATGTTCTCCAGTTTAGTTTGGATTTCCAGTCTGGCTCCTGGGATGTAAATAAATAGTAAAGGAAGGATATAGGAATAGAAAACAGAGATGAGAATTTTGAAAACATTAAATTATCTAAGAAACACAAATTTTTAAATCCTAGTTTCTGAATCCCACCCGATGGCTATATGGTTATATCATAATTTAATTTATAAGTTACCTGATAAAATTTCAATTCTTCCAATTTTTAATATCTTTAAAGGGTATGGATTTTTCTTTTCCCTTTCAGCATCTGAATGTTCTTTCCATCATTAGGACACCCCACCACCACCGACATGCACATACACACACATTATAGAAACTAACAGGTATGTCAGATATTTGACTTTCCAGCCTCCCTTGCAGCTAGTATGTGGTGCTCTCCTAGACCTTTGATAGAAGCATGAAGAGTTGAAGAAGTGGGGCTGTGTGGAATGTGTGTGTGGAGGTGGGTGACAGCCAGTTTCCCGTGTGGGCCGTAGCAGTTGTGCCAACAGCAGCCTCGGGGATGTTTGCAAGGAAGTCACTGAGTTAGAAAGCACCACTATTTCAAATCTCTTGATTCTTATTTAAATGTCCCCTTTGAAAGGTTAATTTAAGTTCTATTTTTGCAGCCATGAGTAAACCAAGTCTATGGTAAATCCTGTACTTCAAAAACATGAGTATCCATTACACACATTACCTCAAAAGTTATTGTTAAGTAGTTTGGGAGCGATGTCAGTATAATGTGGAATTTGTTTTGTGCATATGCGATTTCACCATAATTTCCAGTGAGTAACAAAAACTGAGTGTAGATTGCCTCACAGCAGGGAGAGGCAGCAAGCCACAGAAGAACACAGTGCTGGGATGGGGCCCCTCACTTCCTGGCTTCCCCTAGGATCCATTAGGCCACACACTCTCTCTTGAAAGTACATGTTGCTTGGTTCTCCCAGATGGTTTTAAAGTTTTTGTCCTGGTCTCTATGAATTGACAGTGTAATCCTTCTTGCCCACCCTTTCCTTAAGCTAGCATTCACTTCTTCCAATGGTCAAATCCTGTATTTACTGTAGTATGTATTTACTGGTGTAGCTTTTGGTTTGCTTGCTTAGTTAGGTTGTGTATTTATTTATTTGTTTATTTATTTATCTAGTGCTCTGGTTACAACCTTGCACAGATTTGGGTGGCTTTCTCTAATCCTACACCCCCCCCCCCCCCCTCGTGAATTCTGGTATTTTTAGAGTGCAGTTCAGCATAAAGGAGGTTTCTTAGGAATGCTACACGGGGCTAGAGCAGAAGCATGGGAACTTCCCCCATTTGCCCAGTCATAGCACATCCCAGAGATGCTTGTTGAACATACATATTTATAAGACTGGTATACATTGTTTCTCTTTAATAAGCAGAAAAAGAGAAACGATGTATACCAGTCTTCGAGCAATAAGAACAATTTTAAAAAATGAATAATACTCTACTCTCTCCCATGATTTCAATGCTGAAAGATGGAAGGGTTTGAGTGCACAGCAGTTGGGTTGATTATCATAAAGAACAAAAGCAGCACTTTTTAGGACTTTGAATCCAAAGCAGCCTTGAACTTGGGCTGTGGCGGTGAACACCAGCATTTCTGTAACTCCAGCAATAAAGTATGCTTCGCTCCCTCAGGAACTGAAGAGGCCGTCTGGTATGGTGCTGACCACATCCTATTATTTTGGGCCTTTATTTCAACTGGGCCACCTCGCATTTGGAGAACCAATGATAGAAAAGCAGTTTTCTCACGGTCTGGTTGTTTTTCATCCTACCTAAGATCATAAGTCAAGAAGTTGAAGGCATGCAACAGTTTGGAGAGCTAATCTTGCCATTTAGGGAGTTATTCTTATGCCCTTTTCTGTGAGTCGGGTCGGAATTTTCCAGCTGTTCTCTCCACCTACTACAAATCCATGAGACCTTAGCAAATCCCTTTGGTTAATAAACACTTCCTTTGTTTAATTATAGACACATAACATGGTAGTTAGACTTGGGTTTGATATATCATAATTAATCCACAAGGGCTTTAAAACATAACATTGTAAGTTATCCTTTGAGATAGAGACAGAGTTAAGAGAGGAAGTCTGATAATTTAAAATTTAAAACATTTTTAGATTTCTCCCTTCTCTATCATTACAACTAAACTTCCACTTCTCACTTCCACCTTTCTGCATTCATCTGAAAAGGACATACCACAGGGCACCAACCAGGTCTAGGGAACTCATTCCCCTAGCTCAGTGGTCGGCAAACTTATTAGTCAACAGGGCCAAATGTCAACAGTACAACGAGTGAAATTTCTTTTGAGAGCCAATTTTTTAAAACTTAAACTTCTTCTCCGAAACCGGTTTGGCTCAGTGGTAGAGTGTTGGTCTGTGGACTGAAAGGTCCCAGGTTCGATTCCGGTCAAGGGCATGTACATTGGTTGCAGGCACATCCCTGGTAGGGGGTGTGCAGGAGGCAGCTGGTCGATGTTTCTCTCTCATTGACGTTTCTAGCTCTCTATCTCTCTCCCTTCCTCTCTGTAAAAAATCAACACTATATACATATAAAACTTAAACTTCTTCTAATGCCACTTCTTCAAAATAGACTCGCCCAGGCTGTGGTATTTTGTGGAAGAGCCACACTCAAGGGGCCAAAGAACAGCATGTGGCTCGCAGCCGCAGTTTACCTAGCTGCTGGGAGTGTTGGTGATGCCAGCTGTCAGTTGAGCCCGTCTACAGTAATTACCGTCATGTGAAGTCCTGTCCCTTTCTTGATGGTGGACATTCTCATAGTCACAGTCTTCCATTCAGTTTCCAGAACTGGAGTCCTGGCCCAGGTCCAGCTCAGAATGTGCCTATTGGGTTCATGAATGTGCTTAGCATGAGAAGCACAAATGCATAATTTAGACCACAAATGTGTAATTCCCATGGGCATATTTGGTAGTTGGCAGAACATATTGGTGCTTTGACATTTAGGTAAGAATTATAATGGGAACAACCAAGAGTAATGGACAAGTGCAGCAAGCATGCTCTAAGGTCATGTTGACCTTGAGCTCAGACCTCTCAGTAATGAGGGTCTGAGTCACCCACTAGGAAGTCAGCCGACTAAGAAAGGGGAATCTGGAACAGTTGTAGAGAAGGAACTGATGCTCAGCTGTGGCACTGAGACCACCTGCAGTGGCGGGGCTTCCCTTTGCCCCAGTAACCTTCCTCTATCTGTTTCTCTAGGAAAAGAGACCAGACAAAATCCTGCAAGAGTTGGACCCAGAATTTATAATATGACAAATGGATCTAAATGTCACAAGTGATGGACCGGAGTGGATGCCGCAACGTGTCACTCAAATCCCTTCTTCATGCCTGAGGCTGGCATCACCCAAACTGTTGGAAATGGTGGTGGCTGACTGCTCCAAGCTGAGTCAACACCTCAGGAATTGCGTTCAGCTGAAGAGGACCACTTTGCCCAAAGTCATGCATTCCTATCTTAGGCAGCAAGTTTTTGAGGTCTGGTAAATGAAGGGACGGATAAAAGTCAAAGCCTCTTATCTCAGGGGAAATAACTCTGAAGGGCAGTCTAACTCTAGAGCTTCCTGAGAGATCATGTGAAGGCCTTTCAAGGAGACAGTATCAACTGTTAACTATTGCCTTTGCTTAGCCCATTCTATTTCCTTCTCTTGTCTAGAGGTGTTGATCAAAAGGGCATTAACCTTTTGCTTATAAATCTCTATCCCAGACTCTTTCTAGGGAACTCCCAACTAAAGCAGTTATTAATAAAGAAATGGTGCCAGATATAAGATCTGCAACTGTTAGTTTTCTGGTAGCTTCTATAGGTACTCATTTCCTATTCTGGGTGATGATTTTACTGCCTATATTAAAAAGCAGCAGGAAAACCTAAATACCAGAGGTTTACCGGTAACTCCTTTTTTTTTTTTTTTTTTTTTTTCCCCCTCTTAATATCTATCCACCAACAACAGTTCATTTTTTTCTTGTAATGACTCTTGAACAAATTATTGTCATCATATTATATTTAATATAATCTTTTCTCTAGTTTAGACTCTTCTCCTCTCCCACCTAGGCTATTCTAATTGGTTCATGTCACCCCATCTGAAATTTCATATGTTTAAGTCCTTAACTTCAATATGATATGGTCTTGAAAGAGATAATGAAGTCAAAATGAGGTCCTTAGGGTGGGCCCTAATCCAGTATGACTGGTGTCCTATAAGAAGAGGAGATTTGGACCCAAACAGTACAGAGGGAAGACAATGTGAAGACCCAGGGAGAAGACAGCTATCAACAAGACAAGGAGAGAGGTCTCAGAGGAATGTGAAACAGGAAACGTCTGTGCTCCTGCGATCTGTCACTACCAGAACCAACAAGTAGAGAGAACAATTGGATCTTTATGGATGCTTTACTTAAATGGTGGGTTATGTACCCCAAAGACATCATATCTCATCTCAAGTTGAACTTTTTTATATGGAGAAGAAAAGTGTAGGTAATGGGTTTGGAATTCAAGAAAAAGATTAATCAGAAAAACGATACAGTCCAGCAATTTTCTGAGCATCCCTTCATGTACTGACCAGTGATTTTTTTATCTTTGCCCTGGGCATTCTCTCCCTGGAGCACATTGGTTCAGATACCATCTTGACCACTTGTGGTCCTCCTGGGGTGCAAAGGTGGAATTGCTTGCAGGTCTCCTGGAGTCAGGGTAGGTCCTGTCACACACTTCCGTTCCTGGAACAATAGTTTTCTACATGCATTAATCACCAAGCCTATTAACTAGATAACTGAAGTAAAAATTTTTAACTTCTGGAGTTCCTCCTCAAAACTAACCCTGCCAACACTTTAATCTCACACTTCTAGTTCACCAGAACTATGAGGAAATTAATTCCTATTGTTTAAGCCAATCAATCTATGGTACTTTGGTAAGGCATCCTGAACAGACTATTGTAATATACCAAAGTAACAAGTCCTTTTGCCAATCAGGTGGTTTTTAGTCTTTGATTTCAATAACATTGAAAGAAAATCTAATTTAATTATCTGCGCATTGATTATTTAAAATACTTTTGGTGATAGATATTTGTGTGATTTTGATCTATAATTTGAAGGCAGCTCAAAGATGGTTACTACTTGATACTGTAATAACCAAATATTCTCGATTCCCAAATATTTAATGATATAAAGAATATATTTTCTGAGTTTTCATTTATAAAACAAAAAATAGGAAATGATATTTAATCCTCTAATTCTAGTAATAAAACAATATTTATGTATAAATTAATTAATTTAAATTCACCTCACTAAGGGATATTATTTTTGTGTTTAATAGTTTTAGAAAGTTTTAAAGCATATTCAATGTTATTTTGATCATTATGCTCTATTATTTGTAAAGTTAACTTAGTCAAAAAATTAACAGAGCCTTATGATTATAGACCATTTAACAAATTAACTTGAATTTATCATTTTGTTTTTATTGCAGAGAAGAAATACTAATGACTGTCAAACTTAAAATAGTTAACAGAAAGGTAAAATTTAGTAGAAACCTAGACTTTAAGAAGAAACACTGAAAAATTTATACTGTTGAAAACTTATTTCAGTGTTTTCTAAATAAAATTTGGTCATAAATTACTGTGCTATCCACATTCCATTGGAAACATTTAACATATAATCGTTTTTATTTTAAAATATCAATATTTACCACACCCTGAAAGTTAACATTACTTGTAATGAGGGTAAAAATTATTTGTAATTAGGGTGAAAATTTTAGATGGCAATTAAAAAATAAAGCAGTGGTGTACTTGTTTAGATTTGATAACTAAAAATGGAATTGTATTCTCATAAAATATGCTTATTTTCAATTTTACAAAAAAAAAAAAATGCCAGACTGAATTCACATATATGGGCATGCTGCAGGGAATATTTTTCCCTTCATATCTTCACCAACATCTGAATGACCAGATGTTGAACTTTTTTTTTTTTTTTTTACCAATGTGGATGTGTTATCCATTAGTGCCTTACAGTGCTTATATTAATAGTTTGCATTTCCCTGATTACTAGTTAGATTGAGCATCTTTTCATGTGTTTGTCAGCTATCTAAGTGTCCTTTACAGTAGCATGCCTATATAAAGCTTTTGCCTATATTTTTTCTTTTGGGTTGTTTGTTTTTCTAATTGTTTTGGAGAAATTGAAAACATATTTAACATATTCTGGTATTAACTTTTTTTGTGTTATAATTGTAGAAGATACTTTCTTCCAGTTCATGACTTGTATTTTTATTCTCTTTATAGTGATATGTGATAAATAGAAGTTTCATTTTTGTGTCTTCTTTAAGAAATCTTTCCTTACATCAAAATTATAAAAATTATATTCTCTTTGGAAAGTGTCCCCTTCATAGTTAATTCTTTAATAAACCTATAATTGATATTTATGCTTGATATATATTCATCCAATTTCATTTTTTGCCATGTAGATAAATGATTATTATAGTGCCAATTATTCAAAACACCATTCTTTCTTTACCCATTTATTTAAAGGTACAATTCTGCCATAAACCATCTTTCCATATATGTGTAGGTCTGTGTCTGGGTTCTCTATTAGTTCATAGACTACTAGTAACTTGCCTCTTCCTGTGTGTCAGAAACAGTTCATCAAGCTCATTTCTTCCTAAGCACACCTTTCAACCACATTTTGCAGCTCTTCTTTCAATTTAATGGGGCCATGTGACTGAGTTCTATGTGGGATGTAGACAGAAGTCATGTCCATCACTCCTCCACCTGGCTCCTAAGTCTCTATGAGATCCCTCAGTCTCTTTCCTCTTGTCTGTGGCAGGTTCAGAGGACCCAGTGGAGTATTATGAGTTGAAAATCAGTAGCAGAGTCTAGGTGATAGTCTGGGGTTTTGAATAGTTGCATGATGCTCATGACCATGTACCTTTCCTTCCCTCATGTGTGTCAACATGCCTTGGGATTTTTTGTTAATATCATTTGTTTAAACCAATATAGATCACTGAAAACTGAATGTAGTAGACCTAAGAATTTTATACTTGTACATCCTTCTACTATGCAAAAGAGAAACTGTCCATAGTGCAATATGAAATTGACTCCATGAGGATATAGAACATTGGAGAAATTGATTCAGGATATTGAGTCTATTTCTGTTATTAGTAGAAGTAGGGGTATGTACCAGTAGAAGTGGGGTATCCCTTTCTCCACTGAGTGCTGGGGGTCAGGTTATGATATCTTGAGAAAAAGAATTTTCTAAGACTCCCAAGGGAGAATCAGTGATTTTTATTTGTATGAAGTTATAACCCGCAATTTCTAAAGTCCTATTTCCCTTTAACCAGTCCTGGAAAAGGTGCAGCTAGGGCTTTAGCAGAGATAGAAGCAAAGCCAGTGTCCAAAATTTCCGTTCCATGGTGGAGCTGAGTCCAGCAGAGCATCAGGCTAGTTGCAATCCATTAGTCTATTGTGTGGGGTCCATGTGGCCATTGGCCATGAGGGCCAGTGCAGGGTGTGAGGGCCCTGCAAGCTAGGAGTCAGGAGTGAGCAGCAAGAGAGAAGGGCAAGAAGAACTCCCTTTGTTCGGGAGTTTACCTATCCCAGATTTGTTCTCTTACAGTGGCCATGTCTATTGTGGCCAATGATCTGCTCCCAGGTGTGACTGGCAGATAATCACCTTTCCTATGCTATTCAGTCCTTACTGGACTTGTGTCTATTCTTTCTCTCTTCAATCCCTTTTCCCATCATCCCCAGGATCTGCAGGGGACAGACATGGAGAGTGCTAAGCTGCAGCTTCCTGGCACAAACTGTATGTCTATATTCTCCAGCCTCCTCTTTGCTCCTTTTCTATTAATTAATAACTGGGTTAATTATAATGGCATCATTACTATAAAATGGTATTTTTCTGCTAATAAGAGGAAAATAAGGCATTTCATTACTTTAGGAGGCCATCACGCACTGTAGCTAACAGGTTTATTTCTCAATAAAGATAGCTAGGGCACAGATTACACTTTTTTTTTTTTTGAGGCTAATTGTATAGGATAAGCATGAAGGTGGAAGGATTGAAATGCATCTTTTAAACTTGCACTTCTTATTCTAAGCACAGCTCTGCTCCAGTGAATGGGGAATATTGTCAGTACTGTAGTTTCTTCCTTTTCCCTACCTGACAAGAAATCACCATAAGAACTGTACTTTGAAATTTAGGGGCAAGTGTTTCTGACATTGTCTTTGCAGACTCTTGGTTCTGTGGATGTGGTCTCTGTGCTGGTTGGGCTTTTGGAGGCAGCAGTTGGCTCGGTTTTATACTCTGGCTCTGTTGCCTAACTTGGTGGCATTGGGCAGGTTACTTAACCTCACTGTGTCTGGTCATTTATCTATAAAATGGAGATGACAGTAGTTTCATTTCATAGGACTCTTGTGAGGAATGAAAGAATTTATATAAAGCACCTAGTACAGTGCCCACCAGTTAGCAAGTCTTACTAAATGTGTTATGTAGTAAGAGATGTGAGCTAATGACCAAAATTTTGAAGCAGACAGGATAGGTAAGCTGAATAACAGTGATACTAGAAAGACATGATTCAAATAGAATTTTCTGACAAAAATAAAAATGTACACTGATCTCAAAATTTGATATATTTGCATTTGGGCGTTAGGAAAACTATAGGAAAAGCTTCATACCATAAGCTGTTGTTGTATTTAAAGGTGGTTGCCAAAGGAGCTCAAATTATTGTCTCCCTATAAAATGTACTTTTGTATTTGAAAAATTATGAAGCAAAACACGTGATAGATAAATGTTTTGTTATTTTCCTTCAAATACTGTCAAATATATTTGAGGGTGATCATTAAATAAAACTCAGAAAAGACAAAGAGGACAAAAGATTAAAAATATATGATGCTTTATTGTCAAAAATAGACAAACTTTAATTTCCTTTAACAGAAATAGTAATTAAAGGTCTCCATGAGCCATTATCACCACTTCATGAACATAAAAGACAACTATTTAGAGGAAAAGGGACAACAGCTCTACATCCTGCTGGAGAAGCCTCGCCCACAGAATCACAGTGACCTTCAGAACCCAAACTAATAATAGACAAGCAAAACAAGGTTGACTTATGCTGGCCCAGTCCTAGAGAGGGCTTAATGATTCCGACAGTGAAGTATTGGGTCACCTATAGGAAGAGTAACAGGATCTACCCGCTTTTGAGTTACACCAGGATGAAGCCATCGGTCCCTACCACCCTCAGGTATGTAAAGGGATGCTAAAAGCTTGGACAGAAGATGTGAATAAAGTCCTTATTCATGACCTATAGTAAGGATATGAAGGATTTGCAGAAATGAACACTGTAGTGTAGAGGTTACATTCTCTCATTAACATAAAAAAGAATAATGATCTAGGCAGTAAGAATAAGATAAACTTAAGGCCTTTCTTGTCCCCTAGGAACAGAAATCCTAGGTTGAAGAAAGCTGAGTTCCATTCTGGCTTTTATTCTCTAGTCTGTTGTAATAGACCCATCTTATTAATGAAAAGTGGTAGTCTACAGCTATCTCCTTTGAAGAATATATAAAGATAGATGAGTTTGTAGGAGAGGCCAGGGATAAGATAACACTGACTGGTGGGAGGGTTCATCTGAGATTAAGCATATGTAATAGTGTAAAGAAGCTAGATTATACAACAAATAAGGAAGGGATGAGAACTGAGAACTCATGTCCTAACTCCATATTCACTCACATAAAAAAAAAAAAAAAAAGGAATCAACTATATGCAAAATAACAGCTTAACATTTTCCATTTTTTTTTTTTTTTTAGTTTAAAGGTATCATTCAACACTTGAGCACTAGAAAAACTGAGTTTATATTGTCCATGAAGTTATTAAAAACAATACTGTAGTTATAAACGGCAGCTTCAGTTTATGCCACCTCTTTAGAACAGAAGAGTGAAACCCTGGCTGGTGTAGCTCAGTTGGTTGATCATCCTCCTGTGCACAGAAGGTTGCTTATTCCATCCATTCCCAGTCAAAGCACATGCCTGAGTTGCGGGTTTGATCTCTGGGACATGCAGGAGGCAGCCAATCGATGTTTCACTCTCATATGGATGTTTCTCTCTCTCCCTTTCTCTAAAAATCAATAAAACATGTTTAAAAACACACACTAAAACAAACAAACAAAAATACCCAGAAGAGTGGGGAGAATGCAAAAAACAAAACAGTGAAGTAGTTCTGTTCTCCCTCCTGATAGTTTCTTATTCACTCTTGCATGGGGTTAAGTATTAATTATGCTCACCCACTTAATTCTATTCTCCTGTATAAGACCCTTCAAATTAAGAGTAGGGACAGGAAATTGGTGGTGTGGGCTTCTGGAAGTTTTGATGGACTAAGCATCGCTCAGTAAGATTCTGTGATTGATAGGATCACTCTGAAAACTTACAGAAAAAAAAGCAATATGAAAATCAAACTAAACAGGTTGGTTTAATAGTCTATCAGCAAGACTACATGGAAAACTTTGTGTAGTCAAATACAAAGCTACAGTGGATAGCTCCTTTTCCCTCCTTATTCCATTTCATTCCATTCCATTTTGTTTAAAAAAAAAAATGATATAATGCAGACATGGGGTTCATTTCTCAAAAGCCACAGAATAACCCCTTTAGTTGGGGTTGCTGTGACTGTGAAATACAGAAGAACTTGATTTGGGGCTTTTCATTGAAAGCAGGCAGGGCAAACTACAATGACGGTGACTGAGCAGCTGCAGAGTTTTATTCCCCAATCATAAAAAAGACCTTTTAAAATGTTTCCCCTCTTAGCACTCTTCTATGACTGTCGTTCCAATCAAGGAGTAAAGCTTTTTCTTAACAAGTCGAAATCCTGAGCTCAGGATCAGAGTTCGTCTGAGGCTGGATGCGAAGCGACCGCGACTAAAGAAAAAGTCCCTGAGGCTGGTCCATGAGCAGTTCTCCTGCTTAAACACGAGTGTAAGCTCAAAAGTGGGCACCACAGTGGCGTCGCACACAATCCTGTCCAGCTTGACACAGACGTTGCCCACTTCCATGTTCACGTGCAGGACACACCCCCGCAGGCCGCAGGGCTCCGTGGAGGAGAGGCGGAGGACGTCCTGAGCGATCCTCTGGGTCAGTTTCTCAGGGACAAGGACTTTGGAGCAACCCAGTTTGGTTTGCTTGGATTTGGACAGACAGTTCTCCAGCATTTTGACCAAACTCTGGCAAGTTGTCTCCTCAAATATTACCTCATTGAGGTTGGGTTCGGGAACAACATAATCCCAGTAGTCAAAATCTGCAGAAAATAGAAGTTTGAAGTAAAATAAATAAATAAGAAAGAAATCCAGGAGCAGGAAAAACATACCAAGATAGCAACATTGGTCTCTATCACATCTACCTGTTTCCAATATGTATCCAATATTGGATCAGCTGATCTCACTTTGCTACTAACTAGTGGGGTAATACTAGTAGAGCAAGTCATTTGACCTTTCATTTATGAAATATTTTGATAAATAGAGTGGATAGTATACAACCATTTTAAAAAAATTTATGTGTACACACACAGAATCTTAAAGACTATGGATCAAAAATCTATGGGTATCCTAGATTACTAGTGACTTTCTTTCATTTCTTGCTCCTTTACTTGCTTGGGAAACTTTTCTACTTATTTTACAAGGAACATGCATTACTTCTAGAGTAAAAATGGTTATATACATTTTTTTAAACTAAGAAACTGCTACCTTCTGACTCTAAGAATATATGAATTTATTGCTTTAAAATACCAAATTTTTGCTATTGTTCTTAAGTGATGAATTTAAAGATGTATCTGAGGAGCTATATTAAATAGTTATTAAGTCTGCTTCTTTCTTTAAAAGTCTTTACTGGAATGGCCTGTAAATTCCAATTTTAGCTTCAACCTTTTTGATTAAAAATTGCTCAGAGAAGACCTTTGAGGTCCACCAGGATATTTATAACTGGCTGGGTAGTTTTCCGTGGCCAACCAAAACAAAATAGTCCTAGGAAAGTAAAATTAGATTTGCGCAAGGAAAAGAGATAGGTCTGCATTTGGTCACCTACCTTCCAAATTAATCCTACCACTTGGCAAGATGCCATACACAGTCAACTGGGAGCAGGCAGAGGTGCTGCGGGCTCTCTTCTCTAAGCCTACTTCCTCCTCATTGGCTGTTGTGGCTTCCCCACATGCATATTCTCTTGGATCATTGTTTTTCTCATTTTTTTTTTAAATAACTAAATAAAACAAATGCAATCCAATTTATAAAGCTTCATATGCTGAAGGTAGAGACTTTAGAGTTGGCCTATAAAATTAGACCAGCCACATTGCCTTCTAAATGAGAAGGGCCCACAGGTCTTCAGCCATCGGCCTATGCCCACACAGCTCTTCATGGCAGAGCAACATGTGAGCTTAGAAACTGCTGTTTAAAATGGCAAGTGGCAGCATGACCAGCATCCCTGCAGTCTTAACATTGTCCTCTGGCATTAAAAGCAGAGTAATGGCTATATCCACACACAGAACACTACACCGCAATAAAAGGGAGCACATACTGAGAGAAGCAACAACCACGGGAGGATCTCAACATAATTAAGCTTTGTGAAAGAAGCCAGTTACAAAAGAGTGCATTTTATATGATTCCATTTACATGAAACTCTGGAGGCAGAAGTAAACAGGGGAGAGGGAGGGTGGGGAATTGGTGGCAAATAGGTTACATGGGCATTTGGGGAGAGAGGGTCATGGTGGTGACTACAGGGCGATGACACTTGTTGAAACACACATAACTGAACACTTAAGATTCACCAAAACTTTATAGCCAGGTAAGGTCAGGAGCCTACATAACTTTTCACCCCAAAGAGCCTGTCAGCAACATACCAGACCTATGCACCCCTCAATATCTATGCATGTATATATGTGTGTGTATGTATATATGTATGTATGTATGTATGTATGTGTGTGTATGTATGTATGTATGTATGTATTTATTTATTTATTGTGCTACTTTTTGTTTCTCACTACCATGGTCAGAAGTTGCTAGAAAGCTTGGAGAGAAGGTCCTCGGATGGATTTTGTGGCAGCTCCACTGAGGAAAGGGGGCGACACCGCCTGCCTGCCAACCCGATAGAGAGGCTGCCACCTTTGGAGCGGGGAGAGGCGGCCCTGGGAAACTCACCATTGATCAGGCTCCGCGGGTAGAAGCCGTGGTCCAGCAGCTCTGAGACGCTGCTGCCCGGGGTCTTCGTGTTCAAACTGCCAGTGGCAACCATGGTCAACGGCTCCGTTTCCCTCGCGGGGAAGAACGGCCTGGGGCGCTGGGAAAAAGTGGGCAACGAGGACAGATTTGCAAGAGCCGGAAAGACGTGCAGAGGCTCCTGAAACGCCCCGCGCACACAGAACGCACTAGCCCAGCACCCCTTTTCCCCAAGGGAAGGAATCCCGGTCCCTGCAACTCCAGTTTGCAGTCTCGCCAGCGGAGACGCCAACTTCTGCTGCAGCCTGAAACTCATTCAAAGTTAGCCGACTTGTCCCGCGGGGCTCAGCCCCCTCCATGGCCCCGGCCGGGGCACCACTGGCACCCCTCCCCTCAACCCCCCGCCTCTGCGCACCCCACTTCCAGGCCGCCGCCTGGCTCACCTGCCGGGGAGTTGGCTGAGGCCGATGCGCTCGCCGGCACCGCTGCGGGTTCAATGAGTCCGGGGGTGAGAGGAGGCAGACCCTCTCCGCTGGAGCCTGCTCCCTGGGGTGTGGGGGTTGGGGGGCCCTGGGACCTGCAGACCCCAGCAGCGATCCGCACCCCGCTGGGTCCCAACCCACCTTGCACCCGCCCCACGGAACTGCGCCGCCGCCTCGGGGGCAGCGGGCACTTTATAGGCCCCGGTCCTCCCCTGCGGCCGCCCCGCCCACCTGCCCGCCCGCCCGGCCCGCCCCGCCCGCCGCGGCTCAGGGCTGCAACTCCACCCCAAGGGCCGCTGGAGTTGAGCACAGGCTTGCAGTACGGCTGCTACACAGCTGATTCCCGGGTGGGCCACAGGGTACCGTGACCGCAACTCCGGGTGCACCCCACGTCCCCAAACGGACCACTCCCTCCGCCCCCCAACCCGGGTGCCTGGAGGCCACTCCTCCACCCGCGCGCGCTCCCGCGCACCCACTCCCGCCGCGGGGCCCTGAGGTTCTGTCCCGGGCTGGGCTGCCGGAAGCTTTCGGCCCTTTGTCTGTGACCCTGACCCGAGGCTTTGCAGGTTCCTAAGGAACATTTTGCTTGACTCCGTTTCCATGTTCAGTGAGCATCATGGATGCACTTAGTTCTGGCGGTCTCTAACCAAGTCAATGCTACCCCGCGTCCCTGTCCCCTCTCAGTGCTAGCTTTCCTTTCAGGCATCAAAAGGCTCTCCACAATTTAGGAAGGGCTCCTGGCACGCTCGCTCCGTGCTGTTTCATCCCTGACTAATGGAGTTTCTCCTAGAGAAGGGTGAGCCTGGTGCTCTTCTAATTAGACCTGGCTCCCGGACGCCGGGAGGGAGGTTGAATGAAGGAGAGTTTGCCAAGAAACTAAACAAAACCATTAGTCGGATAGCTGCCTCCTCCACCCGCCTGGTAGCGGGGAGCATTTGTCATCCCCAGAGGCAGAAGTTCCTGGCGAGCTCTCTCAGGGGGAGGAAGAATTTGGGTTTGGGAGATCCCCAGGGGGCTTTGGGCAATGAAGAGGCAGCTTTAGGTCCCGTTAGGATCAATTCTATGAGGCCTGATGCGCCTCAGAATTCTGAGTTCTGAACCAGAGGGACAGAGGAGCCCAGGAAAGAGTCAACAAGCCGCCGGCAAGAAGCCAGCCGCGTTCTCTTGCGAAGTCTGGGAGCTACCCTTTTCCTGCTTCAGTGTGCCAGTAGGGGACGATCTGTTCAGAGCGGCCATTCCCACTGACGGTGGTGGGTCCGGGGAAGGAAAGGGTGGGGATGCCTGGAGGGGAAGACTTTCAAAGAGCAGGAGGTTCTAGCGTTGGCTCCCAGCCCTCTGGATTACTAGTACTTTGTCACTGGTACAAGCATCTGCAGGTTAGGGCCTTGAAAGGTTCAGCTGTCCAGGCTACAAACTGAGTCAGAAAAACAACTGCAGCAGGAGTGAGGAGGGTGTGATAAACAGATCCGTGGGAGGACACTGGGAGGCAGAGCAGCAGAAATTAAAGCCAGCCTGGCAGTCCCTTTTTAAGGCAACCTCGGGCAGCTGTACTGCCTGAAGGTCAGGCCAGCCCAGGAAGGAGATGGTGATGGGCTGGTCTTTGAAAGCAGATTGCCACTTCTCTTTCAGTAATAGAAAAGTGGGAATAAGCAAGAGCATTTAAGCTAGCGTGCTCAGGACCCCTGGATGTGGGCCCCTGGTCAGATTCAGATGTCAGCAGCCAGGGGGTAAGAGAGGAGGGGGCGTGCAAGCAGAGCTTCCTTTCCTTATCAGAGAGGCAATATTAATGAGCCTGCCTCTTGCCTGCCTCCGAGGAGAGCTGTTAGGGTTAATAATTTAGGATGAATGGGTGGTCTGAACATGCACAGTGAAATACAAAAATTGCCCATTTCAATTTCCTTAGGGCATTTAGGCAGGCATCACTCATAAATTAAGAACTCCCAAGGGGCCAGAAAGATTATTAGACCTTTATACTCTCAGCTCCCCCTCACTGACGTTTTGCAAAGCCTTTTGGGATTTTATTGAAATAAATAATTTACCTATGTTACAAAAGACTTCAAATAGTATCATTTTTTAGGGGGAAGGGGGCTGAATGGGCCTTGCTCTCAGGAAATACAGGGCATTAAGAAATGATTGATGTGGGACACCTATCTTAAAAGGGTAACAATCCTTCCTGTTACTCCAGTTTGCATCTTGGCAGTGTTTCATAGACAGAGCTGATTTTTAACAAGGAAGCACATAATTAGGGAAAAGGAAGTGCCACGATAGTGTTGCCATGAGATGACATAACTTAACCTATTAGAATTTTTAATGACGTGATACAGGTAATTATTTATAACAGAAAGTTCATCCCATTGGTGAATTTCGGGTATTTATCAGGTGCAGTGATGGAGTATGTTTCATTGTTATTTTATTATATCCTCTATAGTTAATACTTAAAAAATAATTTATGAGGGTGCTTACTTGGAAATAATAGTTGTATATAAACAAAAAATCTAATTGATTAAATAATTTGATACACCAATATATTATAGCAAACTACCAAAATCATAATCATGCTTGCTTTTTTCTTACTATTTACTCATCCACCTTTTTACAAAAAAAAAGAAATAACAGTAAAATATAACAAGATGAATATGATATATATGCAAATATTTAAATTTCAGGCCTCTTGTATGAATACTAATATAGTGTAGTACTCATAAAGTCATTGTTTACATCAGGTATAAATTCAGAATACCAGGGATATTTCAATAAGCAAACAAAACTATGGTGCTTTAATGTATTATTATAGGAAATACTGGTATCATGTATATTCCTGATTTGGAATGTTGAATATTTATTATATGTTTCACCAGCCATTTTTCTCTCTTCATTCAGTATAAGCTTGAGGTCTTCTTAACACATTTACATTCAGTGCATTGCCTATTTCATTTCATAAACTTTGACACTAAGGGAAAAATTACTGTTTCTTAATCTCTACAGTGGATTCTGGGAGGACTTTTAGGACACGGAAGTTGATCTGTATAATAAAGTCCCTTACTAAGCTCATAGTGTTGTGAGAATTGAAAGAGATTATATGCAAGGCCAAATATTATCTTTTTTTAAAATAAACAAATCTGAGCTCTTTAAAAGTAATTGTTTCTGACTACCCTTGGTTGTACTAAATTTATAAATTTAGTGCCCATGTGAGATCTTAGAACAGGACCTGGTACATAGCAGGTGTTGAATGTGTAATAGTTATTATTATTGCAATTATTATTGTCCTGAAATTACAGTTCTCAGGTGTCAGTGCAACAAGCACTAAAGGGACTAAATGGGGTCGGGAGATATTATTAAAGCAGAACAAACTTCATGGTCTTTTCTGTTTGCTGGAAATCTGGTCTTGGAGCTAAGCAGGGTCGGGCCTGGTTAGTACTTGGAAGGGAAAGCCTTTTTTATTATAACACACTAGAGCCAGGGGCACGAATTCTTGCACCCGTGGGTTCCCTTGGCCTAGCCTGCAGGATTCAGCTGAAACCAGCTCTCTCCGGCATCCCTTGAGGGATCCTGGATTGCAAGAGGGCACAGGTCAGGCCAAGGGACCCCAGGGGTACATGATCAAGGCCCATAATCTGGCCAGGGAGGGATGTGAGAGGGATCCAGGGTGTGTTCAACCTATCTCACTCAGTCCCGATTGGCCAGACCCCAGCAGCAAGCTAACCTACTGTTGGAGCATCTGCCCTCTGGTGGTCAGTGCATGTCATATTGAACGGTTGAGCAACCTTAGCATATCATTAGCATATTATGCTCTGATTGGTTGAATGGATGACCAGACTACTGGACACTTAGCATATTAGGCTTTTATTATATAGGATGCATGATTGTATGGGAGAGCAGGAAGATCTCCCAATGTAAAAAAAAAAAAAATAATAATGTGGGTAAAGTTATTTTGATGCATAATACAGTTATACATATTAACTTTTCTTTATTAATCTAGAAAATAGTTTTCTGGAAACAATTTAAATTTACACATATTTGAAATCATTGACTATAAAACTACCTGATTGTTTCAAGATATGTATGACCCTCTGTTAACATGCTGGATGAGATATTTGATCATTATTTTTGTGTTTGAGGATGCCAATAACATTTTTATTTAAGAATTAAATATGTAATATGAGTCATTCTGTAGAAAGACAAGGGATTTACTAATATGGGAACTTATTTAGTATAAGACAAGAAAAAGCCCCCATATAAAATAATATGTAATAGCTGCTGCTGTAAGCAGAGGGAATCTTCCAGTAACAGAAGGCATTGCCTTTCTAAGTTTGAACAGAGAAATGGTTACCATAGTGACTTATCTCTTAAAATAGCTGTACGATTATTTTTCTCTTTAAGAACAATGTTATGTATTATATTCCCATAAAGAAATCTGATATGTTTTAAATACACACACTCTCTCTTTCTTCTTGACTATGCAAAGATTTATAATTGAGGTGCCCACATAAGAGAATGTCAGCCAAGAACATGGAGTAGGTCCTTGGCATTTTTCTAGGATAAAAATCTTTGCATAATCAAGAATACCACCATTACACCATTTTTCTGGAATTCTTATGTGCACAAAGATAGGAAGAGAAAAATAAAGCTTTATGTTCATGTAGGTGCTGTAACTTTATTGGTCTTCCTCCTTATACCAGCCAAATGTCCTATTCCAATGGACAACCTTTGCATAGCTTTTGTTATTCACATTCGTGTCCCAGAAAAATTACACATTGCTTTATACCATAAACCTGTGTGGTTGCACAAGAATAGAATTAAATCCAAGAATGTCAGTGTAGAGAATTCTGTGAGTACTCTTTACAATGTGACTTATTCCATTCTGCAGATGCAAAGCATATGAAGAAGTCTGAGAAAGTCACAGATAGATTCTTTTTTTTTTCTTTTTCAACTTTCATGTGTAGTATTTAGATGTATAGCCTATGGGGCCTGACTTCCTAGGTCCATATACCAGCAATGACACAAGTTGTACAAACTTTGATAAGACATTTAACATATCTCTGCCTCCATTTCTACCTTTAAAATAGGGATTATAAGGACATTACCTCATAAAAAGCTGTTGTGAGGATTAAATGACTTAATATTCCCCAATGATTATAATTATAATTATGAAATTTTCTTCGATTTTAAAAAAAATCACCAATGTCCTGGTAACATTTTTATGAGAATGTAGCTAGGGGAGTGTTTACATGTATTTCAGGGTATGTATAAAAGTGTATTTTATATATATTCTTTCATTGGTTGATCAATATTTAGTAAATATTAATTATCCATTAAGCACTGAAACACAAGTCTCTGGTATCCAGAGAGGTTATAGTTTAGAAAAAAACATAGATAAATAAATAGACTACAATTGGTCTCATAAGTTAGGGAGAGCACAGTGATATAAAATATGAATCTATTTTGAAGGAAGGTTTATAGCCTTGCTACTCATGGTTTGTTTCCTGGACTAGTAGCATGAACATCACTTAGGAGCTTGTAAAAAATGCAGGACCTCAGTCCTTAACCTAATAATATAGAATCTGCTTTTTATAAAAGATTCCTAGGTGATTCATATTATATACAATCAAAGTTTGAGAAGTACCGATTTTTAAAGAGAATAAACAGAACAGTAAGACTGCCTAAGCATTTGTAAAACTTTTTTCTGAGCAAATTAATAGAAATTTCTATTGATTTCCTACACTATGCAAAGCAAGGCCTTGATGAAAGGTGGGTTCCCAACCTTGCCCTTGTGTTGGTGAAGTCTCCACAGCTCCGATCAGACAGGCTGGTCCTAATGAATCTAATCAGTGCTGTGTGGCTCTTCGCCCTGGGCTCTGGCTCATAAAACCATGCACAGCTCTGTGAAAAGAGACCAGGTTTTTTTTTTGAGAAGACTGTATTCTATAAAAAATAAATCCTGTGTAATAAACTTGAGACGCTATCAGACCATAAATTATTTTCAATCTTGATGAAATAGAAGCCAATTATGTAACATCAGGAATGGGCTTACATTGCAGAATGTATTTAAAATGATTGATCTGTGGAAGGTTGTACTTGAAAACAAATCTAGAAGGAAGGGCATAATGTAGAGAGAGATATATATCTTGTTACTTCCAAATTTACTGGGGAGAGTAAATATAGTTATGCGAGTATTCATCTCCTCTGTTGTAATTATATCATAAAGTATACTTTAAAACATTGACTTGACTTTTTGAAATATTGTGCTGGTAATTAAGAATTATTTTTCAAGATGATATACTTATATTGTGGTGGGGGCTCTAAATCACAAATTGCTAACACAGCCTTTGGAGATGTCAGCATAGCTGCAAGGGCACTGGAGTGTGTTCAGTTGTGTGACAGTGTTGATGCATCATATGTAAGCTAAGTCATAAGCAGTACTTAAGAACCTAATTTATAGTTAGACATCATTCCATTTTCAGTAGGTTTAGATGTCTGTATGCTAAACATGAAAACAGTGCTCACTTCTATACATGTAGCAGAGCAGTGCACTTAATGATTTGACTTCAGGCTCTAACTCAACCAGACTGGGCCACAAATTCTCGCTGGGCCACAAGAAGGCACTGTGAAACTAACTGAAATCCTTTGGATCTCAGCTTCCTCCTTTATAATATGGAAGATTCAAATATTTGTTGAGTTTCTGGCAACATGACTCCTCCATGTTAAGTGTTCTGTCAAAAGTGTCTGTCCTAAATACATATGTCTTACGTGAGTTTGTTCATGTGAATGCAGATTCTCTTGCAGTAAATAATTCATCAAGGGCTCCGTTGGGTTTTTCAGAATGGCAGTAGATTTTATTCTGTACACATGGATTATAAAAAGGGTCCAGTTAGAGTATTAGGAGACCTGGCCCCACATACAGCCTTTATACTGACTCGATCTCTGACTGGGTAGGATGAGTCTCAGAATCACCTAGGAGTTTTGAGAGACTAAAAAGAGATTTACCCAGGCCAGGGAAAGAGTTATCTGTGGATATCAGAGCAGTAGAGACTAGGCTTTTGGCAGTGTCTAAAATAAAGCATGATGCTAGAGAGGAAGTAGATAGGTTTTTCATATTTGGAAAAGATTCCTGCTGTGCCCTGAAAAATCACAGAGCCACAGGAAATGTGAGGGCTTGGGCGACAGACATCTTGGTTTTAACCTGTGGGCAGCCAATGACTAGAGGGAGGCTGTCTTCATCTCCATCCCAGTCCCAAAGCCTCAATGTTGCACAAGATTTAATTAAAATCCTTGATGTGAGCACTGGATCTATGGAGTGGGAGGATCAGGAGGTGAGAAGAGAGAATGACTGACATTACATTTACCTATTTCTCAGTGGAATAAAAGATAAATATCAGCTATTAAGCTAAACAGCAAACAAGAATGCAGAATGTTGTTTTATTGAACAACCAGTGTGTTGTTCTACCTATCTACATAGCTATAGCCTTACTTCTGAAAAACATTGAATTTTTTTTTCTTTTTATTCAATTTACACAATGTTAAAGCAGCCTTTTTGAAAGCTCCACTTTTAGCATTTATTATCCAACTTAAGATTTCCATAGCTAGTACATTTTTTAGTTTACCCATTATTGAAATAGTGTTGCCTATAAAGAAATCCATTACATCAAGTACTTCTTAAAAAGTATTTTAATGTATTCTATATTTAAAGTTAATGTGAAAAAGCATAAATCAGGAATACTTTCACGTTTTCTAAATCAGGGAGCTGTTTATAAATAAACATGATAATGATACTATAACCATTGTAAGAAGGTATGTAGGTAGAAACTAACAAGTGTAACTATAAAAATTTGCTTTAAAATAATGATTCTTACACTTTTATCTTACTCGTAAGTAGCTCAAAGGAAGTGTTAACTGAAGCAGGTCCAGAAAATTCAAAACTAAATAAAATGGTAAAGTTAAAGTAGAATTGACTTTGAATATACAAATAGCCAACTTAAAAATTACAAAATGAAAATCAAATTTCTGCTGCTGACTCTCATTCATGCTATTCTTTGTCCCTTGCAAAAAGATAATGACTTTTATTTTGTATGTGTGTTTTTTGTTTGTTTGTTTGTTTGTTTGTAGTTTTCTAGAACTTCTTTATGGAACTAAAAGCACCTACTAACATATATTCTCATTTCACTAATTTTTTACCCTAAAGGGAAATAATATACTTACATTCTCCACATTGTTTTTTTGCACAGACATTGTAGCTTAGAGATTTTCATAGGAATACACAGTTTTATTTTCTCTCTCTCTTTCCTCCCTCCAGCTCTATAGTATTTTGTTTTATGGATTTTCATTTAACCAGTATCTAACAGAGGGGCATTTTCATTATTTATAGATTTTTATCATTACCTACAGATGTAATGGATAATCTTATTCATAAGTCACTTTAAATGTGGGCAAGTTAAACCTATTAAATTCCTGAAGGAGAATCTAATGGAGCAAAGAATAAATGCACAAAATATAGTTCTGAGCAATCTTGGTAAACTATCCTCAGAGGGTTATACAGTTTTGTGCACCCACCAATAAAGTTTAAGAATTTCCTCATAGTCTCTCCAACATCTACTCATTTTGTAAACATTTTAAGCATCTACTATGCTTTTTAAATATAGTTTTAACATGCTCTAGAAACCTATTGGTTAGGTGGTGTAATTTCTCTCATTCTAGGTCGGAAATATATTAATCCTAATTCTCAGGAAAACTAGAAATATTTCATATTCTTTCTGATTCTTAGTTTTATGGGAAAGCACTGGGGTTGTATAGTATATAATAACCATTACAATAATTTCACTGATTGGTCAACTTAGGCAAGAAAAATATTATGTGTCCCCCCCCCCCCCCCTATTTATATTAGACTAGAGGCCCGGTGCACAAAATTTGTGCGGGGGGGGGGGGGGCAGTCACCTCAGCTCAGCCTGTGCCCTCCCACAGTCTGGGAGCTCTTAGGGGATGTCTGACTAATGGCTTAGGCTCGCTTCCCACAAGTCTTCAGTTAGACATTCTTAGTGCTGCTGTGGAGGCAGGAGAGGCTTCCACCACCATGCTGCGCTCATTAGCTGTGAACCCGGCTTCTGGCTGAGCAGTGCTCCCCACGTGGGAATGCACTGACCACCAGGGGAAGCTCCTGCATCGAGCATCTGCCCCCTGGTGGTCAGTGCACGTCATAGTGACCGATCGTCCCTCTGTTTGGTCGATTTGCATATTAGTCTATTATTGTACAGGATTGTCAATCAGAGGTTTTGTTGTTATGAGGGAACATTTCTATGTATATTGGATTCAAGGGCACTTAGATTTCTATTAAGAAGAGAATCTGACCCAGCCGGTGTGGTTGAGTGTTGACCTATGAACCAAGAGGTCAAGGTTCAATTCCTGGTCAGGGCACATGCCTGGGTTGTGGGCTTGGTCCCCAGTAGGGGGCATGCAGGAGGCAGCCAATCAATGATTTTCTCGCATCATTGATGTTTTTCTTTCTCCCTCTCCCTTTCTCTCTGAATCAGTAAATATATATTTACTCATTTTTTGAGTAAATTGAAAAAGAGAATCTGCATCAGAGCAGAGAACAATAGTTTTTAATATAAATCTTTTATATTTCTAATGTGGTTTGATAACCTAAAACTTTGTGAAATGTTAGATCTCATATTTAGTCTTAGCGTGAGAAAGATTCTTTAGTAGAAATTATATTTTAGTTACTTAGCTTTAAAGATTAAATATAATATATTTAATTAAAAATTTAATGTCATATATGTTATATGTTTTATAATACTTTGGATATATGTTAATTTTTCTGTTTTTAAAAGTAAACTAACTAGATATACTTTGGTAAAGCAAAGAGCAATTATAGATTGAAAAAGAGAATCTGCATCAGAGCAGAGAACAATAGCTTTTAATATAAATCTTGGGTGTTGCCTGTAACTTGACTTTTATGTTCAAATATTTAAGTGACATTTCTCTCTTTTTAACCATTGAGATTTTTTTATTGCTCACTACTGTAGAATATTAAATTAAATGCAATTCAGTACATCAAATGTTTTGTGGATGTTACTGTTAAGGCCAAGAGAGAGCATGGATTCTTGGTCTGCTTTGTCCAATTTTATAGCCACTACACACTTCACTATTGAGCACTTTAAATTGTGACTAAAATCAATAAAAAATCACATCCTTGGAGAAAATGTGCATAACATCTCAATCTCAATTAGTTGTCCTCTGTTATAAGCTGTTTTAGTGTCATTATAGATTTTATAATAATTATATAATTATTAGAGGCTTCTTTCTCTAATGTCTGCATTCTGTTTCAAGAGGCCAGGCTCATCTGCCCTCTTTATCATTGTATACTCATTGCTTAGCAAGTGTTTGATACCTAATAGGTGCTTAATAAATATTGGCTGAATAAATACGTGAATCTTTAGGATTTAAAGAATATTCTTATTCATTATTCATCATTATAATGTGAACATTATACCTATAGTTGCTTTCTATGTATTTACATAAACTTCTTACAATGAACAGAAAAGCATTTAAGACATAATTTTATGGGTATTAAAAAACTACATTATTATGAGCATAACAATTTATACTGTGGAAAGAATTTCTACATATTATCTTAATCCTGATGAAAATGCTTTTATATTTCTAATGTGGTTTGATAACCTAAAACTTTGTGAAATGTTAGATCTCATATTTAGTCTTAGCGTGAGAAAGATACTTTAGTAGAAATTATATTTTAGTTACTTAGCTTTAAAGATTAAATTAATATATTTAATTAAAAATTTAATGTCATATATGTTTTATAATACTTTGGATATATGCTAATTTTTCTGTTTTTAAAAGTAAACTAACTAGATATACTTTGGTAAAGCAAAGAGCAAATTGGTCAGAACAGGAAACTGCAGAGCATATGGTTCAGATTCTGGGGTGCAGAAGCAGCCTTTCCTGCTGAGTCTTGGGAAAACATCCAAGGAAGGACTTATAATTCTAGTAGCTTCCTTTTACATAACCTTTCAACTTGTTTCCAGTCTAATTCTCTTCTTTTCTGCAGCAACGGGGTTTTGGAAGGTGAAAGAGAAGTGATGCAGATCGTTAGCTAACTAAACATTTTGTAGAAGAAACAATAAAATCTAAATTCAAGCAGAAATAACTTTCTCTTGAAAGTCAACTTTGATTTATTAGTTCTTTAATTCTTTTAACAAATGTATTTGAGGGCCTACTATGTAAAAGTGCTTAATAGGAACTGGGAATAAAATGGAGGGCAGCCTAGATGTAGACTTGTCTTCATGGAGCTTACATTACAGTGAAGTAGGAGAATAAGCATAGTACACAAAATATAACAGCAGGGCAATATTACATTCTTTGATAAGGGATAAGAGTGCAAATGGGAGTAGTATTAACTTATGGATGGGGTTATTCTGGGAAGATTGCTTGTTCAAGTGAATATGTAAAAGAGATGTAGGAACTAAATATATGAAAGAGAGGGGGGCTAGAATGATTGTTATAGGTTGAGGACTTAATACTATCAATAACAACCAATTTTTAGTGGGTATTTTTAAGTGTCCCACATGACCAATTTCATTTGATTTTTACAACAATCCTATAAATAGAGTGTTATTGTTTCCAATTTAGGAATAATGATGAGAATTCTGGGACACAGTTAGTTCAGAAACTTGCCTCATGTTACACAGAGAGTAAGTGGTAGAGCCAGGAATTGAATAGGCTATGAGTGTCTGGCTGCAGGACAGAAGTTCAGGATAACAGGAGTATATAATGCCAATGGCAGGAGGTTGTTGGTGGAGAGAAGTGGGAGCATGAGCATTGTAGGGGAATGAGCTTGGAAGGATGAAGGTAAGGATCAGGCCCTGAGGGGTCTTGCAAGCCACATAAAGAAATACATTGAATATCACCTAAATGTTAGCCATTTTCACCCACAATTTAAATTCCTACCTTGATATATTTCTTGAGTTCTTTCATCTAACTAGGTGTAAAGGAGGATATAGTCCTGACTCAGCTGACATGAATGACTTAAACAAGATAAAAGCTATACTCCAGTGGAAAATTATTTTGCTTGAGGAAAGTTTTTCCATCCCAGAGTAAAATAATCAGAGAAAGCTCCTTAGGTGAATTTACAGCTTTCTGACAAAGCATATTCATTGTCTTTAGTTTTCTTTACTAAAAACTTATTTATTTTTGTCTTTGGGTCAGAATAATTCATTAAGAATCATTAATAATATGCTGCCATAACACAGTTGGGTAGTCTATTGTAATGGTACATCACAAGTAATTTGTTTCAAAGTATAAAGCATTGCATCTTGTGAATGTTTTCTTTTCTAAAACATAAATTAACTCAGATTTGAATTTTTCCTTACTTATAACCATTGCAATTTTCCTTTCTGAGTGGAAGAGAAAGAAGAGTTATTTTTAGCACACATGCCATTGTGTATGGAGGTGTTTTGTGCATATAAATAACATCTGTCCAGTCTATCAAGATGAATCATCCATCAGCATAAAGTGGGGTGGTCTTGGAAGACCCTCATTTAATATAGCCATGAGTCAAATGGCTAGTGACTACAGGGGGCTATGTTATTAACTCTAAACCACCATGTTTCACCAAAGGAACCAGAAAAGAGAGTAGAGTTGCTCAACACAAATATATGATTGCTGTTTTCTGTAAGGGAAACAGATCAAGCCCATAATTCTTCAATTTGGGAACACCAGAAAGACATGTAGTCATAGCATTAGAACTCCTCATTAGGAATTTCTGAATTGATTCCTGTGTACATATATTTTCAGAACACTGATTTCATAGATCAACATTTTTCTGAGTGGAGTTTGGTATATTTACTGACTAGCATAATGGCCTAAACTCTGGTCTTTATTCTTTGCTTTTGTAGCAGCACATCAGAGATTTTATAGATCTCCATGATTATTAGAGTTACATGATTCTGCTTCCTCTCATTAATAACATTTTAGATTATGAATTGCTTATAAAAGATATTGCTTAGAAGATGAATTACCTTTTGTACATCTACCTTTCAAAAAGAAGCATACTTATATGAGATTTTTTTTCTGGGATAAATTATTCTTTAGAGTATGTACTTCAAAGAATTGCCACAGTAAGCCCCTTTGGAAGGAAATGTTGGCTTGAGTCCCTGTTTGGAAGCCCTGACCTTTGTACCAGGGATGCAACAAATTCTAATATTTTATTTGCTGATTCAAGGTTAAGGAAAATCTCCTACAGCCCCATCTTATTGTCAACCCCTCCAAATCTGGAAAAAAGGAGAAATTGTACTGTAATGGAGTTCTATAAAGTTCAGAGTGGACAAGGAGGAAAAGAGGGGGTCTCCTTTCATACATTCCACTTTCATTTAGCTTGTGAAGGAGCCTGAAAGCAAGACAGCATGATCCTGACTGAGCTGTCATATTCATTCTCTTATATACTAGAATTGCCATTTAAAAACATGAAGAGTGAGAAGGAAAATATCAATGATTGACAGTCTGACAGGACTGGTTGACGCAGCTACTAAGTCACCAATTTGCCTCATTTCTGGAAGAAATCCAGCATCTGATAATTAGATTTTCTTCTGGAAGTTGTGTTGGTTAAAGTAGGTCAGTTCCCTTGGACTTCGTCTCCTCTTCCAGCAAGGAGCTTTGGTCTGACATAGCATGATTGGTCTCCTCACACGTTCCTTGAAGTCTATGAGATGAGGAGGAGTTTGCCAATACAGTTTGGTGGTGCTTGTTCATTTTGGGATAAAGAGACCTGGCTAGTCAGTCTCTGCATAAGGCAACATTTTTGAACAAATATTTTGTATCTGAACAAAGAGTCCTTGGTAAAACCATAAAGTAGGTGGATTTTTTCTTCAGGGACTCTCCACCCTTCCTCTCTATGCAATCTGAGCACTTTTTACTCATTCCCACCCTGGCTGTGCAGGGTCTTCTGGCTTCCTGAGACCCTGAGATGGAAAGCTCTGTCTTCCTTATTGTAGGATCCTCCTCTGCAGGGCTTCAGGCTTTAGCCCTTTCTCCTTTTCTCAGTCTTTCTCCCAAATCTACCTGACTTTGTTCCAATTCCTAAAGTTCCTATTTTTAGGCAAGAATGGGCAGCCACTACAAATTGAATATTCTATCATTCCTATTAATACATTAAGTCACTTATTTTTTTATCCTTGGATAATATACTGGCAGTCTAATTAAAAAGGGAGAAAATCAAAACATTTGATTTTTGAAGAGGGCCTTTAATGTCCATTTAATTTACATTCTTTCAATAATTCCCCACTCCACAAATATCTAGAACTCATTTTGTGGATATGCTTATAGTTTTTTTCCTCCTAGATATTTTAAAGCAACTATGATTTAAGCAATTTGGGAGTTATCAAAATAAAGAATAAAGAAAAAACAAACAAACAATACCTTTACATGTATTCCAGGCAGGTCTTTAGGACTGGAAGAGCCTCGGAGGCTATAAAATTTTGTCTATTCATTTTAGTGACTTTAACATATAATCTAGTCTTATTGTCTTACTTAGAAAACCAGGAAGCAGAAATACCAGGGAAAGAAATATTTACAAGGTCACAGAGATTGGTTACTGGCAGGATGAGAACCAAAACACAATTTTAATATAATTGATTTAGTACTTTTTATTTCAATAACAATCAATAGCTTTAAATATTTAGTGTAGACATTAGGGCGAGTCCTGCTATAAGGAGTTTTTTAAAACACTATCCTCTCTCTTTTTTATAAGCTGCATCTCTAATTTCCTTTGAAATCTAACTCAAATTCACCTTCCTGTAACAAAATTGTGACTGTTGCTGCAAACTTAGTTGACATTTTCTCAGCCTTTCATTAAATATTTTTAGTATGTTTATATTTAGCATGTGTTCATTTATTTAAAAAGAAAGCTACTATGTCTAGTGTATCTTATTTCCCCATAAATAAGCATTTCACTTTTTTTTTTTTTTTACTTTACAACACCCAATAGATGCTCTGAAATGCTGATGCCAAAATGCTTTTGAAATTTCTCCTTTTCTCATCCTGCTTCCTCTGCTTTCTTCCTTCTGGGCCACCAGAACTTGAGAGCAGACGTTGTAGTTAAGATGAAGCCAAGCATTCTCGGGGCGGATTGCAATTGAAAGCAACTTCGTCTGGTCTTCTGGAAGGTACAGACTAAGGGAGGCTGGCATCATTGTACTTCACAGTACATTCAAAGCCTAAAAAAATCTGTAAATAAACAGTGTGGCGGTATGAAAAGCTGGTTGAAAGGGGGGAAAAGTACAAGATTTTTAAAAGCATGAAGAAAACAGTGTTCAATTTAGGTCAACTGCCTTCTTTGCTTTTTATACACTTACTGTGAATTCGGGGAAATGAGCTCCTGATTGTACTGTGGGTGTATGCCTATGTAACGGTGTGTTCAGAGATCAGCTAAACTTTTGCGCATCAAATGATCCCTATAATTCCATGAAGGAACCCAGGCTTCCTGGAAAAATTCAAATTTGCTCCCTGGGGGTTTATTTCTCCCTGGTGCAATCTGATTCCCCATGATATTTATAGGGGATGTTTTGATTTCATGCTGGTGCCTTAGGCTCACAGTGCATTTTTCTAGACAGTGTTGTCATGAAATGTGACTTGCAAAGCTATTTAAAGGCTAAAGCAGGCTTTTAAAAAAATTCAGGCAGGAATCAAGGCTGAAGGCAGCACTATTTCTTAATAACTCTTTCTACCCCTCCTTGCCTCGGCTAGACCCTGAGCAGGATTTTGATGCTTAAGGATTAATAGAAGAAAACATAAGAATAAATAACATATAGCATCTCACTCCCCTATCACTAGCTGTGGGTATAGATTTTGGTTCCTTTCTCAGGGTTACCAGAAGTGAAAGTTAGCCTGATTCAAATCTATTATTGTAAGGAATGTACCATTTTTGGGTGCTCATCATTGAGGAGCCTTGGTTCCCCACTTCTGAGATTAAACAGGGTGCAGAGATGCTGTGCAGCGAAAGGGGTTCTTTGTTCCTTTCCTTCTTTTCCTTGGAGTGGAGGGCTAAAGGCAGAAACTTTGTCTAGTAATGCCGAGAAATTATGCTATGAAAGATAATCAATATTAACACAATAACTTGTCTTCCTTTCTTGCCTTTTTTTGGGGGGGAGGGGGTAGATGCTCTGTTATGAAAATCTGACAGATCTAAACTCACTCCTACAATGCCCATTAACATCTTGCATCAGGTTTTCAGGACAAAGGCAAGACTAGTGGCCAATGAAAATGGGAGCAGCCTCCAGGATGGAGCCTGGATGTTGTAGGAAAGTGAGAGGGGTTGAAAATACAGATGTGGAATCAGAAGGGAGGTAAGAAGAGGACGGGCGGCCAGAGAGGAAAGGACTGTAAAATGCTCTAAACCAGTGATTTCCAATAGGGGCCACTTTGCCCCGTCTTTACTTGGAAATGGGTGACATTTGGCCATTTCTGGAGTCATCTTCGGTTGCTACAACTTGAGGTTAGGCGATCCTGGTGAATAGCTAGTAAAGCCAGGGGTGCTGTTAACCAACCCATGATGTACCTACAGGACAGCATCCATAACAGAAATTCACTGAGCCCAAACTATCAAGAATGTTGGGGCTTAGAAACCTTTTCTAAACATGGTTCAACAAATTTATCGAGGGACTACTATGTATAAGGCATCATTATAGATTCTTCAGATACATCCGTACATCGGTAAACAAAACCAAACAAAACTACTAGCTTATATTCTAGCAAAGATAACAGGCAATAGACATCCTAGATAAGTAAAGCATATCATATGTTAGGTAGTTAAAAAGCAAAAGAAGGAAGGAGAGGCAGTGAAGATGGAGCAGGTGGTGTGCAGTGTTCGCCAGTGAGGAGGGAAGACCTCACTGGCAAAGTGGCACCAAGAGCGGAGGTGAAGTGCAGAGGAAGCAGTCATGTGCATTCTTGTTTTCCTCCAAACTGCTGACCTCTGGCAAGAGGAGCTCCAAATGCAGTGATGAGTCCACTCCTCCGGAGTGTACCCGGCAAAGTTTGTTTCAAGGAAGCCTGCATCCGGGAGCGTGTCTATACAACAGTTGTGCCAATCCAATTTGTGAATTGGTTCACTGGGCTTAGGTTTATTATGTAGGTCACCTGGAAGCAAAGGAATCATGTTATGGTTCAATCATTTCTTGAGCTCATTGCGGTGTTACTGAAAGTGAATGAAGGTGGATTTCCGAAAAACATGGCTGTTTGGCCAGCACAGTATCTGCTGCCACTCCTGCTATGCAGTCAGAAACAGCACGAGTCGTCACTTGAAGCCCTGCAGCCTTCATTTATTCACCCAGTTCAGAGAGATTCCTGAATCCCTATAAAAGGCAGAGCGCTGTGTACCAAGATGTGGAAGGCAGATTCCTGAAGCTTAAATAGTCACGTCCGGAAGAGGTAGACATGGGTCATGTTTCTTCCTAGAGCATAGTTAGGTGTAATTAAGATAGAAATCAAATATCATAAAAATACAGGCATACCTTGTTTTATTGTGCTTATCAGATACTGCATAAAAAAAAAAACCCACACAAATTGAAGGTTTGTGGCAACCCTGTGTCAGCAAATCTATTGGCACCATTTTCCCAACAGGCTCAGAAGATAGTTAGGATTTTTTTTTAGCAATAAAGTATTTTAAAATTAAGGTATATGCATTTTTTTTTAAAGGCATAATGCTATTGCACATTTAATACACTAAAAAATAGGCAGATTCCTGAAGCTTAAAGGAATAGCCATAACTTTAATATCACTGAGAAACTAAAACATTTGTGTGACTCGCTTTGCTGTGATATCTGCTTTATTGCAGAGGCCTGGAACTGAACCTGCAATATCTCCCAGGTCTGTCTGTAGAGAGGACCAAGAGAAAGAAATCACAGCCAAAGGCTCTGAGGGGGCTCCATGGAGCAGCTGACATCTGAATAATATTTTTTGAATGCTTTTATTGATTTCAGAGAGAGAAAGTGGGAGATAGATAGATAGATAGATAGAGAGAATCAATGATGAGAGAGAACCATTGATTAGCTGCCTCCTGCACACCCCCTATTGGGGATTGGGCCCGCAACCAGGCATGAGCTCTGACCTTGAATTGAGGCCTGACTTCCTGGTTCATAGGTTAATGTTCAACCACATCGGCCGGGCTGAATAAGTCTTAATGGATGCAAATAGTAGAAATAGGCAGAAAGGAGAGATGGGGAGGGCATTCCCAGAATTAGAAAGAGGAGGGACAAAGCGGTAGAGGTGGGAGGCTGCCAAAAAGTGTTTTGGAAGCTGTAGGTTAAGTGTACATTCTGTGATCAACAAGCAAATTTTGGGAAAGGAATTGCATAAAGCTGTGAAGAACCAGATGTGTTGAGACTATTGAACCCAGGACAATCAAGTTCTCTCACCCTCTTCTCAGTTCTGAAATATGGGCCAGTATATCGGCAAGGTTATGGCCCTATTTGGGAAGAGCTAGATTTTCTTCATACTGTTTTGCTAGTGTGCACTGAAGTTTTTCACTTGAAATCCTATCTAATTGAAAGACTTCACCAACCTGAAATCCCCATCCTGAGGCCCTGGTGCTTATCTGACCTTAACCCAAAACATGAAGCCTGTGTTCCAGCGAACCCTCCCCATTTGGAAACATTCCCCTCAAGTCCCTCTCCTCCTATTCCCTCTGGATACTGGGCATTACCAATATCATCACTGCTTTATCCTGAAGCTGTGGTCCATCTTTTTACTGTTAAGCTTTATAATAACTGCTTAAAGAGGAAATTATGTATTAACTTAAAAGACCAATAACTAGGGTGTAATAAAGCAATTGCTTGACATTTTGGTAATTTAAATCCTAAATTTGGAAATGTAGTTTAGTGTTCATACACTACATGCAGAAAATATATGCTCAGAATCCAATGACATCCATTACTCTACCTGTTCCATAACTGTAAATAAGCCTTTTGGGAAGTCATGTGTATGATAATTATAATCTTCAGAACTGCATTACATAATTAGAGTGAATATTTATTGATCCTTTATTAAAGGTTTCAGGAAAATTAGTTTGTTTATTTATTTATTTATTTATTTATTTATTTATTTATTTATTTTTAGCATTGCTGCCTTATTATTTTTGGCAGCAACTATGTGAGCTAGGGATTATTATTGTGACTATTTTATAAATGAAGAAATTGAAGTTTAGAGAGTTTAAGTGACCTGCCTATGGCCTAGTAAAGCAAAGAATGCAGCTATTTGAAGACCCTTTTCTTGGAAAAGAAACTTTGGAAGAATGGGACCTGCTTGCTCACCCTATAATGCTAGCAAAGAAATTACACTCTTGCATCTTAAGAAGTTAAGTGCTCTGGCTTGTGGAGAGGTAGCTTCCTTATTGTAAATGAAAAGGTTTGCTTCTCATGTTGGTTTATGTTCCTCAGTGTACACAGAATAACATTTGGGTCTATCTTGGGGTGTGATAGGTGACAGAAATTTTTTTTCTTTTCTGTATGTCTTCATTGATGTTTTAGAGAGAGAGGATGGGAGAGGGAGAGAGAGAAACATTAAAAAGATGACCTAAATTTTCGAACCGAGGTTGCTGCGGCCACAACGCAGAGTACTAACCACTATATGATCACGGCGAGCTACCGGAACGCCACGATGACCTAAATTTTCATCCTAATGATTGACTAGAAACAGGGTGCGGGGAGGGGAGATTTTAAAGGAAAAGATGAAGTAGAAGCTTATCATACCTCTGCAAATTTGCTCTCTGAAGGAAAATGTCCACCTTATTTTCTATACAGCGCTTAGTTAAATACACACTACAAGTCAATCCAAGTGTAGATTATGAAAGTGAATGTTTTTAAATAATAATACCTTTTTTTAAAAAAAACCAAAAAACTCCACCTATCTTTAGAAAAAGGTTTTTAAAGCTATGCTAAGGTGCTCTTACCAGTAAGCACTCATATGTCAGCATGGAACAACAAGTCCTAGAAGAGTAATGGATCTCTGTTTGTGACTTTAGGAAAGGGCAGTACTGTAAGATGTGGAATTCTCTAATTACTACATGCTAAACAGCTGAAGATGTGGGCCTAGGAAATCTGCTGTTATGTTTTAAAGATAATATACACAATCAAGTCAACTACCTATTCTTTTTTTTTATTATTATTTTTTATTTTTGTGGCTCCCAGGCCTTGGGGCCATTTGGATTTATTTATTTTTTATTTTTTATTTTTTTTATTAAATTATTATCTGTGTACATACTTTAACATTGCCCCTCCCCTCCCGTATATACCCTCCCTCCCCAGAGTTTTGTGTCCATTGGTTGTACTTACATGCATGTATACAAGTCCTTCGGTTGATCTCTTATCTCCCCCAGATATCCCTACCCTTCCTGCTGTAATTTGACAGTCTGCTTGTTGATTTACTCTCTTTATATCTGTCTTTTGGTTCATCAGTTTATAATGTTCTTTAATATCCATAAATGAGTGAGGTCATGTGGTATTTCTCTTTCATTGACTGGCTTATTTCACTCAGCATGATGTTCAACTACCTATTCTTGATGTGTGTTTGAATATTTACTTCTTCCTAGACATTGTTTGGACCATGTGGAGTCTGGTGACATAGAATTAAGTAAGACAATCTATCCTTAAGCTCACCAACTGGAAGTGAAGGGAAGAGGCTGGAAGAGGTAAACTGAAAACGTAAAATCCAGTATGGTCAGTGCTATAACTCTAAAGTTATTGTTGGTGCTGTTTTTATACAGTTATCCTCTATTTCTTAATACCAGGATAATCTGTGCCCATTTTATCTCCCCTGCTAATCTACGAGCCCCCAGAAGGTGGAAATTATGTCCTTATTTGCTCTAGAGTGCACAGGTCAGACCCTGGTGCAAGTCAGGAGACTATTTTTCCCCCCCAGTGCATGACTGTAGTATAGTATGTTATAGTGTGCACTCACATTAGCAAACTGTATCTCCCCAGCCTGCCTCTCTTTCTTCCAGCTCATGTTGCAGAGGTGGCACACACAACACACAGGTGACTTTATGGATGCTTTGTCTCCTGTTCAGGGGCTTGAGGTGCACCAACAAGGGCCCCGATGAAGGAAGCTACATGGAGCAAGTACGTTAGCAGAGGCGATAACAAAAGGGCCCTAAGAAAACACAGTCGATTTTTATCTCCATAATGTGTTATTTATTGGCTTCAGTGTCCATTTCCTAGAAATGTGATATTTATTTTCCTATTCTCCATTTAACTCAGCATTCAGAAAATGTGTTTATATAAGAACAGAACAGAAAAGACATGGCCCCTTTTATTATTTTTTTAATGAAAATTTGACTGCATTAGAGAGATATTGTCATTTGATTTCACAGAGGAATAAAAAACATAATCATGTATTAGACTTCGAAATGTCCCCAAGAAAACTTTTCCCATAATCTCATTAAATATAACTTCTTTAAATTCTACACTAATTTAACTAACCAAAGGCAATGTACTCATGTAACTGCAAAATCTGCTGAAACCGGTTTGGCTCAGTGGATAGAGCATTGGCTTGCAGACTGAGAGGTTCCAGGTTCAATTCCGGTCAAGGGCAGGTACGTTGGTTGCAGGCACATCCCCAGTAGGGGGTGTGCAAGAGGCAGCTGATGGATGATTCTCTCTCATCGATGTTTCTAACTCTCTATCCCTCTCTCTTCCTCTCTGTGAAAAATCAATAAAATATATTTAAAAATACAATATATATATATATATATATATATATATATATATACACACACACACACACAAGTTTAAGACACTCAGAAGAAGGGTGATAAAAGTTACTAAAAGTGCAAGCAATTTATCCAAAGTAGCAAGTAATATATGCAAAAATGCAATTGTAGGCATTACTCTAGAGGGAAGTGTGCAGGATGGTTGCCATGTCTCAGACCCCTTTCCTTGGTAAACCCGCACACGCTGATCCTGTAAGGCGAGATGTGCGATTATGATGCCTAGGAGCTCTCATGGATGGCATCCTTGTGCTGAACTCTGGAGAGAGCAATTTCAGTTAAGTCTTGAAAATGTTCCTCATGCCGAGGGTGGAAAAGAGAGCATTATAGCTGCAAAGAAAACTTCGGGTGACATGAGACAAGCCCAGGACTATAAAGCAGGAACGCAGAGTGCAGTCATGTGTATTTGAGGCAGCCAAGCTCTGTAGAGACTCATTAAATCAAATGCACCTACGGACTTTGAGCAAATATTTTAGCAGAGGTGATGACAAAGGGCCCTAATAAAAGAAAGCAACATCTAAAACACAAGACCAGAACACCAGGGACATGGAGAGGAGAAGCTGTCAAAACATATGAAACAAGAGAGGACTAGACCAGGATGAGGACAAGCACAAGGCCGGCAGCCGAGGGCTTTTCCTGCTCCTTTGGGGGATTATGTGAAGCGTAAGAACCTGAATTTGTATCTTTGTAAAATTTATGAAGATTTATACCTGCAGTATTTCAATGCTTTTTTTGGTTGTTTCTTCAGTGTATGGATTTGCTCTTTTTCAGCAATCCATAGGTTGTCCCCTTAAAATCGCAGCACAAAGAGTCATTGTAGGGATGGAACTCACTGACCATTTGAAACAAGATTTCTATGAGTGGGCAAAACCAGGGGGAGCAGATTCACAAACATAATTTATCTTACAATTAGGGTGTACAATAAAAATACAATTTCTTCATTACATCCATAACTAATTGGCCCTCCTCCAAAATCCCTATTTACTAATTAGCAAGAAAAAGATTTAAACGTCCTGTGTGGTTTAAAGCTTAATTGGATCTAGTAATTTAAACAGTCCATTTAGAAAATAGTTTGTCTTTCTTGGATAAAAATGCTCAGTAGTTGTTCAGTAGCTTCTCTCTCTCTCTGCTTCGTTTCCTAAGGTGGATGGGGGCTTACGCGGGCTTGTGGAGGTGAGGAAAATCAGGGTCCTCAATTAGACGATCCTTGTTGACCTGACATTGAGTGCCTGCTGTCATACACACCTGAAGCTTGTGGTCCGTGTAACTTTTACTTTGGTTGGGATCCTACAGCCTTGGAGATGCAGCTGGCTTGGCATCTCCTGGGCCCTTCGAGCTATAGCACTCTCTCAGGTCTGGTGGGAAATTGCATTTGGCCTTGACTTTGTGCTAAGTCTGCTGACAAGCACCCCCCATTTCTTCCCCAGCCCAGGCTCTCAACAAATTCTCCCAGGGTAATTCAGGAAGGGCTAATTCGCAAGCCCTTCTATCTACTTGTCTACACGTTCCTAGAAAATTGATGTGGCCACACACCAGACAGATGTTGGAACAGGTTAGCTCTTAGCTGAACTGTTATAGAGAGTGGAGACGTAGCCTGTTTCTGCCCTGTTTACCCTCAAGGATATGTAGTTGTTTTTCCAACTTGGGACAAATCCCCAAAGTATAATATCAGAATCCATTCCAGGCCACTTAATTGTCCGCTGTCTTCTTCCACCATCACTGGGACTGAAAGGGGAGTATCTTTCCCTTACTTCTCTTATATCTTACTTTCCCTCTTGATCCCAACCAAGACTTAGTGAAAGACAAAGCTATCTGCTCTATACTTCAGAAATATTTTGGGGACTCACTCCTCTTGGACTACTGACTCATTTGTGAAAGAAGGTTAGAATTCAATTACTTGGAAAATCATCTCTCACCACAGTAGCTGGATCTTGCTGCCTCATCCTGGTCTGAACATCAGAATTTGCCCTTCCTCTTTGCATTTCTAATCACTAGCCACACCTTCTTTCCCACCTAACAAGAAAACCAACTTGGGCAATGTACTTAGAAAGACAAAGTAGAAAACCTACTAATTTTAAAAATATTACATATATTACAGAGCACTGCACCCCTGCCCTCAAGTTCCATATAAAGTTACTTCCATTAACTTATTTCAGTCTGAGTGTGCCTCAGGTTACATTACAACCACACTGGGTACTGCTAAGGCAGAACTAGTAATTCCTAGAGACAAGCATGCATTTCAGGTTAAAATATTGTGGCCCTCCAAAACCGGTTTGGGTCAGTGGATAGAGTGTCATCCTGCAGACTGAAGGATCCCAGGTTTGATTCCAGTCAAAGGCATGTACCTTGGTTGCGGGCACATCCTTCGTAGGGAGTGTGCAAGAGGCCGCTGATTGATAATTCTCTCTCATCAATATTTCTAACTCTCTATCTCTCTCTCTTCCTCTCTGTAAAAATTCAATAAAATATATTAAAAAAATATTGTGGCCTAACAACTTCTACTAAAGAAGGAAACAAATAAACACAAGAACAAATAACTGTGTGTGTGTGTTCATGTGCATGTGTGCGTGTATATATATACATATACCAGTATACACATATATTTAATTTTTAAATTATTTATTTAAAAAGTTTTTCAGTTGTGTTTTTTTACTTGAAAAAAGAATGTAGATACTGTTTCATTTTTACCCTGAGAATTGTCTAAGAAATAATCAATTTAAAAGCAGTTTCATGATGCCACAGATATAACATATTATCTTAGATTGTTTAAACATTGCAAATTGTTTCCCCATAACATTATTTAATTACTTTTACTTTTATCCTAATATCTTTCACAGATTTTATACTTGCTAGTCATTTAATCTTACGGAAACAGCAGGAGAGTGATTAGAGCACATTGACTGATATAGAAAATCATTGTTATATTTTTGAATGATAAAGAAGTTTGGGTTATCTTTCCGAATGCAACTCAGAACATGATCAAAATTTCTTTACTTTGAAGCAAACATTCTGAATAATAAAATCAGTGATATGTGTTCAAGCAATCTGTGATTTCAGATACTTGAAAACAACAACTGCTATTGACATGTTAAAGGTCATTCTCCTTAACACTGGCCTTCTGAATGTAAGATTTTTATTTTCAGTTGTAGATAATGTGATTCTTCGCATATGTGTGTTATATTATTGGTGCACATATTCCTATTTCTACCTGGTTTCAATCTCTTGATATTAGATACATGAATCTAAAAAAAAAGTTGCCTCTGAGTCAGGAAACTCCCAAGAAGTTTTTTTGGTTTGAAATCATATGTCTGGTGATATTTACCCAAAATTTCAGCAATCTGCTGAAAAGTGAAATATTCCTAGGATCCCTTCTGTTCGAGTTGGAAGGGACTTGCATGAGCACTGATATTTCCTGATATAAAGGCCATTCTCTTGCTCCTTGGGGAAGAGAAGAGCAAAAGAAAGACTTTGATCTTCATTCAGCCGGAACCAGTTTGGCTCAGTGGATAGAGCATTGGCCTGTGGACTGAGGTGTCCCGGGTTCGATTCCAGTCAAGGGCATGTATCTTGGTTGTGGGCACATCCCCAGTGTGGGGTGTGCAGGAGGCGGCTGATCGTTGATTCTCTCTCATCAATGTTTCTGACTCTCTGTCCCTCTCTCTTCCTCTCTGTAAAAAAATCAATGAAATATATTTTTAAAAAATTTTTTCAATCTTCATTCAAACGTCCGTGGACATAACATTATCTTCTGCAGTCAGGGATATTTTACCTTCCTGACTCTACTTGCTTTCAATCTCACTTTAAAGGTCCCTTTAATTACTTTTAGCTTTTTTGACTTTAGAATTTTAGCTTCTCTGCCATTATTTTAGCTCCATTATTTTTAAATGGTATCTTTCATTGGTTATACATCTCCCCATCACTTAAAAATTTTATTTTTTAAATTTTAATTTTTTCTAACTTCTTTATTGATTAACGTATCACATATTTTTCCTCAACCCCTCATTCCAATCAGTCAGAAAGCTTTCTCTACTAAAAACTGGTTTCACCGGGCACATCCCCTTTTCCTTTCTCCAGAACTTATTCATTATTTAATAATTAATATTTTACTCTCAGGTTGATATTAGGACTTTTCTGTTTAAACACAAAAGGCAAGAAAAATGGTTTGCCTAATTTCTACAAAGCTATACTTATCAATTATACTTATAATTGTGTCTGGAAACATCTGGGGATTTTTTTTTTTTTCCCTGAATCATTGGGATGATGTAATTTTTAGGGGAAATGAATGGAAAGGTACAGGAATCCATGTTTAGTTTCCTGGCTGCTAGATCACAGAGATAACTTTTCTGCTATCTGTATTCTTTGCTTATGATGGCTGGCTTTATAACATCCAGTTTTTCAAAACACTTCTTTTGAGAATGGTATAAAAAACACACAAAACCTGGTATACTTTAAGATAGAGCTTTAAGATACAGATTATCTCTGGCAGCTTTTATGGAAGCTTTTTCATATTTTTCTGCCTCTCCGTGTTTTCTAACTTTTTTTGTGTGTGCAAAAAATCCTATTATATTTGAAAACTGAGTAGTCTTAGTTCTAAAAAAAAAATCAGTGTATTCAATTCACACAATTTATATGTCAGTGACATTTATGTGAATTAAAGGCATGTTTTAAGTGGTGCTATATTTTATTGTGGTTTCTTATTTCCAGAATTAAGACACCTACTGAATTTCTCTTTCCTGAGGGTTCATATCCACAGGAAGCCAGTAGACTTGTGAATATGTATTCATTTGGTGGTTTGGTCTGTAATTCAAATTGGTTATTTTTCCAAAGATTGCCAGAAGTTTCTCCTTAAACAGATTTTCTCTGACATCCAAAATATGTTGGTAAGTGTACAGTCCAGCTATCATTAGCATTGCTGTCTAATCACTAATTTTATTTTTTAGGATGTTTGCTTAGAAGTAAAGAAATTTTTATCTTGTTTGAAGATGCATCCAGGAAGATAAGCCAAACTTCTTTTTCAAAGCATGCTCCACTGGTCCCTTTATTCAAATTTTTGCTCATTGGCAGACAGGAATAGTTGTAGAGCAGGACATGGCTTCATAGTCTTATTTGAAATTAATACCTTTTGTCAGATGGAAGATGAGTAATTAAGTGGCAGAGCCCGTCAATCATGTAAGCTCTATCCAGTGGCCTGATATTATGAAACTGCTCAGTGCCAGTCAGATCATGTTCTGAACGGTATGTTGAAACTTGGGCATATCCTTTACCAGGGAATGGGCAAATCATAGCACACACTCTGGACCACCATGGCAGCAATATAGCATTTTTTTTTTAATATCTATTGGGTCTCAGGCTCCTCATTCTGTGCACATCTATAGTAATAATAATGATGATGATGATAATAATAATATCAGACAGCTGAATGACCTTCCAGACAACCTTTCAGACGAAGCTGGGCCTGCGAGGGCTGAGCCCCTTGCATGAATTCTGTGCATAGGCCTCTAGTATTATATAATTAAATGCTTAGTATTGTTATTGAATTTTTTTGTAGATTAGGAGACTAAAGCTTAGAGACTTTATTTGATCAAAGTCTTTACAATACAGGGTAGATGTAAGATTAAAAATCTGATTTTTCTGACATCAATGGTCTTACTCAAAGCCCCATGGGACACTAGTATTCATAGTCCCTGGTCAGTGAAGGGACTTAGGGCCATGGTTCATGAGAAAAGGCTAAAGAAACTGCTGTGAGGATTGTAGGAAGGAGAATGGAAGGAAGAAGAAAATTTGTAATGGGAGCAATGAGAGCTGTCATTAAATCTCTTCAGGGCTACAATGTAAAGAGAAGTTAGATGTGTTTTTTGTTTTTATGACGAAAATATATAAGACTTATTGGGTGGGAGGCACTGAGCCATCGATCAAAAAAAGGCCTTTTTAACTCCCAGTGGTGTAAAGTATAGGGTTGCTTTTGGAAGAAGAGAGATCTCTATCTCTAAAGTGTTGCATAACCGGCACGGATAGAGTGAGAAATACGCTTGATGACTAGTTTGCTATCTTTAAAAATTTCTTTCAGCTCTGGCAGGGTAGCTCAGTTGGTTGAGCATGTCAAGGTAGTAGGTTTGATCTCTGATCAGGGCACATACAAGAAGCAACCACTGAATGCAGAAATAAGTAAAACAACAATCATTGTTTCTCTCTCTCTTTTTCTCTCCTTTCCTCTCTGTGTCTTTAAAATCAATCAATCAAAAATTTAAAAAAATTCCTTTCAATAGTAAAATATGTTTATAAACAAACATACTTTGTAGACTAGAGAAAATGGATCTAGAAACTCAAACGTTTTATTAGGATTTATACTTAGAGCTGTTTTTCTAGTAACCATGTGAATAAACCACATGTAGTGTCTTCTTCAGTTTTCTTGTCTATTTTGTTCAAAGGTATGAACTCATGAGCTGCTTGTCTCTGGTTACTTGAGTCTGTGGTTGGAGAAACCTAAACTGTTCTTCTAAAATAAAATCTGTTACTCTGGTTTATTATTTTTTATTTTTAAATTACAGTTTATATTCAATATTGTGTATTAGTTTCAGGAGTATAGCACAATGGCTAGACAATCATGTACTTTACGAAGTGTTCCCTCTGATATTTGCAGTACCACCTGGCACCACACATGGTTATTACAATATTGTTGACTATATTCTCTACGCTGTACTCTACATCTCTGTGACTATTTTGTAACTACCAATTTGTATTTCCCAACCCCTTTACCTTTCCCCCCAGTCCTCCAACTCCCTCCCCTATGACAAACATCAGTCTGTTTTCTCTGTCTATGAGTCTGTTTCTGTTTTGTTTGTTTATATTGTTACCCTTGTCTCATTTTTTATGTGCCAAGTCCAGTATCTCTTGTAGCTATTGTATGGAGAGAATGGACAGAACTGTGCTCTTCCTAAAAGACCCACTCTGAAGACTTGCCCCTCATTGTCCGTTCTGAGATGGAAATAATCTGTCACATTGGAAAGGTGCAAGGATCAAGTGTCTGCACAGCTGTGGTGCATTCAAGCCTTGTTCAGACAGTAGTGACACTTCCTTTTAGCAGCCAAATGCATGGAATACCCATATTCTTTAGTCAGGATTTCCTGATTAATATACCATTTTGCTTTTAGTTTGGAGCTCATAAATTCAGAACTTGTGCCAACTGTTTACCAAGCAACATAGCAGTGTAAGAGTAATGGCTTTTAAAAGCACTGACCACACTGACCATGAGAAGACAAAACTAAGGCTCCCACAACTGATATCGGCTCAACAATATTGCAGTAACATTGCATTGGAAAGTTTACTCACAGTGATTACTTGACACACAATGATAATATCTTTCCCCAGAGGCTCCCATGCCACATCATTAAAAAAATATTTTTAAAATTTATTTTTAGAGAGAAGGGGTAGGGAGAGGGAAAGAGAGGAAAAGAGAGAGAGAGAGAGAGAGAGAGAGAGAGAGAGAGAGAGAGAGAGATAAACATTGATATGAGAGAAAAACATCTATGGTTGCCTCCCGAATGCACCCTGACCAGAGATTGAACCCACAACTTGGCCTTGTGCCCTGACCAGAAATCTAATCGGTGACACATAAAAAAAGTTAAGGAAAACTGAATCTAAATCCCCTCTTTTCTCCATTCAATAGATGGATAAACAGATTTCAAAGAGGTAGGTGAATGTTGATGTAACATGTACTTTAATTTAATTAATTAATTTTCTTATTTTTTCAAACAAATAAGATTTATTGGCATCAAAAAACAAAATTCACGCAACATTGAAATGTATTGATCTGGGGTAGATAGTAGATCAACCGAAGGACTTGTATACATGCATATAAGTACAACCAATGGACACAAAACTCTGGGAAGGGAGGGCATGTGTGGGCGGGGAGGCAATGGTATATGTACACAGATAATAATTTAATAAAAAAATAATAATTTGACCTCTCTATAAAAAAAAGAAATGTATTGTAATATTTATGCTGTTGTTTTCTTTTTACTCACTGCAGTTATGAGGAACAAATCACAAACACTTACATTGAAGAAACAGAGACCATAGTGTAGATTTAACAAAATCACTTTTTAAAATTTCTGTTTTGTGCTCCTCAAACACCTAGAGCCGGTCTTTGCATAAAATATCACAGCTTTGTCTATTACCTTAAAATTCTGCAGCAGCCTAAAGATATGAATAAGATATACCATGGCTTGCTATTCTGAAATATATCTATTACAATATATAACTTAATAGTAGTATCTAAAGATTCCTTTCTTCCATAGGAAGTCTCCGACAAGCTGTTATTCATTTCCTTGAAGTTAAAAGAATTTGGGGGCAACATTTGTATTTTATCAGAAAAAAAAAGTTTACCTATCATGTTCACATTAAGAACAATGTCTATACAAGTCAGCTGTACAGTTATTTTAAGAGAAAAGTGAACATGAACATCAGATTAACTTACTCTGGCAGACAAAAGAGAACAACTATGGTCTTTTACAGAGAGATGATGATTCTGAAAAGAGATGCTATCTTTTTACCTACTGAATGATGATTATGTCCCCTCAGTTTCTGTGTTTTCTACCAGTGGTTCACTTTCTATATCAGCTACTGTGTCACTCTTCTTCTTGCTTATTTCATTTGAAAATGTCAATTTTTCATAAAGTTCAGGTTCATTCTGTACTGGTAAAGGTGGTGGTTGAGCATGTCCCTCTGCATTTTCACCATTAACCTGTGGCACATTATCACCTTTTTGTTGAGAAGTGGCCCCTTCAAAGAAATAAAATACTAGAGCATGGGGAGGAGGGCCCCAGGTGTTTTGAATTCTGTCTCTTTCAAGATGATTTCCATGAATTTCTCTGCAGAAATCAATATATCTGTCATCCCTTTCCCTCTGCCTCTCCCTGTGTCTTCTGCAGTCATCAAATCTCTGTGAAGTTCTTGAACAAGTCCTTTGTTCCAAGGGCCACTTCTTGGATCAAATGGATAGCTTCCAGACCAAAACCTCCCTCTTTCTTCATGTAAACCTTTTGGACCAGCAAAGACAGGTAGAACACGATGCTCTCTCTCACCGAAATTTCTATGCCCCCATGACTTCTCTGGGTTAAAGCCAAAGTGGTCTCTTCAACCAAGATGACCCATGTTTGGCCTCACAAGATTCTCTTCTAATATCTTCAGGAGGTCTTACAAAATGATCCCTACCATATCATGGAGGCCTTCCAGGACCTTCTCTTGGATCTACAGGCCATCCAATTACATCCCTAACATTCACTGGAGGAGGTCTACGCATGCTTTACCTGGTTTCTATATGAGGAAACCTGTAATCTCTATCGTCTTCCTGTTGAATGTTATCATTCCCAAGCAATATCCTTTTTTTTCTGGATTAGCAATACTGTCTATACTAGAATTGTCATAGAGTATTATATTTGTTTCAGGTGTCTGACATTGTGATCACCACAATAGGTCTAATAACATATTCCACCATACATAATTATTATGATATTAGAGGCCTGGTGCACAAAATTTGTGCACTGAGAGGGGGTCCCCTCAGCCCAGGCTCCACTCTCTCCAATCCGGGACCCCTTGAGGGATGTCTGACTGCTGGTTTAGGCCCAATCCCCAGGATTCCAATCCGGGACCACTGGCTCCTAGTTGCTCACCTGTCTGCCTGCCTGATTGCCCCTCATTGCTCCCCCTGCTGGCCTGATCACCCCTAACTGCTTCTGCCTGCCAACCTGATCATCCCCAATGCCCTTCTGCTGGCCTGGTCATCCCCAATTGCTCCCCCTGCTGGCCTGGTTACCCCACATGACCCCCCTGCCAGCCTGGTTGCCCCATGCATCCTGCTGTTTGGTCGTTAGTGGGAGGGCATCCTGACCAATTTGCATATTACCCTTTTATTATTATAGATTATTGACTCTGTTTCCTATGAAGAACATTATATCCTTGTGACATATTATAATTGCAAGTTTTTACTTCTTAGTTTCATTCCTCTTTCCTACTTCATTTCTCTTCTCTTTGGTAACCATCAATTTGGTCTCTTTATCTATGAATTTGTTTTCTTTTTCAGATTCCACATATAAGTGAAAACAAATAGTATTTGTCTTTCTTTGCCCAACTTATTTCACTTAACCTCTATGTCCATCCATGTTGTTGAAATGGCAAGATTGCATTTGTTTTTTATGGCTGAATAATTTTCCATTGTATCTGTTGATGGACACCTAGGTTACTTCCATATCTTGGCTATTGTAATAATGCTGCAATGAACAGATGGGTGCATATATCTTTACAAGTTAGTGTTTTAGTTTTCTTTAGATAAATACCCAAATATGGAATTGTTGGGTCATATGATAATTGTATTTTGAATTTTTTGAGGAAACTCTATACTATTTTCCATAATGACTGCACTAGTTTACAATCTCCTGTCCCCCAACATTTGCTTTTGGCACAGCTGAGTTCAGAGCACTGGTTTCTTACTCTTTGACTGGGAGTTTGCTCACATAAACTCCAGACAAGGTTATATATGAGTCTTATCTGTCATTGTGCTCATTTATTTTTCAAAAAAGGTGAGATAAAGGTTCTTTATTTGCAATTCATTGCCTGCAATTATATGTGGCTGAAAGAGGCCTCTGAAATCAGAAATTGTCAACAAAGCAGCATTTATCTTTGTCATTACTCATCCTTCAAAACAAAATTGTGCCTATAGAGTCATCAATGCAGATGAAAAATCTTGACTGTATTACATGACTTAAGTGGACTGTATTACATGATTTTTTGAAAATCAGTTAATGTAACTGTGTGGGACTAGGCTAGTTAATTGACATCCTTGATCAGAAAATATTAAATTTTGATTAATAATAACATGTAATTTCTCATATGTATATATTGTGTCATTGCTTTCACATATCATTTTATTGAAAATCAACCTGGTATGGTAAATTACCATTACCCATATTTATATATGAGGAAGTGAGGACAGGGATTTGAAGTGACTTGTCTCAAGTCATGGAGCTAATAAGGGTTAGAACTGGAACAAGGAGATTTGTCTCCTGATTCCAAATGCGGTTCTTTTCCATCACAAAGAGGTAGCCCCTGAGTAACCATAGTCATGCTGCATCTCATACTCCATAGTGAATACTTTTCAAGGTAATGGTGACACTGGAGTGGGCCATGTTGCCCTTGGGTGTATGCAGCCAAGTCCTGCATAAAGAAGATGCTGTCAGCCTGCCAGGGTGACCAGGCTGAGAACATGTGGCCTCAGGAACTAGCCAGACACAGGATCCCAGGGAATTTGGGTCAACACCACCATTCACCAAGAGATCAATTTCACTCCTTCTATTTTAGGTAGGTTTTCATAGTAGATGAGGGTACAAATTACTTTGCAAAAAGCACGAGGCCAACAATGATTTATTAAGTTACTGTACTTCTTGAAGGGCCCAGCATAATGTAATTCCTGTCCAATTTTTTATTAACTATATGGATAATTTTTTTTTAAATGTTGATGAGTCAAGGTTTTCATCCCTTGGTTGCACTTGAGAGTTAAATCACATTAAAAAAAAAATGTAGCTTGGAGCCCTAACCAGTTTGGCTCAGTGGATAGAGCATTGGCCTGCGGACTGTAGGGTACTAGGTTTGATTCCGGTCAAGGGCATATACCTTGGTTGCGGGCACATCCCCAGTAGAGAGTGTGTAGAAGGCAGATGATCAATGTTTCTCTCTCATTGGTGTTTCTCTCTATCCCCTCTCCCCTCCTCTCTGTAAAAAAAAATCAATAAAAAATATTTTTAAAAATATAGCTTGGATAAACAGTTGCTTTTCATTAACCTTATTTTGAATTTAGATTTTTTATGAAAAGAAAATTCTCAACTTTTTTACTGTGTGAATAAGTCAGCCACACACCCTGACATGAAATGATATTATTAATGAAGTGAGCATTCCTGGCTTGCTGGAGATGGAGAGGAAAGTTTTAAATCTTTCCCCTGCTCTTGATTTAACACAGATGGAATCTCTTGTTCATGATTGGTGGTGTTTTAAAAAGATGTGTGAATTGATGCAGCCGCAGCAGGGAGCCCAACCCAAATCCTGATGGCCAAATCCTTGAATCTCATTTGCAACTTGGTCATGGTCATGGCCAGGACTGCAGAACTGAAGGGTACGATGCAGGCATTACACACCTCAGCTTTACCAGACCCCAAACCTGGTCTCATTTCATCATAAATGCTGGAGTCCCAAGTAATTTTCCTTCTTTTCATGATTTTAATTGTTTAGGACACCTTTTATACTTAGTTTAGCAAACTGCTTCTAAGAGATGCCCAAGGAACCACTTAAGGAGAATCCTCAACTTCATGTCCAGTGTTCTTGGCTTTAAATACTTGACAATCTAATTTTACTGTCACTTTATTCTCACAATTTTGTTCAATACCAACCTCTCTAACTTTCCTCTTTTATATCTATACTTAAGCATAGTTTTATGCACCACTGTTTGCACTTCCTGAAAGGACTTTAGTAAGTGGAACAAGGCCTTTCAAGGAGCACCTCCAAACTCCATCTGGTCCTTAACTTTATGCTGCTTCTGCTCACCACCCAAACTTTCTGGCTTTTCAGGCATGTTCCAGACACAAAAGAGACTTTGTATTATGAACCCTGAGGAGAAAACAAAACAAACAAATAGACACCTGCTGGGAGGGACTCCTGGTGGCTAACAGGGCTCAAATAAAGAAAGCAGAGCCTACTAGCAATTTCTACTGGGGGCCTTTCATGCAAACTATATGTGACAAAGATGCCCCTTGCTAAACTGCCTGCCTCTGCATGGAACTGCCTGTCTGCACTGTGTTTGGGCCCTCTGAGCCAGCCATTGTGAAGGTTTCCTGGATCTTATTTCAACTAATAATCTTGAGGCTTCCCCAACCAATCAGAGTGGCTCTATTCTGAGCAATCAGCTACTTGGGTTGGGGACTTCTGTACATATAAGCCAGCTTCTCTCTGGCTCAGAGTGTGCATTTTCCACTGAAGTCTGTAGAATGTGTTTCTTGGCTAGAGCTGAAATACTAGGATAGTGCAACAGAGCAGACAGACAATCTGGGAGCACAGCAGCCTAGTTGAAGAGGGGCCTGGTACTGGGGCCACCTGGGCTTGGGGCAGCCTCACAGCTATGCTGTTTTCACAGCCATGCTTTATCACTGTTTGCACTGAATAAAGTTCCCTTCTTCACTGAACTCCAATTTTGGGGATTCCTATTGGTATTGAATTGGTGCCAACCACCATGGGTTGACAATATAAGCCATGAAAAAGTTACTATCCCCAATTAACTGGATAATTTAAAATTAATTCTCATTAAATCATTATTTCATCTATACCGGTATCTTTCAGTTGTCTATATTTATCAAGTCCAGGTATGTTTCTTCACTATTCCACTTGCTGGAGAGATGGTGGTTGGGTAGGCAGTGCATATAAACAGCTAAGCAACTATTGGGGAAATCTTGATAGATAGACTATAAATTTGATTTGCTATGTTTCCCAGTTCTGATTGTGGTTCTGAATTATTTAAAGTCTGAAGAGAAATTCCTGTATTTGACAACTGAACTAACAGTTCAACTAGGGGAAAAATACTGCTGAAATCTGTCAATGCATGTTGCTAACATATGTTGCATTTTTAGACAGGGAGAAAACTAATCTAGCAAGTCCTTGGAAAAATGTGTGAGTTGGCTGACAGGTGTGACGTCTCAGCTCAGCAAGTTAAAGTAACATTGAGCAGTGGGTTGTGTCCAGGGAGACTTGATTGGTCACAGATGACAATTCCCGCTCCCTGAGTTGTTTCTCCTGCATTTATGATTAATATCAATTGTCAAGCAAGGTTCTTTTCCAACAATAAGGTCGAAGGATATATTCAGTAAAAACAGCACAGGCTTTCAGTTCCCTATAACCCAATCAAGTTTTCTGAGCACTTCCTGGGGTGTAGATAAAAGGAGAGCTATAGGCTTTCTTCCTGAAGCAAAGCTTACAGGAGTGCACAACACAAGCAGATACTCATTCTTTAACTGGGGAATGTTAGGACAGGCACCTTTAAGCTAAAGGTGCTGGATAGACGAAAATGGAAGATTCTGAGATAAACTCAAACAGAACCTGGATAACAAACAATCATGCAACAAGTGGTTTCAATCAAAACCAAAATTTGGTGGCATATTTTCAGAAGAGCTAAGGAAGAGAGGTTCTTTGACTTTTTAGTTATTGATGTATACATTATGTAATAGTAAATTGACTATAAATATGTGTGTACATGTAATGTGCATTGTTTTTTATGCATATAATAGCCAAGAGTCTTTTAAACATTAGAACCAAGAAAATTTATATACTTGTTATTTTTTTAATCATTTTTTATTTTTTTTAAATTTATCTTTATTGTTGAAAGTATTACAGATGTCCCTCCTTTTTCCCCCTCCTTGTCTCCCTCTACCTGGCTTCTGATACACCTCCTTCATCACACTATTGTCTGTGCATATCCTATCTAAGAAAAGATAAACATGCAAATTGACCATACCTCTGCTATGCCCACTAGCTAATCAGAGCAAGTATGCAAATTAACCCAACCAAGATGGCAGAGGCCACAGAGCTGGAGTGAGCAGGAGGCTTGGGTTGCCCCTGACAATAGAGGAAGCCAAGCTTCCTGCCTGTCCTGGCTGGCCCTGGCCTTTGCTCAAGGTTACAAAGTTTCAATTATAGAAGATAAATAAGTCCCAGATACCTGCTTCCAGCTGGCCCTGGCCCTCACTCAAGGAGATACTGAAATAAAAAAAGAAAAAAAGGAGGGGCTGGAAGCTTGAGTCGCAGGGGTGCCGTGGCCAGCCTGCAAACAGTTCTCAGCTCCTCACCCAGGCTGGTCACACCCCTGTGGGGTTAGGGTCCCCACTTGGGGGTGTGGCCAACTTGCAAACAGCCATTAGTCCCTCACCAAGGCTAGCCATGCATCCCAGCAGGACCCCTCCACCCTAATTCAGGATACCCTTCAGGGCAAACCAGCTGACCCCACCTGTGCATCAGGCCTCTATCTATACTAATAAAAGGGTAATATGCTAATTAGCCTGGGAGACCCTCCAGGAGACCTTCTGGACATTCTTCTGGACAAAGCCATGGTGACAGGGCTAAGGTAGAGGCAGTTAGAGGCCAAGAGGGGAGGGTAGGTGTGGGTGATCAGGCCAGGATGGGATGGCAGTTGTGGGAAATCAGGCTGATGGGGGGTGAGGCCTTTGGGGGTAAGCAGACCAGCAGGGGGCCAGTTGGGGGTGAGCAGGCCATCAGTGGGGGTCAGTTGGAAGTTATCAGGACAGTGGGGGGGGGGCAGTTTGGAGTGAACAGGCCAGCAGGGGAGGAGTTGGGGGAGAGCAGGCCAGTGGGAAGGGAAAGAGGGGATGAGCAGGCCAGCAGGGGAGGCAGTTGGGGTGAGCACACTGGATGGGGGCAGTTGGGGGTGATCTGGCAGGCATGCAGAGTGGTTAGGGGTAATCAGGCAGGCAGGTGAGTGGTTAGGAGCTAGCAGTCCCAGATTGTAAGAGGGATGTCCGACTGCCGGTTTAGGCCCAATACCTGTAAACCAGCAGAAGGACATCCTTCAAGGGGTCCCAGATTGGAGAGGGTGCAGGCCAGGCTGAGGAACACACACCCTCTCCCCAACCCCTGTGCATGAATTTTGTGCTCTGGGCCACTAGTGTGCATATAAATTCTTTGGTTAATCTCTTCTCACCTGCCTACTCCCACCCCCTCCATCTGACATTCGTCATTCTGTTTCATGCTTCCATACCTCTAGATCTATTTTGTTTGTCAGTTTATTTTGTTCATTAGATTCCACACATAAGTGAACTCATATAGTATTTGTCTTTCTGTGCCTGGCTTATTTCTCTTAATACTTAATACTTCTCATAATACTCTCCAGGTCTCTCCATTTTTTCTCAAAAGGTAAAAGATCCTTCTTTTTTTATAGCTGCATAGTCTTGCATTGTGTAAAGTACCACAGCTTATTTATTACAAATATTTTATAAGAGGTATTTAAAATTATATATAGTAATTTAATGTAGTTTGTGTAGAAGACACGGGTGTTTCCAGTCTTTTGTTTCCAGAAAGGAATTATCTTCAAGCCCTAAATTGTTGATGTGTTCTTGTTTCAGATTATCACACTTTTGGAGGGAGTTTGAAGAAGCTATTTATCATATAATTTTCAATTCCATAGGTCAGTGTTTTAAAAGAAGCCCCAAAAGTTGAAATTAAACATCCATGTTTTTTGTGTCTCACATCCAACTTATCACTTCTATATGCCTCTCACTTTTTATATTTACTCACCAGCAATTCCATATGAATTTGAGGCTGCTTAAAACAAGAGTGTGAATAATAAAATAATGATATAGGAATACAAAAATCAAGATTAAATAAATACCTCTGAAAAATAAAGGGAAAATGTGTTTCAGGAAATGGTTTAACATGCATGCATGTTTAACTCGAAATGGTTTAACTAGAAATTTGAATTTTGAGAGTTGCTGGTAGAAGGATCTCTCTGGACTGCTTTACTCAAACCAGATCTTTGTGTATCACCAAAGAAGTGATAATGGCATGAGATCCTTTGTTTGGAGGACAACTCAATACATGCTATTTGCCCAGAGATTACAGTGAGAGTTAGATTGGTTTTAAAACGAAGTTTACATGTCACCAACTTTAACAATTAAAAAGTAAATAAACAAAGAAACACCTCACCCTATTTAGTCCATTCTATTTTTATCTTTATCAGCACAAATGATCTGTCCTGATGAATTCTGTTAATGGGATGATTTTATTTTATGTAGATTCTGTGATGCCTGCATAGTTGAATAAAAACCATAGCCCATAGGATATGCATTTTTTGGGGGGAGGGTGTTATTTGTCCTTTTGGCATGCTAGCACAGTTGTTTACAACCTTTCATTATTATGGGGATGTCAACCATTTAAGAACCATCTGCTGAAGAAAGTTTCAGTTCTTAATATTACACGCCTACTAGATCTGTCCATTTCCCTTTATCACCACCACTATCTTGCACCCCCACCACTTATTAAGTATTTCTCTCTTTACCATGTCTAGCACAGCTAGAGAGCAGACAGGAGTCCTGAGTATGGGGTGACTGGGGGTTGAGAAAATGAAAGAGACAGATGCAGAAACAGTAGAGATAGCTGGGACTGGGAGGTACAGCTGTCCTCTGATGGAGTGACAGTGATGCAGATCCAGTGCAGTGCATTTATTTTATACAGTAAAATTCCAGGAAGTTTTACTGGAGTTTAAAACAAAATAAATTATGTGAAATCATAGTTAAAGATCAAGCTATAGTCATGGTTAAAGGTCAAGCTGTAATTTTTCATTCTTGTGGCTTCTTTGTAATATTCACTCCTGGCTAAGCCCAGATAATTGTGTCCGTTTCTTGTGCCAAACCCACCCCCTATCACCTGAGCTAAGGATTAGACTGACCACATACCTGTCTCTGACATAGTGCATTTCCAGGACATGGCTCTGCCAATGTCACTGGACTCAACTGAGAATAATTAAAGAAATGCTCAATGTGCCTTCCCAGGCACTCTCTACATCTCCCCCTTATTTATTTTTAAATGTAGCTTATGGAAATCTAATTGGAGCTTTCAGACTTGAGATTGTAGGAACTTGCTGCTGACTGAAAGAAAGCAGGATAAAATTAGTAGTATACAGAAGAACCCTATTAGGTACCAGGTGGTGTATTTTAGCATTTTCTATAGTTTAATTCTTTTAAATCATCCAGCAATTCTTTTGCCAGTTTCTCTGGAGATACAATTTCATCATGACTATTTTTAATGGCTTGCACATGTTTGTGTAGCTATACTAGGTCTATACTGATATTATTATGATGCCATATTCCCTGTAGGTGCATTTTGATTTTACTCCAATCCCATAGAGAACTGTAATAGTGGGCTGAAGTAACACAAATATATGTAAAAGCAGCATGGCATTGCAGCTGCTGTCTAATCTTGACATTTTCTAATTGATTACTCAGTCCTATTCCTACAGTTTCCAAAGCATTTAGCTTTGTTTCTAGCTTTCTGTCTATATCTTCTTGATCATGAAGTGAAGTTGAAGTGTTCTGAGCAAACTCATTGGCAAACTTTGCATTCTGGATGCTTTGGGTCAATGCAAGAGAAACAGCCACAGCAGATGTGATAACAGTAGCAATGACAAAAATAGTAAGTTCCAAAGCATGTTTTTCCTGGGACAGTATGATTATGTAATGCCTGGAAGCCTGCATCTTGATACCATTTTCCTGTTAGGTTAGTAAAAAGCATAAAAAAAGAAGGCAGCTTTAAAATTAGTATATCTTTATTTAAGTTTATGTCTGGAAACACATTTGGTAAGGTTACAGTGATGGCATTGGACAGCAAAATGGGTGTCCAATCTGGTGATGTTTACATTTCCAGTCACCAATGCATATAGGGTCTGGACACAAGCTCATAAGCCATAGCAAGGGCTTGATGAACATGCTCCTTTAATATCAGCTAAGGAAGAGCCAGTAAAATTAAAAAAAGTCAAGGGCAGCGGCTAAATGCCAAAGATCTTTCTGTAAATTTCCTATTTCCGTGGTCAGGGCATTATCCACAAACTCTCCTGGTGACATAGGCTCGTGATGGGAATATTTAGCATCAAAGCTGTGAGACCAATCCAATATATACAAGTCAGAGCCAGAAATATTATGTCTTACTGGTACAGGGTTGGCACAATCTTGCCATTGAGGAAATGCTGCCAGCCCAGTAGTGGTGCTATTAGAACAGTAGGGAAGTGGGGGATACTTATTAGACAGCCATCGGGTGGCCTAGTTTAGTAACTGTCTGAATATATTTCCCCATATCCCAGGGGCTGCAATGTTAGCAACGTCTGCGCCTCCATAGGATGTCTTATTTTCTTGTCTAAGCTGTGAACATCCTGAAGTCCTCAATAGGGAGCTCTCCACTAAAACCATTGTAAGTATAATCACCTTGGGAAGAAGGAATTATGTGCTTGTTGGAGCTACCCCGAACCATATTGCTGTTGCTAGTAAACACTGATATCGATTCCCCCATCCGGGTGGTTGGATTGACCATAGTGGGGTCTGGAACATAGGTCCAGTAAGTTTCTGCTGCAGCCATCCTTACCTGGTCGCTGAAAAGTGCCATCCTAGCAGCAAAAAGGGTGGAGGGGGTTACCTGAACCCCCTTTTCTTTCACCACTTGCCAAGCATCGATGGTCAGCTTCTTCAGTTGACCCCATGTGTGGACACTAGCTTCTCAGGTGGCCTTGCTCACCTGTCTCCTGCGTTTCTTCTTCTTCGGGGTTGGTAGATGAGCTGGCATCATCATGGGAGGTGTGATCTTTAGCTTCTTGAATGGCGGGATGAGCTGTTCTCCCAGGTCCGTGGCGGTGATGCACCGCTCGCTCTGGCACCCAGATGGGGTTAGATAAAGCACCTTCTGGAAAGATACAAATGTGGCCTCTTCCCCGCATCATTACTGGATCTGGCCCTCTGCATTGCCCTGTTTGTAAATCCTTCCATCCTGCCGTACTGGCAGATGCCATGGCACCAGGAGTTCAGTGCCTCTTGGCTGCTGTGCGATCCTCATGGAGGCAATTTTAAAAAATTTAAAGTATAAAGAGCATGACTTAACTGATTCTGTGAAGTAGGATAATACCCATCTCCCCCTTTTTGTTTTTGTAACTGAGTCTTTAAGGTTAGCTCTTTCTATAACTGCCTTCCCTGAAGATTATAGGGAGTTCCTGTTTTATGCATTATTTGGTATGGCTTGCAAAACTGCTGAAAGGAGAAACTAGTATAGGCAGGTCCGTTATCTGTTTTTATCTGTAGGGGCAGTCCCATGACTGGAAAAGACAGTAGGCAGTGGTTAATTACATACTTTGTGCTTTCCTTTATGAGAGAGAAAAAAAATCATTTGAGGCATTTTAGAGCCTATTGGGATGATGTAAAGTCAATTCTAGATCATGAGAAGATAAAATTCAAACCCTTGAAGGATTGTCAAATTTGGTTTTACTAAAAGATTATATGTTAAAGTACATTGGTCAGGAACATAGGCTTGTAAACTTCAGTTCCTATGATTCCTAATATTTTTGTTTATTTTTTGTTTGTTTTTAATACCTGTTTGATATAAAATAATTATTTTACTAGAAAAGAACTAACCAAAAATAGGGCTTATTTTCTAACTTTATTTACCCTTAGATATGGACAGTAAATGACACTAATTGGATTTTGTTATAAGTCTTCCTAAATATTTTGACATAAGCTAATTACCCTTCGTTTAGGGAGGCAAAATGCAAAAATCTTAATTTTTAAATGATAATCAAAAAATAAATAGCCAATATTTCTTAAATTGACATTTATGAATATACTTTAAGAAAATATATCTTTAATAAAGTATGAAACCTTCTTAATAAAAGCTAAGAGCAGGTGAATTAAAACTTGTCTAGCAATTAATATTTCAGTATTTTATGTTATTTTCAAATATTTAAATGTTTATTATTTAACCTAGTAATGTTCCAAAGTCTTTAAGTTATCAAGACTTTGGAAAATTATGTATATGTACCAGTATAAGAGGCTAGAGAAAAGGCAAGGGGAGGAGGGAGCAAGCCTTACAGCCAGTTCCCAGGCTGTAGCCACTTGAATTTAAAACCCAGATTTTCCTTAGAGATAACATGCTAAGGTTAATGCCGTGGCTCTAACTTTTTTCACAGCCTAGAAAAACTGGTTTCTGGTGGCATGGTGGCCAAAGGGCTGCTTGGAGCTTGAGGGGGAAGCTAAGATTGTAAATCACTATCTTGGCTGATCCCTTAGATTCTCTCACCCTGTGGACCCCCCTCCCCCCCCTCCAAGTTGTATAGGAAGAGAAAGGCAGGACAGTAGATTTATTATTAATAATAATTTTTTACCTGCCCTTGTTCCTTTTTAGGCCTTTTTATTTTTATATTTTAATAATTCTACAATATAATTTGAATTGTAGAGAAAATGCTGGGAAGACATACTTACCACCCATCCATTCCCATGCTCACTTCCCTACGACTGGCCTGTGAGGGTTTATGTGTCACAGGCAGGCTTAGCATTAGCTGGCCTTTGTTTAACTTCCCTGGGTTGAAATTTTCACCGATTTTACACTTTCAAAATAATCTTGGAATCTTAAAATTTTAACACAGCACAATAAAAGCATAAATCAGAGAAAAGCAAATTAAAAGTAGACACATAGACAGAAATTAATTAGCTAAAATTTCTAATGGCCTGGGAAAGAAAGAAAAAGGTCTTTAAGAATTCTTGGCAGCTACTGGACATTTTTCTTTAATTTTTTTCTTCTTGGTTCAGCCCACTACAAATAGCTTGAGCCTTCAATGAAATGAAATATGAAGTTGCTTTCACTTCAGCTGAGCACCTGCATTCAGCCCTAAAGGTTGGACAGCTGAAAGCAAAATCTTTTTTAAAAAATATTTCTTTATTGATTATGGTATCACATATTTGTCCTCATACTCCCATTCTCATCCCAAATCCCTTCCCACGCATGCCCTCACCCCCCTGATGCCTGGGACCATTGGTTAGGCTCATACATGCACACAATTTTATTATCTAAGTCACCCCTATCACAGTGTAGCTTGTCCTGCTCTGCCTCAAACTCTAGCTCCTGTTCATAATTAGGAAGTAAAACTTTATCAGGCAGGCTTTTGATTGCAATGGTAGGAGTGTAGGCTGAGGAGGAGGTGGCACAGAGGGGGGGAAGTGATATTTTTAGACATTCACACCCCTCTGCTGTAGGCTGAAAAGTTGTAGCCACACCCTGCTTAGAGATTATATATATATATACAATAATTGATTTTTTACAGAGAGGAAGGGAGAGGGATAGAAAGTTAGAAACATTGATGAGAGAGAAACATCGACCAGCTGCCTCCTGCATCCCCCCTCTCACTGGGGATGTGCCTACAACCAAGGTACATGCCCTCGATCAGAATTGAACCCAGGACCCCTTAGTCTACAGGCAAACTCTCTATCCACTGAGCAAAACCAGCCATGGCCTGCTTAGAGATTCTTAAACTCTCCTGCTCTGGATCAAGGAAATCATGACTTAAGGACCACAATGTGAATGTAGGAACAGAAATCTTCTCTGGACCTTCTGCTGTGTATTGGCCATGTAACTGCTTTCTAACCTTTTCCCAGGTTTGAAAGATGACAGTTTTCTCTTCAGGAAACCAAGTGCAAGTTTCATTAACAAAACTTAAGAAATCAAGAATTTGGCTAGGCTTAACAGAGCATCCTTTAGCTTTAAACATAGTTTTAAGCATTAGAGAATAGAGATGTCTTTCCTGAGATCCTGAATATCCCATGTTTTACACCCAGTTTTTACCTTATGCTCCTTACCTTACTTCTTCAGTTTGTTGTGTGCGCACTCCAGGAGCATTCCGCTCACCTGGCTAAGAGTACCCCAGCGTTCAGGTCCCTGTTTGGGTGACAGATATTAAGTATTTCTCTCTTTACTGCATCCAACACAGCTAGAGAATGGACAGGAGTCCTGAGTTAGGGGCGACCGGGTGTTGAGAAAGTGAAAAGACAGACACAGAAACAGTAGGGAAAGCTGGAACTGGGTGGGAAAGCTGTCCTCTGATGGAGAGACAGTGACCCAGAGTCTGTTCGGTGCATTTATTTTATATGGTATAATTCCAGGAAGTTTTACTAGAGTTTAAAACAAAATAAATTATGTGAAATCATGGTTAAAGATCAAGCTATAATTTTTCATTCTTGGGGCTTCTTTGTAATATTCACTCCTTCTAAGCCCAGATAATTGTGTCTGTTCCTTGTGCCTGGCTGAACTTAGATAATGAAACCCACCCCCTGTCACCTGAGCTAAGGGTCAGGCTGACAACATACTTATCTCTGGCACAGTGTGTTTCCAGGACATGGCTCTGTCAACGCCACTGGACTTAACTGACAATAATTAAATAAATGCTCAAAGTGCCTTCCTAGGTGCTCTCTACAACCACTATCTTCCTAATATTGCCTCTCTTTGCCTCTGCATGGAGACAAGGCTGGTATGTGGGATTTGTCTTAAGATCCATCACAGCATGGTGAAGCTAAAAGTATAATTCACTGCCTCTTAAGTTTTAATGGGCAAATAAAGCACATATGTCTTATGAAAATGCAGATTCTAATTTAGTAGATCTGGTTTTTCCAACCAGGTTCTAGGTGATGCAATGCTGTTAGTCTGAAGACCGTGTTTTTTTTGTTTTTGTTTTTTTTTAATAGCAAATTCATCCCAGAGGCAGTATAATATAGAGCAGTTTTTATTTTCTTAACCTCCACTCTATTGACAGTTCAGGCTGAATAATTTATTGTTGTGGGGAAGTGTTTTGTGCATTATATTAGCAATATCCCTGGCTTCTACTTACGAGATGCCAATAGTATTCTCCCCCTCCAGTTGTGGCAATCACATTATCTTCAGACATTGCCAAATATCCTTTGGAGTTGAATCACCATTGTTGAGAACTGCTGCTATAGAGGTTATTACTAAGGGATCTAGATTAGAATGCTTGGATTAAATTCCAGCTTACTCATTTATTGTACCAGCAATGCAATTTACTTAATTTTTCTGTGCCTCAGTTTTCTCCTCTATAAAATGGGGACAAAAATAGCCCTAACCAGTTTGGCTCAGTGGATAGAGCGTTGGCCTGTGGACTGAAGGATCCCAGGTTTGTTCTGGTCAAGGGCATGTACCTTGTTTTCAGACACATTCCCAGTAGGGGGTGTCCAGGAGGCAGCTGATGGATGTTTCTCCCTCATTGATGTTTAACTCTTTATTCCTCTCTGTAAAAAAAAGATATCAATAAAATATATTTAAAAAATAAATAAAGTAGCTATTGATTAAGAAAAAAAAAGGATTGTGACATAGGAGACTCCTGAATTTCCCTCCTCTTACTTATTCAATGAATATACAACTACGCATGTATTCCATCTGAAAGGAATCCAGAAACTAGCTGAGTGACTCCTACAGATCAGGCAACTGAGAAAATACCCACATTGAAATGGGTGGAAAGACTGAGTCATCCCATAACCCCCACCCTCAGCAGAGCACCAGACATGGGGAAGAAACCCCTGACTCCCAGTGAAAAGTTTGGACCACACATCTACTGCTCCAACTTTTAAGGCTATAACCTGAGGGATAGGCCCCCAAATCACCTAGTTCTGAGAGCCAATGGGTCTTGGGTTCAAAAGAAAACTGTAAAGACTCCACTAAAAGACTATTAACACTATTAGAACAAATTATTCCAGTCATGCTGCCAGAGTAAAAAAAAATCAGTGTACAAAAACCAGGCCAGGTGTGTATCTATACACTAACAATGAAATATTAAAAAAAGAAATTATGAAAACAATTCCATTTTTAATAGTATCATAAAGAATAAATTCCTTAGTAATAAATTTCATCAAAAAGGTGAAAATCTGTACATTGGAAATTATAAAACATTGATGGAATAAATTGTAGAAGCAAAAAAAAAAATATGGAAATACATTCTTTGTTCATGAATTGGAAAAAGTATTGTTAAAATGTTCATATTAATCAAAGGATCTACAGATTTAATACAATCCCTATTAAAAGTCCAAATTTTAAAAGAAATAGAGAAAACAACCCTAAAGTTCATATAGAATCACAAAAGACCCCAAATAGCCAAAGCTATCTTAGGAAGAAAACAAAGCTGGAGCATCACACTTCTTGATTTCAAACTGCCTTACAGACCTATTAAAATCAAAACAGTCCAGTATTGTCGTAAAACCACATACATATAGCAATGGACCAGAATAGAGGGCACAGAAATAAACTGCTGTATATATACGGTTAATTAATTTATGGTAAAGGAGCCACAGATATATAGCAGGGAAAATAGAGTCTCTTCAATTAACAGTGTTTGGAAAATTGTATATCCATATGCAAAAGAATGAAACTGTACTCCCAGCTTAGACCATTCACAAACATCAACTCAAAGTATATTGAAGATATGATCTGAAACCATAAAAGGCCGAAAAGAATATCGTGAGAGTAAGCTCCTTGACATTGGTCTTGGAAATGATATTTTGCATTTAGTACCCAAAGCAAAGGCAACAAAAATAAGCAAGTGGAAATACATCAAATTAAAAGGCCTCTGAAAAACAAAGGGAACTATTCATAAAATGAAAAATATTTGTGGGAAGAAAATATTTGGAAATCATCTTATCTAACTAGGTTAATATCCAAAATATATAAACTCTTATAAAACTCAAGTAGCAAAAAAACAACAAACCCTAAACCACAAACAAACAAACAAACAAACAAACCTAAGCCCTCTATAAGCCCAGCTCAAGGATAGTCACTATCCCAACTTCTAACTTTGTAGATTAATTTTTCCTGTTTTTAACTTTATCCAAAAGTGAATCATACAGCACACATGATTTTGTATCTGGCATTTCTTGGTTGTTCAACATGTTTGTGAGAGTCATTCATATTCATATATGTAGTTGTAACTTCTGTTTAACAAGTCACCATTAAAACAGTGAAAAGGCAACTCACAAAGTGGCAAAAGGTATTTTCAATATGTACATCTGACAAATGACTCAGATTAAAACAAGAAGTTCTTTAACTTAAAAAGAAAAGGGCATACCTGGTAGAAAAGTTGACAAAAGGCCTGAACAGGTATTTCACAATTTATCAGTGATTTTCAACTGGTGTGCCTTGGCACACAGGTATATTGCAAGAATTTTTAAAACACAAAATACCTATGTGGTCAGGGATACTGACATCTTTTCCCTTAGATTGTCAAATAAAAAAATGACAACAGCCAAACACAAGAGACATCCAGTGTGAATAAGTCAAAGTTATACCCATTTTTATTTGTCAGATGGGCAAAAAAATAAAAAATAAAATAAAATTGTGTGTGTGTGTGTGTGTGTGCAAATTTAGCAACTAATTCATGTGTGTCACGAAATGAAAAATATTGAAAAATGCTCTGATAAATGATAATCAAATAACAAAGAAACACATGAAAAGTACTCAACTTTATTAGTCATTGGGGAAACAAAAATTAAAACCACAATGTGATACCACTACACACATGCTGAAATAATTAAAATGAAAAAGACACAAAATAGCAGTGTTGGTGTGTAAGCAGAGTAGGTGGAAGTTGTACACACTATTGATAGGAGAGCACTACTTTGCAAAACTGTTTGGAAGTGTCTCTTGGCTTGGGTCTTCTGAGAAGTATCATAGATGCCAAGACAGAGGGAACATCCAAGATATTTTTTTTGTGGGAAACTCTGGTGCAGGATAAAGTTAGGGAGCTTGAGTAAGCAGGAGAGCCTTCAAACCACTGTGAAGGATGGGGAAAGGAAGGAGGAATGGGTCAGAACAGCCTCAAATTATATCACAGTTCTAAGAAAGTTTCAGCCAAGAGGACGGAGAGTTTTTGAGTCATATTTATCATTAGATAAATCCCATGTCCCCAGAAATGGGCTTGCTGTACTTGCTTTGTGCTCAATCTTTGGCTGGGAGCAATTTTGGGGAAGCATGGCCTTGGTGCCATCACCATGGTGAATCAGAAGGGCAGCAGATGGGGCTGTCAGTCAACTATGCTTTCCAACAGGATATCTGAGTAGCCCATTTCCACGGCTGCCACAGGAATCAGCTACTTAATCTGAATATACACCCTTTATAATCCAGTAACTCTATTCCTGTAACTACAGAATGTGTTCATGTATTAATCAAAAATGTGTTCAAGGATATTCACGGCATGCTATTTGTAACAACTTACACCTGGAAACCATCCAGATGTTCATCAATAATAGAATGAATAAATACATTGTGGTATAATGAAACAATAAATTCTGTACAGTAAGAAAATGAAGCTGAAGCTGTATCATTTTAAAAACACCTGCATAGCTTTAATGATATAAGTATACCATAATTTATATAACTACTTCTTATTGGTAAGCATTTGGTTATACTCAATATTCTCCTCTTACGGATACTGTTGCAATGAACACTTCTTAAAGTTATATATAATACCTATACATAGCATTTCTGGGTGAAATGACTCAAAGAGACCAGGTTTTTTGTTTCATTGATCACCTTGTAACTATGTAGGAATAGGTGAATTATTTGAAATCCTGTGATCAGAAAATATTAAATTTTAATTAAAACTTGCTTGCAATTTCTCACATGTATACATTGTTTCATTGTTTACAAAGTGCTTTCACATATCATTATATTGAAAATCAACCTGGTATGGTAAATTACCATTACCCATATTTATATGTGAGGAAGTGGGGACAGGGATTTGAAGTGACTTGTCTGAAGTCATGGAGCTAATAAGGGTTAGAACTGGAACAAGGACACTTGCCTCCTGATTCCAAATGCAGTTCTTTTCCATCACAAACAGGTAGCTCCTGAGTCACTATAGTCCTGCTACATCTCATACTCCATAGTGAATACTTTTCAAGGTAATGGTGACACTGGAGGCCATGTTGCCCTTGGGTGTGTGCAGCCAAGTCCTGCATAAAGAAGATGCTGTCAGCCTGCCAGGGTGACCAGGCTGAGAGCATGTGCCTCAGGGACTGGCCAGACACAGGATCCCAGGGAATTTGGGTCAACACCACCATTCACCAAGAGATCAATTTCACTCCTTCTATTTTAGGTAGGTTTTCATAGTAGACTAGAGGCCTGGTGGATGAATTTATGCACCAGTGGGGTCCCTTGACCTGGCCTGTGGGATCGGGCTGAAACTGGCTCTCCAACATCTTCCAAGGGGTCCCATGTTGCAAGAGGGTCCAGGCCAGGCCACCGGACCTCACTTGTGCATGATTGGAGCTGAGGAGAGACACAGGAGGTTGGCCAGCTGGGGAGGGACCATGGGAGGGTCCCAGGGCATGTCTGGCCCATCCCACTCAGTCCCGATCAGCCAGACCCCAGCAGCTAGCTAACCTACTTGTTGGAATATCTGCCCCCAGGTGGTCAGTGCATGTCATAGCGAGCAGTTGAGTGGCCTTAGCATATCATTGGCATAGTTTGCTTTGATTGGTTGAACAAATAACAAGCCGATCAGACACTTAGCATATTAGGCTTTTATTACATAGGTTGAGGGTATAAAATACTTTGCAAAAAACATGACGCCAACAAAGATTTATTAAGTTACTGTACTCCTTGAAGGGCCCAGCATAATTTAATTCCTGTCCAATTTTTTAATCAACAATATAGATCAATAAAGCTTTAAAAAAAAAAATGATGATGAGGTCCTGGGCAACCTGCAGCAATGCATAGCTGCTGACTGCTAGTATGGCCAGGTGTCATTAGTATCTTCCATCGGTGGACTGTTTCTCCTCTTGTCTTCATGGTTGGAACAGACCTGACAACTCCTCTGTTGCAGGAATCCCCATGGTCTTAGAGTAGTTTTCTGAAAATATACACACATATTCTCGACGAAAAGTTAATAAAGGAATCTTTTCTATAAAATTGACTTGGAATATTTTTTATTTTTGCCCAAACGATTTTCCTTTGGCTTATTATGAAACCATGTGTGATTTTTATGGGTGTCTTGCTGTTAGCATTACAAATAAAAATTAATTTTCTACAGTAAAAGTTTTCTAGATGTAATTTACTTACAGGATATTTTTCCTTACATGATATTACCCTACTATCCCTTTTTTTTTTTTTTTTAATGGAGAGGGTTGTACCTGCATTGCCACCATCTATCCATCATCCAGATATCATTGCTGATGTGTACATATAAGGAACTATTTGATATTGAAACTCAGTCTCAGAATTGTTGGACATTGAAATTGGGATTCAAACATTTTTTGTTATTATATGTTTATTTCTAGTATGCAGTTGCAAGATTTTTTAAAGAAAAAAATGGGGAGAGGATCCAAGATGACTACACAGGTAAACACCTAACTGCAGCCGCACACAACAATTTCAATAAAATACAAATAAAATATAAAATGGACATTGCCCAGAGCTACAGGAAGTCGACTGACTGAAAATTCTACAACAAGAAGGAAAGAGAAAACCAGAAGGAAAATCAGAGGAGCTGTAAAACCTAAGGTACGGAGACATGTTGCACGTGTGCAGAGAGGACCGAACCGGAGAGGAGGGGGAGGCTGAGTACCTGGCTGGCGTTCACTAGCGGGAAGGAAATAAAAGCTCCGGACTGGGCTGAACCCCAGTTCTAGGCCAGATCCTGGGGACCCAGGCTCAAACAGAGGGAGACAGGGCTGTGAGGCGGAATCCCAGGGGAGCGGTGAAGGGCAGAGCCCCTGGAGTCATGCACATTATGCGCAGAGGGCAGAGGACAGACTGTTGACTCTGATTCTAGACTGACCTGACGGGAAGGAGACAAAGGCTCCAGGCTGGGAGGAGTGGGATGAGGAGCAGGAGCCACTGCCAGGCACCGGCAAGCCGGCCGGCGACAGGGCCCCCAGGGGGGAGGTGCCGCTGGGCCCTCGACCGCTGATTGCCAGCCACGGAGCAGAGGCCGGGGGCCGCTTCCTGGGTGGCGCTGACCCCGGCAACAGGCTGAAGCCGCACAGGAGGCTGAGGAGAACAAAGTGGCACCATGGGCCAGCCTGCTGAGCTTCCAGGACGAGGAGGAAGAAACCGAAGAAGTTTTCAATGTGAAGAAATCAAGTTATAACAAAAAGATAGTAAAATTACTTAAGAAAGAATACAAAGAAGATCTTGAAAAATTGAAGATTAAGACAGAACTCAACTCAGCAGCCAACATTGCAACATAAATGCGTTTAAAAAAAAAAAAAAAAGGATAGAATGTTGGAGCGGCGGTGGCCAGGCCCAGAGTGGCCAGGCCCAGGGCAGTGGCATCCGGGCCCGAAGCAGCAGCAGCCAGGCCCCGGAGCAGCAGCAGCTGGACCTGGAGTAGCAGCAGCCAGGCCCAGAGCAGCCAGGCCTGGGGCAGTGGCAGCCAGGCTCAGAGCAGCCAGGCTGGGAGCAGCCATGCCCGGAGCAGCAGCAGCCAGGCCCGGAGTGGCAGCAACCGGGCCCCAAGCAGCAGCGGCCAGACCCGGAGCAGCTGGTTGTGAAGCGGCCAAGAGCAACAGAGCCCAGGCCCGGAGCAGCCGGGCCCGGAACAGCTCGCTCCTCTCCTGCCCTTGCCCCAGGGCTGCTTCTCAGACATGGCTGGAAACTTTTGGGGGAACTTGAGGGTCTGCTGAATCAAGTGATGAAGGCTTAGGTCTGGATGTGTTGAGTTGTAGCGCTGGGGTGTTGATCTGTGAGTGCCTTGTGTGGGGTCTGAATGAGGTTGGTTGATCTATTTGGAAGTGTCTTTTGTGTGAAGTGTATCCTTGGGCATGTGGAGGTATTATTGATTTGAGAAAATGCTAAGTAACTGATTTACTACCTGAAAAATTTAAAATTCTGAAAGTTTAAGGTCTCTTGCCAAAAGGAGGTTTTAAAGCTAACACCTTAATTTTAATGGAGAAAGGGGAGGACAAGCCCTTCCCACCCAGAACAGGTAATCCAATTCCAGCCAGCAGCTATCTTTAAACAATGTGTTTACATTTGAATGGCTACACCTTTTGATAGCCTAAGAGCAAGTTTATATGTAAACAAGTTTGCTTCTCAGTTCCCAGGGCGGAAAAAAACAAGGTTTAAAATTATTAGATTTTAAAATTTATTCTTAAAAACATAAAAGATTATTAATTAAAAAAAAAAAACACAAGGAAATTAAAAAACCTGATCAACAATATTAACTGTTGATTATAATAGAATCAGAGATACGGGAGGGGAGTGGACTGACTCGGGGAAAAGGGGAGTGGTGGATGCGGGAAGAGACTGAACATAGACTGTGCACCTATGATTGAGGACAATGGGGGGTGGGGAAAGGACAGAGGGTGGGGTGGGAACCTGGTGGAGGAGGAAAGAAATGAGGAACCTTTGTGATAATATGAACCATAAAGATTGATTAATTAAAAAAAAGAAAGAAAAAAATGGGGAAAAATAGTTATAGAGATAAAGAACCATTGAACTGACTGTCAAACTATAGCAGGAAGGCAAGGGAGGTTGGGGACGGGGGCTGTAAGAGATCAACCGAAGGACTTGTATGCATGCATATAAACATAACCAATAGATACAAGACCCAAGGGGAGGGGGACAGGTGAAGGAATATGCGGGGTTAGGAGAGTGTGGGATGAGGTCAAGGGGGCATATGTACTACTATTTGTGAAGCTTCAAACAATTAAAAAAAAAAGAAAAAAGAAAAGAAAAATGATGATGAGTCAAGGTTTTCATCCCTTGGTTTTACCTGAGAGGTAAATCACATAAAAATGTAGCTTAGATAAACAGTTGCTTTTTTATGAGGAGAAAAACAAACAAACAAACAAAAAACCTCTCAACGTTTTTACTGTGTGAATAAATCAGCCACACACTAGGACATAAAGTGATATGAGTAATAAAGTGAGCATTCCTGGCTTGCTGGAGATGAAGAGGAAAGTTTTAAATCTTTCTCCTGCTCTTGATTTAATACAGGTGGGATCTCCAAAGGCCTTGGACATGATTAGTGGTGTTTCTAAAAAGATGTGTGAATTGATGCAGCTGCAGCGGGGAGCCCAACACAAATCTCATTCTCACTTGGTCATGGTTAGGACCGCAGAATTGAAGACAATTAGATGAAGCCAATAGTAATAAGAGCATATTTATTTTATAAATTTTGTTGCTATCATTACTATTTGCTCTTTCTAATTGAGCATTCTTGGTATAGAGGAAGGTTTTGGACTTTTGAAATATTAATTAGGCTTATTTTTAATTGCATACAGTTGATTAATATCTTTTTGAATAAGCCTTCTAGCGTGTGACTGTGTATATCTGTATTCAAGTTCTGATTCAACCCTCATGAGGCCAAGTGTCTGTCCTCCAAGATTGGGTTCCCTTATACAAGGAGCAACTGCGGCATGATGGAAAGAGCACTGAACATGCACTAAGAAGACATAGGTTGAGTGCTGCTTTATATACCATATTGAAAAGGGTTTGTTCACCTGTATGTTTCAGAAAAACAGGAGTGGTTTAAACACACGAATTTTATTCTTGCTCTGAAGGAAGTCCCAAGGTGGGAGTCAAAGGCTGGCAAGTGGTAGATGAAATTGTCTCTGATATCTCTAGGGCGAGATCCTTGTCATGTTCAGGAACGTGTTTGTTCATCAACAGTTATGTCTAATTCCAGGCCAGTAGCAGGAAGAAGAGCTGAAGAAGCCCAGAATATCCCATTCTTTAAGGCCACTTCTTTAGAATTATCTGTAACCTTTCACTTACAGGTCATTGGGTAAACCTACTCACATGGCTATGCCTACCTGGGAGAGAGCCTGGGTAAAGTCATTGTTACCGGTTGAGTAGTTGTTAGTGAGCAATGTGATCACTAAAAGTGAATGTGCATTATTTAGAAAGAATGAACAAAAAGGAACTTAGCAGTCTTTGTTGAGTTATTAAATACAATGGGGATGTATGCCAATTCATTTTTTTTCCATAAAGAAAAAAACCCACATTGTTATTTTTAGGTTGGAAACGATCCAAAAATTTCAGAAAATTCAAAGAAAGAGATAAAAAGCAATTGAAATTCTGTCACTCAGAGTTAAATTTTTATTACTATCTCTGTAAATATTTTTCACATGCTCCTTTGTACACACATAATTTCACAGAAATGCCATTATTTCATACAATCATTGCTTTCTCCAAATCTGCTGGGTGGGCATGGTTTGCCTTAGGGTATTTGCGAGATGATTGTTTGTCTGCAATGCCCTTTTGCCAAATGTTAGCATGGCTCCCTCCCTCCCTTTCTCAGTAGGCCAGCTCCCTCTCTTCCTCATTCTGACCAGCTCCCTCACTTCCTTAGTATGGCTCTCTCCCTTCCTTGATCAGTACAACTAACTTCCTACTTCTTCAGTGTGGCCAGGTTTCTCATTTCCTCAGTCTGACTAGTTCCCTTATTTCCTCAAAAGAGTAGATCCTTCCTTTCCTCTCTGTGGGACGTTTCCTCCTTCCCTCACTGGGCCAGTTACCTCCCTTTCTCATTTTGACCAGCCCTACGCCCCCCACATCCTTAGTATGGTTATTTCCCTCCTCAGTACCCCTAACTTCCTACTTCCTCAATGTGGCTAGCAGCATCACCTCTTCAAGGGTTTGCTCAAATGTCGTTTATTTAAAAAAATTTTTTTTTTTAGTGAGGCCTCCCTGATATATAATTGCACTCATCTCTCACTTTTTCATATTTTATTTTAATTTTCTCCATAGAACTTATCATGTTTTAATGTGTTTTATAATTTAGTTATTATGCTACTTTATGTTTCTTCCCAAGACAATGAGAGTAGAGATTTTTCTGTCTTCTTTTTTTAAATTTTGTAATAGTATATAGTATTAAACTTTTTATTCTATTTATTTTTTAATTTAAATTCTTTATTGATTAAAGTATTATATGAATGTCCTCCTCATCCCCACTTCTCCCAGCTGTTCCCAGCCCCCAGCACGTGCCCTCACCCCTTACTCTCTGTGTTCATTGGTTAGGCTCATATGCATGCATACAAGTCCTTTGGTTGATCTCTTCCCCCACTCCCCCTATCTTCCCGTGTAGGTTGGACAGTCTATTCGATGCTTCTGTGTCTCTGGTTCTATTTTTGTTCATCAGTTTATGTTGTTCATTATATTAAACAAGTGAGGAAGATCATGTGATATTTATCTTTCTTTGCCTGGCTTATTTTGCTTACGTAATGCTCTCCAGTTCCATTCATGCTGTTGCAAATAGTAAGAATTCCTTCTTTTTTTACAGCAGCATAATATTCCATTATTTAGATGTACCACAGTTTTTTAATCCACTCATCTGCTGATGGGCATTTAGGCTGTTTCTAAATCTTAGCTATGGTAAATTGTGCTGCTATGAACATAGGGGTGCATATATCCTTTCTGATTGGTATTTCTGTTTTCTTGGGATATATTCCCAGAAGTGGGATTACTGGGTCAAATGGGAGTTCCATTTTTAATTTTTAAGGTAACTCCATAGTGTTCTCCCACAGTGGCTTCACCAGTCTGCATTCCCACCAGCAGTGCACGAGAGTTCCTTTTTCTCCACATCCTCTCTAGCACTTGTCCTTTGTTGATTTGTTGATGATAGTCATTCTGACAGGTGTGAGATGGTACCTCATTGTCCTTTTGATTTGCATCTCTCAGATGATTAGTGACTTTCAGCATTTTTTTTTTTTTTTTCATATATATCTTGGCCTTCTGTTTGTCCTCTTTTAAAAAGTGTCTATTTAGGTCCTTTTTCCCATTTTTTGATTGAATTGTTTATCTTCCTTTTGTTAAGTTGTATGAGTGCCCTGTAAATGTTGGAGATTAAACCCTTATCAGAGATAACATTGGCAAATATGTTCTCCCATGCAGTGGGACTTCTTGTGGTTTTGTTGATGGTTTTCTTTGCTGTGCAGAAGCATTTTATTTTGATGTAGTCCCATTTATTTATTTTCTCTTTAGTTTTACATTGCCCTAGGAGCTGTATCAGTAAAGATATTGCTATAACATATGTCTGCTATTTTGCTGCCTATGGATTCTTTTAAGATTTTTATGGTTTCCCATCTTATGTTTAAGTCCTTTATCCATTTTGAGTTTATTTTTGTGTGAGGTATAAATCGGTGGTCTAGTTTCATTTTTTTCACAAGTATCTGTCCAGTTTTCCCAACACCATTTATTGAAGAGACTGTCTTGACTCCATTGTATGCTCTTGCCTCCTTTGTCAAACACTAGTTGAGCATAATGGCTTGGGTTGATTTCTGGGTCCTCTGGATAAAGGGATTTTTCTCTTTATCCAGGATATAGACTAGTGCTCAGCACATAGTAAGTACTTAATAAATCCTTCTGGAAGAATGAATTTGCAGTGCTTCTAACACCTGATAACATCATTAGTTGTGAGGATTAAACTGGACAATGTAGATGACAGCACTTAGCACAGGGTCAGATGGCAGAGGCTCCAAAGAAGGATGTTAAGGCTGCTCTTATGTCTATTTAAAATATCCATGCCTCTAGGGAGCACTTACCACCAGACCTTTAAAATATATTTCATATGGGAATGCTCAGGACCTACTCAAGAAGGCAAATAATCCTTTCCACTAATATTTATAGGGTAAAACAAGATTGTTGTTAGAGTATTAAATTTGATAGTAAAATAATAGTTAAGTTTTCAGGCTAATTTAAATTGGCTAATTGAAATAAGCAAATATTCTAGAAAAATTAATTGTACTGGACAAAAAGCTGTTCCTGAAATGTTAACTAAAATTTTTATTGGTAGTTAATCTCATGGTAAAATTGCATAACATGTAATTAACCTAAAGCTTCATATTTTAGTGCAAAAAATTAAAATTTAAAAGCTATCAAGACTAGATTATAAAATTTCTAAAAGTCTCCTAGTAGTTAAATAAAAAAGGGAGGCAGGTAGTAGAAGAATATCATGTAAGGAAAAATATCCTGTGAGTAAATTAGATCTAGAAAATTTTTACTTTAGAAAATTAACTTTCATTTGTAATGCTAACAGCAAGACACCCATGTAAAACATGCATGATGTCAAAACAAGCCAAAGGAAAATCATTTGGGCAAAAAATGAAAAAGAATGGCAAGTCAAATTTATAGAAAAGATTCCTTTATTAACTTTTCGTTGAGAATATGTTTGTATATTTTCAGGAAACAACTCCAAGACCATGTGGATTCCTGCAACAGAGGAATTGACAGGACTGCTCCAGCCATGAAGACAGAAGAGAAACAGTCCAGAGATGGAAGATGCTAATGATGCCTGGCTATACTATAGCAGTCAGCAGCTGTGCATCACTGCAGATTGCCCAGGACCAAACCAGAGAGGGTTGGACCTGCATTACCACCATTTGTCCACCAGCCAGAACTGAAATATCATTGCTGACATGTACACATAATGAGCTGTTTGACATTAAAATTGGGACTCAAAAGAACTGTTGGCCCAGAAAGAAATTCACTATAGACTGATTCATTTGCCTCTCAGCATAACCATTATTGCTTGTCTCATTTCCGGTTCTTTTAAGTGTATTTCTAGTAGCACATGAGCTCACTCATGTCGGGGAAATGATGAACAACATAGACTGAGGAACAAGAATAGACTCGGAGACAAGGAAGCATAAATCAGACTGTCGAACCTTAGAGGGAAGGTAGGAGAGGGTGAGGTTAAGGGGGAGAGATCAACCAAAGGACTTGTGTGCATGCATATGAGCCTACCCAGGGGTCATGGACAACAGGGGATTGGGGCATGTGTGCAGAGAGGTTTGGGATGGGAATGGGGGATGAGGACAAATATGTGATACCTTAATCAATAAAGAAATTAAAAAAATATATTATACATATGTTTATCTCACCCCTGAGGTATGGATTATCAAAAGGTTTAAACTATTTTTATTCCCATCATTAGTATTGACAATAGCCTAGTATTCAGTAGGTGCTGTACAAGTCTGAGTTGATGTGAATCATTGATGACTATTCCTAAATCTGCAGACACTGGCATACTGCTTAACTTCTAAGTGCTTCCCCTGTCCCTCTACTAAAATCTCTATGAAGCCATTTGGTACTCAAAGGAAATCAGATTTAGCACAGCTGAGACTGTCTTCTCTCTAGTCAATGGCGTGGCTGAAAACTAATTTTAATAAATGCACTAGAGAGGCATTTTTGAATAGGAAAGAATCATTCAGCTTTGTGAAATTCTAGGTGGAATAGGTATTAGATGTTTTTGTTATTTCTGCCACTTTGGTTAATGAAGCTGTCCCCTTTATAATATAATTAGAGCAACAACAAGTCTCTCAGCAAATATAAAGTGACACACATAGGATCTTGTTTCTAGAATATTCCTCTGAGGAGTCAGAGGAAACTGTTCAGACACAGGATGACATACTAGAGTAAAAACAATCAATTAAGAAAGTGGTAAGTAATTTCATAAGACACCTTCTAGTTCTTTTAAAGATATTCAGTGTTCCTTTTGTATCAAATCACCTTTTATTTTTTAAGATCCAAAGGAAATTGCTTAAGCCTGTTTTGGTTTTCCCTGGGTGAGGTGATTTTCTAAGAGCAGGGTAACATTTATGCTTTTAAATACAAAGTCAGCATTTGAGGAGGATGATAATAAAATAAAGTGTGATTGTAGTGATCTTGTTGAGCCTGAGAAAAATATTAGTCTTTTAAATGCAGTAATCTAACTCCTGAGAATGCAAGATAAGTCAACAAAAGGCATAGAGCTCCCAAGAGAACAATACAGTTCTTCGTGGTCTATTAGGCCAGATACTTTTCTATTGAACAAGACTTTGTTTGGTCTGCATCTTAGAAATTGGTATTATAAGTAAAGTGTCAACTCCATATGATGGCTTGTTTTACATTTTGATTGCCCGACTCTTCCTTCTATCCATCCAGCCCTTCCCCAAAAATGCCCTTATACAGAGTTTCTGGAACAAGTATTTTTTTCCCAGGACTTCATAAGCTTGTACATGTTTCTTTGCCCAAAATGTCTATATACAGTCATGAAAATGGACTCTGCAGAATTGAAAAACCTTAGGCATTAACTGAGACACACTGATTTCCTCCACCAGACTGCGTGGGTTGAGATCAGTATCTATTTTTTATAGTTACTGTGCTTGAAATATGAAGACTATTTTATATATATATATATATATATATATATATATATATATATATATATATATATATTTAAATATATTTTTATTGATTTTTCACAGAGAGGAAGAGAGAGGGATAGAGAGTTAGAAACATCGATGCCAGAGAATCATCGATCAGCTGCCTCTTGCACACCCCCTACTGGGGATGTGCCCGCAACCAAGGTACATGTCCTTGACAGGAATCGAACCCGGGACCTTTTAGTCCGCAGGCCAACGCTCTATCCACTGAGCCAAACCAGTCCCGGCTGAAGACTATTTTTTAAGCCATGCAGCACACATATTTTTTAGTATGGCAGAGGTATATCCTAAATATTTAGATATCTTTGCATTACCAGAGCAGATGAAAACAGGTTTAATTGTGTTTGAATATGTGAGATTTTAGGTTTGCTGGACTCTGAGAAAGAATTTTGTACTGTAGGATATTAAGAGGTAGCTATCTTAATGTCATATCTCCTCCCAAACTTCCTCCTCTTTTGTTCAAAGATGCCAGGCACCTTTGGGAAGTACTGAGCTTAGTTGAAAGCGCCTGAGTTTATGCCATTGAGAGAACTAGATTCACATTTCCATTCTGTCATTTATTAGCCCTGGGCTTTTAGCCACCTTTTAATCTGAGTCTTATAAAGCATGGCCAATAACACCTGTTTTATAAGACGAGTGTAAGGAGAAAACTTACCTTTACACATCTCTTGGTTTTTATTTATAGCAGGGGCTAAATAAATGGTAGATACTTATTTACCACATTGTTTTGAAAAATTTTATTAGTTTGGGGAAATTTTCTGTAGTGGATGCCATTTTAGTTGAAAAACAAAACAAAAGGTACTTGTAATTTATAGTAGTCTTCATAGATAATCTTTTTTAGAGCCACCTCAATTATTTTAAAAGCATTGTTATTATTAATATTTACCAAAGTCACTAAATAAAGGCTATTTAACTTAATACATTATGATTTTGCATTCTATATCTATAGATCAACATGACTGTTTCTTCTAGGGTTATTCAGAGTTCTCTGTCACCTATTATAAAATCATTTGTGCATATTTTATAAAAGAAATGCCCAATTATTATTTGAAGGAAGAGACAAAGAAGTGCTTGGGAATCACTTATAAATGAACAGAGTATGGATAACATAGGATGCCTACAGGAGAGAATGACTAAATTGTTTTAAGGGTTGATGAGTAGGATGTAGAAGGACATTTATCAAGACAAGAACCAGTGAGGTTCATTGCACAAAAGAGTAAACTGGTAGGGGTGGGAGTGGTAAAAAAAAACATGCTGTGTCTATTTTTAGACTTCAGTCGGTCAGGCTGTGGGAGGGTAAGCAGATTGAGAACCCGGTTTGCTTATTGACAGAACAGTCGAAAAAGAGAAATTACATGAAAATGAGAAAAGACACTTGGAGCCATTCTGCTATATTTAAAGTGAAAACTTTATGGAGACACAATGCTGACAAAGAATGCACTTTAATTAAAGCTGGATTGTTTGTGTGAATGTGTGTCTATCATTTCCCCACTGAGGAATTCTTCAGAGGCACCACAGTCCATCTGAGTTTTTTTTTTATTTTTTTATTTTTTATTGGATTTTGAGTAATTTCCCCCTGCTCACTTCAGCAGTGGTGTTATTGACGCAGTGGTGATGGTTTCTAAAAGCCCCGTCTGGCTTATATCATGACCTCATTGGCATTTAATTCAAACAAGAAGAGAAGCCAGAAGAGAAGAACATTCCTGTTTTGTAGACAACATGTCTGCAAAGTCTAGAGTGCTAAGGATTGGACAGGACAGCTAATACTTTGAATTTTCTGGTATTAAGTATCAAGTGTGCCCCAAGTTTTTGTTGAAACTGTGTGGTAAAACGAAAGGCTCATACTTGGTTATGTTCAGTTACAGGTATTTGAATGGAAGGCCACGAGGAGGCATGTTAAGGTGGGAGGGGTGACAGTACAAAGTCCTGTGTTGGAGAGGTTCCCTCTTCCACAGCAGAGCCCTGCTGAGGCTTTGCTGGAGGGTGATTCGGACACATGGGTGCAATGTGGGTAGTGGGCCTGAAATAGAAAAGCCATATCCTAGAGGGGATGCCACAGACTCACTGAGAGAGCATCCTTAGGACACAGGGGAAGAGCGGAAATGAGGAAAGCCAGGTTACGAGAGCTGAGAGAACCAGACAGCTGAATTGGTCTAGAAAGATTCTGGAGGATGGAGCATTGATTCCTTCAGTAGCTCTTATGCTTCCAGAACAATGTCAAGGACAAATGAGGCCTTTTGAAAGACCCGGGGAGGGGGTGAAGAAAGGGAAGGGGGGTGGGGGATGATCAGAATCACTTTCATGAACCCTACCTCTGCTTATGAATATGCCACCAACCAACTATCTATATATCTTGGGACTAGTAATTTATCTCTAGAAGAGTGAGACCAATTGAAAGATCATTGAAGATCTCAGTTGCTTTTATTGTTTAAATTAATTCTAATTAATGGATGACACAGAACAGGTGTGATTTAATCAGATAGAAAAATTAGGGACTTTGGTAGAAAGTAGTCAAGGCAAATTTTGCACATATGACCCTCAGATATTCAGAGTTTAGACCATGAAGGAAAATACCAGAAAGAAACCTTCCTAATCACTCTAAGTCCTAATGTGTTGGAAGCTCCTTTCAAAGCATTTCCATCTTCTCGACTCCATCATTCCCTTTTGAAGTTTCAAAAGGTCAGTATTTGCACTAATCATGCAAGGGAGATAAGGAGTAGGTGACTATTTCTTTTTAGAATTTGGATTCATGGAGAGCATGGAATTCTTTATTTTTGAAAGTTGCAAACCTACTATTTCAACAGTAGGGCTTTTAATTCTGGTGTTGTAAATGTATAAAGACCTCTAAATAGGAGTTTGCACTGAGACTGGGAACTATGGATTCTTTCTAATTAATTTGTTGTTTGTAGACAGACAAATGCTAACAATCACCAACTTTGGACATTTAATATTTACTGAGAAGACCTTACTATTGGGGGAAATATGGCCTTGGGAGCAATTAGCTGGCATTATTGTTTTATGTAATGTAGCATTCTTTTCTATCTTGATTTACAGAAAAATGTGGAATAACTTCCCAGTAAGCAAGGTATTTTCTATTATTTTTCAATTTCTCATCTTTACTTTCCCAAATAATTATAAAACTTAAAACATTTATTTTTAAGTCTTTTCTCATCTGTATAAAATTATTAGATTACAACTAAAATTTAATTAAAGAGCCCAGGCTGGGGTGACTTGGTTGGGTATTGTCCCACGTACTGAAAAGCTGCTGGTTCTATTCCTGGTCAGAGCATATGCCTGGGCCTGATTCCCTGTAGGGGGTGTACGGGAAGCAGCTGGTCAATGTTTTTCTGTTATGTTGATGTTTTTTTTCTCTCTCTCTTCCTCTCCCTTTTTTTCTCACTAAAATTCAATAAAATATCTTTAAAAAATTAAAGTGCTCAGCCCAAATCCCAAGCCTGAAGTTTATTACTATTTCACTCCTGCATTGTCATCTTGCCTTAAGTGATGACCTCATTGGATGTGGCCTCAAGATGTCTCCATGACTCCAGATCTACTGTTCGCTAATGAAAAACGCAATGCAACAGCTGTTGTTTGTTCTGAAAAATTCTAAACCAATAGAGCAGTTACTCTTAACTAAATATAGACAAGACCACGTGTTCATTTTTTAGTGTGTCCATTATTGAGACAGACTATTAAAAGACAAATAACCCCTATTTGCTACCCTGTGCATATGTGTGGTGGGGTAGGAGGAGTAGGAGTGATTCCATCTAATTCCAGCCTGACCTTTCATTGTTCAAAATGGGTTTTTCTCCTCTCTGTTGTAAATATGACCTGCCTTCAGAATTTTATGGGGAACTAAAAGGCCTTGTTTAATTCTTAATATTCATCACTGCAACAACAATCTGAACAGTCATTCTCCTTTGCAGGAATTACATGAGTCATTTTTCTAGGTAAATTAAATAAAAACACAAACTTACTTAATTCAGTAAGGTAAATTATTTGTTAAAATTCAGTTATTCATTGATTCATTTAAAAAGTTAGGAAATATCTTCTCTTTGGAGAGAATTTCATAAAACTTGACCCATTGATATCTTTCTTTCTTTTAAAAAAATATATTTTATTGATTTTTTTTCAGAGAAGAGGAGAGAGATAGAGAGTCAGAAACATCGATGAGAGAGAATCATCGGCCAGCTGCCTTCTGCACCCCCCCCACTGGGGATGTGCCACAACCAAGGTACATGCCCTTGACTGGAATCGAACCTGGGACCTTTCAGTCCACAGGCCGATGCTCTATCCACTGAGCCAAACTGGTTTTGGCGACCCATTGATATCTTTCACTTTAATCCTATTCTATCTCCTCTTTGTCTTGCTGGGATAAAACATGGTTTCCAGACAAGCACTATAGCTATCTCTACAAGATCTGGTCTTGACTGTTTTAGTAGGAAACATCTTGAATAAAATCCTAGAGCCATGCTGAATAATAGAAGTTGGAAAAGGTCTTAGGGATAAGGAAAGAGTGTGGGGAGGGGAAAAGAAGAAGAAAAATGAAATAGAAAAATATGGCAGGAAGAAGTGAGATCTACTGGAGGGAAGAGGAAATACAGAAAGCACATCAAAATTTCAGTCCTCACATTAAGGGAGAGATTAATACCAATACAATCATAGTAGGAGATTTTAATACCCACTGTCACCCTTGGATAAATCATCTAAACAAAAAATCAGCAAAGAAATATCAATCCTAAATGACTCACTAGACCAGATGGAATTAATCGACATCTTCTGAACATTCCACCTCAAAGCCACAGAACATACATTCTTCTCAAGTGCACATGGGACATTCTCAAAGATAGACCACATTTTGGGACATAGGCAAAGTCTCTTCAAGTTCAAGAAGATAGAAATCATATCAAGCATCTTCTCAGATCATAGTGGCATAAAATTGGAAATTAACTACAATAAAAATAATCCAAAGAAATCAAATACATGGAGACTAAACAGCATGTTACTAAACAAGGGCTGGGTTACCAGAGAAATCAAGGAAGAAATTAAAAACATCCTGGAAACAAATGACAATGAAAACACAACAATCCAAAATCTATGGGACACAGCAAAAGCAGTTTTGAGAGGGAAGTTCATATCCCTACAAGCCTACTGCAAAAAAACAAGAAAAAATGGTAACAATTATCTAACTCTACAACTCAAAGAGTTAGAAAAATAGCAACAAGAAAAGCCCAGTGTAAGCAGAAGGAAGGAAATAACAAAAATCAGAGCAGAGATAAATGACATAGAGACCAAAGAAACAATATATAAGATCAACAAAACCAAGAGCTGGTTCTTTGAAAGGATAAACAAGATAGATGAACCTCTAGCCAGGCTAACCAAGAAACAAAGAGAGAGGACTCAAACAAAATCAGAAATGAAAGAGGTGAAATAACAACAGACCCCGCCGAAATACAAAGGATTGTTATAAAATACTACGAACAACTCTTTTCCAACAAACTGAACAACCTGGAGGAAATGGACATATTCCTAGAAAAATACAAACTTCCAGAATTCAATCAGGAAGAATCTAAAAATCTCAATAGACCAGTGACTTGGGAAGAAATTGAAACAGTCATCAAAAAGCTTTCAGCAAACAAAAGCCCAGGGCCAGATGGCTTCACAGGAGAATTTTACCAAACATTCAAGGAAGAACTAAAACCTATCCTCCTCAGACTATTCCAAAAAATTCAAGAGGAAGGAACACTTCCAAATTCCTTCTATGAAGCTGGCATCACCCTAATACCAAAACCAGATAAAGACAACTCAATGAAAGAGAATTACAGGCCAATATCCCTCATGAACATAGATGCCAAAATCCTCAACAAAATTCTAGCAAATCAGCTCCAGCAGAACATCACAAAGATCATACACCATGACCAAGTAGGATTTATTACGGGAATGCAAGGATGGTACAATATCTGCAAATCAATAAACATGATACATCACATAAACAAATTGAAAGATAAAAATCATATAGTCATATCAATTGATGCAGAAAAAGCATTTGATAAAATCCAACACCCTTTCCTGATAAAAACTCTCAACAAGGTGGGAATACAAGGATCATTCCTCAACATAATAAAAGCTATATATGATAAACCCACAGCCAACATCATACTCAATGGGAAAAAACTAAAACCATTCCCTTTAAGAACAGGAACAAGACAGAGATGCCCACTCTCACCACTCCTGTTTGACATAGTACTGGAAGTACTAGCCATTGCAATTAGACAAGAAGAGGAAATAAAAGACATCCAAATTGGAAAAGAAGAAGTAAAGTTATCCTTATTTGCAGATGACATGATATTGTACATAAAAAACCCAACAGACTCCATTAAAAACTAATTGACTTAATAAATGAATTTGGCAATGTAGCAGGATACAAAATTAACTCCAAGAAATCCATGGCATTTCTATACACCAACAGTGAAATTACAGAAACAGAGACTAAAAAAAGCAATTCCATTTACCATCGCACCAAAAAAATTAAGATACCTAGGAATAAATTTAACTAAGGAAGTAAAGGACCTAAATGTGGAAAACTACACGGCACTGAAAAAAGAGATAGAGGAAGATGTAAACAGATGGAATAACATACCATGTTCATGGATTGGTAGAATCAACATCATCAAAATGTCCATACTTCCTAAAGCAATCTATAAGTTCAATGCACTCCCCATTAAAATACCAATGGCATATTTCACTGACCTAGGAAGAACTCTCCAAAAGTTCATTTGGAACAATAAAAGACCCCGAATAGCCTCAGCAATCCTGAGAAAGAAGAGTAAAGTAGGAGGGATCTCAATACCAGACTTCAAGCTCTATTACAAAGCCATTGTTCTCAAAACAGCCTGCTACTGGCACAAGAACAGACATATAGATCAATGGAATCGAATCGAGAACCCAGATATCAACCCAAATCACTATGCTCAACTAATATTTGACAAAGGAGGCACAAATATACAATGGAGTCAAGACAGTCTCTTCAGTAAATGGTGTTGGGAAAATTGGACAGATACATGCAAACGAATGAAACTAGATCACCAACTTATACCATTCACAAAAATAAACTCAAAATGGATACAGGACTTAAACATCAGATGGGAAAACATAAAAATACTAGAAGCATCCACAGGCAGCAAAATCTCAGACATATGCCAAAAGAACTTCTTCACTAATACTGCCCCTAGGGCAATGGAAGCTAAAGAGAAAATAAACAAATGGGACTACATCAAAATAAAAAGCTTTTTTACAGCAAAAGAAACCATCAACAAAACAACAAGAAAGACCACTGTGTGAGAACATATTTACAAATGTTACCACTGATAAAGGTTTAATCTTCAACATCTACAGACAGCTTATACAACTAAATAAAAGGAAGATGAATGATCCAATTAAAAAATGGGCAATGGACCTAAATAGAATATTTTCAAAAGAAGACAGAAGGAAGGCTAAGAGTCACATAAAAACATGCTCAAAGTCACTAATTATCCAAGAGATGCAAATCAAAAGTACAATGCGGTACCATCTCACACCTGTCAGAATAGCCAACATCAACAAATCAACAAAAGACAAGTGTTGGCGAGGTTGTGGAGAAAAAGGAACTCTCGTGCACTGCTGGTGGGAATGCAGACTGGTGCAACCACTGTGGAGAACAGTGTGGAGTTTCCTCAAAAAACTGAAAATGGAATTCCCATTTGACCCAGTAATCCCACTCCTAGCAATACATCCCAAGAAACTAGAAACACCAATCAGAAAGGATATATGCACCCCTATGTTCATAGCAGCACAATCTACAATAGCTAGAATTTGGAAACAGCCTAGGTGCCCGTCAGCAGATGATTGGATCCAAAAACCAGGGTACATCTACACAATGGAATACTATGCTGCCATAAAAAAGAAGGAATTCTCATCATTTGCAGCAACCTGGATGGAATTGGAGAACATCATGCTGAGTGAAATAAGCCAGTCAATGAAAGAGAAACACCACATGACCTCACTCATTTATGGATAATAAAGAACATAATAAACTGATGAACCAAAAGATAGTTATAGAGACAGTAAAGCAACAAGCAGACTGTCAAATTACAGCAGGTAGGGTAGGGAGATCTGGGGGAGATAATAGATCAACCGAAGGACTTGTATACATGCATATAAGTACAACCAATGAACACAAAACTCTGGGGAGGGAGAGTATGTATGGGAGGGGGGGGGGTCAATGTTAAAATATGTACACAGCTAATAATTTAATTAAAAAAATGAATTGTTAAAAAAAAGAAGTTAGAACTATAAAATATTTAAATCTTTCATCCTTCAGGCAAGACTTGAATCATATTTAACTTTATACTTTTGTTTATTTAGCCTTAGTATGATGTTATAATGTAGAAGCTTATAAATTCAATTTATAAAAAAAAATGCCTAGTTTAAAAAAAAAATTCAGTCCTCAAACTAGAGATTTAAACTTTTTTGATTGAATTGACCATATGTTTATAATTAAACATCAATTAAATATTATAATATATTCTATAAATATTAAATAAATATTATTCATATGGAATTACATATAAGTAAATCTATATGCATAATGGACACTGCCTGGCTCAGTAGAAGACTCAAATGCCACCTCTTTTCTAGAACTTCTTTTGAGTTCCCAGGTAAAATTCCTTATTCCCTCTTGTTTCCTCCCAGAGGATATGCACATTCAAGTATAGCACTGTGTTGTGACTACACATCGCATGTTTTTCTCTCCAGTAGATTATGAGCTTTGTGAGAAGAGGACAAATTTTGCCCATATAACTAATATTTATTGAGAATGTTATGTGCTAGGCATTTTCGAAACCAATTTACATGTATTTAAGCTTTTAAACAATCCTAAAAGATAAATATTATTATTCCCATTTAAAATATAATAAAGCCAAAGCAAAGAAAGATCAGCATTATCAAGGTTACACAGCAAGAAAGGGGTAGAGCTGGAATTTGAAAGTAGTCAGTCTAATTCCCAAACTTTCACTCTTGAGTAAATCTAATGTATTATGCTACCCTGCACCTAACAGTCAATAACATAGTTCAGTTACTTGAACTGTTAATGGTTAAATTCTTTCAAATTCTAATAAATAAACAATTTCTATAAAATGCAAACTGGCTTCACTGGAGGTTTTTTTTTTTTTAATTTTTGGCATTTCCATAATGTCCATTTTTTTAAATTAAATGTATTGGCGTGACCTAGGTTAATAAAGTTATATATGTTTCAAGTGTATATTTGTTTTTTAAAAAATATATTTTTACTGATTTCAGAGAGGAAGGGTGAGGGAGAGAGAGATAAAAATATCCATGATGAGAGAGAATCATGGATCGGCTGCCTCCTGCAAGTCCCCCACTGGGATCGAGCCCATAACCTGGGCATGTGCCCTTGACCAGAATTGAACGTGGGACCTTTCAGTTCACAGGCTGATGCTCTCTATCCATTGAGCCAAACCAGCTAGGGCTCAAGTGTATAGTTCTATGCTACATGATTTCATTGTGTGTTCACCACCCAGAGTCAAATCATCTTCTGTCACCATGTATACGACTCCTTTTCCAGTTACTATCCCCCACTCTTCTTCTCTCTGGTAACCACCATACTATTGTCAGTGTCTATGAGTTTTTGTTTGTTTTTCTTGTTTATTCAGTTATTGCTTTCAGTTTGATTTAATTTTAAAGAAACACATTTGCCTTATTCGTTAGATAAGTGTAAAATGCCTCTAATTAGAAGCATAAAAAAATGTAAATTGAAGCTGTTGTGATAACCTCAAATCTCAAACAGGTTTCACTGATATTAGAGTGAGGAGAAGGAAGGTTAAATGGAGATATTATTTTAAGTTTATTTTCCTAATAGATGTAACTTATTTTGCAACTCAAAGGTAGTCTCAGAAGGACAAGATGACTAAAAAGAAGTGAATAAAGTAGGGTCTGTGGGCCAACTGAGCCACCATACTTCTTTCACTGCTGCATTCAGTAAATATTTATTGGGTGCCAATCAGTTTAGAGTTCTCCAAGGTGAGTCTCCAAATATAAGTTGCTTAATAGTATCTCTTTGCATCATCAGGAAATCTGGGAATGTAGCCTTTTAGTTTGAACTTTGGTGATATTTTTGGATAACATCTCTTTTTCTGAGAGAAGCTAATAGCAAATTGAGGAGAATGATTGTGGATGGTATTCTTCTTGCTTTCAGACAATATCTCCCAGGGCTATTCTCATAATGGTTGATGAATAAATATTTGGTGAAAGGGTGAATGAGTGGACCAATCAGTCAACTGAGAAAGTTTGACTACTCCCAGTAAAAAATTAGCAAAAGTCATTAAATTTTACTGGCTTAGAATATTGGCTTAATTCAAACATTTTATAGACACCATAAAGAAACTCTTCATTTCTCTTTTCACAGTTGTTCTCTTTTCCTCCCTTTTTTTTCTCAGTTTTTTCCCTTTTTCTACTTTTATCCATTGAGCCAAACCGTTTTCGGCTTTTTTCTACTTTTAATATACTTTTTCTCTACTCCAGCTAATAAGCAGGTCCCCATAACCTCTATCATTAACTTAATACATATCTATATTTATATTCAGTGTTGAGAGGGGAACGATCCCTTCCTTTATTTATTGTTATCCCTGCTAATGTTATCCCCTAAAAAAAGAATTTTCTAAGTAATAAGGACAATCTGAGGAAATATTGAAGTTCTCTAGGAACAGACAGGGTGCAGAGCATGGGCTCAATTCAGCATGAGAGTGGCAGATTGGCTTCCTCTCTCCTCACATCTCTGATCCATCAAGAGTGGCTGCCTGGAGACAAGGGGGAGAGGGATTCTCAGGGCATGGCCAGGCCCGATGGGAAAACATGCCATGACTAATTCATTCAATACATACTTATTGAATGCATGCTATCTAATCAGCAGGGCTAGCCAGGGGTGTGGGAGTCCTCAGCAACCTTCCAACTAGCCCTGTTTTTTTTTTTTTTTACACTGGAAGGACCAATAAAATTCTGTAAGCACCTTGCTTGTTTTATTTCTTCCTAGCTCAAAGTTTTTCCCTCAGTTATGTGATTTCTGGCCACCATTATTACTTCCTGACCTCAGAAGCAGGTCTAAGACAGAATTTTGTTTTGCCATTGGACAGGAATGAAAAGCCTTTTAAAAATTTTTTATTTTTATTTTATTTTTTAAATATATTTTTATTTATTTTTCACAGAGAGGAAGGGAGAGAGTTAGAGAACTAGAAACATCGATGAGAGAGATACATCGACTAGCTGCCTCCTGCACACCCCCCACCAGGGATGTGCCAGCAACCAATGTACATGCCCTTGACCGGAATCAAACCTGGGATCTTTCGGTCCGCAGGCCGACGCTCTATCCACTGAGCCAAACTGGTTTCGGCGAAAAGCCTTTAAAAAAAATAAAATTATATCTATATATATATATATATATATATATATATATATATATATAAAATTGATTTTTTACAGAGAGGAAGAGAGAGAGATAGAGAGTTAGAAACATCAATGAGAGAGAGACATTGATCAGCTGCCTCTTGCACACCCCCCACCAGGGATGTGCCCACAATCAAGGCACATGCTCTTGACCGGAATCAAACCTGGGGCCCTTCAGTCCGCAGGCTGACACTCTATCCACTGAGCCAAACTAGTCCTGGAAGGAATGAAAAGACTTTACTTACTAACCCCCCATCCCCCTCCCCCCCCCCCCCCCCGCAATTTTCATACTGGAGCCTCTGCCCTCTGCTTCCCCTGTTTTGTTTTTCTGCTTTTTCTTTTGAGAGATGTATTTTGCTCTCATCTGATTTGTACCAACAGGATTATGACCTATATGTGAGTGAATGATATTCATTATTATTTTCTTTCTGTTTGGTTAGTTTGCTTGTTTTGATTTTTGGATTCCACATGTAAGTGAAATCATATGGTACTTGTCTTTGTCTGATTTACTTCACTTAGCATAATACTCTTTAGGTTCTTCCATGTTGTTGCAAATGGTAAAATTTAATTCTTTTTCATTGGCCCTGAATACTTGAGCTATAGTAGAGACTGCTGGCTGTTCATCAAATATCCATTTCCTTTTTCTTCTGAATGGGGAAATAAGTGGCCACTGCATGGCGATTTTTACAAATTTTGCCTTTTGCTTTCTCAGCCTTCCTAGCTGGAAAGTGGATATCAGGAATCATCTGTGACTTTGAGGTTGGAAGGCATGATGGTAGAGCAGAAAGATAGGCTGAGCCTGGGTCCCTGCTGATCCTAGTGGAGCTACCCTTCAAGCTCAAGTTGCCCATTTTGGACATCATTTTATGTGAAAGAATACAACCCTAGTATGTTTAAGCTACTATAATCTGGTTTCTATTATTTGCAGCTCTTTGCATTTCCTACTAATGCATCGATTACTCAGCTCCGGTTTCTCTTTTATTGGTGCTTACACAGGTGAGACATCTCTCTTCACCAGGAAGGAATCTTATGCCCATGTTACCATAAGACCGTACGTTCCACAAGGAAGGAAATGTGCGTATTCGTATATTAGTATTTCCTCAGCATCTAGCACATGGCCTGACACTTAGTAGTTGGCACAGTGAATATTTGATGTGTGAATTAATACATTATTTAAACACAAGTCAGTTATTGAAAAGAATTAGCAATCATAGCATTACCAGAGAGCCAATCTCTCAATGATTTATTGAATATATCCTTACCTAATGGCCAATAAATACTATCTGTGGTTATAAATTTTGTGGACTAAAAGATATGTTTGGCATAAAACACGGTATAATTTATAAAAATGTTGATACTATTTATAACCTTTAGCTATAGTAATGTTTCTTTAATGTAGTACCTTAATTTAGAAATTTCACACTCTCTTGGCTTAGAGAATAGAAAGTATATTTAAAATTTTTCACTATGTACACCTGCACTTTGTAACTTAAATATTTGCTGAGAGCTTCCTATCTATTCATCTGAATAATAATTATTTTATATGCACTGACAGATTTAATCTGATTGATAGAGTAAGACCTATGTAATTATTGTCTTACAGTTGAGAAAACTGAGTTACAGACAGCTTAAATAACTTGCTAGTTTTAAAGTTAACAAGCTATGCAATATTTTATTTGATATTTACTGGTTATGTCTGTATTTGCTAATGTGTTTATGCATTCATCAAACAAAAATTATTGTTTGGCTGTTTATTGATTGATTGACTGAATGTACTCAGTGTCAGGCACTGTGCTAAGCTTTGGGGAAGCAGAAATATTCAGTTCCCCACATCAAGATGCATACATTACGATGTAGCATAATGCAGACATACCTCAGAGATATTGCGGGTTTGGTTCCAGAGCACTGCAATAAAGTGTGTATTACTCAATAAAGTGAGTATTGCAACCAAGTGAGCTGTAATTTTTCTGCTGGTGGAGGTCCTTGCTGTCGATTTCTGAAAAATGAAACATGTGAAGTGAGACAAAGTGAAGCACAAACATTGAGCTATGCCTGTAGCTCTTTGGTAGAGAGGTGCACCAGGGTCTTCATCCAGGAGAGACTTCATAGAGGAAGATGGGGGAAGAGGCGTGGGAGATCCCAGAGGCTTTTGAGGTAACTGGCATCTTACAAGACAAGCTAAGTTAGCCAGAAGAAGATGGAGAGAATGCTGTTCCATATCAAGGGAGGGGCATGTACAAAAGATGAAGGTGAGGAGGCAATAGCTTATACAGAAATCAGGAAATAATTACTATGACAGAGGCACAGTCTGGAATGGGCAGAACGGAGAGACGTGTGACTCAATTGTGGCCAGGTCACTGAGGGCTTCTCCTTTCACCCTCAAGATCTCAGGCACTATTCTGAAGCTCCAAAGAGACCAATGGCGAGTGCTCCAGTTACCTTTATCCTTATATAGAGGAATTCTGGCTGCAGAGTGGAGAATAGCACAGAGTAGAGTAACACCGGAGACTCAGGTAAGGCGAATTAGGTGCCTACCATATTGTTTGCATTCAAAGTAATTGGAATGAGATCCATGGCACATGTTGAAAGCCTATCCTCATTTACTATTGAAAAGTTGTATACCCATGAAATGTCTGTATTATGCTCACGTATTTCAGCATGTCTCCACCTTAGTGAGAGGAACAGAGAAGGGAATAATACAAAATGGCAGATTACATCAACTAATTTTAAAATATTGAATTATATATTCAGAAATATACACTATTTCTGAATTTACAAATGTCTAATGTCTTGAAAGTTCCTTCCCAAACAATAAAGTTTGCTATGGAGGACCACCAGAGAGGCCCAGAAGTGTCCTTTTCTTTCATTCCAATCTTGCCTTTCCATCTATAACCTCCTTCCATCAGATTTCATTCTGGCACTTGCTGATTAACTCCTCAAAGGGATGCACAAAAAAAGGTTTTCTCAAACTTACTGTGATGGTAGTAATATATTAAAAATTTCAATTCCCCTTCACTTTTCTGTGCAAAATATAAAATAACTAAGAGGAATAGGAGATATCAAATAGCTCAGTCGTTGGTATTCATCCATACCTTCCTCTGTGTGGCCAGAGCAGGACTCGGGTGTGTAATTCTTTATCTGTAGCTCCAAATCCAAAAAGCTCTAAAAATCAAAAATGTTTTCATGGCTGATTGGGCAGCAATTTCAGACTAAAACTGAACTCATGTGGCCACAAAATCTGACCCGAGCTGATGAAAGGCTATTTATAATCTGCACTTCACTTGGTGTGAATAGTCGTCACACGGTTTGCTGAAGAAATATTAATGTGTTAGACACCACTTGGGGTGTTACATAATATACTGAATACACAATTCATTGCCTGTTTAAATGTTTCCTTTAAAAATGTATTTTGAGACTTGTAGATTCACATGCAGTTGTAAGAAATAATAAAATAATATATCACACACCTAATTTTCCTCAGTGGTAACATTTTGCATAATTATAATATCACAACCAGAAAATTGAGATTGATACAATCCATTGACCTTATTTGAATTTTATCAATTTCACTGACTTTTGTGTATGTGTTTGTTTAGTTTCTTGCAATGTTGTCACATGTTGATTCGATTTCTGTGACCACCACCACAGTCATATGCAAAATAGTCCTTCACAAGGATCCCTCATGCTATCCTGTTACAGCCACAACCACCTCCCTCACTGCCCCTCTCCCTAACCCCTGGCAACCACTAATCCCTTCTCCATCTCTATGTCTTTGTCGTTTAAACAATAAATTGAGTCATACATTATGTAACCTTTGGTGACTGGCTTTATTCACTCAGCATAATTCCCTTTGAGATGCACACAAGTTGTTGCATGTCTTTTAACATCTGAAAATTCTGATCTCCAACACACTTTGAGCCCAGTGGTTTTGGATTTGGATGGGAGGCTGTGGGGCTGCACTGGAAGTCTGCTGCTGCAGGTAGAGCCTGGCCTGCTTTTTGAGCCATTGAAGAGCTGGGCTGGCAGGACTGGAGGGGCTGTGTTCTCATCCATGAGTAGGGGCTGGAAATAGTTGGAAACACATGTTTCTGGTATCTGGTTTGAATGTGGCTCCTGCTTTCCATGTGACATTTGCATCCTGTGGCAGCCCCCTTATTCAATGTTCATAGTCATCCACCTCACTTGCCTTTGTCTGGGTTTCTCATTCTTAGGGCGTTTCCCTTCTGGGCCTAAGTTCTAGCCCTAATTTGCAATCTGCTTTCCTTAGCCTTGTTTCTATTAGCCCTTTTCGCACGCAGGGACTGCACCTGGCTCCCTATATCACTTACACCCACTCCAATCAGCACGCAGATCTGTGGCTCCAGGCTCAGATTTCAGCACTGGCCTGCCTCTGGCTGTTTTGTTCTCTCTGCCTCCCAGACTCCAAGAGTTGGATATGGAGTCTTCTTTGGAGATCTTCCTGGTTTGGATTCTCATCATCATGGCAGTGAGTTTTGATGTCAACACAATTAATTGATATAGTTACTGTTTATATTCTAAATAAAAAATTTACCCCCTTCATGCTGACATACAGTGCAAAAGATACTCTGGAAATTGTCACTAAATATAATAAAATCACATTCTATTCTTGACGTTGACTTAAGGACATCTCTGAGAAGTGTGTGTGTGTGTGTGTGTGTGTGTGTGTTACTCTGAGAATCCACAGCACAATGGCACAAAAAGAGAGTTTCATCACATTCATCCTTGTACCCCAATTCTCTTCCAGCTTGTTGCAGGGGAAGACATAAAACTAGTTGATGTTATAACATTATTGCCCCAGCCAACCCTGATTAATTTACATCTTCTTCTGGAAACATACATTTCAATAGTTGCAGGATCACTAAGATTTTGTTTCTAGCTCTGCAGCTATTATAAAAACACACATCCAGATGGAGAGCAAAAACTTAGTTTTTAATAATTCATAGAATTTGTTCAAGTGAAACAATTATCTGGGAAATTTCCAGATGTTTGAATGCTTCACTTTTCCATCTGGTGCTTGCCATTGTGCAGAACAGCCTCACATTGTTCTGTGATACTTCTGGTTAGCACTGAGTTGCCAAAATTTTGCTTTGGGACTAGCAATGAGATCCACTGATTCCCTGAAGAAATCAATTAGGAATAAAGAGAAAAGAGAAATAATAATAATACAAAGATAACATCTAATCTTGACTTATTTTCTCATCTAAAATATTGTTAGTCCTCTCCCCGCAAAAAACAAGTGACATGATTTGGCAACTAAGAAAGAACATAAGGGAATTTTTAAGAATATAGGGTAATTTGAGCAATGTTTAAACATCTTTACAAAATAAATGGGAAAATTGAATACAAAAGTTATGTAATTTTTAGGGTGTGTGAAAGAAAGGAGAACAAAGAACTAACCAGTCCCACCCCCCTTAAAATGTTTCTAGTCTTTTTGTCTCAATCTTCCCTTCAAAATTTTGATAACTGAAAATTGTTCCATTTTCTCCAAACATCTTCCAATAGGAATGGGACAGATTCCTGCAATGATTTTACCTTCAGTTAAAATCACCGTTCCTGCCAAAACCGGTTTGGCTCAGTGGTTAGAGCGTCGGCCTGCGGACTGAAGGGTCCCGGGTTTAATTCCGGTCAAGGGCATGTACCTTGGTTGCGGGCACATCCCCAGTGGGGGGTGTGCAAGAGGCAGCTGATTGATGATTCTCTCTCATCAATGTTTCTAACTCTCTATCCCTCTCTCTTCCTCTCTGTAAAAAAATCAATAAAAATTAAAAAAAAAACACATTAAAATCACTGTTCCTTAAGCAAGTGTACTTAAAGAAACAGCAGTTGTATGTCAAACTGCTTCCTGAAAAATAATAATTATTTTACTTTGCATATCTGCCCACAATTGAATCATAAAGTACATAAAATAAAATGTACATAGCAAGTGCATGTGTCTGATTGGTCACTCAGGGTGGAATGGTGAGGCCAGGGTAAATGAACATGAAAGACAAGGCTGGCAGGTTTCTGTTTTATAACCTAGGTTATATTTATTTGTTATCATTTGTTTACCTCAAAATTTAAAATCACAAGTTCAAGTAGGATCTATCTTTTAAACATCTGTACAAAATAAATGGGAAATTTTTTTGTAATTTTTTAATTTATGTAATTTTTAGGGTGTATGCAGGAAAGGAGAACAAAGAATAAACTAGAACCTTGACGAAAGAAGTATTAATTTAGTGATTTCTGAGTCTGGAACTACATTTTTATTTATTTTGAAAAGTGCCTGGCTTGTGGAACTTTAGTTGCGCAGAATATAATATAAACCCACATTTTATAGCTACAGAAATACAGATTTTTGCTATGTGGTTTAAATTCAGTAAGCCATGTGGAGGTTGCCCTTTGGGGCTCATTAAGGCAGCAGGCTTAGGGATGTTGCAAGTGAAGGAAATACGTTTTGGAAGCAAGCCTGTTGTTGCTGAAAGGTCATGTGGTTACTACAACACTGCCGGTGAGAGGGAGCGGCTAAGTTGAGGATGATGGCAGGAAGGGGTCCTGGGAGGATGAGGTGGTGCCTTGTTCTGGGCGGCAAAGGAGATAGGCTTACAGGGTTTCCTAGTGTCGGTGCAAGGTCAAAGAAGCTTAATCTTCTGTGCTGGCTGACCTCAGCTTCATTGCAGAAACAAGCTGAATCACAAAGGCCTTTGGATTGAAACATTAGCTCCTACAGAACACCAGCTCTTGCTGCTGCTGCTGCTGCTGCACTGCTTGCTCCCAATGCTGGAAATTCAAGCCCTTTGGTCTCCAGGATGCTTGGGCATAAATCTTTCTACCAGCTTGAAAGTCTCACAGAGCTGTTAAAAAACACAAAGCCACAGCCCTTCACATGTAGTTTTGCTGGACAGTGATTCATGCTAATTTGAAAATAGGACTGGCACAGGCTATGTTTTATAAACTGAGAGGGTTTTTTTTTTTTGGTCTTTTTCTGTATTTTAATTTTGTCATGATTGCCATGCCATGAATTTCTTAACCAAAAAGAAAAAAAAAAAAAGAGGTATTTTGCACTTGGATGTAAAATGTCGAAAATGTTGATCATGTCAGCAATATGCTACTCTCTTACAAAAGGCCAGTTCAATTACACTTCCTCTCCTCGGAACCACCCAGTTGTCCATGCATCTTTGTCCAAGTGGCTGGATTAAAAACATTCAGAAGAGATCTGTCGTTTTGAAGTTCCTAACTCTATAGCATGTAGCTTTATGACAGTTCCTTTCATCGTTTGAAATGATTTTTTGTTTAGTCAGGCTCTTACTAACATGAAATACATTTCCATGTGATTTTATTGGGTTTGCAACCCCACACTACTCCTGCCTGCCTCCTTGATTTTGGCTTTGCTAACAGCCAAATATGTTTTGGACTTCTCTTGCCTGATTTGTGAGATTCTGCTGACATTCTGGAAAGTGCCGCAAAAACCTGGTGCCATAGCCAAGCTGGTGTGTTTCATGGCAAATGCACCAGCACTGAGCTCAGGCTTCTTGACACGTCTTATTTATGGGGAAACAAATGTAGGCTGGATTTTGTTGAACTACGCTGGTCCCTTCTTGGAGTAACATTTGGTATGTCTATGCAGAAGGGCAAATCGTTTTCAAACGTCTCATATTTTATGGGTGTGATGGAGGACATGATGCTGTTGCTGCTGGTGATCACAACGGAAACCAAAACGTAGGGAAGTTGAGTCCGAGTTTGTTGTCCCATGAAATCGAAGAATGAAGTCGTGGACAAAAACAGTGGGAGCAAAGTGAGAGCATCCATGCGAATTAATGTCTGTTAGTCCATGTGTGGAGTCCCACATGGCCATCGGCCACATGGGCAAGGGGATGTGCTCCCCGCCACAGGAACGTCAGGTATCCACTGCGGGTGCACAGGGAGAGAGAAAGGAAGCATGTGTTTGTTTTTTTTGTTGTTGTTGTTTACACACACACACACACACACACACACACATACTTGTTAGTTTCTGATTGGTCCTTTCAAAGAATGTTGCCTTAATAACATTCTTAAGATTGGTTATATGCCTCACTGTCTTGTGATTGGTTATCTGCATGCAAGCTGCCTCTTTTAGCAATATTTGTACATTTTAAAGCTCGTGTTTCCCGCACGTGCCCTTTCTTCCCCACCCAGTTGGGATGTCTTAGTATCTCTGCCTTGTTGGGTTTCCGGTTCTATTTCCCCTCTCCATGGTTCCAATTTCTGACTACCTAACTTCTCTCTGTCTTCTCACAACCACCGTTTATTGAGCACGTGCCACAGACCACATGGTTTTCATTGACTTGTCACCACAAAATTAGAAGGGACCTACTATTGTACCCATTTTGGAGATGAAAAAAAACTTAAATTAAGCAACTTTCCCAGAGTCTTATGGAGTGGTGCAGCCAAATTCAAACTCTGTTGTTTTTGTCTCTAAAATTTATTATTTTTTCCTAAAGAAACCTGAGAGATAAATATTACCCTTGATTTTGTGAATAAAAAAATTGTTATGTATTTTCCATTCTATTTTATAATAATTATTAAACCTATACCATTTATAGTAGTTGGTGCCACGAGGGTGCACTAATGATTAAGACAGTTTCTGTTCTTTAAGGACTCATGGACTGGGTGATTTTGTCCCTCCAGGCAACATTTCCCAAATTCTGGAGCCATTTTTGATTGACACAGTGGGTGAGTATGTGAGGAGCTATTGGTACCTGGTGGGATATAGCTGAATGTCCTACAGTGCACAGATATTACCTGCAACAAAGAGTTATTGGGCTTAGCAGAGGTGAGGTTGAAATGCCATGGCCTACAAGAAGAATGAAGACACTGAAAACACTGTACCTTTAATGATGATATAATATATCACATTATTTGTTCAAAGTTTTTGCTGACATTCCCTATTAGGATCTTCAATGTGGAAAAATTATATCTCCAACCCCATTAATACCTGGTATGCCCATTGGGCCTGCTTTGACTAGTGAAATATAGATAATCACTATGGAGCTGTGTGGAGTTTTGCAATTGTTCTTTTCCCTGTGACTTCTTTCCAGCAGTCTTTCTGTAGCTTGTCTATAATTCTGCACCCAACAGCAGGTTGATGGTGGACCATTAGGTGAGTATTTTTCAGCCATAATATCCTAGGATGCCAACATACTGAAGTGGGAAGCCCGAGAAAGAGAAACTGGTGGTGTTCTGAATTATTCCTAGAGAATGTGGCATTTCACCCACCCATTTTATTTATGGAGCTGCCTTGTCAAAACTTTCAAACCTCTCTGTGTACCCTGCAGGGTCTGGAAAAGGGTCTGGACAAGAAATTCAGACCTTCAATTATGCTCATTAGCTTTTCCTGAGATGTAGAAACTGAAAAGGAAGATTAATAGGTCCTTATCTAATAATGAACATTTTTACTTAAAATTATGATTAGTCAATAAAAATGAATGTAGTAATCTCCTTTCTAACTGGTAGGGTAGCAAAGATATAATAAATTAAGTTCAATACTATAAACTTCCATGTGTAAATAATTTTTTTCAAAAAGTGCTACTCTGTTTCTGGTTTTCATTTTTTCATGAGATAAACTTCAAATTCACACTCTCATTTTGAGTGTCTATACATTCCTGGCCTTATAGTTGTGTACTACTCTCTTTAACCAAAGCTTAACTGTTTCAAAATAATAACAAAAACATTTAAGCACCTATTTTCATTTAACCAGGGAGCAGGCATTAATTTTCCTCCTTACACTCCTAATTACCTCTGCAAGATCCAAACATAGCTCCTTACCAACCAGCCATGGCAGCATTTTCCTCTTAAATGCCTGGCATTCCTCTGACAGCTTCATTCTTTGCCCAAAATTCAACTAGTACCTTTTTTTTATACTACTCTCACATCCAGCCAATATCCCTAGGTAACACTGTTCAAATTGCATGCTTATGCAAAGCATAACTTAATTATGTAAATCACACCAGGATTCCCACTATTTAGACCAAGCATGTCAAACTCAAATGATGTAAATCACACCAGGATTCCCACTATTTAGACCAAGCATGTCAAACTCAAATGATAACAAGGGTGAAATAAATAAAGTTTAAGTTTATGCGGGCCACAAACAAGCAAAAGATTCAATTTTCATAGAAATATAGGTCTATTTCGATAGTGACATGCTGAATACAAAGGACTGAAATAAATGAGTAATCATTAACATAAAATAATAGAACATTTTACTGAAAATTAATATTTTTTCTTGAACATTAACTTACCAGGCACTGAATAGCTGCACAAATTAATAAGCATAAAACAAATAAACCTATTTTTCTTGTTCTCTGAAAGTGAAATATTCCCTGTTGCGCACACCAAATAAGTCAGTCCAAGTGTTATGACGTGGCAATCGACTGGTAAAATAGTCTCTGCTAGTATTAGTGGAGAGAAATGGTGTGCCTGCGAAAAAGGCACATAAGGGAAATGAATGCAACATGATTATAGTAATCAGTCAGCGAACGTTGTAGTTCATTATTAATAATCATGTACAACAGGATATTGTAAAAATTAAATAATAAAAATTTTATTAAAATGTTTCTTACAAACCATTATATTGGCTGGGCCACAAAAATATTCATTGTGAGCTGCATTTGGCCCGCAGGCCACAAGTTTGACATGCTTGATTTAGACCCTCACAGTCAACTGCCTGTAAACATCTCTCACTGGACAGTTCATCTTTATCCTAAGCTCAATAAACTCTGTAAGGAATTTATCATAGCCATTATAAAATATATTCTACATGGCACTATTTCCAAGATATTTACTATCAAAATCTTTTTTTTTAAATATATTTTATTGATATTTTACAGATAGGAAGAAGGGAGAGAGATAGAGAGCTACAAACGTCGATGAGAGAGAAACATCGACTAGCTGCCTCTTGTACATGCCCTTGACCGGAATCGAACCCGGGACCTTTCAGTCCACAGACCGACGCTCTACCACTGAGCCAAACAGGTTTCAGCTTACTATCAAAATTTTGATATCATCTTTGAATCCTCTTCCACATAAAGAAAATTTTTCTATGGGGAGGGAGGGCATGTGTGTGTGGGGGATGGGGATTGGTAAGGTATGTACACATATAATACATACAATACCTTAATTTAAAAAATGAGGAAAAAAAATAAAAATTTTTTATAGGCAATGATTTTTTTTTTTCTTTTCCAATCACTCTGGCACAAGCCTCCAATTTTTTACATATATGAACCCTACTCTTGCTCCTCTCATTGGGATTACTATTAGCATAGCCTAACTGATTTCCTGTCTCCTGTATTTGTCCTTTCAGATAATCTTTTCCTCTGCTCTCAGGATTAATTTTCCTTCTCATCCCTACTAAACTTTCCACCCATAAAATTAAAATCTACCCTTTGCCACCTGGCATACACTGGCTCCTGTCACTTCCAAGTTTTTTTGATACCATAATCCTATCTCATTCTCACTTAGTGAAGCAATAACCATATTCGTGTTAGCCAGCCTGGACTAAGTTACACTGCACTAACAATCTCAAACTCTCATTGGCTTCACAAAGGTTTATTTCTTGCTACGACGCCAGTTCTTTGGAGTAGACTACATCTCTACTCCATGCCATATTCCTTGGAAATCTCTGGTGAAGGAGCTCCTGCTTGGAACTTGATGGCAAGGCAGCTCAATGGATAAAGTAGGTTAGTGATATGCGAATAAGTCTGAACACCACCTACATCTCTTTCTAAGGCTTCACACTTCAGTATGTTGGCATCCTGGAACATCATGGCTGAGAAATGCTTGCCTAATGGTCCACAATCAACCTACTGGTGGCTGCAGAAAATTACAGACTCACTGCTGGAAAGAAATCACAGGGATGCCTTAGTTTTCCTGGGGAGAGAAGGCATTAAACTACTTGGTGCTAAATTTCACTCATCTCTGTGAAGATAGAACCTGCCCTTCTTCTAAAAGCAACACTAACTTGAGTAATTTCATTTGGAATGATAATTTCCGCTCACTTCTCCACCTAACCAGTCTGTCAGTTTGCATTTTACTGCCTGAAAAGAGCTTAAGGTCTTTTTCAGATTTGAGGAGTTTAGGACATAGTCCTCTTTCAGACATTTATCATATATTTATATTAAACTAGAGGCCTGGCACATGAAAATTTATGCACTGGATGGGGAGGTCCCTCAGCTTGGCCTGCCCCCTCTCACAGTCTGGGAGCCTTCAGAGGCAGGAGGTGACCCAGCAATCAGGAGAAGGCAAAGTCCCCATCACATCTCTGCTGCTGCCACTGCCGGAAGTACAAGCCTCTACTGGCCCTGGTTACCTGAGCCTCGGTGGCCCTGGGTGGCTGGGGGGCTGAGGGGACTGGGCACTGTCATCTTGTGGCTATGGGTACTGCCATATTTGAAGGTGTGGCAGTCAATTAGCATATTCCCTCTTTATTGGCTGTGGGCACTGCCATCTTCATGATGGCATGAGGGTCAATTAGCATATTCCCTCTTTATTCAATAGGATAAGGTCAATTCTTTGGAGATTTTATAATTTACACCAGAGAAGGCTGTGTAATCTTTTGTTTTCTATGCCTAAGCCATCCTATCAACATCAGCAAAACATCCTCTCTGACTGCACATAATTGGAATTGTGGAGCTAAGTTGCAGAGCCTCATGTTCCTGATCCTCAAGACCTGATGTCACTTCCTTCATTGGGAGTCCAGCATCCTCAGGTGCCCACGGCAGCAGCTCATATTTGATTCATGTTTCTGACCTTTCCCTTCCATCTCTTTGAAAGTTTTATATGGCGGTAGAAGAGGGTCCTAATATATGGTGATAAGAGATTTGACTTTTGGTGGTGGGCACATGGTGCAATATACTGTATAGACCTTGTAACATAGAAAGCCACTCCTGAAATCTATATGTTCATGTTGGCCAAGGTCACCCCAATAAATTTAATAAATTTAATAAATAAATATTTAAAAAAGAACATTTTGTATACATTGTCACATACATGGAAGCTCACTGGCATTAGTGGCACTGCTAATTTGATCAGCTAATCACCGGAATATATTACTGGTAGTAGACATCGTAATAGGCTTTTCCCTAGGATCTTTCTGAAGACATAAAGCCTTAATCCAATTACTGTCACTAACAGAAGAATGTTCAGGAAGATGGAGGAGATATTTCTGAGACACCTTTTGACCTCTTTTTAATTATATCATGTTAGTGATTGGCAACTTTGTCTCTCCACTCTGTATGTGTGAAGAATGATGAACCGTATGCCAGTTTGATGTGGGTTGAGCAAAGATGAAGCTGTCGCCCAATATTAATATTAATATTGTTGCATTTTAATTAGTGATTGGGGTAGTCAGATTATTTAGATTTGAGCAGTTTTCTGGATTTAAACTTTTCCAGCATAATTCACATTACAAAGACTTTCTGAAGAAACTGAATAATTCACAAAACAATTAAAATAGATAAGAAGAAGCATCAATGTCCTAGGGAGGAGGGTGAATTCTCTGATCCAGCAATTTTCTTAGTGATTGTCTGCTTCTCTACATAGGCCCCATAGTAGGGATGATATGGGAATGTCTCTGTGAGGGGTGGTAAAATGATATAACACTGTTATGCTCAGAATGAAACTAGGAAAAATGAAGGTGGGTAAATGATATAGAGAAAAATTAAGGTTCAGATTAGAAGGATGTGCCCTTCCTGAAACCATTTAGAAACTAGTCTGGGGCTGGGAAATATGGTGACAGCATCCAACAATGCCCGGAGCAGGGGCTGGGCACAGCAGCCCTCACTGACTCTCCATGTCTGATTGCTCCACCGTGGATGAAAGCTGCACTTTGCCGGTGCTTTGAGACCTCATGAGGTTCCTCCACTAGCACACATGCTTGTAACAACCAGGCCCTAAGTATCTTTGGAATCTAACGGATTAGAAGAGAGTCTCCAATCTCCACATTTGGGAGGCTAGAAATGTCAGAGGGAAGCAAATACTTCTATTATCTACAAATGTAGAAATGGGATCAGATAGGTTAACTTACCCAAGTTTCAACATAAAGAAAGAAGAGTAGCATTTGAGCAATGTATATTTAATTTCATAGCTTGGGCTTTCCACATTCACTCTATTTTGTTAAAATAGCACAAAATACCAATGCTACAAACACTAGTTAGAAGTCTTCTTCATGGATCTTCACTTTTTTTGGCTATACATATGCCTAGGTCCCTCTTGTGGTGGTTGCGATGGATCAGGCAAGGATGTTGCACCAGACAGTCCGCATGGAAGTGCTGGGTTTTAGACTAGCCAGATAAGTAAAGGATTTTTCTGTGATGCTAAAAACATTCAAGTTGAGGGAATTTGTGGTCTAGGGATAAAACTGCACTGTCTGATGAAAACTGAAGTAATCAGAAGAGAATTTCTTAGACTCCCACCACCCTATCTTATATAATAAAGAGGTAATATGTAAATTGACTGTCACATCCTCACACAAGATGGCTGTCCCCATGTGGTCACAAGATGGCCACCACAAGATGGCCTGCAGGGGAGGGAAGTTGGAGGTGACCGGGCTGGCAGAGGAGGGAAATTGGGGATGACTGGGCTAGTAGGAGAAAGCAGTTGGGGGTGATCAGACCATCAGGGGAGGGCAGTTGGGGGCAATCGGGCTGGCAGGAAAGCAGTTAGGTTTTGATCAGGCTGGCAGGGGAGTGGTTAGGGTGTGATCAGACTGGCAGGCAGAAGTGATTTGGGGCAATAAGGTAAGCAGGTAGGTGAGTGGTTGGGAGCCAGCAGTCCACAGGGATTATGCCTAAATGAGTAGTCGGACATCCCTCGAGGGGTCCCAGATTGGAGAGGATGCAGGTTGGGCTGAGGGACACCCCCCCAGTGCATGAATTTTGTGCACTGGGGCCTCTAGTCTAACCATTAACAGCATGTGTACTGTCCTAGTTTGCCTTCCTACTTCCTTCCACAAACTCTGTGCCTTCAATTGTAAGTGGTCTCTCTACTTTTTCACTAGACCCATAAACTGTCTACCAAAGGACACCACTGCTGCAATTCTTTCTTCTCTATTTGATCAAGTGTTGACTTTCCCTAGCAGCAAGCACACATTCTGTTAATGACCCCATCTTAAAAACATATTCCTTTGATTTCACTTGCTTTTATAGATATCATCCATTTGGAGAAAAATTTAAATTTTAAAATTTAAAATTCCTTCTCCTTTTTCAACCCATTTCAGATTGGTTTTGTCCCTGACCACAGAACTGAAACTGTTCCTGCCAAAGTTCCTAATCAGCTCCATGGTCCTAAAGCCAATGGTCTGTTCTCACTTCTCATCTTACCTAACCTATCAAAGCAGTAGATACAGTTAATCATACCCTTTTCTCTTACTTCTTCACTTAGCTTCTAAGACATGGCTCTCTCCTAGTGGTTTTCCTAATATGCTAAATTCTCCTTTTCTGCTTTGTTGCTTCTTTCTTTATCGCTTGACCTCCTACAGTCAGAGAGCCCTAGAGTTCAAACTTAATCCTCTCTGTCTGTCCTCACTTCCTTGATGCTATAATTCACCCTCATGGCTTAAAATGCCACCTACATTCCAAAGACTTCCACAGGATTTATATCCATAATCCAGATCTCCTATATTAAACTTTCTACTTGATGTCTCCACTAATAAACAGTCAACTGTATATATCCAACATTGAACTTTTGATCTTCCTCCCAAAAGATGTTCTACTACCACCTTCTCCCAATATTCACTTGATGGCAGTTTCGGGCTGAAAATCTTAATAGGTCTCAATTCCTCTCTTTTGCTCATATTTTCCATCTAAATATTCAAGAAGTCTTGTTTGCTCTACTTTCTCACTACCTACCCACCAATATGCTGATGTGAACTGAATCATTTGCTCGCCTGGACTTCTGCAGTATCTCAGCTTCCATTATGATCCTCTTTCACACCATAACTGGAGCAATCTGTTAGAAATATACTGGTAAGTCAGATCATGTTGCTCCTTTGCACACAATCTTTCAGTAGATTCCCACCTCAATTAGAATGAAAACTGAAGTCTTTACTTGTTACCATTACCTCTCAGAATTAATTTTCTGTTATTCTTCTTTCTCTCACTCTCTTCCAGACACACCACCCTTAGGGCTTTTGCCCTGGAACTTTTCTCCCAGGTGGCCATGTTACTAACCCCCTCAAATTTACTCAATTGGCATCTTCTCAAGAAGGCCTACCCTGATGGTATCACCTAAAATTACAGCTTTATTTTGAGTCTCTGAATCCCTCCACACTATTCTATTTATTTCATTTTTTCCATAGTATTTATCATTTTTTAACATACCATATAATTTACTTATTTGTGTTATCTATTGTGTACTGTCTATTACTTTCTAGATTGTTAGCCCCACAAAGACATGGATTTTTTTGTCTGTTTTGTTCACTGACACTTAAAGTGCTTAGAAAAGTAACCTGGTATATTATAGGTAATCAGTAGATGTTATATGAATGAAAGATTCCCTTTACCCAGAGAAGGGCTATCCTGAAGGCAGGGCTGAGGAAATAAGGAAATAGAAGAGGGAAATTGGAGCAAATGGTCCAGGATCAGAACAAGTGTAGGTGATAGAGCTTTGTGCTTTGTTGGGAGGTGAGTAAAACAGATGTAAGTTTCTATGAAGCACTGAAATCCTAGCCTCTTTACAATTCTGCAGATAATGTAGCTTCCAGAATCTCTACTATTATACTTTGATTATCCCCTCTGCATTCATTTCAGTTGGTTGGAATCCCTTAAAAATATGCTGTTCAAAATCAATATCCCAGATACACTCAGACCAGCATCTCATTAACTTTGTGGACCATCATCTCCCTTTGTCTGAACATACATGTTTAGCAATGCAGTTACAAAGGTCATTGTCTTCCCAGGGTTTAATGACACATGACTCAGATGGAGCCTGCTGTCAGCCAAAACCACAGTTACTTTTGTTTATTTTTTCACACAAGCCACACTTAAACAAAATCTGATCAATTCCATTCTTTTAATCTATGTGTATGACTTTTATATATTTTTTTCTTTTCAGTTTAGATTCATTATTCTGACCTGTCAAAATCTCAATCAAGCATTTTAGTAAGTCCTTACAACTTTTCATTCTCTGGAAATCTGACAATTAAAAAAAAAATGATTGTGAAGGTGTTGATAAATGATCTGGAAAGGGTCTATGGCAAAACCTGTTTCAAATGATTATAAACCTTTATTTCCATAATAACAGGACCCATTTAATATTCAGGATATATAACTTTAAACTACTATTTCTTAATTTTCCCCACAAAATTGTTACAGAGTAGTTTTTAAAATGCTTTGCTGAAATCCAAACATACTACTTCTTCAGCATTGTATTGATTTTCTAGTTTAGTATTTTACCCAAAAGGGAAAGAGGCCAGTTTGGCATAGTTTTATAGATAAGCCCGTGTTGGCTCTGGGTGAGCTTTTGATATAAGCTCATGCAACATATTTTATTAATTCTGTCTTGAGGTCAGAATTACTATGCAATTTGAAGATTTGGCTTTCTTCATCATAGTGACATCTTATCTCTGTTTATTTTGTTACTTATATTTGGTAAGAACTATTCATTACTCCTTCTGGGTGAGTGGTCCTTGTCATTTACAAAATATTAAACAAATTATATATGATTTTATATAAATGCATATATGAAATATTATATATATATATTGATTTCAGAGTGAGATAGAGAGATAGAAACATCAATGATGAGAGACAATTATTGATTGACTGCCTCCTGCACACCCCCAACTGGGGGGATTGAGCCTGCAACCCGGGCATATGCCTTTGGCCAGAATCAAATCTGGGACCCTTTAACAGGCCAATGCTCTTTCTACTGAGCCAAACCAGCTAGGGCCATATATGAAATCTTATATACAGATTTTCTTTTTCTTTTTCTATTTTAGTTGACTCCCTTCTCTCCTTATTCCTCTTCCTCAACTCATCTTGTTCATTTACTCTGCTCCAGGCACCTACAGAACATATTATATATTTCCATATATTTTGCATGCTATTCTAATCATACATGACTTTCTTTATGAACTCTCAGGTAGCCTATTTCAAAGAGAATCAGTTTATTTATCTTTCCCTGAGAGATGATATCACCCATAAAACTTTCCTTGAAACATCTATTTTATACTTTAGACCCCAATCTAAAAAGAATAAAATAATTCATTTGTTCTTTTATTCAATAATATTTACTGAACTTCTCCTATGTACTAGACACTGTGCTAAATTGTACAGTAATTCCAAGCCTTGGTAAGATGTTGTGTTTATTTTTTTATTATTTTTTAAATAAATCTTTATTGTTCATATTATTACAAATGTTCCCCATTTTTTCCTCTCCACCAGGTTCCCACCCCACACTCTGCCGCTTCCCCATCCCCCATTGTCCTCATCCATAGGTGCACAGTTTATGTTCAGTCTCTTCCCGCATCCCCCTCTCCTCTTTTCCCCAAGAATTGTCAGTCCACTCCCTTTCCGTACCTCTGATTCTATTATATTCAACAGTTAATATTGTTCATCAGGTTTTTTAATTCCCTTGGTTTTTAGATTCACTTGTTGATAGTTACATATTTGTTGTTAATAATTTTTATCTTTATTTTCTTCCTCTTCCTAAAGAACCCCCTTCAGCAAATCATGTAATTCTGGTTTGGCGGTGATGAACTACTTTAGCTTTTTTTTATTTGTGAAGCTCTTTATCTGGCCTTCGATTCTGAGTGATAGCTTTGCTGGGTACAGTATTATACAGAGTCCTAAAAACAGAATGGAAGATTGCAAGAATCAAGTCAAAGACTTGGAACACAAAGAGCCAGAGGACACTCCTCAGTAGAAGCAAGAAGATAAGAGAATCCAGAAAGTTGAAGATAGTGTAAGAAACCTCTGGGACAACTTCAAGTGAACCAACATCAGAATTATGGGTGTCCCAGAAGATGACAGAGAGCAAGATACTGAAAACATATTGAAAGAAATAGTGACAGAAAACTTCTCCTACCTGGTGAAAGAAATAGACTTACAAGTCCAGGAAGCGCACAGAACCCCAAACAAAAAGAATCCAAAGAGAACCACACCAAGACACATCATAATTAAAATTCCAATAGCAAAAGACAAAGAGAGAATATTAAAAGCAGCAAGAGAAAAGCAGGTAGTTACCTATAAAGGAGCACCCATACGATTGTCAGCTAATTTCTCAACAGAAACCATGCAGGCCAGACAGGAATGGCAAGAAATATTCAAGTTGATGAATAACAAGAACCTACAGCCAAAAATACTCTAACCAGATGTTGTGTTTAATTCATCTCTGTATCTTTTCTTTTGCCTCTGAATAAAAAAAATGAATAAATCTCTGCTGCTTAGAAGGCTTCTGTTATGGACTGAATGTTTGTGTCAAAATTCATGTGTGAAAGCCGCCATGCTTGGTGTGGCTGTATTAGAGTGCCTCTAGGGAAGTAAAGTTAAATGAAGTCATAAGGGTGGGCCCTGATCTGATACAATTAGTGTTCTTATAAGAAGATACACCAGAGTTCAGCCCAGAGAGAGATAGAGGCTGCTGGGTGGCAGCCACAGTGTGCCATAAATTTTCACTTTTTGTATGGGGAGGAGAATGAGGTGATGAACAAGAACAGATTGCTCAGTATACAGGGAAAAATAATATCTTGATTTAATAACATCAATAACAATTCTAAATATTCACGATCTGAATATTGTTAACTGTGTGGTTTACTTCCTCTCAAGACTCAAATAGGAAGATTCATTCAGCAAGATTAAATATTAATGTTCTAGTAAGTATTATAAGCCAATTGATTTTCTCCCTCCAACATTCCCCCTTCCCATCACTTCAGGATGCTACTGTATTTAGATATAGGGCCTTAAAAAAGGTAATGGAGTTAAAATTGGGTTCTTAGAGAGGACTGTGATCCAATATGATTGGTGTTCTTATAGAAAAAGGAGATTGGGATACAAAAAGAGAACAGCAGGGATGTGTGCACAGAGGAAAGACAAGTGGGAACCCAGGGAGAAGACGGCCATCTCAAGTCAAAGAGAGGCCTCAGGAGAAACCAAGCCTGTCTACACATTGATCTTGGGTTTTAGTCTCCACAACTGTGAGAAAATAATTTCTGTTCTTTAAGCCATTCAGTCTGTGGTATTGTGTTATGGCAGGTCTAGCAGACTGATACAGAAAGATAAAAACACTGTACTATTGATATTTTATTTTCCTAACCTTCCCTTCTTTTAAGATTCTGAAATTTTATTGCAACTATTCCCTTTGCTATTTTGGGAAGTTCTTCTGACCTACTCTCAGATATCCAGAGCACAGTATCATTTCTAAGAATATTAAGTACTGGCATATCACCCAGAGAACATGACTATCCTTTATTAACCACGAGGTTAACTAGTCATTTTAAAAAACATGCAGAGTGCAACATGAAGTCTATTAAAAGTCTGTTCTTCCAAAATAACCATGGCTAGGACACACTCTGAAATCACTTTTCACTTATTATGAAGTTTATTGTTCTTTTTACTTGAATTTTCCTTCCAAGTTCTGAATGTGATATTCGGCATCTCCTCTTTATAAGAACAAAATAGTGGTGTTCCCATCCAGATGGTGGGAGGTTGGTAAAAACAGATCGTAGAATGAGCCTGTTAAGCCCACGCTCAGTCTTCAAGGCCAAGGTGACTCAATGTAGCATGCAGAAGGATGAAGCCAAAGTCCAGGAACAGTCCCTGTGGTATTTAAAATAAATAAATAAATAAATAAATAAATAAATAAATAAACAAACAAACAAACAAATAAAAGGACAGAGACGGGAAATAGCTGGACTGACTAAGAATTTATTCCTTTGGGCCTAAATCTCCTTGAGGTTCCTTAGCTAAATTCCCACATTTAGTGTATTTTGTTGAGCCAGTTCCTAATATGTTTCCTGCTTTACCATGGAAGCATTTGCCCCACAGCTGGGGCTCATTTGGTTTGGATTTTCATCTGCAAATTGCTATCAGCAAGAATCTTTAGAGAGCTAATTGGTGAAAGTGACCTAAAAAGGGAACCCCCAGAAGAAACCCAAAAACACTGAATTTTTCATCCTTTCTTCCCCCAAGAATTTGGGTCAGACTTTGCCAAGGAACAGCTAGCTTTGAAGCTCGAGTAATCACTTTTATGTAAAAGCTAAAGATCACCTTAGATGAGACAATGTCAGACAAAAGTATGTTTCCTAGGCTTGTAGTTGAGGAGTGTGGTGTGACTCGTGTTTGTGATTCACAGTCCCGTTTGGGCCCGCTTCAAAGGCAGACGCCAGGCGGAACTGCACACAGCTCCGCCAGCACAGGGCACATATAGATTTCCAGTCACAGGGCCTGTGCTCAGTGCCTGTATCCAAGGAGGATCATGCCTTCTTTTTAATTTCCTCTGCAGCCTATCAAATGGAGGCCACTTCACAGCAGGTGACATAGGTTCACACTAAGAACAAAATTTATAACAATTTGATTTCCCTTAAAAAAAATACTTGCAATGATACTGGGGCTTAATACAAGTGTGGGGATTAAATTGGAATAAAGAAGTTTGGGAATAGCTCCTGTCAGTGGTAGGCAAATTCATTAGTCAACAGAGCCAAATATCAACAGGACAACGATTGAAATTTCTTTTGAGAGTCAAATTTTTTAAACTTAAACTTCTTCTAATGCCACTTCTCCAAAATAGACTTACACAGGCCGTGGTGTTTTGGGGAAGAGCCACAGTCAAGGAGCCAAAGAGCCGTATGTGGCTCGCGAGCCGCGGTTTGCCAACCACTGGCTCAGGTGATGGGAAAGCAATCCTGCCATCACAGAATAGATAGTGGAACAGGTAAAGTAGGCATAAATATCAGCTTGCAAACCAAAGTGTATAAAGGTGTAATTTTCCATTTTTATATAACAACCAGTTTTTATCTCCATATCCCATTTCCTGAAGTTGTATAACTTGATCTTAGTCTGTGTAGGGTCTTCAATGTCCTGATAGTTACTATCTATTTCATTTTCCTGCAGGGACTTGGCCATGTGCCTTCATGACTCACCATCTTGATGGTCCGCCTGCCTATGCCTAACGGGCTCCAGCAGCTGTGTTTACTATTTCTATGTAGGACTCTGGACATAAGAGTCATTAGGCCACTTGGCACAGTGCATGGGAGGCTCACCCTGGGTCTGGGCCAGCTGTTTAGTCAGTACCTTCTCAAGATCTTGCCACTTCCTTGAGGCTCTATAAGGAGGACATCAGTTCTTCTGCTTTTGGAGTTTTCATACCTCTTGGGTTTGGCCACATTTCAGAAGCAGAGCCTTTTCTAGACTCACCAATGTTTATACCCTCATCATTTTGTCACCAGTTCTTCTTCTTTGCCCCCAAGGGGAATATTTTCTATGTTTAAGGTAGTGAGAAACTCTACCTCTTCCTCAATCCCTCTGGGTTGGGAAGCCCAAAATTCCTCATATCTCTTGTTCTTAAACATCTATTTGTGTCGAGCCATTTCTTAATTTGAATCTCTATCTTTGGAAACAATATCTAGAAAGACATTTTGTTTTGTTTTTTCTTTTTGTTGTGGTTGTTATGTAATATCCTTCCCCCTAAGGCAAGAGGGATTGGGGTGAGGATGAGGGAGGGAGGGAGGAAAAAAAGAAGGGACAATGGGAAAATTTTTAGGGAAAAATAGTATTGATTAACATTTCAAAAATGTGATTGCTCCATAGTAGCTTCCTGTTGCAATCTCAGTGCTAAAAGGAGACTGACTACCCTGGGATAATCCCCAGCAACTATATATCATCTTCCAAGTGTAATTTAGAGACTTTCCTTATCTGTTCTCATGCCCTTAATATATCTGCTTCATTTCTGTGTTGGTCTTAAGCAAGCCCTTGGCTGGACAACCAGTACCCAAAAAGCCTCATGTTTCCTCACATGCATGTATTCCTGGTCCTGAAGTCTTTCCTAAAAATCCCCCAAAGGCTAGGATAGACTTACCTTGTTACTTGATCTTTTGGTACTTTATAGTTCTTCTTTTATAACACATGCCACAACAGTGATTATTTAATTGTGCTATTATTTGCTAAATATTTATCTTCCCAACTGTAAATATGGGAACCATCTTTGTTATTCATTGGTGTGCCCATAGCACTTGGCCTATAGCAAGCATGTAATAAATATTTATTGGGTAATGGATTAATGAATGGTAAACCGGCACTTTGTTCAGGGGGAGAGAAACAGAGGACCAAATTTGAGTTTCTACTACACCAGGCACTTTCACAGATACCTTATCTGTATCCTCACATCTGAACAAAAGCTTCACTATCTCTATTTTGTAAATAATGCAAATATCTATGAGCAAGAACTCTGAGAGTCCAAGAGTTGAGGGAGATTCTTCCCAATGTTATTCAGTTAATAAAGAGCAAATGTTTTATCTATTCCATTCTTAATATGTGTTCTCAGAAAACATGTTTTCAGGTGTATTTGAAAACAACTCCATAACTTCTACAAAAAAAAAAAAGCTGATATCTTATCAAACAATATTTGCTTTTTTGAATAGAATGGTGAGTAGTCTATTGAAAGGATTTTAGGTCGATTATGGTGCCAGTGTCAATCAAATATCCTTCCCTAAGGTATTTAATCACACCGTAGGGATGTACCTGTGTTCTGCCTATTTTTTCCCTTTTCCCCAAAACTAGACCTGTTCTATTTTAGAACCTTAATTTTAAAATGTGAGTCTGATATATGTATGTATGCATAGTCTATGGACAGACTATAGGGTGGGGAAGGCTTGGGTTACAAAAGGGAATGGGGTGAGGGGACTAATGGAGGAAAAAGAAGGACGTCTGTAATACTTTCGACAATAAAGATAAATTAAAAAAAAAGAAAAAAGAAAAAAAGAATATGATCCCTGGCTGGTTTGGCTCAGGCCTGTAGACTGAAGGGTCCCAGGTTTGATTCCGTCAAAGGCACATGTTCAGGTTCAATCTCCAATAGGGAAAGTGCAGAAGGCAGCCTATCAATGATTCTCTCTCATCATTGATGTTTCTATCTCTCCCTCTCATTTCCTCTCTGAAATCATCGAGTATATTTAAAAATAAAAATAAAAAAAAAACAAATTTGAGTCTGGCATTGGGGATAGAGCATTTACTCTATGCAAAATATTAAAAACAAAGCAGAATGAAATTTATTAAAAGGACATATTTCTATTATGATAGCTTATATTGTCAAATGTAAGAAATGTGATAATATAAATAATTAGTACAGTAAAAAATTTTATGGATTTTATGACTTTAAAAAAATGCATTAAGGCTAGGGTGAGATTGCCTGAGAGAGATTAACACAGAGAGGGCTGGAAGGATTCCTGGAGGAGAGGAGATTTGGCCTGGGCCTGGAATAAAGTATAAAATTTCTGCAGGCAGATAAGAGGTGATTACTGGGGTGATGGGCATTCCATGAAAACCTAGTGGTTTATTCTGGCTCCATTTCTTTAATTTAGAGCACTTCCAAGGAGCATATGTGGCCCTGGGGTCAGCTTACAAGTTGGAATATAATACATGGGGTTTGAGTTTCTTTGAGGTTTGAGTGCGTCAAGGCCAGCTTAGGTGTACCTTAAACAGAGCCAAACTCTAGATTAGTTTCAGAGCTCTCCTGATCTCCTGGAAGTGGTCCTAACCACAAGACTGTCTCTGGGTCAGAGCAGATGAGATCAGGAAGCCCTCCCCAACAACGACCCCACCCGCTCCAGATGGAGTTAATAATTGCCCTTGTGCCAGCAACCTTTGCAACTGTTGCTTATTTCCTTCACTGCCTTGCCTCCCTTCACTGCTCACTTTGTTTACTGGGTCATGTTTCCTCCGTGCCCTGGGCTCTTTGAGAGCAAGGCTCTGTTTTATCCTCATTGTCCCCAGGTATCTTCAGCATCTGGCACTTTCATAGCATCTAGCCTAGGAGGGATGCAATTTATTGAGTAGAAATGAAGGCATGCCTGCTATTCCCAACCCACTGCTAGTTCTTATGGAGGCAATGTATTTTTATATAGGTTGTTATGAATCTGATCTAGTTCTATAGGTTATATATTCTTATATTATTATTCGACAGACAAAAGATTGCAGGCTGAGTTATTATATGACCAAGGTTGCAGAGTTAATAAGTTCATACTGCCAGACTTGAATTCTACTTTTTTTTTTTTTTTTTTGCAAGAAAATATTGTGCTCTCCATTGTTAAGTTAATTTACCCATGCTTAGGAAAAGGAGCAAGTTCTGAAGAAGAGTTTGATGGGACCCACAAAACATCCTAATTACATTAATATCAACTATTGTTTGTCATGAACTCAGAAATGCCCTTCTTTAAAATTTCACTTTTGGTTAAAGCATGATCTTCAGAAGACCACTTTTAAATTTCATATTTCCTGATAGTTATTATTCGATAATAGAATGTACATGATGTGGAGCAGTTAATTTTCCAATAACAATAAATACTAATTTATTAGTAATTTTTCTAGTTGCCTTATATATTTTATTTTAATTAGTTCTCACAACAAGCTATTGTCTTTATTTTACAGTTGAGAAAATGGAGGCAAATGTAGATTAAATAGCTTTACAAAGATGACACAGTAAATGATAGAACCAGTATCCCAATCTAATAGTTACCCAATGTCATCAAATATTTATTAAGGGTCGGGTCTGCTCTATGCCTGGGAGATAGAGTAATGCACCAGCCAGATAGATTTCTGTCTTCATGAGTATTCATTGTAGAGTGAATGACAGGCTATAAACCAATAAATAATAATTGTAAATGAGACAATGGTAAAAAACAATGAAGTAAATAATTAAGGTACTGTAGTAGTCTTCACAGGGTTAAGGGAGAACAAACTGTGGCTACTTCAGAAAATAGGGAAGGGAAGGAAGGGAGACTTGAAGAATGAGATTGCACACCCTGTATGGGAAAGGAATGGAAAGAGCTGATTCCTTGTGATTAAAGCTTGGGAAAATGTTGATCAAGGAGAAGAGAAAGGGGCAAGGCCATGCATGTAATAGGAGTTTTAATTTATTTTAAGCACAGTGGGAAGAGTTTTCTGCAGGAGAGGTAAGTGATCTGAGTTATCTATATATATAAAAAGTCAGTGACAATAATGGCATCATGACCATAATGACTGTTAGACCAGAATGACCATGGCCCCTTTCAGGGCTGGCCCTGCCCCCCCCAGGGAGCACTTAGGGGCATCCCTAGGGTATGAGTTTGATGGGGGTAAGTCAAAGTAATAGGGGGGAAGGTCTTAAGGGGTTTTGGGTTTGGGGTGGTTTGTCTGGAGTAGGTTTGGAGTGTGCTGGGGAAGGAAGAGGAAGATCCAATTAGAAAATGGTATCACTGCTGGCCTCGACCCCTAAATGGCACTGCTGGCTGAGCACCTGCAGACAAGCAGATCGAGACCAGGCCCTTCCAGGAGGCAGTGTCCCACCTGCCACCCTTCTTAGATTGCCTTGAATCCCCAGTGTTCATGCCCATCAAGGAAGACATAAGTGGTAACATCATGAAAATCAGAGCTGTGTACACCACCACTCGGCCAAGTTCCAGATCCTGCAGAACATCCTGGAGGCAGAGAAGGAAATGTACGGAGCAGTGTGACCCAAAGTGGGGGTCATACTGGTGCTGATGTGGCTGAAAATGGGCCTCTGCTTCATCTAGGTCTTCCTGCAGAGCACCTGAGATGGGGAGCAGGAGGAGAGCCACCCAACCTCATCCATGTCAATGCCACCAAGGCCTACGAGATGGCGCTCAAGAAGTACCATAGCTGGATCTTGCAGAAGATCTTCCAGGCAGCGCTGTAAGCCGTGCCTTAAAAGTCTGACATCCAGAATGTGATGAGGAGGAGTGCCTGGAGAAGGTCTTCCTGTTCCTGGTCCAGCCACCATTGACATCATTTATGAGATGTACACCAAAATGAACTACAAGCCGAGCTCAACTACAAGTTGTAGGTATGCCCAGCAGCCGGCACTCCCAGAAACAGACAAGACAGAATTACTGTGAAGCAAGCTGGCAGGCCGCCTTGGAGGTGGAGAAGGAAATGTATGGAGCAGTATGACCCAAAGTGGGGGCCATACTGGTGCTGATGCATCCTCTAGAGCAGCCCAGAGTCTGGTTGGAGTTGCAGGGGACAGCCCTGTCTCTAAAAAGTAATTTTTGGGGTCTATCCTAACAGAGCAATAAATAACCACTCTACTTCTGAATCACCTTTAATTTCATGGCAGCACAGACCAACTGCCTTCATTTCAGTGTGATAAAAATCAGTTAATGTTGTTAATAAGTCAAGTCCTAGGGTTTTCTGTCCATGTCTCTCCATGTGATATGTGACTTTGGGGGAGCCCTGTCATACACTTCATTTTAAAAATGAGGATCTGGTGCACCTAAAAAACTACCTGTCATGTGTGTTCTCTCAAAGGGGATATCACAAGCCCTCCCACTGCCTTCACTGTCCTCATGGCACTAACAATACCTGTATTTTGAAAGTGTTGGGGGTGAATAGAGGGCCCCAAAAAATTCATGTGTGTTAAAACCCAATAAGAAACAATTGGTGATTTTTGTGCAAACACTAAATAATTCTTACTAAATAAGTCTCTATTTTGGAATCACACACAAATACACACACACACACACACACAAACAACAACAAACAAACAACAACAAAACAAACACAAAACAAACAAACAAAAATCCTTAGAGATAGTGAAGGGCAGTTTGTCCAGACTGTTGAGAGCTCAGAATTAGAGTTTAATTGGGATAGAAATCCAGCTAATAGCACCTGTGTCTGAAATCTGAGCACTCTACTTTTAGGTTTTCCAGTTCAAGTTTTTGGAGACTGCCTATTAAAACATTCCTGGTTGGAAAGTGTTTGTATAGAAGCCCATGAGTATTAAGTATTTGCTGTGTTTACCAAGCTTTTATCTCTGTAAGGAATATGGAATAATGTTAAATGCCTCATGTTGTCAAGAAGCTTGAATTTTAAAATAAAAATAAAGAAGAAATATAAATATTAAAAATAAAAAAAGAAGCTTGAGTTTTAGGGGTGAAATCAGGCAGGCAGGAGAATGGTTGGGAGCTAGCAGTCCCAGATTGTGAGAGGGATGTCAGCAGTCAGACATCCCCTGAAAGATCCCAGATTGTGAAAGAGGGCAGGCTGGGCTAGGGACCCACCCCCTCCTGTGCACGAATTTTGTGCACTGAGCCTCTAGAATTTTATAAACATCACTCTGTTTTCAATAAGATGATCTATAGTTGGTATACTAATAGAGGCAAGAGTGAGAAGAGCATTGAGTGGTCAGAGCACAGTGCTGGCCAGAGGTGATGGTGGACAAACAAGGACAGTGGCTTTATATATGGAGAGAAGGAAGTAGGGTGGGAAATATTTTGAAGATTGTGCCTATAGCTCTTATTAATGGATATGGAAAATGAGAAAAGTTGGATGACTCCAAACATTTTTTACTTTAGTCACTATTTGAGTGTTTGCATCCTCTACTGAGATAGGGAAGGACTGAGAGGGAAACCAGTCTTAAGAAATGGGATAGAATTCAAGAGTTTTTGTTTTAAAATGTAATTTTGAGTTCTTAGAGTATGAAGGAGGTAATTATATATGGAGTCAGAAGCTCAGAGGTTGTCTATGTTAAACAGAAACTTCTAGACAGAGAGATTTGATAGCACCGCAATAGAACACCTGTGATTCAACATTTCAGCTCCAGAGGGGAATCTGCTTGACATTGTATGCCTTGACATTGAAAGTTTTTATTCTTTTCAAAACAAGTAGACTGTAATTCCTACCACCACCTCAGGGCAGCAGTCATGTTAACCAGGAAGAAGACAGAGGAAGCAAGCTGGGCAAGTTGGGAGATAAAAACTGCAGATGCGAGTGTTCCATAAACAAAGCTACTTACACCATTCCTGGGAAAAATAGGTTACAGCAAAGCTTCTATACTGGAAGTCAACAAAGTCTCTTAATAACAGGACTGTTTAAGATATTGCTATTAAAATCTGAACTTTGAGCAAATTCAGAGACTACACTTAGAAATACGAATATAAGAATGTGCCTTATTCCACAGAAGAGTGTAGAACAGAATAGATGACATTGCATAGTTTAGCAGGATGTGACAATACAAGGGGAAGACAAATTTAGACCAAATTAGAAGCAAAACCATTCTCTCAGCCACACCTAGTAAAGGATTTTCACCAGCTTGTGGTGAAACTGGTGAACTAAATGTACTTAAGTCTCCATTATGCATCCTTCATACATCAGAGTCCCCACTATGCATCCTTTAAATACATTCATGTTAATTGAATATTAAAATAAATGTATATTTAATTCTATTTTTGGTTTACTCCTTTTAGACTAATCCATTTTCATTTTCTTACTACGTCCAAGATAAGAGAACCCCAAGATTTTATTAGCACCCTGCTGGCTATTACAGTTAAGATTTTGGTGTCTCCAGGGTGGAAAGAACCAGTTGGATGAACCTCTCCCTTAGCCAGGTTAATCCCTTCCCGGCTATGCTGCAAGTTTCAACTAAAACCTTAAAACATGGACACAGATAAACTGGCCATATTTCTTGTCTGAAGGCTATCAGAGAACAATCCCAAGCAAGCGGGACCTAGTCTGAGTGGATTTTGCATTGGGAAGAGAAGGTGTGTAAAGGTATGAAGCAATCAGCACTTATTTAAAAAAATGTGGGTTCAGGTGGGCTGCGTTAGTGGCTGGGATAGGTGATCTTTACCCCTACTACTCTACTCAAGTCCCTCTATTTATCCTTGGTAATTAGAGAACCCAACTATTTCCCCTTTAGACCTTGCCCAAGTCACTAACATGCTCAGGAAGTCGAGCAGAATTATTTATCCTTGTCAGTTAATGTTTAAGCTTCACTCACTGACTCACTGCATGCGGGACAATGTACTGACTAGGCAACTTGCTATGGACCATGGTCTCTGAGACGTTGAGGATTAACGGAGCAAGACAGAGGATTTGGCAAATTTGGCCTCCAGTGGCCTGGATATCCGTCTGCATTTTCCAGGGTATTGAGAACTGCTGAGACAAAGACTAAGCCAGAAGCTCATCTTTCATCAGTTCCTGTTTTTCTATACTGCTAATCATGCTCTGCAATTACAGAGTATTTGCCTAACTATCTGCCCATGAACAAATATGAGAAAATGTATCACAAAGGCCATTGAACAAAAACAAACAAACAAACAAAAACAGAATTCATGTCAAGTATAATCAAATTCATTCATGAAAGCATGTATATACACACCCTATTTCCCCCAAAATAGGACAGTGTCTTATATTAATTTTTTTCCCCAAAGTTGCGCTAGGTCTTATTTTCAGGGGATGTCTTATCTTTCCATGTGCTAGGTCTTATTTTCGGGGAAACACGGTATATATATATATATATATATATATATATATATATATATATATATGTCATGTTTTGATATTAATTAGAAATGCACCATTAAATTATACAAAGAAATACAACCACCCAAGACATGGGGTCTAGGGAGAGGAGAAGGTTAGCATGGGACTCTCAGAAGCTGGTGCACCAGGTGGGTGAATTGTTGAGTTGTCAACAGGACTGAATAAAAGACAACCCAGGGACTGTCCTCAGCTAAGAACAGTTGAATTTTCCCCAAAGACCAGATGGGAAAAACCAAGTCATAAGAGCATCCAAATCCTTTTTAAAAATGAGAAAAATCTAAACAAAAGCAGTAACAATAACCATACAGAGTTCTTTCCTTATTGATTACACATTATTTTTGAGTAAGAAAAAACTGATTCTGAGTATGTGATCTAATAAACGTGGAGTCAAAAGAACCAAGTTCTAGCTATAATTACTTAAATTATTTGCAACATCACCTTGGGCCAATTAACCATCAGATCTTTTGAACCACAGTTTCCTTAGCAGTAAGCCAGGCAGCTGGATTTGCAGAATGAGCCTGCTAAATCTCTCCAGTTCTGTGGAAGTGCCTCAAGGGAGGTGAGGAAAGGCAGAGCCCTCACCAGCCCCTCTTTACACAGAAAAGCTTTATTCTGTATACTGGTCTTCTGCATAAACTTTCAGTTAAAAGAAATGTTCTACGGTTTAAAACACATTTGAAAAACATCTGACTGCATCACCTCTAAGGTTCCTTTAGCTTTTACGTGTTATCAATACTTGGTATTTCTTTGTATAATTTAATGAGCGCCAGGTAATGATGTCACATAGCTACGCCTGGCTTCCTCTCTCTAAGGACTAGCCTCCTGGAGTTTCTTCAGTCTAGGAACCTGACTAGCTTTATAGCCAGGTGCAAACATTTTACAGTTTAACCAAATGTTTGTGAAGCATTTTCAAGTGCCTCATCTCATTTGATCCTCACAGAAGTCCTGGAGTAGGTAGATAGGAGACTCAGTAGAATCCTATTTTCCTTTCATTAGCCAGAATGGAGATTATAGAGAATGACACTTCTATCATAGAGAAAGGGCAAATAGAGATATTAACATATTTCTTCTAATTAATTTCCTTTCAATGTGCATGAATCTGTGCTCTGGGACACTAGTATATTAAATAATACATTATGTGTGCTATTTATTATCTAGTTAATCTATCATCTATCTATCTATCTATCTATCTATCTATCATCTATCATCATCTATCTATCTATAGAGAGATAGTCACTCATGTTTTTGGGTCTTCTGGAATAATCTTTCAAGTCATTCTTATTTGCAATGAAAGTCTATATGACATTAGATTTAAGGGCATGAACTTTGAAGTTAGGTTAGCTGAATTTGAATAAGTTCCATTACTTCTCAATCATGTGAATGAGGGCAGGTTAGCTTAATTCTATGTTTGTATTTCCTTGACTGTAAAATGGGATAGGAATGGTACTTGTCTCCTGGTGGTGCTATAAAGACTGAGGTAATATTCAAAGTGCTTGGAGCAGTATCTGGTACTAGTTCTGTGTACTCATTATATTATATAAGGACTAGTAATTATTTTAGAACCCACTTTTGATTTCCTCCCTCCAACTTTTCTTCCCCTGATATGCTTGTTGGTACCTTCTTGAGCACTGGTTATATGGTTGAGATGAGCACTGTGAATACAGCTACCAACACCTCAAAAAAGTATTTCTTCAAGATACATGTTAATGACAATGAGAAAGTTCTGGCACCAATGGTATTATTAAAGAGTTAGTGGCTCTGCTTACAGCTGAGTGAAGACTATGTGGAAGAGTGGTTAGAAGTGCAGCTACTGCATTCATTAAGAAATCTTCAGATAATATAGTATGGGCTTTACCATAGGCAACTTCAGTGTACTATTAGAGTCTGAGCAGAATTGCATAGCTAGAAAAGCTATTCTCAACAGATGATTGCTGATGTTAAAGAAGTGCAAAGACATATCATTAATGGGTGAATGCTGGGGAGAAATCTTTGCTGACTCAGAACATACCAAGTTCCTTCTGACTGATATTATTTACAGCTCTCTGCGAAACAACAAGGCCTCCTACAAGATCTGAGATGGTTTTAAGGATGCCTTTGCTTTGCTTGCCATCAGTCTGCATAATAAGACTGACATTCACAGGCATTTTCCTTGAGTTTTGAAACTCTGCAGATTTTTTTTCTTACCCTCTTTACATTTCTAAAGTGTATGTGTTTAGTAGAGAAAAGCTCCAAATTGTGCTCGCTGAGCTTGATTGGGCATGAAATTTTTTTCTTTCCATTTTGGGTTTTAAATAGATTTTCAGATTTTGGAATCTGCAGAACTAAATCTGCCTATGCCTTCCTAAATGGACTACCTATGGCCTCCCTTGGCCAGCAAATTCAGCACCCATCAACACTTTCCGGTTATGTTTTCCATGCTTATTCATAGATGCAAATTCTAAGCCATACATTTAACTTTATTTTTTAATATTATTAACCCACAGAAACAAAATTATGGAGCCTTCATTCATAGGGACTGTAGTTGGCAAAAAAGGGGAGGAGGGAAGAGGAAAAGCAGTTTATATGTAAATTGAGTTATTATTTTTTTGAACCATAAAAGACATGGCATAACTAAGGGGCCTGGCAAGTAGTTGTATGGAAAATGTAGGCTAATGCCAACTAAGCAGCAAAAAGGTCACATAAATATTCAGACATCCTGTCTACATAATATCAGATAGCCAGATGCATGAAAATACCTGCATCATGGGCTGAGTTTTCCAATTTTATCTGAATTGTGCTTTCATTTAGAAGTAGACCTGACTACATGATTCAATTCGTTCTTGGAGGTCTCCAGTGCTATCTTCTGTGTGTGTGACCCAAAAAGTTATCAGAGGGTTAGAGGCTGACTTTACAGGATTATCTACTAGGTGGTCTCTACTTATCTACTTATCTATGCATGATACCACCTTGAACAACAATTGCTCCAAGAAAATAAATGAATAACAATGACTCTGGAAATTATATAAAAACATATGGGAAAATTTAGTTTTGATTTTCAAAGAAATCAAGGAAAATATTTTCCCGTGTTTCCTATGGTGGCTATTAAGCATGACCACATGAATGCTTCTTAAACAATCTGAGCCTCCTGGTCCTTCCTAAGGAATATCAGCAAAACTATACTAATTTTGGAGTTGTTGTGAGGTTCAGTAAGAAAATCTGTATTTCCCAGCAGTGCAGCTCATTGCATGAGTATTGAGCCAGGCACCAAGAGACCGCCAGTCAGGGCAAATACTAGGATAAAGGCTCCATCCCCTGGGAAGAAGGGTGCAGGAATCAGCCAGTCAATGATATTTCTCTTTCATTGATGTTTCTATCTCTCTATCCCTCTCCATTCCTCTGTCTAGAAAAAAAAATCAATAAAACATATTTAACAAAAAGAAAATCTATGTTAAAATGCCTAATCTAGAACCTGATGTATAATACACTCAATAAATAGTAGCTATAGGGTGGAATCAAATACTTAGGTTAATTGACAAAGCTTTGGGAGAGTGTTTTGTGACTGCACTCAATTACAATAGCTGTGACATAAGTGTTTGATGCTTTTCTTGCCCATTACTGAGAAAAATAAGTTTTATTTTTAATAACTAGGACTCGAGCGACTATGCTCTGTTCTACAGAGTCTTCAATTGAGAATGCTTGACTACAGGGCTCTCTCCTTGAGGGAGCTCAAGTTAATAGTTGATAGCCCTTCTGTTAGTCTCTGCTACTCAAAGGAATTTCTGTCTCTGATTCTTAAAGAGTTAAGAGAGATGCAGATGCAATGTTTTATCAGATTTGGAAATGATTATTGAAGGTAATGCTTACTACTGCATGATTTGATTTTCAACTTGCCAAGGACTTTGAGGAATTTAAACTTTTAAATGTTTCCATTAGTATTTTTTTCTATTTAAAATAATTATTGGGGGAGTAAAAACCATGTGTAGCATAACTAGGATACTTGTGTCTATATGATCTTAAGACTATGTATTACCATGTTTCAGTGAATGTTCACACATTGGAGGATATACTACTGGGAAACAGACATGAATGAAATGTGTCCAGATGGTTTAAACTATGGACTTCTGAACATTAATCCTGAGAACCCCAAGGTGAATTGTGAGCTCTCTTTCTTCTTAGGAGAGAATATAGAAAGAGAGGCCTCCCATCACTCTTATCCCTCCTTCATCATAAGCACAGAGGCACAGGTTCTTAGCTAGGAACTGGTCTCAAAACAGAAACTGTACTAATTATTTTAACAGAGAGAATTTAATATGAAGAATTGTGAACCTGGTCTTAACGAACATTAATGGATCAGAGAGGTAGTTCCTGTCAGTGAGACTGGCTTCATGTGGGTGTGACCCCTGCATTCCCTCAGCCTCCCTTATTTAGAAAGATCCCACCCTTGGTTTATTATTCTGCTGTCATCATCTTGAAAATGATAGGCTTCATTTATCAGTGGGCCTTGCAAATTATGCTGTTGTTCCTTCCTATAGGAAGCATCTACCACTTTTAGGGGTAGGGGAACAAAAAGAAGCAGTTGAGATTATTAAACAAATAATCTCAAAGATGGGGCCTCTGAAATGTGGATGCCACTTGGTGTTGGTTTCTCTGAGTTCAGAGAACGGACCTGTGAGACTGGGACACAGAGTTCTGAGAATGGGTGCTGGTGGGCTGCTGCTGGTTGGCTGCTGCTGGAGTCTTAGAAGGGGCATGCCAAGGTTCTAGAGCAGGGGTAGGGGGCATCCATGGGCCATATAAGGTCCATTAAATCATTTGGTCTATCCCTGCCAAGGAATTAGAGTGAATTAATTGACCAAATCTAGTAGGCTAACTTTTAAGTTGATAATTTTTTATGGCCCATGAATGATATTATAAATATCCAATAGTACCTTGGCCAAGAAAAAGGTTTCCCAACCTCTATTCTGGAGTCTCGGAGGGGCACCAAGAAGCTGGTTCTGAACATTAGAACTGAGTTCTACTGGGAAGGCTTGCCATTGTGGGTTGAAGAAGTATTGCTCAGTGATACTAATAAAGACAAATCCAAGAGGAGCAGGAAAAATAAGATTCCAAAAGTAGATTAAAAAGGAGCCAATCCTCTCCCCATCTTCTTACTCTCCCATCTTCCCTTGACCCTTGTGGCACTAACCTGGCAAAGCACCACCATAGGCTGCGGAATTCTAAGCTCAGAATCACAAACAAAGCACAGAAAGGTGTGTAGTCGGGAGAGCTCAGTATATTCCCGAACAGGAGCAGTAAGAGCCTATGAGTGATGTACACACTGTCTTGAAGTCTGTCCTCTCAGCTGTGTTGGTGATAGTTCTGCTGTTTTAGACAAATCCTCGATGGTAAAATGAGCCTCCAGCTGTCATGACCTTTCCACAATATTTGTAGCTCCATTTTTCCCTGAGAACTTTTTATTTATTATTATTATTATTATTATTATTATTATTATTATTATTTTATAATTTAGACCATACATAATTCGTTCAGATCAGTAAAGGGTTTGTGCTAGAAAAGGGGAGGGAACACTTCACCCTGCAGGATACTGTCATTCGCTTCTTGGAAGAAAACCTTTTCTTTTAAGTAGGCGTCAGACTTCAGAGGTCTCCCTTTGTCTTTGCCCAAGCTTGGAGTTGTGATTGTGCCAGTGCTTCTATAAAAATGGACAAACAGGAAGTTTGCATCTAGTGCAATCTTTTTTTTAAGTTTTTCTTATTTTATTTCAAATTAAGGATTGTTATTTCATTGCAACTAAGAAAACTGCCTTTAAGGTTTCAAAATTCCTATAAATTGGGTCACCCCTTTCTCCCCCCCTAGATGAGTGGGTGTGTATTTTTCATTTTGCCCCTGTCTCATGAAGTTGTTCCACATCCTCCACCCATATCCCCAGTCCTGCGCTGGCAGCCAAAGCGGGAGCAATGAGGGCTTCTGCTATATAGTTTTGGCAGGGTTAAAGAAGTCAGTTCTGCCCAGCCAGAGTGGCTCGGTGGTTGAGAGTCGACCTATGAACCAGTAGATTATGGTTTAATTCCCAGTCAGGGCACATGCCCGGGTCATGGGCTCAGTCTCCAGGTGGGGTGTGCAGGAGGCAGCCAGTCAATGCTTCTCTCTTATCACTGATGTTTCTATCTCTCTCTCTCCCTCTTCTTCCTCTCTGAAATCAATAAAAATATGTTTAAAAAAAAGAAAAAGGAAGAAAAGCCAGTTCTGGGATAGCACTTTATGAGAGTGGTAGCTTCACATTCCTTTCCTGCACCTTTTATTTTATTTTTATCCACTTCTTTGATGAAGGTTGAGTACCACATTTCCCAACATATGCTTTTTTGGGAAAAGCATTTCATCAAAATGGTGGTGTCAAGTAAGGTAACTGTATGACTTTAAACTCAAGTTCACTGTTATCAGATTATTTTCCACATCTAAAGGCTGTCTTCCTAACAATTCTTTCAGAATCATGTCGGTCTCTGGTTGCTAAAGGGCCAGAGGTACAGAATTTTTTGTTAAAGTTGTTGGTAGATGAAGAACAAGCATAGTAATAGTTTATAGACTTGTCATCCATTGTTCACCTCGATTTTTCACAAAGAGGAGTGTAAGGCACCTTATAACAGAATGTCAAACCTCTGTCTTGAGCAATCCAGCCAGGCATGGCCGACATGCTCAGCTTTGAGTTGTCATTAAGAGGACACACAGGCAGGCCAACAGGTTAACCTGATACACTTGATTTCAGCATCACTGTTGGATCAACGACAGACAGAGCAAGGGTGCTGAATTCAGGAATTTATTGCTTACAAAATGCCAAAGGTGGGTTTTTTGTTTTTGTTTTTGTTTTTTTACAAAATATCTAAGAGAAATGCCCCTGGGAAATGCCTTTACTTCATAAAGGGCACAATTTACTGCAAAGCACTCGAGAATGAAGCTACCCTTTCTGCTGCCTTGCTCATCTCTCTTTTTCATTTACCAGCAAGGATCCCCAAATTATATAAATATGCAGAGGCTTTGGTGCACTTTTGGAGAAGGGAAGAAAGAGACCCAGCTGAATCAGCTTCCTACACTATGGCATTATTTTACCCTGATGGTTTTAATTAGAGAAAAAATAACTGCATTGAGACCATCTGCATATTCATAATGTAGAACATATGGCTGGTTTTTAGGATTTTGAAAAAGAAAATGCATTAATAACCATGCTTCTTTCCATTCATTTCTCACATTGCAGGTTATTCCTTTGAAAAATAACATATTCAAAAAGTCTGTTTCCTCTTTATGTGAGCCAAATGTTTTTATTCCATTCCTTGTATGTTGTGTCTGCTTCTATTGTGCATTTCAGCAAAAAGGGCTGAAACAGAATATGGCTATTTATGATTGAGAATGTCACATTCGTGAGTTCGTCACACTTTGTAGAGGTATATTTATTTCCATCAGCACATTGTCTTTTGTTAGATACAAGTTACTAGAGTTGCATTAATGGAGAGATCTTGTAAGAATTTCTTGAGAGGATAATAAGGACTCAAACCAAGATAGGTGTGTAGTGTGTTTGTGTGCTTGTGCATGTGAGGATATGTGTATCTCAGACAGAACATAACAATGTGCCTCCAATTTTGACCAAGTGAAAGAATCATCTATTGTGAAAACTAAAATAAATATGTAGAAAGTATTTCAGACTTAATGTTATTCAGTAAGGTAATAAATAAGATGGAATGATTTTTGAATTTTAAATTCTCAAAGGAAGAAAAAGCCACATTTATATGAGATGAAAATAAAAGACCAATAGAACTTTAGCTTTTGCTGTCTGGCTCCTTGGGTAGTCACTGGATCAATAAATCCAATTCCCAGTGTAAGGTAATGAACAAGAAAACGACCAGAGTACTAGAATTGGCATAGCTACCCTAATCACAAAGCAGAAAATGATGTAAATGGGCAGAGGGGGACAGATTAGGAAAGAAATGAAATTTTGCTCCCCTGAGACTGAGTTACCATGGTTGTACAGCAAAAGGAAAAGGAAACAAGGGGAACACGTCTAAATGGCAGAGGGACATGCATGTCTTGAAGAGTCGGAGATAATTTCCCTGCTCCCCAGGAGACATGCTGTGAGTCTTGGGGCATCTTGGTCTTGTCGCTCCAGGGTGCTTCAAGGCCTCCAAGGTTTCAAAGATAATTTTTCTTCTTCTTCTGTGTTGCCACACTCCCCCCCCCCCCCCCCCCCCCGAATTTAGCAAAGGGTTTTAATGGCTTGGATGAAACAATTTACAATCGGTTGCCTGGTTTGGACACAAAAAAATCAAGTTATTTGGAGCAGGTATTATTTATGAAAAAGATTGGATTTCAAGACACTGATTACTGCTGAAATAAACTACCTACTTGTATCAACATTATGCTTTTATAAAGTCAGAGTCTGTGTTGGAAAAGGAAAGAATATGACATTTCCATTTATTTTAGTGAGGGCATTGGAAATTTCCCATATTCCACCTTCTCCACTGTGATGACTGTCAGGCTGGGAACGAGTTTGCTTTTATGAACGCAGTTAGTGTGTGAATGGAAATTGCCACGATAGTCAGTTCTGTCAAGAAAGCTAAAATGGGGCTGGAGGCCACGAAGAGGTTTGCCTTATTCTCATCCCACCCATGAACTTTTGAACCAACCATGAAACCACAACCACATCCTGGGCATTCCTTCCTTCTCACATGGCAACCAGACCATCTGCACATTCCACCTTGAAAGGAGCCAGTTCTTTTCACCAGCTGCCATCCTTCATGTGCATAGAGGACTGGGCGAGGTTTGAAGTCTTGGACTTTCATGCTTGTAGTAGAAGCATTTCCTGGAACTTGCTTACCTCAGAGTCTCACCATGGAGGACCTGACCAATCCTTTTTGAACTAGTCATCACACCAGGTTAGACAGCCAATAGGAAAGTTTCTTTTGTTACAACTTGTGACTTTTGCTTTTATAAGCGCTGGCTCCCTTTGTCATTTTTGGAGCAGGTTTCAGGTCTTCTCCTGAATTTGTGTTTCTGGAATTCAATCCTTTAAGACCCCAAATACATTTATAATTTGCTTTACAGCCTTAGAGCTTTACTGGCAGGCAGTGAGTGACTCCTTTTCAAGGAACTGACTTAATCTGAGTTAATTTTGTCTTTTTCCCCCTTCTAGTCCAAATAGGACACCTATGATTTCACCAAATCCTATTTTGAAATAGACTGTTTTAACTCAATTCAGTTGTCATAGCTCTTTGAATAGGAGAAAGGATAACTTCTGAGTTTTATATATCTTGTAATTTCTAGTGATGATACAATGTTAATCAGTTTCTGTGTTTGGTTTTGAAATTTGCTTCTTATTTACTTCCTTATGTCTATCTAAAACTTCTATTTTCATCCTTACTGGAAATAGCCAACTTTTCCAGAAAGAATTCAGCCTTTTGTTTTTTGTGCATATATTTATCTTGAATAAAGCAGTGTAATATAGATTTTATTTTGTTTATTTATTAATTGTTCTGGCACCATCTTATTTTATCTATCTTACTTATGACCTTTTTTTCCTATGGGTTTTATAGTATTTGAAACTCTATTATACAGAGTGTACTTAGATATAACAATGCCATGTTTTAGTAAAATATGGACAATCAGATCAGTGTCAATGTATCACTCTCTCTTTCTTTCTAACTTGCTTTGGCAGTATGCCAGTCCAGAAGTAAACATAGAATGAAAAATCTTCATCAGTAACTACATCTCTTTCTTTACTGACTTGTGATAGAACTTAATAGATATTTTTTAGTTCTTGGTATTTAAAAATTCCTCAAAATTTTAATCAAATCAATTACTAATATGAAATGACCCAACTATTTGAAATAAATTTCCCTTTTCCTTTTATTGTAGAAAAATATACATAACATAAAATTTATCATTTTAACCATTTTAAGTGTGCAATTCAGTGGCATGACATACAGTCACCTTGTTATGTAACTAACACCTCCATCTATCTCCAGAACTTTTTCATTATCCCAAACTGAAACTTTCTAACTATTGTATTAAATAATAACTATTCATTTTCTCTGCCCAGCCTCTAGTAACCAATAATTTACTCTCTGTCTCCATGAATTGAATTATCCTAGGGATCTCATATAAATAGAAACATGTAATATTTGTCCTTTTATATAAAAATTTCTTTTTTAAATGGATATTACAGCATTAAGGAATTGACTTGGATGCCAAAAATTGACTTACTTTTGGTTTCCAACTCTGTTACCAGTCGGTGGAAAAGGTGGGCAATCCATGAGGGCATTTCTACAAAGCCCAGTGAGGCTATGCCTCAATTAACATCATCAAAGAAAATTTATTGCACATGTTAGCACACTGATAGAATATATCACAGTCATATAACAGTACTTGTAAGTTACATTAGCTAAAGAAATACAAATATATTAAAACAATGAATTAATTGAAATTATTCCCTCTGTATCATGTATGTGTATTTCTGTTCCCATAAAGGAAATGATTTTGCTTGATAAGAATAACGAATCTCCTTAAGTTTACAGAGGACTTTTCTATAGACACTTTCTTGTCAAATAGATGCCTTGAAAATGTTAATCTTTATTTCAGTATTTAGATGCTGCAGTCCAGGGTCTGTGAGATGAATTCCCTCACAGTCACAAGGCAAGTAAGTGGTGTTGCTAGGCCCCAAGTTCAGTGCCATTGTGTTTTCACTACATCCTTTCATCTTGCTGGTTACTAACCCCTACCCCTCACCCCCACCTCTTGTAGCACAGGAAGCCATGTCTGGGCAGGAAGTGTCCCAGTCTAGTGTAGTCCCAGGTTGATGCATGAATCAGCAAATGCTCTCCTTTTGATTTGACCTTCCAAGGGACCTTTCCCTGTGTCTAACACTCTGCTACTCACTCTAAGGTCCAGACACTGACTTACACACTGTTGGGTTCCGTGACGGTCAGAAACTTCTCGTGTCTGGAAGAGAGCAATTCCCCAAGTTGATGTAATTAAGGACCAGGAACTCTTTTCTCTCACCAAAACTGGGTCACGTTACAGACAGTGAGGAGAGAGAGTGTGGAACTTGTTCAGAGTGGCAGCTGACCAAGTTCTGTTGCTGGCAGAGAAAACGGAAAGTGTCCTTATGTTCAAGTCCAACATGAAATTATAAATGACTAAAATAATAATACAAGTAACACTGCCAATGCTATTAAAAAAGCAACCTTTCAAACTTTGAGGAACATCGTGTGAAGCATGTTGTTTTACTCTGGGATCTCCTGGCTGTATCTCTGTGTCTGGGCTGGGCTGGAAACACAGCAAAGGGAAATAGGTTGAAGCAGAAATGTCAGCTCTGTGCTTTCTTGACTCTTGGAGTCTTGAATCCCCCCAAGTGTATTGTCAGAGTGCTTTTCAAAAAAAAGTGTTTTTTTGTTTTTGTTTTTTTTTTAATGTAGCTTGGCAGAGCTTCAGAAGTGTTTTATGTCTTGAACCCTCGCTGGACACGTCCATTGACAGGACCACGTTGGACTGGTCCTGCAGGGAAATGTGTTGTGTTGCGTGCATTCATCTCAGCTCCTTCTCATTGGCTCCCATTTTCCATGGCACTTTGATCCTCTCTCATTTTCCACTCCAAATTTGTCCCTGTGGATCCTGTGCCAATTGGCACATTTCTATTAGAGAAATAGTTTGCTTATAATATCCTCGCTGTTCTGAATTCTCCTCCACAGTCTCTTTCATCATATCTGGGTATAATGTTGATTGCTCTAAATCCCGCTGCTGAATCTTAGGAAGATGAGCTTGACTGCTTAGTTTTATGTTCAATCTGTTTATTTGTAGGTTCATGAAACATCTTTATTCCAAAACATTCTAATTTTTCCCCAAAAAAGTTATTTTCAATAAAGAATGTTTCACATTAGCAATTTGATTTTTTTTTTTTTAAAAAAAAAAAAGATAATTGTTAAAGAATTTGTTGCCCTAACCAGTTTGGCTCAGTGGATAGAGTGTTGACCTGAGGACTCAAGGATCCCAGGTTCAATTCCGGTCAAGGGCATGTACCTTGGTTGCAGACACATCCCCATAGGGGGTGTGCAGGAGGCAGCTGATTGATGTTTCTCTCTCATCGATCTTTCTAACTCTCTCTCCCTATCCCTTCCTCTCTATAAAAAAATCAATAAAATATATTTCAAAATAAAAGGATTTGTTAACATCATTTACTGTGCTTAGGCTAGCTGAAACACAGTTTTTAATTTGAATAAACAAGTCTTATCGGGGATACTTACCGTAAAGGAATGGCTCAAAAAGCTCTCTTTCTAATTGGCTGTGCCACATTGGACTAGCTACTAGACCTTTCCAGACCTCTGTACTGTAGCCAAAAAAAAAAAAGGGGGGGTGGTGGTGGTGGTGGTGGTGGTGGTGATGGTGGAAGCTTCCATTTGCCTCTGGGCAATAAAATGCCACAATTCTCTGAATTTATAAAATCAAGAACACACTGGGCATGTGGCCTGGGGACTCCTAGGAGTTACATTTCAGATGCTCCTGGTTGTGTGTTTCTAGAAATCAATTTCCTCATTAGCACTCTTTCAACTTATTTTGAAATTCTGTCTCTGGATTTCTTTTTGTCTCCTTCCCTCTGCAGCCCGGCTCAACTTGTTTATTTGTAGAAGTCAGCAGCTTCTTCTGTGCATTGAAGCAAAGCTGTGTCAGCCGCTGCGTGCTCCTGGTGGGATTTCAGTAAGGGGCTTTCATAGAGGAGTACAGTGGCGAACTCCCGTCCTTTCTTTTCTTTTTCAGACCACTGAAGGGTTGTGAGGCATAACGTAATCTCTGTGTGTTATGTGAATTGGTTGCCTCATTTGCATGAATATTTTATCATCATACATTAATGTTATCTGGCACATGGTATTTTAAAAGAGTCCTGTTTGAATAAGGGATTTCTATTATGCCCTACATCTTGTTTTTCTGCAAAAACATGCTTTTAATGTTATAATAGAAATCTACTGGAAAACAGGATTAAAATAAAAAAAAAAACATTTCATTTTGAAAGCAATGTTTAATAATGCTCTCTATAAGGCCCAGATAAGGTTTTTAGACTTTCAACGTTTCATAAGCTAGTTTATGTTTGAGAGAAAACCCTTTATATCCCATAGAGGCTGCATACTTATATATTTCATAAAGGAAGATACCAAGCCTTTAAATTAGGCAGTTTTGGATTTCAACCTCTTGCTGCCCTTAGCTGAGTGACCTCAGACAAGTCATTTGGAGCCACAGGTGTTTTTTTTGTTTGTTTGTTTTGTTTTTTTAATTAACAACAAAAAATATTTTTATTGTTGCAGATACCTCCCATTTTTCCCCTCCTTTGCCCACCTCCACCAGCCCCTTTCCGGTCCCTTGGTCCTCTTCACACTAACACTTGTGCCCATGGTTGAGCCGCAGTTTTTACCTATAATCTGTGACAGCCACTGAGTGCTCCTGGTGGGATTTCAGTAAGGAGTAATAATTAGCTCCTAAGATTAGAACTAAATACTATCCAGCCCACAGGAGGCACTAAACAAATGCTATTGGAAAGGTTTCTATTAAGATATTTAAAAAAAAAAAAAAGATATTTCAGCTCTTTTAGCCTCAGGGTCCTATTTTTCTTTTCCAGTAGGGTTTGCGATAAGAATACACTGAGTACAATTGTGTGATTTAACTGTTACTCTAATAAATTTGTCTTGAAATGATATCTAGCAGTAGCTTCCTTCATACCTAAAACCAGCATTGTCTCACATCCTCAGCCTTCTTAAACATTAACTGTCAGCAAAGCAAGTCAATGATGGATCAAATGCTTCTTAAAATCTGAATAATATTTCCAGTATCTAGTTCAAGTCCCAATTATATACTTCATTTTGCTTCTCTGTTGGTTTTCTGACATGAATCAAGAATATTTAACTCTTTCTCTCTTCCTTCCTCCTCTATACCATTTTTTTTCCCTTTCATTCAACATGTATTTGTTGAGTATCAGTTATCGGCCGGACACTGTTCTAGGTTTTGGGGATGGAGCAGTGAATAAACTAGGAAGCCTCCTTTCAGTAAGATGGTCAGAGAAGACCTCTATGGGAGGGTAACATTTAGACTGAGAAATTTCTATAGTATCACATTTAATGTGATATAAATTTCTACTGAAGATAATAATTTTTTTGAAACATAGAGTCTGCAATACATAAACATATGTAATCTCCCTCTCTCTGTCTCTCTCTGTCTCTCTGCCAAGATACGTAAATAAATTCTAGTTAATAGGGGTATTTCAAGAGGCCACAAAGAGAAGGGGAATTGGAGATTATATTCTGAGCTGATAAGGAAAATGAGGTCCAATAGGTTTAAATTCGTGTCTATGTTCATGGTGCTAGGTTGGAAATTTAAATCAGGGTCATAAATCTTACTTGGGTGTTATTTCTAACAAACTACACTGCCTCTGAATCTTTTAGAGGCCCATCAATTTTTGAGAGTTAATAGGAGAGGTGGAGAGCATTTACCACATTCCAGGAGCCATGCTGGCTGTTACAAACCAAGGATGATTCCTGATCTCAGGCAGTTTATAATCAAGTGGAAAAGACAAACAAATGTGTATTGGTGTCTGCAATGTTCCAGATATTATGAGGGACCAAAATGGATTTAACGCTTAATATGGTGTTTTAAAAATTATTTTTATTGATTTTTAGAATGAGGGGAAGGGAGAGGGAGAGAGAGCAAAACATCCATCAGCAGCCTCCTATACACCCCCTACTGGGTATCAGGATAGAGCCTGCAACCAGGGCATGTGCTCTGACTGGGAATCGAACTGGTGCACTGTATGTCACCCAACCAACTGAGCCACACTGGCCAGGGCTTAACACGATTTTAATATATAAGTTTTAAATCAATGATTTTTTTCAGTTTTGAATGAGATGTAATGGCATTGTAGATCACTAGGATGTCATTGAGCCAATATTCATTGATAACCTATTATATGTCTGTTATTATGCTGAAAGTAGAATATAAAGCTGAGGATACTGGACTTAGATCCTGTTCTCATGTAGATTACATTCTTGCAGAAAGATTAAGCTTCTAAAACCTTAATTCTTTTTTTGCTGATGTTATTTTGCACCAGAGGATATTTTTCCCCCATTGATTTTTAGAGAGCATAAAAGGGAGGGAGAGAGACAGAGACAGAGAGACATCGATATAGAGAGTCATATCAGTTGGTTGCCTCCCGCACTCACTTTGACCATTGCTGGGCATCAAGCCTGCAACTTATTACATTCCCTTGACCAGAATCAAACCCTTGACTCTTCAATTCAAGGCCCAGTGCTCTAATCACTGAAAAAACTGGCTAAGGCCAAATTCTTTACATAAGTAAATAAATAATAAAAACACTTCCATTACATTGGCATATTCTGTGAGCTAGTAACTGGCTAGAGTCCAGGTTCCAGTTCTGAGGATACTCCTTTCTCCACATGGTGATGAGGCTTTTGCATCTTAGTCTTGATCAGCATTCCTGCAGGGGTGAGTTCAGCACAACTTGTAAGGCTGCCGCTTTCTGTGGTTACGTTGATATCTATGTTACTAGTGGCAAGTCTGCATTCTTACCCTTGAAACAAGAATTTCTGAAACCATCAGTCAGATGATTACACTGCTGCCCAGAGTAACTCTAGCTTGAGTCTAACTCAATCCCTTTCCCTTCTGTGCCAGCTGCTAGGCTGCGGAAAAGGAGACACTCATAAAATTTATGGACTTCACACTCATGTAGCACATTTCTATTGAAGAATTCAAGGCACTTTGGATTTTGATTGCCTTTAATTTAAAATAGTCCTAAGATTTAAGGTGGAAGTGGTAAATTTTTTGCTCACTAAATGGAGCAGCCTGAGCACAGGCACCTTACTTCATGCTACATCTCTAGCTCTAAAAATTGGCACCTGAGCTGAATGCTTACAAATTAAGCAGGGGATAGTGGTAACATAGCTTTCAAGGTAAAGAAATTCTACAATGGAAGTGCTCATAAAACATACTATTTCTCCATTTATATTATATTAAAAATCAGCTTTATGTATGTTTGGCCTGAGGAAATATGCTGTGCCTAAACTACATTTCTTGGACAGGAATTATTAGTAGAAAATTCAATCCAAAGTTCTTGTCCTGGATTTTGTTGAAATGTCAGTTGCAAATAAGTTTCCATTTGTCTCTCAGTGGGGAAAAATGGAAGATCCTAAGGCTGGTCAGAAAAGACATTTTAGAATCTGGGCAGTACCTACATTTTCAATCTTATTTTTATTATTATTATTATTTTTTTTTACTATTGGCTATTTTTTTAGCCAATAAAGTGAAATTATTATTAGTTCTGCAGGCCCCAGTTCAGCAGATTGGCCGGTAGTACTAAAAAAAGCTGTGGGCTCAGCATTACTCTTGTCCTGTACGTACAAGCATGAACTTTGGCAGGTATATAACGAAGGGTGTTCTTCTGGAACAGCTCTTCTTCCTGCTCTTTGGATCTTGCTCCTTCTTAGCATGCAAAGCTATTTGTGAATTGTCATAATAATCTTTCTCAATTTTCTGCCTCAAAATTTATCCTTTGGCAACATATAGCTTCTTACTTATCCACTTTTCTTGTTTCTACACTTTTGCTCATATTGTGCTTATGCTTGGAATGTCTTAGCCAATAAAACTTTCACATCTTTGAAGACTAAGATGTCAATTTTTCCAGAAACACTTCTCTAGTCCACAGGCTATACAAATTTTCTTCCTTTATTCTTCCATAGAAAACTAAACTTCAATTTCTTGTTTGTATTTATACCTATACTAATAAAAGGGTAATATGCTAATTAGACTGGGAGACCTTCCAGGAGACCTTCCAGATAAAGCCAAGGCAGAGGTGGTTAGGGGCAAGCAGACTGGGAAGTGGAGGGTAGTTGGGGGTGAACAGGCTGGTGGGGGGGCAGTTGGGGGCAAGAAGGCTGGCAATGGGACATCCCCTGAGGGGTCCCAGATTGGAGAGGATACAGGCTGGGCCGAGAGACACCCCTCTCCCCCATGCAAGAATTTCGTGAACCAGGCCACTAGTTCATAATAAGGTTCTACATATATCCCATTTCATCCTCACCCTACTAACCTATGAGGTTCCTGAGGATAAGGACCAAAGAATTCATCTTTTCACACCTACCACTCTAAGATAGTGCCAGGTTCTCAATAAATGTCCCTTGAATAACTGACTGCTCCATGGTTCTCTGGTCATTAGCCAGGGTTGTTATCAATGTGGAAATCTTTTCTGAAACCATAACTCATTGGCTATGAGTCCTCACTATGGACTTACCACCCCCCATTCAAACTATGAAAATCAGATGATGAAGGTGGTGCCAGATTAGAGAAGATCACTATTTCCTCAAGGATATTATGGTATGCCAATCCCTTTGGGGTTGGGGTAACTGAGTTATTCACCTTTGGCTTGTTGCTGTCATCTGGATTCATTTATTTCTGAATGATGTCCTGCTGCGCACACCCATTGTTGAGTGCCCAGAAGATTTTAAAGTCACAGACATATAAATTATAAGATGAACCATTGCCTCCAAATGCCATAAATATCTCCATCTTTGTATTCATTTTCATGTTGTATCTTCATGGAATGCTTTCCACTGACTTCTCTGCTTAATTAACTCCACCCTCTCCCACATTCAAATTATATTTCAAGTTCCATCTCCTTTGTGAAGTTTCTCTAAACATCTAAACCCACATGAATCCCTTCTCATTCATATTCCTCTTAGTATCTAAACTTCCAAATTGGCCCTTCTCTTTTTCTTGTTTTACCATTTTTTTATACTTATCTATGTTGTTTTCTCAATTGGGTTATGATTTCTCAAGGCTGGGTGTTTTATCTTGGGGATGTCTAAGTTTAAAACATGTGGGAACCTCAGTTAACACCGGTGGTCTTAATCCAGCATCTAGAAAGGTCCAAGAACCTGGAGAAGGCACTGTATAAATTAGAGTTCAGAGATGAAACATAATTTTGAAAGGCATTATAGGGAGACAGAGAAGACTTAGCTAAAGGAACTAAGTTCTCCTTAACTCAGGACCCCTTGCTTTTTATTAACACAATTTGTCCTAAGGCAAGGTGGACATCAAAAGGTAGGGTTGCCTATACACAATCCATTGTCAGATTGGAAGAATTGCCTTTGGCTGTTCAGGTGTTTGGCCAGTAGGAGGCAATAACATGTAGATTAAGATGCCCTTAGCTGTCTGGCAGCAAGCAATCATTTAATGCATCCTTTTCAGGAAATGCCCTCAACCATTTCCAGATGATTCAGGCCTACTGACATGCTGGAATTGGCTTCCAGCACTCAGTGACACATCCCCTCTAGGTGTGGAGTGTGAGAAGGATCGAATCAGGTCAAAGATGAACAAGGGGAAGGTGACCTGTACACAGTGGTTGTGCTCTCAGGGAGACCAAGGCTGACCAATGCTATACATCCCAGAGATGAGGTGGTCAGAGGTAGTTCATGCCAATGTTAGGATGAAGAAGTCTGTTCTATTGTGTGGGATGAGATGATTGGACTGTGAACAAAAATATTTTAATAAAATCTGCCTATATTTTATTTACATTATATATATATCATACATTATATATACACTAGAGGGCTGGTGCATGAATTCGTGCACTGGTGGGGTCCCTCAGCCTGGCCACAATTGAGACCCATCAGGGGGGAACAGCCAGCTAGTGGGAGGGACCATGAGAGGTTGGCCTGCTGGGGGAAGGGGCCACGGGAGATTGTTTGTGGGGGTGCACTGACCACCAGGGGGCAGCTCCTGCATTGAGTGTCTGCTCCCTGATGGTCAGTGCTTGTCATAGCCATTGATCGACCAGTTGTTTGGTCATAAAGGTTGCTTAGACACACACACACACACACACACACACATATTGCATATTAGACACAAATACAGTGTGATTGCTACTCAAACAGAGTTTTAAAACAAATTTTCTAACCAACCAATGTACTGTCTGCTTCTACCTGAACCAACGTTGCTGTCATGAAGCCTAAGTCCCTGTGTGCAGTTCTGGGTCTGCCATAGTTTCAATCACGAGTGGCCTGTAGCTTTGAGGCTGCTGCGGCATTTCCTGGTCTCTTCAGAAGTGGCTCATCACTACATGTTAGGTGCTGGAGAAAGCAGGCATGATGCAGTTTTAACATCCAAGTGAGCCAGCATCAAGAGTCATTAATTCCCAACACCCTAATATATTAGATATGAAATAGATTGATGCCAATAAAATAATACCTGTGTGCATTGCAAAGCTGCTGCGAGGATTGAGAGACAAGCACTTAGAGCAGTAACTTTGCACAAAGTGCTATTTAATATGATCTATTATGACTTTTTTCCCCACCATTATTTGTTTAGTGCTTACACTTTAAAAAGCAGTACCTAACCTGATCTTTGCAATACTTATAAGGTGGAGCAGAAGTTATAACCTATTGTATTAAATGGGGAACTGAGTATTGCCTAAGGTTATACAGAGGCACCCAGGGAGGAGCACAGCCCCAGAAGCCCATCAGTCACTCGTTCAGGGTTGTCTTTGTGAGCAACAACCACTGAGATCAGCAACAGAAAAAATAGTAATTTCTATATTACTTCTAAATGGCCCCAAAATAATATATGGTATGTTCTGTCAATACTCCAGGAAGCAATTTCACAGCTGTATATTCCTTGATACATTTAAACAAAATTTCGTTTCAGCCAGGGTTTATTACTCTGCTCTGTCTCCATTATCTTTAAAAATTGAGAAAGTAATGCTCAAAATTTTAAGACTAAAAGGCCACTGAGAACAAGGTTTCAAAATAAAATTGGCTTTTAAACTGAGCCCAGTGTTATTAGTGTGTGTAAAACTGACATTCGGTGGTGACCGTTTGTGGGCTTAAAGCTAGCCTTTGTTGAAGTGGAAAGACAAGAAGGTAAATCCAGGGCTGGAATTAGGACAGCCGATTTCTGACTTGCTCTGTCCCCCCTGACAAGTCACTTCATATCCATACCTTGTTATCTACCCAATGCAATCCAGGGCAAACCCCGGGACAAGAGTGGCATGAGCAATCAAAACATTTGTTGGAGCAATTTCTGCAGGAGCAATATTGCCATATATGTGTCAGAATGCTGGATGGATGTAGAGATCACAGTTCAGATCTCTGCAGGCAGACACCATCACTGGCATTGATGTTGGGTGTTACACAGACATTCTTATTCATCGGCTACATTTGGGCCTCGGTGATTTTTACTGGAGAATGTGCTATGAGCACAGCGACTGCCTCTGGGGGATGCATATTAATTCTCCTATTGCCTCCAAAGCATTGCTGAGGAAAATCTTGAGGAATTACTTGGGATTAACTAAGACAAAAGGCCTACAGCTAAGCACTAGATGTGCCTATTTCATCTTTAGGAAGAGGCCTTTACTAAGATGTTCCTGGCATATGTCAAATGAGTGAAACCTGGAGGAATAAAAAAATATATGTCTAAAGAGATTGTATTCCTGTTCATATCCATGATTCTTCTTCAGCAACTTGTCCCTGATGCTTAATCCCCTTAAATAAGAGTTTAATATAATTCCATTGATAAACAGAATTATCTCTTGACCTTCCACAAATGTAAAGGTCTTCAAAATAATTGTTTTAGGATAATATTTGCTCAGGTAGTAATTCATATTTCAAATTTATGTTGTTCTTTTTAAAAATTGATATTCATTCTCCAGGTGATATCATCTAGTTTCATGGCTTTAATACAGTCTATGTGCTGACCTCCCATATTTATATCTCTGCTAGAGGCCGTGCCTTCGGACTTCAGATTATATATCCAATTACCTACTTCACACTTGCACTTAATGCCTAAAAGCATCTCAAGCCAAACATGTTCAAAACAAAAATATTGCTTTTCCCCACTAAACCTGTTATTTTCAAAAGTATTGTCCAACTTTGTGAATGGCAACTTCATCCTTAGTTGAGTCCAGAAATTTGAGGTTATTATTTATTCCTTCCTATCACAACCCATACTCAACTCCTCAGAAATTCCTACCAGATTTGAATGTCAGAACGAATCTGATCACTCTGTGCCACTCCTCCATCACGAGGCTGGTCCAGGCGACCACAGCTGTTCATCTAAATTATTGCAATAATATTCAAACTGGTTTCCATATCTGTTGTCATTACAGAGTTTCCTGTGTTATCCTTTAAAAATGTAAGTCGGCTCTGACCAGGTGGCTCAGTTGGTTGGAGTGTCATCTCATATACCAAAAGGTTGTGAGTTTGATTCCTAGTCAGAGTATATACTTACATTGCAATTCAATCCCCAGTTAGGGTGTATATGGGAGGCATCTAATCAATGTTTCTCCCTCTCATTGAATTTTCTCATTCCTCTTCCCCTTTTCTCTCTAAAACATATCCTCTGGTGAGGATTTGAGAAAAAAAAAAAAGTAAATCAGCTTTTGTGACCCCTGTGCTAAAACCTTCTAGAATATTCCCAAACTATGGATAGTAAATGACTTTAAAATGACATACAAATCCTGTAATATCTTTAAGTCCCCCACCTCACCGTCTTCATTTCCTAAGTCTTCCACTGACTCTTTTCTAGGAACTGTCCTGCCTGCTCTTCCTCCACCATGCATCTTCTTTTTTTGCCATTTTTCCTGGAATGTTCTGTTGGGGAGGAAATTTTCTCCTCTACTCCTCTAGGTTCTTTTGGCTGGTCCAAGAATTAAACTAATGTAAGACAGATTAACAGAAGAAAAACCAAACTTAATTTTGTACACATTGGGCTCCACAAAAATAGAGGTTCCACAGGCAGTTAAGCAATTGATGCCTATATGCTATTCTGAACTAAGGAAAAATGGTAGGAGTCTGGGACTTCAAAAGGAGAAATCCAATTCACATGGAGACAAAAAAACAAATGTTTGATAAACAAATGTGTGCTGGGCATAAAGAGACACTGAAACATAGAGAGGACGTTTGGTCTCCAAACCCTGATGAGTTCCCCCTATATATGTATGTAGCCCACATTCTCTAGATATCTTTGGTGATAGTGCTCTTTCTGGTCCAGGCCCTTTATCCAATTCCTTTTAGGCAGTGAAGGAGGAAGTAAAAATCTTCCTGGGCCTTTTAGAGTTCTGTTGTCTTCAGTTCATGCCAGGGTGGCACACCCTGGGGAGACCTGTCCTGAACTCTGCGGCTCTTCCACGAGGTCCTCTCAAGATTGCCTTCTCTACTTGTTTGTCAGCTTCCAGGTTCTGAGAGCTGTCTTCTGCCCTCATTCCCACCTTTGGACTTCAAATGATAACAAAGAATCTAAAATAATACACTGCTATTTGTGGTTTTCTCTATATCTCATCTTGATGATAAACTATCCTTTTGTAGTCAGTCTTCCTTGAATTATCCACATTTGACTATGCCATCTGTTTCTTGCTATGACCCTGAGTGAAGAAATAATTAGTATTACATTTAGTACTTATTGGTACTGGAAGTGGCCATAGGAAATATGAGATTCCCAAATGAGATTTTGACATTGAATTTCTTCTAAATTCATGGTGCCAGGAGAAGATGCGACATGATTACTTCATATAAGGGAGAGGCTTTACTATTATGCACTTTCTCACTGATGGTGGTCTAGAAGGATGTGCAGATCATTATGCCAACAATAGAAATTATAGATATTGTGGAGTAAGCTTGCTTCTGCTCCTTCTTAATAGCTTACTTAGGAAAAAAATATTAAGAGATATAAACTTATGTAACACACATGGAGAACAAGAGAGCTTCTGTGGAAGCTTTGAAGGAATGTCTCACCTCCTACTATGGGCGGACTTATTTGGCTAAGGCAGAAGCCCCGGATGTGGTTGTAAGAGGTGTGGGATGGCAGCATCCATCAAATGCTCGAGCCTGTAATGTTTTTCATCTAAGGAAACTGGTGGGAGAGGAGTTGTACCCAGGGAATTAGGACATTTGAGCAGTCATTGGGCTGAGATCTTTGACCCTCCAACTTCTCCTGAAATTCTCTTGCCTGTGGAGGTAGTCAGTCACTGCTCTGTGCCTCCCTCTAATAGTCCTCTTCTGCATGAAAGCTTTTCAGTGATTGAGCCTAAGGCTGTTGCCTCATAAACTGGTGCTGATGTTCCTCTGACCTAACCTAACCAATGCTCATTCTTTCTAGACCCAAAATGAGAATTATTTTAAACATAGAACAGTTTGAGAAGTTACATAAGAAAAGAGAGTTAGAAAAGGACAGAATCATTGCTTGATCTGTAGCAGCAGATGACTGTAGAAGATGTGGGGGAATGACTTCTAAAGGTTTTAAAGTAAGGAAAAGTAGTATAAAGATATTATGATACAAAAAAATCAAGTAGAAACCCCTGTGACTGCCTCTAATTCTTCCTCCCCCACTCCCAAATAAGATAATGGACCAAAAACAATGTCTCATTTTTGGGGATATTGTAGAGGTTAGTGTCACTTTAAAAAAAATGACAAATGAAATGGTTTGGCTTACCACATATTATTTAACATGCCTATTTGCATGGTACAAAAACCAGATGTATCATGGAGAATAATAGCAGACTATAGCAAACTTAATGATGTGGTGATTATATTTGCAGCTGTGCTATCATTCCATTTCAATCACTGAGGAAAATCAGAGCAGTTTGCATTTACATGGCAGGGACTGCAGTATATTTTTTTATTAATTTTGCCCAAGGGCTATGCCAACTTTCCAACACAATGTTATAATATAATCTAGATGAACCTTGATTATCTTGTTATTTCATAAATATCTCATTCATCTCCTGCATAATGATGACATTGTTAACTGGGCCTGCTAAATAGGAATAGCAAGCACTCTGGATATCTTACTAAGACATATGTGTTATAGAGGGTAGAAATATAAACTATAAATTTCAGGATCTGAAATATGAGCTGTCCAGTAGGAATGATGTGACTTCCTTTCAGAAATGAGGGAAAGGTTTCTAGACTTTACACAACAATCTCTACTTAAAGAAAGGTATACGCCTAAGACCAGTTAGGATTTTGAAAACAAAGTATATTTTGTGCATTATGAATTTGGTAAATTCATAAGGGTACAAGTTTTGAATGTGACCTATGGGAAGAATGGGCTCTGTAGCAGGTCGAGGTTCTAATGTAGACTGATTGGCTATCTGGGCCTCATAGCATAGGACACTACAAATAAAAAAGTATTTAAGACAGATATACCCTTTGAGTGTCTATCAAATTCGATAGAAAAAGCACCAGCATGGACACACAGGGCTCTGGAATAAAGCCATGTCCTTATTTACTGACAACTATTTTCCAGGCTGTGGTTGGCACTAAACACTTGATCGTGGAATGTAAAATGACTACACAATCTGAAATTCTCATTACATATAAAGTATTTTTTAATTAGCAGAATTAAAGTTGAATAGAAATAATAATATTCCATTATAAAGTCAAAGTAGTGTCCAGTCCTGAGATCTTCATAGACTGCAGCAGCAGGTGGCTTAGACTCATATTGTACCTGCTTTGCCGTCTTTTCCTCATCCACAGCTATGGCTTCATGGAGAGATCAAAATGACTAGGTAATTATGAAGGCAAAAGCATAGGTCTGATTTATGGATAGATCTCCATGTTTTGCTGGCACCATTTGAGGGACAGATATTGCACAACAATCACACTCAATGGTGACCTTGAAAGACAGATGACAGTATGATGAAATTATTATCACTCCATGAACATTCATCAGTTGATGAGTCTTCATCATGTCTCCCAGACATGATGAGAACATGTATTTTTTCATTGGATGGAGGACAAGAATGAGTGATGAAGGGCAAAGCATGTAGACTATGCTGAATACTTTTCATTTGAAACTAGAGATCAACTTTCACCCTTCTAATTTTTGATGTCTGCCCTGGAAGATGGATTTGTGAGGGGTACATCACAAGCTTCTCTCATTTTCAGCTGAGTATGTCCAATATGGATCTCAGAAAGAAGGTCAGAACTATAGTGATGTTGACAGGTTTATTCCCATGGCTCTTTTCTTGTGATTTTATTTTAAACCATCAGTGTTCATTGGCTCAATATCATCTTTGTTTCAAGGTAATTTTTTCTGCATAACTCTGTTCTTTTCTGTTTTGGTAACTGGTCCCTCTCCTTTTCCTTTTAGGCCTATGGTTGGTTATAACATTGTTCTAACCAATTCTGGGTTAATGTACAACTCTTGTGGTTCTGATTCACCCTACCTATACCTTGTAAATAAAACCTTAATGTTAAAAAAAAAAAAAAAGCCCTCTAGGATTTTCCAATTTGAGAGTGCCATCTGGTTTCTATTGGGAAATACACTATTTATTATTTATAGATCATGCATTTGCAAATGACAAAAATATTCCAGCTCACCTTGCTTAAGCTAAGAAAGCATAGGGCTTTATTCGCCTGTATCACTAGAAAGTCCAAGGGATAATTCTGTCTTCAGGCATTGCTGCATCCAGGAGCTCACAGGATGTTGTCAGGGCTCTCTCCTTCTCTTGGTTTTACTTTGTGGTACTTTTTGTTTGTAGACAAAGCCTTTTTACAAAATGAAAAATATGGGCACTCACAGTTATGGCGATAGTATTCCCTGAGAAAAGAGTATGTGTTATATTGTGAGTGCCCTAACACACATCATGATGTGACCCAATGGGGAACTACTGGGTGTAGTTGAGGTTGCTTCCCTGGCAGTCATGCAGAAGGAAGTCACAAACCCACTGCAGTTTGGCCCAGGAGGACCTGTGAATAGAAAAGAGCATGGCCTGGCTCACAGCAGTACCTTCTCCCAACCCTCAATTGCAGCTCATTCTCTTTGAAGTTTAAACTTGAAAACAATGAAGAATGCTGACAACAGAGTCAGGAGGGCAAACCAAAGGCCAGCTTCTGTTTTCATCAGAACTCTCTTCTTGCCAGAAGACACCGTCATATCACTTAGCCTCAGAATAAAAGCTGATTAGCAAACCATTTGGAATGGCCTCTCAGCCTCAATTCTGGTTGTCAAACTTAATAATATATGAAGAAGGATTCCCTTGGGTGAACACTGAAATAGATCTGCTCAAAGGCCTTCATAACATGCACGGAAGCCCTTTGTCGAACTTGCATTTATTCTTTGGCAATCCATGCTGCACACGTGACTTGGAACAGTGTGCATGGAACGTTGAGATGAAGAGAAATGCAAGGGAGCCTGCTTGTCTAGGATGGAGGGTATATTCCACCTTCTGTAATCTGTAATCCATAATCTATACTCCACAATCCATAATCCAGTTTGGATATAGCAGCAGAGACAACAGACAGGTATGGTGGAGTGAGCTTCTGAAAGAAGCCCCCATTTATGTAAGTAGTAGAACCATGGGAAACCTTCAGGATTTCTTGTTGAAGTACACCATGAAAGTGCTAGGCATGAAAAACAGCTTTGGCCATGGCGTTAGTGGACTAGTGGGAAGGCGGTCACAGCTGTCTAGAAAAGGAGTGCCCTGGGGTCTAACAAGGGAATTAACAGTTTAAGACAAAGAGGTAAAGAAATTGCTCTATGCTGAAGACAGAATAAAATTGTGCTAAGAAAGAGTAGTCAGGATTCATTGGCCTTGTAAATTCTTGTTTGCACACATCAAGCCAGGAATTAAAGTACTATAGAAATACACATGGCATCTTTCACAGAACATATAACATTTGGTGACTGGATCATTTGGCATGTTTTATTCAGCAGATGTTAGTTAAATTCTTTATTTTTACTATGTATTTAGTGGTAGCTACTATGAAATGCAATATAATGGGGAAATATGGGCTTTGGTGTCTGGTAAAGTGGGTTTTAATACTTATTCTGTCACTTACTAGCTTTGTGCTGGCAAGTGACAATATTTGGTCAAATATCTGAACTTCAATTGTTAAATGCTGAACACAATTTCTATCTCATGGGACTGCTGTAGACATTAAATTAGATAATGTGTACAAAGTGGCTGCCACAATAATCACTCATCAAATGCTTGCTGATGTTAGTACTACTGATTCCTTAATTAGGAAGGCTATGTTAAAAGCAGGATAGTATCATACTTACACGGTTAGTTGGCATGTAGGTATATCAATATTTACTCCTACTCACCCTGCCTGCTTCACTTTAAATTATTTGAACTAACTGAGCACATCAAGGTTCACCACCTTTCACTTTTCAGCCTGTGGTTTGGTTTAATTCCCCGTTGGGATCAAAACGTAGTATATGCTTTGCCAGCCTGGCTCACAGACTGCACCTGAGGGGACACAGATGACCTCTGCTGAGATTTAGAGACCTAGCTGGAATCTGAAATTTCTGGTCTCCATCGTTCCTATACATTTTAATACCTCAACATGTTCAATGTGCATTTGAATGTAGCTTCTTGACCTCTGGACCTTCCCTCATTTTGCTACAAGTGGGTCCTACTCATGTGGAACCAGTTGCTGTTTTTATATTAGCAGATAAGGCACACTTAAATGGCACATTTGTTCCTCTGATTAAGTGGAGTGAGTTAGCCAGGAGGATGGTGCCACAGCAGCCAGTTACACAAGTGTGCCAGCAGGGGGAAATATGTGAATTAAGGAAAAGTTCCTTTAAAAATTTATTTCATTTTAACTTTTATGTGTGCTATTTTAAAAAATGGTTACAGCAATTATGTCTTCCTCTTTACAATTTAGTGTGTCTAGATGGTTCCTACGTTTAAATTTTGACTTACTGAAATAATATTTTGAAAGTTGGAACTTAAAATTGAATATATGAAAATCTTTTTCTTGATTATTTTTTAATGAGGGAAAGTGGCTGGTGTTTGTGGATGTATCCATTTTGAAAATGTTCTGCTTGCTTTTTGTTGATTCTAATTTAGAGCTAAGTATCCTATTTTCATTTTCTTCTCAGTTACCTTGTACTTACAACGTTTTCTGATTTTCCTAGTTACATAAAAGAGAACCCTTGAGATGTGCATCAGAACAACAGGAACAGAACTGTGCAAAGCAGAAGTGCCTCATTAAAATTATATTTTTAAAAAAGTTATGAAAGAAATTCAGAATGACCTTATAAAACTCAAAATGATTTTTTACTTTTAATTAGTAAGTGCATTCCTTTGTTTGAAACTTCCATGCTGGACATTTTTAGGTTGCAAAGAACAGCAGCATGCTCAGGGTATACAAACCTGAGTTTAATGCTCCGAGGATTAAACTCAAACTGTAAAATAAATTCTTTATCGGGAAACAGTCACAGAGACAGACTGTGGGACAGAAACTAGAGAGGAGCTATGCTTTGAGGCCCCTTGTGAACACCTCATCATCCTTAAGACATCCGTCAACCTGTGGCTCAGGTGTCATTTCTTGGTCCAATTAGTTGTGACCTTTTAAAGAGCAGGGTCTCATATATGAAGCATGAGATCACATATCTAAGGGCCATTCTGGAACAAATTATGATGTCTTAGGCCCATTACCATTTTTTCTTAACAGGGCATAACCATGGCAAATATTCAAAGCAAGATAAAGTCCTCTATAGTATGTGTCATAACTCAAGATACAAAATACAAGAATTAAAAACACATACCCTACTTCAAACCCATTAAGATGATTACTCCTAAAACAAAAACAAAGTGTTGGCAAGGAACTATTGGTGGGAATGTAAAATGGTGCAGCTGTTATAAAAAACAATATGGTGGTTCCTCAAAAAATTAAAAATAGAGTTACTATATGATTCAGCAATCACAATCTGGGTATAGAGCCAAAAGAATTGAAAAGAGGATCTCACAGATATTTGTACAGACACGTCATAGCAGCATTATTCATGGATGCAACAATGGCTTATCAATGGATAGGTAAACAAGAGCTTATCAATGGAAAGGTAAACAAAATGTGGTCTATATGTACATGGAATATCATTCAGCTTTAAAAAAGGCAGAAAATTTTGACATGTGCTTTCACATGAATGAAACTTGAGGATATTATGCTAAGTGAAATAAGCTAGCCACAAATAGACAAATACTGTGCAATTCCATTTCTATGAGGTATTTGCTATAGTCAAATTCATAGAGAGAGAAAGCAGAATGGTGGTATCCAGGGCCTGGAGAAAGGGGAAGACAATGGTGAGTTGTCATTTAATGGATGCAGAGTTTCAGTTTTGCAGGATGAAAAAAAAATTTTGGAGATGGATGGTTGCACAAAAATATGAATGTAATGAATGCCACTGAACTGTACACTTAAAAATTAGTAAGATGATAATTTTTATATAAACATTTTTAAAATGGAAAAATACTTTCCGAAGAGCCAAAACACATCACGCAACACTCGCATACTACCACCACCACCACAACACACCCATGGAAGAGTCAGCATGGCTTAGTGATAAAATATGCAGTCTCTGTAAACAGACTGCCTGAACTCAAATCCTGTCTCTAGCATCTGACAGCTGTGTAGACCCTAGACAACATAAGCTCTCTGGGCTTCCGTTTCCTCATCTGTACGATGGAGGCAATAATGCTATTTACCTCAGAAGGTTGCTGTAAAAATTACATGAGTTAACACATCCTTTAGAATTGTGTTTGCAAGATAATAGGTGCAAAAAATGCGATACTTTATTCAAAATGAATTGAGTTTATCAAATATTAGTGACTTTGGCAAGTGCATCTTCTTTTATAGCCTGAAAGAAGGAATTTATAATTTATAATAATAGAAGGTCCTCCTGTCCTAAATGTGAAAGGATACCAGAGATGTCCACACAAAAATCAATTATTTTATTCTATTAAGTTAGCAGCATATTTTGCTTGTAATTATTTTTATTTTTTTATTTTTTTCCCTATTTTTTTGTAATTATTTTTAATTTTGCCATTTACTTAGAAAAAAAATATACTTCTGCACTGGATATTTTACTTTCTCAGACTCAGCGACTTGATTTTTTTGCTAACTTTACTCTCTCAGTTATTGTAGCTTGTATTTATTATAGGATGACTTAATGAGCTTTTGAAACATGGCTGGGAATATCTAATGTTGCAAAACAGACTAAACTAGACACACAGAGGTTCATATTTGCATAATAACCACAGTACTCTTAAAGCATTTTATTTTGCATAGCAATGGCATTCATCATTATGCTGCTCAGAATATAGCAGTAAACTAACCTAGCCAGGTGTCCCAGTTTAATATAACATACTGTTGTCCTTTTCTCCCTGAACATACCTAATGAGGCTCCTGTTTATCCAGTTTTTTCATGTCACAATCCACATAGGGCATCTCAAATGATTATGCGTGTGTGAGCTTGTGTATATGAGATTCTTCTTTAAAACAAAAAATCTGTTTTCCCAATTTGTCTTTGCTACTATTGCAATTATTTTCTCAATCCATTCTTATTGATTTAATTTAAATAAATTTAAGAGCCCAGAGAATATATGTATATGTATCTATATATACTAGAGGCCTGGTACACGAAATTCATGCATGAGGAGGGTGTATGTGTCCCTCATCTCAGCCTGCACCCTCTCCAATCTGGGACCCCGCTCACAATCCAGGACTGCTGGCTCCCAACTGCTCACCTGACTGCCTTCCTGATTGCCCCTAACCACTTCTACCTGCCAGCCTGATCACCCCCAACTACCCTCCATGCCAGCCTGCTCACCCCCAACTGCTCCCCCTGCTGGCATGCTTCCTCCTTTCCCCCCCACTAGCCTGCTCACTCCTAACTGGCCCCTGCTGGTCTATTTACCCCCAACAGCCCCTGCCATCCCATTCTGGCCTGATCGCGCCCCCCCCCCCCCCCCCACGACCCAAGGTCCCAGCCCCTCCTTTTATTCTTTTTCTTTTTTCTTTTTTAAAATATATTTTATTGATTTTTACAGAGAGGAAGGGAGAGAGATAGAGAGCTAGAAACATTGATGAGAGAGAAACATCAACCAGCTGCCTCTTGCACTCCCCCTACCGGGGATGTCCCCACAACCAACATACATGCCCCTGACTGGAATCGAACCCAGGACCTTTCAGTCTGCAGACTGAAGCTCTACCACTGAGCCAAACTGGTTTTGGCTCTTTTTCTTTTTTTTTCCTTTCTTTTCAGCGCCTCCTTGAGAGAAGCCAGGGCCAGCTGGAAGCAAGTATCTAGGGTTTATTTATCTTCTATAATTGAAACTCTGTAGCATTGGGTGGGCAGGAAACTTGGGTCTCTCCATTACCAGGGCAACCCAAGTCTTTTGCTTGTTCCAGTCTTATGGCTGGCTGCCATCTTTCTTGGGTTAATTTGCATACTTCCTACTGCTTGGCTGTTGGGCATAGCTTTGTGGGTGTAGCAGAGTGATGGTTAATTTCTCTTTTATTAGTGTTGAGGTATTAGTGTAGATATCTACATAATAAAAGATATCTACATAATAAAAGAGTAACATGCTAATCGACCATACCTTTGTGATGCCCACCAGCCGATCAGGAATGAGTATGCAAATTGGCCCAATAAAGATGGAGAGATAATTTGCATATACAGGCACAGAGTGCTTGGGGGTGGGGTGGGACACGGGCATTCCACACCACCCCAGCAGCTCCGGGCCTCTGGGCAGTGTGCAAAGGTGGAAAGATGGCTCTGGGCCAGACTGGAAAGGCGGTTCTGGCCGAGCAAAGGCACTGCCGGCAGCCAGGGGAAGGAAGGCCCATTCTTACACGATCTTCATGCATCAGGCCTCTAATATATATATATGTGTGTATATGTATATATATATATATATATATATATATATATATGTATATATGTATATATGTATGTGTATATATGTGTGTGTGTGTGTGTATACATATATGTATTCAGCTACTTGTAAAACTATATATTGTTGCTTTAGAATAAGTGTCATGTGATTCAAAAATTTTCCTTCTAATTAGTTATATAGATAATATAGGTATTGTCCTGGCTGCCACAAAGTCATGTTTTTCAATGATATATGGACATTTTTAAAATTATAGGTCTTTGTTGTATTCCTTTTTTACTTAAATAATCATTATGTACATGAAGTTTGGCATCATTTAGACTCAGGCTGCTGCTCTTCTATTTGCTAGTTGTGAGACTTTGGGAAAATGAATCTCTCTAATCCTCAGTTTCCTTATCTAGAAAGCAAAGTAACAATACTTTGTTACAAGGATTAAATGTGAAGCATAGACTATGGATTCCTTCTCAAGCTGGCTCCCCATCAGGGTAGCAAGATGGCTAGAAGCAGCTGCAGACTTACACCTGACTTGTTAAATAAATACAGGGAAGAGAGCTACAAAAGACAAAAAGCTGATCTTCATTTGATTGTCTCAGATCAAATGTACAGTCCATAAAGGAATCCCTATGTCTGGAAGTAAGGAACACATGAAATGGCTAGGGTCTCATGCTTACTATTTTTCATTTTTTTCCTTTTAAGTTACCCTGAAGTATAATATGCATGTGATAAAATTCATTCATGTTATGTGTACAATTTGATGAGTTTTGATAAATGTACAATATGGAGAACCACTACAGCATTTGGACAGGTTCAAACCTCAGACTAATGAGAGGGCACAGTCCTTTCATGGCAAAGCCACATGCAAGTCTCAGCTTGGAGGGCAAAGCCCTCCCATCACAATTATGGCCAAAGGCTATAGTTGTAAACTTGACCTTATGATCCAACCTGTGGTCCCATGTGGCTAAGTGATATATGCTGCTCGAAATGCAGCAAGTGCTGCCAAAACAAAGCTTGATAGAATTCAGGTGCATGTAGTTGAGTGGACTTGAAACTCCTGAGAATATTGTAAACATCTTGACCACACCCTTATTTTGCCTCCTGGAACCTGGCTATAAAATAAAGCCTCAGCTTGCAGGCTGTGGCATTGTCTCTCCATCCAAGAGCAGTGTCCTACCTGGCCCCAGCTTGTCTGTCTTCTTTAATTCTTCACGGCCCCCCTTAGGTTTACCTCTGGCCATGCTGAGTGTGACTCAATATACTATTGTAGAACCACCAACAGGTCAAGGTACAAAACATTTCTGTTACCTCAACAAGTTTTTTCTGTGCCCCTTAGAGTCCAACTCTTCTCTAGCCCTCGCCCCTCCAAACCACTGATATACTTGCTATCACTAGAGTTTTGTCATTTCTTTTAGAATTACATATGAAATGAATCAAACAGTTTTTTATTTGCCCTTTTATTTAGCATGCTAAATGCTTTTCAGTATAATGCATGTTTCTGCCAATATAAGTAAAATTTTTTTACTGGATGCTGAACAATATAAGCATTATGTAGTTGAACACTGGATTTTGTCATATTCTTTTAAGGATCATGAGACTGCTTAGCATACAATTAATTATAAGAGGTGCTTTTTAAATTTTGCCCTTTAAATTTTATTAATGTGGGCGTACAACAGCTTTTAATCTACAGTTTCATTTAGCCCTGCTACCACTGTGATACACTTTTAAAGAATCTACTCAAAGCCCCCTATGCTACGAGGCTTTCCAGTATGGCTGGTGAGAATGGGAACTATTCCCAGTCAGGTCTGAATCCTGGGGATTGTTTCACTTACTGATGTCTGCTGATTCTTTCCTCTGCCCCAAGCCATTACATCTTACTGAGCACAGATCAATAATCAGCCAAGACATATAGACACCCCTGTGCACATCCCCGTGTAGCTGTTACCTCTTCTTTGGTATTTTGCCCTATAAAATTCTGGCTGTCTCAGCTTTCCTGATCTTCAGTCTCTTCTCAATGTGGCCAGATTGTGGACTGTTTGAATTCCCCTACCTATACTTGGGCCTGCAACCTGACTCCAGGTAGTAAAACAGTTATAGCACTCTATCCTATTTATTTCCCTCCTCTGAGGGATGAAAGTCCTCTATAGCCAACCATCTTCTGTTTGAAAACACAATTTTTTATATATTCTTTCTAGATTTATAATTGTTAGTGATGATACGAAAAGCCCTCTGCTCGCTAAATTGTTTATAAGAAGCAACAAAAGCCCTTATTATTCTTAAAGCTAAGTCTAAGTTGGTTCAACCAAGAGGCTATGAGTGAAAGGAGATGAACCTCAGAAGAAAACCAAGTTTGTAATTTTCCTTTGAGATACAAAAATAGTGACTATGGATGCTGACTAGGCAAAGGAGCAGCACTGTTCATAGTAACATTATTATAGAAGTAGAATTTCTGCTAACTTCAAATTACTTATTTTACCTATTTTGTGGTGCCTAAAATATCACAAGAATAAGTTCATTCCTTTGAAGTTTTATTACTCTTTATTTAAATCAATAAAATATCTTCTAAATAGTGAAAAATTTAAGTTTCATAAATTATCTTGGGCAAATAAAGGTATCAAAGCATTTAGTTAAAGTTCTGCTTGATATTGAAGAGCTAGAGAAAATGAGACGTTTGCATCAAGGGATTCCAAGAATGAGGGGGAGTTCCAAACAAAGTCTGTTAAATATTTATTATTTAGAAATTAATTTTCATCTAAGAGCAAACTTCCACTGCAGCTTAAAATTAATAAGCTGGGCCATATTGATTTCAGATCAGAAAAGATCATGTCATAAAACAAGCACCTTTAAAATACTACTGGCAAGGTGCTAATTCCTTAAATTCTGGCATTGTTCCAGGCAAAGGGGGGAGTGGATCATTTTTTTCTACTATGATTATTAAGGTATAATTCATACACAATAAACTGAATGTGTTTAAAGTATATCATCTGATACATTTTGACATGAAAGTATACTTATGAAATCATAACCGCAATCAAGATAATGAACAGACACATCATCTAAAAAACGTTTCCTCTGCCCTACCCTACACCCCATCCCAAATAACCAGCGATCTGCTTTTTGTCACTAAGATTACTTCTATCTAAAATGTTTCATAAATAGAATAATCTAGAAGGTGTTTTTGTTTTTTTTTTTTTTGTTTGTTTTTGTTTTTTTTTTTACTGTATTATTTTTTTTAATCAATTTAATCAAAAAAATTTGAGGTTTACCCATGTTGTTGAGTATATCAATTCCCTCCTCTCAGGTCCTGCATTGTCTATAATTATGGATTTACTTTTTTCTTTTTTTTGAAGCACCATAAGTTTTTGCTTCATTTTAATTCAAATTCTATAGTTAAGTGCATAAACACTTAGGATTCTTTTGAATAGTTAACTCCATTATCAATATGAAATTATTTTTTTTACTCTCATTGATATTCTTTCCTCTGAAATCTGCTTTATCGGATATTAATATAGACACTGGCTTTCTTTGGATTAGTGTTAACATGTGCATCTTATTACAACTTTTTTTTTTTTTTTTATAATATATTTTATTGATTTTGTACAGAGAGGAAGGGAGAGAGATAGAGAGTTAGAAACATCGATGAGAGAGAGTCATCAATCAGCTGCCTCTTGCACACCCCCTACTGGGGATATGCCCGCAACCAAGGTACATGCCCTTGACCGGAATCAAACCCGGGACCTTTCGGTCCCCAAGCCGATGCTCTATCCATTGAGCCAAACCGGTTTCGGCACAACTTTTTACTCTCAACCCATTTTTAAGTGGGTTCCTGACAGGAAGCATGAAGTTGGTTTTGTTTATGTACAATTTGACAGTCAATACCTTTTAATTGATGTGTTGATATCATTTTCATTTGGTCTAATTCTTTCCCTGTTCTAGACAGTATTATCACCTACCATGTTTTGAAGACAAACTCTTAACACTTCCCATTATAATTTATTTTTCTTTACTCTGGTTCTAGGCTGAAGAGGCAAAATTATAATTATAATGTTGTATTCCCTTGGTTTTCTGTGGGACCATTATGCATTAGCCACCAATAAGAACCACTGTAGTCTACCTAAAAGTCTTATTTCTCATTGTAAAGTTGTCCATTGATATTCCCGGTTACACAGCTGTCTGAGTAAGCCTCTGAGTGTGTTGATAATTTCCACCCTGTGAGTCTTTGGACTTGATGATCTCATTGAGGCACTCCTGCCTTTTGAGGCTCTGAATGGATTCTCTGCCTTCCCAGCTGGCTTGCTCTCATTTTGCTCTGACTGAGACAGGGCCTGGTCCTAAATGAGTGGTTTATGAAGTATTTACATAAGAATCATTGGAGTATATCTTGTAGTGCAGATTCCTGGGACCAAACTCAGGCTAATTGAATTTATCTCTGGCAGGTGGGTCCTAGGAATTTATATTTAACAAAGTTTCCAGGTGATTTTCATTCACACTGAAACTTGAAACCATCATTCTATATTACAAACTCTGACAAAAGAATTTAATGATACCTTGTATTTATTAAAATTATAAATTAAAGATTAATAATCTTAGAGTTATTAAAAATAAGCATCCTCTGTATTTAGGATATTTATAAACCTTACACATGTATTACTATATTAATGTGTTATATAGATCATAAACTTGGTAAAAATTAATTCTTTGACATTTAAAATATATAAAAATGAAAGTTTTAGTATTTTTATGCTTGTATTCCAATAGTAGCATTGTATCTACTCATTTTGCAGACCCATGCTATAAACCTTGGGGATCTGGATAGGCTGAGGTCTATTTCCAATAATTTTATAAAAAAGAACCAACACAAATGCCCCCCCCCAAAAAAAAAAAAAATTTTGAAGAACTGATTCTCAACCATGATAATGCCCAGGTTTCACTCCATACCAATGAAATATGAATCTGGGATGGGACTCGGGCATAAGTATGTTAAAAAGTTCCCCATATGATGCCAATGTGCAAAGTGGGTGAGCCTGTCACAATTAGAACAGCGCTCCTTAAATTTTAGCATGCACAGAATCGCCTGGAGAGCTTGTTAAACTCGGATTCCTGTGCTGTATTTGCAGATGGATTTAGGTGGGACTGAGTATTGTGTTTTTAACAAGCTCCCAGGTGAAGCTGCTGTTACTGGTCCGTGGCCACACTCAGCAGCATGAGGAGTGATTGTGAAGCCTTAAGAAACTTTCAAACAGGTCTTCACTTTTGATAATATCGTCCAGTTTTTAGTAATTAAAAACTTAGGTTTGGATTTGCCTATATTCATAAACTATGCCTTTGAGAAGAAAATAATTACTTAAGAAAATAATTACTTAAGAACTGCTTATTTATAGGCTCTATCTCACATATTTGATAAAGACCAATTATCACATACTATAGCTGGGTCACCCTGACCATGAATTCTGTGACCTACATTAACACTATGCCATATAGTCTTGGCCATGTGGTGAGCAAGACACATCAACTAGTTTATATTTAGCATTTTTTCTTTATTTAATTTTTAAAAAAATATATATTTTATTGATTTTTCACAGAGAGGAAGAGAGAGGGACAGAGAGCCAGAAACATCAATGAGAGAGAAACATCGACCAGCTGCCTCCTGCACACCCCCTACTGGGGATGTGCCCGCAACCAAGGTACATGCCCTTGACCGGAATCGAACTTGGGACCTTTCAGTCCTCAGGCTGACACTCTACCCACTGAGCGAAACCGGTTTCAGCTCTTTATTTAATTTTTAAAAAATATATGTATATATATATATATATATATATATATATATATATATATATATATATTGATTGATTTCAGAGAGGAAGGGAAAGGGAGGGAGAGATAGAAACATCAATGGTGAGAGAGAATCATTGATTGGCCACCTTATGCATGCCCCCTTACTGGGGATTGAGCCTACAACCTGGGTATGTGCCTTGACCAGAATTGAACTGTGACCTCTTGGTTCATAGGTCCACACTCAACCACTAAGCCACACAAGCCAGGCTCTTTCACTGAATTTTTTGTTTAATATCTTATATTCTTGATAGAACATAGAGTTTGGCTTATATGATTGAAGGACCTTCCTTTTCCAGATTTAGGTCTTCATGAGCTGCTTTGATACCAGTCCTCAAATCTCAAAATTAGACAAAGAGGAAACAGGAGTGACGAGACTCAGTTCTAGTTTGACTCTGCCATTAGTTCTAAGTTTAAGAAAGGCACTTTAAACTTCCTTAGTGGGCCTCATTTTCTTCTTTTATAAAATAAGGAGTTGGACAAGATAAATATTGAGTTCTTTTCTAATTCTAAAACTGTTCTCTCTATAATCTCATAAAATACCAGACCCAGAGCAAAAGTTGTTTATTTTGTGAGCCGTTGGTTCAGTAATTTAGTACATTTGAAAAAAAAAAAAAAAAAAAAAGGAGCTCAAAAGCATAGCTTTCTTGAGCTTTAGTTTTTCAGTTTTTAGGGCAGAGCAAACACTATTAAAATGAGTATAGCTCCACGGTGGCTTTGCTTGATCCTATTGTGACGAGGAAACCTCCACAGCATCCATCTGAAGCAATAAAAATCATGTTTCAATCTTCCTTTGGCAAAACAAAAGGACTCTGATATGCTGGCAGAAATTGTATTCTTTTGTATAAAAGTCCATGTGCCAAATAAAGAAACTTGTTAACATTTTTGCCAAACTAAAAAAAGGAAGATTAGTAATTTTTAATAAGGTTGTAAATTGGAGCATCCAATAATTTAGCCTGGTATAGAGCAGTTGGGTAAGTTACAGTAACCTACTTTAAGAGAGAATTTAAAAGGTGAGATTTAGTTTATCACTGATTTTATAATATAAAGGATTATATCATAGAATTGAATAATATAAAGACATAAACTGAATGGTAATAATTATACAAAAACATGGGGAGATAGTTAAAATATGACAATTGTACAGAATATGTACTCTAATAATCATGCTACAAAATTTATTATGAAAATAGAAAAGATGGAAAGAGCTATACAATATGCAATAGTATTATAAGAATAAAGATATTCTGGGTGACTTTTTTCCTTTATATTCTTCTATGTTTATGTCATCTTTATATCATAAAGGTTTAATGCACAAACTCTGCAGCCATATACCTATTGCAAGGGAGAATTTAAAAGGTGGGATTTAGTTTATCACCAATTTTAAGGACAAACAATCTAGTAACATACAGTGTTTGGATTGAAAGTGCTATGTGGGAATCTCTTTGCCAGATAGAGAATCCTATAAAATCAAGAGGTAATATGCAAATTGACCATCACACCCTCTCACAATATGGCCTCACCCATGTGGTCACAAGATGGCTGCCCATGTGGTTATAAGATGGCCACCACAAGATGGCTGGCAGGGGAGGGAAGTTGTGGGTGATCAGGCCAGCAATGGAGGGCAGCTAGGGGTGACCAGGCCAGCAGGGGAGGGGAGTTGGGGGCAACCAGGCCAGCAGGGAGGGCAGTTGGGGGCAATCAGACCAGCAGGGGAGTTGTCAGGAGGTGATCATCCTGGAAGGCAGAAGCGATTAGAGGCAATCAAGCAGGCAGGCAAGCAGTTGGGAATCAGCAGTCCCTAATTGTGAGAGGGATATCAGACATCCCCCAAGGAGTCCCAGATTGTAGAGGGTACAGGCTGGTCTGAGAGAGACACTCCCCCCCAGTGTACAAATTTCATGCACTAGGCCTCTAGTGTATGTGTGTGTGTGTGTGTGTATATATATATATATATATATATATATATATATATATATATATATATATATGCCTAAGTGACCATCATGAGCAAATGACCGGAATGACCAGTTGACCAGTCACTATGATGCGCACTGACTACCAGGGGGCAGACACTCAACACAGGAGCTACCCCCTGGTGGTTAGTGCACTCCAACAGCCAACCTCCCGCAGTCAACTAACCTCCAACAGCTGGCAACCTCCTGCATTCCCTCCCCCTGGCCTGCCCTGATTGCCAGCCAGACCTAGGGACCCTACCCATGCACAAATTTGTGCACTGGGCCTCTAGTTCAAGAATATAAGGGGAGCCTGATTGCAGTCAAATAGTAAAGATATATTTTTTGGTGTGTGGTAGCACTTAGCCAACAACAAATGTATACAGACAGAAATGATCACTAAGTGATTTCAGAGTTGCTAATTGCCCAGCTCTTCACCAAAAGTCCATTTCACTGCTCACTTACCCAGCAGAACTTTGGAAAATGTTTTTACTCAGTTGGGACCATGTAACCTTCTACTCCTATGGCTTGAAGGCAAATGGCACCCACAGGGAAAATTCTACTGCACATTGTCAGTTTTCGATATGCAATGAGATCTCTGCTGTGCTTTATTAAAGGCATAAATCTGAGCTTGTGCTAAATATGTACGGAGGAAATTTCATTTGTACATCTTTATAAAATCAAAGAGTTACTCCAGTGTCCCAAGAAAGCCTGCTTACTGTCTCATTAAAGGATCAGCACCATAGTACAAGCTAATACCTACTTCTTCAATTATTAGTAATTCATAAGCTATGGAAACTACTCATTTTATTATTACTAAAATGCAGTTAAAGTTACGCTTTTAAGTTAAAAAAGAAATCTCTGTAAGTATGTAGAGAATTAAGTAGGAGTAGGCGGCAGGAGAATGAAAGAAGAAGAGAGGAAAGTAAAGGGATATCTACCTGTGCTTGACTGAAGAGGAAAATAATGATGCTTTTCTAATGATGTGAACAAGTACTTCAAAGATCTACCACCAGCAGAAAAGTCATCAGAACCTCTGATGATGAAACAGCTGAGTAGCAAATCCTGCAGGACTTCAAAGCAGTATTGCAACTCTTGAGTGACATGCTATTCAAGTTACCTGTTCAGGGCATCCGGAGAAAACAATGTGTATGGAGTTTCAAAAAAGAATTGATAGGCATGGCGGTATTTTGTGGTCCATTATTAGGTTCAGAGTAACAGCTGTAATAATTAAAAACACAAAAATTTGCTAGCTCAGCACAAGAGCAATTATTTCTCATTGATGTAGCAATCCCATAAGGTTTAGTCATATGTTCCCACCTGCCTGCAATGGAGGCTGGGAAATGTAATCTGTGCCTGTGAAACCACTTCTCAGTGTCATTGCTGTGCTCTGGTGATTTTGTGGGCAGTCAACTCTCTTCCACATGAGCTGTCACTGTCCCCAGAAAATAGCAACATAACCCTATTTGATTCACTTTTCTGATAATTTCATTGGGATGCACACAAGTGATCTATATCCAATTCTCTGCATTTGAAAGTAAAAATGATTATGCTCAGTTCAATTCAATAAGAAAAAAAAGTTGAACTAAGTATTACAGGTATCTAATATTGTTGAGATGCAAGGTACAGTGTTAGATTCTGTGAATATCAATAGTAAGATATTGTTAGGTTCCCCAGGTAACTAATAGAGAATACATTCTAATAAAATACACTGTAATAAGTACTAGTCGCTTTTAAGAATGTGAGAGGTTTACTCTTCCTATAGTTGAATGAAGAAGCATCATTCATTAGAGGAGTAACTGTCACAAACTCAGATACAATTGTACTGACATTTGAATTAAGGTTCTTTATGTCACAGGTACATAAATAAAATAAATAATCTTCATACAATTTTAGTAAATTTCTACAATGCACCCATATAGAGAACTTGATGTGCATTTAAAAAAAAAATCTTATTTTAAAGAAAATATAATTCTCTTTTTCCAAAGTGGGTGCAGACTCTGACTAGCCAACACCCTTTTTTGTTCCATAATGTAACACAGGCAGTCAGTCTTTTCTTGACAACTAATAAGCAATATATATTTTAAATGAGCTTTAGTTCAAGACGTTCTCCCTAGTGCAGAGGAGTCTGACATGTCACATTGCAGAACATCTGACAAACAGTTCAACTTGCCCATTTCATTACTTTCTATGTTATTTAGTGTCCTGCAAGGCCAAGACTTGCTACCTCTAATTCCACTCTTGCACTTTTTGATAAAGAATCAAATTCACTTTGGATCTTCATAAAGTATTAGTTCGATGTTGTAATGGAAAGCTATTAAACCCTAGGGGCCTGGTCTGCCACTGTGTGACCTGAAATATGCATTTAGCCATTCAGTGTCTTAGTTTGAAATCAGAGTTTCAGATTAATGAAGCTTCAGTTCCTTAGGATCCTGCTCATTGAGTCAATTGTTCCAGTACATTTTGCATAATTATGTTGCCTACACAGGGTATTTCAGTGTAAAAAAAAAAAAAGCCTAGTGGATATAGGCTTTTAAAATAATAGCCCTTTTATTATTTAGATGTAATCTTACCTTGGAAATCTCTTTATACTAGCTTCGGTGTGTGACTTCCTTTCTTTTGTGGAATATCTTTCTTATCCTCATAAATGCAAATCATTGCCCACCTGAAACTTATTCCATAAGCTACAAACTAAAAATGTGCACCATTCTTTGGTTTGGCAAAACCCGACTGAGGAAGATAATGTATTGAAATAAATAGGCTTGGTTTTGGGAATGCTTCCAATTGTGAATACTTGGCAGGGTTGGACTTCCACTGGAAAATAAAATTAGCCAAAGCTCTGGCTCAGAATCTTTTCAAAGATAAAGCTATTGGGATTACTCTAATGCATTCAAGGTGTCCATGCACTTTGAATACAGCTAATAATCAGCTCCCTGGAAAATATGATGAAGACACTGGCAGATGTTCAAAGTTCAGCAAAATCAACTCTATGCATATCCAAGCCTGCCATTTCCAAAATAGATCGGTGGGTTTCGGGCTTATCATTTCACTTGGAATGTGGACTTTGGGAGTGTGGGAAGCCTTTTTCGTAATCACAGGGAAGGGGACAATGAGCTTTGCCTCCCACATTCGGTGCGCGTCCTCATGCTGTTTCATCCTAGCATCTTAAACTCAAAGGGCTTCCTCAAAAGGAGAAGGCCACCCAGGAGCAGCAGTGAAAGAGCATGTGGAGGTCGTTGTGGTGAAGTCTGGCTATGGTCCTGAGAGCCCCCTTTCTTGTGTTTTTCAGACTGTTGAGAAGTATTTGAGTGCTCATAATAAGAGAGATGTTCTACTCGCCAAACTCATCTTGTAGGAATCCTGGAGCAGGAATTCTGCTCCAAGGGATTGGACTACAAAAGTGAATTGAGAGATTACATTGCTGTTCCAAAATAAAGAGAAAATAATAAAAACATTTCAGATCATGGGTAACTTAGCCACAGGTAAGGTTCATAGAAAAGGGTTTAATTGTCATAACTGAATAAATACCCTCCCTTTCTGTTCTGGAATTCTGTAACTCCCAGCAGCCATTTTCAACCAAGGAGGTGAAGTGTGGGTTGTATCAGTCACCAGAGATGCCTTTTCAATTGACACTTTCTCTCTTCTCAATGGGCCCCATTTCTCCTCAAGATTCTGAACATTCCTGCCCATGGGACAGCATGAACTGAACTTGCCACTGTGGTCAATAGTTACTTATAACTATTGTATGTCCTGGATATTGGCCTAAAAAAGAGGTTGAGACGCAGTCCTCCTGACTCCCCCCTCCTCTCCCCCACCCCCCTTCGCCACCCTGGAGCAATGCTTCTTAACAGTGTTCCTCGCTCTTCTGGGATTCATGAGGTTAGGGATGGAAGCCTGCAGGCCATACTCATTATTTTTTAAAACAACCTGATGGAACCTGTGTATCTCTAACTGCTGGTGAAACCTTTTCTCTGGGCTTAAAGCTCAAGTTATATCAATTCATGATGCTTAACTATTGCAATTTGGAAGCTCTGATGAACACTCACATGTCCCTGGATGAATAGGATTAGAAAAAAACTAAATTTCTATTTAATTGAGTTTCATTATTTGATAGACCACTTCAAAAATGGACACATAAAAAAATAATTAAAAGGGCATGAGATGTCTAAAATGTTTGATATCACTGATCTCAAATGAAGTAAGATAAGTAACAAAAGAAATAGCTGTTGATTTCTCTTTAATTAATAACTTCTTAGTCATGGTAATATATATATGTATGTAAGTGTGCATATATATATATATATATATATATATATATATATATATATATAGTTCTAAAGTAGATAGGACTAAAGAAAGGACAAATCTATTATTAAGGATAGAGTTAATTAATTTTAATTATGATTTTAAAATATTATTCATGTTTTATTTATCTTCAGCAAATTTGAGTTTCACACCCTCACTTTTCTTGGGATGGGTGTGGGTGGTGAGACTGTGGGAGGCTCAACTTCAGAACATTTTATAAAATTACTATCTTCAGTAAGTTCTGGGCGTTATGTAAGGTGTGAAAGGCTGAAGCAGGAAGAGATTAACCAAAGGACTTATATGCATAGATGCATGGTCCATGGACACAGACAACGGTTTGGCAAAGACCTGGGGTGGGGCAAGAGCCTGGTAGAGGGGGACAAAGGGGGCAAAATGGGGGACATCGTAATACTCTCCACAATAAAAATAAATCAAAAAAGAAAACAAGCTCACAAAGAAACAATTTAAAATTGTAGCATCTGTTTTACTATAATGATATATATGTACACATACATACTATTTTAAAAATAAGCATGCAATTGTAAACTGTAATCATTATAAAACTTAAATAAGCCTTACTTTCATATTATCAGAGTAAAAGAGTATGCATAGAAGTCATTCTAACATTGTTGCATTTGCCCTTTAAAGCTAGAATACATAAAATGGTTAGCATATTGTATTTTATCTTATTTCAGTTTTCATCATTAAGTATAAATACTCTTAGGGATGTGCCAACCAATAACCAAAATCTCTGCACAGTTATTAAAGTACCATTAAGTCACATAAAACGAGTAATCTAAAAAAAAATACATCTGTAAATATGATGCTCATTAATATAGTTCTTCATACTTTTTGTACAATGGATGATAAATTAATGTCTGGGCATTTGGGTATTTCCCCCCCATTATATAATTAGTAGAGTTTCTAATTAATTTCTCTTTAATTAATAACTTCTTAGTCATAGGAATGTATATATATATATGTAAGTGCGCACACACACACACACACACACACACACACACACACATATATATATATATATATATATATATATATATATATATATATATATATTATGTTATTAGAAAACTTGTTACTAAGGCAAGAAAACCATAGGGCAGAGGTTGGAGGCCTTGCAAGCTACCAGCATTTAACTTTTGGAGACCAGGAAGCCATTTGTCCTTTTCTGTACTTCCTTCCCAATACCAGTTAGAACCAGAGGGGGAAAAACAGAGGGTGGTGGTGAGGAGCAGGGCCTGAGAAGGGGGACAGGTCTGGGAGGAACTAATACCTGAGTCTGTTGGTTTGATCTCCAAGGGATCAGTAAGAAAGCAATGAAAGAGGCCTGCCGTGCTGATCTTCCCTCCCAGAAGAAAGGTGTCTTTTAATTCTGCCACTAAAGTGCATTCTAGAAGGATTCTGCTTTTTACAATTGTGGCCAGCACATCCTTGAGGTCCCAGGCCATTCTTTGGAGTTGTTTGCACTTAGAGCAAAATATATTATTGATGCCAACTCCATTCATTCACATACGTGTTTAACAATGTTTCAGCACTTTTGGAGTGATACCGGGCTACCTCATTTCCATGATACAGTTGGTGGTCACAGTGACTCCCCAGTCAGGTTTTATCAAAAGGAGATCCAGCGGAGAACAAAAGTAAAGCAATGAAGGCTGCCAGGCATTTGCACCGTGAGATAACATTATATGATTCATCTTTTCGAAATCCCCTTTTCACCTCTGCCTGTTTCCACTGCAAAGCAGGAATAATGATTGGAAACTCGGAAGCAGCTTGACATCTGTTCCAGGGCATGTGTCTGATATCTGGACTCCGTCGGCATGCATTTTCGATGGGAGAGTGAGCCCAGAGCACCAGGCCTCCAGAACCAGCATAACACAGACTCTTCCTTCTGTGGGCCTTTGAGTCAGAGGGCTCAGAACAAAGTCAGGAAGGGAGTTTCCCAGTTTGCACGGAGAGCCTAACAAACAATTGCGGAGAAAACCAGGAGCTCATTGTATCGTCTCTTTCTCAGCAGTTCCAGGAATCTTCACCCTGCTTTGAACTTTTCGGTACATTTTTTTTATCCTCTGTTTTTCTTCCCCATCACTAAACTTGAATATATATGGTCTGTATACACATCAGCCTCTCAACAATTGGAAATATGATAAATTTGAGCTAGTAGGATGGGGGCAGCACGAGAACCACGAAAATGTAACACTTGATGTGCTGTGGGGAGGGTAATTGATGGATGGGTCCCACCTCCACGGCCATGCACAGGTCCCTGCTTCTGGCAGACCCATTCTTGCAAGACACAGAACTCCTCATGGGTGACCTTTCCTTGCAGACTTTTTTTTTGCCCAGCTGAGGCCTTTTAGAGCTGTGCTGCAGTGTGAGACTTTCTATCGACCTTCCTTTCTTTCTTTCTTGTCCCACAGAAGTCAAATCTGCAGGCTGTTCTGAAGGCTTTCCCCATCTCCTCCAGCCTCCTCCCTTTAGCCCTTCACAGTGGTTTTCTCTAATCCAGTGTTTCCCAAACTTTTGACATATGTGTACCCCTTCTATAATTTTCATAATGCTGAGTACCCCTCATACTCATGAGAATGTAGAATTAAGCGCAGCTAAGCATGGTGGAGTGCATATCCCCACCAAACTCCGGTGCAACGCGTACCCCCACCAAACTCTTCCCATACCCCTGGGGGTACGCGTACCACACTTTGGGAAACACTGCTGAAGTCTAATATTGTCATGGCATCGGCTCCTCGGAGGACCTGAGCTAACGCAGAAGTGAAGTAGACTTTCTCCTGCTTGCCAAGAGAAAGTGATTATTTACATTCAAAATGTTCACATAGGATTCTGAACTGTGCTGGTTACCCTTCCTTTCCCTAAACTCCTTTGTCTCTTCTCAGCCCTCTAGCAGGGGTCAGCCAATTTCCTCAAAGGGCAAGATAATAAAATGTTTTATTTTATAGGTGATACAGTCTCTGCTGCAGCTACTCAACTGCAGCTATCGCAGTGTGGCAGTACCCATAGGCAATACATAAAGGAATGGACATAGCTCTGTTCCAATAAAACTTTATTTTAAAATGAGGTGGCAGGACATATTTGGTCTGTGAGTACAGTGAGTGGCCAGATTATTATGATCTCTGAATGCATAATAATCTGGCCATTCAGTGTAGTTTGCAGATTCCTGGTCTTTCACGTTTATATTGGAGCTGTGCCTTGCCCTGACTTATTTAGTCATTTTATTTAGGCCCCTAAAAACCGAGATCATCGGAGCTAAATGACCAGGAGGGTTTTTGTTGTGTATGGGCACCTGCTCCTTTGGAAAGGCCTCAGCCTGCAGTCAGCATTGATGGCTGGCCCTGGAGGGCCCCGCTGCCCACATCTCAGCTCTTTCATTCTGCTTAGACATTGCTAAGCACTTCGCTTTCTATTCTAACAAATTCAACATTTCTTTGTTTTTCTTGTGGCTGGAAATTTTAAGCTAAACTATAACAAGAAGATGACTGCTTCTAACAAAAGCTTCTAACAACTACAATAGGAGTCACCATAGCAACTGCCTTTTTTTTTTTTTTTTATCTAAGCATTTAGAGTGGAAGCTGATGAAGAAAAAAAAAAAAAAAAAGTTGCACGCAGCAAAATGAGGCTTAGACGTTAGCTAGAAAAATACCCTGAAGTTTTCCAGGAGGTGGAGGGGTTGGGAAATGAAAACAGATCTGATAAGATGTCATGGCCATGGCCAAACCAAGGTGGCAGGTCCATCAATCACGTGGCCATGTTCTCTGCAGCTTCAGGTGAGATGGGAAGACTTTCCTTCCCTGATGGTGCCTAATTGGTGGTGAACATGATTATTTTGTGATTAGTGTTTTATGTGCTTACTGGATCATACCATCTCAAAGGAAGGATTTAGAAAAGGGCAGGAGGCCTATTTGGATTGCTGTTGGCACTTGTTCTAAACTCCAAGACAGAATTTAAAAAAAAAAAAATGGTATCAATTCTTGGACAACTATGTGGGATGGTGATAACATAAACCTTGGCCCTGCCTCTTGAAAAGGGTTTGTGACTCAGAATTGATTTCTAAACCATTCCTTTGTCTCCTGGCACTTCCTCCTGGTCACTTTGTTCTCCCCCTTTATTCCTGTTAAGGATTGAGGCAGAGCCAAGCCTGCAAAATAAGTGAGAGCTAATAAAGCTTCATTTACACAGAGCACCTTTTTTATTGAATTTACTGGGTGGCAGTGGTTAATAAAATTATATAGGTTTTAGTGTACAATTATATAATACATCATCTGTGTTTTGCATTGTGTATTTTCCACCCCAAGTCAAGTCTCCTTCCCACTTATTTCCTCTTTACCTTCTTCTACCTCTCTCCATCCCCCTTCCCTCTGGAAGTCACCATACTGTTGTCTGTGTCCATGAGTCTTTCTTTTTTTCTTTGCTTAATTCCTTCACCTCTCTCATTCAGTCCCCAAGTCCTTCCCCTCTGACAGCTTCAGTCTGTTCTCTATATCCATGAGTCTGTCTTCACTTTGTTTGTTAATTTATTTTGTTCATTAGATCCCACATATAAGTAAAATCATATGGTACTTGTCTTTCTCTAACTGGCTTATTTCACTCAGCACCATACTCTCCAGGTCCACCCATAAGTGGATAAAAAAGCTGTGGTACATTTACACATGGAATATTACTCAGACATATACAAAACATCTTAAAATGTAACGATGTGCAAGAGTTTTAATAAAACACCCATAGTTATAAGGATTTATTATCAAGTTAATTATAACATAGCATATACTGAATAATCTTATCTAAAAGTAATATGCAAATTGACCATACCTTGCCACACCCACCACCATGCCCAACACCCACATCCACCAGCCAATCAGAGCGAGTATGCAAATTAACTCCAACCAAGATAGTTGCAGCCACAGAGAGCAGACAGGAGGCTTGGGTTTCTCTGGCAATGGAAGAAGCCAAGCTTTCCACCTGCCCTAGCTGGCATAAGCCTCCACTCAAGGCTGCAAAGTTTCAATTATAGAAAGTAAACAAATCTAAACAGAAATAAAAGCAGCCACAATTTTCATATACATTTTATTAATTTTCTTTCATCTCTGACACTTTTATTATAGAGAAAAGGCAAATAGCAATATTAAAATATTTCCTCTAATTAATTTCCTTTTAATGTGCATGAATTTTGTGCACCAGGTCAGTGGTAGACTAAAAATAATAACAATGACTAATAAAATAATAATAAAATGTGTATTATATCATTTGCTTTTCTGTGTAGTTGCCGCTTTATAGGTTAGAAAACCAAGGCTCTGAGTTAATTCTGATTAAACAAAGCTACCAATAAAATAAAGCTGATAATTTGTGGATTTGAAATTGTTGGTGAGTCTGGTCTCTAATGACTGAGACCTAATGGTTAGGCTCAAAATTCTGGGTTTGATGACTTGGGTTTGAATTCTGATTCTGCTTCTTTTATGGTAAGTTACTCAACCTCCGTATCTGCCCCAAAGGGCAGTATTACTGTGTTTGGATAATGTTTAGAACCATGCTTGGAATATATACTATATTAGTGTTTGTAAAATTAATTTTAAAATCATATTGCTTCTAAGAAGTTTAATACATTAGTTGACTTTTGGAAATCTACCTGATCTTTCTTAGTTTATCTGCAAAGTGAAGATAATAAAGTACCTACCTTATTGATGCTTTCAAGATTAATTGGACTTAATGTAAAGGTATTAAGATAGTACATGGACTATCTAGGTACTCTATTTTTGTTGGTTATTTAACTAGTCTGGGTTATCTATAGAAATAAGACAAATAGGATGAATATATATATATATATATATATATATATATATATATATATTATAAGGAGTTGCTTTATACAACTATGAAGGCTGAGAAATAAGTCCAAGTTCTGTAGTTAGCCAATAGGAGACATAGGAGATCATAATGGTGTAAAGTACAATCTAAGTTTGAGTCCAAAGGCAGAAGATTGTTGTCTCAGATCAAAGACCATCAAGAAGAAAACATTCTGCTTTTCCAGGCTTTTATTCTATGGAGGCCTTCTGTGAGCACCATCCACTGTGGGAGTGATCTGCTTTACTCAGTCTACTGATTACAGTGTTCAATCTCATCCAGAATTCACCACAGACACACTCAGAAATAATGTTTGTAATGGACTGAATGTTTATGTCCCTCCAGTAATCCATGTGAGAAAATCCTAATCCCCAAGGGATGCTCTTAGGAGGTGGGGGTCTTTTGGGGAGTGATTAGGTCATGAGGGTGAAACCATTATGGATGGAATTAGTGCCTTTATATAAAAGACCCGATTAAGATCCCTTAATCATCTACCATATGAGGTAACAGCAAAAAAGAGTCATTCTAGAAGGTGGGACTTCAATAGACACTGAACCAGCTGATCCCTTAAAATATTAGACTTCTCAGCCTCCAGAACTGTGAGAAATAAATTTCTATTGTTTATAAGTCACCCGTTTATGTTATCTGTCCTATATAATAAAGAAATGATATGCAAATTGACCCTCATGCCCTCACAAGATGGCTGCCCCCACATCATCACAAGATGGTTGCCCCCACATCGTCACAAGATGATCTCCCCCATGTTGTCACAAGATGACAGCCCCCGTGTCATCACAAGATGGCTGCCCCCACGTTATCACAAGATGGCAGGCAGGGGAGGGCAGTTGGGGGTGACTAGGCCTGCAGGGAATGACAGTTGGGGGGTGGGCCAGGCCTGCAGGGGAGGGCAGTTGTGGTGAACCAGGCCTGCAGGAGAGGGCAGTTAGGAGAGATTAGGCTGGCAGGGGAGGGCAATCGGGGGATATTGGGGTGGCAGGGGAGAGCAGTTGGGGGGAATCAGGCTGGCAGGGGAGCAGTTAGGGGGTGATCAGACTGGCAGGCAGAAGCAGGTTAGGAACAATCAGGCAGGCAGGCGAGTGGTTAAGAATCTGCAGTTCCAGATTGAGAGCAGGATGTCTGACTGCCACTTCAGTCTAGGCCTGATACTGCAGGGATCCCAGATTGGAGAGGGTTCAGGCCAGGCTGAGGGCCACACCCCCCCAATGAATTTCATGCACCAGGCCTCTAGTATACATATAAAAAACTAAGTGACCAACCATCCATCCATTCGACCATTTCACCAACCAACTGGCCAGTACCTGACATGCACTGGCAACTTAAAAATAAACTTTGACTTGCACATGAGCAATACATATAAAGCTCTTGCTGGAGTCACTTGCACTTGTGTTTCAATTTTATACTACTACTAGAGTCCTGGTGCACAAAATCTGTGCATGGTGTGTGTGTGTGTGTGTGTGTGTGTGTGTGTGTGTGTATGTGTGTGTTCCTCAGCCCAGCCTGCATCCTCTCCCATCTGGGATCCCTCTCATAATCCAGGACTGCTGGCTCCCAACCACTTGCAGGGCTGCCTGCCTGATTGCCCCTAATCACTTCTGCCTGCCAGCCTGATCACCCCCTAACCACTCACCTGCCTAACTGCTCCCCTGCTAGCTTGACTGCCTCTAACTGCCTTTCCCTGCTGGCCTGGTTACCAATAACTGCCCTCCCTTGCAGGCCTGGTTGCCCCCAATCGCCCTCCCCTGTTGGCCCGATCAGTTCTAACTGCCCTTCCCTTCCAGCCCGGTCACCCCTAACTGCCCTCCCCTGCTGGCCTGGTCTCCCCTAATTGCCCTCCCCTGCAGTCCTGGTCCCTCCCAACTTCCCTTCTCTGCAGACCTGGTTGCTCCCAACTGCTCTCCCCTTTCAGCCTGGTCCCCCCCAAACTTTTCTCCATGCAGGCTTGGCCTCTGTAGGCCTAGTTGTCCCCAACTGCCCTTCCCTCCTGGCCTGGTTGCTCCTAACTGCCCTCCCCTGCTGGCCAGATTGCCCACAACTGCCCTCCCCTGCCTGCCATCTTGTGGCAGCCATCTTGTGTCACATGGGGGTGGCCATATTTGACCACATGGGGGCGGCCATCTTGTGTATTAGAATAATGGTCAATTTGCATATCACCTCTTATAAAGGATATTTTACATACTATTTTGACATGTAATTTTTTGCAATAATGTAATTATCACAAAATCTTTCTTCTAATTAATTTCCTTTCAATGTGCATGAATCCATGCACTAGGCCACTAGTTTTGTTATAACAGTTCAAGGGGACTAAGGCATTGTTTAACCAAATATCTAGCTAAACTGTGATCAAGTCAAGTTGTTACATAAAATTAACCATCCAATCTATTAAAGTTATTTTTGTTGTTACTGTATTATCTTTTTGTGTGTCTGTTTAGTTGACATCTATGTAAATAGATCAATCAGATCAATAGTGAAATATAGACAAATATGAATGACTAATATAAATAATGTATATAATGTGTTAAATTTCTTAGGAACATACATGTGATTCAAAGGTTCATCTGCTTGGTTGAAAAAATAATTTCAACTACATTTTAAGAACATTTCTCAGAGAGATAGATCTTGTTCAGGTTGCCTAAAAAAATAGTAGACTCAAATCAGACAGCTGTATAAAGCAGCGAGTACCAATCAGTGGCCCACAGGCCACTGGTGGTCCGTGAGAAAATTTTGGTGGTCCATAGAAAAATTTGGACATTAGTTGCATTTTTAATCCTAATAAATCATAATTAAACAATATTCTAAGAAATTCTTATATTCTGATTGAATGAAAATTTTCACCTTTACATTGCACTAAATCCATGAAATGTACTAGAATTCCTCTTTCTAATAACTAGAGAGGGAGAAACAAGAGAGGTGCAAGTGGTTTCAATATTATTTCAACCATTGCAGCAGTCACCTGCTCTGCAATTACCAATTCTCATCCAATTGCTTTATTTTATTTGTGTATTGTATGTAACTGTGTATTTTCTTTTACTGTTATATTTAACTAGAGTCCTGTGCACCAGAGGGGTCCCTCGGCTTGGCCTGCGGGAATCTGACCAAAACCTCCAGTACAACATTCCCTGAGGGATGTGGTAGTGCACAAAGTAGCAGGTGGCCAGGAAGGAGCCTGAATCCAGGTGGGCCGCTGTCCTGCTCCTGCTCATTGCAGCCTGGCTGTGCCTGCTGTCACTGTAGCTCAGTAGGCTTGCTGCTGCTCCACTGAGGTCTCTGTGCACCTGTCCTAGGGCAATACTGGTGTGCCCACGATCTAGAAGCATCTAAGGGCTCACACCCAGTCAGTCCAGATGCCAGTCCTAATCCCAGTCCTGGTCTGATGGGGGAGGGACATGCGGGGGAGGGTCTGTGAGAGAGGCTCAAGCCAACACAGCTGCACTTAGCAAGCGTGAGCCCTGCATCTGATGCCCATCAGTCAGCTGAGCGGCGTTCCCACTATGGGAGTGCAGTGACCACCAGGGGGCAGCTCCTGCATTGAGCGTCTGCCCCTTGGTGGTCAGTGCATGTCATAACAAACGGTTGAACAGTCAAACGGTCTCTTAGGGTTTTATATACCGTATTTTCCGGCGTATAAGACGACCCCCTAATTTTACAGTTAAAACATAGGTTTAGGCCTATATTCGCTGCATAAGACCCCCAACTTCAAAGAAAGACTTACTTTGCCATCAAGATCTGCAGGTAATTTTTGTGCAATTTTGGTTTTTTGCCCCAGATTTTCGGTTGACTTTTTTTTTGTTTCAAAAGTCGTCTTATATGCCGGAAAATACGTTATATAAATGACATAAAATAGTTTGACTTTAATAACTATCATTTCTTGTTTGGTTTTAGATTTGAAAGAAATAAACCCATATTGAGTGAAAAAAACAAAGGAATATTTTGCATTTCTTTAGTAATACAAAAGATAATGTAACTAATGATAATAGTAACAATAGTAGTATGTGTACTTCACTTAACCATGAGCTGATCAATGAATCAGAGTCTCCACAGTCCTCATCAGGCACCATTAGGAAGAATCTTTGAACTAGAGGTGGAGACAAAAAAAATCTCAAAATATCAAGAAAATATGATTCAAACTACTTGAAATTTGGATTTGTTCAAGAATTTGCTAGTGAGCTGTCTGCTTTGTGTTGTGTGTTCTGAGTGTTTATCCAATGATGCCATGAAACCTTTGAAACTCGAAAGACACTTGCATCAAAACACCTGGATTTAGCTAAAAAAAAATCACTTGAATATTTTCAAAGAATGCATGAAAATATGAAAAAGCAAGTAATTGCTCTAACAAAAATGACTGTTGGAGATAAATTCTTATTAGAGACTTCTTATCTGATTGCATTACAGATCAAGAAAAATAAAAAGCCATATACGATTGGAGAATTAATTAAGCCTTGCATCTTACAAGCCTGTGAAGAGGTTCTGGGAAAAAACGCTGTCCAGAAACTAAAAGCAATTCCTAACACTGTCAAATGCAGAATTGAAGACATGGCTGAAGACAGTGAAAATCAAGTTATTAAAATGTGAAAAATTCACCATGTTATTCAATTCAACTTGATGAATCAAATCAAGGGACGTAAGTAACAAGGCACTTCTTTGTTTTGTAAATGAGAGTTACAGGAAGAACTGTTCAACCAGCCAGGTGGAACAACTAGCTCTGAGATTTTTGAAGCACTTAATAGTTGTTCCTGAAACAGAGAATTGATTGGAAAAATGTATTGGGATATGTACAGACAGTGCCACAAACATGACTGGACATCTTTCAGGAATTTTTGCAAAGGGGAAAAGTGTTGGTCGCCCAGACACCTTGTCTATACACTACATTATACATTGTGAGAAACTTGCTGAGGAAAAAAAAAAAATGTCCCCAGAATTACACAAAGTATTATCAGATGTTATCCTATATACTAAAACCCTAATATGCAAATTGACTGAATGGTGAAACAACTGGTCACTATGATGTGTACTGACCACCATGAGGCAGATGCTCAACGCAGAAGCTTTGCCCTAGTGGTCAGTGCACTCACACAGAGGGAGCACTGCTCAGCTAGAAGATGGGCTCATGGCTGGTGAGCACAGTGGCAGTGACTGGAGCCTCTTCTGCCTCCACTGCAGGCAGGTGGTAAGGATCATGGATCCCAGACTGCAAGAGGGCGCAGGCCAAGCTGAGGGGCCCACACAGTGTATGAAATTTTGTGCACCAGGCCTCCAGTTAAAATGATAAATTAAATTCAACACAAAGTGCTCAATTCTCAAATATTTGAGGCACTTTGCGAAGAAATGGGTTCCCATTATACGCACCTTCTTCTTCACCTGAGGTGAAATGGCTGTCGAGGGGCAAGATACTAACATGACTGTTTACCCTGCGAGAAGAAGTAAAAATATTTTTCCAGCAGCAAAATAGTCCAAAATAACAAGAACTCTTCTCGATGAGTGGGTAGCCAAGCTTGCATATCTGGCAGGTGTTTTTTGCTATTAAATGAACTAAACATATATTTGCAAGGACAACTTAAGGACCTGTTCACACTACGAGGTAAAGTGGATGCTTTTCAAAAGAAAATATTACTGTGCCAAATGTGGTTGGCTGAAGAACTTCAATTGTTTTCAAACTTTGATGAATATATGAGAGAGAAGGTGGTAACCATGGCTCAACAGCACTTACAATCATTCACAGAATCTTTTGGTCATTATTACCCAAAGAAAGAAGATCCCAGACATGGCAATATGTGAATAATAGATCCATCTGCAGCAAACACTGAAAATAGCAATTTAAGCATAAATGAAAAAGAAAGCCTCATAGATCTACCATTGGACGACAGTCTCAAAGATAAATTCCAGTCATCCTTAGAAAGACCTCATTTTTGGATCTCCATCAAAAGTGAATACCAATTGCTGAGTGAAAAAGAAATGACATTTTAAAAAATATATATTTTATTGATTTTTAACAGAGAGGAAGGGAGAGAGATAGACAGCTAGAAATGCCGATGAGAGAGAAACATCAACCAGCTACCTCCTGCACACCCCCCACCGGGGATGTGCCCGCAACTAATGTACATGCCCTTGACCGGAATCGAACCTGGGACCCTTCAGTCCGCAGACCGACGCTCTATCACTGAGCCAAACCGGCTTTGACAGCAATGAAAATTTTGATTCAATTTTCAGCAACATGTGTGAGAAAACATTTTCATCTGTCACAGCAATTAAAACTTGGTACCCGTCTAGGCTTGAAATAAATACAGCTCTCTATCTTGCAGTAATATCATTGGAGCCAAAAATCCATAAACTTATTTTAAGCAAACAAGAGCAAATATCACACTCTAAAAGTGTGTAATACTTAAATAAGCTTCAATTATTTTATTAAACTTCCTATCTAATAAAGAGGGAATATGCAAATTGACCATCAGGCTGTCACAAAGATGGTGGCCCACACAGGGGATGCAGGGTTTCTGTAACGCAAGATGGCTGCACCCAGAGTGGAGGCCAATTTCCCATAACAAGCCTTAATGAGCAATCAGCAGGGACCTGAGGCTGTGTGGCACTGGGCTAGGGCAAGGGACCTGAGGCTACCTTCCCTGCTCCAGGCCAGGGGCCCTCAGGCCACGCCCTTCACCTTGGCACTGTGGTACCTGAAGCTGCACCCCCCCACCCTACAGGGATTGAGGCTGTACCCCCTCACTTGGCAGGCCTTGACGAGAGACCTGAGGTTGAGTCCCTTGCCTGGCACCAGACCTGGGGACCTGAGGCTATGCCCCCACAGGCAGGGCTTGACAAGGGTAGGGCTGGCTGGGTCTGGATCTCACACAATCGAGGTGGGGCTGGCAGGATCTGGGTCTCACCTGATTTTGAAGCATGCATGGGTGGGCGGGGACTTGACTCTGAGTCCTGCAGCATGCCCCAGACTCTGACAGGAGGAAGATTTTCATATACATTTTACTAATTTTCTTTCATCTTTGACACTTCTATTATAGAGAAAGGGCAAAAAGCAATATTAAAATATTTCCTCTAATTAATCCCCTTTTAATGTGCACAAATTTCATGCACTGGGCCCCTAGTACTTTAATAAATTTGTTACAATTAAACAACCTTTGAATATTTTGTTATGATTAAATAAGTATTTATAATGTTGTTATATTAAATAGGTACATTTTATATTAATAAAATGGAAGTTTTCTGGTCATTATTTTACAAATGTATTTATCTTTAAAAAATAATATTAGTGGTCCTCCAGATTTAAAATTATGAATTTAGTGGTCCGTGAGGTCTGAAAAGTTGGCAACTGCTGGTATGAGGTATGAGGCTCTTTCTTAAGTGGTGGAATTGGTGGAATTGTAATGCTTCCATTGGTCAGCAAGTTTATAAAACTGCTCCATTAAGGCAGAGTTCTTTGCACATAAAGCATCTTTGCATGTGAGAGGAATTTTTGAAATGTCACAGATGGTTTACTAAAAAAATACCCAGAGGTGATTTCTACAACACATGAGCAAAGATAAAAATGCTGAAATATAACTCTCCTCAAGATGCCACTGTAAAAAAATGCCACCGTGAATATATCAACCCACAACCTTTGTATCCTGGGAAGACGATGTGGGCTTTGCCATGATCAAATCCCTGCCAACCTTTCTAGATTTATCTTTGTTGTCTCTTCTTTCGCCTTCGTTTATGTGGGACTTTTTTTTGTTCTGCCAGTTAGCCATGCTCATCTGAACTTTCTGGCCTTTGCACCTTGTGCTCTTCCTCTCTGTGGGGATCATTGGTTCCTTACTCCTACTTAACTCCTTCCCATTCTTCTGCCCTAGGTTATGTGTCCTTTCTGCAAGGGGGGCATCCATGACCCCTGAGATGAAATCAGACCCTCAGATATGTTCTAAGTACATACATATATTTTCCCCTCTTCTGACACCATTTTTCATGTAATTATTTTTCTTACTATATTTTCTAGTAACTATATGTATTACAATTATGTTAATTCATGAGGGGCAGGGCCATTTTCACTGGAGATTTTCAGTTCTTACCATAGTGTCCAACACATAGTAGAGCCTCATTAAATACTATATTTAATTGATGTAAGACACATCAACATTTCATACACCCCTAGGAAGAAAAATAGACTTCCAGTCAAGCTATGACATAATGTTTTCTTATCATTTAGCACTTTACTCTATATTTATTAGAAAATCTTATTTGTCTTATAAGACATAGGTTTTTGTATATTACTCATGTATATTTGAAAAGGAAAAAGTGAAATAAATTGGTTAATATGTTTCATAAACATCTTCATATTCAGAATCTGACTCTTATGATGTATTTAATCTTTTTTATTGTGGCAAACCATATGAAATTTTAGTTTTTAAGTGTAGAATTCAGTGGCATTAAATACATTCACATTGTTGTGACATTTATTTTTAACACTTAATTCAGATTTTTTTTCTTTCCCCCCACCTCAGATATTATCCTTTGTGTCATCAAGAGCATGGTGATAGCACACTTACAAAAGACAATTTACTATTGTCTCCATAGATTTTTTAAAAAATAAATTTCACACCCATTCCTTCAGTATTTGCATACACATGCCAGGCAATGACAAATCCATCATGACTATTGCTTGGGAAAAGTCATTTTCAGATATACTCCATTTCCAGAGATGTTAAAATTGAAAAAAGTAAAAGAATAAACATGGCATTTGCCAAGTAAACACATAAACTGTATAGGTACATGTGAGAAGGGCTAGGCGAGTACATATGTAGGTAGGTAAGTCATAACAACACTGTATGCTCAATCTGTCTGGAAAATGAGAAATCCAGCTGATTGGTTATGGAAAGGTCTCTTTGAGAGATTCAGTGGTCCAGGCAGGAGTGTTCACCCTCCTCTCTCTCTGGGACCTGCCTCTGTAGGGCTGGAGCAAGAAGGATGGAGCTTTCACTTAATTGCAAGAAATTTAGCCATCTACTTCTGAGCTGTGGCTTTTTTTTTTTTTCTTTCCTTTAGCCTCATGCCCTGTCACTATGACATCTGAATTTATGCACAATGACAGGATTCTGATTCGCTTAAGGCTTGAGGACACTACATTTTATCTAGTCAAATTCTTTTATTTTACAAAAGTGGAAATTTGATATCTGTATAGAGGTGAGAGGCAACACATTCATAGTCTCATGAGAACAAATATAAAGTGGAGTAAAATGAGTAGATACCTTAGTGAAAGATCATAGGCTAAGCACCTGGGAAAGCCTAAACTCATCAACATTGTTTGAAAGCATCTGTTATGGGTTGAATTGTGCCCCTCAAAATTAATTTATTGAAGCCCTGGTACCTCAGAAGGTAACTGTATTTAGAGATGAAATCTTTAAAAACTAATTATGGTTCAATTGAGGCTGTTAGGTAGACCCCAACTCAATCTGACAGCTATCTTGTTATTTTTTAAATATATTTTTATTGATTTTAGAGAGGAAGGGAGAGAGAGTGTTATGCCCAGACTTCGTGATCCCCAAGGACCACCAGGGAGCCAAGTCCGATGCAATAAACAAAAGAGCCTTTTCCATGCTAGCATGGGCTCTTTCCCACTCACACCCAGAAGCATGGCGGAAGAGAGAGCGAATTTCGCCCAGTCCAGGGGTTTTACTCCTGTCGGTAGTGATGTCACTGCCTTGGCTAACCCTGATTGGGCTGAGTCCAATTATAAAATTGAGGATAACTCCGCCCTGCCCCACAGTGGAGTCAGGAACTCATCCTCACCCCGCCCTGCCCTCTCAAGAGCTAGAAACATCAATGATGAGAGAGAATCATTGATTGGCTGCCTCTTGCATGCACTGCACTGGGGATCCAGCCAGAAAACTGGGCAAGTGCCCTGACTGGGAATCTAATTATGACCTCCTGGTTCATGGGTTGATGCTAAACCACTGAGCAAGACCAACGGGACTGACTGCTATCTTTAAAGCAGAGATAAAGACACACAAAAAGAGACACAAGGGATGCAGTAAGACAGTGACCATCTTTATAAGCCAAGGAGAGAGGCCCTGAGGAAGCCAGCCCAGCACCTTGATCTGGGACTTCCAGCCTTCAGAACTCTTAGAAAAGAAATTAATTGTGATTTGAAAAAAAGAGTCTTTTAGGCCACCCTGAGGTTTGTTTTTTTTGTTTTGTTTTTTTTGTTGTTGTTGTTTTTTTTTTTGTTTTGTTTTTTTTTACAGCCAAAGCAAACTAATACTTTTAATAAAGAAAGAGAAAAGGGGATTCAGAGAGATAATTACAAATGAGGGAGGAAGAGCCCACTGGAATGTTTCTAATAACTTACAGCAAGATTGAGCTACAGATAGCATTGTTCCAGGAGCCCCAGGAGGCAGAGCCTCCCTTAAGCCACAGCACTTTTCTTGCCTGGGCTCCCAGGAAGCATTTGCTAATGCACTGAGGTGAGCCAGGCTGCGGCTTGGTGGAGGATTCCATTAGAGAACTCTGGTTTGCTGGGCTGAGGACAGGACAAAGGCTTTCCCACTGCTCTGAGTTCACACCTTTTTGTAGCCCCCAGTGTGTTATGCAGGAGAACTATCCACAGGAGAGAAGAAAGTGCCATCTTTGCAGTTTGGGGTTTCTTATTTCTTCTTGAGTAAATCTGAGCTACTTATATGTCCTTATTATGCCTCCCATATCATCAGGATTATAAAACTATCAGTACCTAATTGTATATCTTTTTCTAATGAAAAAAAAAATGCAACTTTTGTATTTGTCATAGACCTTTTCTCATTCCTTGTTTCATTTGTCTTCTGCCTCTTTTTCTTCCCTACACTTTACTGCCTCAACAGAGAATTTGAAGTCCTCCCTCCGATGTGTTTAGTTCACTTGGAACCCTCCAAACACAAGGTGCTCTCGCCTCCTAGCCTCCGCACTTCATGTGGCTCTCTCTGGCACGACTCTGGACTTGGTGTTCTTCTCCAGGGATCCCCATGGGAAGTCAATTGCGGACCTGCACTCTTCTCCTGCCCTGCATTGTATTTAATTGGCTTGTTGTTATAGTCTTCGTTGAAAGAAATAGATCTGTACCACTGTTTTTTATCTCACTCACCAGGCACTTCAGTGTTTGTGCCATTTGTTTGTTCAATCTCCTTATATGCATGGAAAGAGCCAATTGTCACATAGTTTCCATTTTGTTGCTGGAGTTTGGCAGCCTTTGAGCTGAGGTTCTGTCAGGTGACACCACCCCAACCTCCTATGGTAACAATCTGAGACAGAGCAGTAGGTGGAAAGCAAGGATCTTCTGCTCCTTGGGTTCTTTTCATGCGTGTGCTTAAATCTGTTCTTACCTTCCCGCTGGTTGTTTTCTAAGTATTGCAGTCTCTCTGTGGATATAGAAAGAGAGGTCCGATGTCCAGGGGGCAGGGGAGCCATGAGGATATCATCTTGCTTGCCCCTCAAAATAGAATCCATGCAGCAGCAGACTCATGCCCAGTGTTTTCGTTGGTTCATATCCTTGTTCTGAGTGGGACAAGCAGTAAAGAAATAAAAAACCACATATTCTTTTCTATTATCTTGCTTTTGCAGAATAACAGATTTGCTTTCTTTTCAGTACCAAAACATGTGTAGGATAATAGTTGTGTTTTGCACTCCCACATCATCATTTTAATTCTAGTTGTAGGAAATTGCATGAATTCTCATGTTTGTGTGTTGTTGTTGTTTTCTGACCTCTAAGTGGCAGTCTGTCTTATCATTTTACTTCTGACATATTCATAGTGTGTGGAATACCCCAGGTGCTAGACATATAATTCATTTAATAAGCAGATGAATGTCATCATTGTTATATGACTGGGCTATTAGTACAATTAGCTAGAAGAGATTTTCAATTAAGCTTCCTTATTAAGGTTGTTTTTATTACATTTTAGTGCCAATTTTATTTCTTTCCTACCTAGTAGTATGGCTATAATGATAACAAAGGCTAATGACTTGATTCGGAAGTTTTGATATGTGCGATACTGTATCAAGATCAATTGTTCATTCCATGGTAGGATTCTTTCCAGCCCTATGGGGGATAGTGGGTTGGGGGTGGCTATATAAATATGAAAAGCATAGGTTAAATATATAAATATATTTTATATTAAAATAATTACAATGTATTGTGAGATATAACAGACATGCAAAATGTACGAGATTCAGAAGGAGTGACACTTAAGTTACATTATTGGTAACTTAGAGAAAACTGTGAGGATTAAGTTATGAAGAATAAAGAGCTAAGAAAGGAAGCATTTCTCAGGAAGGTAGTAATTCTCTGGAATAGTCAGGGGATTACATGTAATTAATTGTGATTTGAAAAAGAATGGATGATAACTGGAAGGGCTTTGAAAATGCAGTTATCTGTAGTTCACTAAGCATAAACTTTACCTGGAATGTGTGGATGGTACTGGATTCAAAAGGGTGGTGGGCAATAAGCCAGAGTAAAAATGCCTGGGGAAGATAGGTATCTGAGTGTGGGGCTGGGAGAAGTGTATGTGGATTAGGGTTATATAATTGGAAAAGCTTCATATGAAAAAGTGGTTAAAATAGCATTGTATAGTTAGAAGAGGAAGTGCTGAGAGAAATTTTATGTACTTAGGAAAAGTGTGTGTGTGTGTGTGTGTGTGTGTGTGTGTGTGTGTGTGTGATTATAAGCACATTTGAGCTAGAGTTTGAGCTGTGTAGCTGCTTTAGTCAGCCAACATTTGTTTGGTATCCCTTGGAGTCACGGCTTCAAACACTGGCTCAAATCCAAGACAGGAAAAGTACAGATAAAATTAAAGTATAAGCTAAGAATGCTTAGAGAACAGAACAAAATGAACTACCAGTGACATTGTTGGGGAAACATCATTACAGATCTTCAAGGATATCAGAGGTGTGATGTACTGAGCAAATGTATACCTTAAATAGTAAATCTAAGGATGGAAAGTTACTATGAAGTAAGGGGTTTACAGCAAGAGTGGGCCCAGGAAGTCAGAATATGAAGATTATGTTAAAATTTTTAAGAATAAATTTTTCTCTTTTTTCCAATTATAGTTGACCTACACTATTATATTAGTTTCAAGTGTACAACATGGTGATTACACATTTACATATCTTCCAAAGTGATCACCCCAGTAAGTCTAGTACCCATCTGGCACCATACATAGAGATGACACCCACAAGAATGGACCCTCACTCTTATTTACATTGCAGGGCTTACTTATATCTAGAAACTCATATATAAACCCTATCATGATGGTGCCAAACCTCTTTATCATTTTATTCAAACACAAATTCCCCTCCTACCAATAGCTTTATTTATTGCATCTTAAGCATGTGGCTTTTGATATAATTTAGGTTTTCTAAACTTTTATTTCCTCATAGAAATGGTATCCATTATCATAATCTGTACAGCACTTTATATGTAACATATAAAATTTATATATAATATTCACCATTTAAATTGTTGTAGAGGTCATGCAATGGATGCCACTTTTAAATCAGGAGATAGATATAGATATAGATATAGATATAGATATAGATATAGATATAGATAGATAGATATAGATATGGAGATATATATATATATATATTAGTTGAGATTTTATTTATATGTGTACAAGTGTCCTATGGGTGAAGATGTTAAAAATGCCACTATTTTGCCATATCTTTTAATTATTTAAATTACTGTGCAGACCAAACTGATTATTTATAGTGCTGAAATAGCTCTCTCACGGATGATGAGAATCCATCATTAATCCTAGTCAGAGTTAGTAGATATTTGCTACTGAATAGAGTTAAAGGGACCAAGTGTTTGATAATATTCAGATTTTTGCCTTAATTTCATCTCTAGATTTCTTTTGAGAAAGTCATGCCCATCACTTCAATAACCACTAGGGGCCACTGCTGAAGGTGCCCTAGTCTTGTGGGTGGAAAGGCGTGGGAGAGTAAGAAGGTAGGGTCCCTAGGCCTAGCCAGTGATCAGGGCGATCTGGGCTTTCTGGCTGCCAACCAGGGCCTCCCATCTAGCTGCCAGTTGCTGGCCAGAGCTTTCCTTCATTCCATGTCACTCCCTGGTGGTCAGTGCACATCATAATGAGCTATCGAACTCCTGCTCTCACGGTCAAATTCCTGAGGACACCCTTTGCATATTTGCCTTTTATATATGTAGATGTGGCAGAAAAGAGAGATTACAGAATATGTTAAGGTCAGGAGACTCGTGCCCCTCTCAAGGGTTGAGTAATGCAAGTAAAATAAAAGAGATATGAAAGATAAACTTTGAAATTACTTTTTATTACCTAATTATGTATAGCCTGACAAAAGAATCACAGATTCAGTGCAGATAATGCGATACAGAATACATAAAGGAGTGAGCTAATGATTGATTGAATGAATAAATGAATGAAATCCCGACCAGCATTATTATCTAGATGGAGAGTATTTCATACCTGCATAGAATTTACTGCATATCGTCCACAGGTAAAGGATTGTAACCAGATAATTTTGTGGAAGTTGATTTACAAAAGGTAATTTTGATTTAAGTATTTTCAAGATAAGGTGATAATTATTTCATAATAGTAAAGGTGCTTTAATAAAGCTGTATCCTGATGAGCCTATTAAAATAAATTTATGTGTGAATATTTGTTAAAGCACTGAATAAGTTAATTTCTTTGATAATATTGCTTACAATTTTCCAATTAAATTACAATTGCAAATATGCTGATTTCAATTTTAATGTAGTTGGTGGAAAGCTTTGTGAGTATGTATATATTTTATGGATAATGTTTAGCTAATTTGTTCAGCTTTCCTTAATTCACCTCTCAGTTATAATAGAACTGTTATTAACTTAACGAAGAGTGAACACTCTAGCAGATGCATCCGATCATCTAATAACTAAATTTTCATTGTAGACTTTATCACATAGGCTTGACTTTCACATCATTACGAATATGTTTTTTCCCCCAACATAAGTTTATTTCCATTCACTTGCGATATCAACAATTTTATTAAAAAACTAGAGGCCCGATGCACAAAATTCATGCACAGGGGTTGTCCTCAGCTCAGCCTGCACCCTCTCCAATCTGGGACATCCCTCTCATAATCCAGGACTGCTGGCTCCCAACTGCTCCCCTGCCTGCCTTCCTGATTGCCCCTCACTGCTTTTGTCTGCCAGCCTGATCACCCCCTAACCACTCCCATGGCAGGCTGATTGATGCCTAACTGCTCTACTGCCAGCTTATTTCCCCCTAACTGCCCTCCCCTACAGGCCTGGTTCCCCCAACTGCTCCCCCCTACAGGCTTGATAATCACCAACTGCCCTCCCTTGCAGGCCTGGTCTCTCTCAACTGCCCTTCCCTGCTGGCCATCTTGTAGTGGCCATCTTGTGTCCACATGGGGGCAGGATCCTTGACCACATGGGGACAGTCATCTTGTGTGTAGGAGTGATGGTCAATCTTCATATTACTCTTTTATTAGATAGCATAGAGGCCCCGTGCACAGGTGGGGCCAGCTGGTTTGCTCTGAAGGATGTCCCAGATCAGGATGGGGGTTCCCTTTGGGTGTGGGACGACCTGGGAGAGGGGCCTGTGGTGCTTTGCAGGTTGGCCATACCCCCTGGCAACCCAAGCAGAGGCCCTGGTATCTGGAATTTATCTTCTACAATTGAAACTTTGTAGCCTGTAGTGGAGCCAAGCCTTCTGCTTGCTCCGTGGCAGCAACCATTTCTATTGGGATTTATGTATCTTCTATAATTGAAACTTTGTAGCCTTAAGCGGAGGCCTGGGTTGGCCAGGGTGTGTGGAAAGCTTGGCTTCCTCTATCTCCGGTGGCAACTCTAGCCTCCTACTCTTTCCAACTCCTCTGTGGCTGTTGCCATTTCTCTTTGTATTTATGTATCTTCTATCATTGAAATTTTGTAGCCTTGAGTGGAGGCTTAGGCCAGCAAGGGCAGGTGGAAATCTTGGCTTCCTCCATTGCCAGGGAAACCCAAGCCTCCCTCCTGCTCTCTGTGGCCACAGACATCTTGGTTGGCTTTATTTGCATATTCACTCCTGATAGGCTTATAGGCGTGGCTTGTGGGCATGGTTTATGAGTGTAGTAGAGTGATGGTTAATTTGCATATTACTGTATTTTCCAGAGTATAAAACGACTTTTGAAACGAAAAAAAGTCAACAGAAAATCAGGGGCAAAAGACCAAAATTGCACAAAAATTACCTGCAGATCTTGACGGCAAAGTAAGTCTTTTCTTTGAAGTGGGGGGTAGTCTTATACAGCGAATTTAGGCCTAAACCTATGTTTTAACTGTAAAATTAGGGGGTCATCTTATACGCCAGAAAACACGGTACTCTTTTATTATTGTATATAGGATAGTCTCAAGGAAGCATTAATAGTGTAAGAGTGAGAAAATGATGATCCTCTTTGGTTCACAGGCAGTTCCTTTTTAAGAACTTGCAAAATAATGAGTGGTTGATACAATTATAAACAATCTTATCTTATCTTTAACTGTATTCTTAATAATTATCTCACTGTTGATGTCAAGCAGAAATATCTGCTGGGTCCATATTAGATTAAAAACCTAGCTGTAATCTTTTTTGAGAAAAAAACCTGGAAAGTGGAAATATCTGGTAGGACAACTAATTTGTAATTTAAGATATATCTTCTTTAAAAAGATAATATAAACAACACTGTATTTTGAAGACATTATTGGATAATTTAACAAACTTTGATTTCATCACTAAAGCCTGGTTCTGAACTATTTGATATTTTAAAGTATTAGCCCATCTTCCTGCTCTTCCTTTTCAATTTTGGGTGTTGGAATTTCTAAACCTGAGCATTGGGGTCCCTAGATTCCTTGGAGCTGTGCTGTCTAATGAGATAGACACTAAACAGATGGCTATTGAATGTCTGAATGTTGCGAGTCTAATTTGAGATGGGGTATAAATGTAAAATGTATAGACCTGACTTACAAGGCTTAGTTTGGAAAAAATTTTTCATTTCTCATAGTTTTAAACATTTTTAATTTTTATACACATGTTGAATAATTTCATTCATTTATTTCCAGTTATTTTTTTTTTGTAAATGTGGCTAATAGATATTTTATTCATTTTGAATTTTTTTTTTGTTCCATTTACTTACTTATTTTATTGTGACACTATTAGGTATGTACCCATCCTCCCGACTTTGCACATCTTTACCCAGCCCGCAGCCCTTCTTTCCCTCTGAGTGTCACTATACTGTTGTCTGTGTCTATGGGTTATGTATGCACATATGTTCTTTGGCTAATCTCTTCATCTTCTTTCATCCAGCTTCCTCCCTATCCCCTGCTTCCCTCTGACAGTTATCAGTCTGTAAAATTATATATTTGGCTCACTTTCTTTCTTTCTTTTTTTTTAAAATATATTTTATTGATTTTTTACAGAGAGGAAGGGAGAGAGAGAGAGAGAGCCAGAAACGTCGATGAGAGAGAAACATCGACCAGCCACCTCCTGCACATCCCCTACTGGGGATGTGCCCGCAGCCAACGTACATGCCCTTGGCCGGAATCGAACCCGGGACCTTTCAGTCCGCAGACCGACGCTCTACCACTGAGCCAAACCGGTTTTGGCTATTTGGCTCACTTTCTATCTCTATTAAATAATGTGGCCTTAGACTATAGAAAATTTGTCATATGATTGTGAATCTAGTGACATAATTTGCTTAGATGTATGTGAGTTTAATAATTTTAAGACATTCTGATAATAATGTCTCCAAATACGTACCCATTAAAATTATTTTCTCACGCAGCTAAGGTGTAGATAAAAGAATTTGCTCTTAAGTCTTTGGTGACTGAATTGATGATTTTTGGTAATCCAGCAGCCAAGGTGACAGGCCAGATAAGGTGGGGAGGCTAGTTGATCTTTCAAGTCTAAGGCAAGAAGAAATTTCAGCTTCTCTGATAGAAATGGCTCTGGACCAGAATTACGAAGACCTCAGTGAAGCCAAAGTTTTCTTGGCCACTTACAAACTGCTTGCATGTTCTCCGACAATAAATTATCTTGCCAACAATTTGTTTTCATATCTATTAAAGGGGGGAGTTAATAATAGCAGCACAATCCATCCCCAAGGTTATTGTGGTAAGTGGAATCCCAATTGTTAGAGTGCTCAGTAAAATTTGTTGTAAAGCCTTATTATATAAATAAGATGTAATTGTATTACCTTTTGAGAAAGTGAGATTATATATATATATATATATATATATATATATATATATATATATTTGTTTTACTATATTTTTTGAAGAGAAATATATATACCTGGTATTTATTTAGCAGAGCACTTGCAGAGCCTAAACTGATACTCTCTGGCCCCTAATTCAGCAGAGATTATGACTTTAGCTGTTTCTATGTACAGTTTTTGTGGGGCTTATTACCACAGTGGTAAAAAATAAATGTTTTTTTTGTTTTTTTTGTTTTTTTTTTTCTGTAACAACTTTAGACAGTAGCTAATGACTCGATGCTATGAATAGAATTAAGATTACTAATACTACTTTGTACTCAACTTTCTCTAGCCTCCCACATTTTATGATCTATATTGTGGAATCCCTTAACACGACCCGCGTGGTTCAGGGCCCACTCAGGGTCCAGTTTCTGGAGGAGGCCGCACACTAAAATGAAGAGAGAGACTGGAAAAGAGTTAATTTGGGAAAATGGGGGGCTAGGTGGGAGTTAACCTCTAGTGGGAAGACTACCACTAGGCTCTGGCCTTGCCATCCCTTTTATTGATACTATGGGATACAACCATTACGTTTAAGCAGGTTTGGGATACACCAATAGCCCTTAGGCAGGTAATAAGCGGATTATCATATCAGTAAGGATTTATATGATTACAAGATGGGGAAGTTGCCTCAGTTACCATTGTCTCAATTAGATAGGGAGTTGTTGGCTCTGACCTTTCTGAGCTTCAAGGTTGACCAGCCTTTTACATCTTTCTATTAGTGAGACAATGATTGGTTTCCAGCATCATATCACTATTTAATGCTTTTATTGCTTCTTATATTTAACTTTATATAATATAATTAAACTTATCCTTCTCCTTTTCACTAACTTAGTGTCTCTTGGTTTTTCCTTGTGTAAAATGAAGGCATTAGGGTCCCCACTGCATCCTCCCCTCCCCTTCTCTCCATCTTACAACTTCTTTTTAACTATGCTATAAACTAAACTATTTAGTTCAACCCTAAATTCTGTCAACTGAGTGATTCCAAAATTGAGAACCACTAAACACATCTTATGTGATCAGGATTAGATAAAGTGTATTCACAGCAGAATCTAGCCGTGAGGTTTCCTTTTCTTAAAAGGAGTTTTGGATAATTCTACAGGGGCTTCCTTCCTGTGGACTTAACACACCATGCAAAAGTATGATAGAGAAAACCTATACTGTTATATTCATAGAGAAACCTACGTATAAGATGAAAATGACAGCACTAACTACACTTAAATCATCATGGCTCGTACTCTCATGACAACTTTTGCCTAAACTTTGTAATGTCTTTTAGACAATAATGGAGACCTGCCTCCTGATACCCATAATAGGAAAGTGCAGATTGTAATTGGTTGTTATTGCTGTCCATCACATTGGGATAATATAAGTGGACAGGTTACCTCACAGGATAGATTTGTTTATCTTTAGATCTTTGCCCTGGATGGATCAACATTTTAAAATTCACCCTTGAAAGTATGGAAGTAGAGTGAGTGAGTTATAGAAAATCTGAGGTTTTTTTAAATAGTTAAAGACATACTCAGGTGACTGAGTTTGAGAATCCAGTGTATGTAATTTTTTATCATTAATTAAATTGACTAGCAAATAGAGATGCTTTTATGGAAATCTTTATACTAATGTTTGTATCTCAAGGGTGTGAACTTTTTATTGCTTTAGTAAAATACTTTATTAATTAGTTTGGCTCAGCAAACAGAAAGGAGTCTTTCTTGATCTTTGGCCAAAACAATTTCCTAAAATAGGTGAAGAGCAGGAAACATAATCCTGTGTCACTCAATTGTGCCACTTAAAGTGCACTATTCTAAGCATCAAAAGCACACATGTTCTTTTGGAAATATTTTTGACTGTGTGTTTTTCCTTTCTTCCAGCATTAAAAAAAATAATTAACAAAGCAAAATAAAAAAAAAATCTTCTGTTGCATCTTCCTTAAACTGTTTCTTGCCTCCATAAGATATGACTTTGTTGAAATATATTTAGTTTCTTCAATGCCTCTGGGAAAAGAGGCAGAAATTTTCCTGGATGTAGCTTCTGTTTCTGCTTAATGTTGTATACCAAATTATTTGTCTTTATTAACTTTCTTTTCTTTTTTTTTTAAGTTATTGTTTCTCATGCGTGGTTTATTTTCAGGCATCATGTTAATCTTCTCAAAATCTTCATATTGCCATTTTAGAATTGAGAGGATAACAGATGGAACCTAGAATGAAGCTCGTGTCTAACTCAGAACTCATCATTTATTTCACTCCTCTGCAAGGTACACAGTGTATGCTCCGGGAGAACAAGCAATGTCACATAACTGATGGTGTTCCATTTCATCATTTCAGCTTGCCTGCCCATATTAGCAGTAAGTCATAAAAGATCCCCCTTCCCCCATTTAAGCTCTATGTTTCATCTTCTATAATAGACAATAAGCTTTTGCATGGAATTATTATCATTTATGATGTATTTTCATAACTCCTGTGCCTAAAATAAAACCTTGGGCCTAGTAGGAGGTAATAAAGCTATACTGATGATGAAGATAATAACTATTAGCATTTAGTATTAATAGATCATTTAAATTTCTGTTCCCTTCCCACACACATTTTTTAAAGCTTCACGTTTGAAAGCTTCCCACACTTCTCTGTCTATTCTATACTTTACACTCTGAACCTCCCCAGAGTGAGAGCCCGGTTATCAGACAAGTAGAGTCACTGTTTTACTTTTGAAATAAAAATGTAGGTCAACCCTAGGGTGTGGGCCATATCATAATTATGGGACGGAGCTGAGACAGAGCACATACGTCTAGAATGCCAAAGTGAAGTTTAATTATTTTCTAAACATAATTCTTAGATAATAGAGACATGAAGTAAAACCTGCTTCTTGCAGCATATACATGACAAACTGATCTGCACTCAGCAGATAAGTGAGCTTCCTGCAAAGCCAGAGCAAACATCATCTGTGCCTTCTCCTATCTCTCAAATCATCTGCGCTCTTTGGGGTGGCCTGCAGAGATTGAACCCCAGCCTTGCAGCCCCAGCTCCCACCCCCAGCCTCAGCCCCACAGTTACTCCTGGCATGCTGCCTTGACCTGGTGCTGCCCCCTCACCTGCTCCACAATCCCACCTGTGGGACAATTGATTGGGGCCATGACCCCCCCGTGGCTCCCTCAGCACCTGGGAGTAGGGCGGCAGCCCCCCCCCCCCCCCACACACACACACACACACTGCTGCCATGGTTGCAGTCTAAGGGGTGATCAGGCCCCGTTCACACCTGCCTTGGCCTGGCACCTCTGGCTCACCTGCTCCACCACCCCGTCCCGGTTCCACTCTCTTCAGAGCCCACTGGGGCCAGCAGTGCCTCCACTGCCACCTGCTTCCAGAGCCCTGTCACCGACACCCGCCATGTTCTGAGCTGTCCCCTGGTAGTCAGCGCAAGTCATAGTGAGTGGTCAAACACCCTGTCTCCTGGTTGAACTCCCTGGAGAACAACTGCCTGAGGGGACAATTTGCATATTAGGCTTTTATTATAAAGGATACCCAGAAGAGAGATTGTTGGGTCATATGGGCACTCTATTCTTAATTTTTTGAGGAACCTCTATACTGTTTTCCATAGTTTACGTTCCCACCAGCAGGGAATAAGGTTCCTGCCCCCCCCACCCCCACCCCAACCTTCCTGGGGCCATCTGAAATGAGTTACAAAGTGAGCGAGAGGGAAGGTGCTAGGCATTCCTCAGATGGCTGCTACTTGTACTGGGTTTGGAGTTATCTAGGAGAAGCCAAGCTCTGAACCAAGTGTGGCTGCTTCTATTGCTGGGCTTGTGCCACTTAGCAAGGGATAAGGGGCATGTTGAGGCCAGCTCTGTACCCAAGATGGGTTGAGTGGGAACATTATCATATGCTTATGATAATGATGGTGATCATGATAATAAAAACAATGATATATTAGAAATTGTCTCTTACCATTTATTGTGATGATTAACCCAGATGATGAAAGTGAAGTTTTTTAGCACAGTGCTTGGCACAAAATGAGTCTTGGATATGGTCTTAGCTAGCTAACAATATTATCCTTGATTAGTTTGGTAGAATTCTGACTTTAAGTTCAGGAATACAATATTGATGAATAAGATAAATGTTTTTTCCATCACTTATTAAAGCTTGGTTTCCTTTAAAAAGTAGTCAGAACAGGAAATAGCTATCTGCAGGCCCATAGGACAAATCCTCTCAAACAATGACAAAGTATACTAATTTTAAAATATATTTTATTGATTTTATACAGAGAGGAAGGGAGAGAGATAGAGAGTTAGAAACATTGATGAGAGAGAGTCATCGATCAGCTGCCTCTTGCACACCCCCTACTGGGGATATGCCCGCAACCAAGGTACATGCCCTTGACCGGAATCGAACCCGGGACCCTTCAGTCCCCAAGCCAACGCTCTATCCATTGAGCCAAACCGGTCCTGGCGACAAAGTATACTAATTTAATGAAACATGAGAAGTCCTGTTAGTGTTTGCATTAACATTTTTAACGTTTTTAAGAGAATATCTTTAGATAACCTTTCACAAATTCTCAGTTCAGGGTACTTATTTAATCACAATGATGGATATCTTTAATATTAGGCAAACATTAACAGTTCCATTGTCTTGAGGCTATTATTACTCAAAACATAACTTAAAAAATTTTATTTTTATTGTTGAAAGTATTGCAGATGTCCTCTTCTTCCCCCTACCTCCACCCATTGGCCCCCATATAGCCCACACCTGCTCCCTGCCCCAGGCCTTCACCACACTGTTATCTGTGTCCATGGGTTATGCATATATGTATGTAAGTTCTTTGGTTAATCTCTTCCCACCCACCTCTGCCTTCCTCTGAGATTCCATAGTCTGTTCCATGCTTCTATGTTTCTAGATCTATTTTGTTTATCAGTTTATTTTACGCATTAGATTCCACATATGAGTGAGATCATGTGATATTTGTCTTTCTATGACTGGTTTATTTAACTTAGCATAATGCTCTCCTGGTCTCTTACTCTTTGAGATAGCATGGAGGGACCTAGAAAATATAACTTTTAAAGGACATACCCAGTTGTCTTTTTAGGGCCCCATACAAACTTGAATGATCATAAATAGAGCTCAACAGGGAAAAATCAGGGAAAGCTAGCAGGTTCATTGTTGAAGGTTCTCTGACATCCTGAGTTGTATATCAGTAGACAAAAAATAAGAAACAGATTTGTCAGAAATGTAATGAAATATTTCAGCACAGAAAGGGGAATTTTGAAGTATTTCTCTACTGGCTGATCACAGCCGGTGTGTCAGCCAACAACATCCCCTTATTCTCAGATAAAAAAAAGTGCCAGTTAGTTAGCTCTTGTTTATGTTTTACTATTGGTAGACTTAAATTATATTCATATTGTCACGCAGAGCAAACACACAGAAAAGTTTGCCTTTGATCTAAATACAGCCATTCCCTTTCTGCAGTGACATTTGAACTGTATATCAGAATATAGAACATGTAGCAAGTGAGGCATAGAAAGTAGGCAATTTAAATATGATAATTTAAAAAATCAAATTAATGATGTTGCCTAGAAACTTATTTCAGTAGGTTAAGTTGATTTATGAGAATGCAGACATCTGAGATTGATGCTACAAAATGCCATGAATAGCTGCAAATTCCTGAATCTTCTTACCACTTTGACTCTGAAGATTTAATGTTATAGTTGTTAGTATAAAGCATATTCTTTATGTACAATTCTTGAACTAGAATGAATTTTATTCTCTCATGACCATTAAAAAGCTTTCCCTTTTCCCAATCATTATAAATTCTTCCAACAATTCTCATTCAAAGTCAAGAAAATGGGTTTCCTAGGCACTGGAATAACATATCACTGCAGTAATTTAAGTTGCAGAAGAGTTTGTTTCTCTCAGCACATTGTGTGTAACAAGGATCCTGCTGAGGAGCTCAGTAAAGCGTTCTAGGGGTGTTGGCATGTTTTCCTTCTGAAGACAACTGTCCCATGTTTGGTATCCCCCAGCCCCTGTTGCGCCAGTATAAAAGACTTTTAAGTTAGAGTTTAGCATGGATAAGACATCTTTCATGGGTTAGTGTATGTATTGGGGGGTCCTTGCCATTTTATATAACCTCTTAATTTCCCTTTCCTCTTCAATTTCCTATCTTCCTCCTCAAAGAGACACAAAGAGATACCAGTTAAAAATATAGATATGCTTGTTTGTGTCTTAGTGTCCAGACATCGGAAAGCTAAAACCAAGATGATTATTTGTATAATCTTTAGAGCTGAAAGTTTTCAAATATGTTGCAACAAAAGGAATTTAAAAGGAAGTTTTACATCCACCGCTCAGATTCTACTGCACTGTCCTCACATCATCAGGATGATTTAGCATTGACTTGGCGAAGATGATCATACAAGTGAAAGAGCTGCCACTGGCAGCATATTCATTTCAGAGCTTTCCACAGAACGTCACCCAACATGACATTTTGATTGCACATGTCCAAGAAGGGGTCAAGGTTGACCAGTCAGCTTTCAACTGAATAATGTGCTCCGGATTGAGTGACAGCTATAATCATATGTTTTTTAAAGAAAGGGATACACTGAAAAATAATATCACAATTATGTATTTATGAAATGTTCATTTCTATTAACAATCATTGCTAGAACAAATCATTACATTTCTAAAGGAAATAAAAAAAATGCATGGAGATAGTCTTAACTGAAAGGATTATGAAACACTCTCACTCCTGCTTATCTTCTCAATGAATGCAGTACAGTGTCACAAATGCCTTTACATCCTTGTTACATAGTGTGAACTACAAATAGAAAGACCAAAGAAATGATATGACTTACCTCTCACAGGGAATAATATCAATACATTAATTCTCTGTCTCTTTCTCACTTATTACAGATGCCTCTCATTATAGAGTTCCCATAAACTAATAGTCAATCCAAAATTTTTCATAATTATGGGTAGACAATACCTTCACCATTTTCACAGTCATGTTATGATATTTTAGTATATTGAATACAGTAAATATTTATTAAAACTAACACATGAACATATGAATAAAATATATTTATGTACAAAGTGGCACATCATGATTTCTACCTAATATTTAATAATACACTTGCAAATTTTCCCTGCATTAACATAGTCATAGTAGAAAACAATAAATACAAGCAGTAGGTAATAGAAGAACACCAAGAAAGTGGGAAAGGCATCATAGATAAAAACTGTCAGTTCTGGAAACTTTAAACTTGAGGGAAGGTCATGTCTTCGGGGAACCCACATGCCTGGGCTGCCTGGTTAACTGCTCACCAATGCCTTTCCTAAAATTGGTTCTCCTGAGAATGTTCCTAAACAATGTAAAAATGTGGCTTTCTCCTGTCTCAATGGACAGGGGAAACCCAGGAATTTTTGTTCTATCAGATTATTGCATGTCATCTGGACATCATTTTTTGGGGGGACAGGTGACTGGTGTAGCTTGGCAAGCAGGATTGGAAGTCAGGATTAATTCCACAGGTCTTTCTCTCTTTCTTCTCCTAGAGCACAGAAGCTGAGGATTAAGCCTGTAAGAAAAAAAGTTCAGATTCTAAGCAAGTGAGTAAGTAGAGATGTTGGGTTTGGGGGTGAATATGTAAGTGAGTAGAATAATTATCTTCCACCCAGTACAGTCACTTGAAACTGAACATGTCTGAAAGGAAAACAACTATACGGCCTCTGACACCTGCTCCCTCTCCCTTTGTAATTCCCATCTTTGCTATTACCTTCATGATCCATCCAGTCACCCATGCCAGTAGTTTGGATGTCATATGTAGTCCCAATCTTCATTCCTCACTGCTCACATTCAATCAACCACAGAATTGGATGTGCCTGACATTTCTCTCTTCCGTTTTGTTTCTTCACCCCCAGCTCTGTGTCCCTGCAGATGTGGTAAAGCCCTGTCCTTTTTCCAGAGAATACTGCAATAGTTTTCTGACTTCTCTGCTTACAGTCTCATTCCGTTACAATTCATCTTTCATAGTAAACATCAGCGATGTGTCTCAAGCACAAATCTAATCATATTCTTCTTATAATTAAAGCTATTAACTGTACATTGTCACTAAAGGCACATAATTCAAGGTCTGTTGATTGGGGTGACAACATAATTAAGAAATGTATTGGCAACGTTCATTCTTCTCCTAATAAGTAGAGAGAAGAATGACTAAGCAACTCTCTGCATCTCCTTCATAGGAAGGAGGGCCAGGACTTATGTTGGGGCAGAAACAACTTTCTCTGTTGGTCTGAAAAGGAACAGGAGATGGGAAATGGGCAGTGGCCCAACCTGGCAGGGGCTAGGTGTTTGCTGTGTGGGAGTGCTGTGGTTTGCTAGAGTCTGGAAGAAGGATGATATGGTGGCAGTGGAGCAGGCATGGTGCTGGGGTGGAGACCTGTACCCTATTCTTATAGCATAGTTGGCAAAGGCAGGGTCTTTGATATAGTTGGTTGCACTCTTGCCTTGTGTAGGGGAAAAGGTGGCCACTGGCTTCCATGAGCAGAGAGTGGCCATAGGAGCTATGTCAAGCCTTAGTTTGGGGGAAGGACTGTAGAACAGGGTATTTTTGATGTTCTCCCAGAATATCTGCGGCAAACAGAGGGTTCAGCGTTAAAAATCTCTCTAAATTCCAGTGTATGTGTCATCTTTATGAATAATAATACTACTATAGGACTTTATAAGCACCAAATCTCTCACAACCTTAAAACTTCATAAATGTGTAATTCTTATAAAGAATAAATTATTGCTTTTATAATAAAGTATCATGATAGGTTATTTAAGCATATTAACACTTAGAGACAAAGAAGCACAATGATCTTAGGAGAAATGATTGTTTTATCCTGGTTTTTGGAACCCAATGCAATTATTAATCTAATTTATACTTTCAAATGCAAGATGTAAAATGATTTGTTTCATCAGTATGATTTTTTAAAATTACAAAAAAGTTCAAGTACATTCAAGGTTATATATTTTGGTCTTGTTTCACATTTTTGATTAGTAGTAGTATAGGAAGCCTCTATACAATTTTGTTATCATTTCTATTCCCTCCTGCATAAATTATCTGTTCACGGTCTTTGCTTTACTTTCCTATTTCCCAATATGTATATAACATCTTTGTATGTTTAGAATATTAATGAACTGGTGTCATATTTACATATTTCCTCTATTTGTTTTCTTATAATTTTCTTTATATTTGGAAGTTTTAAGTCATATTATAGCAGATTTTCTATATTTTCTACTGAATTTTCTTACATAGTTTTATGTTTTGAAAGTTCTTACTCAAGCAGGCACTTAAAGCATACCTAATTTTTCCTCTATTGTCTCCTTCTTCTGTTGTTCCTTTAGTTCTTTATACATTTTCTCCGTGGGATATTACTAGCTACTATCCCCATCACCACACTGATTATTGACCACCTTATTCAGACCATTTGTTGGCAAGCATCTTTGCTACTTCTTGTCATAACAGAATTAATCTCAGAAGAAGAAAACAGAGCACATTTGCATTTCAAACACAAATGTGTATAGAAATGCATAGAACTAACACATATCTAATCCTTTACTTCAGTCAGTGGCCTTCAAAATTTAACCTAAGTTATTTTTGTATTAACAGCTCTTTTGACAGTGGTCCCAGTTATTGTTTAATGGAACTTGGCTCCTCTATAGTTGAACTTCCAAGTAAAGTCAAGTGTTTGCAGCATAGATCAGCGAGGTGAACATCTGGATTTATGTGAGTGAGATAGTGCTTGTGATTAATGTTGCATCAATCATTTTCTTCTCAAAGATCTACAACCAATATAGGAACAAAGGAGTTTTTTTTTATTATTACAGCATCTATAACAGCAGCATATTAGTGGCTGGCAGGTGACATAGATAGCACACACAACAATGATATTCTTCTCCCCTGGACTCTACCCAGAGTGACTGTCATTTTGGTCAGGCCAATTATGGGCATATACATTTATTTTGTTCTTAAAAAAATTAGTTTCCAAAGGGCAAATTCTTTTGCAGGTTCTAAAAAGCACTGAACACTAATTGTGAGAGCACTTAATCAATGCTTCTTATGAAAATTAAATGAGGCAGAAGAAAATCGAAGCCAATTTTAGGAAAGCAATGACAATCCCATGCTAAGCTGGCACAGTTGATTCCAGCAGGCCGAAAATTGGCCTGCGCTCTTTTAATGAAATAAGAAATGTACCTGCTTTGCACTGATTCCTGGTCAATGCATGGAGCACACAGAATAGCAGTGTTGCTTGTAAACATAATTTGAAAGGTTTCAGTTGCTTATTGATGAACTATTATTGCAGTGAAGTTGATCGTCTGTATATGGTAGTCATTAAAATATCTGGAGGGCTCTATCACTCAGCTAGTTATATACAAGAAATTGCCTACAATCAGTGTTTCCCAAACTTTTGACATATGTGTACCCCTTCTATAATTTTTGTAACGCTGAGTACCCCTTATACTCATGAGAACGTAGAATTAGGAGCAGCTAAGCACGGTGCAGTGCATATCCCCACCAAACTCTGGTGCAACGTGTACCCCCACCAAACTCTTCCCGTACCCCTGGGGGTACGCGTACCACACTTTGGGAAACACTGGTATACATGATTGGCTTAGCATAAAAAACTCCTGGTGAAACTACGTTTTGGGTCACTTTGTTTAAGGTGCTCTGCTCACATATCCATTGTTCCTGGACCCAGAGAAGAAGGACATCCTGTAGTCCTTATACAGGGAGGACAATCGGACCCCCAAGCTGGCTTCTCTGGATTCCATGCACTATGCCAGCCTTTGGATGTGATGCACATCCCAACATTAATGCTGCTGCTGTATCATAACATTTCCTGCAATAAACTACACATCTGTAAGCATTCTCATTTTGAGTCCTGCGAGTCTGGAATAGCAATAGGACCCTGTCTAAGTGCACTGTCAGTGTGTGTATAGTGACCCAGATAAAGGCAAACTGCAATTAGAAGGAAACATCCCCAATAGGCAGGGACTGTGCCATTCTGAGGTAGGCAGGGCAACTGGAAGAATTTTTTACAGCCCACAAGCCATTCACTGCTCTGGCAAATCATTTTAGTGTTTGTTTTTAGACAAGTGGACAATGGTTTCACTGGCACAAACCATTAACCTTTCCTCTAATAAAAGTCTTTGAAAGTAATCTAAGCTGCAACAGGCTAACAAAGCAGATATTAATGAGTATCTCAGTGAATGAAATTAGGAAACTTACATATTTACTGCCCAGGTGTGGGCAGGATTCATCAAGCTGTCAGTTTTTGTTTTTTCCTTGTGCAGAGCGCTCACCTAGGAACAGAAGATACACTTTGAACCTTAAGCTCAGGGACTGAATGAGGATGAAAATAAAGTTTCTTAGCTTGTTTTTTGTTTTTCAAGAGAAGTCCAACTTCCCTGCAAGAATCACATTAAGGCCACAAATTGCCTCTTGGTATGGCCTTTTTACAAAGACTTATGGGCTCTTTTAGGCCATTATCTGTTCCACCCTAAAGGAGCAATGAATGCTAACTCACTCCGTGGGAGTGAGATGTGTGTGTGAATGGGAGGTGATAGTAAGAGAGGCATCTTAGAGAATGAGTTATTGATTATTGCTTGCTCCATGAGCTGGCCCTGCCTCAGTAAACCTATGTCATATATTTAAAGTGCCATTTTATCAGGAACACATTCTCCTCTGTTTAATTCAGGGAGAGTTCTGTGAAATTGAATTTATAGGTCAACGAACACTTTGTTGACACACAGAATAGCAGAGGGGACATCACTCAAGTTAACAGTGTTATTCCATTATCAAATATAAGGATAAATATTAACCTAGGAAGCTGAGAGATATGCCCCTGGATTCATGATCAACACATTTCATATTACCTGCATCTTTCAGACAGGCTCAAGTATCAACACCTGTCACACTATATAAAATCAACGTGGATTATAGTCTCCAGCTTTGAGAATAACTGTCATTATTTTACTCCAGGTTTTATCTACTAGTTAGAAAAGCTGTCTTTTGAGAACACCGTTGATGTCACCTGTTACTTGCACAGTCATGGAGATAATAAATAGTGCCAGAAGCCTATGAGGAGAACAAACCCAGTTTGTTCTTGATATTTCCTTGCAAGAGTGCCTTAGGTCCCATGCTCTGAGAAGTGCCATGAATTTTGCTGTGCCCAAGTGTCATAAACCCCAATGACTACCAGGGAGCCGAATCTGATGCAATTGCAGAAAGCCTGGATTTATTTCAGACTAGTCAAAGCTCATTCCCACTTACACCGGTGAAGGCATGGCAGGAGAGAGAAAGAATTTAACATATCAATGGGTTTTATAGGGAGGGTGGTGCCACTACCTTGGCTGAACTGATTGGTTGGGTTAAGGTTAGGGTCCAGTTAGCAGGAGCTGGCCCCACCCCACCCTGCCCTCTCACCCCACTCTGCCCTCTCAATTTCATGCACTGGGCCATTAGTACAGTTATAATAATGATGTGTATGGCAAAAGCAAATAAAACACATGTACCTAGAGAAAAGAATATTTGGTGAATGCATGCAGAGAATGAGCCAAATACTGAAGGACCGGGAAGACATAGCTGAATCTATCTAAGCTTCATAAATCAAATTTTTTTTTTTTTACTGTTGCTTATTTCTTGTTGTTAATGAACTTTTAATTTGAAAAAAAAAAGCAAATAAAAGTAACTGTGCATTTACTATAATATACTGATAATATGTACTGACCATATTTAGGAAGGGCAAGGGATAGGAGAGACAAAGGAGACAAAGTTATCATCTCCTTCAAAAGAGCATGAGTGCACTGAGGAAAAGAGGGATAGGGGATGAATGACATCTGGGGCATGGGCCATATTAAGTGGTTCAAACCAAGCAGGAGAAGTCTGGCACAGCATGGCAGGCCCGGCCGGCGCACATGCTCAAGTGTTTGAGCTTAATCTCAGCTAATACACACTTATTAGAGTTTTTAAGCCGAACAATATTTTAATGAATTCAAATCTCATTTTTTTTTCTCCAAATGGTTCACAATCAAGCAATGCTTTGAAACTAAATTCAAAGATACTGCATTTTCTTTTCTTTTTTTCTGTGCAGTCTTATATTCTTTAACTAATTAAGCAGTTTTCTTCATAATTCTGATTGCCTTTAATTAAAAAAGAAGAGAAAATGTGTATAACTTGCTGAGATGTGATGTCAGTGGGAATCACATTTAATATGCACCATGTCATATGTATATTTTATAGTCATTGTGGGATGTTTAAGTTGGCTACATTCCTTACTAAAGCTGTATGGTATCTTTTAGGTATTCATAAAAGACCCCTTGATCTGCCATGTTTGGTGTTTAATTTTTGCTAAAGGCACATTCTTGTTATATTCTACTAGGCTTTCTCTTTTACTTAAAGAAAACCCCTAATTTAAATAATCAAATTGTAAACATTTTTGGGCTACATTTTCAGCAGAAGAACACTGTTTGCAAAAGAACTTATTCAAAGGAAGCAGGGAATGGGGATAGATGAATATCATCTTCTAATCAGAGGAGGTTTGGGGGCAAGGATCTGTGTTATTAGCACACAATGACCAGAGCAATTACCAAGGCTCACTGAGGCTTCTAGAAACCCAGACAATTTAGCACCCGACTGGCATTTCCCGTAAATGTGGGTGGCTACAAAGCTCTGTTTCCCTGGAAACATGACTTATTGACCGTTAAAATGAGGGTCAGAGTTTATCCATTGAAATACTGATCAATCCAATAAACTCATGTTCATGGAAGCTCAAATTTCATTCTGTTACTTCTTAGGCACATTAATTCTTTCATAATAGCAAATAACATAAAATGTGTCACTCATCAATTCTGAGTGCTGGGTAGTCAGGTATTTGTTCTATCATATTGCTTTCTACATTTTGAAAATTTCTTTAAACTTTTATATAGGAGATAGGGGGAAATTGGGCTAAATCTGTGAACTTATATCAAACCTAATCATTTCAGATTTTATTTTAGTTATATTTTAGGAAAGATGTCATTGTTGGGCAAAGAATATTTAAGTAAAAACAATTATAATAATAAAACTTCTGTTAACTATGGTGAGCCTAATTTTATAAAGAAATCCTATTTGAATAAGTTTGAAAATTAGGGGAGAGATATTTATTTGTGTCTCAGGAACCAGACTTTAGTAAGAATTGTGGCGGCACAAAGAGCATTTGCGGATCATTATGTTTCAGATTAATTCTAGGCTGTTGAAACCTTTGAATTGCCAACTCAATCTTGTTATCTGATCAAATATTTCCACAGTAATCAGTTGGGTTGCCCATTGAAAGGTTTTGTTATTAAATGAGATGCGAGTCCTAAATTGAAGTTGGCAGAAATACCAGGAAAGTACCAGAGGACAGATCTGATTATTTCCATTATGATAATGCTTCCTTATGGAGAGTTAAGAGTCTTAATTATCACACCATAGTTTATTCCATTTATTACTTCGATTACTATGAGAACGGGAGATGTCAGCTGATATGGAATTTTCCTTGGTCCTTCAAGAAGAGTCAGATATGAAATCTGCCATCAAGAAACAAAAGGTTCTTTAGAGTCTTCCCCTCTGAAGCGTTAATTTTGGTATGCGTTGTCATTTCCCTGGTTGACAAGGATGGTAGAGTGGGCAGTCCTGATCCCAGCCTCTCCTCACCAGGAGAGCCAGGGGTTCCTACACAGAGGCTTCTTCCACGTGCTGGGTAGCCAGCCTGAGCCCAGCTTGATGAGCCCGGGTTCCAGGTTAGGTTAAATTCCCAATGGGCATGATGTTATTGTGATGCTTGCTTAAAAGCCACAGGCAGATTCTGAGAACTCTTCTTGACAAATGGTATAGTCACGCTCAAGATCCTTCATGAACTTCTTCAGGACTAGTTCATATTTAGGCTCCTTTTCTTTGACCCAGTGGAATAGGCTAGGCTACTTCGTGGCCAGGGAACCTGTGATTGGTTTCCAATCACCCTATGAAAGAATTTTACTCCTCTGCTCATTTAGATGATTACCTCTGAGAGAACCAGGTAGGAATAAAGGAACCAGATACATCTTAAATGAAGGTCTCTCTTAAGAGGCTGGCTCAGACGAAGGGCTTGGATCTGTCTACAGATGTTTGGCTTCCCTCACTTCTCAAGTCTTCTGTTTGCTTCTTGTAGTTTGCTCTAGATAGAATTTCCTACCTGCAATTGGGACCACATTCAGCCTTTGATATCTTGCTCTTGAAGTGAGACAATATTTATAGCTATCTTATTAAAAGAATTGCTAATAGTAGTTTATTATTCTGTAGTTTATCATTCTGTAGCTCACACTTTAACATCAGCATTCTCAAATTATTTTGCATAGGTAAAATTGGGAGAACTGAATGGTTAAATGTATTATAATAATGTAACTTGATAGTTAAGTTAGAGCCACATGAGCCATTTTGTAAAGCTAATAATTACTTTTTATTTATCTGTTTTGTGATTTTGGTATTTTAAATATGTGGTCTACTCAAAACAAGAAAACAATCAGTGCTTTTTAATTTTAAAAACTATGTGTCATCTCGTTTATCATTTCTCTTGATACACAATAACTCATACAAATCATATACACATATATATTGGGGGGGAAATTTACATTTCAAATCAAGCAAAATCAAAACCCAAGAAACTTGGAAAAAGAAATGTAAATTTTACCAACAGGAAATTGTGTTTTTTTCCTCATGGGGAAACTCAATTAAAATCATGTGAAGTTATAAAATATGATTTACACTTTGACAAATCCTGGTTCCAGGGGAGTATACACAGCAATTAGCAAAAATGAAACAAGATAACAGCAATTATAAAAACCCTATATAGTACACATAATGTTCTTTCTACCATTACTTCAGAATGGAAAATGACTCTAGTTACCTCCCATTCTTTAGAACACATCTACACATTATTAAAATCAACTTCTAAAAGCCAGATAATCCAAAAAAATTTTCCCAAAAATTATATTTATAGGTCTTGTCTTTCCTTTAAAGGAAAATTTGATATTTATTGGGAATTGTTAATTGACCATTTCTAAAGAAGCTATGCTTTCCAGTTATGTTTCAACATGAACAAAATCCAAGTAGAACTTTGAAATAACCCTTTTTCATCTAATCCACAATTAGGGAGCTTACCCGACTCATGAGAAATTGTCTTCACAGTGAGGAGCTTCACACTCTCTTTATCGGACTGAGGTCTATTTGGAACAGAAAACATTCAATTAACACTATAGTAATTAGCGTGGCATGCCTGGGATAGAAAGTAAACATTACATACACAGAATGAAGAAGATACACACAAATATATATATATATATATATATATATATATATATAATATGTATGTACAGTATATATATTTATATATATAATATATATATATGTGTGTGTGTGTGTGTGTGTGTGTGTGTGTGTTTAAGGCAAAACCTGTGTCTCTTCACATGCAGACACACACATAGCACTTTCTACTTCTGGAATCAAGCCAATAAATCTCCATCATTCTGCTACAGCTATGGTCCTCAGATAGTTTAAACATCAAGACGAGTCATGGGAAACACTTGTCACAGGTCTGTATGGTACATGGCTTCAGTCCTGATTTATGAAGGGAAAGACACAGACATGTTTCCAAACTTTGGGGGCTGCTGATGAATTCTAGGAGTATCCTTTTTTTACAAGGTCCTGAACACTGCAGTTTATTTTAACCAAGAGTTCCCGCCTCCTCTTTCTCAGATGCTAAACACTTTCAAACCCCTTTTTCCCCCCTGGACATCCCAAGAACTTTTATTTCTAATTAAGAAGGGTAGGGGACCTACAGATAGTATTTCTAAGTTTCATTGCCTGATGAACATACAAAAACACCTACATAAAGGCAGGATACAAATTCATATCGACAAAGAAAACTTAAGCACAGAATTGTTTTTGACATTCATTAAAAAAAAGTCTCTTTATAGCACCTTGGTTGCAACAGTCGGGTGGATTGGTAACAACTGCTTTGCTTGTTTTTAAAAAGTCAAAGCAGAATACACATCTACTATTAATAAAGCCACTCAGAGCTGTCTCAAGGTGCAGGCATGATTTTTCCCTAATTGTGAGAAACATACTGAAAAATCCCCTAGGGAAAGTATCTTAAAACTCTAGGTATGTGTTATATTTATTATTGTAATTGTATTCATTTTTCCATTTTTGCATTTCACTTTTTGATTTTCAATTTTAACACTTTTGAATAGCTTAAGAACAGCCCTCTTTTAGTTGTTGGAATTTCTGTTGAAAAGAGAGAGCTCTGACAAATAGTTAAACTCCATTTACAATAATTCCTACACAAATTCTTTAAAAAAACAAACAAAGATGTGTAAGTAAAGAATCAATACTTTTCCTTATGTAAATGATAAAATCAGAGCTTCCAGAAAAAATGATGTAGCTTTACTTACTGGTCATTCCCATTTTCTGCTGTGCCTAGGAGAGGAGAGAATTATTAGAGTTATAAGAAGCTTGGCTACAAAACAAAACAAAAACAAACAAACAAAAAACAAAACAAAACTGAGACCCCTGACATGTTCAGTGCAGAGATATTTCTAGAGGCAATTTTTGACTTCTTTAATCTCTCCACTCCCTGCCTCATTGTTCATTTTCTCAGACATGGTTAGCACTCCTTCCTCTGGTATGGCTAATTCATTCACGGGATAGTCCCAAGTAGGTCAACTCCACCGAACTTACTTCTGCACTAAGTTTCTTATCACTAGGTGTAACTATTTGTTTTCACATAGTCCGCAAACACCAGAAAAGATCTCTGTTTATTTCAGTACCTCTAAAAAATATTCTCCTCAAAGTATTGAATTGCCTTTTTATACCAGAGAATTGAATTTCTGATATTTCTTTATTCATGACTCTTTCTGGAGACACAAATCTCTGTGCTATGGTGAACTATGATATCACTTCTAATTGCATCTGAATTGCACTAACTCAGTCTCTCTAAAGTGCTCTGCAAAATATCACCGAGGCTACTAATGGCATCTCATCTTCTGTATGCTTTTCCAAGCTGCTTATGGGACCTGGTAGAAAACAACCTGGGCCTAGAGTGAAAATGCTGGTGTTTCATTCTGCACAAGAGCATGGCCTCACGAAGCAATGGTAAAACCTTGTATTCACTGTGGCCTATCTTATATAATAAAAGCCTAATATGCTAAGTGTCTGGTTGTTCAATCAGCTGTTCAATCAATCAAAGAATAATATGCTAATGATATGCTAAGGCTGCTCAACCACTTGCTATGATGTGCACCTACCACCAGGGGGCAAATGCTCTCACTAGTAGGTTAGCTTGCTGCTGGGGTCCCTCTGATTGGAACTGAGTGATCAGGACTGAACGAGACAGGCCAGACACACCCTGGAGCCCTCCCACATCCTCCCTGGACCCGATCATGCACTGGTGGGATACCTCAGCCTGGCCTGTGCCCTCTCATAATCTGGGATCTCTCGGGGGATTGTCAGAGAGCAAATTTGGGCTCCATCCTGCAGACCCAGCCAAGGAACCCCACTGGTTCACAAATTCGTGCACCAGGCCTCTATTTGTATTATGAAGACCTTGATTTCTACTAATATTCTGGCTAGTTCAGCTTCACCTGGTAAGAGTTACACACCACCATGACTCTTAATTCCAATGATTTAATTCATGATACCATATGCTATTCACCAAGTTGACCTGACCTTGTCTTTCCTACCATCAGTAGAGTTTTAATAGCACTTTACAATTCCTGCTGTAAGTGCTCTATATGATATCACCTGTGATGTTCACAGCCTTGTTCCAACATGCAGTGATACTGTTTGTATGCCGAATTTAATAATTTTCCTTGGAATACGGTAATATTGGGTTTATTACCATATAGGCACATACCAACAAACTACTTTTGGAATATATGCTGTTCTATTTGGGTGAAAGCTCAGACTACTGTCAACATTATCCAGATAAACTCAATTTCATTTTGAAATCTCTGATTGATGTTGTCTTCCAGTGAGCAGAGTGGGTTTACTAATTTTCTGAATGTAATGAAGTCTCACCCACATTTTGAAGAGTGATCACTGTGGGTGTTTAATGGTGCTCATTTAATGACAGCAATGCTATAAATTCTGTTTGGCAAGCAAAGTTAATAAAACCAAATAGATTTGTTTTTACACAACTGCCAAACTTGGTTATAAAGTACTGTATGTCTTCAGAATGATTCTCCATAATTATAGTAATTTTATTTTATTTTATTTTATTTTTTTTTTATTTTACTTTACTTTTCATAATGGTTGGGATTTTATACATTTTCCCCCTCAATGATTCAATTCATCCAGAGTCCTCTTTAATAGCAAATGTCAACTTTTCAGATAACTTATTTGCAAATCTTCCTATGCAAAGCAGTTTCTTAGTAGAGGGTGTTTTTACAGATAGATTTAGCACACTATTTTTTCTTTTTATTTCTTCTATGTGCTCAACACCCACAAACTTCAACTTGGATAGTTGATTTACCATAAAAAATAGTATTGGTGGATTAGAAACTTTGAGAAATTAAACTGATTTATAAAAATGCTATTTTTCTTCTGGAAACTGAGGAAGAAAATATATTTTAGACATTAGTAAGAGGCCTTATTCACTAACTCCCAAAGGGAAAGTCATTGATTTGTTTATTCTCATTCTCCACCAATGGCTAATATGAACACTACTGTTTTTGTGTTTTTTTTTGTGTGTGTGTGTGTGTTTGTTTGTTTGTCTTATAACTTCCCCTTGCACTGTTACACTCTTGTGCCAAGCTGCCCATGCAGTGCATAGACACTGGTTTTAGGAACAGCCTTTATTAGTATCCAGGTGGCACAATGTCTATGGGGTAAACAGTGTAGCTTATATATATTATAAAAATGGATGCTTTCTTTTTAAAAGTATTTGAAACTTAAGAGTTCTGCTAGTGAAATATTTAGAATTAAAATGAGGAAAGGCAATGTTCTATTTTATAGAAATTTAACTCAACAAGCTTATAGTAGATTCTGTCTTATATTATGCACAATGCAATGTGAATAATACATGATGTGTGACTAGAGAGGCTGCCTTTTATTATGGATTGAATGTGTGTACTCCCCTAAAATTCATATGTTAAATCTTAATGCCTAATATAATGTCATCAGGATGTTGGGCCTTTGGAAGTTAATTAGGTCAGCCCTCTGAGTCTTTAGTGGGATTAGCACCCTTATGAAAAAAAGACTGCAGAGTACTTCTTTGCTTTCCACTATGTGAAGACATAGTGAGCAGGTGGCCATATATTAGCCAGGAAGAGTACCCTCACCGGACACCAATCTGGCACCTTCTCAGAACTGTGAGAAATAAATGTTTATTGTTTAAGCCACACAGTCTCAGTATTTTTATTATAGAACCTAGAACAGACTAAGGGGGGACAGGTACATGGCAAAGTAACTATACTATTACATGATGAATTTCATAAAATTCTATAGAATTCTGCTTAAAGAGATGATGTGTTATGCAAAGAAAGATACATTAAATTGGTGTTTGAGGTAGGTGCTAATGGACAAATGGGAGACTGAAATTTTATGAAAGTTACAAAGTGGACAGAAAATTCTAGGACAGTGGTCAGCAAACTGTGGTTCGAGAGCCACATGCAGCTCTTTGGCCCCTTGAGTGTGGCTCTTCCACAAAATACCATGGCCCAAGTGAGTCTATTTTGAAGAAGTGACATTAGAAAAAGTTTAAATTTAAAAATGTTGGCTCTCAAAAGAAATTTCAATAGTTGAACTGTTGATATTTGGCTCTGTTGATGAATGAGTTTGTTGACCACTGTTCTTGGAGAAGGAATAGCATGGACAAAGACATGGATACATAACACTGCATTACACAAGCAGGGCAGGATCTGTGATGGAAAATAGATTTATGTTTAAGATAACAGAAGAGAGTGTGAGCCATGGAAATTGAAGGGCGATTCAGATGAAATGTTGGGTAAAAAGCTCAATTTCCTGGAGCTGAGAAAAGACAATAAGATTGGAAGAAATCTGAAAAAAAAAAAAAGTAAGGACCTTAGTTAATAATAATGTATCAACCAATATTAGTTAATTCATTGTGATAAATATGTCATCTTTTTATTTTTTTATATTTTTATTGATTTCAGAGCTGAAGGAAGAGGGAGAAAATATAGAAACATCTTATATAATAAAAGCTAATATGCAAATTACTCCCTTGGGTGGGAGTTTGACTGACCAGGAACTCAACTGTTCCCTATGAAGTGTGCCTATTATCAGGGGGTGGCTCAAAACAAAGGGAGGCCCTGGCCATCAGCCCGCAGCCAGAAGCTGCTAAGTGCCCTACGCATGCACAAATTTCATGCACTGGACCTGTAGTCAATGATGAGACTCATTGATCAGCTGCTCCTACATGCCCTCTACTGGAGATCAAGCCTGCAAACTGGGCATGTGCCCAGACCTGGAATAAAACTATTGGTGACCTCCTAATTCATAGTTCAACACTCAAACACTGAGCTACATCAGCTGGGCTATATCATCTTAATAATAAGAATAACAGCTATACGGTATGTGGGAACTCTTTGTAACTATCTTTGCAATGTTTCTGTGAAGGTAAATCTATTTTAAAATTAAACATTTATATAAAAAAAAACATAAAAATAGAATGTCATTACAGGATTCATAAGTATTTCAGAAGCAGGGAAAAGATGAAACATCAAAAGGAAGAAAAGGAAGAGTGGGGATGTTTAAAAGAGAACAATGACTAAAGAAAAGGGAAAAGACTTCCAAATGCCACTGGAGAGGTTAAGAAGGGTAATAATTTCAAACTAGAATTCTACTAAAAATCGCAATAATGTTCAGTCCCGAGGAACCTGTTCAATCAATGAGCAGAACACGCAGTCACGAAGGAAGACATTTTCATCAGAAGGAAGCTGCGCTTCCTAGAAGGGAAGTGAGTCGCAGGAAGCTCTTCTTCAGATTATGGCCCCTAAACTACGTTCTCAGTGAGACTTTGCTTTATGCTCTGTTACCCAGAAAAGGAACAAACCTTCACAATAGGTAAGGCATACCATTTCATGCCTTCTGGACTCCCATATTCCCCCAACCGCCCACAAAACGGGCTGTTTCATTGAAAGGTCTTTGTTAGCAGTTGATACCTGCCACTAGTAGTTAATCCCGATTCCTTACATTCACCAGCATTCCATGGATTTCTCCGTTCATTTCCCTCTGTTTTTTGAGATCAAGCAATATGGCATTTTATTTCTTTCTACAATTCCCGCCTCCCCTGAAGAGTATACATTTAAGTTTAGATCTAGCATGAGCATTCTTTTATCAGAAAATAAAAGGTAGCAAAACACTGTTACCCACCTGGGTCTGTCTTCCTGCACAGTCGATACAAACCCACCAGAGCAAATACTGAAAGTGTAATTACAATTAGAGCAATAACCACCGGCAGAATAATACCTAAGAAGCAATGGGGACATTGTCAGTTAGAAGGACAATTGAGTTTCACAGTAGTTTATGAACGGAGGCAAAAGCATGCATGCTTTCTTCTTTAAACATCATTCTATTTAAAATATTGCATTTTAAGCAAAGAAGATCTATCTTATTCGTGGGCTTTGCTTTAGTTGTCGTTTCTGACGTATCCACTTGATGTCAGTCTTGTAGCCTTTCTGAAATAAAATTTCAAACCTAAGAGAGACAGTTCTCCATTCTTCTGGAGACTGGGGCAGTGAGTAGATGGGAGACAAGAGGGAGAAGATCCCTCTAAACCTAGAGTCAGACCCACATTCACTCATATAGTCTTTACTTCTTTATAGCCAAATTATTGGAAAAAAGGACTTATATAGCCAATACTGGAACTACCAATAGCTGGCTTTTTTAAAAACTCACAAACATCTTTGCATAGTAATAGCTTAGAACCAGAAAAAGTATAAAATAATGTAAGTAGATATAATTGGATATTACAGTGCACATTATTTCTAAATATAAAAAAATAGTTCAAGAACAATGTCCATGTGAGTGCACCTGTACATACATGTCTGGGCGATTATGTTTTTTCCTATTTTTATTAATAAGAGGGTTTTGCTGTTTATTAATCAATTTATTTTACTATCTGCCTTCTTTTCTGCCAGTCATTTTCCAGATTGAAACAACAGTGATAAATTGAAAACATTGTCCTGGGGTAAAGCTAGAGCTATAGAAATTATAGTTACCATTTAGTGAGGGATTCTCATCTGCTTGCTTATGTGTCCCTCATGTTTATCAGGGAATGGAATAGTTAACCAATTCATTTGTAGGTTGGTTTTCACTTGCATTGTTATGATTAAATATTTGTTTTAAGTAAGTTGTAGGTTCATATTAGACCTTCAGTGAGATCATTAGTGCTTCCCAAATGAAGAAACCATAAATCATTGGGTCAATAAATGCAATTCTGATCTATTAAGTAGAATGGCTTTACCTAAACTATCATGCCAGCTTCATATGCATTATCACCCCAACTTCATATATATTAATATGAGTCTTAATTTCCAGGTAAATTAAGTCTATTTAGGCCAAGCATAATCATATACAGGCTGGAGCAAAAATAGGTTTACAGTTGTTCATATGGTAAATAAAACAATAATTAATTAATAAATAACAATACAAGAATGAACTCTGTGTTTCATTCAAAACTGTAAACCTATTTTTGCCCTACCTGTATCTTATATGACATATATCTATGTTTGTACAAAGTAACATTTCTTAAAAGGCCATTTTAACATGAAGACAAGGCTTTGTGAAGGTAAACAATTCATTGCTATGGAGATCTCTGTCTGTATACTTTGGTTTATCTGAGACTAGTCCCATCAATTCACCTTGACTTTTGGTGGTAATTGCTTAGCACTAAGGTAAGAAAATAATCTCAAAAGTGTGCTCATTACGACACATAAGTAGGAAATTCTCAAAGCAAGTGGCAGTTAGACAGGATTTTAATGGGATTGCAGGTTCAGAAAAGCTGATAAAAGTCTATCTGTAATTCAATCCCTTCCCTTATTGGTAACATTAAAATATTCTGCATATCTATGTCTATGAATGAAGATATGTGTTACTCACTGGAATGAGAGGAGCTGATTGAAGAGGGGCTTGCATTATTTTTTTCACTCTCAGTGCCTATTATTTTAAGAAAGAAAAAATAGGTTACCTTTGGTTCATGTGCCAATCCTCATAATCCTCCCTCCATCCCCCATGGCCTCAATTTAAGTAAGTCTCTGTGATCTATAGGTAGGATTCTTTAAATGAATACATTTGATCTCATTCTGAAAGAATTGTTTTGCAAATCAAGATTGGCAGGGTGTTAATATATACAATTTTATGAGTTTGGACATTCATCCATGAAACCATCTCCACAATCAAAGCAATAGACATACCCATCACCTGCAACAGTTTCCTCATCTCTCCCCTTTTGTAGATGTGTGTTTTTGAATAGCAATTATAATTTAATAAAGCTAATATTATTATTTTTTAAAGATTGGTAGGGTTTTCTAGATGATAAGGAGTTGAGCAAAGTGAGTTTCTAGTCATGCACACAGAAGTCATACCTTGAGATTGTGTGATGTTTTCTGCAGGTGCTGTTGATATTGAGAGCAATATACTGGTTTTAGAAGGTGAGGCATCTGTTTGTGAAGTGCTAACTGTAGGAAAAAAAATCAGATACCCAGAGTCAAACTATAGTGTTAACTCTTCTTGTTGCATTTCTTTGCAGATTCAAAGAGTTTGCATTTCTGAAAATCTATGAAAACGGTTTCTTGCTGAATAATAGGATACATAAAATAGTACATTGAATCCTAACTTCATCTTTTCCTCCTGTTACAACAATTACATTCTGAATATCAAAACCTGGATATCAGTATTACATCTTCAAGAAAGGCCAAACAAAACTTGAGTACCTCTCTTATCTGTACCACATACAGCCTGAGCTTCTTCTGTGATGAAAATCTATACAAAAGCATTATTCACATTTCAGATAGTATAACTTTGGATGATAGTGATTTTTTCCATCACACATACTTATGATGAACATAAATACCCAGAACTTCATTTCTATAGTGGTACTTATTGGTTGAAGAGAAAGACTGCAGTTGAGGCTATGGTTAAAAGTTGGGGGAAAATAAAAAAAAATTCTTTGTTTTCATCTTTAAAGCTCAGTAGTGGTTTACATTTATGTGGCTTATCTAGAGTATCTGCTGCTTGGATACATTTTTACCACTACTCAAAATCTTTTCTTTCAAATAAATGTAAATTAAATTTATTATAATTATATTTGTTTGCTTAAGTCAACATTTGCCATCTTCAGGATTAAAACAAAAAATAAATTAAAAAATATAATTCAAAACCCACAAATATCAATGAATTTCAAAGAAATACAAGTAATCAAATATTTTATAAGTGTATAGAACTTATTCTTATAAATTTTGGATAAAATTAAATTTAAAAATTTTTGAAAAATCATCCACTTTTTCTTGTACTCTAAAGTGATGTCTTTTCATCACACCTGTTTTCCTTGTCTCTTTACTGAATTGCAAGTTTCTGGAATGAGAAGACCACAACTCCCACCATATCCCACATGGAGCTCAGAATACAGTGAGTGTGCAGTAAAATGTAGCCGGCAGCTTGGCTGAACTAAAAGATCTCATAATCATGGCCCCTCAGGAGTATTGAGGCCATGTATAGTTTCCCCAAAGAAAATGATATTGCATAGGGCTGCCTTGGATCTTTCCTTCTGTGCCACCCACAGCCTGGTATGCACTGTATGCTCATGCATTTTTGACATCTGTGGGGGAAGAATAATTTTTAGAGTTTGTACCATTCTTGCCGTGTAAGAGATCTGTGGGAGGAAGCTAGATATATGCCCATAAGAGCAAAGGAAAATGTTGGACTAGTGCACTAGTCAGGCAGTAAAAAAAAAGAATATTAAATAAAAGAAGGGAACTAGCTGAATACTTCATAGTTTTCATTTATAATTTTAGTGTCCAGGGTTTTATTGCAAATGAATGTTTTTCTATTGTGTTGGTAGAGTATAAGATGGCTGATGAAATAACCAATGGCATTAATCCATCTGGGATTTCCCAAAGGTTAATTTTTAAGACTTGTACTTTATTACCTTCCCAAAGACAAGTTAAGTGGCAGCTACAGTTCTAACTATAATCTGTCTTCTTCTGAAGGAGCTCCAATTTTCCTATTTAAAATGTGTTGATGATCCAGTGCCAATTGTTATTGAAAATGATCTATAGGTAGGCAATAGAATTAACTATTCTTAAAAGGAGAATTCATTGGATCCTTAAACAAAGACTTATATATATATATTTCTTTTTCCTTTAACCTCAACCTTCAGTTAATAAACAATTTCTGAATCCAGTACACGCACAAACGCACACACACACACACACCTACAATTTACCTCTATTATGTGTAGTGTCTTCTGTTTCTTTCTATTCTCTTTTATTTCATTTTTAAAAAATGCTGCTCATGATACACTAATGGGAATTAACTCACAATTTGACAAATCCTGTCCATTAGCATGATCATATTAATGCAATTATGTATCTTGGCTGAATTCATCAATTGTGAGCCTAATGTAATTCATTCGTGACTAAGATAGCAGGAACCACAGTGTGTTCAGAGCTGATAATCTCTGTGGATTTTGCTAATACTTTATTATCCTACATTACTACTATACTAGTATTGGTAGAGAAAGTACAAGAGAGGTATAATAGATGATTAAGAGCAGGATTTTGAAGACTGAGTACCTAGTTTCTAATTTGAATGTTGCACTTATTTGCTGTGGAATCTTGGGCAAGTCACTTAACTTCTTTGTGTCTGAGTTTTCATATCTACAAATGGTGATTATAATAATTCTACATCACAGTGTTATACAAATTAAATGAGTAAAAATGATTTAAATTTCTTAGAAGAGTACTTGAACCTTTTATATTATATACTAGAGGTCCAGTGCATGAAATTTGTGCATGGGGGTGGGGGGTTCCCTCAGTTCGGCCTGCACCCTCTTGAAATCTGGGACCCCTTGGGGATGTCCAACCTAAACTTGGGGATACCCATATTGCAATTTGGACTGCTGGCTCTTAACCGCTCACCTGCCTGCCTGCCTAATCACCCCTACCCACTCTGCCTGCCTGTATTCCTGCCTGCCTGTCTGCCTGATCACCCCTAACTGTTCACATGCCTGCTTTATCTCCTCTAACCACTCTTCCTGCCTGCCTGATCACCCCTAACCACCTCTGCCTTGGCCTCTGTCTACTGTGGCAGCAACCTCTGCCTCAGCTCCAGCTTGTTGCAGCTTCATCTGGAAGGTCATCTGGAAGGATGTCCAGAATGACATTCAGAAGATGGTTTGTCTGTCTGGTCTAATTAACATATTACACTGTCATTCTTATAGATAATATTATTATAAATTACATAAATATTTTAAATTATATCTTATCAATTTATCTTTTATAATATCCTATTATGCTATGATTAGGCCATTGGAGAGTTGTATCTTTCAACCAAAGCCAATTTACCTAATTTTCTCCAAAATTTTAAGTGTAAAAATACATCAAACCTCTGTTTTCATATGTTACTTCGCTCTAGTCAGGGATGGGAAAAACTGGAGTGGATGGCACTCTCAGGTGATATGGGTTTGCTCTTAAGCCCTGACTTTTGGTAATTGTATTAATTACTGAATTGCAGATATGTTGTGTCATGATTTAAATTCAATTTGCAAGCTTTGGGCCAGAACTTGGAGCTGGCTGTTTAAAGTAGGGACCCTCAGAACAATCTATTGTAATAAAGAGACCCTCAGAACCAAAACTGTTATAATAATATTAGAGGTCTGGTGCACGAAATTCATGCACTGGGGGAGGGGGTGTTCTCAGGGTAGATATATATCTACCTGTGCATTTGGACTGAGTTGAGTTATTTTACTTGTTAGTGGTATCATTCTCAGTGATCAATTATATTTTTTTTCTCAGCATTCTGAAAGGTTTAGAATGTTCTCACCCTTTTCTAAACATAGATACATCATCTTAACTCAGATTCACACTTTGGATAGAACGGCCTGAAAACACTGAGAAGCTTTTGAATATGTAACTGTGCCATATGCTTTCTGAGAAAGTGAAAGCAAGTGATCCAAAATATGGACTTAAAAAAGATTTTGTTTTCAAGCCCTGGATATTATGTGCCAAACATTATTCTAAGTGTTTTACAAATATTAACTTTCAACTATTGTATTGTTAATATTTGCATTGTAGTGAAACCTAGAGAGATTTATTCCCCCAAAGTCACACAGCGAGTAAGAGGCAGAACTAGCATTTGATTGCAGGCTCTAGTGCCTGTGTAGTCAACCACAGCCCAATGCTGCCTAAGCCGCTGCATTTTAGTAGGAATGAGTTATAAGTACATGCCACTTATTTTTGTTACATGAAATATAATCTATTTCAATTTAGGCTCCTGTCAAGAATGTATTCTTTCCTTCAAGACAAATTGAATACATATTTCCTTCAACAGGTCAAACCAGACCATGCAGGTGCATACAAGGAGACATATTCTTAATGTATTGAAATAAAACTCACTGTAGAGCTTATTGGAGGAGCGCACACCCATAATGATACCCACAATTGAAAATATTGGTTCTTAAAGTGAATGCTGAGCAGCTAATCAGTTGAGACTGAGTTTTTATGGCCTTTCAGTGTGGAATGAAGAGACACAAGAACAATGTAGAAGATGTCTTAGAGACTCAGCAGATCTTTGAACCAGAGGAGAAACCACTTAGCCATACCCAGATTTATACAATTTCCTAAATGAGAGCTTATGGTAGATGCTCCCTACCACATAAATATTGATATTCTTAAGTGAGTTCTTTTATTTTCAACTAATCTTTCAAGCATCATAAAATTTCCAAGTTAAAAAACAATAGCACACCTCTAGATATTGCTTTGATTTTAGGTATATTTTTAGCTTTAGTAGATCCTAACTGAATAATAGTGTCAAGAATCTGCCATTCAACATTAGAATACTCAGGTAAACAATCATCTGCATAGAATGATTCATGCTTCACATTATATGAATTCCTGGAAATCAGCAACCAATCCACTGGCATTGCATAGGGTGCTGAGAACAGTGAATATGACAGGACAAAGTGTTCTCCTTTTCAAACGCCAGAAGTCAGGTTTGGTGATACTTATATTGATATTTGTCTGGCTTCTGATTTTCCATAAAAAATGATATCGACAATGTAGTAGGGCTTCTAAAATACAGTGAAGGAGAGTGAAGAAAATACGTACAATGAAACCCTTCACAGGTTGTGCTTGTCACTATGGGAATATTGCTGTAAGGATTAGTTTTATGTGCTAATTTGGCCTTGGCCTTGGGATGACCAGATATTTGGTCAAGCATTATTCTCTGTGTGCTTGTGGTTGTGTTTTTTGGATGAGATTAACATTTGAATCAGTCACTGAGTAAAGTTGATTGCCCTCCAATGTAGGCTCTCATCTAATTGGTTGAATCCAATTCAAGAATAAGAAGGTTGACCCTCCCTTCAGTAAGAAGAAACTCTTTCTGCCTGGCTGCCCTGAGCTGGGACATCAGTCTTTCTCTGGCTTTGGACTCAAACTGAAGTTCTAGATCTTCTTTATTTTCAAAACTGCTGGCTTTCTGACTGGTAACTTTGGATCTCCTGGTTCTCAGTCCTTTGCATGTAGACTGGAATGACACTGTCAACTTTCCTGGGTCGTCAGGTCTCCAGCTTGCTAACTACAGATCTCAGGACTTCTCAGCCTCTAAAATTAAATCTCTATCTATCTATCTATCTATCTATCTATCTATCTATCTATCATCTATCTATCTATCTATCTATCTATCTATCTATCTATCTATCTCATCTATCATCTATCCATCCATCCTATTTACTCTGTTTCTCTGGAGAACCCCAAGTAATATAGTTGTATTTTCCACAAAATTAAGGGCAAATGGCTTATTTCTTTTCTAATACTCTGAAACATGTATGTCCATTTTTCTTCAGAGCTGAGGTCTTTTATCAAAGAAATAAAGAGGTTTATTTACAAGGACAAGTCTGTGGAAAAATGATAACACTAAAGAAAAGTGAATTCCATCATTGCTTAAACTTGTAATAGCCACATGAAGTTTCTAAGTAATAAACAGCCTTTCGTCACTTTATAGTGGGTCTTTCCATCTCCTTATGAACTCTGAACTCACAGTTAGAGTTCTGGAGGCAGAAGCGGTTAGGGGCAATCAGGCAGGCAGGCAGGTGAGCAGTTGGGTCCCAGCAGTTCTGGATTGTGAGAAGGATGTCTGACTGCCTGTTTTGGCCCACCAGTATTGGGCCTAAACAGGCAATTGGACATCCCTCGAGGGGTCCCTGATTGGAGAGGGTGCAGGCTGGTCTGAGGGACACACCCCCTTCCATGCACAAATTCCATGTACCGGGCTTCTAGTGTAGAAAATAAATAATTAAAAATTAAAAGCATAATCACTTCAGTTTTGAATTCTTTGAACACTAAAAGTAGAAGGTATATTATTTAGGACATTTGCTGTGAAAATTAGATTCACTTAAGGTTTTCATGGCTTTATTTTTCTGATTTTTTAAAAAAGTTACATAATCTTCTATAGCAACTACCCCACTTTACAGCTGTAGTGTGAATGCGGCCACACATCATACCTGAAGTAAAGGGTGTCTGCGTTCCAATGAAACAGTACTTAGAAAAGCAGGTGAGGACTGGATTTGGACTGCAATTTTCTGAATCCTGCTTTAGAGAGTCTAGAACAATCTCACATCTTGAATATATTTATTTCATATGTTTCTCATTTTATAAATACCAGAGATGACCAGGAATGAGAACCTAAGAGACTTGCCATTTAGTAAAGTACCAGATATGATATGGGAAGATAAAAATCCCCCAAGTAATTTTTTATTTCAAAACAACAGGAAGATTTAACATTACCATCTTCCCCTACCCAATTATCTTTTTCAGTTTCTGCTGTCCCATCATCTGAAATTCATTCCATTTAAAACTAAGGATGGCAAAACATGAGCACTTCTTGGCATGACAACATTTTAGGCTGTAACTGTGGTTTATAACATCATCTCTTTGAATGCCAGGTCCAGGCTTTGTTAGGAAATACAGAGAAGACAACTCATCGACACATTATAGTTCTGGGAGAGGGCATGCCAACCATAGAGACAGACCAGGAAAAGCAGGTTCTGGTTAGAGGACAACCCCACAGGCTTCATCCATATACCAGGGCTGATTCCACTCACTAAAGCCACAGAATATTCAGGCACATTCTTGCGTGTTCCCCCAGTCTGCGTTTATTTTTAAACCCAAGCTCTAATAAACATTTGAGTTGCTATATAATGTGTTCCCTGTATTATTTCACCCTGTCCTCAAACTGGTTGATCTACTTTGTCTTGTTTTGGGGATTTTACATACAAACTTCCTCATAGTATAAAAGCATTCACTTACCTGGTCTTTCGGTTGTATTGACTAAACTCTGATTTTCAGCTTTTAAGGAAAGAAAAGAAAAGAAAACCATTAAAATTAAATGATGAGTATCGTATCTACTCATAATTATTTCAAGTGGTAAATAACTATACAACTTAGCTCATCTGCGATTCTCTTTCCTTCAAATAATATGATCATGGGGCTTCATGATTAAAATATAGTTTAGAGCGAGGGTCAGTCAGCTTTGACTTTAAGGGCCAAAGAGTAAATATTTTAGGCTTTGTGGCCCATAAGTCTTGGTAGCAACTACCCCACTTTACAGCTGTAGTGTGAATGCGGCCACACATCATACCTGAAGTAAAGGGATGTCTGCGTTCCAGTGAAACAGTACTTAGAAAAACAGGTGAGGACTGGATTTGGCCTGCAATTTTCTGAATCCTGCTTTAGAGAGTCTAGAACAATCTCACATCTTGAATACATTAAGATAGCATAGACAACTAGAGGTCCCTCGGCAGGTGCTTTCTCTTTGGGACTGCCATGTGTCGTATGCCGAGTAGGTTATGATTATTGACTTGGGAAAGATTCAGGAAAGTTCAGGAAGATACCTTTGAAATTTATGGAATTCCTTTAAAGTAAATATAGTGCAGAGGACCTCTCTACCAGTCAAATTATTGAGACAATGATTAAGTTCACTTCAGCAACTTTGAGTATATTCACCATAAACAATTCTTACCACATGGAAAATATAAAAAATATTTTTTGAAACAAACAGAAGCCCAATAATAAATGTGTAAAGTATCCATTTGCTTCCTTTGTACTTGACTGATAATCTTAAATTACCGCCCCCCCCCCCCCCCCCCCCCCCCGCTTCTTGGTTCAATGCATAGTATAATAGCCCCACTCTTTCTCCCAGCCTTCCTCCCCTTCCCCTTCACTTAAGACAAAAAGTAGTGGCTTTTCTTGATTTTCTTCTTTTCCTCACCTCCATCAGCTCTAGCTTCAAGTTATATTTCAACTATCTCTCATCACTGAATTGGCTACTATTCATCTGAACCCACATTGCTCTCTTTGGCACCTGCAATAATGGCCACCTAGAAAACTATTTTAAACTTAAACTTGGCTGCTTCAAAGCTCCCTAGTCTTGCTACAGCTGGCAAGTCTTTACAGGAGGTGGCCCCTGCCCTGATCCTCAATTCATCTCTAACCAGTCAGCCCCTGTTTAGATCAAAGTCACAGGGCTCTTCTTGCCTCGGGCTTGTCTGCTTGCTCTCCTCTGTACCTCATGTTGTTTTCTCAGGCTAACACCGGCTGCCTTCTACCTTTCGTGACTCTGCTCATATATCACCACTCAAAGAGGTCTCCTCCCACCACCTTTTCTAAAGTTGTCTTCATTTCCCTCCGTACTAGTCCACCACTCTGCTTCATTTGCTCAACAGTACTTTCATCGCTACAGTAACATTTACTTTATTTAAAAAAAAATTGTTGTTGGAATTTAAACTCCACGAGGAAAGATATTTCTATTTTTAATGAAAGTAAACTTGATATGTAATATTATAATTTTCAGTGTGCTACAGTGATTTAGCATTTATATACATTACTATCTGATCACCATGACATGTCTAGTAACTATCTGTCACCATATAGTCATTACAATATTATTTACAATATTCCTTATGCTGTGCATTGTATCCCATGATTTATTTGTTTTATAACTGAGAATTTATATCCCTTCACCTGTTTCACCCACTTCCCCACTTATCATCCTACAGAAACCATCACTTTGTTTTCTATTTCTATGAGTCTGTTTCTGTTTTGTTTTGGGTGGTGTTTTTTGGTTTTTTTTTAGATTCCCCATATAAGTTAAATCTTAGTGTATGTGTCTTTCTCTGTTTGACTTATTTTACTTAGCATAATACCCTCTAGATCCATCCAAGATTACATTTTTCAATCAAGCCACAATTCCAGTGCCTACCATACAGGACATGGCAAAATAGATCTCCAGTAAAAGAAGACACACATATGAAATGAACAAATGAGAGTATAAAATACTACTACTACTACTATTATTATTATTATTATTATTAACAATTAAGGCTAATTATACTTACCTAAATTTAGTTTTAAGGGAAAATTAATGCTTTATTTAAGATGGCTAGTTGGATAATCATAGCTACCATTTTTAAAGCAATTCTTATGATCAGTGCCATATATTATTTGTTGATGTCTACAAGAGAGATACTCATTTTGTAACCTGCAAACATTTTTCTGAGAGAAGTAAAACTACTTTCTCAAGGGGGTACAATGATTAAAATTCAGACCTGTTTGTTCTAGTGTCATCTTCTTTTACTAAAACAGACAGTTTTTCTTCTGCTAAACTGTTGCGAAAGAAAAGCTTATGTAATTAAGTACTATTATACATTTGAAAACTAGTTAAAATACTTTTGAACATGGCATAATGCTGTATGTGGAAGATGCAGTTAAAATATTTATCAACTGCTAGAGGGCTAGAATACAAAGACAATCAAAAACCCTTTGTTTCTCTGTCTATTAATAACAGGTCAAAACCTTTCTGTCTGATAGACTTCATTGAGAATGAAAAATGTTTAAATTTGTATGAGACAAAACCTTCTGACTAACCTTCAGTTATGTATTTTTTTCCAGCCTTCAAAATGTATAATACTTTTAGGACTTATTAAAACTTATATAAAAGAAAAGTAACTATGTTTTAAGGTGTAGCAGAATTTAAAAAATACATCTACCAATTCAATCTTAGGATATATATTGAGTCCTAAGATGATCAGACTTTTATATATGAATGAATATATTGTTATTCTGAGGAGAAAATTCTGCAGAACTTAGATATTTAATCAATATTAAAATACTATTATTTTTCTTAAAGCAATTAGAATTATTCTGAAAATAACAGCATTTTCATAGGCATACCACTTTCAAATTTGAAGTCAGTTATATGGATATAAAAGCATAATAGAGAAAAAGTGGTGGCTGGCAGGACAAAGGTGAGGGAGAGGAAGTGAATGAGTGAGGGGATGAAAGGAGTGTGTGTAGATATGTAGTGTGTGTGTGTGTGTGTGTGTGTGTGTGTGTGTGTGTGTGAGTGAATGAGGGACAGTTAAATTAGGCAGGAGCAGCATGGGCTGGCAGACCAGGCTCTCTTGGACAGGGAGAGACTACCACCCCTGTAGGCATTCGTGGGACTCAGACATGGAGCCCACACCATCTTGAAGGGGAGAGTGGCCTCTTCTTGCAATTCATCAGCCCCACCACCCAGACAGGCCTTGGACACTGCCCACGAACCAGCAGTCATTCCAGCCAAAATCCTGCTGCTCTACCTGCAGACCCGAGGACCCTGGGACCTCCACCTCCAAAGGTGCACCACTCCCACGTTAGTAAGTGCAATTTCCCCCTTCCTAGCAGCAGATCTCCGGACACCACAGGTGTTCATTTCTGGTGTGCAGGTCTCCTGGGCACACCACTCCACTGGCAGCTCTTGAATACTGCTGTGAGCCCCCATTCATTGTGATTTTGTACGGATAAGGGTGCGCTGCCTCGCAGTAGAAATTCTGAATCCCTTCTTCCTAAATAACTGCCACAGATAACCCAGCTACACAACTTAAGTGCCAGGGTCCCTCAGAGTGTGTCAGAGCTCCCCATCAGCAAAAGGACTTCCACAGGCACGTATTCCAAGCTCATAGAACCCCTGAACTCATCAAGACACAGGACACTCTTGGGAGCCTCTGTGAGCACCCACTGGGTGCAATCTTGGACAAATTGGGACGCACTCCCCCAGCAGTAGAAATTGTGAATTCACTCATCCTGGATGTCTGCCCACAGACACTAATAGATTGAGTGGCTTCAGTGCCAGGGCTCTTCAGAGTGTGTCAGGAAACCCTGTGGACAAACACACCATGGGTGCCCCTGTGAGCCACCACTGGTGGTGCGTGTATCCAACCACACAGGCAGCAGCAAAAGCTGAGTTTGCCCACTCCTCAGCTACAGAACTCTGAATACCACAGTCACGCCTTTCCAGAGTGCAGGCCTCCTGAGCCCCACCACCCTGACAGATGGCTCGTGGGTGCTACTGTGAGTCCCCTCTGGGCACACAATTTCAACCTATGGCACTAGACAGCAAAAATTGGGACACCTCCATCCACAGCTGCTTACTTCTAGACACTGCAATTGTGCCTTTCCAGCTTGCAAGCCTACATCAAGAGAACACAAATAGCTTAAGTAGGGAGCTGTGCAGGATTACCAAGCCCAGGAGATCTGAGAGACCATATCAGTAGCCTCATCCCCAAACGAACCTGGGTAGCAAAGCAATCAGATCTACAATGAAAACATTACTGCAAAACATGGAAAGACAAAAAAGCAATTCCCAAAGAAAAGGAAAAAGAGGAATCATCAGAGTGGTAGTTAAATGAAATCGAAGCAAGTAATATGTCAGAGAAATAATTCAGAGTAATGGTTATAAGGATGTTCAAACAGCTGGATGATAAATACACACGACTCAATGAGAATTATAAGGAGCTGAATGAGAATGTACCAATATGATAAAAGGAACCAAGAGGAAATGAAGAACAACATAGCTGCAATAAAGAAAGAAAAAAAAATGGCCGAAGCCTGTTTGGCTCAGTGTGGAGTGTCGGTCTACGGACTGAAAGGTCCCGGGGTTCGATTCTGGTCGGGGGCATGTGCCTTGGTTGCAGGCACATCCCCGGTAAGGGGTGTGCAGGAGGCAGCTGGTCGATGTTTCTCTCTCATTGACGTTTCTAGTTCTCTATCTCTCTTCCTTTCTCTCTGTTAAAAATCAATAAAATATATTAAAAAAAAGAAAAAAAATGAAGGCTTAAACAGTAGGCAAAAGAGGCTGAGGACTACATCAGCAAATTAGAAAACGAAGTAGGAAAAAACACACGAACACAGCAGCAACTTGAAAGAAAATTTAAAAAGCAAGAAGAGAGCATAAAGGGAGCTTTGCACAACACAAAATGAAACAACATTCACATATTTGGGGTACCAAAAGGAGAGAAAAAGAAAGAAAAAATAGAAAATTTGTTTTAAGAAATAATGACAGAAAACTTCCTTGATATTGCAAAGAAAAAAACTATGCAATTACAAGAAGCACATAGAGTCCCGAACAAGATAAATCCCAAAGACGGACACCAAGACATATTATAAATAAATTGGCAAACGTCAACGACAAAGTAAGAATTTTAAAGGCTGCCAGAGAGAGACAGAAAATTACCTACAAGGGATCTACTATTAGAATATCAACTGATTTCTCAACAGAAATACACCAGGACAGAAGGGAATGGAATTAAATATACTCAGCAATGGAAAGCAATGGACTAAATCCAATAATACTATATCCAGCAACGATATCATTTCAAATAGAAGGAATCAGGAGCTTCAAAAATAAAAAAAGGGCTAAGAGAGTTTATTACCACCAAGCCAGCAATTCAAGAAATGCTAAAGGGACTGCTGTAAAAAGAAGAAACAGAAAGGCAAGAAGAAACACAAACATTAAGAATAAAAATGGTAACAAACAAGTACTTATCAATAATAACATTAAATGTAAATGGATTATATGCTTCTATCAAAAGACATAGGGTAGCTGAATGGATAAGAAAACATGATCCATATATTTGCTGTCTGCAAGAGACCCGCCTCAGAACAAAGAATTCACACAGACTGAGAGTGAAGGTATGGAAAAACATGTTTGAGGCAAATGGAAATGAGAAAAAAGCTGGGGTTGTGATACTCATACATGACAAAACAGACCTCATAATTAAGGCCATAATAAGAGGTAAGGAAGGCCATTTACATAATACTAAAGTGAGCAATTCAATAAGAAGATATAACTCTGCTAAACATATATGCACCCAATATAGGAGCACCCAAATACATAAAACAACTTCTGAAGATGCCAAGGGAGAGATTGATAGCAATACAATCAGAGTAGGGTACTTTAAAACCCGACTGACACCACTGGATACATCCTCTAAACAAAAAATTAGCAAAGAAACAGCAATCATAAATGACTCACTAAATCAGATGGACTTAATTGACATCTTTAGGACATTACACCCAAAAGCTACAGAATATACATTCTTCTCTAGTGCACATGGGATATTTTCAATGATAGACCACATATTAGGACACAGGCAAAGTCTCTTCAAATTCAAGAAATCATAAAAAGCATCTTCTCAGATCACAATTGCATAAAACTAGAAATGAACTACAATAAAAACAATGAAAAAAAATAAAACACTTGGAGTCTAAACAACACACTGTTAAACAATGATTGGGTTACCAAAGAGATCAAGAAGAAATAAAAAGTATCCTGGAAACAAATGACAATGAAAACACAACAATCCAAAATCAATTAGACACAATGAAAGCAGTCCAGAGATGGAAGTTCATAGCTCCACATACCCCAAAAACAAACAAACAAACTAAAAAAGACTGATAATAAATTGTCTAACCTTGCAATTTAAAAAATTAGAAAGAGAGCAACAAGAAAAGCCCACAGTATTCAGAAGGAAGAAAATAATAAAAAATCAGAGCAGAAGTAAATGACATAGAGACCAAAACAAAACAAAACAAGACAAAAGATCAACGAAACCAAGAGGTGGTTCTTTGAAAAGATAAACGAAATTGGTGAACCTCTACCCAGGATCACCAAGAAACAAAGAGAGAGGACCCAAATAAACAAAATCAAAAATGAAAGAGGTGAAGTAATAACTGACCCCACTGATGTGCAAAGGATTGTAAATAAATGCTACGAACAACTCTTTTCCAGGACACTGGACAACCTTGAGGTAATGGACAAATTCCTAGAAAAATACAAGCTTCCAAAACTCAATCAGGAAGAATCGAAAACCTGAATAGGCAGATAACCACTGATGAAAATGAAACAGTAGTTAAAAATCTTCCAACAACCAAAAGCCCTGGACCAGATGGCTTCACTGGGGAGTTTTACCAAACATTCATTCAAAAAGAACTAAAACCAATCCTTCTCAGACCATTCAAAAAATTTCAAGAGGAAGGCTCTTTCTATGAAGCCAGGATTATTCTAATCCCCAAACCAAAGTTACCACAAAGAAATAGAATTACAAGCCAATATTCTTGATGAACATAGATGTTAAATCCTCAACAAAATACTAACAAACCAGATCCAGCATTACATTAGATAGATCAAACACCATGATCAAGTGGTATTTACTCCAGGAATGCAAGCTGGTACAATACCCACAAATCAATTTGTCTCTCAATTTGTTTATCACATAAACAAATTGAGAGACAAAAATCACATAATCATATCAATTGATGCAGAAAAGAGATTTGACAAAGTCCAACAACCTTTTCTGATAAAAAAAAAAAAAAAAAATGCTCAGCCGAAACCAGTTTGGCTCAGTGGTAGAGCGTCGGCCTGTGGACTGAAAGGTCCCAGGTTCGATTCCGGTCAAGGGCATGTACATTGGTTGCGGGCACATCCCTGGCAGGGGGTGTGCAAGAGGCAACTGGTCGATGTTTCTCTCTCATCGACATTTCTAGCTCTCTATCTCTCTTCCTTCCTCTCTGTAAAAAATCAATAAAATATATTTTAAAAAAATGCTCAGCAAAGTGGGAATAGAAGGATCATACCTCAATATAATAAAAGCCTTATATGATAAACCTACAGCCAACATAAGACTCAATGGGCAAAAACTAAAACCATTCCCTCTAAGAACAGGAACAAGATAGGGATGCCCACTCTCACCACTCCTGTGAGAATAAATAAAAGGCATCCAAATTGAAAAAGAAGAAGTAAAATTGTCATTATTTGGAGATGACATGATACTGTACATAGAAAAACATAAAGACTCCATCAGAAAAGTATTATATTTAATAAATAAATTTGGCAATGTAGCAGATACAAAATTAATGCCAAGAAATCTATGATATTTTTATATACCAATAGTGAAGTTACAGAAAGAAGATTTTTAAAAAATCCAATTTACCTTTGCACATAAAAATTAAGATACCTAGGAATAAACTTACCTAAGAAGGTAAAAGACCTTTACTCGGAAAACTACAGAAAGTTGGAAAAAGAAGTAGAGGAAGACATATACAAATGGAAGAGCATACTGTGTTCATGGATTGGTAGAATCAACATCATTAAAATATCCATTCTACCCAAAGCAATCTATAGATTCAATTCACTTCCCATTAAAATAAATGCTATGAACAACTCTACTCCAGGAAACTGGGCAACCTAATAGCACATTTTGCAGACCTAGAACAAACTTTCCAAAAATTTATCTGGAATAAAAAAAGACCCCACATAACTGCAGCAATCCTGAGAAAGAAGAATAAAATAGGTGGGATCTCAATACCAGATATCAAGCTGTATTACAAAGCCACTGTTCTAAAAACAGCCTGGTACTGGCACAAAAACAGACACATAGACCAATGGAATAGAATAGAGAACCCAGAAATTGGCCCAAACCACTATGCTCAATTAATATTTGACAAAGGAGACAAGAAGATACAAAGGAGTAAAGACAATCTCTTCAGTAAATGGTGCTGGGAAATTTGACCTGATACATGCAAAAATATGAAACTAGACACCCAACTTACGCAAAAAATAAATTCAAAATAGACAAAGGACTTAAACATAAGGGAACAGCACATAAGTAATTATCTGAGATGAGTATTATCTTAATACCAGAGCTAGAAAAGAATAAAAAGAAAAAGCAAGCCAACTAAACTACAGACCAAATCCCACATAAATATAGACACAAATATCCTACTAAAATATTAACAAACCAAATTTAATAACATATAAAAAAATAAAAATATGAACAAGTAGGATTTATCCAGGAATGCAAGATTGGTTTAGCATTCTATAATGTAATATACTATACTAATAGAATCAGTAGATACAGAAGAGTACTTGACAAAATTAAACACACACTAATAATTAAAACTCTATATAACTAATAGAAATAAAATGATACTTCCTTAAACTGATAAAGGACATAAATGAAAAACATACAGCAAACAATATATGTAATAGTGAAAAACAATGTCTTTCCCTTAAGATCTGGAACATAGAAAAGATGTCCATTCTCATTACTTCTGTTCAAAATTATAACAAAGGGTTCTAGATAGTACAGTAAGGTAGTAGATAGATATATACTAGTAGATCTATTCATCTAGATTGGAAAGAATAAAACAAAACAGCTTTTCTTAGCAGACTACATCATCATATCAGATAATTACTTATGTGCTGTTCCCTCTTCTACTTCTTGAAATAATTTGAAACTAATTATTGTTTCTTTTCAGATATTTTACAGAATTAGCAAGTGAAGCCACCCTGTATTGAGCTTTCTTCATGGAACTATTTTAAATTTCTAATGCAATGTTTATCATTGTTTTAGGTTGTTTCAGTCTTCTTACCTAGTCAGTTTCAGAAATTTGTTTTTTTAAAGAATTTTTCTATTAGAGTATCACTGTACAGAGCAAAGTTGCCAAATGATTCTCTTATTTGGTAAAGGCTAGGAGAAAATATAGGTGGGCATGGTTCTTTGGTAGCAGAGGTCTAGAAAACATTCCAAATCTAATTTTATTTAACACACTATTTTAACATTTTAGCACACATCCTTATACTTACTCTTGTTTTGGGAACTTGGTAATGTGGAAACTTCTTTTGGAAGTGGAAGATCTGTCACTGTTGCACTTTTGGTAGTCAACTCTTTCTCTTTCTTTGTCACATTGTTGGTTGTGGCTTCTAATCATGTAAAAAGAATGTAAACAGCCATCAGAGGTATAACTAATCATCAGATAATATCATTAATATTCATATTAACACCCAGTTACATACAACCTAAATCTGATCAAGATTTAGAAATTCAGCAGTTTGATTTCTACCTTTTGGTGATCTAGTTAATTATATTCAAGAAACTAAGAGGCACTTTAGACTGTCCTATGTGTTTCTAATTGATTGTCTCATCTACACTAATAAAAGCGAAACATGCAAATCAACTGTACATCCACTACACCCACAAGCCATGCCTACCAACCAATCAGGAGTGAGTATGCAAATTAATCCAACTAAGATGGTGACAGCCATGGTGCTGGAGTGAGCAGGATGCTTGGGTTGCCTAGTGATGGAGGAAGCCCAGCTTCCTGCCCACCCTTGCTGGCCCTGGCCTCCACTCAAGGCTATAAAGTTTCAATTATAGGAGATAAATAAATCCCAAATACCTGCTTCTAGCTGGCCCTGGCTTCTGCTTAAGGTTACAAAGTTTTAATTATAGAAGATAAATAAATCCCAACAAAAATAGCGATGATAAAGGAGCTGGAGGGAGCAGGTGGCTTGGGTTGCCCGTGGCAATGGAGGAAGCCAGGTTTCCTGCTTGCCCTTGCCAGCTGTGGCCTCCACTCCAAACTACAAAGTTTCAATTATAGAAGATAAATAAATCCAAGATACTTGCTTCCAGCTGGCCCTGGCCTCCGCTTGAAGAAAAAAAAGAAAGGAAGGAAGGAAGGAAGGAAGGAAGGAAGGAAGGAAGGAAGGAAGGAAGGAAGGAAGGAAGGGAGAAAGGGAGGGAGGGAGGGAGGAAGAAAGAAAGGAGGGACTGGGAACTTGGATTGCCGGGGGTGGGGGGAGGTCATTAGGCCAGGATGGGCAGCAGTTGTGATCAGACTGGTGGGAAGCAGGGTCGTTGGGGGTAAGCAGACCAGCAGGGGGCTAGTTGGGTGTAGTTAGGCCATCAGTGGGGATCAGTTAGAGGTGGTCAGGACAGTGGTGAGGGAAGATGGGGTGAGCAGATTAACAGTAGTGGCAGTGGGGGTGAGCAGGCTGGCACAAGGGGCAGTTGGGCATGATCAGGCTGGCGGGGGGGGGGGGGAGGGAGCATTTGGGGGCAGGCAGACCAGCAGTGGGGGGCAGTTGAGGATGAGCTGGCCAGCAGGCAGAGTGGTTAGGGGCAATCAGGCAGTCAGGCCCGATCCCTCTAAACCAGCAGTAGGACATTCTTCGAGGGGTCCCAGATTGGAGAGGGTGCAGGCCAAGCTGAGGAACAACCTTCACCACCACCACCACCACTACCCCCCCCCCCCGCCCCATGTATGAATTTTGTGCATGGGCCAATAATTAAATTATAAGAGTAATCTTATAAATCAATAATTATGATAACAATTTTATATATAAGACTCAGAAAAGTTAAATATTTTTCCCATAGTCACATAAGTTAGAGCAGGAGAGAACCAGGATCTGAATCCAAGTTTTCTTGATGAAAAGGTTAATCACAGAGCTACCCACTTCCAGTAAGAAAGTGGAAATAGTTGAAGGTGCTCCTATAGCTTCCATGTTGTCTGGGAAACAATTTTTCTGTAGATTAAATAGTCAGAAGGAGAGGGATAACAGAAAATAAAATAGGATAATTTTTAATTATACTTTATTGTTTTTATCAAGGAAATTAATAGCAAAGATAAGCTGAGTTTCCAAAAATGACATTGAAATAAATTTACTTGAAACAACCTATATTTGCCTAAATGTTATAAAAACAAAATGATTGATGCCTTTCGGTCTTTTCAAAATCTAGTATGGGAACATTGGGTTAGTAAAGACAAGGCTGGCATGCTGGTCAGTGCATACTTAGATAGAATATTGGCTAGAGATGGGGAGAAAGCAATTTAATAGATTTCTGTCACAAAGTGGGCTGAAATCAAGAATTGCTGGGTACCTTCCAGAAGTGTCAATCAGTTTCCATTCTGTAGCAAGAGGTGTCTATCATATAATGCAAATTCTTAATGCAGTTGAGAGATTTATGCTAGAGAAATTAATAGTTTTCTTTTTTTAATATATTTTATTGGTTTTTTTACAGAGAGGAAGGGAGAGAGATAGAGAGCTAGAAATGTCGATGAGAGAGAAACATCGACCAGTTGCCTCCTGCTCACCCCCTACCAGGGATGTATCCGCAACCAAGGTACATGCCCTTGACCGGAATCTAACCTTGGACCTTTCAGTCCGCAGACCGACGCTCTACCACTGAGCCAAACCAGTTCCGGCAGAAATGAATAGTTTTCAAGATAGACAGTGGATACATATGTCTTCAGACAAATATCATTCAGGAATTGGCATGCAAACAAATTGAAAGAAATTAAAACAAGTAGCAATCACACTCCATGTGAGGAAGAATAAGTGGAAATGGGTATAAACTTCAGAGGTGTCTGAAATATTTGAGGGAGTAAAGAAAGGTCTTATTGTAGCAAGGAGGCAGAAACTAATGTTTGTGATAGCATGGAAGTGGCAAGGTTATCCAAGGTGCAGAAACTCAATACTTGAGGATGGAGGTACATGTGGGAATAAAAATTTGCTTCTCACTACAATGCCAAAAAACAAATGCTTGCAAAAAATCAGAACATGAGATTCTCTTCAGTAATCTTTGGAGAAGAATTCTTCTGTTGAGCTAAAATTAGAAAACATGAAAAGCTATCCTGAGGGTCTAAAGAATTTCATAGTATAAAGCACACTTGACAGTTTTGGTGATGGAAAGATAATATATAGATAAGGAAGATGTGGAGAGTGGCCAGATTAGAAAATAACAAACAAAAGAGTAGAATAATGGAATAGCTGGGATGCAACACCATCGCTTTTGCTTAGAGAGCTGCCGATTATTAATGTGGAATATATTTCACAAATGAGAGCAGAACTAGAGTTTACATTCAATTCAGTGTGGATTGTCAATTACTCCATTTAGGCAATGGAAGGAATCTTGAATGATTTGAAGGCAATCAAAATATTTTAAAATATCCATGGTGAACTTAAATGAATAGAATAAAAGATGCATGACTGATGCTGCCCGAGTTGTAAATTATCAAATTTTACCAGTATACTGAAATGTTTCAAATCCTAATCTCAGGAGAGAGAGAAAGAAATGGATGACTGAAATGTATTAATATATGAGAACCATTGTCTTCTATTATTATCTTGTTGGAAAAAATTGTTCTAATTGCATTTTGGGTTCACATATAGTAGATTCTGACTGCCTCCTCAGATTAAAAAGAAAACCAATCTTAAAGCTGTTCTTTAAACTTATATGATTTGCTCTTTTTCAGGTTTTCTGTCTGGTCATTTCCCCCAAAATACCCCTGTGTATCTACTTTGTTCTATAGGCTCAAATAGCATTATAAGTGTAGGTAGTAGTATATGCTTTAGGTTTGATGAACCCACCTTATTTTAGTTGAGAAATATTAATTTATATTGCAATATCGAGATTTCATTGGCCTTAATTTTAGGGTCTGTGTTTTTTAAATTGATGATTTAAAAAATATATATATTTTATTGATTTTTTACAGAGAGGAAGGGAGAGAGATAGAGAGCTAGATGAGAGAGATAGAGTTAGATGAGTGAGAAACATTGACCAGCTGCCTCTTGCAAACCCCCTACTGGGGATGTGCCCGCAACCAATGTACATGCCCTTGACCGGAATCGAACCCGGAACCCTTCAGTCTACAGACTGACGCTCTAACACTGAGCCAAACCGGCTTTGGCATCATGATTTTTTAATTCTTAGAACTTTGTTTTAGGTAAAATGCACAAAAGACAAACTTTGATTTTTAATCCATATTTAAATTGAAATAAGGATAATTTAACACAAGAGATACTTAATTGTAGAAAGTAAATATATCCCAAATACCAGGGCCTCCACTTGGGTTGTGGGGGGGTGTGGCCAGCCTGCAAACAGCCACAGACCCCTTGCTCAGGCCGCCCCACCCTGATCTGGGATACCCTTCAGGGCAAACTAGCTGGCCCCCACCCATGCACAGGGCCTCCATCCTATAATATGCAGATTGACCATCATTTCAACACACAAGATGGCTGCCTCCAAATGGTCAAAGATCCTGCCCTTATGTGGACACAAGATGGCCACCACAAGATGGCCAGCAGGAGAGGGCAGTTGGGAGGGACGAGGCCTGCAATGGAGGGCAGTTGGGGATGATCAACCCTGCAGAAGAGGGCAGTTAGGGCTGACCAGGCCAGCAGAGGAGAGAAGTTGGGGGCAAATGGGTTGGCAGGGGAGCAGTTAGACATCAATCAGGCTGGCATGGGAGTGGTTAGGGGGTGATCAGACTGACAGGCAGAAGAGGTTAGGGGCAATCTGGAAGGCAGGCAGGTGAGCAGTTGGGAGCCAGCAGTCCTGGATTTTGTGAGAGGGATGTCCGACTGCCCATTTAGGCCTGATCCCTCAAAGGGTCCCAGATTGGAGAAGGTACAGGCTGGGCTGAGGGACAACAATCTCGCCCCCCCCCACCCCCCCTTACCCCTATGCACAGATTTCATGCACCGGACCTCTAGTCTTTAAATAATATTTTAAATAAAATTGTTAAAACAATCTAAAATGATAATACATTTCTCAAGATGGGAAGCAAATGCACTATTTAAAAATACTACCTTATTTATTTATTTATTTATTTATTTATTTATTTTCTTTATTGATTAAGGTATTACCTATGTGTCCTTATTACACCATTACCCCCATCCCCCACTCATGCCCTCTCCCTCCCCCCCCCCCCCGGGTGTCTGTGTCCATTGGTTAGGCTTATATGCATGCATATAAGTCCTTTTGTTGATCTCTCCCCCTTACCCCCACCCTCCCCTACCTTCCCTCTCAGGTTTGATGGTCTGATTGATGCTTCTCTGTCTCTGGATCTGGTTTTATTCATCAGTTTATGTTGTTCATTATATTTCATAAATGAGTGAGATCATGTGATATTTATCTTTCTCTGACTGGCTTATTTTGCTTAGCATAATGCTTTCTTATTCCATCCATGCTGTTGCAAATGGTAAAAATTCCTTCTTTTTTACCACAGAGTAGTAGATATGTACCATGGTTTTTTAATCCACTCATCTGCTAATGGGCACTTAGGTTGTTTCCAAATCTTAGCTAAGGTAAGTTGGGCTGCTATGAATATAGGGGTGCATATATCTTTTCTGATTGGTATTTCTAGTTTCTTGGATATACTCCTAGAAGTGGATCATTGGGTCAAATGAGACTTTCATTTTTAGTTTTTTGAGGAAACTCCATACTGTTCTCCACAGTGACTGCACCAGTCTGCATTCCCACCAGCAGTGCACGAGGCTTCCTTTTTCTTCGCATCCTGGCCAGCATTTATCATTTGTTGATTTGTTGATGATAGCTATTCTGACCAGTGTAGGATGGTACCACATTGTTGTTTTGATTTGCACTCTCAGATGATTAGTTACTTTGAACACGTTTTCAGTTGTCCTTTGGCCTTCCTTATGTGATCTTTGGAAAAGAATCTATTTAGGTCCATTGTCCATTTTTTGATTAGGTTGTTTATCTTTCTTTTGTTAAGTTGTATGAGTTCACTGTAAATGTTGGAGATTAAACCCTTATCAGTGACAACATTGGCAAATATGCTCTCCCATGCAGTGGGCTTTCTTGTTGTTTGTTGATGATTTCTTTTGCTGTGCAGAAGCTTTTTATTTTGATGTAGTCCCATTTGTTTATTTTCTCTTTAGTTTCAATTGCTCTAGGGGCAGTATCAGTGAAGAAATTACTTCAGCATATGTATGTTATTTTTCTGCCTGTGGATTTCTCTAATAATTTTATGGTTTCTTGTTTTATGAGAATAGTACCTTAAAAAAGTGCAAAGAACTTGCAATCAATGCTTATTATGCTCTGCTTAATGAGGCAAAGATATCCATTGTATTCTTTAGAATAATCTCTATATTATTTATTTTTAAATAAATTTAATTTTAAAATTAGATGCTTGAAGGGGGAAACTTCTCATAGATAGTAAATACACAAAAGAAAAATATTTTTTAAAAAATAGTGAGGGAGGAATCAATAAATGTGTAGGTATGAAATAATATAATCCTAAATATCCTATAGGTCAAGGATTAAATTACAAAGGATTTTAGAATATACTTTGAGATGAATGAACATGAAAACATGAACATTATGGGATGTAGCAAAAATCTGAGAAGGAAATATATTGGTATAAACAGCTATACTTAAAAAGAAATATGATCTTAAATCAATAACCTAACCTATCAAATTAAGAATTTAGAAATAGACAAGCAAACTAATGGGAGCAAAAGGAAAAAAAAACATACTAAAGATTAGAAAGGAAAGAAATAGAGAAATTAATAAAATAAAAAGTTGGGTTGTTTTAAAGATCAACAAAATTGATAAACCTGGTTAGCCTGACAATAAAGAGGACTCATATTACTAAAATCATGCATTAAAGAGAGGACATTACTACCATATTAATAAAAATAAGAAGGGTTATAAGGCAATGCTATGAACCATTGTGTGCCAACAATTCAGATAACCTAGAGGAGATGGACAACTTCTTAGTAAATCACCAACTAGCAATCTGAGACATGAAAAAATCTGAATAGACCTATAACAACCTCTACAAAAAGGTGGATATACTAATTCAAAATTTTCCATAAAGAAAAGCCTGGGCCAGATAGCTTTACTGGTAAAATATGACATATGTTTAAAGAATAATTCTTTATAAACTCTTCCAAAAATTGATAGAGAAGGGAACACTTCCTAATTCATTTCATGAGACTAGAACTAACCTCCTACCAAAAATATCACAAGAAAACTGTTAACCTCCATCTTATAAGTATAGACGCAAAAATTATTTGCAAAGTAATACAAATCATATCCAGCAACATACAACAAGCATAATATATAATAACCAAGTGGGATTTAACCAGAAATAAAGGTTGTTCAATATACAGAAATAAATGTCATATGACATATTAATAAAATGAGAGATACAAACCATATAATAATCTCAATATAGTAAGAAAATGCATATGATAAAATGCAACACTCTTGCATGATAAAAACACTCAACATATTAATAATAAAAGAGGACTTTCTTAATATTCCTTCCCACCACTTTCATCAATGTGGTAGTGAAGGTTCTAGCCAAGGCACATAAGCAAGAAAATAAAATTAAAGGCATTCAGAGTAGAAAATAAATGGGACCACTGGGTCAAAAAGTAAAATATCTCTAGTTGCAGATGAATCTTGGATATGCCAAATCCTAAGGAAAACACACACACACACACACACACACACACACACACACACACAGAGTAGAATAAATAAATTAGCTCAATAAGGTGGCAGGATACAATATTAATACTTGAAAATAAATTGTATTTCTATATAGTAGCATTTAACAATAAATGAATAAAATTATTCCATTTCTAACAGCATCACAATGAATAAAATATTATGGATAAATTGAACAAGATCAAATCTTCTATCCTGAAAACAATAAACATTATCCAAAGAAACTTAAAAAGACCTAAATAAATGGAAAGGCAGCTCACATTCGTGGATTGGAAGAATTAAAATTGTTAAAATGGTAATACTTCCCAAACTAATTTTTCCAAATAGATTCAATGCAATCCCTATCACATTCTCAACTGACTTCTTGCAGAAATTGACAAATTTATCCTAAAATTTATATGAAAATTCAAATGACTTAGAATAGTCAAAGCAATCTTGAAAAGGAAGAAAAACGTTGGAGCACTCACAACATTAATGCAAAGTTATAGTAATCTACTTCAAAAGTTAATTCAAAGCTATAGTAATCTACAGTGATAATTCTGGATACAGGTAGGCATATAGATAAATGGAAAAATTGGAGAGTCCAGAAAAATACCCATGCATTTATAGCCAACTAATTTTCATCAAGAGTTCCAAGATGATTCAAATCAAGGAAGAATGGTCTTTCCAACAAATGATGTTAGGACAACTGGATAATTACATGCAAAAGAAGAAAGCCAGCTGTATACCCCACACCATATACAAAATCAGACTTAAATGTAAGAGCTAAAACTATAACATCCTTAGAAGAATACATTGGTATAAATCTTGTTACTTGAGTTGAGCAATGGCTTCTTAGATTTAATCCTACTGCACAGTGACTAAAAAAAAAATTAGAATGTCACCCCAAAATATGTCTCTTTGACATAAAAATTTAAAGCTAAAGGCAATTAAGAAGCAACAAATGCAGGAAAAGTTTCCCCTTTTCTGCCTAAAGGCAGGATACAAATTCCTTTTTACTGGAGACAGACTCTTATCAGGCCAGGGGAATTTGCAATCAAAACTTAGCCCATTAGTTTCCTTTCATATATTTATCTATTTATCTTCCCTCAGTTTGCTTGGGAGGTTCAAGTTTCCTTTGTCCTGTCACTCTCCTGTCATTTAAAAAAAAACAAATTCATTGTTTTGTTGTTGTTGTTATTGAAGATGGTATATAAGCTGAATTCTAAGCAACTGCTTTGAGTTACTCTTTGTTTTAGGTTTTTCACATGTGTTAATAAACTACTTTTCTTTTGTTTGTATGTCTTGTTGTTAAAGGTCCCAGCTAAAAACCTATGATGGGTAAAGTTTTGCTTCCTCTACATAACAAAAGAAAATATAGCTACATTTAACTTCATCAAAATTAGAGATTTTAGTCCTTCAAAGGACAGCTCAAAAGAATGCAAAGACAACCTGCAGAATGGTTGAAAGTATTTGCAAATTATCTATTCAATAACAATCTAGTTAAAAATATATAAGATATTCTTACAACTAAACAATAAAAAGTCACATAGCTCAAATAAAAAATGGGCAAGGACTTAAATAAACATTTCTCCAAAGAAGACACACAATGACCAACAAGTACATGAAAGATGCTCAATCTCAGTAGTCATTAGAAAAACATAAACCAAAATGACAACGAGATATCACTTAACACCCTCTGGAATGTCTATGATAAAAATATAGAGTATTGGTTAGAAATGGAAAATTTATATCCTCATACATTTCTGGTGGGAATGTAATACAGTACATGTGTTTTGGAAATCAGTTCTTCTAAGAGTTAAACATAGAATTACCATGTAACATAGTTCTTCAAAGTATATACTCAAGAGAAATGGAAACGTGCTCACACAAAAACTTTTACATGCATGTTTTTAGCAGTATTATTTATAACTAGAGGCCCAGAACATGATTAAATCATGCACATGTAGGGTCCCCTAAGCCTAGCCTGCCATCAGGGCCACGTCCACCACCCAGCGATGCCTCACATACTACTCGGATGCTCCTGGTGCCCCATGACACTCCATGGATGCTGCCAGCACCCTGGGGGTGGGGGTGGGAGTGAGGAGAGGTCCTAAGAAGAGCTCCATTCACCTCCTGTTGACTGGTCATTTGGTCGTTATGGCCTTATGGCGTTACAGTCACTGGCCTTTTATAATATAGATAACCAAAATGTAGAAACAGCTCAAATGTCCATCAACTAATAAATAGGTCAACAAAATATAGTGATCTATCTAATGAGATATTATTCAGGCATGGAAAAGAATGAGCTATAGAAACATGCTACAATAAATAAACCTCAGAATATTATGGTAAGTGAAAGAAGTCAGACATAAAAGGTCATAGGTCATATGATTATATTTATATGGAATTTCTAGAATAAGCAAATCTCCAAAGACAGAATGTGGTTTAGTGGTTGCCAGTGGTGGGGGGAAAGTGGGGATAGAAAGTGATTAGTAACAGATACAGGATTTTTTTCCTTGGGGTAATAAAAATATTTTGTAATCAGATAGTGGCGATGGTAACACGACCTCATAAATATACTAAAAACCATTGAATTGTGTGCTTTAAAGGGTATTCAGTATGGTTTATGATATGATGGTAAGCAAATTATAAAGAGAAAAGAAAAATCGTGGCAAAATATTATTACTCACCTTCACCTTTAACTGTCGTGGTTAATGAAGCAAGTGTTGGCGCCGGAGGTGTTTGTAAGCATTCCTTGTTGGTCGTTCCTAGTTTGATAAGATAGATGACATTATTATTTATCATAATTTCATCTCACCTGCCAAGGAATAAATAAAAATAAGTCAAATCTGGAGGTGGACTGTAATCCCGCTCGAAGGTACTGGGTAAGCCTACACACACATATATGTGTATTCACACACACAGTTTTCTTTGTATGAAAGACTAACAAAACAAACTTTTACTATAGTTTGCTTCTTGGGGATCTTTAAATGTACTAAAATATTATTGTGAAAGCAAATGATTTGAAATCATTTTATTTTTCCCAATGGAGATGCAATGACCTGGTCAATAGCATCTAGGAATAACATGTCTTTATTTTTTCATAATCACATGTTATTTAGTTTAATTTGGTTATGACATTCAGACTTCCAAATAAACATAACTTAAAAATAAATTTTCAGACTCCTATAATTAATTCATTTGTTCTTTTATGAAACATTCAGAGTGTTCACTCAGTACAAGGCCCACTCTTATACTCTGAAGGGCAGCATTTAATTCTCAGTCATCTTTTTAATCTGAGTGCTATCATCAGTAATTCCTGGCATATAACCTGCATGTAGTGAATGTTGTTACAGATAAGGTGACACTCATACAGGACAGGGAATGAACAAAGGGACAAAGCTCTGCTTTTAGTGAGCATGACTAACCACCAAGATATCCATAACCATCAGTATTTCCTTCTTTTGTAAAACACATTAGAATGTCCTTTTGTGATTAGGGCACAGGTCCCATTTTTACTATGTGACATACAGTATATAAGCTTGGTTCTTATATATATGATAATGCTTTATTGGGAGGAGGAACTATTTGCCTCCGTAAACTTTATCTAATGCTTTAAAACCCTACTCCAGAGAAGGCTTTCAATGGCAAGCTGGCTAAAGCTATATAATTTTGGGGGCTATGTAATTTGGGTGGAGGTGGAAGAGGGCATAGGGCTATAAATAGTGATGGGAAAAATAAAATTTTATATATATATATACTTTTTTTTAAGATACTTAGAAACCTCAAGAAGAAGATAAGACCTTTGGAGATCTGCTGAGGACAAACATCTCTAAGGTGGTGGGAATTTTTGTCTACTGCTCACTCCAAGGGAAATAGGTTAATACAGCAATGGACCGTGACTGTAAATGAGCAGCATTTGTGAATTAAAATGTGGAGTGAACAGATGTACTTAAGACTTCCTAAAAGGTTTTTTTTTTTTTTAATTCACATGTAGTTATATTTTAAAAGAAGACACCAATGAACAAAACATTATTCCTAAAAGCTAGGTTTGAGATGGTACATTGCCCACTCACATCATGCTCACATTGTAAAGAGATGGAATGATGTAAATAAAGTGTCCTCTCTAGCCAGATGTGGTGCCTTTGTTTCCACTTCATCCCTGCTCTTGAGACTCTTGGTACCAATAACAGGCCAAATTGAGCTTTTATAATTACCTTGCCATTATGTTTTACTGGCATATGTCTTGTATATTGAAAATTCAAGAGATGATTACAGGAAATAATCAGGACATATATAATGATAACATAGAGAAAATATCAAATTTATATAATCTTTGAGTTTCTGAAGCCCTTGACCCATTTCTTTTATACATGTCTTGAATTCATGTTTGTTAGAGAGAAGAGCGATGTAATACAATTGAACGTTGGCCAAAGTATTTAACCCAAATCTTATATTTGGGTTCATTTTCATTCTTGGTCTTTGGAAAACTGAAGAGCCAAATGGATTTCTGAACAGTGATCTTGTGATCATCATATTTTATCAGCATAAAATGTCAGTAACATAAACAGTATATAATTTATTTTAGATTTGTTGTTAATGTATAAGAATTCACTTTCAAATGTAGATAAGGATTCTACATATAACTTGTAGTACAGTTCTATGTGCTAAACATGTTAACATTCTGAAGTGTAAATGCATCTTTATGATTGCAAATTTAAGGGAGGAGGTGAGAGGGAAGAGATTAACCAAAAACTTATATGCATATACTCATAAATTAAGAACACAGACAATAGTTGGAGTGGGGTGAGGATGGGATGGGGGTGGTCAATGAGGGAGAAAGGGGGCATCTGTAATACTTTCACAAAAAAGATAAATTTTTAAAAATGTAGGTACTAATGAGAATTGTTATTCCTGTTAATTTTATGTGAAAAACAATGATTGAGTACTTTAAAGTGGTCAATAAAAGAAATAGACTGAATTTAATGTGAACATTAAGAGGGTATTATAGCTATATATCTTTAGGGACATAATATAATTTTGAGTCAACAGGTATTTATAAAAGATTAAATCAGAGAAGCCTTCTATTCTTTGTAAAATTATTTAGTAAACTATCATTTATAACACTTTCCAAAATAACCTTTTAGAACTGTATTTAATTCCATTTAGGACACAAGGGTTTCCAGAAAATGTCAACTTGTAAACATTTCATATTTTGTAAAAATAAACTAAAAGCAAAATGTCAACTTTACCACTTAGGAATTCTGCAAAAAGGAAAACCTAAGAGGTCATGTATAAAGATATCTCAGGTGATTCATACTCAGTTCAAACTTAAGGAATATAAAGACAATGGATAAAATTTAACAGAAATATGGAAAAAGAGGTACTCAAACCAATTTTCTTCCCACTAATAATACAAAAATTTTTCACAAAAATGCCTTCTAAAAATCTGCTCTTTCTATATGCATGTTAGTTTCTAGAAAGGAAGTACATCTTGAACATCACCATAGCTGGTATCCTATATGGAAGAGATGGCCAAAGTATCTGGCTCCTCTAATGACCTTAGTTGAAATTGAACATCTACTTAGCGTAAAAAATGTTCAGTATCTCTGCTGAGAAATTTTTATTTCTTCATTATAATTCAGCTCATCAAAAATTGACTATGAAATGTTTCAAAAATCAAGTTGGAAAATAATTACATTTTAAGAATGAAATTTCAGGTTTATTTTTGTAACCTAGAAGTTCATTTTATTATGATTTTTTCAGTGTCTGCCAAATGTTGATTTTTAACTCTGGCCATTGGCCTTTGAACCAAAGGGTGGTGCACTTGATATACATCTAGGAAGAGATCAAGTCCTAGCTCTCTAATTGGGTAGATCTCTGAGAGCAAGCTCTCTTCCAGGCCAAGCTCTAACTATTACCTCTGCCATTGCTGTAAGAATACCCTTGCTGTTGCACATTTTCACTTTTCTGATAACATTTCTGCCATTTTTCTGGAGAAAGAAGTGTACATGCTTTAGGATACACATAAGCACTATTAAATCAAGTGTCTTTGATCTTCAAACAAAAAGAAAAATCTGATTGGTAAGCCTTACAATGAAAATAAAGATAATAATTTAATTAAAAAAATAAACAAGTTAAAAAAATAAAATATATTTTTATTATTTAAAAAAAATAAGAAAGATTGTTGTGGGGAGTTCTGCTAAAAATGTTTGAAAATAAAATGAATTTCTTAATTAAAAAAAAGAAAAAGAAAATAAAGAAGCTTATCAATGGCATACTTTTTGTTTGTTTTTTGTTAAGGACTTCTATTGTGGCTAAAATTACCTTTTGGGTATGAGGAAGGGGGGGGGTATGGAATCACCTCACTATAGATATACCTTTTGTGATATTATTATATAATCTAAAGGTAGTTATTTTGGAGGATGAGACTTTGTATAAAACTCCCTAATATGTAAATCCCCTCACAGGTCTGAAGTTAAGAAAACATCTAAGTCTGGCTGGGTAGCTCCCTTGGTTAGAGCCTTGCCCCAGTACAATACTATGGGTTCCAGCCCTGATCAGGACACATACAAGAATCAACCAATGAATGCATGAATGTCTGTATGTCTGTCTGTCTGTCTCTCTCTCACCATTCCTTTCTCCCTCTTTTCCTCTCTAATAATAATAATAATAATAATAATAATAATAATAATAATAATAATAATTGATGTTTCTCTCGCCTTTCCTTTCTCTGCCTTCCTTCTCCCTCATTTCCTTTTAGGCATCATTCCACGACCCCCTCCCCCGACAGCTGCCTAAAGGCCCCACACATCCTGACCACCACGCCAGACTTTCCGTTTCTCCTACTGCATCAGAGCAGATCTTGCCCATCAGGGCCTGCCTTTCCTTCTTCATCTGCCTTCCACTGCTTTCCTGAGAGATCCCAGAATAGATTCTTTCCTTCTCCTAATCCATCTTCACTGCTATATTTTTGGTTACTAAAACCCTTAAAACCCCTCTAAACAGCCGGGACTGGTTTGGCTCAGTGGATAGAGCGTCGGCCTGCGGACTGAAGGGTCCCGGGTTCGATTCCAGTCAAGGGCATGTACCTTGGTTGCGGGCACATCCCCAGTGGGGGGTGTGCAAGAGGCAGCTGGTCGATGTTTCTCTCTCATCGACGTTTCTAACTCTCTGTCCCTCTCAATTCCTCTCTGTGTAAAATCAATAAAATATATTAAAAAAAAAAAAACCCTCTAAACAAATATTGTATGATTCTAAGAAATTCTTAATTTAAGGGATTTGATAATGACATTGTAGCTTTAAATTAACCTGTTAACCGAGCGGGACATATAAATACGTCAAACGTAAACAATATCGGGAATGGGTAGGACGTATGAATACGTCCTTGAAATATATGCTGAGCCCCGAGAGGGACGGTATATATTTTTTGTAATTTTTTTAAAAAAATATTTCACTGATTTTTTACAGAGAGAAAGGAAAGGGGAGGGATAGAGAGTTAGAAATATCGATGAGATGAGAGAGAAACATTGATCAGCAGCCTCTTGCACACCCCTAACTGGGGATGTGCCAGCAACCAAGGAACATGCCCTTGACTGGAATCAAACCCGGGACCTTTAGGTCCGAAGGCCGACACTCTATCCACTGAGCCAAAATGGTTTCGGCTATTTTTTGTAATCTTTATCATTGTTTGTAAAATTTATAATTTTTTAATTTGACTTGTCCATTTTTTTTTGTTGGTATTCTTTTCTATTTTTTTTTTGTAATTTTGTATTTTCCTTTGTGCTTTATATATATAAATAAACGAAAAAATATATATATTTCATTTATTTTCATTAAGTATAAATAAAAAAAAATAATATGAAATTACGTCCTCTGGGCGTGACGTACTAACACGTCCTAGTGAAAGAGTACGCGCCCATTACAGGTTGTGTCATTAAAAAGGGAACTCCCTGGTTAACAGGTTAAATTGTATATATATCCTACCTAATAAAAGAATAATATGCAAATTAACCATCACTCTGCTACACCACCAGCCACTCCTACCAGCCAATCAGAGCGAGTATGCAAATGAACCCAACCAAGCTGTCTACAGCCACAGAGAGCAGGAGGGAAGCTTGGGATTCCCAAGCAACATAGGAAGCCAAGCTTTCTGCCTGCCCTTGCCTGCCTAGGCCTCCACTAAAGGCTACAAAGTTTCAATTGTAGAAGGTAAATAAATTCCAGATATAAGGGCCTCTGCTTGGGTTGCCAGGGGGGCGTGGCCAGCTTACAAACCACCACAGACCCCTCACTCAGGCCACCTCATGCCCCAAGGGAACCCCCACCATGCCCCAAGGGAACCCCCACCCAGAACACCCTTCAGGACAAACAAGCTGGCCCCCACCCATGCACCAGGCCTCTATCCTATCTAGTAAAAGAGTAATATGCAGATTGACCATCACTCCAACACACAAGATGGCTGCCTCCAAATGATCAAAGATGGCTGCTCCCATGTGGACACAAGATGGCCACCACAAGATGGCCAGCAGGGGAAGGAAGTTGAGAGGCACCAGGCCTTCAAGGGAAGGCAGTTAGCGGTGATCAACCTTGCAGGGGAGAGTGGTTAGGGGTGACCAGGCCAGCAGAGGAGAGAAGTTGGGGGCAAACAGGCTGGCAGGGAGCAGTTAGACATTAATCAGGCTGGCATGGGAGTGGTTAGGGGGTGATCAGGCTGGCAAGCAAAAGTAGTTAGGGGCAATAAGGAAGGTAGGCAGGCGAACTGTTGGGAGCCAGCAGTCCTGGATTGTGAGAAGGATGTCTGACTTCTGGGGTCCCAAATTGGAGAGGGTGCAGTCTGGGCTGAGGGACACTACCACCCCTGGCCCCATGCATGAGTTTCATGCACTGGGCCTATAGTACACATATAAATGTATATATACACATATTCTCACTTGAGGATACTTTTTTATTGATTTTAGAGAGATGAAGGGAGAAAAATATTAATGTAAGAGAGAAACATTGGTTGGTTGCTTCCCATATGCACCCTGGCCAAGGATTAGATCCACAACCATTTTTTATACAGGTTAGGCTCCAACCAACTGAGCCACCTACCCAGGGTAATTGTCCATATTTTTATATGCACATTTAGTTTGTAGAGGTAAAATGGCATAAATTCTGGATTCCCTTCTAAATACTTTACACCCCCCAAAAAATAAAAAGAGAGAAGAGAAAGAAAAAAAGGACGAAAGAAAGGACAGAGGGAGGGAGAAGGAAGGAAGGAGAAAAAAATGAAGTAAATGTGGTAAAATCTTGATAATTATTGACTCTGGGAGATGGGCATATGGATGTTATTTATAGTATTCTACTTTTGGATTCATCTGAACATTTTTATAATAAAAATAACAAAAACAAAAGCTTCTCTGGCTTATTATAATTTTTACAATAGAATGTCAATAATTTAAAGCCCTTTTGGAAATCTTTTGAGGAACAGATTAGAATTTAACTTTTGTTAACTAGGTACTATGAAGCAATAAATGTGCCATGGAAAGGAATGAGGAGTTGTGTGTGTGTGTGTGTGTGTGTGTGTGTGTGTGTGTATCAATCTCAAGCGTTCTATGCATTTGCTTCAGAGAAGGGGGCTTAACGTCCCTTTACAGGAGCTCACAACTGTAAAGTTACTAAACATGATTCTCAGTTATGCTTTACATGAGTAGTTATAGTGTTTCTGTTCCAATAAAAAATGTGAGATGCATTCTTAGTATCACAAATGACAATTCGGTCTGAATTCCTTCAGGAAACTCACTTCCACCTCTGCCCTTTCATGGTCATGTACATAGTGGTTAGGATTTGTGTTATTATTTGGACAGTGTTATTCACCATAGATCATTGTAGTCAGGGTTAGGAATATTCCCATTGAAAAAACATAAGTTCCAAGTAGTTAAAACAAAAACTGCGAAAGTTCAACCTTTTGGGTCTGCATGTCAAGTCAGTACTTATTTATACCAAGGTGTCAGCTAGAGCAACTGAAAGAGATAGAGACAGAGACAGAGATAGAGATATAGAGATGCCCTCTTGCTATAATACTTTCTCACATTGTGATAGAGAAGTTCTAGGAGTTTAAGGCTTTACCTTAAAATTAAACATTTCAAAGATAACCTATATAATAAAAGCATAATTTGCTAATTAGACCCTACATCCTTCTGGACTAAGCCAGGGCTGCAGCCATTATGGTTGCAAGTGAGGGATCCAGGCAGCTAGCTGCCTGAAGGCCCACTCTTGCATGAATTTCATGCATTGGGCCTATAGTGGAATATCTATTCTAATAAAAGGATAATATATAAATTGGTCATGACACCCTGACAGTAACAACCGAATAGCAGGCTGCATGGGGCAACCAGGCTGGCAGGGGCTTAGCAAGGGATGACCAAATGACTGAACAGCAGGCTGCCTGGGGTGACCAGCTCAACAGGGGAGAGGGGGGACAGTTGGGGGTGACCAGGCTGGCAGGTGGCAGTGAGGAGTCATCAGGCTAGCAGAGGGGGGCAATGAGGGGCAACCAGATGAGCAGGAGGGCGGAGTTGGGGGTGACCAGTTCAGCAGAGGGGAGCTGTTGGGAGAAACCAGGCTGGCAGTCAGAGACAGTTAGGTGTGATCAGGCTGGCAAGGGCAATCAGGCAGGTAGGCAGTTGAGCAGTTAGGAGCCAGTGTTCACAGATTGTGAGAGGAATGTCCAACTACCGGTTTTGGCCTGATCTCAGGGATCAGACCAAAATCGGCAGTCATAAATCCCCCAATGGGTCCCAGATTGGAGAGGGTGCAGGCTGAGCTGAGGGGACCCCTCTCCTGTGCACAAATTTCATGCACTGGGCCTTTTATATTTATAATACCATTTTACTTTACGAATCCCCAAACCATTCAGGTCCAGTGAACTACTCATCATCCATCCTCAGCATGTGTTTAAGCTTGGCATTAGAATAAAAGGTGAATGAAGAATAGAGAGGTAAGAAAGATAGATGAGGGAATTATAGTCATCCATTCATTTGGATGTATGATTTTCAGGTATTTCTATGAATTTAATATTCTATCAGTTTTTAATGCCACAGGCAGTCAACAAAGAATTTTTTTTCTCTCCATTGATTATTGGACATGAATGATCTGCCTCATTTTATGTGTGTTGCAGGATAGGAAATGCAGTATTCGGATAACTTCTTGAGTTTTAAATTCAATGATCGTAATGTCTCCTTTTACTTTTCATTGATGGTAAGGTAATCCCCTTTATACTTAGAGCATAAAACAGAATAGAGTTGACATTGCTACTGACACCTGAAAATTAAAGCTATACTCAGCCCAATATAACTAACAAAATCAGCTTGTTATTAATATAGTCACCTGTGCTACTTACGTGGAGAACTGCAAAATTTAGAAAGATATTTTTATGATTTAGGAAATGATGGTTTTATTTTTTTCTAAAAATAAAATTTGTGTATATAACCTTCACAATAGGATAAGTCTCAAACAGGAAGTGATCTAAGGGAACATTATCAAAGAGTCCCACTGAGATTGCAGGGTTCTGTATTCAGTCCAAAATAACATGAGTTTCAAAATAGTAAACTAGCACAGAACTTCATATCAACAGGTGCAATGTCTTAAATTATTTTCCTGTGATTAAATTACAAAGGCACTACTAATTTTATTTGTTAAAGTTAGAGTGAATTTCACTCTAAGTATTTATCCTACCTTTGGGAGATGTTACAGCTGTTGATTGCACAGCAAGATTTAGTGATGTCGTTATAACTGGTGTTGGTCCAGATGTTTTTGCTGCAGAAATTGTTGATTTTAATACAGGACTGGTTGAAGTTCCAACAACTGAAAAAAATAAATTGTGTCAAAGTGGTTGCATTAAAATTTACATTTATTTTGCCAATCAACAGACTATTATATTTAAACTAGTAGTCCAGCACACAAATCCGTGTGCCAGTAGCTCACCAGTAGCTTACTGCCGCCCTCCAGTAGCTCTCCATTTACTGCCTTGCCCTCCTGTAGTTCCCCGCCTCCCAGCTCCTCATCATAGCTTGCTACCCTATCCCCTCCTATAGCTTCCCCTGCACCCCCATTCTCCCCTCATAACTTGCTGCCCTGCCCCAAACTGTAGCTCTCAGCCACCCACCGTAGCTCCCTGCCCCACCCTCCTGTTGATCTGTGATCCAGTCATTATGTGATGGGTAGTTATGCTTCGCAGTGTAAAAGCCATTTGCATATTACAACTTTATTATATAGGGTAAAATGAACTCCGTGTATATGCTGTTAACACAGCCAGTAGGGCATGAATTTGAAATTGTTTCTAATTGTTATTAAGTCAGCCAATACTATCTGCTTCTCACCAATGGTGTGAATTTTCAAGATGGCTGGCATGAGCAGTCTGTGGGTCTGAAACAAAAAAGTATCTGACAAAACTAGTGCGGAATACATGTGTACATTTAAAATTTAACAATATTTTTAAATCAATTAAGCTAATGTCAGATGAAATAATTAGACACTCTCTGGGCAGTGGATATTTTACTAAATATTCTTAATTTTCAACATGCCTAAATTTTTGGCCATTAAGTTACTATAAATCTGCATTTTCAAATGTTTTACTTCTCCAAATTTTAACAACCAGGGGCACAGAAATGAAAGCAACTGTGATCTATATTACATATTTACTGTTAATAATTCATTATTTGGCAATAAAAACTCAATATTTAATAATTCTTAGTAGTTCCATTAAAATATTACTAATTTTTCAAAGTGATGTAGGAGTTAATTCTGAATGATTTATAAAACATTTGTTTCACATAATATTATTATAATTTATTAGCATTTATATAAATTTTTTATCCTATATATTGCTATTCTTGCCTCTGTACACTCACTGTTGGGTTGAAGATCAAAAAGGAACAAACAAATGTCTACATACTTGGAAAAAATATCCATGTCCATAGAAGGCATTATTTTTATGTTGTTATTTGACTATACATACTTTTTATGTATGTATAGTCAATGGAGTAGCATTCAGTTAAGATGACGGATTTTGAATAACAAGGACTTATTCTTTTTGTTATTTTTAAAATAAATCTTTATTGTTCAGATTATTAGAGTTGTTTCTCTTCTCCCTCCCATAGCTCCCCTCTACTCAGTTCCCACCCCATCCCATACACTTACCCCTCCACTGTCCTCGTCCATATGTTTAAGATTTTTGTCTAATCTCTTTTTGCACCCTCCATACCCTTTTTCCCCTGAGAATTGTCAGTCCACTCCCTTTCTATGGCCCTGATTCTATTGTATTATATTTCCCAGTTTATTCTGTTACTCAGATTTTTAATTCACTTGATTTTTAGATTCGCCTGTTGATAGATATGTATTTGTTGTCACTTTGTTGTTGATGAATTTTATCTTTACCTTTTTCTTCTTCCTCTTCTTAAAGAATACCTGTGGTCCCCTTTGGATTCCTTTTGTTTGGGATTCTGTGCACTTCCTGAACTTGTAAGTATATTTCTTTCACCAGATGGGGGAAGTTTTCAGTCATTATTTCTTCAAATAAATTGCTCTTTCTCTTCTCTGGCACTCTCACAATTCTGATGTTGGCACACTTGAAGTTGTCCCAGAGACTTCTTACACTATCTTCAATTTTTAAAATTCTTTTTTCTGTTTACTTTTCTGCCTGAGTGTACTTTGCTTCGTTGTATTTCAAATCTTTGACTTGATTCTTGCGTTCCTCTAGTCTGCTGTTGGGTCTCTGTATAATATTTTTTATTTCAGTCAGTGTATGTTTAATTTCTAGTTGGTCCTTTTTCATATTCTCAAGGGTCTCATTAAATTTATTGGCCTTTTCTAGGAAATTCTTGGAAAACCTTATAACCGTGGTTTTGAATTCTATATCCAGTTGTCTGTTCTCCATTTCTTTCATTTGTGATCTGTTTCTTTCTGCATTTTCGCTGCTTCCTGAGTTGGTAGGATAGCTTTGTGTGCTAGGTTTCCTATATGGCCCAGTGGGTCAGCCTCTCAAGTTACCTGAGGTGGATATTCTTGGTGCTCCCCTTTGTGTATACAGCCTTGTTGTAGTTAAGTCTTGATTGTTGTTGGTATTACTGGGAGGAATTGACCTCCAGGGCAATTGGCTGTGAATATCAACTATGTCTACACCAGGATACTGTCTGTATTGGAGAAAGCCTTATAGGACCAGACTTGCAAAATTGCAAAAGCCTCTGTGGTCATATTGGATGGGGCGGAGTCTCAGGGCTGAGCCAACAGTCTTGGCTTCCCTTCAGCCCTGCCCTTTGCACACACCTCCAGACCCCCTGCCTTCCATGGATCCCCTGAGTTTCTGTCTGACAGTCCAGATTCCCCCTGTAAGAGCATGAGTACCCCAGGGGCTCACAGGGAACTGGGTTTCAGTGCAGTCAGGATCTTCTGACTCCTTCAGCTTTGGAAAGCCTGTGGCAACCGCTGCAGTCAGACCTCTCTGAGTGCACTTGTGCATCCAGAACCCTGCCACTGTGGCTCCCCTGAGCCTGCAAGTCTCCGTGCACATTTCTCTACAGTCCAGACTCCCCCAGAATGAACCTGGGTCCATGGTTTTCAGTCAGAGTTGGGTTTCAGTGCAGTGGCAACTGGGGTTCAGTGCAGTCAGGGCTTCCTTTTCTCTCCTGCCAGCCAGGCACTCTGCAGCCCTTCTTCTGTGCGAGTGTAACTCCCCACCTCAGCGCCTTTGTGGCTCCTCTGATCCGTGAGCTTTTCTCTTTCCTTCTAGTTGCAGAATTTCCATTTAGCCAGCTTTCCTGTGATTTTGGATGATGTCCATTCTGTCTTTTTATTTATTTATTTATTTTTATATATTTTATTGATTTTTTTTACAGAAAGGAAGGGAGAGAGATAGAGAGCTAGAAACGTCGATGAGAGAGAAACATCGACCAGCTGCCTCTTGCACACCCCCTACCGGGGATGTGCTGTGCCCGCAACCAATGTACATGCCCTTGCCCGGAATTGAACCTGGGACCTTTTAGTCCGCAGACCAACGCTCTACCACTGATCCAAACTGGCTTCGGCCTGTTCTTTTAGTTGTTGCTTTGAAATTGTTGTGCTTACCTAGGCCACCATCTTGGTTTTCCAGGTTTTCAATATCTTGCTCTCTTTCTTCTTCTGGCACCCCCATAATTTGGATGTTGGTATGCTTGAAGTTGTCCCAGAGGCTCCTTATGCTATCTTAATATTTTTGGATTCTTCTTGCTTTTTCAGTTAGGTGTTTTTTGCTTCTTCGTATTTCAAATCTTCAACTTTATTCTTGGGATGCTCTAGTCTAGTGTTGGATCTCTGTATATTATTCTTCATTTCAGTCAGTGTATGCTAAATTTCTTATTGGTCCTTTTTCATATCCTTAAGGGTCTCACTAAAATTCTCGGAGGTTTCTAGAAGATTCTTGAGTAACGTTATAACCGTGGTTTTGAACTCTATATCCAGTAGTTTGCCCTCCTCCATTTCTTTCATTTGTGACCTGTGTCTTTGTCTCTACATTTTGGCTGCTTCCCTGTGTTGATAGAGTGGCCTTGTGTGTCAGGTGTCCTATAGGGCCCAGTGGATCAGCCTCTCCAATTACCTGAAGTGGACACTCTTGGTATACCCCTTCGTGGTCTGTGTGCACTGTCTTGTTGTAGTTAAGCCTTGATTGCTGTTGGTATTACTGGGAGGAATTGACCTCCAGGCCAATTGGCTGTGAGGACCAGCTGTGTCTACAATGGGAGAATTGCTATGCTAGAGACACCCTTATAGGGTAGGACTTGTTTCAGCCTGCCTCCTCTGCACCTCTGCACTTCTGCATCTCCACACCTCCTACCAGTCTCAATGTACTTTTTTATTGTTGTAGAACTTCCACTCAATCAGCTGTCCCATAGTTCTTGGATGATATTTATTTTGTCTTTTAGTTGGAGTTTTGATGTGGTTGTAAGAGGCAGCAAGTACAGGTGTTTATTATGCTTCCTTCTTGGTTATCCCCCAACAAAGACTTATATTTAAATCCCAGTGCTATGTCATTTCAGTAAATGTATGTCACTAGTATAATTTTCAACTTTAAATTTCATCCCAAATTTTCCTCTTTAAAAAATTTTCCTCTTTTAAATTACGAGTGTAATTTTTAAAGTTTTTTAATTAAAATATTAAAAAATAAGATATGTAGCCTTGGTATTATAATTATGTATTTTACATTTCAAAAATAATAAAGTTCAAAGATTGTTTTTCACTGTAGTAAAATAATTGTTTTAATCCTTTAAAAAGATATATATAATCTCACTAATTATAACTTTTATTACATTAAATATAAGGTGCTAACTTCTTCAGTTATAATGAATAAAAATAAACTTAACTTAAAATTTTTCCTCTTTTGAATCTGGAAAATACCAATAATCTTTCATGTCAGTGAAAAGTAATATTTCAAATGCCATGAGATAGGGCATATTTCCTGTTTCACTTTACAGCAGCAGTTTTCAACCTTTATATCTCATGGCACAATTAATAATTACTAAAATTTGGCGGCTCATCAAAAGAATATATTATAGATTTTTTTTTTTTTTTTTTTTTTTTTTTTTTTTTTTTTTGCCAATCTGACAAAAATAATAGGTGTAATTTTGATTCACTCACATCGATGGCTATTGTGTTGACTATTGTCGTTGTTTTCATTTGACAATCTAAGGAAAAAGAGATCAGTGCCCCTGACTAAATAATTAGGTATTGCATGTTTTAAAAATTCTTGTGATACACCCGTGGAAAATTGCTACTTTATATTTTTGAGTGCTTGGAAATGTTAGCACTTAGCACCAAACTTTGTTTATAGCCAGTACACAGAAATTGCTTGATGTATTCAGCATATACTAGTTGTGTTCAGCACATACTGAAATGACAGAACTGTTTTTTCACAGGCTTTATGGAAATCAAATCAAAAGCTTTTTTCACCTCTGGAGATATACTTCACAACTTTCTGGTCATCCCTCGCTTTCCCACAATATTCATCAGGGAGAAGGAACCTAGCATAGATGAGGTTATCTTCTCTCTATTGTCATTTTGTTCTGTCTATCTTTCTTTTTCTCTGTAGTCCATGATGAGACACTAATTTCTAAGTTTAAATTAAGGTTGAAGAAGTTATTCAAGGAAGCACATAGCACATTGACTGGAAATTTTTCTTGTAATTATTTGAATGCTTCTCATCTGTTGACTTCCAAAATAGTAACAATATTAATTGCTGAGTATAACCAACATCTCTAGAGATATTTTTCTTATTTCCTCCCTCCCCCTCCCTTTTTCTCTCACCCTTGCTTCCTTTCTTTTTTCCCTACCTTTTTCCTTTCACAAACACTTAGTAACAAATATGAAAAGCACAATTCAATACAGTAAAATATTCTATAATGTACCACATATTATCACCCTTGAGTAGCTTTCAATCCTGTAAGGGATGTGATGCTTATATATAACAAATAATAAAAGATATTTTGTATGTAGAACAGTGTTTTTCAAAGTGCAGGTTATGATACATTTAAAGAATAGTGCATAACCTGATGCATCTAAAACCATATCTCCTTCCATTCCCATACACTCAACTTTGAGTTATGAGCTCACATTTGCATTATACAGATCACGTATCATAGAATTCTACACTTGAATCCTATATAATTTTATTATCCAATGTCTCCCAATACATTTAATTTAAAACAACAACAAAATCTGTTTAGTGGATTATAGTCAGAACTTTCGTCAAATGAAAGAGAAAAGGGACAATATTAGGATGATATTGCAAATAACTTTATGAAGCTTTTGTTTCGGTGCATGTATGTGTGTGTAAATTTAATTGAAAGATGTGCCACACAAAACATATTCCTTACTGTGATTCCAGCTAAAAAATTGAAAGTTAGAGCATAAAATATTTTACAAGAGTTTGTCAGATAAAAAATGACCACCCTGCTGGCATGAGCAAGGAATGCTTCATTCAAGAATTGACATAAGAGATGGAGTTTCAAGAGTGTTACCACACAGGAAGAGGAGAGGACATAAGCATAGATCTGGAGTGGGGAACTGAGAAGTAATGGAGAAGACTTCAAACAGTTCTGTTTGGCTGGATTGCAATACCCTCTTCATGGATAGAGTGAATGTTTGGTAAAATTCTGGAAGCCAGATTTTAGAGAATCTTGAACGTTAAAGCCAGGGACTTGGGACATTATCAATAAGTCAGTAGGGGGTTTTGGAAAATGAACAAAGATAAATTGTCCTGTAGACAAAACGATGAGGAAATGGTGTAGCAGAAAATGAGAAGACACCAGTGGAACTGAGCTGAATGTCCCCATTTTTATATTAGCAATGTCCGCTGCCCTCCTGAAGTCAGCAGGTGAAATCAACAAATTCCCACCCATAAAATGACTTGAGGCAAATTACAAGGAGGCAAATTTCTAACCACTGATGAGGTAAAATGGAGCTGTATTGTAAGACTTTCCTTCCTCAGCATCCTTCCACACATTTGGCCACTGATTTCCATGAGTAACCCTTACTCCATTAATACTCAGAATTAACATCTCTATTATTAGTTCTTCAGATTGTTCAACAGAGAGTATGTCCTCTTTTGGCAAGGACTGACAACTCCGAAAAATACTGAGTGAACCAGGTGAGCGAGATACAATGTGAGCTCTTTCTGCAGATTAATCCTAACAAAAGCAGGGCAGTGCTCATACTGTCATGAGCATCATTTTACAGATTAGGGCCCTGAAGCTCAAGGAGGCTAAGCAGTGTGCCCACATTACACAGGGGGAAGTAGTACAGTCGAAATTTTAATTCAGACAGCCTTGACTTCAGAGAAGATACCCTTCACCACCACACATCTTGCCGTGGGAAGGTGGCTCTCTGCAAAGCCACATACCCCAACTCCACCTGCTCTTTGCCTTTGATAAGGCATGATAGTGAAAGGGAGGAAATGACTACACAGTGTTTCACCTTTATGTACCTAGAATGAGAAAACAGACAAAATAACTCACCATTTTTCCCCTTAAAAATAACAAACATTCATTCTTTCAAATACACATACATACACACACGTATTAGACTTATTGCTTTAAAGGAAATTTCTAATCTGCTAAAACTATATTTGAAAAATAAAAATAGAAATTAACTCAGTTTAAAAGTCAGCAAATAGAAATTTTTTCTTATTGTACGGTGGATAAGAAGTATTCCCACTGTTGAAGGTTTTATTGACCATGATGCAAGAAACAGTTATAATTGTATTGTATTTATTGTGCAGTAAAGTTTCTTCCAGGCTTGATTTGATGTCATCAGAAACTATTTAAGAAAATGGTTTATTCTGAAGTATTTTCTCTTCATGAGATATGGTGAAGTAGCATGTTCCCTCTCTTTATCTCCAAGGTGATAAAAGGTAAATTTAATAGGACCCATGCTTTGCTTATGACAAGGACTTTACTTGTGCCAAGTCAGACAGTGTTGGTCCTGGGAAGTTGTAAGAGAAGCAGATGGCATTTTGTCCTGATTCCATCCTATGTCCGTACACCCAAACTGAGGGAACACAGGGACACCATGCCACTCATTTCATGTGCTATGAAAGGACAAAGCATTGTTGGGGTTTTAATCAAATAGCTATTTTAATTATAGAAATGATATGATAGATTTATGCTAAGGAATTTACATAGATCCTAACTAGTCTTCCATTCTCTGAAGTTCAAGGTAGAGAATTCCCCAGTGTTCATATGTAATACCATATGGGATCTTTCTTGTGAACTTGTATATCGTGTCTTTGAGAATTCAGCTTATGGCTGGAAACCAAGTATCATATCTTCAAATGACCAAGTCATCTACCCTAATCTTCCTAGGTAACAAATAGTCTCTAAAAGTTAGAATTCCATTTATCCTTATAATGAGCAGCTATTTCTCCAGTTATCTGTTCCCTTACCAAGTCCATGTCTAAAGTCCACTGGAAATTCACTACTAAAGAGAATAGATCTTGCTTCTTCTAGGTCAACACAAACACTGAATGACTAAGTTAGATTTCTAGAACTTGAAACTTGGCAAGAACTTTTTGCTATCCTACTCTAATGCAATTTCTACATTTTATGGCTTAGACCAGTGTTTTTCAACCTTTTTTGGGCAAAGCCACACTTGTTTCATGAAAAAAATCACGAGGCACACCACCATTAGAAAATGTTAAAAAATTTAACTCTGTGCCTATATTGACTATATATAAAGTAATTCTCTTGAATAGGAATCAAATAAACACAAAGAAAGTATTTTATAATTACTTTATTATGAAATATTAAGTAAACAAAATAGTGAAAAATTATAAAATTCTTGTCTTGTCTGCACCTGCGGCACACCAGGCAACATCTCACGGCACACTAGTGTGCCGCGGAAAAGCGGTTGAAAAACGCTGGCTTAGACAATATATGAGTTTAAGGTAATTTCAAAATATAATCACCCCAGTAAAATTGTCCTACTGATTTCCAGTTCAGCATTCTATTATGCAATTTAGAAAGTTCTGTGTTTCTCATTCTACCACTAGAGACTCGATGCATAACATTCATGCACTAGGGGTGAGAGGGGTCCCTCAGTCCAGTCTGTGCTCTCTCACAGCCTGGGACCTGCAGGCAGACATCTCCTGAGGAGTCCTTAGTGCTGTTGAAGAAGCAGGAGAGGCTTCCACCACTGCAGCTGTGCTTGCCAGCCTTGAGCCCAGCTTTTGTCTGAGCATCTACCCCCTGGTGGTCAGTGTGCATCATAGTGACCAGTCATTCCACTATTGGGTCAATTTGCATATTAGGGTTTTATTATATAGGATACGGGCATGTGAAATGCACCCATGAAGTTTCTCCTGAACTATCTCTGAAAAAATATTTACTTTGTCAGTTTTAATTATAAACAAACATTATATATATATATATATATATATATATATATATATATATATATATATTTTTTTTATTGACTTTTTTTAAAGAGAGGAAGAGAGAGGGATAGAGAGTTAGAAACATCGATGAGAGAGAAGCATTGATCAGCTGCCTCCTGCACACCCCCTACTGGGAATGTGCCCGCAACCAAGGTACATGCCCTTGACTGGAATCAAACCTGGAACCCTTCAGTCCACAGGCCAACACTCTATCCACTGAGCCAAACTGGTTAGGGATATAAACAAACATTTTGTAAGAGTTAAATTCTTTAAGGAAATAGAAGAATTATTTCTTTAGAAATATGTAATTACAGTATGTTAAAATGCTAACTACTAAATAGTCTCATAAACCCTCAAAGTATCATTATATATTAGGTAATATAATTTCTAACCTAGAACAACCAATATATAAAATTTCAGATAAAATATATAATTCTATATTTCAATAGATTATTATGTATTATTTCCACTAACTGATATTACAGTCACCTACTATATTACACTGTCAAGCATTCAGAAATTTTACATCGATTTTATCATGAAATAAAATAATTTCTTACTGTTTAGTTTTGATTTTCTGGTGGTTAGCCTCATATACATCCCAGTGTATAATGGATATGAATCCACTCTTAAGTTTGGGTAGCAATGCCCAAATCAGGATATTATAAGTAGTAGGCGTGACCCTTTCCATAATTCGTCAGTAATTAACATCATTATAATAATTCTTCTTCAATGGGTACCTTTTATCTTCTTTGTTAGTAAAGGATCATTAGTGAACTTTAAGTTGAAAATTTTAACTTTCTCTCACACATTACAAATGTGTATCAAGCCTGCTCTGTGTGGCTCAGTAGTTGAGCATTGACGTACGAATCAAGATTAAATTCCTGGTTAGGGCACATGCCCAGGTTGTAGGCTTGATCCCCAGTATGGGGCATGCAGGAGGCAGCCTATCAGTAATCCTCTCTCATCATTGATGTTTATATCCCTCTCTCCCTCCCGTTTCCTCTCTCTGAAATAAAAATATATTTAAAATGTATATTAAAAATAAAAATGTAATATATGTCAACTGTATGCACAAAATTAAACTATATTTAAATTGATTAATTAAATAAAATATGACACCATTTTTCATATTTCCACCAAAACAGTCTTCAGAAAAAATAAGGCACCAACTCTTTGATGATCAGTTTCACAGTAACACACATTTACACTAATGAGATCTTTTTCAACATAGCAAAGGTTCACATTGGTTCACTGCTAACCAAATACATGCAGTTAATTTTTTCTCAAAAAAACCCAACAATTACTATGGGAGGATGTATCCTTAATTATTTCTTCTATTTGCATCAATCCAAAACTTTATAATCCTCTTAAAATGTTTAAGTAATGCACTAACCAATAAATTACTTAACTCAATTTTCATGAAGTAAAATTTCATTTTGATATTTGATATATATATATATTGTATATACAAATATATATATGAAACATTACACAATTATGCTAATGTGCCATATAAAATGGTGCTATAAATTAATATTACAATATTAAGTGAAATCAGAGTAAGGTGATGTCTCTGAATGAGTGTAGAACAATCAAAATCATTTTCTTGGAGGAAGAGATTCAAGAGGAATCAAATAATTGAAGACAAAAAGGAAAAAAAAAAGTCTCATGGGGAAAAAAGAAAGAAAGTACATTCAGGTAGAAGGGAAAGTCAACAGGTCAAATAAAATAAAGGCTGTACCATATAAGGCCTGTAAGGGGACACTGATATTAGACACTATAAGCAGAATCTTTTGGGAGAGGTAAATGGAAAAATCCTATTTTCAATAAAAACATCCATCAGAGCTCATGGCAACTCTTCAGTCCGCAGACCGACGCTCCACCACTGAGCCAAACCGGTTTCGGCTCTCGTGGCAACTCTTGAGAAAATAATTTAAAATATGAAGTACATTTTCAATTAAGGCTAAAAACGTCCTGCAGCAAGCAGAAAATTTTGAGAGTGATTAAATTTTCTAGGTGGAAAAGAAGTAAGAAGAAGTCTCATTTTTCACAGGGAGGGAAATATTCAGATCAGTGGGAGAAAGCTGTGCCCTACACAGGAACCTCTTCCAGTTGCCAGCCATCTGTGAGGTGTGCAGGGAGCGCCAAGCTTAGCAGGCTCTGAGCATGCACAGGTGTCTCAGCCACCTGGCCCCTCTGGGGAGAACAGGAAGGCAACATTACATTGGCGAGTTGCTTAAACAGAAAACAACAATAGCTGCAAAATGGACCTGAAAATCCAAGGTGTTTTGCTGACAAATGGACGGAGGTGTATAAGGCAAATGCCTCCCTTCGCCCAGGTGTTAGATTGGAAACTGTGGGGCAATGCAGTTATTTTTTCCTTCACAAAAAAATCATGATTCTTTAAAAGTCATGTTCCAGAATATGATGCTTTTAAATTGTGGACTCTATGAGAAAGGATTTTTGTCTAATGTACCAAGTTTGGTTGAAGAAGTTTGACTCCGAGATATAAAAAGGCAAAGGTTATATTTAATATTTATAGGGATGAGAATAAGAAGGAAAAGGAGCAACCTGGCCATACTCCTGGACTCCTAGACAATTGTCCCAGAATCCCCTCCACCATACTACACTCTGATTCCAGAGAGGAAGTGTGGTTCTGCAGGTCAAACACATCTTCAAAAAAAATTAAAAAAAATGATGCTTGGGCTTTGCAAGTTCTTGTATGCTCTTGTATGCCCCAGCAATATTTAGAAGCAAATCTCTTGAGCCCATTTCATGACTTCAAAAAGGGGATCCATTGGGTGCGCTCTCAGTCCTGAAAGAAAAGGTGCTGCTCTAGCCCTTCTCTGGACTCAATGAGGGGCAGCAACAATACAGGGAAGCACAATCCCATTGTCTCTGCCACGGCACCTCCAGCTTTCCTCTGAACTCAGAACGCAGCCACCTGAAGTCTTGAGTCTTAACTACATTTTCTTCAGCATTTCCTCAGAAATGTCAGAAATGGGGATGGTCTCACTAGACACCTGTAGCAGTAGGTCACGATAGTTTAGAATTGTGACTTTCACACATGGAACCACATGATGGGAGATAGAAAGAAGACAAAGATCTGGCAATTCTGACATTAGCTAACTATATAACTTTGAGTGAGCCATTTTACAACTCAGCCTCAGTTTCGTCTCTACAAAAAGTGGCTGTTGAACAACGTTTTTCAACTGTAAGATTGTATCACCTCTAAGATTAATTATAATGTAAATATTTATTATGGCAAAAAAATGAATTATGTGTTGCATTTCTACAAACCAAGAGGAGGCTTGTACGTTAGCAGTTTTACACAAGGGCTTTTTGGAAATATAACTTATTATCTGGGAGAAATCTGAGCCCTGAAGGCAATTCCATGTTTTTAAGGACAAAAATGTCCACATACATTTGCGATCTGATAATGTTACCTGGACCGAGTGAGTTTCTCTTTAGAGTGCTGGTCTACCTACAACAAGTGAGTTATTTTTTTTCTAAAAATAGTCTACAATTTTGCATTTGGAGCTAGAAAATGATATTTGACTTAATTAGAGGTATCTCATTTATCATTAATCTCCTGCTATTTTTGTCTTCTCTAATTGTAAAGAAAAATTCTCTAGCTGATTTAAAATGTGATTTAATTTGTGTAAGTTGAAGGACTGTACTTTTAGTAAAAAGAGGTTAAAATAAAAGGACAAAAAAATGATCTCTACCTTTTAAAAATTCAAAGATAATCATTTTTTTGCCCTGAAAAGAGTTGTTTAAAGAGACAAAAAATTTTAAATGATAGATAATGAATGCAGGAACACAAGCATGTGTGATAATAATTAAGCTCTGATCTTCTCATTTCTACATTTCTACAAACCAAGGCTTGTTCTTTAGCGGTTTTATATAATGGCTTTATGGAGACATAAACTTGTTATCTGGGAGAAATCTTTCATGTTATTTTTCTCTACATTGACTAGAGTCTTTGAACTAGAATGTCATGTGGTTGCAGTATTGCTATGCCAATATTTTAGTACTCCAACAACTTTAGAGTATATTTTTTATATTATTGCTAATTGTTATGAAAGTGAATATAACTAATTAAGATATGGAAAGTATTAAAAGTAAAAAAACCCAAAAACATTGATCATTAGTAGTGCCTCCTGTTTTTGGTTGACCAACCAGTTTATCCATCAGGAATTATTAAATACTAGAGGCCCAGTGCATGAAATTTGTTCACGGGGCTGGAGGGAGGGGATGTCCCTCAGCCCAGCTTGCATCTTCTCCAACCTGGGACCCCTCGAGGGATGTCCGACATCCCACAGTTGGACATCCCTCTCACAATCCAGGACTGTTGGCTCCCAACTGCTTGCCTGCTTGCCTTTCTGATTTCCCTTAACCGCTTCTGCCTGCCAGCCTGATCATCCCAAAACCACTCCCCTGACAGGTTGATTGATTCATAACTGCTCCCCTGCCAGCTTGTTTGCGCCCAACTTCTCTCCTCTGCTGGCCTGGTCAACCCAAACTGTCCTTTCCTGCATGGTTGATTGCCTCCAACTGCCCTCCCTTACAGGCCTGGTGCCTCCCAACTGCCCTCTCCTGCTGGCCATCTTGTGACTGTCATCTTGTGTCCACATGGGGGCAGGATCTTTGTCCACATGGGGGCAGCCATCTTGTGTGTTGGAGTGATGGTTGATCTGCATATTACTCTTTTATTAGATAGGATAGAGGCCTGGTGCATGGGTGGAGGCCAGCTGGTTTGCCCTGAAGGGTTTCCCGGATCAGGGTGGGGTTCCCTTCGGGTATGGGGCAGCCTGAGCAAGGGGCCTGTGGTGGTTTGCAGGCCAGCCACGCCCCTGAGTGACCCAAGTGGAGGCTGTGGTATCTGGAATTTATTTACCTTCTACAATTGAAAACTTTGTAACCTAGAGTGGAGCTAAGCCTCCTGCTTGCTCAGTGGCTGCCACCATTTCTGTTTGGATTTGTTTACCTTCTATAATTGAAACTTTGCCAGGGTGTGTGGAAAGCTTGACTTCCTCCATTGTGGGGAAAACTCAAGCCTCCTTCCTGGTAGCCATCTTGGTTGGGTTTATTTGCATACTCACTTTGATTAGCTTGTGGGTGTAACAGAGTGATGGTTAATTTGCATATTACTCCTTTATTAGTTAGGATATGAGAACAAAACCTCTTAGCTCAAAGTTTTGTCTTATCTTGTTCATCATTAGAACATTAACGTGCAACATTTTACTAAAAATTTCAAAGTAGAAAGATCAATGATATTTTAATATCAAATGATTCAGAGAAAATTTATGAAGGGTTTTTTAAGATACAACATCTTTCATGTCCTTATCACTTTATTGGTTACTTGTCCTGTATTTAGGGCAATATTGCAGAAAAGTGTTTACCTTTCTTGTTTTGCTGTAAATTAGCAGTGAAATGGCAAATATATTATTGTTTGGTCTCACTTTTATAGCAAAATCATTAATTACCCTGATCACAATAAAAACTATTTTGCCCTGTCATTTCATTTGCATTGCTATTTTTTAACACACACACACACACACACACACACACACACACACACACACATATATTCCCATGTGAATTCAGAAAATTCACTAAGTAATTGAATATAACCTGTGAGCAAGTATTAAATCAAGGGCTGTGTGAAATAGGAAGTGCAGGCTCTGAGGCCGTGTTGCCCAGTTTGAGCTCCGGCCCAAACACTTACCAGCCATGTGACTTTATGCAAATCGCTTAAACTCTTAAACTTCAATTTTCAATATTATAGAAACCTACCCTATAGGGTTTTTTCACAAATCAAAATATTAATATGTATAAAAAGGTGAGAGGTGCAGCTAATATCTGTGTTGTTACTTGAATTTATCCTAATTAAAAACCAAAAGGTCAGATACTTTTATGTTTCTTGCTTATACTATCTCTCCGTGCTTGGTTAACTTCTTTCAGGGCCACGCGCAATGCAGTCAGTGGACTCAAGATAGCAAAGTCTTTTTGAAAAAGACTTAAGCTCCTCCTAAATCATAACCTAGCTTCCATTTATGTCTTAATTTTGACAATGACTTTGCCAGATTTTATAATTTAGTTTTATTATTTTCTTTTTCTAATATCCTTATATAATTTCTTTTAAGAAGTTTTGATTATAATGGTAGACGGATAATAAATGGATAATAAGATTGCAGGATAATAAAAAGAAAATTTGAAGTTGTTTACTAGAAGTAAGATATTTTATATAGTGCAGTTTTATAGGCCTAGTTGCTAAGATGCTGTGGGCATGATACTACTGGAATCTGCAGAGTTTTATCAGGAATTATTAAATAGATCTCCACACTCAATGTTGTCTGTTTGCTGAAAAAAATTCACATATGTGTGCTACTATTTTGAAATATGTATATCTTCCACTGTTATTAATAAAACATAACACTTTAAAAATTGCTAAATATTTAGAAAGATTCTATTTCTAAATATGTAGGTGCTATTATTATCTTCTTAGAAATGGAATTCACAATAAATTCCATGAAAATGAGATTAATCAAAGAAAATTGGGGGCCACTCCCTTGTATATCTTAGTATATCAATAACAATACGGTTTTGTTATTTTGACTGGAGGCTTCATCTAACATCACATACTGTGTCAGAATTAGATATCTGGTCTCAAACATGTCCTGCACATGGTTAGGGACCCTCTTTAAACAGTGTGACCCAATACTTTTTAATTAGAAACCAGCAAGCAGGGGTTTATAAGCCCTTAGGGTTCAGGTATATCCTAGTTGTAAATGCTTGTGGACTGTCTCCCCACAGTCTCTCCACACAGGAGGAGGAAAAACTGCTCTGAGCCACAGGCCCAACAGGAGCCCATTCTGGATTAACACAACAGAGAAGTCATGGTGTCTACTCTGTGATTTTAGAGACTAGCTTTTATATGGTATGTTTTCCAAATTAAAAAATATATATATATTTTGAACATTTCATCAGGATGCCATCAAAGAAATCACCTGTGGTAGGTTAATTAAATCTCACACATTTAAAAATAACTCTGCATGTTGTGGGTCAGATGCAGCCCCTGGGAAAAGAAAGAGCTTGCACCAAATTCTGCGACTGATTATTTATTTAATTGGTAGGCAACAGAAAGGCTCCCAGAATATGTTCTCAAAGCCTATTTGGGAAGTATCTGCTCTGCTGACCGGGGGAGGGGGAGAATGCAAGAAAGACAGAAGTAAGAAATAAACTGTATACTTTTACCTCTCAATCAGAGTTCGTCTCATTATTTAAAAGTAGTACCCTCTTGGTTGATATCACCCAATTTTAACTAGAGGAATGAACCCTCCCAAATCCCTTCCCAAATGCCAAGATGAAGACTAGGATGGAACATTTTTTCTTATCTAAGAACAAATGTTTAGATGTGTTCTTTCTAATGGTGATTTTGATATTTAAAGGATGTCCAGGCTGGAAGGGATGTAAGAGAAGGAGCTAGAGAGCACTGAATTGTTCTGACTAAGGAAATGGAAACTATTTCTTTTTTTTTTTTTTTTACCCCTGAGGTGGGGGACCAGGAATAAGAAAAGGCTAAGAAAGAAGGAATTTTACAAACCAGGAGGGGATTTTGCCCATGCAGGAAGCAGCTGATCAGATTGAGATGTTACACTTTCATGTCAATGTTTCTCTCTTTCTCCGCCCTTCCTCTCTCTCTAAAACTTGATAAACAATTTTTTTTTTAAAGAACCTGGATATCTAAAACTCATTCTTAACTTTGCGTCACTCTGATGTAATAAGCCTTCCTTCCTTCAGTAAAGTCTGTTTGGACACACAGGCTCGGAAAATACCAAAACTTTAGTTAAGTGGCTCTTCTGGGACCCCATGAAAGAAAGGGGAACTGCGTGTTAGATGTTGCCAATGCAAAGTGATATGTTGCAAGATACCAAATGGAGTACAGGACTGGATGGATGCTGGATGCTGGAAGGAGAGATCACCTGGTAATTTATTCTCTGCCCCCCCAAAGGATTTGTTTGCAGAAATGTGGGACATTGGTATTTTCTTTGAGCAGAAAAAAGTCTTCAAGCATGTTTCTATATTACACAAAGACAATATCCAAGTGATATGTGAGTTATATAAATTTATTTTATTAGTTGATTAAATACCATTTACTAGATGCAGAATTGCTGAGTCACAGTTATGCACTTGCTGAGCAGAGGATAATCATAAATTTGCTCTATAGTAAATTATTTCAGACAGAGTTGGCTATAAATTGTTTGCTTCAGAAATATGGCAAGATAGATAATCAGAAAAATGGATTCTGGCGCTATGAGTAAGCACTTCAATGCAGCAGCAAAAATCATTGAAACTTGAGATCTCACTGGTATTAAGCAATAAAGTATTTTCTAAGTGTGAAGGTTGCCTTTAAATTACACTTGGAATTTATTTGTAAACTTATTTTTTTCTTGCTTGGAAGATGAATTCTGGTCACAACAATTAAATGAATTTGCCTGACAGAATAACAGAGAAGGTAAGAGAAATAAGTAGATATAATCTCATTATTATTAATATATAATTAGTTTCATTTATTCAAAAAGCCTAAGAAATACGGTGCATAATTAAACATTTTTTATTAGTTTAGAATCATTATTTAAGATATACCAGAATGATCGATTCAAACAATTAGAATTGAATGTCAGGATAGCATTAACATTTCTGTATGAATGTTACTCATATACATTAACATTTCTATTATGAATGCTGTACTTGACAATAGGCCCTTATTAAATATTTATTAAATTGTAAATATAAATAACCACAAGAGTAAATACTATGAAAAAGTCATTTTTTATACAGATACCACTAACAGTAATGTTTCCATGCTTGGATCCTGCACTCCCTATGTTGACAAGTGAAATAAGTGGGTATAAGGCATAGTAAAAATATAAAAATACCAAATATACACTTAGATAGCCAAAGGTATAATAAAGATTTGCATCAAAGTTATTTAATTCTGGCCACATTTTCAGTTACTCCCAGTCAGCCATGGTCCAAAAATGTCAAATAAAAAATTCCAGAAATAAAAAATTCTGGAGTTGTGAATTGCACACCCTTCTGTGTAGCATGAAATCTCATGCCATTAGCCTTCCTATCTGTTTGTGAATCATCCCTTTGTCTAGTGTCTCTATGCTTCATGTGCTCCCTGTCCATTAGTTGCTTCATAGAGTTCTCATTATCAGATTGACTGTCACAGCATCACAGTGCTTGTGTTCAAGGAACCCTTATCTACACTAATAAAAAAGAAAGATGCAAATTGGCCATATCTTCACAATGTCCACCTGCCAATAAGAAGTGAGTATGGAAATTATCCCAACAAAAATGGCACCAAGAGGCCGGGGGCAGGGTGAGACACTTGCATCCTCACCATGGCAATGACGCAGGCTTTCTGCACTACCCCAGCAGCTCAGGGCCTCTGGGCAGTGTGGGAAGGCAGGGCCGAAGCAGAAAGAGGTGGCTCCTGGGCCGGAGCCCAAAGGTGGTGCCAGCAGCCAGGGAAAAGAAGGCCTGTTATTCCATGAATCTCCATGCATCAGGCTTCCAGTTTTACTTATAATGGCCTCAAAATGAGTAGGGATGCTGGCAATTTGAATAAGCTAAAGAAAAACCATAAAATGCTTTAAGTGAAAAATTGCAAGTTTGGTACTAAATGCGGTCTAGGCATCCAATGGGAATCTTGGAATTATTACCCACAGATAAGAGGGGACTACTGTGCAAAGCAGAAGACATAAGTGCTAAACAATCTGGTTAGGCTTGAGTAAGGCTTTTGATTTTGACAGTACAAACTGAATTACAAGGCAAAAGGAGAAAAGCAATTTAGGAAAAAATTTAGAGCAATATAACAAACAGATCTGAGCTTTATATTAAAAAAAAAAAAATCTCCAAATCAGGTTTTTAAAGGACAGTATGTTGAACAGTATTTTTAGTATTTTTGATAGTAGTAAAGAAGATGACAATATAAAAAATAATTAGATAAATTATTGTTCATTTACATGATAAATTTCAGTAGACATAAATATAAACAAAAGAGCAATAGCGAAAAATATGCAAAGTTAGTAAAACAGTTTAAGAATAAATACATCATAAAAAGATGTAAAGCCAAAGGAAGCCTTAAGCAAGAAATAAATAATCATTATTCTATCTTAAAATTCTACTTGCAATGAAACAGTAGTGATGACATTATACTTTATAACTAAAAAGTATTATTAACTGTTCAATGTGGTTAGATCTTTATTACACCATGAATTCAATTTTTATGTCTGTGTTTTATGCAAGTAAGAGCAAAGTTGTCCAAGAAGATAAAGTAATGTGAGTAAAGATGCAAACTGGATTCCAGGAGGAAAAGAAAAAGGAGCTGGAATAATTTACTGTTTAACCTGAGGAAACTATGTCTAAAACTAAATTTAATCCTTTCCAAACTTAAGTTTCTTTAATATCATTTATCTCTCTATTTTCATTTCCCAATACATGAAAAGAAAGTGAAAAGAATTTCACCTTACAATTTTTGATATTTCACTACATGAAAAAATCAGTAATTACTTCTTAATATTCAGAGAAAATAAATAAGCAAATATAGTTCATTAACAAATAAATTCTCCTGTAAGCACATCAAGAAATACAAATAATATCTAAAAGCCAAATTCATTTGTAAAATATATCTTCTGTGAAAATAACATGATAACTTCCATAATAACAATGAGTAATTTTTAAAATTATCTGTTGGAAGAATAGCAAAAAAACTATAGTGCTTATAAAATATATTACTATTATTGTCATAATATTATAAAAATGATGATAATGCAACATTCTAATTCTATCTATACCAGTTTTTCAATGATAAATGAAAACTCTGAACTTAAAGAATTCAATAGGCAAGGCATATAATCCTAAAGATGTTTTGAGCTTTATGCAGCAAGTAAATAATGGATCAAATTTAAAAAAATTCAGCCAATATCAATTAAACATTTACTGTGGGTATAGCTTGAGAGAGAAGGATTTACCTTGCATCTAAAAAAACAACAACAACAAAAAAACAACAACAAAAAACTGTCTTGATACAAAGTGTCCTTTCTGTTCATCTGAATATCAATCAAAATTGTGTCAAAAGTTTAAATGTATTACAGATTTTAACTTATGGCACTCATATCAGCCATTTATTTCTGCACAACAAATTTTACCTAAACATGTGTCTTAAGACACCGATCATTTATTATTTCTCACAGTATTTAATGGGGCAATAAATTTAGACTACCTTTAACCAAATCCAGATTGGGGGTCTCTCATGAGAGAGACTCAATAACAATCTCTAGCAATTACAGCTAGGGCTTCAATCAGCTCCAGGCTTGGTGGGTCTGGAAGAGCCATTTACCAGGTGGCTCATGCACAGTGCTGGCACGGTGCTGGCTGTGGTGCGAGGCCTCAGTTTTTCCCACTGGCTCTCTCCACAAGGCTGCCTGATTGCTCTCATAACAGGATGGCTGGCTCCCCCTGAGAATGAGGTAGAAACCATAATGTCTTTTACTACCTGGCCTTGCCAATCACACACTATCCCTTCCACTGTATTCCATGAGTCACATAATTCAGCCTTAACTGAGAATGGTCCACTCTAGGGCCTGAGTACCAAAAGGCAAGGATCATTGGGGTCCATCTTGCAAACTGGCTGTCCCAAGTTTATAATTTGTTTGATTAGTTTGAAGGACAGATATGATTGGATTGAAAGTGAATGTCTGTGTCCTATACAATAAAGAGGTAATATGCAAATTGACCCTTATGCCCTGGCATCACAAGAAGGCTGCCCCATGCCATCACAAGATGGCCACCCCCACATCATCACAAGATGGCTGCTACAAGATGCCACCCCCACATCATCACAAATGTCTGTCCCCAGGTCACCACAAGATGGCTGCCTCCACATTGTCACAAGATGGCCTGCAGGGGAGGGCAGTTGGGGGTGATCAGGCTGGCAGGGGAGCAGTTAGGTGTCATCAGGTAGGCATGGGAGTGGTTAGGGGCAATCAGGTAGCCAAGCAGGTGAGTAATTAGGAGCCATCAGTACTAAATTATAAGAGGGATGTCCAACTGCCAGTGGAGGCCCAATCCTTGTGGGGTCTCAGATTGGAGAGGGTACAGGCTGGGCTGAGGGACCCCCCCTTCCCCCCAGTGCACTGGACCTCTAATTTTAGAATAAAATCAAAGTTTTATTTATAACCTGAATCTATGCAGGTTTCTCTGCTACCCCATAAATATGGCATGTTTATTTACTACTCTATAACTTCATTTATGTTTTTCCTCCATCTTTTTTATTTAATGAAACTCCTAGAGAACACAAATAATTTTTCTTTAACACTCAACCGAAGTTGTGCCATTTGAATGAAGCCTTATTTATTAGTTCCATCTGCAATGACTATCCCTATATATATATAATTCTTAAACCACACAATGGAATATTTAGTGAGTCCTTGTCCTCCATTTAACACAGGCCATAACTGAATGCTTAGTATGTATATAAGCATTACATACTGTGTTAGGTGATGGAATAAAATTAATTTTTATTTCCCTTGTCAATCTAATTTAGTTATATATATTACATTTATGACGCAAATATTTAATACTAGAGGCCCGGTGCACAAAATTCATGTGCGGGGGAGGAGGGTGTCCCTTAGCCCAGTCTGCACCCTCTCCAATCTGGGACCCCTCTCACAATCCAGGACTGCTGGCTCCCAACTGCTTGCCTGCATGCCTTCTTGATTGCTCATAACTGCTTCTGCCTGCCAGCCTGATCACCACCTAAGCACTCCCCTGCCAGGCTGATTGATGCCTAACTGCTCCCCTGATAGTCTGTTTGCTCCTAACTGCCCTTCCCTGCAGGCCTGGTCATCCCCAACTGTTCTCCCCTGAAGGCTTGATTGCCCCAACTGCCCTCCCTTACAGGCCTGGTCCCTCCCAACTGCTCCTCTGCTTACCTCATGGCCCACAATTGCCCTCCCTGGAAAGCCTGGTCCCTCTCAACTGCCCTCCCCTGCTGGCCATCTTGTGGTGGCCATCCTGTGTCTACATGAGGGCAGAATCTTTGACCAGATGGGGGCAGCCATCTTGTGTGTTGGAGTAATGGTCAATCTGCATATTACTCTTTTATTAGATAGGATATGTTTTGCAAGTATACTCTTAAAGTTCTTAAATGTAAGGCTGTGTTTGATTTTAATTTACAAAATAAAAATATATTTCTTAAAATTTTAAGTTAGTTTATAAATGTTATTATTCTATTTATTAATATAGCAAATTTAGCAGTAACAGAGACCCTTTAAACATTTAATCCCATTAGTATTTTTTGTTAATTAAACTCCCTTAAGTATTTAAAACTATTCATAAATTTAAAATAGTTAACATATACCAGTTTGTCCACCTTTCAGGGTTTTGTAGAGATAACATACAGAAAGTACTCTGTAAACTCTCAATTAAGACACAAATATGGTATCCTTGATATTAAATCATAAAGTCAGGCATGCTACCATTTTGAAATGATTCTATGGTAAAGAAAGCACATAAGTGCTTTTAATAAATGTTTTCTCAAGGTGAAAAAAATTTAAAAGTACTTCTCTTATCCTGAATTAGTTGGAGATTGGAGAAAATTGAAGTGAAATTAAAGTCCTCAAAGAATTAAACTCTTAAACACCAAAAAGCATACCAAGCGACTTCAGTTTGCACTTCAGCAGGTAGGTTTCAGTCTCATGAAGAAGACGGGGTGGAGACCAGGGCTTTTGAGGTGCATTGCTAGCCATGAGTCCTCAGGGTCAGCCATTAGTGACCTGAGACAGACTCACATATCAACCAGTGTATATCAAATTAAAGATGACGAAGGCCTTTGGCAGCTAAAATTCCAGGTGGTAACATCTTGGAGAAAGCTACCACAATACAAGGGACAAACTTGAATAGAGACAGGTCTTACATAAAAGGCTTCTAACTCTGAATAAGAGGGAAAGCCACCTAGGAGAATAGCAGAATGAGATTCAGAGGAAAATGATAACAGCTAAATGAAAGTTTAAAAGTATCCAGTAGATCTTCCCTTTATGTAGGGGATGGAGAATTCACAATAGTTTATGATGAATGACAATAGAGATTTGTTTGCTAAAAAGAGATTTTTTTTTTGTGTCACAAAATGTTTCAGAAGGCTGCTGACATTTCTCTCCATAGCTTGCTTTTATTGGTGTTGCTTAAGATTTTCTGATTAAATACATTCTGCCTCTGTTGTGTACTAGTCATTCTTAAAACCTTGACACATTTTATCTTATCATTTTCACTCAATAAGGCAGTTTATTACTCTTTTAAATAGATTTCAACTTCAATTTGTAAGTTTCTTATGCTTGTATCTGCATTTTTATCACCCCCCCAGCTTTTGTTACAATTATAAAAGGTAATATGAATAGAAAAGCATACAAATAGAAATATACATATAATGCCTAAGGAATAGCCAGAATTTGATGTAATTATGACCCAGTTTAAGAAATAGAATATCACCAGCCATTCAGAAGCTCCTTGGGAATGTTCTGTGAGTTAAATCCCTCTGTCACTACTAGAGGTTACCCATAGCTGATCTAATTTATGGTAATGTTTTCTTTATAGCAGTAATTTTCAACTAGTGTGCTACAAGAGTTTTTAGAACATGTGATACCTGACTATTTAGTCACAGGCACTAACCTCTTTTCCCTTAGATTGTCAAATAAAGCAAACAAACAACAACAACAACAACAAAAACAGCCAACACAATAGCCATCTGGTGTGAATGAATCAAAATTATACCTATTTTTTCCAGATCAACAAAAAATACAGTTTTTTTGTGTGCCTCAGAATTTTAGTAGTTTATGTATTCTATGAGATGAAAAGGTTTAAAATTGCTGCTTTATAAATTTTCTATCTATGTGCATATCTCAATATAATCAAACTTAGATTTGACTGCTTTTAACTTAATGCAAATGGAAATATACAGTAGGTAGTTTTTATATTTTGTTAATTACTATATTTTAAGATTTTTTATTTTGTTGATTAAAGCTCTAGTCTGTTCACTATCACTGTACACAATTAATTAAATGAATAAACCATAACTTGCTCATTAATTTGCAATCTAGATATTTGAGCTATCACTAATTTTTATATATTATAAAAATATTGCAATAAACATACAGAGCTGTCTAATGTAAAAGTGAAGTACCTTTTTAAGTCTGCCTTTTTTTTGGATTGGGTTGTGTTTATTTTCCTTACTGATTTGTACTTTTTCTATATATTTCTAGATGAGGTGTGTTTTTTTTTTTTAGTTGTTTTTTGTCCATTATATCCATGTCCAATATTTCCTCCCATTTTGTGGTTTTATTTTAATTTTTACTACTGTGTCTTTTAATAGAGTAATTGCAAAACAATAGAATATATGTCTTTTCTTTTATGGTTAGTGATTTTGTGTATCTTTCTACAACAAAATAATGAGAATACTTTCTTATATTTTGTTCTTAATGTTTTAAAATTTACTTCTTAGGAAACCATTCACATGGAATCGGCTATTTGAAGTGTCATGTAGGAATCCAATATATTTTTCCCCAATGGCTATCTGATTGTGCCAGTAGCACATGAGTAAGATCATGTGATATTTGTCTTTCTCTGTCTGGCTTATTTTGCTTAGCATAATAATTCTACAGGTCCCTCCATGCTGTCTCAAAGGGTAAGATATTCTTCTTCTTTTTATAGCTGCATAATACTCCATTGTGTAATTATACAACTACACAATGCTTTTTTATCCACTCATCTACTAACAGGCCCTTGGGCTGTTTCCAGATTTAGCTACTATAAATTGCACTGCTATGAACATAGGGGTGCATATATTTTTTCTGATTGGTGTTTCAGGCTTCATAGGTTATATTCCTAGAAGTAGGATTACTGGGTCAAATGGCAATTTTCATTTTTAAATTTTTGAGGAAAGTCCCTACTGTTTTCCATAGTGGTTGTACTAGTGCTGTAGTTGGCAAACTGCGGCTCACAAACCACATGTGGCTCTTTGGCCCCTTGAGTGTGGCTCTTCCACAAAATACCACGGCCTGGGCAAGTCTATTTTGAAGAAGTGGCATTAAAAGAAGTTTGTTTTAAAAATTTGGCTCCCAAAAGAAATTTCAATCATTAGTACTGTTGATATTTGACTCTGTTGACTAATAATTTTGCCAACACTGTACTAGTCCATATTTTCACCAGTAGTGTACTAGGATTCCTTTTTCTCTAGTCTCACCAGCACTTGTCTTTTGTTGATTTGGCAAGTGTGAGGTAATACTTCATTGTTGTTTTAATTTGTATCTCTCTGGTAATTAGTGATGTTGAGCATATTTTCATGTGTATCTTGGCCATCTGTATGTTCTCTTTAGAGAAGTGTCTATTTAGGTCCTCTGCCCATTATTTAATGGGATTATTTGATGTTGCTGTTGTTGTTTTGTTGAGTTATATGAGAACTTTATATACTTTGGAAATGTACCATTGGCAATTACGTTCTCCCATATAACGAGTTCCCTTTTCATTTTGATGCTGATTTCCTTTGCTGTGCAGAAGCGTATTTATTTATTTATTTATTTATTTATTTATTTATTTATTTATTTATTTGAAAGTATTATAGATGTCCCCCCTTTCCCCCATTGACCCCTTCTAACCCACCCATACTCCACCCTAGGCTTTCACAACCCTACTGTCTAGGTCCATGGATTATGCATATATGCATACAAGTCCTTTGGTTGATCTCTTCCCACCCATCAGCCAACCCTGCCTTCCCTCAGATATCTGACAGTCTGTCCCATGCTTCTATGTCTCTGATCTATGCAGCAGTAAAAAGGCCCTCTAACTCATTGAGACAGCCTGACAGGACCTGGAGAGTATTATGCCGAGTGAAAAAAGCCAATTATAGAAAGACAAGCATCACATTATCTCACTCATATGTGGAATCTAATAAACAAAATAAACTGATGAAAAAAAGTAACACAAAATAAAAGTTTGCCATTTTCCCAGAGCTCAACCATAGAAATCTTCAGATCCCCAGTAAAATCAAACCAAACCAAATACTAGAAGTTTTACTGCATATCTAGCTCAAATTCATAATATCACAGCTTTTCCATTTTCTTTTATGTTCACAAATTATTTATTAATGCTAGTTATTTAATCCTCCCTATCCTATCAAACCCCCTTGACTCTTAACAGTTGGTTCTCTGAGAACTAGAATAAATTGTCCAGAGTGTCAAAAACATCCTGACCCCACTTGAATTTTTGATGGAAATACTCCCTAATCAAATACTAGTACTCAATTATTCAAGGTCACTAATTTTCTTGAGAACTCCATAGGGCAGAGGCCCAGATTCTTTCAGTGTTAAACGAGAGAGAGAGTAATGGTAGAATTGAAAGCAGTCAATGATATATTATAATGAGTAGGGAGTGAAGTGTATATCCTCATAAATACATGGTCCAAAAAGCTGAAATTTAAGCTTGTGTGCCTAGAGAGATTTGATTCCTTCAACTAATATTTGTCTTGGCGAAATCTAGTTTCCTATTATCCTAATCTAGTACAAGCAAAAAGAAAAAAAACAAAACAAAACAGATTGCACTGAATTAATATGAAAATTTTCTCTGAAAGCAGTAGACTTCCAACAATTTCCTTGAAAGGTAAACATCTTTTTTTGTGTATGGCCAGTTAAGAGTGCTCAGGTGACTAGTCAATAAACTTGAGTCCAGTCTAGGATATCTCTGAGTGTGTTAATGTACCAATGTGTAAAAATTATCTGTAAGAATTGCTGGAAACATAGGGTTTTTTTTTGTTTTGTTTTGTTTTGGTTTGGTTTTACTGGGAATCTGGGGTTCTCTGGGGTTGAGCTCTGGGAAAATATAACAGATATCTTAGGTGATTCTTATGAATAATAAATATTAAGAGCTACTGGTTTGTGTCACAAAGTTGTGTAAGGCTTTCCTCCTTGGATAATGAGCACAAACACAGGTCTGCCCAATCCCCTGGGCAAGGCAAGGATTCAATGAGATAACTGATCATTGAAAGTGCTTTGAAAATGTACACCATTCTGGGAATGAAATGGACAGACAATTGAAGGGCTGGCAAGAGATTTAATTAGAAAGAACTCTATTGGGGGCTGGGCATGTAAAAGTGGTTAGAGGGTCTATGGGGAATACCCCCAAATCATTAGACAATTAAGTGCTCCCCTCATCTCTCCTTTGTATTGTTCTCCCTTCCTTTCTCATTCTTGATCTTCCCGTGCAACCCTATCACAGAGTCTCTCTCTTTCTTCCAGTCTCTATTACTACTTCAATTTTTTAAAACCTCCTTCTTACTTTCAATCTTTTTCTGGATGTCAATGAATTTCTCTCTCTGTATCTCTCTGTCTTTTTTCTATTCCTCTCACCACTTAAATCTCTCCATTTAATGTACAAATAATACCACATGGAAAAATGTCATTTGTTGGTGTGTACTGTGAGAAATGTCTCTTTGAGGCAGAAGATAGGCCTTTCACATACAAACAGATACTTTCCAACAGTCATATCTTAAAATTCCCCAAAGGAAATTAATATTAGGGAATACAATTGCAACTTTGCTCATTTGCAAATATCTAAGAATAAAAGAAGGATGAAACTGAAGCAAGATATCTTGAGGCAAAACATACAGAAATTGTTGGTTATGATGAGATCATTCAGTAAGAACTGGAAGAAAACTTTAATATCTTTAGTTAAGAAATATTCACTTTGTAGATGGAGAAATTAAAGCCCTGAGCCATTAAAACAATTGCTTAGCTTAGTCACACAGTGAGCTTGTGGCCTATGGTAGTTAAACCAAAGGCTCTTGGGTCAGAGGACAGTGCACTCTCCACCATTGCACAGTGCTGACTTATGACACCAGTCAGAGCTCAGTGAGAATGCAATTTAAAAATTTTGTTATGTTGCACATGAAAGAGAGAGAGAGAGAAGGAGAGAGAGAGAGAGAATGCTAAAGTAGCCTTTATTTAATCTAATATATTAGTAAATACTATACATATTGTAGGGATTTTGTCTTTGTTTGATAAAGTAAAAAAGCTGTTAATACCATGTCACCTGTCCAGAGGGCATTCTGATCATTTATGGTCAATGTAATTTTAAATACTTGTGAATAACTGAATTGCTTCTGGGCATGATTAGAATAGTTTATTTCTCAAAATGCTGAACCAAAACTTCAGAAGTAGAGAAGTGCAATCTATAATCAACAGTCTTTTTGAATGAGTTTCCATAAGTTTCTATTCTATTCTACTGGGAATGAGAATTAGTCTGATCTAAATGGTTCAGGATTACCTGATAAATGATGTACAGAATTACAGTATGCCATTTTGTGTGTGTGTAAGCCTCAGGAATGATTCACCTCTTGCATTCAGATAATCATGTCATTCTTATGTAATATGTATAGCCACTATAAACCAAAGACAGGATTTTCTACTATTGATAAAACAATAAGATGGAAAATCAACTTCACAAAGCAAGTCAAGTATTTCCAGCCCATCAAGATAGTATCCCAAAATGACACTGACAACTTCTATACTACACAGGCCAAAGATGAACATAAATATTGCCCTCAAGTTACTGAAAACAAATCCTAACTGCCTTGGGTATTTTCCATTCTGTTGACTTTTGAAGACAGAGTTCTCCAAATCAAAGCAAGAGCTAGTTAACAAGAATCATCTAAGTTTTCAAAGATATTCTCTGGGGGTGAGGAATGGGGCTATCAATTAGACACTGTCCTTGCTCCCAAGAGATTTATATTCAGTTAGATTGAAATGGACTATAATAACAGGCTTTTAAATAGTTGGGAGCATTGTCATTTTTCTTCCTTCTACTTTGCAAATCTATAGAGTTTGAAACTTACTTGATGTAAAACTTGTACCCAACAAATGAGGCTGTCAGAAATGAAAAAGAAAGAAAATAAACAATAATAAAAAAAAGCTTGTTGATTCATATAATCAAATCATTCTAATCCTAATAAATGAATTAATAATAATAAATATTTAAATTAGTTAATTCTTGCATTTAAAAAGGTGAGTCTTACTATTTAAAACTGGATTTGCAGGGAGACAGATAATTGGGATATGTCTCATAGGATAGAGGAGTTGTCTCAATGTCCTTGAGCTGACGAATTCAAGAGTGGCCTCTGTACCTTAGAGAGAGTGCCCAATACTTTGGGTGTTTATGCCCTTACAGTTGCTGAGTGCCCCAGAAGAACAATTTCACAGTTCATACAAAAAAATCATTTCTTTACCCACTTCAGTTATAACAAATTCAATGTGTTATACAAATGTTTTTCCTTGTTTTGTGTGTGTGATTTTTATAACTCAAGCATTATTTCAACACGATTGAAAGTGTTGGTGATTTGAATGTGTACCAATCATAAAAAAAATATGTAAAGGTATTATTGTAAAAGAACAATAGTGGATTAGCAGTTAAAGGCCCAGACAATAAGGAAAAATTCTCACATTTATGAAATGCCTTCAAGTTATCCATTGATTCTGTGAGTTAACTGTCAGCTTGCATATCAACAATTGGTATTTTAATAGTAATTTGTAACTTACCCAACATTTAAAATAGGTTTTCATGTAACACCAATACTATTTCAACAAATATTGTCTTCATTTGTCAAGAAAAATGGGGCTAGAAATATTTAGTGTCTTGACCTAGTTCAGCATATTTATAAGCTAGATTCAGAGTTGGTCATATTAAGACTTAGGTTTTTTTTTCACTAACATATTCCAACTATCAGATTAAGCAATGTTTAATATTTTAAAATAGGTAATAATATGAGACTATTGATGATTCTCAGAATAAAAAGAGTTCTCATTAAATGCAAACACAATTTTGCTTATTAATTTGAATGATTAGTTTACACAGTGAGTTAAGAATTTACTCACCTGAAAGGTATTCTAGAGAATACACCAGTTTATATGTGTCAAATTGTGCCTGTATATATTGTGATTAAGAATGTAACTTGGCAATCATCTTCCTAGTATCCTGTATCAATTTTATTGAGAAAAATTTTCATTTGCTGGATTTTCACTTTGTGAGCATTCACATTATAATTATTTAAATATTTGCTGTTTCTGTGTTGGAATTAACTTGGAAATAAATTTATCTAAGGAATGGGATATAATAAACTCTAGGACTAATTCTAAAACTCAGGAAAACTTACTGAGTTACCACATGCCTAACACTACCCTAGGCATTTTATGTACATTACCTCAAGTGATCTTCTCAATATTCTTATGAGGTAGGGACTGTGCTCGCTCCGTTTTACAGCTGAGGAAAATTTATATAACTTTTCCATGAATACACAAATAGTGAGTGACAAGGCTGGGATTTCAAACTAGACGGTTTAACTCCAGAAAAATTACAAATGTGACATTAAATGATTAATTCACTAATAGTTTATTTCCATTTTGTTTTTTTCCTTCTCCTCCAAGTCCCATATTAACTGCACTGACATTAATATTAGAACTCCAAATGAGTAGGTAGGCAAAAGACTACAATGCCTTTCAACCAATCCCTTAAGAATTAATTGAATTCAGAACATTAAGAAAATTGTTATAACTAGGTAGAAATTCATTCATAGATCTGTTGTCTTAGTGATACTATTGTAATAAGCTAGTAATTAATAATAGGTAAGGAGCAAAGGCAAAGCCAGATATTATAGGCATTGCCATCTAGGCAGCTTCACCAAGAAGCTGTACTTTCATACTCCCCAGAGACCCTCCCGCCCCTTCCCTGCAGATTACTGGGAGAAGGGGTTCAACAAAGGGGAGATAGATACATGTACAGTAAAGCTGGCATGACTAGGGAAGGTGCCTGTCAGTCAAACCTGGGGGAAAAGATCATTGGCCAGAATGGGCAAGGCCACTGCCAGTTCACAAAAGTTTGGGGAGACATAATTCCCCAATTAAAGGAATTGTTTCTTTTGGCTCTTGGCTCACTCCGGGCTCTTGCATTCACCCACCTTCATAGCCATGTGGCCTTGAGGACCCCACATGCAATGGATTGATGGAACTGGGAACACAAACTAAGTTAGCCTGATGCCGGATAAGGCACTGCTCAACTATGAAGACATATTTCTGGTCACTAGCTTTGATTCTAGCTCTGCTGAAGCCACAGCTACACTCTTCTGTGGTGGGACAAAGGGAAATGGGGCCTTGGAAACTCAGGGGTTTAGCTCCACAGAAATAAAGCTTTCTACAATAATTCATCCCCTCAATGCAAGGCTTAGAAAAAGGCCTTTTCTCAGGATATGGCAAGAAGCCAACTCCATCAAGCAGCAGATGGGGATGTGAAGCTGTCCCCACCAAAACCTTTAGTTATTGGTTTAGTTGCGCCAAAGCAGCCATGAGAGGGAGAAATGTTTCTGAATTACTCAAAGTGTAAATCTCTATCCCTATTATTTTCTATCAGAAAAATTCAACTATTGTAGTTTTATTACATTGGAAGGATCTAGGAATGTAGAGGAAGATTTTGAAGAACTATGTCCTTTGGTTTTATTGTAAGGCATACCATCATAGTATAACTTTATATTATCTCCAAACCTATGTTTCCTAATCAGTAAATAAGAATAAGAAAGCTGAACTTGAAATGTTTTGATGGAAGTAAAGTGTCAGGCACAATAAATGGTAGCTGCTAGTAGCTATTGCGATGATACTTATTTGGGTTAAGTTTGATACAACTAATTTAGGTTTAGGCCAGAATATGACTGATTAAAAAAATTAAAAAGCAGTTCAGATTTCAGATGAGCAGGATACCAAGAATGAAACCAATGAAATTGCCATTTTTTACTCCTAACCTCACAATATAATTTATTATTGACTCTTATAGACTAATGATTGCCTTAAAAATAGAACCTGCTTAGAATATTTTTTAACTTATGCAACAAAAGATTGATTAAAGTTTGTTGTTGTTTTTTAAGCAAAGAGGAGGAAAGCCAGAGCATATTAATTAGAATGTCAGAGAAACTGTAACTAATCTATACCTACACATACATTATCATCCAAATCAAAATGTTCCCATTAGGAAAAATAATAAATCCTGGGTTGCCATAGCAATGGCTGGACTAAACACAGCCAGAGAAAAATGTAGAGAAAAACACAATAGGTGTCTAACATTTAATATTATGGTTGCTTCTATTTATAAGCTAGTTATGGTTATTCTATGAATATATTATTCTACAGACAAAATTTCTATTCAATGCTAGAGAATTGTTTTTCTTATGATTGCCTGAAGTTTAGGTACCATAAGTGGCCTTTCTAGATGCAATTAATGCCACTAATGATTCCCATGCTGATATTGATATTGACAGCAACAGTACAAAAGGATCTTGTTTGCTAACTAAAGGAGCTTTTCCTAACACTGGACAGGCACAATGATCCTGTCCTCATAGTGTTATAATGACTCACAGGAATTCAGGAACAGGAAAAGAGACACTTACTGCACGGGAATTGAATGTCCCTTAGAGTAAATTCCTGCTTTGACAATCACTGTTTAGCAATGTTCATCTCAATTTGTTCTCAAAGATGAAGAGGAAGTTGGAAAGTGATAACTGAGAAAAGAATCTAAATTATTTGGATTAGATAATTCTTTACAAGTTAAAATATTTATCCAAGGCTTGAAATGTAACTTTATCAAAAAAAGAAAAGAATGGGTAATAACACCATAAATTAAAAACTTTTCTGAGACCCTCAACTGTTTATTGTTTTTTCTCAATATCTTAATAATTACAAACAGCAGGATAAAACTGCCAGAGAATTCTAGAATGATCATGTCAACCTTTAGTAGAGACTATTCAAACATAAGTAGTGAAGAAAGAATGCTAAACAAATGGATCAAAGACTGAATACTTTTCCCAACGGGTTTATTTCCATATTGGTTCACTTTTGTAATAGATTCCCCATTTTAGGTAAGATCTGTTGAGAGTAATTAAGCTAAACAGAAGTTATAAGTAAAATGATCACTAAAGCAACTCATATTTTAATGAAAAATAATACAGGAATTAATAATATATAGTATTTACTTAACTTTTGTCCAACTTCTCTTTATGTGAACTTTGTTTTTATAGAAAGCCATTCAGTATGTTTGGGAAGTTGGTTTAAAATAATTCTAACTGTAAGAAAATGTTACATAAAGTATCTGAAGCTCCAAAAGGAAAAAAATAAGCAGAGTCAATTCTATTACATATTCTTCCTCAAAATGATTATTATAGTCATAACAGTTCCTTCTTCCAGATTTTTGTAAATTACTATTATTTGGCACTGAGTTGTCCATTTATCCCTATCATCTCTTGTGCTAAAGTTTGGGGATTGACTTGTCTTTTATAAGAAGCCCCTTTCCCTATATTTGATACTTACTTTCATGGCCAAAAATCAAAATATTCCACTTGTATCTATCTTATGTTCTGTTATTCATACCTGTCCATAACCTTTTCCCAAAGACTAGGCAGTAATTTGATAAGTCACTGTGATGGGAAGAAATTAAAAATTAAAAAAAGAAGAGGACAACTATATTATTTATTTATGCACTCATTTAGCAAATTATATCTTTTTGTGTTTAGGACTGTTACTAGACAAACAAACAATAATAAATATGTACCTTACTTTCAAAGCACTTGTATTCTGGTAAAGGAGATAAGATATAGACACAAATAACTATGACAGATTTGGAAAACAAAATACCATAAGACTAAGAAATATTAGCATCCAGAAGAGAAATAAATTGTATCTCTATATTATTCATCTCACAATGGGCATGATTAAAGATCCTTGGGATTTGAGAATAAAGAAACTTCACTTCCTCACTATCACCTCCAGCTCCAGAGACATTTTAACTACCTACTAGACAATTTCAATTTACCACTGGATTTCACATCCTATTTGGATTTCAAACTCACTATATCTCAAATCAAATATATCATTTTTTTTCTTTCTAAACCATCTATCTTTCCCTATGTCTAATCCCAAGTCATTTCCTATTTATATTATTAAAATGACTCTCTCTGTACATCTCAGTTACTTTCTCCCTCATTGCCAGTCAATAACATGTCAAATCAGAATTTCTACTTCCTTAAAACTTTTCCTGAGACCTTTCTTTTCATTTTATTGACAGACTCTTAGACTTGTAATAACATTTGAACTATTTTCTTGAACTTTTACCTTTCCCAACTGCAATACTCAACCTGTATCCTGCTCACAGATTAATCTTTTCAATTTATAGCCCAATCATGTAATTCCCATACTCAAACACATTTAGAGGCTCTAAACTAATAAACTATATGAGTTAATATTTCTCATCCTGGTATTCAACATATGCTGAGGCTGTATTTCTAAGCTCATTTCCCAACATGTATCTATGTCCAACCTGTGATTGCCTTACATTGCTAGTCTAGACTCTACTGATGTTTAATATTCCTATTCAGGAAGTTACATTCATTTGGAAGCTCCTCATTTTTCAAGCTTCATAGTTCATGATAATTTCCACTTTTATAGGAAGACATTCCTGATGTCCCTACACCCAAAAATAAGCAGGTTGTGAATTCTCCGTATCACTCTGGATTTACCACTCAAGGCCTGCAGTGTAATCAAACTTAATCATTGTTTGGATCCTCCTCCCTCTCCCACTTCCACTTCTAAGGCAAGGACTGATTGATCTCTACAAACCTTCAACATTTAGTATAGTATGCCGTTCAGTGTGTATGATCTATTTCTTTTTCATAAATTGAATATTAAATCACTAACAAATGAATTTCTCCAAGCAATTAAATTCTTCTTCAGATGCTAATAAACTGATGTTTGTTCCTGCCTGCAAATGCCTAAAACATTTTAATATTTCCTAAATTAGTGTAAAGTTCAAAAAGCAAATGGCGCTTGAAGAGGCAAATGCTTCTAGGGCCTCCCTTTTCTTGGAATCCCTCTTTATTTAACTTCTCTCAGACCCAATAGTCAAAAGCTCATTGATCTAGACTTAAAAGCCAAAGGGGCTTAAAGCCACTGTAGGGGTCTGTCAGAAATATATTCAGAAATATAATTTAGAAAACATCAGTAAAGAATGACAGTTCCTTTTCAGGAACCTCCCATACATAGCTCACAAAATAGCTTTCCAAATCGGAAATTGTAAAATATTAGACCACCAACCAAGTAATAGAAAGTAACTCACTGCCATGTAGAAAGATTCCTTTCATTTTCACAAGGAGAACAAAAGACTATATTGTGTTTATTTAAATCTCAGGCTGATAAAAGCCGCAGAAAGAAAAAGAAAGCAATCAATTTCTCTAAAAGATCATTATTTAGAAATAAATTGCTATGCAGAAAAGCATGGATCTTCTTGACTACTTGTGAATTTAAGACACGAAATACTTCCCTCCTCACCTCCAACAATCAACTCTGCTAATGAAATATGTTAAGCATTCTAAGTTTGGGTATAGAGCTTTGAAATCAATGTGTTTCCGGCTGCAGGGGTTGTGGGCAGGAGGGGCGGGGGAGAAGAAACCTACTAAATCAGCTTAGGAAATGCTTCATTTCCTGCCCCATATCTGGGAAGGAAAACATAAAACAGGCAGAACCAGGTGCAACAAAATCATACACGTGGCTGGGAAAATCTCTCCAACTTCTAGGCACCGCCCAGGTGGTCAAATTATGCTCCCAAACTAGAGCTTTCTTTTCTAAGATAAATGTAGTGGTTTTTATAAACACTCGCTGAAAGTTAACCGATTGGCTTGTTGACAGAGGTTGAAGAAGATAGTCATTATGTAACTGTTGTTTGGGCTCCAAAGGGAAATTATCTGACTTGGGTAAACAGTTCATTAGAAAGAAGACACCCTTAACAGAGAGATTAGGCTCATTACCGGAGAGCTAACGGAGGTTGATTGGTACTTTCCCAAAAATGACCAGTTAGAAAAATCTGCCAGGTCATTTCTGGGTTGTCCTTTACCTTTCCATCTTCCTAATGCCTGGATTTCGCAGGCTGCTTCTATTGATCCTATTCCACTTTGCTTTCAGAAAGACAGGTAATTCATTCAGCGTTTAATGATGCCAGGAAAGTAATGTCCTCACTGGTGCTCATAGACCTAAAATGGTCAGCAGCCCAGCCCAGCCTTTCAGAAAGTGTACTGACCTGACACCTGTGTGTGAGCAGTGCTTTTCGTGGCATCGGGATTCCTATTAATCCCTCCTGTGCATGCTGAAGTGTTACTTCTAAGGGAGTATGAGTGCATTGATTTCTGTGAGACCTCATAAATATTCTTTACTTTAAGAAATCAGATTCTTAGCAAGTCTTCCAAATCAATTTTATGGCCTTGATAGTCATGGAAACTTAACCCTGAAAACTTCAAGATTCACGGCAAGCCATCATATGTGATTTATAAATATAGTTGAGAAAGTAATGATACAAGTTTTTTAAGACAGAGTGTGCTTATTTCTTTCTACATTATCACTGGATATTCAAATTTTATAGGAAGCAAACTTTTTAAAAATATATTTTATTGATTTTTAAGAGAGAAAAGGAGAGGGATAGAGTGTTAGAAACATCAATGAGAGAGAAACATTAATCAGCTGCCTCCTGCACATCCCCTGCTGGGGATGTGCCCAAAACCAAGGTACATGCCCTGAGGGGAATTGATCCTAGCACCCTTCAGTCCGCATGCCAACGCTCTATCCACTGAGCCAAACCAGGTAGGGCGGAAGCAAACTTTTTAAAAGAGCACTAGCAAAATTAAATTAGAACTGAGGTGTCCCCCCACCACCACCCAGGACTCCTCAGAATCAATCTTTCCCACCTGTGTTCTTCTATGACAGTTCGTACTTTGGTTTTGCCATGTATTAAGTCTGTCTTGTATTAGACTTACATGCTTACTTATCCCAATAGCACATTCACCACTGTGGGCAAGAAGAAGATCTTGCTCATTTTTTATTCCTTGCCCTGCTGAGAACATGGTAGGAGCCTAATAAATATTGATTAAATTTAATTGCTTTCTGTGAATCCCTCTGAAAGGGTTACAAGTAAAATGTAATAATTTGTTTGCAACTGGTCATTAATATACTTAGAGCTTATGTAGGTACATAGATAACTTTTATCGAGTTTCAAAACCTATAGTCAATGGGTAAGGTTTTTATGAATAATCCCATAAAATGTTATGAGGAATGCTGTGTGTAGGTATGTGCATATTTCTGGAGCAAATATGTATAAACTTTAATCAAACAAATCTCCTCTTTACCGACCACATATTCTCAATATATTATAGTTCATTTTCCTATACAGCTTTACTCACCTTCTCAATTTATTAAAGCCTAACATAGTAGGGGCACATATAGGCCAGCATCTTCCATGCGACATTTCCAATTATAGCCTTTCACACATCAATGAGAAGATTGTGTTTCCTAGACCTATGTCTGAAAAGAGACCATTTTAAACCAGCATTTACTCCCCAGACTTTTATTCTCTAAAAAGGTCTTTCTATATTCCCAGGACCTTTATGATGCCATCAACGACACTTCAAGGCTCCTGGAGGAGCAAGCATTTCCCTTCAGTGAACGCAATCATCCTCTCTGTAGAGCCTTCTCTATGCACTCCCAGTCAACTGCCACACATGCCACTCAGGAAAATGAATCGCTGCCTCTAAGTTTCAGGGGGAGCTCCCTGACGGTAAACTGAGGCTAACAGCCCCTACCAGGGACATCTGACACACACCACCAGAGGAGTAAGAGAAAATGGTACCTTGGTTGTCTTCACTGCTGCCAACGCTGGTCAGAAGGCAAAGGATGGCCACTTGAAGCAGTTTCATGGTGCCTGTGGACTGTCGCAGTGGCTCCTAGCTCCAGTGTCAGACAGGGACAACTCCCTTCCAGCCTGGCAGGACCTGATTAGCAAATGGAAAAGGTGTGCTGACTGCAAACAGCCACTGCCCATTCCTACTTATTTCGGGGGCTCTGATAAAGAACGGGAGGAAACACACACACTCCCTCTGGGAGTTCAGCAGAGAGGAGATTTATTGTTTCAGTCCCTTACAGGAACTTTTTTTTTTTTTCTCTCTTCCTTTGGCAGCCACTTGTGTTTTTGTTACTACATTATTTTGTTCTTCTTCAACAAAAAGGTCAGGCGGGTTTTGAACAGAAACAGATCTTTCTTGAGAATGGATCATACAGCTTTCTAACTTTTGTTTTGAAAGTGCGTTTTGGGGTGGATATAAAGGGACCTCATTGAAGAGTGACTCAGTTTGGATAAAGAGGCTTTAACTGCGGAGAGTTAAATTTTAGAGCAAAATCCACAAGGAATCAACTTTTCTTCTTTCTTTTCAAATGGAAAGCCAGATTAGCAAAGACCGCCTCCCAAAGATAAGTGCAAAACCTTATTAAATAGGAGCATACTCTGTTCTAAGAGCAGAGCTTCTTAGGCACGCCCAGGGAAGTGGCTCAGGACAGTCCTACTAGAACCGAGCAAAGACATATAAATGTGCACTGACCATTCCTGAGTTTTATTGGTGGACATTGATGAAGAGGGAAGAAAAATTACTTATAACCCGGATTCTCTTCTCCATGAAATACAATTGGAATGCCACTGATTGGGATGCTCTAGCAGCAAATCAGTGAGTTTGGGAAGGAGGAATTCTTCAAATCAGAATGCCACGCAAGCTAGATACTCTGTATACCAGGGATCTGTTTGATATTAGTAGCGATTGATTAAAACATAGTGAATACACAGCCCCAACACTGGCTTCAATCTCTGTAGGCTGTGCTGATTGCCCTTTGATACACCTTTAGGCATAAACCTGCTAAACAAGACTAATGGTGCATCAGTATAGATTCATTGGCTATACACACACACACACACACACACACACACACACACACACAGCGCTATTCCAAAATTATACTTTTACCTGTTTTTAAGGAAGACACACATTGCTCTGCTTCACAGGGCCAGGAAGACCTCATTCTAAGAGGGGTTAGAGCAAGTCAACTAGTCAAAACACCCCATAACACTAGTTTCATCCCAAGTTATGTCAAGTCCCAAAAGGGCATCCAAGTTCTAGTGTATATAATCAATACTTAATTTTACAATTTTTTTTCTAATTAATTTTCTAAAACAAACTACTTTTGGAGTTGTTGCTTTATTTGGCTTATCCTGGAGAGTCTAAAGATAGCAATAATGTGAATAGATGTCACATGCACATTCCAGAAATACGTTGGGGTGTGGCCATGAACTCACAGTGGAGTACTCACATTGCCTCACTTCCTGCTCCTCGCTCTGCTTTCTCTCTGGAGTTTTCAGCACACAGAGTCACCACTGATGTTGGCCACAGTCATTGTTATGGATTCAATAGCATTTTGAGTTTTCAGCCCTGACTGTCAGGCATTTCATGAAAAAGACTAGATACCTATTCCTAGAATACTTGATAAAAATATTATGTCTATCTCTGGCCAGTGTAACTCAGTGGATAGAGATTCAGGCCAGGTGTCAAAGGGTTAAGGTTCAGTTCCTGGTCAAGAGTATGTACCTGGGTTGCAGGTTCGATCCCCCACCCAGTGAGGGCATGTGTGGGGGACAACCAATCAATGTGTCTCTCTCACATCAATGTTTCTCCCTCCCTGCCTTCCCAACACCACATTGTATAAGGTGTTCTAAAAAATGTATACCTACACTTTGAATAATGATAAAGGCGGTGTTTATTAAAATACATTTTATTTTCAAAATTGAGCTATCAGCTGTTAAAGTGTGTGTACATTTTGGGGGGGACACTCTATATGTTTTTGCCTCCTTTGTCAAATATTAGTTAACCATATAGGTGTGGGTTTATTTCTGGGCTCTCTATTCTGTCCCATTGATCTATATGTCTGTTTTTATGCCGGTACTATGCTGTTTTGATTATTATGGCCTTGTTTTGATTATTTGATTATTAATAGTTTGATATTTGGGTAGCATGATATCCCCAATTTTGGTTTTCTTTTGTAAGATTGCTGGGGCTATTCAGGGTCTTTTGTGGTTCCATATAGTTTTGAATTATTTGTTCTAGTTCTGTGAAATATGCCACTGATATTTTTATAGGAGTTTCATTGAATCTATAGATTGCTTTACGTAGTACGGACATTTTAATAATGTTAATTTTTCTTATCATTGAGCACAGTTTACGTTTCTAATTATTTGAAACTTCTTCAATTTCTTTCTTCAGTGTCATAATTTTCCAAGTACAGGTCTTTTATCTACTATGCCATTAATCATCAGAGGTATGAATTGAAACCACAATGATATATTACCTAATACCTGTCAGAATGGCTATTCAATAAATCAACTTAAAGCTAGTATTGGTGAGGATTTATAGAAAAGGGAACCCTAGTACACTGTTGGTGGAAATGCAGATTGGTGCAGCCACTATGGAAAACAGTGTGGAGGTTCCTCAAAAAATTAAAAAATAGAACTGACTTATAACCCAGCAATTCTACTTCTGAGTATTTATCAGAAGAAAACCAAAACACTAATTTGAAAGAATACATACACCTCTGTTCATTACAATAGCCAAGATATATAAGTAATTCAAGTGCCCATCAATAACCGAGTGGATAAAAAAGTGGTAGCATATATAATGGACTATTACTTGGACATAAGAAAGAATGTAAATTTACCATTTGTGACAGCTTGCATGGACCTAAAGTGTATTACACTAGGTGAACTAAGTTAGTCACAGAAAGACAAATACCATATGATTTCACTTATATGTGGAATCTAAAGAACAAAATAAATAACTTTTAAAAGTTGGAACAGAATAATAGATACAGAGAACAGACTGATAGTAACTAGTGGAGAGCGAAATTGGGGAACTGGGTGAAAATGTAAAGAGATAAAGATATGAAAATTGGTTGTTTACAAAATAGTAACAGGGATGTAAAGTAAAGCATAGGGAATGTAGTCAACAATATTATAATAACTATGTATGGTGCCTGGTGGGTACTTGAAAGATCAGGGGGAACACTTTGTAAAGTATATGATTGTCTAACCATTATGCTGTACACCTGAAACTAATACAAAATAATATTGAACATAAACTGTAATAATAATAAAAAGACTTCTCTCACTTCTCACCAACTTTCTATCCTGGTAGGAAATAATCTCTTAAGACTCTTGATACTTGAAGGCATGAAAATGGAGATGGGGGATCATAAAACACAGTCTCACTGAGATGAGATATACAGGAAGTTCTTTAATACAAATTCTTACTGATCTTATTATCATTTGTCAGAAATCCCACTGTCAAATGATGAGTGAACCTGCATGTCATCAGTTGAAATGACTGGATCTCATTACTCTGTGAGGCAGTCCATTCTTTTGTTGGACCATTCTCCTTGTTACAAAATTCAAAAATTTTTCTTTATCCTTATCTGCTTTAAGAAGCTCTGCAAGTCACTGAATAAATTTCTTTATGTACAAAACAAACTTAAGTGTATTTATTCCATTAATCATGTAAGTCATATGAATAAGTAAATTAGATTTTTTCCAAGACTTTTTAGGGAATAAGATAGCTTATAATGTATTCAATTATATCAAATAAAGCACAGATATGGTAACCTCCTTGGAAATCTGGAATATGTAAATAAACTAAAAAATAAACAGACAAGTATAAAGTTATTCAATAGTTATGTCAATTTTCCATTTAGCTCAGCTGTTGCCATATACACCATGTCCAAGATTTCTGTTCTGATGTTTCACTTTTAGTGTGCCAGAAATAGTATCTTAGGGTAATACTCTTTTCTTTTGTCAAATGGTACCTATTAAAAGTTACTGACTGTGTAATATATGCCAGGGATTTTTTTTTATAGATATGTTCATAAAAACCTGTAACGCATAAGTGTGTACCCTGAAAAAGAAAATGCCTACAAGAGGGCTCTCAGTGGCCAATTTGCTTCAAATTTAAAAATAACAGAGCCTAGCAGCCATTTCTACATGGTGAGGGGGAAGGAGGGGAAAGGTTCTCATGAAAACTGCATTTCAAGGAGAAGCCTGCACTCAACTACCTGTCTCTGCACTGAACCATCAGACTGCACTGTGTTTCTGCCACCTGAGCCAGCCCTTATAAAGGAGTTCCTGAAATCCTATCTCAACCAATAGGACTAAGGCTTTCTTCACCCAATCAGATCTGTGCAGCTAAATCCCCTCAGTTTCTTCACCAACTGGTCAGAGAGGCTCCATTCCGACCAATCAGGAAAGTGCCCTTTAGGCCAAACAAACTGTGAGGATTTAGAGTCCTCATTTACATGAGGACTAACTAATCAGGGACCAGGATTGAGGACTTCTGTCTATATTGGTCAGCACCCTTCTGGATCTGAAAGCAACTTTTCCTTTCCAGTGAAAACTGGAGTCTGTGTTTTCTCTGCTGGAGCTGAAACACTGAAGATGGGACACAGAAATCCCACTGGAATAGAGCAGAGCAGACCAGGGAGGAGCAGAGCAGGCTGCGGGGGGGGGGGGGGGGGGGGCCCTTGGGGTAGGCAGAGCAGATCTTGGAGAGGCAGAGAAGACCAGGGAGGAACAGAGCAGACCACAGAGCACAGAGGAGCAGAGCAGAGCTATCTAGCCAGAGAGGGGCCTGGCCCCAGGGGCGCCTCCTTGCCTCGGGGCCTCCCAACAGCAGGGCTGTTTTCACAGCTGTGCTGTATCACAATTGAGCTGTTTGCACTAAATAACTTTCTTCTTGACTGCACCCCAAATTGGGGAATCCAGTTGGTGTTGAACTGACAATGCCAAGGACCTTGGGTTGACAAAGTGACTAAGTGCCTTTGCTTTTCCCTTTATATATGTTTTACTAATTTTGCTTCATTAGTTTACTTACTCAAAGTTTACTCCTCCTCCCCACCATTTTAGTTCTGCTCTCATTTTCCCAAATCCTTTTTTGCGTTGTCCATCTCTGGCCATTTCGCAACACTCAAAAGAATCTTTTACAAAACCAGTTCTGAACCAATTTAAAAACATGATGAGGTGATTTATTTACATCTCCTTTCCAAACTCCAGATGAATGGGAGTTGAAGTTGATTCTCTAAAAACTGTGTTGTTTTTCTCTCTCTCTTTTTTTCCAAATAAAGAAAGGCAACTTGTAAGCATAGCTTTCTGGTATTTATAGAAACACGTAAACTCAAAGTTAGGAATGGGGTGTTTGTGCTGGCTCATTTCTCTTAAAAATCCACACTACACATAATTCCATGAAAGAGATACCTTACTAATGGCTCCTGGACCAAACCCCAAGGATTCATGAAACTGCTTGCTCTTTGTCTATATTTCATTCCCAGTCTTCTTTGGTCTTTTTCTTCCAGGATTCTGACTTTTAGCTTAGTTTGTGTCTCTACCTATTTATGTTTCACTTTGGTTTCTTTGGATGCTATATCTCAGATTATCATTCTGCTAACCTGTGGAGATACTGTATTTCTCAGATGATTCTGTTGTACATACTCAATCCTGACTCTTGTCAAAATTGGCTGAGATTTATAGCCAAGATTTTTACTGTTTGCTGAATGTCTAGCTCCCTGTATTAGGTAGGTTCATGTGGCTAGTTTTGACCAGAGGCTTAAAAAATAACTTGTCACTTCCGGGACAATACATGAAAGGACAGGTATGAATCTTCTATTATCCTTTCGTGGCAACCTTTGAGACTATGTATTTTTGCAGTCTGGATTCCTGTGTGATTGTATGGAGCAGAGTCCTCCACTTCCAAACCATAGATCTGTTGTGAATTTGCATGAGCAATACATAAACATCTATTACGCCAAATCATTGAGATTTCAAGTTTATTTTGTTATTGAAGTCTATCCTGACTAGTAAAGATCTTATTATTACCTTCTTTTTTAAAAAAAATCTTGGTTTGATAGAATTTAAATTAAATTGATTACAATTCTCAGACATCATCAGTCTCCCACACTAAATAGTAAACTTCTCAATGGCAGAGCATTTGTCTTGGTCATCTATCACCATAGTTAAGCACAGTAGCTGACACAAAATAATTAACTTTTTTCTATCAACTAGGGTGATCGCTCAACTTTAATCCTAACCTTATATTTTTTCTATCAACTAGAGTGATCTCTCAGTTTTAATCCTAACCTTATATTTTTCTTTCCGCAAAAAGTGGAGAAAATAAATTATTTTCTTATAGAGCTGTGGAAATAGTACATGAGACTCATATATGTAAAATACCTGAAGCATTTTGACACTCCTCAGATTCCTATTACATGACACTATGTAGAAATAACTTTTTGAGTTTTAGTTTACTCATCTACCAAATGACAATGACAGTTCTTGATCCTAAAATTAGCAAGTTGATAATATTATTTCAAAAAGTAAAGCTAGCCTTAGCCAGGTCTGCTCAGCAGTTAGAGCATTGGCCTGGGAACTTAAGGGTCTCAGGTTAGATTCTGGTTAAGGGCACATACTCAGGCCCTGGCTGAGTTCATATGGGAGACAATCAAATGATGTGTCTCTCTCACATCAATGTTTCTCTCTCTTTCTGTCTCTTACTCCCCTTCTACTAATTCTAAAAATCAATGTAAAAATATCTTCAGATGAGGATTAACAACAAAGTAATGATAATTTGAATGGAAGTATTTTAAATCCTCTTAGTTTCTATAGACAAATAAGATACTGTTTTTTAAGTTCTTTCAATTAAGAATATGTTTAATAAAGTAATGCAAATAGTTTATGGACAGGGTGTAAATAATCAAGAACATGTACAATATTAAATGCCTTGTCTTGCCAAAATGCAAATGGTTTTTGAACCAAGCTTTGCAAAATATATAATTTTTATTTCATTACCAACTAGAATTGCTTATAATGTTTCCAACTTTAATAAACTATAATGTTTCCAACTTTAATAAACCCAAACAAGAGGTTTGGGTTCTGATATCTTGGACTGGCCTGATGCTAAACCACTGGCAGTTTTGCTCAGGTTATCCATGATTCTTAATATCAGAATCACCATATGGAGTTTTTAACAAACATACTTTTAGGCCTCATCTATAAAATTTCAGTTTAGGAAGTCCAGGGTGGGAACCAGGCATACATAAGGAAGAAATATATATGTTTATGGTGATATTAATGGTCACCTCAGTTAATAATTAATGATTTAGGACATTATTAAAATGTTATTTAAAAAGTGTTCTTGATAATATTTCAAAAGAAGTTGCCGTATTTTCACTCCCAGCAACCATTCCAAAGTCTTCATTTTAACATTCTCTAAGTCAGCGATTTTCAACCCATGTGCTGTGGTACAGTAGAGTGCTGCAAGAGGGAACACTAGTGTGCCACAAGGATTTTTATTTTTTATTAAGGTGGGTTTGCATTTTATTTATTTATTTGTTTGTTTATTCATTCATTTATTTATTATTCTTGTTAATCCTTCCCCAAAAAATATTTTCCCAATGATTTTTAGAAAGAATGGAAGGAAGAAGGAGATACACAGAGAGAGAAACATCAATGTGAGAGAGATATATTGATTGGTTGCCTTCCACATGTGCCCTGACCAGGTCCAAGGATCCAGCCTGCAATCGAGGTATGCACTCTTGGCTAGAATTGAACCCAGGACCCTTCAGTCCACAGGCCGATGCTCTATCCACTGAGCCAAATGGGCTATGGCAAGGATTTTTAAAACATGCAATACCTATATCTGATTAGTCATGGGCATTGAACTCTTTTTTCTTAGATTTTTCAAATTAAAAAAATGACAACAGCTAACACAACAATCACCATCCAGTGTGAATGAATCAAAATTATACTTTTTTTTTGGTCAAATGGGCAAAAAATAAAATATATTTTATGGTGTGTTGCAGAATTTTGATAATTAGTTTATGTGTGACATGAGATGAAAAAGGTTAAAAATCACTGCTGTAAGTCTTTCTAAATGACTCCTATCAAGCTTTCTCAACATTAGTAAAATGAAATTTTCAAAAGCAGTAACAGTATTCTAGAAGTTCATTTAAAAAAAATTTTACTGCTCTAAATTAAAGTGTAAATTCCATTTATATTGTCAAACTCACAGCTAATTAAACCTGGCTAGATCTTTTAAGGTGACAACGAGTTCAGTCTATGGAAAGACATAATTAATTTTTATGATATTTGAGCCTTTAAATCCCAAATATTCAAAATTGCCTTGAATAATTGTTCATAAATCCCCTTTTGAACCTCATTATATTTACATCCTGATTTATTGAACAAGAATAAAATACCTCCATCCTCTTGAGGTAATGGTTATATCCCAAGTTGCTTTAGGTTTTTTTTTCCTTTCTATTTGGCTGAGGTAAACACTCAAATTTGAGACATGGTGAATAACATGTGATTCCATTAGAATGGCATTCTGTCTAATCAGTTTAATTAGGCCATGTTTTATTTCATGCTGTCCAAATAATCTTCTAATTATAAGTTTCCCAAAAGTAGAATTATTCCCTTTGAAAAACAAGAATACCGTGCTGACCCATAGGGCAAGTGTCTCAGCTCCTTAGCAGTAATTATGTTCTACATAAATTAATAAATTAGCATTTGTGTTTCCATGCAACCCATCTCTTTTGAATATGACCAGCATGGTTTCAATCCCCATAACTGACACATCTGAGTTTCTAGGCCTCTGAAACTGAAAGCCAGTAGCTGGTCCACTGGGACCCAAACAAGTCATTCTTCTATGGAACCCGGCCTGAGTGTCACTGGATGACATCTCCATTTTAATTGTTGTTGTTTTTCCTTCCATAACAAGGAATTTCCAAACTTTATTATCTATTGAACTATATAGAACATATTATTTTCTTTATTTTTCCCCAATAATTATTTTGAACTTCAAGGATGGCTCTTTAAGCCTTGAGTTCTGTAACTTAATGAAAAAAACATCACATTTTTTCTCTAAAATTGTTTTTCCATTTTGATAAAAACTCTTGATAGTGGTTTTATTTTGTTTCTTTTGGTACTATTTCAATGAAACTCTGAATTGTTACATTATTTATTTGCTTGAAGATAGATGGTTTTTGGGCTATGCTCTTGTTAACATCTACAAATACTTTTGGTGGAAATATCCTGCATGCTGTGAAGAAAGCTAAATAGCAAGCATCCCATTGTCATAATGCCCTATGCAATGAGTAGCCACTTCTTGCATTACAATCAGGTGCTCTGTCCTGAAATTTCTCTTTGCAGCCTCCTCCTTCTGCACTTAAAGAATGAAAAGATCTTATAACTCCATAGCTGACACTAGTCTTGAATTGAGTAGTTCTGAATTTCTAAAACTGATTTGACTTTTAAATCATTTATGCCAAATTTCTAGAGTAGGCTGGACAAAATTGATCTTGCTTGCTATCTCTTAAAGTATAAGTTTTGGAAGACATTTATGGTTTATTGACAAGAAGAAATCAAGATGAAACTTATAATTGTGTGGTTTAGAAGAACATTTAACAATTACCGAACATATCAAGATTTACCCACAACGATTTCTTATCCCAAAGCTCAATATTAACTTCTGAAAAATATCTTAATTCAGTATTTTTTAAAAATGTAAACTGATTATAACCCCAAAAGTAGAACAAAGAAGCCAACAAAAACTAGAAAGAATCATTCGGTGTGGAAAGAAAGAGAAAATAATCAATGCTTAGAAATTAGGATTGGCTATTGGATCCAACCCAATCTGTTGTTAGGCTACTAATAGCCAATAATAGTCCTACTTTATCAATATGAGCTTGGAAATACTGTAGTATGTGCTCCTTTAAGCATAAACATCCCCAGAGGTGTTTGTTTTTTTTTTTTTTTTAAAAGAGCATAGGTTTTAAGTTTTGATTAGATAGCCAAAATGCTAAAGATAGGGCCCAAAAATTACACTATTGAGAGGTTCACCCAGGCAATTCTTATGCATGCTGAAGTTATGGAAACACAGCTAGAGTGTGTGTGTGTGTGTGTGTGTATGTTTTCCCTAGGGCTAAGTGTGAATTTAATGCAGAGCCTGGTATCTGTCAATCAACAATTAAGAGAACCATGCTCTCTGTACTTGATAAAAATCAATGTGGTTTTCTCAGAGATGTTCAATCCATATTAGATATTCAAGGTCAGTTCTAAAATAAGGGAATCCATCAATACTCTGGACTCTAGCCTTACCCCCCCCCCCCCCACATCCTCTCTGGCTCAATAGCAGGTACAGGAATGCTGGTGAGAAGCGAAAGAAAGGGAATGCTTCTGTTTACTCAAATGCACTGCACGTTTAGTGATTTCATTAGACAGAGAAAACAAAGCCCCACTAACTACAGATTCAGACATTTTGCTAAACCCAAACCAGTAGTGCAGCAAAACATGTATTTGGGGAAATTTGTTTATAGGTAGACCTGAGGCTGAGATGAATAGTCATCGTACAGTATGACTCTTTTGATAATTACAATCATCTGAGGCTTTTGAAGGACAAAGACTGTATATAAAGCAGAAACACAAATGTGAGAAAGATGTCACTGGAGATATGATAGAAATCATAGCCTGAAACTTCCTATTTTTTTTTCAGACACATTCTTATTATGTTAATTACAAGTTATGTACAGAAAACAACCCAGACTTCCAAAATCAAATAGCAGAGCCAATTTCTTCTGAACATTTTCTTTATGATGCAAACAGTGAAAAAATAGAAATACTTGCTATACCAAACATAAGTTAATTTCCCCTTGCCACATCAGGAGACAAAATATTTAGATGACAAAATATGAGGCTCAGGATGAATGCTTCTCTAAGAGCCCAAAGTTAGAACCTCTGCTCTGCATGAAGCTAGCCTTCCTCTCCACTTATGTGTCCTTCCCTAGTCTTCATTCTGCAAGAAGAACCATAGGTCAATGGGTGAGACTTCCACCAAAGACAGATCTAGGGACAGAGGTGGAATTACCACAGACGTGATGAAATTTATACTTGCATGTATTTACATCAAACTCATTTGGGTGGAACCTAGCGATGCTTTCATGTAGTTACATCTTTTTGCTGTAAAATTCCCAAAAGGAAGATGAAGTCAGTTGAGATTATTGTCTCCACCACCATTGTCTCTCCTCCTCTCCTTCTGGCTAGCACTGAAATGGATACTGTGGGGAAATGGCTAAGGGTGAGTTGAGTTGAAAATTTAGTTAAGTTTTGGTGGTATATATTTATTGTGGTTAATAGTCATTTCCTGATCAGTTCATTGCAGTATCATTAAGTTATGGCAAGCCATTCCAGTGTACAGTGTACAGTAATCAGTGTATCAGGAACATCTTTACTGGTCACCACACAATTGGCCTTGTGCATGCATAGGGAAGGCCCATTGTCAGATTAGGATATGAATGCACTTTATGACTCTTGCTACTGAAATTTTGTGGATTGTGGAAGCAAAGAGATATTTTAAATGGATGGTGTCAGATGTAATTTGTGGATAATTTTTCTAATTATCGAATGTTTCAAGTTATATGCTGAACATGTGTTTCTTTTTGTTCTCTTCTATTAGGAGTACAGTTAATAAGTATCATATATTGAAGTATAAATGCAATATAAATTTTTATTTTTGACAGGCATCATAGAAAATAGGTTGCCAGTATTTCTCAGATTGCCAGTATTTTTCAGTTTAATATTTTAAAAGACAAATATATATTGTGTGTATAATCACAGTTTTAAGCACCTCAACTAGAAGTAACCTAAAAAAAATTTTGTTCGACCTAGCTTTAGAAAGATTGATTATCTCTTTCTGCTCCCTGTAAAAAAATGGTTTTACAAAATCTTTTTCATGTGAAGAATTGACAAATATTGAAAAGTCAAAACATGTAGAAAAAAAGGTATTATAGAATATTTTTATGACATTTGTAATATTTGTTGGCTTTTAAAATATAATATTGTGCACTTTTTCTCATTCTAAATGAATAATTAATTACTTCATTCCTTATATATTTCCCTTAAAAATGAATATTACACTTTATAAACTTCAGATCCCACAAAACTTTTTCCTTGTCCTCCCGGAGGGAGTAAAATGGAAGATATTAAAATATCTAAAAATATTCAACTAAACATAATATAGTTCTGAATAAAAGTCTCTAAAACTGTATAAGGTAGCATGAAACTGTACCAGATCTCTGTCTTTTAGTCTCTCAGTTTTCTCTCCCTCTCTCTCTCTCTCTCTCTCTCTCCCCCCCCCCCCCTCTCTCTCTCTCTCTCTCTCTCTCTCTCTCTCTCTCTCACACACACACACACACACACACAGGCTGTCTAGACTTTTATGCTTTAGAAAACAGAGCAGACACTCTCCACATTCAACACTGTAATTTGCATAAGGGATCACCAAGCCTCAGTGAGCAGCGTATTCTACACTAACTTTGTTTCTAACTTTGTTTTCTTGTCTCCACACAGGCGAATTAATACTCCCCCACTGTTGATTGCAAATCTACTTGGAAAGTTCACTCTTCTCAAGCCACTCTGTCTTTAAACAATGTTTATCTGCTCTCTTTCTGAGAGTAATTTTTAAACTCTTATGTTTCTGAGCAGTTGTCTTTGATTATTTATGCCATAAATGCTAACTAGGAATACAACTCAAAACCATGAAGAAGAAAAGTCCGGTTATCTCTGGAAAATAGATGAATAGATCATTTAACTCAATCTATAGGATTAATGACTGGATTCTTGTTTAGACACAGTCTTTGAAATAAAGGAAAATCATTCAGGTGGCTGAGTTTACACTAAAAGAAACTTGAGAAGTCTTTGTTTAGTCTAACACACACACTAAAGTCTTAGAAGCTAAGTAGGTCGGGCCAGGATCTGAACCAGCCTTCCTTCTGTTGGTCCAGTTATTTTCTGGTTACATTCCTATGCCATGTCCACAACTACAACAAGAGCTGACAGGAGTATAATACCAATAAATTAAAGTTCAGCTCACAAAATAAATCTAGGGCTTAAAAACCAGATGGAGTTCAGACTTATGAACAATCTGGGAGCTCTCAGAGAAACTGGAGTTAAATAAGATGTAGCAGTTTATTAAGACTAAATCATAATTTGTTCAGCATATATCTATTGCATACCTACTAGAAGCTCATCACTGGTATAGGTACTAAATATAAAACAATGAATAAGACAGACATCTGCTCTCATGGTGTCTATGGTATGAAGGAAAATCTTAATTACTTAAAAATTATTAATAATATTGCCTTTTTAAGTTATTTAATAATATTGCCTTACTTATTGGATTGGTTTGCTCAAGCTATCATAACAAAATACTATAGACTGGTGGCTTAAAAACAGAAATATATTTCACATAATTCTGGAAGCTTGGAAGTCCAAGATCAAGGTGCTTGCTGACTTGGTTTCTAGTGAGGACCCTCTTTCTAGCGTGCAAAGGGCCTCCTTACCCTGTCCTTATATAATGGGACAGAAAACGATCTTTCAGGTGTCTCTTCTTCAAAGGATACTAAGGAAGGCCAAACCTCATAACCTTATCTAAACCTAATTACCTCCCAAAGACCTCATCTTCAAATCCCACCATGTTGGGGCTTACAGTTTAAACATAAATTTTGGGGACATAATTCAGTCCATAACACTAATTAAAAATATAGAAACATAATTATAAATATTTAATTATTAAATTATAATATATTTACAGTTTTGATGAGAGTTATAAGAAAAATGTAAATTATGCAATGAAAATATATCACAAAACTACTCAATTCTAGTAATTTGGAATTCTCTAAGGACTAGATGTTAAATCAAAACCCAGAGAATGAGTGAGTTTTAGATAGGTAAACACAAAGAGCTTTTTGGGAAAACATGGAAGTCTGGAAATAGAAAAGTATTCTTGCATTCAAGGTAGAGGAAAATAGGTTATCATGGCTACAGACAAATGAGTAAGGAGGGAGGAAAAAGTGAGGTCAGAAGAGTAAGCAGGAGCCAGGTCATGCAAATGTCTATCTTATAGAGCATGGCAAGAATATCAAATTTTATTTTAAGAACTAAAAGTTTTCACTTATTCCAGGCAAGAGAGTAAGTTGCTGATGTGGTGAGTGAGAAAACATTATTTAGGGACATACTTAGGAAGTCATAATGAGACGACTTGCTGAAAGGTTAAATTAATCACCAAGGGAAAATAAACGGTTGCTAAGATTCTGACTTGCAAATTTCAAATATCAGTGGGGTCATTCACAGTGATAAAGAACAATAGAAATGGACAGGGTTTCAGGAGTAGTTCATGTTAATTGGTTTTGAAATTTGGGTTTTAGGTTCTCTTGGGATATTCAAAAGAAGATACAAGTAACTATGTGCATGTGTCTATCTGCAGATAAGGGAAAATGCACGAGCTGGAGATGTAAATTTAGTGTATGTTATGTGTACACTGTCATTTAAAAGAATGTCAGTTGTTGAAATTGCCGAGGAAGGAAGAGTCTACAGTAATCCTAATGTTAATTGTTGGGTGAAGAATGAGAAGTCTACAAAGACAAAATAAAACCTTTAAAAAGTGTGAGTGAAAGACCCACACTATCAAATACAGTTACAAAGTTATATAAGATGAGGCCTTTAAAATGCCTTATGGACTTAGCAATATCTCACCAGGTAATGTGGAGGGAAGTCATCTTAGAATGGGTTGATGCATGATTAGAAGAATGGAACAATCCTGAGGAAATGTAGACTATAATGATAATAGAACTTTTTTTGAGAAGTTTAACTAGGAAGAGTAGGAGAAGAGAAAAGGAATTTCTAAGAAGAGGAAACTTTTTTGTGTGGGCCAATTATGACTAATCTATGGGAAACAGGAAATATAAATTGCAAGTATATATAGGAAAAAAATTGTTCAACTGGGGAAAAGAGAGTAATTACTGGGAGGTAGGTGCCAAACCTGGGAAATGTTTTTGGAAAGATCACTTTTACTGCAGTTAAACAAATAGATTGGAACTGCCCGTGAGAGAAAGCCAATGATAATTTCATTGTTTTAGTACAGCAAAGGGTGGCTTGACCTAGGGCAGAAATTGACTGAAATAGATTAATTCAAGAAAAACTTTTAAGTAAAATTTATAAGATTTGGTGACTATACAGAGGGAGAAAGAGAGAGTGAGGAGTCAAGGGTGATTTTCAGATTTCTGGTTTGAGTAATTAGATGAGTGATAGAGCCATCTACAAAAAACAACAAAACAAAACAAACAAACAAACAAAATACAGCTGCTCAGTGGGGCAAAGCATGGATTAAAATTTGAGCAAGTTGAGAATGAAAGTGTGAGAATGGGTTAAAGTTTGTGGTGTCTATAAAACATCAAATAAAAATAGACTGTCAGCAGTTGGATTGAGACTCAGAAAAGAGGATTGAGCCAAATAGAGTTTTTGTAGGAGGCAGTTCTGGATTATACATGGTAATTAAAGCCATGGAATGGATGGGATATCAAGAAAGAACATGTATAGAGAGGATAGGACATACTAAAATGCAGCTCTGATGAACTCTATAATTTAAAGGAATCACAGTAGAGGAAAAGAAGGAAAGCAGCAACTAGAAGTACAGGAGGAAATCCAGAAAAGGTCTCTGTCTTAGAAACCAAGGACAAAAAAATTAGAGAAAAAACATTGTCAATTTGCAGCAAACAAATTGAGTAAAATGTATTAAGATATCTAGGCAATACAGGCCACCAAGTTGAGAGTGGTGACTAAGTTGATGATTATGTGACTTTCCCCCCCTACAGCTATCAATTATGAGGGTACTGGCACAGGAAGGCAAAGGAGGGGCTTTTGGGTCACCAGAATTTGTCTCAGAGATGTCTTTTAAAATATATATATATTCTATTGATTTTTTTACAGAGAGAAAGAGAGAGGGATAGAGAGTTAGAAACATTGATAAGTGAGAATAATTGATCAGCTGCCTCTTGCACACCCCTACTGGGGATGTGCCTGCAACCAAGGTATATGCCCTTGACCGGAATCGAACCCGGGACCTTTCAGTCCGCAGGCCGACGCTCTATCCACTGAGCCAAACCGGTTTCTGCAGAGATGTCTTTTCCACTTCTTTTTACCTTAGACAAAATTTTGGACTTCTTTTTAAATCTTGTGAATCTTCAGACAGTGGAGAATTGAAGATGAGGTACTTTTAAAGGGCATGTTAAAATTCAGATGGAAGTTATTGTTAGATATTCAATAAATATTTTGAACGAAAGAAATTGTTTTCACATCAACAAGGTGAGCTTAAGTTCAAACCTTAGGTTGTACACTTGTCTTTTTCATCTAGGAAAGACTTGTGTTTATTGGCAGATCTGTGACTTTGCTACTTGGATGCTTCATCCAGTCAGTGTTTAAGTTCAAAGGGTCGTAGACCAGACTTAGAGTCCTGATATGTAACTTAGTACATTCCCATCTAACTTCCACTCCCAAGAAATGGAAAAGATTGAGTCATTTAGTGATAAGACCTTCCTAATTGTGACAAACAAGCTTTCTAGTGCAGCATGGAGAGGTTGATCTAACCAATGGAGAGGACAGTGGAGATTTGGTGACTGTAAGACTTGGTGACTATACAGAGGGAGAAATAACCATGCCATGCTATTATACACCTTTATCATTTTATGGATAGAATGATAAATTTAGAGTTGTTTTACTTTTATAAAATTACAATTGTCATGAAAATTTAAAGATGGTACTTTAATCTTTAACTGACAATGTCTCACACAGAAACAGTGCAAATATTCTGGGCACAGGAAACCTCCGAGGTGTTTGCTAACTGCAGAGTCCTGGGTCCAACTCAGAATCCAAAATGGAAACATCTCAGTTATAGTCTTAGGAACTTAAGTGTTAGTAAGCATCATAGCTGGTTCTATTGTAAGCGGTCGGTCTATAAACCAAGGCTAAACAAACTCTGTAGAACATAGCCAATAATAAAAAGAAAGCAAAATTAGCCTCTAAGTTATCACATGGGTGAAAGTTAGATACTAAAGCTCCTGTCTCTGCCTACAGGAGGAAGCTTTAGATCCTAATCCTGAGTCATTTTACTTTTATCATAAACAAGTGTATAATAGCCTGGGATGGTTATTTCTTTTACATTTTTATAATTGCATAAAAAAGAGCAATTAGGAGAGGGAACGATGCCTGCTAGAGCCTAATAATCAGAACTAATATCTGAGAGTCTGTCAGGGAATTAGGAAAACAAAACTGTTTCCAAAAGTACACAGAGCACAGAAAGAATTGCAGCCTAGGATCTCTTTAGGTAGAATAAACAGATCTCAATAGCTCCGGAGAGTACCACTGCATTACAGGCTAACAATGTCCCTGAGTTAATAATGAAAGATTCAATCATTTTTAGTATTCTCTGTTTAAAACTTCAGGGGAGTGCAATGAGTCTTACAAAGAGTTACAGGCACAATATTAAATATAGATTAGAGTCGATTTCAATTATTTGGAAAATTAACAGAAATAGAAAAAAAAATCTTATCCCCCAGATTAACGAGATACTCACATACTTTCTGTATGGAGAGTGGTTAGACAATGTTTTAATGTTGGACCTGGGGCTGGCCTGGCATAGGATTTAGTCTGACTAATGGTGCCAAGTTTGTATTTAAGGTCCCAGAAATTGGGGGAGATTCCTGCCTGAGGCAGCACAGGGCACTGAGTCTGAGAGGAAACCACACCAGTGTTTCCTGGAGCTTGGTCATGCCAAGGGCAGGCCATGGACTAGTGGCTGTACCATCACCTGGGAGCTTGTTGGAGCTACAGACTCTCAGAACCCACTCAGACCCCAGGAGTCAGAATCTGCAGTTTTACATGATTCTCAGATGTAGTAAAGTTTGAAAAGTGCTGCTTGTGGGACTCCTGTGTCAAAAGATGGAGTTCATGTTGAAAATCTGAGATTGCAGTGTTCAGAATCACACAGAGATCACAAATTCAAAAGCAAGTTCCAATCCTATCTAGTAAAAGAGAAACATGCAAATTGACTGCATCTCCATTATGCCCACAAGCCATACCAACCAGCCAATCAGGAGCAAGTATGCAAATTAACCCAACCAAGATGGCAGTTAATTTGCATATCCAGGCACAGAGCAAAAACTGAAGACCACATAGAAGGAAGCCAAGCAGAAGGGAGCAAAGCTGCAGAGAAGCAAGCAAGCAGAGTGGCAGAGAAGGGAGGGAAGCAGGCAGGGCAGTGGAGACCGCCCCAGGAAGCTCTATTCTTACAGGAATCTTCCTGCAACGGGTCTCTAGTTACTTATAAAACTTCCAGGAATAACTCAGGGACATCCATATAGCTCTTAAATAGGGGACAGATGTAGTTAGGGTCATACACAGGATGGACACCTTACACATATCTTTCCTTAAAAATATCACAGGGTTAGCTGAGATTTTTACTATAATATAAATATTATACAATGACAAATTATGTGTACGACTCAATGAGTTTTTAAACTGTTTGAGTTAAATATTACATGCAATAAAGTGTATGTTAACTTTTGACAAATGTATAATGCAGGTGATTACCATGCTGATCGGGACCTAGAAAGTATTCATCTTTTGCTCCCATAGGCAACTACTATCCTGACTTATATGACTTTACAGTAGATAGTTTCACTTATTCTTGAACTTAAACTATATGTGCTTTTTGTGTAGAGGGCCCAGGTGGATGAGAGCCAACAGTCAATATCAACTTGCATTATGCCAGTGTGCCAATGTGGAAGTGAGTCCTCCAATCCCCCTTGAACTGCCTTAGCCAATACTAAGTGGAACAGAGACAAGCTGTCTGCACTGTGCTTTACCTAGTTTTTGGATTTATGAGCCAAATGTATGATTGTTGTTGCATGGAGCCAGTTAGCTATGGATGCCTTGCTATGCAGCATTAAAAAAAATGTATTTGCTATATATAAAAAATATAACATATGATGTTGTAAGTTTAAGAATAAGCAAAACTATCTAATGTAAGGTCATATAAGTCAGGATAGTAGTTGCCTATGGGGGCAACTTTGGGATTGAATGATGAAAGTAAAATAAAAGATACTAATTAAATCCTAAGGACCTCAAGCAGAAGCTTAAGAGACTCTAGATGGCTGCCAGTGATGGTTTAAAATAACATGAAGAAAATATCAATGGAATCTGAAGAAAAGGGGATCCTTATCTTGTGTTGATTAGACATGTGGCAGTACTGTCATCTGAAGTAACATGGAAAATAGCAAGTTTTCCAATCTTACCAGATGAACTCTATGATTAGTTCTGTCAGGTGTCAGCAAAAAAATTTTTTTTCTAAAGTACTTTATAAAAAATACTAAATACTTTAAGATTTATGGCTATATGTTCTCTGTTACAACTGTTGTACCATATCATTACTGTGTGAAAACAACCATAGAAACATAAATAAATAGATGTGAATGTATTATAATAAAATTGTATTTATAAGAATAGATATTACATCACAGAGCATAGTCTTCTGACCCCTTATATAGCTAAAGAAATATCCAGGCAGAATATCAAAAGGACCACCATTTTTCTTTTCTTTTATTTTATTTTGTGGTTTCAATTTTATTTCACTTTATTTTTAAATTTGTCTTTATTGTTGAAAGTATTACAGATGTCCCTTTTTCCTCCCATTAAACCCATCCACTCTACGCCCATCTCTCTCTCTCCCCTCCCCACCCCAGGCCTTCATCACATTATTGTCTCTGTCCATCGGTTTATCTCTCTCCCCCACCCCTTCACTTTGAGATTCATCAGTCTGTTGCCTGCTTCCATATCTCTGAATCACAACCTTTTGTTGTATGGGATGAAGCTCCAACCAAGTGAGCCACTGGGCCAAGGCAGCCACTTTCTTGATTAGTGTCAAATACTGCTGCCTAAAGATAATTCTCTGTAGCTCATGGCTTCATACTTTCTTCATTTAGAAGCATCACCTTAGATCTTCCTGCGATCTTAACAATGGATCTTGAAATATTGCCTGGATTTTATCTTTGCTCTTAAATTTTTTCTTACTTTGAGAATCGTTGGCCATCTGGAGAGGGTAAGAATGAGGAACATTTTAATTTTCATATCCAGAAAGTCCTGGTTCCTTTATATTTAACATTTCAATCTTTAACTTATTTCTATCCCTTTGCATTTTATCATGAACACCAAGAGACCCCAGAAATCAAACCATGACTTCATGGTCAATTAATATTTGACAAAGGAGGCAAGAGCATACAACGGAGTAAAGACAGTCTCTTCAATAATTGGTGTTGGGAAAACTGGACAGGTACATGCAAAAAATGCAACTAGGCTACCACTTACACCATATACAAGAATAAACTCAGTATCACCAAAGACTTAAATGTTTAAGTCACAAAACCATAAATAACCTAAAACAAAATATAGGCAGTAATTCTCAGACACTTCTCGGGGCAATACTTTTGCTGATATGTCTCCAAGGGGAGGGAAACACAGGGGAAAAAAAATAAACAAATGGGACTACATCAAACTAAAAAGCTCTGCACAGCAAAATAATTATCAACAAAATGAAAAGGGAATCTACCGTATCAGAGAACATATCCACCAATAATTTATCTGATACGGGGTTAATCTCCAAAATATGTGAAGAGCTTATACAACTCAACACCAGGAAGACAAATAATTCAATTAAAAATTGGGCAAAGGACCTGAATACCTGTACACTTCTCCAAAGATGACATACAGATTGTCATAGACTTGTGGGAAAATGTTCAGCATCACTAATCAGAGAGATGCAAATTAAAACTATAAGGAAGCATCACCCATACCTGTCAGAATGGCTAACATGAGTAAATCAACAAGCAAGCGCTGGCAAGGATATGGAGAAAAGGGAACCCTAATACACAGTTGGGAATGCAAACTGGTGTAGCTGCTGTGAAAAACAGTATGGAGTTTCCTCAAAAAACTAAAAATGGAACTTCCATTTGATCCAGTGATCCCAGTTCTGGGAATTTATCCTAAGAATTCCAAAACACCAATGGCAAGGAATATATTCATAGCAGTTCTATGTACAATAGCCACGATCTGGAAATAGCCCATCAGTAAATGAGTGGATTAAAAAAGCCACGGTCTGGTAGATTTACACAATGGCATACTATGCAGCCATAAAAAAGGAACACTTACCCTTTGCAATAGTATGGATGAGCCTGGAGATTATTATGTTAGGCAAAACAAGCCAGTCAGAGAAAGACAAATACCATACAATCTCACTAATATGTATAATCTAATTAACAAAACAAACTGCCAAACAAATAGATCCAGAGGCATGAAGTCATGGAACAGACTGACAAATGTCAGGGTGGTGGGAGGGACTGTAATGGAATTAGCTAAAAAAACATGTATGCATAGTCCATAGACACATACTATTGTGTGAAAAGGGCCAAGGGAGTGGGTGAGGGGACTGGGTGGAAGTGGGCAAAGGGCAGGCAGGAAATGGGGGACATCTACAATAGTGCCAACAATAAAAAATTTAAATTAAATTAAAATAAAACAAAACAAACAAACAAAAACAACAACAACAAAAAAAACCCATGGTCTCCAAACTTTTTTACTCTTTTTTTCTTAAGTCACAGGTTCTCTAGCCTCTTCCATTGAATCTAGGCTCTGTGACTATTTGACCAATCTAATATGGCTGAAGAAACATTGTGATCATTGGGGAAGACAGCCTGTGTGTGCATTCTTTGAACCCCTATTTTGCCACCTAAGAATGGGCCTGGCGCCTTGAACACTTTCTTACTAAGGGATAAGGAGTCCTCACTCACAGCCCATCCTTGACTTGTCACCTTGTGTGGGAATATCTCTCCCTGTTTCAGACTCACTGTGTACTCCTTCTTTCCTGCTTCATCCTGTCCTACAACAGCTAGCCAACTCCCCTGCTTGTCTGTCCACTGTGGGGAGAGGACAAACTTCTTTTGCTGCAGCACAAAAGGGACATGTGCAGGTTAATTGCTCTGCATTGACTGCCAGGTGGGACTCATGAGCTATGCGGTACAAAAATTGGTCACTACAGAAGCAAGCTCTGTCTCTTCTCTACGTGCACGCTTGACTATGTTGTGTTTTATTGTGTTTGTGTTTTTTTTTTCTTTCAACTTTAATACCAAGATGCAGTATTCAGACTTCTCCTGTTAATAGGCAACAGATACCACTTGCTCAACAGTTTTAAATTTTATCCAATACTTTTTCTGCATTTATGTTTTAAATTTTATCCAATTGATAAAATTTAAAACATATTCTTCACACGAAGAGTATCTTTTAAATTTTATCCAATGCTTTATGTTCTCCCCTTTTATAGCTAAAATAATTCAGATTTTTAAAAAGTTCTGCAGAATTTCACCTTAGTTTTCTTTGTATTTTTTGTTGCTGTTTGTTCATTTTTAATTAATTTATTTTTAATTAAATTTATTGGGGTGACTTGGTTAATAAGATTACATAGGTTTAAATGTACATTTCTATTATGCATGAACTTTTTATTACATTATGTGCCCACCACCTAATATTCCTTCACCATATAGGTATTTGTCCCTCTTTGCCCTGTAGCACCCCATCTCTGCCCTTCTCTTTTGCTAACCACCATAAATTGTCTGTATCTATGAGTTTCAGTTTTATATCCTACACCTGAGTGAAATCATATGGTTCTTAGCTTTTCTGACTGACTTATTTCACTTATCATACTATTCTCAAGGTCCATCCATGTTGTCACAAATGAAGAATTTCACCTCTTATAATGACTGAGTACTATTCCACAGTATATATGTTCCACAACTTATTTATCCAATTATCTATTGGAATTTTGGTTGTTTCCATTCTCAGCCACTGTAAATAATGCTGCAATGAACATAGAATTGCAAATATATTTGAGAATAAATGTTTTCAAGTTTTTTTGAGTAGATACACAAAAGAGGGATGGCTGGGTCATATGATAATTTTATCCTTAACTTTTTAAAGAACTTCCATACTGTTTTCCATAGACACTAGACCAGTTTACATTCCCACCAGCAGTGAATGAGAGTTCCTTTTACTCTACGCCCTCTCCAACACTTGTTATTGCTTGTCTTGTTGACAATAGCCATTTTAACTTGCTATTATTTATCTTGTTGTTAATAGCCATCTCATTGAAGTTATTTGCATTTCCCTAACAATGAAAATGAACATCTTTTCATATATATGTTGGCCATTTGTATGTCTTCTTGGGAGAGCGTCTGTTCAGACCCTCTGCCCAATTTTTAATTTGATTTTTGTTTGGTGTTGAGTTGTGTGCATTCTTTATATATTTTGGATATTAACTCCTTGTTTGAGCTGTTTGCAAATATCATCTCTCATTCAGTTGCCTTTTTGTTTTGTTAGTGGGTTATTTTCCTGTGCAGAAACATTTTAGTTTGATATAGTCCCATTTATTTATTTTTATTTTCCTTGCCTTTCATCAAATTTGTAAAATCTCTAAGACCAAGGTCCATGAGTTTAGTACCTATGTTTTCTTCTATAGAATTTATTGTTTCAGATCTTACCCTTACTTCTGTCTGCCTAGATAGAATTTATTGTTTCAGATCTTACCCTTACTTCTGTCTGCCTAGATATGGCAGAGAGAAAGGATCCATCCAATGGATACTGGTGGATGGTCCTCTCAATCCCACTGTTTCTAGGTTTCCTAGCAAGAATTTTTTACTGTATGTCCTGGCCTTTCTCAGCTACTTATGAATTGCTTATTTTCCTTTCAAAATTCCAGCCCCATCTTCTTCTTTGTTCAAAAGGACATATAAAGTTTAATTTCCTGATACCTCTGTGGATCCCATTATAACACCTGAATGTACATTTGTATAATACACTTTGAATATTGTCTCTTGTTAATCTCTGTTAATTTATTAGCGCAGCTGGAAGAACTTAAAAGGTAGGAGAAAATGGTTTTGTTATATTCCACAAGTTTAGATGCACTGTAGATATCACAAACTAATAATTTTATTTTTTTACATTTCATTTTGTCCATAAAGATTTTTTTAAATTTCTCTTTGTTGATAAAATAAATCAACAGTTTTCACCCACCAAACTCTTACCTTTTGTTACTTACTTATTTATTTATTTTAGTTAATTAGTCAGAAGAAATATTTTTTTTTTACCTTTTATCTAAAATAGTTCTTAAACCCTTTCTTGTTTCTGTAATACCTATTCACCTTTTGGCTAGGAAGTATTTTGCAAAGGTGTCTAATCTGGTTTTCTACTGTCAGTCATTTCCTTCAACTATTATTACAGTGATAACCAGAGGTATTTAACAATATTCAACCAAATATATAATTTTTTCTTTTTAGCTATGACAAAAAACTTTTACACTTTCAACTCTCCTTTAGTATACTAGTACATGATAAAGGCTCTAATTTTGGCAGAAATGAATTATTTTTACCATTCCCCAAATTTGCCGTGGTATCTACCACACTTTCATGCATTTACTTTTCCTACTGAATAGGCTGTTCTCTCTTTAATCTCTTCCTGGCTGTGAACTTCTATCTATCTATCTATCTATCTATCTATCTATCTATCTATCTATCATCTATCTATCTATCATCTATCTATCTATCATCATCATCTATCTATTTAAATATCTAGCTAGCTAACTACATTTATATCTATTCTTTGAATCTCAATATACATGGGACTCCATTTTCAAGCCTTGTCTAATATTTCAGCCCCAAGCAGTTAGTTGGTTTCTCCTAACTGTTCTATGTTCTCTATTTTTGTATCAAAGATGCTTTAATTTCTTCTTCCATCATTATTCTACCTTATTTTAATATTGTAATCTGTGGTATATACTTAAAGTATTGAACATTAGACACATAGTAATATATATGACCATAATAATAATAATATAAAACAAAGACTATTTTTATAGTTATGCAATTTGCTGTATATTTATTGGTAGAAGGGTTCAGAGGGATAGGTCATGTATTGTCCAATTTTATTGTTTGATTTTAATGGATAAATCTAGATTTTTTTGAGTGAATTTGTATAGAATCCTGAAAAAGGAAATGTTCCAGAAAATATGAGTTCCAGAAAAAATGTTCCAGGTATTTTACAGTAATCTGTGTTCACACCTTCATATTTTACTATCTTTTTTGATGTCTCTAAATGTACTATAAATTATTTGAGAGAAGAAATCACCATTTTTATCCTTCTGATTTGTTTTTTTTAATCTCTGACACAGTGGCTAACATACACTAGACTTTCAACAATGGTTAAAACTGTAATTATGGAGGCTAAAATTAAAAAGTCTGTGTGACATAATACTATAAAAGGATAATGAGCTTCTTTTGCTAGTTTATTTTAGAGAAGGGTCACTGAGTTGAATTGACTTGATGGAATGAAGGAGCTTGGGAAATAAAATAGATCTGTGCAAAGAATCTCATTAAATGTTTAATCAAAATTTCATGATCTGTGTAGGGAATTGAAAAGACTCCCTGAGAAATCATAAAAATTAATTTGGAGGGGAATTAAAAATGGAGACTCATAATGCTTTCTCAATGATTTTGTGTCCCAGAAAGCTCCCTAAATGTGTTTATGAGCTGAGCATCCTGTACCAAGCTCATGAAATAGGAAACAATGCATCAGTCTTGGCATCTCTTAATAGTTGGGATACTTGGAATTATTATCTCATACTCTTGGCTGTCTCAAAGGAAACAAAACAGAAGTGTATGTTTGGGTCAGGCTTTAATTTTGAAGAAGACTGAAACATTCAATCACTATCTGCCCAGACGCAAACCTCACCTTATTTTCCTTTGATCAAGAAGAGCTCATTCTTTTGAGCCTGGGTTAACTGAAATGGGGAGTGGGGAAAGGGCCATCCGTAGAGTATTTCAGCATTTTCTCCACATTTATTCACTCTTCTGTCTGCTTTAATTCATGGTGCAGATCATTGTGTGTATTTCACTAGCTTGTTCTCCTTCTTTATCAATAGTGGGTAGAAGTAATGAAATATTAACTAAGATTATAAAAATATAGTGTCTGTGACTCTACATGTAAATTCTTTAAATTCTGCTACTTTGGACTATAAAAAGTATATTATGTAAAAATGTAATAAGCACAGATTTACCCCCAAAAACTGAACAAATGAATGCCAATGTAAAATAAGTGTTACTATAATTTAAAAGTAATAACATTTAAACTTCAAAAAGTTGTCATTTAAAATTAATATTTGAATAACTAAAATGATTTATTGCATACATATTTGATAACATAACCAAAATTTCAAAAGTCAACATGTCATATAAATGCAGAAGAACAATTAATTAGTAAATAATTTAGGTAATCAGGCCTTTTAAAATGCTTTAAATACAAATTTGACTATACGATGATAAAAACAAACAAACAGGTGGTTAGCTTTTTATCTTCAATCATTAAAATATAGAGGAAAACAAAATATGACTTAATTTTTAAATAGAACTATGCTCAAAGAAGGGCACATTATAAATTAGAACACATGTTTTTCAATAAAGAAACATACTTCCATGTATGATTATTGTATACTCTAGATTTCTTAGGAATAATAAAAGATAATTATGCTTTCATAATTACTACAGCATACTAGACATGGACATTGAATTTAAATAAAAGTAATTGTTTGTAGTTGAGGTAAGCCAACATTACATATAAGAAGAAAGGAAGGAATTAGTTATGAGCAAAACCCTTATTGCCATTAAATATTATGAGGAACAGAGGTCTCTGCCGGCTCACATTGGGCTACAGAAAAATACTCAAAATTGAAGTTAAGAATGGCATTAGGTGCTTGTATCCATGCTCTCAGATTCTTCTAAACCAACCCAGAAAAGTTCATCTATTTTCTCCAGTTTACTAAAGAAGATATTGAAGTTCAGAGAGTTTAAGTAACCTGACCAATATCGTGTGACTAATAAGTGGCAAGGATAGAATTCAAGCCCAGATATGTCTGATTTCAAAGCACATTTCATTACAGGACTACAGTGATGTATTTGGAAAGTAACCAACATTTTGTGAAGAAGAACCAATATCCCATACCCCAAAGAATAATCAGGAAAAATTCTATTTTTAACCCCAGTATTGAAAAGACCTACAGTGATGGGTGGTACTTCCCTTATTCACACATTAAGAGGCAACCATCTAATATGATTTTTCATGAAGAATTTTATATAACTATAGTAAAGGGGTAATGGAGAGAGGCATTCAATAATTCAAATCTATTAATTACATCTCCTTTACTGGATGCACAAAGCTGCATATAAATGAGAGATCTTAAGAAAATCAGGGATGCATTTAATGATTTCTAATTTGGGGATAAGAAAATAAAAAATATCCAAACAAAGATTTTAATTTAATACCTCCTTCTACTTGAAAGAGAAAAGAAGAGCAATAAAAAATGGAAAGGAATAAAACTATTTGGCCCACTACATGGTACTTTATGGTAATAGAAAGATGGAATTCTGCTGTGTCAGAGACTGCTTCATATTTTCATCAATATTTAGGTTTTCATTTTTCATGACATACCCTAAAATACATTCTAAAACCCTTCCATTGGAACCATATGGCAAATTCTATCTATAATAATCTACACTAATAAAAGAGAAACATGCAAATTAACCATCACTCTACTACACCCACAAGTCACGCCCACGAGCCAATCAGGAGCGAGTATGCAAATTAACCCAACCAAGATGACGGCTGGCCCTGGAGCTGGAGCAAGTAGAAGGCTTGGGTTGCCCTGGCAAAGGAGGAAGCCAAGCTTCCTGCACACCCTGGCCAGCCCTGGCCTCCACTCAAGGCTACAAAGTTTCAATTATAGAAGATAAATAAATCCCAGATACTTGCTTCCAGTGGGCTCTGGCCTTGGCTCAAGCAGGTGGTGGGAAAAAAAATAAATAAATAAGGAAAAGAAAAAAAGGAGGGGCTGGGATCTTGGGTTAGCAGGGGGTGATCAGGCCAGGATGGGATGGCAGGGGCTGTTGGGGATAAGCAAACCAGCAGGGGGTCCAGTTGGGGGTAAGCAGGTCGTCAGTGGGGTGTCAGTTGGAGGTGATCAGGACAGCAAGGGGGTCAGTTTGGAATGAGCAGGCCAGCAGGGGGGCAGTTGGAGGTGACCAGGCTGGCACGGGGGCAGTTGGGGGCAAGCAGGCCGGTCGGGGGGGGGGGGGGGAGAGGGCAGTTAGGGGTGAGCAGGCCTGCAGACAGAATGGTTAGAGGAAATCAGGCAGGCAGGCAGGTAGGTGAGTAACTGGAGCCAGCAGTCCCGGATTGTGAGAGGGATGTCTGACTTCTGGTTTAGGCCTGATCCCTGTAAATTGGCAGTAGGACATCCTTCGAGGGGTTCCAGATTGGAGAGGGTGCAGGCCCCAGGCTGAGGAACACCCCCCAACCCCCTCTGCATGAATTTTGTGCACTGGGCCACTAGTCAATAATAATAAAAGCATAATATGCTAATTACTAATATACCAGATGTCCTTCCTTCTGGACAAAGCTGCAGGGGTGGGGACCAAGGCAGTTACAGAGGCTGCCTTTCTCCCCCACTGCCACTGTGGGGCCATGGCCAGGCCTTGCACTGGGCCTCTAGTAGAATATAAAGAGAAGTAGTACATTTTTAGGCTGATGTGATTAAAAGCAGTATATTCTGCCGGGACCGGTTTGGCTCAATGGATAGAGCGTCGGCTTGGGGACTGAAAGGTCCCGGGTTCGATTCCGGTCAAGGGCATGTACCTTGGTTGCGGGCATATCCCCAGTAGGGGGTGTGCAAGAGGCAACTGGTTGATGACTCTCTCTCATCGATGTTTCTAACTCTCTATCTCTCTCCCTTCCTCTCTGTACAAAATCAATAAAATATATTAAAAAAAAAAAAAAAGCAGTATATTCTTTGTTTTCACTCTATATCAACCTAATGCTGAAGATTCATATGAGTACTCCAGGCCATAAAGAATGATGAAGTCACATGATCGAAGTAGCATGGGTCCCTGAATGAGCATGGAGAGCAGAGGTCTCTGTCTGCTTCATTGGGTTACAAAAAGAAAACAAATATTTATTGTATTTAGCCACTGGAATTTTGAGGTTGTTACTCTGACATGTCACTCAATAGATGGTGTATGCTATATTCTTGATAAACAACAAAATGAGCTGTTTAAGATTAATTTGAATAAGAGATAATACACAGAGAAGCATGGAACAGACTGATGACTCTCAAAGAAAAGGGAGCACAGAGGGAGAGGGAAGAGATTAACCAAAGAACTTATATGCTTACTAGGGACCCAGTGCACAAATTTGTACACCTTGAATGGAACTGCGTGCCTCGAAGCTGTGGTGGGCACAGGGCTGGTCTTGGCCCATCCTCTGAGCCCTCCCCCACCCCCCTGGCCCATCCTGCCATGGCCTCAAGTCCCCTGTTTTCCAGCAGCTCTGCTTCCACAGCTGCCGCATCCATGTGTTGTCGACACCAGTCCTGCTTGTACCTGCTGCTAGCACCAGCCCCAATCGCTCTGAGCCATCAGCAGGTGTGAGTGGGGCCGTGTGCCCCAGCTGCTGCCCCATCATCCCTCAGGAGCAGGGGGAGGCAGAGAAGCCCTCAGGGGCAATCGGGGCTGGCAGCCACCACTCACACCTGCTGATGGTGCTGAGGGATTGGGACTGCCACTGGGCACTGGCAGCAGGTGCCAGCGGTAGCTCTGGTGTGAGTGGGGTTGGTGCTGGAAGCAGATGTAAGCACTGGGTAGGACCATGGCACACAGGAGCAAAGAATTTTCAGTAACCACCAGAGGCTCACCCCGATGAGAGCAACCAGCCTTGGTCTGGTGCCTCCTCATTCACCTGCTCCACCATACTTCTGCAGCTGATGCCCACCATGTTCCATGTTCTGCTGTCTGCTGCCAACGCCCATCATGTTCCATGTATGCCACCTGGTGGTCAGTGCATGTGATAGCGACCAGTTGTTTGGTTGTTCTGTTGTTCCATTGTTAGGTCTATTTGCATATTAGCCTTTTATTATATAGAATATGCATAATCCATGGACACAGACAATAGTGCAGTGAAGTTCTAGGGGGCACAGGTGTGCGGTAGAGAGGTGAATAGAGGGAATTCTGTAATATTTTCAACAATAATGATAAATTTAAAAAAGTATCCAGTGAATTATGAGTTATGAAATATATGGAAGAATAATGTTTAAAAAGTTCCCACTAATTTTGTTCTATTTGATAAAATAACAGAGAGAAGAACCATGAGTCATATTTGTTTCTTGAAATGTCTGCTCATCAGGATTTGTGTATTTCACATGGTGAACTTGAAATTATAGTTTCTATCTCATGAGTATCACTGATATCTGGTGGTTGGAGCAGTTAGATGCACTATGAAAATATAAAATATTTTATTTATTTATTTATAGAACCAAACTGATTAGAAAGGTGCCACATCTTTGCTCAAAAGTAGTTACTGATGTCTTAGACTTGAGGACTCTGTTCTGCCTATCTGATTTCCAGTTTTATCTGATAGTCTGAACACATTCTGCCATATTTTCCCCCCATCAGATGAACTCAAGCTTGGTTTAATTGAAGAAAAATTATGTAACAAACTTTAGCTGATCATTTCATCCCTACACCAAGGCTAACCTTAAAATTTGAGGGCATCATGCTCTGTCAGTATCATTTTAGCTTGGTCCAGCATCTTTTTGTTGATCTTTTCTGAGAAGAATATCACACAGCTCCAACCAATTCTTATTCAAATTATTAGAACATTCATCTGTAGGGAAAATCAGGAGGTTATTGTGTTTTATGCATTTGGAAGGTGTTTGAATGAAAATAAAAGATAAAAGAGAGAAGCACTAACAAATGCTGTTGCAGGAGTTAACACGTTAGATCAGGTGGCTGAATTAGATAATGCAATCAAAGTATAGAGATAGACAGATATAACTAACATATAGGTACAAGATACAGAAGTATATTGAAGCCCTCTTATATAAAGATTTTTTTTTAAACTACATTCCACTTAAAGTAGAAAACCTGCTATATTACTGCTATTTCTTATTGATAGATTCATTTTCTAGATGATGATGGAAGTAACTATGGAGCTTGCTACTTTGCAAATCATTGCAAAAAAAATGAAGAGCTGATTTTTGGTGTATAACTTTGGCATGAAATCAAAGGCAGAATATATAAAGTGTATAGTCTGATGTGTGCACTGGCCTTTAGAAAAGCAGCTTCAAAATATTCACAAAAACATGAGTCTATCTCCAAGAACTTAAAAGAACTTCAGGATAATTCAAAAAGGATAGGGATCTCTAAGAAAATAAATTCTGACAATTCAATCATAAATAATCCCCTGAAAGAAGAAAAAAGAAAGACGACTTCCAAAGACATCAATGTTGCTCTTCAGGGAGGTATCTAAGAATGCAAAACTGATGGAAGAGGAGGCACATTCCAAAGGAAGACTATAAAGAAGTATTCTAACCAGAAAATTCATTATAAAAATACTCCAAATAAGCTAGCATTTGTGAAGTATACTGAGGACAACAAAAATGTCTGTGTTTTTTTTTTCTTTTCTGTTTTGTATGGATAAAGACCATAAGGAAGGATTAATCTTGGCCTTGATGCCATGATGTTAAAAGGGAAAAAGAAGAACAAGTCAACATTTATTTTACTTCCACTTTCCATATGAAAGGCAATGTTCTTCAAAGTGTACAAGGGAAAACTTTGCCAAAAGGAAATTGGGCTCAAGGTAGGCAAAGGAGAAATTAAAACTGCATTTATTGATATCAACTATGTGCCATGCATTTATTTTGCAATTAACTTTTTGAAAATTTATTATTTTTGGAAATCATACTATTATGCTTTGGGTATATAGCATAAATTAAGTATTTGAGTTTAAGAAACTGATTGCTAGTGAAATTTTAGACATACATCTCATGTATTCCTAGGAATTTAAAAGATATCATTAATTGTACAGAAGATGATATCAAGCAAAGAGAAGGCCACTAAGTTGTCCAAGCATATAAAATATATGTAGTGTAGAATGGGAATCCAAACCTGTGTGCATTTTCTACTCTCTGTTACGTTCCTCTCTCTTAAGTAGATAGTAAAAGTCTATGTGAATTACATCTGGAGGTGCAAAAGTAATTACATGTGTAGTTGTAGACAATCTGTTTACAGTCTATAAAATCTACATCATAAATGAAGACAAACAGAAAAAAATGTAGGTATGGAAAATTACAAAGAACAGCTAGCATATTGGATAATCATGCCATGAAGACAGAGTATGAACAAACCCTGGTGCACTTGAGGGGCATAGCTAAAATAGATAAAACATTACAGACAAAGACAGACTTATCAAGATATAGCCTAAGTGCCCATCAGCAAATGAATGGATTAAAAAACTGTGGTACATCTACACAATGGAATACTTTGCTGCGGTTAAAAAAAAAAAGAAGGAATTCTTACCATTTGCAACAGCATGGATGGAACTGGAGAGTTATGCTTATTATGCTAAGTGAAATAAGCCACTCAGCAAAAGATAAATATCACGTGATCTCACTCATTTATGGGATATAATGAACAACATAAACTGATTAACAAAAACAGATCCAGAGACAGAGAAGAAGCGATCAGACCATCAAACTTCAGAGGGAAGCTAGGGGAGGGTGGGGGTAAGGGGAAGAGATCAATCAAAGGACTTGCGTACATGCATATAAGCCTAATCAATGGACACAGACACCAGGGAGGTGAGGGCATGAGTGGAGGGGTGAGCAATAATGGGGTAATAAAGACACATAGGTAATACCTTAGTTAATAAAGAAATTTTATATATATATTAAATAAATAAATACATATAGGGAGAAATTAACTGATTGAAGTAATAGTTGAAGAAGAGAGAAGCATGAGGAATTTTCATCATGTATCTCAAAACCATGGATGTAGACTACTGAGCTTGCTGGGAGCAGGGGGAACATGTAATGGAATGATAAGTGTTTTTTCACTCCTACACAAAAAGGTGTCTTTAGAAGTGCTTAACTTATTGAAATGAATATTCCAGGCACGTATCTCTTTTCTGTAAAATTACTTTGAGTTCAAGGATTTTATGCATAAAAGTACTACCTAAATGTGACAGATAAATTTTACATAACCACATTAATTCAACACATAAGTACAGAGGCCTTCCCCATCTTTCTCCTTATCTACCTGCAAAATAACTTAGGACCATTATTCAAGTTGGAAGCACAGGGTTTCTGCTCGTTCTAAAAAGAAAATTTATCCTCAATGTCTTTTTCTTTCTTTAAAAAAGAATGGACTGAGTATATGAATAGTTTAGTTTCTCTTTATCATAGTGATGGTATTCTGAATTGATGGTCATGACAGATCTGTTCTTTACCTTGAAAAATAATGATACTTTTCAAGGTAAGTTGATCTCATATACTGATTGTCTGGACAGAGATAAAAAGGTAACAATGATTACAAATATACTCACTTCTGAGTTCAGAGGAATATTTGTGAGAGGATGCAAATTTTGACTGGAACCACAGCAAACTCCAAACCTTCTTTTCATGTTATAATTTCCATTTCTGCACTTTTGAATCTCTTACCAGGAAGTCTTTGTGTTTATAAACACAAGCCAAATTGAAATGGAAATTACCTACTACTTTAATATTTAATGCCAGAATTATTAGCATGGATGTTAACATGAGCTTTAAAATAAAATAGACATTTTAAAAATGCTTTCTGCTTCCCCTCATTAACATTGTGACTGAACTATTTATTTAAAATTTCTATGCCTCAGTTTCCTCATTAGTAAAGCAAGGACATTAAAATTTTAGAGTTACATAAAACAGGTGAGGTGATATTTGTAGTGTGATTAGCATAGTGATAGACATGTTAATTGCTTAATAAATGTTACATGTTATTGAGTTATAGGAAAAAGGTTTTCAAAATCAAAATTTGTTTCATTTTAAGTGCATAAAAATGTTCAAAGGATCAGATAATTCTGTGGGTTTGATTGTTTTCTAGGGCTTCACTAAATGCTGAGATACTAAAAGGTGTATTTGCTTTTCTTAGTTTTGTTTCTTAGACAATTTTACTTTTTATACTAGAAAAATGTCAATGTTAAAAAAAAAATAATAGTATTCATTTATATCTTAGAATTTTAAATCCAGAAAGCTCGTAAGTATTATCAATTGCAATTTATTTTGTTGAAATGGAAAAATAAAAACTACAGTAGTTTTTGTGGTAGTATGAATTAAAAACTATCAACAAATTTTATTCTAGTTTATGATTTTGGTGGAAAAATGAATTGTGTATTTATTAATTAGAAATAAATATCTGGTACCAAATCTGGCTTTTACTTTTATAGTAAACTCTGTCCATATTTGGGATCTTTTAAAAATTATATGTTGGTTCACATCTGACATTTCCAGACTTATATAATCAAAATATTCAGTTACCTATTTAGTATAAAGGGTATCTGAGACAGATCATGTTTTAGCACTCCTCCACTATACAACAAAATTATTTTCGGTAATATTCATGTACTGGAATAAATACTAATAAAGCAAAAAAGGAGTAAATAGGCATAAAAATAGATGTAAACATTTTTCTTTGAATATATAACTATGCAAATGAAAAATTAATTAAATGTCTATAAGAAGAAAACAGTAATACTTTTAAATTACATTATTGCATTTGTTCAAAATATGAAAAATTAACACATAAGTGGTTCTAAAGAGTAAACTGCAAATTTCAGATAATAATTTGCAAATAGAGTGGAGAACTGATGTCATTAAAGTTCAGTTTCCTTGATTTTATAACCACCAGGATCATGTTTTTTTTCAGTGTAATGCTTAAATTCGGAATCTGTAGTACCAGGGAGACTAAATCATCCATCTCAGTCCTGTCCTACTCTAGGCTCACATTAGCTCAATGGCTTCTGTGAGCATCTTTCCCAACTCCATGCACAGTGACATCACATTGGCACCTTTAGCTTAAATGAAGTATAGTAACGTAACAGAAGATAAAACAAAGCATAGTTATTTCCTCAGGGATGCAATTGTTAAACACTTACCAGTACATCACAAATCAACTGTAGTCAAAGCAAGCCCCAAATAGTTCAAACATTTGAGCAGTTACTCTCAACACAATCATCTGTAGTAAGTCTCTAAGTTATACAGAGCCAACTGTATAACTGGGAGTTCTCTGAATTAACTTTCATATGGAATGCAACTTAACTGGAGAAATTGTTTAAAACTTAAATCATCAAAAGAATTTTTGTCACGTGATAATAAAGACAGACTGATTACAAATGGGTTTTATTAGTTCCTTTTTTAATTTAAATTCTTTATTGTTGAAAATATTTCATATGTCTCCTTTTCTTTCCTTCCATTGACCTCTTCTGGTCTACTCCTGCCCCGCCCCTAGCACATGCCCTCACCCCCCTATTGTCTGTATCCATTGGTTATGCTTATATGCATGTATGCAAGTTCTTAAGTTGATCTTCTACCCACCTCTCACCCTCCCCTACATTCCATCTGAGTTTTCTCAGTCTGTTTGATGTTTTTGCGTCTCTGGATCTATCTTTGTTCATCAGCTTATATTGTTTGTTTTATTCTACAAATGAGTGAGATAATGTGCTCCATATCCTTCTCTGACTGGCTCATTTCACTTAGCATATTGGTTCGTTTTTTTAAAATCAGCTTTTATAGAGGTATAGTTTACTTGCATATATTCAAGGTAACATAATTTGATGAATGTTAACAGTTCATACACTGTGGATCCCCATTCCCCTCAATGAACAAATATTTCTATAACACCCAAAGCATTTTCTTGCCCCTCCAAAGTGGATCTCTCCCATCACTCACAGCCCTAGACAATAAGTGATATGGTTTTTGTCACTTTCGATTAATTTTCATTTTCTAATATTATATATAAATGGAATCATATACTACATATTATTTTGTATCTATTTTTTTTATTGAACATAATGATTTTGATATTCGTCCATTGTGCTACATTTATCAGTAGTTCGCTGTTTTCATTGCTGAATGTTCTTCTGTTGGTTGCATATATCACACCTTGGTTATCCATTCACATATTAATGGACATTTAGACTTTTCATTTTGAGGGCTCATGTGAGCAAAGATGTTAATATTTGTGTATTTATCTTTGTTAACATATATGTTTCCATTTCTTTTAGGAAAATGATTAGAAGTGGAATGTCTAGCTTATACCATAGATATATGTTTTACTCTTTTAAAAGCAAACAATTCACTGTTGTACTATTTTACATTTATTCCGCCCAGCTGTGTAGGAGTATTCTAGTTACATATCATTCTCACCAGCTCCTAGTTGAAAGGGGCAGTTCACTCTCACCCAGCAGCCCAAGTAAAAATGACACTGCTCTTGTTGGAGCTGGCTGGACCACACAACTTCTTTAAAGCAACTACTGTGGCTTCTGTTTTCCCAGACCTGAACCACATGCCTGTGCCATAGCTAAGATTTGACTCAGCCCACTATAAGCCTTATGCTGGGGTTTGGGGAAGAAACAGTTTCCCAGAGGGAAATTGAGGCAGGACTAGGCAAGGCTGAATGGCTTCCAGAATGATTGGCTTCTAGGAGGCAAAAGATCAACATAATTTTACTATAAAGTGCTATTATTGACAGAAAACTCTACTATAAATGTCAGGTTTTTAAACTTAGAAATGCATACTTAAATGAAAAATTTATTTTCAGTTGGAATAATAGTTTAATGAAACACAGCCACTAATAAACATATGCTCAGGACATTTAGTGAAGAAACTTTTGGGTGGGTGTTGAGAAAAACATTCAATCCATTGCTTTCCAGTTCTTTTTTTCTTTTTTGGTTTGAAATTTCTGAATATCTGTCTGTAAGGGAATTGAGTGTACTTGCTGAAGGCAGATGTTGTGCCCTCTTGCTTGATAACATCAAAACACTGGACAAGGAGAAGCAAATGGCCAGGTGGGGGAGGTTTTAAAGTGTGGGTGAGGCCAATGCCATTTTGGGGTTACTCAATGCCATTTATGTAAACCAAAAACTTGTGGGATATTTGTTACCCTGACAAATTACAGTCTAGACCTTTTACCATTTCTATTGTTATTCAGCCCTGGTCTTATAGAAGGGCAAAGGAGGGTTCTCTAATATCCATTTTTTAACTAGATAATATATATTTTTTATTACTTATGATGTATTTTTTTAAAGTCTAATGATTTTTAAAAATTCTTTATTGTTTAAAACATTACATAAGTCTCCTTTTTCCCCCATTGACCTCTCTCCGGCCATCACAATCCCCCAGCATATGCCCTCACCATTACCCCAGTCTGTGTCTATTGCTTATGCTCATAAGCATGCATATAAATCCTTTGGTTGATGTCTAACCCCCTCACCCCCTGCCTTCCCTTATAGGTTGGACAATCTGTTCTATGCTTAAATGACTCTGGCTCTATTTTTGCTCATCAATGTTCATTATATTCTATTAATGAGTGAGATCATGTGATATATGTCATGTGATATTTATCTTTCTCTGACTTATTTCACTTAGCATAATGCTCTCCAGTTCCATCCACGCTGTCACAAATGAAAAGAATTTCTTATTTTTGACAGCAACATCTAATATACATTCTTTATGAGTATGGGATTTCTGGAAATTATTTAACTTAATGAGTAATTTTATTGACTTGACATTCTGTACCTTATCACTTCCTATCTCCTTTACCTCGCTCATCTAAATATGTACATTCATTATATAATATATATTATAAACACACACTTAAATTTATTTTTTTTCTTTTTCTCTCTATCCCCTCACTAAAGTGAAAACTGTATGAGGGAACACTATTTTATTTATTCTATTCACTGTTGTATTCCTTTCATCAAGAAAACATTTTGGCCTGAATTAGGCACTTCAAAGTAATTGCTGAGTATTTTTTGAGTTTGTTTTGGATAGTCAGGGGAAAGTTAAAGATGAGAATAGAGACTTTGCTCACACTATTCAGTAATATATCCTGAGTACCCACAAAAGTGCCCAGCAAATAGTAGATTCTTAATAATTGTTTGTTGAATGAATTAAAGATTTCCATTTACTAATTCTTATTTGTGGAGACAATGTTAACTGTTATATAGTGAAAGAAAGCAGAAATAATTGTGATATGAAAGAAATGCTGAAGATTTAATCATTGTTGTGGGAAATTATAACATTAGCTAATCAGAGGCCCCCTGAAAGGATTTTTCAACTGAGGAAACTATATTTAGTGATCACAATCTAAATGATTACATGATTTACTCCAACAATGCTTAGCTATAAAGAACAAGGAAGCAGATGGTTTCATTGGATGAACATCCCAATCCTTTAAAAGAATTGATCTCCTATCTAATAAAGTCACTGTGGTGTGTCATGGAATGTACATGGATAGGATGAAAAGTGACTCCATTAGGGAAAGGGAGACTGGATAAAAGGCAAGGGTATAGGAATGAGAAGAGCCAGTCGAGTCCACAAGAAGGAATACTGGGAGGAGTGAGAGACTGAAAATATGAGTAACTTTTTAAGAATGGGATATGGGAATTTACTATCTAAGAAGTATTTCAGTTTCTAGGTGATCAGATTAATTCTGAGACCAAGGTAAAATGCCAGCACTAAGTAAACTGATTGGGTTTGAGGTTTGTGATACATGAGGTTTGGGTGGAGAAGGCCAAGGAATAGAGAACTGGTTTCTAGATTGAGGTTTTAAGAATTTTGTTGGAGATGTGGTTTCTGAGTCATGCCCAACATCTCCAACAAAGGTGAAAGTGACTGAGAAGTCTATAGGCAATAAAGACTCTTAGCAATAGAGAGAAGTAATGGTAGAAATAGATAAAGGAGTGGGAGTAAGGATAGTGTAGACAGATAACTATAGCTTCCAGGAGGAAGCAAGTGGCTAGTTAATGTCAGGCGTGGCAATAGGAAGCAAAGAGGATGGAGCTGGGGTAGGAGGTATGAGTTAAGTCAGGAAGCAAGAACACCTTTGCATACTACCAGTGTACAGAGACAGACATTAGAGGTTTGGGCCAGGACACTGAGATGAAGGTGGTGAGATATCATTTGGGAGGAGGGTCAGTTTTTTTAAACCCCTTGGTATTTGGTCTGAAATAATGAAATGAATGTTAATAGTAGGTGGAGAAGGCAAAGGGAAAGTCAGTTTGAGTAGATAAAAAGAGTTTTTTATTTGTGCTTCATAAGTTTAAGAAACTTATTTGACAGTTATTTGAACATTCATGGAAGTGCTGAAAACTGTGTCAACTGCTGTCATAGGCACAATGTCATTGTTATTTTGTCTTATTAATCTTATGAGGTAGATACTAATATTATTCAAGTTGATATGTGAGACTTAGACCATTAGAGGAACAATGCCAAAGCCATATAGTTGGAAAGCTTCAAGGGCAAGATTTGTACCAACACTGTTTGACTAGGCATCTCTAACTTCCAATTCAACTTAAAACCTCCTGATCAAATGAATCCACGTTTTGTGGTATTTAAATTATATGCAATTTGGGAGGCCTTTTAAAAAATACACACAAATTTACAGCTACAAAAGTAGATACAGAAGTAAATATTTAGAGTGAAAAAAGAAATCACAACAAATTGTGTGCTTTAAAAGCTTTCCAACCCCTAGCTAGGTAGCTCAGTTGGTTAGAGTGTTGACCCAATATGCCAAGGTTGTGGGTTTGATCCTCCATCAGGGCACATACAACAATCGACAACTGAATGCCTGACTGAGAAGAACAAATCAATGTCTCTCTTTCTCTCTCTCAAATACACAAAGACATTTTTGAAAGCTGTCCAATAACCACAACTATCACAAAATCTAGAAAAGTAAAGTAACAAGTGAACAAGTGAACACATTTCTATAGTATTTTTCATACACTTTTGTTTAATACTCTTCAACCGTCTGTTCTTTAGTTTTTATAATGCCATTTTCTATAGAAAAATTGAAAGATAAATTAGTTGTTCATCTCCTATAAATTATTGTACATTGATCATTTTTTAATTATTGATAGTTTAGAAATGTTTCTTTCAAATTCAAAATTTATTAATAGTAATCCAATACTATATAAGCGTGTAGGGTTATTTGGGAACTTATTTGGGGAAATATTCAAGTTTGCAACAACATGTAACCAAGTGCCACATTGTTAGAGCCCTTCCTAGGCCATTGATGGGGCCCATGCAGAGGAAGGACCTGATGAACCCACCTCTCAACTGGTTTCTCTCAAAGTCCCTGGGGAAAGGAGGACAGAGCCAGAGGTCTTGCTTCATGTGCTGTAACAAGAGTTACCCTTCCTGAGTGGCCAGAGAGGGGATTGGCAGCCTCTTCAGATACTCACTGCCTCATGGAATAATTAGTTTTCCAAATGTGAAGCGAGAGCCAGGGGGGGAAAAAGGAAAAACTTGGAAAATAATACTTTCTCATATTTCTCAACAAGTGTTAAAAACGATGACAACACACACACACAACTAAAATTAACATTACTTTTTCTATTTCTCCTACCCTACTATGAGTCAGTAAAAATAACCTACTAAATATTTATCATGATAAAACTTTCTATTATTTTAAAACTTTCTCTTTGAAGGATAAGTATAAGTATAAAGAATACATATCCTCTTTATAATTAATTATTCAATAACTGAAAGCTTTGCTATGATTATTGTCCACTTTAATACAATTTTATAAAGCAGTGATTGAACTTTAATTGTGCACGGTTTTCCTTCTTCACTCAATTAATTTTCCTTTGCCTGAAATAATTACATGTTCAGGACCCTTTCTGCTATTACACAGCAGCTGTGAACTGAGAATAATTTTATCTTTAAATACTCATGTTGTCTTCTTTTATTTCAATTTATTTGTCTGTAATTCCTAATATGGCATCTTGAATTTCCTTGGTTTTTCTTCCCTATCTATGGAGTTGTAACAGCATATTCTTGGACTTTTATTATTTTCCCTTTTTCTTTCTATGAAGAAAATAAAATAAAAGGAAGCAAGTAAATCTCCCTTTAATGCTGACTCATAAATTATGGTCAGACATTGGCATGTGATTTAGTCAGTGACCTGCACAGGGTCTCATTTGAAGTTATACTGGGATATGCAAAGTAGGCAGTCCCAGATTGTTAAAGGCAGTATAGGTCTGTTTTGTTTCTGTTGGACTTCGAAACAGATTCTTGGCCTAGTGTTTCAATGAAAATATGATGAGAGAGAAAAATGAAGCCTCCCCCAAAATTATGTCTACCCAAGACACCATGATATTTACTGCTACATTTTGAAATGTAAAATTTTAAAACTTTACTATATGCTATGCAGATTCTTATAAAACTTTCTGAAAATTCTGAAGATACTTAAAGTTACTTTAAGAGACAATCTCTAAAATAATAGAAATAAGATTTTATAAAACTATGGCAGATATCTGTTCTGACAATGAGAGGATGGAGCAGACATAAGAACTTCAAGCCTCAATGTAACTAACTAATTAATTAAACCTACAGCATCAGGTTTTACACCAGAGAAATAATCATGTTGGCGAATATGTCCCTCATGTTTCTGGTATAGACAAGGTCTGGGACTACTGCAGGGGCACTTGACTCAGCCTCCTATTCTTTGCTTTCTTGGAGTGTCCAACTGAATTCCTCCTGCCTCCAGGAAGAGCCTAGCCAGTGACGACATTCTGTAACTCCCAGGCACAATGACAAAAAGCGAGCATTAGATCCAAGGCCTTCGTGATAAAAAAAAAAGTAAAAGAATAGAAGGGAAGCGAGTAGCAGCTTGTAAAATGTGCCAAAACATACCAAATTTAATTGTTTGGCTGCTCAGTGGCTTTAGTATCTACTGTACTATAGATATCACACATATTTTCCTGTTTTAGTATTTCCTCTTTCCAATTTCTATCAGAGATAGAAGAGAATGAAATATTTCTCCCTGCATATGCTGCAGTCAATTTTGCCAGTAAGTACAGATCTTAAAATTAAACCATCTTGACCCTCTCATAAAAAAAAAAAAAGTATTTTCAATTGCTTGATGAAAGCTTGGAAGTACATATCATTTTTCATACTCACAACCCTAGTAATTTGTCATGTGTCTGGACATTCCATTATCAGCAATATTTTACTCTCTATCCATCTCTGTTCTTTCAAATGCTTATGTTTAACATTGAAACAATAGACTTTATCTCGTCAATAAAATAACATTCCAATGTGTGGTGATTAAGAACACACACTTGGATGTCAGACAACTTGGCTTAAATGGGTAATTTACTTCTCTCTGAGCTCTGAAAATAGAGTTCATGTCAGTACTAGTCTCATAGGATAAAATGTATTCATAAATTTAAAAATATTTTGGGAGTACCTCTTATGATGAGTGCTATAATGAAAAAAAATGCAAGCTAAGAATAGATAATACTGCTTTAAATAACCAGTGCTGCTTTAGAGAGGGTGGTCAGAGAAGGCTGCTGAAGGAAGGCCTAATTTGAACAGGGATCCGAATGAAAGGAGAAAGCAAGTCATGCAAATACTGGGAGAGAGAAGGTTCCAGGCAGAGGAAAAAGCAATTACAAGGTTCAATGTTGGAAATATCACTGCCATGTTTGAGAAGCTGGGTGAATTGTGATATCATTAATGAGGTTATGCCATGCTTCTCACAGTGCCTGGGGCTTAGTTCTCCATAAATATTAGCAATTCTGCTTAGTTTCTGAATCTTAGGAACAAAAATATTTCCCCTTTCTATGATTTTTTATTTCCCTTTTTATTGTTTAACATAAGAGGATCCAATTATGCCAACTATGGCACAGAGACTACAGGCAAACTCTTTTCTTAAGCAAATAGGCTCCCTGATGTGAAAATAAATAAGCTGACTGGATTTCTCTTTGGCACAGAGCCGGGAGCCATGATTTTGACTTGCCCCGCCCAGAAGTAGCATAGAACACTGCTGTGTCTTTCTGAACATGGGCTGTGCAGAGCCAATGGCCTCAAGAAAACAAGGCCAGAGTGGGTGTGAAGAACTATATTGCATATGAGTTCCCATAGCTGGAGTCTCTCTGGAGGGTTTCAGGTCAAGAAGTCACGGTCATGTTGAGTGTACTGTGGGAGGGTGCTTCTTATCATTTGGATTATATAATTATTGCATGAGTAATATTTATTGTGGAAAATGTGTATACTTATAAATAAACATTTAGTGTAGACATTTATAAAGTGGTTTGTAAATATTTATAGTAGAAAATTAAGAAGGTAAAGACATGAAGAAGAAAGAGAGAAGAAGAAAAACATGGGGGAAGGAGGAAGAGGAGGAAGAAATCATTCAGTAAGCTACTGGTAAAGCATAAATACTATTAATCTTTTATTTGTTCTATTTTTAAGTTAGGTTCTATAAAAATATACATAGATCTTAAAAATGATATCTCATGTTCACACAACATCTGATCTGTACCATCTTTTCATGACCATAAAAATACATTTGACTAACATCTTTTTATTGACTGTAGTTATCCATCATACAGTTGAGCCATAATTTACACAATTATTGGAAGCTTATCACAGTCTCCCTTTATAATGTTAAATGTGTTGTCTCTCTTTAACATAACAGGCATTGTGTGTTCCTAATATCCATGGAAGAAGAGAACACATAATGATAACAATCCCACAAATTCAGTGACACCTTCAGTGAGTTTGTCAATTATTGACCAGAACAGCAACTATTTGTATTTAAAACTAGATAGATAGATGATAGATAGATAGATAGATAGATAGACAAACAGGAAGTTGGGACTATTCAATTTACTGACATGCTTGATACACAAATCAACTCTTAGCCTGCTTACAAAGTTTCAGCTATTCACTGACCTACTGAGAGTGCAGATGCTCACAAATTAGGATGCACAGATGATGCCAGGCAGAGGTCCTCAAGTATGGTCCCAGGATCAACAGCATCAGCATCACCTGGTAACTTGTTAAAATTACTAATTATCTGGCCCACCCCAGGCCTCTTGAATCAGAAGCTCTAAGGATATGACCTAGTATTTTGTTTTAACAAGGCCTCCTGGTGATCCTGATGCTTCTTAAATTAGAGAACCACTGAACAGAGGATGTGACAGTTGAATCCTGTCATTACCACTAATTAGACCTGTGAGTTCCTACCAGTTACATCCTCTAAGCTTCAGCTTTATCCCTCATGGAAAAAAAAATCATGAACAAACAACATAAGAAGCAAACAAACATGTTTATAATCATAGAATTATCATAAAGGTTAAATGACAATCTATATGAATGTAGCTGCAAGTACCTGGCATATAATTTACCCTTTGATTCAAGGATCATTTAAGAACCTAATATGTGGCTGGCACTGGAAGAAGGTAAATATTTTCTTGGCCTTCATCTAATGAGGGAAGAAGAACAGTTTGTTTTTTAAATCAATTAAATGTCACATCTGCCTTGATCACTTGGAGGTGAGTCCCATGGAAGGGAGGGAAAGGGTCTATCTGTGAAGGACAGAGTCAGGAAAGGCTTTGTACAGGAGAAGACCTGAGCCACAGAGAGAGCCCAGAATGGGCATATTCTGGGAAGTGTTTAAGGCTGGGCTTGCGGAGGTGGTAGGAAGAGGTCACTGTATACTCATGAATGACACATGAATGAGGCATGAATGAGAAAACAGAGCTTCCTGCAATATGGGGCATCTGCTATGAGAGGAAGAGAGAAGTCACAGAGGAAGCCACAAGTATTATAATTATAATAGAAGGGTCACAATTTGAGAAAGAGGAAAAGATCAGACCAAAAACAAGCCAGATCCCCAAGGTCTTGAATGGCCTTCATATTTCTGGTTCCATGCTATATCAGTTTCCCTCTTTTTCTTTATCATTGTTTTTATTCTCACAAAAACTACATTACAAAGATAGCATTGGTTGAGGAAAAGACATCACAGAAAGCCTACATCACAATTTGATACTAAGTGGACGGGAACAGGGGCCTCAGGAATTTTTTATTTTTCATCTCTTTCTCTCCTCCTACTAGTTGTCTGAATGACTGACAAGCCATTAGCTTTTGGGGAAAGTAAGATAGGGTGAGAGGGGAGGAAAGGAGCAAGAATCAGATAGGAGAGAGAGGAGAGAATCAGAGGCATTCCTTGGGGATTCACTATCCTCAGAGCCAGACAGCCTGCAGCAGTCTTTCAGATACACTGAAGTAAATAATTTACTGTTGTTGGATTTCTTAGGTCCTTTGTGGCACATTATTTATGGCTGAGTTCTTTGTACATAATTATTTTCAATGACTTTGTCCCCAAACTAAGCCCTTGGTACTATTGTGCCAGCACCACCCCTGCAAAAATCGACCACTTTGTTCTGTCTATAAAGATCCTTAGATGTACAAATGCCAAAAAATAAAACCCAGAGAGTCTATAAAGCAGATATTCTTGGTTCTCTGCTACTTTATTCTATTAAGGTTGGGGAGGGAAGAGATCAACCAAAGAATGTATATGCATAACCCATGGGCACAGACAATAATGTGAAGGCCTAGGGAAGGAATGATAGTAGGGAGGAGGGGTGACAATGGAGAAATGAAAGAAAAGACATCTGTAATACTTCCAATACTAAAGATAATTTGAAAAAAAATAAAATGTTTTTACTGAAACTGGTTTGGCTCAGTGGATAGAGCATCGGCCTGCAGACTGAAAGGTCCCAGGTTTGATTCCGATCAAGGGCATGTACCCTGGTTGTGGGCACATCCCCAGTAGGGGGTGTGCAGGAGGCAGCTGATCCATATTTCTCTCTCATCGATGTTTCTAGCTCTCTATCCCTCTCCCTTCCTCTCTGTAAAAAATCAATAAAATATATTTTAAAAATAAATGAATAAAATGTTTTCATAGCCACGGTCATAGTCATGGTTTACTGTGTTGCCCAAAGATAGAGGCCTTAGAACAATATCCCTGTAACTTAATACAAGACAATAGCTTGAGCCCTCACTTCTGCTCTCAGCTCTCTGGTTAGGACAAAAGTAATTATGGTTTTATGTAAATACTATGGATGTGCATTCTGTCTCTGTAGCTCAGGATTTAAAATTTTCCACTTTAGAAGACTCAACCACTTTCCCTTGCTTTTCCCAAGCATGAAGTAAATATCAGAGAATAAAAGAATGTTGTTTGAGACACCATAATGCTAACTTTCAGTATAATTAAATTGCATACACACAGTCACACTCAGGGAGAGCTGGGACATCAGCTTCTAATTTGCCACCAAACAAACACTGTCTCCAGTTATTTTCCAGAGTCAAGGGTGGTAACTTCAGTAATTGAAGAGGGGAATAAACAAAGTTAGCATAAAATTATAGTCTGACACAACCTTAAATTCTGCATTTTAAGATCTGGGTGAGCTCATCTGTCATGAAGCCTAAAATAAACAAGTGTCCAAGATGGAAACAATAGTGTAGTTAAAAGTCACCCACATAGTGAGTCAGGCACTCTTAAGTGCCTTCTGCCTGGAGCATGGGGCAAAGCAAAAACCTGAGGACAAATCTGATGGTCATCCTTTTCAGACATTAAGAAGTTTCAGCAACCACCACAAAAGCAAATTCACACAAGCACGCATACTTGTATTCTGTTTGTAAAACGTTTGATAACAATCCTATTGATAAAATATATAACTCATTGCATTGTCATACTCTGAGTTACAAGAGGATTTAAGTTTTTCAAAACTCAAATAGCTTGGGGAATGGAGGGAGAAAGTGAATGAGCGATTGTCTTTGGATGAAGGGCAGCAGATCCAGGGACAAGGCTGGGGAACAAATATAAAGAAGTGCAAGAGCTTGCATTCTTTCCCATCTCTATAGATGAAAACTCTTATTTTTCCAATTGCTCAGACCAAGTGTTGGAGTCATCTTTGACTCTTTTCTTTCTCCCATGTCCTGAATCTAATTGATCTGCAAATTCCAGCAGCACTGACATCACAGCGACTTGCCCATTTTGTTGTGACCATAGATTATGAATTGGTTTTCTTGTTCCTACTATTGCCCCTCTGTTATCTTAACTTTCAAACCAGCAGTGAGGTGATATTTAAAATTTAAGCTAGACCGTGTCAATGGCTAGCCATCTCAGAATAAAATACAAATTGTTCACAGTATTCTAAAAAGCCCTCCTGGAGCAGGTCACCTCTGTGAGGTCTTATCTAACGAGCATGCCCTGTCCCTCTTCCTTCCAATGGCATGAGCCTCCTTGTTGTAATTCATGCATGCTCAGCATGCGCCTGCCTCGGGACATTTACATTTGCTGTTCCTTCTGCCTGAATGCTCTCCCCTGTGACACTCTTTCTCACCTCTTATATGTCTTTGGTAAAAAATAAATAAATAAAAAAATAAAAATACTTACTTTAATCAATAAAGCCTTTCGTGACCACCTTATTTATAACTGCAATTTTTTCTTCACTCTCAGGGCTCCCTGTTCCCTTCCATTCTTTATTTTTTACTAGAGCAGCAATTGTCTCCTACAAGTTACAAATTTTATGTATTTGTTTATTATGTTTTCTTCCACTAGGGATGTCTATTTGTTTGCTTGATTTTTATGTCTATTTCCACTGTGACTATAATAGTGTAACAAGGTAACACTTTGTACTTAAGAAAGTACTCAGTAAATATTCATTAAAATGATGAAAATAATCCTTCAAATAATCCCAGTCGCACTACTTGTAAGACTGTCCTGCTTTAGTTCATTATGAATCCTTGCAAAAACAGATCTGAGGAGTCCCAGGACTCATAACTAGAGAGGAAAAGGAATTCTGGCTGTAGTTGTGGCCATCCAGACAATTGTGGTGTCTCTCCTGCATCGACCTTGTGGATCCACAGAATGGTCAACCAACCTGTTACATCTGGGTCTCATGCCCAACTGATGACATGCTATGATACTTGAGAGTAAACACTTAAGAAGGAGACAACATTTTTAATGACTGTTGACTAAAAATTATCTAACAGCATTTTCCTAAATTCATAAAACATTCAACAACACTGTCATATTTCCAAATCACAATGATATTCTACTTAATGGAAAAACATCTGGCATTAAAATATTAATACTATAAATTTCATTCATACTCCCAATTTTGGTGTAAAATACTAAGTTTACTTGCTTCCAAATGAACTCTTTATAAAACTGTCCTGACATTTTTTAGGCCCTAGGTTAATGAGGTTATTCTAATTTCTCAAATACAGATTAGAATTAGAATTTCCATCATCTGACCAAAAAATGCCTTGGTTAAAAGGGATCAAATAAAAACTTTCTTTTTATCATTTTGAATAGAACAAACATACTGTATCGAAGACCTTCAACTATGATTATGTGTTATCTTAAACTTATTCAATTATATCTATGGCTTCGCACACTGGTATCCACCATCCATTTTAACTGCCATGGACTGACCTCTGTCCTCAGGCTTGCTACCTTAGGGAGGAGAGGGAATAGTGAGTTAGAAAACTTCTAGGTAATAAATAGTTTCAATGGACAAAAACATAAATGAATCCTCCCACTGGAGACTGTCTCTCAGAAGCCGAAATGAGTCACTTTATATTTAAAGAAATTGCAACAAATTCTGATGCCCAGAAGACTTGTGTTTCTCTTTTACAGTGACATTGGCTGTTATGGATCACTGGAAAAGTTGAATTACAAAAAAGCGCACCTCATACAAGTGCTCTAAAGAGACACACAGATTGTCCACCATGTTATTTTTAGAGAGGAAAATACCTTGCCTCACTAAAACACACATACCTTGAGAGAGCCAAGCCACTCAGGTTGGAACATCTTATAAACCCATACTAAATTTGGGTGGTGTCAAAACTCAAGAAAGCTGGCAGTGTCCACATGATCTTGCAGATTTTCACTCTCCCTAAAGAAATTGGATGCCATTAAGGGATACTCTTAGTCTTGATTTTTTATGCTAAAAATGAATAAGTGACTCAAAGTCAAATAATTTTTTCAGAGGTAGCATTTCTTACATCTCCTAACCATCTTCTCTGCCAATAACAAAGTATACACAAAAGCTAACCATGCCAATTCATTTATATTGGTTTTGGCTGCATAAGATGAAGCATTGGTCAACTCACATTTTCCTCAGCTGCTCACATTGCCAAGCACACATGATATCCCATTTTTAAAAAACTGAACTTATTGCTGCTTTTCATTTTATCCTCTCTCAGCTTCATCAGTTTGTTTGGATGCCATGCCGTGGAGTTCAGAGATCAGCTTAAAAGAAAAAAAAATCTCAGCAAAGAGCATCTGAAGAGCTTTGCAAGGCTGTCTAACTATGTATAAACAAACTCACTCTACCTATATCAAAAGGGTTAGGAACTCCTGAACAGCACTTCAAGGTCAGTGGTTTGCTTTCATCCCTGTCCAGCACTTTGCATAGCTGGCAGCCCTCCATGCTTTGGAGAGCGGGGACAGCAGAGTGCACAAGACTTCAGTTGCAGCCAGAATTTCCATAATCACATCAACAGATGGAATAATAATCACCACCAAAGTGGCTGCACTTCTTCCTCCTGCTTGATTTCAAAATCTTTTCTGCTGGCAATTTAGACTGAAGGTATTTTTATTTTCTGGAAATGGTACCTAGTCAAGGCAATTCTGAAATTACTGGCTAGTGTGAGCCCTGCATTTGAATACAATGCTGAGGAAGGAGCCATTAAATGCCCATAGGGAGGTTGAGCAAAGGGCCTTTGTGAGTGTTCCCTGAAATACTGTCACTTTCTTGGTGACTAGAAGCAGTGACTGGGAGGCCTTTTACTCCCAACACAGGCTCCTGGCCACCTGGGCTGTATCTTCACAGCTGCGGTTCTAATCGTGACTGCTTGAGAGAGTCCGCCCACACTCTCTATGTAGTAGGTTCTTGATTATTCCCTGAGGAAAAAGCCAGTTATATGAATTATATTGCAGAGCAAATCGGATCAATGCAACTAGAGTGGAACTCTCTGGAATCTGATATGTTAGAGTACTTAATGTTGATTTGTAGACAATAGCTCTGAATCTTCCCAGGAAAATGCATGTAGAAAGCATGAAAAATTTAAGTTGCCAGTAGAGACACATTAAACAGCATCTCTATTGTGTAGATTGATAAACTGTTTGAAGTTTACTGGGAATAATGCAGATTTCGTAATCAAAGAAAACACAATAATTTCAAGAGAAACATCAGAAGTGCTTTATTCAAAGTAATGTCCATCGCTAGCTATACATTTCCCCTATCTTTCAGGTAATTTGTAAATACTGTCCCAATAAAGCTTTCCTTGTTTTGAGGTAAACCATTCACAGACCCAATTTTCCACTTCTTGGTATGTTTTAAAATGCTGCTCAGAAAGTACGTGTGCCATCGATCAGAACAAGTGGTAATCTGAAGAAGCAAAGTCTGGTGAATACAGCTGGTGGTTTAATACTTCCCAGGCAAGATATTTTAATATGTCTTTAACTGGTTTTGAAGTGTGTGATGGTGCATAATCATGAAGCAATATTACTTTGCTGAATCTTCTGGCACATTCTCATCATTTTAAAATCAAAGCATGTTTCAAATTGATTATTTGTTGTCAGTAGCGATCAGTATTAACGATTTCACCTGGTTTTAGAAGCTCATAATACACCACACCTTCCTGATCCCACCAAACGATGAGTATTGTCTTCTTTCAGAAGTGATTTGGTCTTGCAGTCAATGTTGATAGATGACCTGGATCAACTGATGATTCTGTGAATTTGGGATTCTGAAAATAAATCCATTTTTCATCGCCAGTCACAATTTGATATAAAAAAAACTTACGTGCCATTGAAGCAATATTTTACTGATGTCTTTTTGGTTTTCCATTTGTCTTTCATTCACTTAATGTAGCACCCATTTTCCTTCCTTTAAAATCTTTCCCATTGCTTGTAAATGACCAAAAATGGTTTGCCGAACAATGTTTAATCTTTCTGCAAGTTGCTCTTGAGTTTGACATGCATTCTCATCCAATAATGCTTGTAATTGTTGGTCTTCAAACTTTTTTGGTTAACCTGGACGTTCTTTGTCTTTTCCATTGAAATAATCACTTTTAAAGCGTTTAAAACAGCATTCACAAGTATCTTGAGATAGAGCATATTCACCATAACTTTCAGCAGCACTTTTCTTCAAAATAAAGTAATGAATTAAAACTTTCCACAAATGCTTTTTTTGGGGGGCATAAAATTCAACATTTTAAGTGTAAAAATATCTATGATGTTAACACCTTCAACAGATTTGACATAAGAAGTTTTGAAGCTTGCTGTCAATACAACAAAATAGCATACATATCAAATCACATATATATGAATATATGTGTAACTTCATCATTGAAAAAAATCTGCATTATTAACCAGTACACCTGGTAATTACTCCCTTTTGACCAGTATAATAATGTCCAGGAAGCCTACATGAACAATTTGAATAATGATGAAAATATAATGTAAACATGAATCTCTCTTCTTCAAAGAATTCATAAAAGGTGTCACAGTATTTACTACAGATATTTATGTGACATAATCTACTAAAGGGATCATGAAAACAGGAGAGAAAGAATCTATTACTTCAGCAAAAATTTATTAAGAGTTGTATATCTAGCACTATTCCAAACACCAAAGAGAATATAAAGAACCTTTCCTTCTCAGTGTACATCATACCCCTTGAAGTGTAAATCTTTTTACATAGCTTCAGCTATATGCTAATTCAGAGAACTGTATTCTTCGAAATGTATAGTTTCAACAGCAACATCTTCCAAGCTTCAAACCAACATTACTGCAAGGGAGGAGAGACTTAAAATTGCCTGATAAAATGCATGACATCCAATTAAATTTGTTCCAAACTTATGGGGCAGAAATACACTAGAAAAGTGTTCATTGTTTATCTGGCATTCAAATTTATCCTGACCCGCGGGGCAACGGGGTACGCAGGAACCACCTAAGAGAATGAAACAAACAAGGAACTCGAAAGAATGAAGGCAAGACAAGGTTCTGATCAAGCCTCAAACTTTATTTTTGGAATGGCAGTATATATACAGCAGGAACAAAGGGGGGCAGGGTTGCCTACGCAGTGGGGTCTTTGACAGTGTATAATTGGTTTAGGCACTGAGTGACAAGGTGGTAAGGTATCTGGCAACACAGGATTGGCTAACTGCCAGGGCTGCGTAACATTCCAAGGTGTAACATTCCAAGGCTGGGCTAGCTATGGGGGAGGATCAGGAAAGAGACTTTGCAGAGATCCTCGGGGGCAAGATGTGCTAAGCGGCAGGTTAATCTTTAGCTTCTGGCCAAACCCGCAGGGCACCGCATAACTTTTGCTAGAAAGAACTTAATTCTAAGACAGAGTTGTATTTTCTTAAGACAGAGTTGCTTGTCTCAACTCTGATGGCTCCCAACACAAATTGAGCTAAGCTTCCTGTATTTTAATTCTGACAGCTCTGGGGTGGAAGTTGGGGTAAATTTTTGTGGGTTTTTTTTGTTTTTTGTTTTTTTGTATTTTCATCTCTACATTTTCCCTTCTAATTCTGAGCAGTAATCAAGCCTTACCTAAGCACTTCTTAGTCTTAAGGATCTTTGAAGGATATAAAGTCTAAGCTGAAACTCAATTTAAAAATTGTGTGTTGTTTAAAGAGGAGAGGGTATTTGATGCAAGAGTCACTTGAGGGAAATATTTCCTTTAGATGGTAGAAGATCAGAGATTGTCAGGTCTTGCATTTTTCAGGGGCCAGTGCATTGCTTTGGAAGCACTGGAGCAGAAGAATGGTGATCCTTTCAAAAGAATGATTTGGAGAAATGGTGTATTGAGGGAGGTAGTAGCCATGATACCAAGGTTCCCAGCCTCACTATCAGTTCACATGTCTAAGCATATTTGATCTAAAGGCTCTGTTTGCATTGCAGTAATGGGTGCTTTGGTGGAAACCAGTGTTGACTGACTGCTGGGTTGTCCTTCATGCTTTAGCATCAAATAATATCACAGGACCTTTGTACCACAGGGAACCCAGAGAATAGACTATGACTAAATTTCCTCCAATTCATAGAAGTATGGGGACTTTAGAGTCCAATGAAAAGTTATTTAAAAGAAATAATGAAATGAGATATTTCTTTCATACCACATTTATGGAATCAAATTCAGACTTTTGTGGCAGACTCTGATAGTTACTCATTTAAAATCACTTCTTTTCCCAAATGCATCCTTGCTGGCAGATTGCCTTCTACTCTATAAACTGAAATTGATATTTCAGCCTCTTAATAATTGGCATGAATGTCACCCAACACAGGCCACCGAGACCTGGAGAAAGAGTTTTTCTGATTGAGGCAGGCAAAGAAGTCATTCAAAAAGAAATAACAATTTGAGGGTATATCATCTAAACTTGTGACAACCATCATTTGATTATGAGGGAACAAACCTGAGGACAAATGATCTGAGGTAAAAGCCTTAAGGAATAGAAAATGGAAAGATAGAAGGAGCTTGAGAGTATAATGATATAATTGAGTAATTGATTAGTCAACTCTGTAACTGCCCTGGTTCAGAACTTTGTTTTATGAGACAATGAATTTTTAAGATGTTTAGTTGGTTTTCCCATTACTTACATCTAAAAGAACACCAAATGATATATCACTCCTACCACAAGTTGGGTTTTCTGGAAGCAGATGCTGAGATGCAGTTTGGGTGCGAGATGTTTATTAGGGACCAAGAACTATGTAAAGGAAGGCATAAGAGCAGAATTGGACAGAAGTTGAACAGGGAGAAAGTTCTGCAGCAAGTGTTGCTTATGAGAGCATCATGTAACAGGTCACAATGGCCAGAATTTTACTCATACTAACCAAATGTCCTGCCTCGCCTCAAATGCAAGCTGCTCTGGGAGGAATGGGTCTTAGGTAAAGAATTTCACTGAAGCTGAGTGACTTCTGACCATGTGCCTGTTGATAACCTTCTTCATGTGTCCTCCCTTGAAGGGTAATTTGGGTATCTTTAGGACAACATCAGTTATATGCACACATATGTAATACGTTCACACATAAATACATGCATATATATACATGTATACTATCTCCAAAATCTATATTCTAAAACCTCACATTTAATTTAAGCAAAATTAAAAGATGGCCCAATTTTTATTTCAACTATGTAGAATTAACACTTCAAGTCATATTTGATATCTTCCTTTCTTGCTTCCACCCAATCAATGTGTAAACCTAGTAGTATCTTACTATTATCTCCACTTTTTCTCCCATTACCATTGATGTTAGTGAAATTCAAGCCATTTTGTGTCTCAACTAAAGTTAAAGTCAATTGGACTCTGGACCTTTTAATTTATTCTTAATATCACTACTAACATGCTTTTCTTTGAGCCAAGTTCTGATCATAACAGCCTGTTGATAGTCCTCTTCTATTTGTCTTTTACATTTTAACAAATTGCCTAGTTTGTCATCCCAGTTCTTTCAGGATCTTGCCTTTAACTTACCTAACACAAACAATGATTTGATTGCTAATTCCAATGTGACACATACTATTTTCTACCTCTCTGCCTTTCTTGGAGCTATGTCCTTTTAGAAATCCTCTTTTGCCTTTGGTCATGACTCCATAAATGTTATCAGAGAGAAGCTTGAGCCATTAGACCCACTGGTCAGTATGCCACAATTGGACATACTAACCAAATGCCAATCTTACCTTTGGAATATCACATATTCTGCCTTTTATTATGTTTGCAGTACTGACTTACCCAATAAGCATACTTAATAGATACTTAAGGCACCAGAAAATTGCAACACAGCACTTTCAGTGCATATGTCACCATCATCTTGTTCTGCATTTAGGCCAGAAGCATGCTAATACCAGCATGGTCATCTAACACTATAAATCCGGGGATCAGCTTAGCAACATCTTCCTCATATAGGTTTTAATTAGGTACCATGTCCTTCTCACTTTATGTCTAGGACTCTCCTGTTGTAGGCAGGAAATGCCATGGAGACTACTCAATGTCTATAATTAATGGCCCATATCTGAGATGAAGCTCAAGTCTCACTGGTTAGATGTGGTGCAAAGGCAAAAGAGAGGCAGAGTGGTATACTGTGCTTGGACCTGGAAACATTTGCCTTTCATTATGAAGGCTGATCTCACTACTGCTCCTGTGAAATGCAGCACAAACCATCATTAAACACTAAATATGGCTTCATTCCTTAGAGTGACCAGCTAGCCACTTGGTGACAAGTCAATTTTACCTGATTCTTTCAGCCTCAGCAAGGGCAGTGATGTGTTTATATTGGAATTATTATCATATATGCTCTGACTGTGGACTTCCAGTTCCTGTCTGCAGTTTCTCTTTCTGTGCCATTATCCAAGAGTGAACATAATGCCTTATCTACGAAAATAATGTTCTCCACAACATCTTTGACCAATAGCCCATTCTAAAGTGAAGGGCATGCAGCTGTGGGCTCCTGACTATAGAATTATCTTATTTACTATGTGCCCTATAATCCAGAAATAGCCAGCTGATAAAAAGTTGAAAGGTTCAACTGAAGTGCTAAGTAGAGGACATCACCCTGGGGGATTGGGATGTTATTTCCTGGGATGCACTCACAGGAGGAGTGCAAGGGAATACAATGTAAATTACACTGAACTAGAAGTTGCTGGTGTCGCCCTCCCGTTCTTAGAAAAAGAAAGGAGTTTTTGTATTAGAGAGAGTAACCAACCCTGACTACCATAAGCAGCTAGGATTGTTGCTACACAATGAAGACTAGGCGGAGGAGTATTGTGAACAGGGAGATAACTGTGGTGTCTCTTGGTACTCCTATGCCAAGTGAAAACCATGAATGGGCAATTGTAGCAACCACATTTTAACAAGGGCAAGGCAACTATGAGCTTAAACCTCTTGGAGATGAAGATCTGGGTCATCCTACTAGGCTAGCGTCCAGACCAGCAAAGGTGTTAGCTGAGAGTAAGAACAATCTGAAAAGGGGGTGTCAGTGATGGAGGGAGATGATGAGTATCACAGACTAAGAACCCATTGTATAAGTGAATCCTGGAAACCTGCCTTGCTAACTCTTTTTTAAGATTCCTTGGAAGGTTAACATGTTCTGCCACCTTGATGATCAGACTTGTGCTTTCTAACCCAGGAAGAATTGAGAGCATCTTTATAAAGGAGAGACATGGATGTCATTAGGAGAAATGAATGAGTCCAAAGGGAATTCTTGTTTCTATGACACTTCAGATTTGTGCATTTGCTTTGCCTTTGGGTGAGAACGTTAGCAGCAGCTGACACTGTTCCCAGGGCTATGCAGCCAAATAGCTGCTGCTGCCACCAACCCCACTACAGATCTAGATTTGCTTGCAGAAGGCTCCCAATGGCACCTGTTGCTCACATACAAGCTCCAAAAATTCCTTGCCTCACACCAGGCTATGTACCTTTGTCTCCTGCTCCGATGCCACTATAATGTGAGATAGTACAGGATTCAATTGGCATTCATGCACATGAAACCCAGAAGTTTGAGAGAGTAGATGGCTCATGGGAAGAATTTGGACAAATGAAAGTTGGGAGTCAATAAATGCATTCTTGTCTCTTCCACCGCCACCACTGCAGACTATTTGGAGCTGAGGTGGCTAAAACATCCTAACAACTGAATTGAATAGCTTGTCAGTAAACTGGCTCTTTGGCAATAACCTCTCTTGTATATATGTTCTCCCTCTTTTGCCTCAGTTTCCATTCCACTGCCTCTTATTTCTTAAGCTCACATTCCCCAACAGACTATTAATGCAGAAGTGTTTGCCTTTGTCTGTATTTTCCAGAGAGGCTCGGCTAAGATACAGGTGTGTTTATAGTACATATATGTATATTTAAAAATAATATTGTCATCATGGGAAAAGTGAAAATAATTTGAATTTCCTTACACTAATTGTATGTTATTGTGTTGTTTTTATCTTGGATTAGAAACCCAGTGCATGAAAACTCATGCACTGGGGGTGGGAGTTCCCTCAGTCCAGCCTGCCCCCTTTCACAGCCTGGGAGCCCTCAGGGGCAGAAGGTGACCCTGAGATTGGGGGAAGGCGATACCCCACCACACCCCTGCTGCTGCCATTGCTGACAGCACAAGCCTCAGCCAGCCCAGGTTACCTGAGTCTTGGGAGGCCCTGAGCCAGCTGGGTAGCCACCATCTGAAGCTTGCCTGCACCTCGGGCCAACCCTGGGCAGCTTGTCATCTGAGGGGATTAGGGGAATTCAGAGGGGCTGAGGGAAATGTGTACCACCATCTGTGGCTGTGGGCCTGCCATCTTTGAGGGTGTGATAGTCAATTAACATATTTCCTCCTTATTGGCTGTGGGCACCATTATCTTTGCGAGGGTGTGATGGTCAATTAGAATATCCCCTCTTTATTAGATAGAACAAGATTGAGCAGCATAATCATTTCCTTGCTTATCTCTTCTAGCAGTACCAATCAGGCATCATATTTGAATTTACTTGGCATCTGCTTAACTAGACCAGTTTGTGAGGAGAGGCTGTGTGCCTTGTTTTTGCATATATATATATATATATATATATATATATATATATATATATAATCTCCCTGAAGGTAACTTAATGCATTTTAAATTATAGGCACTTAAAAAATGTCTAAACTCCCCTTCCACTGAGATTGCCCTAAGCAAAGGAAAAACAAGGACTGCATCCTGGGTCAAGATGAGTCTGAGAAATTAGGAATGGTACTTAGGACCAATTTGTAAGGGATAGGTGTTCCTTGGAGAATTAAAAAAAAAAAAAAAAAAAAAAAAAAAAAAAGGATGACATTCAAAGTGAAGTATCAACAACAGATAACTAGGGAAATTGGGGATTGGAAGGTGACACTGAGAGGTTAAGCAGATGCAAAAGTGTCCAGGGGTAAACAGTGCCTAATGTCAAAGAGAAGAGGAAGGAGCTAACCATGTTTATAAATTAAAGTACGAGAGATCCAATGTATTTCTCTGGGAAATTCTTATTGGAAAGGAAGAAATAAACATAGGAAATAAGCGAGGGAAGATGAAGATGACTCAAGTGCACAAATAAGTGATTAAACTTAGTGACTGCTAAGGGCTAAAAGGGATTTACATTGGATGGTAGTTATGATTCTCCTTAGGAAAATAAAGACCCAGATATTACATTCAAATGACTATGTCTCACAGAAACACATATTCATGCTCTCTAAAAACATGTACAAGAATGTCCATGGCCCTAGAGAAATCTCACTTGCCATCTCTAGTAGAATGCATAAAAATAAAATTGTGGTATATTTATTATACTCAATGGAATAACAAAAAAGGCAAGAATAAGCAGATCACAATTACAAGCAATTCAAATAATATAAAAATTAAAATAGGCAAAAGTAATTTACAGTATCAGAAGTCAGGAAGTGGTTACTCTTGTGGGTGGAAATGACTGTAACAGAATATAGAGAGCATTTTTGGGAGCACATAATGTTCTCTTTTTTGAAGAGACTATATTTACTTTGTGAGAATGAATGAAGATGTACATTTATTATCTTCTTGGCAAATCCTCTACTGAGTTTCACCATATAGATTCAGAAATTTTAAATTTTTGAAAACTCATCTATCACCATGTAGGTAAAGACAAAGATCAAATTCAACACCCTAACAGCTTTTCTATGCACCATCTCAGTCAAATTTTCCCCATTAAGTTATCACTATTCTGATTTCCATTACATATTTTAGGTTTGCTTGTTTCTGATTTTCATATAGTAAAACCATACAGCACATATTCGTTTGCACTGGAGGGGGAGGTCCCTCAACCCAGCCTATGCCCTCTTGCAGTCCAGGATCCCTTGTTCCTTACCATCTGCCTACTGGCTCCTTACCACTCAGCTCGCTACTTCTTAGTGGCAGGCTCCTTATTGCTAGGCTAACTGCTCCTTAGTACTGCTGCAGATGCAGGAGAGGTTCCCGCCATCACCATCGCTGCAACACTCACCAGCCATGAGTCTGGGTTCTGGCTTAGTGGTGCTCCCCCTGTGGGAGTGCACTGACCACCAGGGGGTAGCTCCTGCATTAAGCCTCTGCCCCTGGTTGTCAGTGTGCATCATAGCAACTGGTTGTTCCGCTGCAATTGTCGCTTAAGCTTTTATTATGTAGACTAGAGACCTGGTGCATGAAATGTGTGCATGGGGGTCCCTTCAGCCCAGCCTGCACCTTCTCCAATTCGGGACCTTTTGGGGGATGTCCAATTGCAGGTTTAGGCAGGATCTCCAGGACCAGGGATCACAATCCAGGACCACTGGTTCCTAACTGCTCACCTGCCTGCCTACCTGATTGCCCCTAACTGTCCCCCCCCGCCCCCTTGCTGGCCTGGTTTCCCCATCTGCTCCCCTGTCAGCCTAGTCACCCTTAATTGCCCCCCACTGGCTTGGTTACCCCTAACTTCCCCCCCCGCCTTCCGCTGGCCTGGTTGCCCCACGCATCCTGATGCTCAGTCATTTGGTCGTCTCTCACTAACTCCCCTGCTGGCCTGGTAGCCCCATGCAGCCTGCTACTCAGTTATCTGGTTGCCCCTCACTGACCCCCTTGACATCCTGGTTCCCCCACACAGCCTGCTGCTCAGTCATTTGGATACCACTCACTAACCCCCCCTGCTGGTCTAGTCGCCCCCACACAGCCTATTTATTAGTCCATTTAGTTGCTATGGTCGCTTAGGCTTTTATATATATAGATAAGACAGCTATGGATATGATTACATATTTACTTTTGTGGCTCTTAATCTCATTTTTTTTTTTAGATATATTCATAAAAGTGGAGCTTCCGGGTTAAATTACATATATATGTGTAGATTCTCTGCATACTTCAAACAGTTTTTAAAAGTGGTTGTACCAACTAACACATTCAACAGTATCATTTTTGAATTCCAGTTGCACACATACTTTCCACTTCATCTATGATCAGTCTATTAAATTTTAACCCTTCAGTTGAGTTGTATAGATGCCACTCAATTTATGATGTGGTTAAGTCCTGATAAACCCATGGTAAACTAAAAATATCTCAAGTCAAAAATGCATCCAATACCCAAGCTACTGAAAATCATAGATTAGCCTAGGTAACCTTAAAAATTCTCAGAGCACTTAAATTATTGGGACAGAACCCCATAGTAGGTTGAGAAGCATCAGTAATTGCCTTCTTCTTCTCACAATAAGCAGAAAACGCAGATGGTCACTTTGTTAACTTTGAGATTGGAAAACACAAACACTATAAAAAGCAATCAAGGAAACAAACCCACTGGGAACACAGTGCACCGTAGAGTGTCTGTTGTTTACCCTCACAATTGTGTGGCTGACTGGGAGCTGTGACTCGCTGCCATTGACATTATCACAACACAGTTCTGCATATCACTAGCCCAGAAAAAGACCAAAATTCAAAGTACAGCTTCTGAAGCTTATATTTTAATTTCTTTAAGTTACCTTTTAATGCTTGATTTTAATGAATCCAAATTTAAAATTTATTTTATTACAGTAGATCCTTAGGTTACATGGGAGAGCCGTTCCTACGGTGCAATGTAATGCAATTTTCTCCGTAAGTCAGAACCTGCCTACATAAGCACCTATGTCATTCAATGAAGCACATCCACAGCACTAATAATGTGAAACCGTAAAAAAATGTAAAAGAAAGATAACAATTCCTGGCCTTTACTTGTGGTAAATAAATAATAAAAAACATAAAGCACATGCGTACACATGTCGAAATGATGAAACTTTTGTTTTTAATAAATAAATGGGAGATGGCAACTTAACCACCAAACGACATATGTTGAGTCTGATGTAACATGAGGACTGCCTGGTTAGTTCTTTTGTGTTCTATCCAAAACATCTTTGTCAATGCCAATGTCTGGAAAAGTCTCTCCTGAGTTTTCTTCTAAAAGTGTTTTGTTTTTTTCCTGAACTTTTTTGCCCTCCTATTGAGATCTTATCACCCATCTCAAATTTAGAAGGTAGGTGAAGAGAGAACTTCATGTTATTTGATGTCTCATATTGCTTTGGAAAATTTCTGAGCCAGGCTTTCTTTAAGTATCAACTCTGTCACATTTTATCTCTCCAAACTTATATTTTATATATTTACCATATTCTACATTTCTTATACTTCTTTCTGTATTTTTCATAAAATTTTCCCTCCTGTGGATCAATTTGGATACTTCTTGTTGGTCTATTTTCTAGCTTACTAATCCTCTGTTATGCTGTATTGAATCTGCTATTAAATGAATGATTAAAATTGTATAGTATTTAATTCAGTAATCATATATTTTAGTTATAAGATCCATATTTGTCTATTTATAATTCATTCTAAGTCTCTGCTGAAATTCCACAGACTACTTTTTAAAATTTGAACATATTAATCATTATGATTTTAAAGTCCTTGTCTTGGAACACATTTGTATCAGCTTCTAGCTAATTTAACTTGTCTGTTGCTTTTCTCTTGGTTTTGGTCATCTGGTGTTTTATTTGTTATTTACTGTCTCATAGTGTTTTATTTTACAGCAGAGTTTGTGGATGAAAAATTATTTAGGCTTGAGGTGTTATCTGTGTGTGTGTGTGTGTGTGTGTGTGTGTGTGTGTGTGTGTGTGTGTGTTAATATTTTTATTAATTTCAGAGAGGAAGGAAGAAGGAGAAATAGAAAGAAACATCAATAATGAGAGAGACTCATTGATTGACTGCCTCCTGCATGCCCCACACTGGCGATGGAGCCCACAACCTGGGCATGTGCCCTGACAGGGAATCAAACCATGACCTCCTTTTCTATAGGTCCATTCTCAACCACTGAGCCATGGCAGTTGGGTTGAGGTGTTATCTTAATAGAAAGAGATTAGCATTTTATTTTTCATTTTGATTTGTAGTAACTTTTTTGCTTTGTTTTGGCAAGTAAATACTAGGAGAGTACCAGCAGATCATCTTGAACTTCTTTACTTCTCTTCTTTCTTAAATCCTGACTGATGGTGCCCCACTGCCTTCAAGTTGTTGCCATTTATAACCTATCCAGCTCTTATCATTGATAGTGGGATGGCTAATTCAGACCCAGTTATTTTCTCAATCTCACTAGTAGAGCTGGAAGCTCTGTTAACTGTGATTTTCTATTATCTGGATAAAGAATCAGAGAAAAGCTTTCCAGAAAGGAGGAATAGCCTGAGCTTAAGCCTAGAATTATAATGCATGAATTTTTTATGAGAACAATTACCCTTTGAAGTACATGGTTTGTGTTAATTTGATATAAGGGGGAAATGCTTGAATAAAAGTAGATTATCAAGAATTTATTTCAGTATCTCTGTAGGGAGTTATTAAATCATAAGCAAAGGTATAATAAGATGGATTTGGAAAACCTAGCCTAACAATTGTGGTTTATTTGTTTTTAAGTTAAATCATCTTGAATTGTTGTAGAGTAGTCAGAGCAGTATAACCCTCTATAATAAAACTGACATGTTTCTTTTTTAAGAATAAGCTCTTTAAAACATTGTTTAAACATTGTTTAAAAGTAGGCCTCTTTGAAAATCTAATGTTGGTGGGCTCTGGGTAAAGAGCCCTAATATGAAAAAAAAAATGTTACTAAAAAAATAGCACAATGATGAAACTATCACAAAAATAGTGAATAATCTCACATTTTTTCAATAACAATTTCATAGCATGTGTTGTCTAGTTTTATGTGGAATTTGGGAAGAAGTGTTAAAAATTTTATTGTTAGGTTATTTAATTGATTTTATTTTTCACTGTTATAAGTGACTCCTCTATGGATATATTTATGGATATAGTACAGTTATAATCCTCAAGCACCATTTCTAAGAAGAAAATCTCCCCAAGGTTTTTTTTTTAACATTAACAAATGTATAAAAAATTTTTTTTGACAATGAAAATGTTCAGTTCAATGTATTTTCTATTGCAGTTCACAGAAATACTGAGCAGGAAATACAGAAATACATATATCCTCTAATACTACCCATATTCCACAGAAGAGTGGTATATTTGTGAAAATCAACAAAGCTACATTGACACACATCATCATCTAAAGTCCACAGGCTTGACTCTTAATGTTATACGTGGCCTGAGTTTTGACAAATGAATATTGACATGTATCCACCAGTGTTATGTCATACAGAATAGTCTCACTGACCTAAGTATACTCTGTGTCTTCTGTATTCATCCCTCCTTTCCCTCTCAACCCTGACAACCACTAATCTTTTTACTGACTCCAGAGTTTTGCTTTTTTCCAGAATGTCACATACTTGGAATCATTTCCTAATGACATATGAAGCTATAGTCTGGAGCCTTTTCAAATTGACTTCTTTCACACCATAATATTCATTTAAGTTTTCTCCATGGCTTTGTAGCTCATTCTTTTTAGCACTGAAAATATTCCATTGTCTGGATATACTTGAGCATACTTATCCACTCACCTATTGGAGGACCTCCTGGTTGCCTCCAAGTATTGGCGATTGTGAATAAAACTCCTAAAAACAACTTTGTGCAAATATTTTGTATGGATGTAAGTTTTTCATTTCATTTGGATATGATTGCTGGGTCGTATGGTAAAACTCTATTTAATTTTGTATGAAATTGTCCATTTGTCTTTCAAAATGGTGGTCCATTTTGTATTCCTATAAGAAATAAGAGTTATTACTCCACATCCTTGCCAACATTTGGTTCTGCAGTGTTTTTTCATTTTGTTCATAATTTTATGTTATGTACTGGTATCTCATTGTTTTAATTTACAATTCCCTAATCACATATATGGCTAGTCATCTTTTTACTTATTTGCCATCTGTGTATCTTCTTTGGTGAGGTGTTTGTTCAGGTCTTTGGTGAGGTGTTTGTTTAGGTCAGATTTAATTATAGCTATTTGAGAACACATTTTTAATCCACTTGGTCATTTTCTTATTGTTGAATTGTAAGAGTGCTTTGTATATTTAAAATAACAGTTCATTATTAGGTTTGTCTTTTGCAAATATTTCCTCCAGTTTATGGCTTACCTTCTTATTCTCTTAATGTTTTAAACATCCTAATTGTATAGTTCAATACCATTAAGTACATTATTATGTAACCATCACCATCATTCATCTCCAGAATTTCTCAGTTTCCTAAACTAAAACTTTGTACAGATTAAACAATTAACTTTGCATATCCCATTCTTCAAGGCCCACCAACCACCATTTTTTCTGTCTCCATATATTCGGTTACTCTAGGTAACACATATAAGTAGAATTGGACAATATTTATTTTTTGGTGATAGGCTTATTTTATTTGGCATAATGGTTTCAAGTACATACATGTTGAATTTTGTATCAGAATTCTTTTCCTTTTACAGGGAGGGAGAAAAGTAGGTTTACAGTTGTGAGTATGCAAAAAAAAAACCAGTTATTTTTCTATTATTATTAGTTGTTATATTATTTTCCACACGAACAGCAATAAACTACTTTTGCCCCACCCTGTATTCCATAGTATGCATAAGCCACATTTTTTTTGTCCATTAATCTGTTTATTCACAATTGGGTTGCTTTCACCTTCTAACCATTGTAAATAATGCTGCTACAAACATGGATTTACTAATATCTATGTCTCGGTTCAATTTATTTTATATAATAATTTTCAGTAGTGACAACAAGGTTATATCTTAACCATTTACCTTATTTCAAGTTAAACTCACATTATAACCATTTAAATATTTAGGTTTTTATTTTCGTTTCACTATGCTTGACACTATTCTTACTATGGTATCATTGTGAAAAATTTAAATGTTGACAGCAATAATGCAACATCACTATATGCTGTTAAAATGCTATATTTTCTTTCCCATATAAGCTGCTTTATTTTTCTTTTATAGCAATTCTGCTTTGAGTTTACAATTGTTATTTTATATAATATCTTTCTCTGATTCTCTTGCTTAGAAGAAACAACTAATAATTGATTCAATGGGTAATAACATAGATTGTGACTAGAACTTCAAAACCATTCCTGCACCGTTATGAAGAGCATCCTGTGAAGGTGACAACAGACCAGAGAGAGGACTGTCAGCCCTGGGAGACCAGTCTGCTCAGAAGGAGGAGCAGGCTGTCACTTGGGTTTGGGCAGTCAGAAAGTTACTTTTGGGGGGAACATTGGATTCAGACAAAGAGCTAAAGAGTTAAACAGACCACAACATCAGGGAGGTGTTCAGCATAATGTTATCAAGACAAAAGGATATATAGCAGGTGTGATGGCATATAGTTCAGGGAAAATAGTTTAGTAACAAGCCAAAATATTGTACTATTGCCGAGAATGGGATAGTAAGAAGGAACCAATCAATAAATTGGGGATGAGTGACAAGAGAGTGATGTCTGTCTCCTGGGTGGCCATAAATAAGTCATATGAAGACAGGAAATAAGTTCTGAGCAAGGCAAAAGCAAAGCTAATGAAACTTGAGCTCTTTTCACTTCCCCTTCCTTAAGACAGTATTGTTTGAGGATTGTAGAAGTGAGCTAAATCCACAGAGTGTTAAAGTGACTTTGCAGTGAATGTCAAAGGACCACAGGGACAAATATGCAAGCCTGTATATTCCACTCCGTGATGTTTGTTCATATCTGTGCTTGTTTGTTTTTTGAAGCTGCAGAATTCTAGGCGTGGCTAGATTGTTTAACATTTTCCATTTCTCAGCTTAGTTCTTTGTGCAGATGTGTTTTTTAGTCTTAATTTTTGATATGTGATAAGAACATGCCCCCACTACTTTATATATATGCATTAAGGGGTGTTAAGATTTAAATACTGTGTTTAGTGTTAAGATTTAAATATAGCTATTTGAGAACACATTTACTCTGTATTTATTATATGCAAAGAAAAAGACTTATGTAATTCACCATTTATCTCATCTATTTTAAAGGATGTAGAAAGGTGGGATATTTAGAATAAGAATTAAGAACTTAAGAGTAAAAAGTAGAAAAGAAGAGAACAGATACAAAAAAGAATTGAGAATGAATTAATATCATAATAGGGGAATCATTTAATGTTTTAAAATAGCTTTAAGTCATGGAAAGAAGTAAGATTCTCTCAGGCATTAAATGAGAAAACAACACAAGATTCCACACAAATTATCAGAAAATGCTAAGTTGTCCATGAAAGATGTACTGGAATAAAAATGTGAAGAATACACGTACTAAGTGATTAATGATGGAAAAGTTCATGCTGGCAAACAAAACCGACCTTAGATGGTTTAAGAACAATAGCAGTCTCTGAAAGTTTGATTTTGGAATTGTATCTTTATAAAGAATTTATTAGGCACTGTGGCAAATTATGTGATTGAAGAACTACTTGGAAAAAGTTGAAATGTTTTGCTTCAATATTTTTAAAAGTTAGTTCTTGTGAGAATTTGAGAAAAAATGGGACTTCTGTGAGAATAACACCCTGTCAGAGATCATGAAGCAAAATTACTTCAGCCTGGTGGAAGGCAATAAAGAAAACAGCTGAAGATAGATGGAGAGAAAGCATCACAGATATTTGAACAATCTTAGAAACAGTCTGGAAAAGCTACCCTTAACAGAGAAAAGACTATGTTTTAAGCATTCTGAATAATGTTATTGCAATCTTTTCTCTTTCCTGTAAAAAGTCAGGAAAGATGTAAGAGAATTAAAAAGCTAAAAGTTATCCTGAAAAAGTCAATTAGCTCCTTTACTTTTCTGCTTGTGTTAGAAATGATTAAGTATATAGAATTGAAGAGAAAATAAATTGTTAAGCTGAGAACTCTCTCCAAGGTTTTGATACCAATTTGAAAAAAAAAAAGCTAATTTAAAACTCAAACATTTTAATGTTCTAGATCAATTTTAACATTAAGGAAAAATTTCAGGTTGATATAATGGTGTTCTGTTTGAGAATGTAATTAAATTTAAAAGAGATGGAACACAAGTAAAAACGTTTATGAAATATTATCTATTTTGTTTATACTATATTTCTTAAAAACCTTCATATAAATTCTTTTGCATATGTATCCTTTTTATAATTTATTCTCTGCAATACTTGGCTTTAAAAAGAATATGGTTCTTCCATGATCATACTACACACCTTTTTTATATCCTCATTTTCTCATATCTCATAAATCCTTTGACTTCCATTGCTGGCTATATGCAACTATGTTGAATCCTACTAAAAATATTTTTGGAAGCTATTAGTTGGCTATAGCAGTTGTCTCCACTTTCATTGAATATGTTGAAATTTGGCTCATAGTTTTGCTTTATAGCCCAAATGCTACTGACATCCTTGATACTTCCCATATCTATTTTTTTCTTCTAGACTGGCATTCACAATTTGGACATAATCAAAAGCTTCATTTTCTTACCAGCTATTCAGCCATTTTATTAATTGTCTCTATATATCCTGACTTTCTCTGCTTTTCCAAGCATATGACCACCCAGTAGCGCTTCCATCTTACCTTGGACATAGTTTCTGTCAGAATGTCAGATTCCCCATAGAGATAACATTGTCTCTGTTTTGATGAAGTGACACTAGCAGGGGATTGGATTGTTGTGGGAGTCCAGGGTGGGGGTGGGCAGAGTCAGAACTGTTTACAGTTTTCTGCAAACAGATTGATTGTCCTGAAGAGGAAAGACAACTCAAGTACCATTGGCTAGAGTGTCTGGACTTTGCTTTGAAATCTTTCATTATTCCCTATTTGTGTCCTTCAGGAAAAGGCTAAATTCCTCAGGCCCATTGTGATCTGACCACTGCTTCTCTCTCTAGCCTTTCACTTTATTCTTCACCCCTTTGATTCTTCTTTTCAGCAACTCTGGTGTATTATGGATTTCTGAACACAGTGGGATTCCTCCTGCTCTGTGCTCTTTTCCCTTGTGGATCCCTCCAAGCATGGAGCTTGTATCTCCCTTGTTTGCACTGCAAGCCTCGCCCTTCCCCTGTATCCATAATTCAGGTGGAGTCTTTGAAACCCTTTAATAAGTACTTCACCCCCTTTCTCTCTGCTGGCATAAGCAAACTGCCCCTTAGCACTTTGTGCAACTTTCTGTCACATCTGTTGTCACATAATACTGTGAGTTCTGATTTCCTGTCTCTCCTAGGCTATATCTTATTCTTCTTCTGATTGTAAGCTGTTTAAGGGTAGGGACTCTGGTTTTTGTAATTTTTTTTTTTTTTTTTTTGGCATCAAGTGTCTATCAAAGTGTCTGGTATTTAGTATATACCCAGCAAATGTTTCCTTCAACAAACACTAAAAACAGTTGTTTAAATAAGGAGAGACCAAAAGAAGTAGAATGACACATTATAGTCAATTCATCATCAATTTTTAGAAATTGTAATATCTGGTATAACTTATGTGAGTTGAAATATTTCTGTTTTAGGAGACTATAATATAATTATAAAACTAGTTATGTAAATATGACCCTCCCTAAACTGTTCACAGAGTACATAAATAAGATCAACTGCTTTACTTCCTGCAAAAGTCTATTTTGAACTGTTCTTTAAGATGCACAACTTAAATAGCCCAACAGCTTTTTCAGGAAGGTAGGGCCAATATATCAAACATCTTCCCACTCAGACATTTGCTTGACTTTGGAAATGTCTGTAGAAACCAAAATATAGTTGATGAACTTTGTTACTTATCATAAGAATCAATTTTTTTGGAGACTGTGTTCTGTAATCAATATTGGACCAATAGTAGAAAGTCATTTCAAATGACTTTGAAAGCTGTTGTGCTATTTAAGTTGTGCATCTTAAAGAACAGTTCAAAATAGACTTTTCCATGAAGTAAAGCAGTTTATCTTATTTATGTACTCTGTGAACAGTTTAGGGAGGGTCATTTCAAATGACTTTCATTTCAAATTTGTAGGTACTAAGAAAATAAATACACATAAGCTTTGCTCCATAATTTTCCAGAAAGAAAAAATGCCAGTGATTTAAATAAACTTAAAAATATGATATTGGCAAATATAATTATATAACAATAGGTATTAAATGCATCCATGCAGCAGAATTACTTCTTTGACTTTTATTTTTTTTTTAAATGTGTTTTGCAGAAACACTTCATCCAATTTACTAAATCATTATCCTGTTTACCACCAATCTAAATCTCTGTCCTCCTGCCGAGGATCTGGCATTTCTTCCCCCTCCACTCTACCCCAGTTGCATAATATTTCAAATGCTGGTTTGTTCCTATTTGGAATACAGTCCTTGTTCTATTCCTTTGGCGGTATGATAGTCAAACCTGTCTAGACTGTGATTAGTCTGGCCATGGTCTAAGTAGAACAATCATAACCATCAGTTCAATACCATTGTCTTACTCCACAAACAGTAAGCCTGCATCAGCATCACTCAGAGGGCTACTGATGGCAGCTTTTGATCATTTTATTTCAAATAGACTTCCCAACTTCTGTTTTGGTCATCTCATTCATCTTCTACACTAACTGTCACTGCCTATTTGCTATCATTTCTTACCTTACATTTTTTTTTCTTTTTTTCCTTTTGTCATATAAAATGACATAATCTGTGGGATGTCTGCCAAAAGAAGGGACTCAAGAGTATTCTGAGAATCCTATAATGGTCCAGTGAGGTTTTGACTTGGAAGGTCAAGAACGTAGCCATGTGTGCCAAGACACAATAACCTATTTATTCTCCAATGCCAACCCATCTGTGAAAAGACTGCCTCCTGGGTAGCTTCCACTGTGGGAGTGCCGAGGATTTGTGTAACCACATCTTTCACCCACTAATTTATACCAAGAATGACAGTACCTTGGCAAAAGTAAAGCAAAAGATCTAGCCAATATCGAACAAGGCAGGAGGAGGCGCAAAGCTAAAAGTAAAGAAAACATCTTCAATTCAGAAGTTGGTTGGTCATCCTGAGTTCCACTTTGCCAGACTGCTACCTCCACAGCAAAAAAAAAAAAAAAAAGAAAGAAAGAAAAAAGAAGAAGTCAATGCCTCTTCACTTTCTCTAGACTAGCAGGACTAGGGAAGGTGCCTAGATCTTGGTAAATAAGTAAAACATAGAACAAATGATGGATTATGTGGCTATGATCTGTCCCTATTCTATGAATGGAAAATACTCAATAAAGATACTGTACAAAATAGCTGATATGTTCTCTTTTTGTGTATTTACAAGTAACTATGACAATCTTTCAAAAAAATGACAAGGAAAAATATATTTTTCAGGATTAATACTGTATTAAAAGATAAACTATTGATAGTATGTAAAAGGAGAAACCTACATATTTTAGCAGAGATATCACTTCACAGTTATTGCTGGCAACCTACTTTTTTTCAGGCAGTTAATATAATAGATAAAACTGGCATTTTTATGTTTTGCCTAGAAAGTTCTAAAATAAATGTATGTGTTCTCTGATACATGCACAGCCACATCACATATATTGATTCAAAAACATCTGATAAATTAAAAATTCCTTTACTTAAAAGTTTATACTTATGAAATTCCTCTTTCAGTGGACAACATGTCTAAAGAGCACAGATTAGTTGCCTTGCCATGTACAAGACACTATATATGAAGCATTTACTAATGACTACAGAATGCACAGTCTACTAATGAAAAAGTGACATACATGCATTCTTCATTTAACATCATTTGATCAATGCTATTAGGATATAAGGCTATTTTTTTCCTGAAACACCTTTTAATTAAAGTATTGATAAATATGTAAAAAATCTACAATGACACACTGCCAATGTGTGTTTATGTGTTACGTATTTCCTTTATGTTCTCAGTCCTATCTAATTCAATATGACTGTGTCCACAGAAGAAGAGAAAAAATTGGATGTAGATATACACAGAGATGAGACAGTCATGTAAATACAGAGGCAGATACTGAATTTATGTTGCCATGTATAGGTAATGCCTGAGACTACCCAAAACTCTGAGAGAAATATTCTCTCCCAGAAACTTTGCAGAGAATAATTCTGTGGCAACATCTTGATTTTATACTTCCAACTTCCATAACTCTGAGGAATAAATTTTGTTTTAGGCCATCTATTATGGTATGTTTTTTAGCCAGATCTAAAAAACTAATGCATCCATTTAAATGGAATATGCATCCACAAATAACCAATGTGTTGGAAAAAGATAGGAAGTGCTATAGGAATGCACATAGAAAGTATCTTTGTAATACAAAAGGAGGCATGGTTGTTAATGAGAAAATTAGGACAGGCTTCAAGACAGATGTGACATTTGCAGTTGACTTTGAAGGATAGATAGCATAGCAAATGAAAGAAAATGCCAGCTCTTGCCCTTTGTCAGCCATAGGCATTAATGCTTCCTTCCAAAGGCTCCATATTACCCTTTTCTGAAATTATCCTGGCTAATGTGAACAAGTTTTAAAAGTACTATTTCAGCAGAAGGTGGGGTTGGGAACAAATTTTACTTCCTCAAGTCACAGTGCTTGGAATGAACTGTGAGGTCCTGTGAAATTATTAATCTTTCTTGGGCAGCCTTCTCTCCTGTTCTTGACTTGATCCTGTAACAGGACTTGTCTTGGTTTCCTGCTTTTAATTCATCTCCACTACCAAGTCTGAATCATTCTCTGAATTCTAATTAAGTTGCCTTAGAATCAGACATCTTACATAATTTTTGCTAGACTTTTCAACTAAGAATTGAACCTCTTTTATTAAACCTATATTTGCTGGAATAATTCTACACTAAACCAGGTGAGAAACTATCATATGCCTAACACTGAGCACCAACATTGTGAATAATACACTTATCCTGTCTGTGGTAGTCAGAATAATGACTTCCTAATGATGTCTACATCAGTGTTTTTCAACCTTTTTTGGGCAAAGGCACACTTGTTTCATGAAAAAAATCACGAGGCACACCACCATTAGAAAATGTTAAAAAATTTAACTCTGTGCCTATATTGACTATATATAAAGTAATTCTCTTGAATAGGAATCAAATAAACACAAAGAAAGTATTTTATAATTACTTTATTATGAAATATTAAGTAAACAAAATAGTGAAAAATTATAAAATTCTTGTCTTGTCTGCACCTACGGCACACCAGGCAACATCTCGCGGCACACTAGTGTGCCGCGGAACACCGGTTGAAAAACGCTGGTCTACATCCTCATCACTGGAACCTGTGAATATGTTTTCTTACAGGGCAAGGAGGGATTGAGTTTAAAAGATGGAAGTCAGGTTTCTAATCATCTGGCCTTGAGATAGGAAGATTATTCTAGATTACTCAGGTGAGCCTGATGTAATCACAAAGGTCCTCTGAAGCGAAAGAAGAAGGAAGGAAAGCTGGTGTCAAAGTGATGAAGCACATGGAAGACTTGAATGGTCTTTGCTGGGTTTGACCATGGAAATGAAGCCACACGAAGGGGAAGGCAAGTGGCTTCTAGAAGCAGGGAAAAGGCAAGGATTCTTCAGAAGAAATGTGGCCCTGCTGCCACTTTGATTTGAGTCCAGTGAAATCCATTTCAGACTTTGTCCCCTAGAGCTATAAAACAGCATATTTGTATTATAATTTGCTACCACAGCAATAGAAGGCAAACATACTGCCCTTTTATAAAACAGACCTTAGACTATCAGGGCTAGCTTGTTTTTAGTCTAAGCTACCATATTCTTTTAGTTTCTTGGAATAGGAGAGAAATATAATTTGTGGTTAATATTATGGGCTTTGGAATTCAACAAAGTAAAGGGTAAAAGTCAGCCTCATTAATTACCAGCTGAATAGCCCCTAACAAATGATTTCTTCCTTCCTTCCTTCCTTCCTTCCTTCCTTCCTTCCTTCCTTCCTTCCTTCCTTCCTTCCTTCTTTCCTTCCTTCCTTCCTTCCTCCCCCCTCCTCTCTCTCTCTCTCTCTCTCTCTCTCTCTCTCCCTCTCTTTCTCTCTCTCTGCTTTCCTTCCTGCCTTTCTGCCTTCCTTCTTTGTGCTCGGTATCATTATTTGTTCAATGAGGATAACATTTTTCTCTTTAGCTTAGTTTGAAAATTAATTGAAATAATGTATGTAAAGTGGTTTACATTGCTCAGTGTGTGGAAATGTTATGAATTATTCAGGATTCCCCATGCCTTTGGTTCCAGAGGTATGTTCTCCTGTCAGGTTAGTAATGTAGTGATATTAAGTAACTTGAGGACAAAAGTAGTTTGAAGCCATGTCAGGAAGCATCTTTTATCACATACTGCTAAGGATTTGTGATTTAATTTGCTAAGCAAAGGATAGTCATTTAAATTTAAAATGCTTCCTGTTTCAAAACGAATTTGTCTAGCAGTCACAATACAACACATAGATATTTATAGATATAAAGAGAGGAAGTGAATAGTCATATATTGACGCAAAAATGAGGACTAAGAGTCAATGTTTCATGGAATATGGGAAGAAGACTATTCAATAGTCATAAAGCAGCTGGATCTCAATTAGAAATCACAATAATTAGAAGACTTGTTTTCTGCTGGAAACATCTGTCTACCTTCCTGCAAGCAGCTATTACTACCCCCATCTGCCCCTCATGTTTAGAAACATGTTTTCAACAATCTGAAAATGATCTTGTATATGCACTTTTTTAAAGGTCTTTTGAATAATCTCTTCTTCCATGTTTCATTCTATTTCATAACCAATACTGCCTGAACTTAAGGTAGAAACGGCAAAAGGGTTAGTTATAAGAACATTAACAAATATTGTATACCAAGTGAGTTGCAGATTTTCAATTTTCAGTATTTTAGTATCAGAAAGTAATGTGGAAAGGAAAAAATCAAAATTCCAGGATGATATAATCACACACAGATCTCTGTTACTATAAGTTTAATTGTGTCCTCCAAAAATATGTACATGTTGAAGTCTTAATCCAACTACTTCTGAATGTGACCTTATTTGCAACAACCTTAATAGGGTTTTTATAGATATAACTAGAGGCCTGATGCATGAAATTCATGCATGGGTGGGGGATGTCCCTCAGGCCAGCCTGCACTCTCTCCAATCTGGGACCCCTTTCACAATCCAGAACTGTTGGCTCCCAACTGCTCGCCTGTTTGCCTTCCTGATTGCCCCTAACCATCCCTAACTACTCCCCTTTGAGCCTGATTGATGCCTGACTGCTCTCCTGCCAGCCTGATTGCCCCTAACTGCCCTCCCCTGCAGACCTGGTCATCCCTACCTGCCCTCAACTGCAGGCCTGGTCCCCCCCAACTTCTCTCCCTGCAGACCTGGGTGCGCCCCAACTGCCCTTCCCTGTAGGCCCATTGCCCCCAACTTTCCTCCTCTGCCAGCCTGGTCATCCCCAATTGCTCTCTCCTGGTGGCATGATTGCTCACAACTGCCTTCCCCTGCTAGACTGACCCCTCCCAAAGGCCCCCCCCTGCTGCCCTGATCCCTCCCAACTGCCCTCTCCTGCTGACCTGATCCCTCCCAATTGCCCTCCCTTGCAGGTCATGTTGTGGTGGCCATCTTGTGTCCACATGGGCAGCGATCTACGACGACATGGGGGCAGCCATCTTGTGTGTTGGAGTGATGGTCAATCTGCATATTACTCTTTTATTAGATAGGATAGAGGCCCAGTGCATGGGTGGGGGCCAGCTGGTTTGCCCTGAAGGGTGTCCTGGATGAGGGTGGGAAGTCTGACTACCCATTTAGGCCCAATCTCACCAGGATCAGGCCTAAACAGGCAGTAGAACATCCCTCAAGGGGTCCCAGATTGGTGAGGGTGCAGGCTGGGCTCAGGGCACACACCACCCCCAGTGTATTAATTTTGTGCACCTGGCCTGTAGTTATAGATAACTGTAAATCACATGTATTACTTGCTTTTATCAACTGTAGCAATGAAAAACTCACAGTGGCTTGCCTAGTATAATAATAAAATATCCAGAGATATTGTGAATCTTAGATTGGGTAATTCAGTGCCTTAGTAATGTCAGGAAAGCAAATCCTTTTCCTCTGTCCCCTGCCATCTTGTTTTGTTCTAATTTCCATTGGAGTTATAGGATTGGTGTACCAGATAAAAATGACAAGAGGTGACTCCCTGTGTGTCTATTGCAGGCACAGAATTGTTCCCCAGAAGCTTCTCAGCATGCTTACACATTTTATTGACAGAAATTAGGCCAGGTGCACTTTATTCTCACTTCATAAACCAATTCTTTCAAGAGGAATATAATTACCCCGGTTTACTTAAAACAAGAAAGGTGCATGCCTGGATAAAATTATGTGTCTGTTAAAAAAAAAAAGATTAATGGGGAGGCATGGAAAGGATACAAGTAGGCAGCCAACAATCTGTGATAGACTATCTCTTTTGAAAAAGATGCATGAGTTGTCTTTTAACTTATAAGAACTGAATAATTTAAAATCTAAAAAATTATAAAGATGTTGGTTAGAAAAGCTGAAAGGTCTTTTTGTACTAATCATGGACAGAGACTAAGTTATCCTATTGGGTTACATCTTGACAAGTAGATGCTCACGTAGTTGTTCCTTTTTTATTCAACAAATGTTTATTGAGTATATGATATACCGGAAATTATAGGAGGTGTTAGAAACATAGTCACAAGCAAACTAGACACACGTGCTTACTGTTTTGATTGTCTCTCATTCATCCTGTTGCTGAAGGAGGGAATCTTGCCCAAGGGTTATAGGATGGCTGAACACATGGCAGGTTTTAGTCACGTATACTCACACCGGAGGTGGGGAAGATGCCGCATGCCATGCAGGACCTCCCAGGGCTTGCCCTCAGCAGCAGAATGAACTGTCGGGGGCTGTAGAAGGCAGATTTTATAGTATAATAATAAGAGCATGAGGTGCCTTCTGATTCCTGTGGAAGGTTGTAAATGGCTAGTTTGAGTAATTCTACAGGCTGGCAGAGGCCTGAAGCCCAGTACTCAGGGATAAGCAGGCCTTGTGCCTGGTTCCAGTGATAAGGAGGATTGTTTGGCTGGGAGATGTTATCTACAAGGACACAATAGGAAGACGAACTTGAGGTTAGGTCTTAGAGGCCTTCCAAGTTTCAGATGTTAAGACAGTACACAATATTAATTTTAGGCCTTATGCCATACTTTCTCTCATATAATTTTTTCCCCCTGAGCTATATGCTTCACATCATAATTTCAGGCAGTTATATGTGTTCATATACTATAATCTAATTAGATTTTAAAAAATATATTGGTTGGTATTATCCATAACATCTGAAAATTTCTCAGCTATTATTTTACTCAATATTGTTTTGTTTTGTTTTTCATTCTTTCTCACCTCCTCCTGTGGGATTCCAATTCCATAAATGTTATGTTTTTCTTTCTCAAAAATCTACAACTTTATGTGTTTTTGTTGTTATAATTTTTACCCCCCTTCACTGCATTCTGGATAATTTATCTAATTTTACTTACAATTCACCAATTCTATCTTCAAATGTATTTATCTAAATTTAATTACCATGTTGATATGAATTTAATTTCATCCACTGAGTTTTTAATTTCAGGTTTTGTCTTTCTTTAATTCTACAAGTTTTAGTTAGTTCTTTCTCAAATTAATATGTCACGTTTTTTATTTTTTGTAACCTAGACATTTTCTAGCTCTTAGAATCTCTACTATATTTGAAGACATTTAAATAATTACAGATCCTATTGTGGTTTAGCCCTTTCCCACCATGTCTCATTATTTATACTTTTAGAATACAGATGAAAGGATCATAAACAAAAGGCTCCTTCCCTTTTCTTAAGAATAAAGTTTGAAGAAAAAGCAATGCTCATTTTTATGACTAAGAAACTCAGTAATGATTTCACTATCTTTAAAAAAGAATACTGAATTTCAAAAATATTTTTGTGTATGCATTCTTTATTTGAAAAAAATGCAATGATAGATACAATTTGTCAATAAACACCTCTTTATTTTATTTTCATCTAGTTAGGAGTTATGATTATTTCTATTTATTTAAATAATATTTCTATTTAATATATATATATATATATATATATATATATATATATATATATATACATATATATTAAACTTAGAGTAAAGATTGCTAGGGGATGCATTAGCATCTTTTAGTATTTATTATTTTTCTTGCAAAGTAAAATTCTTGGTATTGTTTTTCTTCTCTTGTCCTTATAGTTTTTTTTTTCAGTATTTTTCTAGTTTTCTTCATAGAATTTGTACTGCTTTGATAAACAATTTTATTTTAAATGTAGATGTATTATGCAAATTGTATTGCTATGGTCACAATTATATAAGAAGACAATACAAATTAGAGGGGGAAAAAACACAGAATGGTATTACTAATTAACTCTGCATTGGGGATGTGCCCGCAACCAAGGTACATACCCTTGACCAGAATCAAACCCTGGACCCTTCAGTCTGCAGGTCGACGCTCTATCCACTGAGCCAAACCGGTTTAGGCTAAATTATTTTTTATGTTTCTCTATTTTCTCTAAAATCCACTTATTGCTACTTTTATGGAAAATAAAAATTAACAAAAATCCAGAGTTTTGAGTACAATTTAATAATAGAGTAATATGCAAATTAACCATCACTCTACGACAAAAAATGGCAGCCCCCATAGGCATAAAAGACAGCTTCTAGTCCCCTCAGCTCTGCTGCTGGAGTGTCCGGCCTGTCTGCAGGAGCAGTGAGTCTGGATCCACCTCCAGAGGGGTTTTGATCCTCCCCAGACATGGCAGTCAGAGCCTGGACAGCAGTTAGTGTGGCAGTGGTAGGGGGAAAGCCCCAGGCCCGGCAAACAGCCCAGACAGCAGAGCATGGAAGCTTTGTTTGCAGGGTGATGGTGGGGGAAGCCCCAGGCCCGGCGGACAGAGCCCACAGCAGGAGGGCTTGGGGGCTTCCTTAGCAAGGTGGCAACGGGAACATCCCCAGGTCCACAGACAGAGCCAGGACAGCAGGGCATGGGGACTTTCTTAGTGTGTCGGTGTCAGTGAAACCCCCAGGCCTGGCAGACAGAGCACACTGCAGGGCACTGGGGCTTCCTTCGCATGGTGCATGGCGAGGCAGGCAGAGAGCAGACAGCAGGGCATGGGGGCTTCATCTCCATGGCTGCAGTGAAACCCCCAGGCCCCACAGAGAGCAGAGAACCATGGGGAGTGGGCCTAAGCCATTCGTAGGACAGGACATCCCCTTAAAGCTCCTGGATTGTAGAGGATGCAGGTTGGGCTGAGGGCCCCTGTGCACGAATTTCGTGCACCATGCCTCTAATAATAATATATTCACAACTATGCTTCAGGAAGATTTCTTTGAATATAAAAGGGCATTGCAGGTTGTGGGCTCAATCCCCAGTGTATGGTGTGCAGGAGGTAGCCGACCAATGCTTCTTTTTCATCATTGATGTTTCTATCTCTCTCTCCCTCTTCCTTCAGCTTTGAAATAAATAAAAATATATTTTAAAAAATAAAAAGGCATGGGAAGGTATTGTCTCAATGAACCTTGCAAAGCTGTGACTTTATTTTAGTTGAGAGATATTGATTGCCAAAGGTATTGTATATGCCTTCTGCATTGAAAAGGAAGTTCAAATACAAGAGCCATAGTAAAGATAACTTCAGCAATACATGATCAATTAAATTAGATTTAAGTAGGGAAAGGAATCAGAATACCTACTTTATTTGAGGACAGGATGGCTATTTTAGGACAGAAGGGCTATGAATAGTGAAGCAGATTGGAAAAGGTTGTACTTGGACCACTTTGAACATCATGTATGCTTTAAATTGTTTACCATTTCTAGGTGTGATGAATCCATTAACTAGGACTCATTTTGTACACAAATGTTGTATTAGTTTGCTAGAGCTGCCATAACAAAATATCACAGGGTTTGCATGGTTTAAACAACAGAGATTTATTTTCTTACAGTTCCAGAGGCTAGAGGCCCAAAAATCATAGTTTTACAGGTTTTGTTTCTTCTGAGGCCTCTCTCCTTGGCTTCCTGAAGGCCCCCTTTCCCCTTTGTTTTCACATACCGCTTCCCCTGTGCACAAGCATTCCTGATGTTTCTTGATAAGTTCAAATTTTCCCTTCTAATTAGCACACCAGTCATATTGGATTAGGCCCCACCCAATGACTTAATCACTTGTTAAAGGCCCTATCTTCAAATTAAGTCACATTCTGATGCATTTGGGGTTAAGACTTCAACATAAAAATTTGTGAACATAAGTTAGCTCATACTAAAAATAAATTACGTTTATGAAAAAAAAATTGTTATGAATGAAATTGATTTTACTTAAATATTTGAGTGACATTGGACATGGACTCTAGATAATTATTTTTCAGACATTGGAATTATTAATAGTGTGTGTGTGTGATACATAGATCCTCAGTGTGATGTCTTCTGTGAATCTGTAATTATCTCAAAATAAAAATAATTAATTAAAATTGTGTGTGATATTTGTTTCTTTCTTTGATATTCTTTAAAATACATATAATCTAAAATTTTTATTTTGTTTCCTATTTAACCAACATCAGATTTATTCTTAGTGAGTAGACCAGAATGCCAGGGACATAATCTTAAGAGATTATTAGTTCACTTTTTCTTAGAAGTCATTAACACTAAGCCCAAGGCACATCTTTAAATTGCCTGAAACTTTTCAGATCAAATATTGACAACATTTTGCAAGTTTAAAGTATTCTCTGAGAACCACTTTTATTTATTTATTTTAAAATATATTTTTATTGATTTTTAGAAGAAAAAGGGAGGGGGACAGAGAGATAGAAACATCAATGACTGGCTGGCTGCTTCTAGCTCAAACCCACAACCCCAGCATGTGTCCTGATTGGGAATCGAACCAGTGATCTCTCAGTGTATGGGGCTTTGCTCAATCAGCTGTGCCACTCTGGCTGGGCTGACAACCACTTTTAAAATCCATAGTAGCAATCAAGTGTACTTCTTCAATCCTTTACTGTGGTGCTTTAGTAAAATCCCTTGGGAAATCTAAATAAATTATATCTATGGTTCTCTCCTTTGCAATATTTTCTTTAAAATATTCTCCCAAGTGTCTGAACCAGATATGGTTCATGCCTATAAAACTATGAAAGCCATATTCTCCTCAATACATATAAAATTTTAATATTACTTTCGGTTATTTTTCTAAGTCCTAAAGTAGTTTCAGTGATTCGATGCCCATAACAGCACAGATTTAATAGGCTATAAACTAAAATTTATACAGAAAACTTAAATTTCTCGGGTCTGTTTACCCTATGAAGTGATTATGGATACTAACCAAAAGAGTGGGCCCTTTTAAAAAGCGCACTGTTTTAAAGGTCATGTATGGGAGAAATGTTACAGGTGACAACACCCAGATGTCTGAAGACCAACTAATACCCGCATATAGTGATAATAAACATATTAGCCAACGATGAACAGTTAGTACAAAATTCCAGCAAAACAAATAGGAAAACTTAATTCATTAAAATTCTGAGAAAATGAGCAACAGAGCTTTGATACTTTCTTTATTCCATTTTAAAAGCATGTACTCGACTGGGTTCGCTTCTCATTTCTTCCAAACATTATGTTTAACATCCAAAACAGATTTCAGGAGAAGCGAAAAACTTCTTATTTCAAGACACCAGGATAATCAGATGCATGGTTTTATAAAAGTGATTTGCTTTTCTAAATCTGCTTCCAGAGACATTGTGAACAGAATATGCAACTGATAAGAAACCTTGACTAATGAACGACTCTGTTCGGCTGAAAATTCACCTGAATCACAGGAGATCAGTTTCCCACACAGAAGTAGGAAATAGCTTATTAAAATAAACGTTGACTTTAGCACTAAAATGAATATTTACTTATTCTCTATTGGATTATGATTATTATTTTAAATATGTTTTTATTGATTTCAGAGAGGAAGGGAGAGGGAGAGATAGGAATGTCAATGATGAGGGAGAATCATTGATCAGCTGCCTCCTGCACACCCTGTACTGGGATGGAGCCTGCAACCCAGATATGTGCCCTGACTGGGAATCAAACCTGTGACCCTTCAGCCCACAGACCAATGCTCTATCTACTGAGCCAAACCGGCTAGGAGAGGGAGAGAGAGATAGAAACATCCATCACTCCTGCACACCCCACACTGGGGATCAAGCCCACAACCCAGCCACGTTTCTTGACCAAGAATTGAACCTCAACTTCCTGGTTCATAGATCAATGCTCAACCACTAAGCCATATCTGCAGGACTCCATTGGATTCTTGATTTATGCTGCCTAAATATAGGCTTAGCATGCTGATATCCATACCCCCTTCCCAGAGTTGTAGGCAGCATACTCATGAAATAACTAGAGGAAAAAGATCACTATCCCATGACAGTGTCTAAAGGGCAGCAATTTTTCATTTTAAATCAAAGCCTTTTTCACTGACGCATATGAAAGGCCTATAAATTCCCATGGAAAGTCTTTCCACAGAGACAATTTCTGTGACTGTCTGGGAGGAGTGAAGATGAAATGCTGTATAAGATCTCATGGGTTCCCATGGCTTCAATTATCAACTCTGTGAGATGGGCCGCAGACCTGTGTCTCCAAATCTTTGTTCCCAACCTGTAATCTCATACTTTTAGCTTCATATTGGACATCTCCTCCCAGGTATTCTGCAGAGCCATCGCACGCAGTGTGTTTTATAGGAAATGCATTTTTCTCAGCCAGACATGTACTCTTATGATTTTCCCAGTTTGCTTTAATAACATAATTATCTTCCCTGATACTATTCTAGCACAGATACCTAGTCCCAAAGTTGAGAATTATGGTATATGAAATATCACACCATCCCTTTAAATGATAGATAAGAATCTACTCAGTATATTTTCTTCATATTTTATCTGCCTTTTCCCCCCACTACTCCCTTTGAACATCACATATAGACGACTCCTCAGGCTTCCAAACACATCCTATCTTAAGAAAAGGTAAAAATAACGTTTTAAAAAAGAAATATTATCTGTGGGCAATGGTTAACTATCACTTCCAGATAAAAAAATAATAATAATATCCAAGAGTACTACAGTTTGAACATCTTTATTATAGTAGAAGAAGTTGAGCAGTCTTGTATAACTCTAACATACGCTTTTTATATTTATGAATTATATACATTTGTATTATCTCAAGCAGTGAGATATAGGAAGTTCCCTTTTACTCCTAGGTCAGCCTTTTTATTCTATCCAGACCTTCAACTGATTGACTGATGCCCACCTACATTAGGGAAAACAGACTGCTTTACTCAGTCTCCTGATTCGAATGTTCACTTCATCTAAAAACACCCTCAGGCCATACCCAGAATAATGTTCGACTAGATATCTGGGCATCCAGTCAAGCTGACACATAAAATTAACCATCACACATTACTGAACAAAAACATTTAGCATATTAGAAAAAATAAAATTTCCAAGTAGTTCAAATATATTAAAAGAGACTTTAATATTTACTTTCTAATTGATCCCATTTAATTAATTGACATTTTGGAAAAGTCTTCCTATAGAGGTTATTTCTCAGAAGACCTTTACTTTATGGTTGATAAAATTCTAACTTCAAGTCATTCTTTCTACTTTTAATTAAATTTAATTTCTGCCACTTTTGTCCTTCTGTAACATTTATGTGCTCCTCTTTTAGCATTCAACTTGGTGTATGTCTTGGGAGAGATATAGAATGTCTGTTTGTTGTCTATTTCTCCCAGTAAATTCCTTGTCTATTAGAAACAGACTCATTAATTTTAATCCCCTATTGAACAAAGAGTTATTTTGTTCCTGATTAAAATGCTAAAAAAAAAAAAAAAATGTTTGTTGAGGTAAATAAGATTGCTTAAATAAGAAGGCATAATTGACCTATTGAAAAAATGAATAGCGGGGTCATATTTAAAGCTCGGCTAGTTAGAATTTTGAACACATATTTTTTTACATTAAAGACTCAAACCCAACTGCACATTTCAATTTCACACACAAAGTGCAGTTTCCATTTCAATTTCACACACAAAGTGTAGTTTCCTGACTGAATATTCCAAATCACAGTTCTCTGAGAACTTGAGCAAAGACATGCCCTCTCTCCTCTCTCAGTTAAATTTACATGAAAAGACTCACCTTTGAAACCTGAGTCAACCTACAGATAAAGAGGACTTTCATGGGGTGGGGGGACTTCATTGCTATTCTTAATTGCATTCCTGGTTCAAGGGGAATAATGACTTCAAGGAACCCTTCAGAATAAACCACTTATCCCTCCTTGAGCACTTTTTTTTTTTACAGAATAGAGTTTAATCTGTTAATCGGATTGTTTTATCTGAAAACAGCCTCGATAAAGTTTTTATATGATGTAAAGTCAAGTCATTTTGAAAAAGTTGTTATCATAACTTCATTATGGTGGACACTGAAAATTTGAAGAAATATGTGTCAAGAATATGACTAAAGAATTTCAACCAGGCAGATTGGTACATTTTTATTCTACAACTTATTTTATTATTTATTTATTTTTTTGTCACCAGAAAGCTTTTCTTCCTCCATTTCCCCACTGCTTTCACTAGCCTTCAACATTTCTTGAAGAAATATCCTAAAGGTACTCAAACCCAGATAGATGTATTTTTAGGCTGCCAGTGGGCCGGATATGAAGTTGCACTTATCAACATGACCTTAGAGAAAATAGAATGTTCCCAAAGACTCCAAAACAACCAGATTTATAATCAGCACTGAAGGTTTTAGAGACGGATTGGTTTGCTTTCTAGGGCAGAGAAAGATTGGCACCACGGGAGGCCCTTGCAGCATATGGCCCCATCCATCTGGAAGGAGGCAGTGTGTTCTTGTTGCCAAGTGCTCAGTGCATGTTTAGGTTTAGACAAGTCTAAACGAAATGAAATAAATGTGTATTGTACTAAGGCAGTGGTCGGCAAACTCACTAGTGAACAGAGTCAAATATCAAGAGTAAAATGATTGAAATTTCTTTTGAGAGCCAAATTTTTTAAACTTAAACTTCTAATGCCACTTCTTCAAAATAGATTTGCCCAGGCTGTGGTATTTTGTGGAAGAGACACACTCAAGGGGCCAAAGAGCCGCCGCATGTGACTCGAGCCACAGTTTGCCGACCACAGTCTAAGGCCACATGTCTAATACTTTAAGTTATACATAAAGGAAATGTAAAGGTGGATAGATCTGTCCTCTATCCAGGTCTATCCAGGAAAGATCACTGTCGGGAAAGGCAATGTGAAGTCAGGTCAGCAAACAACACTAACAGGTATAAGGATTCTCTAGCTTTGACACAATTAAATATCGTAGAACTAAAATAAAGTAAAATACCATGAACACGAGTATCTCTGTTGTTAACCATCATATGCCCAGTAACCAGCACAATGTTTTGCATACAGTAAGCACCCAAAATATTTGTTGTAAGTTTGAATAGGCAGAACCATAAAACATATCTACCAGTATACTCAGATCCTTAGCTTCTTTTGTTGCTTAAACAAGGATGATTTTTTCTTTTAATTTCACTCTTTATTATATAACAATTACTATTTATAACGTGAATAGTATAAAATAAAAGGTGGAGAAAGGACAATTAGGATCTCCTGTCGCTGCTAATGTCATTCTGACTCCTTATAACCTTAGGGAAACTCCTCTGGATTTCAGTTCCTCAGCTGTAGAATCAATGACTGAGACAAAATGTTCACCATAAGTTAGAAAGTACACTATCAAATTACATTATAACTCCACTTTTTTTTTTTAATAGATATTGATTTTCCTTCTCTTTATTTATTTAGTTTCTTCTATTTTCCTCTGGATCCCATTTTCTCTTTCTTTCTCTCTCTCTCTCTCTCTCTCTCTCTCTCTCTCTCTCTCTCTCTCTCTCTCTCTCTCCCCCCTCCCCCCCGCATTTGTCTTAGATGATAGATAAGTCAATAAATAGGTAGATACAAACCCTTAATGGGGTCACAATAGTATGAGACCTTTACTTTCTCTGACTTAAGTGTCTGAGTCATGTCAGAAGCTACTAAGGGCTCACACACCAGAGGAGCCTTTCAAAGGGTCATTAGTAGATAAAGTGATTCTAAAATATATCTTGCAAATTTCATGTCACTGCTTTGAGTTTTGAGAGCCTTGTGTAAATGTCTAATGTCATTTTCAACAATGATGATGCTATTTTCCTGGACAGGGGCAAAAAAGAGAGAAATTCCCATTTAACAAAAAATGTTTACCCAAGAATTTCTTTCCCTACTAGCCAAATAACGAAAACGCATTGAAGTACTGAATCAAGATTATATGGCATTGTGTAAGCACATAACATAGCTTTGATTACATTATAAAGAAAGTAGGTTTTCAAGGCTTTATGGCACGATGTCTAGAGAGAACTGTTTGCCAGCAGCCCAGTTTTCTTTGTGGGGAGAGTTATGGGCAATGCCCTGAGGAGTCAGCAAAGTCATCTTCTCCAGGAGCCTCAGCACGTGGCCGGAAGCTCTTGCTGGGCACACTGTTTCATTATTTGTTATGGTCACAAGAAAGTCGAGTGTGATACATTACATAGACTGTATTCACTAGTTTATTAGTATAAAGGCATTTTTATGACACTCATTCAGTTCAAAACACATTTTAAAATTACAGAAAACCAGGTTTAACCATAAGAAATAAATTACTATAAACTCTATTACAACTTTTTTTTTTAATTTAAAGAACCATATGCCCCTGACTTTCAGTCTCACTCCTCAGAGATTACTGCCGTAAACATCTGTGCTTATATAGCACTTATTCTTTGTGTATATATCTTGCTTTCACTTACGCATTAAAATAATAAAAGCTACACATTAAAATTGGTCATAAAATCTATTAAATGGCCATGCCAGAATTTACCTAACTAGTCTCTTTTTGATGAACAAAGAGGTTTTTCCCAAGTTAAAAAATAAAATATAAAAGTGAATGTATCTAGATATTAACGTAATATACAAGTGTTGCATTAAACATCCTTGGATTCATCATATCTCTGCCTGGTAAAATTAATAGATCTATAGGAAAAAGTCCTTAGAAATGGAGCTGTTCAGTTCAAAAGCATGTGTGCTTTAAGTTTTGAAAGATGGTGCCAAAGTGTTATCCAAAGGTAATGTGGCTGTAAGCATTTTCTCATCTACCCCAGTATATAAATACTGCATATTTCATCCTTTGCTGTCTGAATGATGAAAAATTGTATCACACTGTTCTAACTTCCACCTTATTGTGAGTGGAGTAGAATATCTTTTAATGTAATGGTTGGCATTTCTATTCCTCTTCCTGTGGATTCATAGTGTGCATGCATTTTTAAATTTGCAATCTCAGTGAGTCCTCTTAGTTTCTGCCAAGTTTCCTTAGTGGCTACAAATAATTCCTTTAAAAAATACATTTTTTATTGATTTCAGCATGGAAGGGAGAGGGAGAGAAAGATAGAAAAGGTAATGATGAGAATGAGAGCTGCCTCCTGCACACCCCACACAGGGCACTCCAGGCATGTGCCCTGACCTAGAATTGAACTGTGACCTCCTGGTTCATAAATTGATGCTCAACCACTGAGCCACATCAGCAGGGCAAGAATCTTCAAATAAGTGATATGCACTCTACCACTCCTGACCAATTGTCCATAATCAGACAACACTGCCTCATTCAGAAGAAGTAAAAGGGGAAAAGAGAAGAGAAGAGAACAGAACTGTAGACAATGACTTGAGAGATTAAGTGGTAGAGTTTGAACTCCCAAGTGGTGTAATTTTGAATTTCACAGTTGCTAAAAAGAGGTATGAACTGGTCCATTAATGTGAAGGGGACTGCAGTAATTTGGGGTTTTGCTATGGTCCTTGCTAGACCTCTTCACCCAGGTAATGGGAATAGAGAGCATTAGAATATAAAACCTATAAAGCATCACAACTTTGCACTGGATTTGCAAACAAAGGCGAATTTATTTTTCAATGCCCCTCAACACATTTCTTGTAAATAAGTAAGGGAAATACATGTCTATAAATATTTTACTAATCTCTCCACCCCTGTAGAGATTACTCAAGTAGAAGAACAGCTTGAGTCATCAGACCTGTACACACTGTGAGTGAATCAGAAGAGGCAGGTGAGGATCCTCATATTTTTATTTCCAAGCATAAGTAATTCTGATGTGCTTTTGCTTACAACACATTAAATGACATATTTTACCTATTTATGTGTCAAAACTATAGGGCGATACATTGAGGAACCATACCTAAAAACCCATTCTCCTTAGTTTATTGCCACCCTTCAGAAAGAACTTTTCTATTCACCTTTCTCCATTTCTAACACTAAGTTAAAAATAACTAAAAACAAACCTTACTTTTTCATTTGTTATGATTTATCAGTCATTATTTTCATCACTTCTTGCCTCATGCACGGCTTACTGGCGTGTGCTGAAAATAAAAATAATTGAAGGCGGTGAGTCCCATCCATAGAGAGCAGCGCTGAAAACATGGAAGGGGAAAATAAAGAAGATCCTTTAAAAATAGGGATGGGCTCAAATTTCCCTCTGTTGCTGTAGAAGGATTATTTATAGATCCGTATAAGGAAACAGTTTCAAAGAAGATCCACTCCCAGCTCAGTGGCTCTTGCAGCAAAGGCAAGGTCAACTCCCTCTTCAGTAGAGCAGCTTGTGATAAACAGAGAAGCTGGTCCTCCCTCAGTGGTCCACATGGCTGAGCCATGCCTTCTTTTCTTTGACATTAGTGGGACTAGGTGTCCCTAGAGGCATGTGGACTTATAATTTTGCGAGGACTTCAAGTTCATAGATTTGCACATTCAGAAATTCTTTCCTACATTCTCCTTTATTCTTTCAACTATCATTATTTTAAAAAATAAAAATAAAGCAAGCACGTACACTTAAGGGAATTCGACATGTTGGGTATGTGAAAAGCTGCTCAAATCACATCTATGCATTCTCCGTTTTTCCTATAAAACAACATCCATCTTTGACAAAATTAGGAGTCAGTGTTAGGAGTGGTGTGTTTTTATTTTTTTTTGTAATTAATTTAAGGCAGCAAATCACCCAGCAGCCAGGAGAATGAGTCAGCGATATTTTAAAAATTGTATTTACTCTGAGAAAACCAAATAACAGATTTCCATTGGATAAACATGATTCCATGTTTACTCAATGACAATTTCAAACTGGAAAATAAAATTGTTTTTCAGAAACTTCAGAATCACATAACTCATCTTTGAAAATAGAATTCTTACAATAGTTTGGGACTTCTTTTTTTAAGTACTGCGGAAACTAACCCTTGATATGTTTGAGCAGTAAATTTCCTTTGGTCCCTATTTTAGTCATTTCCTTCATTCCATGAACAGGATATGAGAGGAGTGGCTGTTTCTCATTTATCTAATCTATCTCTAACCTTGGAAACTAAAGGTTCAACTCAACTTCATTCTTGCCAGTAGGCTGACAGAAAGGAATCACTCAGCCATAGTATCCATCCATTTAATTATCTTTATGAGACATTAATCCCTCCAGATAGCAATGGTAAGGGGATGGAAAAAATCTGTGTCTCCCATTCAAAATACTTAAAAACTCTCTATAATGAGCAAAGGGAAACTGTAATAGAGTGTTCATGGCTCCAAACAGCTTCAAAGTAGTATCATGCAAATATGAATTTTTATACTATAATAGTTTTTTTTCCTACGGTGAAATTTTAATTGTTTAATGGTTGATTAATCATAGTGTAATAAGAATAGTGAATCTCCTTTTCTTCATGTGTGAAGAGCATGTTATTAATCCTGCAACACTGGGCCTATAAATCCAATTATAGTCTAGCAATGAGGAAAATTTGGAATTTTCTGTTCAATATAATGAAAATGGGAAAGAAATAGAAAAAAGTAATACTTGGCTTCAAATGTAAAATCTGGAAGTGGAGTGTGAAAGGGAATTTGTAATTGTGTACTATACATTTGTGTTCTGTTCTGGGATGAGACACAAACAGAATAGTGATATAAGGATTAAAGGCATAACTATTTTTAGGATCAAAAGACTTGAAAAAGCTTTGCTGCACCATTTGCCATTGGTCTGTGGATGACTAAACTTTTTATTCTTTGTAAACAAAAGAAGCAGTTTTTTGCTTTCCTCGCCAGTTACCTGACATCATCTCCTCCCAGAAAGTCTGCCTCTTGAAGAAATTAGTGATGAATCTGGGATTCTTGGAGTTTGCTTTGCTTGCTGGTAGAAATTATCTAACTTTGGGTATTTATCCTAGGATACGAATGGGAACAATAAGGAATTAGGAACAAATTGAGGACTAGAAATGCAATGGTGGTAAATTTTTAAAAATGCTGTTATGGGAAAAAATTTTAGTTTATAAACTTTACTAAGATTTCACTTTCACTTTCATTTTCTACTTGCTCAAAGTAATTGTCAGTCCTAACTGGTTTGGCTCAGTGGATAGAGTGTTGGCCTGTGGACTGAAGGGTCCCAGGTTCGATTCCAGTCAAGGGCATGTACCTTGGTTGCAGGCACATCCCCAGTAAGAGGTGTGCAGGAGGCAGCTGATCGATGTTTCTTTCTCATTGATGTTTCTAACTCTATCCGTCTCCCATCCTCTCTGTAAAAAAATCAATAATATATATATTATTTTGTCTTCCATTTTGTCTCAGGTTTGAATTTTAAAAGTAAACTTTAAAATACAAGAACAACAACAACAACAAAAGCCTAAGTATAACAAACTGGATGTGATGGTAAAGAGCACCCATACTCCCAAATGTAAATGTGCTTCAGTCTGGGAATCCAGGGCCCTTGGACCAGTAGTGACTTGGGTATGTAATCTGATCCTTTATTCTCTATCTTCTGCTCTGTGAGAAGTCAGAAAGGTCTCCTGTCTGCGACATTATTGGAGGCAGGAGAAATGCAAATCAGGTTGTATTTATTAATCTTTTAGAGCTCTTTGAAAGATGACACAAGTAGAAGCATCATTAAATTTGCATTTAGCATTAAAATTCAAAATGGTATGGAGGATAATTACTGTATAAGCAAATGTAAAATAAAAATCTTGCAAAAGTAAGGCCTTCATCAGTGAAATATTGGGTCGGCAACTAAGTAATTGCGGGTTTCACACACATATGGCTTCAGTTGAATTTTTAGGTTTGCAGACGTAGTACAAATGTAAAACACATTTTGTATTTGATAGTTGGCTATTCAGCTGTTAATCAGTAAAAAAAGTTTTTTGATCTGTTTTGTAGTTTTTGTTTGGCGTTCGTTGAAAAATGGAAAATCAAAAGGAACATTTTCGTCATATTTTGCTTTTTTATTTCCGCAAGGGAAAAACGCATCACAAGCTCATAAAAAGTTATGTGCTGTTTATGGTGACGAAGCCTTAAAAGAACGGCAGTGTCAAAATTGGTTTGCCAAATTTCGTTCTGGTGATTTTTCACTCAAAGATGAAAGACGCTCTGGTCGTCCAGTTGAAGTTGATGATGCCCTAATCAAAGCAATAATCAATTCGGACTGTCACAGTACAACACGTGAGATTGCAGAGAAGCTTCATGTATCACATACATGCATTGAAAATCACTTAAAACAACTTGGCTATGTTCAAAAACTCGATACATGGGTTCCTCACGAACTGAAAGAATCACAGTTAACGCAACGCATTAGCAGCTGCGATTTGCTAAAGAAACGTAATGAAAATGATCCATTTTTAAAACGACTGATAACTGGCGATGAAAAATGGGTTGTTTACAACAATATCAAGCGGAAAAGATCGTGGAGCAGGCCAGGTGAACCAACTCAAACAACATCAAAAGCTGAGATTCATCAAAAGAAGGTTTTGTTATCAGTTTGGTGGGATTACAAAGGAATTGTCTACTTTGAACTCTTACCACCCAACCGAACGATCAATTCTGATGTCTACATTGAACAACTAACAAAATTAAACAATGCAGTTGAAGAAAAGTGGCCCGAATTGACAAATAGAAAAGGTGTTGTATTCCATCATGACAATGCAAGGCCACACACATCTTTGGTCACTCGGAAAAAATTAATGGAGCTTGGTTGGGATGTTTTGCCACATCCACCATATAGTCCTGACCTTGCACCATCTGATTACTTTTTGTTTCGATCTTTACAAAACTCCTTGAATGGTAAAAATTTCAATAATGATGATGATGTCAAATCGTACCTGATTCAGTTTTTTGCTAATAAAAAACAGAAGTTTTTTGAACGTGGGATTATGATGCTGCCTGAAAGATGGCAAAAGGTCATTGATCAAAATAGGCAATACATTAAAGAATAAAGTTATTTAGTTCCATGAAAAAATTGTCTTTGATTTTCTTTAAAAAATCCGCAATTACTTAGCTGCCGACCCAATATGTAAAGATAGTTGTGATTCACATTTTAATAAAAGAATGGCCATAAATAGTGTCTTCTGAAACTCAGTACTCTAAGTGAGGTCTATACCTCATGAAAAGATAGTTTCACTATAGGACACTTCTAGTGAGAAGGCTAAAAGGGGTAATTCCAATGTAACCCTCATATTTGGAGGCTAGTGACTTGAATCCAAGCCAGCAAGCTCAGTGTACATTCCTGACAACCTATAATTAAGTCCCTCTCTCCATCCCAGATACCAGTCTTGCAGAACCTGTTACTGTGGACAGTGCACTGCCCCGGAGGAAGGGCTATTAATGCTAGTGCCAGGCCAGAACCATCAGATATGGCCTGGAGACCCCCAACACCTGGGGGCCTTCTTGCAAGACCTGTGAAAAGGACCGGAAACATAATCCATACTTGTGGGACAAAGATCATAGGGAGGGAGATATACGAGAGGGCCCCATGCATGTTCCTTCACTCAGATTTGGAAGGCTGTTCCCTGAATCAACTGGCGTATTAAACAGTGTCCCTCCTACTTCCTCAGAAGCATCCTTGGTCTTCTTGGTCTTCTGCAACAGCCTAGCAACTAAAGGTTGTGAGTAGAAATGATTCAAGGCTAACTCTGCCTTTCTTCCCCTGTAATGACAAGTCTTCTCCCAGTAAAGTCAGCCTGTCTTCAGATAGAAAATAATCTCCTGGCAAGAACTTTTAATGGTGGGGATAGTTCTTTAATGTCCTAAACCTCCATGCATAAGATCTCAACAACATTCCATCAGCAAGTTGGTGGTCTCTGATCCCAGGTGCTCTATTGTCTTTTACAATTAGATATATTTTCTCTATTATACACTATAAACATTTAATAATAATTTTATACTTTGTCAGTATCTTTTAATTAATCATCTAATTACTTTATTCGACTCACAATCTTATCTTAATGTGGTTTCACCAGCAGCCTGTCCAACCAGAGAGAACACAGAATCTGAGAATGTTCTGTAGTGTGGCTGCTGTATTTTTCCATTGCTTGCATTTACCCAGCTGTTTGTCAATAAAAAGGATTGCTCACAGAGGTTGGGGTGGAACTGAGACTGCAGGTGGATGAAAAGGGAGTCAGCGTTCAGTGTTGGCAGTACTGGAGGAAGGAGAGCAAATGGACCATTACATCTGAAGTGTTTTTCTTCATTCTTCATTCTTGTTTCTAAATCTAAACTAACAAGTCTAACAATCAAACTGGTGTCAATAACTAGAAACCAAGTATTATGAAGAATTAAACATCTCCCTTGTGACGCGTTATAAAATCTGAGACTGTGACAGGAGTGAAGCCAGGTGAGGCCCCGGAGAGAGCAAAACACCACACCCAGCAGCTACTTCATCACTCCTCCTGTCAACACTACGACACAGCAACATTTTCCTTGACAAAGAAGACAAAGTTAACTTCCCCTTGTCATCTCCCAGGCCTGTGAGCTGTGATTAGGTTCCAATGTGCTGTGGCTTAATATGCTCTTTCGTCTGTATATTTAGGCTATTTTGTTAGGAGACCATACTTGACTGGCATGCAGCTTCCCATTCTTAAGGTTGGAATTATTGATGATATCTCTACTGCTTTAAATAGTGAAGATTTGACCCTTTGGCTCAATTGCTTCTTCAATATTCTCTTTCTGGAAGAGGAGAAAATATAAGAAGTAAAAACTACTCAAAATTCAAAAGAATGAAAATTCCAGGAATGAAAACAGTCAAGGATATCAGTTGTCAATAGCTTATTTGTCAATGCCTATAACATAAAGACTTAACTGGAAGAAAACCCAAGTTTGAATGAAAATCAGAATGATAGCTTGTCATCTTGGTAATTTGCACTCTCTAGGTGAGTGGCCAGAGAAAAGCAGCCTTTTTGCATCTAAACCTGTAGAGTTCTAAGAGCCAGACATGAAGTCCCATTCTGTGTGACATGCCAAGACAAAATTTAAGTTAAATATATATATTTTATGTGGAAAATAGTATAATAGTACTTTAATACGTATCTTCAAATATTTCTGGATTCTGTCACAACTTCTACAAACTAGTCTCCCTTTTATTTTGTAAATTCACCTTTTATTAAGGAGAGATCAGAAGTCACAACTTGAAAATTTAAGGATATGATTTAGTAAGTGATTCAACTTCTGTCACTGATGTAAACATATACTTATATTATTTTCTAGCCTTTTATACTTCAAGCCCTAGTTGGTGTGGTTCAGTTGGATGGGATGTCATCTAGTGCACCAAAAGGTGGTGGGTTCAATTTCCAGTCAGGGCACATACCCAGGTTGTGGGTTTGATCCCCTGGTGGGGTGTGTGTTGGAGGTAACTGATCAATGTTTCTCTCTCACATCAGTGTTTCTCTCCCTCTCCTTTCCTCTCTCTAAAATTAACACAAACATATTCTTGGGTGAGGATTACAAACAACAATACAAAATTCCAAACATAACTTTAGAACTTGATGGGGAAACACTATCAATAACCTCCATTGCTCACACAAAAAACAGTCATTGAGTGAGACACAGTTTTTATGGGCAAGGAAGTATTTCATTGAGCATCCCAAAGGTGAGAAATTCCCACTTTAAGGTCCCATTTAGAAGCAGGATTTGGTGACAGTATAAGGAATAATAAAAATGTGAGTCTGGCTGAAACTGGTTTGGCTCAGGGGTAGAGCGTCGGCCTGTGGACTGAAAGGTGTTGGGTTTGATTCTGGGCAAGGGCATGTACCTTGGTTTCGGGCACATCCCCAGTAGGGGGTGTGCAAGAGGCAGCTAATCGATGATTCTCTCTCATGGATGTTTCTGACTCTCTATCCCTCTCTCTTCCTCTCTGTGAAAAATCAATAAAATATATATATATTAAAAAAGTTTAAAAAAATAAAAATAAAATATATTTTTAAAAATGTGAGTCTGTTCTGGGTTTTATAACATAAAAAAACAACATAGCTTTACTAATTAATGCATTTGAATGATAGGTTCAAATGGACTATGAGTGTCTACTAATATTGCTGAAGGTTCTGAAGATAATACTTTCTTGGTAGATAACTTGTAAAATGGCAGACACATTTTTATCCAACAATTTTCTCCTGTTAATATTTTTGATGCATGCATAAGACTTTGTGACACTTAAGTTTTCCTCTGGAACTTGTTATAATACATGTAAATATCAGTCAGCTCCCCATTTTTGGTCTGTGAATGAAAATTCTGTGGACAGAAAAGAATGATCTCACCCAGCTCAAGAAACCTACATAAATCATAAAACAGCCTTTTGGGAAGTCTTGATTGTTGGTTGTTGTTGTTTTCTCCTTTTCTCTGCACTTATTTCTCTTGAAAGTAAGATGTACAGGACATGGCTGAAATGAGTGACTGACTGTGTGGAAGGGGTCAAAGGGAGTTTGTGTGGGATCAGACAAAGCCAGAATTAACCGAGCCATGTCAGTTTCATTGTTTTTGTCCAGAAGAGATAAATTCAGAGGTTAGTTCTAATTCACTACTGCTTCCAAGTGAATTCAACCTGAATGCTGTGTTTGCAGAATGTTAATTATCTCATCTTAATCCCAAATAAGTCAAATATTCCAGTGTGAATACTCCCAGAGCAACTTCAGGTCTGCCCTCTCATGCATAAGGATTCTTCTGGGACCCAGAGCCTCTCATTACAAGGTTATTGAATACAGCATCTCAACTACTCTGCATTGCTCAATTAAAATAGCTGCCTTTTGGAATCTGTGTAGCTGACTTGAGCAACACACTTTTTTTCTTTTTTGAAAGAGGAAAATATAGAAGTGTCATAAGAAGGTTGTTTTCAAATCTAGAAAAAAATTTTCAGCACACATAGTGATGTCCTATAGTCACCCTTTCAGTTGACTTTTCAACTTAAGTTTTTTTTCTTCTTTCTTTTCCATAAATGTATCTCTTACATATTTTGAAGAAAAACTCTAGTTTAAATCTAAATTTAATTAGAAAATTTTTGTTGTTAACAGTCATATGATTGAGTTGGGGACATATTCAAGAATTGTTTCTCATAAAAATCAAGAGAAATGCTCACTTCTACATCAATAAGGAATGAATCGGGAATTGTAAAGTATTAGAACAGTAATTACTATGGTTGTAATTTCACTTATAATCTCAACTTGATCATTTTTCCCTGAAACAGGACAAAAGTAGTCTAAAAATCAGTGAGAATAATATATATCATTTTCTGGCATATTTGTTACTTCAGTCTCCTGCCAGATTTTGTGTAAGTGGTGTGTCAATTATAGCCAGGCAGATTTGAGCCCGCATCTCAGTGAAACCCCATGATAGTTGTTGACACTTAACCTCTTTCTAATTGAGTTTTCTCACTTGTAAAAATGGGATAATGACTCACCCCTTTAGTTTAACATAATATAACAAGAGTATTGAATATAGACGTGCACATAATAAACAATATATATATTTTCCCTAATGTGTGTTACCATGCATATGTGGGATAATTTTCATCCAAAAATTACATAAAATAGGTGGAGAAAGTGACTATGATATAAAGAAAAATGATGGACATTTAGAATGATAGAGATTTTGATTTATGTCTCAGCTTTACTCTTTTTTTTCTAGGATTATAATCTTCAAATTTCAAACTTTGCATTCATGAAATAGGGATAGAAATATCTATCTTATAAGATTTTGGATGATTATATGTGCAAAGTACCTACCATAGTGCTTGCTTGACACTTAGGTAGAATACTAATGAATGGTAACTGATATTATTTATTGTCCTAATTTTGAATCAAAGAGGACAATGTCAATATGATCAGAGGTCATGCTGGAGAAAGGTCAGTTATGAGTGAAGTATAAGTAATATAAAGACTAGAAATTCAAAAATTTTAATGAAAGAATGTAAATGATCCTTTTGATAATAAGTGATTATATTCACAATGAAGATAAGGACTTTATGCTAATTTAGCAAAAATCTTGTACTAATTAGAATACAAAATATATTACATTGCTTTCTGCTACTTAACTTTCCTGACTCTGAAATATTGTTGTATTCCTCATTTGTTGTTTCTTACCTGAGAGAAATAACTTTTTTTTTCTCCTCAGACTGAGCAGAAATATTTCATTTCATGGGAAAATGAAAGTCTGACAAAATTACATAAGGGTTACTTTTGTCATCAATTATATTGTACTTTTACTTTGACAGGTAGTTCACAATCATTCTTTGTGAAGTTATATCATATCTTCCTTTTATTATACCAGACAGCGTGTATTACAAATACCTTAATTAGGAATTAATATTCTTTAATTATCTTTCTCTATTGAATTTTATGGTGAATCAATTTGCCAATTATATATAGAAAAGATAAATCAACATCAATTATCCCTATTAATTTGGTACATTAAAAGGTCTACCAAATGCTTAGAATAAAATGAAAATTTATTTGTTTTCATCTGCCTTCCAGCAACACAAATTATCCGAGTTCTTTATTGATATATAATTTCTTTTTTTTTTTTGTATTTGTTTTGTACTCAAGGAGAGAAAAATGTTTGCAAAGCAACTGGTTGGAAAGCCTATTAAGAAGCAGTACAGAATTATAGACATTCTGTCACAACCCCATTGGTCTCTACATAGACTTCCATAATGTGTGCATCTATCTCCTCACATTCTTATAGCAGAGCCTCTCATAGAAATGTTTCTTATAGCCAGCATATTGTGAACAGTTTCAATGTTAGGAACAATGTAATAACAGGGAGCAGAATCCTATCTAATAAAGAGCGAATATGCTAATTGATTTTCACATCATCACAAAGATGGCAGCACCCACAGCCTTATTGGAGGGAATATGCTAATTGACTGCCATGCTCTCAAAGATGGCGATGCCCACAGCCACAAGATGACAGAACCCAGTCCCCTCAGTCCTGCCGGAGCAGCAGGCATGCATCCTGAGTCCCCCAGTCCCCTCAGTCCCCCAGCCGCTCAGGGCTGGCCCCAGGCACAGGCAAGCCTTGGATGATGGCTGCCCAGTCAACGCCCGAGACTCAGGCAAGCCTCAAATGGCGGCTGCCCAGACTAAAACTTTAGTATTAGAGTTTCACAATGTGCCCGAGGCTCAGGTAACCAGGGTTGGCCGAGGCTTGCTCTGCCAGCAGTGGCAGCAGCAAAGGTGTGAAGGGATATCGCCTTCCTCTGATCGCCGGGTTACCTCCCGCCACTGAGGGCTCTCAGACTGTGAGAAGGGGAAGGCTGGGCTTAGAGATTCCCCCTCCAGTGCATGAATTTTCATGCACCAGGCCTCTAGTATGAGAACTAAAATGCCATGTCAAGTTAGGCAATTTAGGCTATGGCTTTATTCAGACCTCCTTGGCTGGAGCGGAGGAGACAGTTCAGACATTTTGCTAACACTTCAAGGTCAAGGTCATTGTTTTAGTCTTCAATAACATTCATAAATCAGTAAGAGTTAGAAAGACTTTAATCCCCAGCACAATTTATTTATTCAAAAAATATTTATGGGGTGTTGTGTATGGGCCACTGACTTCTAGTTTCCAGAGTTAGCAATGAATATAATGGCCAAAAATCCCTATCTTCATATAGTTTATATTCTGGGAGTGTAGGCAGATAACATAAATAAGGAAACTATGTAATAATGTTTGTTGGCAATACCAGAGAAAATAAATTACAGAAGTGTAATGGGCTGTTAGAATTGGGGAGCCTTGTACTTTAACATAGGGTGGTCAAAGAAAGCCTTGCTGAGCAAAGGCCTAAAAGAGGTGAGGAGCAGAGAAGAGCTGTATAAATATACCTGGAGTAAGTGTGTTCCCACAGAGAGTACAGTGTATTGAAGGCCCTGAGTAGGAGCAGGACTCATGTTTAAAGCACAACATGGAAGGCAAGGTTGTGGGAGCCAAGCAAGTGAGGGCAGAGTTGGAGAAATAATGTCAGAACTTCCTGGCTATAGTAAGGCTTTGGCTTTCACTTTGAATGAGGAGAACAAATAGCGGGATTTTAGTATTAGAGTTTCACAATGTGACTTGCATTTGAAAATCACTCATCAGCTTTCTGTGTGTAGAAATGGCTGAACAAGGTGAGTGAGTAGGGAACTATTACAAGTGCCTTAGGAGAGATGACAATGGCTGGGCTCTGGGCTGAAGTGGGGAGGGCAGTGTGATGGTTGGGATATACTTAAAATGAGAGCCCCAAGCATATATTTTTTGCAACATCTTAGATCAGCAATATTAAGGAACATCTCAATCAGGGGGGGGGAAACAGTTTCCTGGAAAATCTTTATTACCTAATTAAGTTGAAAAAAAATACTTTCTAGTGGTCTCCTGAGTCTTTTCCCACTTCACCATCCTTAGCCCTACTGGAATGCCAGAACTCAGCAACTCTTGTGGGTGAAAAGGTGGGCCCTAAACAATGATCTCTCCTTCCATATTCATTAGGAATGTTGTACTTGGCACAATGGATTTCCAGTAGCTAAAGGCTCATTTCCTTAGGTCAACATACCATTTGGCAGTTAACAAAGACTTTTCTGATGAATCTTAAGATACAGAGCAAGTGGCAGGCAGCAACAACATCCAGTTCTGGAAATCCAATGGAAGTTTTGAATTTACACTCAATGTGATGTGGAAATCTAGTGTAATCCCTTTCTGCTAATCACCCAACGTTTAAAATAAAGGGTGGAAATTAAATAGCTATCATAAGAAATTAAGAGTAGTACAAATCCCTAGAAGTCAGAGCCACAGAGCTTTATACTAGAGTGTTCCTACAAAAATTAACTTTGCTTGATAGTGGTAAAAGTTGACTTAACACTAAAGAATAAGTCTTTATGTACTTTCAGTGATACGGTTACATAACTGCTGTCTTGATTAATGCCCCCTATAAAGTCTGAAGTTTCAATGATATTGGTTTACATGTGTTAAGTTCTTATATTCCCTCCTGAATTTAAATCCTACACAAGGAAGTACTATATCTTGGGATTCCTCCACTCACCAGCCAGTCAATAAACATTTTTTGACCTGATGTATATTTTACATAATTTCTCCACTTTCTCAGAAGATATGTTCAAGGTAAAATATGATTCCACACATTGGAGAAAATTCTAAAATAGCAAAATACCATTTTCAGGATCACATCAGGAGTATAAGTATCTTCATTTCAAACAATGTCTATCTCTAGAGAATGCTGGAGGCAGTTCACTGTGCAACAACACTCCACCTACACAGAGAAAATCCAGCACAAATGATGTGAAGATAACAAACACTTTCTGTGTCAATTTGCACAATAGATGTGCAAATTATATAACATCTATTAACCCATTTAACATCATACTTCATTTCTAACAATAGCCTACTCACATTTATGATTTTACTACGTGAACACATATTTTTAAGTGTTTTAGAGGTATAAAGCCTTTCACCAATTCTGCAAGTGAAAAACCAGAACTTAGAGGTTAAATAATAAGAGCATAAACAAAGATTTCCACCCAGGTACAAAGCTTACACTCTTAACCACCACATAATAAGCTTACATCATGACTTAACATAACTGCACATGTGTATCAGTATGTCTGTGTATGGATTTACACACACCATTGCACTATTTTATGAGAAAAGTTTTGCTGAAATGTGTTTTCCTTTTTTTAAGATTGCATACCTGAATGCCTGAATTGTCCTGTTTTCTAACATCACATTATTTTGCTTGGTACTTATTCATGTGCAAAGCGACAGGCCAAGGCTTTGTAGGTAATTTTGCATGTTATATGGCCACAAGAAGGATCCAAATATAGTGTGGGATGTGTAGAAAGCTATCAAGAATCTTTTTAAAAATATATTTTATTGATTTTTTTTACAGAGAAGAAGAAAGAGGGATAGAGAGTTAGAAACATTGATGAGAGAGAAACATCTATCAGCTGCCTCCTGCACACCCCCTACTGGGTATGTGCCCGCAACCAAGGTACGTGCCCTTGACTGAAATCGAACCTGGGACCCTTGAGTCTTCAGGCTGATGCTCTATCCACTGAGCCAAACTGGTCAGGGCTCAAGAATCTTTTCAAATAAATAAAATTGGAGTTTTGCCATCTCCTGATGCCTCACTCATATACTGAAGCTTGTGAAACCTCAACCTAAAGTTATTTTTCTGTGAATGCATTTTGCATTAATGATATATAATGGCATATCAAAATTTATAATATTTATAATAAAATATTTATAGGTACATATTGTAAGGTATAATTATCATAATATAATTATTTTTGTCATTTTTATTTCTCTTTCTATTAGATGCAATTCTTTGTCATGGCACACTTTCTTTTTGGTGCTGGGAAAATTGGACAGATACATGCAAAAAAATGAAAATAGACCACTAACTTACACCATATACAAAAATAAACTCAAAATTAATAAATCACTTAAACATAAGATGGGAAACCATAATTTATTATATTAAAGGATTCCACAGGCAACAAAATCTCAGATATATACTGAAGCAATTTCTTTACCAATACAGCTCCTAGGACAATGGAAACTAAAGAGAAAATAAACAAATGGGACTACATTTAAATAAAAAGCTCTTGTACAGCAAAAGAAACTTCAACAAAACAAGAAAGCCCATTGCATGGGAGAACATGTTTGCCAATGATATTTCTGGTAAGGGTTTAATCTCCAACATTTACAGGGAACTCGTATAACATAACAAAAGGAAGATAAACAACCCAATAAAAAAAAATGGGCAATGATAATTTTTGAAAGAGGACATAAGGAAGGCCAACAGACATATGAAAACATGCTCAAATTCACTAATAATCCGAGAGATGAAAATCAAAATGACAATGAGGTACCATCTCACACCTATCAGAATTGCTATCATCAACAAGTCAACAAATGGCAAGTGTTGGTGAGGATGTGGAAAAAAATGAATGCTTATGTATAGAATTTTAACTAAAGATATGAAATAAACTTACAGATGAAACAAATAGGGCATATGGCATTATTTCAGTGTAAGTGTATGCATATATAGTTATATTAGTAAAGGTATAGAGTAAGAGGAAACAATTGCCACTGGAATAAATACTTTTGATTATAGAGACCTATAAAATTCTATAGTAGTTTAAAGTTCATAATTCAAGTGATTCTATAGTAGTTTAAAGTTCATAATTCAAGTAGTTTAAAGTTCATAATTCAAGTGTCTAAGGTTTCTATTAGACACAGTCCTATTGGAGTTTCTACCACTAGTTACAAAACCTGAAGCAACTATTGGTTATATGTCAAATTTCTCTCTGCCTAAAAATACCAGCAACTTATTTTTTAGACTAATTTCTAATAATGCATACTTGAAAAAGTAAGTATTTTGGAACAAAAACAACCTCAACTTTCATAAACAAATGTGTGTAACTTCCTTGGAAAAGGTTTGTTGTTGAATTTGTTTGTGAAGGAAGTAATTGATTTTTCTTGGCAGATCTGATAAAAATAACTATGCCTTGATTGTCTAATCTAGAGGTCATGTCCTTCTGAGAAATCATCAGTACATAACTCATATTTAAGTAAATTCAAGTTCTCCTGAAAACTCTCTTATGATATGTGATTATAACATACTACCATGTAGCATCTTAGCCATGAAATTACTAACATTAACTGATTTTTAAGTTTTAAAAAGTATATATATGAATGTACATATACAAATACAGAATATTTCTTGTTTTTTTGTAATCTATAATAATAAAAATGTAATATGCTAGTTAGACCGGACAGTTGAATGACCTTCTACACATCTTTCTGAATGTCCTTCCAGACGGCTGCAACCTTGAATGAATTGCATGAATTGGACCTCTAGTATATTAATAAATATGGAAATAATAAATCACAAAGCAATTCAGTCATTAAGAATACATTTTTACTATGGCTCAGTGGTTGAACACTGACCTAACTATAATTCAGGAAGGCATGCTTTGATTCTGTGCCTGGATTGTGGGCTCAATCCCTGGAGTGGGACATGCAGGAGGCAGCTGATCAATGATTCTATCTCATCATTAATGTGTCTGTCTCTCTCTGCCTCTGCCTTCCTCTCTGAAATCAATAATCAATGTATATTATTGATTAAAATATATTTTTTTTACTAATTTCCTATTATTTCTGTGCACTTCTATTGTATCAGCCCCACTAATTCCAAGTTCAGGAAATGTTGGAAGCCTCAGTTAATAGTTTTTCTTGGTACTATATACAACATCTGAAGTTAGAGTTTCAAAACAAATTAATAATGCAGCTAAGATTATAAGATTATTTTTCAACATATAAAATGAAAAATAATTCATTTACAAGCTTTATACAATATAGTCAGAAATCATTCTTATATCTTAATTAAACAAAATATAGAAGGACTTTGCAGCATTTTTTAGCAGTGTGTAGAATAATGCATTTAATTGAAATATTTTTTACAATTTATATTCTATATTAAATGGGTTGAGGGAGTGAATAGTGAAAGTTGTGGTTTGAGGTGTATAGAATATCAGTTTTGCCAGATAAAAAGTTGTGGAGATAATTTGCCAGATAAAAAGTGTACAAAACTATTGTCAATATAATTAATACTACTGAACAGAAAACTTAAAATAGTTAAGATGGTTTATTTCATGCCATATGTGTTTTACTAGACATTTTTTTAAAAATCAATTGTAGCCCAGCTGTGTGGTTTATTGGGTGAGTGTTGACCTATGAACCAGAAGGACACAGTTCAATTCTGTTCAGAGCAAATGTCTGATTTTCAGGATTGACCCCCAACAGGGGGCATATAGGAGGCAGAGGATCAATGACACTCTTTTATCATTGACTAGTAGCCTTGCACATGAATCTGTGTGCCAGTAGCTCCCTAATAGCTCACTGTAGACATCCAGTAGCTCTCTGCCCACTGCCCTGCCCTCCTATAGCTTCCCCTTCCTCCCCCCCCCCCTGACCCCCGCTTCCCCCATAGCTTGCTGCCCTGCCTCCTCCTGTAGCTCTCTGCCACACACTTATACCTTGCTGCCCCACCCTCCTGCTGATCCATGATCCAGTCATTACTTGGTTGGTCATATCTCTCTCTTTCTCTCTCTCTCTCTCTCTCTCTCTCTCTCTCTCTCTCTCTCTCTCTCTCTCTCTCTCTCTCTCTTCCTCTCTGAAATAAAAAAAAAATAAAGTTTAAAATGTCAATTGTAAAATTATCTGATTAAGGAGCTATTATATCAGAACATTATCTTACTTTAGAAAAAGAAAGAAGTTATGAGTTGCATAGAAAATAACCACAAACTGTATTTAATTAATAGTGCATTTATAATGTGGGTCCAGAAAAGTTATAGTAAACTTATGTTGTAATACTTAATGTATTAAATCTAGCTCGTTTGTGCTGTTCACATGACATCTAGAGTACTACTTCCATATCTGAACACTGTACTTAGAGGCATATTTTCAAATCAAAGGCATTTAAAATAGATCAAATGCCATGGTGAGAAAACTAGAAATCATGTCGTACTGCAGATAGCAGAGTAAAACATTTCAAGATTTGGCCTCTGGGCTTCAAATCAAACTCCATCACTGAGCCATCAAGTGACCTTGAGCAAGCTCTTTAACTTCGTGTGTTACTTGGATCCCTGCCTATAAAATTATGATCCCAATAAATACGAAGTATTCTGTGATGCCCAAAGGAAGAACTCAATGTAATAAGCAAAGTGCTGAATATTGGCTAATATCATTATGATTTTTATACTATACTAGAGGCCTGGTGCATGAAAATTCATGCACTGGAGGTGGATGGTCTCTTAGCCCAGTTTGCCCCCTCTCACAGTCTGGGAGCCCTTAGGGGTGGAAGGCAACCCAGCAATCAGGGGAAGGTGATACCTCCATCACAATCCTTGATGGCCCTGGTTACCTGAGATGGGTGGCCTTGGGCAGCTGGGCAGCTGACATTCGAGGCTTGCCTGTACCTCAGGCATCATCTGGGCAGCTGACATCTGAGGCTTGCCTGTGCCTTGGACCAGCCCTGGGCAGCTGAGGGGCAGAGGGTGGGTCCAGCTTCACTTTTACTTGCCACCCCCCAGTGGGGCTGAAAGGACTGGGGGACTCTGGCAGGGCTGAAGGGACTGGGCACCTTCATCTTTGTGACAGCATGATGGTCAATTTGCATATTCCCTCTTTATTAGATAGGATTACCAAAGAGTCTCTTCAAAAACAAAGTCATAGTGAAATATATTAGTTTAAAAGTATTTTTAGTGTTGTCCATGTGAAAATGATTTATTCATGTTTGGACCAGAAGGGGTAACTAGAAATGTTTAGTAGAAAGCAACAGAAAATAAAATAGTTTTATCTTCAATTGAAGAGTGTTCCACAGAATGAATGTTTGAAAATTCAATAAGCTGCCCAAAAACATCAGTGAGATCCCTGACATTGCTCTTCCTGAAGCAGCATATGACAGGCTACATGGCATGGGTGTGTTAAGATGAATTTCTTTTCTGATTAGAGTGATGTGCTGGACAATATCTCCTTCTACTACCCCATGATTCTATAACATAGATATTTTTCTTGTCAGTATTGACTCGGTGTTCCTCAGAAAGCAGTTGCTTAATTCTGAAAAATTAGCTCATGTAGGAGTTTAGATTCTAGTGCACATGTAACTTGGAAGTGGGAAAAAGCTCAGCCTATCCAATAAGATCACTGGAAAAGGTCTCAGTGACTACCACCCTGTGTGTTTACAATGAATGGGAGCTGACTTGTAATGCAGATGCTGAATGATATTTTATTTGGTCATTTTGAATGGTTGCTAATGTGTGAACACACAATTAGAACTGACCTATAGGCAGAGGGAGATAAAAGCTGGGATAGGAAGTATAGGCAGTTACCTTCACATAGTTGTTGAAAAAGAAAGACAAGAGTGGAGGAAGAAGCATTGTAAAGCTATTGCATAAAATAAAAAGAATTTTCTCTGTTAGAGGAGAAACAAAAGAAGTTATTATTTATCTATTTGTTTGTTTGTTTGTTTAGAACTGCCGTGGTCAGAGACTCCCACCACTGCCACTGTGCTCGCCAGCCATGAGCAGGGCTTCTGGCTGAGCGGTGCTTCTCCTGTGAGAGCACACTGCCACCAGGGGGAAGCTCCTGCTTTGAGTATCTGCCCCCTGGTGGTCAGTACGCATCATAATGACCAGTCATTCCACCATTCGGTCATTTGCATATTAGCCTTTTATTATATATAATATGCTGTAGATGAAGCCCCCGAGAACCATAAGAAATGCAAAAAATTCACTGTTAACTTATTTTCAAATTGCCCCCACTTGAAATCAAATGCCCCCCCCCCCCCTACCGTGGGGTGTGTGCTGCACCTTGGGAACCACTGGGCTTGACACTTTTCCTCTCTGAGCTTCATTTCTGAATACATACACATATACCACAGGAATTGTAATCTCTTCTCTGCCTACCTCACTGGGTTGTCATGAGGAGGTTCTGAGCTAATGAAATGGTTCATTAGTAAGTGATATCTAAATGGAAAGGGATTGTTATTTTTAAGCCCACAGGTACTCTCACAGGTAGCAGGTGCTGATGAGGGGAGGAGGGCATGATTGTTTCCTGGGACTGTAGCTATGGAAGCTTTGCAGAGGATTCTGCAGGCCTCAGAGGGGCGGGCGCTGGCCAGCAGCCCTGTAGCAGTGGTCATCCCTGGAGGTGCTGGCTGTGGGGAGTGGTAGGGGGGCATTGGGGGGCAGGGAGGCTGAAGGGGGAGTAACTGTCAAACTTCCCTGCTTGGCGCCATTCTTTAAATTATACATTGCATTTTTGCAGCTGTATGTGCTCAGGGTGGGGCTCCAATCTCCTGGAGTGGGGTATGGGCTGGGCAAGGGTGGGGCCAGGAGGGCTAGGAGGGAGGGTTTAGCAGTGGCCCCCAGTGAGGTTCAATGCACTTTAACTGTGGAGACAGGGCTGCTGCTGTGGGGGGTGGATGGGTCTGACCCTGGGAGCCTCTCAGGCCTGCCTCCACCTACATCTGGAATTGTAGGGAGGAGAGGCATTCCTGGCCCCAGCAGAGGGGGCCTGGCAGTGGCAGGGCATGGGCCTAGGGTGCCCCAGGGGCACTGATGGGTGGTTGCAGGTGTTCCATTGTTGTGTGCATCCCTGGTGGGTGGCAGGGGAAGAGATCAGGAGTTGCAGGTGTGGGCTGAAGCTACCCCCAAGGCTGGTCTTCTCCCAATCAGTCAGCCTCCATGTCCCCCTGGAGATGTGGGGGCTGGGGTACGGTGTCCATGCAGGTAGAGTGTCCAATTGGAAGAGCTCCCCATGGCTGCTTCCTCTTCCTTCTTTGTGGTCTGGGCTCCTGTCAGGTGCTCTCCTCAGACCCCCGGGAACATGGCTCCAGCCACTGTGCCCCTCCCTGTGTCCCTGTTGCCCCCACCCCACTGGGCTCTCACTGGCCACCCACCTGTCAGGAGGCTGCCAGGTGCCCTGCTGCAGGCAGCACAGTCCTGGGGCAGGGGGTGGTGGTGTGGGGAACAGCTCCAGTAAAGTTTAGTAAAAGCCAGGATTTGGTTGCAGGGCCACAGGAGAGTCTGCCTGGGTGGGACAAAATCGCAAGAGACCTGGAGTCCTGTCCAGTGGCCCCACAGCCCCGCCCATCCTGCTGAACAGTCGTGATGTAACTGCATCCTGAATAATTTGCATATTCCTCTATAATTATATGGGATTGCATAACTGTAAAAAGCCAATATCATAGTATCCAGAAGTGGTATATTTTGACCATGCAAAGTAAGTACATAATTTTAAATGAAAATGCTATTACTATATATTTTTTATTAAATAAAGTATCAACAAAGTCCCCCCCCCCAACACACACACACACACACACACACAAAAAAAAAACACCCTATGTTTTTCTGAATATTTAAAGTTATTAGCTACCCCAAGGTCTTTGCTAATAATTTTTATAATTCCAAATCCCAAAATGTTTAGTTTAGTCTTAGAAGTAATTTCTTTCCCACTTAAATATTTTTTTAACTCTTGTTGCTTCTCAGCATTGCTACAAAATCTGCAAACATTTGCATGGACATATTTTTTCCAAAAAAATATGTTTTTATTTATTTTAAACAGAGAGGAAGGGAGAGAGAGTGATAGAAACATCAATGAGAGAGAGAAACATTGACCAGTTGCCTCCTGGGATCAAGCCCACATCTGCCAATCAAACCAGTGACCTCTAGGTGTATAGTACGATGCTCAACCTACTGAATCACACCAGCTGGGCTGCATGGAAATATTGTTCTTTATTAGTTTTGATTCACCCAACAGTGTTGTTTGTTTATTTATTTATTTATTTATTTATTTATTTATTTATTTATTCATTCATTTTCATTTTTATCTGAGGATATGTTTTTATTGATTTATTATTAAGAAAGAGAGGAAGTGAGAAACATCAATGTGAGATCTGTTGGCTGCTGGGTGCACCCAACCAAGGATGGAACCTGCAACCTACGCATGTGCCCTGATGGGAAAGTGAACCCAAAACCTTTTTGGTTTATAGGACGATGTTCCAATTCACTGCGACCCCTGGTCAGAACCACCCAGAAGTGTTTTTAAAACATCTGTTGAAAAAGAATTGGCTCTCATCTAACTGATTGTTGTCCCTTTCTCTGTTTGTACACTGGTGCTAAGGCTTACACAACAAAACTCCAGAGATGGATCATTATCAATTGCTACAATATCACTGGCAGGTTATTCTCCCATAGTGGCTTGTTAAGCCTTGCCAAAGTGGTCATCATCAATTTTCTTTATGTAAACTATTTACTTAAGCACAACATACAAACAATAATATGCACAAATCATCAATGAATAGGTTGACAAATTTACACCCATTGAATACAGTATGTTACACTCACTGAGATGCAGAAATGGAATTACAAGTACTAGTGCCTAAAAACACCTGCTCTTTTCCACACCTAGTCAAAAGTCTTTGGTAGGTAACTACTATCCTGACACTAACACCAAAGATTGGATCTGACTATCTCTGAATTTTATGTAAATAAAATAATAAATATGTAGTCTCTTGGAACTGACTTTAACTCAAAGTTACATTTTTGAAGTTTGTTTATGTTACATTATATTGCTTTTAAAAATTATTTTTATTGTTGAAAGTATTACAGATGTTTCCTCCTCTCCTCACCATTGATCCCTCCAACTTGTTCCTGCCCCCTCCACAGGCCTTCACCCAACTCTTGTCTGTCCATGGATTATGCATATATGTGTATAAATTCTTTGTTAATTTCTTCCCCCACCCACCCCCTTCCTTCTCACATTTGTCCAGTCTGTTGCATGCTTCCATGTCTCTGGATCTCTTTTGTTTGTCAGTTTATTTTGTTTCTAAGTTTCCACATATAAACAAGATCATGTAATACTTACATTCTCTGACTGGTTTATTTCATTTAGCATAATACTCTCTAGGTCCTTCCATGCTGTCTCAAAGGTAAGAGATCCTTCTTTTTTGCAGCTGATGTTGTACATTTAGACATGGAATACAGTATATTCACTTATTATAATTGTTTCATAATATTCCATGGCATACCAATATTTACTTACTTTACTCTTAATGGATATTTTGTTTGCTTTCTTTAAGGCTATTGAGAATAGTGTTTTTATAAGCTTTCGCATACAAGTATTTTGAGGAATGTATGTGTACTACACACACACACACACACACACACACACACACA